>NC_090931.1:633875124-636375124 GCF_040938575.1 Ambystoma mexicanum | reverse complement strand
TCAAAAGGAGGGTGTAGGTCAGTCACCTGAGGAGTATTTTGAACCGCAGATATTCCAAAGGACAGAAATGACAGGCTCCATGCAAAACCAAGACAAGTGTCATATGCCAGAAGTTGACAGGCTGTCACATGACACTTGTGAAAATACCCAGTCAAAAGGCTGCAGTGTAGAAATAACTGGTGAGGATCCAGCCAATGAGAAAAGTACAATTTTGTATTTATTTATTTATTTGAATACATTTTGCTCATCTGGACAACCTACAGATTTGGGCCCAGGGTGTCCTAGCCACCAAGGAAAAGGTGGAACCCCATGCATTTCAGAAAAGAGGACACCCATGGGAATCCACAGAGGTCTGACTTGCACGAATCGGCACAGAATTTATTACCCACAACCCCCGGCAAAGTCCAAAATGTGGAAAAATAAACACAATATTCGCACATTTCACTCTGCTCACCCACCGAAACACGCTGCCAACAACACATGGCCTACCTTCCCACGTTCCCACAGGTGTCCCGACGAAAACGGTACCTCACATGTGTGGGTGCACCGACCTGGGCACAAAGGGAAAAGGCTAAAACACTGGTAACCCTAAGTCTTTCGGCAGAGCACATTTTCAGGAATTTTGCTCATGTGGACAACCTACAGATTTGGGCCTATGGTGTTGAAGCAACCAAGAAAAACAGGGAAGCCCAGAGGACACCCATGGGAATCCACAGAGGTCTGACTTGTGGGAATAGGCCCAGAATGTATTACCCACAACCCCCGGCAAAGTCTGATATTTGGTGAAAAAAACAAAATTTTCAGACATTTCCCTCTGCCCACCCACCGAAAACACACCGCCTATAACACATGTCCTACCATCCCACGTTCCCACAGGTGTCCTCTGCTGAAATGTTTTGCTTAAGCAGCGAAAGCTGGATATTGGAGATATCAAAGATGAGGATTACGTGGGAGAACCCAATCCATTCGAAAGTAAATGTCTGCTACAGTTTGTAGCACCCTTGCATCTGAAGTTATGCTTCGCAAACTCTGGAGATGATATGGCGGTCTGTCTCCTACCACAGACTTGTGGGTGAGGGAGTCATTTTGCTGTTCCACCTGCAACTGAGAGCAACTCTGGGGGTGGTGCATGGGAAGTTCTACCTCCTCTACCTCTGGCTCCAACAGGCACCCTCCACTGACCCCTTTGCGAGAACTGTCCTCTTCCTCTAAACATTGAGGAACAGTAACGAAAAGGATGTCCTCTCCATCCTTGACTTGAAGGTTGAAGTTGTCTGATTGCCGCCCCTAATGATTTACCTGCAGCTCTAGAAGCGTGAAGCTTCTCCAGACTATTGTCAGCCTTTTCTCCAAACAGAAATGTTCCATCAAAAGGCATGTCCAGTAAATGTGCTTGAACATCTGCAGAAAAACCTGACTTTCTGAGCCAAGGCATGCACCTAAGCACAGTAGCGGCAGCCATGGACCTACTTACTGAATCCACCGTATCCTGGCTGGACTGTAAAGACTGCCTCATAGCATCTTTTCCATCTTTCACTAGGCTTAAAAATCCTTCCCTTTCCTCGCCCTCTTGAATATGTTCTGCTGCAAAGGCAGATACACCCCAAAGAGTATGTGTGTATTTAGCCAAGGCGCTTGTAGCATTGCCATTTTTCAGTACCGTGCTCCCTGCACTAAACACTCTCCTTCACAAAGAGTCAACTTTTCTATCTTCTTCGTCTGCATGAGTAGAAGGATAAGCTGTTGACTTTGATGAAACTGTTGCCGCACGAACAACTAGGCTCTCTGGTGTCAGATGCCTGTTCAGAAAAGGAGGGTCCACAGACGCTGTTCTGTATTTCTTTGTTAAGAGTTTGTTTGCAGGGGGAAAGGAATCCGGCTTCAGTCAATTTTCCATAACCCTTACTCTTAATGCAGCATGGAAAGGTAGCCCTGCCTCCTTAACTGGACCACTGTCTTAGATGTCAGTAAGGTCATCAGACTCTATAGTAGCTGCGGGTTTAGACCACCCCAGATATTCAGCCACTTTAAAAATTACAGATCTTTTTGAAGGATCAGCATATCCAGCAAACTCTGGGTTACCAAAGTCAGTCTCTAGAGATGTTTCCCAGCTGCTGGTTTCTTTAAGGGTTTCCACTAAAGTCTGCAATTTTGACTCTGGAGAAATTAGTACTTCTGGAAAATTTGGTGTCCCAAACTCATAACCAAATGGGGCTTGATACTACTCTTCATCTTCATCGAAGGTGGATCTCATTTGCCTGAAGAAATCAGGGCAAGGCATGAGTCTGAACGAGTTAGTCGGTTCCACAATCAGCTTTACTGTCTTCAGAGGCAATGAATGGTCCGATGGTGACGAAGGCGCTCAGGGCTTCAACGACTTCCTCGAGGTGGTCGGTGAATGCGTTGATGGTTTAACATGCCTAGATGGTTTCAAGTGGATAACATGCTTAGAAGGCTCAGGCGATAAGCTTGACGACTTTGATACCTTCAAAACGGGCTTCAATATCGGAGATGAATGCTTTGAGGGGGTAGACACAGGCATTTTCTTATGTGTTGAAGAAGAATCCTTCCACCTGCGTTGAGGAGTCTCTCTTCCCGGGCTCAGAGGCGCGGGAGAAGGAGACATACGAGACTCTCTACTGGTCTTGGTGGCTTCGTTTCCCCAACTCCTTCAGAGGGACATTCGGAGGATCTGGCCTCTGAGAATCATCAAGCATTTTTAAGCAGAGGTTTGGCCATTCCGCATGAGTCTAGGTTTTCTTTGGGAACAAATCTTTTTCGGGAGCAGAAGACTACAAAGATAAGGACCTGTGATGCTGTTTCTTACTCTTCTTGTGAGAAAAGGACGATGAGTGTCATGAACGGGACCTCAATCGTCTCTGATGTTTCGAACATTTTCTCTCGGGGTCCCTCGATTCGGAAGATTACTTTCTTTTAGATGTGGTAATGGATGGGGATTTGGGAGAGGGCTTACCTGCATCGAGTTTCCCCTTCATTTCCCGTAAGGCCTTTACAGTCATAGATTGACATGGGCCACAGTCGTCCACCTTGTGGCCTGTCCCCAAACACCACAGACAGATGCAATGAGGGTCTGTTATGGACATTTTTGCTCCACAGCCCACACCCCGTTTGAAACCTGTCTTCGGTGTCGAGGACAAGTTCGACGAATATCAAATTCACTTGATTGTGGAAACAAACGCGATCAGATTTCGCTGAGGTAACGGTAAGTGTGCTTGCTTTATATACCAGTGTCGACATCACGAGGGGTGCTTTGGAGGCCATCGAAGAACAAGACTCGATGCTGCACGACGCTCAACCCGATAAAAAAAAAATCCAAACCAAGCTGCAAGCAGACTTGTACATATGAAAGATGAGGAATATGTGGGTGGACACAATCATTCGAAATATGGGTACGTGAGATTTTCTTCATTCAATTAATTGTATTTATTATTATGCAAACGAATAGGTAAATGCTTTAGAAAACGTCATCATTTAATATAAATGTATTTTGTCAAAAGAAAACGTGTAGATTAAACTTACCATGTAGTGTTGCTGATTGTGTAATGAAAAGATCTACGCCAGCAATTGTAAGTAGCAGTGTGGAGTTGGACACATAATGAAAACATACAAAAATCATGGAAATTAATGTGAGTTGGTGGCTCTCCCAACCAATGGAAATAGTAACTGTAATCTCTCTCGGGTTTGGAGTGTCCTGATTTGCTAGTGAAGTGTACAGTTCTAGAACATGATGAAAACGCTCTGAGCAACTGTCCAGGCAAAGGGATTGTGGTCTGGACAATTGCCCATGAGTCCTGTGCCTGCTGGGCCTAGGGACCCAAGCTACACTTCACTTATAACGCCCAATGATTCACAAACATGTGTGCGGTTGCTTGTTGTCTCGTGCAGAAGGGCTGTGACCAAGCAGTTAGGATTGGACTGCTCCTTTTGGGGTGGGACGATGTCTGAGTTGCATATGGTCTTTCCCCTTTCTGTAATGGCTTGGCGGGAGAAGATCGATGGTCTGGAGGGTTCCCCAGAGCGATGCCAGTGATTGAGATTAATTCTAAACCTGCCAGCCATCACGTCCTTTATTTTGCTGACTAAAACATGCTAGAGGTAACTTGGTTATTCTTTTTAATCTTCCTTTCATATAAAGTGATGACTAAAACATGTTTCAGGTCACTTGGTTGTTTTTTAGAATCTCCCTTTCTGTATGAAGGTAGCACCATTATTTCCTACCACCTGTCATGTCTATGTATATTTTTCATACCTTTTCTATGGTGTACAACTTAAAATGCAGGTTCATCCGAATACAGGAAAACTAACTTTGTTTTAAACAATGCAGTGATGTTAAGCATGTTTATTCATTTTAAACGTGTACACTTTCAAAAAAGGCACCTATAATCTGGGGAAAAGATGGTTGTTTTAAATCTGGTGACTAAAACACGATATTGATTAATTGGTTGTAATTCTACGGATACATTCTATCACATTTAAAATATTGTTTTTTTATATATGGTACTTGCAAAACAGAAAGGAAGGTTTTGAATTAATCTAAACCACTGGCATTGCTCTGCTAAGCCCTCCAGGCCATCATTATTTCAGCCTGCAATGACATAACTGAAGGGGGTGCAACATTTGCAAATCGCAGTTGGTCCCAACTCAAAAAAGTGGCCAGCCTAGCCGAAACTGCTAGGTAGCATCCATTCTACACAAGGCTACAAGCAACCCCTGCATGTTTCTACCTCATTGGGCATCATCAGTGAAGTGTAGCTTGGCTCCCTAGGGATAGCAGGCTCAGGAATGACATCCAGGCATCTCCGTCACACTCTGGGTGACATTTGCAAATCAGAAAGTTGATGGATGGAAGGTTTTGAATTAATCTAAACCTCTACCGTTGCTCTGGACTACCCTTCAGACCCATCATTTTCAGCCAACCATGCCTTTACAGAAGGGGAAAGACCACATGCAAATCAGGCTTGGTCCCACCCCAAAAGTGGCAGTGCAACTCAAAATGCTAGGTCATACCCCTTGTGCACGAGACATTATCGACTTATGGAAATGTTTGCAGCAAAGTATTCAGCTAGGTTATTAGATGTGAGAGTGGAGTTGATAGTCATAGCTTTAAGAGGAGTGAGGAGTGGGTTTAGGGCACCCTATAGCCAGCGAGGCTGGTTGGAGTGAGAGTAAATGAGAGAGGACTTGAGAGAGTTCAGGGCAGAAAGGTAGAGTTGCAGGTCCTCATGCGAGAGGGCAAGGCCTCCATTGGTGCCGCATCCAACGTATCCTGTGCAGAGAGCGTATGAATGAGGTGACCCATGGTTGAGTATGCTGTGACTTAGGGGTGAAATTAAGCAGTGGGATGTGAGAATAGAATGAGTCATATAGTAGGGATTGGAAGCTAGAGAAATCAGTGTTGGTGGAAGAGGCATCCAGTGTGAAGGAGGAGAGTGAGAACTGTAGGTCAGCGAGAATGGGTGCAATGGCAGAAGGTTTAAATGACCTTTTAGTAATAATTGAGGCAAGTGATGGGGCGAGGTCAGATGATGTAAAGGAGATGGTGGTAGAAACAATTGTGTGATCATATAGGGATGGTATGACAGTAGTATTAGTGGCTGAGAAAGAGGTGGAGACGAATAAGAGGTACAAAGAATTGCCCCCTGTCTGGGTAGATAGGTGTGGGTAGATTTGTTCAAGGTTTTCCTCACATTCTCTGTAACTAGCACCCTGATACCTGAGAGTTTGGCGTGCTGCTATAAATGTAAAAATAAAATCAATTTAAAAATAAAATAAAATAGGTTATGGATGGAGTGGAAAGCGTGGTCACTAAGAAAAGACTGAAGTACATATTTCTGAGAAGTGGTTGGAGAAGGTTAGTTAAAGTCACCTAAGAGGATGAGGCGATGTTTAGTGGAAATAGAGTCAAGGAGTTGCCCAAGATCATCAAAGAACGGTCCATTGGGACCAACAGGGCGATAGATGGAGATGATGTGAAGCGAGTGAGGCAGAGCAATAGTAGAGATGGTGAACTCAAAAGAGGTAGGAGAGGACGTGGTATTAGAGATTTGTGAAGCATTGATGCGGGAAAGAAGTAGGTGTTGATGCCTCCACCTCTGCTAGTCAGTCGAGGAGAGTGAACGAAGGATAGTTTGGAGTAATATAAGGCCACCAGAGTGTCAGTGTCAGATGGAGAAATCCAGGTTTCAGTGATAACAAGAAGGTCTAGGGGAGGAGAGCTGAGGAAAAGAAGTAATTGATAAAGGAGATGTTGTTGCATACAGACTGAGCATTCCAGAGTACAATGATCTGTTGAATAGGTAAGGACGAGTAGAGAAGTTGAGTCTCAGAGTAAGAGAGGCGATGTGGATAGGTGTTAAAGGAGGTTTGGTTAGCTCGTCTGCTTTGTTTGTTGGAAGTTGATGGAAGAGAGATGGACTAGTGGGAGTTTCAAGATGCAAGTTTCATGATAGGGGTAGGAAAGGAGGAAGTGATTGGAGAAAGCGTAGTGAGGAGTCAGTAAGAGGAGCAGGAGCAGGAGTGAATGCATTATAGGACCACAGTGTGGAGAGACAGCACAGCACAGTACTTAGGAAGCTTTGGGTACTCACAGGTGCAGCCAGGAGGAAGGCAAAGGCTCATAGGCAAAGAGGTTGGTCAGTGATGATCTTCTCCCTTCAGTCTACCGCCCTTCACTGGGATGCCCCTGGCTGGGGATCAGTCTGTAGGGTTTGTGGTTGTGCGTATTTCACAGTCACTTTTCTTTTGATGGGGGTGTTGGTGTACTCCAAGCAAGCACATGCTGGGTGAAAATGTCTGGTTTTTTCATGTGATTAAAATGTGTCTGGAACACAGGTGATGTTTGGAGGATTACTGGTGCTGAACTCAAATGGTACAAATGAATGGTTCTGCTGTATTGACATCTTCATTATGTGGGACATCGAAACAAATCATAGACCCAACGCTTGCAAGTTAGTGTGTGGTTGTGTGTGTGTGGTGGTAGGTGGTTTCCGAGCCATCAGTTTAGTGCATTTAAAGGGTGATTGTGTGTGTGTGTGTGTGTTTGTGTGTGATGTCAGTCATTAGATTGTGCACCATGGTTTTGATGTTATGACTGGGCACTGTGTGTTTCTTAGGGGTTGATTTCACAGTTGTTGATTTTCTGAGAGCAAATGAATTTGTAAAGAAAGTGTGGAAGAATGTATGAGAGTGAAAGGATGTGTTATTTTCATGAGTGAAAAAAGTTTATTTGTGGATTTTAGTGTTTTGAAAAAATAAGTGTTGAAGTGACGTTGATGTGTGACTGGTGTGTGCATGTTGTGGATGAAATAGGTGTTTATGTTATTGTGTCTGTGGTTGGGCAGGTGTATGTTGCGGTTGTGGTATGTGTTGCTGCAGCATGTGATGGAGTCTAGCAACTGTTTGTGACACTGGGAGTCTTTAGAGAGAAGGTGTTTTTGTGATTGGGGATATATGAGAATAGGTCATCCAGTGCCATGACAGCTTTCAACCTTTGACAAATGAGACAGTTGCCTTTGGAAAATCGCCCCTTCTTGGACATGACCTGGAGCCTTGTCCTCAAAGAACCTCCAGCTAAACTGCACCAGAAGGCACAAGTGTTCTCTGGATGGAAGTTTCCAAGGCATGTTACAATGGCTTAGTGAGGGCCAGTTGTGGAAAAATGCCTCCTACAAGCACCACCTCATTTGAATTTGGTTGCGTACAGCTTGTGGCAAGCAGGCGGTGTAATTCGCAGAACTGCCAATATGGCAGTTTAATCAAGGAACTGCAAAGAATATGCCCTTTGGGGTTTCAGAAATAGTGGAAAGCCACCATAGCTCACAGAAAGTGTAGGCAAAAACAATAAAATTATTCCTGGCTTGCCGAATGGGTATGAATGAAAATCGACAGTTTGATGTTCTAGTTATTGGGGGCAAGGACAGTGTGTGGGGTTATGCAGCAAATGGATTCCTTTCTAAAATTATTTAAAGTCAGAGCACATATTTTAGAACTACTTCTGGGCCTGTCTGGCAGTACAGGCATAGCACAACCAGGTTTTGAAGGAGGGAGAGCAGAACGACAGAGGGCACAATACAATTATACAACGATTTCTGTCACCTGCTGATGAAAGAAATGATTGTTAGTGGAGTAATACAGTTAATTTAAAAGAGTGTTTCTTGCAACATGGGGATGTGCCCCTTTGGGGCGACCCGGAGGACTACCCCCACAGGTACAAGGTGGAGCAAATAGTTTAGTTTTACAGTGATACTTTATTACATTGTTTGATATTCATGGAGAAATACGTTTATAGTCTACTGTATCTATTATACGTCTCTACGTTTGTACTGACTGATTAACATTTACGACTACATTTTTATTGTGCTGTATTTAGAATACATCTATATTTTTAACCTAGAAATATTTTAGTCTGGATAAATACAGGCACAGCGATCCTTCCACCCATTGACTATCCTTTCACCGTGGAGCTTCTATTACCTCACATGAGTATTGTACACTGCTGTTTTAGTACAACAGAGAAAAAACAGATTGACTACCCCTCTCTATAGTCCCTTCATGGACATCAGACAGTTCAATCATATAACATTTTTACAAATATTAGATTATACACCACTTTTCCTTAAGCCACTTTAGTTCTGCAAGGTATACAATTTTATTTACTCTTTGCAGTTTACTGTAAATAACATAAAAAATAGACATGTGATCCCTTACAACATACTTTTAAATCTTAAAAAACCTTTTACCACATATCATTACAAACGTAGTAAATTGTTTCACTTTATTCTAATAAAATGAACATTATTTCGGGGTATCGAGATAATTTACATTAAATTCCTGGTAAGACATGATTTGGTGTTGCGAAAGAGAAAAAACGAAAAACAAATGAGCATTTCCTATCTGGTCGACTTATGTTTCGGACACTATTGTGTGTACTGCACCATCTCAAGTGCTGTCACTCAATTCAGTGTATGGGCCATCTTCAGGACAAAACAGTTTATTCATGGAGTTCATTCCTTTCCCCAATTAGTAGATCTTCTAATCTAAAAAAAAAGTAAGAAACTATTTTACTTGTAATATTGTAATAAGACATTAAAAAAACGCAATAAAATCAGTGTCAAAGAGGTGATGTCCCACATATCATCTAGATATACCGACATGATTACTGACCTTTTGTCCAAAATGCTAAATCTGGGACATTTGAGAAAAATGCAGTGGAGTAGTATTGATCTTAACTTCCTCAGCTTTTTACTTTCTGCAAAAACAACAAAAGTATTTTGTTGACTTCGATTGTGAAATCCATGTTTTTTTTAGATATATTATTTATTTTAAATATATCACTTACGTTTAGTGAGTACAACTGGTTGTTACATTCAAAAGGACTGCACCCCAATCCAGGTGCATTAAGTTAAATGATGATTCATTGACGTATGGTTAATCGATTTCCCAACAGAACAAGCCTTTTTTTTGGTCAATCCAATCTTTGTATGTAAGAAAAGGAAGAAAGCAGTTGACTGTCCGTGGTTTATGCGGTCTCATTAAAAGTTATATACATAGTGAAATCCATTGTTAAAATTGTTTTATTTTTTATTTGTTGTTTGCTGCCAAAATACCAATGCGCTTTTTGCACATGGCTTTGACATTTTACCGAACTAACTATTGTCTGTTGGAGCAAAATGCAGAAAAAAACGCAATAGGTATAGCCATATTGGTCAAATTTGGGTCTTGCATCTGCTAGGCCATTTTATAAAAGCCCTGTTTCACTTAAGCAAAGGCATGCGTCTGTTGCGGCCGAGTAAGTACACATTGGTAAATTGTTGTAATAAGATGCTCATTTTCTTACTGTGGAGAGGCCAGTGATTCTCGTCTGTGTGCTCTCGCAGTACGCCGCTCTTCCCTTTGCGGAACTAGAATGAGTCTGAGATTAGTCCGTATTGAATTGCTTCTAAAAAAACGTCATGTGATCATCTTCTATGTCTGATATCAATTTGCTAGTTTGTTTTTCTAGATCGTTTTTCACAGATCTCAAAAAGTCCAGGGCAAATTGCAATACTTTGCGGTTATTTATTATTTCTGTTCATGATTTGCTTACGGTTTGAATAGCTTTACCGTAAGTCTCCGTACGGAAATGTGATCTGCCATTTTTACCGTAGTTCTTAGTATAGGGGTGTCTCCTATAATCCTTAGACATCAATCATTATTTATCGACTTTATGGGTAAGTCCGTATTTTATTTACGGGAGTATTGGCAGACTACTCAACCGTAATTGCCACAATACTTTGTATAGTGAAATGCAAGTATATCCCCATATTCACGTGTCTTCCCTATCGCGGCCACTTGTATAAACTGTAATTTCATCAAAATAGAAAAGGACCTCACTATTTTTTTAGGAACCCCTGTTGAAAAAGGGAGTTATCTTTTCATTAATGGTACTCATTGGTGTTTGCATGTAGTTCTGATTGTGGTTTTTGAGAAAAAGTTTGTTTCTATAAATATATTGTAGACCATGTATGATGTGCCTGATTATATCGTATTGATTGCTATGTCAAAAACGTTTTCTGCTTACCTCGCAAGGCACTCATAGTGAAAAAAGATTGATATGCAATTCTCAGACCAGTATTATTTCAAAAAGAGTTTTCTCAAAAAAAGTGTTTGACATTGAAAGAAACTCAGTTTGTCTTTTGTACTGGAAGGGGTGTTCATGGTGTTTGTTGTCTGTTGATACATTCCACTCCACCGATACATTGAGTCCATTTTTCATTGTATCTATGTCGTATATCCATTTTTGTTCACTTTTCTGTAATGCCAGATCTCTATTGCCACCTCTGGGTGACTGTTTGATCACTTGAAGGACAAACCATAACATGTCTGTACACTTATGTTGTGTGGATATATAGTGGGCTACAAGTGGTTTTGTGTCTACTTGGTTTCTTATACATGATTTGTGTTCACAAATCCTCAGCCTAATTTGAATTTTTGGTTTGGAGAGGGACAGTAGACGAACTAACAGCGTTTCATAAATGCCTCAATGAACAAAATTCATTTATAAAATTCAAACATAAGAGACTGGTTATGTGCCAGTGAAGCTTAAACTGTGGCTGTGTGGACTATGCCGCCTGTTTTGTGTGGTGGAGGGAGCTCGCCCTGCTGCTACCAGTGCTGCACTAAACATTGCTCTTCTTGCTGCTTGCTAAAAACTGCTAGTGAGTTCACATGCGATCCAGCAGAACATATTAGTTGTTACTTCACTTGTGTGTGTGGGGGGTGCGGGGTAATGTGGTTTATTCAACAGGGTACATTGGCATAGATGGTTTCATGACCAGAGAAGTAACAAGTACTGCTGCTAACAGTAGAACATCCAGGCTGGGGACAGGAGGTTATTTTTCCACCTCTGAACCCCACTTTAGATGTTTCTAGTGTTTATTTGTGACTCCTGTAGGCCACCTGAACCCTAAGTCAGTGGACTTCCAAATGTGGGGCTGGCCCTGCTAGGAGGGCCCAGAGAGATGTAGGGGTTGGGGAGGCAGCAGTCGCAAGTCTCTTTCAAAAAGAAGGAAGAATGGCTAAAAGTTTGTATAATTATATACGTTATTTCAACATTTGTAAAATAAAGTCTGGGAACCACTTCCCCGTGTGCTTTGAAGGAATCCTAAACTGGAGCTCCGGGCTCGCAGGAGTCTCAGTAGCCTGAATACCAGAAAAAAACGTAATAAGACCACGTGCAGGCCATGAATGATGGAAGGGGGCGTAGAGGCGAGGACAGAATGAAATTAGTGGAGAGACATTACACGTGGATAAGTAACAAATGAAAAAGAAGGAGGGACTGAAACGGGCAGAAATTCGTGTAATGCTTGAGTCAGCGGGTTGTTCACCTGCAGGACCGGTGTCAGCTCCCGTCACCGTGCTGTAAAACCTGCAGCTCGTATTATTAAACGTGCATGTGCCGCAGGCAGGATAGCAGCTGATATCATAATTATTGTCTCATCCAGGCATCTGCCTGCCTGCCTGCCTCTCTTCCTTCGCCTGATGTAATCCCAGGTAGATTTCAACATTTACCCCTCGCAGTTTTCGCCGCACTTGGCTCCTCGCTGACACCGTGTCCGTGACACGGCGGCTGACCCACGGGCTGCGGCGGGACCACGCCGTTGAGCTTCGGTGACAACGAGGTAAGACGAAACTTTCGCTCCTCTTCGGCTGCTTTTCTATGAACTTAGGTGTGAAAGCCAAAAACAAAACGCGAAAACTGGAAACCGGGTCACTGCCTCCTTCTCTCACTCCTATTTAACTCGAGTCGCGAATGGGGAAACCAGAGTGATGTCCGGGGGTAGTTGGGGGCGTACGAAGCAAGAATGCCGCGCGAACCCCCGGTACATTTCGCCTAGAAGCCTGCTCTTCCCTTGGTCAGGAATGCAGCCGAGGGCGACACGGCAGTAGTGGGTGAGTTATTCGTACTTCTGAATGATAAACACTGCTCCGCCTTTTCGAGCCTTAACTTCACCGTGCAGGTATAAACGCAGTTTGAAACAAACACTTATTTGAAATCTCAAAAACAGCTCAAGGACACGTTATGGCGTACAGAGCTGTAGTTTGCAGGCTGCGGGTATTGGATTCAGGCCAGGACAATACTATGAAAACCTTGCCTTTGCATTAGCTTGAAACCCCCAAAAAGCAAAGACAGAAGCACACTGTTTATTTTGCGTGGCAACATTAAAGGGTGACTCAGTGGAACCGACTCTCATGTCACGTTTAAGCTCTTGCCCGCACTAGTTAGCAAAACACCGTATTTGGGGACACTCTGAAATTTGCACGATGTTTTCAAACAACGATTAATAGAGGCGCTTTGCCCGTTTTAAAGGGCTCCCAATTTTGAATGGTGAAGTGGGGACCAGAGCGTTGAGTGATTCGCTCATGTTGTGACCAAGACGTGTTTAGACTCGTCTCTTTCTCTGGCAGCAGGTTCAACCCTAAAACATGTATTTCCCCCACTAGCCAACTTCTCTGGAACACGGGGCAAGCGTAGTTTGTGCACATCCAAAGTTCAAGTTAACCGTTAGGTGCCACGGCAGATACACACATGGGCCGTTCATTGGGCATGGTGGTCCTGTTATCCTCTGCAATTTGTCTATAAGTATGTATTTATGCCGGTACAAATGTATGTATTAAAACATGTAGGAACAGAGAAATTACCAAAGTCAACTCTGTCAAAGCAAGTGAACGATTGTTTTTTTTTCCTATGTAACGAACTGCATGTTATGTAACGAGTTGCAGCTAGGAAACTGTTATTTAAAGAAATAAATAGCAATTGTTAATATTATATGACATTTCTGGTGCCATCGTCTCACGGTGGGATGGCATCGTATTGCTTTGACTCACAGAGGTTTTCCATTTCTGGGTTTTCAGAGGGCTATAGTCCCACATTGGATTCCATATTGTAATAAGAGGAAAGTGCGTTGAAAGGCATGGAATGCATACAAGACTGACAGGTGCTCAAAAAGTAATGGAATGCATAGAACGGCATAAAGGTGAATTGAATGACCTGCAAGGTTTACAGAGGCATGCCAGAGAGGCGCATTAGAAGGCACAGAGGGCATACAAAATGTAACTAGGCTTAGGAGGCACATGAGGGAATCAAGGCGCATTTCAGGCACACATAGCTCTGCCCTCCTCCACTGCTATGACTTGTCTATCCCAATCTTCTTATCCTTTCTGAAAAAATGCTGTAACTTCTTTTATCTACTCCCACCCTTTCAATATTTGAACCATGTAGGGCGCTGCAAGACCCTCTGGTTAGGGCCAGCGCTAAACATACATTCAAATAAATAAATAAATGGCAGGAAGGCATTACATTTATGAATGCCTTAGTTTATGTCAAGTGTTAAAGGTTTGGTCATAAGTACCATATGCAGCACAAGGTCACTGTGAGTGGAATACTACCCTAACATCACCGGACATATAGGACCAATGCAATTCTTAATGCCATGTTTGAGCATCTTTTGGTCTGGCTAGACAAAGCCCAAACTAGCTAGAGCCAAGAAGTGAACGACGTCTACAGATTGCAGTGTATTTAAAATATAACTTCCAGCTGTGAAGCTGGACGCATATTCTCAAGCTTGCTGATGGACAGTCTTTTACCCACGAACATCTCCATGGGGCCCACACCCACTCCTTGACCTTAGATTGGGGGCAATGACAAACCCACTTGGCTGCTCTTCTTTATGTTTGGCCTGGACTTCAAAAACAAAAGCCATCCTCCTTACATATTTAATTACATGTTTTACATCAATGCAGTTATTTATTGCCAACATTTAACTCACAGAACTATTGTAACTTTTAAAAGTTTTAACAATTTTTGGAAAGGTGAGTATGAGTTTCTCTCCTATAATGTTGGCTATAGGTCTGTCTGTGTTAATGTATGATTGTGTCATAGATAAGAAGCAAAGGAACCATGATATTATTGGTGGCAATCTATGTGGATTACAACAGAGCTCTGCGGTAACATGGCATATAGCATGTTCTGCCCTGTGCCATAGTGGGGAGGGACTGAATTAGAATATAAAATCATACATTTGAGATAATGGGGGGAATCACTGAACAGAAGAGCTGAATGTTGCTGGAATAGGCAGGCAGCTTTGGCAGTGATTAGACCTGCCCCATTTGCAGGAGAAGGGAGTGGAGGGTAGTGCGGCCAGCCCTTCCCCTCATGAGAGCTTCACAGGACCATCGTTAGTCAGCCCCTAACTGTGAGGAATTCGACCATCCACACAGGGAGAGTGTGCTTGCCTGGGCTTTTTTGATTTTTTAATAATGAAAATGAGTGAGATCAGCCTCCGAGAAATGTGCAAGGCCATTCAGCGCACACTTCATCTGCTTCCCGCACAAAACGCATAGTCACATGTACTCCGGGAAGACACAGCCTACAGACGTCGCCTTCCCTGTCATATTGAGCTGGAATGTGACAGCCCTGGGTACATCAAAGCATCTCAAGCAGAGGGAAAGGCACACCTTCCTCCAGCCATGGGCAGCCTAATTTATATGTCAAAGTCTCCATGGATCTGCATTCCTTTTGTCTAATCCGCCGTGTGGCAGTGCATACTAACGAGATAATTGAAGCAAGCCTAGAGGAGAGGCTTGATTGCTGGACAGACAACAGGAAGACGGGACTAACAACCCTTTGATATGCAATGTGTCAACTTGAAGCTAGTTCCCACCTCTCTGTTTGAAAGGCAGTGAATGGCCTGTCTGGGTCCAGCAGTTACCGCAGGTGTCCCTGCAGAGCAGACCTTTTTCATAGGGAAAAAGGATGTGATTTGGGAGAGACAGGAAGTCTGCTCACATCACAAACTTCAAGGGAGACTTGCGCTTTAATCAAGAATCACAGAGGGCTCAGTTAACCAAAGAGACACTTTGATCTACAACAGACAGGAAGATGGGTGGGACTTAGATATGTGTTGTCACCCTGTGTCTGTTCTGTTGCAGAGCACTCTGGTCCTGACCTCATGAATAACAGAAGATTGTTGGTGGGGACCTAGGATTTGTCCATTAAGGTAGGCTTATCCTGCACCAATCACTGTGGCCCATTTGGATTTAAGAGAGGGCTGACCACCTCACTTGACAGATCATCCGAAGACTTTGAAAGGAGTAGAAGAAGGACTCATTTGGGCCTGGGCTGAAGATACAGTCTACCTTACATCTTCTGTCAGTGAAGGAAGGTCAGGAGTTTCCAAGAGGAAAGCAAGATCCCTCCCCTAACAAATCTCCCATGGATGGAACAGAGGGAGATACCAGACTCAGAGGACCCGTCCAGCAGCTCCAGAGCCGGTACCCAGCCAGCACACAGGGTGCCCTACTAGGTTCCGCAAGCAAGCTTCCTATGTGGGAGGTGCAGGAGAGTCTCTGTACAAAGGACAAGGCTGTTGCCTGCAATCACTCTCAGGAGCTTTGGGACGTTCGCTTTGAAAGGATACAAGCCCTGCGAAGAAGCTAGTAGGAGTGCCACACAAGCATCTTCCAGTGTCCATCTTTTAAGGACATTTTCAAGACAGTCGCGTCCTCGACCCCCATCCGGCTGCACTGCTGACTGTTGTTGCGCCGGAGTCAATCAACTTATAAGGACTGAGGGTGTTTAAAGAGGTCAAGACTGGGCCCTCGTAACAACTATACTATTCCACAATGAAGTCCTGACACCTCTGAACAATACCCTACAATGGTCTGTGTCCGCACAGGACCCCACCTCTCGGAGTTGGCTCAAAAGTGAAAACTGGATGTGAGAAATACAATTTGCTATAACATAGTTCAACAAGCTCACAATAATACTAGTGTAAGTATTTAAATTATTACCTCACACATCATTTTATAAACAAAAACACATATATGAGAACATTCATCAATCGTGTTATTTAAACTAAATAAAAAATAAAAATAAAATGACTGGTACTAAGTAACCAGAGGAATGTCATTCTCAAATATATGTATACTAAGAACACCAATGGGAGGAACTATGGTCATAGACAAATGACACTCAAATCTGCTAGCACTTGATAAAATCAAATATTCATGTGTCTACCATTTCAACAATTCTTATCATTGACAGATTCCTTATTTGGGGAACTTAAATAGACAACCAATGTCCTATTCTAACTGTTTTCTAAGTGTAACAGTATTCATGATCCCGACATTTTTAATGTCCGTTTTAATCAGAAAATAGTATAGAGAAATTCAGCAGGGGAAACTCTTGTGCCATGAAACATCAGTTTCTAATGATCACCATTACAACACCTGGTTTTCAGTCTCAAGCAATCCACAGGCATTTTTTTTTTGCTTTGTAATTCAACAATGAGCGCTCTACTTTCCAATCGTTTCACGTATGCGGCAGGTAGGAGTTTCTTCTGATTAGAAAACTGATTGTGTCAGGTATGGAGAGCCTGCGGCCCCTCTCACGTGCGATCGCCGGAGTCACAAGAGCCGCCCGAGTCAGCTCGATCAGTATTCCAGATCCGCCAACCAGCACAGAGATAATGATTCTTGGCCCTGAGCTTCCGCGCCGGACAGCCTGCAGACGTCCGTCCAGCCTCGCTTGTTGAACTACCTGTCTCCTGCCACTAACTCTCTCTCAAGGGCTGCAAAGCGCCCTGGAACCGCCTCAACGCTGTCGAGCACCAACAACTTCTTCAGCACCAGGTACATTGTGGTTCTGCACCCCTGGTCCTTCTCCAAAGGCCCCTAGAGACAGTTATGAACCTTTGCCCCTTTGGTGCTGGAACTGAATAACCTTGAACAGTAAGACTGATTACTTTGCAGACTACCCTCCTGTCAGTATCCAGACTGCATCCCATTCCCTCGTGAAGCTGTCTCTCCTCTGTGTTCTTTTACAGTGTGGGTTGTTTTTTGTAGTGTAGTGTGCTAGAACTGTCGGTTGTAGTAATAATAAAGTAGATAGCTTTATACAACCTTGACTGGACAGTCCCTTGTATCATTGGGTAATAATTATATGTTCGCTGTGTTGCAACTAACCAATGATCCACGAGCTTGCGGACATAAGCCTGCTGTTCCGTCCAGGTTACCAAAATTGGACAAGGAGGTCTTATAATTCACTTGTATTCCAATCTGTTTGGATCCCTTCTGGTGTACTAGAGATGTGGGGTTGATTTCTGGTTTATAAACTGATATACATCCCTGGACCACTGGTGCCCTGGAAGTTGATTCGTCACACTAACACACTGAAGTTAAAATGTGGAACAGGGACCAACCGCCGATTATGAACTAACCACTGCGTTAAGCTGTGGGTATCAGGCTGCGTGTATTTAGCTGCATACATCAGGCTAAAGGTATATGAGTGCAGTTATGAGATTTTGAGTCTTTCTCTTTAACCGTTTAATATTTCAAACGGGGCTCAAGACATTAAGACATTTCTTGGCCATCTGCCTACAATATTGCTGCTACGCATGTACGACCAGCCTGGATAGGTTATTGATCACTGGAAGGCAGTGTGAATAGGTAACCAACACCACTGAGCAGTCAAAGGAGTTGTGTGCAGGTTGTAAAGTTGGCCCTTGTGGGCAGTGTTTGGCGCTCTGAGCAGTGTGATAAACTGGAACCGGTGGGCAGTGTTGGAAACTAGCATTGGTGTGCAGTGCGAGGAAGTGTGGGCAGTGTGAGATGCTGGAGGACAGTGTAAGGGGCTCTGGGAAGTGCAATAATCTCGCAATGGTGGGCATTCTGAAGAGCTATTGGAGAGTGAGAAGGTGGCACTGGTTGTCGAGCAAGCAGTTAGCTGCATTAGGCTGTATGAGAAGCTGGCATTGAACCGGCGTGAAAAGCTCACTATAATGGTCTGCATGAGGTAGAAGAGGGAGTTAGTGTGAGGAGTTAACACTGATGGTTATCTGGAAAAACGGCACTGGTGCCAAGTGTTAGCAGCATGCACCGGTGGAAAGCATGAAAACTCAACTATGTCCAAAGGCACCTCACCCCAAACACTTGTGTACCAGCGTGATATAAATAAGATATCATATCATACCTACCCAAGTGTTTCCTCTCTATTCTTGGGGCCAATTTTATCCACATATTTATTGATAATTTTCTTTCTTATTCTCCCTTATTGTCTGTTTGAGCAAAATAATGTTTTTCTTTACTTCCATGCTTGCCCTCAGCATTTTAATGCATAACATACGTTCACACTATATATGCATTATGCTGTTGGCTGAAGGAGAAGAGTCGCTGTGGGCCAGCAAACCGGCCTGCCAAGGTACATGTTGTAATGTGGCTTGGAGAGTAGCTGTGTGTGATGTCATGAGCGGGTGGAATGTTAGTGTTGGAGGTTCTACTGGGTGACCGTTAGACAGAGAGAAAGCTGAGAAGTTTGGGTGTGGGGGTGAGCCCGGTGTTTCCCTTGTGAAGTTGTGTCTTCAGTGTCCCCTACCATCCCCGTGTTTAACTGATAGTGTACAGGACCAGGCCTGATTTGCATATGGTTTTTCCCCTTCTGTAATGGCTTGGCAGGCTGAAAAACGATGGTCTGGAGGGTTACCCAGAGCTTTGCCCGTGGTTATGATTAATTCAAAACCTTCCAGCCATCACCTTTCTGTTTTGTCAAAGTCACCCCGAGTGGGACGGGTATGCCCAGACACGGGGCCCGAGTCTGCCGGGCCTAGAGACCCAAGCTACTCCTCACTGACGCCCAAGAAGGCTGAAACATGTCTGGGGATGCTTGTGGTCTCGTGCAGAAGGGATGTGACCTAGCAGTTCGGGCTGGACTGCCCCTTTTGGGGTAGGACCAAGCCTGATTTGCATATGGTTTTTCCCCTTCTGTAATGGCTTGGCAGGCTGAAAAACGATGGTCTGGAGGGTTACCCAGAGCTTTGCCCGAGGTTATGATTAATTCAAAACCTTCCAGCCATCACCTTTCTGTTTTCACATATGTAGAGATGTCCTTTCTGAGTCATGCTCAGTACAGCAAGGGCTGACATGGGTGTGCTTGAAGGGGATGTTAATGCATGTGGCAGAAAGAGCTCAAGTAGTCCGAGGTAGCCAACATTCTTGTAAAAACACATCTTGATGTTTGTTGGGGTTCCCATTTACACCCTACTGCTGAAATTCACAGAACCAAAACAGAATACTGAACAACCTACCATAACTAAGGAAACATGAATCAAATGCATTTGTTCAAGCTCTGTCGTTGTCCGTAACTGATAAAGGTGGGAGAGTGTTGGCCTTATTACTTACCAGGAATCTTCATAAGCCCGAATCCATGTCCCCCTTGTCACAGTCCATTAGCAAAGGACTTTGACAAGGAAAATGGATAATGAAGCAATGGCCTGGTTACTTACTGGTAATCTCCATTACTTTGAGTCCAAGTCCTGCCGGTAGCAATCTTTACTCTGTGAGCTAAAGGACAGTGCAAAGGAGGATAGATGAAGATGAGGAAATGGCCTGGCTTCAGAAGGTGACCAGGATCCCCGTAAAGGCCTTTCTTCATGCAGTATGATGAGAGAACAAAGGAGGCCTCCTATCAATCGGAAAATCAAAATACCTTATTGGTTACAACTAGAAGCTTGCAACAATATAAACATTGCCTGTTTGACTTTTAAAGGCTGTGAAGCACGGCCCACCACAGTCTTGAGAAATGAGTGGATGTGGGGCTCTAAAGGAAAGGATTGAGGCACCAATGGATGGCTAAGACTTCAGAGCCCTAGATTTAGAAGTGAAGGTCACAACTCAATTACTTTCTTTAGGAGATGGTGGTGGCAACATGCAATATGAAATGACTACACCTTAGACAAAGCCAAGAGCTAATTTTTGAGGTATATATTTGAAGGCGTATCTGTCCACATTATTCCCAGGTGAATGAGGCCCATGGTTAGCCATAGAATAAAAGGACTTTATTTTGTAACTTGTGTACTTTTTATTTTTTTGTAAAGTTCTCCACTACCCATTGAGTAATGTCTTTCATTGTATGAAACATCTGGATAAAATACAAACAATAAAATGCCCCCCAAGGTACTCAAACAACTATTCTGGAACTTTGTCTTAGTTCAAGATTTGACCTTCAGCCACTAGCACACAAAACAATACATGGGTGAGTGCTTACAGACAAACCTACATGTAGCCTTAGATTGCGGGTCAAATGCCTTATGAATGTTGTCCCGTGATTCAAGAGAGAGAGAAGAAATATGTCAGAAAAAATATGCATACATCCCACAATATACTCTGACCCAGAGTTTCATAGCAGGGGTTCCTGCTCAATGCAAGAAATCCAAAGCCTGTGGAGATCAGCACTTTGAACACTGTGGATAGCCTTGATCCCTATGTATTGCACCAGAATGTTTGCACCTGCTCAGAAGCAGCACAGGCGATAGGGATCAATTGTAATGACAGCCACCATCCACCCGGATTCACCACATGAAGCAGGGCCATACGAGGGAACCCGAGGTCCACCCGGATTTTCGAGCCTGTCACCACTCAAAGGGCATGACCCGAAAGTAGGCTCTTTTTTGATGGATTCTGCTAAAACATTAGAATGAGGGACAAAGAATTGCATCCAGATAGTACCTCCCAGTCGTGGAGATACACGCATTTTCTGCCCAAAGAAGTATATATAGGAGAAAAAACTATTTGCTTAGGGAATTTTTCTGCCATTTGTGGAGAGAAATATATATGCCAGTACAATCAAAAGTAACAAATTCGCTCTGCTACCTAAATTATTGTCACATTTGAATGAATTAAAACGAATTTCTGACTGCAAAAACAGTTGTCTGAAATGTAATTGGTTAATTGCAGTCATTCATCTGCTCTTTATCGAAATTCTTGTTACTCTGAGTGACTTAAAACTCCTAAATGCTGCCTGCAAAAGCACCTCTCTGGAGGGTAATGGGCTAAATTGTGAATATCAAGCAGCTTCTGGTATAATAAAAACGTCTTAGTTTCGGAACAATACCGCATCCCAACACACATTCCTAAATTAAAGTACTTAGCTTGTCTTTATAGACCCTTGGATAACATAGGCAGTCAACACTTTAGGGCATTTAGGAAATGTTGGGCATCTGGCAAATGTCAAAGCAGCAAACCTTGGGTGGCACTTCTGGACGTTTAGAAGTGCCAGGAAAGCATTAACATACACAGACGAGAGAGAATCTTATATTAGGTTCTCATTTGTAAAATAAATAGCCATCCACTTATCAGAGTACTCTTGGGAAAGCTGCATAACTGCCTCGAAAGTTCTTGCTGTTTTACCACTTTATATTATGCAGTGTTTGTGCTAATTCGGGATTTAGCAATTGTCCTCAGCATAACCATTTCCTTCTCAACACTCTATCCCCCATTTCCCCGCCTGACAGACATTTTAACTTATGCCCTGCTTTATTCTTTACTAGTGGAAAAGCCTGCGCACACAGGCTAATGTGCATAAAGGAAGACACGTTCAGAGTGTAAATATGTTATGTGGTGTATTTTCACATAATTTATGTTAATAGAAACAAAACATGTTTGTAAAGGATCTTGCTCCTTTTCCATGGAGGAGTAGTAACCTCAAACAAAATCTCTCAGAATCTGTTGAAAGTTCAACATAGTACATACCGCCAATTGTTGTATCTGCTCCTCATTGTCTTGGATTCCACTTACGGGTTTTGGACTCAAATACATAATGTTGGGGGGTGTCAGAGTAATACAATTCACGTGCAGCATGATTCCTTTCATGCAACTTGAAGTATGCTGTTAAAGTGGTAGCCCTTACTTGGGCTTTTTTTGCAGCTAATTGTATGTTATCATTGTTGAAATACACATTTTTGTTGTTGGAAAACACATTGAAATACATTTTTTTGTTGAAATACATATTTTGTTCGCCTGGAGGATGAACTTGAAGTCTTCTTATTGTATACATAAGGCAACAGCTCCCTCTAGCGGTGCTAACAGGAAAAGGAGTTGCATGACGGCTTCGGACAAACATACATCGGGCCTTTTATTGTATAGTATGGTTGTAGGTTCACTCTTCTTTTTTTTTTAAAGAACATTGTGCTGCCAGTAAGAGACACAACACCCCCGTAGGGGTCAACCGCCCCCTCTTTCCGGCAAATTACTCAGACATGTATGTAGTAAAACATACACTCAATAACTGGAGATATGAAGAAAAAGACTCAGAGGCAATAAAGGCACTACATATACATTTGGGTTAGATAAGGCTGCAACCTTCTTAATTCGTAAGCGGGCCAAACGATGGGGGAAAATCACTTACTTGTTTGTACCTGTTACCACGTTGGTGGCTACTTTCAATGGTCAGTCGGAGGCTTTATCCAGGTGGAGAGAGTTGCTTCACCCTCGACCTGTCGGTCCCATCCTTGTGGCCTTCCAGCTGCCAGCCCCAACAATGTGTGTTGACAAGAGCTAAATGTCTGCCACTCTGCAGCAAAACACACGTGGTAGTGTCCTGCCAGGCTCTGCCATGTGGACAAGTACAGTCCAAATGGGCTGGATGAGTTGGTGTAACCAGACATTGGTCAGAGGCCTTTGCCCTGAGCAACTCCCAGAACTAACCTATGACAGGGAAAGCCCCTGCTTGTTGTTGTACCCCACCCCATTGCCGTATTGGTGCCCACTATGCTACTGAGGTATCAGTCTGATTCCTTCTTATTTGATACGAGTTGGCCCTCTTGGCTGAGTAACTTATTTTCTCTTCTGGGGCAAAAATGTGAGGATGTACTTGTCTTATGCCCTGATGGCTCTTTAGCATTAATTCCTGCTGTTCGCTACAGCCTTGGCAGGGAAGAAAGCCTCCCACCCAAAAGAAAACACAGGATGGGAAAAAGTGGAGGGAAAACCCCTAAGGGCCGCTGTGATAATTGGCAAGGTAAGGATAAACAGTGTCCGACTGGGGATTCCCTGCATGTATTACTATCACTAGGGCACACTTAGCGGCAGAAGCAGTCTGACTTTCATCGTCCAAGCTTCAGGATCACCTCTTTAGGCTGATATACCTTTGCTGCCAGCTCTGACACAGCACCCATTCTGGAAGAGTGAGTGTTGTATTATTTTACATGAAGCCCAGCCTGTCTAAAAGCACCTCACGAGGGTGCTGAACTGGTATTCACTGAGCAGTGATCCACCCCAGAGAATTAGAAGACTCCCTATTCCAACTCCTCTTAACTGAAGGTAATTGCTGTCCACTCCCACTGGACAGCATAGCTTCATCTTCGGTTCATAGTGATAATATCGAATTCAAAAATCTCGAAAACCAAAATCTCGAATACAAAAGGCCGAAAAATAAAATATCGAATTTTTTTTTCAATGTGTTTTTTTTTAAATGGGGGGGTTCCCCCCCCCCAACCCCCCTTTTTTTCATTTTTTTTATTTTACCCCTTTTTTTTACTTACCTGACCCCAAAAACATATATAAATAAATAAATAAAAAATTCGATATTTTTTTTTTCGATATTTTTTTTTTCGGTCTTTTTGTATTCGATATTTTGTTTTCGAGATTTTGACTGACTACCTTCATCTTCATCTCTGCTGTGTCCATGCCCATCGGGCCGACTGGTCTGTCTTAGATCTCAGAAGCTTAAACCCTATTCAGTCCTGTTCCACCCATCATTCCTCCCATTGCACAACCTTACTGGTGATTGCATTGTATTGTATTAGTCATTTATATAAGGCCTTATCCCATTTGTATGGCCTCAACGCGCTTTGTGGTAGGTACGCCCTCAAGGAACGAAGTCCAAGTATGGGGAAAGTTCTCAGTGGACAATTAATATGCGTGTGTGCATTTGGCCAAGATTAGGACTTAGGGGGCTGGCTAGGCTCCAGTAAGCAACCTGAGGGGTCAGGCAAGTGGATGATTGCTGAGAGAGGTCACAACAGAGCGCTAGTGCCAGAGACTCGATATGTTCCAGCTAGACCGAAATTTGTCATAGTTGTCACTGTATTCTAATGGCAGAGGTGTTGAGAAAAGTCTGGGGTTTCAGTGAGGAAAAAAAAGGTTATGCGACCAGCTAGACAAAATTTCTCATAGTCATAGCTGCATTCTAAAGTGCATGGATGAATAGCCGTGCCTGCGGCAGATGTCCACCGAAGGGGTTCGTTTATATATACCCTGAGCTCAGAAGGAGCTTATCTTTGATGTTGCTGTGTCCAATCTTCGTATTTTATTCTGGGCATTATGGACAGGCTATCTACGGGTCAAACCAAGTGCAATCTGCTGGATGTCCTAGAACATCTTCTAGGTGGGACAGAGAGAGTACCTGAAACTAGGATAAGAGACTGCAAGAGACTGGTTACCTTTATAGACTTACTACATGTTTTCAGGGTTCACCATACGTTAACCAACTGAACATTTCAAAATCAGGACATGAAATGGCACAGACCTTGGGCAAGCCCTTATCATAATACAAATGACGTTCCAAGCTGGTAAAATAGCTCAGCGGGTTGAGCGCTTGCTGCTGCAATCTGAGTGTAATCTGCAGGTCGCAGGTTCAAATCCCGGCAAGGCCAACTCAGCCTTTCATCCTTCCAAGGTCGATAAATGAGTACCAATTTCGGTTGGGTGATATTGTATGTAAATATGTGCTCTTTAAAGCTCTTTGGATTAAGGCACTATATAAATAACACATTATTATCACTATGTAAAAAACCTAGCAACCTGCAGCTGGTCTGGATGCACAGACCAGAGCATGAATGCTGACTGATGTCCATCTTTGCTGGGATTGAACCCAAACCCAACAGTTCTGCCCATCTGCACTGCCTGGTCGAATACGATATGCACCACCAAACAATCATCCTTATTTAAATGATTGTTCACGGTCTCCCCCTCTAAGAAAGATAAGTGACAAATCAACCTGAACTCCCCTCCTCTTTTTTCGGAACCAACCCCGAAAAGGACTCTTTACAATTAGCAAAGGAAGGGGCTGTGAAATGATCCATGACCCCACCTAGCTGCATGTTCTTCTCCGTCATCTGCCACAGCCCTGCTAGGTGCACCCTTGTTGACTTGAGAATGGTTGCCCACTTTTTTTGCCTGCGGCCCTTCAAAGGATTGCTAAAATCCCTCTGCCAATCCCTTCAGCAGAAACGTTGCTATTCGTCCATCATGGCAAGCCTCCATAATCTCGCTTGGTCTGAATAAATACTGTTCAAGGTAACTGTAGTCCAGTTTGAGAAGGGCATGCAAAGCTGGATTATGCAGATTCACTTCCAGAAGAGTCCAGCATCAGCCCAAGAGGAATATAAATTCCCACAGCACCATTACCATCCCCATACAGCCCGTAGCAGGCCTCAAGAACTTCCAGGCAGCCCGGTCCAGGGTCCTTGCTCCCAGAGGAGAAACAGATAAAAATTCACACTCATTTAAGACTGCCCATAATTATTCCCATCTTTTCTGTGTATAGTACATAGCCGTTTTGGCCTAGCATATACGTAGAAGAGTGTGTGCTCTCCTGTTCCTTTGAGCAATGCTTTAACACAACTAGGCTGTGCAAAAAAACCTTAAAGTCTGCCTAAGGTGACAGCCAGCCTCTGCATAATGTAAGAGTGCAGAAGAAGGATACTGACACAAAGGTCGCATGGTGGTTGGCACAAACATTTACTCTTTTTGAAAAGAAAGAGAAAGGCCTACCTGTCCATATTTCTAGGAGGGGGTTTCCTTGCCTCAATTAAAGACTAAAAAGGATATGTCAGAATGTCTGTTTAACTTAAAGGTCCACTGTCCTGTTTCAAAATCCCTAGTTCTGTCTCTCCCAATTATAACTAAAATAGATAAGGCTAAATTGTTTGTGGCCCAGGAGCATGGATCCCTTCTCCTGGGTTTGTGATCGCAGTTCACTTCAGGAGTCTCAATAGTTCTCAACAGGGGGAATGACTCACTTCCACTTGTTAGCGTATTCTCAACAAAGCAAAGTTCAAACAATGTTCACCAGAGCGAATGACCCCCTTCCCCTGATTGAAAGTGTCCTCCAACAAAAGAAACAAGTCTAACAACCCTTCTCCTCTTGGGCAACTGATGTGTCAGGGGCAATTGCTCCATACTCCTGATTGAAAGGTTCTTTTAACACTTTGCAGCCAAAGGCCAGGGGCAATGACTCCCTTCCCCTGGCTGGAAGCTTGTTCTTACTTCCGCCACTAGATATCAGGAGGATGACTCCCTCTTCCAGATGCTTCTCATTACAACATGTCAATCACACTAGACCCAGGGGGACTATCTCCCTTCCCCTGGATACACCAGTGTCTCCCCTGTACAAAACCATATAAAAGTTCCAACTGTGGTTGGGTCCCATACCCAGGTTCTTCTTCTTTGACTCGGCAAACCTGGTACACTAACCTGCCACAAGGAAGATGACTTGTATCTTTGTCTGGACTTGGGTCCTCGAACCGGGTTTCTCTTCACAGACTCAACCTACAGAGGGTGAGTAGATTAGTTAGTGCGCTCTTCGCCCTTTTTTTTTATTTTTGAGTTGTTAGTTGCTTATCTTTGTGGGGGCCAGTAGCTGCACGGCTACATAGAGAATGGTTTCCACCAACCATAGGTGTGCACAGTAGGTGTGTAGTTGCAAGTTTGGTGTTCAATGTAAGCCTGTGTGCTTGGTTTATCAATTCTATTAGGGTTGCCTATTTAATAAATTAGTGTAAACTTGTCGATTATTCACAGTATTTTGTAGTTTATTCAGATTTCCAATACGAATTCATATAAAAGTTTCAATCATACGTGTTGATATAGTGGTGCCAACAAACTCCGCTAGGAGGCACGTGCATGCGTTTCGCCCTTACTCTGGCTTTTTCAATATTCACATTCATATTGGATAAACATTTCTCTCTATGTTTTTGATAGTTTATGATGCTGAGTAGACCAGTGTGTAAAGCAGCTACAGCGCAGGAGGAACAAGACGTGTAGCAGGAAGGCAACCGCAACCACGTAAATAAAGTATTTCCAGGATAAGAAGTCAAACCAAACCAAGTAGCAGAGAAACCTGGATACCACGAAACGTAAAAAGCAATGAGCAATTGCCAAATTCTTTAACCCGTGATCGAGACAGCCTTATCTTACTTATTAGAACCACAGGACATTTGTCTACTCAGCATCATAAACTATCAAAAACATAGAGAGAAAGGTTTATCCAATATGAATGTGATTTAGATAAGGCGGACAGTATGTAAAAAGACGTATGTTAGAAATTAACATATAACTGTTGTATGAACTGCTTTACTTGTGCCTTGAAAAAGCCAGAGTAAGGGCAACATGCATGTACGTGCCTCCTAGCGGAGTTTGTTGGCACCACTATATCAACACGTAAGATTGGAACTTTTATTTGAAAATGTATTGGAAATCTGAATAAACTACAAAATACTGCGAATAACCAACAAGTTTACACAAATTTATTGAATAGGCAACCCTAAAAGAATTGATAAACCAAGCGCACAGGCTTACATAGAACACCATACTTGGCTCATTAACCTGCCAAGTACTGCCATGAGGAAGATGACACATTATTCTTTTGGTTAGGGTTACTGCGACTAGTCTCTCTTATTCCTTTTGGGTATGGGTCCTTGACCCTTCCCTGGTGGTCAGTGAGATTCCCCCATCTATTGACACGAAGAACAGGAGCTTTCAGGTAGGTCTGACGCACATGAGAGCCAATCTGGGTGTCCTAATCATTAGGCAAAGGGAGACTCTTAAACGCCTGCCTCCCATCTAATGCCAAGTCCTCTCCGGGTCTCTTGTACATCCCTTTACCTTCATAGGGATGCCAATACGCCACCGGGGCTTCCAGGAACAAGAGGTTGCCTCTCTGCTGCTTCCGGCTTCTTTCTGCATCTGTGACTACCATATGGCTTCCCACTGTGCGGCACGGCTTCTCAGCGGTTCTCGCTGCATCCGCAAAGGCAGCGCGGTCTCCCTCTTTGCAGCTTGGCTTCGTTGAGTTTCTCTCTGCGTCTCCCCAGTCAGCGCGGTACTTCCTTGCAAGGTTCAGCTTCCTTCTGGCTTTCGGGACGCCTCCTCTGGCGCGAAGAAAGGCTGAAGTGGCTGCGCAGCATCCTCTATGCTCCTCCTTCTCTGGTCCCGCAAGCGGCTTCAAAACTCCTGCGCCTGTGAGTTTCCACAGCTGCTGCCTGTCTCGTCTGGAGTCGACAGGTATCTTTGTCCCTCTTTGATTTTCATGCAATGTAGCCGGTTCCGATTCAGCTCATTGTATAAGTCCTTCAACTCTTTTGTTGTTTTGTTCCTGATACTGACGCGGGACACTTCGTACCAGTACTTTTATGGCACTTGATCTTCATATTAACTACACTTTTCTTCATCATAGTACTTTCAGTTCCATATTGTTCTCCACCTGATAAGAGTACATAGGTTTACTCTCTACAAAAGAGGTTATTCGAGGAAAGAGTAGTTAGAGTGTTTCCGGGCGTGTACTGATGTTACAAGGGCTGCACCCTAGAAGATCGTCCTTTTCCCTAGAGGGGGGAGTCCCTCCCCATGAGATCCTCCTGCATTATACCACCCCCAGGAGGACTCTCGAGTAGTGTCCTCAATTCCTTGGCCTCATAGGACCCTCCCCACCCCAGGGAGAAGTGACGACATCTAGTTATTCATCACAATACATGCCTTATAATGGTCAGTTGCTTTCCTAGAGTGTTGTCCTTAATGTGAATGTATCCCTTGACCTAGCAAGATTTCCATGCATTATTTTACAACCTTTCCTCTACTTGAATGCGCTAATTTGCATTCCAGTGGCTTATTCACCAATTAATTACATATAAGGGCAACACTCATCCCACCCGAGCCATATAAGTCTGCCATGGCTCAGGGTAGGGGAGATCCTCTAGCAAACTATCTTTTTGTGTCCCATAGCACCCATTCTTCATACATCTTATTCCTGGCTGTGATTTCTCAACCAGAAAGCTCGGCTCTACCAGAACTTCCTTCAGCTTTTAGCATGAAGGGGACCCCATACAATTATCTGCTTAGCAGGCCCCACAATACCCAAGCACTCTTGAGCACATTTCAAGGCCATCATGCATCCGCTACGTGACTTTATGTAATATCATCACTGCACTAGTAATGGCTTTATAGGGCAGTTAGTCTGAGTCCAGAGGACCTTGTTTGCACAGTTGATCGGAGGTGATAATCTCCTCAGGAGACCATTCCCCAGTAAACAAGGTGTGCCCTCGGGAGTCACGACTATCACCAGATGTCTTAGTCGGTGTCGCCCAATTTTTATTTCCAGATCTGCAGTCCCTTCGACAGAAATATAATTCCTGTCAAAATGTTGGGAGTTGTTGGGGAATTGGTCTGAGGGGAATTTGGTGGCCCTCTCCCCGTCCTGAGTTTAGTTGGTCAAATGCCCTTTTGGACAGGAGGGTGGCTTGGGATCCAGTATCCACCAGAGCTGATAATCCGCACTTACCCTGCACCTTGACCGGTGCATAAAATATCGGCCTTCTTTCTCCTCCAAGGTGGAAAGAAAGTGTGAGTTATTTGACAGCCCGGTGGCCATTTCCTTTATATTGAACTCTAACACTGTGCTATCTTGGGCAATTTTCTGTGTCTGAGTTTGGGAATCTGCAAATAAATCTTTACAAATCACAATGGGAGTGGTTTGGGAATCCTCCTTTTCCCCAGCTACTTGGCTGTCCACCTTTACCTGGTGACAGTTCTCAGAACCTGTTTGTAGAAAGAACACCCTCTGTGTTTTATTTCTGTCTGGCTCGCCCTATCGGGGTTAAAGTGTTTCTTGTTCTGGGTGGATCTCCATACTTACCCTGTCCCACTCAGTGTCTTTTGATACCCATTTTTCTATGAGAGGGATCCCCCTGTTTTTGAAACAGAAGGTCTGTGCACCTGAATCCTCCAGGGTTTCTTCTCTTTCAAAGGGGATAATCTGGAGTTCCTACACAAAGTGGTTTCTTCTTTGCCCTCTCCTACTTACCCTTTGCTCTTTGGATTCTAACGTTTCGGGTGTAGAAGAGACGCTTTCAGGCTGAGAGGCTTTTAGGGATTCTGTTTGGGTGAGAAAGGAAGCTTCCTTTAGGGCATGGCATCTCCCCTCCACCTAGGCCCCCTCCTCAGGAACCTGTGGTTTGTCAGACATTTCCTTCAGTCCTTTCCCCCTGGGGCATCAGACCCTAGTGTTGGGGTGTCCTAGGAGCCGGGTTAGGTTGAGGGCTCAACTGAGCCCTCAGCATGCACCCCACATCATCAGTCAACTGCTGCACTTGTCGTTCCAGCTGGGTACCTTTTTCTGGTGCGTTGTACAGAGGCCACTGTTAATACCTCTGCTGCCCCCTAAAAGAGTGACTGTCCCTTCTGGAGGAGTAGCTTGGGTATTGGAAATGTTCCCCATTATTTTCAGTCCTAATTCTTCCTTCTCCTGGGTTCATGGATGTACTGTTGTAGAAACGAGGGGAAGGAGGATAATTAGTTTGGAAATTCTGATTTGGAGGGTACCTGTTGAAAAAATGCAATTTGGGAGGTGGAGTATTGATTCTCTCCTGTGGGAAATTTGGAGGGAAGTTTCCCGGGCAGAATTTATCTGATTTCCCCCACTCCTTTGTGCCAGAGGAGTGTACACATACCCCAGGATTGGTCTAGTACCCTTGTACCGGGAACTTACATAGGTGGGTCAGAGGGGTCATTATTCTGAAGTACTGCCTGTCTACCATTCGATTGAACCGGGGTGGAGGGTCTCCTCTGCCTTTCATTCTGCTTGTTAGCAGGAGGGGTTTTTTTAGGGCTCCCTGTCTCCAAGCCAAAGGAAGGGCAGTTTTACAGGACTGCCATTCGATTGAACCGGGGTGGAGGGTCCCCTCTGCCTTTCATTCTGCTTGTTAGCAGGAGGGGTATTTTTAGGGCTCCCTGTCTCCAGGCCAACGGAAGGGCAGTTTTTACCTCTGGTGCCTTCGCAGTGGCAGGCGTGGTAGATGGTTTGGTCGTTTTGGGGTTACTCTTATTCTCAGTGGGTTTCTGAATCTCATAAATCCTTGTGGCTTGCTCTATGACCCAATCCATTGTCCTGTGCTCATGGAAGTCATGTGCCAATTGAGTCATTGGGCCTCATTACACGGAAGGCCGTAAGGGTTTACCGGTACCGGTAAGGGCACCGGTGCTGGTAAACCCTTACCGCCTTACTACGAGGTCCCTTTGCGAGTCCTCCCTTAACGCCTTAACAGGCGTTAAGTACGGGACCCGCAAAGGGACCTTGGTGCTAATTACGGTACCGCAATTTGCGGTACCGTAATTAGCACCTTCACCATTAACATGGAGCCCTATGAGGCTGACTGGCAATGGTGAAGGGGCAATGGTGGATGGCGGAATTAGCGCCCCCACACACCTTGGAATATGGCGCTAATTCCTTCATCCACCAAGGCGGACCCGGTAAGGTACCGGCGGCAGCCATGGCGCTAATAGCGCCATGGCTTACCGCCTTGCGAAGCACATGGAAATAAGTGGTTACAAATTCCCTACTGTTTACATTCACTCGCATGGAAGTCTGCGCAAATGTATGTTTTAATTCCTAAACAAACTCTCTAGGCACCTGATCTTCCCCACACTGCAGGTTAAAAGAAGCCTTATGGGCCTCTTGTGGGTTCCTGTGGGTGGAAAAGTGTTTCAAAATAGTCGCCTTCTAGGTCGTCCATCTTGAATGACTTTGATCCTCCAGTCCAGCAAAGTAACTTGAGTATTCTGGGGAAAATGTTAATTTTACAAATTCAATACAATTTATGTAATTATTATTCTCAAATGATGTCATCATTTGTTCAAAAAGTTCTAAGTGCTCCCATACCGAATACTTTGCATTCTTGTGATATGGGGTAGAAACCTCTTTATGGCTTTGATTTGCCTGATTGTTTTACAAAACCCTTTCTTTGTTTGGCTGTCTTTTTGCGCATTTGCACTTGAGTCCCTTCTCCATATGACTTAGAGTTGCTCTTGGAACTCCATTTCCTGTCCTCTAGGTGCTCTCTATCTCTATGAGATCTGTAAGATCTCCCAGAATCACAGTGCCTGGATTCTTCTCTCCTGGACTGCTGTGCACTCTGAGGGTCATATCCCCTGTAATCACCTTTTGGGGCAGAATGGTATTCAGTCTCTTCCTCAGATGGACTTAAGAGTGTAATCTCCCTCCTTCCAGGTAAGCTGGGAACCCCCCCTTCCCGCACCTTAATGTAGGGAGTTTTTGAGAATGCCCTTCTTAGGATGACATTTTGTTTCCTGTCTCTCAGCAAAGCAGGCTAGATGGTCTTTTTGTGGTTTCATTTTCTGAAAATCCAACTCCCTGATCCTTTCATCGTAAGAATCTTCCTGATCAGAAATATTCCCAATATATTTGGTCTCCCAGGACACACTGTTCCGACCAACTTCCCTTCTGTTTGATTGAAATGAATACTCATTTATATCAGACAAATACTGGCCTTCTGGGTTAGTTTGCCTAAGCCTAGAGAAGCACAGCTGCCACGTTTCCCTTTTCTTGGTAAGTGGTAGACATATGGTCTGTTCCAGTTTGCACATGGGAGATTGCGGATAGTTGGGCCAAGGTACCTACTTAGAGGGGCATCTCTTTTTCATCAGAAGGTTCCATATACTGATTGGTCAGGGTACCTCATAGCCTTTTTGTATTTTTGTATTTAATTCATGAATCTTTCGCTTTTGTCTCTTTTAGTCCTACTTTCTTGGATACATTCAGAGAGTTTACTTTTTAATTCCGACACCAAAGCCTGGCTAGCATAAAGCACACTGCCCTGGGCCACTAGTCAGTCTTTTATTTTCTGTGCTTCATCCTGAAGTGCCTCATATTCTTTCAGAGAAGTTTGTGTGATATGCGCATATTCTGCGTGCTTTTCTTTTAAGATGTTAATTTCCTGTTCCTCAGCGTTTTGGCAATGCACTGTCGGTACTGAGTCATTTTTTGCTTGCCTCAACCGCTCTGAAAGTTGTGCATGTTGTTCCTTCATTTTGGTCAGTTCTTGAGAACCCGACTGATACTTTCCTACTCATATCTTCAACTGATTTACCTCCTGGTTCAAGAGATATTTTTCCTTCATCAGTTGCCTATTTAGCTTTTTCAAACTGCCTATGTCTTGGTGCATCTGATCAAATTTGCCTTGGGAATCAATCCATTTTATAATCAGCTGTCTTTTAACAGCTTTCAGTTCATTTATGGTTTGTTTAAAAGCTACAATTTCATCTAACAACATCCTACTGTAAGCAGTTTGAACATTTGTCTTTGCTCAGAGTGTGCTCACATCCTCTATACATTGCCTATGTGCATCATGCTGTGCTGAGAGTTGCATTCCCAGTTCAGCGCTGGACTGCAAATGGGTTTCTATCTCATCTTTGAGTTGTTGAATGCACCCTTCATATTTTAGCTCTGTAATTTGACTGTTATGTAATTGTTCTTCTAATTTCTGTAATGATTTATTGGTCTCTTCTAGGTCCCCAATTTTATCCAGCAACCTGGCTTCTTTATTATGCCATCGCTCTTCAGCTAACTCCAAATGAAAGTATAAATAAGCTGTGAGCTGTGTCATTTGAATCTGCTCTTCCTTAATAATTTGGGCCATGTAGACATTTTCTAACTTTTTGTGTAACAGATCCCTATCCAGCCAAATATCAGTGGTTACCACTGCAACTTTCTGAATAATTCTGGCGTACCAGGTGCCAGCATCCATCTCTGCCCATTCACCCCAAATTAACAACTTTAAGAGGAGATGCTGTCTGGCCTGTTCCATTTCTACAGCACTCATGCTTAAAAGTGACTTTTTCTTACAAATTTGCCAACACTTTCTACTGCAACACAATCCTATCTTTTGCAGTCAGTAAATGTCTACAATTTCTAAATTAAATATCTGGTCAAATCAGATTACTTTTGGATTACTTTGGGTACTTTTATTCCTCAATAAACCCTTTAAAATGCAAGAAGAAATTGGAAGAAATTTGATCTCTGCTTCTCTTGGGAGGTGAGAAAGGGATTCTGCTGAGTCTTAGTGACCAATGCAAGAGATTTGGCAGCCTGTGTACTGCCTTTGTTACTCTTTAGCTTCTAGAATGTTAAGTTGAACAAGTCAAACCAATTGTATGGAAAGTCCAGAATCTTCTCCTTTGCTTCGTGGTAGAATTTGGTTGTGCTCATGTATGCTTGGTGCCACGCATCCACCCGGATTACCCTAACTCTGTCAGCCATGTCTTTGTGGTCAAAGGCAGACTGCATGAGATCTTGCACTACCTGGTGCATTTCTGCTAACCCGGCAGAGAAGAATTCATTCTTGTCTTGGTGCAGGAATTGCTAAAATTCGATTAGCTCTTACCAGAGCATTTGGTTTGAGCTGCTAGCTGGACGTCTTCATTCATCTGTCTCAGGTGGAGGGGTGTGTTCTGATAAACTCTTTTGCCCACACCTTTGACTGTTAAAATGGATTTCTAAACTCTGGCCTGGTGAACAGATGTTTAGGAGGCCACCCTTGTTAGATGAACAGTGGAGCACCTCTGGGAAGATAGCCAGACCAATTCACTGTAGCTTGGAGAGCAGTCAAGGCTACATTTCAGGAGGAGTGAGGGTGACAAGGGGTCTTCAATGAGCACACACAGTGAACCACCAAGAATAACAATTAGACACTAGTATACGAAAATATACTGTTTATTATAGGGCCAATAAAAACACAAATGAATATATAAATGCAATAGTAAAACACCACACAAGCAACACTCTGTAATATATATACATTCACTGAATTCAGTGCGAGAAAGTTAATAACTCCACCAATACCTGCAAAGGAAAAGTATGAATAATTATATAGCACCAACAGTCTTCAGAGATGGCAACCCTAACTTTATGAGCCCAGCCCTAAAATGAATGGAGCCTTATGCTCAATGTTCAATGTGCACATAAAAGCGCACAGTCATGCATAAAGTTCTCAAAGTACTTTTTAAGGAGAAGGAAAAAGTTATGGGAAGAATTCTGAAGCAGTGAAACAGATTCCAAGAGTCAGGTGAGGATCTGCTAAAATGAACAAAGCTGTTCCCGGCTTTCTGAGGGCTTTAGGGAGTCAATACTACCCAGGCCAAAAGGGAAGGCGAAAATAACCTTTAATGAGTAAATGCGTTTGGAGGAACAAAAGGACACCTGTAAGTTACTTTACTACTCACTGCCCTTAGCTTGGTTTGTGTCCAGATTTGGCAGTTCTAGAAGTGGTTATCGGAGGTACGATTCCCTACCCTCGGTTCGGCTTCCAGATGCACAGGCGCTGTGGATGCAAATACAGGTCTGGTATAGGACAGGAGCGGTAACTCTTGATTCGGATGAAGAACGAAGAAAACACTGATACAGCAGGTCTCAGGACACTGGAAGGAACATGGAAATACCACCTTCAGTGACCATCTTTGTCGCACAGTGACGCAGGGGCACCCAATTCTTGTGGTATGACCCAGCCTCCTATCTTGCACCCCATAGGTGCTGGGATTCCTCAAAGTCTCAGGTTGAAACTCAAAATGGTGATGTTCCTGCGTGGCAACCAATGATTGAGCTGGACAGTTCACTGGATGCCCCAGGGACACTTCTGAACAAGCTCACTTGCAGGGTTACCAGGCGATGTCGAGAGTGATTTGTCCCACCACTCCAAGCGTTCAAAGCACCTTCACAGGTCTTCTGAGATCAAGCACAAAGCTTGGCTCCACCGGGACAACAACGGGATTCGGGTGCCAGCCCTCTTCAGTGTGTCTCAGGATCATCCTTTGTTCTGCTCGGCACCTCAGGATACTTTGTTTCTTCTGCAGGTTGACTTTGACCTGTTGCTGATCTGCTGGAATGAATGCAGGATCGCCCTCTCTTGTCCACAATCAGGTGAGTGCTCACACTCAGCCCACCAATGGCAAGATCTGCTCCATGCATGCAAACCAGCAGTGGTCCAATCACCAGACAGTTCCAGCCCACTTCCTGAGTGCCTACACATGTGACCCGCAGTTTCCCATGAAAGATGAAAGAAGCAGCTTTTGCGGGCAACTGCATGCGCAACAAGGAAATCCTGGCCCTGGAAGGGCAGAGGGAAGGCCAAGGGACAAAATGGCCAAAGAAATAGACACTAGGCACCGTCTGGAGCCAGATGCAGCAAACACGGTAAGACTCAGTAAAAAGTCATACAAATGAATGAAAAAGCTACTGCTGCCACCAGCCTGTTCCAAGGCACATTGTACAATCACCAGAAATTCCTTAGAGGATGTCTGGGGGCCATAAAAACAATAGCCCATTGTGGTACTGCAAGGTACTTTGCACAGTGATAAAATGTTAACAAGTGGCAAAACAGTCGAAAGACTAAGAGAAACACGTTTCTCAGTACTGACAGCCTGAAGGACGTGTCTGTTTCACATAACAATGAGCTAAAGCGTAGTGGAGTGCAGCTGAAGGCTGTTCTCCACTGCAAAAGGACATGTTAGCATACCGAAACCAATGCAAAAAGTTTGGGGGGTTCCATAGACCATGGAGGAAAAGGTGATTCAAGAGAAATCTTTTCTAACACTGACACAACTACTGAGGAGAGAGTCTGGGGACGTGAAGCCAGATACACCATCTTGGATGGCAAAGGCCTGTGTTTGGCTTTTGCCATAGTTTCTGTCCTTCTGCCACTACATCTCTTTGCTTAAGGAACCCTGTAAACTCGTGGCTCCTAGTAGCCAGCACTACTGACAGAACCCCCAGTTCCCTCGACAGAGTCTTCGAGATGGTATGTCCAGGAACTTTAGAAGACCTCTGACCCTCTCGTGGTTGGTTCCAGCTGATGAGAGAAGCTCTTCTCTGGGCTCTTAGCAACATCATCCATATCCGCTTGGTAAACTGGAGCTGTTGGTGGGGGCGGGGTCGTTCGAACAGTGAGCCGGAGAGAACAGCAGGGTGAGTGCAGCCTGCACCGGAGGTGCTGACATTGGAGGTAAGGCACCAAGAAAGACGACAGCAAAAGTTGAGGTTGGATTAGCTGTCGAGCCTTGCAGAGACTAGGCTCTGATTGGGCGCCATACCTCGGCAGTGGAGGCTGAAATAGCATTTCTCAGATGATTTCCCTTTCATTGCTAAGGACTGCGTAATTGCTTAAAACATTGTCAAAAAGCAGTCTTCCGCTGGGGGCTGAGACAGCTGAGGCCTGAGACGGCTGAGGGCCTGAAGGAGCTACAAAGGCACTCAAACCTTTGAAGCCACCTATGCCAGAAGCAATGAAGGGCCTCTTGTGAGCCACCGGTCTGTGGGAGGCAGGGAAATCCTCATCAGTGCTGACCATTGAACCAATGGAGAGGAGGGGTCTCTTCTCAGAGGGACACCAAACTCCCCTCCAAGTCTGGCACCAGAAGGTCCAGGTGCTCCAAAGTTTCCAGAGACATCGATGGAGTAAATGCAGAGTATTCTGCTCTTTTACAAGCATATCATAGCTTGTGGAGCATAGGAAATCGTGGACGTATATTCCCACACTTTTGTAGCAGTTGGACAGCCAAGCATGTCAAAAGTATGAAGCTGAAGCTTCCAGCCCAGTTGCTTCTTTTAGGATTCTTATCCGGTCAGACTTTGACCTCTACTTCCATAGATGTCTACACTAATACTCATGATCTACTGTGCTTTACTTTGTTCAGGCAGCTGGAGGTATTTCTATTTTCTTTGCCAGCTACTTTTTTCTCATGCATGCCAGTTGCGTTGGAGCCGTCTATATTGTTTTCCAGCATTATTGGGTTGTATGTTTCCAGAAGATTGGATTACTATCTGTTGGATCTGTTAACCTTGCAAGTGTCAAGGTTGTTATCTATGACACATTGCCTAATCTGAGTAGTGTTGGTTGATGACTCATAGAGGGGACTGTGATGAGAAAGATGGAATGCCTTAAATACTTACAGGCAATCTTAATTTCACTGAGTGCTACTCTTCCACATCACAGGGTGTGTTGCCTCCCTCCTGCTTTCTTTGTCTTTGGGCAATATTGGTACTGTCTGCTTACATTGAACAGGCCCTCTCATACATTCCTTAGGCTAGTGGAAGATGATTGAACAGTAATAACATTTTGAAGGAGAAGTGGGGTTGTCTGTGTCTCAGATACATCCTTGTGAAGTGAGGATTGTGTCAGGGAATAAGTGGACACGATGTAATTAAGAGTTCCAGTAAGAAATCAAGGCATTAGTTGTATTGTTACAGAACAACAGTGTCCAAGATTGCAGGACTTCATCAACCCAGCAGTCCAGAATATAGGAGTTCCGGTGCGCCTTAGCGTCTGAAAATATTGCTTGCCACAATTTTTACCCAACTCAGTCTTGTGATGAACACTACCATAACAGTACACAGTGTGTACCTTTCTAAAATCAGTGGAGCAGTGGTGAGTAAGGGATAACTAACACACATTCACAGTGTTTGTATCTCTATCTGTCCTTACAGGGAGCAATACAGGAAGGATTCTGCAGAGCACAAACTATGGCAGGATGGATTGAGGAGAACATTCCCTGTAAGATGGTATTGAGACCCATGGCCTCCAAGCAAAAGCACAATCTGTCCCCATGAAAAGAGTGACATGGTCAACTCACAGACAGGTAAGATGCATGGCATTCATGGCATGGCATTCATGGCATTCATTACCTCAAAGGAAAATGTTTCCTCATTGATTCAGCCTGAGACAATAAACATTGACACATAAGGTAGAGCGTTCAAGAACATTTATCCCGTGTTCTGGCAAAAACCATACACTTTCAACTCTGGGAAACACTTATATCACTCACTGCGCTATAGTGAGGGACTTGCCCGAGACCCTGCAGTGTAATGTCTATAGTACAGTATACTGAGAATCTACAGTGACATACACTTTCTTGAGTCAGCACTGCAATAAGAAGTACAGTGCCCTGAGAATATGCAGTGCGCCCTGCAACGTGCAATACGCTGAGACTTGGCCCTGAGATGTGCGAGATACACTCTATTTATTGCATGTAGTCCAATGTGTGAGGTGGAATCCCCAAATTGTGTAGCATTTGTTTCTTGTTTAACCCCCTGCAGCAGTATGAGTAAGAAGTCTCTGGCTTGCTTATTGGTCAAATCTAAAAGAGTAAGTAACAGCAGATTTGGTTTTGTTGGGATACTTGATATAATGATTCAGTGCTACATAACATAACAGGTAGAGCAAACGTTCACCACCAGAGGGGCATCTTGGTGCTATTGACAGATAACAGATGTTTATTGTTACCCAACGTAGTGATACTCATTTTATCTACCTCGGAAGGATGAAGGGCTGAGTGGACCTGCCAGGTTTTGAACCTGTGACCATCTTGTCAAACATAGTCCCCTGTAGTCGATGCATTAGTCCACTGTGCCACAGACCCGGCTAACTAGAAAGACTACATCTCCATAGACGGGTCATAGTATATTATCCGCTTAGACCTTGCTGTCAAGTTCGTTTCTATTTGTAATGGATCCAGGTGCTTTCTTCACTTGGCAATTGTTAAGTCCTATCACCAATAGAATCACCAATAGATTATGGTCTCTCATTTGGTAGTGATGAGTCCTACTGTTAATTGAACATGGTCACATAATTGTTGGGTGATAGTCCAATCATCAAACGGTTCTGATCACTCCTTCGTTGGCCTTGAGTCCAATTCATTAATGGACCCTGGTCACATTGTGGTTTCTATGGCATGATGCATCCTGTTCACGTGATGGATCTCTTTGAGCCCTTTTTATGACAGACACCTGAGCATACCATAGATCGGGTTGAGTCCCATCCCCAATAGGTTATGATCATAATGTAAACATGTTTGAGTGCTAGCATGAAGGCTCCATGTCACATCATGACTGTCTTTGAGCCCTACCACTGATGAAGCCTAGTCAAATCCTGGATGTCTGAGTCCTGGCAATAAGGAATCCTGATCACATCATGGATCTTGATGACAGCAGGATTGGTGTTTCACCCTTTCTTATTAAACATTGGTCACATAAAGGCGGGGTGATTCCTATCACAAGCAGATCACTTTATTGCTAATGGTTTCGGGTAACATCATATTAGCGTTTGTTTTTTTACCAATGGATACTATTCATAACATGGTTTTCTGACAGACATTTTAAAAATGACATGATAGTTGGTTTTGAGTCCTTCGGTTAATGGATTCTGGCCACCTCATAACTTGGGTTGAGTCCTAGTATCCTAGATCATAGTCACATTAATGTTTTCTTTAAGCCTTCTCAGTAATGAATCATTTACTGTTTGAGACCTATCCACAGTATATCATAGTTACATCATGAATGTCTTTAAACCCTATCATTAATGGACCTTGGTTGCGTTCCTATTATCAATGGGTGTTTGTCGATGAGTTATTACACATTGGTGGTTGCAGTGCTAAAATGAACTTGCTACAGATGGTTCATGTGACTTCCTAGTCTGTATAAATAGAAAACAAAATGTTGTGTTCATCATAGCCATTTCCTATGAATGGTAAACATACACATTACTTGTTATGTTATGTTATGTTATGTTAAAGGATATTTATACCGTGCACTGTCACCACAGGTGTGGTCCCCTGGCGCTCTAGCGGATCTGAAAAGCAAGAGGGTAGGGTAAATTAGTAGGACGGAGTGGGAGAAAAAGCAAGAGAGCTGTGATGTGCTGTTGGCAGCTTTAGTTCTGTTTACAGCGTTCGCCGAGATTAGGTGTGTTTTTCGGTTGGTAGCCTTCATGTGCTGTTGTGCGAGGCTATGTGTGGTTTGATTTGCTGTTGCGGTGTAGTGAAGTGTGTGCGCTTTGTTGTGCTTTAGAGGTATGGTTGGGTTTAGTTCTGAGTTTGAGAGGTATAGGGGGTGAGATGTTTTATTAGTAGGGTTAGTTAGTGGCATCATTATCTAAATGGGACGCATAAGGAAACTTACAATTCCATCTAGATGTGACGCAAGCTAATATTCACAAATCTGTCTAGATGTGCTGCAGACTAATCTTCACAGTTCTGTCTATATGTGACACAAGCTAATATTCACCAGTTCTATCTGATGTGATGCAAGCTAATATTCACAATTTTGTCTGGATGTGACGCAAGCTAATATTCACACTTCTGTCTGGATGTGACGCAAACTAATATTCACAATTCTGTCTGGATGTGACACAAACTAATAGTCACAATTCTGTCTGGATGTGACGCAAGCTAATACAGTTCTATCTAGATGTGACACATGGTACTCTTCACAGTTCTGTCTAGATGGGACACAAGCTAATCTTCACAGTATGTCTAGATGAGGTGCAAGCTAATATTCACAGTTATGTCTGGATGTCGCAAGAGCTAGTATTCACAATTCTGTCTAGATGTGACACAGGCTAATCACAGTTCTGTCTAGATGTGATGCAAGCTAATATTCACGATTCTTTCTGGATGTGACACAAGCTAATATTCACAATTCTGTCAGGATGTGACACAAGCTAATATTCACAATTTTGTCTGGATGTGACACAAACTAATAGTCATAGTTCTGTCTGGATGTGATGCAAGCTAATGTTCACATGTGACACAAGCTAATCTTCACAATTCTGTCTGGATGTGACGCAAACTAATATTCACAATTCTGTCTGGATGTGACACAAACTAATAGTCACAATTCTCTCTGGATGTGACGCAAGCTAATAGAGTTCTATCTAGATGTGACACATGGTATTCTTCACAGTTCTGTCTAGATGGGACAAAAGCTAATCTTCACAGTATGTCTAGATGAGGTGCAAGCTAATATTCACAGTTCTGTCTGGATGTCACACAAGCTAGCATTCACAATTCTGCCTAGATGTGACACAGGCTAATCTTCTCAGTTCTGTCTAGATTTGATGCAAGCTAATATTCACAATTCTTTCTGGATGTGACACAAACTAATATTCACAATTCTGTCTGGATGTGACGCAAACTAATAGTCACAGTTCTATTTGGATGTGATGCAAGCTAATGTTCACATGTGACACCAGCTAATCTTCACAGTTCTATCTGGATGTGATGCAAACTAATATTCACAATTCTGTCTGGATGTGACACAAACTAATAGTCACAGTTCTGTTTGGATGTGATGCAAGCTAATCTTCACATGTGACACAAGCTAATCTTCACAGTTTGGTCTGGATGTGACGCAAGCTAATGCTCAGTTCTCTCTAGATGTGACGCAAGCTAATCTTCACAGTATTGTATAGATGAGGCGCAAGCTAATATTCACAATTCTGTCTAGATGTGACACAGGCTAATCTTCACAGTTCTGTCTAGATGTGACACAAGCTAATATTCACAATTCGGTCTGGATGTGTTGCAAGCTAATATTCACAATTCTGTCTGGGTGTGACACAAACTAATATTCACAATTCTGTGTGGATTTGACGCAAGCTAAACTCACAGTTCTGTGTAGATGTGACACAGGCTAATCTTCACAGGTCTATCTAGATGTGACGCATGCTAATCTTCGCAGTATTGTCTAGATGAGGCACAAGCTAAAAACCACAATTTTGTCTGGATGTGATGCAAGCTAATATTCACAATTCTGTCTAGATGTGACAGAGCGTAATATACAGAAATCTGTCTAGATGTGACGCAGGCTAATCTTCACAGTTTTGCCTAGATGTGATGCAGACTAATCTTCACAGTTCTGTCTATATGTGACACAAGCTAATATTCATAGTTCTGTCTGATGTGATGCAAGCTAATATTCACAATTCTGTCTGGATGTGACGCAAGCTAATATTCACAATTTTGTCTGGATGTGACACAAGCTAATATTCAGAATTCTGTCTGGATGTGACGCAAGCTAATACAGTTCTATCTAGATGTGACACATGGCACTCTTCACAGTTCTGTCTAGATGGGACACAAGCTAATCTTCAAAGTATTGTCTAGATGTGACGCAAACTAATATTCGCAATTCTGTCTGGATGTGACACAAACTAATAGTCACAGTTCTGTCTGGATGTGATGCAAGCTAATCTTCACATGAGACACAATCTAATCTTCACAGTTCGGTCTGGATGTGACACATGCTAATACTCAGTTCTGTCTAGATGTGAGGCAAGCTAATCTTCACAGTATTGTATAGATGAGGCGCAAGCTAATATTCACAATTCTGTCTAGATGTGACACAGGCTAATCTTCACAGTTCTGTCTAGATGTGACACAAGCTAATATTCACAATTCTGTCTGGATGTGTTGCAATCTAATATTCACAATTCTGTCTGGGTGTGACGCAAACTAATATTCACAATTCTGTGTGGATGTGACGCAAGCTAAACTCACAGTTCTGTGTAGATGTGACACAGGCTAATCATCACAGTTCTATCTAGATGTGACGCAAGCTAATCTTCACAGTATTGTCTAGATGAGGTGCAAGCTAAAAGCCACAATTTTGTCTGGATGTGATGCAAGCTAATATTCACAATTCTGTCTAGATGTGACACAGTGTAATATACACAAATCTGTCTAGATGTGACGCAGGCTAATCTTCACAGTTCTGTCTAGATGTGACACAAGCTAATATTCACACTTCTGTCTGATGTGATGCAAGCTAATATTCACAATTCCGTCTGGATGTGACGCAAGCTAATATTCACAATTTTGTCTGGATGTGACACAAGCTAATATTCACAATTCTGTCTGGATGTGATGCAAACTAAAATTCACAATTCTGTCTGGATGTGATGCAAGCTAATACAGTTCTATCTAGATGTGACACATGGTACTCTTCACAGTTCTATCTAGATGGGACACAAGCTAATCTTCAAGGTATTGTCTAGATGAGGTGCAAGCTAATATTCACAGTTCTGTCTGGATGTCACACAACCTAGTATTCACAATTCTGTCTAGATGTGATACAGGCTAATCTTCTCAGTTCTGTCTAGATGTGATGCAAGCTAATATTCACAATTCTTTCTGGATGTGACACAAACTAATATTCACAATTCTGTCGGGATGTGATGCAAGCTAATATTCACAATTCTGTCTGGATGTGACACAAACTAATAGTCACAGTTCTGTCTGGATGTGATGCAAGCTAATGTTCACATGTGACACAAGCTAATCTTCACAGTTCTGTCTGGATGTGATGCAAACTAATATTCACAATTCTGTCTGGATGTGACACAAACTAATATTCACAATTCTGTCGGGATGTGATGCAAGCTAATATTCACAATTCTGTCTGGATGTGACACAAACTAATAGTCACAGTTCTGTCTGGATGTGATGCAAGCTAATGTTCACATGTGACACAAGCTAATCTTCACAGTTCTGTCTGGATGTGATGCAAGCCAATCTTCACATGTGATGCAAGCTAATCTTCACATGTGACACAAGCTAATCTTCACAGTTCGGTCTGGATGTGACGCAAGCTAATACTCAGTTCTGTCTAGATGTGGCGCAAGCTAATCTTCACAATTCTGTCTGGATGTGTTGCAAGCTAATATTCACAATTCTGTCTGGGTGTGACGCAAACTAATATTCACAATTCTGTGTGGATGCGACGCAAGCTAATACTCAGTTCTGTCTAGATGTGACGCAAGCTAATCTTCACAGTATTGTATAGATGAGGCACAAGGTAATATTCACAATTCTGTCTAGATGTGACACAGGCTAATCTTCACAGTTCTGTCTAGATGTGACACAAGCTAATATTCACAATTCTGTCTGGATGAGACATAAACTAATATTCACAATTCTGTCTGGATGTGATGCAAGCTAATATTCACAATTCTGTCTGGGTGTGACGCAAACTAATATTCACAATTCTGTGTGGATGCGACGCAAGCTAATGTTCACAATTATGTCTGGATGTGATGCAAGCTAATATTCACAATTGTGTGTTGATCTGATGCAAGCTAGTGTTCACAATTCTGTCGGGATGTGACGCAAGCTAATATTCTCAATTGTGTCTGGATCTGATGCAAGCTAGTGTTCACAATTCTGTCTGGATGTGACGCAAGGTAATATTCACAATTCTGTTTATATGTGACACAGGCTAATCTTTACAGTTCTGTCTAGATGTGACGCAAGTTAATCCTCCCAATTCTGTCTAGATGTGATGCAGGCTAATAGTCATGATTCTGTCTGGATGTGACACAATGTTAATCTTCAAGGTTCTGTCTAGATGTTACACAAGTTAATATTGACAATTATATCTAGATGTGACACAAGCTAATATTGACAATTCTACCCCATCCATAACTGCCCAAAGTGTAAACTGTGGCTGACTAACCTAATTGGCTTGATGCATCTCATGGTAACCTTACACAATGAGGCTAGAATCAAAAACACTACCTTATACAAGTTGGGTAAATGCACACTATGGCTGATAAACTACAAGTAGGCTAAGTGCGTGTGGAGTAGGGTATTGGGTAATGAGATGGGTGGGGTAGTTAATGGAGTACAGTAATGGCTGATATGGCTGACTAACACAATCAGGCTAGATGAGAGATAAGATTGCTATACAATCTGTCGTCTGGATGCATCAGAAAACCAGCTAATAGAGACAATGATAGGATTAGATTGGGTTGGCCGGTTTAGTGGGGCGCAGTAATGGCTACACCCCCTGCCTGAACCGCATTTACCTTACCAGTAGCTGCAGATTGACGGCTGCAGATCTCACAGGCTAGCACGGCCAACACGGTCTGGAGCTGCTTCTGCAGGAGCTGCCCATTTCCTCAGGGCCCTTCACCGGGGGTGGCTGCAATGGGCAGGGAGCTACCTGGGGAATGTGGTAATAAAGGACAATAGGCCAATCAGGGGTGGAGGGAGGGCTGGGAGGCGGGCGGGTACAGGGAATGCAAAACAGGAAAGGGTGGTGGAGGGGAGGCATGGGAAGGGTCTGGGTAATTTGCCATTTTAAAGTGAATTTTGGGCAAAACTTATTTTAAAGGCCAAATATAAGCAGCCTTGGTCAGGAGAGGTGCTATGGCTTCCCAGACAGGTGTAGCCAGTCACGGGCACAGGAGGGGGGGTGGAGGGAGGAGGGCAGGGAAGGAGTTGCAATCAAGGAAAAAGAAAGCAGAGGGTGTAAAGAGTACAAGAGAGCAAGAAAAATGCATGGGAAATGTGAGAAAAAAGGCAAGAAAACAGCAAAAAAGCAGGAAACAGGCCTCAGTGGACGAAAGGCCACAGAGGGCCAGAGAGGAGGAAAGAGCATGAGAGTGCAAGAGAAATTCATTAGAAAGGCATGGGAAGGGAAAGAGAAAAGGCAAGAAAAAAGAATGAAACAGGCCTAAGTGGAGGAAGGGGCACAGAGAATGAAAAAGTGGGCCTTACCTTGCCAAGCCAGGATACGGGATCTGAAAGAGCGTCCTGGCCTTGGTCGGGAGAGGTGCTTTGGCATCCCAGACAGGTGCAGCCAATCACTGGCAGGAGAGGGGGTGGAGGGAGGGAGGAGGGCAGGGGAATGGTCGCCATGTGGGAAAAAGAAAGCAGGGAGGGGTAAAGAGTATGAGAGTGCGAGAAAAATGCATGGGAACGGTGAGAAACCAGGCAACAGGCCTCAGTGGAGGATGGATTCAAGAGGCAAGAGGGGGTGGTCACACGGATTGATAAACAATTTAAATAGAATGCAATTGACTCAGGTCAGTGAAAGGGAGGATAGGCTCAGTCAGACATAGAAATATATAATCATATTTTATTAATATCAAAAGTTACAATAGACTAAAAATAGTTCAATAGAATTAAAATAGTTCAATAGAATAAAAATAGTTCACACAATAACATCGTAAAATGTATGTGAGCATACAAATGTGTAAAAAACAGACCTTAAATACACTGCTAGGCGTAAATTATGCCATATTTATGCAAATATATCTAAGGCAGTGCAAAAGGAATAATGTAGAGGTGCTTGATATTAATAACATATGATTATATAATTCTCAGTGGAGGATGGGGCACAGAGGGTGAGAGAACAAGAGACATGCATGAAAAGGGCCAGGGAAAGGAGAGGGAACAAGAAAGAAAGAAAGAAAGAGAGTTAAAGAGTGGGTACTTACCTCGCCAGGCTAGGGCATGGGATTTGAAGCTTTGCGCTCAAATCCTTACAGAGACAAGGAGCCAAATTTCTCCAGGCCAAGATCAGCCGCTATCAACCATGAAGAGAAATCCGGAGGAACTGCATTCTCACGCCTACTTGCCAACCTTCAGCTAAGTACTTCAGAAACAATTCTGTATATTTGATTGTAGGACAAAACAGGAATAATGTGTGAGTTTCCTCCACTCAAAATCCTTCCCTACTTTCCCTCTAGCTCTAATTTTCTCAACCCTGGAACTATTATAAGTCCATTTTCACTTCAGCCATTTTGGTGGCCTCTTGGGACTATATGATTGGGTTCTTGATCTACTGTGAATATGTCATGACATGGCAGAGCTCCAGTTGTACTACTGAGCTACTATATTATAAATGAGAGCCCAATAGGTACTTAGGCACTGGGTTCCTTACCTCATTGTTCAATTCCGGTCATGTCATGTTTGGATACAATCCTGATTGAGTTATTGTTATATCACTGTCTGGTGTGTAATGAGTGGGTTACAGTGGTTTGCTTCCGCTCGCTGTTGGATTCTGATTTTGCTATGCCTGTCCCATTTCTATGATGTTATGCAATTGAGTATTGCTATTAACCAACGTGTTAACAGTTCCATGATGGTTTAGTTTGTCATAACTTCTTTTGTATTAAAGTTAAGCATTTGAAGTAGGAGTATTTTACTTCCTATTTTTTGAATAAGGGAGAAAAGCATTTTTTATGGCGTGAAGTAGGATTTCCAAAGAACCAATGGGGTGTTTTTGAGACACACAAAATTATATTTTACCTCTAAAACATATCTTTTTGTAATCCCTCCTTCTTTGCACACAGTACTTTCTGACCATTAAAAGATGCATCTATATCTGTTCAAATCAGACAAGAATAAAATTAGAGATCGTTCCTGTGGCACTGCTTTGTCTGTGACTCTGATCTGAATACATCTCTGGAGCTTTGTGAGTGTAAGAAGGGGAGAGGATCATATTTTTCCATTGTTTATATTTCGTGTTGAATATTTTTAATCCTTTTTTTGTTGGTAGTATTTCTTTGTTTTTAAGGCGAAAAGAGACTGAAATGACGCTTCTCTGTATGGTGAATTATAATTCAATGTAACAGTTTTAATTCTGCGAAAGATTTGATAAAATGCTATCATGGCTAAATTATATTGTGTGAGGATAATCCTAGGGTGTATAAATGCTATTCCGATGTAGCAAACATCCAAACAATTAACAATTCTGAGAAAACTAAGGAATGCGGTTGTTGTCGTGGAAGCTTTGGTGCTACTGGTTTCAAGAGCACCTTAACTGAAATTGGATCAGAGAAGATTCCTTTTTTCCTTGCTTCCTGGCAACCAATTGCAGTTATGAGTCAAGAGGACTGGGCTCCTCTGTCAAGTGCTGTTTGCTTCCCCTCTTATGCCAACTCTTTGCTGCTGTTAGAAAATTGTTGTCAGATAGGTCAGTGGCAATTATAATCTGCACCGAACCTGTTTCTGGGACTAGTTTGTGTAATGCTGCTTAGCCACGGAGCATGTTATGCCATAAAACCCTGGTAAATGTTGGCTATATTCCAGCTCTATCACTGTATGGTTCATTGGACCTTCGTTTGCTCAGCTTTAGAGCAACTTTCACTTGTAGCCAAAGTTTACATCTTCAATACAGTGATGCGTTTGTTTATTCTATAGACAGTGAAAAATATGTATTTGTGTTAATGTTAGGTTACAAATAATAAAACGAGTGTCGTATCTACTCAGAGGTAGCTTATTCAAATCCGAGTATAATTGAGCATAATGGGTGATTGGGTGTGGACCCTCTTCAACAATGAGATGATTGCCTTTGCCGCTAGATCTCCAGATCAGAGTAATAGTGAAAATGACACATTGGGCCTCATTATAAGTATGGCGGTAAGGCAACAACGGCGCCGGTATCGCTACCAGCACTGTTGCTAGCGTACCGCCATACTACGAGATGTGCTCGCGGGTCTCGCTCTGCCCACCATGTTTGACCTGGCGGGCAGTGCGGCAACCGTGTGCACAACTCGTGGATGCACTAGCACCGATATGGACGGTGCCAGTGCATCCAAGCTCCCCATTCCCATTCAACCCTATGGGCAATTACCGGGTCCGCCGAACACGGCATGACCCAGTAAATACGCATTTGCGGATACCGGCAAAATCACGGGTTCGGCGGCAGCCGTGCCTTTGTTACAGGGACGGCTACCGCCAAACCCGTAATGAGGCCCATTATCTTCTTTGCCTCATTGCCAAAATCTGTCCTTATCTAAGCTTTGCTTATCACGCCATTCTTATTCTGGCACCGATGCTGTCAAAAGTACGCTTTGGAATAGCATGCACGAGGGTGGCAACTTGTTGGCAAAAATGCAGATGATTCAAAATAAACCTCCAGTTCTGACTCAGTCATACCTTTATGTAGACCAGTGCTAGCCAGGGCAGCAACTAGAGTGTCTCCAAAAATTGCCCCAGCTGGGGCTCCCACGATGCTCCAAAAAGAAGCACCCAGGACCATTTTTCTTCCGCACAAGTCAAGAACCTGAAAGGATGCGCAGGAGACATGCGCTAGTTTCCGATAAAAAAAAAGCTGTGAAAGGAATATGTGCAGGGAGAGAGAAGTTGGTTTTTTGCTCAGGCAGGACAATCAACACCTAACAGTCAAAAGGTGAGGCCGTGCAAATGAGAATGTATGACTCATGGTTTGCAGACATTTAACTTTTAGGGTTTTATCACAAATTAGAGCAGCCTGGAAAGTGCAATATATGCTCAGAAAGATTTCAGGCTTGAATCACTTTTACAGGCATATTTGTCAAATATAAAAAATATATGATCATGTCTAAGTTCCCAAAATGCTGTTTTTATGCAAAGCAGGCAGTAGCTTACGTTGGTGCTATTTACCCCCCGGCCCTGCACCCCTTTCTCATTGGTGATGCTTGGGGGCCCATTTTAAAATGATGATTGGTGTCCCACTCTTTCACTTTTGAGGCAGCTGTGTGCTGCATAGATTATAAGGGAGGTGGTTCCTATAGCAAACTCATGTGGGTGATTTGCTTGTGTTTATCGTTGAGGGCGCATAACATGCGCCCCAAATTGAACTTCATTACTGCCCAAACATATTCCCTGCCTCAGATCAAATAGGATCAGAAAGGAGGATAAACAATCTTTGGCAAGGATGTAAACTTTTAAAGTGGCATAGCTCTTTAGTTTGTGAAGACTGATGCCTTGTTAGAGAATTTGTGCATACCATCAGCACCTACCATGCAGCTTCATCCTATGGCAAAATCCTAGATAAAGCAATCAAGTGAGAGGCTAGTGGCTGCAGATTATTATGTGACAAGTGTAATGGCCTCTAAACAGGAGAACAAAGGAAGGCAGCCAGTGGAGAACTGAAACCCTAAATACCCACTTAAGAAGGATTACTGGGCTGGCCCTGATATTAAAACATGTTGTTCTTAATATATTTCAAAAAAACCCATTTGGGGCTCTCCTGTTTTTAGGAAACGTAATAGCTTAATCGAGTGCTTTCTGTAGCTTTACAAATCTATAATTCATCTATCTACACATGATCTAGTCTATTCTCTCAACTAAAGTTACGATATCTTTCCCTAGCTAAACGGGGAGCAAGCCTTTTATCTCTTAGGAAACTGACCAGAAATGGTCCCCAATTCTGTTTATTCCTCCTTTGGCTGGATATGTGTGCAGAAAAAATACTGAAAACCGCTTCCAAAACACACATCCTTTCTCTATATCAGGTCTGGACCTAGTCAGAAAACCTTATCTCCCACGAGCCAGGCAACATTTTTCTTCACTTAGAAAGACCCCTGAAACTAGAAACCAAATCTCCTACGCACGTCTGTTTCAACTAAGATTGGACCAATTAAAAGATTGTGACTTGCTGCCTTAAGATTTGTGACTAAAAATCTTAGTCAAGCAAGAAGGACTGATGTGACAGATTAAATATGGAGATATGCTGAGGTTTCTCATGAAGGGCGCCTGTCTGATTCCTAAGAATTGTAAAAACTTTATAAAAGTGTGACCTGATATATGCTACCGTATTGTCTTTAAAATGTCATAGAATAGCCAGATGGATTCAACTATTTCTCGGATTTAATGTAACGTGTGGTAGGTAGTTCACTGGAGAACACAGGATCTGGTAACATCTTTATGTTTGTAAATTCAAGTTGCCAATGACAACGCAGATTAATTATTCTTTATTGCGACCACCCTAATAGATTATTTTAAAATATGTTCAATATTCATCTATAATTTGATGATCAATCGAAATTTAAATATAGTAGGACATATGAATCTTGCTTTATGTGACAATTGATTTTGCAAATTTATATTATTGATGAATGGTGCAATTTGAAATGCATCTGCTAGATTACAAACTACTATATGGCTGTACCCTTGCTATATTTGAAACTAGAAGAAGTACCCGTTCTCCGAATCGGTCCTGTAGATAGACATGATAAAACAGATCTGGTTGGTGGCTGTTCCGATTCGCTTATCGCTTGATGTGCTTTGCACCCTGAACTGAAGTAAACTGAGAATGGTTGCGTGTGGCTGGCTGGCATACCCCGAAGCAGACGTTGGGGAGGCGAGAGTTGGTGTGTTGCTGCATACTGGGACCTTCTGTGCTCCCCCCCGACCTGGCGTGGTGCAGTTCGTTGCAGTGCACATATCTTGGAAGCCGTGCATCCTAGGGCCTGGACCTCGAGTTTTGTTCCTTGTGGCAGGACATGTCATGCTACAACCACATTGATGTTTCGCTGATTTTAGCCAACCGCCTCATGTTTGAAGGTGCTGAAATCCGGAGAAAGGGGTGGAGTGTCCAAATGTCATGTAGCTAGTAATGTCTAGAGGGTTCAAACAGGTAACTATGCAAAATGTGGTGCAGATTGGTGAAACACAAATCCTGCCACAAATAAAGAAACACATTTTCACTGTTATTTACATATATAGACATAGGAAAGACTTGCAAAGTGGCATAGTTCATGAATATCAATTACACATTTTGTCCCAGGAATGGCCTTCTCTGTGCACATCAATAAAAACGTATTAAAAGGAATACCATCGAATTTCTACGAATGAAGAAAAGGGGGAGACCATAAGCATTATTCTCGCTGGGAAGATTTAAAGCGTGACCTGAGGTTCTGGGTTGATAACAACTTTAAAAAACAATAAGGCCAACAAGAAGAATGAAGAATGCATTCCCCTTTTTGTCAAAATAGTTCTATTGAAAGCTAGCATTTTGCACATATGATGGATATAACACACTTATTTCCTTCAGATAGCACACAAAAAGGATGGTGATGCATTCGTACTTTACTTTCCTGGATGAAAAGTGGGTCAGATTTGTTATTAGAAAGTGCATCCTCGGAGTGCCTGGTAGAATGTCACTGCAGGCTCTGTACATTTCTGCCATTTAACCATCCATATCATGACTAGGCTCGGACTGGCATATAGGGCAATAGGGCAATGCCCAATTGCATGCCCAACATGCTAGTGCTGGGCAGTTTTTTTGATGCATTCGTTCTGTACTTTCCTGGATCAAAATATGGTCCGATTTGTTATTAGAAACTACATCCTTGCCGTGCCTGGTAGAATGTCCCCACAGCCCAAACTAAAGGCGCTCTGAGAGTTTCCGCCATTTAACTAACCATATCATGACCAGGCTCGGAATGGGCAATAGGGCAATGCCTGAATTGCATGCCCACCATGCTAGTGTGGGACAGTTTTTTTGGGTGAAAAGTGGGTCACTTTCATTAGCTAATTCACTACCCGGCTAGTAGTTTTGAACAGGGCTATGAACACATACCCTTTAAAAAGCACCATTTTCAACACATTTGATAAAAAAAACTCTCCCTTGGGTACTACTCAAACAGTCTGTCAGAAAAGGAATGAATTGCTATTTATAACTGTGGGCCACTTATTCTTAGTGCAGGGGCCACTTTTAACATGCAGGACGGAATCTAGAGAGGATTATAGATTGTGTCCTGCATTAATGTACCACTTGCACACATTGAAGACCTTACCATCTGTGCAGGGGCAATGGGCTCTTTGAGAAACCCCCTCCCTGGTCGCAGCATTAGGGCGTGCAGTTTGACACAAGTCTCCCTCAAGTCCCTCTGCCCCTCGTCAAAAGAAATGAGGTGTTGCTGTACCCGCTTGCTATCTCGGTATGCACAGACATACCGTGTTTGGGTTGTGCAAATCTAAGGGCATTTTTTGCACTGATCTTGTGGTGTGCTTCATGCCAACTGCAATACAATGCAAAACCGTTGGTGCGCTGTGGGGGCAAGAGCTTTTTTTGTGTGCCTAGCGTAAAACATTGTTTGTGCAATTATACACAATCTATTTGTGTAACTGTTGAACATGTAAACAATGAATGATGCAGACGATTTCTATACTAAGCACACAGCTGCTGAACTGCAAAATGCCCCTGCTACAGCTTTAATGCACGCAGGTTTTAACAGCTAAAACAATCTCAAAATATTGTATTATGCCCAATTCCTCCTAGGTGCAGGAATGCATAATTAATGTACATTTTAATTAATATCTGAGATCCATATATATTTGGTGGGATGTACTGATTCTGTGGAAAGTTCCTGGGTCATGTGGATGTGGGTTTATTCATTTTTGGGGTTGTCCATGAAAAAATCGAATGGAGAAATGACAGTTTTTTTTAAAAAAATGCGTGGGGTGAACCCTGCATCCCCTCTCTCCCCTACTCCACCCCTATATTTTATTAAAATGTCCCCAAATCGGTAAAAACATGCGGTCATTTCTCCATTCGCTTTTTCAATTCGATCATTTCGACGGATAACTACTTTTGGCATAGAGTGGCTTATATCTTTTATACCATGTTTTCCCGGTCCTCTTACTCCAGTTAGAAGGCCTAAATTCTACAAACATTCTGTGTATCTGTAGTCCCCACCCGCCCCACACCATATAGGGAAATCCTTTTAGCTTAAGTCGTGAAGCTCCATACTCTGCATGTTCCTTGTGCCACCTGTTGACACGCCACGCCAGGATAATAAGTCTCCAAGTCAGGAGGTGTTGTGGCAGATTCTGCCGCAAACGGATTGGGGGTGTTTATTCGAGCCCTGATTGGCTGACAAACAATGCTGTTTCACTATTTTTACAGGTGGACAAAATCCCACTTATATGCAGGATACCATTGCAAGCCAGTGTGGGGATACAAACTGCAGAAAGCCTGCCTCATCCACATCGCAAGATACCAGTGAACTGGACCTGTGCTTCAGCATTCCGAGAATGCCATCATTCGAACCCCAAAATGTTAAGTCTCAGAACTGGTAGATCTTAGGAAAATGAAGGGAGTTCTCATGCGTCCCCAAGCTCCTCATTCTCCCTAGTTGCCATTCTTTTACTCTGGATTTGCATAGTACAGTAACAGAGAGAGTGTGAGAGAGAGGTGGGGGAATGGGTATAGCCTGCACAGGGTTGAAGGGAACCCGTTTCAGAGCAGTGCGAGTTAGGATACGGGGGCAGCATGGGGGCAGTAAGGAAAGGGGCCAGGACACGGCCAAACTGTTCTTTTGATCATCTCACGTTTATGAAATGGCTTAGGGCGGCATAAGTGCTAAACAAGCACCTAACTTGACATTGTATAATTTGAACAGAGTTCGAGGTCATCAGGACCTAACAGGAACTTAATATTTCCACTACATTTCCATCCATTTTCACTGTTATGGAACTATGATTTTTGCAGTTGAAGCACACTTCTGTAATGTGTAAGCTCTGTTTAAGAGGTACATTTTGGGAAGTAGGCTGTACAAGCTGAGCATCTACTTTGTTCATCTTAAAAGCCCTGGTAGTACCTTGATGGGCAAAACCAACAGCTTAGTTCTTGGATTGATGTATCGTTTTGGTATTCATTATTGCCCCCTTTACATATTCTCTGGCGCAAATATGTGTAGATTCATTGTTTACATGCCCATAAATACTGTTGGCCAACTTTGCGGTCCTTCTCAGCATTCACAACAACACCTCTCATAGCTTACACAGAAGTAGATGGCCAGATTTGACAACATTATTGTTTTAAATTAAAGATCCCAACTACACTTGCATTTAGTTTGTTGGCAAATCATGCAGATCACTGTTTCACACGTATTGCTTTTCTTTACTTAAACTATTATATAAAGTGAAATCGATTGTAACTCTTGATACATGTGACTTAGGCGGCATATTTGTAATAACAATCGAGGAAGCATGCATTTGTGAGTAAATTGGGAACCACGCATATAAATGTGCTCCCTAGTGGTCTGGGTTGGTTCAGTACGAATGTGCTTGAATGTGGCATGTTGGGTCGGTAATGGCTGCCATCGCAGGAATGTCCCACTTTGGCTGGTTACACTGCATTATGCCTGAAGCACGCAGATTGCATGAGTGACCACACTACGAATAAATCAGACACATGTATGTATACATTTTATGTACATACTCACTAAGCTTCTATTCCTTTGTGATAGCTAGACAGATGGGTATATGTCAATGTAGATATATGGGTGTGTATGCAGGTAAAAGAGGGGGCCCCATCTTGAAATGGACTATATGATTCTACGGAAACATTCTCCCACAATCTTTTTAATGTCTTCCTTAATACATTTCACAGTCATTTTGTAATACTTATCTATTATTCTAGATGAACAATTTGGGCCGGATTCATGGAATAGTGCACAGGGATCCTGCAATGCTCGCACGCCGAGAACAACTCTGCGCAATCCTGCACATAGAAGTTTGTCAGCGTGCTCTGTGTATTCATGTAATTGTTCGCGCAAAGTAAACGTATATGCAAGTCACGGCTGGAACACCCCCGACATGCCCCCATGCAAAGCAAAAACAGCCAGACACAGCTACCTTTGAGTGCTCCCTGGGCGCGAATAGTGTACCCTTAAAACAGTGTGTGGGGTCCCCCGCAAGCAGGCCTGCATCTCGGGCTCCCTGCGGGGAGTCCCCCGTAACTGTTACCGGCACCCGACAACATGCGTTTGATTTTTCGTAACTCGGAAAATCTGCATCCAAACCCCGTAAACCGCCATTGTGCCCCGCTACACTGCGTACGTGCCCCCCCAAGTTGGATCGGAAACCCGGCTGCACACACGCACCCGTAAATCCGACACCTGATCTTACCTCTGCGCAGTGAATCCCATGCGTAAGTGTCTGTACGCCTGTCTTCGGGTGGTGGATAAAATGAGGGCTTTGCGTAGCCATTTCCCTGCCGAGAGGTTGCGCAGTGGGAATCATGAATACGTATCGGTCTGCACAATAGTGGGCATGCAATGGACTGCCTGCGGGCCGTCCATCGTAATGCCCACATTTTCCCTTGTGGAGTTCCGCCCCCTTACCTGTTCTCTGCGCAAACCACGCCCATGCTCACGTGGGGTCTCGCGCAAGGCACTCGGCCACTCACAGAGACGTGCCGAGCCTGCGCAAAGTCCCTGCAAAGTACGAAAAAGTGCAGCACAGTTGATTCCATGAATCGACAAACGGGATCTCGCACACAGTTTGGTGCGCAAAGTCTCTATTTACAGCGCAAATAATTCCATGAATCAGTCCCTTTATCTTGGAATATATGTATTTTTTCAATACAACGTGGCTGTTTACCAAATTGTTCAATACATTTATAAAAAATGTATTTTTTAAATAAAGAACATATTGTCATCTACTGTAAAGACTGTACCCAATTAACCAGAACTTTCCATTAACTGGCACCACCATTGCTGGTAATAGTAAAGATTTCAGTTCTCAAAATGCCAGATAATAAAGTTTGGAAGCTAGAGAACACATCAATAAGGCCGGGAAGCTTTGTTATCTGCCTTTTTGCATTGTTATCCAACACAAATAAGCGAAATTCAGTTAACCAGAAAACTTGATTTTGCTGCACATTGGGTTCCTATTGCCCCGGATAAGCAAGCTTTTACTGTAGAATATAAAATAACTGAGAATCAGCGTGAGAAGAATTCTGATTAAACGCATTGCTGAAGTTACAAAAAGATTAATTCTTACACCACAAATAGTCGTGGGCATGCAGCGCACTATAACACATACATCCTTGTGCAACTACACACTTATAACACACACAAGTTTTACCTCTCTATTGTAACACTTTTATTACACATACACACACGCATGCACACACACCCACCTCTCTCCTGTGCTGTGTGTAGCTGATGTTTCCATCTAGTATACACTTCCTCAGTGTTAATAGAGATGTTATGTGTTCAGGCTATGCTGTTATGCTGGGTTATTGGTTGTTATGCAATGGTATTTAGCTAGGTTGTTTGGTCTGGTTATGCAGCACTATGTGAATATATTATGCTATAGTTATTTCACTTTGCCACACCATGCTGATTTGCTATATAATTGTTTTATGCTCTCTTAGGCTGTGCTATACCATGCTATGTTTTGTTATACCAGGCTACGCTCTTATGCTATACTTGATAACATTTTGTGATATTTGTTATGTGTGAATTGTATGCCAATTTGCAACGCATGTATGTTGATATGCAGAACTGTACACACTGCACACTGAGCCACAGCACTTTCACGCCATACGAATGGCATATACATGCTTTCCCAATGATGCATAACAATCACAGTATTGGACGTTTCACCAATGGTCTTTTGAAGCTCCAAAAGTACTTCTCCAAATTATACCATAAAGGTTATCTATGTTATGTCATATTGGTTTTATACAGTGTACATTTTAAACAATTTCATGGCAATGTAATATGTGCGGTTTCTTTGCTATGCATTGACATTCACTAAAACATAATTCTTTTATTATGTTTACAACTTAGAACTAAATAATATTTTGAAGCATATGGATTGTATCATGCCTTGATTCCTATTATGTTTGATTTCTGTTCCTGTGATCACGGGAAGGCATGTTCAAGTGCTAAGGTTCAGATTATATTACAATTGTCTCTGTTTAAATACTGTTTACATCTTTTCTGTACGGCTCTAAATTGCCTAACCTAAAACATGTGGGTACTGTGAGGGATCAGAAATGGGAGGAGGATACAAAGTTGTAATGTTTTCAACATTAGACATTTTTATAAAAATGAAAGGGTCTGGATAAAGGCCTTTCTGTCCCTCTCCTAAAGAGAGTTTCCCTGCCTAGGAAACTAAAAATAAAGATTAGTCGGTGTCTCATCGTCAAAATTATACAACCTCTCCTTGTGTCCAAAACGTATCTGACCCTCACACTAAAAATGAAAAACAAAAGGTGCAAGGTAAATTTATCTAGATTCAGCAAAACCTGTGCAAAAACCAAATATGTAAATACAACACAACAATCTTTGTATCCAGGGAATAATTCCCTTCCCCTGATCTGTCTCAGGTAGAATATTTAAAGTGTTCTGTCCCAATAGTGTTTCTTTAAGAATAGTATAAATGTCTCTTTCACATAGTACTTCCTTAAGGATGATGAAAAGTGTCTTTTCCAAACAATGGTGTTTCAAAGTATGACAAAAGTGTCTCTTCTACACAGAAACGTAAGTGATGGTGTGCAACATTAAAAGAATCCAGGACTCAGCGCCATCAAGATGTGTGTATGTTTAATTACAATGAACAATCACACATTTGGTAAAAGCCCATGTACGATAACACGTGTTTCGGCTCTCCTGAGCCTTTTTCAATCAGGGCTCCCGAGGTGCACTGCCACCACTACCATTAACTTGGTGAAGACCCTCGGGTGGAGGTCAATCCGAATGGCAGGACTCGAAACTGATAGTGTGAGTCGCCAACTACGAACCTCAGGTATTTTCTGTGCTTGAGATGAATCGGCACATGAAAATAAGCATCCTGGAGGTCTAATGACACCAACCAGTCCTGAAGTTGAAGGGCCTGAAGGATCTGAGAGAGGGTAACCATCTTGAACTTGTCCTTCCTGAGGAACTTGTTCAAGTTTCTTAAGTCCAAGATGGGTTTCATTCATATGTCCTTTTTGGGGATCAAAAAATACGGGGAGTACCATCCCTTGTTCTTCTCCGCTGCAGGTACTGGTTCTATAGCACCTTTCCCCAGCAGGGTTAGAACTTCCTGCTGTTGGAGCGGGTCTGAAAACTTCAAAGGGTTTCTCCCTGGTGGATTGCTTTGAGGTTGCGTTAGAAAAGGAAGGCAGTAACCTTGGGCTATTATTTCCAGAGCCCAAACATCTGAAGTAATGGCTTGCCATTCTTGCAGATGCTGTGACAGACTGCCTCCTACAGGTGTTTTGTGATGCAAGTCTCAAAGTGGTTTTGTGGCGGTTGTTGCAGCTGCTGATGGCAAAGAGGCTGCAGCTGGAGCTGGCTTTGCACGTTTTGCTCGTCCACCGCGAGTGGCCTTTCTCTGGCCCCTTTGTCTGGCCATTCCTCTCGCCTTTCCATATGAGGAGTAGTAACGATAGGACCGTCCCCTCCACGATTGTCCTTGCGCACGAAAAGGCTGAGGTTGCCTAATAGCAGCCCCTAAAGATTTGGCAGCTGCTTTTGAGGTCTGCAACCTCTCAAGGCTCTCTCAGCCTTGCTGCCAAAAAGGTGAGGCCTGTCAAAAGGCATGTTCAGAAGACGGTTCTGTACGCCCAGTGCGAAACCCGACTTCCATAACCACGCAAATCTGCGCATTACTGTGCTAGTGCCCATGGACCTGCTTACACTATCCGCAGTGTCCAATCCAGTTTGAAGGGATTCCTGCATGGCTTCCTTTCCATCTCTAATGATGGCCAGGAACCCTTCCCTTTCCTCCCCTTCTGGTATGTGCTCCGCCGCCATTGCGATGCACTCCCATAGAGTGTACGAAAACTTTGCCAAGGCACATGTGGAGTTGGCAGATTTTAAAGCCATAATTCCAGCTGAAAATACCTTCCGTGCCCAGCCATCCACACGCTTATCGTCCCTGCCTGGAGAGATAGAAGGGAACGCAAGTTTGTTAGAAGCTGTGGCTGCCTGTATGACCAGACTCTCGGGAGTGGGATGCTTGGACATATAGCCGGGGTCACTACTGGCAGGGCGGTATTTTGAGGTGAGGGATTTATTTACCGGAGGAATAGAATCCAGAGTTTCACAATTCTTGGCAACCTTATTCTGCAGGGCTACATGAAAGGGTAGTACTGGGTCTTCGGTGGGATCATGGTCCAATTTATCTGGCAAATCATCCTGGATGAATTGGGCTGATGTTCTAGCCCATCCTAAGTAATCTACTACCTTCGTCATTAACTGACGGTTTGATGGACTGGCATGCTCTCCTGGTTCTGGTCTGCCAAAGTCATTTTCAGGAGATGTGTCAAAGCCACTTGCATTGTGTAATGATTCCACAAAGTCCCTCATTCTGCTTTCTTCTGAAATCAGGCATTCTGGGACATTTGGAGTGCCATATTCTAGCCCAAAAGGTACATTCTCCTCATCAGATCTTTCCTGTTCCTCAAAAACTGAGGTCAGAGATTTGAAAAACTCCTTCCTAGGGAGAGGCTTGAAAACCTTCTCTTGGAGAGGAGGAGGAAGAGGTGTATTATCGGGCTCTGAGGGTATTACAGGTCTTGTAACCCTGTCTTTCGCTTTTTCTGGCTGGCCTGGCTTGGCTGGAGCCTTCCGTGCCGAGGGCTTCGGGGTCGACGTCGACAAAGGCGTCGATGGCGTCAGCGAAATAGTGGTCGTCGACGGAGCCTGCTTCGAGGGCGTTGAGGCGCTCTTCGAAGATTTGCCCTTCGAGGTGCGTCGGGTCTCGGACCGTGTCGGTGACCTCGAGCGGTCAACTCGACTCGAGCGGTCCTTTTCGCTCGGCGTCCTGGAAGGTTCCCTATCCTTCCTTTTTCGATCACCCGGGCTCGAGGGTGTGCGAGTGTCGGAGCGATGACGCTCCCGGCCAGCTTCCGAAGAAGCCGCGGACCGAGGCTTTGCTTTTTCAAACACCTCCATCATTTTGACCCTGAATGCTTCCCACTCTTCGGAGGACGAATGTTTCGTGGGCCATTTCATACTTTTTGGGGACTCGTCTGAGGACGAGGTGGAGGGGGTATTTGTCATTGACAGTGCACACTAATGGTTCAGGGTACGTAACTGCTTGACACTTAATAGGTAATGTGTTTTTGAAACTTGAGGTGCAGGGGAGAAAAAGTGGTCTTGGCACAAAACCAGAATTGCTGAAAGAAGAGGAAGTAAGAGGATCCAGATTGGGAGCCCTCCCGTCCCCTGCACACTGTATAATATTGTCAACAAAGACATTCAATAAATTACGTACAATTTTGCATATGCAGTATGATCAATAATAATCAAAAGAAATCTCAATATGAAGAAGGTAGAGAAATTTAATTTTGACAAGAACAATGTACAATAGTCATTATTCACTGTCGGTCAATAGGCATCAAAAATTCAAAACATAGCAAAGAAAAGTATCCATAGATTAGACTGTGCTTGGCTGACGCGTTTCGAGGTGAAATCCTCTTCTTCTTGAGCCTATTAGCACTCTGACACAAATGAACTGTTCAACAGAAAGTGGAGAAAAGAAAAGGGTTTTTTTTTTAAAAAGGAGAAATGGATATTTTCCATAATTCTGTATAACGAGCATCACATAACACATGTTAGAAGAGAAATAAAACCAGTGCCGCTAATTAAAAAGCAATGCTTTAAAGAATTGGTCAAGTGATAATTCTCTACCGAACTGTACATTCAATGCATAGTTCCTAAATCACATATTTCTACTAGCCACTGTTATGGAGAAGGAGGACCCGATGAGCACCAACTCAATAGAACACTAATTAGGTGGACAATCCTGTTGAACTAAGGGTGATGAGGAATAGACTTTCTAGAACTCGTTTGACCAAAGTAGTGAAAATAGAGACTTACTCATGCAAATGTCCCAACGGGCATTCAAATGCAGGGAAGTATGAGTGACCACAGATCTATGGGACGTCAATATGTGGAGCTTCTATATTTTCATTTTAGTGAAAAGCGGCATGCGCTCCCTAGTGAAAATGTGATATAAATGTGCATTACATTTTCGTAGAAACTAAATGTTTAGATAAAGCACAAAACATGAGTGTTTACATTCATTACCTGGTGTGGACTGAAGGAGACTAGTCAAGGGTAATAGCATAGAACATGCTTGTCGCTTCAACATTGGTCGCAGGAAGCGTTAGTAGTTAAATATAGAATGGAGCGTTGTTCCATACAGTGGCCCGTGTGGGTTATCTGTGGACAAGTGGACACATAACGTCATTGGCGAATTCGCTCAAAAAGTGATTCTGGATGCTCCGTGAGAACGGAAAAATTACCTGTCTCCAAGCGGCGTTCGTCGTTTCCAAAACAGGTTACGCTCAGGGAAGCGTAGTGGTTGCCATAGAAATTCAAGTCAGCGAATCACGTGATGATGATCGTGATACGCTAATGAGCACGTAAGGCTAAGGGAGTGATGAAGATAAAAAGCAGACTAAACAAAACTGGATGTTCAAGTCTGAGGTCCATCTTGTGACGGGCAATCTTCAGTAAACAGTAGTGTGAAACTTAAATAAGTATTCTAAGTAGGTGTGAATAGGGTGCTCCTTCTCGAAGACCAATTATCACATAATCGTTAATTACAGGTGGAGGGGGGCCTGTGGCGTTGTTTCTTCAACTTTTTCATCGAAGACGACGAGCGACGGGAATCTCTTCGGGACCTGGACCGATGCCTTTCGCGTCGAGGAGATTTCTCCTCACAGGACCTCGACTCAACGCTAGAGGCTTTACGGTCAGGTTTGCGACCTATCTGTAGTTTTCCCCTCCTTTCTCGCAAGGCCTTCCCCGTCATCGCCTGACACTTCCTACAGGCCTCCATGTCGTGGCCTTCTCCGAGGCACCACAAACACTCTCGGTGCGGGTCTGTGATCGACATTTTTGAACCGCACAACTTGCACTTTTTGAAACCCGATCTCGGATCGTGGTCGGCGTCGATGACGAGGACATATTTGTTTATTTACTATTCTTCACAGAACTCGAGTCGCGCCGAATCTCTGAAGCAACGTATACTGCGGAAAAACGGAACTGAGGCCGACGGGCGCCGCACGTCCTACTTATACACCCGATGACGTCACCCTCCACGGAGGCCTTCGAGGGACCATCGACTCGACGACATCGACGCACGGTGCCCTCTGCCAGAAAAGTTTCCAAAGAGCAGCAAAGCTGGATGGAATACATCTAAGATGAGGAATACGTTGGAGGACACAATCCACTCGAAATGTATTTTCCAAGCAATGCTTGCTTAAGATTAGTAGACATTTCTCTTTCACCCAAAACTTTCTTAAGAGTGGTGAAAACGTTTCTTTTCCCAACAATGGTGTTTGAAAGAATGGCAGGGGCATGGTTAACCATGCCCCTGCCATTTTCCACACAGCGATCTTCCTACCGTGCACCGATCCACCAAAGTTATGGATGCACACACATCTGGACCCCTACTAACTACCGAAACATATCATGAGGGCCAGCAAGACACGAGTGCATGTACACTAGGCTGCCACTTTTTGTGACTGACTCACTAAATACATGTATATGCCGCAGACACTCCATTAACATGACCTTTAGCAAGGCAGGCGTGCATGTAAATGAGCCTGCAACAATGAAGGTGCCTTCCACCTTATACACATATAGACACATGTATACGATCTGCCACCCTTGGCACAGATGCATTAATAGAGTCTCCAGCGAGGCCTGTATGCACTTATAAACTTAACATTGTCGCAAGCGAGGTACGTGCCACTATATTGATTACCACAGCAACTTACAATCACAGACTGGAAACACTTTCACGGCTTCAACCCAAACTGCCACATCTCTTAGAGTCGAGTGAACAACCGTATCTTCTGAACACGCGGATAAGGTAAGCTATTAGCAACACTCAACGCATCTGTGTTATTTAAGGATACCGACGTGGCTCGCCTCAAATGCGTGCCAATAGTCAGATGAAAACCCTCACCCAGATCATGTATATATATGTCGATGTCCCCGTGTGTAACTAAGCAAGTGCAAGTATATTGCTCAACACGCGGTGGCTGAGGAGGCTGATCATTAACCCCAGCTTTCAAGGAAGTAGATATATAAACCTGTAAAGACTGATGGAGGCGACGCATCTTGCGCATCATAGAAATATACATTCGAGTTTGCTAAACACAGTCTATAGACATGGCATGACAAGGCAATAAGTCTGGACTGATTTTGTCCCTTTTTTCACAGATCCAACCGTGATATTGGGCTGCACTTAAGAAAGCACACTAGTACGGCGCACCTTTACTCCCAGATATTTGAACAAATACCATGAAGAGACTCTGAGTAGGCTAAGTAATTTCACAAATGTTTCACGCATTAGCAAACAATGTTGCTTGATTTATGTGCATACAGGAAAAAACAAACAGCAATTGAGTTTTGTTTTGTTTGCCCCTGCACAGAAGAAATTTGTTTGCTCTGGTAATAAGAAATTGGGCGTAACAAAGTACATCTGACTGGAAACAACCACCCCAAAAAGATCCCTATGTCATCTGCCTTAACTAAAGGTAGCACACTTTTCTTGGATTGCTTAAACAGCAGTAGATACCAATTAAAGTCACAAGAGAAACGTGAAACCATTACACAAAACCAATTTGTGTACCATTTACTTTGTATTGTAGGTGATGTGAACAGTGGGGTTGTCATCTGACTGATGCTGCACTACAAGTAGATATATGTCCTGAAGATGGTTCAGTAAACCATACATCGTGAACACATGGGCACAGTGTATAACAAGTTAAGAGCTGAAACACGTGTCGACAGCTTGGAAAAGAAAGCCGAATATGAGAGTTTTCTTCACTTTGTGCTCCTAAAAACGACAAAGACTCTAAACAAGAGTAGACAACTTCCATAAGAAAGTTGAATATTAGGTTTTTCTTTGCTCTGCGCTCCTAAAAACGATAAAGATACAGAACAATAGGAAAGGTGTTATAACTACATCTTTTTAGACTTTGTGGGCAGTAGGAGAAATTTGATGGTAAACTGAGATCACAGCACAGCTTCATATTAGAGAGGAGTCGATCCGTGTGTGTCTACCAACATGATGTAAACCACAGTATACTAACCCCCAGTTACAAACTTCTTGTGTTTGAAAAAAGTTGTTTGTATTAGCAGCCAAGTCTAATAATCATCTGCTTTTTTAGTATGTTTTCCCAATTGTTAATTCATGTTTTATGTTGGTTGGTCAAGCCATTTTTCCAAGGCTTTCAATGCGCAGTGTAAAATAAATATACATTTGTCTAAGAACAAATTAGTGATATGAGCCCTGTTGGGTTCACATTTTCTCTTGAGCTGGAGGCACTAGTGATAGCTAACAGTTTTGCAATTCATAGTGTGAGCATTTGTGCTTATCCTAAACTAAGGGAGGGGTAATCATTCTCCCAAAGATAGATATTTGTTAAAACTCTTTCACACTTGAGTCTGGCCCCCCAATAAAAAATAAAATAAATGGAAGTACCCAACATATGCACTGTTAGAGGGTGCTTTTGAGCACCACGGACACAAGCATTCTAAATGATTCTATGTCAATGATAGTTGGTGAATATTTTCTGTGGATGGGCAGTCATATTTCTACAAATTAGCATGAGTGACAGCGAGTAGCAGGGGAACCCTGTGTAGCATAGGGAGACTTTGGGTCGGGGTTCCCCTCCACATGATGATTTTTAAAATAATGGATTGAAATGGTGCCTTTTTCAACACATTTCTTGAGACAAATTGGTAAAGCATCCATACAATTTACAGTTGTCTCTGTACGTTAATACGTGAAAACATATAGTAGATGTCAGGTCACTGACAGTACACAAGAACATTTTACAACCATTTCATGATGCCTGTGTCCACAATATAGGCCAGCATCACTACTGTAAGCACTTCCACGATGCACTGCATATAGTATGCCAGCATTGTTACTTCAATATGTTCATGATTCTACAGCCCTAACATATGCCTGTGTTCCCTCTGTAATATCCTTTCATGATGGTAGATCCACACTATATGCCAGTATTGCAAGAGTCAACATTTTCTTGCTTGATCACCTTTACAAATGAGATTATCAAACAGAAAGGGTATTCCAACAGGATAACAGTGGGACAGATAACATTGTACAATTCCAAAAGTTGGAAAGATCACATGACTCGTAAATCTGTGTGCGATTTGCAGTCAGTGGTTCGAATTGCAGCAAAAGCGACTCAGCCCTTCATGCCTCTCAGACCAATAAACTGAGTACCATTAAATTGTGGTAATAATTACAACAGCTATTGCAACGCTTAGAAGCGGGAGTAACCCAAAAGAAAGGGCTGAATAAATGACCTGATATGTTATTTGTCAAATGAAATTGAGTGCCCTTTTAGCAGAAGTGAGACAGAGTGGCGCATATCTGTGCTGTAGCATTCCCAGCAGTATGATCAAGAGGTTCAATTGTACAATTCTTACTGTGCGCAAAAAGCTTGCTTCACTTTTGACGACTTGAGAAAAAAGCATTTAAGGAAAACATTTGTGCCTAAAGGCTTACAGCGCATAATACAAAAGGGCTCATCAAATAAAAAAACTAGGATTTAAGCTTAATCTACAAGTAGGATCTGGTTGGCTGCATAATGTAATTTGACGAGAATCTGACCAAAAGAGCTAAGAAGCCACAGCCGCAAACAAAAAGTCTTTACATTTGTATGAAAGCCAGCATTTCTATAAGTGCTCTGAGAAGTGTTCAAGCTCCAGCGCTTTAATAATGTTCAGACGAAAAAGAGAAACAATATTGTGTTGTGCTGCAGTTCTTCCAGGATTGATGCTATTTATTCTTGGGTTTTAGACTTTCCGACTTTTGACAGTTGAGATAAATCATTGGTGAGCTTTGTAATTGCCCAGGTATTGTAGAGGTCTACAGGTAAATCATTGAATTAGAATCTTGCAGTACAATGACTATTTGCCTCCTTTGTCCAATTTCTTGGGTTCTGTTCAGCTCATTTTTGTGGAGCCTCAAACCACACTTACTTACCCAAGACAAAAATGTTAAAAGTCTGCTGCTGTAAAGGGCGCTACTGTTCGAGGCTGCACTGTTGCTGCAGGAGTTCGGAAACTGTGGCCAAGCTAGGCCAGGAGGTCCCACCCCCCCATTAGGGAGGACTATAAATCCTGCAGCAGGTTGCTCATGCAGCAAAGCCTGCAGTGGTAAAGAGCGCTGCTGTTCCATGTTGCCGTGTTGTTGTAGGGGTCAAGAAGCTGCAGACAGGCTAGGCCAGGAGGCCCCGCCTCATACCCATCTGGGAAAAAAGGAAGAGGAGGAGTATACAACCTTCAGTGGGTTGCTCTTGCAGCATAGCCCATGGTGGTAAAGGGTGCTGCTGTTCTATGTTGCCCCATTGCTGCAGGGGTCCAGAAGCTGCAGCCAGGCTAGGCCAGCAAGCCCAGCCCCCTCATCCAGGCTAAGGAAGATGAGGAGTATAAAACGTGCAATGGGTAGCCCTTGCAGCAGAACCTGCCACAGTAAAAGATGCCACTGTTCCGTGCTGTTCAGGGCAGGGCTGGGACGAGGAACATCGAATAAAAGTCTGCCTGCTATTATCACAGTACTCTGGTGCTACCGTCTAAAGAGTATCCTCCCTCAGTTTTCGCTACCGTGATGGGGCAAGCTGACAAGAGGATCAAGATGCAATATAGGCGAGTGGTTGACTATCTAAAGTAAACTCACCCATAAACCCTCACGCTTTCAGCATCTCTGAGCATCCCTGCCCCCTTTATATGTGGTATTGGACCCTAGGCGGTCTTACAGCTGGAATCTAACATTACTCAGCAGTGAGAAGTGCTGGAATATATTTTTCTGCTGGGATCTATAGGTTTATCCCACAGGATTATATTATATCTGGTGGCCTATTTGTTTATTCTTACTTTTGTCCTCCATTTGCTGCAACATTTTTCCTGCGGCGGGATAATCATGCAGAACTCTATGGACAAGGTTTTGGTTTTTCTAGCTACAAGGCAGCGCTGCGGGTGGAAGAGAGTCAGATTAGTGGTGCCTCTCAAGCTGTTGGGCGTTCTGGGCACCTTCCATAGATCTTCCTTGTTGCAACGTATGAAGGATGCAAAAGAACAAAGCTGCTAGAAGTTCATACGTACTTATGTGAGTTCGTTTATAGTGTTTAACTATTATATTTATTATTTTGTATTGGTGTGCCTACATTTTATTGGAGTAAGACTATTGCACTTTAGGATAGTTGAATACTTTTGGATAATAATAAAACATGGCTAACAGGAACGCTACCAAGTATTTACCAACTTCGAAGTCCGTCAAGAGATCAGCCTAGTTCAGTAAAACAATTGATGACGCAAATAATTTGATTAATGACAATGAAGCCCCTCTGAGTTATCTAGATTATCCCCAATGAGTGGAACCTGTGGCCCCCAAAGTAGACAAAGGTAAGAAACGTAGGTCTTCAAACTGTAGAATCATATCATAATGATCATATGGTATCATAATTTGTTCACACTGGTTCTGCTCGATATAGGGTGAAAACTTAGCTGACTTCGAAGTACATGAAATACCACCCAGTTGTAACAATGTGATAACAATGGGGGCAGGGAGAAATCTGTCCAGAACATAGATGAAAGAATTGGATAGTCACGATATGAGGGCAGAGAGTACTGACCCATGTACCTGATGTGTCAAAGTTTGGCAATCAATAGTGAGTCTGGAAGATGCAATCATGGTTGCGATCATGGTATTACGCAACAATATCAATCACCTCAAGAAGAATTATAAATCCAAAGAGAAACCAAGTAACAACATCTCTATTGAGAAGAATACTGTTAAGGAAGGTTGTTCCTTGTCATTCACCATTAAGGAGCAACCTGATGCAAAACCGTCATTCGTTTTTGAAGTTCGTAGGGTGATACCTATGAAGCAAAACAAAAATCCACCTGGATGGTGGAACATGCTGTAGGTTACTGCCCAAAATGGGCCAGGGGTGGATTACAAAGACTGTAAGAGGCCAGCAGTCATCTGGGTATCGACTTGACAATAACGTGTGCAGAAAAGATGACCATGAGTAGGGGGCATCCAGGCTGCATAATGTAAAAGATAGAGAGGGGTAGAGTAATTGCGTGTATCATGTGAATGTTCCCAAACTCGATGTAACAGCTAGAGAGTGAAGGACTACCTGATGAATAAAATAACCCATTGGAGTCAATGTAGAAGGGGATTCTGCTCAACAATAGAAGAGGACATCATGGCATTTGTGTGTCTCCCTGCACTAGATAATAGTATGAACGTTTTTAGTTGCATAGAGCTTAAAGGTGAAGGTCTAGTTGAGGGATTACTCTCAATTGAGTATAGATCCTACTCACTGCAAGGTACAAATATGACAATCCGACTGCACCATCCTACTATTAATACCACTAAATATACCAATAATGATAGGACTCAAGAACAGGCGACAAATATTTCAATGACAGTATTGAAGAGCAATCTAGTGTAGCAAGTGATAGTGTCATGTTAGTCCCACCTGCAAGCACTGCAGCAGATATTGGCATGGGGGAGTGGACTGATCGCGTGTGCACCTCAAGTGCAGGGATTCCAAGGTTTAAACAATAAGGGATGAAATCCAACCCGCATCTGAGGTGTAGCTCCTATCATGAAACATAGCTGAAACAGTTAAAAATGTGCTTGGCGATCTATGGTGCAGTTTTATAAGCTCTCACCAGATGGTTTGTTTACAGGAAACCTGGGCCCTGTCCCCAATAAATCTGCAGGATTATGCCACATGTAAAATACCTGCCCATTAAGCCAGCGGAACAGAGCAAGTGGAGGACTTACTTTTTGGGTGAACTCCTCTTTGAATGCCACAATTGATGTAATTGATGGTGACAGTAGAGAGATATATAGGAGTTACATGTTAGGTTTAATTATGAATTGGAATTAGTTGCAATAAACCATTGCAATAGGCATCAGCCTGAATGGGTTGAATATATTTTAGTATACGAAGAAAAGGTTTGAAACATGGAGAGTGTGAAACACTTGTGTGAGCGCGATACAAATAAAATATCATATCATATCTTGCATAACCCGAGCAACCAAAACCAGCAGGTGTGAGCGCTATGTGAGCAGAACTGTGTGGCACCCTGTCACATTTGTTCCATCAACTGCATTTTGGGACATGCAGTCTTCGGTGGCATTAGAGAGCACATAGATGCGAAGCAAGCATATATTTCAACCCCGTAATCCTTGCAGCTGCAATTGGCACATATCATGCCGGACATAATCTGGCACTAAAGTAACTAACATACAGTTGAGTTGGCATGTAGCCCGGATTAAAAAACAAAACCAAAACACTTTTGCCAGCTCGTTTCCACCCCTCCTCACCACGTGTTAAGAAACTTTGAACCCAAACCATTGCACCAAGTAAACGTGCGGCAAGGAAATCAAACCGCACAATATATTGTATGCCCCCTAAATGTGAATGCAGTCTGCCCTTGCTGTTACTACTGCAGCTGCAGACTTACCTTGGCAGCGATGCTTCACCAGTCGACAGCACAATTCACATCTGAACGTTCTGGGATGCTGCGTGCCTACACACTCGCACTATGTACAACTGGGAAGGATGCGGCAAGCTGGCTGGCTGTGGTGCCAGAATACTGTAAAACCTCCTGGTGTTCACTGTGCATGAGATATGCCGGTGTCCCTCTGCAGGGATTTCGAGGACAGGAGTGTGGCAGAATACGTTTTATTATGAGACATCGTTGTGAAAGCACATGAGAGCTCTTAATCCACCCAGTATTGTTCATCACGTGGGCGGGTAGGAGAGGGACACCACTTGCTGCCAGAAGTGCGACCTCAGCTGTTCCTGTTAGGTCAATTTATTATACAGCCTCGGTTATCCGTAATAAAGAAATCAAAATTATACAAAAAAACTGCAGTTTATAAGTTACTTATGTAGTAACATTCTAAGTTTTGATGCGATATACCAACATACAACTGTATACAAATACATTTCAAGATGGCGGCTGTGTAGGAAAAAATAAAATGGCTGACAAATTCAGCATGGTAAAAAGTGCCAAAAGGGGTGTTATTTGAGGGATGATAGGTGAGAATGGGGGGAAAATCACATATGCTTGACATAGAGATGGGCGTTAAATGGGTGGGACACATGGCCAAGCTACATAAATCCATCCTCTTTTCTCATCTGTATTGAAAAGCATTAGAAACCTACAGCCAAAGCCCCTATTTCAAGCTCTTATGTTAAAGCTCTTATTTTAATGACAATAGTTTCGCCATTAAAGGTAGTGCTTTCAGCGCCACCTAATAGCCAAAACTAAAAAGGATATTGCAAGTCACCTTCGAGTTCTGTGACCTTATAAATGCACTTGGCCTTCCTCTATTTGTTCACAAAACTCCTTGGTGACATGTAATATCCTTTTAACGGTGCTTTATCCCATAGATTAGGGCCGGGAGAGAGACTGAATTATTATAATATGATCCCACCATCTAAAAACATGAACACTGTGAGATATAGATAGGATCAATTGTATGTTATTCCGTTTCATTTGAAATACACATGAAATTAACACTTTGTTCAACAAAAAAAAACCTCAAATCAATTTTGCATAAAGCAGTTTACTGAAATAGTTCTGCTGCCCCAATAAGTTTGGTTTCCACCTAGTATGGGTACTCAAAGTTCCTCAAAACTACACTGAATACGTTGATTACCAGTTGCAGATTAAACAATCACCTTTTCGTTATTCTTTGAACATCCACGAGACATGCAATATTTTGGCGTGGCATAGCAGGAGTTTCCTGTGTATTGAGGTGAAAAAATGCACCTCAATTAGAAATGGAAAATCATTAACTGAGAAAGTCATAAAGATAAATTACAGCAATAGACCAGTTCCATTAATGATAAAGTATAACCCCTCCCTTGACAGGTCTGCTCCGTGCCTGCCTTAGGCCAGGCCCCTGCAGCACTTCTGAATGACAGACATTAGCATTTGGAGAGAGAACCTTCCGTTGATGTGCTTTACATCTCCTCCTGCAATGTTAATGTTCATCCATTTGTCTTGTTAGGAATTTTATTTCAATTTATACATTTTTGAAGGGGTTCTGTTTTTCTCCCAGCTTGTCTTAATACAGATATCCTTGAGTGATATGACTAATAGTAAAATACAACTCTGACACAAGTCTGCATTCCAAACTGTGAAAAATGATCGTGTGGGCTGATAAATGAATAAGGTGTCAGTTCCTGATTGTTCAGAGGTGTCAGGCATCTCGTCAACGTCTTGCAGAATAATTACTGAAAGGAAGGTAAATTTGCTAACTGAGATTTGTGAGAGAAACCGTGCACACCTGCCTACACTGATTAACTGATTAAAGGAAATGGGTTGCAACGCACTTCTGATCATGGACCTCGGCAGCATTTAGTGAGGGCCAAAAGGTGAGCGGAGGATCATGAGGCAACACCTTCACGAAAATGATTCTAGGTCAGTGGCAGCTTAGGATTGATTCTTTAAGCAGAGATACTTTAACATTTCCCTCAAATTAGTGTGAGAGACAAACTTAGCAACATACAATTGTTTCTGTAGGTAACACATGAAAAGAATAGAGTAAATGCCAGGTCAGTGGTCACCAGTATTAGACAGGAACATTTTATGGCACATTTTCATGTTGCTTGTGCCCACAATATAACCCAGCACTGCCACTGTAAAGCAGACTTTTATTATCAATGTGCCCACAATATATACGAGTATTCTCACAGTAAAAAACGTTCATGACACCATGGCCGCAATCAGACCCTCCAAGATATTGTGGCATAAAATTGCATGTTTTATGGCATAAAACATTGTGCCACAGAAAATGGTGTTTTGTGTGGCATATGTGCAACACATTTTTGAATTGCCTGGAGGCCAGGGTATAATTATTAGCACCTTTTGTATGTTGCCTCTGCTATTGTAATACATGGTGTCCCATATGTCCCAAGCTTGAAAGAACAATGTTTGTTTTGCTTGTTCTTTGTTTGAAGTGCATGCCTATTTTAGAATATAAACTTTATTTATAGTTATCACTTGTAACCGTGTAAATGTACCACTTCCATCGGGTTTCAGCCAGGCAGTCGTGGATTTGGGAGGGTGGATTCCTGACACTACCCCAGATACAGTCTATGACAAGGTAGATTTCATAAAGCACTGTTAAGTGTTCCATTTGTATCCCACCCCACACTCTTTCTCTCTCTTCCACACTATCTCCATCTGTTTGTCAGGCTATTTTGCCATTCTCTCTCCGTTCATCTTCCTCTTCTCTCTTTTACCTTTATCCCTCACCCTCCCTGTTCTGCGTCCCTTCACTTGGTTTCAATTTTTTTCTAGTCCCTCTGCTAGGTGTCATCCCTCCTGATTCTTGCCCTCTTCCCACTGCCATGTCTATGAATTTCTTTGACCCCCTCACAGTTTCTCTTTCTATTTTCTTTGATATTATTCACGTCTCCCTTTTCTCTCCAGTCACTCTCTCACTAGTTCTCTGTCCATCTAATGATTCTACTTCACAATTTACTCCTGCTGTCTATAATTTACTTCTGTTTCTCCTTTCCCCTCTGAAACGTTCCTTTCTCTTACTATTAGGACCAACTTTTCCTATTGTTTTTTGGTTGCCTCTTTTGCCTTCCCTCCATCTCTCCCAACTTTGCCATAGCTCACTTAGGTCCTGATTCACAGAGCGTTATTCAATGGGTTTGCACCATTATAAAATGCTTCTTTGAATAAGGCCCTACTTATTTTCCAATCTGGTTCTTCTGTGTTTTTTCTCGCTTCCCCCCTGTCTACCCTTTCTCATATCACCATTTCTTATTCTTCATAATGACTCCCTGTTTGTCTCCCCAAACCCTTTTTATTTTCATTGACTTTGGCCGATTTCACCTTTCTTTAGCTAAAAGCTTTATACAGCTAAAAACGAATAACCTTAACACAAATGGACAAGCTGACAATTCAAGCATGATCTGTATTCGTCACTTTATCCATATGTTCTTTTAACTGTCACAGTAGATGTTAGATTATGTGCTCTGCACTCCAAAATGCAACACGTTCGGCTAAAGGAGAGGGTTATTAAAACAATGCAACAGGGGCCCTGATTCAGAGCCCGTGCTAAATACATCGCGAAAAGCCGCCATTCTCCCCTCCAGTTCCAACACCATCATTCTGAGATGGGTGGAAATACTGGAGGGGAAATGTTGTGCTTTAGAGCAGCAAAAGCTGCTAAAATCTATCTTTGCAGGCGAAACATGTGCCCCAGAGACTTAGCGAGCATTTCTTAAAAGACTGCCACTTTTCTAATTAAAGAACGCTTTCTTAAACATTCATTGAACTAGAAAAGTGATGCTGCAGTCTGAGAAATGCTATCTACATAATGGGAGAATGGGGGGTGTGGGGTTTAACGGCACCTCCAAGGGTACCGTTAATGTCTGCATCTTTTGACTGGTGCAGGAAGGGTGTTCTGGCCTCTGAATGCAGTCCTTGCCAGCCCCTCCCATGTGAGGTGGTTGGCAAGGTCGTTGCCATGCCGTAAATCACGGCTTTGCAGGAGTGGCTGGATTTGTTTGTTTTATTTTTTATTTTACATTTATAGCAGCGCACACAACCCTGCGGTATCTAGGCGCTAGTTGCCAAGAACCACGAGCATTGGAGCAGTTTACAGTGTGTGACTGCGCATGATATTTTCAACAGAATGATTTTGCAGCAAAAATGCTGCTACAGTCAAAATAGGGAGGTTGCAGGTAAGATCCATTTAAAGCAAGTTAGTGGGTTGCCGGTCACATCCAATACAACAAGGCACTGCAAAAGTTAAATTAGGTGGATTACAGGTAACTTGCATTCACAGGAAGGTGCTGCAAATGTCAAATTAGGTGGGTTGCAGGTAACCTCATTAACAGCAAGGTGCTGCAAAAGTCAAAGTAGGTGAATTACAGGTAACTTTCATTAACAGCAAGGTGCTGCAAATGTCAAATTAGGTGGGTTGCAGGTAACCTCATTAACAGCAAGGCTGCTGCAAAAGTCAAAGTAGGTGGGTTGCAGGTAACGTTCATTTGCAGCAAAATACTACATAAAGTCAAATTAGGTGGGCTACAGGTAACATTCATTAGCAGCAAAATTCTGCAAAAGTCAACTTAGGTGGGTTTTATTTGTTTGTTTTATTATTTGTAATGCGCACCAGACCTGAGGATATCAGGGCGCGGAAGAACAAGAATACATTCAGCTTAGGGTTGCACAGCTGTATGATAGATACAAATATATACAGTAGGGACAATATGTGCAGTGAAAAAAAGGTCAGAATAGTATATACACGCAATGTAGTCGAAGACAATACATCATACAATACAACAGCATAAAATATGTACATTGCATGAGCTAGGATGAAACCAGTTATATTAGTGGTCATTTTCTTTAATCCAGTTGATGATGTTACGTCTAAAGTTTGGGTAGGTTTGGTCCGCCCTTAAAGAAGGAGGTAGGGAGTTCCACAGCTGTGCGGCTTTGACTGAAAAGCTACTCCCTCCAACTTTGATGAGTTTAAACCTTGGTACAATCAGGCAATTTGAATTGGCTGTTCTTGTTGGCCGAATGGAAGATTTTATATTAAATCTCTCTATAAGATAGCGAGGAGCAGCATTATTCAGACATTTATAAGTTAGAGAGGCAGTTTAAGCAAGATTTTATCGCTTGTGGTGAGCCAGTTATTCTCTCTCCTTATCTCTGAAATGTGAACTTTTTTAGAGATACCTAAAGCTGTTCTAAGGGCATTATTTTGGAGGCTATGAATTTTGTTAATGATGTACTTGTTGGCACCTACGTACAGGAAGTTACAATAGTCCCGTTTCGATAAAATTAAGGCTCTGGCCAAAGTGGTGCAACCAGTCTTGGATAGGAATGGTTTGCAGGCTCTAATTAGCTTGCATATGTATGCAGTAGCAGAGGCCATGGAGTTGATCTGTTTGGTGAATGTGAGGGTGGCGTCTAGGTAAAAACCTAAAGTCGTTACCTCTTCGGCAACTTTGATGGCATTGACATCGATATTAAAGGTGGTGTATTTGTGGCCGAGTTTATTTATGTTGGAAGTAGTACCCAAGACGATGAGTTGAGTTTTGTCATCATTCAGGCATAGACCATGCACAGCCATCCACGCCTGGATGATGAGGCATATCCTATTCAGCAAGGTCAAATCCTTGTCATAATCCCCAGTAAGTGGTATGAGAATCTGAGTATCATCTGAATAGTTAGTGTAGGTGATACCAAGAAGGTCAAGATCATCGAAAAGGGGCTTAGTGAATATATATACATGGTGGGTGAGAGCCCTGTGGCACTCCACAGGTGATCGGAATAGGGTCTGCAGAAGCTGAGGGTGAGAAGACTTGCATGGTCCTATTACTCAAGAATGATTGGATCCAACCTATGGCCTCCTGAGAGAAGTGGGCTGCTGAGTCCAGGTGATTACATAAGACCTTGTGGTCCACCAAGTCAAATGCAGCAGAGAGATCAAGTAGGAGTAGCAAGGAAGACTTCCCACCATCCCCAAGTGCATCGATTTGGGCCTTGAGGTCGATCAGCGCTGTTTCGGTCCCATGTTTGGGCCTGAAACCTGACTGACGAGTACCTAGTAGGTGGTTATGTTCCAGATACTCCTGTATTAGGAGATACGCTATCCTATCTAAGATTTTAAGCAGAAAAGGTACTCTGGTAATAGGCCTGTAGTTGGTGGGTATGGATGGATCTAGTGACTGTTTTTTGAGTAGTGGGAGTACCCATGACTCCTTTAGGTTGCTAGGGATAGTACCCGTGGAGAAGGATGCTTTATTTAACTTAGATATGAATGGTGATAGGTCTCTAGCAGCATCTTTGATGATCTGGGCTGGACATTTATCACCTTGACAGTTTGAGGGTTTGAGGTAGAGGATGAACTTTTCAACCTCGAGAATTGATAGTTTGGTGAAACTAAAGCGGGTATGCATTTATGTTCAGGCATCAGAGTATTAGGTGGAGGGATCATGTTAGGGAGGTTGGCTTTTTTATTAGCAATCTTGTCCTGAAGTGAAACTACTTTATTGGATAAGGCTTTTTGTATGTTCGTGCACCAATTTTTGTCCTTCACACAGTTGTCTGGCACAGGGATCTGGGTTTTGAGTTCTTTTAAGATTACGAAAAGTTCCTTTATGCTTGAGATAGCTTGCTGGATTCTCTTATTGTAAGTTTCCCGTTTAGCAAGAAGTATTTCCTTCTTGTAGAGGGATGCAATATTCATAAGGTTGGGTCTGTTCTTGTCAGAGGGTAATTGCATCCAAGTAGATTCACATTTCCTTTTTTCTAATCTTAGCGTTTTGAGGTGAGGGGTGAACCAAGTGTTCAGATGAATTATAGGTTTGCTTTTTCCTCATTTTTATGGGGGCAATGGAGTCGAGAGCTTTACTCATGATTTTGTTGTAGTCATTGACTAGGGTAGTGGGATCAGTGGTCTCAGGTAGTGAGTTAAGTGTAGGTAATATTTGAGGTAGTAATTTAACACTTGTAATATTCTTTTTATTCCTTGTTAGTATGGATGGGGCAGATAGGTTGTTTTTAGTTGTAGGAGTTTTAGCTGTTAATGTAAATGCTAGGAGGTGATGGTCTGTCCATACTTGTGGCATTAAACCCGTGATAGTGGCGCTGCAGTTGTAATCTGCCACCCAATCAAGTATTCTACCTTTGTCGTGGGTTGGAAGTGTCACTCTTTGAGTGAAGCTGAGTTCAGTAAGAGCATTGTCAATTACAGCTGCTTGCTGGTCTTTGGGGTCATTAAAACCTAGATTAAAGTCCCCTAGCAGGAGAACTTGAGAGGTATTTTTTAGGGTGTCAGATAGAATGGAGGAAATATCCTCTTCAAATGAGCCGATAGGGCCTGGACGTCTATATATTAGGTTAATAGTTAAAGTTTGGGAGCCAGAGATGGGTAGTTTAGCAGTCAGAGATTCACAAGATTTAACGTCATGTGAGGGTGCTAGATGAAGGTGTTGTAGGATGATTATTATTGTCAATTATGTTAGATTGTTTAGTATGTGGGCATTTTTTCCTAGTGCCTACATTGGCCATTGACCTAGCAGGAGGTTTGAACAGTTTTGGAAGTCTAGATCGGAGTCTGGCATTTCTGAGGGAAATGTTGTATGGTCTATTAGTATTGGATAGACTCTGGCTACGATCAGCAATGGTTAACAGTTGTAGTTGATTGGGGTTGCCGGATGCCTGTTGGAAGGCTGGGGTATCCATGAAGGCAGATATATTGCTTATAATATTTGGGTCCTGTGCGGGTGGTTTATTTGGGCCTATAATACTAGACACTGATCCCAGTGCTAGTATTGCCCGCAGTAAGACTGTATAGACCAGTTACAAACATAGTGTGCTAGGGTTAAGCACTGTCTATATAAAATGGACTGAGTCAGTTTAACTGCCAAAAGAATGAGGTGCAAGTAGGTATAATGCTAATTATTCTTGACAGAGTAGGACACCGCCACTAAGATAGGCTAGTATGGTTTGCTGGATCAATTTGCTGGCAATGGAATGAGATACAAGCATGTACAAGGCACAAATCAAAAAGCAGGACAGTGTGCAGCAATGAAATACAAGCATGTACAAGGCTCAATTCAGAAAGCAGGGCAGTGAGCAACAAGACAAGTCTAGTTTCGGCAAGGTGGCAAATAGTCAAGCACTGTCTATTGTAGTAGTCAAAATCAAGTTGTTAATAGTAGCGTGAAGATGCAAGCAGGTATACAGCTAATTGTCTGTGATAGACAGTGAACAGGGCTATGAGAGGAAGGCGCTGTCTACTATAGTGGGCTGGTAAGACTTAATGCTAATTATAGGTACAAGACCGTCGGATATAATGCAAGTTCATATGCAATCATCATCATAAGAGCCGGAGCGTATAATTACTGTGGTACTAGTGTTCAATGCAGATGGAGGCACTAATGAGAGTTAATATCAGGGCAGGATCTAAGGCCTTGACATATCAGTTAAAGGAGGCTGATATTTACCTAGAATGAAGCACTAGAAATCACATGAATAGTTGGTGCACGGGGAGCATACGTTATACATAAAGCGGTCTAGAGAGAGTAGTTACATTGCAAGGCAAATCGGCACAACGGCATCAGTATTATATGCAGTGATCCGAGAGAAGCGCTCAGAGTCAGAAGCTTTACAGAGTTGGACTACACCAGTACGCTTTAACTGTCTATGAATGAGGACAGTATTAGAGCAAAATTGTCAATGCGAATACCTGTGCAATGGAATCAATTCAGTAACAATGGCGAGTAAGGTTGTGGGCAAGTAGTAGAAGTTTTCGATAGTTAGATGGAATGCATTGACAGCATTGGTGCCAGTACATGAATTGGCAGTCATAGACTTACTAGATAGGTCGACTGTGCCGGATACGGGAGATGGGCATATGGTGTTGCTGATCCCATCAGATTTCTGGTGAACAGACGTGTGTAGTCAATGTCTAGGTGAGTAGGATAGGGTGCGGGCACGTCCCACGGCCCTCCTGGCTCCGACAGACTCGGGACAGGAAGAGAGCCTTTGTTGTGCGTGCCTTTGTGGTGTGGGCCGGCTTTGCGCCTTCCGGCTTGGGATTGATGCTGAAAAAGCACTCAGCAACCAATTGGGAATGGCCTGGAGGGCCAGAGTGAAAATTAGGAAGGTGGTACAGCTTCGAATATGCAATCGGCCATCTTTAGCTGCTTCTAGAGTCGTGCAGCATAATGGTGGCTCAGAGCACTATCAGAGTGCGCTATGTAGTCAAATCCAATTGCGGGTGGTCAAGTCCACAGAATCAAAGCAATTGAAATATAATGTTATATCAGCGCGTTCCGACGCGCTGGTGAAGCTGATACTAGTTGTTGGCAACTATGCTTAGAATGAAGCCCACAGGCTTACCTTGCAACAGAATGTTGCATTGAGGTCTCCATCTGCCTGGGCATTGCTCCTGCAGTGTTAGGAGCTCCTGCACCTCCAATGAGGGTCACGCACTGTTGCACTGTTGCAGGCAGCAATCATTAGCTGCAAAATACTGTATAAAGTCAAATTAAGTGGGTTGTAGATAACATTCATTATCAGCAAAATACTGCATAAAGTCAAATTGGGTGGGTTGCAGGTAACATTCATTAGCAGCAAAATACTGCATAAAGTCAAATTGGGTGGGTTGTAGGTGGCAGTCTGGTAGTGCCTCACCTCATATTGTGTGGGGATACATCAGATGTGCAGGAGGCAAATAAGAAACATTAGTCAAATGCAAAGGTAGGCTGCTGAGGCTATAGCAACGATGTTGCTGGTGTAAAAGAAGCCAGGAACGCATGTAATGGGTAATAGCTAGGTTACACCGCTGGCCAAGCTGCAATGAGGAGACAGCAAGGCAATCAGATGCTGCACAGTAAGATAAACCCCGGCTTGCTACTCCGTTGTGGAACATGGTCTAAAAGCGTGGTTACAACAAGCATGCATGGGGCATAGTGAACGTTTGAAGATTCTTAGATAAACAGGTGAGAGCTATGAGAATCGTTCGATGGGAGGAGCCAAGGCAGAGGATGCTAGCGACGTAGTGGCCAGTATGAATGGGGGGGCTGCAGCCGCAGTGAACGATATTTGCGGCACACAATGGACAATCATAGTGTTTTTCCTAAAAAGCGCGCAACGGTGCGGTGCATAGTGTGCACCTGACATTCAGCCAAAGGACCAGAGTCAGCGCACCTAAGGACTCCTGCGTCAAACGCTGATATGAGGCGAGCAAGGGGGCCTATGTCAATCTTCTCTTTATATGAATAGGCTTTCATGCTGACTGTGCCACGTATGAACATGTTTATGCTGGATGTGTTCATTTAGTGGCAACTGTGCAGTGCTTTCATTCTGTCAGTATGCCCCCCCTCTCCCAGCAAACACATACAAACATGCCTGCATTGCACACTCATACATGCATACACACTGAATTACACACACAATGCATACTTTGCAATCAGAAAGGCCCACATGCACACAAATACCTTTTTTCACACTTGCTTATCTCCCAGTGATGGATTCTTCTCCTTTCGGTCGGGGGACCAGTTGCTCTTGCAGCATCTCCTATAAGTCCTGCAATGCTTGCACTTCCCGCTCGTGTATCTGACAAATAGGATGTCACATCAGGGCCATCTGAAGCACTTTTGAGGCCCGGGGCACGGACACCTCTGAGGGGCCCCTTCCATGAACCAAAAGAGTGAAGGGATACAGAATATCTGGTCACTTCCTCCTCGCTGTGATCACAACCTATAGCTTGATATGCTGCCTCTCAGCGATCCAAATAATCATGGGTCCTCCCTTTCATTCCCATTACCCTCTTCATTCTGGCTGTAATCAAAATGAAAAACAAGTAGCACTGGAAGGCCAATATTAGCAGTCCACGAGAAGGGCACTTGTGTTCTATCATAGGTACATTACACTTTTCATTAATAGCAGCCACGAGGAAGGTAAACCGGCCATAGTATCAATGCCAGACACACATCGTATGGAAAAGGCGCACCTAATCCGAAATAGACAGACGACTCAGACTAGCTACCACACAGAATGCAAAAGTGCTCAAGCATGGATACAGGAGACCAACTGAAATCAAGATGAAAGCTTCGCATGCCATAGCATAGATATTGGATGAAGATTAGAAGCTACCAGGAAGATGCCTGTATCCAGACGCACTGCGATTAGAAGAGGGACATGGCTGTGGTGTGCAATAGATCAATGCCCATTATTATTATAGAGGAAGCAATACTATATCCAGTTAAAACATGAGTGAGGCTTTTTCAAAGATCTTATTGTGAGAGTGAAATCACTCTGAAAGGTGATACATTTGGAATGTTTAGGGAGTGGCAAAGTTGACAAGCTAGGCAATACGAGATTACATTTGATGCACAGGATCGCACATTGGTAAAGAGGTGAAGCTGGGATTTGCACCCACTCTGGAATTTCTGCACTTTACCACTTTCATGTCCCGTTCGTACCATGAATTAAAATAATCCAATGTTTTAGAGCTGACTTGGAAGGTACACAAATCACAGAACCCAACATGACAATTTTTAAAAACAAAATGTTGTAAGTAGCATATTATGTATAATGGGAACGATTCTAGCTCCAATGTCTCCATCATCAAGGGAGGTATATATGTACCACCATACTAATTGATGTGGTCTTAAAAGATTTGACTTGTGTTTCTCTGTTGTATTTTAAAGCTTTAAATGCACCCACAATACAGGTTTGTAGAACTTATAAATGTGCAGAAAAACCTGTGAATTGTACAAAAAAGCAAACCATTTTTGTGCCAATGAGAAGACCTTATAATATGCTTGCCAGAGGCCTTTGATATCTCGACTGCTCTCGCCTGTCTAGAACCCCTTCCAATCAAATGGCATACATTAAAAAGATCAGGTAATGGACTAGACAAATTCACCAGCATGTGAGAAGGTAAACCTTTTCACAGAAGACAGAACATGGATGTCAGTAATGTAAGAGGTTTAGTCCAGGATCACTGTATTGTCTGCTGTCAAAGCCAGGATACAAGCATGCACCTCTTTGGTTCCACAGTCTTGAATTTGGATACTTAAACACCTTTCGGACTAACACTTTATGATCATCATTGGAGGTAGCTTCCTAGGTTTTACAACTCCCCATCTGAACAAAGAATTTCCAGACCGTACCCCATAACGATTCTGTAATGATAATGTAGGTATCGCACCTACATTATCATTACTATCACTATTCTTGTAGTATTTGAACAGCGTGACATGTGCCACAAGGTAATATCTTGACACTGTGCCCAGTCTGCTATGGATGAGTGTATGGAGTAATTTATATTGAAAAAGCTAGATCTGTAAGGCTCGTTGAAATGTCAGGTGGTCGGTAAGGGATTTAAATTAAATGCACTTACAAACAGAAGGCCAATGAAAGAAGGACAGGACATTGGAGATGTGCCAATCTCTTTTGATTCGAAATGAAGCAAAATATCAACTGCAGCATTCTTGCCTCTTTAGAAACTGTATAAAAGGAATAAGACAAGCCCTAGAAAAGCACTATTTCTGTATTCAAACTGGAGCTCACAAGGACGATAATCACAGTGACCTTGTAAGGGAATGTTAGAAATTAAAGAATTATTTCAAGGGCGGAAGGTAAAATAAGCATGAGCTGATCACTGAGTTTATTTGGAAAGCTAAGGAGATGTCATAGTCTAGATGGTCATCTTCAGTGCCTCTGATCTCAATGATAATATGTGTATGCCTTAGTCAGCCACCATAGCCGGTTGTGGCATGGTGATTGCTAAGAACACACAATTATGCAGCAGCAGCCATTAGATGACACACTAGTCAGCTCTGGTAGGACAGCTCAGCTAACAGGACTGATGTGAATTGGTGTCTTGTCTGACCTTCTCCACAACTGCAATGTGGAACTATGGCCAGGATGTCCTCTTTGAATCCCCAGGTAAAGACCAACACCTTCCTCCCAGGGCACAGGAACTTACACCACAAAAGTCTGCTAGGAACCGATTCTTCAAACGCAGCACTAACGTAACAAAGGCCTAATGCAGACCAGGGTGCTGAGCACTGGAGTCACTTTCAAGTATGCAGGCATGGAAAGTGGGCAAAGAAACCGGAGAGGAAAGGTAGGCTGAGAGAAGTGTCCCAACATTTTGGTTTCAGAAAAGGCTTCTCTTCCTTTTCCTATCCCTTCCACTTCCTAAAGACAAAGTCCTCTGGGTGTGATGTCATAATGAAAAGGGTACTTGTTACAACAAGCTGGGTTGGACCCCTTACAGCAGGCTTGCTTTGGAGCAATCCCCTATTGCTGGGACATTTGACTTTCATAGGGGAGAAGCACTGCTTCATTTATGTATTTATCTTTGGAGCACTAAGGAAGGAGAAGGATACAATTATGAACCTGTGTTGGTAGTTCAACCCATTCCAAAGTCCTCTGCCATAGAGATGAAGACGGAAGGCATCCAAGCCAGAGGAGAGCTCTGGCTCCTAACCCTCCTCAGATGACAGTGGGATGACTGCTGCTGGGCCAATGCCTCTCTGCTGGCTGAACTGTGCACTGGACTTGAAGGCCTCCTTTAGGTGACAGTCAAGCCCCCTAGAGTGGCATTGCAGAACAGAAGGACGTACCTTGCTCTGGAGATCCTGGTTTAGGCCTCACAGCAACCCAGAAGTCAAGAACAACTCTGGGCCCTAAGTCCTGCATTGAACTGCTTGGGAGATACAAAGACCCTGACATTGCCTGCTTGTGCCAAGCTTCTCCATTCCACATGCTATAGCTGCTTGGACCATACTGTTTATTGGAACCCAATGCTGAATCACATCTCTGGGAAATCCTAGAAGACTGGCTCAAGTTGAGCCCCAAGTTTAGAAATCAAGGGTACTGTGAAATGACCCTGTTCCCCATGTCCACATTTTGGAACCATAGTGACTTTGAAACACTGCCCCCCTTCTCTACCGTTTTTCTACAAAGATAAATCCTTTAACTATTGACATTTTTGCCAAGTCCCCTGCCTGAAGACTCCTGCAGATCAACCCAGAGTAACCTTTCACTCCACGTTCTGCATTCCCTGTGTTTCTTTTACAGGGTTTGATATATTTTTAGTATATTGAATTTGTTATTGTTTAATTAAAGGTCTCTATTTTTAAAGAACCTCAATTTGACATTATTTTACTCTGGTACTGTTTCCTTAAGCTCTTTGTGTTGCTACTGTAATCAGCTCACCCCCCCTCCTGAAGATAAAGCCTGCCCTCGGCCCACGTTACCAAAAGAGGCGAAGGAGGTATAGCTTTCAGCTGCTGCCTGTTTCACCTTTATGATTGGGATCACTGTTGGTTTAGTAGTAGTGTGGGGCTGAGTAGGATGGTTTAACCTCTACTCCACCTTGTACTCCAGCACAGCAGTAGTCATTTTGTCATAGGTTGTCTAATGTAATTTTATTTTGAGTATGTATTGTTTTATTGAGGAGGGCATGTGTCTCAAGCAGAAGCACTTAAAGATTATCAGATAGATGTTTGGAAAGTACTGTAGTCTGGTGACTTACACAATTATTTACAAGCAATATATAGTTGGTGCTTAATCTGGTGGTGATGGGAGGTAGAGCGGAACATAGACCAAGGAAAAAAAACAGCGTAGGATAATAACTCTTGTCACAAGAGAGGGATGATTGGTGTGTAGTAGAATATAAGTGTAGTTTTGGAAGGAAGGGTGGGTTCTGAGGGGGGGGTATGCTGTGCGAGAGGGTGGTTGCACATTCAAGGTACAGGAGGTGGACATTCAGTGCGGATTTAAATGAGTGAATGTTGGTGTTTTTTATGGCAGGAAGAAGGGTGCTCCAGTGAAGGTGGCAGGGAGGGGGAGGAGCGGAAGCAAAATGGTGCTAAGGGCAGGCAAGGGACAGTCATATTGAAGTGGGTAACAGTCCATAGGGTTCCAAGAGGAGAGAAGTGGATGATGAAATCTGACAAGTAAGTAGGGCGAGCTCATGATGTCATGACGAATGGTGTCCTCTTTGCCAATGAAGAGTATAGGGGTATTTTCTCACGGTGAATGCTGCTTTTATTGGCTTGGAGAGATTTGAATAGAATACAGAGATGTATTCACAGTGCCCTGATGGGTGCTGTATTCACCAGCTTGGTGTCTTGGTCAAGCTATTGGGGTAAAGCTATTGGGGGAATCACAGATCCTTAACGAAAAGTATGATTTTTTGTCATTTATGTTCATTTATGTTCAGGTTTAATAAGCTCTATCATGGAAAAGATTGCAGTTGTGCCAGTGTGACAGTAGGATAGGTTCACAATACGGTAACTGGAGCTCAGACTGGAATATCTTTGGAGTGATATGCTTAGCTTGGTGTTTTCTGCTTGTGAGGTGGGATTTTAATTCTTACACTGGGGAGCTATGTTGTCCAAAGCTGAAGTGAAAATGTAGACATCATTCCAAATGATAGTTGGATTGGTGTTGTTAGGCGGGCCTGGGACTGAGTTATATAGAAATGGTGATGTGTGTGTAGTGGAGCGGGGCCTGAGTATACTGTTTCAGCTCTGCTGGTTTGATCTTGAGGAGGGGCTCTCAACCGGCATCCCATATGGTGTGCTTACTTCACGAGCATATTATCCCTAATGGCCAGATCAGCTGAGTGGAGCGAGGCTTTGAGAGGTCTGTTTCCAATGCGTTGGTTTGATCTGTAGGAGGGGCTCTCACCTGGTGTCCCGTTTGGTGTGCTTACTTGGCGAGCATATAATCCCTAACTCCCCACTGTTTCCGCTGTTCTCGCTGGTGCCCCTGCAAGCAGCAGCACCAGGCTGCACCGGTCTATTTCGTTATCCATTATCGCCTTCTCTCATCACCCTTTCACACCTCGTGCTGGTTTATGCAACCTGGCCAGCTCTGTTAACTATGGCATTCGCACTGGCACTGATGTTCGACTGATGTCTCCTGGTGCCCAAGCAGTCTGGAGGTGGCTCAAGGCAGGCAGGGGAGGAAGTGATTGTGACAAATCAACTTCCGGTGGACCAGTGGTCCAGGTGTGAATATCGGTGTGTAAACCATCAATCAGCCCCATACCTCTAGTACACCAGAAGGGATCCGAACAGATTGGAAACACAAGAAAATTATGAACCTCCTAGACCAATTTTGGTAATGTGGAAGGAATGGCATGCTTACCTCCGGACAGGTTATGGTTCGTTGGTTAGTTGCAACCCGGCGAAAATACAAATATTATCCAATGATAAAAGGCACTGTCCAGTCAAGGTTGTATACAAATATCTACTTTATTATTATCACAACAGACAGTTCTAGCACAATACTAAATACAACCAACCTTGGATAGGAATGCAGAGGACAGACAGTTTTAAAGAAGGAAAAGGAATGCACTCTGGATACTGACAGGAGGGTAGTTGGTGTAGTAATTAATCGCAGTAGTTCAAGAATGCTTGGTTTCAACACAAAGGTAGCAATGGGTTGTTAATTGTCACGAGGGACCTTCAGAGATGGACCAGGGGGACATAATCACAATGTACCTTGTGCTGTAGGAGTTCTTGGTGCTCAACAGGGTCAAGCCGGTTTCAGGGCGTTTTGCAGCTTCTGCGACAGAGTTCAAGATGGCACACAGCTGCAGGTATTAGGCGGCAGGCAGTTCGGCGAGGAAAGCTGAATGGACAACTGCAGGCTGGCCTACACGGCGGCTCAGGGTCAGTAATTTTTGTCTCAGTGCTGGTTGGCGATTCTGAAGCACTGGTTGAGGTGTCTCAGATGACTTTAGCGACTGCGGCGTAACAACAGTCATTCCCTTTCAGCTCGAGGGGCTCAACTGGCTCAAAAATGTCCTCTTCACTGGGATTGTGTTGTCCTTTAAGGCAGACGGCCAAAAGCTGAAGAGCGTGTTGCAGGCAGCTGCCTTGTCCTTGGTTCATATGCTCTCTGGCACTTCCCACCTAGGAAGCTTGCTGCAGAGCCTAGCAGGGCACCGTGTGCTGGCTGGGTACCAGTTCTGGAGCTGCTGGAGGGTCCTTCTGGATTTGGTATCTCCCTCTGTTCGCTGGAGCGATGTATACAGGAGTGACCATGCTTTCCTCTTGGAGGTCCTGGCCTGACTTAATTTCCGGAAGATGTACGGGAGACTGTACCTTCAGCCAGTATCCAATGATGAGTTCTTTGTTCTGCTTCTAGTGAAGCCTTCAGATGATCTGCCAAAAGAGGGGCTTTGCCCTCTTTTAAAGCCAATTGGAACACAGGGATTGGTATAGGGTAAGCCTACCTTAATGAACCAATTCTGGGTCCCCACCAACAATCTCCTGTATGCGCGAGGTCATACCCAGAGGGCTTTTCAACAGAAAAGGTAAAGGGGTGAAAACATGCAATACTAAGTCCCACCCATCTTCCTGTCTGTTGTGGATCAAAGGGTCCCTCTGGTTAATGGAGCTCTCTGTGGTTCCTGATTAAAGAAGCAGGTCTCCATTGAAGCTGCAGAGAGACCAGACTTTCTGGCTCCATCAAACCACATACTCGTACCTGCTGAATGGGGACCACCTGCAGGGGTGACTACTGTAAACACGCAGTCCCAGACATGACATGTCACTGTCAATCGATACTAAGGGAGGGAGCTGGTTGCAGGTTGACACAGTGCATATGAAAGGTTGTTGGGGTTTCCTGTCTCCTTTGTTAGCCTCTGCAGACAGGCCACATGTGGGCCTGTTTTAATTAAACTATGATTAGTATGCAAATGCGACCACCTGCTACAGGGCTCAACAAAAGGACTGGGCAGATCCATGAAGCATTTGTTAGTTAATTAGGCGGGCCATGGCAGGGGGAAGGTTTGCCCCCCCTTCTGGAGATGTATTGTGTACTCCACCTGTCAGATCCAAACTAAATTTGAAAGGGGGACTGCGCCTGTAGGCTGTGTCCACCCATAGGACATGGGTTTATGTGTATGTCATACAGTAAGCATATGAAAATGTGTGCGGATTAGCCCCACACATTTGCCAGAGGTTGATCTATTGTCATTCAATTTCATTTAAAATTTAAAAAAAGCCCAGGTGAGCGCACACCCACCGTGCGGATGGTCGAATTCCTCACAGTGACCACAAAAGACCTTAAGGGACGCTTGACGTGAGTTACATGTGAGTTGCATGCTTTGCCACCATTTGGTACCTCGCTGGCACTCTACCATGCAACGTTATATACCCTGCTGTCCCATTGCACATTGACTTGTTCATGGACTGTGTCTTTTCCAGAATTTGGGCTTGGATTTAAAAAGTTGCTTGCGTTTAGTGTACATTTATTGGCACATACATTTAGCCTCCCGTGGGGCCGCTATGATTGGAGGACCCAAATTGCAGAGTGTGGTTTTGGCTGTGGCAGCGACTCCGTCTTTCGACCTTTCAGCTGTCCTTCACTTACCAATAGGCTCCAATTCCACTCCAATCCATGGCAACTTTTATGTATGCAGCTTGCATATCTATTTAAACTCTCTCCAAATAGATAGTTGAAGTTCAGAGTGTTCAGCTGCATAGATGCAATATAGACTTAGTTGTGGTTTAGTACATTAATAAGCAATAGGCCGGAGTTTCTTTGTATTGTAAATGTATTTTTCTGTACATTTGTGATATGTGACATGTGATACCGTCATATTGTGATCGTGATTTTAGCTACAGTTCAGGACTCGAAGTTAGGATTGGATGAGTAGGAGCTAAAAGCAGCTCCTGGTTATCCAGTATTCACCAGTGACCAGGAGTTCCACTGGGAAACAAGGAGCTAGTGCATTGCTTTCTGTAAATATAGCTTCCACATAATATGGAAACATATAATTTCTGGACTTCTTATGGTTTAAATGTCATATAGATGTGTCCTCGTGTTTATTTGTAGATTGTCCCAAATGCAGAGAGTTGGCTTCGCATAGGTGTGTTTGTTTGGCATCAGTGGGCCTGGGGAGACAACATAAGGTCCTGGTAGCTGTTGGTGTATAGCTAACCAGGCTCTTCTAGGATACAAGCAGGAGCTAAATAGCTCCCAGCTCCCCTTAATTTCGAACCCCGCAGTTGCGTATCCAGGTTTTACTCTGTAGAACCTGCTTGCACCTTTTGCACTGCCTGCCTCATAGCGTCTCATTACACATTGCACTTTAGAGTTTGCATTTTACATCTTACATTTTAAATGTACTTCTTTATGTGCTATGAGACACTGTGATACTGAGGCTTGTGCAAACTTTGTTACAGTTGTGTGCATAGTTGCAGAACCTGCTTGCACTTTTTCAATTTTTTGTTTATAGTGTGCTATCGCACCTTGCACTGTACCACTTTGACATATTAGCACTAGACATACTAGCACTTTATTAATGCTAGTGGGAGATCTAGCACCCCTTAATATATCTATAGCAACAAAATGTCTAAACACAAAGCGAATAGAAGTACATCTACTGAATTTGATTTTTTTTAAAAGACTGTCCGTATATTGGCCCCTCTCGAATACTTATTGATGAAATATAAGTCCTGTTAGATGATTGTGATAATGATGTCATAGTGCGTAAAACAAATATACGAGACCACAAGAAGGTGGTTAGGCCTTCCCTTTTTGCGCAGCCAGACACAAAAGGGAAGGGTAGGCAAGCACAGTTGAATTTTGGAACCCCAAAAGTAGGACCAAAGAGTCGGGGTAAATTCTATGATTGCGATCCCAAAATCCCAAAACTCTTCCCAGGAGTAACAAACAAGAAGGCAGGCAAAGGTAGCTTTCACTGCAGAGATACATAAAGGGTCTTCAACTCCTCAGGACAATGCGATCAACGGGCTTCAACTAGAGCTCATTTTAGATGTGGCCCATAGAACGGATGAAAGGAGGGGTGTAGATGAGCAAAACACACATGTAATTAGATAGTGATATTAAGCTCACAAATCGCTTCCCACTGCTAGTTGAGGAAAGTTGCCAAACCTTGGGGATAATATTATAGCACCCCTTGGTGCTAATGAGGTGATTGAAGCGGCAGATGCCAAGGAACCTGAGGAGGCGGCAGGAGGTCTCCTATGTCGGAACAAGAAGGTATAACTGCTGATCAAATTACTCTGAACTGCAAGCCAGTGTGCACCAATTGCACACTGCTTGGCTTGGTGATTAGAGGGTTACGACAGCTCATTGAAAATCTGACCCAAATGGTGAATACACTTGGTAGGAAAGTTAATGAGCTCCGTCCCTTCCCTATGGGGTCAGGACTCAGTGTTCCCTATATGTACACCTAGTGGACTTAATAAAGTAGAGCATGCTTTTAGTACATTTTGTAATAAGAAAGGCTTGACCATCAATGTATCTCAAATATATGAGATGTGGCAAGAAAATGCAGTAGCACTCTAACATGCAAATGAGAATAGGTGATTCTGCAATAGAAGACGTTTCTTTTTAGATTATATAGCCTTAGATTCACTTCCAATGGTAAATGGACAAATCACATTAAGAAAGCCAATGTCACTCTGGAGAAGCAATGCACAGCTGTAGGCAGCTTTGCAAAGTGTTTGGTAATAATGTTACTGCCCCGGCGCTGGAGGTGTACAAACCACATGCCATAAGCTTGTGAATTTAAGGGGCAGAACTATGGGGACACAGCAGTGTGACAAGAGTAGCTGTAACAGATTTATTTTTTAAAGAAAATGCTTATGTTGCCCAAAAGAATATGTAACCACCTCATATATTTGGAATTGGCCTGTCTCCTATAAGTAAACTGCCCTCAAGACACTAACCTATTGAGCGAAGCTGTGGTCCACCAGTGAATTGTCAATTTATAAGGAGGCTCTGTATATTTAAAGAGCCGCAAGGAGGCATATAAGCTCCCCCGGTTGGCCTTCATTAAATCCACTCTTTATTCATTACAATTGGACCATATAGGGGAGGACCCGACACTGCTAGCACAATATGGCAAGGATGTAATTAAAGATGCATACAAGAACTGGGCATAAACAAGAAAAGTTAAATATTGTCTAAAACTTGAACATGAACAAGAATCACTCTTAGGATTGCGAGAGGTACTTAACTTTCATCAAGTTCTCTTTATATGAAAGTCAGGTTGAATATCAAACTTCGGGTTAAAAACGGGACTTGCAGTTGCCCGTTTTGTGCATCACTTCAGCACTTCTTGTTTTTTTTTTTTTGCGTTTATCAATTTTATGATTTTGCAAAGTGGTTTACTTCATTTTTTTTTCTCTTCACTTCTGTGTACTTTAGTTTCAGTTTAGACGTTTTGTGTCGTTTTTATGCATTCATCCAGTGCAGCTTTTAACATTTTTGTCGTTGCTATGGACCACGAGGTTCTTGATCCACTCATTAAGTGGGCCCACCACTTGTTTGTCTGCCTAGTTTACTCAAAGATCGGTAAAAACTAATTTGAAGCAATGTATGATCAATCATGGAATTAGGAGATTGAACAATGCTGTTGCACTGTGTAGAATCACTTTACACAAAGATGTGATTTATGCAACAGCTAACTATCTGGCTAGAGCTTGGCGAAGAAGATGTGCCTTGATTGTCTGAATTGCCATTATGGTCAAGAGTCCTCCTCATTGTTTTATAATCTACTGTGCACTCATTACTGTTTTTACAAAATCTTAGGGTTAAAATGTATTGCTAGAATTATCATGAATACACAACTGTTTTCATAAATTGTTTTAAAGATTTTATGACGGAATTATGCACTGCATACTTGTTTGTATTGAACTGATTGGTCTTTATATTTTCTGTTGCTTTTGTGGCTATGTGCCGAAATAAAGCTTATGAACTGTGAATGGGTGACATTGTTTGAGCAGATGTTTTCTTCGAAGGTTTGGTGATGAAAAATATGAAAAGACTAGGATGCGCTGCTGGAACAGGAGGAAGATGGATGTAGAAAGGAACACTGGTGTTTCAACCATGTGATTGGGTCGTTTTATAATCAGGTGATGAGCAATTCCAGGGTTGACTTTTGAGGTGCATGGTACCAGTGACCCATCGTTCAAGGCCGTCTCTCACCCGTTCTCCATTTCATAGTGGCTTTTAAGACTAAGGGCCTCATTACACGGTAGGCGGTAAGGGTTTACCGGTAAGGGCACTGGTACCGGTAAACCCTTACCGCCTTACTACGAGGTCCCTTTGCGGGACCCGACCTTAACGGCTGGTTTTACCAGCCGTTAAGGAACGGGCCTGCAAAGGGACCTTGGTGCTAATTACGGTACCACAATTTGCGGTACTGTAATTAGCGCCTTCCCCATTCCCATTATGCCCTATGGGGGCAAAAATGAGAATGGGGAAGTGCCTTGGTGAATGGGGAATTACCGCCCCCGCTCACCTTGGAGTAGGGCGGTAATTCCGCCATCCACCAAGGCGGACACGGTAAAATACCGGCGGCAACCATGGCGCTGATAGCGCCATCGTTACCGCCTACCGTGTAATGAGGCCCTAAGTACGCTTTCCAGTGCCCTCCATGCTGTCATTACACAGCTTTTCTCCCATTATTTATTTACTGGGGTCAACTATGATGACATGAGTCTGGTTGAAAGTAGCTTCCAACTTTCCTGGAAAACGAAAAAATACACAAGCCTCGCAGAAACATCTGTCAGGATACAGCACACATGCAATGCCAGTCAGTCAATATCATGTTATTCCCACACAACTCTTTGAAGCAGCAGCCCCATGTACACCTTTACTATATTTGTTCATTCGCACGCAACCAAAAGTAGCCTGAGAGCAATTCAGGTACGTTCCCATGCATAGAGCATACAGAGACCTCTAATGCAAAAAGCTACAAAATAATGATGGTAACTCAAATTTCATTAACCGTCGTGACCGTACATTACATTTCAAACTTCTTTCCCCATGATATAAATTCGAGTGTAACCCTATTTAATAGATATCATAGCATGACAGAACCAGTGGCGTCGCCAGGAATCAAATTTAGGAGGGGCACAGAGGGGGCCAAAGACAAAAGTAGGGGGGCACAGACAAAAGTAGTGGGAGAACATGGTCACTGCTCGTATTAGGTGGGGGGCACAAGAGGGGGCACAGGGTTTCAAAGGGGGGCCCGGTCCCCCAGGTCCCTCCCCTAGCGACGCCACTGGTCACAACAAAGGAGTGCAGGGAGTCAAGAGTATGCAGGTTACATAGCGCACCAGAAGCTATGATCACTTTGTGATTGAAAAAAGTTTGAAATATTTAGAAATAACCAGGTTACTCACCGTAGTGACCACCTTACTCCTAAGTCCATAGTCCCCTTTCCTCCATACTTATGGGACATCTCTCCGTCCTGTGGGACGGGACCGGAGCACTTAGTAAAAAGAATCCACATTTTTTTTTTTCTAAAATGTATCCTTCCTCTCTTTCTGCTTGGGGCCCAGCACGCGGCCGTAACCCCGCCCACCTTGGCTCCACCCCGTGTATCGCCCATCAGTCCTTTTCTATCGCCAGGTCAGAGACCTATTAGCAATAAGAGAGGAACCTCATTAGAGGGGACGGCGGGCGGGCGTATGGAGGAAAGGGGACTATGGACTAGGAGTAAGGTCGTCACTACGGTGAGTAACCTGGTTATACTCCTACATCCCGTCCCCTTTTCTCCATACTTATGGGAGATTCCCAAGCACTGCTAACAGGAACTACGGGTGGATGGAAATACCCCTTATTGAAAAAGGTTCTTCAGCACAGCCTGACCAAACTGAGCATCAGCTCTCAAACTCATGTCAAGACAATAATGCTTACAAAAAGCAGATGGGGAGGCCCAAGTAGCTGCCCTAGCGATGGACTCCTAGGGGACATATTTCTGAAAAGCAACCGCGGCTGCCTTGCCCCGCACCAGGTGTGCATGAATACCCTTAGGAGGTTTCAGCCCTTGGACGGTGAAAGACTCCGTAATGCAGGCGGCGATCCACCGAGAAATAGTCGCCTTAGACGCCTGCTTACCCTGAGGGTTACCGAAAGTCACAAATAGTTGAGAAGAACTCCTAAGCTCTTGTCAAGATAAACTTAAGAGCCCTTCTGACATCGAGACAATGCAGAACCCTTTCTGCCTCTGAGGTAGGGTTTGGAAAAAAGACCGGCAGGGAGATCGACTGATTCAGATGGAATTCAGTTACCACCTTCGCTAGGAAGGCAGGATTTGTCCGTATGACTACCTTATCCTTGTGAAAGACCAAGAAGGGATGCTCCATCGACAAGGCCTGGAGCTCACTCACCCGCCTTGCTGAGGTAACGGCGACCAGAAAGGACACTTTCCAGGATAGGTACTTGAGGTCCAACGTGGCCATGGGTTCAAAAGGCTTATTTCACAGCGCCGTCAGGACAACATTTAGATCCCACGGCGGGTGAGGACTACGAACTGGAGGGTAGAGGCATGTTAAGCCTGCAAAATGCCTCTTAACCACTGGATTACACAGAGAGTAGGAACATTGGTCAGTAGAAAGATAAGCGGAGACCGCTGAAAGGTAAGTTCTGCATGACAGAACGTGAACACCCGATTCTGTTAGGAAGGATACGAAGGACAGCACCGTGTCAATCGTACCCTCCCTTGGGTCCAACTGCTTTCCCAAACACCAATGACAGAACCTGAGCCATTTACTCCTGTATTGGGATCTGGTCGAGGGTTTCCTGGCTGCCTGGATAATATGCATGTTATCCACAGACAAGTTAAGATGCTCTAAAGACCTGAACTCAGGCACCATGCCGCCAAGCTGAGCGATTGTGGGTAAGGGTGCCACATCTGCTGTTCCCCTTGATGAAGAAGATCGGGGGTCACTGGTAACCTGATCGGCGGATACACCGACAGGTGTTGAAGTTCTGAGAACCAAAACCTGGCCGGCCACCAGGGGGCTATGAGTAGAAGGGAACAGTTCACCGAGTTCTTCAGCTTCCAAATTGCTCGATGGACTAGAGGCAGAGGCGTGAAGGCATAAGCTCACATGTTGTGCCATGGAATCTCGAGAGCATCCCCCAGAGAGGAGGCTCCCAGCCCCCCTCTGGAGGCATACCGAGGAAGCTTCTTGTTCACCGCCATAGCAAAGAGATCCACCTCTGGTGTGCCCCAACACAAGAAGATCCATGAGAGGACCTCCGCCTTCAACTCCCACTCGTAGCTGACCACTGTCTGCAGGCTGAAGGCATCCGCTGTAACATTCAGCTGGCCTGGGATGTGCACTGCAAGCAGCCAGACACCATGAAGTACGGCCCACTCCCATATCTGGATGGACAGGTCCACGAGGGAGCAGACTTCGTTCCCCCTTGCTTGTTGATGTAATACATCGACACCACATTGTTTGTGCGTATGCGGACCACTTTGTTGGCAATGATCGGTCTGAACGCCCTGAGTGCTAGGAAGATCGCCAGAAGCTCCAGATGATTTATGTGAAGGAGCTTGTCCTGAGGCAACCAGAGATCCGAGACCTAGAGAAGATCTAACGTCGCACCCCACCCCAGGAGGGAGGAGTCTGTCGTGATCGTCACCATAGGAGCTGGATCCTGAAACCCCGCACCCACCGACAGGTTGCTGAGAGATGACCACCATTCCAGGTCCACTCTCATGGAAGCCGGAATCATTATCAGCTTGGAATCCGGGTCCACAGCCTGACACCAAGAACTCCGAAGAGCCATCTGGGTCCATCTCATCTTGAGACGAGCAAGAGGAAGAGCCAGCACACACGAGGCCATGAGGCCCAGAAGCCTCTGGAACCACCAGGCCGACATGCTCTCCGACTGCGCAAACATCTGACACGTGGCTAACAGATCCGCCATTCTGTCCCCGGTCAGGTACACTCTGCAGTCGATCGTGTTCCAGCGAAAACCCAGGAAAATCAGGTCCTGCGAGACCGTCATGGAAGATTTCCGCCAGTTCACCAACAGCCCAAGATGGAACAGGAGCTGAAGGAGAGACTGAAGATTGCCCGCTGCTTCCAGCGGACAAGGGCTGCGTAAGAGCCAATCATCCAAATATGGATACACATGGATACCCTGGAGACGAAGATAGGCCGCAATCACCGACATCATCTTCGTGAAGACACACGGCGCTGAGTTGAGGCCAAAAGGAAGCACTCGAAACTGGAAGTGTTCCTCTCTCAGAGAGAAACAGAGATATCTCCTGTGTGGGCTCCAAATCAGAACATGCATGTACGCATCCTGAAGATCCACCACACTGAGCCAATCGCCCATCTGCAAGGAGGACAGAATATGGCTGGGCGTGATCATCTTGAATTTCTCTTGGGGTAGGAAAAGATTGAACTGGTAAAGGTCTAGGATGGTGCGCAGGCCAGCCTGGTTGAGTATGGACACCGTAAACAGCCAGGAGTAGAAGCCCTCCCCTTGTTCCCCGTGAGGAACAGGTTCCACAGCTCTGAGGTCCAGAAGTTTCTGAACCTCGGCTTTGAGGGAGGGGGAGCCCGATATTTGAAAAGGAGGGTTGATGGGTGAGGTAGGGGGTAGAGGTAAGCGGAAGCCCGCCCGAATGACTGACAAGACCCATCTGTCTTCTGTGATGGTCTGCCACGCCTCCCAATGAGACGCAATGCGTCCTCCCACCGGGGTCTCGTGCGAGCGCGGAGAACCCTCATTTAGTAGGTATTCCGGTGGTGTTGCGGGAGGGGGCTGAGGAGCAGGAGAAAAACCACGTCCGTTGTTGCCTACGGCGGTTGTTTCCCACTCTGCGAGATTTTCGGTCGAGGAAGCCCCTAATGCCAGAGGAAGGTCGACTTTGCGACAACAGTCTCTGGGTTTTGAAAGCAGTCTTAACAAGGACCGACAAGGACTTAGCTGTCTGAGTGCTATCCTTCGTCTTGGTGAGCTCTACATCTGTTGTAGAATGAAAGAGCTCCTTCCCATCGAACGGAAGGTCCAACACCTTGTCCTGCACTTCTTTTGAGAATTTAGTTGCATGCAACCACACCTGTCGTGAGGTATCAACCCCCAGCATAAGGCCCCGAGCCGAGGTGTCTACGTGATGAGCCGCAGCCTCCAGGAGATCCTGGGCCAAGACCCTGGCGTCGGATAAACCCCCTTTAAAGTCTTCCAGCTTCTCGACCAGGATAAACTCCTCAAGCTCCGACAGACCTTTACACATCTGCATATTAGCTCCCGCTAACACCAGTTCAGCGTTGGCCTGCCTGAACTGCAGGGCCGAGTTGGCAAAAAATGTCTCCCAAGGGAGTCAAGGAGCTTGTCTTCCTTTCCCAGAACCTGAGTAGCCGTCGTGGAAGAGGATGCTGCAGGCCTGGACTGCAAAGTGGCCACGGCCACCACTGTGGAGGAGGGGGGTGGACAAGACGACAGGGCCACCTCTTCCGAAGAATGCAGCCTGTATCTCGGGTCAATTTTTTTTATTGACAAAAAGTCCAGAGTGTGGCTTTTCCCAGACCCTGCCGGAGGCGCGGGCGGACATATCTCCCTAAAAAGCCCTTTGAAATACTCCCTCATGGGGTCGGTACGCATTAGCGTTTGAAATTTACTGAAAAAGGCATCCTCTGGGGACTGTTTCGGAACCTGAGGAGGCCTCTCATGAGGTGGACAAATCCAGGGACGTAACGGGGAAGGGTGCCACACTGGCCCCTCCATCGACGTATCCACATAAATCAACGGTGCCGACCCCGCAGGCAACGAAACATTGTGTGGAAGAGGCATCCGGGCGTTCCAATCGTAAACTGGCCGATAAGGATGCGCACAGGAGACTCTATGTTTACCCAAGGAACCAAGCCCTACACCTGAGGCCAATGGCGGAGTTGTAGGGGTAGCACCCAAAATGGCTGCCGCGGTCGTGGCGGGAATGGACGTCATTTTGTCATCACCTGAGGGGAGCTGCGGCATGTGAGGAAGTGAGGCAGGGGTCCCCGTCGATGGATCAGGGGTCTTAACTTTAGCCTTGACATAAGGAACCTCGTCAGAGCCGGTACTATGAGGCCTGGAATGTTTGTGCGACATACCAACCGCCAAATTAGCCTTCCCAAGAAGGACCTCGGCACTGCCGGTAAAAGAACTTTCCTTCTTTGCCCCCTCAACAGATCTGGTATCACTGCAAGAGCGGGAACGGTGGGCAACCGCCTTCACCGATAAGGCCTTGTCAGGCCTCTCAGAAATGTTGGTAAATTTAGCCTCTGAAAGAGGGACCTCAGACCCACGTCCGGTAACAGCCTTCTCCGCGCGGGCCTCGAACATCAGTTCGGAGACCTGCAAGCCCCGTCAAGGCCTCGGGGCACACCCTGGTCTTATTTTCGAGGGAAGCCAACAGATAGGCCTCAGAGCGAGGTCCGGTATCCCACGATTCAGTAGAACTGGGTCTACAAACAGCCCCCACAGGAGGGGTCTCGGAGCATGCTCCGGTATCCTCAGGCCCCTTACGGAGACCCTCGGAGAAAACTCTGGTACAATTATTAGGCCCAACGAGCACCTCAGGGCGAACCCCGGTGACAGAACGATCAACGCTCCTCCCGGCCCGAGAGGAACCCGGAAAGGTATCCCCTGGCCGGGGTGCTCTGAAAAGTAAAGAATTTACCAGGCGTTTTTTCTTCTCGTCGATGAACGCCTGAAAATGTGAAGCAGGAGTTCGTCGGAACACCTCCTCCCACCGCTCCAACCGACGTTGAAGTGCCCGGACTGAAAGGGAGTCGCAGTAAAAACAGGAGTCCCAACGGTGATCCGGACCCAAGCACTCTAAACAAAGAGGGTGGGGATTCGCCCTCGTGAAATGACGGTGACACGATGAACAATCTGGAAAGTCTAGTTTGAACGACATAGACAGACTAGTACACGATCGCTAGCGAGAGCCAGAGAGGAAAAAGGGAAGAAAATCTTCTGAGGATGCAAGAGCGTCCAGTCCCGAACGAGCGGAGAAAAGGACTGATGGGCGATGCGCGGGGCAGAGCCAAGGTGGGCGGGGTTACGGCCGCGTGCCGGGCCCTGCGCAGAAAGAGAGGAAGGACACATTTAAAAAAAAAAAAATGCGGATGCTTTTTACAAAGTGCTCCGGTCCCGTCCCACAGGACGGAGAGATGTCCCATAAGTATGGAGGAAAGGGGACGGGACGTAGGAGTATGGGCCGCTGCATCAGCCATTGTCAGCGTATTACTGTTCAGGCGAGACAAGCCTTTGGTTGTAACTAAGCTATAATCATAAATAATAATTGTTCATTTATAACGCCCTTAATAATACCAACGAGTGGTTTCTAAGCGCGGGATCGTGTTTCAAACCTGTGTTTAAAGGCAAATGCATTGCCCCTGAGTTGTCCTTTCTCCCCAAGCTAATCAGGAAAGATTTGCAGAGCCAACTAAATAATTCCTTACAGACTGACTGACGTTGACTAAACATCACAAGTTCTGGGCATGCCTCGTGGCAATGCACATGCCTCAGCTAACTGCCTTTTGACAAATAATAGCAAATATCGTGATCTGCAAATTTACTTAAGCTATTCTGCTCCCAGTTCCACCATCTTTCGTCTAGCCCGGAGCATAAGTGCAGAAACTGAAGCATGCGTAAGGAATGCACATCTTCCACTGCAGCCTTTTTAAAATAATGAGGAACGTGTTTACATTAGCTACGCATTCTCAATGAATAGTTTTAATAATTCTTCATCATAATTCATAAAAATGTAGGCTGCAACTTGTATAACCATTTTGCTCCCTTAGATATCGAAAAGCAGAGGTTCCCTTTTAAATTATTTAAAGGACTATCCATGACATTTTCTTTAGTGTGTGCTGGAAATTACCCAAAACTTTCATTTTATTTCCGCAGCCTCATTGTCATAAGAGGGTTCAGAAAAATCATCCCACACCTAGGTTGCAAGGCTTCTCTGCATAGGCATGACTCTCCAAGGGGTAAACCTTTCAAATCAGTAAATGCTGTACTTTGTTGAGCAGGTTGGTAAAAAGATCAAGGATAGTTACAATAACATGCAATAAGGGAACGTTCGCAAGATATGAATATGTACTCTTTAAATAGGCTTCAGCAGTAACAAAGAAAACAGCATGCTGCAGGTGAGTAACCTTTTAGGAATAGTCTTTTTGCTTGGTAACTTCCGCAGATGTCACTGGAAAGGTTCAATGGATCAGTATTCAATCCATTATAGAGGGTTTAGGTTTTGGGTTTTTAGAACTTAGGAAAACCCCATGCGTTTTTCATGGTACAAAGTCAATTGTAAAGTGCTGTGCTTATGGTTATTTCGGAGCTGTACAACTTGAACAGAGTAGGCACACGCCGCAGTTGTCTTCAGCTTGCACACAATCATTTCATATGTGCCAATATTATTCAATGCCCACAAAGGCATGCAGAAAGCCTCTTTATAGAGAAAAAGGAGCTGTCAGAGTGAGAGTTCAGTAGAGGAGGTGAAGGGTATGCAAGTACTGACCCCAGCCAGGAGGATGACACAAGTACCATGGAACATGCTGAAGGCGTGGAGAAAGATAAAACCATGTGCTGTGGTGCAACTACTTCATATGTAGGAAATGCAACCTCAGTGCTGCAAATACCTCAATACTAATACAGTTCATGAGAGGTAGTTGCACATCCAACTTTCAGGCAGACACAGTGCACCATTTTTCAGCCGTCCAATCAGGGTTGACTGCCACATTCAAACGTGTAGGAGCTTCTTCCGAAGCAAGTAGTCAGGATTTGGATTCAGTAGAGAATCCCAGGCACCCATTCATATGTCTGTCCAGATTTGGCCATGGCTGTCCTTAGTTCCCAAAATGGAGGGCATGCAGGCCATGATCTTAATGCAATCATTTCCAGGCCTACCAGGTAAACACAGGCTCATTGGGAGTCTCTTTGGACTTCCAAACCCAAGTATGGCATGGTATGGTAGTTAGACTTATAAAGCACAACATTCATATAAAAAAACATATAATCGTGGTGGAGAAACCCCAAAGATGCCATACAACGGACCAAACCAAAGCAGGCATGGTGTGTGTTGTGCCAACCACATTAATTGGGGAAAATATAGGTTTTCTGTTTCTGTCTGAATTGCAGATGGGCCCTGGTTTCTATGACCTTGAATGGAATATAGTTCCCTTCCTGACAATTTCGCTTGTGCCAAAAAACTTGACTCCTCCCCCGCCGTTCACGTTGATTTAGTTCTCGGAATAACTAGTTTTCTCTGAATATACTATCTTAAGTGTCTAGATGATTGGCCCTGAAGAAAAGTCGATCCCAGTTAGACAGGCACCCTGTGTAGGCTACAAAGGAGCTCATATTGGAGTTGGCTTTTACACCTTTCATTAACGTCACGCCCCATTTTTGTTAATTTGTATGATGGAGTGGAGGAGCAGATCGTAAATTACAATTCTGACGCCCCCTTCCACTCCACCACAGAAATTCTCCAGCATTTGCACCAGCATGCACGCTCATGCTGGTGCAAATGCTGTGGATTCTGCCTGCTTTTTACACTAGCAAAAACAGGCGGACTCCATAGGAATGCATTGCAAATGCTGCCTTCCATGCGTACATGGCAGGCAGTGTTTACTCTGTTTGCCCAGTGGAGTGCACAAAAGAGTGGTGTGCAACCATGCATGCCGCCTTTTCGCACTCCAACATGCAAACGAAGAAAATGAGGCAATGGAGACCGGTTTACAAAAAAGTGTAAATGTTACAGTAATCTTAGCAATGCGATATAAAAGCATTGGCTCGTTGGACTTTATGCGAACAAGATAGTCGAAAACTGCGGGCCTGTTTTTTGTATGGCTCATTTGCCATATTGCCATGGACTTCCTGTCAAAGATGTTGACTGTGTTATAGTTGGTTTGAAGCTTTAGTTCTTAATAATAAAAGGCCACAGAGCATCACCTGTGACTTACACATTTGAATTTTGATATAGTTCACCCCATCCATAGGCAGACCACCGCCAGGCAGCATCTGAAGCGCACCCAGGCGATCTTCCAGATGAGCCCAACTTGGGTCTCACTGGCATAAAGGTAAAACTGTACACCATGCGCATGGACATAGTTAACCAACTGCCTCATGTAAGGTAAGCAAAATTGGGCTCAAGGCCAAGCACTGGGGCACCCAGTGTGTATATTATGTGGTTGACGATTCAAAAGGTGGCGAGTGCAATGCTTTGGGTTCTCTCTGATAGAGTAGAGAAAAATGAATGCCAAATCTCTGTTCATAACCGCTAAAAACTTCACAGGTGGTTGTGATGGTCAAAGGTGGCAAAAGCCACTGAAAGAGCAAATAAGAATGATCATGGGGACACTGCCTCCACCTTAAAAAACCTCCTAAGATCATCTATGGCTCCTAACTCCCTCTTTGCCTCACCCGGTAGGAAACTGACCTGAAAGTCATCAGGAATTTTGGATTCCTCCACAAAAGTGTGAAGCTGTGAAGTTGCCACTGATTCTATAGTTTGGTAGTTTGCTTTGGTATGATAGTTGGGAAATAGGGTGGAAGCTTGCTGTGTCCTTTAAGTCCAAAGTCGTTTTTCTGATAAAGGACTGTACATTGCTTGCTTCAACTACTTTGGTTCAGAACCTGAAAGGAGGCACAGTCCATCTCCATTGGATCTGTACATATCATTGTTCTAGCTGCTTTAAGGAAAAGAGGAGGACATGGGTCATGGGGGTACCCGTAGGTCGAAACTTGGTCATTAATGTGAGTAATGTGTTCTTACACACCAGGGAGTCATGAGTAAATCTAAAAGGGCTCACCAAAGTGCTGTTGGATGTTTGTGACTCAGTATCAGGAGCAACAATTGCAGCTGTCAGTTGAAGTTCTGACTGGATGGTATCCATCTTAGTTACAAAACGTGTAGGCAAACATTTGCATTGCTGTTGTGATGTGGTCATGGATTGATTCAAAAATACTGTTTCGCATCTCCTTAAGCACTTAAACTAATACGGATCTTTATCACATTCTTGACAAGAAATATTTTCTTTTAGCTTTTATAATTTTTCTTTTGTATATATTACATTTTTGGAGATCTTCCATTCTTGAATCAATGCCATATTTCCTCCTCCAAAGGCGCTCTGATCTTTACCATGTTTTTTCCTGTCTATTTTCATGGGTAACTGATCATCAAATGTTTGAGTAATCTGTGGAATAAAGATATATAGCTAGGCTGAAGTGCCAGGCCATTTTAAAGGAGGCCTGCAGGGAACACGCATTTTTTCCTGAACTTCAATTGGTTCCAGCTGTTTGCAATCTTCCAAAATTACACCATCAGCTGGTCTGTCTGCCTTTCCCGAAAACCGCTTTAGTTCCAGGGCTTGAGTGCTACAAAGTGGGAGATTCCGACGCTTGCACTGGAAAGTGGCGTCACAGAAAATGAACATATGCTCAAGTGAAATATGCAAATTGCATTCAACTTTCCTTTTGCAATTAACGAAAGTGTACAGGACAAATAAGCATTGGCCAAGAGAACAGATTTTCCTATTGCATTGCTGGTTAAGTATAAAAGGTACGCAGATTTAAAAAATGGTAACAAAACATGTCCTGTATAGCAGAATGTCAATGTGAGACACTTTACTGCTCCATGTTAAGTGATTCCTGTGGTCTTTTGCCTTAGTGTCTTGCCACACGACCTGAATTCGAAACCTGGCCATGGCATTGCCCACTTCAAGTGGGAGCAGCAAATTATTTTTTTAGTTCCTTACACTGAGGGGAGAGGATGCCATCTGCCGTCTCGAAAAAGTGTGCAGACGCCATCCACCCCTGTGGTCGCTCGACTTGGCCCTGCTTAGATCCTTTATCACTAGTCCTGCAATTCACCCGGTTATGTTGACTATGTGCTCTGCTCTGGACTCCCCATTCGTACCCTCGTTTGCTGCCCTAGTCCTTCACTCCTCCGCCTGTAGCACAACGGCCTCCCAGCAGAAATCACCTGTCTCGCCCAGTGGTTTCCAAAATGTTATATGCTGAAACCCCTCATGTAAAAATGTGTTAGCTGAGCCCCAACTAATGCTAGAACCCATTAAAAGCAGTAAACCTGTTAAAAGAACCGCAACCCTCTAGGGACATCCTCTAGAGCCCCATCAGGAGGCCAGCCCAACAGTTTGTAGACCACTGGTCATGCCATTTTCTCTAATTTCTTTCACCTATACAAACATGGCATGCTGCTATGGTGCCTGATAAGCATCACACTTACATGATTCTTATGGTCGTGAAAAAAGGGTTGATTGGGTATGATGCAGTGTGAGGATTTTGGTGTAATTGAGTTTGGAGCAAATTGTGGGTAATTGAGTTGACCCTTTTGAGTTTTTTTTTGATTAGTGTAAAAAAAGTTTTTTGGAATAGCGATTGTTTCTCTATTCTAAATATGGAACTTGATTGATTATAGTTCCGATTATCGTCACTGTTTCCTGTTTAGTATTCTTTTGAGTTTGTCTTATGCACTTTCCATATTTATATTGTATTGTGTTGTTAAACATGAATTGCTTCTTTGAAGGATCTCTTTTTAATCATTGTTAATCAATTTAATAAAATAGATATATTCTGATACATTTTTGTTTTGGATATACATTTTGCAGTACTAACCTGGTCATTTGTTTCCTCACTGTAATATGGTGAGCTATATGTCATCTCTTCTTCCTTGAAGAGTTGATCCAGCTAAAGTCAGATGCCCCACCTGATCAGTACACTGTCCACCAAGCTTTTTGTATAATTTGTGAAGGGTTTCCCTTAGTTTGGAGGCTTGCTTGGTGGAGCAGTATAAATACCCCATCCTCATACCTCTCAGTGTTTTTTGGTCGTGAAAAAGCGGCCACCACTTTTTCAGATGGGTCACTTTCCGTCAACACTAAAGCCAACAATATGATTGAGAACTGTGCCCGGAGGTTGGTCTAGAGAGTTGTTCTTTCTAACCCATGGCAAAGAAAAGTGATAAACTACCACCATGTACATGCAGTTACTCAAACAAGATTGTTAAGCTCATAAATGTTACGATCAACTAGCCAGACGTCGCAGCTCAAAATGTTAAAAAGCCCATAAACCATTGAGACATTATCCACGTGATGCATTGATTCCACTAATAAAGATTCAACATGCAATTTAAATGTTTATAAAGATGCTTAAGTAAATGTTAAGCACTAGGATAATGTAAGCTACTGTGTATTGGAGTGCCTTCAAGAAACCCAGTTTACTGACAACGGGACAAAACAGAACTCAAAGAGGGTCTCTCTTAATGCCCTAAACCCATCGCAGATTGAAATTTGCTGACAAACCACTGAGGCAACAAGAGCTATATAGCAATGGAAGTAACTGGCTATGACCAAAAAGATGAATTGCACAACATTGCACAAGGAGATCGTTATTGGTCTCCTCCCAGCCAATCCAAATGCTTAGAGTGCAGTCAATTACTACTGGTATTGATGACTGCGCTCTGAACATTCCTTATTCAAAAGCAAACAGTGAAACAACAATGCAATTTCCAGGCATGATTTCTATCAAAAAGACACTTCCTCTCTAACTGGGCTTTTTTTTGCTGCGACATCATATTTACCGCACGAAAGAGAACACTTACAGAGAAACCGTTTACTTTTACATGACAGCAAATGCATGCTCATGTTAAACCGATTTCAGTTCAAATATGTGTGCAATTAAAATGCTTAATTTATGAGAATAACTATGTTATTTCAATATTACAAAATAAAGCCGCATTTATTTTACTAACTCACCTGCTTATTTACTTTGCCCGGCATTAAACACATGTTTTACTTCACTACCTAAGCTCCAAAGCACGTATTGCTACTACCAGTATGTGTCAATAGCTTTAAAGACCTCAGGATGGGTCATTATCGCTTGGGATAATGACGCCTCCACAACTTATCCTGCAATAATGACCCCTCCAGAGGGCTATAAGGCTATTTAGTACCCGGCGAGAGTCAAGCAAAAGACACATTATTGAAACTATTCAAGGAATCTTCAGCTGTACAAATTCCAGTGGTAATGGAAAATGTTACTCCTAAATGCAATCAGTCTCTATTATTCTTATTATTACTATTATTATTACAGTATTGAATGGTGGAACAGTTTGATGAGTGGTTAGAAAACGCAGTGGGTTATAGCGGTAGTGGGCTTTTTTGAAAAACTGGATCTAAACAGACTTGCCAAAACTGTACTTACCATTTAGGACTTAACGACCCAGGAAAACCACATGTGTCACCTGGAGGTTAATGCCGGCACTTTACAGGCATCTCTTCATCGATAAACTGTGGAATATCACAAAAGACTAAAGTAATAAAACAAAAATGGTCTATCTTTGCTTCGGAATAACTAACTGTAGAGAAAAGAATAAGGGAGGGGGACGTGTCCCTTCCCCTCTTCACACTTGTAAACATTGATTTTTAATGCAATTGAACCAAGTACAAATAAAAATAAAAAAAAGATTACGGTATTTATTGAGCAAGGACCTAGCTTCAAGAAGCAACAGAGAACTTTGCAATCATAGGGCTAAGAACACATTGAGGGAAGCAGAGAAAAAGGGAGCTGGGAGCTAACAGGGGAGTGTGAGGGTGGGCAACTGCAAGCAAGGGATCTATAAGCAACCAGGGGAGGAGAGCGTGGGGAGCGTATCCCTGAGTCTCTGGTAGTGTGGGGAGTACAAGGTGTGTGTACCTAGGTGTTAGAGAGGAGCTATTCCATCTAAATGTTTCAATAAGGGCTGCATGTGGCCGTGTTTACAAGGCAGTATTGTATTCTGCAACATAGACTGAGGATCATGGGCATGGCAACTTTGCCCAGGGCGTGACCTTCTGCTATGCCCCATGTCTAACAAACCACCAAAATCATCTGGTGGTCCTGTCCTGTGGCAAGAGCAAGTGGCCACTTTACCCCATTGTGCACCCTGGGAAACGTGGCAACTGCAGCAGGCTATGGTCACTGGCCCACCAACCTGCAATGGGGGTAAAGTGGCAAATGGAACTGGCAAGTGCCTACTTTATGTGGCTTGTCCTCTGGGCAGGCAAAGTGCTACTTTGGATGGCATGTGGGGGCTGCAGCATCGTTAAAGTCTGTGCCCTGGGCAAAGCGGTCACTGACAATTGGGCAGGCCATGATCATTGACTCATGGGCTCACAATTGGGTGAGGTGGCCAATGGATTATGTTGGGAAGTCAAATTTAGATTGAAAAAAAGAAATTGTGGTGGCATGTGCAGTTAGAAGAAACAACCCATGCAGAGAGTCTCTTATGTGCATACTGCCTACCCCACCCCTCAATTCTTCGAGCAACTGGGGAAGACTAAGAGCTTATTAGTGAGGAAGGTGGGAGTGTCCTATGGAGGAAAAGGGACTATGGACTATGAGTACAGTAGTCACTACGGTGAATAAATTATACTTCCTTATACTTCTCGTCCCTTTCTTTCATATTCATGTAAGATAGCAAAGTATCTAAATGGATGGAGCCCCTTACTGACCAAAATGTTTATACAGACAGCCTGCCCAAATCACGCATCAGATGTAGAACTGCCATCTGTAGCAAGGCTGCCCAATAGCATAACATTGAGGCATTGTGGTAAGTAGTCTGAACTAATTTTTTCCATGTGAGGGAAGCGAGCTACCAGAAATTGGGCTGTTCTGGACGCTACCCAGTATGCCTCTCTGTGGTTGGTTGAGAAGGGTTCCTGCTGCCTTGCTCTTCCTCTCGAGTTGTCGTAGTGCTCTAGTGCATGTCACATCACGGGAGTCTAACCCATAAGAATACAGAACCTAGAAAGAGCCGGCAGGTAGCATGCAAACATGCAGTGTTTGCAAGTCACACTGGAATCAGAGACAAGTCTTAACTGCAAAGGAGAATAAGCAAGCCAGGCCTCACAGACCCAGGATGGCAGAACACTCAACATGTTTTGTTTCCCAACAGTGTGTGAGTGCTGCTGATCACAGCAGAGTGGCTTTCTGTGGATAGTGATTCCAAGATGGTGTTTCATGTCAAGGACTCCTTTTTTTTTCTTCTATTTTGTAATCGTTAATTTGATTTGGCTGAAAATGTCAACCTTTCAAATGCTACAAGACATAAAATACATTTCATTTTTACAATTCATCCAAATTTTACATTGTCAGTTTATGATATATAAGATTAAAATTCAACTTATTACTTCTCTAATCATAAAACTAACAAAAAAAAGGAAAACAAATTAAAACAAGGAAATTCCATAATAATCCAGAGTAAAATTATCTCAATCGACATTTCTCTTCATTTCTCAATTATCTCTTATTTACTACAACAATGTCTTCATCACTAGGTTCCAATTTAACTGCCTTCGAGTAATTCATTATTGCATAACCTATTAGTCTTGATTGTATATTAAATAGATAGCACCATAGCTTCTGATCATCTAATGTTCGATATTCTTCAAAATATTTTCCAAAGTGGATAGTTCTGAGTGACAGTGCACCATGATATGCTCAAGTGTTTCTTTCATTTTTTGACAATAGCGGCACAATTCGTTTACACAGACAGTTGGATACCACCTCATCAATATCTCTCTGGTATGCCACAAGTTTAATCTGAAGCGAAGGAGTCCAGAGCGATGATGCATATTTGGTGATTTAACCAAATAGGGTTCAATAGTCCCATGTAGCTTAGCTATGAATGGATTTTTTGCAAAGTCTTCATACTTCGAACACTGGCTCCTGTGTGTAATCCTGTCGAATTCCCATAGTTTGACCTTTGCTTTATTAGGATTTGTAAGCAGTAATTCTTTAGTAATATCCGCATCAAGCAGGAATTCCTTCGCTTTAGATTTCCAGCATTTGACAAAATTGTCATTCGAATTTCCAACATAATCTGCTAGTACGCCTAACAAACCATTATGTATCGTAATGTCCAGACATTTCCTATACAAGGAACATATCTTCCATTTGTAATGCCCTTGCATAGAAATTAGGCCTAGTTCGTGCCTTATCAGGGCTATGGGGACTGAGGGAGGAAGATTAAGCACTGATTTCCAGTACTTGCCCTCAATCCAGTCCCAATAGAGTTGGCTTTTCCACTTTTTCATTTCAGGCCCATATAGTAATATAGACATGGCTTTTTGTTTGTAGTAAATTACAACCGGAAGAATTGAAAATGTACAATATTTGGCCTTAATTATACACGCCTAAGATATAATTGTTAGTAATTTGGCTTTTAGGCTTGAGTCATAAGGTAGTTCAGCATGATAATTATTAATGCTTACTCCCAAGTAAGTAGAGTTTGTAACACAAAGCAACTTTGTATCATACAATTTCCAGGCATTAGCTGCTATTTTTTGTTTGTGACTTCCAAACCGCATTATTTGTTTTTTTTGGTGTTAAGTTCAATCATATTTGTTTGTGCATATCCCTGCAGTACTTTTAATATATTACGCAGACCACGAGGTGTTTTAGCAATTAAAAAGAGGTCATCCGCGTATAGGAGCCATCTTATAATATGCGTCTCCAGTTTTGGTGGATCTGAGACGCATTCTTTCAGCCCAACTCCAAAATCCGAAATGAAAAAATTGAAGAGGGCCGCTGAGAAGTGACATCCTTGCTTTAGCCCTCTTGCAGTAGGTACTGGAGTAGATAACAAGCCATTCTGGCTCAATCTAACCTGAATTAAGGTCTCAGCATGAAAATCAACGAGCCACTTTAGAATATACCTGGGGCTTTTGTGGTCCATCAACTTTTTAAATAACAACTCTCTCGGGACCGAATCAAATGCAGTCCTAAAATCTACAAAGACTACATACAAGGGTTGTTTTTTCTGTTGACTGCTAACGATGAGAGCATTTAAAACAATCAAATTAATGCTTGTACCCAAACTTGGAATAAAACCTGATTGGTTGGGATCTCGAGAATTTTGGTCCGTCTGCCACTGATTAAATTCCTTAAGGATCATACGAGCAAAGATTTTGCCTGGACAGTTCAGGAGGGCTATTGCTCTATAAGTTCCTGGATTTTGTCTGTCTACCTTTTTAAACAAGGGGATTATAAATGATTTCCTGCAGGAATCAGGAATTGAGCCCTTCCACATCACATCCCTGAATATGTGTTTCAGTATAGATGCCCACAGAATCGTGTTTCTTTTCAGCATACTATTGTTCAGGCCATCTGGGATAGGTGATCTAGACATACTCAGTTTAGAAATAAAATGCAAATGATCACTCCTATAAAATTGTATATCATGTGACCAATTATATTCACATAATTGCAAATGACATTTAAGTGAGGAGACATACATATTTCGATAGTGTTCCGTCCAGATCACTTCTGAAATAGGATTTACCTGAACTGAGCCCTCTGATTTATATGTTGATTTATTTAGGAGCATACATATATTCGCTGTTGATTTAATTGCGATATTTGACAGCATTTGTTCACTATCATGCTGTAATTGAATAGCTTTCCTCCCACGAACCCAGTTTTTGTATGTCAATTTAAGATGTTTAGATTCTATAACCCTTATTGATAATGCAAGATGGCTCAACTCACAGAGTGCACATCTCAGGATGATTTTCTTATCTTTTATAGCACGATCAAAAATATGCGAGTGTTTAAAAGATTGTCTCTGAAAATTATGCACAACCTCCACACATTTTTGCGTAGATATCGTATAGCATTCACCCCTCTGGATTTTCAGAAGATTCTTAAATTCCATTAAAGTTGATTCACACCACCTCAAGCGATTCCTGGAGTTACTGGCCACAACAGTTCCACTATAGAGATCCCTTGTTTCTTCGTTATTTGAGCATTTCCAGTTCCAATTCAAGCATAATTGATTATGGTCACTTAAATATGACTCCTTAATAGTCATTGATGTGATTATATTAAAAAATTCTACATTAGTGTAGATATAATCAATTATTGCCTGGTCGGAATTTCGGTGCCATGTATAGTTAGCAGGGATATCTCCATAAGTGGAGCCATTTAGAATTTTTAGTTGCCTGTCCTTCATCAATCTGGCCCAAATACCTTCCTCCTGACTCCATTTTTCATTTCCTTCGGGCAATAAATGAACATTTAAATCTCCAACAATCATTATGAAATCAGTATCTTTTTTCGCCATAATGATGTCCAAATTATGCAATATGTGGCTGAAAAAATCATCAGGCTGTATGAGATCTGCCCCAATAAACATCGACAATCACTAGTTTGTAAGTATCTCTTGTCAAGTTTACAATTTGGATAAATGGAGTAGAAGATGGATATAGTTCCATGGTGAAGTTACTGGTAATTTTCGTGGCAACTAATAAACCTGCCATCAGACGGCCTTTCGGGTGAGTTAGCGCAGGTGTCATGGTTATAGCATACCCATCCCAAATCGGGGTCTGTGTGAGCCAAGTTTCCTGCAAAATCACAATGTCATAGTCATTCAAGGTTGATGCACTAGAGTTAATAAAATGTCTGAAGCCACGAGTATTCCATGAGATTAGCTTAACAGTTGCTTGCCTCTCGCATTGTTATGCCTGGTGCTGGTCCGTTATTAGCTTTGACTGACTTGTTGCAAACTGACCGGATTGAAAGGAGACAGTTTTGCTTTTTTCTGCTCCATATATTTTTAGCAATATATTGGATGACATTTGGTTGGTAAAGCTTTCCAACCCTTGTGCACCTGCATCAGGGTAAAGCCCATTTCATACATTGTCGCTCGTTCATCCCAGATAATATTCGCTCCAGATTGTATATATATTCGAGCATTGGCCAAGTCACACTCATCCAAAAACTCCACTACATCTTTATCACTTGAGGCTATGTTGCTCAGTCTGGGAATATCCCTGCAGATGTTCAGAATGCTTGCTCGATTAAGGTCAAACTTCGGATATGGAGAATCTCGGCAGCCTATTATTAGGCGGTACCAATTTTTGTGACTTTGTTGTTTACTAACCAAAGTCCCTGGTTTACTCACGATTTTTCGTGCCATGGTGATAGAATTTTGCACCGGGATGTTTTGTATCTTGTTTAAAATATCAGAGAAGATCATCATTGCAGTAGATGCTAAAGCTGCAGGCCCTTGTAAGATTGGTTGGTAGGATGAAAGCTCCATGGGCTCAGAGTTTCTAGTTCCATTAGCAGTGGATATATTTTGGTTGTTTAGGAAATGTTGAGTAACAGATTTCTTTATCTCATCACATATTTCCTCATTGGTCATGTTCATGTTTCCAGAATGAGTATGGTTTAGATCCGCCTGGAGTGGCCATCTTTACTTGTGAGTCAAGCATAGCTGTTGTTGTTACTTGTGACATCTTCTGCAATTCAATTGCAGCAGCAATTAACTCATCAAGTGGTTTAAATGGAGGCGGTGCTTGAGGGACTGCTGTAGTAGCAACATTGGTATTCACCAGTGGATCGTTGTTAGGCACCTGCGCCTCCACAGACACATTTTTTGTCACCTCTGCCGTCGCCTGTGATAGCATTTGTTTACTGTTGTCAGCAAATTCTTTGACGATTGTGTTTGAAACTGATTGCCTAGGTGGATTCTCATTGCTTGATACAGACAACATCTTGATGAATTTCTTCGCTTTGCCTCTGGATTTTGTTTTGGTCTACGTTGAAGCGATTATTTTCCTGCGGTTAAATGTCTCTTTAGGATTGATTTCCACTACTGTTGATTCACCATGTTGAGTAACTCTTTCTTTGGAGAAAATATTAAATGAAAATGGCGCAGTTGTTTGTTTTGGTTCCTCTACACAAGATTCCACAATGCAAAGTTCAACAGAAACTAGCTCTTTTGAGCTATCGGAGTTCATTTTCCCATCAGTCACTTGTTCTGTTCTTTTAATTGCGGGGATGAGTTGCTTTTATTGCCTTTAATTATGTGCTGAGTAAGTACCGTTTCATTCACAATACTGGAGACCTCCGTCAAGACCAAATTAGGGTGTAAATGTTCCACTCGATTCTCACTCATAGTTTGTGTACCTGCACTCCTCTGTTTGCAATATCTGAAGATCTTGTACATAGGAGTTAAAACTACCTTGCTATCTTGATTACTTCATTTAATGAAGTCCATCAGTTGGTTAAGAATCGTTGTCTGATGGTTAAGTTTCTGGTCCATTGTCTCAAACAGCCTCGCTATAGTAAATATGGCTGTATTCATAGCTGTTAGGGTATGGTTTGTCGCCTTTATGTTGTTCGGCGGACCCTGACCTTGATACACTTGGTCGAGTTGATGAGTTGCTTCCTCAGTGCTTAGTACAGGATTGAAACATCGTGGAGTAGGAGGAATGAAGGAGGAGTGAGATGATAACTGACGAGTTGAATAATGAGACGTGTCTAAAGATTGCAGTTTGGAACCATTGTTCAGTGCCCTCTGTAGTAGGATACTAAGCTCAATATAGGAGATGTTGTTAATTCTTCAGCAAAGTCACCCCTAAAAGCTTCATTCATTTCCATTAAATCCTCCGTGTTGGAGTAAACAAACACAATCTTATCCAAGTCTTTATCAAGGTGATTTGATTGATCCATAAAATCCAAGGCCTCGTCGTCAAATTGCCCTGCCACTCTCAGTTCTTGATATGCATCTCTTAGGGCCTTCTGAGATGCCACTGTGCATAGTGTGTGTTCCTTAAGGCGGGTTGTTTGGTCACTGAGATCGACCATTGCGCTCGATTTGCATAGATTTAACACTGCATCAATCGTCCTATTTGACACCGATTTATCATAGTCATGATTCCCGTTCCACGTCGGTTTTACCTTTGTAACCATAGGAATCTCGTTCCATTCTCTAATTGCGACATGCTACGGTCCTTCAAGCTAGTTTCAACCACCTCCACTGGCTTAAGGCCAGCTCCATTGGCACTACAATGTAAGCGAATGTCGACACCGGTTGACTTCTGATGTCGCAGCGATTTCGCTGCCATTATTTTTCCCAAAAATTTGACCAGAACTTTTTTTTGTTTAGGGGTGGTCATTGCTATGGGGAGGACTGCATTTACCAAAGCAGGCACCCTCGATTTCAATGAGTAGGGTCTCGCTGTCATTCCGTTATTTGGGCTGACCGTTGTTAGAGGGTGACGAAGCTTCACAATCCAAACACGAACGGGGTCGGCAGCACTTCTGACAGCCACAGACAACCCTTTTAAAAAAAGTCCTTCCAAAAACGCGCACTGACAACTACCCACAGAGTTCAAATAGGTCAGAATAAGAGCAGAGAGCTCAAGGCTTCAAGCCCACAGTCGCACTCTGCAAAAAATGTCAATTGGCAATATAGCCCCGATTCCTCGAATAGCCAAGTAAAGAAATGCACAGTGAGTCTTACCGGAGAAAGTGGAGCGATGCTGTGAGGCACGAGCAATGAAAAGGAGCAGGAACAGGAATAGCTGACCACCCGCCAAACACCAAACACTCGACGCACTACGCGTCGCTCCGCTTGTCAGCTGGCTTTTTAAAGCTGACCTGTGGTGGAAATAGAAGAAAGACTTATGATTTTTGAAAAGGAACATGACTCTTCAGCAGCAAATACAAAGTGGCAGAATGTTCACCGATGTCCACCAAACACTCGACGTACTCCGCGTCGCTCCTTTAAAGTTTTGCAGTGCTGGCAATACCACCTTTAAAGTAATTAATAGATACAAAAAGCAGAAAACCGCATATTAGCATACACAGGTTACAAAGGTATCCCACCACCCTCATTGGCTACCACCTAAATGACATGCTAATATCCCCCTATAGTCCCTTAACCGATTGGCCACCCCTTAACTAGTCCCATTCCCCTAAGCATGTGGCCCACTACATCATCACCATTGAGTCCTAAAACATGATTGGCTACAGGTATAATAATACCGTAATAAATCTCAACCGTCACATGATGTTCATACCACTGACCCAGGCACTTTCAAAGTCTGCGTTGATAAGACAAAATGTTTTCTCATTCTACCAAATGTCGCAGCGCACACAAGCTGCACCCCCCGACCTTGCACAAAATTTACTGGCATCACCTCTGCTCCTATCCCAAATCATGGAAACGTTCTAGACACAGCTCCTCCCTTATCTCCTTCAAACCACAGGTGCCCAGTAATTACTTGATCAGGGCACCACTCTTAGGCTTCAACTTCAGGGATTTATTTGCTTTGGTTACTCGTCTACTTGTAGTTCAAATAGAATGACCAATCTTTGGGTCAGGGCAGTAGTGCTCTAAATATTTGCCTGGCGTTTCTGCATCACAAACCCTTGTGGCCCTATTCGCATGAATTTGTCTTTCAAAGGGCGCATCCATATCTACCCTCCCTGCATCCAACATTCCATTCCCACCACCTGAGAGCTCTGCAGCTGGATACAATTAGCGTTTATCTGTGCAGCGTGGGGGCCTTCACCTCGGGTTCTCTCTCAGGGGATCGAAATTAGATTTGTCTTGGGAATGAGCTAAACAGAGCCACAGCTCCACATCACAGCCTTCTTTCTGTTTATCTAGTGTTAGGCCATAACATCCAATATGGCTGCACTCTTGCCATGTCGACTCGCTGACCTCGTTTCTACCACAATGCCTTTCTGACTCCATCTTTCACCTACTTCAGCTCCCGTCTCGCAACTCACTCGAGTCGTCTAAACACAGGGCCTATAACACACTGCCTGATCTAAAGCCTCTGCAACCGCAACAGTAACACATTTGTTGCTCATTCTGTGTTGCTAAATGATGTATCTTTTATGTGTCAAAATGAACTACAAGTGATACGTGCCTCTTCTTCTGTGCAAAAATCAAACTACTCCCACTGTGGCACTTACTAATGGTTCTTTCTGAACCTGGAAATGTTTTCCTGGCTGGACGCTGCACTTGCATCCCAACACACCGCCTGAATAATGCAAGTCTCCTCCCTGGAATCTCTGTTGAGGCAGTAGAATCTTGTGAAGGTGTGGGTAGACCTCCACGTAGCAGCCCTGCAGATGTCCAGCAGGGGAACCCAAGACAGGAACACTGTAGTCGGGGCCACTCCTCTTGGAATGCGCCCTCGGCCTGCCCGGCAGAGTACTGTTCGCCAGCCAATGAAAATGTGAAATGCAGCCGGAGAGCCATCTGTAGATGGCTGCTCTAGATAAAGCCTTCCCTTTATTAGCAGGTACAAAAGCCACAAACAACTGTGAAGTCTTGTGAAAGTCTTTTGTGCGTGCCACGTACAATTTCAAGGCACAGGAAACATCCAGTGAATGCACAACCCTCTACGCAGGAGAGCAAGAGAAAACTGGTGCATTTATGGGTTATCGGAGATGAAGCTCTGGAGGAATCTTTTGCATGAAAGAAGGATGGATGCGGAGTGGAAAATTCAAATATGCGGGTTTGCAAGAGAGAGGCCCAACATGTCTAGCAGATATCATACCAACCAAGAACGTCTTGCACAAGAGAAACTTTAAAGGTTCCCGATAAAGAGGTCCAAAAGGAGTGACCATCAACTTGGAAAGCACTACATTGAGTTCTCACGCTAGAGCAGGTGCTTTGACTGGAGGAAAAGACCTGAAAAACCCCTTCGGGAACTCCTTTACAAGCCTAGGTGAACAAAGAGAAGGCTTGCCAGTCCTCCGAGTGTAACGACAGATAGCTGCCAAATGAACCTTTATGGAAGGGTGAGTTAGGCCTGCTTTAGCCAATGATAGGAGATAAGGCAGGATCTGGGTAGCCTTGATACGACGAGGGTTGAAATGTTGATACTGACACCATATGGTGAACCTCTTCCACTTATGCTTGTAACAGGAAAGAGTAGAGGGAGCTCTAACTTTGGCCAGAACCTCACGGCATTCCCCAGATAATTATAAATGCCCATGTTCTAGGGCTACAGGAGCTAGGCTGTCAATTCCAGAGAGGCTGGGTCGTAGAGCAGGACGGCTCCATTTACCCTGGACAACAGGTCTGGAAGAGGAGGAAGCTTGCTGCATGGTGTCACCGACAGATGCAGCAGGTCAGAATACCAGATCTCACTTGGCCATGCGGGGGCAATCAGAATCATCGTACACCACCTCTGTTTGAGTGCATTGATTACTCATAGAATAAGTGGGATCGGAGGGAAGGCGTAGAGGATCAGACCCTCCCAAGGGATGGAGAACGCGTCCCCCAGACTCCTCATGTGCGGGTATGTGCTGACAACCTGCTGGCACTTGGTGTTTGCCGCCTTGGCCAACAAATCGATCTGAGGTTGGCCCCATTTCCCGAACAGTCACTGGACCTTATCCTGATGGATCTCCAACTCGTGGCAGGATTGCTGCTCGCTGCTGAGGGAATCCACAATGTTTTTGTGGATCCTGTCCCAGGTAAAGTGGAATGAGGAACATCCCCTGAGCTATAGCCCAGTCCCACAGCGATTGAGCTTCCTTGGAGAGGATGGGCGAGCAGGTCCGCTCTTGCTTCCTGATGTAGAACATAGTGGTTGTGTTCTATGTAAAGATGCGGACAACCTTTCCCTGCAGCTGGGGCTGAAAAGACTTGAGAGCCTAGAACATCGACACGAGCTATAACACGTTGATGTGGAGTAACTTCCCCCGGTAGCCAGGGACCTCTGTTGTCAACATTTCCTGTGTGCGCCCCCCAACCCTCTAGAAAGGCATTGGTTGTTATGGTCGCTTGATGAGCTGGAGGGCGAAAGGGGGCACAATGCGCTAGGTGTTGCAGAAGCTTCCACCACTGCAGCAATCGTTGAAACTGTGGGTTGAGTGTGATCTTGTCGTTCCAAAAGCCAGGCACTTTCTTCCACCTGGTATCCAGGAACTCCCGGAGTGTTCTCATTTGCCTACAGTGAGGAACCAGCGAGATGCAGGAGGAAATCATCCCCAGAAGAGACTTGATTGAGCGCACTGTTGTCACCCGGAGAGTGGAGAGGACAGCTGCTCAATCTTGCAGACCATGGCTTTAACTCTGTCTTCCAATTGAGTGGTAAGGCACTGTAAGGTGTCCAGCTGAGAGCCCAGGAATCGTGTGCTCTTAGGCGGCGATAGACAGGACTTGGGAATGTGTATGGAGAATCCCAGAGACAATAGACAGCAAATGGTGTCCTTGGTATGCTGCAGGGCCTTCTGGTGAGACTGCGACCGGACAAGCCAGTCGTCCAGATAATGGTAGACGTGTATACATGTGCGTCTCAGGGGTGTAGCCTCGCGAGCGAGGCACATGGTGAATGCCTTCGGAGTTGACTTTAGTCCGAACGGTAGAGCTTTGAATTGGTAGTGCTTCCCCTGCACTATGAAACAAAGAAATTGTCAGTGCTTCTGGTGGATGGGTATATGGAAGTATGTGTCTTCCAGATATAGAGTTGCGAGAAAATACCCCTGCTCCAGTTGCTTGAGAAATTGCTGCTACTTTACCATAGAAACCATTTGTTATAGGAGGAACCTGTTGAGCTTCTTGAGATCCAGAATAGGTCTCCAACCACTGGACTTTTTCCTCACCAGGAAATAACTCGAGTACACTCCCGAGCACCGGAGTTGCGGAAGAACATGTCATATAGTCCAGTTTCTGAGCATGGACTGAACCTTTTTTAGGAGGAGGGGCAGATGCAGTTCTCTTTTGCGTACGGGTGGAATGTAAGGACATTTGCCCAGAAATTCGAGGGTGTGCCCCTTTTGAACGATGCTGAGCACCCACTTGTCTTTGATGATGTTTCTCTACCAGTCAACATAATGAGACAACCGGCCTCCCACTTGGGTGCTGAAGTGAGGGCCCGGGACCAGAGTCTGGTCAGGCTTGCTTTGGAGCTTGTGAGTGGGTGGGGGATCTGCACCGATATACGCTTGTGCCCTTCCTCAGTAGGCCTACTGCGAGGAGGAAAGAGAGGAGGTCTGCTGAAACGCCCCGGAAGACCTGGAGAGTCTTTCCTTCGCGGAACGAAAGGACTGCCTCAGCAGCTGGAGAGTTCCTAGGGAACAGGCAGTGTCCGTGTCTGTATTTATTGCTTGAAGAGTCTCATCGACCTTCTTTCCAAAGAGGTTCACGCTGTCAAAAGGCATGTTGATGACCTTAGATTGTACATCTGGGTAGAAATTGGTGGCCTTCAACCACTCCTGATGCCATAGGACAGCCCTGTTTCCCATCTGGCAGAAACCTGTGTCCGCCACATCCAGAGATACAGTGATTGCATGATCCCATGCTTTCTCACCCTAGTGCAGTAAGGCTAAAGCTTTCCCTCTCTTGTCGTCTGGTAAGAAGTCTAAGAGGGGTGCCATCTTAAACCATAGCTCCCTATCATATCAGGAAAGAATGGCTAATGAATTTGCAGCCTTGATAGTACTAGCCACTGTGGTGATAATAATCTTTCCGACAGCATCCAGCTGCTTACCATCCCTGTCTGGTGGAACCAAGGATTGAGATGAAAAGTTAGCTGACCTCTTCCTGGCCGTAGCCGAAACTAGTCAGGGGATGGCTGGGATCGAAGACACTTGGCAGTGGTTTCAGGAACTCTGTGTTTTTTCTGCAGCCGGTCATTTTTTGGTGGAGCTTAAAATAGGTTCTGCATGACCAGGAGACCATCCACCTATATGTCATTAAGAAGAGGTAGAGCTACCACCGATTTTCTGGAGGGCTCCCTCCATCTTCAGTTCTTCAGGGACGAGGTTGAAGAGTTTCACAGCTTGAATTAATAGAGCATAGAATTACTCTGTTTTATCTGTGAACTCGTGGAGGAAAGATCGGCATCAGCCCTTCTCTCTGCCTTCTTCCAACCATCTCATTACGCTTCCCTCGTTCTGCTCCTGGAATCCTTAGCATGTTAGCTGAGGGATGCACACGCGACACTGCTGGCAGGAGTCACACTGCAATTCTCTCCATCCGCCGAAACCAGGTCATCGTACTCATCGGCTGTATGCGTACCCTGGAGCTGTCTGTGTCCGGTCCTGCATCAGTGTTCGTAAGGGCAGCAACCAGGTGTAGGCAGTGCTGTGCTGGTCTTGAAGGCCGATGCTGAGGTAACCCCTGCACAGGAGGCCATGTGGGACTCACCCCAAAGAGCACCTTGAGGGGCCGCAGGGGGTAGTCGTTGTTGTAACTCGGTTACCAGAGACTGTAAAGTCAACAAAATTTCCTGCGACAATTCCCTGGGTGCAGGATCCACTGGGGCTGAGCAGATGGCTCAGGGGCTGGTGGCAAGTCTCTGGGTACAGGATACACTGGGGCTGAAGCAGATGGTCCAGGTGCTGAAGGCTGTAGTGGCTGATGAGGTGCTGGTAGAATGGGACCCACTTCCTCTTCTATCTCTTCCTGGCTTGAAGATAAAGCCTCCATATGCTCATCTTCCCACATGCTACTCTCTTGTAGCACTTGAACAGGTAGTTTTGCTGTGGCCACAGGCACCAAGGTGAACAAAGGCGTATCCTTCGTGGGTTTCGGAAAGAGGCCACTCCTGGAGCCAGAGATGTCGGCTACAATGTTGGTGATGCTGACCTAGGGGGCACTGCAACTCTGGACACTACGGTCATGACCGTGGCCGAGGTCGTCGACGATCCAATCGTCGACAGTCCTATCGTTTATGAAGAGATAGAAGACTCAGACGTACAGGTCATAAAGGATTGTCGTTGACAAAGAACTGCGCTTGTGCCCCGTGGATGAGTGACCCATTGATGGCATGTCTGTCACCAAATGGTGTTTCGTTGTTGAAGACGATGGTTTGGTAGAGATGGTCATAGTCGATGGCGTAGACTGTGTTGCCGTGGTGGACAGGGCCGTACAAGCTCTACGTTGTGGATGCCGTAGCTGACGAAACCGCTGATGCAGACAAAGCCTTCGCTGCCATCGTAGTCATCGACGTAGAGGTAGTCGAACTGTGCGATGTATGTCCTTGAACCCTCTTAGGTTTCTAACCCCCGGGAAGTATCCTCTTAAGATCTCAACCTCTTTGCTGAGGGAGTTTTGTGCACAGGTCTGCTGACCCTGGCTGAGGCATGACTGTGGACAGAGGCTGAGTCAGAGGCCCTCTCATCTTCCTCCAACCACGTGACCAACCGTTGGTGGCCGTCCTTCCTGGTTTTAGAGAAAGCCTGGCAGATGATGCAGCAGTCCACCTCGTGGTCTGGATGCAGGCAATAAATGCATTTTGTGTGGCAATCGTCCACAAAAACGTTCTTTAGCCCACACTTAGCGCAGGGCCTGAAGATACTATTCTTACTGGCATCTGCCATCGCCACATGGAGAAGTTCTCCATGAGCAGAAAATCCGGATAGTCCGTATCTTCATTGGCACGGACCCCGCTACTGCTTAGGTATCACTTAGGTGACACAGCTGAAGAAACAATCAAAAATAGTCAAAATAGTTGAAAAGTCGAAAGATTTGAGGAGCGAATAACGAGGACTCCCAACATGTAAATGTGCAGTACAAATATGAAGATGAAGATACCCACCATGAGTGGCGGTAAGGAGGACGAATGTCACTGGTTGGGGCAGTATGACCCAAAGTGACAGCAATGGGATGTATAAATGACAAGCTAGGCTTTAAAGCAAAACTGCTTTAACATTACATAGGATTCCCAGCCTGATGACGAGGAATATTTATAAGCATGTGAATTCATGGAAAATCCAATGCTGGAGAAAGCGGAGTAAAATCAAGAAGAAATACAATATAATATAACTGGGCATTGTAGAGTGCCACATTTTTAATTTGGACAGTCATTTTGCACTACAAAAGTGACGAATGCAAGGTTTTGAATTAATCCTGACCACTATCAATACTGTGAAGCCGACCATGACATCATTTTTGGTCTATCTAAGTCATCATAGAATGGGACCAGCCAGTTGCAAACTATTCTTGGCCCTGCAACTGATGTTTGGGATGTACGACTCCCCAGAGCAATGCTATCAGTTATGATTCACTTTCACTTGTTAGTTTTGGTGGAACGCAGACTGCCCTTAAGAAGCGAAGCCTAGACAGTGAATCCCCTGCAGGTGGCACATCTCTGAAATGTTATTTGCTGTGATGTCACATCGGGTCCCCGTAAATTTAAAAGTTGGCCCGCATGTGGAGAGGGCCAAGACTGATTTTCCGTGCAGTCAGTGATAATTGCTAGCACTATCAGTTAGTGGTGGCACATTCTAGTTCTTGCTGCTGGAGTGTTCTGGATTGTATTACGGGCCATAGAAAGGCTGCAGGGCAATTTCGTGGGTACATTGCTGACATCTGTCTCTCCAACCACAGAGAGCAGGTTAGTGTTTAATATATTTGGCTCAGTACCATTTTGCCTGTAGGATGGAATACTACAGGGAGCTGTCCTGGCATGTCTGCCTCCCATCATCTGGCATACCTGTCCTGCTGCTCCGAGGGACGGCAGATAGCACAATGGACTATCCAGCCGACACTTGCATCTCCTTAGGCATGGCTCAGCGGCTGGTTGTTCAGAGTACGCGAAACGACCTGGAATATTTGGCAATGCAGAGTTATACCTACTTATTTCTATCATGTACAGTATGGTATGGTAATGTTTATTTGTAAAGCGCCTATACACAAGGCAAGTGTTTCCAAGAGCTCAAGGAGGGAAGAATCAAGGGGAAAAAACAACAGTCATTCAGAGCCCTTGAATTTCTGAATGATACAAGTCTGCACAGGCAGAGTAAGTGCATATAATACAATTAACAGTGTAGATAACAGCAAATAGGTCTGACGACAATTCTGCAGTTTTTCCAAGTGCATAGAGGTGCAGCCATGCAAGGAGGGGAGACAGGGAGGATAGATAGGCGATCTTCAAGGCATGGTACATTCAGATTGTGCAAGTACACAGACAGTACAGGTGAGGGGGAGGTGGGGTGGGGAAAAGACAAGTGCAGGGGGGTCCAAGTGTGCCCAGTCAGTCAGAAACTGGGGTAAGTGCTGAGAGATGCCACTCTTATGGGTCATTGAGCAAGTGTAGTAGCGATGAGGCAAGTGCAGGCCCGGAGGCAAGTGCAAGAGGACTGGCGAGGGTGCCAGGTACCTGTGAGGCTCAGAGGTGCACCCAGCAGCCAGACAGCAATCTGTGTGGAAGAGGGAGGTAGAGAGGGATCGAGCTTTGAGAGAGGTTAGCAGGGTAGAGGGAGAGAGAAGGAAGAGGAGAAGAGGAATGCCTTCTGCAGTTTCTGGAATTTAAGGAGATCAGGCTCAAGAGGGAGGGTGGCAGGAAGGCTATTCCAGAGGGAGACCCCTGCTGAGGATAACGATTTTCCTCCAAATCTCTGCTTGGAGGACCAGCTCATTGCCAGAAGGTTGGAGGTAGATGAGTGGAGGGCCTGGGAAGGACAGTATTTAGGTAGGCATTGTTGCAGATAGGTGGGTCCCAGGCCCCAGAAAGCCTTGTGGATAATGCAGAGGGTCTTAAATGTGATCCGTGCGGCCACAGGAGCCAGTGGAGGGATTTCAGCGCCTGAGAGATGTGGTCCCTGGGCTTGAGGCGAAGGATAAGTCTTGCTGTGCTGTTTCCGGATGAGTTGCAGAGGGTGCAGAGCCAAGGCAGGGCGGCTGAGAAAGCAGCTATTGCAGTAGTCCAGCCTTGAGAGAACCAGGGCTCTGGAGACGGTGGGCCTCATTACGACATTGGAGGTAGCCATGCCGCTATTTGTGGCTTGGCTACCCCCATTCCGGGTACCGGTTACGGGTTCCCTGAATGGGGAAATACCGAGCCATTCCGACCTTGGTACATCCCCATTCCCATTCGAGCCCCCATAGGGCTCAATGGGAATGGGGAGGATGCAAACAACGCTAAAAACGGGCCTGTTGTTTGCATCCTGGTCTGCTCGCGGGACCCGCTAAGCACGCCTGGTCCCACGAGGAGACCTTGTAATGAGGCGGTAGGGGTTAATGGGGCTGGCAGCTCTACTGGCCCGTTAACCCCCTATCGCCTAACGTGTAATGAGGCCCAGTGAGTCGCTGGGGGAAGGTGAGAAAAGGAAGAGTACCTCTGAGGAGGTGCAGTTGGTAGTTGGACTTTTTTAGAAATGTCTGAAATGTGAGTGGAGAAGTAGAGAGTGGAGTCGAAGATGACCCCAAGATTTTTGCCTCGCAGGTGGTTGCGGGCGCTGGCCAGAGTAAGAGTGGGAAAGTGGGAGCAGGAGTCCCAATGCAAACAATCTCAGTCTTACTGGCCTTGAGGCAGAGGTCGTTTGCAGCACACCATGACTGAATTGCGGACAGAAAGTCAGATGTGAGCAAGGTAGAGGAGGTGGCTGAGGGTAGCCTGAAGGAGAGATGCGTGTCATCCGCATAACACTGGAAGTTAGAGATGAAGGTGGCAATCACACGTGCCAGGGCAGACATTTAAACATTGAAGAACCAGGGGGTAGGTACCACAGAGAAGTGTTTTAAATGGAGTAGAGGTGTCTTACAGACTACCTGTATGTTTTACTTTACAAACCCTTCTCTGCAGAATTGTAAATGTATGGAGAGAGGACTACGCAGAGTAGGTACTTGACACCAAGCTACATCTACTCAGGAAGCATATGCAGTGAGCATAGCTATGTACCCTCAGGAGGCGCATACATCTACCGAAGTCTTGAGACATATATAGATTCGCTAAGTAGGCATATGTAGACTGAGAAGAGACATATCATATGCACAGAGCAGGGAGAAAGATTCTGCAGAAGGACACATTCTCGGACTAGGAACCGCTCTCCTGCTACTGCCCATTCATTAACAGTGGTGTAAAGCACTGTAACTAAGATAACAGTATGCATCCTTTCCATTGCTGCTCTCACACTCTCCTCTCTGGTGTTCGCTCTACTTCTACCCCTCTCTCCACTTCAAGCTCATCCATTTCATCCAACCTGCCAGCTGTGTAAAGCGCTATACACACAACCAACATAGCAAAAGATACGTTTAATGTTATATGTGAGATTTGTAACGCACAATCGTGACATTTACATGATCTCGTGGCCCTGCTGCACTTCGCAAGAGAGTTTATGAGCTGTCTAGTTCTTTTTTGTAGTATATTTGAAGGTGGGTGTGGGACAGTCCTAATAGGGCATCAGAAACCTTAACGGCCCTCCCTGTAACCTTCTGTCGTGAGTTTAATGAGGAGTGGTTCTGGCAGAAGGAGGAGAAGGGGGTAGGGGAGAAACATAGCAGCACTCCCAAAAACCGCCCAGTAAAAGTTGGTGAGATGGAGTTGGTAAGGCTGGAGAGAGGTGGGGTTCAGGTATGTGCATGGTGCTTGTAGTGTGCGTTGTATTCTAAATGTATGTCAATTTTGGAATGTTCATTGTATACGTTGTGTTTTATGTGTTGTGGGCTGTTGTGTGGTATGTGGTTGTGTTCTGTCTTGTATTTTAGTTTTGTGTGGGGTATGTGATGTGGTATGGATTTCCTTTGAAGGTATCTGAGCATTGTGTTGTGCGCACTGGATTAGGTGTGGTGACATGTTAGGTGCATTGTATAATCTGATTAGTGTGGGTTGTGTATGAGGTTTCTGTGTAGATTTGGTGTGTGTGTGTGTGGAGATATCTATGTATGTGATTTGTGGTGCAGTTTGCACTGGTATGTCTGTTTTGTGGTATGTGTGTTGACTGGTACGAGCTGTGTGTGGCACATGCATGTTGTTTATGCGTGTGTGTGTGGAAAGGGTGTTGTCTGGTGTACAGAAGCAGTGATTGTGTTTTGTGGAGAGTTAATGAAAATTCATTGCGTTGTGTGAATTATGGTGTGGTACATCTGCAAGATGCTGGGGTAGATGGAGGAGTGTTGCCTCGGTCAGGGGATGGTAGACATGGTGAACGGGTGGAGAAAATGCTAAAGGGAGAAAGTGGGTCAGTGTGAGGAATTGCCATCTGGCAAGTTTTCAAAGCCCTGGCTTTGTTGATTTTTATTAACAAATAGAATGATAAGGATTATTCAGGCTCAAGAATGGGTAATCTGCCAACCAGATTCCCCCTCCCATTCGACTCCATGCCAAAAGCATAATCCACTTGTGCCCTCCCGCATCATTAGTCTGATGCGTGGTACATAACAGATTAGAAGGTTCAGAGATGCCCACTTAACAGCTGCAGCGACAGCCAAGTCAAACTATGATGATCATAAGTTGCCCATACTGGTGGTAGTCTACAGTCTAACTAAAAGCTATGCCTACGTTTAGGTATAGTGCTAAATATGATCGCAACCGCCACATTACAATTGATATTGCACATGTTTCTATATGGAAAAATGTCTGGGAGTACAAAACAGCATTTTTTGTTTTCGTATTTAGAGGAGCATGTGCCAGAAACTTTCCAGCAAGTTATGATGAACTGAATTTGCATTGACGTTTCCAAAAAAATAATTGCTATTAACTTTTGACTTGCTGGAAGAATCTGGATTCAAATTTCCCAAATAATGTATGACGTGGGTCCCTCTACACTGGGGCAAATTCGTCCAACGATTATAAGTTATTAAGTGTTGAAATGAATTCTGTTTTTGCCCTGCAGCCATTTATTTCATATAGGGAAAAGGTTGCAACATCAGAAAAAAGTTCTGGATGGAATACGTGTCAAATAAGAAACAAGTTGGGCACATAATTGTGCAGATATTTAATTTTTCACCATAGACGTTAGCGCTTACTTACTGTTCAGTCTCCAGTTTGACATTTTAAACATTTACAAAATCGAGTTTAAAGGGAAGAGTCAATCCAGGCGAAATTGCCTCTAGTCTTCATTTGTACTCTATGCCACCTGCGAATTATGTTTTGCAGATGTTATTTACAAGGGATTCCTAAGGAATCTGCATGCTTTTACCAGTTGCTGATAAAAGCACCACTGCGGGTGAAAGTATATTTGGCAGTGGAAGACAGGCATGAGACGGGTGGGAAGATCTCAGGCAAATGACAGACAATCTACCACCTGAGACTCTCAAGGGCACACTCTGCTCTGATCGCAAGTTTATGCTAATCAAATTATCCACACAATATAACTGAAGTTCATAAAATGAGTCTTTATACATCTCCTGTCCATCTTTTTGGTTGGGGCATTCAGGAACCTCCAATGGTGGTTTGCAGACAAAGAAGATATTGGGCCTAATTAATTGAGTCTTTGCGGGAGAGGGAGTTGGGCTAACGAAAATTATGTATCGTCAATACCACAAAGGCAAACATATATCTGTATTATTGTATCTTTGTCACAGCTATGTACACCAAAAAAGTAATGGTGGTGTGGCCTCCACCGAAGGAAGATGTGTCTGCTTTAGGCATACTGTAGCAGATACGTGTGCATGATAAAATGTTGATGCCTACTGGTACATTTCCTTATTGTGTGGGAGTCCTTTGACGAGTGCAACAGGCAGGCCATGCCTAGATCTGGGTCTCTTACTTGCTGTCACTAGGACATTAAGTCCTAAGTGATGAGGCCAAACATGGTTGAAAGCTGTCTGGGGCTGCTTATATTCCTATGCAGAGGGGATCTGACCTAGCAATGCAGGCTAAACCCGTTCAAGAGGTGGCATGACCAAGACAGATTTGCATATGGCTGGTCTCCGTCTGAAATGGCTCAGATGAAGATGAGATAAAAACAATGCAATGGAAGCTGCCATGAACAATGCAAATGTTTATAATTAATTCAACACATTCCACTCATAACCTTTTTGCGTGTATCAGGACTTACAGAAATGCTCATGAAGTTTATCAATAATCAATACAGCAAGGTATTGTGAGTTTTTGTTTTTGCAGACCGTTTGAAGCTGGCATAGCTGATAACATTAACTCATGCTAACTGAATGAAAAGGTCTTCGACGTCTAAAATAACTATTCAGTTGTTTAAAAAAAAATTAAAAATAAGGGTTCCACTTGATAAGACTTTTAACAGCATAGGCTTATCCGAAATATGTTGTTAAAATCGAGGCGCAATTCTACTGATTTGAATTGATATAGGGTTGCCATGTGGATCTTTTGCTCGAATGATAAGAACGAAAACAGTAACTGCAATCCCCAACATTGAGACTGCCTCAGTGTAATAGGCAAAATATGAGTGTTGCTGAGATGAATGCATCCACACTCCAGGCGTTCATATACCTTCTGGCTCATGCACAGACGCAGGCATTATTACACACACACATACACAAGCGCATACCACTTCATGGATGCACATCTGTTTGTAAATGTCCACAAACATCCACCGCTCCACGCAAGCATGCCTCCACTGCGTCACGCAAGCATGCATCCTCTGTCCCATGCAACCACATAGCCATCACTTCAAGCACACACACACGCACACACACACATCTACATCTTCATGCACACATGCAGCCACCACTACATGCAAAGGCACATTCACAGCTTCATGAAAACAGATCTAAACCAACACATACCACACGTATGCATATCCACACCTGCAAAACGCACAAATGTTCACTGCTTCACAAACACATAGATCATTCAGTGTACACACGTATTAGCACCCCATAAAAATTACTCTCTCTGCGGCAAGAGAAAATAAATCCATCGTTCGTTGCACACACAAAATCACTGCTAAATAAAAACATCCACTGATGCATGAACACATGCATTTAGAACTCCACTGTGGTACAATGCACGCATTAATCCAGTATCTCAATGCACACACAATCCATTTGCTTCGTTGCAACGGAAATTAAAAATTCTATTAAAACGCACATCCACAACTGCGTCCATACAAATCCACAACTCCATCCATTTACAAATCATACTGTGGCATGGTCCACTCCCTGGGCATCAAATTGGTTGACCAAAGAGACAAGGTGCGTCCCAAATCTAGCGTATGATGGGTTCAGGCGTGGTATGGGCAGGATCCTCTGGTCAACCCCATCTCATGGAAGGTGATGTCACAGGAGGCCTAATGCCATTGCCCCTTTAAGGGACATAATGTTGCCATGGGGAAGGTAAAACCAAATTACAGCAGTGATACAGTGTCTTCCCTGTCCTCAATCAGGGGTCATTTGTGTGTTCATGGAGCTGATCCACTGGTTGTCACGGCCCCTTAAAGACAGCAAGGCCCTGTGAGCCAAAGGAAAAATGTACTATGTGCCCAATTTATCTCCCAGATCACTGCACAGACCCCCCCTAAAACATGAGCAGTAGTTTAGAAATTGGCGCACAACTCACATCGCAAGTGCACTCTAAACTCAGGGGAACTGGACAGCAGCATCAGACCACACAGACACAGAAACCAGGATGTTTTTCTCAGCGAGAATCACTTCGGAGGCCAGCTGAAAAAAGTAATGTCACAGTCACTTAGCTGCTTAACCACCTACTGATGCAAGGAATCATCGAATACTCAGATCGAAAACGGTATTTTCTATGCTACCATCGCCCAATCCCATGGCGAGCAGTAAGCTCCTACTACAGCGTGCTCAGAAAGATACGGACACAGAGAAAAATAATATTCAAAATGGAGGATCAGCCTTTTAAAAGATGTGTCCACTCACAGAAACTCAAATTAAGCACAACCAATCACATCTGACTAATCACAGCATGTTGCCCATTTACCCTAACAGGGAAAGATCATCACAAAAAGCTCATCCCAGGTGGAGAATTTATTAGACTATAAAATCCCAGTGTCCCAGTCCAGCTCTGGAGGTGATTGGATTAGGAATGGTAGAAAGAGTTCGGAGGAGAGCAGAGCATGGAGAGAGGAGGGGGGGTAAAGAGAAAAGAAGACGTTTGGAAGAGGTTGTGGAAAATAGCTTGGAGGAAGTTGGGGACTAGAGATGGTGACTTGAAGAGTAAATCCCACAGCGATCAGAGGTACAAGCAATTGGTGTGGTGGTAAGAAGGGACCAGACGAGGTGCAGTGAGGTGCAGGAAAGGGCCGGAGTCAGACCCTACAAGAGCGAGGTGATGGAGGCCTTAATAATATCCACATTTAGGAGAACACACAGTGCAGGAGGCCATAATCCCAGGATCGAGTACCAAGCCAGGTGAAGACCCCGAAAAGAACATTGAAGAAGGGTGCAGTAATCCCTTAAACCTAGGGCTGAGAATCAAAGAGAAACTCAGCTACATAATGCAAAAAAGATGCCGAACGCGGGTGAAGCTTGTTCATCAAAGGCTGCAGGATGAACACAGACAAGAAGAATGCACAGGTCTCAGGCAATTCCATATTGTGTTCCCCCAAACAAATACACCTCTTTTTATACCTTTTTCATCATATTGGTCTGTATACAATGAGTGGAAGGTTCTATGACCTCACTAAAAAGGGCTTCAGTCTTCCATAATTAACACAGTGTGGGCCTCATCACGAGCTGGGTGGTATGGAAAAATGCAGCAGTAATAGTGTTTTATCGCCGCATTATAGCACCGCCCAACTAGGAGTTTGGTGCCATTATCACAGCGCAATTACCAGTGCAATAATTCTGCTGAACATGTTCCATTGACTCCTATGGGCTCAAAGAAATTGGGGATTTACACCGCCACTTGTAATCCAGCAGCTATACCGCCAGACCAAGTGGCAGTGACGATAATTGCATTGGGTGGTATTTCGTCAAATTTACTGCCGAAATGCCACCCAACTCGTGATGAGGCCCACTGGTTCCAAGAAAACCTGCACATCTGCATGCTTTGAATCAAATGAACTCTTAATGGGCCTCATTACGACCCTGGCGGAACGGGTTAACGGGTGCCGCAAAAGGATGCAGAGCCGTTAAACCCGTTCCGCCACATTACGAGGTCCCCTCGCGGGACACGGTAAGCACGCCTGGTAGAACCAGGCGTGCTTACAGGGTCCCGCGAGGGGAAGAGGGAGCAAACAACGGGCAACTCGTAATCGGCCCGTTGTTTGCTCCCTCTCCTATTCCCAATCAGCCCTATGGGGGCTGAAATGGGAATGGGGAAGGTTCGGGTCCTTGGAGGGAGGAATAACCGGGCCCTCCGAACTCGGAATGGCCTGGTAATTCCTCTTTCTGGGAACCTAGACACGATTTCGGTGGCATCCATGCCGCCAATAGCAGCATGGCTACCGCCGAGGTCGTAATGAGGCCCAATGTGTCTCTAATAGCAGTTGTCTGAAGCAACTTCATCAGTATACCCTAATATATTTTTGGCAGTGAGAGCATTCTTCTAAAGAATTTTGCTAGTGCAGCAGATTATAAACGTGAGAGTAAATAAACTGTTTAATACTAAACTACCGTTCGCCGTTCTTTCCTGCAGACACACAGTTCAAAATGTATTTTTTCCTCAGCAGCATTGGGACTAATGCTAATATTGAGGCCTAGTCCTTTTTAAAACAACATACACTTACTACAATTACATACATTGACTCACAATTACCTTTCTTACAAACATACTTAATGCATGTATTCCCATTTTACTCTGACACTAACTACAGTTGGTGGTGGAGTCCCAGCAACGCCTGCTGGCAAGGAAATGATATACATATCAAGAAACTCTGAGACAGTTTAACTATTTGGAGGAAACCCATTTAAGATTTTAGTTTAATGCACCTTTTGTGTTAATAAAGCCTATTTTACTTACGATGCATGCTCCGCCTTTACGTGGACCATACTTGCTTCCTCCTGACAATGCCTACTTCTACTTCTCGAAAAAACACATGCAAATACTGTCCAATACAAGCACACATCTGCTGCTACATGCACACAGCAAGAGAGGATCTAACAGCATGCCTGCTCCAAACCCTGCCTTTACTGGGAGAAACCTGTCTAGAAACCGAGCCTGGCTTTAAGGGATACCTTCTATGCAATTGGGCCACTATTCAAGCAGCCTTGACATGCATAACAGGGACCCAAGTTCTTTCCTCACTCCATACCCCTTCCAGTGAACCGATACTGCAATTAATGTCTGTACCAACAAAAAACCTCACACTAGTCACATTGTAGGGAGATTTTGTGATACTGCTCTGGGATAAACTGAAGTCGTTTGGACAGGTTTCATTAAGGAAACATGAAACACTGGGTGCATTTTATAGTCGGCAACTAGTTTCAATTCCATAGTCACATGATTGATTATACGAGATATCTTAAATGGACCTACATGCCAGAAGTGTAATATGGTTTGTAGCCAATTAAACAGAGTCATTTACTTTATAGACAGGCGCAGGCCTTCTCCTTTTGTCAACATATAGACGAGCTTGGTCTTGGGCCCATTGCAGGTGGTGATGCGTGGCCCTAAATCTTTGTTGGAGTTTATCCAAAAAACAGTAGCCGCCGGGACCCTACCTGTACATGTGTTTTTCATTGGAAGGGACATGGGATGTAAACCTTGTGACAGATGAAACAGTGTGTCTTTAATAGAGGAATGACATGAATCATTGTGTGCAAATTCAGCAAAAGGGAGCAATTGTGCCCATCTTTTATTTTGTTCAGCAATGTGACCTTTGAGATTTTGGCCTATGGTTTGGTTGGCTCTTTTGCTCCAACAATTGCTTTGAGGGTGATAGACCATGGAAAAGTTAAATTTTACCCCAATCCTTCACTTACTTATCTCCAAAAGAAGGAGATGAATTGGGAGCCCTGATCTGTAATTAAGGCTTTAGGGAGTCCATGAAGATGGAAAATATGTTGAATAAAGCAGCTTGATAAATGTGGGGCTGAAGGCACTTCTTTAATGCTAGAGAATGAGCCATTTTAGTTAATGAATTGAATACTATTAATATTCTGTACATCCATCTTCATCAGTGATAGAATCCATGGAACAGGTCTGCCAAGGTCCCTCAGGAATGGGTAGCGATGCAATAATCCCATAGGACGTTGTCTGGGGGATTTGGCACAGATTCCACATCCCATAACATAGTCTGCTGTGTCGTTCTTCATGTTTTCCCACAATGCACATCATTGAACCTTTTCCAAGTTTAATGGATGCCGAAATGTCCAGGTCCTGGGAGATCGCAACACCAATTTAACAAAGTGTGTTGACTTTCTTGTGTGGGTTCCCATAATTTTTTATCATGAAATAATAACCATTGACCTTCAGTATTACGGGGAGCCTGCTGTAAGATCTTCTCCTTAAGCAGAGGGGTGCAGGTCTTTCGTATCACATCGTCATAGGAAAACAACGTGGGTGACGTAGCTGAAATGATCCTATGTGGAGGAACATACCTTCAGGTTTTTATGACACTTCCTCTAGGCTCTGGAGAGTGCGTCTGCCTTGGTGTTTTGATTTCCTGCCTTGAATTTGACGATAACATGAAATCTGGAGAAGAAATTGATCCATATGTTCTGTTGTTGGCTAAACTGTTTTAAGGAATCCCAAATTACGATGATCAGTAAAAACTGTTATTGTATGTTTAGCTCCTTCTGAAAGATGTCTCCAATTAAGGTGTAACGCTCACCTGGTATCCACGGGGACATCACTCAGCCTGTTCTGACCTCTTACGACCTTGAACCCTTCCCTGGAGGCTATTTGACTGGAGACTGGGCCTGAAACACAGGATTGGTAGAGTTTAACTCCCTATTGTCTCTGTGTGCTTGAACCCCTTTTTCCCCGGGGTCCAACCCTTCCCTTTAATCCACAGCTCACCTTGTTTTCTTGGATAGTGTGCTCTCCGTCCTGCTTTCAGCACAGGGGCGCGTTGATTGATGCGGGCTCGTTGCTGCCTAGTTACTTCACTGGCAAGAGTCCGACAGGTAAGTATAATGAGTCTTTTGAACAGTTCTCTAACTTCGTTCCTTTCCTTCCTTAGATGATGGTTGGTGTCCGGGGATGGCGGCGTGCTACTGAGATGAAGGTGAGTGAGAGCGTGATGCACCCCTTTTGTATTTGCATTGAACTGAGTTCTTTTTCTGTGTCTTTTAGGTGCTGCAACGTTTTCAGCGTGGATGCCAGTTATGAAGAGCAAATGCGGTGGGTAAGCACGGTATGCGGCGCCTCTAGATGTTTCCACGGTAACCTGGAGTGTCTTTACCCTCTTGCAGATGGATGAGAAGTTCCGGAGACAGAGTTCCCCCAGAGCGGCTGGGATTCAGGTAAGCGTTTGAAGCTCGTACAGTATTTAAAAAATAAGCAAAGATGTGCAGAATGCTTACTAATGCCTTTTTTCTGTTCTTTTCCCTTTTCCTTAGGAAGCGGCGTGCCGGGATGGGAATGACACCGCCGAAGATGCCCGCAGAACAGAAGGAGCGATGAATGATGGGCAGAAGCGCCGCAAGGAAAGGCTGTTCCTAACAGTGTTCTTGTTCTTGCAGGAGCTGAGTGCAGAAGAAAGATGCAGGCCTACTAGAGACTGATCCGAACACGGTGAGTGTCACGCTGCAGGTGCAGAAAACGCAAAGCATGTTTCTCAGCCTGGGTGTTACTTAAATAGACTCTGGATATCCCAGGTGTCTTTGGGCTGAACCACACCCAAAAGACTAGACCGCACATGCAGTTCTGGGAACCGAAATAAGTGGGGGCATCCATCTTGTCCCCATTAATGCACTACAAGTCCAATCCCCAATGTTATCCTATGGGAGTGAGTGAGTCTGGTGCCACAAGCGCCAAGTCTGACTCCAAGTGGGTCTTTGGAGGGATGGAGAGGCCCTTGAGGGCCATGTAGGTGATCGTGGCCTGACTCTAGCCTGACATCTTGGAGGGCTGGAGACATGAGGGGCAGGAATCATGACATAAGGAAAGCTTCTTTAATAGCTCCTTTTCAAATATGTTGTAGTTCTTTTCAGCAGAATTAGCAGCATGGGAATAGAATGCTATATGATTCAATTCCCTCGATAGAGGCTCCTTATGTACAAAGAGGGTGCCAAGAGCATGGTTGGATGTGTCTGTCTCCACAATATAAGGGAGATTGGGATCATGAAGGACATGAGCAGAGGTGAACAACCTCTTTAAGGTCAAACAGGCATTTTCTGTGACCACATTACACTGGTAAGGAACATCCTTTTTCAAGAAGCAAATTAAAGACAATAGTATCCTATTATTATTATTCGGGTATTCATTGAGAGCAAAGAACTAAGGGATGGGAAACTAACAGGAGAGGGAGGGCAATAGTCAGCAATGGATATACAAGTAACCAGGGGAGGAAACAGAGGGGTCAGATCACCCAGTCTCAGGTAAAGTGGGTAGTGGAAGGTGTATGGACCTAGATGTTAGGGAGGAGCCATTCCTTGAAGACGAGGGTCTTAAATCTCTTCCTGAACTTAGAAGCGAGGGAGCAAGTTGAATGTTGATGGGGAAGAGGTTCCAGAGTCTTGGGGCATAGACACAGAAGGCCTGTCTTCTGTTTCGTTTCTACCTGCACCGGCGGAGTTCAAGTCTGCTCATGTCTTTACTTCTGGTGGATCGTTGGCCTACAGAGATGCTGAGTTTCTCAGTGAAGTAGTTTGGAGACTTCAGGGTGATGACCTTGTATATGATGCAGCAGGATTTGAAAATGATGCAGGCTTGCAGCAGGAGCCAGTGTAGTTCGATGAGGGTTGGGGTGATGTGGTCGAATTTGCAAAGTACTTTGATGAGTCGTGCTGCAACATGCAGGACACATCTCAGGGGAGCCTGGGTATTTGTTGGAAGGCCTTCTAAAAGGGCACTGCCACCATTCACGTCGGAGAGGACCAATGCTTGGACAGCAGATATGAAGTTGTTTTCTTAGATGAAGGGCTTGATTTTTCGCAGGAGAGATAGTTAGTACCAAGCTGTTTGTGTCTTTGTTGCTATGCACTGTTTGAAGGAGAGATGTCTGTCAATGTCGAACCCAAGGGACTTGGCGCAGGTGGCCAGCTGGGGTGTGAAGCCCTCAAGGTGCATAGCAGAGAGCTAGGTCTGGATGTCTGGGTGTTATGTGATGTTGGTCAGCAGTAGGAGTTCAGTCTTAGAGGGGTTGAGCTTCAGGTAAGCACTGGACATCCACAACAGGATCAATGAGAGGCAGGCCTTGTGCCTGTGATGGCTTCGATGGAGGATATCTTGAGGTGGAGCTGTGTGCCATCGGCGTATTGGTGGATATGATTGTTGTATGGAGCAAGGAGAGTTCCAAGCAGTTCCATGTACAGATTGAAGATCACAGGGGAGATGATGGATCCTTACAGGACTCCACAGGAGATAGGTAGAGTTGGTGATTTGGAGGAATCCTATAAAAATTGGAGATAACCAAAAATCGTTGTAGTTCTTTCACTGAACAAGAGCAGGACCAGTCTACCATGGCAACGATCTTGCGAGGATCCATATTGATGCCATGAGGGGTCAATATGTACCCTAGAAATGCTGCACGCCTTTTATAGAATTCGCATTTCGAGCATTTTGCATATACCTGATAAGCTCAAAGACGTTAAAGGACTTCTTTGACATGACTCACATGTCCTTTGTAGGATGGGGAGTAGATCACTATGTCGTCAAGGTAGATTGCAAAAAATACATTTAAGATATCTCGAAAGATGTCATTTACAAATTATTGGAAGACAGCAAGGGCATTACATAAGCCAAAGGCCATTACTAAGTATTCAAAGTGACTGTACCGTGTTCTCAGTGCTGTTTTACATTTTTCTCCTCCAGCCATGCAGATTAAGTTGTAATACCTTTTGAATCCAACTTAGTGTAAATTAGGGTATTCCTAACTTAATCAAGAAGAACTTGAATGAGGGGTAACGGCTAGCGATTTTGACGGTGATAGCATTCAGTTGCCTGTAATCCACACAGGAGTGGAGTTCCGGATCATCTTTCCCGGGTATAAAGAAGATCAGGGCCTCTGCCTGATAGGTGGACTGTCTTATGAATCCCCTTTCCAGATTATCTTCTATATATACTGTTTCAGGATCACATTTTCCTTCTCAGGGATTTCGGCTTTTCCAGTCTGTGCAGGGGTTATGGTATTTCAACCAGGGTGTACCCAAAATCAATTGGAAGTGTAGGGCTGCAATGGCGTCATAACGCATTGTCTCGCGGTGGTACTCGGAGTAAACCATAGAAATTGGGCCTGAAATAAGAGGTGTCCCATATACATACTGATAAAATGGATTTAGACTTGGTTTAGGGCCTCGTAGGGTTGTCTTTTTGTTGTACAAAGGTAAGACTTATAAAAGTTCCCTTAACTCTGCTGTCTATAAGAGCCAGGATTCCCTCCCATTTCTTGGTCTCTAAATATAGATCCGTTAAGATGAAAAGGTGAGTGGACTGGCTAGGCTTAATTTGGCATACAGTTTTGAGGGAATCATTAAGAGAATCACTTGCTTGCAGATTCCCTAATGGTGGTGAGCTCCAGCGTTTCCCGAAGAAGTGAAGGTTCTTTTGGGACAAGCTCCAACTGAATGTCTGGCATCCCCACAGTAAAACAAGCATTGGCAATGCCAACAGTTTGAGCATTTGTGTAGGCATTGGAAAGACACTTGCCAGGCATAGCCGTAGTGGTATTAACTGCCCATTGTTCGTAGCAGGTGCAAAATGGCGAGAGTGCCTGGCCATATAATAGCAGAGCCTGGCAAAAGCTTAAAACGTATGCACAAGCCAAAAATGTTTGCTACGCTAATGCTTGTTTTAAACAGGATTTCAGTGAAGGCCATGCAGAATGTTATGTTGTGTTAGGAGCACATGTAACACGCACGCCCACCAAAAGACATCTTGGTGTGAGGATTATACATAATGGGCGATGACCAACCAGGTCTTAAAATAACAACGTCTTGAGTTGACGACAAAAGTGAAGATGATTTTTGACAAGTCTCAAGAATATCGAAGGTATTCCATAGCCTGCTTGCAGCTACCAAGAATGCTCATCCCCCCACCCTGTTCCACCAAAACTTGGGGACGACCACCAGACAATCGTTGCCTGAGCGGAGACTCCTAGCCAGCACATAGGGCATACATTTATACTGAAGGAAGTCTGCACTGACCTTGTAGTGTTCCCATGTGGAATAGACACAAGGATTTAAAAATAATCCTTTTATCCACTGTGAGCCAATGAAGAGCCCTGAAAACTGGGCTGATGTGGGAGCCATAGGGGGTAGCAGTGGCTACCTGAGCCGCTATGTTCTGCAGCAACTGGAGTTGATGGATCAACCCACTAGGTTGGGCTAGTTAAAGAGCGTTGCAATAGTCCAGATGGTTGGTAACCAAGGAGGCAGCCACTGCTGGGTGAAGGTGAGTGGGCAGAAATGGCAAGACCCAGTGAAGCACCTTCAGTAAAAAGTGGCCAGTCTTACAAACAGCAATGACCTGAGAGGCCATAAAAGGTCAGGCGGACAGGTAGACCCCCAGATTTGTCATCACCGTCACTGGAGTTGGAAAATCACCAAGTGAAGTTGGCCAGAAGGAAAAATACCATGAGCCAGAGATAGAGGAGGGGGCAGCTTTCACCAGGACCACAGTCTTATCCCCATTGAGTTTAAGCCAATTGTCGCTCATCCATCCCTTCATGGCCGCCAGGCATTCACACAGACGGGACGACGCATTAACCTGGTCAAGATCCAAACAGACCAGGATCTGCCTCTCATCCGCGTATGAGTAGCACCTAAAGCCGTGAGAGCGGATGAGCCCAACAAGAGGCTGAACACAGATGTTAAATAACACCAGGGACAGAGCAGATCCTGAGGGACACCACAGGATAGTGTTACTGGAGCAGAGAGAAAAGGAGGCAAAGACAGCGATTGGCCCGTGATGGTTAGAGAAGACGTAAACCAGGCCAGGACGGAACCAAAGTGGCCAGCTGAGGCCAGGCATGTCAGGAGGATAGAGTGGTCAACTGTGTCAAAGGACGATGATAAATCAAGCAATATCAGGGCATCCACACCCCACCCCCATCTGCCAACCTGGCCAAATCATCCATTACAGATACCAGGACACTCCATGGCTGGAAACCAGACTGAAATGGGCCAAGCAAGGAAGAGGACTCAAGAAAGGAAGAAAGAAGAGGAGATACCAATGCTTCCAAGAGTTTCATAAAAAAAGGAAGTAATGAAATAAGACGAAAACTTGCCAATTCAGACATATCCAGTGACAGCTTCTTTAGAAGGGGCAGCCAAATTGCTTGCTTCAGCTCTTTCAGAATGTATCCCAATTGGCAAGATAAATGAACAGCCTGTGTCACCAGAGAGACCATATCTAGCAAAATGTCATGCAAGACACTCAGTGGAACCGGAACTGATGGGGCCGCTGATTAAAGCTGGCATATGGCTAGAGAGAGACGGCATCATTGGAGAAGATGGGAAAACTAGACCAGCTAAAACCAGCTTGCTGGCCAGAGTTATCAGTGACCACAGAGGAAGAAATCTGGTCTAGTCAGAAGTGATATGATATGAAGCCCAAAATACCTTAACTGTCCATACACTATATTATTTATTATATTTCAGTAAGCCACCCCCCACACCTCCCCCACCATTGCATGTGGTAAGGCAATTGCACATCACGGAGGGCTTTCCTTATAAGGTCAGGGAACTCAGGTGACTTTCCAAATCTTTCTGAATCGCTCAGTACTTTATTTCTACCACAATATGCAGAGCAGTCTCCAATTCCACACCCCTCCTTTAATACTTGATGCCATTCAACCCTCAGCGACAATAGACGTTCTCGAGCAGTTATATAGAAATATGTGAACCTGTACATTGGAACTATATAAACAAGTATGCAACCCGTAATTTGTGGTCAAATCATATTTTATGCAATTTAACATGAAACAGTTTCATCGCCATCTTACCACCTATTTTAAAATGTATGTCTTTATGCTGGTGCTCATTTGTGTAAAACTGCAGCAGTGCACTAAATGCACATGGTGGGATATACCTGTTTTCTTGTTAGTTAATAACTGTGAACTTCAGGGAGAAAATGTACATTTAAATAATCTGAAAAAGAAAGAGTATCATTTAAATTCACCATTAAGTGTCAGTTGCTGATCATTGTGACTGCTTAAAATGTGATGCCATAACTCTTCTCCTCGCAGGTCCCTTTACCTTGTACTATAAGAACTGTAAACCTCCTAACTAGCTAGATGTCTCCTTCCAAGTTTGTCAAGAGTTTCAACATTCCTCATCATGCTGATGAGAAAATCACTTTTATTGCCGAAGTCCATAAAAAACAAGCTTTGGCAAAGCCAACAGCTTTAGGTTCGAGTAGGCATAAAATAGGCATTTGCCAGGCACTGCCATGATGTTACTACAAAGCCATAAGAAGGTGCTAGCTGTAAAATGATGTGAGTACCTGGGCATATGATAGCAGTAGCTGGCAGGTGTCTACCTAACACCTACACACAAGTCATCATACAAATGAAATATGTCTCTTTGAACCGTTCACTTATTTTATTTAGTTTTTCTTTTCTTTAATTCAGGTAAATATTGTGAAGCCGGTTGTGGGGAGTGTGGGGTTTGCCTTTGTTAAGAAGGAAACAGATAAAGACAGAAAGTGCAACCCAGTACGAGTCTGTGTTGGGTGCACAGCATCACAGGCTCTCACTCCAGCCTTTGATTCGAGGGAGATTTGTCTCCTCTTTAACAATGAAAAAGCATGCCCTGAATTTTCCACCAAAGATGCCATGTAAATGTCAAGTGCTGCACTATAGCAAGCCCCAGTAAGATACCATAACACCCCACTGTTCGAAGTGACAGTTCAACATTCATCTGCAGTTGCTGCAGAGCACCCAAGGCTACTGGTACACGCCCCATAAGTTACACAAACACCCTTTATTATCTCAAGATGCTAGTGCCAAGTAGCAGATTTGCAAGGTGTGCTACATAACGTTCCGTAAACATAAACCGTTATGCCTTATTTCACTGCATTTATGACATGCTGCCAGTTTCCCACATGGTATATAGCAGTGCCTGGCAAAAGATTAAAACGTATGCACAAGACACAAATGTTGGCTTTGTCAATGCTTGTTTATGGCTTTGCCAATGCTTGTTTTTAACAGGATTTCAGTGACGGACACGCAAAGTGCTTATAAATCGAGTGACTGAAGGCAGGCCTGGTAAGACAGCATGTTTACAACTCCAATTAAGTCATTAACTCTCAGAAAACTGCTTTGAACAAACACTGGCAGGAACTTTGAATGTAAAGTCTGATGGAAGGGCTTGATTAAAGCAAGATCAAAGAGTTCCCATAAGGAGGTGTTTGGGGTGGGCAGAGGCAGGAATGGGTGGGAATATCCATAGGGTTTAGCATGGCCATGGCAGGCAATGGGTGGGCACATAACCAAACAACACCTACAGAGTCTGTGTCCCTCCTCAAAAGTCATTCTGGGCAGGGTGTCTTTTGGTTCCCAGTCCACCGTTTTTCCTTCCTATCTGTACTCCAATGCAATAGTTTCAGCTTATTTATTTTGCATTTTTAAAGCGCTCCCACAGCCGTGGGTATGGAGGCACTGTTACAGGAATTGTTTGTTTTTAGTTGCATAATTATTTTTTTTGTAAGCGCAGAGCCGGGGATCGAACCTGTGTTGCTTCGTGTCCTTGCTTCCAAGGCGAGCACGTTGCCGCTGAGCTGTCCTCCCGGGACACCTTATAGGTGTTGCAAGCCAGTAATCAGAGCAATGCCCAAATATATAGATGCAGGAACGCAACGGCTGGTTTGTGTAACATATGAAAGGATTCGATTGTGAACAGGGTATCTGAAGGCCATCTGGAAAGCACACAAGACCAGACATGTGTCAGTAACTTACGGGTCCACTTAGGATCTGTTAGACTGGTCTTCACTGGGAAAGCAAAATCTCACCAGTTCTAATTTACAGGTGAAACTAAAATTCAAATGAAAGCGCAAAAATGCCACCAGGTAAAACGCCAGGCTGTAAATGCATGGATATAGTATTAATAAAGGGAAACATCTGATGAATCAATGTAGGCGTATACAGAAGGATCACTAACCTGTGTAACCTGAGCGCTAGACTGGTATTGTTTCATGGAACTCACCCGGTGGTCAAAAGCTCTGTCGTTCTGTTCTGTAGTCTTTAGAACAACACAACAGAAATAGTGTAGTGGGAAAGTATGCTTAAGAAGTGTACTACAGTACTATGCTCCCGTTGTACCTACAGGGACGTTTTCTTGTTGTTAACACAGTAGAAGCATAGAGGACTACAGAGACGAGCCACGAAAAGGAAGGAATGTTAAAAGGGTTAAAGGGACTTACCCCCATGTGGCACGAGGATGGTCTGATGTGTACAGTTGATCTTCAATGCAGCATAGCGTCCATAGTTCAGTACACAGTGTCTTCCAGGGAACCAAAAATGTCTCCAAATCCTCTACAAACAAGAGAACAGTAGATGTTAGCCAGAAAATCACAAAACCAAGCAGAACTCATTTTTAAAAGGATATCCGAAAACAGTCCGTGAGTCAGAATGCAGTGTTCGTTGCCGAGAAAAGTAATGAGTGCAAGGTATCAGAAGTGCAATCCAAAAACAATACCAATTGAACAAACAGGGTAAAAAAATACCAAATATCTACAGCAGAATCAAAACTCCAAGGACTTACTTCGATAAGAAGCACCAGGACCATCGAAAAGCAGTCTTTGTAAATAGCCGGTGTCTGTAATAGCGCAGCCACGTGCCACCGCAAGTCGGGTATCCATGACAACGCGTGATACACCATGGTGTGAACGTGCAGCAGGAAGAGTGCAGAGCGCATGCTCCTGGTGTTGTTGTAAGCGCCATAGTAACCGCCAACGACCAAGGAAAAGGAACGGAGCATACAGCCGTGTGCGTCGCAGGGGAAACATTCTCCTTCCAGTGTTGACAACATGGAAGGTATCGATGAAGGGTTATATTCACAACCAAAAGAAAAAGGATAACGATAAACTAAGAGTAATCCAAAAGAAAGCATTACAAAGTCTCTTCACACTAGAGTGATGTCTTCACACCTCACAGGTCAGTTATCAGGCTTTCAGGTTTCCTGCATACTATTCCATTGGCTACTAGCTGCAGGATTTCTGTGGCTACAGACCCCATGACTATCTACATAAAAAGGAACGGTCCACTTGTTAGCGGCACAATGTCCTGTTTCAGCTTGTAGTAACAGAAGCTTCTGCATTCGGGTGAGTTGCAACCACACTACATCATCATCCACCAGGTCCTTGATGATTCTCCTCTCCGTCTTCTCTACCAACTCGCAACTCTGGTGCTCTCACTAACAGGAACTCTGACTGAGCCTACTCTGGCATCCTTGCCTGATTTGTGCTTTTCCACCCTCATCCTGGGCTCTCCTTGGGACAATTTGGCCTGGCAGATTCTTCCTGTTCTGGGAAGTGTAAGGAACTCATAGTGGCAATAGTAAAGACAGACACAAGTGATCACAGTCAAGGGTGTTTATTGAACTTTATAATGGGTGAGATAAACGCCTGATCTAAACCTACATCTAAGATTGGGGCAAGCTACGACCATCAAATAATAAAAGGAGGTCCAAGTGGCGTCTTGTCAAATAAAAAATGAGCCTATACTAAAAAAAAGAAATATTGTCAATCCTTACTGCTAAATTACAAAAAGAGTGTGTTCATCAGAAAAGAAAGAAGTGTTCACAAAATCAGAAGTCAGGATGGTATGGCTTGCTCTCCCTCCCCCACGTTTTAACGTGGGGGAGGGAGACTTCTCAGCACAGCACACTCCTGGGCCTCGTCAACATGAGGTTCACAGTTCCACATACGATATCAAAACCTTCAGAGGCTAAGTCTCTTGCCTTAAAAGGCCTGCTGATTCACAACAACAAAGAAACGGTTCTCTCTGTGATCCTGTACCTTGGGCGATTGCTCTTCGCCCCCAGGATCTTCCTCCGCTGGGATTGGATCCTCCTTGCAGTTTGGGCGTCCCTCTGTCAGGTTCACTACAGCCTTTCTTTAACACAGTTCACGTGTTTCTAGCACAGTTAATGTATTTCTCATTTTCATCAGAAAGCAGGGGTTTCCTTCTCCTAGCTTTCCTTCTGCGTCCATCTGTCGGGTTCACACTTGCCTTATTCCACAGTTAACAAACCTATCGGAAAGCAGGGGGTTCCCTTCCCCTAGCTTTCCTCTGGAAATGGGTCAGAGACTTTTGGTTGTACAAGAGATTTGAAGTGACCCTTCTAGGACCACTCTGACGCCTCTCGCCACCCCTTCCTAGGGCCTTCTGGTTCTTGTAGTTTCAAAACTGGTCCCGGTCAGAGTCTTTCGAATGAGCGCCCACGTGGCACCGGACCCCTCTGCACCTGGACCTCAACTGGGCTTTCTTTAAAGTTCAAACCTACACCGAAGTTCTTTCTATTTCAAATTCCTTGTGTTCAAAATGTTGCTAATTGCAACCGTGGGCTCAACACAGTTCGGTTTGCTATTAGCTTCCTCTGACTCACCGGCTGTGCTGAACCCGTTGGCTTCTTTGATCTCAGGAGTCAAGGATAGTACCACGGTAGCCAGCTTGCCTCAACCCTCACTGTCCCACTTCCACTGCCCGAAGACCCCTCGCCCAGGTGATCCTTCCCCACTAGTCCACCCCCAGGAAATGGATCCAATAGCGATGGCTGTGTCCTTGTCAGAGAGCACCAAAGTATTAACTGAAAAGGATACGGTACTCAAAAGGATACAGGTGGTAGGGTCTTCCGGATCCCTGTTCACGCGTTTTGATAGTTGTGAAGTCAAGTTAAGACCTTCCAAATGATACAACTCTCTGACTGGTAAAACAGGCAGAGCGATGGATCACTGGAAAGGGCGTGGGTAAGGTATAGGAAGTCAGCCTAGAACAAAATAAAGTATCATGAATAACTGCCCCAACCTGAGTATGATGGAATAGAAAATGACATGAATGCACACACTGACCTTGAGTCTAGGGCAGATGAATCCAGCAGAGTCTCTTGAGGAAATCCAAGGTAGAACAAACGACAAGGAAGGGAAGATTAGTAAGGGAGACTTATCCCGAACGGAACAAGGCTCACGCTAGATACCGGGTTGATGCACCACAGGATAGCGTCCAAAGTACTGTTCACTGTCACCTTCCAATTATCCTTGAAAAGCTTCCTTCCCACGTAGAGTAAAGTATAGAAATGAATCAATCCCCCTGTTAATATCACAGGTGCAGGAGTTGGAAATAGCGCTCTTTTTATGGTATAAACAAAGTACACGCGGTTCTGTACAGCCGCGAAGAAAATAGCGTGTGCGTGTGGATTTACACGCGATTAGGATTCACGCAGTCCAGGCCAACAGCGCTTGAAGACAAAGTATGCGTGTGGATTTACACGCGAGCAGGATTCACGCAGTCCAGGCCAGCAGCGCTTGAAGACAACATATGCGTGTGGATTTCACACGCGAGCAGGATTCACGCAGTCCAGGCCAGCCGTACTTGAAGATAGCGTGCGCGTGTGGATTTACACGCGAGCAGGATTCACGCAGTCCAGGCCAGCCGTGCTTGAAGATAGCGTGCGCGTGTGGATTTACACGCGAGCAGGATTCACGCAGTCCAGGCCAGCAGCGCTTGAAGATAGCGTGCGCGTGTGGATTTACATGCGAACAGGATTCACGCAGTCCAGGCCAGCCGTGCTTGAAGATAGCGTGCGCGTGTGGATTTACACGCGAGCAGGATTCACGCAGTCCAGGCCAGCCGTGCTTGAAGATAGCGTGCGCGTGTGGATTTACACACGAACAGGATTCACGCAGCCCAGGCCAGCCGCGTTTGAAGACAACATGCGCGTGTGGATTTACACGCAACCAAACAGCTCCAGGAATCAGCGTGTGGCGGAAAACACGCTATAGAAGGCCCAAAAAGTAGCTGTAGTAACATGCAAGGATGCAGACCGGAGGTTCAGCTACACAACCCCAAATGATTCGATCAGAAGCAGCGAGTGAAGTTTCCACGCTGCTTAAATACGTAATGCCGTAGTTCACGTGACGAAGCAGAATACACGTGAAGTTAGCGACGTGAAAAGTGCAAACGTCGTTTTCCCGGCAACGTATCGAACAACCGCCATTTGGAATAGAACGGTCTAGCTGCTCTACGAGCGTAGGAGGTAGGACCACGTCCAGCATGCATGACAGTCCTGGCCACCTGGACGACAGATCTCCGGGGACTAGCGAGTGAGACACCTTCAGATTTTCTGCATACCCTTCCTCCATGCGATGTAGCCGCATTTGCTTCACAGGGGAACCGGGACAGAAAATCTAAATTCCCCTGGTCTTTTCCTTTCCGGTGTTTCACCGTGAAGCAATAGGGCTGCGGGTCTAGAAACCATTGCATGACACGTGGGTTTGAGCCTTTGTGTTGGCTAATCCAAACTAGGGGAGGATGATCAGTGACTAATGTAAACTTTCTTCCTAAGAGGTAGTATCTCAGGTGGATAATGGCCCACTTGATGGCCAGGACCTCAAATTATAACACAGAGTAATTTTATTTACGTGGGAAGAGTTTAATGTTCGTAAAGAGAATTGGATATGCTCAATTTCTGTCGCAGACTTGAGATAGGACAGCTCCTGACCCAGTAAAGGAGGCGCCCGTCTGCAATATAAAGTCTTTGGAGAAGTCTACTACCATCAGGATTAGGTTTTGGCACAGAGTTTGCATTAAGTTGTTATAACATATATCATCCTCTTCAGACCAGATGTTTCTGGGGTTTGGCGTTCTTAAGTTTTTCGGTCAGCCTCGCTGTGTTGTCTGAAAAATTAGGGATAAACCTATGCTGATATCCTATTAACCGTAGAAATGCTCTCAAATCCCTTTTAGTTTTTGGTGTAGGTGTATCTAGGACAGCTCTCTCTCATGTTGGGGCTGTACGTTCCCGTGAAAAAAAAAAAGAAAACATATTTTATGATATGATATGATGTGGCATTTTTAACACGCCTATACACAAGTGTTTCAAGGCGTGACGAGGGAAAGGAGGGGGAACATAGGGAAGACAGAAAACGATCTTACTAGTCCAGGTGTTATTCAGATCGCGCAAGTGCAAGGGAAGGGGGAAAGGGAAAAAGTGAGAGGAGATGGGGAGGGGAAAGTACAGTACATTGGATAATAAAATAAACAAGATAAATAAATAAAAAACGGCCAACTGGTGGCAAGTACAGGGTGAGTGCAGACATAAGTGCTGGTGAGGGGACTGTAGGGATACAGAAAACAGTCCCCAGATGCAGGTGTTGCCAGGGAGGCAGTGCAGGCGTGCAACTGGCAGGGCGTGGGTTCGAGAACAGAAGGGTAGCCAGGAAACCAGTGCGGTCACAGTATCAGCCAGGACTTCAGCAAGGGAGAGGGGGAGAGAAAGCAGAACAAAGAGGAAGGTTTTAAGGTGCTCCCAGAACCGAAGATGGTTCTCCTGAAGTTTCAGGGAGGCTGTTCCAGAGGGAGGCCCCAGCCGAGGAGAGAGATCTACCACCAACTCGTTGCTTGGAGAAGTGACGGACCCTGAGGGAGTTGGAGGCAGATGAGCGAAGAGCTCGAGAAGGAAGATATTTAGGAAGAGATTGTGCCAATCTGCATTTCAATTGATTAGCAGTTAGGCCAGCTTGTCTGAGGACTCTCATAATAGTATGAAGGTGGAAAAGGTGCCAGATTTTACTATAAATGACGATATCATCAATGCAAGCTCCACAGAAGTCGGAATAGGGGCGTAAGATTTTATCCATTAGGTGTTGGAAAGAGGTTGGTGCGCCGTGTAAGCTAAAAGGGAGGACTTTGAATTGAAACAGGCCTAAGGGTTTTGAAAACGCTGTCTTTTCTTTATCTGGCCCATATGCTTGTACCTGCCAGTACCCTTTTGTTAAGTCTAGGGTGGATAGAAAGGTGGCTGCTCCGAGTTTATCAATTAGGTCATTGATGCATGGCATGGGATAGGCATTGAAATCAGATATCGGATTGACTTGTCGGAAATCTATACAGAACCTCCAGGAACGGTCAGGTTTATTGACCAACACGATAGGGGAAGACCATGTGCTCAATGAGGGCTCGATGATATTAGCTTGCAGCATTTTGTTTACTTCCTCAACCACTGTATGACGACAATCACATCAAAGGTGGCCATGCTAGGCGGTGCGGCTTGACGCACTGGTGACCAGTTGCAGGGTCCTTTCCTCTCGCCACATGGCGGTGCAGCAAGCAGACTTGCCGCAGGTTTCCAGGGTCCCAGCCTTTTGCACCACTCGCCGCGGGTGACCTTTGGTGGGAGCGGTGAAGGGAAGGGTGTCAGTATATACCACAGACTCGGACGGCACCAGGGATCTCTTTTGCTGCCTTATGCCAGTGGGAGCTTTGGCGGTGCCTCGCTGAGCCTCACTGAGCTTACTGCCGTTGCATTGCTCAGAGGTTCGTTGTGCTTCCTGCTGTACTTCCTGGTAAGCTCTTGATATGTTTCCTCAACTATGGTGCTCTTGTTTCAACCCTGGTTGTAACCATTTGCCAGAAAAATGCCAGTTACAAGGTCACATATTATGAATAATAAGGTCAATAATACAGACCTGCTTACTGAGAGTGTCTATGCCCCTGGGTCACCGCTTCATGCTAACCTCTCTGTTGCTCTGGGCAGGGGGAATCCCTTCCACAGTCTACATCTCCTGTCCTCTGCAGGAATGGAGTCGTTTGTTGGAAGTCCTGGCACTAAGTGCAAAAAGGAGACAAAGGCTCCAGAAAGACCATCTCCTGTCTATTAATAAAGTTAACAAGTGTGACGCCACCAACGTAGCCCCCCCCCATGCATATGCAGCTAATGAACATGGTACCATCTTCCCATGATGTTTATGTGGGGGCAAATGGTGCCCCATCAGAGGGTAAGGGAACTGACAAACCAGAGGGCTATGTGCCTATTTGCGTTATATCTCCATCCCGGTTGGAATAAACAGGGGAATGGACGGGAGAAGTCACCCCTGAAGGTTCCGGCAAGGGTTTTGGTGATTCTAATATTCCAGGAAATTGGTTGCTCCTCAAGGAACATGTGATGAGGGATCTTGATGCATGCTTAAATGCCGAGGATTTCAGTACTTGGATCGTTTCCTTAGGCCCTTAAATGTTTGTGCCACACCCATTAAACTGGGATAAGTCCAGCCAAACTGAGCCTACAGGGGGGGAAAAGTTCTCTCAAACTCCCCATAGCCAGAAATGGGCCCATCAGGGCTGCCAAACCGGTTTTGAAGAATTTCTACACAAAGGAATGAATTCTCAGGTTATGGTAGCTAAGCCTGTTTCTGTCGCAGTTTGTGAATTTTCCTCTGGTGGTACTCTTACACCTACTAAATCTGCTATCTCATCTGATCCCAAAGTCTCGAAGGATATTCACCTGAATAAGTCATCTATGGCAAGATTCGAGGATCCTATTCTAAGGAGTTTCGCCATGGATCCCAGAAACATTATTATCACCAACGTGGAAAAGCCAAGGGAATATGAATCTGGGGAGGTGCTTAAAAATAAAATCTAAGCCAGGCTCAATAAACAAGTGGGCTGTAACTATGTCAGAACTCAAGACCTGAGAGTCCTTCGAAGGATACAGATTAATAACTGGTGTTCCCTTGACAACACAGATTGTATTGTTATTGGATGTGGTTTAAATTTAACCATGTTTCTGAACAAAAACGCACATTTGCGGAATATGTCTTCTTTTACTAAGTTAAGAATGACTGTGAATTGACTTTTTCTCTTATGGCTATGTATGCCTTGCTAATTTTTATTTTTCCCCTTTCTGACGTTTTCCCTTATGCCTGATTATTTTGTGTACTTCTATGTTATGTTCAGTATTCTTGTCTTGTTCTTTTTGTCAGCGCACTGAGGCCTACGGGCGTGCTTTGCTATATAAGAAATAAACTAAACTATCTTTTTTACGGGCCTCTGGGAATCTATAGTGTTTTAAATGGACCATTTTCCCTTAGGTGTTCTAATATAGTGGTAAGTGCCTTTGATTCTTCCTGGTTTGTCTGAGAATACATTGGGGAAGGATGTGATTATATCTTTTAGATCTTCTTATTTTTGGATAGACAACTTAGGAGGAATTAGTTCAAAGTTGTCTATATCTTCTGCAACCAAACAAGATAGTACTTTGGCATGGGTGGCTGATGGGTTCTCGTTCCACTCCTTAGGAGATTCAGGTGACATAAATGGACCTTCTGTTTTTGGTCCGGTTGGGCTACTTTATAAGTGTAGGTTCCCATTCGTTCTACTATTTCATAGAGCCCATTCCACTTACAAACAAGCTTGTTTTCTGATGTAGGTAATATGACCAATACTTTTGGCCTATTGAAAACGATCTTAAGCTTACTTTCTTATCGTAGCTGGATTTCTGTTGAATTTGAGCCTTTTCCATCTGAGTGCTGACTAGATCTCAGACAAGTATCGTATGTTCTCGCATTCGGGTAGTGGTTTGCTAGATGGGAATGGGTGCCTCTTTTCGTTCCTCCCAGATTTCCCAGAGAATGTCGAGTACATCTCTGGGCTCTCTGCCATAAAGTAATTCAAAAAGGGGAAAATCCTGTAAAGGCCTGTGGGGTTTCCCTCAATGCAAATAGTGCCCATGGGATAATTCGGTCCCAGTCCTTCCCGTCTTTATCTACTGGTTACCGCAAGATTAATTTTAAGGTTTTATTGAATCTTTCTACCAAACCATCGGTTTGGGGGTGGTACACCGAAGTTCGTAAAGGTGGTAATATGGAGTAGCTTGTTGACTTCTGCCATGAGCTTGCTCATAAAATTTTAACCTTGAGCGATCAATATTTCCTTGGGAAAGCCAACCCTGAATAAATAGGGTATGAGGTGTTTAAGGATTTGCTGTGTGGTATTATTTCGCATTGGGAATGATTTGGGGGTATCTAGTGGCATAATCAACAATTACTAGGACATACTTGTTGCCTTATCTGGATGTTTCTAGAGGTCCAATAATGTCCATTCCGATTCTTGAAAAGGGGACTTCTATGATTGGTAAGGGATTCATTGGGGCAGGCAAGGGGATGTGTGTGCTAGTTTTTGACATATTTCACACATCTGGATAAAGGTCTTTATATCAGCGTGGATACCAGGCCAATAAAACTTCCCACTGATGTGTGCTTGGGTTTTCATTTGTCCTAAGGGACCCCTGGTAAGATGTGAGTGTGAAATTTCCAGTACAACCTTTCTGTGTGTCCTGGGGATCACCAACTGCGTCTTTATCAACCTTTTGGTCAACGTTTTCCTTCTATACAGTAGTCCCTGCTTTAAGAAGAAAAAGGCGCTCCCTTTTCCTATACCTTCTCCTTCCGGAATAGCATGTAGGAAGGCCTCAGCGAGAGCTGGATCGTTTTGCAGGGGGGAGGCTAGATCGGGATAGATGGTGGGCTCCTCTCCCTTTGTGCCGTCAATGTCAGAAGGTTTATCAGGTTCCCCAAAGCATAATGTACCTCTTTCTGTTTTATCTGGTTTGCTTTCTTGAAAGTGAGGAAATAGTGCCTTTTCCAATATCCCTAGAGCAATTTGATCCACACGATGTACCTCAAATGGGACTTCGCCATGATTCTGTAAAAGAACCTTTCCATCTCCTCGGAATTCAGGGTCAATAACGCCTGCAAAAACATTGATACCGAACTTCCATGCTAGGCCAGAGTTTGGGGCTAACCTGATGTAACAACCTGGAGGGGTATCAGAACCAGATTGGTAGGAATCATTCCTCTTTTCCGAGGGGGGATGATAGCTCCCCTACTGCTACAAATACGTTTTTGAAATTGTAGGGATCCCCAATTTGTTTCAATTGAGTCACATCCCACTTCTAACACCAAATGTAAGGAACTCATAGTGGCAACAGTAAAGACAGACACAAGTGATCACAGGTCAAGGGTGTTTATTGAACTTTATAATGCATGAGATAAATGACTGATCTAAACCTAAATCTAAGATGGGAGCTATCTACGACCATCAAATAATAAAAAGGCAGTCCTAGTGGCGTCTTGTCAAAATAAAAAAGGGCCTATACAAATAAACTATTGCCCATCCTTACTGCTAAATTACAAAAAGAGTGTGGGGTAATGTTCACCAGAAAAGAAAGAAGTGTTCACAAAATGAAAAGTCAGCATGGTATGGCTGGGTCTCCCTTCCCCACGTTTTAAGCATGGGACAAGGAAGGACTTCTGAGCACAGCACACTCCTGGGCCTTTTCAGCACAAGTTTCACAGTTCCATTTCAGTGATATCAAAACCTTCAGAGGCTAAGTCTCCTGCCTTAGAAGGCCTGCTGATTCACAACGACAAACAAACAAAAAGTTCTCTCTGTGATCTTGCACCTTGGCGATTGATCTTTGCCCCCAGGATCTCTCTCCGCTGGGCTCTGATCCTCCTTGCAGTTTGGGTCTCTGTCTGTTGGGTACACTACAGGCTTTCTTTAACACAGTTCATGTATTTCTAACATAGCTCATGTATTTCTCATTTTCATCAGAAAGCAGGGGGTTCCTTCTCCCAGCTTTCCTTCAGCATCCCCCTGTCGGGTTCACACTTGGCTTATTCCAAAGTGCACAATCTTCTCAGAAACCAGGTTTCCCTTCTCCTAGCTTTCCTCTGGCAACGGGTCAGAGACTTTCGATTGTACAAGGGATTTGACGTGACCCTTGTAGGACCATTCTGATGCCTCTCGCCACCCCTTCCTAGGGCCTTCTGGTTCTTGTAGTTTCAAAACTGGTCCCGGTCAGAGTCTTCCGAATGAGCGCCCACGTGGCACCGGACCCCTCTGCACCTGGCCCTCAACTGGGCTTTCTTTAAAGTTCAAACCCACACACAAGTCCTTTCTATTTCAAATTCCTTGTGTTCAAAATGTTGCTACTTGCAACCTTGGGCTCAACACAGTTCGGTTTGCTACCAGCTTCTTCCAACTCACCGGCTATGCTGAACCCGTTGGCTTCGTTGATCTCTGGAGTCAAGGATAGTACCATGGTAGCCAGCTTGCCTCTCCACCTGCGTTATGAGGCCCCCCTGCACCGTTGAAATCTGCTGCTCCGCACGCCAGCTGTAACTTCCGGTCTTATGATTTCCCTTTCAGAGGCTTTGCTGGACAGAGTTAGAAAGGGTAAGGGTAATCCCCCCTTTGTCGTCCTTCCAGGTCTCGCCGCCTTTCTCCTCCGTTTGAACTTCCGGTTTGGTGTAGCTGTCTCCACATGCGTTCGGCCTTGCTCGAAGTGTGCATTCCTGCTCTGCCTTTTATCCCTGTGGGGAAGGTAAAGGGCGGTCAGGTGCATGGTTATTGTCAATTGCCTGACCTGTGTATTGGGACATGTCAGGTAAACGGCTCTGTCCGTTGTCTGTTACCGTGTAAGAAAGTGTTTGTGTGGGAAAGGTGGGGGGGTGAGAGCTGGATGGGGAAAAGGTGTTTCAGCGAAGGGGATACCACTTCTCAACCCTCGGTGTCTCGCTTCCACTCCCCAAAGACCCCTCGCCCAGGTGATCCACCCCCACTGACAACAAAGCACAAGAATCAAGCCAGCGGATATGTGAACAAGTCTACTAAAAGAATCACAATCCCACCAGGAGTCGGGAGCGATCCCTCTATCAACTCCTCAGATCACTGCACATAATTCACAAAAACATTTATGAAAAATTTGTTTTCCTTTATTTAATTAGAAACATTAAAATGATTATTAAATAAATCAGAGCTCATACATGAATAAGAGTAAATGTAAATATAGAACATACAGCTATACAACACGAATAAAGTGCATAGTGTGAAGAAAATACTAATTTCCCAATAGGACTGCTAAGAGCTTGCTGCCAGATCACAAGCTGGGGAATGATCACCATCGTCCCCAAATAGGTCTAAGTCAGTGTCGGTGGATTGAACCCACTCGAGAGAAGGGAATCCCTCGGGTAGGAAAAATCCTGGTCAACCGAGCAAAGTCAGGATGGTTTAGAAATGAATTCAAAGATGGATTGAATCCTGAAAGTGGCAGGGAAGAAAAATCATTGTTTCCAAATATAGCAGTTGAAACATTTCATAAAAAGAGAAACTGAAGAATCTTCACAAAAATGATAATAATAAACCCATACTCTAAAAAATCTAACATGGGATGCTATACGTCAACTACTGAGGTGACAAGCGAAATAAACCACAAATACATAAAAACAGTATAGTAAGCATGGCGCCTTGGAACAGGTAGTTTCGATGGAAAACACATCTAGTTGAATTACAGATGATGTCCATCTTCATCAGGACGTAGCATTCCCGTATAAACATTCTTGAAAATTCATCTGTGTCTTGGATTTACCTACACAAATGTTACAAATTACAGAGAGACACTAAAATGCATGTTCTCCAAACAGAAAATAATAATAAAAAGAAACAAAAATATAACATCAGAACAACCATACATCTAAACAGCACAATAGTTCGTACATAATATCCGTACATAAAAACAAGTGATCTGAGGATCCCGAAGAAGGACCCGTCCCCCAACATTGGGTTGCAACGTGCAAAGTGACTAGTAGGGGAGAAACTCTAGAGAAAATCTAATTACCATAATCTCAGACCCTTTTGGGGTAGGCCCAGGAGCCTGACAAAAGAGTCCAGGAAATAACGGTCCGGCCACACCGAAACAAATCTCAAATGAATTAGATCTGTAATGGATAAAAATAAAAAAAGGCCACCATATGGTCATAAAATTTCTCTGGTGAAAAAGATTCGAGTGAGATGCAAGCAGCCAAAGAGGAAAACCAAAAGTAAAGAAGTAAATAAATTCCACTCTAAGTAAAGTAGACATATAAAAATATAAAGGAAAAAGCAACAATAAAGCCACCCGTGTGTCAAAAATTAATTGAAAAATAAGAGATGGAAAAACCGACAAAGTGATACAATAGTAATGATAAAAAAGAAGAAGATCCTGCACCCGGAGAAAAGAAATAAGGGCAACATCATAATTGTAATTGTGCTCACCATTGATCAAGCCCAGATCTATCAATCAAGTACCATCAATAGGTGATTGCTTTATCTGTGGTACAACCTCAAGTACATAGACAGTTCAGGATTTCAGTGGGTTCCCCAGAAGGGTGAACCTCCAAATGTCATTCAAGGATAGACAAAGTCTATGAAGCAATAGAAAATACAAAAAGCTGATAAGTCGTCTGTTATGCCCCGAAATATAGCGTACATAGAATACATCACTGCACTGTATGAGGTAAAAGCAGAAAGCATAATCTGAAAGTCCGAAAAAACTGAACTGGCACCAGTCCATGTACAGCAGGATCTGCATGTCTATAGTGTAACCTAAATAACGGTACTGCAGGGTCTCAACATATAAGTAAGTCTAATTCGTAAACATAAATACCTCCACCATAGATATTTAACCTAATCTAGAATAGAAAGGTGAAAAGAAGCCGAAACCGTGGGGGATTCCATCTGGCTACCTGCTCAAAGTTACTTACCTAAGCGGCAAACGCCATCATCACCACACCAGGAAGTCTGCAAGCGAACTTCCTGTAATGGCGTGTATCCGAGGTTAAATACACCAGTGGGCGTATCAAATCGGACGTCTAAAACATCTCTATTGCACATGACCACCCGGGAAGGCGTGTCCAATACAGAGCCACGCGCCGCGCGGTTAAAACGAGCCGAGCGAACACAATCTCGCCCCCAAAAGCACAGCGGGCTCAACGGCACCCGCGCCATGGCCCGAGCGCATCAAGCACACCAAGGAACACCCTCCACACACACCACGTGAAAAATCGCGCAGCGAGGCCAAAGCAAAGGACCAGGGCTGAATGGAGAGCCGATAGAAATAAATCACGTGACTAGCCACGTGGTTCAGTGTAGAACACGTGTCAGATTATAACAAGCTGTATGATGCATTAACAATCAAACTAGGCAGAGCCCAGAGGCAGAAGCAAGCAATCCAGACAGAGGACTAAGGCCAGAAAAGGCAGAGTTCATCAAACCAAGGGCATTTGTATAGTATGCCACAATAAAAAATGTGAAAACAATCTCAAGGATAACAACAGGAATAACACCAAAAAAGTCAAGAAAACGAAGGGAAAAATTATTATTATACACCCAAGCCTATGATACATCTCTACCGATGGCAAGATGGACGTAACACCTAACGTGTTATCAATGAAGTTGTACAGGCTACTAGAGCCTGAAGACCATGTTGGACAGGCTGAACAGGGAACTCAAGGTTACATGTGCCAGTGGGCATAACCAAAAACGTACTACAACAATAAAATGCGACCAAACACATCGGCCTCAAAAAAAATTTCTTACAAAAGAGATTGTGATGAACACAATTATATTGGAAACCTGCATTGTTACGGTCATGGACCAAGAATATTGTTCCATGTGTATAAGCACAGGAAGATGCCCAAGACATCGCAAAAAGGGTTGGACGAAAGGCACCAAGAATAGCCATAGGCTAGAGGGCTAGAGTCCAAAAGCTGTCTCGACATTAAGGATCTATTGAAATAACGCATGCCATTCTTCATGGGCATTCAGGCCTAGTGTATGACTTTGTGTGTTAAATATCCACCACTGTTCCCTTCGGGACAATTTGGTGGCTATAGCATAATGGTCTGGTCCCGTGATTCTTTCAAGACACCACCAACGTAAGTTTTCACAGTCATGTTGGTGTTCAACAAAGTGAGCAACTAAGGGAGAAGAAAAATTACGAGTTCTAATTCTGGACTTATGCTCAGAGATTCTCAGTTTAATGGGTCTAGAGGTTTTGCCTATATACGACTTGTGACATGAACACATAATCACGTAAATCACGTTTTTAGAATTACACGTCGTGTGATCCCTCAGTTTCCAGACTCTATGGTTGATGGTAACAGTATTGGTCACTGTGGTAGATCTGCACTGGCAACAATTACCACAAGGATAGTTACCAGTAACCCTTTCCATGCCACACATTTCAGTGATGGTTTTAGGTGCCTGAATGGTCTGCAGTCTATCAGCCTGGGATAGCCAACTCTTAAAATTCCTGCCCTTTTTGAATGCATACATAGGATGTTCCAAATCGGACATGTTCATTTGAAGTAGATGCCAGTGCTTGGCAATTGCCTTCTTAATTTTGGCATGATGGGTGCTGTAGGTCATGGCACAGACCATACGCGACTGATTCTGGGTGATGCGGGTATTTTTAGCCAACAGGACGTCACGATGCTGATATCTTGCCCTTTTACGGGGCTGTCGCAATATGTGAGCTGGATAACCTCGCTGAGATAGTCTGTTCTCTATGATGTTAGATTGAGACACAAAATCTTTCTTGTTCGTACAGTTCCACATAGCTCTTTAAAATTGTCCCTAGGGAATACTTTCCCTTAAAGATTGCGGATGAGAACTATCAAAGTGAAGAATAGTATTTCGATCCGTAGTCTTATGAAAAAGGTCCACAATGATAGCACCGTTCTGATGTTTAAGTATCAGATCCAGGAATGAAATAGACATACTGTCCACAGACATAGTAAACTTGAGATGAGATCCACCCCCACTGGCCCACCCCCAGGAACTGGATCCAATAGTGATGGCCATGACCTGGCCAACTGGACAACAGATCTCCGGGGACTAGCGGGTGAGACACCTTCAGATTTCTCACAGTAGCTATGGGGGGCCTTGCACTTCCACCTTCACTTTTGAAGTTACTGCATCATCCAATTGACACATACATCATCCAGATGGGCTGCTCCTCCACTGGGTTACTTCCTCCTCCTGACGTCATCACCTCCTGCTCTTGACTACCACCTGTCCTGTTGTTACCAACTCCTCCTTTTAACTACTTTCTCCTCAGGGGTCAAGTCCTAAAAGAAAAAGTGGGGGGGACTCATTAACAAACACAATTGGATGCCACGTCACCAGAAATTAGCATATGAAGGTGAAATATGCACACTTCATTGAATTGGCTTTGCATAGCCACCCAAATAGCACAGGACAAATGGCATATGCCTTTCATAAAATCAACACACACGCAAAACCAAGAGAGGATATGTTCTCGGGAGGATAGCTCAGGGGCAACGTGCTTGTCTTGAAAGCACAACAATACGGAGCAGAACAGGTTTGATTCCCGGGTCCATGCTTAGAAACCTCTGTGTATTAAGCGTGTTATAAATAACCAATTACAATTACAATAGTGTTTTGGAAACATTTAAAGGTGTGCATGTTTTAAACTCCAAGAACCAATACCAATGTTTTCCCCTGGAACATGCAGTACCGAAATGAAACATATCACCTTTCGTTGTTTGTTATTTTTCATCAGGTTATATATAGTGCAGTGGTGAAGTGTCAGCCTGCGGACCTTAAGACTGTGGTTCGAGCCCTGAGGTTGGTGTTAATTCATAAATTCAAAGAAAATGCTCAATGTTTCTCATTTTTGCTGGGGGCAACTGAGTCCACCCTCTGAAAAAAGTGGGTGGACTCGGTCCCCCTGCATATACCCTAGACTTGAGCCATGCTTCTCCTCCTTTTGACTACCACCTCCTCCTGGTGTCACAACCACCTCCTTCTCACTCTCTTATCTCCAACACCTCCAAATACACTCATTTAAGACTTTCAAACACTCTCCATCTGCCGGACACAACTGTCTATTCCAAGAACCCACCCTGCCAGACTGAGCTGCCTGTGGTTTCTACTGCTCTTTCTACTGCCCCTGTGTGGGACTTCTGATGAAAGTCTACACCAGTGGTGTATGATTGAGACAGGGCTGTGATTTGTGGTTGTTCTTTAACACACTTAGGGCTACTCTGGGATTAGGGGTCAGGACCAATTCTATAACTGGCCTGTCCGCCATGTTGCAAACCAGTTTCTCCTCTCTGACCGCCTTGGTGTTGCCGGTGTTGAGCTTTGGTCTCTTGTTCTCCCAGCATATGATTTAGAAGCTGCAAAAACAATTCATAAATTGGTAGAACTCTTTGTTCCTGTGATAAACCTCTCTGCTGGCTAAAATTGTAACACTGTATCCCTGCCGTGAATCTTTGTGTATGCTGGAGATCTGTATCTGGATAGGGGAAGCTTTAGGCTCTTTCTACAGTGGAGGGGGAATGTACATCTGCCACTGTGGATAAAGTAGATCTTTTGCTATGGAATGGGGGCCAAGGAAGGGTGACTAGGTGATCTTCTGCATACTGCCCCCGGCCAATCTTTCACTGGCACTTGGTAGAACCAGACCACCAATAAATACTCTTGCTAACACCCCGAAACAGGCAGGGGATTTAATCGGAGGGAGAATTTCAATCCCACTTTAATGTTGAATATCTCAATCCCAAGGTCTTTCCCAAAATTAACCATTCCAATCTATTTAGAACCTGTACCTAACCGAACAGGGGAATAACCAGGATAGATTTACTGGTTCCATTAAGCTCTTTCATTAAATATTTATGAATACCCAAGGTTGGTAGGTTGGGGAGCAGTGGGTGGTGATCTCCATTATGAATGTGATACTCAGATTCCTTTACTTGAAAGATCTGAAAAGTCACCTCATCATTAAACCAGGACCATTGCTACTTGTAGTGAGCACAGCCAAGAATGATCTAAGTCTGGCTAAGAAGAGCTCACGTTCATCTAGTACTTTTTTAAAGGAACAAACAAGCTTCAAGCTAGAAATAGTGACCCCTGTTTAGACGGTGTGCTCTTTAAGTCAGAGAACGCTAGTTGCAAATCAATCCTCGCAGCAACACTTGCAAGTTTGAATCCCAAAAGGGACAACTCAGCTGTTTTTTCCTTCTGTTGTTGACAAATGTAATACCATTAAACTGGGTAATAATAACACCTATTATTACAGTGCTTACAAGCTTGATGAATCTGGCATGAAGCACGATATAAAAACATGATACTTTTATTGTTTTGCTTTTATTTGACCAAATCTCTTCACAGTTGTTCTGCTAACAACACAATGCATGTGTGACTAGTTGGTCAAATGGCCAATTGTGGCTATCATTGTTAGTTCTTCCCATGTCTTTAGTATTCTAATATTGTGTGTTCACATCCATTTTGAAAAAAACAATGTTAATCCTGCACTCCTGAATAACTACACCTCTATTTATGTGATCCCTTGACTTTCAAGATCCTAAAGAAGTGTTACAGTGATCTTACATCCTCAGCATTTTTATAGGCGAACCACACACTTAACAACCTAAACTGGCTTAATACATGGTCATGACAATGTGACTGCTTTCGGCTTCTTACTGATATAGAATATTGGTCCTTGCTGATAAAAGCTCCTTCAATCTGCATATATTGCTGGACTCCTGAGTCCGCTTCAACTGGCATGCATAGCATCCTTCTTTTTATTATTTATGTATTATGTGCATTTGGCTTTACAAAGAAAACCTTTTGCACCAATTCATCCACAGAAATTACAAAAGTATACTATACCATGTTACATAAAAAAACAATCAAATGCCAAATCAATAAATAAACTTCCTGTGATGTTTCTTTTTTTTAAATAAAATTACATAAAACTCTGTTGCACTAATCAAGCACAACAGTTAAAATATAGGACAAATAGATCATCAACAATGCCATCAGGATAAAAAGACAGATATCAAACATGCAGCTTTGTAGGGCAGCGCTAACAAAGTTCAAGTACATCTTTCGAAATATAATATGCAATTGAGGTAATCACCATTCACTCTGACGCATAAATAGCTCCCCAAAATTCGTTGGCCCGTTATCAGCCTATCAGGATGACTAACGAAATGGTCATATCCCATAAAGTATTTCTCCTTCAAAACAGAACAAGCAGTGATGACATGGCAACTGGTTTCAATTTCATGTTTACAGAGACAACAGCGTCTTTCATCATATAAAACGCCTTGCCAAGCACCTGTATGTTCAAAGTTAGGTAAAATGTTAAAACGAAGTAATAAAATGCCTAAAATCAGGGCAACATACTTTTGTGAGGTAAGAACACGGGGCACCAGGGCAGACGCCTTGAGTGGAGTATTCAACATATTTCTTTTTAAAACTCAATTTGGCAAGATTTAGAGATCTATCCCAGTCTATGGTTTTATTGATGAGAGTAATGAAGCTCCCTGGACTTCTTATCATGCATATATCAACAACACATTGTTCTGTATGTGCGCTAATGGCCCTCAGGATAATTATCTTTAAAGTGTTAAGAACCTGGGTCTGCTGAAGGGTTTGAATTAGGAATCATACTTTGAATCTGAATCTGTCTAAAACCGAAATGTTGCTTCTATATACCTTAGAAATATAATTCACTATCCAATCTTCCCCTCTTCCCTATGTTTTTTGCAAACCCATACATTTCAACAAGTAAACCAATAAGCAGTTCCATGTTATAACAACGCTTGGAAAAATGGCATATGCAAAAAGGCCAATTATATCTGCCCATTTCTGCCAAATAATTTTTCAAAAAGCTATCTTTTAATGTTATGTTATGTTAAGTTTACTTATAAATCCTGCAATCGCCCAAGGGCATCTTGGCGCTAAGTAGCAGAGGGACAGCAGCAGTCACACAGAAAGCTTAAAACATCTTTTTCAAACCCCCATCTACATATGCTATCCGAGTAATCATGTGAAGGTTTTAGTAAAGTGTATGCTACAAATGAATTCTCTGCAAAATAAAATCATAACAATCATTGTACTTTCGTTCTATCCTTCCTTACAAGATTCTCACTCTCATTCTCCACCCCATCTCTCTTTCCCATCACAAACTTTACTCTTTTAACTCTACTACTTTCTCTTCTTTTCTTTCTTCTACACTTTCCCCCCAGCCAATGTTCTGCTCTCGCAGTAGACTCTATTCAGCTCTGCATTCTACACCTGATCATCTTCATTCCACCCATGCCTTCCGCACCTCGAAAAAACCCTCTGAACCTTGACTTTCTCCCGCTCTTTGTTCCTCTTTCCACAAGCTTGAACGCTGTTGGAAAAAGGGGCTCCTGAACACTTACTTACTCTATCTTCTCTTCAGTCTTCTCATGACTCCTCTCTTTTATCTTCGAAGGAACAGTATTTTTCTTCTTTTACCCTTTCTCTTTCCAACCATCCTCAATGTCTTTTCCAATTGCTAAGCTCCATTCTTTCTCCTCACCCTCCTGATCCTTCTCTTTCCTCTCCTATTTCGGCAACTGACTTTGCTGATTTCCAAACTTCTAAAGTGACTACTCTTCGTTCATCTTTCCCTTCTTCGTGTTCCCCTTCCATTTATTCTTCTTTTTCATATCCTCCTTCTGATTCTCTTTTCCCTGATTCTTCTCCTTCAGTTTCTTCTTTTTCTCTTTTATCTGACCCTGATACTTCTCTATTTCTGACCCGGGCGCATCCTACGGCGTACCGATTGGACCTGATTCCTTCTGCGTTGATTCCCTTTATCTATCCTTTTCTAATCCCTTATATTACTTTTTAAATTAATTATTCACTTGAATCCACTACCTTTCCGTCTTTATTTAAACATGCAGTCATTATTCCAATACTTAAGAAGCCTTCCTTGGATGCTTGTCTTTTGTCTAACTTCCAACCTATTTCTTTGCTACCTTTTTTATCTAAACTACTTGAGCGATTTGTACATACTCAAGTTTCTTCTTTTCTTCATCTTCACTCTCTTCTTCCTCCTTTGCAATCTGCATTCCCTCCTGCTCACTCTACTGAATAGACTTTGTAACACGTTTCTAATTCTTTACTCTCAGCTAGGTACAATAAGCAATCTTCTATTCGTATTCTTCTTGATCTCTCTGTTGCTTTTGACACTGTTCATCATACCATTTTACTCTCTTCTCATTCTACTCTTGGTTTGTCTGTGCTCAGGTGGTTCAATTCCCATCTCTCTGACCACTCATAGTCTGTTTCTTGGGCTGGTCAGCTTTCTCTGTCTTATCCACTTCTTTATGGTGTACCAGAAGGCTGTGACTCTGGTGCTCCCTCCCCCCGTACCATCACGTACCCCCCAGGGCATGGGGGCCACAGAGGACTGAAAAAGAAGCATGTACTATGCTGTGGTGAGCTGGGAGTACCATGTGGCAAACAGGGCAGCCATGACACAGGACAGAGGCATGGACTGTGCAGTGAATTAGTGGTGCCTCATGTGGTGGAAGAGGCACCACCAGCAAAGGAATAGGACCCGGGATGAGGGAGCACTGCTTACCAGCCTGGGGCAGACTCCACCCACTTCAGCCGACACAACACCAGAGAGATACTCTTAAGTAAGGGTGCTGCTTACTGCAGCAGTCACACTCAGACCCCCTGTGTAAATACTTTTTTTTATGTGGGTTGTAATTTGTTTCAAGAAGAAATAGGTATAAATGCAACTGTGTTTGTTTATAGTTATATTTATAGTGGTTGGGGATAAGTATGTATTTAATTATTTTAGCAATGTATATATAGTTGTATGGGTATGGGTGGAAGGGTATCGAAGTGTGAGTAAGTATAAGCAGTCTTTCGTGAAGTAATGAAGGAAAGTGGCACCCTGCCAAAGGCTGCCTGGGGGAGAGAACCACCCACTGGGGCCACCTCCTCCAAAGTGGATAGTGCTACAGGGAGTAGGGGTCTGATCCCAATGTTACACCCTAAAAGTCTATGCTTGTCCCCTCTCAGGGAGGTTGGGCTGAAGGGCCAGAACCTTCAGAGGGGAAGCACACCAGGGAAACAGAAGATATGAATATGATAAGGGTTTAAGCTAGTAATGTTGATATGGTTCTTATATTTTGTTAAAAATAAAAAGGTTCCCCTTTGGGATCCCTTAATAAAAATCAACCTTGGTGTCTGTCTCACATTGTGAAGAATTAGGTAAGAACTCAGGGCGTAGCCCATCCCCTGTTCTAACATCTTTAAATTGCAGGTTGCATAGCACCCCTTCCTGTCCAACTGGTCTCGGGTGGGGTGGTTATAGTGTGGTTCGTCCCAGATCTGGGGTAAGGAAGGCCCACCCTTACCCCAGATCATGGTTAGAAAACCAGGGGTACACATATATCACACCGTCCAAAGAAATTAGGCTCCCAGTTGCAAAATGCAGAAATAACACACAAATGACCATATATAAGATTAGCGATTAGCAGGTGGTTGATTAAACTAAAGGAGCAAACTTCTTACAGAGCACATCACATGTATGTGTTTAGTGTACTGCTCCCTTATGAACTGCCCATGCATCCCTTTACTCTTTTTTAACCTTCTCTTGTGCCAAGTATACTGCAATCAGCACCAAACACCCCATTGACAAGAAGGGAAAGAGAGAGACAAAAAAGGGACATGTCGAGGGTAAAAAGAAGAAAAGAAAGATGAAGCCATAGGAGGCAGGAGAAAGAGGGACTGTTATTGACAGAGGCTGTGCCTCAGAGACAGACTAGGACAAAGTACTAGGAATACGAAGAGGGCTAGGATGAAGGAGAAGCTCTAGGATGAGGGAGGGGGGATAGGGTGAAGGAGAGGTACTAAGTACTAGAATGAAAGCAAAGGACTAGGAATAAGTGTAAGAACTAAAATTAGGAATTAAGAAGAAAGAGTAGGATGAAGGAGAAGGACTATGACAAAGGTCTAGGATGAAGGCTAGGATTAAGAAGAATGACTAGAAAGAAGGAGAATCGACAGGTTGAAGTAGAAGGATGTAGGGCAAGGACAAAGGAGAAAAACTAGAATGTAGGAATGAGAAGGGTGAAGGAGAAATATTAGGGTAAGAATGATGAACTAAACTGATAAAGATGAAAAGGAAAGGTCAGGCCAAAGGAAAAGGACTAGGATGAAGGTAAAGAGTGAGGAACTAGGAGTGGGAGGAGGGTCTAGGGTGATGGAGGGCTACAATGATGCAGTAATAGTTTCATGGGGCACTAGGTATAAGGACTAGGAAAAAGGATTCAGATAAGGGACTACAATGAAAGACTAGGAATAAGGACTAGGATGAAGGAGGAGGGACTAGGACAAACGACTACAACTAAGGGGAAGGGAATTGCTAGGATCAAGGAGAAGGGCTATGACAGAATAGGATCAAGGAAATGTATGGCTAAATGAGATGGATAGGACAAAAGAGAAGGACTAGGGTGAAGGAGAAGGAGCAAGGATTAGAAAGAAGGACTGCCACAATGGTGGATTATGACGATGGAGGAGCGCGGTGGACGGAGGAGAAGGAGAGCAGGGAGAAGGACTGGGGGGAGGGACTAGGGTGAAGCACTGGGACTAAGGGCTAAAATGAAGGACTAGGATGAAGAAGTACTAGGATAAGAATTACGAGGATGAAGGAAAAAGACTAGTGCAAAGAAGAAACACTACTACTCAGGACTTGAACCAAAGAGGACTATGTCAGGGACTAGGGCGAAGGGGTAGGAAGAAGGACTAGGGCATAAACTAACTACTAAAACAAAGGATGAAGGACTAAGAAGAAGGGATTTGGTGAAGGAGAAGGACTATGATTAAGGGCTCAGCGGAGAAGGACTTGGAGGAAGGGCTTTGACAAAGGGGAATTACTTGGTGGAAGGAGTATGATGATAGACTATGATGATGAAGAAAGATTATAAAAAAGGCCTATGATGATGAAGAAGAAAAAGAATGAAGGACTATAATGAAGGAGAAGAACTATGACAAACTACTATGATGAAAAAGAATGACTAGGACTAAGGACTATGATGAAGGAAAAGGACTATAATGAAAGACTATGATGAAACACTTGTGTACAGGCACATTACAAATGACTTATCATATATCATATCATATCAAAGTGAAGAACTAGGATGAAGGCCTATGATGATGGATAAGGTGTATTATGAAGGACTACAATGAAGGCGAGGAATATGATGAATGATTTTGAAGAAATACTTTAATGAAGGACTAAGGTGGCCTACGATGAAGAACTGTTAAGAATTTCTATGCAAAAGAACGATAACGAGGAACAACAACTAGGATGAGGAACAATGGTGAAGGAATACAACTAGGATGAAGAACTAGGACAATGAAACATTTTAGGGCGAAGGACTATCAGGAAGGTGTCACGACCCTCGCCCAAAACCCGCTCTGGCAAACCCATTGGCCAGGTGGAGTCAGGACTCTGGCCTCTAGAGCCTGGAATCCTCTTCAAAAGCCCACATGGGGCCAGTCCTGGCGCCTATGGCGCCAGGCTCATACACCATGAAAAACAATGTGCTTGGGAACTACTTTATTGCATTGCCAGCCAACATGGAGGCATCCACATAGCTTGGTTCCTAAGAACCAAGCTATGCGGTCTAGTGTTTTGGGTATGGCAGCCTATGGACTACTTTACCTGGACTATTTTGTTGGGGCTATTTAAACCACACCCGAGCAAGACAACACGCTTTGCGTTACTTTGCAGCTTGCAACGTGACGCTCACCGTGTCCAGCTATTCCCTTGAACCTCGGAGAAGCAGAACCTGCAAGGAGACAAAAGGAACATCATTAGCAGCAGCATCTTACCTGCAGTCTTCCTCTTTAAACACTTGCAGCTATTGAGAACAGCTTCCTCGAATCTGCACGCCTCCCGGACAAAACGACCTGAAAGAGGAAGATAGAGGCAACATTAAAGAAAGCAGTAGAGACATTTACAAATTACGAACTTCTCAAAAGGCTTACCTGGCTGATCGCCTCTCGGCTGGCACCACTCCGGACATTCCACTCGCGCTGAAGAACACCGCGACCTACAATGAAGGAAAACACAGGTTAGCAAAGGCAAGACTTCGCAGCGCTGCGCATAGCGCTTACTTACCGCATCATAGCGCTCTTAATGCGCCATCATTTACCAGCGGGGCTCAACCAAGCCAGTTCGCCCCGCTTAAGCTCCGCATGCCTAAGGGAGAAAAAAGAGACATTTTAAACAAAGAAAGCCATGCAGGATAGCAACAAAACTAAAGAACAGCAATAAGACCTACCTGAACAATATCAAACGGGCCGGCGTCAGTGAAGTAACTGGACCGCACTCGCCCATGAAAGACAACGCGCCCCTGCAAAGAAGGCAGGACGGAGAGCACGCCTAACTCTACCACAAGGCAGAAACTTCCCCGAAGACCACATCAGGGCAAAGCTGAGAAGCATACACGCGAGTAACCCAGCTGGGTGGCGTCCCTGTGGATACCAGGTGAGCGTAACAGAACTCGAAGCCTACCATAACAAATCAACCTGGGTGCCATGGAGACATCAGAAATGGACCAATTGGCCCAATTACTAGGAGATCTTCGTGCTGAGGTTCATTCTGCCCGACAAGAGACTATGCCCTCGGGAGAGACCTAATAGTGACCAAAGAACGCACTGAAGAGATTAGCAGGCAATACTTGCGATCACAGGCAGGACAGACGCCTCTACCTGGAAGCAATCCAACGATGAAAAGCCCTGCCATACCACCCACTCCGGTACAGATCACGTTTCCTGGAACAGTGCCCCTGGCACCACCAGAAAGGTTCTCAGGCGACCCATGGAAGTATGGGGCATTCATCAATCAGTGCCGCCTTCATTTTCTTTGTAGGCCTGGAGCATTTCCAAACGACAAAGCTCGGGTAGCTTTTGTCTTATCATACCTGAGTGGTAGTGCAGCAGATTTGTCGGTGCCGTTGGTAACCCATGACGATCCTCTATTACATGACTTTGGGGGGTTCCAGAGAGAAATGGAAAAAACATTTTGCTCGCCATACCCAGGAACAAGCAGTGGATAATGAACTCTTGTCCCTCCGACAGGGGAATCAGGACTTGTTAACGTACATTGCTACCTTCAACAGACTGGTTGCCGAAGCTAGGTGGCCAGAAAACAAAAGAACCACGTTATTCCATCGAGGCTTACGAGGCGAATTAAAGGATGTCTTAGCCCAGGTGATTTATCCACCCCGAGTCTGTGCAGAATTCATAAATCTGGTCGTGCAGCTAGACCACCGGTTGCAGGACCGAAAGGCAGACCGGTCTAAGACCGACCCTCTGACCGTGTATGTTCGACCAAGGGAAAACACACCCCGTGTACCTGAAAATGCTGTAAAACCCATGCAGATTGGAGGGATACGGCCTCCATTAACAAAACAACAGCGGGACAAAAGAAGACAACAACATCTTTGTTTGTATTGTGGGAAACCAGGACATTTCCTGAAGGACTGTCCAGTAAAACCCCCAAGAAGAACAGTCGGGGCCACGGAGAAGGATGAAGCTAAGGAATCGGAAAATGACCAAGCTCGACAAACGTAAAGGTCAGTTTGTCGAGTGAGAGGAAAGAGTTGCTGACCTCGCACTTTGCAATACCAGTGATCTTAATTGACCACCAACAATCATCAAGAATGCATGCCGTTGAAGCATACATCGATAGCGGAGCAGTTGGAAATTATATTGATCAAGAACTGGCAGCAGAGATGGGGCTTCCTTTGTGTTCTAAGCCAACTATGGACAAGGTAACCACAGTGGATGGGACAGAAATCGCTTCCGGACCGTGCCAGGACGGACATCAGGAGTCTATTTCATTCGATCTCATCAAGGCACCTCAGTTCAGGCTAATACTAGGGATGCCATGGTTGGTTGCTCACAACCCTTTGATAGACTGGCGGGCACGAAAATTAACCTTCCCCGGTGACTGCTCCCCTGCCTGCTATTACCAAGAGGAGAAACCCGACGTCTGTATCCCTATGACTCCCGGAGCGACAGTTTCAACCCTGGGAGCAACTAATACCTTGCCAAGTGAATACCATGATTTCCAGGATGTTTTCAGAAAGGACCAAGCCAATACATTGCCGCCGCACAGGCCCTATGACTGTCAGATCTACCTTGTTCCTGGTGCACAAATCCCTTGCGGCAGGATCTACGCTCTCACAGAACCAGAAAACCTTCATTTGAAATCCTATTTAGACCAGTATCTTGCAAACAGATTTATCCATCCTTCGAAGTCCCCTGCAGCCAGTCCTTTGTTCTTCGTACCGAAAAAGGGATGAGACTTGAGAACCTGTATTGACTACCGCGCATTGAACCAGATCACTGTGAAGAACAGCTACCCCTTGCCACTTATCCCTGAGATGCTAGACCAAGTTAAAGATGCCCAGATTTATACCAAATTGGACCTTCGAGGAATGTAGCAGCTGGTCCGAGTCAGAAAAGGAGATGAATGGAAAACCGCCTTCCGTACTAAGTACGGCTTGTTTGAATATCAAGTCATGCCCTTCGGGTTATGCAACGCTTCTGCGGCATTCCAACATTTCATGAATGACGTCTTAAGGGAGTTAATTGATGTGTGCGCCTTAGTGTACATAGACAACATCTTAGTATACTCAGCCTCGGAACAAGATCATGTCAGGCACGTTCGTTCAGTCCTCACCAAGCTCCCTCAACATCGCTTGTTTGCAAAGCTTGAAAAATGCTTTTTTTCACATCACCGAAGTAGAATGTCTTGGTTTTATCCTTACTCCAGGAGGCATCAGAATGGACGTGCACAAGGTAGATGCCATTCTGAAATGGCCTTCACCGACGTCTCTGAAAGGGGTACAAAGCATGCTGGGCTTTGCAAACTTCTACCGCCGGTTCACCCCAGACTTCTCTCAGGTTGTGCACCCAATCACAGTACTATTACGAAAAAACAATAAAAAGTTTGCTTGGACCGAAGAAGCAGAAGAAGCCTTTCAGGAACTTAAATGAAGGTTTACCTCCGCTCCAATCCTGCGACATCCTCGTCCAGACCTCCCTTATGTCGTTGAAACAGCATCCAGTCTCGCAATGGGGGCTGTCCTTTCACAGAGAGACCCGGAAACTGACCAGCTACATCCTGTGGCCTTCTGGTCGAAAAGGTTCTCACCTCCAGAGATTAATTATGCCATCACAGACAAGGAACTCCTGGCTATCAAATCCGCCTTTAAAGCCTGGAGGCACTACCTTCAGGGGGCCAGACACACCATTACAGTCATGTAATGCGGATGCCTTATCTTGCATGGGCATAGATGAAATAGTATATACAACTCCAGACCCAGTACCTATTATACCTGAAGACAAACTCTTGGGTATCACGACAGCTTTAACACAAGCAGAACTATGAAAAGAAATCCAATGGACAATGAATCCTGATGCCTGCCTCGCATGGCAAACTCAAGGAAAACAATATACCATCAAAGACCATCTACCCTTTTTTAGGGATCGCCTATATGTACCCAAGAAGGAATTACAACAGCATATTATTTTAAACTATCACGATTCACTGATCGAAGGGCATCCTAGGATCGCCAAAACCCTAGCTAAGGTGAAAGAGAACTTTTGGTGGCCTACCTGGCGTAAGGACATCATTCAGTATATTCAGTACTGCGGTGTCTGCGCACAAAATAAATCACAGAAACAAAAACCATCTGGTCTCCTACAACCATTGGACATTCCTCTAGTTCCATGGCACACTCTTTCCCTTGACTTCATCACTGATCTACCTCCAAGCCAAGGGTTCAACACCATCCTTGTAGTTGTGGACTTATTCTCGAAGATGGCCCATTGTATTCCTCTCGAAAGGCCTCCCAGATGCAGCCACTTTAGCAAAAGTGTTCCTGGAGGGCGTGGTTAAGCTACAGGGCTTCCCTTCAGTTCTGGTCTCTGATCGAGGCAGCCAGTTTGTTTCAAACGTCTGGAAAAAATATTGTGCAATGGCGCAGATCGACGTTCGGCTATCTACCAGTCACCATCCCCAAGCGGACAGCCAAACCGAGAGAACCAATCAGACACTCAAGCAATATTTACGGTGCATGCTGCACCACGAACAAAGGAATTGGAAAGACCTACTATGGATAGCCGAATATGCATATAACAATTCTTTGCATTCAAGCACGGGACAAATGCCCTTCTATACCCTTTATGGCAGACATCCACGTACCTCTGAACTAGACCTTCCAGCCAGCTTGGAAATGCCAGCGGTAAAAACTCTACACACAACCATTACTCAGGCTTTCAAAAGGGCAAAGGAACACCTATTCATGCCAAAGAAAAACAAAAGAGATTTGCCGGCCAACACCGGAAAAAGGCCCCTGATTATCAAGTAGGAGACAAAGTTTGGTTAGCCGCTAAATTGGTACCCATCAAGGGAACCCGGACCTTTCATCCCAGTTTCTTAGGACCCTATACCATTAAGGCAATTATCAACCCAGCAGCCGTGAAACTGGATTTACCACCTAATCTACACATCCACCCGGTATTCCATGTGTCCCTCCTGAAACCAATGCAACCCGGCACACGGATTGGGACACCGCCTAAACCCATACTTGTTGACGGAGAACCAGAATTCGAAGTCAAAGATATCTTGGACTCTAAATACTCTAGGACCAAGCTATATTATCTTGTCGATTGGAAAGGATTTGGACCACAAGATAGATCCTGGGAGCCCAGTGAGAATATCCACGCACCACGTCTAATCAGGAAATTCCATCGGAACTTCCCAACCAAACCTGGGCCAGACAGAAGGAACACCATGGGAGGGGCCTTAGTGGGGAGTGCTGTCATGACCCTTGCCCAAAACCCCCTCTGGCAAACCCATTGGCCAGGTGGAGTCAGGACTCGGGCCTCTAGAGCCTGGCATCCTCTTCAAAAGCCCTCATGGGGCCAGTCCTGGCAGCTATGGCGCCAGGCTCATACACCATGAAAAACAATGTGCTTGGGAACTACATATTGTATTGTCAGCCAACATGGAGGCATCCACATAGCTTGGTTCCTAAGATCCAAGCTATGCGGTTTAGTGTTTTGGGTGTGGCAGCCTAGGGACTACTTTACCTGGGCTATTTAAACCACACACGAGCAAGACAATACGCTTCGCGTTACTTTGCAGCTTGCAACGTGACGCTCACCGTGTCCAGCTATTCCCTCGAACCTCGGAGAAGCAGAACCTGCAAGGAGACAAAAGGAACATCATTAGCAGCAGCATCTTACCTGCAGTCTTCATCTTTAAACACTTGCAGCTACTGAGAACAGCTTCCTCGAATCTGCACGCCTCCCGGGCAGAACGACCTGAAAGAGGAAGATAGAGGCAACATTAAAGAAAGCACTAGAGACATTTACAAATTACGAACTGCTCAAAAGGCTTACCGGGCTGGTCGCCTCTCGGCTGGCACCACTCCGCACATTCCACTCGCGCTGAAGAACACCGCGACCTACAAGGAAGGAAAACACAGGTTAGCAAAGGCAAGACTTCGCAGCGCTGCGCATAGCGCTTACTTACCGCATCATAGCGCTCTTAATGCGCCATCATTTACCAGCGGGGCTCAACCAAGCCAGTTCGCCGCGCTTAAGCTCTGCATACCTAAGGGAGAAAAAAGAGACATTTTAAACAAAGAAAGACATGCAGGATAGCAACAAAGCTAAAGAACAGCAATAAGACCTATCTGAACAATATCAAACGGGCCGGCGTCAGTGAAGTAACTGGACCACACTCGCCCATGAAAGACAATGCACCCCTGCAAAGAAGGCAGGACGGAGAGCACGCCTAATTCTACCACAAGGCAGAACCTTCCCCGCAGACGATACATCAGGGCAAAGCTGAGAAGCATACCAGAGAGTAACCCGGCTGGATGGCGTCCCTGTGGATACCAGGTGAGCCTAACAGAAGGAGAAGGACTCTGAGGAAGGGCTATGATGCAGTACTGTGACAAAGAAGATGGACTAGGATAAATGATTATGACAAAGGAGAAGTACTATGATGAAAGACTATGATAAAGGTCAGGCAATATGACAAAGGATTGTTTACAGACCTATGATGAAGGAAAAGGACTATGATGAAGGAAAAGGACTGTGATGATGGAAAATGACCAGGACAAAGGAGAAGAACTATGACAAAGGACCATAATGAAGGAGGACTATGGTTGAGGAAAGGGACTTTGACAAAGCATTATGATGAAGGACTATAACAAAGGAGAAAGACTAGGATGAAGGACTAAGATCAAGTAGAAGGACTAAGAAAAAGGATTATGGTGAACAAAAAGGACTATGATGAAGGAAAATGACTATGATGAAGGATAAGGTCTATGACAAAGGAATATGACAAAGGTGTAACACTAGATCAAAAAACGATGTTGAAAAAGAAGGCTTAGGACAAGGAACTAGGTGGAGGAGATGGATTATGATGCGGGAGAAGGATATGATGAAGAACTGTGACGGGATTATGATGGAGGAGGGCTGGCATGAAGGACTATGATAAAAGAGAAGGACTATTAAAAAGGACTAGGGTGAAGGGGAAGGACCATGATGAAGGAGAAGGACCGGGACAACAGTGATAGCCATGGTACCAGAGCAATACATCTGAGAGCAGGACAGACACAAAAGCTCACATTGAAAACAATTCTTAATCCTTGCATTGTTTGGAATGACATATTAGGAAGACACCCATTACTCACAAAGCTAGGAGCATGGAACCTTAATGTGAAACCCAGAAGATTAGAAAAAAAACATTAATATTGTAGAGCAAACGTGAAATCTAATATTCTAAAACATATTATCTGAAAGCAAAATGTGTTTTGCACTTATCTTACTTCACTTACAGTCAAAAGATTTGTATAGGTATACTTAAAATTCCATTACTGCAACCATGGCTTATAAATAAAGCATGTGTCTGCAACTCCCTGGATGCCTCACCCATGAAAATAACCTCTTTTGATTTCAATGCATAATTAAACTAAAGAGAGGCCCTTAACACCACTGTACAAACTGACGTGTTTAGTCAGAGGCAAGTACATTTGTTGTTGGGGCTCTGCACATTGTAAACGGCATATAGTGATTGAATTACAGTTTAATTATTGGTCAGTTGTAATGCGCCTATACACAAGTGTTTTGAGAAGCAGCAAGGCAGGGGTTGAACAGGTAGGAGAAAAAGTAGTGATCCTAGTAGGCTTTGCGGCATTCAGATCGTGCAAGTGTGGTAACGAGAAGAGCTTTGGGGAGGGGTGGTGGAGACGTGCAGAACTGGGATAATGGGCCCAATGAGAAGGAGAGTGCCATGGGAGGCCAGGTGGACAGGGCCAGGGGGTAGCAGAGAGTGAAGGGGGTCCAAAACAAACTGCACGCTAAGGGGTTGGAATGGATCCAAATGGTGCATGCCAGCCAGACAGTGTAGGCGGGTGGGACCATGAGGGCAAGTGCAGGATGAGGGCGGGAGGGGGATTTCAGGGCAGAAAGGTGCAGAGGTAGACCTGGGCAAGGGGGGCCTGGTGTCATGTATGACTCTGAAGGAACCAGGCTGCCAGTCAAGGCAAAGGGGACATTAGCATGGGAGGGGGAGGGAGAAGAAAGAAAAGAAAAGGAGGTCTTGAGGAGCTTCCAGAATTTAAGGAGATCCGGCTTAAGTCTGAGAGGGGCAGGGAGGCGATTCCAGAGGGAGGCCCCTGCGGAGGAGAGAGATCTGATTTGCAGAGAGTTAGCGAGGTCCCAGTCCCCAGAAAGCCTTGTGGATGATGCAGAGGGTCTTCAACTTGATCCTCGCACCAACCGGGGGCCAGTGGAGAGATTTAAGGGCTGGCGAGATGCACCTATAAGTCTAACAGTCCTATTCTGGATTAGCTGAAGGGGGCAAAGGGAGGAGTTAGGCAGATTGAGTAGTTAGGCAGATTGAGGAAGAGGCTGTTGTAGTAGTTCAACCTGGAGAACCAGAGCTCTGGAGATACTGAGGAAGGAAGGGGAGAATGCCTCTGAGGAGGTGCAGCTGAAAGTGGGCCTTCTTGGCCAGGCCCGTGATGTGAGGAGAGAAGGAGAGAGAGGAGTCGAAGATGACACCAAGGTGTTTTGCTTCACAGGACGGTAAGGAGAGGATGCCCAATGAGGGTGGCCAGAGTGTGGGAGCGAAAGAGGGAACAGGGGTCCAAATGAGAAGGATCTTTGTCTTTCTGGCATTAAGGCATAGAACATTAGTAGTAGACCACGCCTGGATAGCGGACATGCAGTCAGGAATGAGAGAGGAAGAAGAGGAGGTAGAGGAGGAAAGCTTGAAAGAGAGTTGTGTGTCATCAGCATAACACTGGAAATTAGGAGAGAAGGTGGAGATCAAATGGACTTGAGGGGCCAGGTGGATATTGAAAAGCTAGGGTGAAAGAATAGAGCCCTGAGGGACGCCACAGGTGGAGAGTGAGATGATGGAGAGAAAAGGGACGGTTGGATCTGGGAAGGTCGGTCAACCAGTCCAGAGCCAGGTCCGTGATGCCAAGGGTGTCGCTTTATCAGGGTGGCATGATTGACTGTTTCAAAAGCCGAGGGCAGGTCCAGAAGGATGAGGACAGAAGTCTGGAATCAAGATTAGTGAGCAAGTCTTCACCAGAGTTCAGGAGAACAGTTTCCGTGCTTCTAGCAGCTCTAAAGACTGACTGGTGGTCATGGAGGCAACCAAAAGATTCATTGTGGTGGACAAGCTGGGAGATGGCCAGTTTCTACAAGTGTTTGCCCAAGATGGGGGTAGTGGAAATAGGGCTGTAGTTTTCCGGATAGGAAGGGTCGGCAGAGGGTTTTTTGAGGAGAGGGAGTACAAGGGAGTGCTAGAAGAGTGTGGGGAATGATCCAGTGGCAAAGCAGTGATTGCAGAAATCGGCCAAGGCTGGAGCAAGGGAGAACATTTTGTTCTTGATAGTTCTGGAGGAGCAGGAGTTCTGTTTGGATGAGACCTTCATAGAGTGGACTAGTCTAGAAACCTCATCAGGTGTTATGGGAGAAAAAGAGGGAAGTAGACAGGGATGGGAGAGGGGAGTCAAGGGAGGCCAGAGAGAAGGGGAGGGGGAAGGTAGAGGAGTGGAGGTGAGTGAGGAGAGGATATCCTGAGTTTTAGAAATAAAGTGAAAGGCCAGAGAAATACAGAAGGCAAGGGAGGAGTGGAGACTGCAGCACGGTTGGCGACTTCCTTCCAGATTTTGAAAAGTTCAGCTGTGTTGTTAGTGGCAGCAGCGATGCGGGCTTCGATATATGCCTTCTTCTTAGAGCAGATGGCGAGTCTGTATTGCCTTTGGAGCATGCAGCAGGCCAATTAGTCATAGGATGTGCTTGAAGCCTGCCACTTCCGCTCGGCCGCTCTGCACTTGGGTTTCAGAGCGGCCAGATCAGAATCATACCAGGAGTTGCACTTGAAAGCGGGCTTCATGCAGATCCTCATGGCAGGGGCAAGGATGTGTTGGAAATGGAGAGTTGAAGGTTAGAGGGCTGTGTCAGAATAAGAGTCAGTAGGAGGGGGAGTGCAGGTGGCGGCAATAGCAGCAACTGACACATGCTTTATCTGTCGAATGAATGAGAAGACGGCTGGCAGTGCGGACGGAGGCTTAGCCAGGCGACCATGGAGGTCAAGGTGAGAGGACAGGAGAGCATGATCAGACCAGGAGAGAGGAGTAACGAGAAATTTGAAAATGGGAAGGCCTGAGGAGATGAGAGCATCCAGGGTGCGTCCTGCAGAGTGCGTCAGACCGGAGGGAAGAATGCAGAGGGAGAGATAGCTACAGAGGTTGCAGAAAGACACAGAGGCCACATCAGGGGAGTCGAGGTGAATATTGAAGTCTCAGAGGAAGAGAAGCTTGGAGGAGGAGATCAGGAGGGAAGAGGTGAGGTCAGCCCATTCAGAGATAAAGTGGGAGACTTGACAGGGGGCCTATAGATGGTGGCCAGAGTCAGAGAGAGACCTGAGAGACATCGAGCCTGCATACAAAGCATTCGAAAGAGGAATAGGTCTCAGTGGGTATCATAGTAACAGGGACCCACTCAGGGAAGATGAGGGCCACTCTGCCCCAGGCCGGTTAAGCGTGGGTTCAGAGAGGATCTTGTAGCCATCAGGGAGGACAGCGTCAAAACCCTTGACTGAGCTGTCCATGAACCATGTCTCAGTGAGAGCGAGTGAGGATAATGTTACCTGGAATGGTCTCTGTCCCCCAGGTAATCAACAGATATAGACAAGATAATGGACCGAGATCAAAAGGTTAGTAAATTCAGAAAAATATATTTATTTTCATACAGTATTAATATTTAATGGTAATAATCCAACCAATACATTAAAACCTACATTTCCAATTCATCCATAATGGCTCACACTCCATTTAGTCTATTCCCTCAGGCGTACTCATTCATACGTACATTCGCAATACTCACTATACAGTTCCAATATCGGCCTTGTAACATGCATGGCCTCTTTACACTAATTCAACAATTTTCTACACTACATATGTATACTGGTGTGTCCCTCTATTATGCAACAAATGTTGTCAGATGTGGTCAAGACGTGTTTCAGTCAGAATTGGCGTGCCTTGATACTTCTCTCCAAACTTCTTCAAGACGGAAGTGGGTGCCTTGCTGTACCCCACTGCTACGCCTTATGGAGTTGGTGTCTCATCTAAAAAAGTAATAAACACACCTATTACCACCAGTGTTCTAACCACCCTCATTCGTTCTACATTTGCATGTAACCACAAACTTACCCCGAGAGGATTCTGGATGGAAGTTTGAGACCATGGGATTTCACTTGAATGCTCACGCGACTTGATTACTTCTGGCAGAGCCTGTCAAAGAGACAGTAAAGTAAGGGAACAGGTGGCCATAGAATAACCTGACCATGTCTAGGGCCATAGCTATCTCCCCACAAGGTTTGTGTACTTTTCAAGCCATCTTGAAGTACACAAACAATAGTAAGTCACGCAACCAAATATATAAATCGAAGCATTTCAGCCCCCGGGCCTGGCTGCGCTTTATAAATAAATAAATACAAAATACTATGGTTTGTGTACTTTTCAAGCCATTTTTATGGCTTGCATACTACACAAACCATAGTAAGGTACCCATACAAATATATAAATGCTTACACACATTTATATATTTGTTTGCATACCTTACTATGGTTTGTGTACTTTTTATGCCACGCCCATCCCACAAGCCATGCCCCCAAATGAGCCCCCCTTGATTTCTTACCCCACTTAAAGCCCTGTCTGCCAGTATCTGCGTATCAAGGGGAAAGGCACCACAATGGAGAACCAATCCTGGTGCCTCTAAAAAGGGGAACAAAGCACATGTCCTGAACCTCACACCCAAACAGGAGACCAACGCGGGCATGATGAGATGGGTGTGGGGACCCGCTCAACACCACTGACGTGCCTCACCAAGAAAAACATGGCACACATGTGCAAGCCAATTGAGCTACTTTGTTCTTCTGCCCACTTCTACTTTCACTTTCCCCAGCACAGCTCATCTACTTCCCCTTACCTCAGTTCTTCCTGCCCCAACCTGAACCACATCAGATGATTATGTGGACAGGGCTGGGACATGACACAGGAGTCTGTTGGCCTGGGGCGATCATGTTGGGACTACTATATTGCTTTTGCTGGTTGCATGTACCTGGAGATTTCCTGGGGTAAAACTGAGTAGCCAAGTGATGGTGAGTGCAGAAGTTAGCAAATGTCTAACTGGAGACGTTAGGGCATGCACCAGGCTCGGACTGGCCCATAGGACAATAGGCCCATGGCCGAACCAAAAACACAAAATGCTGGTGTGGGCAAGTTTTTGGGGTCAAAGTGGGCCACTTTGTGGGCCAATGTGGGCCTGTTTGATGAGTTACTTCGCTATGCGGCTAGTAGTTTTGACCAGTGTTGCTGAATAAGTATTCTTTTAAGTGCACAATTGGCATCACATTTGATTATTTATTTATTACAGTATGGCTTAAACAACATTACAAATTGACAAGGGGGGGTCCTGGGAGTCTCTCTGCCAGACATTAGTCCTGGTTACGAGAGATTTACCCAGAGTCTTTAGCTCACTATCTTTCACAGAGAAGAAATATCCCAAACATATCAGTCTTTGTCCTGCCCTGGGGCAGTCCAGCACCGAAATGCTAGGCAATTCTCCTCTGAACAAGAGTACCAACAGCATCCCCAGACACGTGTTTCGGTCTGGTTGCACCTCATCAGTAGGAAGGAGCTGTGCCTCTCTAAGAATAGTGAGCAAGGGGTCCACGTCTGGATTCCCCTCGTAACTAAGGGTGAGACCCAAAGTTACTTAAATATGCAAATTGACAAGGGGGGGTCCTGGGAGTCTCTCTGCCAGACATTAGTCCTGGTTACGAGAGATTTACCCAGAGTCTTTAGCTCACTATCTTTCACAGAGAAGAAATATCCCAAACATATCAGTCTTTGTCCTGCCCTGGGGCAGTCCAGCAACAAAATGCTAGGCAATTCTCCTCTGAACAAGAGTACCAACAGCATCCCCAGACACGTGTTTCGGTCTGGTTGGACCTCATCAGTAGGAAGGAGCTGTGCCTCTCTAAGAATAGTGAGCAAGGGGTCCACGTCTGGATTCCCCTCGTAACTAAGGGTGAGACCCAAAGTTACTTAAATATGCAAATTGACAAGGGGGGGTCCTGGGAGTCTCTCTGCCAGACATTAGTCCTGGTTACGCCTTTTGCAACATTTCATAAAACAATCAGAGCATATGCAAAGATATTAAAACACTCCCCTTGGGTACTATTCAAACAGTGGGCCTCATTAGGAGTGTGCCAGTCCGATAAAAACGTTGCCGGCAAGCCTATTGGCACCGTTGTTACCGGACCGGCACCCACCTGAAGACTTTCACGGAAGCACCGGAACGTTATAAACGTTGCTTGTGCTTCTGTCATTCCCATTGAGTCCTATGGGACTCAACTGGGAATGGGGATTAACGATTTTCCGGCGCCTGACTTCCAGGAACACCGGGATCGTAATCCCCTGGTGTTTCTGTGAAGCCAGGTGCCAGAAAAAATCACAAGTCCGGTGGCAGCCTGCCGTTTTTACCGGTACGGCTACCGCCAGACTTGTAATGAGGCCCAGTGTCACAAAAGGAATGAATAGCCTTTGCAACAGTGGGCCACTTTTTCATTGGTGCCCGAGACAGTTATGGCCCAGTTCCACCAAGGCCTGCACTGGCAGAGAGGCATTTGCCAGGTTCTTGCTAGGCCGTTCTGGCATAGACCAGCCTCATATTTATGTTTCCTGTAGTTTTGTGGAATACGCAGCTGGATGCTGAGTTGCTTGAGCGGTGCAATTCTCATCACCTTGGCCAATGCATAGTGCAGCAGCAGGAAAAATGAATTATGCTCACGTGCACGAGTACTTCCGCAGAGTGGACAGGAATGTGCTTGCCACTCCCTTTTATTTATAACACATTGCCCCGATGCACGTGCACCGACTTTCAGCATATGACTGCTCCCTGAAACGAATAATGCTAAAATTAAGACCGTTCCGTATCATTTCAGGATCCTGTAATTGTATTACATTTTCAGTAACTCACGTTCTAACCCCCGGGCCCAGATGAGGCACGCTCCAATGAGACGCCCCAAAAAGCACGGCTTTCATCTAGGTTCATGCTGGTAGGCCTGTGACTATACCTTAACTTGAGTGTCAATCAAGAGGCGCAGGCGTAAAGCAATCTCTTTCTGAAGGAGATACTTTCCTTCGTTCGGGTGCCCTTGAGCGTTTCATTTAATAAACGAGCAAAAATTGGATCCGGGCAGGGGAAAAAAGTGATCCGTGTAATGGACATACCACAGACTCAACTTTCTGCTCCCGAGCAGGTACTTACACGTTACAAGGCTCAATGTAAAAAAAAACAAAAAAAAAACGGCAGTATATTTCAAGATCGTATCTACTCGTGAAGGGTTTCAGGTCACGTTGCCGTTGCATCTCTTGGGGTGAAAGAGAAGTCATGCAGTGGGACGGAGAGCAGTACTTGGAGGGGAGTCCTACACCACCCGTGAGTAGGTCAAATATTCACAGCTCTTCTGAAATAAAGTCACCTTCAAACTGAAAGTGCTTTTACGTCCCAACAGTTGCACCAACGCCCCAGCAATGGCAGACTTAAAACTATGGGTCCTGTGGTTAAGAATATAAAAGATAGGTTATGCAGGTGGGCATGTGAGAGAGGTTGTGTTTGAGGGGGGCATATTTTGTAGGTTCCCTTTTAGGGGTAAATTATAACGTTTATTGGTTGGAAAACTGACTCAATCCCTTTTTGGTGATCTCAGTTTGAGCAGTAAAAGAAAATAAGGCCCTAGGGAAAGCGATTTGCACGAGATCACACAATTTGTTATGTTAAGAAGGTGGGCTATGATAGCAGGTGTCCTTGTTTTACAGGTATGTTATGTTATTGGGCATTTGTATAGCGCCTTTCACCATTAGTATGATCTCAACACGCTGTGGGTTGAACGCCCTCGGGACCCTAGACCAGGTCATTGGGGAAACTGGGGTAGTAAGCAGTGCGTGTGTGCTTAGGGACAATGCTATGTAATGCTACTTCCTGTTTTGTTAAGGGGTGAAAGTTCGTGTTCCATTGCTTCCATTGATGCCACTTCGGGGTGGGGTAAAATGACATCGCTTCCTGGCATGTCATCAGAGGTCAAGGGTCATGTGATGTCACTTCCACTACCCCAGGCAAATTAGTAAAATAGAGGGATGGAATCCTGACAGCCAATCAGGATCAAGGGCTTCAGGGCAATTTTCACCCATGTAGCCATAAGATGCTGATGCCCGTCAGGATCTCAATGTACATCCTGTCGTTCGCTGCTCACCCCACTTGGTCCCCCACCCGTTCCTCAACATTTACCTTTATCTTCTGCAGGCCAACCACTCCTTCCTTGTCCCACAGCCCCGGTGCGGCTCGGTTGTTCCAGGCTCCCCTGTGGCTTTGCCTCCAGACGGAAGAAATGAATAATGGACTATTCTCCCTCAGTGACCTAGAAAATGAAACCCATTCTTTATTTCTGTGGCATGGAAGCAGAGCTGCAGGGTGGGGGTCAGGAAAAAGGTGGCTGCCATGGGCTTTGCCGCCTCCACCTAGCAACCAGCCAAGGGTGCCAATAGCATCATTACCCGCAGCTAGAGGCAGAACCGATGCAAAACCGCATAATGTTTTTCAAATAATAGCAGGGATGTCACTTGGGGGTCACCAGCATATCTTTTTTTAATTTTGTTTGTTTTAATATAAACCCCTGGGCTGTGGCCAGCGACATGTGGCTCTTTGTTTCTGGAGTGGCTGGCTTTCTTGTTCAGGCCTCTAAATCTAAAAAAAAGGGGGGCTCCTCAAGTGAAACACTTTGAGCAGTGACCCTAAATAAGAAAGAATAGGAATAACAAATAATTTTTCTTTCTGGAATTCTATACAATAATTGCTAGACTCATTAAATGTTTATTTCAGGCACATTTCAGGGGTGAGTCACTGATTTAGTCTGTTCTTAAACACCTCAAATTCACAATGCAGAAAAAACATCCAAAAAGCATTTAGAGTAGAATAAGCATCCATTTTGGACTATGTATTTAGCTTTTTGCAAGTTGCATTTATAGCATATTTATTTCTGTCGTTGCCTCTAATACGATCATCATAAAACATTCCAACTCAGTGTCCTCGGTCACGTGACAAAATCTATGGGCCTAGAAGCTTGCGTACAATGTACAAATGTTTGACCATGGCACATACAGAGGCCCTTGAGCTCATTGTGCCACAATGAATGTTTTGTTGTAATGTGTCTATCTTTCCTATCTCCCTGGCATGCTGTTCAGGATGTTTGTTTGCATGTATGAAGTACCAAGTGCCCAGAGTATGGGATGCCATATGAGTGCGCTACTTTTCCTGCGCTACTCTGAATTATTTAATACATAGTTATGAAGCCTTTCACCAGAGTGTAATTTGCTTTTTGACTTTGAGAACATTCAGACATGTAATAGTCCATTTTACGATAGCCGGTAAATAGCTCAGTGGGTTCAGCACTCGCTACTGTGGGGGTGTGTGTGTGTGTGTGTGTGTGTGTGTGATATCTTCACATTGCAGGTTTGAATCCCGGCAAAGCCAACTCAGCCTTTCATCATTCTGAGGTCGATAAATGAGTTACAACACAGGTTGGGTGATATTGTATATATATTTGTTCTATATAAAGCACTTAAGGGTAAGTGCTATATAATAACACATCATTATCATTTGGCCTAGGATGTCTGCTTGCATTCACATTAATTTGGAAATATGGGCCTATACACACTGATATTAACGATGCATATGGTGATCCATTCTTGCATGAAATGTATATCACATTACAGTGATCTCATAACCATATTTTTTGTAGTGTAATTAGGAACAATGCTATGTGACGCCCCTTTTGTCAAGAGGTGAAAGGTTGTGCTCCATCGCTTCCCGTCATGTCATTTCGGGGGGGGAGGGGTCAAATGACATCACTTCCTGGGATGTCATCAGAAGTCAAGGATCGTGTGATGTCACTTCCGCTACCCCTGGCATTTTGGTGAAATAACGACCCTGAATAATTGTATTAATTTCATCAGCATTAAGGATGAAATTCTGAGGCACTTTGCTGGGATTCCATCCTGTGACCGGCTGCAGAACTAACTCAAATATATGCAGCAAGCATTTAACTCACTGAGCTACCTTCCCTTTGGGTAATTTGTAGAATGTATAATGAAACATTGAAAAAAACTCAAACATAAGACAAAAAGTCACATTAAGCAAAGAGTAAACAAAGATCGCACACACATACGCTGAAATGATAATACAAATACAGCTCCTTACACATAAAAAATTCTAAAGATGCCATTGGAAATTCTACTGCACATTTTTTTTTAATGTCCTTATGTCAAGTGATAAAGCTCCCTCTTCTACAAGAACTTCTTGGGGTGGTTTCTTTCTAATTTTGAAAATGTAGGTTGAAACGCATGCCCCTAAATTTTTCAATGTTGAAACGCATGCCCCTAAATTTTTCAATTTTGAAAAGCAACGCTACTTTCCAACAGTGCTTTTTCAATCAGTGATGAATCACTTTATGTCATATGAGTGTGAAAGCCAATAGGCCACGGGTGACGAGTTCAGTGTACAAGGTAGCAAGGAAATTGCCAGGAGTGGAAGCTGCTACCTCTATCTATCCCTCTATGATGTCCATGGGCATAAAGGATATGGAAGACTCCTATTTTGACAACTGTGGACACTGACTGACTTGTGCGCTCAAAATGAGAACATGACCTTGGGTGGGTCCTTGGTGACCATACCTGGTCTCTTCTGTATTCTAGAATCAGGGGCGTCTCTGCTTCTGGCAACATTAGACAACATCTGTACTTCTTCATTCACAGAGCCTTAATTAGTCCTCTGAAATTATCCAAATCTAAGGCTGGTGCAGATAGTAAATGTTGGTTGTCTGGTGGTGCCCTTGCTTCCTAATAACATGTGCTTTTGACTGTCCATTTGTATTTAAGTTTTGGCAGGAGATATGGAGATTTCTTACGCTAGTCTTTACTGTTAATGTCCCACTAACGTTCATGAATGTTTTCCTTGGTAGGCTGGCTGTCAATGATATTAATTTACATACTTCTGCAAAGCTATATGATCTGTTCATCGCTCTTGCTCTTAAGCTCATCATAACCAATTGGAAATGCTCGTAAAATATATCCATTAAAGGTTGGTGGAACAACATCTGCCATGTGCAAAGAATCGAACTCTGTATGGCTATATGCATGTATACTATACCCAAGTATAATGCCAAATGGACTCATTTCATTAATTATCTAGACTACTTTAGTATGACATCTCAAGGTTCCTGAGCTGTTTATATTTTATCTGTTGGAGTGCTTGGTGCTTTTCCTGTTCCTTTATATTGGATTATCAGATTCTGTCAATGTCATGAATTAATTAAGGATTCAAAATATTATTTTGTTGTACATCCCTTCCCCTCTCTCCTTCCCACTGTTCGCTTGTTTGTTCCCCTGTCCGTTCCCCCCATAAGTCTTCGGCTCATGGCTTGCAGATTTTGGTACATGAGTATTTCCTCACTTATTAGTTCTATGGCTTCACTCATTCTGCTATGTTTCACTGAGTTGCCTTCGTTCATATTTTGTTAATCAGTACTGTTCATTATTGTCTGCATTGTTAATATTATTTATTTAATTTGTAGGTGTCCTTTACATTTTTTATGAAACAGAGTAGAAGCAAAAGTAAAAGGCCGATTTTACCTGTTTTTACACTTTACTTTTGCACTCCATTTTTGCAAAAGTTGAAAATTGCATGCTAACGTTGGCGGTCCTCTGTATGTTTTACAATATTACCTCTGATATGTTATCCGGTTTGAATGTGGGCATGTTCCTGTACAGCACAATGACACCACTGTTTGAAAATGCTTATATAGGAAAATTAAATACAATTAATAGTCTATCATTACACCATAGCTTGTCAACAAGCTCCAACTAGCCCCTCCAATGTCCCTGATCCCTACCACACCCTGCCTAAATACACTTCCGGCCTGTGTTGACGCATTTTAATTCCAACTTAACAATTACGTTGTATCCCGCCCAAGCACTCACTTTTTAAATTAACTCTTAGCATGTTTAAGGAATTAAGAACATTGTGCAGAGAAACTTGACTCTCAGCAATTAACTTCAGACACCCTGTAAAATAGTCTGTCCTTGCCTCACCGTCATGTTAAATGTGCACATTGTCACATTTTCAAACATTATAAATTGCAACATGTTTACATAGTGGAAAAACAGACAGAACTATAGGGGGGTGGGGGGTTTGAGGATTTTCCTTAAAAAACACGTTTGTTTTTAAGGACGGTATATTAAGTAAGTTTGGCATGTTGGTTAGATTCACAATAGGATAGCGAGTAGAGCGCTCGCTTTGACATCAGTGCAGAGCCTGCCAACGCAGGCTTGAATCCCGGCAGGGCCAAACTCAGCCTTTCATCCTTCTGAGGTAGATAAAAGAGCACCACACAACGTGGGTAATAATAAGCAGCGCTCAGATGCCCGAGGGTTCGTAGCGATATATAAATGCAAAATTATTATGATTAAATTTGACCTGTTGGCCCTCTGAGCCTGTAAATTCGTTGTCTTCGTGAATGCACTCATTAGCATCTTATAAAGTAGACTCCCATCAAAGTTGTTCTACAATTCTCAGAGAACCCAAAATAATGGGGCAAGGGTTACCCTCTGCCTATGGAGGATGTGACAACATCACATTTGCACTAAAGAAAGCCCGCAAACTACCAATTAAGGAGACTTTGCAGTTTAAAACCCTGTGAATAATTCACTAAGACCCATACAGTGGCGCCAAGGATTTCCATCTACCAATCAACAAGACGTCTGAGATTGCCCTTCCATAATCTGTTTGCAGTCCTCAATGCTAATAAAATGCACACAATTCGGTGTGATGGCAGAACCCTTCAAGTGCAGGGATCCAAGCTCCATAGCATCATTTTTGCAGCTAATACTTGAAAATTACAAATTTGAATTCAGAAAAGTGTAACAACACACCTCTTACACATAGCTTTCAGCCAAGAAAAACAATGATCCCCTTCCCAATCCTTTTGAGCATCAGCCATTAGTCTCCAGCACTCAGTGCTTACGTTGCAGCAGACCACAGGCTCGCCTTCCTTGGTGCTCATGTTAGCAAGAAGCAATCTGGTGTCGCCAGGTGAGTTTGTTTCTGAGGGAGCAAGCAACACATTGGCTGTCCATGCAGATGGCCCCATTTATATTGGGGGTCTGCAACCTTCGGATCTCCAGCTACAACTCCCACCAGCCCTCCTCAGGATAGCCAATTGTGAAGGATCATGGAAGATGTACATCTGGAGAGCCACAGTTTGCACGCCCCTGCTTTATATCAAAAGAGATGGGGAGTGCGTGAAGGGTCAACAGGAACCTGCACTGGTGACATGAAAGCCACACCAGAGGTTATTGAGGCAGTGATATGGTTTCACATAGGCATCTTTATTAAAGGGCAGGGCGGTCTAGGACTGTTGTTGGAGGTAGAATGCTTAGCAGATGTTCTGGCCCTGTGCTCCTCATAGAGATTTGCTACATATTTAGCTGGAGCTTCCCAAACACCCAAGGGTTTATTGTTCTGCGTGACAGAATGCCACAGTGTGATCATCTAAAAGCAGGCATAGTGGGTATCTAAAGTTCTCACCCTCACTTTCCATTTGTCCATCACAGTATGATCTTACAGAACCTTCCAGTCAGATCTGGATTTACCTAACCAAAACAAATATATATGAGAATAGATCTATTCACCAAGTTTCAAAATCGCAAGGGAAGGTAAGCAGATATTGTGAGACACAAATTGGTTGGCCACGCATGCTGTGGTATTCGTACCAAATACATAAAACCTAACCTGTGTTGAGATAATCGTCTGAAATTAATGATACATGATTGCTTTGTGGGTTGACATGTGAACTTCAACGGAATGCATGTGCAAATGTCTGGCAGGGTTTGTATGTTTGTAGGCACAGTACACTGACAGGGTAGTTATTCAAGCGGCCTTCATTTGCTACGCTTGTCCTGACCTGTTTACTGGATAGGGAAGTCATGTTTTATAACTTGCAACCAGTAGAAAGGATAAATTAAGTTGCTGAGACTTTCAGCCAACCATATTTCCTTGATAATGACAACATATAATGTAAATTGGTCTATTATGTCTTGGATATCATGGACAGGAGCTACTGTAACGGTTTATTGAGAGGCCACTCTCAACACAGGGATTTTCTTCCCTCCCCAAGCTAAGTGTCACACAATAAATGGTTAATGTGAGTTCTTTTATTCAGTCCTATCTCAGCCTCATATCATGCCCCATGCATCCCTCCCCCTGAGCTACCAATGAGCCAAGAACCAGGCCGGTCTACAGGAAATCTATTTGTATTTATTTGAATTGGAAGTCATAGAAATCACACTAAACTGCACACCACCTTCTTTGTGGCTCACAATTAACTTCTTATTTCACTGAAAAACACAAATTACAATACTTTTCTTTCTACAAATTTCACTTCAAGAAATAATGAGCGCTGGTCAGTGAACATAATCAATTTACAGATGTAGTGCTGTGCTGTGCAATTTCGATTTTCCTGTTTGCTTAAAAGTCTAGCAGTTTGGTGTACAGATTTGGACAAATGCATATGGCAATTACAACTTTACATACACCTTTGCCCAACATAAACACAGGGTGATTTTGCAGTGAGTTTTTCAGACCCTCCCCCCCACTTTGGTCTGAGTTGGGGACGTTGGACAGAAAAACTGGGATAATTGAAACATTTAGGATTTCAGACCTCCCTCCACTTAAAGGCCTGTGTCGGGGAAGCTGGGCAGAAAAAATTGGGATGATTTGAGAAATTTGGTTTTCAGACCCCCTCCACTACCTTTGTTGGGGAAGCTGTACAGCAAAAATTGGGATGATTTGAGAATTTTGGATTTCAGACCCCCCTCCACTTAAAGGTGTGTGTTGGAGAAGCTGGAAGTTTAAGGATTTCTTGGAGTTTTAGTTTAGGGACAAAAATGCCCCTCTTCGTAAAATAAGTCGGGGTTAACAGGCAAAATAGGATTACCCAATTACATTACAGTGTATACTTTTCAGCGCACACTGGTAATGAGCTTCGTTCATTTCGAATTTTAACAAAAGTCACCTTGTGGAGTTCCGTTAAGGGGAAATAATTACATTCATATTTTAAGTTAAATAGGCTAAGGACCTGCACAGTTTTGCCCCCCCCGACCCCCTGTCCCTGCCCACTATAAAGGGAAAGGATTTAAGGCCAGCAGATGACCCCACCATTTGGTTACAAAGGACTCAAGTCTACTTACACTGAAAACCTCTGTTTAAAGTTCAGGAAAGCCAGCTGCATTTCAAGACTGTCTGGAAAGATAGGGCAGAGGTCTGATGACTCCACTCTTAAATATGGCCCCCAGCTGTCCACCATAGGACCCAGTCCGCGTTTAGGCCTTCCCAGCAATAGAGAGCTCCACCCAGAGGCAATCTCTACAAAGTCTCCTTTTGGTGTTTTCTTGTGGCTGTCAGATGGTAGGTTTTAGCAGCTCCTTTCACAGTGGTTATTTTAAGAGCTCATTTTCCTTTCCTCATAGTGCATCCACTTTATATAGCAGTGATGACACCATCAAGTTTACAATCTTGGGTAGCGCCCTGCAAGAGTTCTCACACCCAGGATTGGACTGTTACCCTTCTCTCTCCTCCCAAATTCAGCCACTCTCTAAGGATTGGTTTAAGAGTCTGGAACAGACATATGGCAACTTCCCTTTGCACTCCCCTTTTGTTTTTATGTCTGCTTTTGGGCAACACTTAGTTTTGTAGCAGAACTACTAGTAATTGCCATAATATACATATATTCCGCTTCAGCTACTAATGGTGAATTTAAGAAAACAACAGCCGATTCTGCATCACGTTGCATGGCCGTGGGGCAATTTTCTGCCGTTTATACAAAAAGCATAACAATTATGATCATGCAATTTACTCCCCACATTCCTAATTTTACACTCCACCAGTTCGTCAACTCTTAAATTCAGGGCATTTTCAGATCAGCCAGAAACCCATTTTAGATGGCCATTACAGTTCCCTAAGTCGCAGGTGGAGGAATTCTATTTCCACAAAATCGCCTGGAAATCATGTCACTCATAAATCAATGCAGTATGACTTGTGGTTGCTGGAAAAGAAGGGTTAAGTCATAATAGTCCTTTTATATTAATAGTAAATCTTTACGCTACTGCAAATAGGAGCTTTGCGTCCTCCAAGCCATTTGTCTCCCTTGCCCAGCGTGTGACCAGAGTTTGTATTATTCTCTTTGTTGTTTGAAGTTGGTTGTTTGAAGTTGGTGGCTGCAGATCGTAAATGGGGGATGCTGTTGCTAAACAGGGATCTCCCACTTCAGATAATGAGCTTGGCCGGCCCTGTGATGTCACAAGGCCTGTTCTCTTATCTGAAGGGAGCAATTATTCTGATCTGAAAGTTTTATATTTATTGTATTTCTTTCAAAGTTTCAGCTTCCCCTGTTTGCAGCCACTGGTTTCACACCTCCCCCCTACTTTCCGATCATGCACCTGCCAGGGCCAATCATCCTGTGGAGACAGCAAGTCTAGAGAAAGTTTGTTTTCCAACACCCTTCTGGCAGGGCACATTTTATTGCAATTTTAAACAGTTGGGATGCACAAACCTGGCTGGCAGTGGGGTAAGCCACTTGTGAATTTTGCCAATTGTCTTATGCTGAAATGAACTCACATACTGCATTTTCTAACATCAGCCTTTATTCTTTGACACACAGTGGGCCTCATTACGACTTTGGAGGTAGCCATGCCCTTAATAAGGGAGTGGCTGCCTCCAAAATCGGGTCCGGGTTCCCTGAACGGGGTAATACCGGGCCATTCCGAGTTTGGAGGGCCTGGTATTTCCTCCTTCAGGGAACCCGGGCCCGGTCCTTCGCCATTCCCATTCGAGCCTTCATAGGGCTCAATGGGAATGGGGAGGGAGCTAACAACGGGCCCATTACGAACGGGCCCGTTGTTAGCTCCCTGGTCCCCTTGCGGGACCCGCTCTGGAGGTCTGGAAAAACCAGACGTCCAGAGCGGGTCCCGCAAGGGGACCTCGTAATAGTCCGGAGTGGGTTTAACGACGCCAGCACCATTACTGGCGCCGTTAAATCCATTCCGCACTTCTTTTAATGAGGCCCAGTGTGTTTTACTGATCAGAGTTCACTTTGCTTTACACTGAAAGTGCAGGGCTGTTTCTTTCAGTCATTAACAAAATACACTTTTAATTACTTGCTGTTCTTTTTTCTGCTGAAAAGTGGATCTGAATGGTCACAGTGCACCCCCTTTTGATGGTTGACAGTTTCAGTGAAAAAGAATTGCTGCATTCATTTCTCAGCCTGCAATGTGATGTGCTTTTGCAATCTACAATCGGATTAGATTTTTGGTTTTAGACTTCTCTGGATTTCCCCTGCAGAAAGACACCTGCATAGTCTGCCTAAATAGGCCCAATTCCTCAGCGTGCAGGTTTCTGAATGCTGGCAGGTCAGTTTCCCAGTGGGCCCTTCAGTTCCGTTGGTTTGGGGCCTTTGATTACACCCCACACGACTGTCAACCAATTACTAAGTGGGCCAGCAGTAGCTATGGCGATCATTTTGGAACATATGCCAGATTATTGTGACTGAGTATTTGTCTTGACACTAAGGATACGAATGACAGAAAGCCTACAGAAAGATGGATTTCCTGAAAAATATTTGACAATTTGTAGGAACATAACTTTTAAGAAGATAGGACAATGATGTGACAACCCAATGAGATAATCTGGGTGGGCATGGTTCATTTTCCAAGGATGCTAGAGGAGTGCATGCTAGTGTAGAACTGAGTGACTGATTCAATATGGTACTTGAGAGCAATGTTGCATACATATTACGCTTTTTTTGGGGTGAATTGGCCATATCACCAACACATTGTGGCACTCTTTTGGGCCCAATGTATCTCTGACATACATCAGACAGAGCCTTCTGAGATGCTAGAAATCATGTTGCCACTCAGTGTCTACACTTGTCATTTAAAGGGGGTCAAAGCTCTTTCCCCGGTATGCCCTGGCTTTGGCCCAAAAGCACTGTCAGGGGGAGAAAAGTGTAAACAACTTTCCAAGCACATGGGCATTCAGGCAGCATCGTTCTATGTAACATAAGTGGATGTGAGGTTGAAATCCCGCCTTGTGCACTCATGATAGCTTGCAAACCAGGCTTCGATTCTGGTTGAACCGCTAACTCCAATAAGTGAACCTCTCAAGCAATTGGCCACCAGTTTTAGATCCACTCTATCTATGTTATTGTCTTCCAGTATAGAGTTTACACTCTTAAAAATGGTGTGTTTTTGTTTGTATTTGTTGTTATTTAGTGGTATGTATTATTTCTTGATTTTAAGAGCTACACAATGGTGTAAAGCCATTATTGTATACTGTATTCACTGTGTTGCCGTAAAACAGGCATTTGGGCACAGCTACCTAAAATCACCAAAAAAACTGTGTGCCTTTCAGCTGCGTATGGCTTAAAGGTGGCCACCACAGAAAGGTGACTGGTGAAAGATCTAAGAAGGACAGTCAAGCACCTGGAATCATTGGACTTAGAGAAGTGCTGCAGCCTCCCCTTTTCAGACTCCAGAAGCAATCCTCAGAGTACTTCCCCTGTGGCAGTAGGGACTCTCACAGCTGCCACAGGTCTTGGAGGCAAGAGTTCACACTACTGTAGAGTTCTGCAACTTTTGACTCTTCATATATTTTGTACTGAGGCTCCCCTGAACTCTCAATGGTGCCCCATGTCGAAATGCTCATCTAGTACTGGTCTTCTCAGACTTGTCATTTTCCTCTTCCTTTTCCCATTCAAGATCTAGGATTCTATGCTTCAGAATGTATGGGAGATATTAGCATATTCTGTACCATACATAACACAGGCATCCTATAGGTTTTTGTGAACAGTAAGAGACACCACTGCAGCCCCCGTGATGCAAGGAGTATACCACTGATATAACAGGTTAGCGGACTATACTGTAATTCTGGGCCAAGTGCAAAGAGTTTGATGTGAGTCAGAAGTTTAGTGTGCATTTAGAGCTTGTGAAGGCTGTTGGAAAGGCATTCTATTCACAGGAACAATCAGCCCTTTTCTATGAACAATCCTCCCCTACAGCACCAGCTTCTTTGCTATTAAGCTACAACTGCCTTCCCCTCATCCATTCATTCACTCCTAATTTTAGAGTCACTAATGGGCCATCACAGTACTTCCTTGTGTAGCACTGCAATGCGCAGCCTGGGGATTGTCAATTGAGACCCTCAAGCGGAACCGTTGCCTTAGCATGTTGGCACTACACAGAGGAGGAAATGTAAGGAGTTTGAATCATAAAGGTTCTGCTGATGTGGCAATGGTCATTATAGCCATTAAAACCGACGCAGAGATTGCCAGTCACACCATTGTTGCTAACTCAAGTCTGAACACAGTAATTGCCAACACTTAGTTCGATCCAATGGAATTGAACTTTAACTGGAGGCCAACAGGTTATACAAAATGAACAGGACCATGTCACGCAAAAAGCTTGCTTTCAGCAATAGACTAACGTTTGTGCATGCTGTACCTTCCATGAAATGGAAAAGATCTCACAAGCTGAAGGAGAATGTGACTCTAAAAGACCCAGCAATTCCTGAGGACTTTAGAAAAGAAATGGGTACGCTTCATTTCCCTTAATAGGTTGCTGCACTCCACTGTACAGTGCAGTGTCTATTTACTTTCTCTTCCCCTATTTACAGTATGCAATCACAGTTTCCATCTCTTTATTGGCATCAGGAGGGTGTGATACTCTATGCAGTACAATACTGTCTGTTGTGTGCACCCCATTTCAACTCATTACAGCCTTTACATAATGAATGTCTCATTTTCTACGAGCAGTGGAAGTATAGTACTGCCTGTTGTGTGCCTCCCACATTACAACCCCTCCAATTACAAAGGTCTCATTTATTCTCTATTGGCAATGGCAGGGTTTGACTCTGTATGTGGGTCCAGTGCTGTATGTTGTGTTCTTCCCATTTGTGAGGGCCCAAGAAAAAAACATGCTGTGTTTTCTTTTCTTTAGCACCAACCCCTGTCTTTCCCATAAGTGCTAAAAAAACGTATTGAGGAAGCTAGTCTGTTGATTATATGTAACTAAGCTCTGATCATTCACTGTAACAAGCGCCACGATGCCTTCGGGCTGCTGCACGCTCTACAAATCTGAATAAATAAATAATAAATAAATAGTCCCACTGCACAAAACTATGGAGTGAGAGGAAAGTCAGGGACCAGACCAAGCTACCTATGATTTGTAAAGGTGCAATGAAAGCATCAGATGGACAGGGGTCAGAACCTACATATGAACTTGATGATGAAGCCAATATTGTTCAAGAATGTCATTGATACTGTATGAAGCAGGACTTTTGGGTGTCAGCAAGAAATTCTAGTATATGAAGAGCTACTCATGTAGCCTGAACACCTGGAGGCAGAGCATTATCTCTGAACTGTGCAGCCAAAATGTGCATTTATTTGCCTAAGGAACAATGTGCACCTATTAAGGAGGACAGTACAAAAGGAGCACAAGGTACTGCCTGCATCACTCCAGCTTCAACAAGGGGCACTGTCTACGATAGATTTACAGTACAACATCAAGGAACAGCCCATGCACAAATTGCCAGTGGCCGTGACATGTAACCCAGCATGGGGAGAAGAGAGAGTCATAAGCTACCCCTATTTCACCGTGTTTACTACGGTAGGTTTCCAAAAGGCAGGAAGCTAGTTTGTAATTGCTAGCTGTCGAAAGTCACAAAAATATATATATATATAAGAATGGAAAGAAATTTTGGTTTATTCAGACATACATATAGAGTATAGAATTCATAGTAAGGAAAAAACAGTTTAAATTGAAAGATCACATGCACGCCTAGTTTGGCTTGTAACAAAAGCACACGAAAAATGGAAATAGTAATAAGTACAAAACTGTTGTTACATCACAGTTTGGTAGGTGAGGGTTAGTAACATATATTGTGGATTTCAAATACTACAGTCAGATTGGTAGTATGTCATACTGTAGTATTTGAAATCCACAATATATGTTACTTACCCTCACCTACCAAACTGTGATGTCTGAATAAACCAAACTTTCTTCTCCCTGTAATTAAACGCCTTTTTGAGTCAAGCCCCTCTTGAACAAAAAAGAAGGCACCTAGCCCCCTCTTTTTCTTTAATGTAACCCAGCATTCCATGAATTGCACTCAGGCAAACACAAATGGCACTGCCTTCTCTCTTGGCACTGCTGCCACTGAAGACCTTTACTGTTATGCCAGTGCCCCATCCTCCTTTCAACACCCTTCTCAGCTGACCTAATATTGCTTCTCGCATGACAATCCTTGTGACGCCTATCCCATTGACAGGATAACCCGTGACAGCTTCACCCACAGCAAAGCTACCGGTCTACTTGACATTGGTCCCCCAGTAACCCCATTCCTACTTGCAATCCCTTGCCTCGGTTGGTCTCTGAGATAGCACAGATCCCTCATGCCAACCCCATGGTTTAAAGGACAAAGCGCAACCATGCCTCAATGCCACAATACCCATTGCAACCCATTACCCTGAAGGATGAGCATGTCATTGTATCTTCAAACATTCGCCAAGTGAGATAGCCCACATTCTGTTTAAACAAATAGTCGCTTTTGACCAGCATCGAGAATGGAATAAAAAATCAACTTTGACGGGTCAGATAACACAGGATTCGTGCCACTAAATCTGAGAGCCATCATACGTTTGTCCATACCCAATTCATGGGGGATCACATGCAGTACATTAAGGACACGACAACGGATTTCTTTCAAATGCTCAGCTGAAATTTCTGAACTGTTTTGCTTCCCAACTCATCTGCTTCCCCACCCCCATCGTTAGTCAGGCGAGTGTTGCTCACATCCATCTTGGGCCAACACACACCAGTTCTTCCTGACATAGAAGAAACCCCCTGACATATAAATATAGATTCATTTCTTCATCGTGTTCTTATTTATTTATTATTAATATTATTATTAGGGTATTTACTAAGCGTGACCTAGCCTCGGGAAGCGATAACAATCTTTACATGGGGGAAGAACATGGTGTGGGAAGCAGAGAAACAAGAGAGCGGGGGAACTAACAACAGTGGAGTGGAAGGCAGGCAATTTGGCAGCAAGGGATTTATAAGCAACACAGTCTCCGGTAGGGTGGGGAGTGGAGGTGTGTGGACCTAGGTGTAAGGGTGGAACCATTCCTTGAATAATAGGGTCTTGAGCTCCTTTCTGAACTGTAGAAGTGAGGGGGTGAGTCTGATGTTGACTGAGAGGACGTTCCACAGTGTTGGGGCATAGACAGAGAAGCTCTGTCTTCTGGCTATTTCCTTCCTGCACTGGCAGAGTTCAGGTCGACTTAGATCTGGTGGATCATAGGCCTCTGAAGATACTGAGTTTCTTAGTGAGGTAACTTGGCTACTTAAGGGAGCAGACTTGTAGAAGATGCAGCAGGATTTGAAGATGATACAGGCTTGAATGTACTCACTTATGTATTTATTTATGCATTCCTGTTTAGTTCATATCTACAAATAAATAAGACAAAAACAGTCAATTTCTTTATATTTCAGTCATCCGGGGTAAGGGGATGGGGGGATACCTGCAGGAGATTAAAAAAAGGTCATGCCAATTGACGCTACTAACGATCAGGGATACAGCATATTTGTTTTGTTTGCTAAACCTTATTTGGATAAAAATAATCCATCAAAGAATATAAAATATACATTTGATAGAAGAATAAAATTCAATTATAATACTATCACAGATGTAAATATAGTGTGGCAAGCCCAATAATTGGGCCTTGTCAAAAGGGCGGCAGGACCCCCTTTTAGCCGGGGGTGATACCTACCGGGTTAAATGTCAGAGCCAGACCTACCCATGAGGTGGATGGTGTCAGCAGAGAGGGTACCAATTCCTGTCCTCCCCATGTGCCAATCTGTGTAGAGCCACATCTCCAGCCTTGTCTCTGAGGGCCTAGGCTTGCCAGTGTTCTTTTACTATTGCCAATGCTGGCATGTGTGAGAAAACAGACTGGGAAGTGAGGAGAGAAAATGGAAGAGACATTAGCAATCTCCTGCCAGAACATAGCTCCAGCTCTGCAGTGACCCGAAAACTGCGGCGGAGCTGCAGCCGAGAAAGAGAAGCCCACTGTAGCTCGCCGTAGCACAGAGCAGCCGTGTCACAACCCAAGCGGCCATGCAGCAAACAGGACCAGAACAGACTGCTAGTAGTCCAGAAATGGAAATCATCCACTAAGCCACCATGGATTATCTAGGGGAAGGTTTACCCTAGGGTTCTCTGCTAAAGGAACCCCAAAGAAGAACCTTCATTAACTATCCTTCACCGCCAGATCTCCTGGGCTTCGAGTCCTTACCGAGAAAGTGGCCGTGCCAAGATCCACTTCTAAGCTTTTCTATTTACGTACACACAATGGGAGGTGGAGGAGATTGGTTAGTGACAGCAGACCAGACCTCATCAGCAGAGTAGGAGGTGTGTTGGAGGAGGAGTGTGGCAGGAGCAGTAGAGGTAGCTGTAGAGAAAGAGGAGGGTGGAAGGAATTAACATCAATGGGTGGAGGCAGGAGAGAGGAGGAAAGAAACATTGGAGCAACATGAAGTCGTTGGTGAGGAAACAGGGGAAGAGTAGGTAGACTAGAAGAGAAAGGTGAAGACAGTCATGAGTGGAATCAGGTATATCTTACTGAGTAACTGCAAGGCACACAATCCTTACTTTCCCCATTGGAACACTAACATGTGGGGAGAGTAGGGAAAGTTAGAAAGTCCCAGAGGGAGTAAGTGGGCCTGCTTTCAGAGAGAACACCTTAAGTATAAAGCAGCTAATAGACAGCAGCTGTAGAAAACAAATTGGTATAAATTACCAGGAGCTACAGACGCCTTGGTTAGGGAGAAGGTTCCTGGGAAGGTGTGAGAGGGAGAGGGACAGACATAGGCCCCACAAGGAATGTAATAAAAACCCTTGAACCATCCTTGAGACTCTGAGTGTTTCCTGCGCCATTTGTGACAATAGAAATAAACATATAATCATAATAAATTAAACATCATGGTCATTCTAAAATTGATTATCTTCAATTAATAAAAGCACAATGATGAAATGTTCTAATCCTCGACCTGTTGCACAGCATATATACGGCTGACCTCCCCCTACTCTTTAATCAGGCAGCAGGATGTTGCCCTGGAGTGGGGGAGCGGACTGTTTCTTGTATGCTCTACGCAGACGACCTTGTGCTATTTACCCATATATTTAGTGGAGTAAAGGCAATGTTTGAGAAGTTGGTTGAGTACACCGTGGTCAATGATCTATGCACTAATATGGAAAAAAACAAGGTTATGGTGGTTGCTCTAAAAATGATAAAATGGCCAGTATTTAATACTATCCTTGGTGTTTTAGCAAAGGTGGAAAAGCACCCATATCTAGGTTTGGAAATGAGTCCATCAAGATCCTACCATTACATAAAAGAAACTAAAAGCACAAAAGCTAAACGCCTGACTCACATGATTGGCAAGTTTGTGAACCGAAGCGCAGGCTAGTCACGTGAAGGGGTACTTACCCTGTATAGTCAAGCCTGTGTCCGATGGTCCTCTACGGTCTTGATGCTCTCGCTATGGTGGACGTCCGGTGGCTTGATTGTATCGAGGGCTATTTCTGGAAAAGGATACTCAAACTGCCACTATCGACACCAATTGAGATTCTAAGGTTGGAGCTTGGTTTAGTATCCTTAAAGGGCCAGGCAAGGGCTACACAGGGGATGTTGTACTTAAAAACGAACTCTAGCCTGAAAGGTCAACTACTTGCCCTAATGATGATACCTGAAGGTTGGGGAAGGCTGACAAAAGGTAATTAATTTAAGAACTTGATTGATAAGCTTCGTGCAGATATGGCTTAGACACCAGATTTTAAACGTGGTACCAGTCTCACCTCCTTGCAACATAAGTTTTAAAGAAAATTAAAACAGCAGGATTGGACCAACAATTATTCTCACCTCTCAACCTTCAGAACTTATGTAGATATTACAAATGTAACACATTCGTACCAGACACCACAAAGTTACCTGATACAGTATCCAAGCCCCGCTGTTAGGTGGTTTTTATTGAAATTAAGGATGAATCAACTTCTTCTTTTGGCAACCTGTGGGGCAAGGTACAATATCCCGCATCAGGAATTGACCTGTCGCATCTATAACGAGACAGCAAAACATCTATTTATCGAGTGTACTCATTTAGGTCCGGCAATTATAACTACGCTAGGTAGTTTTGTGCACAGTTATGAATCCATAAAACTGGACTCCTTTTGGATTCATTGTCTCAACTCAGAGAGGGAAAGGGTACAGTTATCTCTGTACAGCCTGTGGGGCATTATCAAGAATCTCTTACCCAAGGTTATGGTAGGGGCAATTAGGGTGTGTTACTGTAATAATTTGTAATATTTGTATGCCTAGGATTCTCAAAGTTGGCAATCAAGCTCTATCTAAATTGATTTTAATTATACATAGCTTAGATGACTTGTATTTTTAGTATTTATAATATTAAAGTTCTTAAATATTTTATTCTTGATTGCTGATCACAACCTGGTATCTAATGTATGTTTTGGATTCCTCGTGCCAAGAGGAAAGGAGTGTTGCCCTTGTAATGAAATCTGGTTTCGCCTCACACGTCAATGGATTACAAGACGTTTTAATTAACTATCTTCAAATTTCGGACGGTTTTGATATTACACTGATAATTGTATTAATATGTTGAATATGATGCTTTACATTTGTAAACGTTTAAGTACTATATACAAATCAAATAAAATAAAAAATAATAATCCTCGACCTTTTAAGTTGGATTCATGAATGTCTCAAGTATGTCAACAAACCTATTTTCTAACTTCAGAAGTTCTTCTGTGAATATTTTAGAAATCTTTATGTAGAGTGCATCTTCACAAGCAGCCTTCCAAGCTGCAAGAGATTAGGCTGCTAAAAACCTCAGCATCTGTATTGGGAGAGACCAATAACTGAATTGTCCACACTGGTAATCGGTTTGTGAGAGAGGCCTTTTTCCTCTGGCTCTACCTAGAAATTAAATCTACAACAATCAAATAGTTATATTCCAGGGTCAGACGAGCCATGCTTTCTTTGATAGATTCTTCTAAGGAAGCGAAGAATGGGGACTTAATTAGCAATTGTAGAACAGTCTGTGCAGGAAGAGCATAGCTAATTAGCAGGAAATTACAAAGCAAGATTGATAGAATGTCTACCGATTTCAGGCTAAGAGTTTTGGATCAAAATTGTTTGACGGGGTATACCTTGGCTTGTTTGACAATTTGAAATTATGACTTTACAGTCTTGTACCACTGGATCTGGGATCATTGTGATAGTCTTCAGCAAGTCAGAACTCACAAACATACACTATCCAGATTTGAAAAGATGGCCACATCAAGTTTAGTTTAGTTTCTTTATTTGTACCGCGCACCGAACCCTCAGGTAACTGGGCGCTTGAGGCTTATACAGGAGTTACAGAGAATTTAGAGAATAGCAGTACGAAAAAAACTATAGAAAATAAGGGCTGGTCGACCATAGTTATGTGAGGGTCGAGAAAGACAGATACAATACCAAGCAGTTGTGTTACAGTAGGCATAAGCGAGAGTAAGCATGCAGGTGTATAATAGGTAAGGTAGCTGATCACTACTGTTTCTTGCTGAAGAGCCATCCCTTTACTTTGGCTCTAAAAGTCCTGAATGATTGCTCCAGTTTGAGGCTAGCAGGTTTAACATTCCACTGTTTGGCTGCTAACACAGGGAAACTTGCTCCCCCTGCACTTTTTAGAAGAAATCTGGGGACTGTCAGGCAGTGCTCTATTTGGTCTAGTTGGTTGATTTTTATTGACTTTATCTGCCAAGTATTTGGGGTTGAGTTTGAGAGGTGATAACGAGTGTGCGAAGGGCAATTCTGTCCTGCACCGGCTGCCAGTGAGCGTCTTGCCTGAAACTGGAGATGTGGGCAGATTTCGGTATGCTTAGTACCGCTCTTAGGGCATTATTTTGAAGGACCTGGAGTTTGTTGACGTTCCTTTCGGAGGTGCCTAACTAGAGGGTGTTACAGTAGTCAATCTTGGATAACATTAGTGCCCTGGCTAAGGTAATGCAACTATTGGGTGATAGGAATGACTTGCAGGCTTTAATTAGTTTTGCTAGTGTAGGCCGTGGCAGATGCAGTAGCATTCACTTGCCTTTTGAGGGAGAGGGTGGAGTCCAGGTATACCCCCAGCTTTTTAATTTCTTTGGTCACTTAGATTGGGTTTCCATCGATGTTGATGGATGCATAGCAGGGGTCTAGTTTGTTGAGGCGGAATTGTGAGCCGACGATCAAAAGCTCTGTTTTTTCGTCGCTGAGGCAGAGGCAGTGTTCTGCCATCCAAGCATGGATTTCCAAATAGATCTCGTTAACCCTTTTACAATCATACTCATAGCAGCCTGAGAGTGTGATGAGAACCTGGGTGCCATCGACGTAATTCGTGTATGTGACACCCAGGTTATCAAGACGGTTAAACAGGAACTTGTTGAAGATGTTGTAAAGCGTTGGCGAGATGCAGGAGCCTTGCAATACGCCGCAGTGGATGGGCATTGGGTCCGCTGAGGCAGACGGTGCGAATACCCTGGTGGTGCGGTTAGACAGGAATGATTGTATCCAGGTAGAGGCATTGCTGGAGAAGGCAGCTGCTGTGACCATGTGATCGGTAAGGATCTAGTGGTCGATAAGGTCAAATGCTGCCAATAGGTCTAACAGCAGGAGAATGGCAAGCTTACCCTTGTCCTTGGCCTCATCAATTTGGATTTTAAGGTCTAAGAGTGCTGATTCTGTTCCATGTCTTGGCCTAAAGCCTGATTGTCTGAGGCCAAGTAGGTTGTGGTCCTCCAGGTGGTTCTCAATTTGCAAGCAGGTCACTCTGTCTAAAATCTTTAGGATGTAGGGAACGGTGGTGATGGGCCTATAATTAGTAGGAACATTAGGACCTAGGTTAGGTTTTTTTAAGAGGGGCATGAACCAAGCCTCTTTGAGGTTGTCGGGTACTGTGCTGGTCTCGAAGGAGGAATTGATTAATGCTGAGATGAAAGGGGCCAAGTCCTTGGCAACTTCCTGGATGATTGTCGCTGGGCATAAGTCTCCTTGGCATCTGGATGGTTTGAGGCTTCAAATGATTTTTTTCTACTTCGAGAGCCGAGACAGGCGAGAAGGAGGAGAGTGGGCAATCAGGGGTGCTGATGGGCGGGGAAGTAGGGGTGCTGATAGGCGGCAGGTGGGGTTGGCGTTCTTGGCTAGGCTGATCTTTTTTAGCTCAATTTTTGATTGTAGCATAGCAATTTTGTATTTAAGTATTTATTTCTTAACTTTGAGAGATGATCTCGCAATAAGCAATTACAATTAGTTAGTAAATGAAAAAGACCCGCTCCAGAGACTTAAAACAAACCTGAACAAAATGCGGCGAAGAAAAAAATGCACCATCCCAGATTCCCACTTAAAAGCCAGATTATAACCTACCAGTTAAGACATTCCAAGGATGACCCAGAAATGTGCAGTGTCAATCAAATCAAAGGTGATAATTCTGCTCATTTCTTCCTGACAGCTAAGGATTAGGCAGGATTTTAGAATAGGATTGGAAAACAATTCTTTGCCGTCCCCTACTTGGACCAGTTCTGGCTTGGCTTTGGGTAATATAGGAATGGCCAGTCTCTGAGCAAGACTGAGATTCATGTATGCCCCTGTGATGTCTGAATCATTGAATGCATGTATGTTATGTCTAACAGACCCAGTCTTCCTGTTGCAGTTGTCCTATCCTCTGCTGGAGACTGCGGCAGGCTTCGACTGGCCTATAGGGCAACAGCGCAATGCCCGAACCAAAAACACAAAATGACAGTGTGGGGCAGTTTTTTTGGTCAAAGTGGTCCACTTTTTGCGGCTAGTAGTTTTGACCAGTGTTACTGACTACATATTCTTTAAAATGCACAATTTGTATCAAATTTATCAACGCTCCCCCCTTGGGTACTACTCAAACAGACTGTCACAAAAGGAATTAATTGCCATTTGCAACAGTGGGGCACTTATTCATTGGTGCCTGAGACAATTTTATGCCCCAGGGGTCATCTTAGGCACAGGCCAGGCCCAAGAATCTTTTGAAATAGGTTGCCAGAAAGATCTCCCCAACCAAGGGTCCACACACTGTAATGGAGACGAGATGGACAGGAGGGAAAGTGTGGATGGCAAGGATATCCTGGTCGGTGCCGAGCACTCAACCGGAGGAAAAAAGACTCCCCACCCAATAATGTTCTTGATGGGCAAGATCTTGCACAAGAGGATCCAAAGGCTTGATCACAGAGCAGGCAGAAGTTACAAATGGCAACTCTGTGACATGTTGGCTGTCCCCTATTTTGTGCCACACTAAATCAACCTACTTCACAGGACCAAACCTTGAAAAAGGCATAATTCTAACGGGTGTGGGTAGAATAGGCCATAGTCTGTATTTGAGGAGCTTTTCAAAACCTTGTGGAAGTCACCATGGTTGGGGGGTTTCACTTGAATGTACAGATTTTTCCTTCTTTTTGGAAGGAACCCTGAGCGCAACCCCAGTAGACAGTTAAGCCCACTTATAAATAATGTTTGGGGAAGCCTTGGCAGAAGCGGTAGATGATTTAGCCCCAAACCGGTAAGCCTTGGCGGAACCTGTAACTAAAATGAGCACATGATCAGGGTGCCTAGGCTGGGCTGATCAAATATTTAGCCCCTAAATGAGAAGAATTAGCAAAACCGGTCAAATATTTAGCCACTGAACGGTGTACCTCAATAGCACCGGTAAAGTGATTTCCCCCAAGACGGGAAGCCTCAGGTTAATGTCGGGACCAGGATTCTCTGCATTTGAGCGAGCACCGCTAGGACCATAAGTGTCCCTCTCTGGACCAATGGGTTACATGTGTTAATATCCCTGCAAAATTATCGCCATAAAAAATATCACCATATTTCGGAGGCGATATTAAGGCATGGAAGCTGCGGGGGACACCCCTGCAACCCCTCCATTATTTTTAAAGGAGCGGGGGACACCCCCACAACCCCGGCTCCCAAAAACCCCAAAAAATGATCCCCCCCAAAAATAATGCCTATGGCCGTTCCAAACGACCACATATACAGCGATATTTTTGGGGGGTATAATATTACCTGATACCGACCAATGATACCTGGAAAAAGTAACTTTTTCTCTTCAATCAACTTGTGGAAGGACAAAGGAGCCAGACACCAAATGACACTCTACTGGATGAGTTTCCAGTGTACAGTTCGGACATAAAGCACATTGCAGTAGAGACATTTGTCTCACCAATGGCCCGGTTCCATGAACGCAGGCCAGTGAGTGTGGGTCCGTGACTGTGAAAGAGCGTCCACAAGAACTGCAGGCTGAAAAACCCTTTTGCATAAGAAGAGGGGTGTCAGATGCTGAAGAACAAAAAGTAATTGGCAAAATAGGACAGGAAAAAGCCTGCATTGCTACATGCGGCCAGTTCCAACCACACAGATAAAAGTACAAATGTGTGAAGCCTGGAGCAGGGCTTGGTGAGGTGGGGTGAGGCTACGCAGGCTCTCAGCTTTGGTCAATATAGCAAAAGGTCATCATTTTTGGTGCTACAAAAAGCACTCTGGTCCCATACCATTAATATGATGTAAAGGGACGGCGGGACAAAGGAGCTTGATTTACCACAATATTAACACAAATTGCCTTTTTGACTCCTGTCCTTTTCAACCCTGTTTAGAAGTCCTCAAAGGCCCACGATTGGCACAGACTCAACTTGATTTGAGGTGAGAGCTTAGTTCCCCTCTCCTTTCGGTGAGGTGAGAATTCACTTGCAGGGCTAGATAAATGGCAGGCATGGATGGTAAAATGGATAAGACATCTTTTAAATCTTCCTGTAACCCTCTGAAGAAAACTGCAGCCGTCTTTTCTTCGTTTCAGGCAGTTTCCATTATCAACCTATTAAAGTGGGCTATGTAACATATAAGATCTAACCTGCCTTGCGTTAAGTCCAATGTTTCCAGATCTGTTGCTTGTCCCTTATGTCGAGAGTCAAAAACGCGAACCATATGAACCATCAAGGTATCAAAATCATGTAAAAGGGGATCATTCCTTTCTAACAACGGATTGGCCCATAATGCTGCCACCTTACCTAGATATAACACAAAATCTGCCTTAGTGATGGTGCCCAGAAAGGCCATGGGTCTGCACACAAGTGGTTAATAAATGTCCAGTATCCATGTAGACTGCCAGTCAAACATTCCTGGATTGCTAATGGGAACGGACCAGTAGAGACTATATGAGGAGGTGTTAAAGAAGGATCATCAGGGAGGTTAACGCTGCATCAGAAATAGCTGCTCTGCCTGCACTGCTCAAACCCTCCTTGTCAGGAAGCAGAGGGTGAATATTAACCTGCAGGCTGTCCAAGCAATAGTTTATGTTGGCATAGGCCAAAACTATTTCAGTTGGCAATGTGATCATGGCTGGTATTAGGGTGGTGACAGGGTCTGGGCAAAGGCCATGGATCACCTGGTCATGACCAATGGCTTCACAAACTGTCACAGCGGGAGACCGCATAACCACAGAGCGAGCCTTGAAAGACCTGCCTGCACAAAACAACATACCAGGGATGGGTAATATCCTGAGTGTAGATTGGACAGAAAGTTAAGTGGGATAGACTGGTCCTGGATCACTAACTAGAAAAGAAGGCCAACAGATTACCACACAAGATCTCAACTGATTCTAAAACCCTCCAACACATTCTAAAGGGACCCACTATATCCAAGAACAATGAAGCAAAGCATCCCTGAAAGGAACACAAAATCACAAGGAGGGCAGATGTGGAGATGAAAATGAATGTTCTCAATCAATAGGCTGGGAAATTGTCCAAACAGCACAAGAATGCAAAAAAGAAGAATAGTCCACAAGGGAGTTTTCTGATCGGCAAGAGCGTTCAAACTTTTGGAAAAATCCAATAAAAAACGACAAGGACCAGTAACACAGGGAAGGATTTAAAATGCCCTATCCCAGAGGAGGGAATCTGCGGAGCACCAAGAGTGGTCAAATAAGTTCAAGGGTAGAGTTAAAAAAACAGTCACTGGATTCAACAACTAGAACAATGTCCCAAGGAAATCAAGAGGAAACAGTGAGATAAGAGGAGTGCCTTCCACAGCATTATGAATCTTAGTCAAGAGGAAGAACACATGAAAGACAAACTAATAGGGCAAACAAGCATTCAGTGAATGCAGCAGAAAGCAGGGTCAGAAAAGCAGGCTAGGTCAAAACACAGGTAGCAACAAGTAGACTGGGATCAGCCAAATGGCATGGTCAATCCGCAGAAGAGGACTGAAGCACAAGATAATCAACAGACGAAATCTCAGATTGCAGATCAAATTGGGGACAACCCTTGCTGTTGAGCGATGCTCTGCAGCCCTCAGTTGCCTATATGGAGGAAGGCAAAACCAAATGTTGATGGTTGACAGGTTTTACATAAATAATAACCACGGGCACAGCTCTGGGCAACCCTCCAGTCCATCGTTTTTAGCCTGCCAAGCCACTACGGAAGGGGAAATAACATATGCAAATCTGGCTTGGTTCCACCCCAAAAGGGGCAGTCCAGCCCGAACTGCTAGGTCACATCCCTTCCGCACGAGACCACAAGTACCCCCAGACATGTTTCAGCCTAGTTGGGCGTCATCAGTAAGGAGTAGCTTGGGTCTGTAGGCCCAGCAGGATCGGGACCCACATCTGGGCATACCCGTCCCACTCGGAGTGACTAAAGCAAAAACAAAAGTAGTGTGGAAGGTTGCCCAGAGCAGTGCCAGTAGTTCAGATTAATTCAAATCCTTCCACCCATCTCTTTTTTGGTTATAGTCTGTCTACCTATGTGAGAGAGGGTATGCCCAGACGTGGGTCCCTTGCTCGCTGTGCCATAGGGAACCAAGCTTCATCTCATTGATGAGGCCCAACCAGGTCGAAACATGTCTGGGGTTGCTTGCATTTTTGTGCAGAAGGGACCTGGCCTAGCAGTTCGGGCAGGGCTGCTTCGATTGGTGGCAGTACCTGATGGATTTGCATATGGCTGTACCCCTTTTGCAATGGTGCAGACAGGCTGAAACATGGTGGTGGGGAATTACGACAGTGCAGGAAGGAAAGAACAAGAAGCCAGGCCTTCTCTGTCTACGCTCCAAGACTTTGGAACCTAATCCCTGTCAACATCAGACTTGCCCCATCACTTCTAAAGTTCCGGAAAGAGCTCAAGACGTTCCTCTTCAAGGAATGGCTCCTCCTTAACACCTAGGTCCACACACCCTGCACTCTACCTGAGACTCAGTGATCTGCTCCCTACTGTCTCCCACCCATGCTGCCAATTGCACACACTATTAGCTCCCTGCTTCTTTTTTCTCTGCTTCCCTCACTGTGTTCTTTCTGGATATTCAAAATGCTGGGAGCCATCAGGTAGTCAATCGCGTTTGTGAGTCCTTCCACCAGGACCTTCAGCGCCTCATTAGTGAACTTGGTAAAGTGGTTCTAGAGCATGGTCCAGGTGTGTGCCTGGGGTTATTAGGACGGGAAGGAGGCATGTCGTCAGGCAAATAATTGGCCAGTGGTGGTGGCTCTACTAGTAGGGAATTGGCCAATCGACTGGGGTTTGAAGGGAGATAGTCGATGTGGTTGAGGCGACTGTGGGGCAAGCAAGTGAAGCTAGAGGTGCTCCCTACTGTCTCCCATCCATGCTGCCAATTGCCCACCCTATTATCTCCCTGCTTCTTTTTTCTCTGCTTCCCTCACTGTGTTCCTGCTGGATATTCAAAATGCTGGTAGCCATCAGGTGGTCAATCGCGTTTGTGAGTCCTTCCACCAGGACCTTCAGCGCCTCATCAGTGAACTTGGTAAAGTGGTGCTACAGCATGGTCCAGGTGTGTGCATGGGGTTGTTAGGAAGGGATGGAGGTACGTCGTCGGGCAAGTAATTGGCCAGTGGTGGTGGCTCTACTAGTAGGGAATTGGCCAATGGACTAGGGCTTGAAGGGAAATAGTCGATGTTGTTGTGGCGACTGTGGGGCAAGCAAGGGAAGCTAGAGGTGACAGTAGGTGAATTGTGGTGCCATGAGCAGGGGAGTGGGATGTGTGCAGGAATATTGGGGGAAAGCCACCAGGGTTTCACAGGGTTGTGGGGGAATACCAGAGGTGCACCTGTCTTGGGGCGTCAAAGGGTAAATCAGGGGGCGTCACCTCTCACGAGAGATCAAGGGCAAAGCAAGGGTTGTCACTTATCCAGAGGGGTCAAGGGCAAAGCAAGGATACCTCTTCTCCCGCCCGCATTAAGATCAGCCAATAAGAGGCTGCACTGGGCCCCAAGGATGAGAAAAGCGATGGAATTGAAGGCCAGAGAACAGCTCCCCTTTCGTGGGTATAATGAGACTAAGAAACAGTACATATTTAAATCAAAGGTGAGAACAAAATAGGACCTGTTTTATGATTCTTACATCGGTTAAACACATTTGAATTTAAATGTTGAAGAGTTGTTTTGTAGTTATGAATGAGATATCAAACCTTGTCACCTCCAGTATCTTAGATAGGGTGAGCTACCCACACACAAAGGAACACTGAACCATAAGGAAATAAAGAAGAAATGAGGAATTCTATGGCATGGAGGCTTCCTATTATGCATCCCAATCACTTTATTTGCTCCAAAGCAGTAAGAAAAAAGAACAAAGAAGTGACTACCAATCTCATAAATAATTCACATAACATCCTGGTAGGTGCACCAAATCCCTCCTTCCCTCTTGGAGCAGGACTTCCTCTTCTGTTGCTGCTCCATAAGCTAAGTATTGCATGCTTGTGGGGGGGGACAAGGTAGGTGAGCGGTTTACCTTGTAGAGGCTGCCTGTGATCCACCTGAGGTCTTTAGAGGGAAGCGTTGTTTAGTCCAGATTCGGGCACCTTTTTAGTTAGTCAAAGGAAAGTTCAGACTTATTTTTTATGTTCTTCGGATGAGCGATGGTTTAGGTTATGGGCCCTCATTACAACACCGACGCTAAACCACGGCGCTATTAGCACCATGGTTGGTGCCGGTGTTGTAACGGGTCCGCCATGATTCAATGGGGAATTACCACCCCATTCCAAGATTGCCGCGGCGGTAATTCCCCATTGAACCATGGCCCTTCCCCATTCCCATTTTCACCCCATAGGGCTCTATGGGAATGGGGAAGGCGCTAAGTACGGTACCGCAAATTGCGGTACCGTACTTAGCACCAAGGTCCCTTTGCGGGTCCCTACTTTAACGGCTGGTGTAGACCAGTCGATAAGGTCGGGTCCCGCAAAGGGCCCTCGTAGTAAGGCGCTAAGTGTTTAATGGCACCGCAGTCTTTTACGGCGCCATTAAACACTTAGCGCCAGGGTCGTAATGAGGCCCATGGAGTGGTAACTCTGCGCACAACATAGGAAGCTGAGGCGTTGCTGTGGGACGGTATGACTCAGACCAATCAAGGTCCAATCAAAGTCCATTAGTGAGCCCCGCAAAGTGGTGTAATGCAGATTGCTTCCCAATCGACACAGCACATATAAACCACTCCATTCTCGTTCCTGGCACAGCACAATGGGGGCAGATCTACTTTGATCTGATTTGTTTCTTTTTTCGTTGTCCATGCTCAACACAGTTTAAAGGAAAACACTCTGGGGATCATGTTTGTCAGTGGTGTAATGTGATTGAAACGTGTAAAAGCCTTGAGTAAGGTTTTAACGCCTTTCAATCATGCCACGCCACATTGTCATCCATTTGTATGGCAGAGAGGAGGGGCGGAACGCAACTTGCGTTTCTGCCGCCTCCCTTCCTCTCTGCCATACAAATGCACCAGCATGGATTTTCTTGCCAGCGCAAATGCTGGAGATCCCTACGGATCCATTATAAACGCTGACTGCCACACTTACATGACAGTCACCATTTACAATTTAAATTAAATGCTGTCCGACATGGAAGCATGTCAGAAAGCATTTAATTTGCATTGTGAAGACAGTTTACCAATGCGTGCCTCTTAAGCACTCTTGACAATGCAAATTAAATGCTGCCCAACATGCGTGTATTTTGGAGAGCATTTAATTTCACCCACAATTAAAAATAAACGCTGGCTGGCATGCAAGCATGCCAGCCAGCATTTACTCACTTTGCACTGTGTGCTGCAAACGTTTAAGGCAAAAGGCCTCATACAGGTGTGTATGCCAGCTTTTGCCCCGCACATGTGCAACCCCGCAGCACAAATGATGAACATTTGGCGGCGGGGAGTGTAAGGAAGGTATGGTATCAAGGCCAAGTCAGACACAAGTGATCACAGTTCAAGGTTGTTTATTAAACAATAAATGGCTGAGATAAACGCCTAATCTAAAGCTAAATCTAAGAGGGCAGCAAGCTACAACCATCAAATAATAATAATACAGTCCTAGTGGAATCTAGTCAAATAAAAGGGGCCTATAAAAAAAGCTATTCCAAATCCTAACCACTATGCTACAAAATGTGTGGGATAATGTTTGCAAGAAAAGAAAGAAGTGTTCACAAAATGATAAGACAGAATGATATGGCCAGAGGTCTCCTTTCCCCTTTTAGCATGGGACAAGGCAGGGCTTGTGAGCACAGCACACTCCTGGGCTTCTCCAGCACAAGGTTACAGTTCCGTTTCTCAATATCAAGACTGTGTGTGTCCAAGTCTCTTTCTTACAAAAGTCTCTTGTTACAGAGGGCCTGATGTATTACAAACAACAAAACAAAAGTTCCTTCTACTAATGTTCACATCGGGTGATTACCCTTCACCCTTACATCTCCCTCATCTGGCCTCAGACTTCCAAAACACTTGCCAATGTTAATCAAAGACTTCCGAGTGGCGATCACATCTCGCTGGGTCATTCTGTTAGCTGGGCAAGTGTGTGTTTCACAAAATCACAGTTCGCACTGTGTTCCCCTCAGCCGGGTGCAAACGCCTGTTTCACAATTTGCTCAGTCGGGTTCACAATCGTCAAAACTTTTGCAACATGTCAAGGACTTTCGATTGTACCAGGGTTTTGGCTTGACCCTTATATGACCACCTTGACACCCCATACTGGCCTTCCCTATGGCCTCTTGGTACTTGTAGTTTCACACATGGCACCGGACCACTCTTTCTCTGACACCAGGCTCGTTCACAAAAAAGATCTTTGTATTTTTATCTTCTTAATGTTGCCACTGCAACCTTGATCCTAACACAGACCGGCCTAGTATCAGGTTCTTCTGACTCACCGGCTGTGCTGAACTCATTGGCGTTTCTTTGACCGCTGGAGTCAAGGACGGTACCATGATGTCAATCACGTCTCCCCACCCTGGCTATCACTGCAGGAGGGTTACATGTACCGCTGACATCTGTCACACCATTCGCCAGCTGCGATTCCCGGTCTTATGTTTCTTCTGTAAGAGGCTTTGCGGGTCTTGGTTAAAGAAGGCAAGGGCAAGTCCCTCATTGACGTCCTTTCAGGTCTCGCCACCTTTCTCCTCTGTTTGAACTGCCGTCCTGGAATAGCTGCTTCCTCGTGCATTCGGCCTTGCTCAGAGTGTGCTCTCGTGCCCTGCCTTTTATCCCATTGCGGAAGGGAAAGGGCAGTCAGGTGTATATAATTATCGCCAATTGCCTGACTCTGCCTGACCCTTGTGTTGGGACATGTCAGGTATACGGCTCGGGAATTAGTACAGTGTTGCTAACGGTGTGAAAAAGTGTTTGTGTTGGAAAAGGGGAGGGGTAGAGTTTATAAATATCCGACGGGCTGGATGGGGAAAAGGTGTCATAAGGAAGGGAATACTGCGTCTTACCCTTCGGTGTCCCGCTTCCAATGCCTGAAGACCCCCCATCCAGGTGATCCTCCTGCACTGGTCCACCCCCAGGAACTGGATCCAATAGCGATGGCCGTGTCCTGCCAACCTGGATGACAGATTGCCTAGGGACTGATGGGTAAGACACCTTCAGGTTTCTCACAGGAGCCGCCTACATTAAAGTGTAAATGTGATGGCTCAACGCCATCAAATTAAACTTTTAAAGAGCATGAGTGTTACTTCCTGCTAATGTGGTGTTCCAGAACACATGTGGTTCTGGAACACAGGCACTGTTAGGCAGAGAGAGCTCGGTACAGGTGGTAGAGGTGCCCTCTGCTCTCTGCGCTCTCATTCTAATAAATAACTTAGCACATCTCATCTGATTCACGGTGTCACGCCTCAACTCCTCACTGACGATGAGGATGGGATCGCACAAGGGGGCAGAAGAGAGCGTAGAGGCCCCTCCATACAGCAGCAGAGACCGGAGTAAGCAGCTCCCCACTTTTTGAACACAGGTGAGATGGAGAGGGGTTGTGTGCTCCCCACCCCTGTACCGACGGCCACATGAGGAAAGAGGACCAAAGCTGGGAGGGGACGCACCAGCCCTAAAACATTATAGGAAAAGGCCTCAACGCGAGACGCTATGCTTGCGAGCGTCCTCCATTCACGGCCGGCATTGTTTGAAGTGTTGCCAAGACAACACTGACGTGCTGTAACTCGCAGCAGAAGAGGAAGGAAAAAAAAGAGAGAGGCAGTGTTGCCGCTCACGACGACAAGGCCAAGGACATTTTAAAGTGACAGTGCTGTGTGAGAATTAAGAATAATTTAGTGTGATCCTTCCAATACAGCGCAAAGAGGATAAAATAAAGACTAAACAAACAAAACAAAAAAGGCAAAACAAAAGAGCTCTCATTCTAATAAATAATTTACCACATCTCATCTGATTCACGGTGTCATCCCTCAACTCTTCAATGAGGTCCTCTCTTGCATGAGCTGGCATGCATTCGCCCAGATACATTTGGATACATTTCTTGGTCCTCTGCAAGGATTTTGTTTCTCTGCTGGAGGGAGGGCAATTATCTCTTTTCATTGGCCATCATGTCTAAGGAAGAGAGAGATTCATACTTGCCACTGGGGACATTATCTCTGAGGATGATTTTATCACACATGTATAACCGAAAGAAGAGATTAAGGACACATTAAGCTGTCCCATGTTAGATGTCAGTCATATTTTCTAGGTTTCTGTCACTTCATTTTCTGATAGCTGCTGTCCCGTATTTGTAGGGGGGAAAATGAAACTACATACACTATACACGAATATAGAATAACATGCTAAAAAGCCAGGACTTGCCTGACATCCCAAACCTGACAGGAGACAAATTGAGAGCTTTGGTGCCATTAAGTAAAGATTGTGCTTTCTAAATACTACATAACGTAACATCTTTTTTAAAACCTCAGTTTAAATAAGTAGTACTTGTAGGGGAGATTAACATTAGCCCCTTTCCTCCAGGCAGAGTATTGGCTTATTTTAGAACAACAGATCGGAGGAACAGAAATCATATTTTTATCAAATCTGAAAACAACTTATTTTGATGCTGAGGTACTTATCCTAAATCTCTCCCCTGCTACTACCATAACTGTTTGGCGTAGGTGGGTGCTAGCCTTTGTCTGCACTTCCTGCTAGGTCAAACTTTGCACTTATGAATGACCATCCGAATACAACTCAATACAGGTTTACATAATATTGAATATCTCAGCTCTTTCGCCATGTACCAGAGGTCTGATTAGCAAAACTCTTAGCACTAGGATAAACAGTACAGCCAGACCCCCGCTTTATATGCCCCTGGCCAAACCCCCTTTTTGAACATTATGCACAATGTATTTATTTGAGAGCAACTGAGAAAAACAGAAAGAAAGAAAAGAGAGAGAGAGAGAGGGAGAGAGACAGGGAGAAAGACAGAGAGAGAGAGAGAGAGAGAGGGAGAGAGACAGAGAGAGAGAGAGAGAGAGAGAGAGAGAGAGAGAGAGAGAGAGAGAGAGAGAGAGAGATATGGGAGCAGGTAATGGGGTGGGGATTAACAGTAGCAAAGGAAGAAAGCGAAATGTGAACTGTCTGCAGAGGCCAGTGGTAGGATTGCTGAGAGGTGACCATGAGATTCCTTGTTAGTCCTTTTCATGCCATGTCATGAGTTTTGATGCTTATGCTTTTCCATGTGTTATGCATTATCATGCCATGCTCTGCCATAGTGAGTTGTTATATTTTATTTAGTGTAATGTGTTCTAGTGCCAATATTTTCATATAAATACATTGTAAAATAAACGTTTCATTCAAAGCAATTAGAACATTTAAATCAGCAATACATTGTCCATCTCAATTATATAATTTTTTACAAATAGAAAATGCAAAACACAAAAAAATGAACAACAATACAGAACTTAAAAATCTAATACTGGCAATACTAATATCAGTTTCATTTAAGTTTAATATACGTTGCTAGCCTCCCTCTAATACTAAGAAATCCATATTGCATACAAATTTACCAAACAATTGATTAAGTACTTCACACAATGATGAACTATATGTAGCTTCAACTTATTGGTAGCACCAGTTACTAACCTGCTCACCATTCTACTTTTCACCTTAAACTACAAACATTGCAGAGCCAATCATATACGGCAGATACATCAGGCAATAGCTCAGTTACTGCACCGACGTACACCATCCAAACACACTCAAGAGTCCTTATATGTGAATAAGGATGAAAACATGATCACAATGTGAGGTCCTCTGTATCACAAAGGATAGATACATGGTAACATGTCTCAGAGAGAGAAGTAGCGAAAGCGAAGGCGCTCCTGGAATGTACCACCTCGTCTCACGATCAGAGGGAGGCAATAAAATCAATCTGAACTCTGCAAAGTCATGTTGTCGTGAAGAGACTGTCTTATCTAATTGCATCAGGGCAATCATGTTGGAATGTACAGGGGGGCCTTGCTGAAAGTGAACGTGCAAGTGCAGCTGACACTCGCTTGTAAATGATGTACGAGCCCAGATAATGGATTACACAAGGTTTCTCCTCCATTGACCACCCCCGCCTTCCCAATTCTGCAGAAAGGTGATCTCAGCGGGTGCTGCAGGTTGTGCGGTACACCAACTCAAGTCACAGAGGCATGCAGTGGACCAGGCAGATTGTGGCTGAGGGCTTGCTAAGTGTGTTGCTCTGCACGCTGACCTTTCCTTTCTGGGAAAGGGATAGATGGGGCTTTGTCTCTCCTAGTGCTTCTGGCCAGAGTTTCTCATTCATGCACGACTAATAGTTATCGGTGATTGGCCGTTGGTGTCGAGTCTGGCTGAAGTTTTCGTTTTCTCCCTCCGGCTCTGTGCCAATGTTTGACAGGCAATTATTTTGTAGTTGGACCATTATATCGTCAAGCAACATTGAATGAAGTATGTAATATCAACACCAAAACCTGTTAGAGCTGAAGTGATGCCACATGACACCAAGGTTACTGCGCCAATATCAGGGCTGAGAGAGACTGATGAAACCCTTTCCTGATTTACCCCTTCACTGCCACGAAAACTTACATAAACACGCCAGGAAGGAGAGCTGAAAAGAATGTAATGTATTCTCTCACCATAATGTTTTCTGTACATTTTAACTCCTTCATCAATATGACCCTTAACATCCTTCCATTCGGAAAGAGATAGTTGTTTATGTTTTTTAATATTCTTTATCACTAGAGCAATACGACATTTTAAAATCTACATACATCCATTTAAAGCCCAAATATACAAGAAAGGCACATGCAAAGCACACGAGACTTACTGCTTTATGTCGGGGGTGGAGGATGCGTATGGGGAAGTGAGAGGGGGGGGCATTGGTGAGGTGATTCAGGTGTGGTCACCATGGTGAGACAGAAAGTAGAGTTGTTAAAAAGTATAAGTTTGCTCTGTAATTCTCCTGAGTTAGCCATGTGAACAGGGTGAAAGAGAGGAAGCGGTAGCAGCGGACATGTGGGACTGAGGGTAAACACACCCAGCCTCAACCCAGCAGTCTCTTTTGTTTATGATACTGCGTTGCTTTAGAAAGCCCTCACCTTGCGTACGAGTGATTTGAGTAATAATAACACCACAGAATAGAAGTGTGAGGAGTACTGCATGAAGTGCTCTATAAAAAAATATTCCTATTATCTCATGTATACGTTCATATAAGAACGAGAGCATCCAAATAATCAGCGCTCATCAACACAGTAGTTCGCCTCTACTGAATGGGCTTACTATAACAGAAAAACTTCACTGATGCTGCTATAGCATGCCATTTGCAGAAACGTCCCATAGCCTGACATGCAGTTTTATAAGCAGCAGCCTCCATCGTCAAGGATAAAGTAGCTCTTTTTTACGGTTTCAATGCAGCACACTACTTTGTCCAGTGGCCGAGGCACCACTACCTCTGATCAGGCCAGTGTACAGGTGCCATGAGGGCCTGTCACTTGTATCAGCCTCGCCTCTGTACGGTATGCCGTTTCCTCGTCCACCTCTGCGTCCTGGCCATGTTGCCCCTTCTCCCACCCGCATTAAGACCAGCCAAATAAGAGGTTGCACTGGGCCCTAAGGATGAGAAAAGCGATCGGATTGAAGAGTAGAATACTGCTCCACTTACGTGGGTCTAATGGGACTTACTAAACAGCGTTAATTTACAGCAAACGCAAGAACTAACTAGGAACTGTTTTGTGATTTTTACATCAGTTAAACACATTTAAATTTAAATGTTGAAAAGTTGTTTTCTAGTTATGAATGAGATATCAAACTTTGTTACCTTCAGTATCTTAGATAGGGTGAGTTATGGCAAGGTATCAGTCAGACCAATCCAGGGCTACTGGTGAGCGGCGCAGACTGGTGCAATGCAGATCGCGTCCCAGACAGCACAGCGCACAGAGACCACTCCTGTCTCGTTGTTCCTGGCGCGGTGCAATGGGGGCAGACCTAGGGAAAAACTCTCTAGCATGAGGTGGCATGCATTCACACAGATACATTTTTGGTCCACAGTGAGGGTTTTGTTTCACTGCTGGCGAGAGGGCAATTTTTGCTATTTTCTCTTCTCATTGACCATCACGTCTCAGGATGAGAGAGATTCAGACTAGCCAATTGTGGATATTATCTCTGAGGATACAGAGGAGGAATCTCCTCTTGATAAGGATGTTTGGCAGGGGCCTTTTGTTTATTTTGCCAATCTATCGCTCTCCAAGACTGTGGACAAGGCTTTTGAGAAAAAGAGGTCTTCTTTGCCCCAGATGATTCAGAGCTCAGTCTTGGAAGCATTGGCATTTGGGATCCCGAGTTCCTCCTCATTTTCTCTATTAGAGGCAGGGTAGGGTGATGCAGGTTTAAGACCACCTAAAGCCCCATGTAAGAGGAAACACTAGGTGCAGGGGGCCTCTTGTGATTTTCCTCAGTGCTGTAATGCCATGGCAAAGACGGTTCTGGGGCCATCGAGGGCAGAGCTGCTTCAGGTGTTCAACAGACCCTCAGGCCTGGAGGAGGATCAGTCTCAGGCAAAGGGAGCCAGGAATTCGGCTCTGGACCCGTTGCCTGAAATCTTTGGATTGTGTTCAACCAAGGATGAACATGCAGAAGCATTGGGGGATGAGTCCGGTGGAGAGGGTAGCTGTCTGCTAGACCCAGCGGAGGGTCCATCTAGCCTGCACAGTGACAACGGGAGTCCCAGGTTTTGTCTAGGCAGGCAATTAAGCCGCTGTGAGGTAGTGGAGGACTGCGCTGATACTTTTTTTAATCGGAAGATAGAGTTTGCGGCCAGATGTACGATGAGGGCTGAGTGTCCTTGTCCTTCCCGTCCCCATAACATGACCTCTAGTCCCCCTTTTGACCCAAAACGAAGTACATTCTTTTTCAGGTATGGCTGTGATGTCTCCGTATGGATAGAGCTTGGCAGTCCTGCCAGGACAGAGTGTTAAACAGCTCTGACCCTCTGATAAAAATCTTAGATCTGACTGAGGAAGCCAAGACTCCTGGGGGTTCTCTGGACCCGTTGGAGGTTAGTAGTCGGGCTCAGAGGGCTGTTTGCTTCCTCAGGGATGGCAATGTATCAATCCTCCAAGAGAGAAGAAAGAGGGCTTGTCTTAAGATTAGTTCCAAACATGGGGCAGTCTGGCAGACACAAAAGGGGATGAAGTTTCAGGTCAATTTTTGTTTGGCAATGATTTTGTAAGGGGGTTTGGATGCTATGTTTGAAGTAGATGTTCTCACCAGGGTCTCTTCCAGGGTCAGTCGGAGGGGCCGTGTGACCAGCCGAGGTCCCCACACAACAGACCAGACAGGTTCAAGACAACCTGAGCCTTTCATTGCTGTCAAAGATCCTCATAGGCAGCCTTTAACCAATATAGTTTTGTCAGCTTCTCCTGGCGACTGGAAGGGGAGTGGTTTAGGTTCTTTACAAAAAATGGGTTGCTGGTTTTTCAAGAACGGTGGGTTTTGCCAACAGTACAAGGGTTTCAGCTGGAATTTGTATTCCCTCCGATCAAACATCGCCCCAGAATTTCAAGCTTTTTGTCAAGGAGGGATTGCTTACTGGTACAGCAGGAAACCAAGGATCTATTGGGCAGAAATGCCATAGAAAGAGCATGCATTCACCCAGTGGGTTTCCTCAGCACAATTTCTTTTCAGGTAAGGAAAAGGGACAAAGGGTTCAGAACTATGATCAATTTGAAAGAGTTGTACCATTTTGCAGTGTACAGACACTTCAAGATGGAGACTTTCCATTGTCAAAAGAGGTGTTGAGGCCAGCAGATTAGTTTATGAGGCTGGATCTCAAGGATGCGTACCTCACAGTACCCATCTTCAAGCCTCACAGACCTTCCTACTGTTTCTATGGGAAGGGAAGTGCTACAAGTTCTCGCCCTTCTCTTTAGACTTCCATCTGTGCCCTGGTGCTTACCAAAAACCCCAGGCCAGTGGCGGAATATCAACCAGTCTACAATTAGAGTCCAATGCAATTGAAAGTTACTGGGGGTGTACTATGGAAGGACCTTGACTGGAGGACTATGGTCTCAGAGGGAGTCATTGTGGCACATAAACTGTTGGCAGGTTCTTCTGCAATCTGGTGTTTCTCGAGCAGGTTCTCCCATTGTGTGTGATGTCTCTTGATGGGCAATGTAGCAACGACCCATTACATCAACAAGTTTGGGAGAACTCACTCCAGGTCACTGACGGAGCTGGCGATGCCCTTTTGGGACATTTGTTTTCAGGTACCAAATCAAGGATCAGGCCGAGTATTTTAGATAGGATGAACGCATGACTGGATTTTCTTTGGTGGGCCAATGAGTCCATCACTGGGATACCTAACAGTTTGGTCGATCAACCTTGCATTGCACCCTCTAAGCAGGTAATCTCCAATTTGAATTCTCTGCAGAGGATACTCATCTGATGCATACATCTAGCCAAAATGTTGTAGGGTAGACACATTGTAGACTATGTTTTACACTGGAGCACTGCCCACATACCAATACTACACACATTTAGTATGGACATGTAACTTTGATCTACCTTTCTTTAATAAGGATTCCTTATAGCTCTCCTAACTGAAACGTAAGAATGTTTTCGTGAAAAATAGCCCACAGTGGTATGAAGTCAGTCTGGTCTTGGTAGGCATGTATTTGCCTGGATAATCTCTAGTGGCTGGCATTTGTTGGCATTGTCTGTGTGCTAATAGTTCTTGATTTGTATATTTCACGACTGTCTGCAATTTATGCGGTTGAAATTCATGTTAAGAAAGGGCTTTCTGAAAATCTCTTTAAATGTACCCCGTCTTTTTCCCTTCCCTTGATGAATTTTACCAACAAGAATACTATGCAGTGGTGACTCATGTATCTCGCCCTATCCATTTTAATGTTTTACTTACAATCACTTGTCATTCTCATTAACTCTTTTTACAAAAATATTTTTATATGTATGCATCATCACATAGCTTATGCGTATGTGTAAAAAGCTTCCGGTCCTTGGAACCGTCTTCCCAACCAGTTTTCTCTCTACTTCTGTCTACCAATGGCAGCAGTATGGAATTACAGATTCTTTTAGATTTATCAGTTATTTTCGATACCGTAGGTTTAACTGTATTTTACATGCAAGTAGGAATGGGTTGGGATGAACACTGAAATGGTACTGGGATTAATTTACAACTAGCTGGGGTACCCGGCGTTGCCCGTGTCCTGATCGATTCGTGTCTAATGTGCTATGGAGGATGTTGCTCTTGTCCTCTTGTCAGCAAGTCTTGCTTCAGTTTGCTCTGGTCTCTCATGTGCCCTGGAGGATGTTGCTCTTGTCCTTATGTCAGCAAGACTCGCTTCAGTTTGCTCTGGCATCTCATTTGCCCTGGAGAAAGTTGCACTTGTCCTCTGGTCGGCAAGTCGTGCTGCTGTTTGTTGTTGTGTTTCAGAAGCTCTTGATATTGATTTTCGCTTTGCATCAGATGGAGCTTTTCCAAATGATGTTCGTTTTTTGTGCGGCATGTTTCAGTCACTCAATGGCTTCAGCACAGTTGAGAAAATGCCCAAGAAAGATTGATTGATTGTGCTCTCATCTCATGAATGAACTTAAGTAAACTGTAACCTTGCCATTTCCCATTTTTTGGAGTGGTGTGATAAAACAAAAATGCGTTAATAACACTTTCAAACAGTATGTCTTAGTTACTTACCTGTAACTGTATTTCTTCAGCATTGGTATCTTTCATAGATTCAGATGCTTGAATATTCCCCGTCGTCAGACTGGGAATCCTCGGTGATAAATTAAATAATAATAAATTAAAAAAAAAAAAATATATATATATATATATATATATATATATATATACATACATACATACACTGCCACCTAGCAGTGCATGTACATAGCCCATTATAGCCTATGAGCCACTTCATTGTGTAGTCCCTCCACCTCACTTTGGTCCTTATGGCCCCAGCCAATGAGGTGGCAGGGCTTAAGCTCCGCCCCCGGCAGCCATCTTCAGATTTTGAACCGTAGAGATTACAGTATGATGGATGCCGAGCATAGGAGCAGCCTCTCAGGGGAGGCGGGCGGGCGCATGTGAATCTATGAAAGATACCAATGCTGGAGAAATACAGTTACAGGTAAGTAACTAAGACTTCTCCAGCATTGGATCTTTCATAGATTCAGATGCTTGAATAGAATACCAAGCAGTTAAAACATGCCACCATTATAAACAGATATGCATAATTACAGAAAAACATATTTCTGATCAAACCTTTACCATGCAGCAACACAACGGTTACATACTTCGGGAAAGGTGGGAAAGGAGGCTGGTCCTACCTTATACAAAGAGATGGCGGAGCACTGCCTGTCCAACTGCAGTTTCTTTGTTGGTATCTTCAGTCAGGCAGTAGTGTTTCGGGAAAGTATGCAGAGTGCTCCACGTGGCAGCTCTGCATATGTCTTTCAAGGCCACCCTGCGTGGAATGCTGTTGACGCCGCCCTTCCTCTGGTGGAGTGCGCAGACGGCAGTCTAGTTAAAGGGTCGCCTTTCAACTGATGACAGTGGGTGATGCAGGACGATACCCAGCGTGCCAGGCTTTGTTTGGATATAAGTTGGCCCTTGGTACGGCCAGAGAAGGAAATGAATAGCCGGTTTGAGGAGCGGAACTCCTTGGTTCTTTGCAGGTAAAACTTCAACACCCTAGAAACGTCTAGAGAGTGTAATGCCCTTTCCGCTTCCGAAGCGTGATTCTGGAAGAAGGTTGGTAAAACAATGCGCTCAGTGAACGACATCTCCGAAAGTACCTTGGGGAGGAACTTCGGGTGAGGCCTTAAGATGACGCGGTCCTTCTGGAACAAGGTAAAAGGAGGTTCGGAAGACAAAGCTTGCAACTCACTGATCCTTCTGGCCGATGTGATGGCTACCAGGAAGGATGTCTTCCAGGACAAGAATTTCATATCGCATCTATGTATGGGCTCGAAGGGAGGTTGCATGAGGGCTGTTAAGACGGTGTTGAGGCTCCAGACCGGAACTGGTGTAGGCGGATAAGTACGCATCAGTCCTTTCAGGAAGATCTTGATCGCTGGTAAGGAGAGTAAGGCTTGCGTCTCCGCGGTTACTGTGTAGGCCGCTATGGCTGACAGATGGACCTTGATAGAGGACAGTGAGAGCCCTGATTTAGCCAGGTGCAACAAGTAAGGCAGAATTTGGTCAACCGAGGCCGTGAGGGGATCGATCGCAGAGGTCTCGCACCATTTGGAAAACCTGGTCCATTTTCTGGTGTAGGTGAGTTGCGTGGACGGGGCTCTAGCGGCCCTGATGATAACCCAGCATTCTGATGGTAACTTTAGGTGCATCAGTTTACGCTGCTCAGGAACCATGCTTTGAGGGACAGGCTCCTCGGGTCGTGGTGGAGGACCTTGTGGTTCTGTTGTGTCAGTAGATATTGATGTGATTTGAGACGAATCGGGGTTTTGCAGGATAGATGTCTCAGCGTCGGGTACCAGACTTGCCGTGCCCAATCGGGTGCAATAAGAATCAAGGAACAATCCTGTTCTTTCACCCTGCGAAGTACCCTCGAAATGAGGGGAATGGGTGGGAAGGCGTAGAGGAGCTTCCCCGACCAATCCACTGAGAACGCGTCTCCCAGCGATTGGTGCTCGGGGTATCTTGACGCAAATCTTTTGCATTTTTTGTTGTTCCTGGTGGCAAAAAGGTCGATCTGCGGATGGCCCCATAAGGCAAATATCCGTCGGGTTTCTCTGTCGTCCAACTCCCACTCGTGTGACGCTGTGTATTCTCTGCTTAATCTGTCCGCTAGGACATTGTCCACTCCTGGAAGGTGCTCTGCCCTGATCTGTATCCCGTAGCGCAAGGCCCATGCCCATAGCTGTTGGGCTTCTTGCGACAGAATCTGAGACCTCGTGCCTCCCTGCTTGTTTGTATAGTGCATGGAGGTCGTGTTGTCTGTCTGGACTGTAAGAACTTGACCAGCTATAACCGGTAGGAAGGCTTTCAGCGCCAACCTTACGGCCCTGAGCTCCAACACGTTGATGTGGAGTTGGGACTCTTGTGCCGACCAAGATCCCTTGGTTTGGAGGTCCGCAAGATGAGCGCCCCAGCCTGATAAGGAAGCGTCCGTCCGCAGCAGGAGGGTCGATGTCGGTGCTTGAAACGGCATATCCTGTAGAAGATTGCTCGGAGCGTTCCACCATCGAAGGGCCTTGTGCAACGTCGATGGAATCTGGACAATGTCTTCCCAGCATCCGAAAGCTTGTTTCTATTGGTGGTCCAGAGCTTCCTGAACCGGCCTCATGCGAAGCCTGCAGTTCGGTATGAGGAATATGCATGATGACATCATGCCCAATAGGGATTTGTAAGAGCGCACAGATGTTGTCTCTTTCTGTAGGAAGTTCGAAGTTAAGCGTAGAATCGCTGCTATTCTCTCTGTGGATGGTCTCACTCTGGGAATGCTGGAGTCTAGCTCGGCTCCCAGGAAGAGAGCTACCTTGCTGGGGACGAGGCAGGACTTCGTCTGGTTGATGGAGAAACCTAACTCTTTTAGGAGGTTGACCGTCCTTGACACTGCCGAACGAGCCTTTGCAGCTGAACTTGCCTTTATCAGCCAATCGTCCAGGTATGGAAAAACGTCCGTTCCTGCTCTCCTGAGACTTGCCGCTACCGGTGCCAGGCATTTCGTGAAAACTCTTGGCGCCGATTTTAGGCCGAACGGAAGCACTTGAAACTGAAAGTGGAGCCCTCCCACTGTGAACCTGAGGAACTGCCTGTGTGCTGGATGGATCGGGATGTGGAAATAAGCATCCTCCAAGTCTAAAGTGGCCAAGAAGTCGTGCTTGTTTAACCAAGGTAGCGCCCCTTGTAGAGATACCATCTTGAAAGTTATGCGCTTGATGAACTTGTTGAGAGCCCTCAGGTCCAAGATGGGCCTCCATTGACCGTTTTTCTTTCTGACCAGGAAGAATCGGGAGTAGAAACCTTTTCCCCTCTGAGAATAGGGTACTGGTTCTACTGCTGCCTTCTGGAGCAGTTTTTTCACTTCGGACATGACCTGTCTTAGCATATGTACTCCGCGGGGAATTGGAGGCAGGGAAGGAGGTTGGTCCAGAAATTCCAAGGTGAGACCCTCTCGGATCACCTGTAACACCCATTTGTCCGATGTAATTGACCGCCAGCGCTGGAAAAACTGGCTCACCCTTCCCCCCACCGGGGCGTGGCGAAGGGGGGGGGGAGATTGGTCGTCAGTTCTGCTTGCCTTGCGACTTCCCTTGGGCGGAGCCACGTCTGCCTCTATGGGCGTATCTGTTGGATGACTGATATTTATTGCCTTGGTACGTGCCGCCTTGTGCTTTCTGACCATAGGAGGAGGAACGACTGTATCCCCTGAATTTGGAAGATGAACCTCTAAAGGGACGAAAAGACCGATGGTCCTTACTTTTGTCCTTTAAAGAACTGATGGCTCTGGCTGTGTCAGTGTCTGTCTTGATTGCTTTCAAATGGTCGTCTATCTTTTTCCCAAAGAGATCTTGACCGTCAAATGGCATGTCCAGAATCTGCGCCTGAACTTCAGGTCTAAAGTTAGTAGCCTTCATCCAGGCCTGCCTTCTGAGCACTGTACCGTGCGCCATCTGCCTGAAGCCTGATTCGGCCACATCAACTGCCGCGTCGATCATGTGATCCGATGTTGCTTCACCATCCGCGATAATGGATTTTGCCTCCTCCTGGAGCTCCGTTGGTAATTGTTTCGCCAAGTTAGACATGCGGAGCCAAAGCTCGCGATCGAATCGTGCGGTCATGGCCAGTGCATTACCCGCTCTGATTGTAAGTGATGCAGAAGATGAAACTTTCCTGCCCATGGCTTCCAATTTGCGTCCGTCCTTATCCGGTGGTGCCGACAAAGGTGAGGAGGGGTTGGCGAGTTTCTTTCTGGCCGCCCCTGTAATAACTGAGTCCGGTTTCGTATGACCCCTTAAACAAAGCGGTGCCGAATCCGGAGCTTTATATTTCTTTTCTGGCCTGGACACCAACGCCGGAGTCGATAAGGGCATAGATAGGATCTTGGATCCGGAATCCCAGATGGTATCGAGGAGGGGAATTGTGGTCACTGTCCTCCTTCGTTTGTCCCTGTGCTCATAGAGCACTGATTGCCTTTCCTCCGAAGAAACCTGAATTTTCAACAGTTCTGCGGCTTTACCTATTATGGTGTGGAAAGAAACGAGATCATCCGGTGGTGAGGCCTTGCCCGGCGAGTCTCTCCTCCTGGGCTTCTCGACGACGTAGTCATCCCAATCACTGTGTGCGTCTGGCTCCTGAGTTATTTCTCCTTCTTCTGGTTCCGAAAATTCACCAAAAGGATCCTCCTGCCAGTCTGATACCGAGATGGTGGAAGGTACCATGGTGGGATCTACGTCCGGAGATCGCGGTCTGTGCGATGACTGTGGTGACGGGACTCTTGTAGGTGAAGCACTGTGGGTGCTGCTCCTCGGTCTTCGAGCAGGTGATCTCATCCGTTTTTGCGGTCTACTCCTGTAAGGAGAGCAACCCGATGTGCCTGGAATCGGGGATGACTCTCTAGGAATGGGATTAATCGGAATTTGCTTCTCCCTTTGCCGTTTGTAAAATTCTTCTACAATCCTCTGCACGGATAACATGAGCACCGGGTCATGAGGATATTCGGATTCTCCCGTGGACGGGTGCCAAGGAGGGCTGTATTGTTTCGGTAAGGGACCGATGGACTCTTCCACCACTTCTGCATCAGAGAATTCTTCCTGAAGAATTATATCCGGAAGTTCTGCCATGTGCCCCAAAGGTGAAAATTGCTGCACCAGAGGTTCAGTTACAGTATTCTTCTCAATGATATTGCTTGTAATGACAGGAGCTTCAAGAGTGAGAGGCAGTAATTCCTCTGTAACTGCCGAAATTTGCGGTGCCTCTGAAGGCGTTATGGATGGTGTTATTCTCGTCGACGACTGAGATTTTCCCGTCGACGAGGGCTTCGCCGACGACTGAGATTTTCCCGTCGACGACTGAGATTTTCCCGTCGACGAGGGCTTCGCTGTCGACTGAGATTTTCCCGTCGACGACTGAGATTTTCCAGTCGACGAGGGATTCGTCGTCGACGACTGACATTTTCCAGTCGACGAGGGATTCGTCGTCGACGACTGACATTTTCCCGTCGACGAGGGCTTCGTTGACGAATGTGGAGTGTGCTCCGTGGACGACTGCGTCATGGATGAATGCTTCGTGGACGAGTGGTGTTTCTTGCTCGTCGACGATTGCTTCGTGGTCGACATGTCCGATGACGATGATCTAACTGTCGACGATGTCTTAAGCGTCGTCGTCGTCGATGCTGGTTTCGTCGACGGTATGGCCGATGACGGGCCTTTACCTTTCCCTTCATTCGTGGGTGGTTTACCCGCCGACGACTGCCCCCCCCCCCCCGTTTTTTGCAAACTCCTCCTTACCTCTGGAGGCAGATTTTGCTGACTTTTTCTGGCTTGAAAGGTCAACTGGAGGCAGAAAGGTTATCAATTCCAGCTTCCTCTTTTTGGATTTGGGAGAGGAACTCCTTTCCACTGAAGAGGCCCTTCTCTTTGAAGTTTGCCTCTCAGATGGAGTGCTGGATTGGACAGGAGCTGTTCTGACAGACTCTTCGTCCGAAGATTGATCCCTGGATTCCAGGTATGAAAGGAGTCTTCTATGCCTGTCATGAAGGGTCTTGGTGGAAAAAGTTTTACAAATCTCGCATTTTTTAATGTCATGTGGGTACAGACAATAAATGCAATGCTCGTGGGGGTCCTTGTAGTAAACAAATTTCTTCTTGCACCTCGTGCAGTCCCTGAACAGGGAAGGATTCCTGACAGCCTGAGGTGCCTCCATTTCTGAAGAGAAGTTCAGTCGACGATTTTGAGAGGAAAACAACAAGTTTTGCCACCAAGGTTAATTGGAAAGAAAGCCCCTAAGAAGGGGAACAAGATGGAATATATTTTACAAATATATTCCACACAAAAGTAGAAAGAATTTGAAAAAGCTCAGAGAGCTTGAGGATTCCCTGTGTCTGATAGACTGCGGTGAAAAATCTGAAGATGGCTGCCGGGGGCGGAGCTTAAGCCCTGCCACCTCATTGGCTGGGGCCATAAGGACCAAAGTGAGGTGGAGGGACTACACAATGAAGTGGCTCATAGGCTATAATGGGCTATGTACATGCACTGCTAGGTGGCAGTGTATGTATATATATATATATATATATATATATACATATATATATATATATATATATATATATATTTAAAAAAAATTGATTATTATTTAATTTATCACCGAGGATTCCCAGTCTGACGACGGGGAATATTCAAGCATCTGAATCTATGAAAGATCCAATGCTGGAGAAACAGTAGTAATACATTTCAAAGGAATAACCAAAACATCGAACATTTTGCTTCAGACACTTTCAAAATGTTGCCTCCTCCCAGAATTCCCACCCCACCAGGAACACAGCAAGGAACTTTTTCGGAAGTGGGAGGAGGCAGGCTGTAAGATGGTAGGGGACATGTGCCAGTCGTAACAAATAAGAACCTAGACAACACCGATAGATATGGATATGAACAACTGCATCACTGGCTAAGCACCTCCCGAATGAAAGAAGCAGCGCTGCGGGACCTCACTCCGCTCAAAACCTATATTATGACAAATACAGGCACCTCAAAATTTGTATCAAACACATATAATTCATCAATACCACGACGGAAGAAATAAAATGGCAATATATAAAAAGATAGGAGAAAACACTGCACACATCGATCCCCAAAGAGCGATGGGAATATATTTGGGGGTTGATACCCAAACTTACCAAGGCGATACAATCCAAAGAAATGTGGATGAAAATACTCATACAGTGGCACTACACGCCGGAAAGGCTCTATGCAATGTATAGGGATTCCATAAATAAATGCTGGAGACAGTGCGGAGGGGAGGGAAACTGGCAACATAAGTGGTGGGACTGCCCGAAACTTCAACAGTTCTGGGCAGAGGTGAAGGCCCAAATTCAGTTAATGCTCCCGGGCATAGATAATCTGGGTGAAGAAGTATGTTTGTGCGGACTATGGGACCCAAAAGACAAGAACATCACCAAAATACAAATGCAGAACTTTATGGGCCTACTTATAGGGGCCTGGCTGGAAATAGCCCAGACATGGAAACAAAAGGACCCTCCAGTGGCAATAGACTGGACAAGGAGAGTCTGGTCGTACATAAAAATGGAGCACTTAACATATAATATACAAGGGAACAATCATAGGTTTGGAAGGGACTGGGGCACGGTCCTAGAGTATCTTCAAAGTGACTACATGGAGCAGTGGTGCCCACACAAAATAAGGATCCTGGACTTGTTTAAATGATAAATAAAAGTAATACCTCAGACTTATAAATCAATTCAAGATACTTCCTGGTGGTGGGCGGGGGCAAAGGGGATTGGGGAATGTTAATGTTGTATGTTATATCTTGCAAAAGTAATCCAAATATATAAAAAAAAATGTTTGCCTCCTATTACCTAGTGTAGTGAATCGGGTTGAGCGTCAGTAAATGAGGATGTCTACGGAGTGATTTTTTTTTTTTGCATATAAGATTTTTGCGTCCAAACATAGGCTGCAATCTTGCCCCAGACAAAAGAGGAATCCAAACAAAATGTGGTAGATGTGGCTTCAACTGTGTGAATTTGTATAGACGGGCAAACATACACACACACATAAATACATTCCGCTTTACATATAAAGATTAATCTGGAAGTTCCTCCTGGAAAACAATATATGTACATGGCGACACAGTTTGGAACACTGCAAAGTGTCAGCATCCCCATCCCCAGTAAGGTAGGTGTGCACTTCTTTAGGTCATACCTCTCTCCCTGAGAACTGATTTTCCCCTAAGGATTTTCAGTTTGCTCTCCTGGTTATAACGCCTATGAGTTGTTTCTCTTGAGCGTAACATTGTGTACCCCTCAGGAATTGATCCAAGCAAAACAGCATCAGTATTGTTCAAAATATAATGTGCCACCAATCTCTGTCTACAGTGGGGATACTGGTTTCCCCTAGGTTCTCTCTGCTCAACACAGAATCAGTGATATACCGCCAGCTGCTTTTTGACTCAATTCATAGTCACAGTGATATAGAGCCCAGATGCAGCTTTATAACAAATCACCTTCAGAGGGATATAGTATGAAGCTCGGTTCTTGTGGCCCAGCTATGATAACGTCTGGCCCCTTCTTCCTGTTTCGGGTTCATAAGGCCCCAACTCCTTCAAACAGAATATCGTGCCCATCTGACTCTCAAGGGACATAATGCCCTTCCCACTAATAAGGAATATGTTACCCTTCTCTCTCACACACCAAGCAAGTGTCTTTCTCACTAATAATGGAAATTGTGTCCATTTCAGTTGTAAGGGATAGAGTGCCCTTTTATCTGGAAAGCAGTCTTTGGTCCTTGCTAGATTGTTTCAGCTTGTTGATCACCATGGGTATCACTGTGATCTGATGAAAAGCGTAGAAAAACATCTCAACAGTGTATCAAAAGGGCATTTGTTAGATACCCTTTTTTCGAGACAGATGGAGGCAAAGTTTTTTAGGCATTTAGTGTGTTCTGCAGTGGCACTCGGATCTAGGTCTGGTGTTCTCCAGCAGAAGACCAGTTTTTCTATGGCCCTTTCATTTAGAGCTCATTCTACAAACTACCTGCTTAGGGTATCTGACAAGGTATTCTGCACCTCTGGTATTTACACTGCCATTAGTGTCATGTTCTTGGCCAGATGCCAGTGCCAGTTTATCTGAGACTCGAGATATAGACCATTGACTCCTTCCTTCCAGCTTGTCCAGTAAATACTTTGTGGTGGTATTGTGAGACTGTATCGGCAGGGAGTCCGAGCCCTACAAGGATGAAAGGTCTCCAAGGCCAGATTGACTGCTGTTGTTGTTGGGTTTATGTAGAGGGCAACATTCGCCTAATTCAGATATCTTGGTGCTTGGATTGATGTTAAGTCGCTGCAGATAATACTTCATGCCGAGTGGGCTATCACACTATGGAAAGAGTACCGTTTTTAGCTATCACGTGAAGCAGGTAAGGGATGCTGTAACTCTAATGTACGGGTGGCGCTGGTTCTAGTGAAAGGTCCCTAAGAAAGACATTGACCGGCCCCCTAAGACATGTTTAATATTGAGGATGTAAAGTGGCATTGTTCTTAATCTTAGTTGCAATGTACCCATGTATATGGTCTTTACCTTCCCTTTATGTGCCAGATACCTTGTGTTGGGATCAACATGTGAGCACCACATCCTAGCAGTTTGGAGATTTGTTCACAGAATGTGGTCAGAGCGAAGATTCGTTTTAGGTTTTGCCCCCAGCAGATCATTTGCCACCATTCTTCTCCATTTAATAGTGGTCTTTCTGAAACAAAGGTTCCTAAGTACTGCAATCTTGATGTCCTCAAGGCAGGGCAAAATAATGTTAGATGTTTTAGAGTTTCAGCTGTGTCCTGACAGAATTTAGACTTGTCTTCCTTGAACAGCTTGATTCTTCAGCTTTCCAGTATTTCTTACGTGTGGAATAGATTGAAGCGAACTCTCATGAATATGTTCCGATGGTGTTGGCTGGGGAATTTCTCCAAATATTTGGGCAGTTTGTGCATGGGTTTTTACATATGTTCTCGAATAGTCTGTGTTTGAGTCTTAGTTCGTCTGTTGCGGACCAGTCGCGATTCCAAAGTTTCCTTTTTACTGCCACTGGATTTGTCTTCAGTGTCACCATGGAGGCACTAATGTCTTCTAAAATGTGTAGGCACCGATCAGTCCATTCTTTTAGGAATGGTTAGTCCTTGTATTTGCAGTCAGATTGTAATATTGAAAACTGTATGGGCGTGTCATCCATAATTAGTTTTCTGTAGAGCGATAATGCACTCCATGTCACTCTTGCTTTTATGGAGACCACGCCCAGTTTGTATCTGATGATGGCAGTGGGGATGCATTTTGGAAGATGGAGTATTGTCCCCCAACATTTGTTTTCAAAGGATGACGACACGCTCCAGGGACAACTTAGTGCGCAATCAGCACCATGGAGTAAGGCTGGGACCGATTTCTGCTTGTAGAATGTTATTACAGGTATCGGGGCGAATTTGCCAAATTTTTTGTGAATTATACTGCCCTCAGCTGTCAGTTGCTTCATTTTTGCATGATGGTGGATACCCACGGGGAGTCATTAGCACTTGAATTGATGCACATTGATTCAACTTGATTCAGTAGTTATTTTCCTAAGCACCATTAAAAAACGTTTTTCTTCCTATAAGATTATGGATGATCAAAATATCAGATTTGTTTGCATTGATGTTTAGGCAGTTGCACTCAACATAGGTTTGAATCAGCTTCAATTTTCTCTGTACACCGATTGGGGTTTGATGCAATTTGACGAGGGCGTCGGCATATAGCATCCATACTTGTAGTTTTCCATTGATTTTTGGTGGGAACAAGTTAGAACTTTCCAACACTCCTCTGAGGTCTGATATGAACAGATTGAGCAATAGTGATGCCAGTGGGCAGGCAGCCCTGTTTAACGCCTCTGTGTGTGTTGATCGGTTTTGAGAGGAGGCCAGATTTATCTAGGCAAATTCTTATTTCAGTACCAGAATGCAGAGCCTTGATTGCTAGGAGAAGGCTTATTGGACACTTCAATTTTTTTACTTTGAACCACAGTAGTTCTCTGTTAATGCTATGGAATGCTTGGGCTAGGTCTATAAAAGCTAGGTAAACATTGTTCCCTTGTTCGATTGCTTTCATATTTAGCAGATTGTTCTCCTAAGTCCCCCCACTGCCTCCATTGTCCCACGATGTTCTGCCATGTCCCCCACCGCCTCCATTCTCCCGCGATGTCCCCCAAGTCCCCCACACCCTCTTTTGTCCCTCGATGTTCTCCCAAGTCCCCCCCCTCCGTTGTCCCGCGTTGCTATTAGATACTCCCCACACCCACCGTTGTTTTCCGGTGATGTTCTGCCATGTCTCCCCACCGCCCCATGTTGTCCCACAAGGTTCTCCCATGTCTCCCTCTGCTTTCCCGCCATAGTCTGCCTTGTCCCTCCACCCCCTCTGTTGTCCCGCCATATTCTCCCATGTACCCCTCCCATGTCCCCACCCCTCTGTTGTTCCACGTTGCTTTTAGATACCACTCCCTGCGTTGTTCAGTAATATTCTGCCATGTCCCGCAACCCGCTCTGTTGTCCCGCAATGTTCTCCCATGTCCCCCACCCCCGCCACTGCCCTGTAATGTTCTTCCATGTCCCCCACCCCCTCCGTTGTCCTGCGATGTTATCCCATGCCCCCCTCGTGTTGTCCTGCGATGTTCTGCATGTCCCCCCACCCCCTCCGTTGTCCTGCGATTTTCTCCCATGTCCCCCACCCCCTCCGCTGTCCCGCAATGTTCTGCCATGCCCCCTCCCATGTCCCCCACCCCCTCCGTTGTCCCACGTTGCTTTTAGATACCCCCACCCTCTGCGTTGTCCAGTAATGTTCTGCCATGCCCCGCAACCCGCTCTGTTGTCCCGCAATGTTCTCCCATGTCCCCCCACCCCCGCTGTTGCCCCGTGATGTTCTTCCATGTCCCCCACCCCCTCCGTTGTCCTGCGATGTTATCCCATGCCCCCCTCGTGTTGTCCCGCGATGTTCTGCATGTCCCCCCACCGCCTACGTTGTCCCGCGATGTTCTCTCATGTCCCCCACCCCCTCCGTTGTCCTGCAATGTTCTGCCATGTCCCACCACTCCCTCCGTTGTCCCGAGATGTTCTGCCATGTCTTGCCACCCCCCCGTTGTCCCGCATTGTTCTCCCATGTCCCCCCAACCCCTCCGTTGTCCCGCGATGTTCTCCCATGTGCCCCACCCCCTCCGTTGTCCCGTGTTGCTTTTAGATACCCTCACCCCCTGCGTTGTCCTGTAATGTACTGCCATATACCTGCATTTTCTCTCTGGATCTGAGGTGAGTGTGTCCTAATTTCCAATACATCCGACCCCACCTTTGAAGTAAATTTAGGCCCCCAGCCCCCGTCTAGCCCCCTATTGCCACTGCTTTAGCTTCCTGGTTCCCTGTAACTCCCGACTCCCTCCCCGCCCACCGTGCTGTGATTGGCCTGTTTCCCGTGTTGCAGGAGTCTAGCGACTCGTGAAGGCCCCCAGCCCCTCATTTTCTCTCTGGGTCTGAGGTGAGTGGTGAGTGGTGCCCACGCTTATGACCCCATTTTAGGCCATAAATTGCTAAAAACACCCTGCCCCGTCCGCCCACATCCCCTGCTCCCCGTTTCCTGATCACACCTAATCCCGCCTCCCCGGCATGGCCCGTGACCTGATTGGGCCATCAACGAGGACATTACTGACCGGTACAGGGGAGCCCCCTCGGCTAAGAGCCTCAGGGCAAAGAGCAGCTCCTACAGAGACGGCTCCAGAAAGTGTCTGCAGGTGTCAGCAGAGGAAGCCAGCAGCGAACAGACACCAACAAAACTGTAAGTGTGACATGGGTGAGGTGTAGAGCAATTACTCTACAACAGAAAGCCCCTGCCACTCTACCTTACCTTCCCATAACATAAACTGCCAAAGATTTACACCATGCACACCTAGAGAGATCCGAGCACCAACCTAATCCAAGGCTGAACTCTAAATGATGTCTTGCATAACATTCCAACATACTTGCATTACTAACTAATGCCACTCCGAGAGACAATAGTGAAAAGTAGCAAGCCTCACATTGACAGTTGTAACAATTGTTAGCGTGTCCCACTCTTAGCTTGAACTGTGAATGGTGGCATGCTTCACACTTAGATGCAATTGTGAAGGTAGCATGTGCAACACCTAGGTGCCTCTACTAGAATTGTGACTGATAGCATAACCCCCACGTAGGTGCATTGTGAATGATAGCATGTCCCACTCTTAGTTGAGTTGTGAATGTTAGCTTGTGCCACGCTCGGACGGAATTGTGAAGATCAGCATGCATCACATTTATACGAAGTTCTGAATGTTAGCATGTACCCCATTTTAGACACAATTGTGATAAAATGCATATGCCTAAACCGTCACTGTGTTAATGCTGAATCTAGAAAGTGGGCCCTAATAGCGTCACTGTGTTAAAATTGTACTTAGAAAGTGTGTCGAAAGTGTCAATGTGTTAAAGTTGAACCTAGAAAGTATACCCTAAAAGCGTCACTGTTAAAGTTGAACTTAGAAAGTGTGCCCTAATAGCGTCACTGTGTTAAAGTTGAACTTAGAAAGTGTGCCCTAATAGCATCACTGTGTTAATGCTGAATCTAGAAAGTGTGCCTAAAGCGTCACTGTGTTAAAGTTGAACCTAGAAAGTGTGCCTAATAGCGTCACTGTGTTAAAGTTGAACTTAGAAAGTGTGCCTAATAGCGTCACTGTTACAGTTTAACCTAGAAAGTGTGCCTAATAGCGTCACTGTGTTAAAATTGAACCTAGAAGTGTGCCTATTAGCGTCACTATGTTAAAGTTGATATTAGAAGTGTCTCTAATAGCGTCACTGTGTTAAAGTTGAACTTAGTAAATGTGACCTCATAGCGTCACTGTGTTAATTGCCAAACCTAGAAAAATGCCTAAAGCGTCACAGTCTTAAGGTTGAATCTAGAATGTGTACCTAATAGCGTCACTGTGTTAAAGTTGAACTTAGAAAGTGTGCCCTTATAGTGTCACTGGGCCTCATTAGGACCCTGGCGCTAAGTGTTTAACGGCGCCGTAAAAGGCTGCGGCGCCGTTAAACACTTAGCGCCTTACTACGAAGTCCCTTTGCGGGACCCGACCTGAGCGGCTGGTCTAGACCAGCCGTTAAAGTAGGGACCCGCAAAGTGACCTTGGTGCTAAGTACGGTACCGCAATTTGCGTTACCGTGCTTAGCGCCTTCCCCATTCCCATAGAGCCCTATGGGGCGAAAATGGGAATGGGGAAGGGCCATGGTTCAATGGGGAATTACCGCCCCGCCAACCTTGGAATGGGGTGGTAATTCCCCATTGAACCATGGCGGACCCGTTACAACACCGGCACCAACCATGGTGCTAATAGCACCATGGTTTAGCGCCGGTGTTGTAATGAGGGCCACTGTGTTAATTGCTAAACCTAGAAAATATGCCTAAAGCGTCACTGTGTTAAAGTCGAATCTAGAAGATTTTCCCAACATCATTGAGTGTGCCCAAATAGCGTCTCTGTGTTAAAGTTGAATTTAGAAACGTGCCCTAATAGCATCACAGTGCTAATGTTGAATCTAGACGGTACTGCAACATCATTGAGTGTGCCCAATAGCGTTACTGTGTTAAAGCTGAACTTATAAATGTGCCCTAATAGCATCACTGTGCTAATGTTGAATCTAGACGGTATTCCAACATCATTGAGTGTGCCTAATAGTGTCACTGTGTTAAAGATGAACTTTGAAGTATACCCTAATAGCGTCACTGTAGTAGAAATGAATTTAGTAGGTATTCCCAACATCCACTGAGTGTACCTGGTCGCATACACTTTACTGATTACCACAATATCCCATTACTACTCTCTCTCCTATACTCTCTCCTATACACCATCATTCAACTAGAACACAGCAGTACTATGACACATTCGGTAAGGCTGTTCTCATACTAACATTACCCACCAAACTACCCATCATCCTTATAAAACAGATAGCTAGCACACACCGGCTAGCTTAGGCGTCTCCTCAGGCCTAACGCAGCCAGAAGTCAGTCAGAATGTCCATCCTCCAGAATGAACACATTCAATTGATCTCCTCTGCACCACACCTACCGTTAAGAAGCAGCTATCATGCAACAACCACGCCAGCTGCACACATACCTGGTGCGCCCACGCACTTTACGACTCTCTCTCTCAACTGACTCGAACTGCGGTTCCCGAGGGCGTTCAACCTACCAGCGCCTTGAGATCATACCATTGGTACATAAGGCGCTATACAAATGCAAAATAACATAACATAACATAAGTTGAGCCCACAGCCTACTGCCTTTACGAATCCTGTTTATCGACACTGGTAGTTGTGAGATGTGTGGATCCAAATTGACATTTTCGTTTGTATCAAGGATGCAAAGATTTTGCATAGTACATCTAAAAGCGCAATTGTTTTTTGGGTCAGTTGTGATCCCATTCTTGTATATCGGCACCACGATTGCGCTTTTCCATGATTTTGGTATTTCTTTTTTTCCTATTATTCGTGAAAATAGCATAATGTAGAAATCTGCCCATTCCTCAGGGGATTCCTTTAACATATGAGTAGTTAGTCCATCAGGGCTACAGGCTCTGGAAGTACTGGCATTTTTAATTTTTGATAAGATGTCATCCTTGTCAAAATCAATTTCCCACTTGTCTGCATTTCGCAGGTCGGAATCTGGAGTCGTTCCTTTTTTTAATATAGCTCATCGTAATATCCGACCCATTCTTCCTCTGGCACTATGTTGACTTGAAGTGCCTGCTGTGGGTTATTCATGTTGTTTAAGAGCTGCCAGAAGTCTCTTGTATTTCTGTTGGATAAGACTTGCATCATGGATTCTGTGTCGTGTTGTTGGGTTATACTTTTGTGAGAGATTAACCAGTTTTTATATTTCTGTTGAGTTTCTTGTGTTTTATGGCTCTTTTTGTGGGCGACATGTGTCTGGTTCGTCTTATCTCTCTTCGGAACTCTCTTCTTCGCTTCAGCAGTTCAGGGTCATATGCGTGTTTTGGTTTGAATCTGCATCTTCGATGTCCTTGCTGAGTTTCTGTTTATTGGTGTAAGAGAGGTAAATATTCCACTTTGGTTTTTTCTTGACTGATTGTTTTCCCGGAGTTCTTTATTTAGTTCACTCACCTTGGCTGTGTTTAAACGAAGTCTATTTCTGCCTGGTTCTTCCTCTACTGATGTTTCCCAAATATTTTGTGTGAAGGACTTCTGAAGGTTGCACTTGAGCTCCAGTAGGTCATGATCACTATTCTTCATGAGGTTTACTTGAAGTGAGTTTACTCTTTGTGCTGCTTTTTCGGAGATGAAGAAGTAGTCCAACATGGATTCTTGTGGTCCTCTACTCCAAGTGACACGTGCTGGCGTGTCTCCTTTTATTTGACCGTTCAGAATACAGATGCCTCTAGCTTCCATTTCTTCCATCCATATCTTTGCTATGGTTCCTCTGGCGTCTGGTTATTTCTACGCTTTGTTTTTTGACGTCTTCACCTGCACCTAAGCAGATGATGTTCAAATCGCCACATATGAGTATGGATGGATTCATTGTTGAAATGTTAAAATAGTCAATCATGGTGGTTATTTGATCAATGAATTGAACAGAGCCTGTTGCTTTATGTTGCCAATAAAGGTCCATGATTATCATTGTTTTTTTAGGCCTTTGAATTTTGAACTGATTCTAGAACGAGTGTCGGAATGTATGTATTTGGATTTTCAGTGTTTTTGACTTGATAGCCTATTGACTTTTTTATAAGTGTTAATAGGCCTGCCATTGGTCGTCCCTTCTTGCCTTTTGTTGCAGGATTCACTAATGTGTCGAATCCCACAGCGATTGGTGGAACAGTTAACTACGTTTCTTGCAATCATAGGCTGTCGAATCGATTTAGTTTGCACTCATCATTGAAAAACAAGTGTGCAAATCCCCTGTTATTCCACGATCTGATCAGGGTGGTTGTCACTTCAATGCTGTTCCTGGCATTAGCTCTTGTTTCCAGTAGAGAATGCCTCGGCTAGCCAACTCCATGTCTCGTGTTTTGGGTCTTTTTTTTCCACATTTGGTTCTGTGTTGGTCATCTTTGTTGAGTTGTTTTGACAGTTTATCGTAATCTTCAATGGATTGATATGTTCAGCAGTTGTTCTAGTCTTTGTTGGCGATTTAGAAGCTCTATTCCATTGTAGGAAGTTGTTTCCTTTGGCCTTTTTAGTGCTTTTTTCGCATTCAGTTTGAGGGCCGAGCTCTAGGACTTTTCGCAATGTTCTGCGTTCCGGTTCTTTTGTTGTTGTTGAGACTTGTTGCCCTCTTATAGAGTTTCTGAATCTTTCATCTTGGTCTGGTTTGTGTACAAGTTCTGTGATGTCAAATCCTAGTGGTAGTAAACACTGTGATACACCAAGCAGTAGGTTGCAGATCATCCTCGATTGTATGTGTAGACGAACGCGATCATGTTGTTGATCTTCTGTGAATTCCACCACAGCAATGTCATCCGATTCCATTGCGCGTAACGACGGGACATGATGTGGTAGGCGTAGCACGTTTTGGCGATTCAGAATCAGTCCATCCTTCAAGGATAATATCCGTTCCAATATTAGTTGATTGTTTGTGGTAGATTTGTTCTGGTCTTTTTTATTGCAATCATTGCCTCTTTTGTCATAATGCCGATGATTCTCGACTTCCTTTGGTCTATTATGAGTCAGGGGGGTGGGTTGCTAGTGATTTACTCATCATACGTGGTGTTCTATGGTTCTTGGTGCCCATGTCATCCTGATGTGACTCTTCACGAGGCTTTACATCAAAATTGTGACTTTTCTCATGTCGCAGTTCTTTTTGAAACTTTGCCTCGATTTTGTGTCTCTTTTCAGATAAGGTCAGGAAGTCGATCTTGGGAGAAAGCTTGCAATTCTCTTCCATCACGACTCAGCGATTTAGCCAATCGTTGTCTTCAACTTCTTTGAGTTCTGTTGGTTGTTTTGAAGTTGATGCTATCGAATCTCCCCAATATTTTTCTTCATCATCCTCTGAGTCGTGTGCAGACAGGTTCTGCAAAATTAACATGTCTTCATTCAAAGTGTTCAAGCAGACTGTTGGATGTCTGTTCTCTTTTTGTGTACTAGTTTCCTGTTTGTTCTTTGTTAAGATTGCTGATTCTGCCATTTTTGCAGTTGATTTTTCTTCTGTTTCTGTTGAGTGCGACTTGAGGTTTCGCAGGAATGTTTGCGAGCCCTTGGATTTAGGCTGTTTTCCCTTTGTAATTTTTTTTATTTCTTTGCTTGGGTAGATTTGGCTTTGCTTGTGTTCAGTTCTGATTTCTTACATCTTTGGAAAATCTGGTAACTGCGGCTGATTGGATTTGTTGCCAGTTTTGCTGGTGAGCTTAGGTTTATTGGGTTTCCCACAATGCCTTCTGCATCTGCAGAGGAGGACGGTTTATTATACACCGACTTACACCAGCCAACCTTGTGCCACCCAAGCCAGAAACCAGATATTAGGTTCTAGACTTCACTGGATTAACTCTTAACAAAAATGCATCAGCCCCTCTGGCTCCCAGCATTGCCAAAGACATCAAGGTCAAAGGCGCACTCATCAATGCTCGCTCCCTCCCTGCTCATGCCTTAGATATTGCTGACTTCATCATGACCAAAAATGTAGACTTCCAAGCCATCACAGAAACTTGGCAGCAGGCCCTGCCCTGTCCTTGGCTATCCCAGACAACTACTCCATTATCAGGTGTGACAGGAACACCAATCAAACCAAGGGTGGAGGATTAGCCTTCATCTTCAAGAGCTCACTTGAACTTAGAACTGTCCCTAACCTACGGATCCCTTCCGCTGAACTACTCTCCATTAAATTACCTATCTCGCCTAATCATACTGCCCCAGTGCATCTCATCTATAGGCCCCCAGGTCCCATCTCCACGTTCTCTGAGGAGATCTCATCCATCCTAGCCACTAGTACCAAGCCCAACTCACAAATCCTGCTACTTGGCGATTTCAATCTAGGGTACCAGGATGTGAACGATACTAAAGTCCTTGACCTAGCAAGCACACTAACCGACTTCGGCCTCACCCAACACATCAGAGACCCTACCCACATCAAGGGTCGCACTCTTCACTGGGTCTCTGACCTGAACTGCTTTCTTAGCATGATCTCTGTGACCCCTTGATTTTGGTCTGATCATCACAAAATAATTTTCTCTATTAACTCCAACCCACAAACAGCCAAACCGAACCTCGCCCCACCTATCCACACTCGTAATAAGAAGGATATCACGGTGGAGAAACTTCTCCCACTGATCCTCCCTCTGCTTAATATTGCTTCAACCACCTGCTCCGACCCCACAGTTCTAGTAGATACCTATAATCATGCCATGATAAAAGCTCTTAATACCAGTGTGCCACTTAAGCTGCGCAAACAAAAACCTCGCCTCCACCTTAATACCTAGTTCACCCCACATCTCCGAGACCATTGTAAAGAAAAAAGAAAAGCTGAGGCACATTGGAAAAGCATACTGTCTCTAGTTAATAAAAACAACCTAAACATTGCCTCCTCTACCTACAAAGAAGCCATACTGGCCGCTAAAATTATGTGTACAACAAACGGATATTGCTAGCACAATCAAACACAAAGGAACTCTTTAAGATCCTCAAGGAATTAGAGTCTCCAGTAGCCCCTCCTGATACGTGCACCCCTGACACTGCCTGGTGTACCAACATCCAAAAGGCACGTTTTAGACAAAATCGCTACGCTTCAAGCCAAAATCAACACTAAAAGAAGCTACCTCTCGTATTCGGCGGGCAACTCCCCGTCGTACAACATCCCCACGCCTAAACACTCCTTCAAACCATTCAGCTTCGCACCTCTCTCTATTGAGGAAGTTGAAAATATTATTAATAAGCTCAAACCGTCTAATTGCCAAGGGGATTCATGCCCCGCCCCCATCATCAAGGAGGCTGCGCACAATCTTGCGCCCTTCATCACCACCTTCATAAATGCCTCATTCAAATCTGGGTTTGTTCCAGATAACCTTAAGGATGCGTGGGTCATCCCATTAATCAAAAAACCCACGCTTAACCCGAGTAACCCATCCAATTACAGGCCCAACACCATGGTGCCTTACTTACTTAAAATCCTGGACCGGGCGGTTTATCTTCAAATCCAGGATTACCTCGAAACAAATAATCTATTAGGTCTCAGACAATCAGGTTTCTGATGCAGACATGGACTGAGACAGCCTTGATTGATTTAAAAACACAAATCGGGGATCTGAAAGACAAGGGCAAGCTCGCACTCCTACTTCTTCTTGATCTTTCAGCAGCTTTTGATTTGGTTGATCATCAAATCCTTTGCCACCACCTTAAAATAGCTGCCCACTTCTCAGACGCAGCCACATCTTGGATTAGCTCCTTCTTGTCAAATAGAACCATGAGGGTTTTCTCACCTTTTTCCTCAGCAGAACCAGCACATGTCCCGTGTGGAGTCCCACAAGGATCCTATGTATCTCCCACACGGTACAATGTGTTTACTAAACCATTCTTTGATATGCTTGACTACATGGGTGTTTCTTACACCAACTATGCTGACGACACCCAGATACTCATCCCTATCACAGGCGACTATGTAACCGATTCTAAAGCACTCAATGTAATCTATACAGTCATCCAGGCCTGGATGGCACATCATGGGCTTTGCCTTAGTGATGAAAAAACAGAGCTACTTTTCCTAGGCTCCCCCACCAAACTTGACCCAGACTACAAATCTTTACTACTGACGGGAACATTATCAAAGTGTCCAACATTACAAAAACACTTGGCATCTACTTAGACTCGACACTGTCTCTCAATAGACAAACAAATGCTGTTGTTTCGGCTTCGGCCTACACCTGCATACTCATCACCACCTGCAGGCCCTTCCTGACAACCGACAATTGTATTATCCTCGCCAGAACTCTCATCATGTCCAAAATTGATTACTGTAATGCCCTCTACTTAGGGACTAGCCAAAGAAACATGGATAAGTTACATGTCACTCAGAACAATGCCATCAGGGCTGCCCTCAATGTCCCGAGGAGATCACATATCTCTGACACAAGACGCAATCTACATTGGCTCCCTGTTGCACTTCGTATATCTTTCAATGCAACCTCTGAGGTCTGCCCATGTACACACACTGACTATACCTAGCTACAAGCTTCAGACAGCCGGGGGATCGAGTTTCCCAGTCCTCGCAGCCAAACTATGGAACACCTTACCCACCACTCTCAGAACAGAACCTTCCGTGCACTCCTTTAAGAACAAAACCAAACTTTGGCTCCATGAAGTTGATGCTTCGGCCTTATCGTCCTAAACCACGTGGGCCTCCTATGGGAATGTGTGACTTGCACTTCTCTATCCTGCCCTCCCGTACTGTATCTAGATACTCTATTGTTTGGCATATGTTGTAGTATACCAAAACTCCCAGGAATTCTCTTGTAACCCTTCTACATTGCTGTTGTTTTATATCTTGTTTTTCTCTTAAGAACTGCATTTTGTATTATTAAGATGTACCCTTTCCCTGTGGAAAGTTGTTTTTGAATGTTTGAAACCTATTGTAACCACTTCCTTCAGATTATGCGCCCAGATGCCTCAGTGCAAGGTGCGCAATACAAATAATACTAATACAAATATGAGTTGGTCCCTGTTCTTCCATTATCAGAGTTTTCTTGCGAATTTCGGTCGCTACTACCTCATTGATGTTAGAATTGACTGGAGTTGGTTCGGTTAGCATGATTCTTCTGTGCATGTCTAGTCCATCTTTTGTTATATTATTTTTTTCAGTTTGGCTACTTGATTCTTTGCTTTCTTCGCATGAGCACTTAGCACTTTGGTGTGTTCTTTTACACATGTTCAAAGATCCACATTTGTCATTGTCCGTATTTATATTCGTTTTCAACAAAAGTAGCGCTTCTTGGGCCACTTCTGCCAGGAGTTTATTATCTTCTCCATTGGATTTAAGTTGTTCTTTTTGTGCCAAGTCTGCTCTCTCTGTGTCTTGGCTGATTTTTGTTTGAAGCGTAATCATAAATGTTTCAATGTTTATACGTTTTGAATGCATCATGGCTATTAAGGTGGTTTGATCTTTGTAATTGTCACTTATATCGTCATACATCTTTAGGAATGGAGCTAAAGATATTGTTAAAGCTGACATGATGTTTGAATTCAATTCATGTGTGATTTGCTATGTGGCCTTGTTCGAGTTTAGACCCAAGGGCTGGTCATGTAATTTCCTGTTGTGTGACATCCTTCTCACCTTTGGAAAGTGTCTCTGAATAAATGAGGAGTCAGATGAAGTCTCTTCCGAAATCGTTGTCAGCTCTTCGCTCGAGTCAGCTCTCTCATGGCTTGTTGCGTTGGAAATTGTCTCTCTAGGTTTTTTTATTCAATTTACTTCATGTCTTACTTGTGAGCATGTGATGCTTGGAGGAGTAAGAGAGTCAACTCTCCTGTGTTTGTTTGATATGACATTTGGGTTGGATTGGTCAAAAGCTTGAATTTCAAGTTGCGTGGTTTGTCTTTGTTTGTCCACTTGGTTATTCTCCATTTGCAGCGATATTGCGGCTATATCGCGTAACAGCTTGTCGGCTACTACTAGTGAGTTGCGTTGGGACGGTGTGGCTTCCCTGATGGCCTCTAGCTCGTTCAGGTTGTTACACGTTTTTTTTTCATGGGCTGTTCATGTTTGGAGTTTCCTTGGCCTACGAGTGGTGTCTCCTCCATTCCGCCTTAACCTGCTTTGGTTTTCGTTTGGTATTTATTTTGTTTTCATTTGCTGATGTGTGTCTTTTGAGCTACATTTCTAGGTGGTACTTGCTCAGGTCTATGATCATCCGTCATCCTGCTGCTAGATGTATCAAGTGGCAGGGGATCTCTGTTCTCCTCCTTGTTCCAATCCTGATCGGCTACATGTTCATCTGAATCTGTGGCATCATCGTGCACAATCTCAATGGGACTTTCCATTTGCGCCTTGTCATCAGTTTCTCTCACTGCCATGGCTCCGCCACTGAGCTTCTTCTTTCCGAACGTTTTGCCAATTGCTCTTCAATGGCATTCGTAATTGATCTGGCATCTTGGACATTTCTGTGGGTGAAGGTTGGGAGTTTGTAAATATGGTGTATAGCTGCTTCATAGTGATTGCCCCTGATGTTTGATTGGTCCGGTCTGATAGTGAAGTTGAGGCGCACTTTAGAATGTGCTCAGCCTTGCAGTTAGAGAGCAGGCATGTGTGCGGTAGGTGAGCGGAGACAGAAAGGCAGAACGACACGTTCTCCGCTTCGCCTACACGTTCTTCCCCTCACGCGATCATTTGCCATGTGGTGTTGTGTGTCACCCCCTCGCTCTTCGCTTGTGGAGTCATTATGCAGGGGGCCGAAGTTAGGCGTGTATGGTGCACTTACCTCATTCATCGCCACAACGCTGCTTTGTCCACGGGTCTCTGGGCTACTGGCAGATCTACGGCAGGACTCGTCTGTTTCAAAAGGCAGAGCCGCTTCTGGCGTCTTGTTTGGAGCGGGGCTTTCATCATACGACCTGATTTGTTTTCCGTGGCAACAGTTGTCACAGAGGGCAATTTCTTTCTGATTCTGGTCCCAAGTTACACAGGGAGCACAAGAAACACTCCTGACACTCTGCGACGCTCCGCATCATGGAGTGGGTTTTTGTAGGTCTGCTCCTCCTCCTCACTGCGCAGCAGGCAGCAAAAGCAGACTTCAGGTAGTTTGCAGTGAGTAAGCAGGTGAACGCCGACAGCCCCAACAGACAGCCCCAACTCAGAAAACACTCCTGACACTCTGCGACGCTCTGCGTTGTGAAGTGGGTTTTTGTAGGTTTTTGTAGGTTTGCTCCTCCTCCTCGCTATGCAATAGGCAGCAAAATCAGACTTCAGGTAGTTTGCAGTAAGCAGGTGAAAGCTGACAGCCCCAACACAGGAAACATCAACTAATCTTTCCACAAATCTTGTTGCTGAGACCACTGATCCTCCACACATGTCTGCATTGATCTTATGTGGACTCTTGTGTTCCGGTCAATGAAGAAGTGGCATGCCATGGAGTACAGAAGGGGAGACACTTGTTTCACAGTCAGTTGAGGGGTGAACTGTAGGTTGATGAGATTCTTATAGATTGATGAAACTATTTCCTACAAAGGAGTCACCCTTGCTCTGATAGTGTCCAGAACCCCCAATTAAGACTTTTGACTTATTGTCAGAGAGGACATCTTTAGATATGCAAGCAGGCCTTATTCGATTCTTGCAGTGTGATGCATCACCCTGTTGAGATAGATTCCTTTGGTGAGCGGCCACTGCTGGCATGCATTTGGAAAAGAAACCTTGGGGCTGATTTGAGCCTGAATGGAAGTACTTTCTTTGAACATATATTTTTTTTACCAAGAGCCTCAAGAATTTTCAATGCTAGCAAACAGTAAGGGTGTGGAAATATGTGTCCTAAAGATCGTTGCCACACAGCCAGTCCCCATCCTGAATTAGAGAGAAAATCTGTGGTCAGGCTAGCATCTTGAATTTCTCGTTTTTTTCCCTATTTGATTGGCACTTTCAGATCACAAACTGGTCTGAATTGGTCCATGCCTTTCTTTCTAATGAGAGCAATACATTTTCCTTGTTGTGCACCTCATTCTCTAGCCATTGCATACTTGTTCAGGAAGATGTTGATCACCACTACCACTTGAAACAGCTGATCCATGTGCAGCATTGTGGGTTCTTCCAGCTGCTATGAAGAAAAAGAATCCTTTACAAGCACTTTTGACAATTTTCAGCACCTGTTTATCTCTTGGGATTTTGCATCAGGAGGCTGGATAACTTGAAATGCTTTCACCCACCTCGGGATTGAGAGGTGGTAAAGCCTGATGCAGATTTATTGCATTTCGGGTAGACATGGCTAAACCGCAGCCACTAGTGGTTGTGCCCTTCCTCTTTCTCACTGGTACTTTCCTGTGAGATGAGAAGACCACTGGGGCTGTGATGAGTGACAATAGGAGGGCCTGCCATACTCCCTTCACTTTATATCCAACTCCATACATTTGAGGGTATCAGCCTTCATTTTCATGTGGGAGACCTCTTATCCAAAAGAGCTCCAGACTCTGCCTATTGCTAAAAAAAAGGGAGGTCCAGAATTGTGTCCTGGGCGTTTACCTTGAGGTCTATTGCACCTATCAGAATTGAGTATGAAGTGTTAGCCCATGACAGTACCTCTGTGCCACTAGCTTCAAAGTGTCCTTTCCGCCACTAATTACAGGTCTGACACCAGACAGCCAACGTTTGTGATGTTGAGAAAATATTGTCTTTTATCTATGGACAAAGTTTGTACTGTTGGACAGGGTGCTGTAAGTTCCTGTACCTGCACAGTAATGTGGTAGGACTAGCACCCCATAGATTGGTGGTTGTACAGACTCTTTTGCCCTGGGCATCCATATTTCTGCTATCCTTCTCAGAAGGGATTGATGGCTGAAAGAAGAACAATTAATCAAAGGGGAACCTTTTCCTCCTTGAAAAAACTACAAGAGAATCTGGCAGCAGAAGCTTCCTTATTAAGATGCGATCTATCTCATGTGCCATGCACTTCTTGTTTTTTGGCAGAAGCAGGAGTTAGACATTTAACCATGTTAGTATCCAGGATACCCGGCCCTTCCTTCTGAGGAGTATGATGAATTAAAGGACAAATAGACCTTAGTGGTTTTGCCACACTTGGTCTTGCTGTGGAGTGAGGCCTAGAAGGCGAAGGTTACATGGGCCCTCATTACGATACTGGCGCTCAACCATGGCGCTATTAGCACCATGGTTGGTGCCGGTATCGTAACAAGTCCGCCAATGTTCAATGGGAATTACCACCCCATTCCAAGGTTGGCGGGGCGGTAATTCCCCATTGAACATTGGCCCTTCCCCATTCCCATAGGGCTCAATGGGACTGGGGAAGGCGCTAAGTACGGTACCGCAAATTGCGGTCTAGACCAGCCGTTCAGGTCGGGTCCCGCAAAGGGACCTCGTAGTAAGGCGCTAATGGGTTAACGGCACCGTTAACCCATTAGCGCCAGGGTCGCAATGAGGCCCATCGCGCCCATGGACTTCTGCCTTTTTTGTCTCAGCTGTCTGTGCAGGTCTATTAGCTGATGCGGTCCTTGGTGGTGGAGAGATTTGTTGGAGGCTCCTTCAGCATCTCTACATGATGCTGGATAGACACTTGTTCTTGACATAGCCTTCAATGTTGAAACAGATCATTGATCAGCATTGACATTGAGCAGTTCCTCGTTCCTTAAAAGCAGCTTCACCAACAAAGATCCTTTTGGCAGGTGAATGTGTCATCATCAACCAATGCTGGCAGTGATGTCCCCAATGCTGCCAAAGCTCTGAGTGACCCTATATATGTCAGAGCCTTGCCCCAAAAATTGCCCCAGATAAGAAGGGTTCACTCCCCTATTTTATGTGGTTGTAGCTCAGAGTCAGAAGGGTCTGATATCTCCCAGCCTGTCTGTCCTCCTTTGTCTTTCTGATTACTCACATATTGACATTTTTTGACAAATAGGGTACTGATCTGTCAAATGGGAATCTGAAAGGCAAACAATGCAGACTGCACTGTCATCCATTTTGGAATGTATTCCATCACAGAAGGCACATTTCTGCAAAGGTGTTGACATGGTCACTGAAGGGTGAGTAGGGACACCAACACTAGGTGATACACAGGGGGAAATTAGGACACAGAAAACGTCAAATTAAATCACATTTGTTGAGTTTGGTACAATTGTTGTAAAAACAAAAATCATGAGGTGTGCTCGGAGATCCTTGCTCCATAGAGCGCAATAATCAACTATCACCAAACTACTCCATGATGTGATACCAGAGAAGCCTGGTTATCTGAAAGTGGCAGCTGTCTCTTTTTTCTCTGTTTACAGCTGCATGGCTATATGTCTGGAAATAAGTGCTCCCGAGTCTTGCTTATAGGTGGTGCTTTTCAAATGTTTATGGATATTAATGACGATCCAACGATGGAGAACTTACATTTCTACAGCAGTCGAAACTGTCTAGTATTGCTTGATAAGGTCTAGAGTAGGAAGCAATGAGAAATGTCTAGATAGTAAAAACAACAGAAAATGTGTACCAACTTTCAATTATTTGTTTGGAAAATTTCAGCAAGAACACATATTTACTAACAGTAGTGCTGTTGCAGCTTTGCCCTCAAGTTAGCAACTTGCCTGTTGTTTAAAGTACTTAGTGCCTGGAATAATCCTTTACTTAAAGACCCCTTTTTCTTCTCGTGCCAAAAGCGAAACAGAGATAGACTTAAAGTCCTTTGTTTCATCTAGGTGGTACCGTACCTAAGAGACTTTTGTGTGTAACGTTTACAAATGTTTAGCTGGATAAAAACAATTTGGTGCGATAACTAGTAATGAAATAGACTGACTGATGTGAAAACCCAAATGTACCTTAGGCAAAAGATGAGAATGCATCATGAAAGCAACTGTTTCATGATAATAAACCTGTCTGGCTCTTCAACTGGCAGAGCATCAAATTCGCTAATTCTTTGGCCACATGCAGAATGACAATGAAAGAACTTGTGCATGTATAGTTAGTGTAAAATGGGTACAGCAGGAGTTTTTAATTTGCTACTTCTCAGGTAGGTGTTGGCTTCCTCAGTGGAAGGAAATTCTGTTGTGTCACGGAAAGCCAAAATTACAGATATTTTAAATAATAGATCAGCTGTGTTTTTTCTTTCAATGCATTGCAATCGATAGCAGAAAAGACGAACATGGAATACCTTCTTTGAAAAGGCGAATATGACATGTATACAGCTTCCACATGCCGACAGCGAGAGTTTAATCATTCAGCTGCAAACTAAACGTTTATTCCAGTAGTAGGAGTACCAAGTCTTGGCAGATTATTTTGTGGCTTCAATGATCTCCATACAGTTGTGGTGGATTAAAGTCTACATATTCTAAAATCTCAAGAGCCAGTTTGCCAAGCCCAGAGATGTCTGGTTGTGGTTAAGTCACTCCATTCTCCATTGAAAGGTAATCCAGTCTCCGCCGATCATTTTGTGTCGCTGGCCTTATTCAAGGAATTCAAAATGGTTGCTAGCTTAACTATGTAAGATTATTTTTGATCATGCTGTGAAGGGGAAAGGAGAACAAGTGTAAATAAATAGCTTACTGTAGCCTCTTAGGTGCTTGGTATGCAGCGGCTTCTATGATTTGCATATTTGTTCCATCTCCCATAGTGTGTGGTGTCTCTTGCGGATGTCTCAGACCCACAACCTTTGAACTTTAACCCTCATTGCTTACATCATTGTTGTCGTGACTGCCTGTATGCGCAATCTTTTGCCCTGTGTCACTGAATACATTGAATACATTCAATGCAATCTAACTGCTCTGAAATCAAATGGATTATGTGCATTCCATTTCTTGAACCAGCTTCCTTGGTGAAACAGGTGTGCTACCAAGATGTACAGATGTACAATGGAAGCCACCAGAACTATTGTGATTTCTATTGTAGTTTTTCTGAAAGCAGATGCAATGGCAACAGAGGGGTTTCCAATAATGCTCTATGGATAAAGGAACAGCAAAGAACAAATGAAACAAATAATACAACTAAAATATAAACCCAATACAGAAATGTGAGAAATTAACAACTGCAAAACCACAAAACAGCGTTCAATGAAATGTGCTCTAGGCAAGGCCAATACTTGGCCGTTGCCGCCGCATAAGACACGCCCACTCGCAACGCCTCGCCGGGCTGACCAAACACATTACTCCTTACGAATTGTTCTCAGCCAATCCAAAGCTGACCCTGCCATCTAGTCAGGAAGTGAACGGCTCTTCCAGCCAGTCGCAGATTCCAGCGGACCGTTCACAGTAGATACGCAGCGCCACCACGCCAACAGGTAACTCACCCTGCTCCCGCAACTCTCCCTTTCAGACCGTGCTCCGGCCCACCAGCTCCCCTTATCATGGGGCTTGCACTCCAGCTCCTGAGCCATGGCCCTTAGCAGACACCACCGGCCATTCACAGCGGGCGCAGCAACTGCCTCTTTTTTAGTGCCCTTCCTACTCGCCCCACTCACCACCGAGCGTTCTTGCTCGGGCGCGCACATTCGTCTATTTTAAGGCTGCGCTTGCCCAAGTAACATCAGCAGCATCATGCCCAGCCCACCCACGACCAGCACCAACCCCCAACATGCTCCTTTAACATGACACGCGTCATACGCCGGACCAATCCATTGGCCAACTACGGGCAACCAGATCTCTAACCTTTAATTAATCTTGCTTTTACTTAGGCTGGCTAACAATGCATGCAACCTAACGTCCTTACGCCCCCACACCTGGGTCAACAACACCACTGTCTGACATCTCATCCTTCCACCGTACAGAATTACAAACCAAATTTAGAAACCGATACTACCTCCTGCAGCACTACCTCCCACGTGTACCATAAGGGCCAGGGCTGCACCACGCCCACCCCAAATACTGATTGCCAACCTACCAACACCACCACATATCAACCCCATATGGATCCCCTTCCAAACCTAATATAGCTCTACTGGTTCTTTACAGATAGGCTGACCAGCTTCTACCTGGCACCCTAACCTGTGCCACCAGTTCTACCACGAGTCTGCTGCCACTTGATCTTTGGTAAGCCTGATCCACCTAGGCTTTTTGAAAATCTTATTGCTGCCATCTACCCCAACCTACTAACTGGCTCTAACTTATATCTCACTTTTACTCTCTCCTTCTTTCATCCCTTGGTACTTTTTCTCTTGAATGGAATTTTATGCTTGTCTTTCACAAAAATGTCTGTTAACCATAACATTATTGATGATTGTAACTTCTGCTTGCCATGCCCTAATCACCACTACTCACACCACATCACTGCTCTGATAATGCCTTGCTACATGTGCCATGCATACTAATTACTCTCAAACAATACTGCTTCAAAATATGTTGGATCTGTTTGGAACATGATTAATCAATATTAACAACAATTGTGAACCTCTTGTGATGTCACTGCGCCGAATCCCTTCACTCACACACATCACATCACTCCATTCACCATAATCACAGCCTTGATAAAGACTTCGGTTGAAACGCGTGTAGGCTTTTTGTTTCACTAAATTGGTAACAAAAGGTTATTATCTATGATGTTGTTAAAACACAAATAAACTACCACGCACATGACCACAGGACTGGACTATTACTATAATGTCGGATCTCTCTGCAATTGGACTATCAAATCCAGCCAGCGCCCACAACTAACAAAGGTTTGTCACCCCACCAAGCATCAAATCAACTGGGGACCCAGAAGTTGGTACCCAGACAAACCATGTGCCAGGCGGCAGGCTAACTGATAAACATTAACAGGAGGTGTGCAGAGGACTGGCTGTCCCGACACCAAAAACTCCTCACCCCTTTGAAACTCAAATTGAGATTAGTTCCCACATTGGGGGTGAAGCCAGTTTGTCTAGCCGAGAACCTGTCGTTGTATGTTGCCCAGGTGATTAGTTGTTTTTGTAGGGTTGCCGCAAAGAGTTTTGCAAGTGGGTCAAGTAGTGCGATTGGGCAAAAATTCTGTGGATTGTCACGAGGGCCTTGCTTGTAGATGGGGACAATTGTAGAAGTCCTCCACGAGTGTGGAATTTGGTTGAGTGTGTTTTTCAGGACTACTATCTGACACATGAAATTTGCACAAGCCGGTGGATCTTGTTTCATGACGGCGTTGGAAGTTCCGTCGGGACCAGGTGCTCTTAAGGTGTTTCGATTTTTGATCATGCGGATGATTTCATCGTATTCTGCCTTTACTTGCCATTTTGGTGTATTCGTGGTCGTTTTGCCAGGCTGTTGGGTTGCTCGGGCCCCATAGATGTTGGAGAAATGTGAGATCCATTTTTCTTGTGAGACATTAGACGTCAAGTTATGTTGTCTTTGCGAATTGTCGTTGAGGAGATTCCACAGTTTTCTCGAGTTGTGTGACTTGTACGTTTTCATTATGTTTTCTGCGTCAGCTTGTTGAAGGATTTTTTGTTGGGATTTTCTCCAGTTGGAGTATGCTTGCTTCATTTTTTTTATCCGTGCTGTATTTTCTGCAGATTTTGTTTTCTTCAGGTAACGTATTGATTTTGTAAGACATTTTTTCTTGTCAGCCGTTTCCTGGTTGTATGTATGCTGATGGGTTTTTTGTGGTCGATTCTTGGCTTTTTGTTGGAATGGTATTAAAATCCATTCGTAGTTCAATTTGTCAGCATGTCTCAGAGTGGAAGATTGGAACATAGTTGGTAGCTGGGCCATCCCTGGCTGTAACATACCTAGTCTATTGAAGTGCCAGCGAGTTCTAATGGGCATGGTGGTGAGATTTTTAGTCTGTTCCAGTCGTCCATGCAAGTGTGCAGTTAATATATTGTGATCACCTTTGTCTGATGGTATCGTTTGCGCTTTTAGAACCGATGCATGCAGGTTGTGTGATAGGAGTATATAATCAATGATTGCAGTTGAAGTTCCTCTGGACCAAGTTGGCATATAGTTTGTATAGTTGTTCATTGCATGATCAGGTAGGATGAGGTTGCGCATGGTAATTTCTTTCATCCATCTTCTAGCTTGTGGTGATAGTTGTGTTCGGCTTTGTAGAATGCCGTCTTCCATGAATAGGTTGATGTTCAAGTCTCCGCATATTATTATTTCTACTGATAGATGATTTGCGGCAATTTTGTCGATGGATATAAAGACTCCATCGATGAAGGATTCAGTTGTTATTGCTGCGGGGTTCCAGCAGTCATTCAGTATTGCAATCGATTGTTCAGGTTTGTTTTTTTTGATTGGATGTTGCTCTGTGCTCGTTATTGTTGTGATTTGGGTCCAGGAGTTGATGTTTTCAGTACTCGATACAGTCCATTGTGAATTGATCTTGATCAAGGATGTAGGCCTGACGCTGGTTTGCCTAGTTTTTTGACTGTTGCATGATTGAGAAAGGTTAGGAAGCCATCACAGGCTGGTGGTTCGCTGAGCCAGGTTTCTTGCAGGCATATGATTTGGTAGTTTTCAAGTTCCAGTGAGGGGTTGTTAAAGAGATTGAGTTTCCTCTGGTATTTCACGAGCAGAGTGGCAACGTGGATTCCGGGTTTGTTAGTTGTTATGATCTGTTGGTTGTTGAGTTTCCTGGAGATTCAATTTCTGTTTCCAAATTTTCCAAGTCATAGTTTCTTTTAAATGGTTGTTCGAGATCACTGGATCGTTGTGAATATAGTTGTTGTCTCTGTTTCCTGGGTGATCTTGATCGGTGGCTGTTGTAGTCGTCCGATTGTGTTCTCTGTTGATGTTGCTCAAGTCCCAATCCTGAATTATTATTAATAGTTAATTGTATCATACAACAACGCAATTACAAGGTCTGCGGGTATGTTTCAACTAGCCTAACAGTCATATCTGTAGAATTTGTCAAATTCTGTTCTTCTCCGAACCTGAAAAGTCAGGAGCTTGCATCCAGATCCCTACATGCAACAGTATAGTGCATTGATTGCAGCTAAAATTGGATTATCCAAATCAGGATGCATTAGAGAGGTCAGATGAGAACATGTAGCTGGGACAGTACTGAACAGTTATTTAAAAAAAACACACATTAACATTGCACCGACTTTTAGGCCCAAGTTGATGCGGTTTGCCATAGCCACCTTTTTATTCATAAAGCTCTGAAACTGGAATATAGAACCCTGCTACTATGTCACGTCTACTTTACAAGATTCCTCTTTCACTTGTCGAAAGCTTAACATTTTCTCAAATTCACCTGTGAATTTTCAAGCAATCTGTTCTTTGCAGTTGTCGAAGATGCTCCAGGTAGATAGTCGGGTACTCAAAACAAGTTTTTTTGGGTTTGTCCCTTTGCCTGCAAAGTTCACATGCTATTAATTTCATAGTGTCTATGCCAATGCGCTCCTATGGACTCAATTTAGGCACAGTTACTTTAACTCCCATGCCTGCCATATTCTTCCTCTTTATAAAATCCCTGCGGTATCAATAGCCTATGTCCCAAAGCCAGGTTCTTGGCGTGCAGAGTTTTTTTTTACCTTGTGTAAGTTACCTGCGCATATAGCTTTATTCTGATTTTAACTCATCTGGTTCACAGATTGCTTTACTTTTCCTCTTATTATTTCGAGCATCCACTGTGTGTTTTCTCTGTTTTGATTCTGCTCATCTGTGGATTATGGGTGGTGTGCCCTGTGCGCTTTGTCTTTTGAAAGGCTCCTTCCTTCTAGGCACTATACAGTTGTAGTTTTTTCTCTTAGCCTCCTTCTTCAACTTAATCACATTATTTTGCTTTCTTGTCCTTCATGGGGCTCGATATTCGTTTACATTGGCTTCCTGTTCAGCTTCTGTTCAGTAACCAACTCTTCTGCAAATGGTTTGATGAGTCTTAGAAGTTGCCATTCATGATAATGAACAGCAATACCTCCTCAAGCTCTCGCTCTGACCTCACCATCCAGTGTTTTCCTCTTCCGTTGGCTCATATCTTCAGATAAAAAATATAAAATTGAAAAGTGTTTCTGGACAAAGACATGTACAAACCCGGGTACCTGAAGACTCAAAGAACTTTTTTTTCTTCTCATTCGGAGTTTTCTGTATAGAGCTGTTTTTTCTACTGCCCCGTCCACCGCCTTTCTCTTAAGAACCTAGACCTTGGGGCTATTCCTTAGGCTGTGGTCTCAGAGTATAAAGTGGACATATATCAGATTCTGGGGACATAAGATACCTACCATCAAATCATTAGCACCAGTCCGATAGCACAGGGAGTAGAGCGCTCACTTTGACATCTGTTCAGAGCCTGCTGACGCAGGTTCGAATCCTTCCGAGGTTGATAAATGAGCACCAAACACCGTGCGTAATAAGCAGCGCTCTATAGCACTATATAAATGCTAAATTATTATTATTATTATCATTAAACGGTATAAGCACCCTCGCCATGTACGAGAGCCAATGAGGTTACTCCGAACCCAGGCTGAATCTACAGATGCAAGCCCGGGTTCGGAGCAACCCGAGTGCTCTGTGCACCCGCCTTCCATCTGTGCTACTGTTTTCCCTCCTTGCATGCCTCCCGCCCCCAGATCCAGCACTTCAACACCCCCCACCCCACCCAACTTACCTTAAATGTGCTTCTCCACCCGGTTCCTTAGCCTGCTCCGCTCCGTCAGCTTGGCTTCCTGGTAAGCCATGGAGATGGAAGAGTCAGGGGTGGACTGGCCCGACCGGCCTCTTTTGGGAGGTATTTCCAAACGTTCCCATAGGAAAAGGATTGGGCTTGCTGAAAATGTGTAACATGGGGCCACTTTAAAAATTATTTCCAGGGCCTCTTTTGCTTCCCAGTCCACACCTTGGAAGAGGGGCTCAGAGTGGAGCCCCGCCTTCCATTTGCATGGCAACCCTGACTCTCCCCGGCTGCTGCTGCGAACAAAACAGTGCAGCCGGGTAATTTTTTTTATTGCTATTAGCACCTCGAGGGCTTGCCTCGGGGTGCTAATAGCAATAATCCTGAGTTCTGCTGGCTTCACCGGCCCGATAGCGGCACTGCGTCCCATGTTATAGGCCTGAGCAACCTGCCAGTGAAGCCTGCAGAAAGCAGGATTATTGCATAATTAGCTTTGCAAATGCAGTTAGGTTCCTCCCAAACATGAATTTGATGTATAATTCTTTCCCACTCATATTTCAGTCTAGAAACCTAATATTTTGTGTTTTTTATTGTGCAGGAATGGGTGAAGAATAGTGAAATTGTTTATTTTACCTAGAGTTCACGCTTTAAATCACAACTCTGGACAGCCCCGCTAAATTCCAACTTTTAATTTCAATCTAGTTGTCTTTCAGTCAAACTAATGATCGATACCCGCTGGCCCAGCGCCTTGTACAGCTACAAGATTTTCTTATCACCTGTGCCCTCTTACAACACTCCAATGTCTAGCCAGTAACAATAGTACAATCAATCTCTATGAATTCACTTAGATACTGCATTAGTATTAACAAAAATATAGAAAGTTCCACAATTTATGAGTCAACAAGTCAGACTTCTTTGCTGTTGCACTGAACGCACACATCTGACCAACCTCTTGAATTTGATTAGCACTTCCTTTTCCCTCCCCCACTCAAAATTATAAATATAGAGTCATATTTCCATCCCATGCATATATACACCTGCTGGGTGGGTAGTTACTCATGCATAAAAGAGTGGAGGTAATTTTATACTACTATTACTTTTTTTACATTTCGCAAGATTTTTGTTGGTTTGTGTGGCGTAGTGGCGGAAAGAGTGAAATTGCCACTTCCACCACCCCCTTCCGCACCATCATATAAATCTGCCTAGATTTTTATCCTGACGGTGATGCATTGGATTCCTATGGAATCCGTTATATGCAACATTCCCGAATATTGAAGGCAGTTTCCTTCCCACCAATTTGGAGTAGTCTTCAATATTAAAACATGTCACGATTTGGAGTGGGGGGTTTAACCCCTTACCCTCCTTTAAGGCCTGCCCTCTCCCGCACTGGTGGAAATGTTCATTAAAATCTGAGCGTTTCATCCCCCAGATCGTCAATTGCTACCCCACAACCTCCGTTTCCCTGCACACACAGTCCTCTTCTCCCCCACCCTAAACACTGCATATAGACACACAACCACTCACTCCCAGCTGCCTCACGCAGACACAAAAAACAGACACCCACCTTGCCCCACCCACTCCCCACCATGCAAACATTGGCCCACAACAGACCGACACAGACAAACACACACTTACCTTTTCACACCAGTGACTTCCGTCTTCCGGTTGCAGTGTGTCTGATCAGAGTTTGCAGTGATAGTTCTTGGAGCAGAGAGTTTTGCTTTATCCTGTGAAGAGGTGGAGGAACCCAGAAGAGGTGGAGGAACCCACTTGCCCACTTGAGAGTGGCACGGAAGGCACGGTCGAGGTGGGGAAGGAGTGAGCAGCTTTCTGAAAGAGAGTTTTAGGGATTTCTTAAGGGAAGCAACGCTGGCTTCTTATCTGGAGTCTGAGTGTCCCAAAGGCTGGCACCACAGAAGGCTAAGGGAAGGGAGGGTAAGTCAGTGTTAGCATCTGCAGAGGAGGACGGTTTATTATACACCGACTTACACCAGCCAACCTTGTGCCACCCAAGCCAGAAACCAGATATTAGGTTCTAGACTTCACTGGATTAACTCTTAACAAAAATGCATCAGCCCCTCTGGCTCCCAGCATTGCCAAAGACATCAAGGTCAAAGGCGCACTCATCAATGCTCGCTCCCTCCCTGCTCATGCCTTAGATATTGCTGACTTCATCATGACCAAAAATGTAGACTTCCAAGCCATCACAGAAACTTGGCAGCAGGCCCTGCCCTGTCCTTGGCTATCCCAGACAACTACTCCATTATCAGGTGTGACAGGAACACCAATCAAACCAAGGGTGGAGGATTAGCCTTCATCTTCAAGAGCTCACTTGAACTTAGAACTGTCCCTAACCTACGGATCCCTTCCGCTGAACTACTCTCCATTAAATTACCTATCTCGCCTAATCATACTGCCCCAGTGCATCTCATCTATAGGCCCCCAGGTCCCATCTCCACGTTCTCTGAGGAGATCTCATCCATCCTAGCCACTAGTACCAAGCCCAACTCACAAATCCTGCTACTTGGCGATTTCAATCTAGGGTACCAGGATGTGAACGATACTAAAGTCCTTGACCTAGCAAGCACACTAACCGACTTCGGCCTCACCCAACACATCAGAGACCCTACCCACATCAAGGGTCGCACTCTTCACTGGGTCTCTGACCTGAACTGCTTTCTTAGCATGATCTCTGTGACCCCTTGATTTTGGTCTGATCATCACAAAATAATTTTCTCTATTAACTCCAACCCACAAACAGCCAAACCGAACCTCGCCCCACCTATCCACACTCGTAATAAGAAGGATATCACGGTGGAGAAACTTCTCCCACTGATCCTCCCTCTGCTTAATATTGCTTCAACCACCTGCTCCGACCCCACAGTTCTAGTAGATACCTATAATCATGCCATGATAAAAGCTCTTAATACCAGTGTGCCACTTAAGCTGCGCAAACAAAAACCTCGCCTCCACCTTAATACCTAGTTCACCCCACATCTCCGAGACCATTGTAAAGAAAAAAGAAAAGCTGAGGCACATTGGAAAAGCATACTGTCTCTAGTTAATAAAAACAACCTAAACATTGCCTCCTCTACCTACAAAGAAGCCATACTGGCCGCTAAAATTATGTGTACAACAAACGGATATTGCTAGCACAATCAAACACAAAGGAACTCTTTAAGATCCTCAAGGAATTAGAGTCTCCAGTAGCCCCTCCTGATACGTGCACCCCTGACACTGCCTGGTGTACCAACATCCAAAAGGCACGTTTTAGACAAAATCGCTACGCTTCAAGCCAAAATCAACACTAAAAGAAGCTACCTCTCGTATTCGGCGGGCAACTCCCCGTCGTACAACATCCCCACGCCTAAACACTCCTTCAAACCATTCAGCTTCGCACCTCTCTCTATTGAGGAAGTTGAAAATATTATTAATAAGCTCAAACCGTCTAATTGCCAAGGGGATTCATGCCCCGCCCCCATCATCAAGGAGGCTGCGCACAATCTTGCGCCCTTCATCACCACCTTCATAAATGCCTCATTCAAATCTGGGTTTGTTCCAGATAACCTTAAGGATGCGTGGGTCATCCCATTAATCAAAAAACCCACACTTAACCCGAGTAACCCATCCAATTACAGGCCCAACACCATGGTGCCTTACTTACTTAAAATCCTGGACCGGGCGGTTTATCTTCAAATCCAGGATTACCTCGAAACAAATAATCTATTAGGTCTCAGACAATCAGGTTTCTGATGCAGACATGGACTGAGACAGCCTTGATTGATTTAAAAACACAAATCGGGGATCTGAAAGACAAGGGCAAGCTCGCACTCCTACTTCTTCTTGATCTTTCAGCAGCTTTTGATTTGGTTGATCATCAAATCCTATGCCACCACCTTAAAATAGCTGCCCACTTCTCAGACGCAGCCACATCTTGGATTAGCTCCTTCTTGTCAAATAGAACCATGAGGGTTTTCTCACCTTTTTCCTCAGCAGAACCAGCACATGTCCCGTGTGGAGTCCCACAAGGATCCTATGTATCTCCCACACGGTACAATGTGTTTACTAAACCATTCTTTGATATGCTTGACTACATGGGTGTTTCTTACACCAACTATGCTGACGACACCCAGATACTCATCCCTATCACAGGCGACTATGTAACCGATTCTAAAGCACTCAATGTAATCTATACAGTCATCCAGGCCTGGATGGCACATCATGGGCTTTGCCTTAGTGATGAAAAAACAGAGCTACTTTTCCTAGGCTCCCCCACCAAACTTGACCCAGACTACAAATCTTTACTACTGACGGGAACATTATCAAAGTGTCCAACATTACAAAAACACTTGGCATCTACTTAGACTCGACACTGTCTCTCAATAGACAAACAAATGCTGTTGTTTCGGCTTCGGCCTACACCTGCATACTCATCACCACCTGCAGGCCCTTCCTGACAACCGACAATTGTATTATCCTCGCCAGAACTCTCATCATGTCCAAAATTGATTACTGTAATGCCCTCTACTTAGGGACTAGCCAAAGAAACATGGATAAGTTACATGTCACTCAGAACAATGCCATCAGGGCTGCCCTCAATGTCCCGAGGAGATCACATATCTCTGACACAAGACGCAATCTACATTGGCTCCCTGTTGCACTTCGTATATCTTTCAATGCAACCTCTGAGGTCTGCCCATGTACACACACTGACTATACCTAGCTACAAGCTTCAGACAGCCGGGGGATCGAGTTTCCCAGTCCTCGCAGCCAAACTATGGAACACCTTACCCACCACTCTCAGAACAGAACCTTCCGTGCACTCCTTTAAGAACAAAACCAAACTTTGGCTCCATGAAGTTGATGCTTCGGCCTTATCGTCCTAAACCACGTGGGCCTCCTATGGGAATGTGTGACTTGCACTTCTCTATCCTGCCCTCCCGTACTGTATCTAGATACTCTATTGTTTGGCATATGTTGTAGTATACCAAAACTCCCAGGAATTCTCTTGTAACCCTTCTACATTGCTGTTGTTTTATATCTTGTTTTTCTCTTAAGAACTGCATTTTGTATTATTAAGATGTACCCTTTCCCTGTGGAAAGTTGTTTTTGAATGTTTGAAACCTATTGTAACCACTTCCTTCAGATTATGCGCCCAGATGCCTCAGTGCAAGGTGCGCAATACAAATAATACTAATACAAATATGAGTTGGTCCCTGTTCTTCCATTATCAGAGTTTTCTTGCGAATTTCGGTCGCTACTACCTCATTGATGTTAGAATTGACTGGAGTTGGTTCGGTTAGCATGATTCTTCTGTGCATGTCTAGTCCATCTTTTGTTATATTATTTTTTTCAGTTTGGCTACTTGATTCTTTGCTTTCTTCGCATGAGCACTTAGCACTTTGGTGTGTTCTTTTACACATGTTCAAAGATCCACATTTGTCATTGTCCGTATTTATATTCGTTTTCAACAAAAGTAGCGCTTCTTGGGCCACTTCTGCCAGGAGTTTATTATCTTCTCCATTGGATTTAAGTTGTTCTTTTTGTGCCAAGTCTGCTCTCTCTGTGTCTTGGCTGATTTTTGTTTGAAGCGTAATCATAAATGTTTCAATGTTTATACGTTTTGAATGCATCATGGCTATGAAGGTGGTTTGATCTTTGTAATTGTCACTTATATCGTCATACATCTTTAGGAATGGAGCTAAAGATATTGTTAAAGCTGACATGATGTTTGAATTCAATTCATGTGTGATTTGCTATGTGGCCTTGTTCGAGTTTAGACCCAAGGGCTGGTCATGTAATTTCCTGTTGTGTGACATCCTTCTCACCTTTGGAAAGTGTCTCTGAATAAATGAGGAGTCAGATGAAGTCTCTTCCGAAATCGTTGTCAGCTCTTCGCTCGAGTCAGCTCTCTCATGGCTTGTTGCGTTGGAAATTGTCTCTCTAGGTTTTTTTATTCAATTTACTTCATGTCTTACTTGTGAGCATGTGATGCTTGGAGGAGTAAGAGAGTCAACTCTCCTGTGTTTGTTTGATATGACATTTGGGTTGGATTGGTCAAAAGCTTGAATTTCAAGTTGCGTGGTTTGTCTTTGTTTGTCCACTTGGTTATTCTCCATTTGCAGCGATATTGCGGCTATATCGCGTAACAGCTTGTCGGCTACTACTAGTGAGTTGCGTTGGGACGGTGTGGCTTCCCTGATGGCCTCTAGCTCGTTCAGGTTGTTACACGTTTTTTTTTCATGGGCTGTTCATGTTTGGAGTTTCCTTGGCCTACGAGTGGTGTCTCCTCCATTCCGCCTTAACCTGCTTTGGTTTTCGTTTGGTATTTATTTTGTTTTCATTTGCTGATGTGTGTCTTTTGAGCTACATTTCTAGGTGGTACTTGCTCAGGTCTATGATCATCCGTCATCCTGCTGCTAGATGTATCAAGTGGCAGGGGATCTCTGTTCTCCTCCTTGTTCCAATCCTGATCGGCTACATGTTCATCTGAATCTGTGGCATCATCGTGCACAATCTCAATGGGACTTTCCATTTGCGCCTTGTCATCAGTTTCTCTCACTGCCATGGCTCCGCCACTGAGCTTCTTCTTTCCGAACGTTTTGCCAATTGCTCTTCAATGGCATTCGTAATTGATCTGGCATCTTGGACATTTCTGTGGGTGAAGGTTGGGAGTTTGTAAATATGGTGTATAGCTGCTTCATAGTGATTGCCCCTGATGTTTGATTGGTCCGGTCTGATAGTGAAGTTGAGGCGCACTTTAGAATGTGCTCAGCCTTGCAGTTAGAGAGCAGGCATGTGTGCGGTAGGTGAGCGGAGACAGAAAGGCAGAACGACACGTTCTCCGCTTCGCCTACACGTTCTTCCCCTCACGCGATCATTTGCCATGTGGTGTTGTGTGTCACCCCCTCGCTCTTCGCTTGTGGAGTCATTATGCAGGGGGCCGAAGTTAGGCGTGTATGGTGCACTTACCTCATTCATCGCCACAACGCTGCTTTGTCCACGGGTCTCTGGGCTACTGGCAGATCTACGGCAGGACTCGTCTGTTTCAAAAGGCAGAGCCGCTTCTGGCGTCTTGTTTGGAGCGGGGCTTTCATCATACGACCTGATTTGTTTTCCGTGGCAACAGTTGTCACAGAGGGCAATTTCTTTCTGATTCTGGTCCCAAGTTACACAGGGAGCACAAGAAACACTCCTGACACTCTGCGACGCTCCGCATCATGGAGTGGGTTTTTGTAGGTCTGCTCCTCCTCCTCACTGCGCAGCAGGCAGCAAAAGCAGACTTCAGGTAGTTTGCAGTGAGTAAGCAGGTGAACGCCGACAGCCCCAACAGACAGCCCCAACTCAGAAAACACTCCTGACACTCTGCGACGCTCTGCGTTGTGAAGTGGGTTTTTGTAGGTTTTTGTAGGTTTGCTCCTCCTCCTCGCTATGCAATAGGCAGCAAAATCAGACTTCAGGTAGTTTGCAGTAAGCAGGTGAAAGCTGACAGCCCCAACACAGGAAACATCAACTAATCTTTCCACAAATCTTGTTGCTGAGACCACTGATCCTCCACACATGTCTGCATTGATCTTATGTGGACTCTTGTGTTCCGGTCAATGAAGAAGTGGCATGCCATGGAGTACAGAAGGGGAGACACTTGTTTCACAGTCAGTTGAGGGGTGAACTGTAGGTTGATGAGATTCTTATAGATTGATGAAACTATTTCCTACAAAGGAGTCACCCTTGCTCTGATAGTGTCCAGAACCCCCAATTAAGACTTTTGACTTATTGTCAGAGAGGACATCTTTAGATATGCAAGCAGGCCTTATTCGATTCTTGCAGTGTGATGCATCACCCTGTTGAGATAGATTCCTTTGGTGAGCGGCCACTGCTGGCATGCATTTGGAAAAGAAACCTTGGGGCTGATTTGAGCCTGAATGGAAGTACTTTCTTTGAACATATATTTTTTTTACCAAGAGCCTCAAGAATTTTCAATGCTAGCAAACAGTAAGGGTGTGGAAATATGTGTCCTAAAGATCGTTGCCACACAGCCAGTCCCCATCCTGAATTAGAGAGAAAATCTGTGGTCAGGCTAGCATCTTGAATTTCTCGTTTTTTTCCCTATTTGATTGGCACTTTCAGATCACAAACTGGTCTGAATTGGTCCATGCCTTTCTTTCTAATGAGAGCAATACATTTTCCTTGTTGTGCACCTCATTCTCTAGCCATTGCATACTTGTTCAGGAAGATGTTGATCACCACTACCACTTGAAACAGCTGATCCATGTGCAGCATTGTGGGTTCTTCCAGCTGCTATGAAGAAAAAGAATCCTTTACAAGCACTTTTGACAATTTTCAGCACCTGTTTATCTCTTGGGATTTTGCATCAGGAGGCTGGATAACTTGAAATGCTTTCACCCACCTCGGGATTGAGAGGTGGTAAAGCCTGATGCAGATTTATTGCATTTCGGGTAGACATGGCTAAACCGCAGCCACTAGTGGTTGTGCCCTTCCTCTTTCTCACTGGTACTTTCCTGTGAGATGAGAAGACCACTGGGGCTGTGATGAGTGACAATAGGAGGGCCTGCCATACTCCCTTCACTTTATATCCAACTCCATACATTTGAGGGTATCAGCCTTCATTTTCATGTGGGAGACCTCTTATCCAAAAGAGCTCCAGACTCTGCCTATTGCTAAAAAAAAGGGAGGTCCAGAATTGTGTCCTGGGCGTTTACCTTGAGGTCTATTGCACCTATCAGAATTGAGTATGAAGTGTTAGCCCATGACAGTACCTCTGTGCCACTAGCTTCAAAGTGTCCTTTCCGCCACTAATTACAGGTCTGACACCAGACAGCCAACGTTTGTGATGTTGAGAAAATATTGTCTTTTATCTATGGACAAAGTTTGTACTGTTGGACAGGGTGCTGTAAGTTCCTGTACCTGCACAGTAATGTGGTAGGACTAGCACCCCATAGATTGGTGGTTGTACAGACTCTTTTGCCCTGGGCATCCATATTTCTGCTATCCTTCTCAGAAGGGATTGATGGCTGAAAGAAGAACAATTAATCAAAGGGGAACCTTTTCCTCCTTGAAAAAACTACAAGAGAATCTGGCAGCAGAAGCTTCCTTATTAAGATGCGATCTATCTCATGTGCCATGCACTTCTTGTTTTTTGGCAGAAGCAGGAGTTAGACATTTAACCATGTTAGTATCCAGGATACCCGGCCCTTCCTTCTGAGGAGTATGATGAATTAAAGGACAAATAGACCTTAGTGGTTTTGCCACACTTGGTCTTGCTGTGGAGTGAGGCCTAGAAGGCGAAGGTTACATGGGCCCTCATTACGATACTGGCGCTCAACCATGGCGCTATTAGCACCATGGTTGGTGCCGGTATCGTAACAAGTCCGCCAATGTTCAATGGGAATTACCACCCCATTCCAAGGTTGGCGGGGCGGTAATTCCCCATTGAACATTGGCCCTTCCCCATTCCCATAGGGCTCAATGGGACTGGGGAAGGCGCTAAGTACGGTACCGCAAATTGCGGTCTAGACCAGCCGTTCAGGTCGGGTCCCGCAAAGGGACCTCGTAGTAAGGCGCTAATGGGTTAACGGCACCGTTAACCCATTAGCGCCAGGGTCGCAATGAGGCCCATCGCGCCCATGGACTTCTGCCTTTTTTGTCTCAGCTGTCTGTGCAGGTCTATTAGCTGATGCGGTCCTTGGTGGTGGAGAGATTTGTTGGAGGCTCCTTCAGCATCTCTACATGATGCTGGATAGACACTTGTTCTTGACATAGCCTTCAATGTTGAAACAGATCATTGATCAGCATTGACATTGAGCAGTTCCTCGTTCCTTAAAAGCAGCTTCACCAACAAAGATCCTTTTGGCAGGTGAATGTGTCATCATCAACCAATGCTGGCAGTGATGTCCCCAATGCTGCCAAAGCTCTGAGTGACCCTATATATGTCAGAGCCTTGCCCCAAAAATTGCCCCAGATAAGAAGGGTTCACTCCCCTATTTTATGTGGTTGTAGCTCAGAGTCAGAAGGGTCTGATATCTCCCAGCCTGTCTGTCCTCCTTTGTCTTTCTGATTACTCACATATTGACATTTTTTGACAAATAGGGTACTGATCTGTCAAATGGGAATCTGAAAGGCAAACAATGCAGACTGCACTGTCATCCATTTTGGAATGTATTCCATCACAGAAGGCACATTTCTGCAAAGGTGTTGACATGGTCACTGAAGGGTGAGTAGGGACACCAACACTAGGTGATACACAGGGGGAAATTAGGACACAGAAAACGTCAAATTAAATCACATTTGTTGAGTTTGGTACAATTGTTGTAAAAACAAAAATCATGAGGTGTGCTCGGAGATCCTTGCTCCATAGAGCGCAATAATCAACTATCACCAAACTACTCCATGATGTGATACCAGAGAAGCCTGGTTATCTGAAAGTGGCAGCTGTCTCTCTTTTTTCTCTGTTTACAGCTGCATGGCTATATGTCTGGAAATAAGTGCTCCCGAGTCTTGCTTATAGGTGGTGCTTTTCAAATGTTTATGGATATTAATGACGATCCAACGATGGAGAACTTACATTTCTACAGCAGTCGAAACTGTCTAGTATTGCTTGATAAGGTCTAGAGTAGGAAGCAATGAGAAATGTCTAGATAGTAAAAACAACAGAAAATGTGTACCAACTTTCAATTATTTGTTTGGAAAATTTCAGCAAGAACACATATTTACTAACAGTAGTGCTGTTGCAGCTTTGCCCTCAAGTTAGCAACTTGCCTGTTGTTTAAAGTACTTAGTGCCTGGAATAATCCTTTACTTAAAGACCCCTTTTTCTTCTCGTGCCAAAAGCGAAACAGAGATAGACTTAAAGTCCTTTGTTTCATCTAGGTGGTACCGTACCTAAGAGACTTTTGTGTGTAACGTTTACAAATGTTTAGCTGGATAAAAACAATTTGGTGCGATAACTAGTAATGAAATAGACTGACTGATGTGAAAACCCAAATGTACCTTAGGCAAAAGATGAGAATGCATCATGAAAGCAACTGTTTCATGATAATAAACCTGTCTGGCTCTTCAACTGGCAGAGCATCAAATTCGCTAATTCTTTGGCCACATGCAGAATGACAATGAAAGAACTTGTGCATGTATAGTTAGTGTAAAATGGGTACAGCAGGAGTTTTTAATTTGCTACTTCTCAGGTAGGTGTTGGCTTCCTCAGTGGAAGGAAATTCTGTTGTGTCACGGAAAGCCAAAATTACAGATATTTTAAATAATAGATCAGCTGTGTTTTTTCTTTCAATGCATTGCAATCGATAGCAGAAAAGACGAACATGGAATACCTTCTTTGAAAAGGCGAATATGACATGTATACAGCTTCCACATGCCGACAGCGAGAGTTTAATCATTCAGCTGCAAACTAAACGTTTATTCCAGTAGTAGGAGTACCAAGTCTTGGCAGATTATTTTGTGGCTTCAATGATCTCCATACAGTTGTGGTGGATTAAAGTCTACATATTCTAAAATCTCAAGAGCCAGTTTGCCAAGCCCAGAGATGTCTGGTTGTGGTTAAGTCACTCCATTCTCCATTGAAAGGTAATCCAGTCTCCGCCGATCATTTTGTGTCGCTGGCCTTATTCAAGGAATTCAAAATGGTTGCTAGCTTAACTATGTAAGATTATTTTTGATCATGCTGTGAAGGGGAAAGGAGAACAAGTGTAAATAAATAGCTTACTGTAGCCTCTTAGGTGCTTGGTATGCAGCGGCTTCTATGATTTGCATATTTGTTCCATCTCCCATAGTGTGTGGTGTCTCTTGCGGATGTCTCAGACCCACAACCTTTGAACTTTAACCCTCATTGCTTACATCATTGTTGTCGTGACTGCCTGTATGCGCAATCTTTTGCCCTGTGTCACTGAATACATTGAATACATTCAATGCAATCTAACTGCTCTGAAATCAAATGGATTATGTGCATTCCATTTCTTGAACCAGCTTCCTTGGTGAAACAGGTGTGCTACCAAGATGTACAGATGTACAATGGAAGCCACCAGAACTATTGTGATTTCTATTGTAGTTTTTCTGAAAGCAGATGCAATGGCAACAGAGGGGTTTCCAATAATGCTCTATGGATAAAGGAACAGCAAAGAACAAATGAAACAAATAATACAACTAAAATATAAACCCAATACAGAAATGTGAGAAATTAACAACTGCAAAACCACAAAACAGCGTTCAATGAAATGTGCTCTAGGCAAGGCCAATACTTGGCCGTTGCCGCCGCATAAGACACGCCCACTCGCAACGCCTCGCCGGGCTGACCAAACACATTACTCCTTACGAATTGTTCTCAGCCAATCCAAAGCTGACCCTGCCATCTAGTCAGGAAGTGAACGGCTCTTCCAGCCAGTCGCAGATTCCAGCGGACCGTTCACAGTAGATACGCAGCGCCACCACGCCAACAGGTAACTCACCCTGCTCCCGCAACTCTCCCTTTCAGACCGTGCTCCGGCCCACCAGCTCCCCTTATCATGGGGCTTGCACTCCAGCTCCTGAGCCATGGCCCTTAGCAGACACCACCGGCCATTCACAGCGGGCGCAGCAACTGCCTCTTTTTTAGTGCCCTTCCTACTCGCCCCACTCACCACCGAGCGTTCTTGCTCGGGCGCGCACATTCGTCTATTTTAAGGCTGCGCTTGCCCAAGTAACATCAGCAGCATCATGCCCAGCCCACCCACGACCAGCACCAACCCCCAACATGCTCCTTTAACATGACACGCGTCATACGCCGGACCAATCCATTGGCCAACTACGGGCAACCAGATCTCTAACCTTTAATTAATCTTGCTTTTACTTAGGCTGGCTAACAATGCATGCAACCTAACGTCCTTACGCCCCCACACCTGGGTCAACAACACCACTGTCTGACATCTCATCCTTCCACCGTACAGAATTACAAACCAAATTTAGAAACCGATACTACCTCCTGCAGCACTACCTTCCACGTGTACCATAAGGGCCAGGGCTGCACCACGCCCACCCCAAATACTGATTGCCAACCTACCAACACCACCACATATCAACCCCATATGGATCCCCTTCCAAACCTAATATAGCTCTACTGGTTCTTTACAGATAGGCTGACCAGCTTCTACCTGGCACCCTAACCTGTGCCACCAGTTCTACCACGAGTCTGCTGCCACTTGATCTTTGGTAAGCCTGATCCACCTAGGCTTTTTGAAAATCTTATTGCTGCCATCTACCCCAACCTACTAACTGGCTCTAACTTATATCTCACTTTTACTCTCTCCTTCTTTCATCCCTTGGTACTTTTTCTCTTGAATGGAATTTTATGCTTGTCTTTCACAAAAATGTCTGTTAACCATAACATTATTGATGATTGTAACTTCTGCTTGCCATGCCCTAATCACCACTACTCACACCACATCACTGCTCTGATAATGCCTTGCTACATGTGCCATGCATACTAATTACTCTCAAACAATACTGCTTCAAAATATGTTGGATCTGTTTGGAACATGATTAATCAATATTAACAACAATTGTGAACCTCTTGTGATGTCACTGCGCCGAATCCCTTCACTCACACACATCACATCACTCCATTCACCATAATCACAGCCTTGATAAAGACTTCGGTTGAAACGCGTGTAGGCTTTTTGTTTCACTAAATTGGTAACAAAAGGTTATTATCTATGATGTTGTTAAAACACAAATAAACTACCACGCACATGACCACAGGACTGGACTATTACTATAATGTCGGATCTCTCTGCAATTGGACTATCAAATCCAGCCAGCGCCCACAACTAACAAAGGTTTGTCACCCCACCAAGCATCAAATCAACTGGGGACCCAGAAGTTGGTACCCAGACAAACCATGTGCCAGGCGGCAGGCTAACTGATAAACATTAACAGGAGGTGTGCAGAGGACTGGCTGTCCCGACACCAAAAACTCCTCACCCCTTTGAAACTCAAATTGAGATTAGTTCCCACATTGGGGGTGAAGCCAGTTTGTCTAGCCGAGAACCTGTCGTTGTATGTTGCCCAGGTGATTAGTTGTTTTTGTAGGGTTGCCGCAAAGAGTTTTGCAAGTGGGTCAAGTAGTGCGATTGGGCAAAAATTCTGTGGATTGTCACGAGGGCCTTGCTTGTAGATGGGGACAATTGTAGAAGTCCTCCACGAGTGTGGAATTTGGTTGAGTGTGTTTTTCAGGACTACTATCTGACACATGAAATTTGCACAAGCCGGTGGATCTTGTTTCATGACGGCGTTGGAAGTTCCGTCGGGACCAGGTGCTCTTAAGGTGTTTCGATTTTTGATCATGCGGATGATTTCATCGTATTCTGCCTTTACTTGCCATTTTGGTGTATTCGTGGTCGTTTTGCCAGGCTGTTGGGTTGCTCGGGCCCCATAGATGTTGGAGAAATGTGAGATCCATTTTTCTTGTGAGACATTAGACGTCAAGTTATGTTGTCTTTGCGAATTGTCGTTGAGGAGATTCCACAGTTTTCTCGAGTTGTGTGACTTGTACGTTTTCATTATGTTTTCTGCGTCAGCTTGTTGAAGGATTTTTTGTTGGGATTTTCTCCAGTTGGAGTATGCTTGCTTCATTTTTTTTATCCGTGCTGTATTTTCTGCAGATTTTGTTTTCTTCAGGTAACGTATTGATTTTGTAAGACATTTTTTCTTGTCAGCCGTTTCCTGGTTGTATGTATGCTGATGGGTTTTTTGTGGTCGATTCTTGGCTTTTTGTTGGAATGGTATTAAAATCCATTCGTAGTTCAATTTGTCAGCATGTCTCAGAGTGGAAGATTGGAACATAGTTGGTAGCTGGGCCATCCCTGGCTGTAACATACCTAGTCTATTGAAGTGCCAGCGAGTTCTAATGGGCATGGTGGTGAGATTTTTAGTCTGTTCCAGTCGTCCATGCAAGTGTGCAGTTAATATATTGTGATCACCTTTGTCTGATGGTATCGTTTGCGCTTTTAGAACCGATGCATGCAGGTTGTGTGATAGGAGTATATAATCAATGATTGCAGTTGAAGTTCCTCTGGACCAAGTTGGCATATAGTTTGTATAGTTGTTCATTGCATGATCAGGTAGGATGAGGTTGCGCATGGTAATTTCTTTCATCCATCTTCTAGCTTGTGGTGATAGTTGTGTTCGGCTTTGTAGAATGCCGTCTTCCATGAATAGGTTGATGTTCAAGTCTCCGCATATTATTATTTCTACTGATAGATGATTTGCGGCAATTTTGTCGATGGATATAAAGACTCCATCGATGAAGGATTCAGTTGTTATTGCTGCGGGGTTCCAGCAGTCATTCAGTATTGCAATCGATTGTTCAGGTTTGTTTTTTTTGATTGGATGTTGCTCTGTGCTCGTTATTGTTGTGATTTGGGTCCAGGAGTTGATGTTTTCAGTACTCGATACAGTCCATTGTGAATTGATCTTGATCAAGGATGTAGGCCTGACGCTGGTTTGCCTAGTTTTTTGACTGTTGCATGATTGAGAAAGGTTAGGAAGCCATCACAGGCTGGTGGTTCGCTGAGCCAGGTTTCTTGCAGGCATATGATTTGGTAGTTTTCAAGTTCCAGTGAGGGGTTGTTAAAGAGATTGAGTTTCCTCTGGTATTTCACGAGCAGAGTGGCAACGTGGATTCCGGGTTTGTTAGTTGTTATGATCTGTTGGTTGTTGAGTTTCCTGGAGATTCAATTTCTGTTTCCAAATTTTCCAAGTCATAGTTTCTTTTAAATGGTTGTTCGAGATCACTGGATCGTTGTGAATATAGTTGTTGTCTCTGTTTCCTGGGTGATCTTGATCGGTGGCTGTTGTAGTCGTCCGATTGTGTTCTCTGTTGATGTTGCTCAAGTCCCAATCCTGAATTATTATTAATAGTTAATTGTATCATACAACAACGCAATTACAAGGTCTGCGGGTATGTTTCAACTAGCCTAACAGTCATATCTGTAGAATTTGTCAAATTCTGTTCTTCTCCGAACCTGAAAAGTCAGGAGCTTGCATCCAGATCCCTACATGCAACAGTATAGTGCATTGATTGCAGCTAAAATTGGATTATCCAAATCAGGATGCATTAGAGAGGTCAGATGAGAACATGTAGCTGGGACAGTACTGAACAGTTATTTAAAAAAAAACACACATTAACATTGCACCGACTTTTAGGCCCAAGTTGATGCGGTTTGCCATAGCCACCTTTTTATTCATAAAGCTCTGAAACTGGAATATAGAACCCTGCTACTATGTCACGTCTACTTTACAAGATTCCTCTTTCACTTGTCGAAAGCTTAACATTTTCTCAAATTCACCTGTGAATTTTCAAGCAATCTGTTCTTTGCAGTTGTCGAAGATGCTCCAGGTAGATAGTCGGGTACTCAAAACAAGTTTTTTTGGGTTTGTCCCTTTGCCTGCAAAGTTCACATGCTATTAATTTCATAGTGTCTATGCCAATGCGCTCCTATGGACTCAATTTAGGCACAGTTACTTTAACTCCCATGCCTGCCATATTCTTCCTCTTTATAAAATCCCTGCGGTATCAATAGCCTATGTCCCAAAGCCAGGTTCTTGGCGTGCAGAGTTTTTTTTTACCTTGTGTAAGTTACCTGCGCATATAGCTTTATTCTGATTTTAACTCATCTGGTTCACAGATTGCTTTACTTTTCCTCTTATTATTTCGAGCATCCACTGTGTGTTTTCTCTGTTTTGATTCTGCTCATCTGTGGATTATGGGTGGTGTGCCCTGTGCGCTTTGTCTTTTGAAAGGCTCCTTCCTTCTAGGCACTATACAGTTGTAGTTTTTTCTCTTAGCCTCCTTCTTCAACTTAATCACATTATTTTGCTTTCTTGTCCTTCATGGGGCTCGATATTCGTTTACATTGGCTTCCTGTTCAGCTTCTGTTCAGTAACCAACTCTTCTGCAAATGGTTTGATGAGTCTTAGAAGTTGCCATTCATGATAATGAACAGCAATACCTCCTCAAGCTCTCGCTCTGACCTCACCATCCAGTGTTTTCCTCTTCCGTTGGCTCATATCTTCAGATAAAAAATATAAAATTGAAAAGTGTTTCTGGACAAAGACATGTACAAACCCGGGTACCTGAAGACTCAAAGAACTTTTTTTTCTTCTCATTCGGAGTTTTCTGTATAGAGCTGTTTTTTCTACTGCCCCGTCCACCGCCTTTCTCTTAAGAACCTAGACCTTGGGGCTATTCCTTAGGCTGTGGTCTCAGAGTATAAAGTGGACATATATCAGATTCTGGGGACATAAGATACCTACCATCAAATCATTAGCACCAGTCCGATAGCACAGGGAGTAGAGCGCTCACTTTGACATCTGTTCAGAGCCTGCTGACGCAGGTTCGAATCCTTCCGAGGTTGATAAATGAGCACCAAACACCGTGCGTAATAAGCAGCGCTCTATAGCACTATATAAATGCTAAATTATTATTATTATTATCATTAAACGGTATAAGCACCCTCGCCATGTACGAGAGCCAATGAGGTTACTCCGAACCCAGGCTGAATCTACAGACGCAAGCCCGGGTTCGGAGCAACCCGAGTGCTCTGTGCACCCGCCTTCCATCTGTGCTACTGTTTTCCCTCCTTGCATGCCTCCCGCCCCCAGATCCAGCACTTCAACACCCCCCACCCCACCCAACTTACCTTAAATGTGCTTCTCCACCCGGTTCCTTAGCCTGCTCCGCTCCGTCAGCTTGGCTTCCTGGTAAGCCATGGAGATGGAAGAGTCAGGGGTGGACTGGCCCGACCGGCCTCTTTTGGGAGGTATTTCCAAACGTTCCCATAGGAAAAGGATTGGGCTTGCTGAAAATGTGTAACATGGGGCCACTTTAAAAATTATTTCCAGGGCCTCTTTTGCTTCCCAGTCCACACCTTGGAAGAGGGGCTCAGAGTGGAGCCCCGCCTTCCATTTGCATGGCAACCCTGACTCTCCCCGGCTGCTGCTGCGAACAAAACAGTGCAGCCGGGTAATTTTTTTTATTGCTATTAGCACCTCGAGGGCTTGCCTCGGGGTGCTAATAGCAATAATCCTGAGTTCTGCTGGCTTCACCGGCCCGATAGCGGCACTGCGTCCCATGTTATAGGCCTGAGCAACCTGCCAGTGAAGCCTGCAGAAAGCAGGATTATTGCATAATTAGCTTTGCAAATGCAGTTAGGTTCCTCCCAAACATGAATTTGATGTATAATTCTTTCCCACTCATATTTCAGTCTAGAAACCTAATATTTTGTGTTTTTTATTGTGCAGGAATGGGTGAAGAATAGTGAAATTGTTTATTTTACCTAGAGTTCACGCTTTAAATCACAACTCTGGACAGCCCCGCTAAATTCCAACTTTTAATTTCAATCTAGTTGTCTTTCAGTCAAACTAATGATCGATACCCGCTGGCCCAGCGCCTTGTACAGCTACAAGATTTTCTTATCACCTGTGCCCTCTTACAACACTCCAATGTCTAGCCAGTAACAATAGTACAATCAATCTCTATGAATTCACTTAGATACTGCATTAGTATTAACAAAAATATAGAAAGTTCCACAATTTATGAGTCAACAAGTCAGACTTCTTTGCTGTTGCACTGAACGCACACATCTGACCAACCTCTTGAATTTGATTAGCACTTCCTTTTCCCTCCCCCACTCAAAATTATAAATATAGAGTCATATTTCCATCCCATGCATATATACACCTGCTGGGTGGGTAGTTACTCATGCATAAAAGAGTGGAGGTAATTTTATACTACTATTACTTTTTTTACATTTCGCAAGATTTTTGTTGGTTTGTGTGGCGTAGTGGCGGAAAGAGTGAAATTGCCACTTCCACCACCCCCTTCCGCACCATCATATAAATCTGCCTAGATTTTTATCCTGACGGTGATGCATTGGATTCCTATGGAATCCGTTATATGCAACATTCCCGAATATTGAAGGCAGTTTCCTTCCCACCAATTTGGAGTAGTCTTCAATATTAAAACATGTCACGATTTGGAGTGGGGGGTTTAACCCCTTACCCTCCTTTAAGGCCTGCCCTCTCCCGCACTGGTGGAAATGTTCATTAAAATCTGAGCGTTTCATCCCCCAGATCGTCAATTGCTACCCCACAACCTCCCTTTCCCTGCACACACAGTCCTCTTCTCCCCCACCCTAAACACTGCATATAGACACACAACCACTCACTCCCAGCTGCCTCACGCAGACACAAAAAACAGACACCCACCTTGCCCCACCCACTCCCCACCATGCAAACATTGGCCCACAACAGACCGACACAGACAAACACACACTTACCTTTTCACACCAGTGACTTCCGTCTTCCGGTTGCAGTGTGTCTGATCAGAGTTTGCAGTGATAGTTCTTGGAGCAGAGAGTTTTGCTTTATCCTGTGAAGAGGTGGAGGAACCCAGAAGAGGTGGAGGAACCCACTTGCCCACTTGAGAGTGGCACGGAAGGCACGGTCGAGGTGGGGAAGGAGTGAGCAGCTTTCTGAAAGAGAGTTTTAGGGATTTCTTAAGGGAAGCAACGCTGGCTTCTTATCTGGAGTCTGAGTGTCCCAAAGGCTGGCACCACAGACCTGTAATATTTTCTTTCTGGTTGGATAATGAGTACTGGACAGCCTGCTCAAAGGTTGCGACTAGGGATGTATAGCACGGGTCAGTTTACTAAGATAATTAGGGTCCTATACCACCAAAATATTAAGCATTCATGTTACAAAGTGTCTTGAGTAGGATGTGTTGTTCCACTGTGGACCAGTGAAGCACCTTTACAGGCGGGACAATGCAGTCCAAGGTTTTTAGGTTCGGTCAGAGCCTGGCCGCATGGTTTTGGATTTTCTAGCACTCCTGTATGGACTTTTTAGGGGTCGAAGGTGGAAACTAAATTACATTAGCCCTGCTGAGACAGTACCAGGGCCTTTGCAATCTCATTGCATGAAACATTTGAAGGCTGATTAGAACAAATAGTCTCCTCTTGCTGCAAGTGATGACAGGAGAGCATACATTATGCCGTTCAATGTTGATCCAGTAATCTGAACTCGAAATGGCAGTTATAGCGGATGTTCTTTGATTACACGTAATTTTGGCATGGGTTGGTGGCTTCTCTTTCCAAAATGGTAGCAGGAAAATGGAGGTTTTTGATGACACAGTAATTAGTAAGTACTTCTCCCCCTAATAGTTGTGTGACTGTCACATGGGGTCTGTTCCTTGCTGGAGCAAGGGGTGCATACCTTTGTTCTTCTATAGGAATTCATTGAATATCTTGTCAGGTTTTGTAGCCTTTGCTGCTTCTAAAAGTGAGTCTCAACTTGCAAGTAACAAGCTGGCTCACCAAGTTCACATGAGCTGTAATTCGGTGAGCAGAGCTTCCGAATCCGAATGCCGTACTTCAGCTATGAGACAAGATACGCCCCAAACCCCACCTAAAGACAGCAGTGTGACATTTGACTGACCCAGCACCTAATATCACGAAGGATACCAGTGGCAGACAAGTTCCGACATCAAAGCTCTGAATCTGAATTGAGTCGTCCCTCAACTTTCAAACAAGATACCAATTCAAGCTCATGTAGAGCTCCTCATTTACGAGACCACCGGCTCTCCTAACACAGCAATAGGCGCTGTTGGTTGCATTGGCGCTTCTTCCAATAATCATGAACTTCAGCTGACACTGCACATTCTGTGTGTCATTCTTTCCTCCAATCGCCTTTTCGTTGTATACCCTCAGGCCTTACAACTCAGCTTCTACACGAGAAATGCCTTGGAACTATGAAGGCAACACAAGGAGTTTCATTGCTTTTCTAAATTTGAGTGCTTTTGCTATAGTGAACTCTCTCGATTAGCCCTGCCTAGGGCTATGCCACACGTGCAAGAATGCTGTGAGGGCTGTGAGTGATGGCTGCATGCTCAGTAAGGTTGTTCTAAACACAAAAAACGCCTAATTTCAATACAGGTAACAAGATTCTGCAGCATTGCTCACAACTATGAACTGAACTGGTCAGGCGCATGACCGTGCATAAAAGAGAGGCTTGACAAAAACAGGGTCCCATTACAACCCTTTGGAGAAATATACCTGCTAAGCTTCAAAAAACGACTCTGTTTGCTGTGTATACCCTCAAAGAGATAGGCCCTGCTTGCAATAGGGCTCCTTGTGAAATTATATTTGCACCACTGCATCATTGATCCTGCGACTGCTTGTCATCGAATATGGCTGGAGAGCCACAGTGGAATTAGGGCAGTGTGTGCTCCGTGATTCCTCCACAATTGGAAGGTATGGACGCCTCTACTATGAGGTGGCAAAAGGCGATGTGTTGCAGCTGGTTATGAAGCTACCATGTGCCCTTTATCTTTCGATGCTGAAGCTAGTTGTGGTTACCTTTTTAGTTAATCTATTCGCCCTCCCTACTTTATGGTTTCCTCAAGGGTGATAGAGTGCTCACTTCCTTTACTTTATGTTACATTTGACCATAAAATGAAGCATTTTTCGTGAAATTAGCTGCACCCCCTTGTCAGTCACTAGTTCAGCTGGATTTCCCTCGCTTCTACACACGTTTTAAATAGTACTTACTGAGGTGTCCATATCCTGGGCGAAATACAATTCGATTCATTTAGGGAGAGAATCTACAAGCACAATTCAATATTTGTATTCAATGGGCATATGAAAATGCTCAAGTTGTCCAATGAAATCGAGTCCCAACTTTTCCCAAACTGTTTTGGGGCTCTCAATGTTGTGTAAAGGTGCTTGCCTTTTATGTAGCCTTTTGTCACTATTAATACACTAGCCGTTCCCGGCGTAAAATACGCCGTCCTAGCATATCTTAAAGGTCAATATCAGTCAGTAATTCATGGGTTCAGTAACGTCTCCTTCTTAAATATCAGAATTACCACTGATCGTTTCCAGGAAGGGAGCGTAAGTCCCTGTGACTTATTAATGGTCATTGAAAAGGCCAAACATATAGGTAACTGTCTTCTTTTGAATTTGAAAGGCATATTTTTATTTTTTTATTTTTATTTATTTGAACTTTACTCAGTAAAGACTGAGTTTTGTCAAAAACCTTCTCGATCTTGCACACCATAAAAGAAGGCGACCAACGAAAGGTCGCACAGCAAAATACCTCCCCTATGGAGGGCTGACCAGGCCACAGTCCGACTCCTAAGCCCTGTCCGAGAAGCTAAAAAGCCTCATTCAACAGGATCAAAGACCGTCACCGAAGGACTTTCAGTCCGAAGACTGTTGATTTGTTCAAATACTAGGTCGATGAATTTGGCCAGAGCCAGGGTTCATCTTGTCTTCTCGCCCGATATTAGTCTATTCCAGAGTTCCTCTGCTTGGAAAATCCACATATTTTCGGCCAGGGAGGGGAGGTATAGCTTTCTGTTTTCCGTTGTGTTGGGACACTCGACCACGAGGTGCTTTAAAGTCTCAGTAGCAAACTCGTTTTTACATAAACGGCAGCGGCTTTCGGCTCCCGTTCTTCTTATAGTTATGATCTCTCTCGTAGGGAGGAGGTTGAGTCTCGCTCTCATGACAGAAATTCTCAGCTTCTTATTAGGAAACTTTACGCAGTACTGGAGAGGTTTTTTCCCCTTGTTGAAAGTGGGTGGGAGATGTTTCAGGAGTTTATTCTCCACCGCTTTTTCTGTTGTCAAAATCCAGTCCATGTCTTCCGTCTTTTTTTTAATTCTTTCTGGATTTTCTTTTAGCTCTTTCTCGGTACATTCAACTTTGCTCAGATCATTTTTTCTCGCTTCCACCCATATATTCAAAGCCATACATTTGCCTAAATCAATTTCTTCCCGTATGGTATTATAAATGGGTAGGGTGTCTGACATGATGATTCGTCTGTAGAGTCGCATGGCACTTTGATCCAAAGTCGATGCTAATGATACATATGGTTGTTCTGGGGCGTGTTCTTCGCTTTCCCTGCTCCTTTGACCTGGAAAGCTAGCAATAACGGTAGGTAGTTTGGTCTTTCTTTCTTGTCGGTCCAAGCCTGATCTTTTACTCTCATCTCCCAGGTATTTCTAATTTTCTCAATGTCTCGTTCAGTTAACCGTAGGCGAGTCTGTTGCTGGTTTACCTCTATCGATCAATCGTAAGTTTTGGATATCCTAGTAGTGTTACTCCATGAACAGCAAAGAAGGTTGTGATCACTATGGATGGTTTTTATGACCTCAAAACCTGACAGCTCCTGGATGAAGCCATTGGAGATAAAGATGTAATCCAAAGTTGCTTTGGATTCATTGCATTCCCATGTCAGACAGTTAATTTGATTGGGGAATAACCTCGCCACATTTTGGACATTTCTTTTACTCATAACTTCGTTCAAAGCTTTGCCTCTTTCGATGGCAGAATCCAGGTCTCCCCAATGCACCCTCGGAATGGAATCCAAGACCTTGGTACATTTGGCGTTCATGTCACCGCAAATGATGAGCTCGATTTCATCGAATTCTGCATACAGCTGGTCAATTGTTTCGGCGATGTTGTTGCAGAATATTTTGGTAGACATTCGCTGGGGATTCCAATAGCAGTTTATAATAGCTACCATCTTTTGGTGGCCATTTTTCATTTTGATCTTTCCCTGGGATAAAGATGTCAAGATGACAAGCATTTCGTAGGACTGTTTCCAGTTTTTAGGTTCACTCAGTCCCGTACCTGTTTTTATAGCTGTAAGTAAATCCGATGACGGTCTACCTAAGAGGCCTTTAACTGCAGGAGAGATCCGCACAGAGAACCCGTCCAGAACTGGTTGGTGGACGAGCCAGGTTTCTTGGAGGCAGAGAATATCATAGGAACCCAGATCGACATCTCCCGGTGACGTGAGGTGCATATGGCCTCTCGTATTCCATGAGCCCAAATTTAAGGCTGCCATTGCGGGTTGCTCGTTGCATTTATCGCTGCGGTTTTGTTAGAGTCACTGCGACAAGCTAACCCTGGTCGTTGCTATTTGTCCTTCTTTTTCGACCAATTTGACATGAGCCACTTCCATGGGCCTTTCGGTTTTCTTTCATCTTCCGTATTTTTCCGATGCTTGTCAGAACTGTTTCAGAACACCTCGGTCGATAGACAGTCCGATCTGGAGGAGTATTCAGTAGATCTCTGATCATTTTTGTTACTTCTTGCGGTGTTCTCTGTCCAATCAGAATGTATTTTGGTGTATTTGCGGTGACTTTGGTTTATATATTCTCTCCCCCTCCTATCTGAGGGACGTCTTTTACCCCGGCCTTGGTAGAGTGGGCGTCTGTGCATCTCCTGTCTTTCTCGAGTGTTATACCCTCGGGTTTGTTGGTATGGATCTTCCGTTTTCGATCAGTAGTGAATTTGTCGTTTAGATTTCTCTGTCCTTTCCTCTTCGGGTTCTTGGCACACCGTAATTCTCTTATGTTCCATCAGGGAAAGGCCTAGTTGCTGGAATTCTTCATAGACTGCCTCGTCAATATGTTCGATGGCGGCTGATTTCAAGTGTATAAATGCTTTCGCCTTCTTTTCCCTATGATAGGGTTCGACGAACACCAGGTCCTCTGTCCTAAGCTTTTTTAGGGTTTTCATTTTTTTTGTTATCTGGAGTATTGTTGGTCTGTTTAGAATATGGAAATTTTTCTCCAATTCCCTTTGCTCCAGCTTGAAAATTCGTATCGCTTCTTTGGGAACCTTTCTGTTACCCACATCTCTTCTTTCCACTCGATGCTTACGTGGACTTCTTTGACATTCTTCTCCTTCATGCCTTGGTCACTGTTTGGGAGGGCTTTTTCTTGTTTTCTCCCCCTCAGTTTGAATTTTTTCACTTTCCGGCGATGATTGAAAAACAGCTCCCTGTCCACCAGAAAGACTTGGTACAGTCTTTTCCATCTGGCTAGGTCTCTCACTGTCTCTTTTAGGCTTTGCTGTGTGTATTTCCGCAAGATCTATGAACTTTTTCGCCCCCACTTCTTTGTTGTCATCCCTTAGTTTAACTGACCCGTTATCTGAATGAGTAGAGATATTCATTAAGTCGGTGCATTGTAGGAATTCCTCTGTTGTTCGTGGTGATCGCACCAGGCCACTCGCCTCTGGTTTAGTGCTTGACTCTTGGCGTTTTTTGCTTGCCAGCGGTTCGCTAGGCCTCTGCCCCATGCTGTCTTCTTTAGCCGATATTATAGCTTCCTTTTGTTCATTTGTTATTTTCTTGCTCAGATCACTTTTTACGGGATGCGTCTTTTGTGCTTTAGCCTGCGGCCTACCATCTGGTTTATCTTGTGCCAGAATCAGCACAGTTTTCTTTTTTCCATTAGCGTGGGTCACTGGCTCATCTGCTCCTTCGTCTGAGATCGTAGGGATGGTTGAGAAACCTTTATTCAAAGTTTCCTACCTTTCAATCTTTTTTTCCAATGCTTAAATTTTGGTTTCCCACGTTGTTTTCTGATTTGGCAAAATTTGCGATCTGTCTATCGCTCTTTCACCTTGGGTCCCCGTCGCATTTTTCATGTTCTCGATCTTTTTTTCCAATGCTTCTAGTTTCCTTTCATACGGAAGTTTCTGATTGAGCATAAGGTCAGCGTTTCCTGGTAAATTGGACTCCATCTTGGCCAATTTTGCCATTAGGTTGGAGAGGATTGCTGAATTGTCTTGTACGTTGTCTTTAATTGTTTCGTACAGCTCGCAGAAAGGGGCCAGTACGATTGTCATTGCTGACATGATGGCAATCATTTCTGGTTTTTTATTTGGCGATTCGTTTTGTAGGGCCACAGCGATTTCGCTGAGTCGTCTCTTTTTCGGTGACAATTGATCTTCTTGAAGGTGTTGAAGAATTAAGATCCGGGCGTTCCCCTATTGATCTTACATTTCTGTCGTTGTTTGAAGGGTTTCTTTGAAATCCGGAATTCGTCGATAGAGGCGGAGACGCAGCATCAACCCTCCTGGAGAGATGGGGTTTTGTCCAAGCCAAACGCTCTTCTCTATCCTGCTGTATCTGATTCATTTGGTTGGCTTCCCAGTCGAGATACGCCCCCTCAGAGCGCTCTTCTTCCTGATCATTGTCAGACACGAGGATCTCCTCTATAATTTGAGGAAACCCCTTTAGGCGTGGGTACAGTCTGAGGAATCTCAGTCCTACCTCTTGGGAGGTCCTTTACGCCCGCATGGCTCGTTTCAGTGGTTTCTGGTCCTTTAACTTTTTCGATGACACTATTTAAGTCCTTTGAGATATCCATGATTTTTTCCTGCACGCAGCCATTTGGCCGGACTTGTTTATCTGTTATTTCGGTATCGACGCTCTGTTTTCTTTTCTGTTGCAGTGTGAAAAAGGCTTTTAGCGGGCGTGAAAGTAGCGGGTTTGGCAGCCCTTTTTTGTTTAATTTTCTCACTTTTTGATCCCCCAGTATGGTATTTTTTTGCGCTCTTGTTTTCGCAGTTTTTTTTGCTCCTTGAGGCCCAGCTTTTACTAGTGTGTTTGGTTTGCCTCTTTTTTTTCTCTTAGGGCAAGAGCCCATTTTTAGTTGTTCACCATCTGTTTCTTTATTGGACTCATCCGGTTCACCCTCAAAAGAGTTTTCACTCACAGAGGCTTCATTGTCCGAATCCGTGTCCTTATCATGATCGGGAGTTCTCACACAGTCACTGGCTTCCCTCGAAAGCGTTACAATCTTTACCTGGTTTTCCCCCAGGCCTTGCGCCGTTTTTTCGGTGTCCTGCTCCAGTGCGTGGAGCTGAGCTCGAATGGCTATTCCATTAGGCATGGAGTTTTCCTTTGGTGAAACTAAGGGTAATTTGGTCGCCCTTATTCCTTCCACTGCATGACTTATTTCCCCCTCCTCAATGGGTTTTCTGTGTCCTGCTGTTTCCCTTTTTTCTGGTTTGTCCGATATTTTTTCTTGGTGCGTTGTCCCCCTTTCCCCATCTAAGTCCCTATTGGCACTGTTGGCAGTAATAGCATTTCTAGCTCCAGTCCATCTCACCTCTTTAGATGAGACTGGATTGGAGGGGGGAGGCGTTCGAGGGCACTCACTTTTTTCATCAGGTTGCGCGTCTTTCAGGTCTTTCTCTCCACCGCGACTCAAATGGCTGTATGTGTCCTGCTGGTCTGTCTCTTCCGCCACACCGGGCTCCTCTCCGAGCCCACACATCGGACTCAGTTCAACATCCCGCAAGACGAGGACGGCCGCCTGGATCGATGTGGCCGCTGTCCGTGACGGCAGTATACTCGAGAGCTGTTTTTCTGCTCTCGTCGGCGGCGGCAGCGGCACCAGCAGTGGAATCGCCGCCACGACAAGCTCCCCCGCCTGTCCTCGCGGGTCAGGTAAGGTCGCCATTCCTGCTCTGGTATTCCTTGGCGTCTCGAGCGCCATGGCTGCGTCTTGAGGATTCCTCAGTGCCGTGATTAAGGCAGGCTTCGAGGTTTGCTGAGCCGTATGTAGCAATTCTAAGATCGATGGGAACACCGTTTGGGAGGCCCCCAGTCCAGGGGCCGAGTCGGACTTACTCCTCCGCCGCCTCTTATCAGGGTTAGAATTCCCCTCCGGGTACGCAGATTTTTTGGATGCGACTCTTTCAGGAGTGTTTTTGGGCTTTTGAAGCTTTTGCATGCTTTAGAGGTTTTCAAAGGGCATGCTTCTGGACGTACCTCTGGCTCCATTTGGCTTTGGCTTCGCGTCCGCAGCGGACTGCAGTAGACTGGCTCACACCTCAGGCTCACAGCTCCGCTCACCGCTCCGTGGTGTTTCTCGGCAGAAATAGGCACTTCCTGCTGGTTTAGCACAACGATGTGGCTAGCTGCAGTAGACTGGCTCACACCTCAGGCTCACAGCTCTGCTCACCGCTCCGCGGTGTTTCTCAGCAGAAATAGGCACTTCCTGCTAGTTTAGCACAACGATGTGGATAGCTGCAGTAGACTAGCTCACACCTCAGGCTCACAGCTCCGCTCACCGCTCCGCGGTGTTTCTCGGCATAAATAGGCACTTCCTGCTGGTTTAGCACAATGATGTGGATAGCTGCAGTAGACTGGCTCACACCTCAGGCTCACCGCTCTGCGGTGTTTCTCGGCAGAAATAGGCACTTCCTGCTGGTTTAGCACAACGATGTGGATAGCTGCAGTAGACTGGCTCACACCTCAGGCTCACAGCTCCGCTCACCGCTCCGCGGTATTTCTCGGCAGAAATAGGCACTTCCTGCTGGTTTAGCACAACGATGTGGATAGCTGCAGTAGACTGGCTCACACCTCAGGCTCACAGCTCCGCTCATATTTTTATCAGATGGAATGAGAGGTATACTTGCTATAAGAACTGTATCTAAGTTCCACCGATTCCACTGGCCTCTATGATGTGTCGTTGTAGACACGTAATTGTCAACCTTGTTCCATTGTAGAGTCCCCGTGATGGCATAAGATTGCATAGTATCATAATTACAGCACCTACTTTCAGTTTTAGCTCGTGAAGAAGGATTCGTCCTACAGCATTTTTCTCTTTAAGAAACTGAAATTTTGAGCCAGTAATTAACTGGTCATTGACACTGGAAGCGCCATACCCTGTGTGAAGAGAAGTGGGGGTGGAAAGAAGTAACTTGAAGTTATTCTGAAGCGTGCAATAGTGGAAGGTGAAGGTGACCGCATAGAACCATGCTCATTCTGTTTGTTAAAATGATAGCTGTTGTTGAATTGGAAGACAGAGGTGCACTTTGCCATTTGGATAGCGAGGGGAACCTAACACTGATACATTGCATCAGCTGAGAACGGAAAAATGCCTGAGCTTGATCCAGGTATTAGTTTACTATTCCAGAACACTATGCCGTTGTGCTAAAATATGTCTTGTGATACTTGGCAATAAGGCTGAAACGGAATGGGCACATTTCTGTCACTGGGCTAACCTTTGGTAACATATTCAATAACGTTTACCATAACTTTGTCAGCATTTAAATTCTTGATCCACTCTGTTTTTCTAGGCTGTTAATTTCTTTCAGGAAGAAAATCATTAATTGTTGCAAGTATGCATTCATCTTTTAGCAATGTCTTGGTCTTTCATCACTGATATCTAATCTCGAGGGGCAGTCAGCCTATTTTGTTTGTCATCGGGGTACAAAGGAAACATCCACCCTCAAACACGTTAGCTACAAATGGAAATTGCCCAGGCATGTGGAAACATTTCTTTTTCCAATTACTGAATAATTTATTTCAGATGCTGTGAGTGATTTTGAGGCAAAATACACAAATAACTCTCCAAATTGTCTTTGCTACATTAATGTAGGATCGATCCCATATGGTGTGAATCATAATTGATCTTGGCAAATTGGGGACACAAAGCTTTAAACTGGGTGTGAGTAGAACTTGCTTGTCCCAAAGGCTGACTGGGTTTCATCAGTCCAAGCGCACTTTGTCCCTTCTTTTGACAGTCGTATTAACACTTCAGTTTTGTTTGCGTTTTCAACCTCACAACACTTTGATAGTTCAATTAATGATTTCAAATTTTCTTTGTTTTGTAGGTGTGACACTTTCACTTTCAGCTCAAGCAAATGTTTTGAGCACGATTCCTTCCGCTGGCACATAGTACCCCAAATATTCGACTTCTGGTTGTGCGAGCATGCAATTATTTCTATGTAGTTTTAAACCACAATTGAAATTGAACCACAACACTTAAAACAATGTATAGAGAATATACTCAAAGAACTTAAGGAAGATGACTCTTACGATAAATTAATCACCAAATTTAATTCACAGGCAAAGCAACTAATGGACTCAAAAGCACCCCTGAGAAACAGATTACTAAGATCCAATAAAAACCACCAGAAATGGTTTAACACAAAACTGGTCGAGCTCAAAAGAGAAGAGGAGGAGAGAAACGAAATGGCAAAAAAATAACAACACAAGAAAACAAAGCCAGTTGGAAAGATAGCAATAAAAACCACAGAAAATGTATCTGCAAGACCAAGAGAAATTATTACAATGATCAAATAAAAACAGCAGAAAACTCAACTAGCAAACTATTCGAAATCCTCAAAACAATAGAAAAACCCAAATCACTAACCCCCATGTTCTCTCCGTCCAGTAAAGATTGCGACAAAGTTCAAATAGTGTTTGCAGATAAAATAAGGAAAGCCAGGGCCGCACTCAAAGAGCCACAAAACAGCCAGGCGGAACTAGTAAACGGAGAGGAGTCTATAACACAGCAAGGAACCTTTAAATTCCATGTAATCAAGATAGAAGATATGCTCAAAACTCTCAAATAAATGAAACCCACTACATTTGCAGAAAACATTATCCCACCCAAACTGATACTGGAGAATGCCAATATTTTCACCCCCTTTCTTACCAAAATGTTGAACACCTCCTTTCGGGAAGGCAGGGTACCGACTGACATCAAAAAAGTCACAATTACACCTATAGCAAAAAAACGGAATTAGACCAAAGTGATCTGGGGAATCTAAAACCCATCACCAACTGTAACTTTCTACTAAAGGTATTAGACAAAATCGCCACAAACCAACTTCAGGCATTCGTCGAAATAAATGAGATCCTTCACAGCCAACAGTCAGGTTTCCGGGAGGCACATAGTACCGAGACGGCAATGCTAGAACTCCAATCCCACATGCTAAACATAGTGGAGAATGGAAAAACAGGGCTCCTAATACTATTAGACCTTAGCGCAGCCTTTGACCTACTGGACCACAGCCAACTCAGACTGGCATCAGAGAAAGTAGCAGACTGTTTCAAAGAGGCAATCGACTGGATATCCTCCTTTCTCTCGGACAGAGTATCAAAGATCCATTGAGGGGATAACTTCTTTAGTGCACAAAAAATGTGCTGCGGTGTACAGCAAGGAGCCAGTCTGTCACCACTTCTTTATAACTTGTATATTAGGTTTCTTTGTATGATCCTGAAGAAAATCAGTGTTTCTTTCACCAATTACGCCGGTGATACCCAACTGGTCATAGAACTTAGCGGCGACTACACCCAAGACAGTGCCAATGTAAAAAAACTTTACAAGTTAATTGAAAAATGGATGACCAACAACTGGCTTTGTCGCAATTCCAAAAAGACAGAATTTATGATTTTTGGGACTAATACAGCCAGAGCAAGAGTGAACCATCAATACAAGTGTTTCAACATCAATGAGACCCAAATACAAGTTTTGAACAAAGTCAAAACTCTGGGGATGCACATGGAAGCATCTCTGAGCGCAGAGTCCCAGGTCATGTAACTGACTAAGAACTGCTCATATTACCTGAGACTCCTACACAGAATACGCCCCTATATAAGCGAGGAAAATTGTGCTACAGTAGCAAGAGCCACCATATTGTCCAGGTTAGATTACGGCAATGCCCTGCTACTAGGAGCAAAAAAAAGGCACACTGCAAAATGTCATAAAATACAAAACGGGCTGTGAGAATCATCAAAGGAAAAAGGAAAACAGAATACATCAGTCAAGATAGGAGAAATCTACACTGGCTTACTATCGAAGATTGAATACAGTTCAAAACCCTGACGCTAGCCCATAGGTGCATCCATGTGAAAGCCCCAGCATACCTCAAGAAGAAACTGGTTACATATGTACCGAGATGGGCACTCAGGTCTGAAGCCCAGGGCAACCTCGTAACCACCAGTCTCAGGAAAAACAATCGGTAAAGAATTTCACACTAAAGCTGCGACCTTATGGAATAACCTCCACCACAAATAAGACTGGAGCTCTCATACATTACATTCTGAAAAAAACTCAATAATCACTTGTTTTGATAACTCCATTAATCTAAGCTAAAACCCGCCTGAAAATCTGTAGATTCATGTTGTCCCGTGACTTGTTTGTATAATGTGTCTCTGCGTGTACATGTGGTGCCCTGATGCCTGCGGGCTCTGGCGCAGTAGAAATAAATAAATAAAATTTAACCAGCTACTTGCAGTCTTGCAAGAAACCTATCCTGCATAAGACTGTGTTTTTCAATAGTCTCACCGTACATCAGGCTGACGTCTTGAAAGTAACCCACTTGTGTGATCTCTTTGAGCTCATGATCCATCATTTATTGGAAAACCAAAAATGAAGACAAAAATGGTCTTCTGGTGAGTGGGAGACTCCTATGGGTGAGATAAATGAGGTGAGGGATTTGGATACCCCATGCAATTAGATCTGGTTACCTGCGTTTCTCATGGGAAGTTTAGTGAAATCGATAGCTTTATTTAGCATCAAGATACGTTGAGATATACTTGAAAATTGAGTAATTACAGTGTTAGAATTTAACTGTTGAAGCTTTGAAGATCAATGCATAATCTTATTTATATCTTTGGAATCACATTTTATAATAAGGACAACTGGACTCCACCATTCTTTCGCTTGAACAACTGCAATGATATGATATGGCATTTATAGCGCGCCTATACACAAGTGTTTCAAGTCGCAACGAGGCAAGGGGGGGAACAAAGGGAGGACAGACAACGATCTTACTAGGCCAGGTGTCATTTAGATCGCGTAAGTGCGTGGGAAGGGGGGGAAAAAGGAAGAGTGCAAGGTGGGAAAGGGAGAGGGCAAGTGCAATACATGGGAAGTGGAATAAATAAGATAAATAAACACATAAAAACAGGAAAGTGCAAGGAAATGCGGACAAAGTGCTGGAAAGGGGACTGAAGGGATACAGAAAAACAGTCCCCAAGTGCAGGGGTTGCCAGGGAGGCAGTGCAGGTGGGCAGTTGACAGGGCCTGGGCCAGAGATCAGAAGGGTGGGCAGGTAACCAGTGCAATTTCGGTCAGGAGTTCAGCAAGGGAGGGCAGGAGAGAAAGCAGAAGCAAAGAGGAAGGTTTTGAGGTGTTTCCGGAACCGGAGGTGGTTCTCCTCGAGTTTTAGGGAGAGAGGCCCCTGCCGAAGAGTGTGCTCTGCCACCAAACTCGTTGCTTGGAGAAGCGACTGACCTGAGGGAGTTGGAGGCAGATGAGGGAAGAACTCGAGAAGGAAGGTATTTAGGAAGAGAGAGTTGAAGGTATTTCGGCCCCAGATCTCAGAAGGCCTTGTGTACAATGCAGAGGGTTTTGAATTGAATCCTCGCAGTCACTGGGAGCCCGTGCAGAGATTTAGGTCCAGAAGAGATACGATCCCTGGTCTTGAGGCCAAGGACAAGTCTCGCTGTCCTGTTCTGTATAAGTTGCAGAGGGCGGAGAGTGGAGGCAGGAAGATTTAGATAGAGGCTGTTACAGTAGTCCAGCTTGGAGAGGACCAGGGCTCTGGAGACAGTGAGCTTCTGGGGGAAGGATAGGAAAGGAAGAATACCTCTAAGGAGGTGCAGCTGGTAGTGTGACCTCTTAGAGACGTCAGAGATGTGAGGGGAGAAGGAGAGTGCAGAGTCGAAGATGACCCCAAGGTGTTTTGCCTTGCAGGTGGGAATGGGAGGAGGGCCAAGAGAGGCCGGCCAGAGAGCTACAGGGAAGGAGGGAGTGGGTGTGCCGATGAGTAGAATCTCAGTTTTACTGGCATTAAGGCAGAGGTCGTTGGCGGCACACCAATCCTGGATGGCAGACAGACAGTCAGATATAAGGGAAGGAGAGGAGGAGGAGGAGGCCGAGGGAAGCCTGAAAATGAGCTGGGTGTCATCTGCATAGCACTGAAAGTTGGGACAGAGAGTGGCGATGCAGTGGGCATGGAGTGCCAGGTATTGGTTGAACGGCCAGGGAGAGAGGTTAGATCCCTGGGGGACACCACTGGTAGAGAAAAAGATGTCGGAGAGGAAGGACCCAAGTTGGACCTGGGAGGATCGGTCGGAGAGGAAAGAAGTCAGCCAAGCCAGACCAGTGATACCCAGGTTGTCACGGAGACGGTTGAACAGGATGGCATGATTGACAGTGTCCAAGGCAGAAGAGAGATCAAGCAGGATAAGAACGCAAGGGGTGTTAGAATCGAGGTTGGAGAGCAGGTCTTCACGGATGTTCAGGAGAGCAGTTTCCTTGCTTCTGGCAGCTCTGAAGCCAGACTGATGGTCATGAAGACAACCAACAGATTCAGTGTGGAGATTGAGTTGGGAGATGGACAGTTTCTCCAGGAGCCTTCTGTAGCAAAGTCATTGAGAAGTTATTTAAACTTAACTGCGGGAGTGGGCAGAGCATAAAATGATTTCTTATGGGAATTCAGGACGGACATAGATACCCTTAGCACTTCATTGCATCACATGCAATGGCAGAAACAATTCTCACCTTCTGATTGACTGGTGTTACTCCTTTGCATTGTAATATATTGTGGGTGTATCTTTTTACATATCCCACGTCCTCGTTGACATTTTTTGTTGCTTCTCATACCACATCATTCTATGATGGTTCAATGACTGTCATTACCTGCTCTTCCCTGCACGGATCTAACTTGATTTTCAAGTGAGCGTTCTCTTCCCATAATAAGATTGGAATTCCTTTCTTCATTTTATACATTTTTGCTCCGGCTGACTTGTCCTTAAATGTTTTCTAAATAAGGGAAGCCTACAATGCCAAGGATCCTTTAGGCTAAATATCAATAAACAAAATAAAAATTGAACCTTAGCTTATGAAATCAGAACATTTATCTAGACAACACCAGCTTATGTAAAAAAAAAAAAAAAATATTTATATGAAAAATTCACAAATTATTTATTACAAATATCGACACCCGCATTCATATAACACCTTTCATTCCATCATTCAAAACACAATCTCACTCAATGCTTCAGTCTTTCCCAAAAGAATACACAATAATCAATGCTCCTAAATACTCTGATTTTTACATATATTACAACACCCCTTTGTATTTTCACTGAGTGTTAATACACAACATCAAATAGCATCCTGCTTATTTAATTTCGCTCGACATATGTTTGGGTCGTCAAGGGATAGGCTCTCAATTTGGGCCAATCAATGTAGGCAACCTTCTTCAGGAGATGGATGGTTCTATTGCGACCACTCGAATTGTCAAAATAGGTGGGGGATGTCGTCCACACGTCTATCTACAAATAAATAATATACGATTTGTCAATGTTCCGATTTCTTATTTCTCTAGACACAGATACATCTTGTTTGTATATCTCAGTATATGTATATACATACTGCCACTCACCTCCACACAAAATAATGGAGTCGCGTGTCAGCGATGGAATTTATCCTACAGTAGTAATGAATTCTTCTATACCAAAACTGTAACAGAAAAAGAGGACAAGGCAACTCAGTAAACCTCTCTTATCCATATTATGAAGGACATGGCAACATTATATTCTTGGCTGTGTGCTCAACCACACACCAGCTTTCCTGATGTACTATCCAGGTGTGAAGGTCTCTGGGTATAAATCAACACCTTCCACTTCACTTAGTTCTCCCTGTTTTCCAGTGTGGCAAACTTGTATATGGCGGATTATGAGCACAAATTTGTATTGGGACCCTCAAACACCTTAAAACAACAACCATTTGGGAACAAGCTGATATTGTGGAAACGGTTTATAGATGATGTGTTCCTTGTGTGGAGAGGCCAGGAAGATTTCTTTGCATCTTTCCACCTATGGATAAATTAATGTGAACCCCACATCAAATTAACGATTGAATAGAACAAAATCAGTGTCAGTTTCCTCGATTTGGTGATTCAAAAAAAGTATAATCATCTTGAAACGACCCTATTTAGAAAGATCACTGATAGGAATACACTTTTGCATTATCAAAGTTTTCATCCTGTCGGGCTGAAATTAAATCTACTATATGGTCAATTCCTCCGTATTAGAAGGAATTTTACTGAAAAGACTGAGTTTATGAATCACTCGGTGAAGTTGAAGGACAGATTAATCGAGAGAGGTTACCCTAAATAATTGGTCAAACAACATTACAAACGTGCGCTGAATACACATCAAGAGACCTGTTTGCTACCCAAGACGAAAGAAAAGAACAGATTGATCTATGTATCCACTTTTCCTTCAATAAGTGACCTAATCAAAAGGAGTGTGAATAAGAACTGCCACCTGGTTAAATTTCCTGCGAGTTTGGCACAAAAACCATTGTTTGCGTTCAAACGCAACATGAATCTAAAACAAAAATTGGTTCAATAAAGAGTCAGACGAGAACCAAACAGTGATGTCGAGCGAAATTAAATAAGCAGGTTGCTATTTGATGTTGTGTGTTAACACTCACTGAAAATACAAAGGGGGGTTGCAATATGTGTAAAAATCTCAGTATTTAGGAGAATTGATTATTGTATATTCTTTTGGGAAAGACTGAAGCATTGAGTGAGATTATGTTTTGAATGATGGATGAATGGTGGTATATGAATGCGGGTGTCGATATTTGTAATAAATAATTTGTGAATTTTTCACATAAATAAATCTATTTTTTGACATAAATTGGTGTTTTCCTTAAATGTGACTATACTCTTTCTGGTATCCTACGTGGTGTACTGTAGCTCCATTATATGCTCCATGGTGAAGGCCTGGTTTCTTCAACTTTATTTATTCTTTCTCCATCATTAGTTTGTACTTGCCAACTGGTATAGAGGTGTATTCAAATCCTGAATCTGGTATGACTCTCGTATATTTCCAATCAGTTTTTATGTTGCTGTATGTTTTTTTCCTTTTTATTGGATAATTCATTCTGCACTGCTATACCACACCTTCCTGTTCACTGAATGTTCCACTGCTTTGGGGCGATTCTTCAGTGGCTGCAACTTGCTCACAACATTTGGCTGTGCATGCTTTTGCAATGTGTCCTTTATAATTGCATAGAGAACAAGTTCTGTGCCCCAATGAATACTGGTCATTGTTTGTCAAACAGTTCCTGCATCTGAAGCATACTCTTAGATTACTTGTTCAGAATTGCTGTTTGCGAACTCATCATTCCCATTGCACATTGTTTCAGTTCTTTTGGTCAATATTTTACTATTTAAAGTTTATTAAAACAATAAAACATTACATAGGCTTATGTTTCAGAACAATCTGCAATTTCTGTGCATAGTAACATAAGTATATATATCAGGTCTGTTACAGCACCAGACAAATTAAAGCAAAACAAAAAAGGTATTCCCGACTGTGCAGCACCAGTGTGTAACAAAGTAACAATGACAGAACCACGTTGGCATAAAGCATTACAACAGTGTAAAAGACATCATATCATGCGGTTTATAATGTATTGTGGGGTTGTTATTCTGGGATACAAATTGAATGAAAGGTTCCAATTCTGCAAGGAGGTTGGTCAATATTTTAGAAATAAAATGTATCTCATTTTGGCGTTTATGTATTTATCTATCTTTATGTCGCATTGCTGTTTCTTCTGCTGTTCTTGCTATTATCAGTGCTGCTTCAAAATATGGATCTTTGGCTTGTAGTTTTTCCTGAATCATTGGGTTGTTACAGTGCGCAATGATCATATCACAAATCATTGTATAAGCAGTTTCTTTAAAATCACACAGTATGGAAGGTTCTTTGAGCACCTTGAGATAGTCATCTGGTGGTTTGTCATTGGCTTGCTTCCTGATGTAGGATTGTAACTGATAGATAGCTATGTTCCCTGTGCTATCAAATCTTTTCACCAATCTTTTATTTGCGTCAACATATACGTTTGCTTCATCTGCGGGTAACAAATACAGTAGAAAAGTTCCAAATATTCTCTGACCATCAATTTCCATGTTATTCACTTAAATGGCCCTTTTGCATGTTGAAGCAAAGTTTGCCCAATCTAAGGCATGCAGGTATATACCAAGCATACAGTTCCATTAACACCATGGGATTGGTCTTTTTTCTGGGCTCTACAAGAATGGTGGTAGTGGCATAGCGCTTTGCGTTATTGGGTGTTATCACACACTGATTTGTCGCCACTGTAGTGGTTCTACTTTATGGAAATACATATCAAGCGATGCATTTATCATGTATCGTGTTTCAATTCTCATCAGAAACAAGTGTCACGATAATTCTGCAGTAGCAGAGTTAATAGTGTGGAGGTGTGAAGAGTGGCTGTCTCTGGCGCCGCATTCCACTTAATAATGATCATTTGCACCTTGCTTTCTGCCCATGCACTCCTACCCCTGCATGCCTCGTGTGGTGTCTCATGTGTGCGGTGACCCAAAAAACTATGCCACAACAAGCGTAGACATATCAAACAAGTAAATATGAATCTAAGAGGGTATGTGCAATCTTGAACTACAGGAAAAGAGTGCACAACTTTATCAACACAAAAAAACATACATCAATGAAATATTTTTGGAGACAGATTAGGACAATTGCGAAGGGAATACAAATTGTGATCAGTGAAGTAAGTAAAGAACTTTGGCTCGCAGCTATAACTTTTTCTTTGTCTATTTTCATCGCTCTCAACCCAGAGGTGCATGAGTGTTGCATATCTGTTGCTATTGATGATACCACAAGTCTGTTTATCCTTCTGTTGCTCCAGCTGCCATTCTTGTATTGCTATACCGTCACCAGAATATGGGGGTCCTCATGTATACATAATTTAAATACGGCTGGAATCTTTGGGCACCTTCAGAGAACATCAAACATCTCCCTATTTTTCGAATTGGGATTTACACCTATTAACTATGTAATCTGCTCTAAGACATTACTTAACTGGTTTACGTCTATACAGATCCGAAGAGGTACGTTTTTATAAATATATCATGTGGGACGTTACCCATAGTGCAAAAGGTAACACCTGGAGTTGGCTCAAACATGTAAAATAACATTTACAAAAGAATGGTCTCAAATGTGTTATGTGAGTCAGTCGTTGTTACCAATTATGAGGTCTGATGTTATAAATAGACTAGAAACCATGTATGTTTATGATCAGATGTCTTGCTTGCACAACCAAGTGAGATGGAGAAATTACTTACCATTAATGTTCTTTCTATGGATTCTTCTGCCACAGATTCCTCATCTCAAAAGATATTCATCCATCGTCAGCATCAAAAGTCTCTCGATGACTCCCTCCTATTGAACCACGCCACTCCTCAATAACGGACATCGATCATCGTACTAAAGGGATGCACTACGCTACCTTACCTCAGTTCCCCACACCACTCCCACCCTCACAGGCTCAGACTGAGAGAGGGAAAATGCTGTGATGGGAAAAGGCAATCAAAACAAATGACAATAGCAAAGACTAGATGCTTGCTTACCTTTTTCTTGTTTTTGAATCTTCGAAACAAAGCCAGAAGAAACTGGACAGCCTGGCAACCAATTGTTGCTGTGCCAACATAGCACTCTGCTCCTCATGTCAGTACATAGAAACGAGACCGCAGATACAGCCGAGGAGGCCGTAACCCATCTGGCATAATGGGCACTAAGACCTGCTGGTACCTCCTTATCTGCGTTCGGATAACATTCAGAAATGCATAGCACTATCAAAAGAAGGATAATCTTCTTGGTAACCGATCGACCCAACCTGAATTGCGAAAGCGCAATGAATAACTGTTCATCCTTCCTGAAAGAGCCAGTTCTAGCCAGGTAAAACCTCAGTGCCCTCTTGGGATCCAAACTGTGGAGCCTCTCCTCGTCCTTATAAGGATGGGGTGGGGGGAAAACACTGGAAGATTGATGCTCTGGCTGAGATGGAATTCTGATACCAACTTTGTTAAAAACTTAGGGCAAACGTTCAGGGATACCTTTTCCTTTAAAAAAAACTTCAGGAAGGTGGCCTTACACGAGAGCGCCTGCATATCTTTGACCCTTCTTGTGGACATGATTGCCGCCAATAAAAGCAGTCTTAAGTGTGATGAGTCTGATGTGAATGGGTGATGACTGGAAGGTTTGGAATTAATCCTAACCTCTGGCATTGCTCCAGGCAACCCCCCAGACCATCGGACTTCTGCAAGCCAAGCCATTACAGAAGGGGAAGGACCATATGCAAATTACGCTTGGGCCCACCACAAAAGGTGGAGTCCAGCCTGAACTGCTAGGTCACATCCCTTATGCACGAGACCACAAGCATCCCCAGACATGTTTCTGTCTGATTGGGCATCATCAGTGAGGAGTAGCTTGGGTCCCCAGGCCCAACCGGCTTGGGATCCACGTTTGGGCATGCCATCCCACTCGGGGTGACTTATGCAAAACAAAAGAGGTGATGGCTAGATGGTTTGGAATTAATCCTAACCTCTGGCATTGCTCTGGGCAACCGTAGCTGCCATCAGGAAGGTGAGAACCAAATTCAAATCCCAATGGCCGCCGGAGGGACTCTGTGCTAGAAGTGCTCCCTTAACCCCCAGCACAAAAAGGTGGATAAGACGCAGAAATCCCCTCGCCGGGTGCGTTTCTCCTAAAGATTTCGACCCCTCCAGAGCGTGAGACACCGCCAGCGTAATCAGGAAGGTGGTCAGCACGGGAAGCCCGGCAGAGGGGCGGTGCATCCGAATGTGGGGAGACACGGACGGTGAGGAGGGAGCGAGAGCAACCTCGGACAGGGGGGTTCCCTCACGATCACCCAAAGTCAGCACCGGTGGAGGCCGGGGGGTGCGGAGGAGCGGTGTGTGGATGAAGAGCCCAAAGAGAGCAGTGAAGAGGAGGAGCGGGGCTGAGGCGGCCCATCTGGATTGGGACCGCTTTGCTTGCCCCTGCCCGTGCCCGTGACCTGCCCACAGCGGGGTGGGGGCCAAGCTCGAAGAACCTGTGGAGGGAGACGAGACCCCTTGCAATCGGCTCCAGCGGCTCCATGGGAAGATGCTGCCCAGCAAACACGGTCACTGCCGTGCAGCCCGAGAGGAGGAGCCGAGAAGGCTTGGCTCAGGACCTCAGGACCACAGGTAAAGCCGTAACGAGCCAGCGCTGTGCTACTTTCCTGGGCAAGAGAAGAAGGAGCCAGAGACGTGGGGTGCGCACCAGAAGCGGCCCCTGCAATGGGGGATCTCTCTACGTACCCCAACTACATTCTGTAAGGTCAGTGAGTGATCTACACGCTACTCATCCCCACTGCCCCCTGCCCGAGGGACAATCTGACAACGGGGACAAGATCTAAAGGAGGGGGACAGGGAGGGGACCCTGAGGAGCTATCACTAGCTGGTCACTAGCTGTTTGTCACAGCCGGGGGTAGAAGAAGACTCGCCCCTCCGCCGGATTGGTAGTTGCTCCGCCTGAGAAGCCTGGGAAGGGTGGCTAGGGCCACGGGCTGGGGCTCAGGCGCGGTCCCTGGGGCATAGTCCACTTAAAAGGCCCACACGTCATGCCCACTCGCCCCGTGGGTGCCCCCACAGGGCAAGAAACCAATAGGCCACACCACTGGCCTGCCAGGAGCCGATACCCACCTCAGAGTGGTGGGCCCGAGGTGAGCACATAGAGACAGCAGGAAGATAACGGAAGAGGAGCACCCTGTCCAGCAGGGCCTGGAGCGGCGTGCAGTCCGGCCCAGGGAGGGGCAGAGTTTACTCCCTGGGGCTACCACAAGGAGGGCTAGGGTGCGAAGAGAGAGAGCTACCAGGAGGCACCCGGCATACCCCCAGAGCTGATCACCCTCCCATTGGGGTGAACTCACGCAATAGCCCTTGCAGCTGAGATACTGCGCAACGTAGACCCACTGGGAATGGAGAAGGGGCCCGACCCACCGGGGACGCACAGTGACTGTCAAAGCGGCCCACCCACGATCCACTATGTCAAAGAATAGAGGGAATGCTCCCGGGGACCCTGGCAAAAGGGGATAAGAAGTGTCCGGACGGGGTGCTTAAGAAACTGTGGAGGAAGGATGAAGGCGCTCAGTCAGATGGGGGGAAAGAGGGAGTCAGGATCGAAAAGGAGCCCCCCACCCAGGGAGAAGACCACAAGGACAAAGGGGTCACAAAGAAGTTATTAGAGGAATGTTTTCAAACTTTTGGTGACAGAAGGGCCAGCGTGATGCAATCGCAACTCGATAAAATGAAGGAGGATCTGACTTGGGCGCTCTGCGAGGTTAAGAGCGACATACTGAGCCTCGGGACGAAAGTGGACACCAACGAGAGGGCACTGCAGGAATTAGCGGAGGACGCCCACAAGGTACAAGATTGGGTGGAAAACCTTGCCAGGGCCACTCATAATTTAGAACTTCAGACTGAAGACCTTGAAAACAGGTAGAGAAGGGCCAATATAAGAGTAAAGTCATTACCTGAGACGGTCAGGGATAAAGATCTCCGACAGACGGTGAAACTAATAGTCACCTCCCTGGTTGATGTCACAAATCCGGAAGAGGTCCTGGTGGACAGAGTGCATAGAGTGGGGCCCAGAAGGGATGGACCAGGGGCTAGGCCACGGGATGTGCTTGTGGCATTACATGAGTACACGCAAAAAGAGAAGATCCTATGGGCCGCAAGGCGCTCAGACAACCTGAACTTCAACGGGTCCTCGATCCAGCTATAACAGGACCACTCCCAAATCACGCTTAACAAGAGGAGTTACAGATAAGGGGCCTCAGATATAAATGGACTAAAAGGCAGAGAAGGATCACCACCTTGGAGGAGGGAGCAAACATCCTCGAGATAGAGGTGGATCGGTCCTCGAATGAGTCGCCGGATAGGAGGGACCGCAGCCCTAAAGGGAAGGCATGGCAGGGGACGACGCAAGCATCAAGAAGGAAGGCAAGGAGAAGAAGGGGCCATGGGCCCGATCCCTCAAGTTAAAGCCCCTCCCAGGAAGTGGAAGCCCAGGGCACATTGCCCACTTGAAGAATATGCCACGTCCACGGGTTCACAGTAAGAGCACCCGGGGAGGGGTATCTAGCATAAGCATAAGCGGTTTCAGCTGGGGGAGGGGCGTTTTTTTTTTGTTGGATCACCAAATGGGTCAGGGTAGACCCGCCAGAGGGGCCACTAGGGATGGAATGAGGCACTGCACCGGAGGAAGAGATTTGGGGGTGGGGCTATAGGCTGGTGGTGCCAACCCGGTGAAGGGGCGACAGGGGGGGGCATTGCCCCGTTGCGGGCGGTAGCCAAGGGGATACACCAGCACCTACTGACAATGGGTAGATCATTGAAAATCTTGTCCCTTAATATTAAGGGACTGAACTCGCTGGTAAAGAGGAAAACATTTGAGTTGTTCCTAGCAAAAGAAAACCCTGACATTATAGCCTTACAGGAGTCCCATATACAAGGGAAAGATAGGCAGAGGCTGAGACTAAAAGGGTTCAATCGACTTCACCAATCTAATGATCATGGAAAGAAGGGGGCGGGGGGCTTTCATAGGCCTGAAAAACAGTTTAGACCTGACCATCACGGGTATTTCCTGCGATACTACAGGCAGATTCCTAGCACTGAACCTCCAAAGGGTGAAGGGAGTTAATAACACTAGCAACCATCTACTCTCCAAATACAGGGCAAGACCACTTCATAGAAGCAATGCTACACAAACTAGAAGGGGTCGCCAAGGGCAATATAATACTCACTGGAGATTTTAATCTAGCTTGGGACCTGGTAAGGGACAGGAGTGCAAGAATTTTTCACGCTAAAACCAAACCATCGAGGGAGCTGCAGGGCAAACTAGATAACCTCTCACTGGAGAGAGAAGAGGGGAGATGCCAGGGGGTACACCTTCTATTCCCATGCAAGAATTGATTATGTTTGGATCTCACGCCTCTTGTTAGGCAGACTCAGGGAGGTTGAGGTGGGAGCAATAACGATCTTGGACCATGCCCCGATCGTGGTGACACTACACAACCATCACAAGTGGTGGGGTTATGGAGATGGAAATACCCGGCACACATCTTTAAGGACGAGACATTGCAAGGGGAGCTACGAGAGGAGATAATCCAATATTTTCAGATGAACGACAATATGGGTATAGGTCCGGGTATAGCTTGGGACGCCTTTAAGGCTACCATTAGAGGGAAGATAATTGGGATAAAGGCACGGAGGGATAAGGAGGTTAGGAGGCTAGAGGAGGACCTGTAGGCTATGTTGAAGATATTAATTCAGGAACTGGCTAGCAAACACTGAGGGGAGACCAGAAGGGAATATAGGGCGATCAAGGGCCAACTGGATACGATACTCTCGACTAAAGCGGAGAGGGCCCTAATGCACCTTAAGCAGAAGTACTATGTGAAGGCCAACAGGGCGGATAGGCTGCTCGCAAGGATGCTAAGAAAGGAGAAGGATTGAACGATTTTAAAAATCAAGACTGCAGGGGTGATGACGTCACAGATCTGAAGGTGATTAAAAGTTAGTTTGCGAGGTATTATGGGGACTGATAGCCCGGCAGAAGGGGATCAAGTGGACTATCTGGAGGGGTGTAACTTGCCTGGGTTAACTGTGGCAAAGCGGGAGGAACTAGAGAAGGAGTTAACCAGAGAAGAAGTCCCCAGGACTATCGCCACGCTCCCACCTAATAAAGCCCCGGGCCTACGACGGCTTCATGTCAGATTTCTATAAAACGTTTAGGGACGTATTAGCCCCGTGTATGGTAGCCCAATTTAATGGCTTTGGGGTCGGGAGAGGGATAACACAATCAATGGAGGAGGCGAAAGTCGTATTAATCCCCAAGCAAGGGAAGGACCCCACAACATGTGGCGCATATAGACCGATTGCCCTAATAAACTTGGATGCAAAATCTTGGCGGCCAGACTAGACCCCCTGCTCCCGTCTCTGGTTGAGGCGGATCAGTCCGGATTCATGCATGGCAGACAAACACACAACAACACAAGGAGAATTGCTCAAATATTAGAAAAAGTGAACAGATCCAGAACCGAGGCTTTAGTTGTTGCCCTCGACGCTGAGAACGCGTTTGATCTGGTAGAATGGGGTTTTCTTTTTTCGACCATGCACAAAATGGGCTTCGGGGAGAAGTTCTTGACCAAGATAGAGGCTAACTATCACAACCCTACACTATGCCTGATGGTCAATGGGGAGGCCTCAGATCCGGTGGCAGTGTCTAGAGGCACGAAACAAGGTTGCCCTCTGTCGCCGTTACTCTACGCTATTTACCTGGAACCGCTCCTGTGTAAAATTAGGCCCTCCCAGGCGATCAGGGGGGTACCCTTTGGGGAAAGGACCCATAAAGTGCCCACTTTTGCAGACGATATGTTGCTGACCCTAACGAGCCCCTGGGAGTCATTAGAGGCAGTTGATAGAACCATGGCGGAATTAGGTCAGGTTGCAGTACAAAAAATCAATAAGAGCAAATCGGAAGTGTTGTTAAATGTCAAGGGGTTGCTTCAGGGCTGGGGTCCATTGGCTATTTCCTGGATGGGCAGGATTAATGCCATCGAAATGGTTATTCTCCCAAAACTATTGAAAGCGTTTATGGCATTACCGGCCAAGGTGCCGGCTCCCTTTTTCAGGAAGTTAAGCAAACTCAGTCAGGCCTACATCTGGGACAGTAGGAAACCTAGAATATCCTGAAAGCTGATGCAGCAGCCCAGGCATAGAGGAGGGATGGGGGAACCTGACCCGATAAACTACTATCATGCGGCACAGATTAGGGTTTTACAGGACTGGGCAAAAGATGGCAGGTGGAAGAAATGGAGGGAAATGGACAGGGCGGTAGTGGGTACTGACCTGGAAAAAGTGTTGTGGCTCCCCCGGGAAGACAGGCCTCAAAAGATGTGCTGCAGCAGATTAGAGACGTTGGTAGGTCGCTTGTGGGACAAAGCGGTGAAAAGATCAAAGATTACCACCTTTCCATCACCTCTCACGCCCATCTTCGCTAACCCTCAGTTTGCCGTTGGGTGGGGGGCTAACTCAGGTTTTGACGCTTGGCAGGAAGGGGGCTGTAGGCTCCTAGGGGACCTATATGAAGGGGAGCAGATTAAATCCTTCCCCCAATGTAAGAGCGATTTCATAGTGGGAGAAAGGGAGCGCTTTTGATACACACAACTAAAGCACTGGGCCTTACATCCCAAAATACAGGAGGCAGCAACCAGGGATTTGACCCCATTTGAGAAATATGTTTCAACTAACTCAAGGGACAGACACCTCGTGGGGGAGCTGTACAGACTGCTTAAGGAGGGGGAGGAAGCGGGGGATAGGAAATTCATGTCCAACTGGGAAAGGGAGACCAAGCAATCAATTGACCTAGATCAGTGGCAGTCCCTGTGGGCACCACTGTTTGTTTAAGAAATGCCAATAAAAACGTACATGAAAAAAAGAAGGGCCTTCATTTCTTCTTGCAGCTCCCCTTCTGGTTGTCGGGAGGGAGGTGGAGGTCTGTCATGTGGTCTCTTCACAAATGGTAGGCAGTAGTCCCACTCGATCAACTGAAGGACCCATGATTCAAAGTGATTTCCTACCATTTGCCCAAGAACATACAGACTCCAACCAAGGTAGCATGGGGGGAGACCTCAAAGAGGTCTCTGAGGCACCGTCAATGTCAATGCAGCAGCAGTAGTAGTCGACTGTCTTGTCCCGCCTCTACCTTTTCCTGGCATGTGGGAACCTACATTGCCCCTGCTTGGCCTGGGGGGCTTGCCCACTTCTGGGAAAGGTGGAGTACCTCCTGTAACCCCGTCCTCTAGACCTAGGCTGCTGCTGCACATCTAACCCTAGCAACTTAGCTGTAAGCTTAGAGTACTTGAAGTTCTCAAGTGATTCATTGGCTTGGGGCCAAATAGATGCTCTCAATTGAAGACAAGGTCCAGCAGCTTCGACTGGATGTTCCGGGAAAAACCCAAGCCTATCAGATAAACTGACCTGCGTAAGACCATTGAGATGCCCATGGCATGACCCATCTCTCGGGGTTCGGGCGAGCAGCCAAAAACAGAAGATTGCCTCTTACTGGCTTATATTTGTTTGTGAGCTCCATGTCGACCGCCGGCGTTGAGCAGAGGCATTGCCACAAGGTCATGACTGGGTTCGCTATGGCGGCACTGAATGGTAAAGCCCGCTCAATCTGTGGCCTTCAGTAGAGGATGTAAGTAAGGTCGTACTGAGACTCTGGCTTCGTCAGAGTGCTGAGCTCTAAAGCTACGATGACCTTCTCGACCACCTTGCAGCATTGTGCGTTCATCTGCACGTAGGGGTTCGACTGCTGGAATTCAATATCGGGGGTTCAATCTAGCACACTGGCATCATAAAGGCCTTCCAAAAGATTTGGCACGTACCCATGCCTGAATTGCAGTAATTGCAACAATATCATAAAAGGAGCTTTTGTGTTGCATCCGCACACAGGGGAAAAAATTGCAATAAAATGCCACGCCACGCCACATGTAACACGGAGAACTGTATATACTGCATACGTTGTCCCTGTGGACAGTACTATGTAGGAGAAACAGGACGAAAAGTACGCATCCGCCTGAATGAACACAAGTCATGCATTCGCAATAAGAACATCAACTCAGCAGTAGCTAAACACTTCAATGAAAAGAAGCACAATATCTCCCAGATCAAATTTCAGGTATTAGAAGTCATTGTAAATACCGGCACAGACACTAAGAAGAAGAGACAACAAAGAGAATCCTTTTGGATTGATAGACTGGAATCATTGTCACCTCGAGGAATGAACGATGAGTTCGATCTTAACTGTTTTCTATAATTGTATCTGTTTTTACAACACATTGAATTTACCTGTGTTTTAGACATGTCACTCTTGAGAATGTAAACACCTGGGAACACAGTATCCACCCATTATTATAAACCACACACAAAAACATAATTTGACCCCTGACTACCTCATGTAACGCACAGCACTATATTTTATTTACTTCACCAATCAGAACAGAGGGCATCGCGGTTCTATTAGGATCATTTGTGCAATCCAGCGTGTTTATGCAATCGAGTTACCATACACCAGCATTAACACTGCTTTTAATTGCCCACTCTAGTATGGCTACTTCATGCACCCGCCATCCGCCATTTTGAGATTTACATCACCATGACAACATTACACATATACACGCAGACGCAAGCAGAGCCTTCTTGCTACCCGCAGTCGGAGGTTACTTCGCTCGAGCGAGCTACACACTCACAAGGTAAGCGCTCTGCTTTCACACAGACAGGCACGTATTAGAAACAACCACGAGTGATCGTGACTAAATGCAGCATACTATTTCATTTTGCAGCGTTCTGAGAAGGAACGTTTGAACGGCATGTATTGAAGCCACCCGTTTCAGGTCAGTGATAACATGAAAATGTCCTGCCTTATCCCCCAGAATACTTGACCAGAAGACACTTAGTAATAGATCTAATGTAAACCTTGACGGAAGTGCAATTTGAATGTCGGATGATAATAGTCTTTTAAAGAACGCATTAATGCAATGTAATGTTTACAAATCACTGACAATGTTCTCTTCTCTTCTCTCTGTCTACATGTACGTGTTTGTCAATTGTGGGTACCCTGTTCTCCTGAATGCATATATATTTGATGTTTTTCAAAATATTCTAACAGAAAGATTTTTTTGTATGCTCGTGTACATTTAACCTGGCTCTGAGGAAGGAATGTTACCATTCTGAAATGCATTAGCCCTAGGTTATTTTTCTTTGCCATTGTATCAGCACAAAACGAATTGGTGAAGTTTAACCATTCGTTAACTAAATGAGAAATCAAATTGAATTGCAATTTGCAGAATAAAAGCACTTTGAAGCAACTTTATCAAAGATGGCTTTACTGTCATTTATATTCTAAAAACAAATGTTCTAACCCTATTGGGGGAATTTAGGTGTGCAGCCCACACCGAAGGCTAATAAGCCTAGGTCCTTTTTCATTCATCATACAGGCCTTCTGCCAGTTGCAGTAACCCAACCTAGTCCACCATGAAGTCTGTCAATGGATCCATGGCCGCACCCCCCATCGGCTCAAACCCAAAAGGTATTGGGTTGCCTTCCTCATCAAAAATCGACTGAATCAAGTCGAAGAACAGGGATCTAGAATCCGGTACATAGTTTTGATCTTGCAGGGCTTCCTCCAGTCGAGGGGCTTCTTGGCCCAAAGGGACTACCAATGGTATCAGCGCAGGAGGAGGTTTCTCCATTGGGGTCTCGCTAGAGGGCGTTCAGTCTATCTTGACTGCCTTCGTGCCGGACAGACTAGGTGTGGTCGGAGACCCAAATTCACCTGCGGCGTAGAGACCGAAGCCATACCAACCTTTATCATTTGTATCTTGAAGTCCTCTCACATCCCCGTAGCTGGGTCTGACTTACTCCTGTCTTCCGGCGAGTCGGAATCACGTATGCATCAGCGTTTTCGTTTTGTGGGACGATGATGATGAGGAGTGGTGAGATTCGCTACGTGAGCACAAATGCTTCTTGGACTTCTTGTGGCGTCTCCCTTCCTGATGTTTCTTGGGAGTAGGTCCCTCGGTATCGTGCTCCGAGGACTTAGGAATCAACTTCTCCAGGGACTTTACGGTGGTCTGTCGAGTCCCAGTTTTGACTAGCGTTCCTTCACCATCTTTCCATACATCGCCAGAAAAGAGCCACATTGCTATGTATCATGGCCGACATTAAGATACCACACACAAATAGTGTGCCGGTGCGTGAGGGACATTTTAGAATTGCAGTTCTTGCACCGTTTAAAACAAGACGGTTTAGGCACGACATACTGGCGTAGTACGAATTCGTATTAGATTTGAAAAAACAAGCGACTTCGGAGTAGCATGCTGAGCATGCGAAAAACAGGGACTGAGGTAAGGGGAGCGTAGTGCATACCTTTAGTATGGCGATCAACGGCACGTCCGGTAACGAGGAGCGGCACTGTAGAATATGAAGGAGTCATCGAGAGACGTTGTCGAGCGCCACTACGCCCCCTGTCAAAATATTTGCTGAGCAGCTGATGCTGAATGAATATATATCACGATGAGGAAACTGTGGGAGAATGCAATCAACTTAATTGTTGGTTACCTGACTTATAAAATGTCTACCTCTGCTGAAAGATACTTAAAAGTTATTTTCCCAGTACAGAAAATATCTATGCAAATTAAGTTTAGATTAAATATACTTCCAGCTGCAGAACTGACATCAGGTTGGTCACCTACAAATGAGAAATGTTGTCCTTTCTATACTTCAACTGATGAAACAGACATGCACTTTATGTTTATTTGCCTGAGATATTCAGGAAAAGATGGTTGAAGGCAATTTTTTGTAAGAATTTAGTAAGATCGCCAAACGAAGCTGTTGAACTGTGTAAAAAAAGCTCTCATCCCTAAGTTGTATTTTCAGTAGCAAGTTTTTTTGATTATGCCTAGCGCAGAAGAAGTAAGAGCTGATACCTTAACAAGTAATTAGATATGCTTATGATTAAGAGAAGGAAGGATAACTCAGGGGAAATGTGTTTGTCTTGGAAACAAGACAACGCGGACCAACTCAGGTTTGAATCCTGATTCTGCGCTTAGAAACCACCCGCTGGTATTAAGCATGTTATAAATGAACAATAAAAAAAATAAATTAACTAATGCTAATGATCTATGATGTTTACCTGCAGACCGTGTTCCCCGAGCACGGTTTCGATATTGCAGGAAAACATAATTCACTTTGACCACCCCCTTCCCTGGGCTCTCCCAATGCGGGGGATACCCCTGCAACATCGGTTCCATCACATGCACTCCACACATGTGCACACACCCCCTCCCTAATCCCCTTCCTTACCTCGCTGGCTGCTGATTCCTGATCCATTACTGCATGTGGAGTAACAGTGCATGCAATGTTCCCCGACTGGCTGCCTTTTCGGTGAAGGCGACCTGTTGGGGATATGGATACGATGAAAGTCGGCATATCGCATTTTAATGTTTTGTTTATTATATGTTGCTATTTTTAGTTTTTCTAAGGTTTTGTTTTATGATGTTTTGTGTATTTAGTTTCCTTTAAAATGTACTTTTAGCAGATAGACCACATAAGAACGATTGACATAAAGTGCCCATCTAGCAACCTCTGTGAAAACTTTTTGCGTATCCGCTTGAACATTCTACACACAAAGGAAATACTGGTTAGGCGGAAACAAGCAAACACCAGCGTCTGTCGATTCTGCTCTCAACCAGACACGATCGAAACACTCAAGCATTTGCTTTTAAGATGCAGAAGGGTGGACACGACGCGCACCCTCCACTTGGGCCGCCTATTTAGCAGTGATGAGTGGAGAAATCACCAGATGGACTATAGCCGTGGCAGGCTTCTAGGTCTATTGAAACGCCCGGGAACCTGAACAAATAAACCCCACAATCTGAGGCGAATAAAACTCTCCTTCAAATAGCAGAGGCTGGCACGATCTGGACTTACTGTCTTGACTTCAGACTGAGCGATGGATCCTCAATGAGGAACCGTGAAAAAATGTTTTTTTTTTTAACAATTGAATCAAGTAAAAAAAAGGAAAAATTAAGAACGTTTTTTAAAGCTTACATTGAAAGCTAAAAGCAAAAGTGAGATTAAGGTCATTGTCGTGTGTATTTATGAAGATTTTGTTTTTGTGAGAGCTGCTATTTTGCAATATGCACTTTAACTAAAACCCGAAATGAGACTAGGGTTATAGTTACATGTCGTTTTGAAGATCTGTTTTTGTGGGAGCTGCTATCTTGCACTATGCATTTTAAATTACTCTGCCAAGATTGTGAATGTGTCATCATTGTTAGGGAGAATTCTCTGTTTAGGCTGAATGTCCTAACCTAGCGAGTCCCCCAGCAGCTTTGCTGGATTTTTGGGGTTTATTTTTTTCTCCTGCCAAGAGTGAGACTCTTTTACCCTCAATCTTGGACATGGTTTGAGTGTGTTTCTTTGAATCTAGATGTGTTTAATGGGCTATGGGGTCTTTTACTCCATAGGGCTTCTTGTGTTTTTGTGACGGGTGTTACACAGCACCCTCAGTGCAGTAACACAGGGGTGTCATAGTGACCCCCCAGTATAGACTCCATACCCTGGGACTGACTACTGTCTCCCAGGGCATGTAAAGTCACCATTGACTTTACTAGTCTTAAGTTCTGAACAGAACCAGTACAAACCATCATATTGTGGACGTACTGGCTGGGGCAATTCAATTGCCCCGGGGTCTGTTAGTCGAGGGGGCACGTCTCCGTCCCCCCTGATCCAGTTTTGGCTGGTGGCAGTGGATACTACTTTTTATATTCAACTGCAAATATTTTCCTATGGGATTTCCCATTGTTTTAGGCTACTACCTTTATTTAATTATTTACGGTAGCCTCGAACATACCGCCGGTTTATTTAATTAATATTCATTCTCCGGTTGGTATTTTTTGCCAAAACTTGATTCTAAAATGGCGTTTGTGTTCTCTTCTGTGACTCCAACCCAAGTCGAGCCCTTTGTTCCACTTTTTGGCGGGCCTCTCCACAGAAGCCCTCCAAAGTGGTGCCACTCTGTCTGGGGTACTTAGGAGGGGTGGAGGGGAATTTAGGCACCCTGGACTGAGTTGCCTAGGCAACTCAAGTCGCACTCCATCCTGATTGGCCCAAGTGGTGAGCCGGCCGGCTCACCACTTAGCATGTTTGAGTGACAGCTAGGCTGAGTGAATGGGGGTTTGCTGCATAAAAGCAGGGCTTTGGGGACTGGAACTTCAGAAGTCGCCACAGGACCTAAGAATCCGAGGGAGAAGCTGAGCCGACCTGCCACGACACCACCACCGGTGGAGCCCTGCTGGACTGCCTCACCACTTTTCCCAACGACAGAGGAGATCTCCCGGCGGAGAGTCTTCTTCCTTTGACTGGTGGGGATAACCAGTTTCACCGTCTTTTCGCTTTCCAGACGTACCTCGTGGCCGCCTTGCCCGTGCCAAGCACCCTGGCAACCGGGATACCACGTTTTACCACGACCGCGAGACAAAGGTACCACCTTTAAACAGAAAACTCTGCGGCTGGTTTCTGCCCTGGTAGTGCAACGACCTTCATCTTTCCTCCAAGTCGAGATCTTCTCTTCCCCTGGACGACGACGCAACTTGCACCCACTACCAGGAACAACTGCCACCGCTGGAGGATCCTTCCCACTTAAGGTACCGTGTCCCGCCTGGCTTCCCTTGCTACCGACTGTACGGGGTAGATTTAGCCCCCGGCTTTCGAACCGGGTTAGCCTGGGACACCTTGGCTAAACTTTTCTAAGCCCCTCTAAACGCTTTTCTGAACCCTCTATAAGACTTTCTAAGCCTAGTGTAACTGTGTGATCTTGGGCGCATTTGTGCTCTGCTCTCTCTAAGAGTGGGCCCAGCCTTTGGACTTTGGCTCACCAGTGACTTTTTGCTCTCTGCCTTGGTAACAGTGTTCTGGAATCGTAGAGTGGTGTACCTCTTCATATTCCGTCTTTTTCCCTCCTTTTTCATAAACTTATTAGAGTGCAATCTAGTTAAGCGCTCACCTCTGTATGAAGATAAGTGGTGTTTTACTGTGATTTTCTAATAGGGAAAAAGGGGTGTATATATCATAATAGTAACTGTGTTTAGACAATTTTACAATAAGAGTGCTGGAGTATTTCAACTGTGTGTTTTTAAATAAATAATTATATACTTTGATACCAAACGCTCTGGTCAGTGTTTGCTTGTATTATTGTATCTAAGTGCCTATTGAGTATACTTTGCATACTGCCTAACTCTTCTTGAGGGAAGTCTGACTGCTTAGCCACAGCTACCAGGTAAATCTGGGTGGTACAGACTGCTACCAAGTGGGTTTACTGCCAACACCTGTAGTCTTAAATCTTTTGCAGTGGTCCCTAAGGGAACTGCACAGGTTTCTGCCTAACAATCATTACAGTACTATGGGCCTCATTACGAGTATGGAGGTAGCCATGCCACTTTAAGCGGCATGGCTACCCCCATACAGGGTACTGGGTCCGGGTTCCAGGAATGAGGAATTACTGTGCCATTCCGACCTTGGAGGGCCCGGTAATTCCCTTTCCTGGAACCCGGACCCGGTACATCCCCATTCCCATTTGTTGCCCCCATAGGGCTCAATGGAAATGGGGAGGATGCTAACAACGGGCCCGTTAATGACGCGCCCGTTGTCAGCATCCAAGTCTGCTAGCGGGTCCCGCTAAGGACGCCTGGTTTTACCAGGCATCCTTTGCGGGTCCCACAAGCAGACCCCATAATGAGACGTAGAGGATTAACGGGGCCGGCAGCTCTACCGGCGCCATTATCCCTCTACCGCCTTCCTCGTAATGAGGCCCTATATTTTTTTTAAGTATTTTTATATGAAAAGTCGTTTACCCCTGTACTGTAAATTTGAAACTTGAACTGAGTTTATGGCTATTTGTATGTATTGTTTTATGGATATTATCAGAAATAAACATATTTTTGACATTTGACGTATACCAGTAAAACAGTATTTATATCGTGATGGTCTTGTTTTTCTAACAATATCCTTCATTTTCTTCATACTGATTTACCATCTGTTCTCTCTTTTTCTAGTCAAAAGACAGTGCATTTGTTGTTAAGCAACAGTTGGTCATGTCATCATTGTTAAAACAGTGCAGAAGGTTAACAAAATAGGTGAACTTGAAATCAAACCATTGATGAACAAATTTGGCTTTGCCTACTGCTGGTAATTATATTTATTGCAAACGCACAAGCAACCATTATCATATGTACATCTTTCATTAGATTTAAAGTATGCCATATGAACATGTTTCAAGAGTGGCAACGCTATTCACAAACAGAAACCTTTAGAAACATTTGAATCCCAGAAATCCATGTTCCGCTGTTTAACTATTGCACTGCACATTTTTATTTACTGAAAAACTACTCTGCTAAATTATTTTATTTTCAGCCACAATGGGCTTCATTACACGGTAGGCGGTGGACCAAGGTGCTATTAGCACCTTGGTCCATGCCGGTAAAATGCCGGCACCGCCTTGGAGGAAAGGGGAATTACCGCCCTATTCCAAGGTTGGCGGGGCGGTAATTCCCCCTTCCCCCATTCCCCTTCCCCATTCCCATTTTTGCCCCATAGGACATAATGGGAATGGGGAAGGTGCTAATTACGGTACCACAAATTGCGGTACCGTAATTAGCACCCTGTTCCCTTTGCAGGTTTGTTTTTAACGCCTGCTAAAAAGCAGGCGTTAAAGTACCAACCCGCAAAGGGACCTCGTAGTAAGGCGGTAAGGGTTAACGGTCACCGGTACCATTATCGGTGACCGTTAACCCTTACCGCCTTCCGTGTAATGAGGCCCAATGTCTTTTGGAAACCATGCAACTGGTCTTTGAGGTGCTTCTGCAGCAACAAATGTTGTTTGGACACATCTTAGTGCTATTGCTATTGTTCCAATTTTGGGGTGAGTCAAGTATTCAGAAGCAGGCCTCGAACATGTGCAGAAGGTTAGTGGCAAGTGGTTGGGAACTTCAAGAAAATGAACTGGTGATTTCTTAAATTAAAGTAGCATTAATAAGAAACATTAAAAAAAGATTTAAACATTTGTCATTTTTGATTTTGTAATTATGATACTGCTAGACACAAGTTTGACATGGAACACAGCAGTGGTTAAGTAAAAATGCGAGTAATGCACCCTTTATTGAAGATACTCTCTGCATTGTCCACAAGGCCTTCTGGGGGCTGGGGCCGAAATACCTTCAACTCTCTCTTCCTAAATATCTTCCTTCCCGAGCTCTTCACTCATCCGCCTCCAACTCCCTCAGGGTCAGTCGCTTCTCCAAGCAACGAGTTGCTGGTAGATCTCTCTCTTCGACAGGGGCCTCCCTCTGGAACAGCCTTCCTGCCTCCCTGAAACTTGAGGAGAACCATCTCTGGTTCCGGAAGCACCTCAAAACCTTCCTCTTTGCTTCTGCTTTCTCTCTTCCTCTCCCCTGCTTATTCCTGGCTGAAACTGCACTGGTTACATGGCCACCCTCTCTGCTCACAGGCCCGGCCTTGCCAGTTGCTCACCTGCACTGCCTCCCTGGCAACCCTGCCCTTGGAGACTGTTTCTGTATCCCTACAGTCCCCCTCCCTGCACTTATGCCTGCACTTACCTTGCACTTGCCACTAGCTGGCCGTTTTATTTATTCTTATCCTTCTATTCCATGTACTGCACTTTCCCCTCTCCCTGCATCCTCACACTTTTCCCTTTACCCCTTCCCATGCACTTGCGCAATCTGAATGACTCCTGGTCTAGTAGGATCATTATCTGTCTTCCCCTGTTCCCTCTCCCTTGCCTCGTCGCGCCTTGTAAGACTTGTGTATAAGCGCCTTATAAATGCCATATCATATCATACTGCCAAAAAAATGAATACTCAAATTAATAGTTTAACTAAGCAAGAGGACCATACCCCTCAGGCCTCAACTTCTTTTATAGAATTATGACAAAACCTATTATTTCTTGTTGCACTTTACATACAAGTGATATAATGGTGAAGGGATGGGTGAGTGCAATTTTCTTAACTGCAGTAACCAGCACCTTGTGATCGCGAACAAACAAAACATTCTGAGCTCTTATGTTCATGAGGAGGAAAGCATTAAGACTGGTAGGTAGAAGGAGTCACTGCAGTACAACCTTGTTCGCCTTACCTTCAGAAAGTCGCCACATGATGTCACTAGCCAGTGATCATATAAGCCATATAGAGATTATGTTCAAGAAAAGCCATTTGTCTGTGCCCTTATCATTCTAGACTGTCCATCACACAAATGTAGTTTTCAGTAGGGTAATAGGAACATCTGATATTCATAGCACTACAGAGCGGTAGTTCAGGATCAGTGAGAAAAGCTTCACTCAAAAAGCATTAATGGGGTGATAGTTAATTCATTTCTTGTAAAGAGGCATTACATTGCAATGGATTAATGGGTAAATATGTTCTATTGTTAACAATGAGGGCCACAGAATGGTTTGAAGAGCGACTTTTAATCAAGACCAAGCGATCTCAGGGTTCTGTGCTGTGTCACAAAAATTGGAAAATTAGATCTGTCAATGGTGTATCTATCCAGGTGATACCACTGCAGAAGTGATAATAGGTAATGAATATAAAACAATGCAATTGAAAAATGAGAGAGAAAAACGCTGGCATTTAAGAAGATACATTACCTCTTCTGCATTGGTTGCATTTTATGGTATTTCGAAGCCAATGGGATTTAGATATGAGGATACTGGATGAACATCAATCTCTAGTTTTTTATTAATTTGGTAAAAAGGGGTCAGCCCACAAAAGGCTTTTTAATGAGGCACAATCATTTTTAAAACATCAGTCGCCACTTGCATTTGATGTTGATACGATTATTAATGTGGAAATATGCAAAAAGAAATTGAAGAATTGGGGACACTTTCCAATGCAAAATAATTCGCCATGCAACATCATTTTTATTTAAAAAATAAATTGTGTTTTATAGTGGTAACATATATGTACATCTTTCATTATTAGCAAAAACAACTTTATCGACAGGCATGCCATTTGAGGTGGACATTGAGGAAGCTGAAGAAAATTAATCAGGGCTACCAAAAATCTGATCGACTTTGGGAAACACCATTTTATGTAGTTACGAGGTGAATTGTGAAAGTTCCCCAAACATCATTAGTACAAAATGTGTCATAAGAGTTCTGCAGAGCTGTCACCTGAGTGTTGTCTACTGCAGCCTGGCATAGAGTTATATATGGGTGGCGTTAGTTGCATCTAGATTGCTGACTCATGTGCAGAAGTCCACAATTACATATGTCAATAATGACAAACACAGTCTCTTAACAAACACAGATAAGTATTTACCTCTCAGTCAAGAAAAAGCCAAAGTCTTCCTTCCGTCTCAGGCATGGGATTCAATTATGCCATTCAAAGCACAGTTAAAACAACGGAGATGTTTATCATTTAATGCAATGAAACCCTTTCTCTGGCTGCATGTAAAAACTTAACACTCCACTAGGGTCCAGCCTATGAAACCTTTCTTCTTCCTTAACAATATAAGGAGGAAGATAGAAGGAAGGAAGAACAATTTTCAGACTTAAGTGAAAGTCCAAAAACACCCTTGGTAAGAAGGAGGGTTTTACCCTTAAAACAACCTTATCCTTGTGGAATACGGTAAAGGGTGGCTTGGATAAAAGTGACTGCAACTTGCTCACTCTATGGGCTGATGTTAGAGCTACCAATAGTATTGGCTGAAAGGTTAACAACCCTAAAGGACATGCGTGCAAAGGCTCAAATGGAGCACACATCAGGAATTTCAAAACCATGTTAAGGTCCCAAACCGGAACTTGAAAAGGAGTTGGAGGGAACACATTAGTGAACCCTTTTAGAAACTGAGTCACCAGTGGGATCTTGAAATAAGAACATTCCTCTGACGAGCGCTTAAAGATCAACAGCGCTGCTAAGTAGCCGTTAATGGTGCCAACCTCAATGCCTTTGTTTGCTAATGAAAGCAAAAAGGATAAAATATCTGGTGTTTTACACTGAAAAGGAACAACATTCTTTTCTCTGCACCAGTTGCAAAACGTATTCCAACGGAACATAGATTTTGTTGCTGGCCTTCTGGCCGAAAGCAACACCTCCATTACGTCATTCCGGAGGTCCCAATCCTTGTATCTCATCCTTTCAGAAACCAAGCGTGAAGGTTGAGAGTCATGACCTCTGGATGGAAAACCCGATCCTCCTCTCGCTAGAGAGGGTCCTCTCTTTGTGGAAGATGCATCGTGGCACCTCTTTATTTGTACTATATTGAGTTGCTGTCTGTAAATAACCTATGTAAACTGTACAAATTGTATGACTTATGCCAAAGCTGTCTGTAACCACGCCGTGATACCCCAGGGTCTGGGCGTGTAACAAATGATATAAATAAATAAAAATAAAAACAGATGGAAATGTCCAGAAGGTCTGGGTACCACGTTCTCCTGACCCAATCCGTGGCAATTAGGATCATGTGTTTCCTGAATCTTCTCAACCTCCTGATCACATGAGGAATGACAGGGACTGGAGGAAACGCGTACAGGAGTGGAACTCCTAGGCCACCACGAACACGTCTCCTAGAGCTCCTCTCAGAGGAAATTCCCATGAACAGTACTGCTCACAATTTCGGTTGACACCGGTCGCGAACAGATCACCTGAGGGGTTCCCCAAAGGGCGAAGAACTCTTGAAGGACTTCCTGAGCTAGTTCCCACTCGTGGGAGACTGTGCTCTGCCTGCTAAGAGCGTCCGCCGCTGTGTTCTCCTCCCCGGCTAGGTGAACTGATGATATGGAGATTCCTTCTTGAATTGCCCAATACCAGAGCTGCATTGCCTCTCTGCACAGTGGTAATGACCCTACACCTCCTCTCTTGTTGAGGTAGTACATGGCCGCCGTGCTGTCCGTCATTATCAGGACATTCTTTCTCTGGACAGAGGGCAGGAAGGCCTTCAGTGCTAGTCTGATTTCCCTCAGCTCCTAAAGATTGATGTGCAGTTTGGACTCGGATGGAGACCAACGACCACTGACCGCCAGAATGTTGGTGTGGGCTCCCCACCTCGTGAGTGAGGCGTCCATCACTACTGTAATCTCCGGCCATGGTTGCCAAAAAGGTTCTCCCTTCAGAATGTTTTCCTCACAGGCTCACCACCGAAGATCCTGTGAGATTATGGCTGGAATCTGATGTTGGTCCGACATCTTTCCTGAGATTTGGGACCATTGTGTTCTGAGAGTCTATTGACGGGATCTCATTCTCAGGCGGGCCTCTGGCACCAGAAAAATGCAGGATGCCATGAGGCCAAGCAACCTCAAGAAATCTAAGGCCGGAAGACTTTGGGCACTCTGAAATTTGGTTACCATCTGAAAAATGTCTTGAGCCCTCACCTCGGGTGGTGAGCTTTTTCCTGAGGATGTACCTATCACAGCTCTGATGTATTGGTGATTTTGGGAAGGTGTTATATGTGACTTCTTGTAATTGAGGGAGAGGCCCGGTCTGTGAAGAGAGTGGCAGGTAGCATTGAGAGGATACTGGGCTTGTTCGGGAGAACATGCCCTGATCAGCCAATCGTCCAGGTAGGGGTAGACGTAAATCCCCCCTCTCCTGGGACTCGCTGCCACCACCGCCATCAGTTTGGTAAAAACCATTGGGCCGGAGGTCAGGCCGAGAGGCAAGACTCCAAATTGAAAGTGCGAGCCGCCAACTGCGAACTTCAGGTATTTTCTGTGCTTGAGATGGATTGGCACATGAAAATAAGCATCCTAAAGGTCCAATGACACCAACCAATCCTGACGTTGGAAGGCCTGAAGGATCTGAGAAAGAGTGACCATCTTGAACTTGTCTTTCCTGAGGAATTTGTTCAAGTATCTCAAGTCCAAAATGGGTCTCAGTACTCCGTCCTTTATGGGGATCAGAAAATATGGGGAATACCAACCCTTGTTCCTCTCCGCCCCAGGCACCGGTTCTATAGCACATTTCTCTAGCGGGTTAACATTTCCCGCACAAGGAGCGGATCCGGAATCCTCAAAGAGTGTTTGCCCAATGGATTGTTCTGAGGCTTCTTTATAAAAGGAAGACAGTAACCGAGGGCTATTGTTTCAAGAGCCCAAGCATCTGAAGTCATGTCTCGTCATTCCTCTAGATGCTGAAACAGTCTGCCCCCCACAGGTTAGCTGTGACTCAAGCCCTCAGAGTGATTGTGTAGCGGCTGTTGCAGAGGCCAATGGTAAAGAGGCTGCTGCTTGAGCTGGCTTGACACCTCTACCTCGTCCATCACAACGTTATTTTCTTTGGCCTCTCTGACTGGCCATTCCTCTTGCCCTTCCAAATGAGGAGTAGCAGCAAAAAGATCTACCTCTCCAAGGTTGACCATTAGGACGAAAAGGATGAGGTTGCCTAACAGCAGCACCTAAAAATTTGGCATCCGCTTTCGAGGTTTGCAACTTCTCTAGGCTCTCGTCAGCCTTGCTGCCAAAGAGATGAGAACCGTCAAAGGGCATGTTGAGAAGCCCAGCCTGCACATCAGTGCAAAACCCTACTTCCGCAACCACGCAAATCTGCGTATCACGGTGCTGGTAGCCATGGACCTGCTGATGCTATCTGCAGAATCCAACCCAGATTGAAGGGACTCACACATGGCTTCCTTGCCATCCTTAACAATAGCTAAGAAGCCGTCCCTTTCCTCCCCTTCGGGAATATGCTCTGCCACCATACAAATACACTCCCATAGAGTATATGAAAATTTTGCGAGGGCACAAGTGGAGTTGGCAGATTTTAATGCCATGGTCCCTGCTGAAAATACCTTTTCGCCCATCCATCTACACGGTTATCGTCCCTATCATGAGGGATGGTAGGATACGCCGCTTGTTTTGAAGTTGCCTTAGCTGCCTGAACCACCAAACTCTCCGGAGTGGGGTGCTTTGACAGTTAGCCGGGGTCGCTACTGGAGGGAGAGTATTTTTTTGTGGAATTCCTGTCGACCGCAGGATTAGTTTCTGGAGTTTACCAATTCCTGGGCACCCTTTTTTGAAGTGCCACATGGAAAGGCAAAATTGGATCGGTAGGTGGACGGACCCTTGTCTAGAATGTTGGTTAGATCATCTTGGTCATAGGGGGCTGGAGGCCTTGACCAACCCAAGTACTCAACAACTTTGGACATGAGATGCCTGTAAGAGGAGTCAGCATGTTCCCCTGGTTCTGGTCTTCAGAACTCGAGCTCTGGAGAGGTGTCAATTCCACTTGCATTGTGCAAATTGTCATATAGATCTTGCATTCTACTTTCCTCTGAAATGAGGCATTCAGGCACATTAGGTGTACCGTATTGAAGCCCAAAAGGGGCATCTTCCTCATCTGAGTGTTCTTCTTCTTCCTCAAAAATAGAAGTCAGAGACTTGAAAAAGTCTTTCTTAGGGAGAGGAGTATAAATTTTTTCTGGTTTTGAACGCAGTGGCTTCGAGGTAGTCGAAGATGTCGACTTTTTCTTAGATAATGCCTTTCTTGGATGGTCACATGGTACAGATGGTTTAGCTGGCAAAATTGGCACAGCTGGCGTTGACGGTTTGGGCATTGATGTTGACAGTGGCGTCAATGGTTTAGTAGGTGTGGAAGGCCTGATGGGCGTTATCGGCCCAACCGCACCGAAGGTCTCGAAGGCGTCGAGGACCTTGACCTCTCCCCATGTCTCGAGTGATCCTTCGATTTTTCTGATCGAGGCCTCTCAATGAGGTTCGTGCCTTTTACCCAGGCTCGAGGGCATGCGAGTTTTAGGCCTAAATCTCTCCTTTCCAGCTTCATTAGAAGGTTCGGTCAGAGCATGGCTTTATTTCTCAAATATCTTTAGCATTTCCACACAGAAAGCTTCACATTCTGCTGGAGTAGACTTTTTCGAGGTGCACTCGACCCTTACGGGGGATCCATAAGACGAAGAGGTAGACGAAGGCGACCGGTGGTGCCTCCTCTTCGATTTCTTCAAAGATGACGAGTTGCGGGAACCACTCTTAGACCTGCAACGCGAGGTTCATCCGAGGAGAGTCGCCTCTTGACTCATCAGTCGAAGGCCTAGCAGGTCGGGTTTAGGGGATTTGGGTGTTTTTCCTACCTTGAGTTTCCCCTTCCGTTCCCTCAAGGCATTTCCTGTCATGGACTGACACTTGGAGCAAACTGTAGTATCTTGGTCGTTGACCACAGGCAGATTCGATGCAGGTCGGTTAGGGGCATCTTCGAACCGCAATCCCTGAATTTTTTTATAACCCCGACTTGGGTGTTGATGAAGAGGACATAATCGTTGAGGTTTCGAAAATCGAACGAAGTAACAAACTTCACAGTTATGAGGCGCACCGAGTTTCACATGAAGCAAACGCTGTTTGCAGAAAAACAGATCTGAGGCCAACGGGCGCAGCATGTGCTACATATATTCTCCAATGATGTCACCCTCGACGGAGGCCTTCGAGGGACATCGAGTCGACACCATCGATGCATGGCGCCCTCTGCCGAAAATGTTTGCCATAGCAGCTGAAGCTGAACATTACATGTCAAAGATGGGGAATACGATGGAGGACACAATCCATTCGAAACACATACTTCAGGTTCCTGGTGCTCCGCTTATCACCACTCTCACCCAGAAAAAGTCACTGTGCCCACAGCAGAAGGCTCTTGAACATAGGGGAAAGTAGAAAAGGAAGACGTTGGGACCCAATTCTCTGGGTATCATGGCACTTTGGCTCAGGGAAACCCATACTCTAGCATTGGACCCCGCGGTTGCAGAAACATGGCCATCATTTTCACCTCAAGATCCGAAAACGAACTGAAAAAGATTGGAAGTTGTTTGTTGGGTTGTTAGGTCATCTGAAATGAACTGCACTGTCTTATTAATTTGCAAAAACTCTTCCTTCAATGATGCCAGTAACTGCGATTGTAATGGTAGCTGGAATTCCATTCCGCTACAACATTCAAAAGCACTGTTGGATACTCTGCTTCTACTGAATCTCACAATCTAAGTAGCAGTATGTGAAGAATCCTATGGATCCCTCACTGAAACCCTGCCTAAAGTCTCCTCCTAGGTGGCCAGGGGAAGGCAGACACTTCCTGATCCCAACCCTGGGGGTGGTGTAATGCGGGAGGATCACCTGGGTGGAGAAAAGGCCCAGGGTATGAGGAAGTTCCGTGGGATCAGACAGAGTATTTTTCCTCTAACAGGAAGACTCTTCCCAATGTACCTAAAGAGGTAATGGCTTATTGTAATTTTAGATTTAGGGTTCTGAACCCTAAGTTTATACAATTTGAGCAAACTTTAATATAAACCATCTCCCTCTGTAACAGCTAATTCTCATAGTCCCTCTCCTAAGAGCTTTAAGGGAATTAAATCTACCCTTACAAGTAATTCAAATATTGAAAAACCTAACTTTGTTAAAATAAACTACAAGGCCCAGAATCCTAAAAGGATGGAGACGAGGAAGAGGGCTGAGGAGACATGCAGTTGTCATGGTCAGGCAATTAAGCCTAAGAGCCATTGCAGTAGTCGGGCAATGGAGGCTAATAGCCCACACCTGAACATTATTATTGAACCTGGGAGGCATAAAAGACCCCCATCAGGGAGAGAAAGAAGGAAGGAGTGGAAGGAGCTGGAACATTGGCTGGAGTGTAGGCTGTAGTAGTAGAAGCAGAAAGAAAGCACAAGGCTGGCCAACCAGGGAGAACAAGAGAGAGAGAGAGAGAGTCCTGTTCCCCCAAAGTCTGAAGTGCAGAGGCTGAACAATGGAAGATGTGCAGGAGAAACAGTTTTCCCATGTGAGCCTGATTGCTGTGGTTCCCGATCTGTGGACATGCAGGAGACTAAGGCAAGAAGCAAGTGGCAAGCTGAGGGTCTTGGGAGCAAAAGGAACTCCCAAAACGTGTGGCCGAAGTGATGACACCTGTTCAGGAGAAGAGTGTGAGTCCCCAGTGAGCCAGAAGCAGTAGAAATTGTAGCAGATGTCGGGAAAGCAGTGCAAACCGCAAAGCAAGTGTCTAAGAAGTTGGTGAGTGAAGCACAGCATTCTAACATATTGCGCAAGGCTTTCCAGTAACAGTATCCAGCTCCTTGTTAACTCGCGTATGGCTTTATGCGAGTAAAAGTTGTTAGTTGCACTTAAAATACTATGGACAATGGAATTGTAGCACTCACGTATAACGTGAAAGACCTATTACCCGCGTTAGAAGCTAACATTACTGAAATCCATTGTTCCATTATAAAAGACTGTTGCTATAAAAAGGAGTGGTTGCGTGTCCCTAATTAAAGAGAGGGAACACTGCTAGGACAATACACGAGTTACAATCTACAAAGTGTGAAAACTACATTAGAGAATGGTCGCGTGTACCTAACTGTGATTCCCAAAGGAGGCCTGGATTCTGTCCTCTATCTTTACACAGTTACACAATTATAAATCCATCTTTAAACCTTGAAATCTACTTTAAAGAGAGGTTGCGTGTGCCTAATTGTTTTTTCAACTAAAAGACTGAATCCTTTACTGTATCTAGGAGTGACATACTTTTTATTCTTACGAAGTAAAAAGCATATACTGGTAAAGAGAAGAACAAGCATTACCCAAGCCAAGAGGTACCCCATATTAATAGTGAAACCAGCCGTTCTAAGTGTTTAAGAGCCATCCAGCTGTACTTTGAAGATATTAACAATCAAGTGGCTTTATATACAAGTGTACAAGTATTACCTGAAGCTAAGAGTGTCACCAAGGCTTCTGGGTAATTAATTGGGCTGATAGCTGGCTGAAAGGTGTGAGAAAAGCTGGGAAAGGGGAATTGTTAGCTTGTAAGAAATATTTCGAAGTAGACACAACCTGCAGTGCCAGAGGCTATGGAAGCCAGATAAAAGTGAGTCTTAAATGCCAATACAGGTTGTTATTGTGGCAGAAGGACAAGAGAGGCACAGAGGCTGCCCCTTTTGAAGAAAGTTATTCAAAGGAAGAGTGCCTTGCCTAGCTGTTGACCAATAACTCTGCATTATTGATAGTGGGGATATTACATTCTCTTTGAACTGTGGCAAAACGTCTGGAAGAAGAGACAAGTTATTGTGACCAGGATTACCATTGGTGCAATTTTCTTTTCTGGAAGTTGATATTGGATCTTTCATCCAGGAACAAGGATTTGTTACCAGTGGAACTGTGTTTACTGAACTTTTATTTTGGACTTTGAACTAACAAGAGCTGGTTCAAAACCTTTCTCTTCTTTGATGAACATTCTAAAGTTGACTTTGAATCCTGGGGAATGGAACTTTGCCAATATTGTTGGTTACATTGTATTGCCATATATTTTTTATGTGTGTTTGTTGTTTAGTGAGAGGGCCAGTTATCCAATGTTAGAAAATGTTCCCAGTTTTGGTCAGACAGGGTATTCTTCAGCAGGGTACGGATAGTGCGGCTTTTTTTTAATATATTTTCTTTAATAACATGGCATATTCTGATAAATCAACAAGCAGTTGTCCCCCTCGCATTACTGACCCCTCACAAGCTCAAAAGATCTTTGGCTAGCTCCACTAAAATCCTTGATCACATGCCCCTTATGTGGCTGCCTTATCTAACCCTGAGATGTTGTCTATTTGTAGTAGGATACAGTACTTTACGTTGTGGCCTGTCAGGCAGTTGATCACTAATGAACCTGGTAACAGCTCCAGATAATTAATATGCAGATTCAATTATTTCTCTAGCCATTTCCCTCCAGTGGTAATATTCGTCCATTGTGCCTTTCAGACTATTCTGCTGGCATCTGAATCTCTCACTAGTTCTGGAATAGCGCCCTTACGTTCCAACATTCATTGTGCTCTAACCACCAACTCATCTCTGTCCTTACATCTTTCGTATGGGGATCTGCTGTAGAGAAATACAGGCATTTCTTCAAAAATTCAGTTTTTAGGCATTGCAGAGGACTGTAATCAAGTGGCCCAGAAATATGGCCTGAATGGATAAGGAAAGAATACCCACCAACCTGGCTATTTCTCTAAGAGTCATTTGCTTTATCCATAGAAGACAAATCTCTCTGTTGATATTATGAATCTTCTGTTCCGTAAGCTTCAAAGTAGCTGATGAGATATTGACAAAAATCCACCAAAACTGCATCTAACAGAAGAGGATCAACCCTGACTTCTCCAAATTTACCAACCCCCCCAGCCTCTGAATAAATGCCACTGCCTCCAAGACCTGTGCCTCTAGGCATGCCTTGTCCTGTTCCACAAAAATCAAATCATCCAGATATACTATGATCTGGACTCCCTTCGTCTCCAAACTGTCGTCACTAGCTTGAGCAGCTTGGATAAACACCAAGTGGCAGAAGACAGACGATGGGGAAGATTGAAGAATTTAAAAAGCTGCTTGTTCCAGTGGAACTGGAGGAATTTCTGTAAAGCCCAATAAAGGGCCAGCTGGATATGTGCTTGTGCGATCTAACCTTCCCAGCCAGTCCTCCGGTAGGAGCATGCCTCTCATCTGAGGGATGCTTTCCATTGTAAAATGGTGATGAACTACACATTTGATTAATGGTATCACATATCTTACTGTCCTTACTTTGTCTCCTCTTCACCATGAAGAGACTGCTGTGGGGGAGTCTCCCATAAAGAAAGACACCCTTTATTGCTAAGTCATACATTTCCCATCTAGTAGCTGGTAAGCTCTGTTGGACAAATGATAACGGGACCATCTCCCTGACCTAAAGCGGTTGTCCATAGAATTCTACCGGAAACCCCAGCACAGTTTGAATTAGTAGCACCTCTGGCCCCTATTATTAGCCTCCAGTTGTAGCAAAACTTTACTTTTCTTTTCCGTGTGTGTACTGCCTCTGTGCTGACCATTCTTAAAGAATGTAATTGACACAAGTCAAGTGTTGCCTTTTCCCTGTTGGTCTCTTCTGGGCCAGCCTCATGGGTTAAAAATGTGCAGCACTTACCTTTGATCTTGATATTGTTGTAATTCTGCACTCGGCTGAGCTGTGAATGCTAGATGATAGTAGCCAGAGATGCAGCCCCTGAATGAACTGGCTTTTGCATAAATCTTAGGATGGAATATATGAATCCACAAATGTTCCCATTTCCTTTATGAAGAACACTGTGAATGGTTGGCTTTGTGCCAAGGGGCTCACTGGGGCTAGTTTAAGGAAATGTTGTGAGGCAAATAATACTGAGTGAAAGGAGGGTTTTCGATTAGTAATTTGGAGTTGTAGTAGCGTGTAGAGGGGAGCTGTAGTAGTGTACAGAGGCAAGTTATAGTGTGGAGAGGGGAGTTGCAGTACTGTGGAGGGAAGAGTTAGTAGTGTGTAGATGAAATTTCTAGTAGCGTGGAGACGGGAGTAGTACTAGTATGGTAGAATGGCGTGGGAGGAGAGCAGTAGTGGGAGGAGGATAGTAGAAGTGGGAGGATGAGAGTAGTAGTGGTAGAAGAGGAGAAGTAGTGTGGAAGAGGAGTAGTGAAGTGGTGTGAGAGGATAACCAGGTTACTCACCATAGTGACCACCTTACTCCTAGTCCATAGTCCCCTTTCCTCCATACTTATGGGGCCATCTCTCCGTCCTGTGGGACGGGACCGGAACACTTTGCAAAAAGCATCCAAACAATTTTTTCAAAAATGTGTCCTTCCTCTCTTTCTTGCGCGGGCCCGGCACACGACCGTTACCCCGCCCACCTTTGCTCCACCCCGCGCATCGCGCATCAGTCCTTTTCTATCGCCAGGTCAGAGACCTATTAGCAATAACAGAGGAACCTTATTAGAGGGGACGGCGGGCGGACTTATGGAGGAAAGGGGACTATGGACTAGGAGTAAGGTGGTCACTACGGTGAGTAACCTGGTTATACTCCTACGTCCCATTCCCAAGCACTCCTAACAGGAACTAAGGGTGGATGGAAATACCCCTAACTGAAAAAGGTTCTTCAGCAAAGCCTGACCAAACTGAGCATCAGCTCTTGAGGTCATGTCAAGACAATAATGCTTACAAAAAGCAGACGGGGAGGCCCAAGTAGATGACCTAGCGATGGACTCCCAGGGGACATATCTCTGAAAAGCAACCGCGGCATCTTGCCCCGCACCAGGTGTACATGAATACCCTTAGGAGGCTTCAGCCCTTGGACGGTGAAAGACTCCATAATGCAGGCGGCGATCCACCTGGAAATAGTCGCCTTAGATGCCTACTTACCCTGAGGGTTACCAAAAGTCACATATAGTTGAGAAGAACTCCTAAACTCGGATGTTCTGTCCAGATAGAACTCAAGAGCCCTTCTGACATCGAGACAATGCAGAACCCTTTCTGCCTCTGAGGTAGGGTTCAGAAAAAAGACCGGAAGGGAGATCGACTGATTCAGATGGAACTCAGATACCACCTTCGGCAGGAAAGCAGGATTTGTCCGTAGGACTACTTTATACTTGTGAAAGACCAAAAAGGGGTGCTCCACCGACAAGGCCTGGAGCTCACTCACCCGCCTCGCTGACGTAACGGTGACCAAAAATGACACTTTCCAGGATAGGTACTTGAGGTCCACTGTAGCCATTGGTTCAAAGGGCTTATGACACAAAGCCGTCAGGACTACATTTAGATCCCACGACAGGTGCGGACTATGAATTGGAGGATGGAGGCGTGTCAAATCTGCAAAAAGCCTCTTAACCACTGGGTTACACACAGAGAGTAAGAGCATTGGTCCGTAGAAAGGTAAGCGGAGACCGCTGAAAGGTAAGTTCTGCATGACAGAACATGAACACCCGACTCTGCTAAGAAGGATACGAAGGACAGCACTGTGTTAATCGTAGCCCCCCTTGGGTCCAACTGTTTTTCTAAACACCAATGACAGAACCTAAGCCATTTGCTTCTGCATTGGAACCTAGTCGAGGGTTTCCTTGCTGCCTGGATAATACGCATGTTATCCACAGACAAGTTAAGATGTTCTAAAGACTTGAACTCAGGCACCATGCCGCCAAGCTGAGCGATTGTGCGGAGGGGTGCCACAGCGGCTGTTCCCCCTGGTGAAGAATATCGGGAGTCACTGGCAACCTGATCGGCGGAAACACTGACAGGTGTTGAAGTTCTGAGAACCAAAACCTGGCCGGCCACCACGGAGTTATGAGTAGAAGAGAACAGTTCACCGAGTTCTTCAGCTTGCAAATTGCTCAGTGAACTAGAGGCGGGAAGGCGTAAGCTCTCATGTTGTGCCATGGGATCTCGAGGGCATCCCCCAGAGAGGAGGCTCCCAGCCCCCCTCTGGAGGCATACTGAGGAAGCTTCTTGTTTACTGCCGTAGCGAAGAGGTCCACCTCGGGTGTGCCCCAACGCAAGAAAATCCATGAGAGGACCTCTGCCTTCAACTCCCACTCATAGCTGACCACTGTCCGCCAGCTGAGGGCATCCGCTGTGACATTCAGCTGGCCCGGGATGTGCACTGCAAGCAGCCAAACACCATGAAGCACAGCCCACTCCCAAATCTGGATGGACAGATCCACGAGAGGGGGCGACTTGGTTCCCCCTTGCTTGTTGATGTAATACATCGACACCACATTCTCCGTGCGTATGCGGACCACCTTGTCGGCTATGATCGGTCTGAACGCCCTGAGCGCCAGGAAGATCACCAGAAGCTCTAAATGATTTATGTGGAGGAGCTTGTGCTGAGGCGAAAAGAGATCCGAGACCTGAAGAGGATCTAACGTCTCACCCCCACCCAGGAGGGAGGAGTCCGTCGTGATCGTCACTGTAGGGGCTGGGTCCTGGAACCCCGCACCCACCGACAGGTTGCTGAGAGATGACCACCATTCCAGGTCCACTCTCATGGACGCCGGAATCCTTATCAGCTTGGAGTCCGGGTCCACAGCCTGACGCCAAGAACTCCAAAGAGCCATCTGAGTCTGCCTCATCTTGAGACGAGCAAGAGAAAGAGCCAACACGCATGAGGCCATGAGGTCCAGAAGGCTCTGTAACCACCAGGCCGACATGCTCTCCGACTGCGCAAACATCTGACATGTGGCTAACAGATCTGCCATTCTGTCCCCTGTCAGGTACACTCTGCAGTCGATCGTGTTCCAGCGAAAACCCAGGAAAATCAATTCCTGCAAGACCGTCATGGAAGATTTCCGACAGTTCACCGACATCCCAAGATGGAATAGGAGCTGAAGGAGAGACTGAAGATTGCCAGCTGCTTTCAACGGGCAAGGACTGCGTGAGAGGCAGTTGTCCAAATACGGATACACATGGATACCCTGCAGACGAAGATAGGCCGCAATCACCGACATCATCTTCATGAAGACACACAGCGCAGAGCTGAGGCCAAAAGGAAGCACACAAAACTGGAAGTGCTCCTTTCCCAAAGAGAAACGGAGATATCTCCTGTGTGGATTCCAAATCAGAATATGCATGTACGCATCCTGAAGATCCACCACGCTGAGCCAATCGCCCATCTGCAAGGAGGACCGTATCTGGCTGGGCGTGATCATCTTGAAGTTCTCTTGGGGTAGGAAAAGATTGAACTTCGAAAGGTCTAGGATGGTGCGCAGGCCAGCCTGGTTGGGTTTGGGCACCGTAAACAGCCGGGAGTAGAAGCCCTCCCCTTGCTCCCCAAGGGGAACGGGCTCTACAGCTCTGAGTTCCAGAATTTTCTGAACCTCGGCTTTGAGGGAAGGCGAGCCCGACAGCTGAAAAGGAGGTTTGAAGGGTAGGGGTAAGAAGAAGACCGCCCGAGCGACAGACAAGACCCATCTGTCTTCGGTGATGGTCTGCCACGCCTCCCAATGAGACGCAATGTGTCCTCCCACCGGGGTCTCGTGCGAGCGCAGAGAACCCTCATTTTGTAGGTTTATCAGTGGTGTTGCCACCTGAACCTGAGGAGGAGGCTGAGGAGCGGTAGAAAAACCAAGTCCGTTGTTGCCTCCGGCGGTTATTCCCCGAAGGGGTATCCACTCTGCGTGATTTCCGGTCTAGCCCCTAAAGCCAGAGGAGGGTCGACTTTGCGACAACGGTCTCTGGGTTTTGAAAGGGGTCTTAACAAGGACCGACAAGGATTTAGCTGTCTGAGTGCTATCCTTCGTCTTGGTCAGCTCTACATCTGTTGTAGAATGAAAGAGCTCTTTCCCATCAAACGGAAGATCCAACACCTTGTCCTGCACTTCTTTTGAAAATTTGTTGGCATGCAGCCACGCCTGTCGTGAAGTATCAACCCCCAGCATAAGGCCCCGAGCCGAGGTGTCTACGTGATGAGCCGCAGCCTCCAGGAGATCCTGGGCCAAGACCCTGGCATCGGATAATCCTGCTTTAAAATCTTCCAGCTTCTCAACCGGGATGAACTCCTCAAACTCCGACAGACCTTTCCACATCCGCATATTAGCACCCGCTAACACCAGTTCGGCATTGGCCTGCCTGAGCTGCAAGGCCGAGTTGGCGAAAATCTTTCTCCCAAGGGAGTCAAGTAGCTTATTCTCCTTTCCCAGAACCTGAGTAGCCGTTGTGGAAGAGGATGCTGCAGGCCTGGACTGCAAAGTGGCCGCAGCCACCACTGTGGAGAAGGGGGGCGGGCAAAACGACAGGGCCACCTCTTCCAAAGAATGCAGCCTGAATCGCGCGTCAATTTTCTTATTGACGAAAAGTCCAGAGTGTGGCTTTTCCCAGACCTTGCAGACCTTGGCCAGAACGTCCTTCTGCAAGAACAGGCCAGTACGCTCCAAAGGAAACAGGGTGAACGCCCCAGAAAGCACGTGCCTCAGGCACCGGAACATCCAAGAAGCCCATCATGTCCAGTACCCGGTCATGAAAAGCTCTAATAGAGCGGGGCAGGTCCTCGTTGTCCTGATCGCCTTGCGCGTCATCCAACAGTTCAGGATCCTGCTGAACCGACTCGGGAACTGCCTTGTCCAGGGGGGACAATGGGGGCAAAGGCGGAAGAGTCAGGGAAGGCACCGTAGGCAAGGGAGGCACCGGCGGAATCACCGGAGGAGAGGGTGGAGCAGGATGCACGGGCGGACATATCTCCCTAAAAAGCCCTTTGAAATATTCCCTCATGGGGTCGGTACGCATGAGCGTCTGAAATTTGCTGAAAAAGGCGTCCTCTGGGGACTGTTTTGGGACCAAAGGAGGCCTCTCGTGAGGAGGACAATTCCAGGGACGTAATGGGGAAGAGTGCCACACCGGCCCATCCACCGACGTATCCACATAAATCAAAGGTGCCGACCCTGCAGGCAACAAAACATTGTGCGGAAGGGGCATGCGAGCGTTCCAGTCATAAACTGGCCGATAAGGATGTGCACAAGGAACTCTATGTTCACCCATGGAACCAAGCCCTACACCTGAGGCCGATGGTGCAGTTGTAGGGGTAGTACCCAAAATGGTCGCCTCGGTCGTGGCGGGAACGGGCTCCATTTTGTCATCACCTGAGGGGAACTGCGGCACGTGAGGAAGTGAGGCAGGGTTCCCCGTCGATGGATCAGAGATCTTAACTTTAGCCTTAATATAAGGAACCTCGGCAGAGCCGGTACTATGGGGCCTGGAATGTTTCTGCGACATACCAACCGCCAAATTAGCCTTCTCAGGAAGGACTTCGGCACTGCCGGTAAAAGAAGAATTTTCCTTCTTTGCCCCCTCAAAAGATCTGGTGGCACCGCAAGAGCGGGAACGGTGAGAAACAACCTTCAGTGATAAGGCCTTGCCAGGCCCCTCAGAAATGTTGGTAGCTTTAGCCTCTGTACGAGGGACCTCGGACCCAGGTCCGGTAACAGCCTTATTTGTGCAGGCCTCGAACATCCGTTCGGTAACACCAAGCCCCACCAAGGCCTCGAGCGCAACCCAGTCTTATTTTTGAGGGAAGCCGATAGAGAGGCCTCAGAGCAAGCTCCGGTACCCAACGCCTCAGTAGAACTGGGCCTACAAGCAGCCGCCACAGGAGGGGGCCTCAGAGCGTCCTCCGGTAGCCACAGGCCCCTTACAGAGACCCTCGGAGAAAACTCAGGTACAATTATTAGGCCCAACGGGCACCTCAGGGCAATCCCCGGTGACAGAGCGATCAACGCCCCTCCCAGCCCGGGAGGAACCCAGAAAGGTATCCCCCGGCCGGGGTGCTCTAAAAAGTAAAGAACTTATCAGGCGTTTCTTCTTTTCGTTGATAAACGCTTGAAAATGCGAAGGAGGAGTTCGTCGGAACACCTCCTCCCACCACTCCAACCAACGTTGAAGTGCCCGGACCGAAAGGGAATCGCAGTAAAAACAGGAGTCCCAACGGTGATCCGGACCCAAACACTCTAAAGCGCTGGTGACACGATGAACAATCTGGAAAGTCTAGTTTGAATGATATAGACAGACTAGTACACGATCGCTAGGGAGAGCCAGAGAGGAAAAAGGGAAGATAATTTTCCGCGGATGCAAGTGCGTCCAGTCCCGAACGAGCGGAGAAAAGGACTGATGGCCGATGCGCGGGGATGGAGCCAAGGTGGGCGGGGTTGCAGCCGCGTGCCGGGCCCCGCGCAAGAAAGAGAGGAAGGAAAAATGTTTGAAAAAAAAATGTGGATGCTTTTTGCAAAGTGCTTCGGTCCCGTCCCACGGGACGGAGAGATGTCACAGAAGTATGGAGGAAAGGGGACGGGACGTAGGAGTAGAAGTAACATCAAAGGGTAGAGGTGGGAGGTAAGAGAAGTGAAACATAAGAGGGACAGAGGATTGAGGGGAGGAGTTAGAGGATGGTAAGGTAGAAGAGTAGGAGTGACGTGGTAAGCCTGGATGCGAGTGAACAAGCTGAATCGTACACAGCAAGTGCAAGGCACTATCCCAACTCCCATTGAAACACTAACTTTTGGTGAGAGGAGGAAAAGTTAGAAAGAATATATTTCAGAAGCAATTGTTTATCAAAGGAGAATCGTAGACAGTAGGGGTTCCCGGTCAGAAGAACCAACTGGGGATTACAGATGCCTGGGTTAGGGAGGATAATAGCAAGGGTGACGAGAGAGAGAGGGATGACCCTATGACCCACGACATTTTACTAAACACCCTAGAACTGTCTCAGAGACTTGGTGCATTGTTTTAGCCATCTGTGACACAGAGTTTCAGAGGTGGGATCATCCAGCGAGATAAGGAGGTCGCTCATATCCTAGAAACATGGGAGCGCAAAAGTAGAAGATGGTAGGGCTGGGCGATACAGACCAAAAGTCATATCTCGATATTTTTGGGCTGCATGGCGATATAGAATATATATCTCAATGTTTTTTATGTGGGTTAAATGCTTACTTGTAAGCTTCCACCTACCATATGTTCCGGCATATAAGATGACTTTTTAACCCAGGAAAATCTTCTCAAAACACGGTGGTCGTTTTATAGGGCGGGTATATCCCAAACTCTATATTTTAACTGAAAAAGTTGGGGGTCGTCTTATACGCCGGAACATACGGTACATGTGAGATGTCACAAACACCTTTATTTATAAGACATTGATCAGAATGAAGTGCAAACACAGGGTTCCTCTTCCTGTTTGAGAATACACACAGCTCTGTAAATATCAAAATGTAAATAAAAATTGTAGTATATGTAATAATGTATACTCCCTTTGGAAGCATGACGACGTGTAGCAACACAGGTTCGATCCCCGGGTACGCGCTTAGAAACCTCTGGGTATTAAGCGCATAATAAATAACCAATTACAATTATATATGTATATATCTCGATGTTAACGTTATTGTCTCATCCTATATCGATTTTGAAAATATATCGATATATCTACAAAACTCGATATTTCGCCCGGCCCTAGAGGATGGACATCGTGGGTTACGCCAACCAGGAACTACCACCAAAACCTAGAGTCCCAGGGCTGCTCTTGCACACCCTGACGGATCAGGCGTACAAACCCTCACAAAGGTCTAGTCATTGAGGAATCCATATGATGTGCAGGGCGCATATACTTACTGGCTTCCCACATGCGAGAAAGCTATGGTGGAGAGAGATCTCCGATTGACAGATGTATCTTTTCCCCTTTTTGTTCTTCCTCCTTGTAGGGTGTAAATAACCCATGTACATAAGTAAGACATGTGTAGTATGGACCTTGTTGAAATAACATTCTCTGGAAGCCTATCCATGGGCGTCCTAGAGAAAGGGGCACCACCTCTTGTACTCGGCATTAGCCCTGGCCATAGGGCCTCATTACGACCCTGGCGCTAAGTGAAAAACGATGGCGGTAAATGGTTACCGCCATCGTTTTCCGCCAGGTCCGATCATGACCCGTGACCGTTAACTACAATGCCATTAGCGTCATCGTAGTTAACGCCACCGCTAACTGCGCTAAGGGTGCGCGCACGCGACCGGCCACACCGTACTTAGCGCCATGGCGGAAAGGTACGCAAATGCCGACCCAAGCGGACATGCACCTAACGCCATCACCCAGCCCGTTAAGAACCTTACCGCCATGGTGCTAATTACGCCATCGCGAACCAACCGTAAAGGGCCATGTAAAGTGAATGCAGCTGCCACAGGTGCACAGAAACAGCACAGGTGAAGGCAATACAGACTCAGGAAGTACAAAAAGAGCACACCCCGCCCCTTCCCACACCCAGTCACACTCCACAATGATACCAATACTACTAGCAATGTTGGGGCTGGAGGACCTGATAGCAATGCAAGTGCTACTACAACAACAACAACAACAACAACAACAGGCTGCACAGAGGAGACGCAGGAGGAGAAGGAGGGCAAGGCAGGCCCAGCAAGCCCCACCAGCACAGCCAGTGCCACCACGCAGGCAGCCCCCAATCCCACGCATCAGAGCCAATCCATTCAACATCACTGCTGAGCAGATCCACACCCTGTACCGTATGGACCGGGACACCATCACCGCCATCGTAGACATGATACACAACGACATCGTCAGCATGATAGAAACTCCAACCGCCATCCCCCCCCTACTGAAGGTAGTGTCTGTACTCCACTTCCTGGCCACAGGCACCTACCAGCACACAGTGGGGCACTTGCATGGCATTTCACAACCATTATTCTCACGAACACTCATCCAAGTGCTCGATGCCCTCCTCAAGCACACAGACGACCACATCTCATTACCACGGACTGCCCAGGACATTGCAAACACCAAAGTGGGTTTCCATGCACTAGCCGGCATACCCGGTTGCATTGGTGCCATCGACTGCACCCATGTGGAATTGGTGGTTCCACGTGCCATGGAGGTACCGTACCGCAACCGGAAACAGTTTCACTCAATCAACGTGCAAATGGTCTGTGACTCCAACAAGATCATCACACATTGTTGTGCCCGATTCCCCGGATCAACCCATGATTCTATAGTCCTGAGGAACTCCACAATACCACGCTACATGGAGCGACATGCAGGCCCAAGATCCTGGCTACTCGGTGAGTCCAATGTCATGGAAGTGGGCAGGTGAATGACGTACCGATGCATACTCCACCTGGCTGAAGGGGGGGGAATGATGCATACTCCACCTGGCTGAAGGGGGGGGGAATGATGCATACTCCACCTGGCTGAAGGGGGGGGGGGAATGATGCATACTCCACCTGGCTGTGAGCAACACAGAGAACGGAGACAGAGGATGGCCACTCACAATACACTCAACCCCTCTGCATACATTGGGTGATGGCATGCAAAACAGGCCATGGGAGCCATGAGCATATACTGGTTGCATTGTGTGAATCAATTAGTGCATGTAGAAGTGAGCCGAAGTAACAGTTGGATGCAAGCCATTGTGGCACATCATGTTCTTGATCAGACGACATGACTGAAACATACATTCTCGTCTACATACAGGTGATGCAGGCTATCCCATGAAGAGGTGGCTCCTTACACCAGTCCGGAACCCGCAGAACCAGCACGAGGAGGACTTCAACCGTCCACATACACGTACTCGTGTGGTCATAGAGCAGACATTCGGCCTATTGAAGGCACGGTTCCGAAGCCTCAGCAGGTCTGGTGGGGCACTCCTGTACCACCATGAGAAGGTGGCAAAGATCGTCATGGCATGTGTCATGCTACACAATATGTGCGTCAGACGGAATGTGCCCCTGCCCCCTGACGCAGGACTGCAACCACCTGACGATGAGGATGAGGAGGGTGCCGATGGGGCAGCACCCCATGGAGGAGGCGACGCACAGGAGGGGCGTGCAATGCGCCAAAGTATCATCGACCTCTGCTTCTAGCACACACGGCTGGTGTGAATCACATGGAGACTGCACTTGGGGCACTGTGTGTCTCTGGGACATGCACACTGTGGACTGTACACCAATAAAGCACACATATGCAATGAAAATGTCCACACATTTCATTTTGGGAAAGAAAAAAGTGTATTCAAACTATGAAAGGTCGTGACACACCCCCTCCCCCCTCCCCCCTGAACACCCCAACACACCCCCTCCCCCCTCCCCCCTGAACACCCCAACACACCCCCTCCCCCCTCCCCCCTGAACACCCCAACACACCCACTCCCCCCTCCCCCCTGAACACCCCAACACACCCCTTCCCCCCTCCCCCCTGAACACCCCAACACACCCCCTCCCCCCTCCCCCCTGAACACCCCAACACACCCCCTCCCCCCTCCCCCCTGAACACCCCAACACACCCCCTCCCCCCTCCACCCTGGAATCCCTACGAAGGTGCGGTAGTGTCTGTGCAGCAGGGTGTGCAGTAGTCCTGCTCGACTGTCAAGCCACTAATGTGGATCCCCTCCCCTGGCCCCCGGGGCACCCCTGCCCGTGCTGCGTAGATTGCGCCCTGATCTGCGGATGGGGCTGCTCTGTGCCGAGCTGGCTGATGAGGACGGTCCGGCCTGCACATCTGGACGCATGTCCCTGATGGTCTGGACAAGTTCTGTGAGGACATTGCGCACAGCTGCGAGTTCCGTGCATATGTCCTTTGTGGAGGACTCTATGGCAGCTGTGACTCGGTCTGCCAAACTCTCCATGCCATCCCTTGGCACCCCACACTGTGCAACATGTTCGTTGAGGAGGGCGGATAGCTGCTGCTGGCGGGTAACTATATCCTCAAGTGTCTGCTGGTTCCGCTGGCCCATGCCCAGTGGCATTTGCATATCCATTGGGCTGCTCACCTCAGGCTGGGGGGATGGGGTGGCTGGCCAATCCTCGGCCTCCGACTGCCCCTGTGTGGCATCCGCCTGCAGGGGGCTTAGGGATGTGCAGGGGGAATGTGGCTGGGCAGTGGGCTTTCCCTCATCGATGACCTCGATGCTGCCTGCCTCACTGTCGGAGGTTGCCGCTATGGCAGCGATTTCACCGAGGGTGCTGCTTGCAGCAGAGCCTGTCCCTTCAGTGGGCACGACTAGTGACATGTGCGGTGCTGCTGCTGGGTCTGTGTTTGCTGTTGTGGGGGCTGGCACTTGCCTGTCCTCTTCCCCAGGCAGGGTTTGTGGCTGCTGGTGTGTTTCCTTCAGGACGGCTGAGGTGGATGCCTGTGGCCTGGCCCTCTTGGTGGATCTGGATGCAGTGTTGTCCTCTTCCTGGAGGTCTGTGTCAGATCCTGTGGTGGAGCAAAGGAGGGATAGTGTTATTGATGGGTCCGCGGACATTGGCCGTGCATTGTGAGGGATGACATCTATACAGTGGGTACATGCAGCACATTTCAGGCAGGGGCATACAGGTTTTGTGCCTTTTGTGTGGAGGTAGCATGGTGGTATGTGTGTGCCAGCAGTTAGGGTGTGCATGCTGCATGTGTACAGGGTGGAGTCTGGATGTGTCTGTGGACATACACCTGCCGATGTGTTACATATGCACTATGGGGCTACATGGTAATTCACATGATGGGACTTTGTTGAGTTTAGCATGGCTTGCTCTGGCCACCTACCTGCATCTCCTGAGGTCGGCGCTCCTCTCTCCATCCCTCCGACACCATGGATGCTCTCCATCCCGATGGTGGATGCACATATTTCCTCCCATGCTTGCAGCTTTATGGGCGAATCGGATCCACCCCCAGTTGACGTGGCTAGGTTCCGGTTAGCTGAGAGGATGCTTCGGACACGGAGCCTCAAGTCGTCCCAGCGCTTTCTGCTCTGCTGGGCAGTGCGGGGTACGGCCCCCACTGCACTCACACGCTGTGCCACTAGGGCTCATATGGCCTTCTTTTTCGCTATTGCCGGCCTTGTCATCTGCGCGGAGAATACAGCTGCAGCATTTTCTTGCAGAGTCTCTGCGAGCATGGTTAGTTCCTCCCTTGAGAAACGATCTTGGCGCTGCCGGTCACATGCTTTTTTAACGGCTTTGGGCATTTTTACTTGGCTAATTGGGTGGGTGTTGGGTGTGGGTAGGTGTCAGGGTTGGCTCAGGTATGGTTGTGGAGGATGGCAATGGATTGTGTTTTTCAAGATGGCCGTCGTGCAGTTTCCCGTTCCGCCGCGATGACGCTATTTCCGGTTCCGCCTATTTACGGTGACCGCTAATTGCGGTCACCGCTATGGTGTGTGTGGCGGTAGTGCTCCTTGCGCGGCGTGCGATGGCGGTAAGGGCCGTTTTTGCCCCATTTACGCCATGCCGTACTTTACATTAACGCCATGGCGTAATGCACGTGCCCGATGGGTCGGAATATGCCGCACTTTACGCCATCGACCCATGGCGTAAACGTTGATTACGCCATGGCGGTAATGTTCGGTACTTACCGCCAGGGTCGTAATGAGGCCCATAGTGTTTAAAGTTGTTTACCTGCACAGTGGAACCTTCTACCCTGTGGAGAAGTTGTGTCTGACTGGGCCCCCTTATGCTTCATACTCCTAGGCATCACCCCGTTTCCTCCAAATATGTGTGCTATCATTCCTGGAAAAGGAACAGGCTCGGAGCACTACATTGCACAGCCCATGCATGAAAAATGTGATGGAATGCATGCTTGGGGCACACCTCTGCATGCACTTCCCACCTTCTCCTTTCTGACCCTTTGCCCCCAGTACCCACTGCCAGTCCTTTTCTGCATTTTGATGCGACTAGGGCACTTTCCCCATGCTCTTTGCACTTTTTTTTTAAAAAACTTTTATTTATTCAGCTTGGTAGCACAGGTACAGGTGAGTAACAACAGAGCATATAGAATCAAAACAACGCAACCGTTACATATTCATATCGTGAGTACAAAAAATCATCATATGCACATGGGAGATACATAGAAGGTCAGTACAAGGCCAGATGGAAGACAAATCAAGAACCAACAGGGGATGAGCGAGAAGGAGCTGGGGATGTAGGATCTGAATCGGTGTCTGGGGGGGACATAAATGAGCGAAACTTCAGCCAAATATCTCTAGGTCTGGAGCGGGCGGGCTGTTGTATCGCCCAGGACTCTTCGGTGTCGGAAGCCCACGTAACTGCCCTGAGCCACTGTGCGTGAGTAGGGGTGGTAGGCCGAAGTCAGCAAAGTAGAATTGCTCGCACAGCTAGCAGCATGCAGAGGCCAGCTAGTTTCCTGGAATCACGGTGGAGCTCGGGGAAGTCGTGGAATAGGCACTTCATTGGGGACGGGGAGATAGGGTATTCAAGGATGGACGATACGGTGGAACACACTGCGCTCCAGAATTGAGCGAGACGGGGACAGGACCAGATCATGTGGATATAATCAGCGTCGTCATAGCCACATCTAGGGCACCTAGGGGAGGAGTCATTCGAGATGCGATGAAGCCTGGTCGGGGTGTAGTGGTACCTGTGGAGTAACTTAAATTGAATTAATTTGAATCGGGAGTTGAGGGAGACCCCTTGGATACGTGTGCACATATGGGTCCAACGATCGTCGGTCATTTCCAGCCCGAGATCAGCTTCCCAGGAGCGCTTTAGTTTAGAGAATGCAGGGGGCGATCTGGTTTGAACAAAAGTGTATAGCCTGAAAATGTTGCCCCTCATAGGGGAAGGTGAGGACAGTTCAGTGATTGCAGGCTCATCAGGTGGCAGTGCTGGGAAGCACGTGTACTTGAGTTTGAGGACTCTACGGAGGGATGAATATTGAAGCCAAACGGAGGGTCTCTGCCTAAGGGAAGGTGGAAGGTCAGGCCATTCTATGAAATTACCACGCTCGAATATGTCACGGAGCAATTAATATCCCGCCTCAGCCCATGTTCGAACAACCGAGGGAGGGACTTGTGCGACTTCCTGGAGAAAATTCCAAATTGGAAGGTTACCATGGAAGGGATGGGCGGTGCCCAATATTTGCCACGTCTTGGATAAGGCCAAGGATGTGCACATCACTGGATCCAGCGAGTCCGACACCACTGGCATGGGTGTGATCACCAGAGATCGGATGTCCCGGTCACTGACCGATAGCTTTTCCAGTCTGACATGGGGAGGGGGGTCTGATATATTAAACCAGTGTGCAATGTGTTGAAGTTGTGCCGCCAGCCAGTACTTGAGGAAGTCAGGTGCCCCAAATCCACCAACCTCCATCGTGGCGGCAAGGGTCTTGAGCTTAAGGTGGACCGCACCCGAGTGCCAGAGGAAGGTATTAAGGGTACGTGTCAATACCTGAAAGAAGTCGATTCCTGGCCATTGCGGGACATTAGCGAATCTGTATAAAAGTTGGGGGAGCACTACCATCTTCAGTACTCCTATCTTACCCGCCAGTGAAATCGGAAGTCTGTTCCAGCCCTGTATTTTTATCATAAGGTTTGTAAGGTATGCTTGATAATTCTCCTCCAAGACCCGTTCAGTGTGTCGTGACACCACTATGCCTAGATAAGTAAAGTCAGACTGGGCCCATGTGAATCCCAGGGTATCGGGAGGAGGGAGTGTGCTGGGAGGGAGCGGAAAAAGGGTTGATTTAGAGCAGTTCACCGTGAGACCAGAGATACGACCAAAGAGAACAATATCCTCTAGTATTGGGGCCAGGTTAATTTCGGTTGAGCGAATGAAGAGGAGAGCATCATCAGCATATAGGGAGACTATATCCGAGGAACCGGCGGTACGTAGGCCCCTATGTGCATGGTATTGGCGAAGCATGTCTGCAAATGGCTCCATTGCCACAGCGAAGATTAAAGGAGAGAATGGGCAGCCCTGTCTGGTACCCCTAGCTATATGGAAGAGGGGGGAGCAACGGTCCTCAGTGCGGACTCTGGCAACGGGGTTGGAATAAAGTAGCCTGACCCAGGAGAGAAAGGAGGGGCCGAATTTGCATTTCTCGAGTACCCGCCAGAGATACCTCCAAGAGACGGAGTCAAAAGCTTTCTGCATATCAAGTGTCGCGGCCACCGCATGGACACCAGGGCTCACTCTACTTATAATGTTGAAAAGGCGCCTCAAATTCAGGGAGGTGGAGCGTCCCGGAATAAACCCCGCCTGGTCTGGGTGAATGATATGTGGCATGAAGGGGACAAGCCGTAAAGCGAGTAATTTTGCATAAATCTTGACGTCACAGTTGATCAATGAGAGTGGGCGGTAAGAGCCGCACTGAGTGGGGGGTTTGCCGGGTTTTAGTAGAACGGTTATGGTGGCTTCACGGAGCGAGGGGGGGAACTGGCCTACCTCCACCGACTCCTCCCAGAGAGCAACCAGGCGAGGGAGTAAGAGTGATTTGAAGTGCTTATAGAACTCGACAGGTATACCGTCTGAACCTGGGGATTTGCCTGATGAGAGGGAGTCTATGGCCTCCGAGAACTCCTCAGGGGTGAATGGGCTCTCGAGAGATCCGATGGTGTCCGGGGAAAGGACCGAGAGGGGAAGCTTATCAAGATAGGCGTCGATTTCTGATGTAGTGGCGGTGTCCGCGTGAGCATATAGCGATTGATAGAAAGAGAGGAATTCGGCATTGATATCACCAGGTGAAGTGGCCAGGGACCCGTCAGGTCTCTCAATTCCAGGAATGGGTGGGGCACCAAACTCACGGCGGAGAAGTCTAGCCAGGAGACGGCTTGGGCGTTCACCCTCACCATATTTCCTCGCAAGCCCCGGGTTATCAAGAAACCTCTGCTCGCGGTCCGCAAGCGCACGGAAGGTATCCAACTCTGTGCCGATTAACGCAAGGATTTCAGGGGTTTGGTCTAATGTATATTGGGCCTCTAACGCGGACCATGTGGCCTCGCTCTCGGCGATTTCCCTACGGATAGTTTTGAGGATACCGTTTTCCTTGGAAAGGGCAATAATAATGCCTCTGATGTAGGCCTTGAACGACTCCCAGAGGGTGGCCTGTGAAGATACAGAGTTGGTATTGATCTCGAAGAACTCCTCGATTGCCGACTCTATCTCCGAGCTGAAGACCGGATCGAGGAGGGAGAGTGGTTTCATTCTCCAGTGTCTGGTTCGGTCACAGTCTGGGCCCCAGCACAGGGTGATGGTCACTGGCGAGTGGTCAGAGAGGGTCCTCGGTAGGATCGCCAAGTCCGATACACTCCTTATGAGTATATCAGACACTAGCCATCTGTCAATCCGGGAAAAGGAATCGTGTACCGAGGAATAAAAGGAATGAGAGAGGGAGTCGGGATAGAGGCGCCTCCATGCGTCAATCAGGGCCAAGCGGGGAAGGGAGGAGAGTAGTATATGCAGCTCTAGAGAGTTGACGGGGTCGGGAACCAGATCTGTCAAGGTCCACATCGAATATCGTATTAAAATCGCCTCCGCAGAGAATCGGTACCAACGGGAAACCATCTGGAAGAGTCGTAAGGTGTGTATAAAATTCGGGGTCGTCGATGTTGGGACCGTAGATATTTAGCAGGACCACTTCCCTATTCTGCAGGGTACCATGGAGTAACACGTATCTGCCCAGGGGGTCAATTAACGTAGCTATGGGGTTGAATCTAAGGCTCCTGTGAATAAGGGTCATAACCCCACGGCTCTGGGTAGAGTAGGTGGTAAAATACCTTTGAGGGCCCCATGTTTTTGCAAACTTTTCACAATACTCAGTGCATGCATGTGTCTCCTGAAGGAACAGGACTTTAGTCCCATGTCGCTCGGCCTGGAGCTGTAGTAGTCTCATATTTTTGTCGTTTCCCAGCCCCCGTACGTTCCAGCTCATGAATGTCAAAGTTTCCTCACTCAACACTCCCGAGGTAGTCATATAGGAATACAGGTGGATGGAAAGGTGCCCCCCATGGTCGGTGCTCAGTGCGGTCAGATCTGTAACGGCATCGGGTCCATGGTGCTCTGAACTCTACCTTTTCTGCAAATACCAAGACGTTTTTAACGTATAACCCCATTCCCCCCACCCCCTCCCACATCCCTCCCCCAAACAGAGGGATGAACACCCCATAACCAAACAACCAAATCGAAAACAATGTCATCAATGCCTGGGGGGCCTGCGAACTGGCCTGGCGGCGATGCTCCGATCCATGAGGCGATTTTAGGATGAACATGATGCCCGACAATGATATCAAGTCCCACCCGGGGGTGGTCCCGCGGGGGGGGGAGGGGCGGGCATGGTCACCAGATACTGAACCAATGTAACGGGATCGTAAGAAGTAAATTCCCGATCAACTGGATCGAGATGATGTATGGGCTCAGCCACAGATACTGAATAACGTTAAAAGGAATGTAGTTCGAAGGCAGACAGCATTGGGACCGAGGGGATTCCCCGGGATTCCCGGGCAATCAAAAGAGCAGGGGACGCATGTGGCGAGTAACAGGGACGCATCGATGGGGAGCAGTCCGCATCATCGACCGTCCAACAGCTTGACCCCATTGTGGTATGTTATTGAGACAGTGGACAAACAACAGAAAGAAAAAGCAAAGACATTAACATTATATGTTCCAGATGTGGCCAAGTCGGGACTGAAGGCGACTCTCTCGGTCCATGACGCTCTGTAGGTGCCACAACTGGTAATGATGGCATGATGCAAGTCTAGATAAGTTCTGGAACCGGCCCCAGCGGCATCCACTCGCCAATTAGTCTATGTTGTGGTAAGCTTATGTCTCAGGGTGTGATCTGAAGGAATAAGGGAAAAGACATTAACAGTGCATGTTGCGAGTACGGTTCTGCATGGGAAATGCTCATCTATGAACATGGAGGCCTCCTCAGGCAGCGTGAAAAAATACACTCGGTTTGCATGCTCAATTCGCAGTTTGGCGGGATACAGCATAGCATATTTAACCTGGACCTCGCGCAGTCTCCTCTTCACCGCCAGGAAGGTCTTGCGCTCCCGCTGGACCACCACCGAGAAGTCCGGATATAGGTGGATCCTGGCTGCGCCCATGAGAAGGTCTCCCTTGATTCTCGCCGCTCTGAGGAGGGCATCGCGGTCGCGAAAATTTAGGACCCTGGCTATAATAGGCCGTGGTGGGGCGCCTGGTCTGGGCTTCGCTGTGAGTGCACGGTGGGCTCTCTCGATTGCAAACTGTGGGGAGAGTTTTGGGGAGTCCAGGAGTCGGAGGAGCATGCCCTCCACATAGTCCTCCATAGGTTCTTGTATACCATCCTCCGGTACCCCAATAGTGCGGAGGTTGTTGCGCCTCGAGCGAGACTCAAGGTAATCGTTTTTCTTCTCTACCTCGGTAACGCGGGCGGACAGCGTGGAGACCTCCGCACGGAGGGAACCCAGGCCGTCCTCGGCAGTGCTCACCCGCGTCTCGATCTCGGTCACACGACCATCAGTTCTCTCCATATGTGCCTTAATAGAGGATATCGTGCCGTTCATGTCATCCAGTTTGCTATGGATTGTGGTGAACTCCTCCCGGATGAAGTCCATCATTTTCTGGGAATCGGACGGTTCCAGCTCTGGTGAGGTGGATGGTTCCTGTGCAGATGCCTCTGCCCCAGGGCCCGCGGAGGGCTTTGTAAACATATTGATGGAGGATTGTTTCTTGCCAGTTCGCGTCGTCATGACGCCGGTGAGAGATGAGCTTAAGTCCAGAAGACCAGACAGGGGAGTGAATAGGGCACCAAGGGAAGGCGCCCGGATTGTCTCGGGCAGCGTGAGCGTAGGGCCGGGGCCGAACACCAGGACAGAATGTGGTGACTCCGTTCCAGATGGGGGGACCGGTCAATGCTGGACTGGGGATCCCGGATCGAGAGGGCCCCCCCGGCCGGCTAATGTGTGTTAAAGCCAGTGAACAGCAAGCGGTCCCAAGAAATCCGGTAGGGGGTCAGGGCCCAAGAAGCAATGTCCAGCAGGAGAGGCCGGAGGAGCCGGATACTTGGGTGTTGGTGAAGTGAAGTAGTGGAGGGGTATATCACTGTATGAGGCAGTAAGGCGGTCGGCACTGGATCAGTGGCGCGGGCAGCGCAGGAAGCCAGTAGCCACAGCACACCCAGGCGCAGCAGAAGGTCCAGCCGATGGGTGGCTCGGCAAGGGTAGACGCCTCAGGTTATCCCCGAACCAATTTATAAGGCAGGTGAGCCCCTAACCACAGGCAAGTCAGGGGGAAACAAGGTACAGGGCCCCAGCGGGGATCCGCCGTTGGTGCTACAATGAAGTCGGTGGGTGCCGTGGCCTGGGGAAGGACCCGCCGGGGGTAGACCCTGAGCTGGCACACCAGGGGAGAGAGGATAGAGTCGCCGTGACCAGCCAGTCCCGCGCATAGTGCCCGCTACCAGCCACGAGGGCAGGGGACCAGTATAGGTAGTGGGGTACTACAGAACCCACCGCGTATCGGGGGGCTCGAGCGCCACCCAAGGCCTCCGGGATTGAGGGGGCATAGGTCCGGGTCAGCTGCCAGTGAGGCGAATGCAGCGGAGGTCGGGGTCGGGACAACTCACCGCCCGGAGCCGGATCAATGGAGGCTCAATTGTAAACAGCACGCCGCCCAGGATGGGGCAGCGGAGCGGGACGCTCTGGAGTCCAGCGAAGGTCCCGGCCCACAAGGCGGAGGGAGAGGCCGCAGCGCAGGCCAGCTGCTCTCATGTAAGGCGGGAGAGGGCGGCCGCGCAGGGCGATTAGAGCGCCCCTCCCCCACAGTAGGCCGCAAGCCGCGGGACACAGGCGCGATCACCCGGAACCAAGAGCGGGGCCAGGGAAGCACCCGCTCCCTTCCCGCCCGCGATGGGCTGTAGTTCCGCAGCAGGAGTGGCTCCGTGGGCGGCGTTCGGGCAGCAGACGCCCAATCCCACCAGCAGTCCTAATGATGGGTCGGTTGTTCGTGTCGCAGAGGCAAAACAGGAGAATTTCAGAAAGAAGGTGCCTCACGGAACGGAGCAGAGCATCAGGCGGCCATCATCTCTGAGCGCAACAGCGCCCCCTGCTCTTTGCACTTTTAACAGGGGTTTCTACCTCTTGGCTCACCATCTGATGGCCTGCAAGAATGAGAAGAGGTGCCTTTCATGCAGGAAAAACCTTTAAGGTGCAGACAAACATGCACTCTTGCTTGAGTGTATAGGCTCGAACCACACTTGGCGTCTCTGTTCATTCTGTAATTGCTTACTTTTCTTTTACTCTGCAGTCGTCTTGTTAGATGGGAAAACATCTTCCCACTTCCTCCATCGGTAGAATTCAAGAAGTTTATCTACAACAAACCCCAAGTAAGGAAACCTTAATTTTCACAATCTCCAACACATGGTGAATTATTTCTCACGGATCATGCAACAGCACCCTTTGAGTCATAGCGTGCCTGCAGATTGAACTGGGGGTAGTTCTGAAGTGCTTTCAGGCCGAAGTCCAGTGCTCAGGCTGAGGTGCCCTGGGGGGACAAATACGGGGTCATGACCAAATATACTTTCTCAACAGCCTAAAAGTAGCCTAAAGGCTGGAGCTTCTTTTTTGCCTTATGGATCCCTTAAAACCTAATTAGCAGCTCTCTAAATCCAATTCCATTATATCCGTTGTCACTCCCTTAGATTGAGAGAACATCACATAAGACCTTTGACTAAATGCAGAAAGACATCTAGACCATTTAACCCATGGCTTGCCGGGTCCGAATCGCCATATGATCTGGCTACAGTCTATAGGGCCTCCTCCAAAAATGCAGTCAATAAAAAATGAATAAATAAATAAATCCGAGGTAGGTCACTGAACAAACGCAGATTATTTTATATCATGTCTCAGATCTTTCTGAAGCTATCTGCGGTGGCAGTCTCACTCCATGCTCGAAAGGCTTTTGACATGGTCTCTGTGGAATTCCTTTTTTAGCCCTGTCAAGGAGTGGTTTGGGTACCCAATTCATAGAATGTGTAAAAGTATTATAAGCACACCCCAGAGGCAGGGTGCTAGCAAATGGGGCAGTATCCGAACGCTTTACGTTGGGGAGGGGAGCCCGTCAGGGGTGCCCCTTATCCCCCTTACTGTTTGCAATAGCTATAGAACCTTTGGCTGAACTGATCAGAGTATGACACAAGCGCCGGGTGATACTCATAACTGGCACCCTGGAAATGATCTCCTTGTACGCAGACAAAAAACTCCCTCAGATAAGAACCGTGCAAGATAACTTGGTTCCAATTATGGACAATGTCACACACTTTAAGGAATTCTTGGGATTTATGGTTAACTACACTAAATCCAAGATGTTTGCCATGAGGAGAAAAACGACGAAACCCCAATGTGCATATCAACTAAAATTGGTGTAGGACTATTGTTAAATACATAGGTGTTACTACTGTCTGCAGAAACAAGGAACTAGTGCATGAACAAAATTACGGTTCATATGCAGGACAGCTTGAGACCAAATTGAGCAAATGGAAATGCGTGCGATTGTTAATGGCGAGCAGAATGGCTATGATCAAGATGATGATGATCTTGCCCAAGTTACTATACCGGGTCGGGCATTCTTCACTAGCCTAACTGTCCCAGTTCTTATGTCACTCTGGTGCAGTATGGAAAAAATGGGAAGACATTGCACAACCATATCACAGAGGGGAATTAATTGGCCCGAACTTCGAATTGTATTGGATGGCAGCCCAGGCACAGTTGGCCTCCTACTGGTTTGTGACGAGTAGGGAATCAACGATGTTAAGTTGAAGTGGGCTGCAGCTCGAAACGCAGAGCTAAAAACATTGCTGGTGGGAGGTGACTATACTGATGATTACCAGTTTAACCCCGTGAGAATAACTCTTCTGGCATGGCGCAAAATATTTGTGAAAAAGGGAGCAACGACCCCCTACTACAAAAAAGTGTCATTGTGAAGGTTCCTGGGCATTCTGCCAACTTGGGATAAGGCGATAATGACACATTGGGATGGATTAGAGTACAATACAATTGGGGACATGCATCCAGAGGGACAATTATTACACATGCATAATTGGAAGAGAAAGCATATAGGCACCCCCACTGAAATGTTGTAGTATTATAGATTAAGAGCAGCGTTCTCAAAGAAATGACAGACTTACCCCCTTGAGCCAGCAGAGAATGCATGTGTATCATATATTGCAAATTCATACGGCTGTTGTAGAATATTAGCAACTTTATATGAGAGGATTAATGAAGAAACGCCTGACACATCAGTAAAAGTGATGGATACATGGGCTAATGACCTGGGTACGGAAATCACTGATGACGAATGGCACAAGATGTGCAACTTCTCATGTCAGGTCTCGTTGAACACTAGGTTGAAACTTTTACAATTTAAAATATTAAATAGATTACTTTACACCACAGCAAAGCTCAAAAGGCTCTACCCTGATAACGAAGGCCTCTACCCTCACTGTAATAAGGATGGCACAGGCTACTTACACATTTTATGTGAATACCCCAGACTCATTAGCTTCTGTGCACTAGTATGTGATAAACTGTTCGGAATTGTGGATGCACCAGTCCCGGTGACGTTCAAGGGATGCTTGTTTGGGTTTTGAGGTGGCGTCGTTTTCTGAACTTCGGATGCCTACTGCCAAAGAGATGTATCTTGAGTAAATGGATAGGACATTTGGAACCAACAGTGGAGGATTGGCGGAGAGAAGTCATGTTGGCTAATAACCGTGAAGAAATGTTCATCACAATGTTACCAGAACTTCCAGACGGAAAGACATCTGGGGAGACTTCAGAAGTTATTTGTCCAGAAGTGAGGTGACCTGATCATTTAGCCAAAAGAGTAAACACGGATATGGAGACACCTATGTCAAAGAATAATGATGAAGGCATTGCACTGAGGCAGAGCATTGCAAAGGGGGTTGCCATGATGGTCAGCAACGTGATTGTTTGTGGCAATACTGTGTAACATAGCATCAATTATTCAGGAATGCTCATCCCCGGATCCTGTCCCTTTTGGAATGCTGGGAGGTCAATTTTATCACCAACACTTTTTAACCTCTATATGGGGGATAACATAGCTAAACATAATTTCTGCATGCATCAATATGCGGATATCCAGCTTTTCTTGAAATTATCATCAAATGGAGTTCTAACGAGATTGGCTGAGTGCCTACTTGATATCGAGGAGCGGATGGCCTTATTTTTTAAAGCTGCATTCCCTAAAAACAGAATTTCTTTTATTTTCACATGCAAATTTAGACCCCTCTTTTTTAAAACAAAGTTTCAGGAAGCAAACATTTTAGGTGCCCCTTTGCAGTAAGCAACAGTAGTAAAATCTCTAGGTTTTGATCTAGATATGGATCTCTCTTTCCCTTTTAACTTGAAGTGACTACCAGTGTTTTCCAAAGCAGGCTTCTGAGAGTTAATGACTTAACTGGGGCTGTACATTCGCTCCTGGTGCAATACTACTGTCATAACCAGGTCTGCCTTCAGCCACACGATTAATAAGAACTATGCTTGTCCTTCACAGCATTGGCAAAGCCAAATGTTTTGGCTTGTGAATAAGTATTAGGCATATGCCAGGCACAGCTATTAAATGCCCAGGTACGTGTACCATTTTGCACTTGCTACCGTGAATGGCCAGTTAATACCACAAAAAAGTGCATGGCAAGCTCCTTTCCAATGCCTACACAAAAGCCCAAACTGTTGGTATTGCCAATGCTTGTTTGTGTTGTTCTATGTACTATATTGTATATGTGTTGTTCTGTAAAGCACTCTGATGCTCGATCTAGACATGTGCGCGCTATAGAAAAATATTAAATAAGACAATAAAATAAAATGGAACAGTTGGTATTTGTTGTATGAATCAAGCAAATCAAAAACGTGTTAAAAAAAAGATCTTTACCCCATTAAAAAGTCTTTCAGGATGCTCTACCATTATGGGATTATTGCTTTATGTTTACAGCAAACTATTTATTTGGGTTTCAGGTCTCCAAGATCAGCCTAATGGCAAAAACGCTTCCGACTCCCCGGAGAACGAGTGCCATGCCCGTCACCACCTAGATGAGGACATGCAGATTCGAAAGGACTCCTTACCGTCTCCAAGTTTACAAACGGTGTGTACACCCGCTTCTTAATCCACAAAATAACAATATCGAGCCCTCAGAGAGGGAACAAGAAAGATACAAAGAAAGAGCAGGTGGTTGTATTACTGTTTTGCTTGTCTTTGCATTGCGCCTTCATGTATGTTCGCATGCATTTTGTCAGACTTGACCTGGTCATAATGCACAATGACATGAAGAGCACAAATGTATAATAATTAATAATTTAGCATTTATATAGCGCTACGAACGCTCAGGCATCTGAGCGCTCCTTAGTATTACCCACGATGTATGCCTGTCTTCCATCCTTTGGAATAGCTGCTGGCAAGCACGAGTATGCCTGTGTGTACATCCTCTTTTACTGTCACCAGAAGACTGGAGTGTTTACAATTCCCAGCAGAATGTGAGGGGTGGAAAATAAGCACGTGTGATTTACTCAGCAGTTTCCTTTGCTAAACGGAAACTTTCATTGTAGCGGTGTGTGTCAAAACCCCGATTGCGTCCATATTCTTCACTGCAACTTTTATCAAATTACCTAAATCTCTTAGTGTTTTTTTTTTTTATTAGATCGGTTTGCATCATGATAAAGAATAAAAGTGTATTTTTTTAGGAATTTTATTATTTTTAAATTCATGGGTCTCTTATTTTGGGGGAAAATACCATCAAATCCTCGCTTTCTTCCATGAATAACCCACGCAACCTCCATGCGGTCACTTCCCAACTCACTCTCACCACCTAGATAACGCGTAGTGTTTTTGGCTACGATCTTCCAAGTCATATATTCCTAACCAGTAAAAGATTGTTTTGCTTTGTATTTTTAATTATTTTTTTTACATTTCTTTAGCAAAATTCTACATTCCCACTCCCACATTAACCATATTTAAATGTTATTTTAGTTAACAGGAGAGCAACGATCCATCTGCTGAATGAAATGTGCAGGTTTTTCTTAAAAGGAATTCGAAAGATTTAAAGATGTCACAATTAGAATTCTGAAAGTAGGCACATTCCAATCATCTGTGCTGAGGCTGTGGTTGGTATTACATTCTCAGAATGCTTGCTATTCTGTTCACAACACACACAGATGAATTAATGAATGAATGAGATGTGTAGAGTGCTACCGACCAAAACCAGGTATCTTTAGTACAAAACACAACGTACCTCGACATGCGCATATAACTGCAAAGGTATTCTGATCTAATCGAAAGTAAGCTCACGGAATACTGATGTGTAGTTTACAGGCCAAGGCTTCCTGAGGTAATAGGTTTTTTCAGATTCTCTAACAGTGTTCACATTTTTTTCAAAAAGGACCATTTCAGGGTGTCCAAAGCAGAGTTTATGCTGCAGGCCCGTTTGGGGCATCTGAGCTCAGGCAAATAAAGAATATAGGTGCTCACGAAGCATGGTACTTTGTTAAAAGCACAAATAAATAGCACCAAATAAAATGTGTTTTTCTTAAGTAAACTTTCCAGCAACTAGATGGGATTAGGCTATCAAGTCTGGCGCAGATACTAGCAAACCTGCATTTCCAATGCGAAAAGGAACCTCTGAAGCATCAACATTCAAAAAATAAAACTTGGATTGAATAGGGCACACTGGCAGACATGGGGCAATTGTACAGGTCTGTTAGGCAGTATCTGTGCTCTTAATCTGTGCACATTTAAATGTAAATGTATATATAGATGTATTTGTTTACTCTATTTTATCAGGTGCAAGCCTCGAATGGAGCTGCTGTGAGGCGGCCCAAGTGGAAAGGGGGAAAAAGGTAAATATAGGGGTGGAGGAAAGGTAGGCCTGAACCTTCAAGCTTTGGATCATCCCGGAACAGGAAAGGGCATGGGGGTAAGTAGAGAAAGCAACGGATCAAATGCAAGGCAAACGCATGACTAAGTGCAGCAGGATACCAATCAACATGATGGGAATGCCAGGAAGGGCAAATGGGGTTCGCAGTCAACAGCATTTATATGATCAAAGCCATCATCAATCTCATTAATAAGAGGCCATAAGCTTGGAGGAGATGGGACGTTTATACCGTAGGCAGGTTCCCTCCCGTGGAGAATGGCTGCCTGCTGCCAAGCTTCTTTTTCCTGCAAAGGCTAGAGCGGTAGAATGAGTTGGGTGAACTTAAGGCTCTGGGAGGGCAATAACGATGTTTTTGTTGCAACTACCATGATCCAGATCCCTAGTAAACACAGTGATAGTGCACAGGCTTTTAAATGTGGCCCACCTACCTACACAACCCCAAAGCAAGGACTGGATGGCTGGTGAAATATGCCCACTAGCTTTCAGGTCCAAAGGCCAACGTAGCAGCCATATTTTGAACTACTTTTAACTGATGCACTAAGTCTTTAGGCTATCTCAGGTACAAGCTATGGCAGCAGTCGATGCGAGAGAGGACCATGGAAGTCTTCAATTCCATTTTGTGTGACATATTTAACGAGGCAGAATAGGTTTTAGCATGTGGAGCATAGCCTGCATTTGAGACACAAAGGAAAGCAAGGCTTCAAAGGTATTACCCCCTTTTATTGCAAATTCCACAACGGAATTTAATGCATGTTCATTTTGTGCTTCTGTGTAATGTGTGTGTTATATTATTGCTTTTATGCCATGGACAGTATGTGTTTGCATGATTGTAGGCATATTCCTGTGTGCGATATTCATGTTGACAATTGGAATGACGATTCAACAAGGGAACCCTCCCGTCCCCTGCACACTTTAGGATGTTTGGACTAAGTCCACTACTGTTTTCTCATATTAATACAAAAAACATATAAACCAAAGAGTTCTGTTGTGTGTTTTTATAGCAAAAGTGTATATCTAAAGTGTCAAATACACAATATTTCAAAAGGAGAAACATTTACAAATTCAAGAAGCAAAGCAGTGCAATAGTAGGTCACAATAAATTTGAAACAATGGTGGAATTCAATTCATGTGGCGACGCGTTTCGAGGATACTTTCCTCTTCTTCATATGGCCAAAATTGAATTCTTCATACAAAAGGAAAAAACAAAGGGGAGAACGTTTGTACAAGTTTTGTATACCTTGAGGTAATTCATTAAACTCATGCTGTACATTTCAGTCTCATCTGTGAGCCAGAACAGACTACATTGTCAGAGAAATTGTAATTAATCTAGTACCACAAGGGCACATTCATTCCCAGTTAAATTCAGGGTGAGGGGAGGAGAAGAGGTTCAGAGAGGCGTTTCTAGTCCAGTGCAAGAGAAGTCGTCGTTCAAAAGTGTTTAGACGTGTTTAGAAAGAATGTAGGTAGGTAAAGGAGCCATATAGGACAAGATATAAGAAAGTATAATTACCAGTAAGCAAAGTGTTCGAGGGCATCGGGTGCAGTTAGAGATCCTTGGTGGTGAATCAAGCGATGTGTAGATCCTCCACGGGAAATATAGTTTGCTGTAGTCAAGAGGAAGACACAGCTGCAACAAAAATGAGGAGCAAGTGAGTAGAAATCAAACTATGATGAAAGGTAAGTTCAACCCTAGACACTAGAAGAAATGTAGTACCTGTGGAGTGTACAAGAGGAGTGGCAAGTGCTGGAGAAAATATTCGAACGCATGGAAGCCTGATATATTCGGGGTTAATTCACGTTAAACACTGTGTAACTTCTGTTCAACGTTCATCAAGAGTCAGCAAAGCACTCTAGAGAATACGATATAAGTGTGAGCTTGAGAGGAATACTAAAACAACATATATTGATACAATACTATCCACAACTAAAGTGTTATCTGATGAAAAAAATACCTTGTGGTATACGCTTAGCAATTATGGTGCGCAAGCTGTCAAGCACAGCGTGCTGGCAATGCGCTTTCTTCAGTGGGCGGTTCGTAAGGATAGGAACTCAGGCAAAACAAATACAGTGCACTTGTGCACGAGTCTCAATGTGCAGATGATGATCTGTGAAAAAGTGTAACGTAGAATTAACCCGGATCGAGGTTAAGAAATTACTTAAACTAGAAATCTCAATGGGATAGACAATGCCTGGTAACGTGCGCTTACCTGCACAATAGGAGACCAATCGCAAAGACAGCTGCCGCCGGTCAATGCGTCCTAGCAGCTATGGGAACGGCGCGCAATGTGGAAGAAAAAGGTTGGCGAATGTGAAGATAGAGAAGGGACTAAAGTAGTCACCTAAAGGATCGGCCATCTTAGAATGGAGTAAGAAGTCATCGCGTGAGCCTACCGAGGTAAACCACAATGTGTCAAGAGGTGTGAAAGTATATGTGGAATAAATAATAAAATTGATGAAAATAAAGATAAAAAATAAAGGGAAAATAGAAAAAGTATGAAGAGAAAATGTAAACAATACTAATGAGAAATCCTGCAGAGTCAGCAAAAAGAGACTATTCAATGGAGAAGTAGAAAGAGTAGGAGGTGCCACTGAAATACAGAAACGTCAAAATGAAACAAGTTCCATCCGCCAGAGTCCAAATGAAAGGGAATTTGAACCACTCACAAGGTTAATTCGCATAATGTATGGCTGAAGGGTGGACAAAAGAAAATAAGCACAGTTTGTATACATAAGTTGTCGTCCAACGTATAACACAAGAGTTCATTATATGTATATAAATATATATACATTTTAGTTCAACCTTCAGTGGAGTATGTATTAAAAGGGTATCAAGAGAATAATACAAGTCATTGCAAAATACAATCGGATATTACTTGTTGGCAGTTAAAATTTCCAGATAAAATAAACTTGACATAACTTTGATCTTTACAAAAAAACAAGATGCTAGTGTTAGAGGTCAAACATACCCTATTCACAGGAAACAATTAAGGGTAAAATCTTCATTGAGGCCCCAAGGTTGCAAAGAGCCCATTCTGTCGATCCAATAGGCTTCTCTCTGTAGTAAGAGGGATTGAAAGTCACCGCCCCTTGTTGGGTGTTTAACAACTTCAAGTATCTGAAATTTAATTTGGGCAATGGAATGTTTCTCAGAATTGAAGTGTCGGGCTACTGGTGAATATTGGTTCTTACATCGTATGTTTGATTTGTGTTCTGTTAGTCTTAGTTTTATGGGTCTTTTTGTCTGGCCAATGTATACCTTCCCACAGGGACATTTCAGTAAATATATTACACATGATGACAAACAGGTGGATTAGTCTCTAAGTTTAATTTTTTGTCCAGTTCTCGGGTGGGTTACTACATCACCTTTGATGACGTTGTTGCAGTGTGTACATCCCAAACAAGGGAAGGTGCCCAATTTTCTAGTGGTCAGAAACAGTTGCTTATCCTTCGGTATTTTTTCTGCCCTTACTAGTTTATCTGTAATGTTCCTAGCCCTTTTGTAACACATCATTGGTGGGGTTGGGAATAATTCTAGCAAAGTTTGGTCATTGTGAAGAATGTTCCAATGCTTCTTGATGCTCCTTGTGATTTGAAAACTCTGTCTTGAGAATTTCGATATAAATAACAACGGTGTGTCCTTACCACTTGGTTTTGTTTTTAACAAATCGGTGCGTGTAATCTCTGATGCTCTGTTTTTAGCAATTTCCAAAACATCTTGAGGATAGCCTCTATTCTCAAATTTAACCACCAGGTTGTTGCATTCCTGTGTTAGAACTTCTGGATCAGAAATGATCCTCTTAAGCCTTAGGATTTGGCTATCTGGTAAGCTTTGGAGCATAGCTCTGGGGTGAAAACTAGAGTAATGTAGCAGGTTGTTTGCATCAGTTGGTTTATGATATATGGATGTAGCGACTACGTTGTTACTAATTCTCCAATTAACATCCAGGAAGTGGAGATATGGATTACCGACTTCCATGGTGAACTTGATACGAGGATGTATTGAATTGATGTACTCAAAAAACAGGTCCAATTCTGCACGTGTGCCACACCATATGCCGAAAATGTCATCTATAAATCTCTTCCATGTCAGGATGTAAGGGGACCATGTGGGATGTTCTAACACATTTTGGCTTTCAAACTGAAACATAAATGTATTTGCATAGACAGGTGCAGGGGACGGGAGGGTTCCCTTGTTGAATCCTCATTCCAATTGTCTCTTGTTTGTAGGGGTCTTGTGCCATGGCCTCAGTTCCTCCCCCGCACCTAAAATTAATCTACAGCATCTCTTAAACCCAACCATATGCAACAATGCCCCAGTCCCTACACAAAAACTGTGTGATGACCTCACCAACCAATTTAAGAACAAAATCAACAGCATCCAGCAAACCATACAACGTAGGCCAAATTACCCAACCTCCCACCACCTCATCCAATTGCCACCAGAACCACATACCAGACTGAACATCCTCCCCCAAATATCAAGAGATAAATTCAACATCCTGGTGAACAAAAGCAACAGAGCAGGTTCTCCAGCAGATCCCATCCCACCAGATATCTACAAATCCATCCTAGCGCCGAGAACACCGGCAGAATACTACCTTAGCCTCTTCTATCTTCTCACTAGCAACTGGACCAGTGCCACAAGCCTCGAAATCCACCTCCATCAAACCACTCCTTAAAGATACGTCGGGCAACGTGGAAGACCTCTCTAACTACAGACCTATCACAAACTTTCCATACCGGCAAAGCTACTAGAAACCTTTGTATACAAACACATTTCGGAATATGTCGAAAACAACCAGCCATTTGGTCAAGCGCAAGTAGGCTTCAGACCTATGAAAGGAACGGAGACAGCACTCCCATCTATATTGGATGATCTAAAGACCAACGCAGACTCCAACACAAACTCAGCATTAATGCTACTCGATCTCTCTGCAGTCTTCGACACGGTCAAGCTTGACACCCTCATCAAAAGGCTAGAAGACATAGGGATCAGCAACACAGCCCTTCTCTGCCTAAAATCATTCCTGACAGAAAGAACAGAAACGACATGGCTAGCCCCATTCAAATCTACACCTCGGAATACAACATGTGGAGTCCCACAGGGCTCCTCGCTGTTCTTGCTACTATTAAACATCTATATGACACCCCTAATCAGCCAAATCAAAAAACATTGCCTCACCTGCTACAACTACCCAGACGACACCCAAATCATCTACACAATCAGTGCAAGTGAAGAGGAGAACCCCACACTAACCGACTGTCTCAAATAACTAAATCAATGGATGAGCAACAACAACCTTAAACTCAACTCGGACAAAACGGAAATCATGATTACACCTAATCACCGGGCGAACAATCACTGCATGCCATGGCCCACGGAACTGGGAAACCCACCAGAACCATCCAAAGTGGTCAAAAATCTTGGAATCCTAATGGACAACGAGCTAACACTTGAGCCACAAGTGCTTCTTCAATCTGCACACAATCAAAAAAGATACTTCCCTTCTTTTCCTTCACAAGAAGAACACTCATCATCATCTCTGTTGTCATGTCAAGAATAGATTAAGCCAACAGCATCTACCTCGCAGTGCCAGAATACCTGTGAGGAAACCACAAGGAATACAGAACACAACTGCAAGACTTCTCCTTAAACTCACCCAAAGAGACCACATCACAGCTGTGCTGAGAACACTACATTGGCTACCAGTCAAAACGCGAATCTCCTTCAAAACACTCTGCATAACACACAGAGCAATCCACGGCCCAGAAGCGGAATTCATACATGGGAAAATCTTCATCCACAAACCACCACAAACACTTAGATCCATCAACGACATCTGCTTCGAACAAAACAATACTCAAAACAAAAACTTGGAGGATCAGCATTCTCTGGAACTCTCTGCAAATGTTAATAAGTACAACACAGGACCACCTAAATTTCAGGAAGCTGTTAAAAACTTGGCTCTTTAACACCCAAGGTGAAGAAAACATCTGAGCAACAAAATTCACCCACCGCATAACAAGTAAAGTACACCAAAAGGGACCTCCGAAACCAACAGTGAGCCAGACGTGGACCAAGTTGGCCAATCCTGAGTGTGGCCACAGTACTGAGCCTAGCTGAATTTGTATGCAACTGTCAACTAATCATACTAAAAACTCAATATTCTGCATACTCACCCTCAAACTCTAAACAAAACGCACCCCTACCTCTACTGCAGCACAAACTGCACACACTCCACAACACCCACATTGAAACCAAGCACAAGTACAAAGTACCCATGCACAATCATACCTCAACACCATATGACGTCTACCAACCAAAAACGCACCAACACTCAGTGACCTGTTTCCCTGAATTGAAGCTGCCAACAGCACATCAAAGCTCTCTTTCTCTTTTCCCTCTCAATCCCACTAACAAACCACACCCACCCCTCCTTCCTTTGCAGATCTGCAGGGCTCCAAGATGCCAAGCAAGTGGCAGCAATGTGCGTTACAAGACCAGATAACATTTCCAAATGTTGTTATAGAAAAGGGGTTGGGCTTGCTTTCTCTGGCCGGCCTCTCTTGGCCCTCTTCCTGCAAGGCGAAAAACCTCGGGGTCATCTTCGACTCCACACTCTCCTTCTCTCCTCACATTTCTGACGTTTCTAAGAAGTCACACTACCAGCTGCACCTCCTCAGAGGTATCCTTCCTTTCCTCTCCTTCCCCCAGAAGCTCACTGTCTCCAGAGCCCTGGTTCTCTCGAAGCTGGACTACTGTAACAGCCTCTATCTAAATCTGCCTGCCTCTACTCTCCGCCCTCTGCAACTCATCCAGAACAGGACTGCGAGACTTGTCCTTGGCCTCAAGCCCAGGGACCGTATCTCTCCAGGACTGAAATCGCTACACTGGCTCCCTGTGGCTGCGAGGATTAAGTTCAAAACCCTCTGCATTGTCCACAAGGCCTTCTGGGGCCTTGGGCCGAAATACCTTCAACTCTCTCTTCCTAAATATCTTCCTTCTCGAGCTCTTCGCTCTTCCTCCTCCAACTCCCTTAGGGTCAGCCGCTTCTCCAAGCAACGAGTTGGGGGGAGATCTCTCTCCGCAGCAGGGGCCTCCCTCTGGAACAGCCTTCCTGCCTCCCTGAAACTTGAGGAGAACCATCTACGGTTCCGGAAGCACCTCAAAACCTTCCTCTTTGCTTCTGCTTTCTCTCCCCCTCTCCCCTGCTAAATCACTGTAACTGTACTGAATCAGCAACTGGGCCACTCACCAATTTCGGTCCTTGGCCCAGCCACTCTCCCCTGCACTGCCTCCCTGGCAACCCCTGCACTGCGGGACTGTCTCTGTATCCCTGCAGCCCCCTTTCCCAGCACTTGTCTGCACTTATCCTGCACTTGCCACCAGCTGGCCCTCATTATTTATCTTGTATTTTACTAATCACCTTGTACTGCACTTCCCCTCTCCCTTTCCCCCCTGCACTTTTCCCGTCCCCTTACCCCTGCGCGATCTGAATGACACCTGGGCTAGTAGGATCGTTTGTCTGTCTCCCCTGTTCCCCCCTCCCTGCCTCGTCGCGCCTTGAAACACTTGTGTATAGGCGCGTTACAAATGCCATATCATATCATATCATAATATGGGCCCCTTTGAAAAACATTTCCAGGACATCTTTTGGTTCATAGTCCCCCCTCTTGGTGATAGGTAGACATCCGTCACTGATCCTTGAAGCTACAAGGTATTATTACAATGGTGCTTTACAATATTTTCTAACATGTCTGTGCAGATTTTGATAGATGCGTTCATAGATGGCTATAGAACACTGTTGTACGTTGCGCAATTCTAGAATCCTAATCCTATATGTGTGCATAGTGTTTCATAAATGTTCGCATGTGGGTTTAATGCAAACTGTTACTTCGAAAAATGTTGGTATGGCATGCATAGCCAGTGGTATACGCATACAGTCAAGACGTGTGTTTATGGTTCTTGCCCGACTGTTACATGCACATACGTATATGTTTGCAGTCACTTGTGGGATTTCAAAGTGTAGACTCCCAAGAAGCTTGCAGGAACACAGCATTAAATAATAATTAGCAGTTGAGGGCTGTCAACAAATGTAACACAATGTTAGAATAGGCATGCACTCTGAGGGAGGGAGAGGCACCAAACTTTGGTCGAAACGGAAAATTCATGGTAGTGACCAGCCATACAGTACAAGGAAATCGCTTTAAGGTATTTGCTTTGCAGGAATATGATTTTTTTAGTAATAGTGTACTGTTTGTAATTATGTAGCTGGTTCAGCCAGGTTGCACAATATAATACTTAAGTGAAAATCATAATACATGTGGAAAGATAGGAAATAAAAATATGTGTCTATATACATATATATATATATATATATATATATATAAGATGATATTAGATACCCACAGTAGCGACTACTGTTCTTCTAGGCCAAAGTCCCCTTTCCTCCATAGTGATGTGATGTCCCTACATTGGGAGAGGAACAGAGCCATTTTTCAGCATAAAAACCCCCGACTTGTCAATAAAGCTGGTGCGCATGCACAGATCCCTCCCCTTTATGCACTGGCACTGGCTACATCCGTCAGTCTTTTACTGCCGCCTATGTCGGGACACACTCAGGATTAGATGCATTACTCCCGTTTTTGGAGTTGGGGCGCAGAAACGCAACCTCAAAGGGCCCTTTGGTGACCAACTCTGAGAAGCCCCCAGCCCAGAGCCTGGTAATAGAACATCAGAAGCAGTGGTACTCTAGTAGCCAACCAAGCAAAGTTTGCAAGGAAAGGTCTCTGACACAGTGCCCTCTGGAAAGGGGTCAATGGGCTGTCTAAAGGGAAGAAGTAATCTTAAGGCAATTGCTCGACATGCCTTTGACGAATGCCTTACATCTCTGAGGAGGAGTTTTCTTGAACAAATCGTCCCAGTGCACCAAACAACTTCTCAGCGCCCTGTGTGGCAAAGTGATACTGACAACACAAAGACCCCACACATAGTCTGGACCCAGACACTTGAGGCAGAACATACGAGATCTGAAGAAGAAGCGTTTCTGTTACACATAGCGCAGCATGAAAATCCTACCTGCTGTGGCATAGACCAACTGCCGGGACGTAAAGAAATAGAAAAATGAAATAAAAGAATCCCGAGTTGGCGCAGGTAAAAATAGACCGGCGTGCCAAAAGGGGCAAACAGTCCCTCCAAGTGAAGGTGAATGGGTTGGGGATGCATAGCCGGTTGTACAGGCATGAAGGTTGGGGCTCCAGCCTTTGCATGTGCACCAGATCTGTTAACAAAGTTGCGTTTTTGTATCCTGAAAAATGGCTCCAATTTCGTCTGCATGCAAAGACATCCCTTCGTAATGTAGGAATAGGGAAGGGACATTTGAGTAGTTGGTAGATACTGGTTTCATTTATGAAGGCATTACCCGTGGCCCCCACACTCCAAGGGACAATTAGAGCGTGTGATTTTACAAGTCCAGGCAGCACGGGAAATCAGGCGCTGGATTTTGCATGTCCCGATTTCCATGGAGTCCCAGACGACTCCATGGGAGTGGGGAGACGGAAGCACCGGCACCGTTGCTAACGGTGCGGGTTCTTCTGTGACGAATATGCCTACCGGGGCCGCTGTGCCTGGCAGGGTCAGAACTGTCAGGCGCGTCGGTCCCGGCAGGCGGACTCGTAGTGTGTCAGTCTGGAAACAAGGGTGCGCTTCCCTGCACCCTTGTTTCCAGACCGCCACACTTGTAATGAAGCTCAAGGTGTCTGCTACAATCTGGCAGATGCATCCGTCTATGGGAACACTGAGCACTGAGCCAGGAGACAATCCAGACCGCATGCTGATGCGCATTCCGAGCCACCTCTAGGGCAGACAAAGTGAGATGCTTCTCAGGTGACAGTGAACTCTAACTTTTGGCTCAGCCCCACACAGATACATGGGGGATCGCTTTGCTTAGTGGCAGTCTACAGTATAGCACTAATCTGGCCATTGTAGTGTGTGGGCTCCCCAATTTATTTTGGCAGTCCGCAGCTGTTGGGTGATCTTTAAAGCCATTTTAGGTTTAAGAACGTATCTGAAGTCATATCTCTCACCCAGGACACATAATGAACCCCATTCCTTTCTGTTTCACCATTTGACTATACAAACTATGCTGAAGGTTTGATTTCCTCCAGCCAATAAATAAATACATTTTGCTAAAAATGTGGCTGTGGATTGGTCCCTTATAGAGTAAAAAAGTTCTTAGATTGATCTGGTAGCAATGGGGCACTATTGCCACACACACACCCCAATCCGTGTTTAGTCATCTGCTGGTTCTGTTCATCAAATAATACAGTTGTTTATAACTGAAACCCTCTCTGTTTGCAATTATCAGTGTCCTAGAGTACAAACTGAAGTGTGATCTCACAGTATTGCTGATATATATAAATGTTTGCTCCTGCTTATACTTGATTGACGTGAACAGTTTAGTGTCATTTATCTATACCTATCTATATGCAAATTGCCCAAACAGACAACGTGCTTTCAACTCAGGCTGTCAGTAACAAACATCATTCAAGTTGAGCCCTAATCTCTGTGGTAAGCTTTGAGGGTGCACACGGACAATCAGTGTTGAAAAGAAGTTTCTGTGAGCCATCCATCTGCCACTCAGGACAAAAAAGCAGTTGTACCAATGTGGTGCAAATTCACGTTCAGGTGTGAAGATGATTGCAAATTCTATTTGCACACTTTCAATGAACAAAAGTGTCCGAATAAAAAAAAGGTACTTCCAAACAGTAAAATGATTTGCAGTGGAGATTAAAGGAAATGCAAATAGTGATCTGCAAAGTATATGTTCAAATGTATATAGGTATATAAGAGCACCCAAAAGGTGTTGATCACAGTGTATTCTGCCAAGTGTATTTGAACTCTTTTCAGTATTCTCTGCTACAGGCCGGGCTTGGAGAGGTGGTGTTTGCCACATTAGAGCCAACTTTCTAATGATCCGTAATGAGCCTTGTGTAAGGATTTTATGCCTTCCATTGATGCCGCAGCTCATTTTCATTCATTTGTATGACTGGGAGGAGGGACGGAACGCAACTTGCGTTTCCGCCGCCTCCCTTCATCTCTGCCATACAAATGTCCCAACATTTGCACCGGTATGCATGCACAAATGCTGGGGATCCCTATGGAGCCTGCTGGCTTTATACATCTGCCATGGCAGCGTTTCCAATTAAACGCAGCCTACCGTGCTCGCAAGGCAGGAAGAGTTTGCAATTACAATTAAACGCTGCCTGCCATGAGTGCATGGGAAGCACTGTTTAAGGCAGCGGAGAGCCGCCTACATGTATGTCTACAAGTAATGACTTTGCGCTGCCAAATAATATAATGGAGCAAAATGTGCTCTATAGAGTGGACCTTTGGGTAAAGGAGTACGTTGGTTACCTGTAACTCCTGTTCTCCAGCACTGGTATCTTTAATAGATTCACATGCTGTGAATATTCTCTGGCGTCAGGCTGGGAATCCTCAGTTACCTTATTGCTTCCCTTGCTTAAAGCAAAGAAAAAATAACATTTTGTAGGCTGTCACCCTTGTTATGGGTGCTTTTGGTCCCAACTAATGGGACCTCGAGTAGTTAGTCCACTAGACCCTCCTCCTTTCAGATTTAGACCCTTCATGCTGGATAGATCAGTGAGGTTTCAAGGATATTTACCTTGCAGGGGCAGGAGGGCGCATGTGAATCTATGAAAGATACCCATGCTGGAGAACAGGAGTTACAGGTAAGCAACTTACTCCTTCTCCATCATTGCATCTTTCATAGATTCACATGCTGTGAATATACTTCATAGTAGAATGTTACATTAGGAGACTGTATCAAGATAAAAAGCACACCTTATCGTAAAACATGCTAAAGGATACCTTATTGGAAAAGATGCTGCAGGACTGCCAGAATGTTCTGTGTGCCTGTGTGCAGAGAATGTAATGAGTGGATGTAAGAGAAAGTGCGAGGGACTGGTGGGTGAATGAGAAGTGATGTGATGTGTGTTTTTGAATGTTCTGGATGGGTGGGTGTGTGCCTGTGTAGACAATGTAATGAGTGGATGTAAGAGAAGGTGTGAGTGACTGGGGGTGAATGAGAAGTGATGTGATGTGTGGTTTTGAATGTTTTGGGTGGGTGGGTGTGTGCTTGTGTAGAGAATATAATGAGCGGATGCAAGAGAAAGTGTGAGGGACTGGTGGGTGAATGAGAAGTGATGTGGGGGGGGGGTTGAATGTTCTGGGTGGGTGGGCGTGTGCCTGTGTAGAAAATGCAATGGGTGGAGGTAAGAAAAGGTGTATGATTGAGTGACAGGTGGGTGAATGAGTATGAATGTGATGGTATGTTTTTGAATGCTATGGGTGTGTGCCTGTGTAGCGAATGCAATGAGTGCATGTAAGGGAAGGTGTGCGTGAGTGACTGGAAGGTGAATGAGCATACACGTGGTAGTGTGTGTTTGAATATTCTGTGTGGGGTTTGGTGTCTGCCTGTGTGGTGAATCCAGTGTGAGTGAGTGCGAGAGGAGATATATGGGTGAGTGACCAGTGGGTGAAAGGGGATGAATGTATGTGTAAGGCCCTGGGAGACTCGGGATTCCTGGAGCATTTTTGCCACATCCTTTATTGACTTTACATGTTTTACTGGTATTTTTGGGCAAAGGCAAGTTCATGTGTGCCATTCCCTGGCTAGACTGGCATTATGGTGCAGTAAGTCTAGCCATTGCTTACTGTGGCATGACCTTTATTACTCAGCATCATTTAAAAAGCAAGCATGATAAGAAGTGTTACCTCGGTAGAATGATGTTTTGGTGTAGCGGCCTGAATATTCTTCACGGTAGCATGACCTTTTATTAAATGAGCATCTATCATGAATCAAGCAAGATAAGTGTTCTTATGGGTCTAGACTGGCTCACATTGGAACCAGTTTGGACAGGTATTCTTATTTTGATATGTCACTTTTAATGGCCAAACCAACGGGAGTATGTACTTACATAGGAGTACTGGCATGTATTGACAGAGACAGTTTTGTGCCCAGTGCCAGTAATGATACGATAGATAAATGTCTTAAAGCGAACATAAGTATGGTCTTATATGGGAATACTAGCGTTGGTGGAGCCAGCATGGAAATGTATGGGCACAGCCAGCATACAAATGTTTTTTATACTGGCATATATTGCAGGGACCGTCATGATAATGCATTGAGAAATGCCCTTTGCACTTTTGGTGACTTGCACCTATTGTACTTTTTTCTCACTGATTTACCCTACACCCTAAAAACCCGATTGTTGGCCTTTTCCCCACATTGTCGGCTTTTTACCCACATTTACCCAGAAAGTGTGCTGTGTAATAAAGATTGCCCACGCTAATAGCTCAGGAAGTCTTCATTCTATTAAAAACAAGGAGGCGAGCATTATGCTATTTCTTTCTTTATTTACTGCCATGTCAGCACTTTAAAACTTTCAACTTTAATACTGAACATTTCTGTTTTGTAGAAACGAAGTTTGGAAAACAAAATGCAGAAGTTTAAAGAACCTCAAGTCCATAGTGTTATTCGATCAATCTGCATCAGGGAACTACAAGCCCCATGAGTCTTAGGTCTGAGGTAGTCCTGACCTTTCCCCTCTGCCCCTATCCGAGGGCAGCCCTCTCCATAAGAACCCCTCTGACCAGGTCCTTTCCTCTTTCGTTATGTCTGTCCACTTGAACAACTTCATTTTTGCAAACCGAACCGTCCATTATCATTGAACAGAGAATTGTTCCTTGAAACTGAGAACTCTTGCGGTCCAACATGACCAACTTGAACAGGTTTCCTTCCACTGTTGAGTAGAGTTTCATCTGGCCGTCTTTTGCTCTTCTCCTGTAAATAATGGAGAGAAAATCATGAGGGTGGGAATGAGCAAAGGAGTTACCTTATAACAAATATAGCAATGCAGACAATAATCTTGCCATTCTGGGTGGGATATAATGCTCGCCTCCTTGTCTTTAATAGAATGAAGACTTCCTGAGCTATTAGCGTAGGCAATGTTTATTCTATGACAAGACAGGAGGCTCGCATTATGCTTGTTCAACGCTTGCTACCACCATATTCGTAATCTCAGAAACAGGCTTAAAATAGAATGTCTTAAAGGTTGATTCGGAAGACCAATCTGCTGATTTCATAATGTCCTGAAGAGACACTCCTGTCACAAAAGCTTTGGAAGCCATCGCTCCCCTAGCAGAGTGCGCTCCAAAAAGTGACAAATCAATTTCAGCCCATTGCATAATCTCCCTCACCCATCTAGCAATGGTAGCAGATGCTACAGCATGATAAGGCTTCCTGCGCGCTATAAGCAGCTGTGACACCCCTCGCGGTCTAAGATGCGCTGTTGCTTTTTCATAATCTTTAATACACTGTGCAACGCAAAGCTTCTTATTACTTGTGAAGTATGGGTAGTCTATTACTCTTGAATCTGTCTTAGTTCTCTTGGAAATGGTAAATGATACCCCGTCTGGATAGAATATTTTCCTATTGACTTCAAGCGCTTTGACATCAGAAACTCTCCTACAGGAAGTAAGGCAGAGCAGCATAGCTAGCTTTCCTGATAGCTGAGATCGGGATACATTTTCGTTATCTGGTCATCTGAGGAAAAGACGAAATACGTCTCTCACATCCCATAACACTTTGTCCTTGGGTTCCGGTGGCTTCTTAAGCTTCATCCCTCTTAGCAATCTCACGACCGCTGGGTGTTCTCCCACCGTGTTACCTTCCACTTTTTTGTGACCCCCTGAGATAGCGGACCTATAGACACCCACTGTTCTGAAGGCGCCGCCTTCTTGAAATTTAAAAGCTCAGAAGTTGAGAACCTCTACTACAGGGGCTGAAACGGGATCCACACCGTGGTCTGAACACCAGGTAGCCCACCCGTTCCAAGCCGCACCATAGCTCCGAAGGGTGGAAGGCGCCCAGGAATCTCTGATGCACTCTGCAGCGAGCTGTGAAATTCCTGGCAATTCCCATCTTTTCCTGAAACTCTGCAGGCTATCAATTGCATTGTGCCGGCTGCTATGAGTGGGTGAGCTTGCCCTGATGGGTCGAGAAGAAGGTCCGGCAGAATGGGAACTATCCTCGGAAAATCCATAGAAAGTTCCATCGCTACTGGAAACCAGGGCTGAGCCTTCCACAAGGGTAGGACTATTACGAGCTCCGCGTGATCCCTGCGAATTTTCGCTAGCGCTCTCGTTTTCATAATGAATGGCGGGAAGGCATAATGCACTGCTCCTGTCCATGATTGCAGGAAGGCGTCCGTGCCCGCTGCATCCGGGTCTATCCTCCAGCTGAAATATACTGGCATCTGAGCGTTCAGTCTGGACGCAAACAGATCTATGTGGAGGGGCCCCCAGAGTTCCTGCAATTGTTGGAAGACTAGGGGGTGAAGTTTCCAATCGCTGGAGTCCACAAGATAACGTGAATTCCAGTATGCCGCTTCGTTCAGAGTCCCTGGCAAATACTCCGCTGATACGGATATTCTGTGCTGGAGACAGTAATGCCAGAAGCTCTTCGCTAATTCTGCCAGCATTTTGGATCTTGTTCCGCCCAATTTGTTTATATACCTTACTGCGGAGATATTGTCCATCTTGAGCAGGACACAGCACTTTACTCTCTCTTTCGTGAAGGCGCGAACTGCGAAAGAGCCCACCAGTAGCTCTAGGCAATTTATATAGAGCTGTAACTCTTCTTCTGACCATTAGCCTCCTGTCTGCACGTGTTCGCACCTGGCTCCCCAACCTGCTCTGCTCGCATCCGATTCTATTACCAGATCTGGGGCGTCGCAGAAAATGGCGCGACCGTTCCAAGCCTCCATATTCTGTAACCACCAATGGAGCTCTGTGAGGGCTTCGTGGTCCAGAGTTACTAGTTGGTGGTATCGAAGGCCTCCTTGCAGATGTTTTATTTTTAGCCGCTGTAGAGCTCGATAATAAAGCGGTCCCGGAAAAATTGCTTGAATAGAGGCTGCTAGCAGACCTACTACTCTGGCTAGATTGCGAAACGAGATAACCCTTTTCGCTATCACAGCTCTGAGATCCTTCTTGATCGCTCTCACTTTGTACCCTGGAAGCTCGAGAGATGCCTTCACAGAATCTATTGTGAAACCTAGGAATTCTATTCTCTGGACCGGAGTCAGCTGAGATTTCTCCAGGTTCACTAAAAAACCGAGCGAAGTGAGAAGAAAGAACACCCACTGGACGCTCTTTGTCAATGATAATTTGTCTGGGCCAAAGACGAGGATGTCGTCTAGATAGATAATAATACGAATTCCTCTCTCTCTGATGCCAGCTGCCACTGGTTTCATGAGCTTGGTGAAAGCCCACGGAGCGGAGGAGAGGCCGAACGGGAGGCAGGAGAAACGCCATACTTCTCCGTTCCATAGGAAGCGTAGATACTTCCGAAACGCTGCTGCAATCGGAATCGTAAGGTATGCGTCTTTGAGATCTAGGCGGGCCAGCCAATCTCTGGTACGCAACAGATCTCGAAGCAGATGAATCCCTTCCATCTTGAAATGGTTGTATACCACCCATTCGTTTAGATATTTCAAATTTATTACGGGCCTTATTTTGTCCCCTCTGTGAACTAGGAACACGGTGCTGAGGAAACCGGGAACCTGTTGGTACTCGCGCTCTATCGCGCCTTTGCTTTCTAACTTTGTGAGCTCGCAGTGCAGGAGCGCTGCTTCCGCTTGCGTCATGTGTATGGGGCGAGGTTCTGCTGTCTGCACGGGTGTTCCTATAAACTCTAAACGCAGATCGACTACTGCTTGCATTACCCAAGCATCGCTTGATAAGGCTTGCCATTCGTTCAGGTAGTGGAGAGTTCTCCCTCCCACACGCAAGCTTGCGGTACTCACCCGCTGACTGTCCCGGTTGCCGGTACAATCCTCTTCCTCTTCACCCTCTTGGAAATCTTGTTCTGGCAGGGAAGAAGGTATCCTGCTGTCTAGACTCCCAGTAATTTGATCGTTGACCTTGGGGTATTCCCTGGAAGGTATAGCGACCGGACGAGCGACCCCTATGTCGTCCGGTCCCGGCAAAAACTCGCCCGGGAAAGATCTTCCTGATGGAACTCTGTGCTCTCTCTAGAGCAATATATGTGCCTACGAATTGAGACATTTCTTTAGCGAAAGTTTCGCCGAACAACATTCCTTTGGCGCCTTCACCTGCCTCGTAGCTGGCGAGATCACTCAATTTGTTATCTATTTTTAACAGGACTCCTCTTCTTCTTTCTGAAGAGATGGCACAGTTGGCGTTGCCTAGGAGGCATACTGCTCACTGCGCCCAGTTACCTAAGACTGTCACGTCTACTGGGATACCGGTATCTTTTGATTTCTCCGCCAGATCCATGATCTTGGCTAGGGGCCCTGAGATGTCTAGGAGCTTGTCCTGACACCCCCTCCAGGCACGGTCTACTCCTTTCCTTATATCACGAGCTGCTTTGGTCACAAAGGTGACCATCTTGGGGTCAAGGTCTGGAGTATCTGCAAACTTATTCGGCAGCACTGGTCTGGGGCACTCCGACCTCATGCGTGACCTTACTTCCCTTTCTAGGGGTTTTCTAATGTGCTGGACCATGTATGCTGCCACTCTGGATGACGCCTCCCAATCCGATGACTTGGGATGCCGAATGGCCTCTGGGTCGAACATGTCTGTTGTATCGTCGATACCATGGGCGCCTTCAACATCTCTATCGATGTAATCTTCCTCCTCACCCCCTTCATCGTCGGGCGAATAGCCCTCGTCTTCGTCCCCTAGATTGTACACCCCAGGGACAGGGGTCTGTCCTGACTTTCTTTTTTCTTAGCCAGGAAGGATTCTTTAAGCCTGGCGACAGGTTCGCCTTCCAATTGGGGAACAGTGTTAACCCTTTCATCGATACCCGGGGGGTCAAAGAGTGCTTGCTATTCCGGGCTACTTTACACCCCTTCTTTTCAACCCCTTTCTGGGGGTGTCCTGCCGACGTTCCTTCCTCAGGGCTGCTAGCCTGTCTTTTCCTGGCTGTAAGCTGTTTCTGCTGTTTAGCCATAATCATTTCTAGAGTCTCCAGCCTTTTCGTAACAGGTTGCACCCCCTGTGAGACAGCTTGAATCAAGGAATCTCCAAGTACCTTCTTAAAACTTAATGATAAGTCAGAATCTTGTTGGGAAGGGTCTTCTACCCACTCTTCTTGGCTCCATTCTGGGGAAGAGGAAGGAGTATTAGTGGGGATGCCAAATGTAGCCATGTCCTTGGTGTTGGCAGAGCCAACTGTGAGGGAGTCAACAGTTGGAAATGCTTCTGCACACTTCTTAACACGTGCTGTATATTGCTAGCAGCGTGTGTGTGAAAGCAGCTTCCCTTTTTTTTTTTTTTCAAAATTCTGACTGGAGCTCTATCAAACCAACTTCCTTCGTTCTCTGTTCGTGCGCAATGCACGCGGAAGCTGGATTCCCAGGGGACGCTGGGAACTGTGGAAGGTTCCAGCTCCCCTGGGTCCTAACGGCCGCTGTGTTCGCCGGCGGCGAAATACAGAGAGAGAGAGAGCGGGGCGCGGTAGTCTAACGCGGGCTAAATATGCACGTGACTCCGGCCCCAGCTCGCTCACAACACTCTTCTTACCCGCGAGGTGCGGGAAACTCGCTGCGCTCGCACTGCCCTAATGATACGCGCCACGATAAGAACACGCGCGCGTTCTGAGGTGACTACAAATCATTGTAAATGAGTTTCGTTTTCCTGCACAAGCCGTTGAAAATGAGCAATAAGCATTACTACGTGTATTACAACAATATCCAAGCAATTAATATCCATATACAGGTGATATAGAGTTCATCTATCTCTTCTACAGAAGAAACAATAAATCATGTCACTTATCTGTTGGCAGCAGAAAGAAAGAGGAAAGGACCTGGTCATAGGGGTTCTTATGGAGAGGGCTGCCCTCGGATAGGGGCAGAGGGGAAAGGTCAGGACTACCTCAGACCTAAGACTCATGGGGCTTGTAGTTCCCTGATGCAGATTGATCGAATAAGACTATGGACTAGAGGTTCTTTAAACTTCTGCATTTTGTTTTCCAAACTTTGTTTCTAGAAAACAGAAATGTTCAGTATTAAAGTTGAAAGCTTTAAAGTGCTGACCTGGCAGTAAATAAAGAAAGAAATAGCATAATGCGAGCCTCCTGTCTTGTCATAGAATGCACCATTTCTACCCATTATTCAATACATTTACTCTGGGGAGGGAGAAGAATCTCCCACCCCCCCTAACCAATTTTCATTAGTTTGGGCTCCCTCGCTATGCTCAATTGCAATCAAATACTTGTGACAAATATTTACACCCTCCAAAAAACAACTCACCAGACAGCACTGGTGGCCGGTATGTATCTGGACCAGGCACCGCTCCCTTCTCTCTATGTTCTGTTAAAGATTTAAGCTTTGATTGAAAAACATATTTACTTCTTTCACTTTCAGTAGTGCATGCCCATGTAGCGGCATAATCATCATGGACATTGCGCACACGTGGTGGTCTGGACCAGCCCCGGGTGTGGCGTGCCCTGTGCTTTGTGAAGGAGCTTGGGGGAACCCCAAAGCATGGCTCGCAGGGGAGCTGCCAAATTTAGTTCCCCGCCATTGGTCACCACTGGGTCTCACAAAGGGGTAGTGTGCAGTGCGTTCCTTGAAGTCTGCCAGAAAGTCCCCGGGTGAGAAGCAACTTGTGGGTATTTTCAATTTTAAATAACTGTGTGGTGCTATGAATGTATGTGTGCAGCAATTATATCACATTAAATGGTGTTTATTTTTAAAGTCCTCTGGCACCCAGTATTACGCCTAGATAATAAAAACTATGGGGGGGGGTCTTGGGTATATTGAAAGGACTATTCCCAGGTATTATACTCCAGCAAAGATAACATTATCAGATGCACTCTCCTCTATGCACACATCTATGCACACAGACCAGTCAAATATTTATTCTATCATAGTGGTAGCTGAATCATATATACATTTATAACCAGGGAATTTTGTTGATACTTAATCCGGGTCAATGATTCAATTTTCTGGTCTTGCTCCTGCAGCATTTTTCTCCTGGTTAAACAGCAGCACACGCCTCCTCGGGTCAGTGATTTTTTGGCTTGTTTAACACAGCAACGCCACAGATAACACATACTTCTGTGTCCATTGATCTAAAGATGTTTTATACACTAGCTGTAGTCTACGTTACAGATTTCGGTTACCCTGTAAGAAATACTGCATTATGTATGTCTTACATATAGGCCACACGTCGAATCTGGGAAATGGCATTCCCCAAATGTGTAATCGTGGACAAATCATGCCTCCATCTGTGCCTCGGTTCTTACATCTGGATGAAATGAGAGCACCTGGAAACACGGGTGCTAGATGCACCTAAAAAAATCTGAAGGCCATTTGCCATCACTTCCTGTGATGTCACTGCTGGGCGGGGGTCAAATTACATACCTTCCTGTGATGTCATTAGAGGGTCAATGGTCGTGTGATGTCACTTCCGCTACCCCTGGCATTTTTGTAAAATGACATCCCTGAGGACTGCTCTTCCTGTTTGAACATCTGCTGCGTGCTGTCTCTACAAGCAGTAGTGCCTTGTAAACTTATATGGCACCGACCATGTAGCTGCTTGGCAAATGTCTGCGATGGACACTCCTGCTCACCCAGCCGCCAAGGCCACAGTGGCTCTTGTGGCGTGAGCATGGGGCAGAGCACTCAGTCGTTTCCCTGCTGACACATGGCAGAAGGAAATGACAGAAGAAATCCACCTAGAAATGCCCTGCATTGAATTAGCTTTCCCTTTGTTAGCTTGTCCATAAGCCAGGAACAGTTGTGTTAAGCTTAGCAAGGGCTTGGTTCTGTCAATGTAATATCAAATAGCCCTTTTTATGCCCAAAGAGTGTAGAGGTATCTCTGCTGGGGACGTAGCTTTTTGGAAAAAAGACCAGTAAAGCAATTGTTGTATTTTTGTGAAAGTCCGTAGGGATTTTCAGGATAAATCGTGGATTGGTCATCAGCAGCTCTTTATCCTTTTGGAACCTTAAGTATGGTTCGTTGACAGCAAGACCCTGGATTTCTGACACTCGCCTGGCTGACGTGATGGCTGCCAGGAATGCAACCTTCCAGGAGAGGTATTTGAGCTGGCCCCTGGCCATTCGCTCAAAGCGCTTCTTCATCATTCCTGCTAAGACTGTATTTAGGCTCCATTCTGGAGGTGTCCTTTTTGTTGATGGAAATGTTCTGAATATACCTTTCAGATAGTTTTTTATAACTCTGCTGCTATACAGGGGGATGCCCTTACTCCTTCTGGTATACCTGGAGATAGCCGCTAAGTGCACCCAAATGGATGTGTGTGCTAGGCCCTGCTTGGCGAAGGTGAAGGTACGCAAGTAGTTGTTCCAGCTGCACCTGGAGCACTTTGATGCTCTGTTGTTTTGCACACCAAGCACAGAACCATTTCCACTTGAGGTTATATGACTTATTGGTGGCAGGGGCCTGGCTGCTGACAAAATGTCCCTGCATTCCTGAAGGATTGATAGACTTCCAAACTCTGCAAAATCTGGAGCCATGCTGTTAGCCGTAGACACTATGGATCGTGATGCAATATCTTCCTGTGCTCTTGCGCAATGATGCTCGGGTGATTGTGTATGTGTATTGGTTGATCTGCCGAGAGCTGGATTAGGTCCGAGTACCACATTTGATGTGGCCAGTTCGGAGTGATGAGGATTACACTGCACAAATCGGCTCCAATTGTTTGCACTTCCCGGCGTATGACTGGAAAGGGAGGGAACGCATATACGAGCAGGTTGCTCCATGGGAAGGAGAACGCGTCCCTCACTAACCACTGCTGAGATGTTCTGCTGGCAAATATTTCAATTTATTTGTATATATTGGTGCCAAATAGGTCTACAAATGGGTGACCCCATTGCTGAAACAGTTGCTGCAGGTAACTGTTGTCTAGTTCCTACTCGTGGGACACCTGTCCGCCATTTAGTTCTGGACTCCAGGAAGATGGAATGCTTGCAGGGAGATGCTGTGTGGTATTTCACAGTGCCAAATGTGTTGTTCCTCAAGGGATAGGGTCCTGGACCATGTTTCCACTGCTTCCTGTGGTAGTACATCATTGTAGTATTGTCTGTTAGGACTCTCACCAACTGCCCCCCTGAGTGCCGGTAAGAAGGATTTCAGTGCCCATCTTACTGCCCTGAGCTCCAGTGATGTGAAGAAATGTCTCCCGAGTGGACCACTGCCCTCTGACATGGAGCTGATCTATGTGGGTTCCCCAGCCCAACATAGTCGCGTCAGTGATGAGTGTCTTGTGACACGGTGGGTCTTGGAACTAATAGCCTTTCGTGAGATTGGCTTTGTCCACCCACCACTGAAGCCTCTGGGCCAGTTTGGCTGAGACTTGTACTTTGTCCCCCATTTTCCAGATGTTTCGGACCAGTTTGACATGATGAATTCCTGCACGGGCCTCATATGGAGCCGGCAGTTCTGGATTAGAGGGATACAAGACACCACAGCTCCCAGAAGCTGCATGCAGTGGTGCACTGTTAGCCATCGGCCTGGTTTGAAAGCCTGAATCAACGATAATAGTGTGCTTGCTTTTTCTGACAGTGGACATACCCTGGGTTGCCTCGTAGGGAATTCTGCGTGAAGAAAAAACAATTTCTTGCATGACCGAAGAGAGAATTTTGAGTAATGAATGGCAAATCCCAGGCTTTCGGGCCGATGGAATGTCTCCGACGTTGATCTTAATGTTCCGGTCATGGTGGGTGCTCTTTCCAACCAGTCATCCAAACAGGGGTACACGTGGTGGCCCTCCCTGTGGAGGCTAGCGGCTATTGGAGCGAGACACTTGGTGAATGTGCGTGGGGCTGACTTTAGGCCGAATGACAGCACTCAAAATTGGTGGTGGACCCCTTCTGCCATGAAGCGTAAGTACTTCCTGTGCAGTGGGTGAATTGGAATGTGGAAGTTGTCTCTTTATGAATTTGTTTAGTTTGCGTAGATACAAAATGGGTCAGCAGTTGTCGTCCGGTTTTTGAACGACAAAGTATCAGGAGTAAACTCCCTTTCCTTTGAATCATTTTGGAACTTTTCCTATGGCACTTTTTTCCAACATGTGTTACGCCTCTTGTATTAACAGTTTCCTGTGGGGAGGTGCGTCGCAACTTGGGAGGATTTCTGGGGGAGCTTTGTGAATTCCAGTAGATGCCTGTGGGTTACTGCTTTTAGCACTTACCTGTCTGATGTTATGTGTCTCCAGTTTTGGACATGCTGTGACACCTTTCCTCCAACCCAGCTTTGTTTTTAGTAATAGTCCCTGTTGTTGCGCCCCCTGTCAACCCCTCTGGGAGCCTGGCATCTGTTTGTGCCTTTGTGTTTGTCGAAAGTCTTTTGACCTTTGATAACATTGGTAGGATCGTTTATACCCCTGAGAGTAGTATGATGCGCCCCTTGTGTAACGTCTGCCTCCTCTAGTGGAGGTGGAAGATCCTGCTGTTCCTGAGTTACCTATGAAGGGCCAAAAGGAGTGTCGGCTTTGCAACAATGTGAGGGATTATACTGTGTCCGAGTCTGTCTTTATGGCCTTGAGGGCTTTGTCTATCTTGGGTCCAAAGAGGTTATCCCCTTCAAAGGCCATGTCTACCATGGACCTCGATGCGAAAGTCTGTGCATCTGAGCCAACCCTGGCATCTTAGTACCGCACAATTGCCAATTTTCTTGCACCACGTTTCAGCGAGGGCCACTGCAATGTTTATACTGTTGTTCAACACCTCTTCACCCTCTTTGAGAATTGCCTTAGCCTCCTTCCCTTTGTCCTCTAGGAGATGTTCGAGTATGGGTGCTATCCTATGCCACATCTCCCTCAAGTAGCGGGCGATAACGACCAGGGAATTGCCTGCTATTGCCAGAACCTTTTTGCCAAAAGCATCCTGCTTGTGGCCCTCGTTTTCCGGGGGAAATGCACACTTCTGTTTGTTGGAAAGGGCCTTCCGACTCGCAGCTGCTGAAACAACCGACTCTGGGGACGGTTGCCAGGTAAGACACTTTAGTGTTGAATCCCGAGGGTTGAACATTTTATCCAAACGCCCCTTAACCGCCAGTTCAGAAAAATGGTGTCTCATTACCTTCAGGCCTTCCGCCCACACATCTAGAATCAGTATGGGGACTACTGCCTTCTTTAACTTTCCGATGTGATCAAATAGGAAGCATTGCTTTTTGTACTTGCATGCGATCAGGCGGAATTCTTGGCAGGCCTTTGTGATGACATTATGGAACACTGAGATGTCGTCAGGCAGATAATGTTTTTGAGCCTCTTCTGGAGGATCCATGGCTGACGAGTCCATATACCAGTCGTCATCCCTTTGGGGTGTGTGCGACGAGGTTGCCATAGTGGTTTCCTCGGGTTGATCCTCATCGGTGTCTGTAAACTCTCCCTCTTCCTGTGTGCGTCTCGGAGGTGAAGAGTGCCCTTGTTGAAGTGGTGTAGGAGATATATGTGGTCTGGGCAACTGAGCGTGACCTGGAACATGAGGGCTCTTAGGAGGACTGCATTCTAGACCGTGCCACCGACCTTCACCTTGGATATACGTAATTTTTCCATTGCGGAAAAGTCTTCGACGGACATGTTTGTATGGGAAATGTACGCACTACAAATGTTCATACATTTACCATGCGAACATCCAACAGAAAACCATACCTACATACACCCCCACCCACACCCACAACACACCTCCACCCACACCCTACTTACCTTTCCTTCCTTCGCTCTGTGTCCCTGCAGCGCCGGTTCCCTTTGACTTCCATGATCGGGAACCGGCGCCGCAGGGTCCTTTATTTTATTTATTTATTTTTCGGGCAGCTGCAGGGGTGTCCCCCGCAACACCCCGCTCACTGTAGTGAGCCCATACCGCCCCCACCGAAACACCTAAACACATACCACGAAAAGTTTGAACTTTTGGTAGTTAGAACTTTTCGTGGTGTGTGTTTTAAGTCTTTTGGTGGGGTTGGTCATTTTTATTCATACATTTCGTCCGAATCCCTTGACCTTGCCCTTACCCAGGATGGGGAGGGTGATCGATGTGGCTGAGGGGTCAGGGTTGGTGCTTTCCACACCAGAAACAAAGGTTTTGTTAAGGTTGAGTCCAGCTGCGCAATGACTCTTTGCAACGAAGAGACAACTTGCAAAGACAAGAGAGCCTGTGTGTTTGTTAATAGGGCTTGAATATCTGTCTGATGTGCATCCAAGTGATTATGCCCCAGTGTAAGGTGGAGCACTTCTTCCAGGCCCTATCGGCCTTGTTGGCGCCCTAACAGCACACAGTGGGTAATGTTTCTCCCTGGGGTTGTAGGCACCCTAGGAGCCGGTAAGGCTTGTTGCTGTTCCTGCACGATTACAGACTCTTCTAAATCTAAAATCTGTGTCTGCTGTTCGTATTGTGCCCCGAAATCAGTATCAATTTCATGCTGCAATCTGTCCTTTGGGATCACCTGAGAGTAAGCAAAGGGTGAGACTGGTGACAGGATCACCTGTGCCTTAGCTACCTCTGGGTTCACTCTGTGGTGTCTTCTTTTTCTGTGAGGGCTTTAGGTGTAGCTTTTCCTGAGCCCTTATCTCCAACTTGTGAGACACTAGCCCCAGCTTCTTGAGACTTTTTCGTGGTGTGTTTTGTCGCTGGCACGGTCGACAGCGACCCACTTGTCCCTGGGGGTCTCATATCCACCGCCAACTGGGTTTTTCTTTCCATGGACGTGGTTGTCAACTTTGGTTATCTTTGTTTATGACTCATTGATGGAGGAGGCAACAAAATCGACTAGGATCTTGGAGTTGACGAGATCTTCAACAAGGATTTTACATGCATCATGGAAGAATTCTGTTTTCCTGAAGATGCTGTTGTTGATGATAAAGGTATTGTCGCTGACGACATGGTTGCTGTTGCCAGGCCATTTGATTTATGTTTGCTCGACAACGGGAGGGCAACACCCTGTCCTGTCATCGCTGTAGTGGTTGACACAACTGCAGACATTTAGTGCCCGCTGGGCGACGGTGACTCTGTAGACGGTTTTATTGCTTTTTGCTTCGTCGATTTGCTTGACGATGGACTGGCCGCCTTTTTGCCTGAAGGGGACAGAGGTTTTGGAGCCATCAATGGCCTCTTTTCCTTCGACGTTAAGACCTCTCGCCCTGCCGACGGCTCGTAGCTCCTATGCTTTTTAGATGGTTTTTGTTCCGACTTAGCCCTCTGTTAATTATTTATATTTATTTTGGGCAGGCCATACTTCTCATAAACTCAACGTCAGAGGGATAGTTGACTCAGGATAGTTTCCCTCATTTAACCAGCACATAAGGCTACGATTCCTGTCCTTTGGGTTTTTTAACCCTTTACAAATTTTGCAGTGTTCTACTGTGTGATGGGGGTACAGACAGTAGATACAGTCTGTGTGCCTGTCTCCCTCGAAGACATTTTTAAGGCCACAGGAAGCATAGGCCTTAAACAAGGCTTTCCTTTTACCTTCCATTCCCACTTATCTGTCAAGGCTTGATGACTCGATGAGCAGAGATTTTCGAATACACGAATGAAGGCTTTCTTCTGTAAAGAAGATTTTGTAGTTAACTCGATGAATCATCAAGAAGACGACAATGAATATTGAAGATTAATGTTGTTTTTCCTGGCGAGAAAACACAAGGACTCCCATCAGCGTGACATATGGTTAGAACCTGAAGGGAGGAAGAGGAGGAGGGTCTAGTGGACTAACTACTCGAGGTCCCATTGGTTGGGACCAAAAGCCCCCATAACAAGGGTGACAGCCTATAAAACAAAGTTTTCTTTGCTTTAAGCAAGGGAAACAATAAGGTAACCGAAGAGTGTCAGCCTGACACCGGGGAATATTCAAAGCATGTGGATCTATGAAAGATACAATGCCACAGAAAGATGGAATTGAAAAGTCTATGTACTCCCCCTTGCACATTACTGCATTATAATATTGAGCAGACACTGCAAACTGCCACGTTTAAACAAATGTTCTTGCTTGTGTCAGTCAAAACTTTAGACTCTAGTGGGCATGTCTTTGCAATGAAGGCTCTTTGCCTAAGGTGCAGGAATGCTCGTTTTCATTTCTCTCACTTCTGACGTGTTAGCTTTTTGGCATATAAAAGTGTGTTTTAGGCTCCTGCTTTCTTAGGAAAAGTGGCATTAGCAAACAGCAGTCATCATATTGCAAGCCTTCTCACCTGCTTCAGAGCAAGTGTGAATCTTTAAGGAGTATATTCACCTTGGCAAAGTGCATTACGATATGCTGTCCTCACTGATAACACTAACATGAAACAGCGCTTCTCGTATCAAAGACTTGCATAATGAGGTTTTGTTCTCTGCCAGCAACATTGTTTCAACATAATTCATTGCCCTGTTTGGATCACCTTTTCCATTGAAATCCATGTGTTCCTTTGGATATAAAAGAAGGGTGCACAGAGGGAGGGGGCTCTCACTTGCGCCGAAGTCTTGTGCTGTCGTTGGTTTTGTTATTCTGATTGCTTGTTACTATGAAACTATTCACCAATGCACCAAAATAGTGAGTTGTCTTTTCAGCCACAGGTTTGGTGCCTTAGGGAGATTCCCGATACTCTAGGGCCAGGTACGAAGGCCACCGGGCACACTGACCAGTGATGCCTGTGGGCCCAGGTGAGACGATTTCAACAGAGGGGAGAGCTGGCCCAAACACCCAGAAACTCGATTTTAAAAATGTATTATAAAAATGTGCTTATCATTTATACCTCTAATGAAATGCACCTGCTGTGACTAGGTCCAAAGATCGTTGTTAATGCTTTAAGGATGCCGAATGAAAGACATTTTCTCTCAATAAATACAGATTATTGAGGGCTTTCAGGGATGATGATTGAATTTCCATGACATGTGGTGTTTGTGTGTTGTAAATTCAGAACATAAAGAATCTACACAATATGAATTGGTGCGCCTGAGAGACTACCATCTGCTGATGGAGCATAATTATTTGTGATGGGCTTAGAAATGGGAATGAATTATATTTTGGTAGCATTTAAAAAAAAACATTGACAAACCTGGGTAAAGGTTACTTTGGCTATGAACTGGCTTTAATTATTTTAGTTTCTCTAGTTTTACTTTCTTGTGCCACAAATATTTTATTCTGTTTTGATATTTATTTTGTTGTACGTTTTATGGAACATCATATTGTATATTCTCATATGTATTTGTAACAAATAAATACTTTTAAACTAAATGTTTACCTAGATTCACCGTCAAATTGTATGATTTACAATGCAGCTTTTTAACGTATTATCTTCTGATTTAATCAAATGCTATCTGTATATGTGTTTCTTGCAGGATCAGACCAGTTTCCTCTGCCAGACCTATAGATCCGAAAGCGGGACTGATAGAATCATGTCTGAGAGATCTCGGAGTCCGAGCCCCCATCCTCCTCTTCCACAGGACCATAGGGATTTCCCCACCAACCAAGGCATAGTGGCTAGCAGCAAGTACAATGTCTGCACTAATGAAAAATTCCGACGGTATAGCTCTGAAGAGACCACAGACGGCCAGTACGAGCATTTCAGGAAGAACGGCCGTGAGCAGTTCCACCCATACAAGAGACAGTTTAGCGAGAACGTTTTCTTGGAAGATCTCCATCCTATGGTTCTTGGTGCACAGTCTTATAAAAATGGGGAATTATCAGACAGCATTGAGATGATGGTTTCAACAAGGTCCGGAGAGACAGAATCATTGTGCACGTCAGAATTGCCCTCCGAACATTCCTGGTACAATACGAACCATGACTGCAGCTCACAAATCATGGTGAGTTTCCCTACTTTTGTTACACTTTTGTAGGTTTTCAATTGAGTTGACTGATCAGACATACTTACACACGGTGCTACAGTGGCAGGAAGTTACTAGTTCAAATTAATTGCAGTGCTAGCCACACAGTTCCTGGATAATTCCTTATTTACACATAACAATTCCAGTGTGCCCTGATAGTTCATAACATACATGCAGACTACAGTATTATAACAGCATCTATACTGAAGAGTTCAGTGTTGGATCCCTGCCCTGGTTTGTGGATATCTCACTTATACAAAGAGTTGAGTATTAGGGAACGTCTGGTGTCTCTGGATATGCCACATTTTATACACAATTTGTTTGCAGACCATGGCACTGGCTAGTTCACTAAAGACACCAACACAAATAAACACACACACACAGTTAAACTTATGTTTATGTCACCCTGTTTAATGTGCCTGTCTAGCTGTCTGTACACACAGTGAATGTGGAGCCATTTTGCTGACCACTTCATCCACCCACTTACCACCCATTCACCTCACCATTCTCAAAACCCCATGGAAGGGGGGCCTTCAGATGAAGGCAGCTATTCACCATCATCAACTTCTACTGTTCCCTGCAATCAGGCTCTCGTGAAATGCCAAACACTGAGGCAGCACTTATCTAGGTCTCTAATAGATACTCTCTTGGTTGCCACAGGCTGAAGCATGCCAAACCCCAGCAGGTCCATGCCAACGGCACTAAGTCACCTGGCCCATTCCAAAATGAGGATACTTCTTTGGGGTATAATGGATGTTATGCACAAATTTAAAAAGCATCACACACAGTCTGGGGCTTAGCGATATATTCGTTGCATACGCGCATGACATAGCCCAGTACTCATCTACCGCCTCTTCTCCGAGATCTGCTTCCCAATTTACCCTTTCATGGAGTTTAATATAAGGCCTGTCTTCCTGATCTTTAGAGTGAGCATCAGCTTAGAACTACCTAATCCACCCCACGATTGTTTGCATCCCTATGCAAGATGGACGTATTTTAGGGAATTATGGTCATATGGACCATAAACTTCTTTTTCAATCAGCATCTCTTTGTTACGAAATTCTGGTGCACCGTTGTTTTATCAAAGCGACAAAACTACTTTGTGGAGAGCAAAATGTAGATATGTATGTTAAGGGGTAACGGGTATAGGGCAGGTGAGAACGGTAGTGATGTGTTATTGGGAGGTGGTTGTGGGGCATATGGGGGATCCCCTATTTAAAAAAATTGAAAAAGAACGCCAACTATTTTTTTTTATTGACTTAGATAAAACAACATAGCCGAAATACCATAATACAAAATCAATTGCCTCCATCTTAAGGCATCCAAACCCGGCCATTTTCTCGGCATTTCACTGTCAAAGACAAAGTAAGGTCCTGACTTGGCTAGATACAGTGGTCTGGGGACGGCAACCCATCCCTTTTAATACAACTTTCCAGATCTGCTTCCAGATAGGGGCTCTGCCCTTTACTGTCCAGACATTGATGTGCAGCCCTATAGGTGCCAAGGGAGTTTAATGACTATCATGCCTCTTCCATTTGAATGTGGTAGAGAATTTGCCTAGAATGCAACCAATATGATGTGCCATTAAATAGCAAATGTGTGAATCTTGTAATGCCAGCACTAGTGACTGTTCTGCTTGCAACTGCCTGGAGAGTTTGTGACTTCAGGGAGACCACGTGAAGTTCAGAAAGGCACTAACAACCCTTTTCTATTCCCTCTACGAGGCTCACAAAACCATATTTTCAGCCGAAATGATGTCCAACCCAGAAGACTTGCAATAAGAGCCTGACATCAGTACTGATTAATTGTATCTGCAGGCATGTCGGAATGTGACTGCCTGTTTAGCTGTTAATTATATCTTCTATCCTCTCCACCTTTCCCCCATCCTTTCAAGTTCACTGCTCTCCAAAGCGATTTTGTATACATATTGCGCATTACAAGGGCAGACTAAATAAATAAATCTGTTGGTTCATGTTCCTGGACACCCCCTCATATCAACGTCAGATTCACCTTTCTAACTTTAGAGTGCTAACAGCTTGTTCTGAAACATTTGAAGATGCTTGGGTACTAGTAGTCTATTAATTGACATTCTCCTGGCCATCAAAAATCGAAATCTAAGTCATGTTCTAACTCCCGCCTCCAGCTGTTCTATCGTCTTCCAAAAATGTAGCTAAAAATACAGCTTTGCTGGTCAGTATGCCTTTACTGTTCGTGGTCTATAGGTTGCCTAGAATATAGCCCAAGATGAAGCCAGAGGCACAATCGGTCACGTATAGACGGAAGCACAGGGTGCTGTTAGTTGAGCTTTGGTCTATGTGACCTGCAGAGGGACGAGCGGAAGCCCCCCAGCAGGTAAGTGGGGGTGTGGGGTAGAGGGGTGGTAGCAGTGGCGGCGCCAGGAATGAAATTTAGGAGGGTCACAGAGGGGGCCAATGACAAAAGAAGGGGGGCACAGACAAAAGTGGGGGTATATGAAAGGGAATGTGTGACGTTACAAGCACTCCTGCAGAGAGGCTTTTGTGCACACCAACTACCCACACCCCACTGCACCTCCCCTCCCATCAGAATGCAGGCACGAAACCATTCAGTGATTAACGGCCCATCCTTAGCAGTTTTGTGCGCCACATTCTGATTGGATGGGCTGGTCTTAGCTGCAGAGGGAACGGAACTGTTTTGACTGCTGTGCTTATGAAGACTTATGACAGCCTCCGTTCACTATCTATTTCTGCACAACTATATACTATCCTGTTGTTCAGCTCCTGTGTTGTGTTGCGTTGACAGTGCAGAGAGCAGCCCAGCTGAGGTAGGGGGAGCAGAAGGGGGGCCCAGGATTTCAGAGGGGGGGCTGGTCCCCCCAAATCCCTCCTAACGACGAAAATAGGGGTTGGGGCATTAGGGCCTGTGTAGTGGAGAGGTGGAGGATGCAGGGGACCCCGTCCTCCCCTGAAAAAGGGCCGGGTGAGAGGGCACCAAGAAAAGTTCGGCTCAGGCTGGAATTTGCAACGTCAGTCTTTTATTCCTGGCTTTTTGACATAGATCCGTAGCCCCTGCAGACACCAGCAAAACTAATTGAGGCCATACAAGGCATTGTAGCTGGTGCGAGGGGGATTATTTCTGACTTATCCCAATTCATTTGTACGTAGAAAAGGCACCAAAACTCAACTATTTTCGATAGATCGACATGTCTTCGGCATATAGTAACACCACCGTTTTTACTGCCACACCTGCCTGTACCTTCCTCTGAATATTTCTGTTATTGAAAAATGATCACTAACGCTACAGTGACCTTAGCAAACAGAATGGCACACAAGGTGCACTTCTGTCAGGAACTCCTCCCAGCCCAAAGATTGGGGCGAGATCCTAATTATTAGTACAAAGAGAGGTAAAAAAACAACTTGATTCCCAGCAGCTAGTCGCTTCAAACGCGCCGGTGCACTGCTCTTCCCGATGACCAACAATCACAATAAAAATGGAGAAGAGTGAGTAGTTACCTTTGACATTTCCATGGAGGCCATCTTTTTTGCGTCTTTTTAAAAAAAATGGCGCACCATTTCACAAAGAAAAAATATAGAGCCCTTTTAACACTGTGGACGTTATGCCACGTTTCTTATAGCTACAATACCCTATACCCTGGCAATCAGGCTTTCCCAGGACTAAAGGTGACGAGACTTTGTTAAAGGTCTTCTTTTCATCTGGCCTTTACCAGATCCCCAGCCCGCTACCACCCAGGAAAGCTCACATGCATGGGTATTCTAGAGTTACGCAGATAGTGATTATTCCTAGGCCTAAAGGCCCCTTTCCTTCATACTTAAGGGATGTAATCCCTTGGAAGGGGACAGGACTGGATCATGACATGCATTGGGAATTTATTAGCAATAATGAACAGCGCTGGGCGCATGTCCTTTTGTCATTGTGGTAGCAACTTATTAGGAGGGACAGTGCGAGGGCTTTTTGTGGAAAAGGGATCATAGACTAGGAGAGCGGTAGTCACTAGAAAAGCAACATACCCTCCAGGCGTATAACGCGTTTACTACGCCTATCAAAATACAGAATGCAAAAATGATAAACTTTTTTTCCGGATCTCGCCACAATTATATGTGGGGGTGGGTTAGGGTATTTAATTAGGTAAAGGGGAGTAAGGGGGTGGGCTGCGGGGGATCTCCCTCCCTATATAATTGTGTGAAAAGAAGAAACAAAATTCGACATTTTTGCTTTCGGTATTTAATTTTCGCAGTGATCACATAGATCCCCTCTAGAGAGGAAGAAACTAGTACAGGATAATGGCAGGAGTAGCAGAGACAACTAACCAAAGATGTTTCTTTTTTTTGTGAAAACTTTATTGAATTTTGCAACAAGTCAAACAGATAAAGCAAGAGCCGTTCCACCCTCCCTCCCACCCTCTTCTACTCCCCCTCCCACCCTCTTACACCCCCCTCCCCACCAGACAACGAGCCTCCACCTCCCAAATCGCCATTCCGCTGGGTAGACATTTCGTGATCATTGTAGGTCCAACAGTCTCAGGCGCTGCGGGCACCACTTCACCCTAAAGTCATCTTTAAGAAAATCCAACATTTCGCCCCAGTCCGCCGCAAAGCTCTGTACTTTGTTGTTCATGGCATAAGTATCCCACTCCTGAGCTACTATTTCCCACATTTTCCAGAGCCAGTCCTGGCACACAGGGACCTCAGGGCGCTTCCATCTCTGTGCTATTAACATCATAGCAGCCAACGTCAATATCGCTTTCTCCCTCCCTCTAGGTTCACCCACCCCCTCTGTTTTCCGAATGCCTAAGAGGATGTGCACTGGCATTCTTTCATCACCCGGGCCGAAGGCCAGGTCTTTTGCTTTCCGTATCTCCCCCCAAAATGGTTCAATCTTTGGGCATGCCCACCATATGTGCTCCGCAGTGCCTACTAGTCCACATCCCCTCCAACACTTCTCCGAAATTACTGGGTACATCCTATGGAGCCGTGCAGGGGTATAATGCCACCCATACAATATCTTGTACCAAGCTTCTTGCAGTTTGGATGCCTTAGCCAATTTAGGTACTTTCCTCCATAGACTCTCCCATTCTGCCCTATCAATCTCCCGCCCCAATACCCGTTCCCATTCCCGCATATAGGCCCATTGGGTGTCTGTGTTAGGACTGTTTAAAATCTTATAGATGTTAGAAATTAGGCCCTTCGATCCATCATTAGTGAAGAGAAATCTCTCGAATAGAGTTGGGTCTCGGGTGGCTGCCTTTTTAACCCCTGGGTGCAGAACCCAATGCCGAATCTGCACATACCGCAACCTCTCGCTCTCATGGATTGCGAATTCCCTCTTGCAGTCTTGAAAAGACAACAATTCCCCTTCCCGGGAATATATCAGACAGTTTCCTGCAACCATCCTGCCACTTAGCAAATGCCCCTTTCTCCATGCCCGGGGTGAAGTCCCCATTACCAAAAATGGGAGTGAAGGGGGATGGAAATGTAGTTATATCCCCATGACCGGCCAGTTTGTCCCAGGTATCAGCCATAAGTTTAGTAATAGCGCTCTCATAAAGATGCCGGGGCCGAAGCGATTTGGGAAGCCATAATATTTCGGCTAGGTTACGATGCGACACCGTCCTGTCCATCTTCACCCACAGTTTATCTTGCAAGCCTTCCTCGCCCTTCAGCCATTCCCTGATGATACAAAGCTGTGCAGCCTCATAGTATCGCCGACAATTCGGCAGCGCCAGCCCTCCCTCTCCCTTGGCAGCCGTCAGGAGCCTAATGCCCACCCTAGCCCTTTTCCCTTCCCAGATGAACCCCTTGGTAAGTGATTCCAACTCTTTAAAGAAGGTTGACGGGACAGGCAGCGGGACTGCCTGGAAAAGATAAAGCAACCTTGGTAACGTGACCATCTTAACCGCGGCTATCCGCCCCACCCAAGACACCCTGAGCTCTCTCCACCTTTGGAAGTCCTTTTTAACCGCTTTGAGAAGCGGGGGGAAGTTAGCCACATACCACCCTGCCAAAGCTGCTGTGATTCTCACCCCCAAGTATCTAATCCCTCCCGGGCTCCACAAGAATTGAGAGCCCTCCTTTAACTTGTCCCGTTCCTCTGCCCTTAATGTCAAATTCAGCACTTCCGACTTGTTGGTGTTAATCTTTAAGCCCGATGCTTCCCCAAATGTCTCCAACAAAGTCACACTCGCTTGTAGTGATTCCCTTGGTGCGGTCAACATCAGCAACATGTTGTATGCGAACGCAGCAACCTTCTGCTGCTCTCCTCCAAAGGGGATGCCCTGTATCTCCCTAGCCTCCCTTATTGCTTGGAGAAGCGGTTCCAAGTAAATCACGTAGAGTATTGGGGAGAGTGGACAGCCTTGTTTAGTTCCTCGCCGCAAACTTATGCGCCTCAACGCCTTTCCGTTTACCATTATTCTGATAGTGGGGTCCTGGTAATTGGCTCGAACCATCCTCATGAAGTCGTCCCCCCCCGAAGCCCATCTTTTCCATTACCCGAAACAAAAAGGTCCACTCCACGCGTTCAAAAGCCTTTTTCCGCGTCCAGTGCCACCAAGACCGCAGGAGTGTTCGTTTTCTGCACTTTTTCGACTATATGGGCCCCTCGCCTGATGTTGTCCGCCGTTTGTCTACATCTAATGAACCCGGCCTGGTCGGGGTGGATCCAGCCCGGGATGATGGACTCGAGTCGGTTCGCCAGGATCTTAGTATATATCTTCGCATCGGTGTTAACCAAGGCTATCGGGTGATAAGAGGATCTCTCCTCTGGATTTTTATTAGGTTTGACGATGAGGGTGACCTTTGCCTCCTCCATGGATGGGGCAACTCCACCCGTTTGCCTAATTGAGTTAAATAGTGATGTAATTTGCGGGGCCAGCTGCGTGATAAACAATTTATAAAATGCAGCGGTGTAGCCATCTGGGCAGGGAGCTTTGTGAGCCGGGAGAGCCCTAATCACCCCTCTCACCTCCTCCTCTGAGATTTCTTGGTTGAGGGCTTCCCTCGTATCTCTACTAATTTCCCCCAGTTGCACCTTTCGTAGGAATTTCTCCTGCGTGTCGCTACGGGGGTCCTGAGTGGCATATGGAAAGTCGTAATACTCCGCAATAGCCTCCTGTAAATCTTCTTGACTTGTAACCCGAGTACCTGATTCTGATCTCAATGCTGTGATCGCGTTTCTCGCCCTTTTGCCCCTTAATAGGCGAGCCAAAAGTGCATCCGGTTTATTGGCTTTTACGTAGTATTTTTGCCTCACAGCCAGCAGTGCTCCCTCTGCCTTTTTAGTGCGCAAGAGTTCCAGCTGACCCACCGCTTTTCTGTAAACCCGCATTGCTGCCCAGGAGGGGGTATCGCCCGCCGCCTGCCTAGCTGCTTCCACTTGGGCCTCTAACTGGGCTTCCAATATTTTCACTTGCTTCGCTCGGTGAGCCGACGCTGCAATCAGTTCCCCCCCTAAGAGTGGCTTTGAAAGCATCCCACCTTATCCCTTCTCCGGTGTCCTCCTTCCTATTGGTATCGAAAAAAAAACTTGATCTTCTCTTCGTTATCCCCCCGAACCTCTGGGTCCCTCAATATGGCCTCTGAAAATTTCCAACCCTAGACTCCCTTCACCCTCCGGCCTAGGTCTAACACCATGGAGACAGTTTTATGGTCCGCTATTCCTATTGGCCCAGTATGTACCTCTCGGATACCACCCACCAGGCCTGCCGAGACCCATATATAATCAATCCTGGATTACGAGCCGTGACCCCCGATAAAAAGGTGTGACCTTCCTCATCTCCCTTAAATTCCCTCCAAACATCGCGCAGCCCCACCCTACCAATCTTATCTTTCAACTCTGCAGACACTACCGTTCCTCCCCCATAGGCCCGCTTTCCACTCCTGTCCCTCTCCCTGTCCCATGCTAGATTGAGGACGATCTGCCCCCATGCTTTGTCTTCAAGCACCTTCAGGACTCGATGCAAAAATTGCTCCTGACCCGAGGTAGGGGCATACACTACTGCAACTGTGTACTGGGCCTCTTGGTACTTCCCCCGGGCCACTATATACCTCCCTTCTTTATCTCTAATCACGTCGCAGATTGTGACATCCACCGTATTCCGAATGGCCAGGGCTACCCCCCTTGCTTTACAAGGACCTGAGGCATGGAGGATCCAGTCAAAGCCACGTAATTTTAATCTGCGCTGGTCCCTGTATACCAAGTGCATTTCCTGAAGCCCCATAATGTCCGGCCCCTCCTTCTGCGTAAAATGTTCCAGCTTCTTCCTTTTAAGAGGGGTATTCAGCCCTCTTACGTTATGTGTTAGCCACTTGAGCGGACCTCTAACAATACGTGGTCGCCACAACGTGGTAGCCCCCTTTTGCCCCTCCCCCCAGTTGGTTGCTCGTTGCCATCCACCCCAAACTCACCCCTTTTTTCCTCCCCCCTCCACCCCTCCCGAAGGATAACACCTTCCCGCAATCTCTCCACTCCTGACCCGGTCATCTCGCCCTTTCCGTTCCCAAAATGGCTGCTCCGCCAGTGACCCCAACGCTTTCATCCTCCTTTTAGAGGCCCACCACCCCTCTTTCTGTCCATTCTGTTTAGGGATCCGTTTAATTGTTTACCCTCTCTTCGCCGAGATTTCCTGGATGCTGCAGGTTTGATCCTTTCCTCCTTGTATCTCCCACTGATGTCCACTCCCAAGGCCTCGATCTGGGTCGGCCGGCCGTGTTTCTCGGCCTTGTGCTTGAAGGGGCGTCCTCCAGGTCTATGCGCAACAGGTCAGCTCCTTCTTGAAGTGATATAATACGCCTCTGAGCACCCTCCCATTCAAAGAGCAGTCCAAATGGAAAGGTCTATTTGTATCGTATTGCTTTCTCGTTTAATAGCTTCAGTAGCGGGCCCATCTGCCTCCTCTTCAGGAGTGTACTGCTCGCCAGATCTTGAAATAGTGTGATCTGTTGACCCTCGAACATAATGGGTTCCTTTTGTCTTGCAACCCTGAGGACCACTTCCTTCTGGGGGTACCTAGTGAATGCTGCCAAGACGTCCCTCGTCCTCGCTTCCTGTCCCTTGGTCAGTCGCCCAGTTCTATGTACACGATCTAGCTCGAGCTTTCCAGGATCGCTCGAGCTTTCCAGGATCGCTCTCGCCCAGGATATCGGCAAAGATGCCTTGGAGTACCTCTTTCAAGTTCTTATCCAGTACCGTTTCCGGCAACATTTTCACTCTGATGTTGATTCTGCGGGATCGGTTTTCCAAGTCCTCCATCTGAGTTTCTAGGTTTCTGGTGGCGATGTCCAACCGTTCAATTGCTTCACTATTGGCAGTGGTGTCTTTATCCACTTCTTGGAGGCCTTTCTCTAGGTTGTCTGTTCTTTCCCATAGTTGACCCATTTCTTGTTTCATCTCTCCTATAGCTTCATTTAGGTCTGCTCGGATCAGCTGAAATTTCTCTTGGAAAGTCTTTGCTAGATTAGTTTGTAAAGCATGTAGCTCCCCTAGGAATTATTGCCTATGCATTATTTCCAAGTCCTCTGCATTTCCCTGGGAGGTGCCCTCCCCCGTGATCTCCCTGGGGGGTCCGCTTTCTTCTTTCGAGGCCTGCGCCGGCCACAATTCGTGGAGGGTGCCCTGGTTATTTCCTGAGGCCTGAGGCGCCTTTCCCCCTTTCCCCTTGATCTTCATAGTCATACTGCCCGCCTCACCTCTCCCTGAGGCCGGGATGATGCACCTGCAGGGGGCCGTGAACCAACTGCGCCTCGCTATGGCCCCCTTGTGACCCGGAGGATCGGGCTCTGAATAGCGTGGGTTTGCTCCCTCTGAATAGCGGGGCCAGGATTTTGGTTCTCCCCAGGGCCCCGCTAGTTATCCAGCAGGAGGACTGCACTTGTCTTCAGGCACCACTCAGTATGCAGGAGTGGCCCTACTTCCTCTTTGACCAGGGCGCAAGTGCAGCTGTGGCTGTGATTCTTTTGAGTCTCTCAGTGTCCCCTCCTGGCCTGGGCCAGTTATCTACTGTGTCTTGGATCCTCGCTCCCGGTATCTCCCTTCCCCAAGTTCCTTAGCTCCCCCGAGGGCAAATCAAATCCGGACTGGGCTCCGGTAAATTGGGGGAAGTAGGGGTGTTGCCCCCCCGGCCCCCAAGGCCAGCGCAAGTTCACGTTGCGCCGCTCGGGTAGGGAGTCCCCCCTCCCAATATGGCTTCCTCCCTTCTTCCTCGCCAACAACCAGCCGGAGCGTTGTTATAGGCCGAATTCCATTCTCCGCTGTCTCCCGCGGGCCATCCGTCTCCCGCGGTCTCCCAGGTTCTCCCGGCGTCGCAGCAGCAGGTCTCCTCCTCACTTCTACCAGTCCCGCCACTAGCTGCTTACAGGTTGGGCTCCGCGGGCTCACCGTCCACGGGCTGCTGCTGCCGGTAACCTCCCCTCGTTCTGGGGATTCGGAGCTCACCGGGCCTTCGGTCCCGTCCTGGGCTCAATCGGCGGGCGCGGGCCACCTCCAGCTATGCCCTCGCCGCCGTGGCCGCCTTTGTCCTTGATAGACGCAAGTCTTCTGCGGGACACTCGATGGTCTGCGTCCCGCGTTCGCCGCTTCTGCCGCGCACCAGGCCTCCCTTGCCGATCCTCTGCTCTGTGCCATCTCGGGAGCCGCGCACGCCAAGGCGCCTAGGCAAACTGTTTGATGGGGCCAGTCGGCTCTGCCGTTCTCCGGATCTATCCACAAACCCCGAGGGTGGTCCTGAGTCGCCTGAACTGTGGCTGCTGGTGGGGTGGTGGGCACCTTTAGCAGATGGGTCTGGAGAGCACCGTCGGCACGTCTACACAATGCCGGCGGCCATCTTGGACCTCACCAAAGATGTTTCTAAGGACATGCTGACCAAAATTGGCATCTGCCCTAGGACTGGATTCCAGGGAGTATTCTCTGCAAAAAGTGTGAGGATTGATACTGAAAAGCCAGCAAAACTTAATTGGCCTGAACCTGGTGAGCATGAAGACCTTTAGGAGGGACAATTGTGCCGACCTCATAAAAATTTCAGGACGCAAGAACCAATCCATTTGAACATGGGAGGAGCAACAGCAGGTAAGTCACAAAAATGTGCTGCGAAGAGCGAAAATCCTTGGTTCAATGTAGACAAGACTTCAGAGCCCTCAGCACATCAAGTTTGTGGAAAGTGCTCTCCATATAAAAGACTGGACTGGGAAAAAGACAGAGAGGGAAATCTGTTAATTAATGTGAAATTCCTGAGCACCTCCTTGTGAAAAACCAAGTAAGGTTTGTTACAGCAGAGAGCCTGGCTCTCTCAGACTTGCCTGGTAAAAGCCACCATAAAGGCATTCTTCCAATTCACCAAAGTTATGTCAACCAAAGCCCTAGGATCTATGGGCTTGTGCATATGAGCTGAGAGCACCACATTTAGATCCCAGGTGGGATGAGGCTTTTGCACTGGCGGAATAATGTGAAGAAGCCAATTAAAATGTCACTTAATGACAGAGTTCAAAAGAGAGCAATCCGGATGTCACTGTGTTTAGGCGCATTATAAATATCCAATCATAATCCAATCATAATCAGAACAATTTGTAGAACTCTTCCTACGTGTCAGGTCGGGTAAGCATACGGGCAGCTGGTCACCAGCTGGAGTAAGCTCTCTTACAGCAAGGCAGCTGCAGAGTAGAGAGCAACGCAGCGTCACACAGAGGGAACAATCTTCGACTACCGGGAGAGCGAGAACTCCGATATGGGAGAGGAGAGAAACAGGAAAGGTAAAACAAGGGCAAAGAATCAAACAGGAGCTTAGGACATGGAGCTTCAGGTTTGCGTGTAGGACTGCGGAGAAGCAGCAATTCGGTGAACTGATTTCCTTAAATAGAAATAGGCAGTTAATGCAATGCACGGGTGCAGCACCAGTGCTATTGATACCACATGGCTGCGCAGAACGTAGGGCTGCTGAGAAGACGCATAGTGCCTGTACGTCTAGTGAATGCTAACTTCTGGGATGAGTATGGTCCAAGACCTCGGCTTCCATGATATGAAGTGGGACACCAGGTTAGCGATACCATCAAGATACAAACTTGGCCTACAGATGAGAGTGGAAAGCAGGAGTATAGACTGTTACATGGATAAGCCATTCCAGGGAGGGGGCTTCCATAAAAGTCTAGACATGGTATGAACAGAAGAGTGGGTTGACCCTAACATTAAGATAAGAGGTAAGCAAGACAAGAATCCAATTTAATATCTCAATTGATGGATCTATGATGTATGCCTGCAGACCACATTTGCAGAACCCTGGTTTCCTGGGCCTGGATTGTACACTACAGGAATACGTCATAGATTCCAGCGGCCTCCACTCCATGCCACCTGTCATCCTGCCTCATGCAGGGCGCACCCTCACAATCTCCACCCACCTTGTTGAACCCCTTATTGAGTGCAGGGGATACCCTCGCAACCTCTAAGAATCACAACCCCATAAGTGCAGGGGGCACCCCTGTACACCCCTGCTACGCACCCCCCATCCCTCAAAGTTCATTCACCGAGCCGAATACCCCACCTTAAATCATCAACCTGTTGCATGCATCATTCCCAACAGGACACCTTTCGGTAAGGTGTTCTGTCAGGAAAAGGATTGCATGAAAGCAGGGCCAAATGGAATTGGCTAAACTGGAGATGAATTATAGCACTATATCTAGGTATGCCTTATGAAGATGTCACTATCAATGCACCGATGGCAGAACCTGGGCCATTTGCTGGCATACTGGGGCCTGGTGGATTTTTTCCTGACCACCTTCAATACATCTGAGTTTTCCTGTGAGAACCACAGGCTCTTGAAAATTAGATACTCAGGGACCATGCCAATAAGGCGATCGACTGAGGGGAGGGATGAAGAACCCGGCACTCAGCTGCAACTAGAAATCATCCCTCAGTGGGAACTGAATGGGAAGAAAGCACATGAACTCCAGGAGCTTCAAAAACCATGTCCTGTCCTACACCATGGTGCCAACTGAATGAGACGGCACACACAAGATCTTCTGAACTTGAGAATAACCTTTGCTATCAGTGGGGTCAGAAATACAGCATATAGAAACTGATCATCCCAAGGTCTGAGGAAATCATCCCCCAGAGAGTTGGGTCTCCAGCCCCTCCACGAAGCACACAAAAGGTGTTTCTTTTTTCTGTGAGTCACAAAAAGACCCACAAGAGGGCAACCCCATTGCTGAAACACCACAGCTAGAATCTGTGTAACATCTCCCATTCGTTTGTACCCTGGAATATTCTGCTGAGGCTAGCTACTGCAAGGTGGATCACTATTGGAGAGACCATCCTCCTCAAAGAACCTGTTCCACAGCTCCACCACTAGCCTGAGAAGAATAGGCGACCTTGTGGCCCCTCCTTGTTCAAGTAGATCGTGGCAGTAATGTTGTTTGTGAGGATCACCACTCTCTGACCCCTCATTCACAGAAGGAATAAATGCTCTCAGGGACAGGAACATTGCTTTCAGCTGGAGGACATTTGTATGAAGGGACTCTTCCTGATAAGACTACAGATCATGATTCTCCAAGTCGTCCAGCATTGCACCCCAGTCGGTGAGCGAAGCGTCTGTGTAGATTCTGATAGAAGGTTCCAATATCAAGACCAGAACACCCACTTAGAGCTTTTCCTCTTAAATCCATGACTGAAGATCTGTCTTCTTGCTGCCTGGCACAGGCACCAACGTTTTGAGGTTTTGGCATTCTTGAGACAACTGACGTGCTAGATATAGTTAGGTTCCCTCTCATGTGAAGTCTTGTGATTAGCAACCCAAGTAAACGTGAGTTCATAAGACCTAGAATATTCTGATACAAAAGACCCAGGGTGTCCTCTTAGTCACAAATACAAGCACAAAGGATGGATGTCCAGAATCCTCTCTGGAAGAGGGAAGATCCTCACCTTCATTAAGTTCCAGCTATGCCTGGTGTACTGTATCCTCTGAGATGGAGAAATTGTATATTTCTTCCAAATGGCTGACAGACACAATGCATGAATAAATTCCAGTGTAAGATGAAGGGAAGACACAATACCCTCTTTGCTAGACGCCCAAAGCATCAAGTCATTTAGGTAGGGATGCATGTGGATATTATTGTGCCTCAAGAAGGTCACCACGATAGCCATCCCCTTGGAGAAGACCCTAGGCGCTGAGCTGATCCTTCTACACACCTTCACATGAAGAGGACTTGGGGCACGGTGTGCAGTGAATAGCATGTTAATAAAATTGTCACCTAGGGAAGGGCCCAAAGGGCACCGTCCCTGGCTTGTGACCCACAGAATCTGAGGCCGTGGGATGGAATGCGTGGGAAAAAGGGATTGCATTACCCACTAAGACCAGGATACGCATAAGAGGTAATTACAGTCAAAGGGTACATACCAGTTGTGGATTGAGACAAGGCTGTGTGTTGGCGCCGTTTCTTTTTAATTTTTATATTGATGATATTTTATCTGCTTTTAAAAATGTAAACACCATTACTGCACGACTCGGTAAGTTCCATCTACAATATATGGCATATTCCGATGATCTATTAAACATCGTTCTTAAATTATCTTAATGAGAGTGTTGATTTTTATTTGCTTGATGTTGTATTGCAAAAGGTTGATATTTAGCCATATTGCAATAAAGAAAGAAATCTTTTTTTTTATAACATGAATCGACTTGTCTACTAGGAAGGGCCCAAAGGGCCCCGTCCTTGGCTTGTGACACACCGAAACTGAGTCCTCAGGCTGGGATGCTTAGGAAGAACAAGTTACTTACCAAACTGGTAACGTTCTTTCGATGGGATGTTCTTCCGACGTATTCCTTTTCTTTGATATAATCCATTCTAGCTGGCTGGCCTCGGAAATATTTTCCAGTAGAGGGTGCTGCGCATCAACGTCCCTCGAGTCGGTGTCCCTCGACAACCTCTGTATCAGCGCCGACGTCATCATGAGTATAAATAGACTCGCGCAGCGTTCGTTGCTCAATTCCGTTTTGAAGTTTAGATTTGCTTTGCATGAATTGGTTAGTAACCTTGAAGGAGCGTAAGCTGCAACTACAAGGGAAGTTCTACTGCGGGGATGGATGGGAGGGGCGATAAGGAATACGCCGGAGGAACATCCCATCGAAAGAACGTTACGAGTTTGATAAGTAACTTGTTCTTCGAAGGGATTGTGTCTTCCGACGTATTCCTTATCTTTGATAAGACTCCCATAGCAGTAGTATATAGAGGAGGTGGGAGTAAAAATGAAATGTTTCCCTTTAAAGATGTACAGAATGCAACACAGATTTTCCAAATTTTGTCTTCTGGCTAGAGGAGGAATCAAGGCTGTAAAATTTCGTAAAAGTGTGTGCGGACGACCATGTGGCAGCCGCACATATGTCCTTAATTGGAACTCCTCTTTGGAGAGCCGAAAAGGCTGCAATACCCCTGGTTGAATGAGCCCTAAGATGTTGATGGGGCTCTTTTCCTGACAATTTATAGCATTCTATAATAGTTAAAATAATCCATCTTGAAATGGTTTGTTTTGTAATTGGAAAACCTAATTTGTGCCCTGCATATCCCACAAACAATTGGTCTGCTTGTCTGATTCTTGCAAGTCTTCTAATGTAAAAGCTTAAGGCACGCCTTGGATCCAGCCTGTGTAATCTCTCTTCCTCTTTCCCTGGATGGGGAGGAGGAGAGAACAAGGGTAAAGTTATTTTTTGAGTAATGTGGAATTCAGAGACCATCTTTGGGACAAAATTGGGCTTCACTTGTAAAACAAACTTATCTTTATGAAAGATTGTATGAGGAGGTTTGCAAGATAGAGCTTGTAATTCGCTCACTCTTCTGGCAGAGGTTAGAGCCACTAGAAAAACTGTTTTAAGAGTGAGAAACCTTAATGAACAGGAATTAAGTGGTTCAAAAGGAGTACCCATCAGAAACGTTAAGACTAGGTTTAGGTCCCACAACGGAACTTTAAAAGGTTTTTGGGGGATAAACATTAGTTAATCCTTTCAGAAATTGAATTACTAAGGGAAATTTGAAATGTGAAGGCTCCTCAGCAGTACGCTTAAAGATTGACAGCGCTGCGAGGTAGCCTTTGATCGTACCAACTAGGAGACCTGAATTTGCTAAGTAAAGCAAGAAAGATAACACCATCAGTGTATTACATGAAAAGGGTTCAATATTCTTTTCTCTACACCAGCTGCAAAATTTGTTCCAACGGCAGTGGTATAAAGTTTTTGTTGCTGGCCTTCTGGCTGAAAGCAACACCTCCATGACGTCATCCGGGAGATCCCAATCCTTGTATCTCAATCTTTCAGAAACCAGGCGTGAAGGTTGAGGATTCTGATATCCGGATGGAGAACCTGACCTCCCTTCTGCGAGAGAAGATGCTCTCTTTGCGGAAGACGAATCAGAGAGCAGATGGACATGTCTAGAAGATCCAGGTAACACGTTCTCCTGGCCCAATCCGGGGCAATTAGGATCATGGGTTTCCGGAATCTTCTCAACCTCCTGATCATTTGAGGAATGACAGGGATTGGAGGAAACTCGTACAGAAGTGGATATTCCCAGTCCGCTACGAACGCGTCTCCAAGAGCTCCTCTCGGGAGAAATTCCTTTGAGCAATACTGATTGCACTTCCTGTTGATGCTGGTGGCAAACAGATCCACTTGAGGGGTTGCCCAAAGGGCAAAGATCTCTTGAAGGACTTCCTGAGCTAGTTCCCACTTGTGAGAGACTGTGCTCTGCCTGCTCAGAGCATCCGCCGTCAAGTTATTCTCTCTGGCTAGCCGTCAAGTTCTTCTCTCCGGCTAGGTGAACTACCGATAGAGAGATTCCTTCTTGAATTGCCCAAAACCAGAGCTGCATTGCCTCTGCACAGTGGCAGTGACCCTTCGCCTGCTCTTTTGTTGAGGTAGTGCATGGTCACTGTGTTATCTGTCATTATCAGGAATTTTTTCCCCTGTACTGATGGCAGAAAAGCTTTCAGCGCTAGTCTGATCACTCTCAGCTCCAATAGGTTGATGTGTAGTCTGGACTCCGATGGAGACCAACGATCGCTGATGGTCAAGTCGTTGGCATGGGCTCCCCACCCTGTGAGTGAAGCATCCGTGACTACTGTTATCTCCGGCCATGGTTGCCAAAACTGTTCTCCTTTTAAGATGTTCTCCGGACACGCCCACCAATGAAAGTCTCGAGCTACTCTGTCCGGAATTAGTAGGAGATCTGACATTCTCCATGAGAATTGTGACCACTGGGTCCTTAGTCCCCACTGGAGGGATCTCATTCTCAGGTGAGCCTCTGGCACTAGGAAGCTGCATGATGCCATGAGGCCGAGCAACCTCAAAAAGTCGAAGGCTGGAAGACGTTGGGCATTTTGAAACCTGGTGACCATCTGGAGAACATCTTGAGCCCTCACCTCTGGTGGCAAGCCTTTTCCCAGGGATGTGTCCAGGACTGCTCCAATGAACTAGAGTCTCTGTGATGGTATCATCTATGACTTCTTTTAATTGTGGGAGAAGCCCAGCTTGTGAAAGAAGTGGCAAGCATAATCTAGATGGATCTGAGCTTGTTCCGGGGATACTGCTCTGATCAACCAGTCGTCCAGGTAGGGGTAGACGTGAATCCCTTCCCTCCTTAGACTTACAGCCACAACCGCCATTAGCTTGGTAAAGACCCTCGGGCGGAGGTCAGCACAAACGGCAGAACTCGAAATTGATAACGAGAGTTGGCTATTGCAAACCTCAGGTATTTCCTGTGTTTGAGATGGATTGCACATGGAAATAAGCATCCTGAAGGTCTGGAGATACCAACCAGTCCTGAAGCTGGAGGGCCTGAAGGATCTGAGAAAGGGTTACCATCTTGAACTTGTCTTTCCTGAGGAATGTGTTCAATTCTCGCAAGTCCAAGATGGGACTCAACCCTTCGTCCTTCTTTGGTACTAGAAAGTAGGGGGAATACCAAACCTTGTTCCTCTCCGCTACAGGTACCGGTTCTATTGCACCTTTCTCTAGCAGGTCTGAAATCTCCTGCATAAGGAGCGGCTCTGGAAACTTCAAAGAGTTGTTCCCTGGTGGATGACTCTGAGAAGTGTGTAGGAAAGGCAGGCAGTAATCTTGGCCAACTGTCTCCAATGCCCAAGCATCTGACGTAATAGCCTGCCATTCTGCCAGATGTTGAGTTAACCTGCCCCCTACTGGTGTAGATGTTTAGAAGCGGCTGAGATGGCAAAGTAGCACCTGCTGATGCAGATTTTGTACTTTTGCCCGTCCACCACTGGTGAATCGTCTCTGGCCCCTTTGAGCTGGCTGTCCTCTGCCATTTCCGAATGCGGAGTAAAAGCAAAAGGACTTACCCCTCCAGGATGTACCTGTGGGGCGATTTGGAGTTTGCCGGATTGCAGCCCCAAGGGATTTCGCTGCTGCTTTGGATGTTTGCAATTTCTCCAGGCTTTCATCAGCCTTCTTTCCAAATAGGGAAGTGCCGTCAAAGGGCATATTTAGAAGTCTGGCTTGCACATCTGGAACAAACCCAGACTTCCGCAACCATACAAACTTGCGGATTGTGGTACTCGCCCCCATGGCCCTGCTGATACTGTCAGCAGAGTCAATGCCTGTTTGAAGGGACTCACACATTGCATCCTTTCCATCCCTGATGATGTTTAAGAATGCTTCCTTTCTTCCCTTTCTGGGAGACAGTCAGCCGCAGATGAAGCACACTCCAAAGTGTGTGGCTGAATCTTGCTAGCGTGCAAGTGGCGTTGATAGATTTAAGCGTGCATTCCAGTCGGCTGCTTTTCGAGACGAGAGAGAAGGCTCGTTCCGGGGTTCTTCACCCACGGTCCTGCAACTGTTGGTCTCTCCTTCCGGCTTGACCCTACACCGTCTAAGATCCACAGATTTGGAATATTTTCTATCTTTATCTACAATTTAGTCCAATGCTGTTTTGATCCGAGTTTGAAACATTCAACATTTTAAGATGTAAATTTACTTTCATCTTCAGTCCTGTTCGGGTGGCAGATCGAAACAAATACAATTTTCGGCACCATATTTGGACCAACTTAGGGCTAACGTCTCGAACAGACCTTCAGATCTACAATCAAGCCCTCTTGAATTGTACAAAGTCTTACCTATGAGAACTACTGAGTGAAAAAAATTCAAGCATTAGTATGTTCCAGGTTTATATTTGCAATATTTAGTGCGCCCTGAAGAAGGCGACTACTGGCTCGTTTAATTGAGCCAGATAGGTTGATTTCGCCGAAACTGTTATGATATTTGAAGATCATGTATGCACAGTAGGCACCTAGCACTTTTTTGCATTTAGCACTTTATTCCATTGTTAACAATTTGGCACTTAGCACTTGGTTGCATTTGGCACTTTTTTCTATTGTCAACCATTCATTTTTTCTACAACATCTCCACTATTCGAATGAAATTTGAAAATGAGACAGTGATGCTTTACCTTGAGTAATACGAGGTTATGAATTGTGGTAATCAAATTGCGATTGAATGTTTTAAGGCATTAGATTTGACAAGTATTTTATATTAAAATTAATTCATCTATTTTATTGTTGTTTTGATGTTGGTATATTATGCAATTTTATAATGGTAATAAACTAAAAAAGAAAATGTGAATTTATTATGATTGGGCTCCCTTCACTTCTTCGCCTCTATTTCCATTATTGGGTACTCAAATTAATATAGTACTCTTCCATGTGAACTTTTTTCCCCCTTGGGGTTTTTTTTGTGTTACGTTGATAGATTTAAGCGTCATACTACATGCCGAAAAGACTTTTTTTGACATGACGTCAAATCTTTTATCATCTCTTTCTTGCGGAATAGTGGGGTATGCCGACCTACTGTTTGATGAAGTCACTGCGTGCACAACTAAACTCTCTGGAGTTGGATGTTTGCTTAGATATTCAGGATCTGAAGCTGATACTCTGTATTTAGCAGAGAGTTTTTTATTTACTGCAGGGATAACTTCAGGAGTCTCTCAATTTGCAGATATTTTTCTTTCCAGAGCAGCATGAAAAGGGACAACGGGATCCTCTTGGGGTCCTTTTTCTAATATATCAGTAAGGTCATCTTGCTGAAAAGAAGGTGCAGGTGTAGTCCACCCCATAAATTCAATTATTCTAGCCATAAGAGCCCTATAAGGTATCTCAGCATGTCCTCCAGGTTCTGGTCTAGCAAACTACTTCTGGAGATGTATGTATACCACTTGCCTCAGAGATGAATTCCTCTGGAATGGGTATTGTAGTCCTTTGCAGACCAAAGGGTCTCTCATTGTCAGAGTCCTCCCCTTCCTCATATATGGAGGACACGGCTCTAAAGTAATCAGACCTAGGATATGGAGTAAACCCCATTTCTAGAGAAGAAGGAGCCAAATTTGTTGTTACTGCCTGAGAAAACGTTGTGGATGTCGACGTGGACTTTGTAGGCTTTGACAATCGTGAAAAGGGCATCGAAAACATCGGAAAAGGCCTCGATGAACTCAAGAGGATCGGAATCCTACTCAGCGTCATCGAGATTGTCGATGGCACTCTCGACGTCATGGTCGGGGCTTTCGACATCTCTGGTGCCTGTGACGTAGTGGCAGTTCTAGGCTTGTCTTTCATCGGGGTCGACAATGGCGTCGAAGACGTCGTCAATGAGACAGATTTATGCATCGAAGGTTCCTTCAACAAAGGCGTCGATGACGCAGATTTGTGAGTCGAAGGAATCTTCGACGACGGCGTCGATGATGCAGTCTTGTTGCCTTTACTTGAGGGTTCATGACGCTCTCGAGTATTTTCACTCGCCGGGTTCAATGACTCGCAGCGTTTTGATTTTTCGGGTCTTTCACCAAGGGTATCACCTTTGGATGTCTCCGAGGGGGTTGCGGCCGCTTTCTTGGAGACGCTAAGCATTTTTTTGTGGAATTCCTCCCACTTAGCCGGAGAGCTGTGTTTCGTGGGGCAGGTGACCCTTTCTGGGGAACTAGAGGAAGAGGAAGAGGGAGATCTATGACGCCTCTTCTTAGAGTGTCTTGTTCTCGAAGAATGATGGGAACCGTTTCGAGATCTCGATCGGGAATGTTTCTTTTGACGACGAGGAGACGAATGCCTCGACTCAGCCAAAGAAACTTTTGAAGGGGTAGAAGTTTTAAAAGCCTTACCTCTTTCTAACTTCCCCTTATGCTCCTTCAAGGCTTTCGCCGTCATGGACATACAGTCCTCACACTCCGAACAGTGATGCTCCGATCCCAAGCACCACAAACAGATCCTGTGAGGATCCGTTAAAGACATTGGGCCTCATTCCGAGTAGGGCAGTAAGGGATACCGGGCCCCGTTAAGGAGAACGGTGCCGGTAATCCCTTACCACCCTACTATGAGGTCTCTTAGCGGGTCCCTCCTTTAACGCTTGGTCTGACCAGGCATTATGGACGGGACCCGTTAAGGGACTTCAGAGCTAATAACGGTACCGAAATTTGCGGTACCGTTATTAGCGCCTTCCCCATTCCCATTGAGCCCTATAGGGGCTCAATTGGGAATGGGGAATGGCTTTTTCAATGGGGATTTACCGGTCCTGCAAAGGTCAGGCTACACCGGTAAGTCCCCATTGAATGAGACCGGTGCCGGTACCGTTATTGGAGGCAGTCATGGCGCAAATAGCGCCATGACTACCTCCAGTCTCGGAATGAGGCCCATTTTCTTTCCACAGTCGCGACATTTTTTGAAACCGGACCGTGGAGTCGATGGTTCGGATGAAGATGCCATCGTTATAAATTTAGATTTTCGAATAAATATGAAGATTTTTATGAAGAATGGGACCGAGCGTTACGTTTCCGAGGCACAGGAAGCGCGGAAAAACGGAACTGAGCAACAGACGCAGCGCAAGTCTATTTATACTCATGATGAAGTTGGCGCCGATAGGGAGGCTGTCGAGGGACACCGACTCAAGGGATGTCTATATTAATCTGAGCACCTCCATCTTATTTAAAATAGCCACTTTCTATAAAATCTATGTGGGTGATTTTGTCCAGGACAGATGGGCAATATCACATTTCTCTCACCAACACTGACAGGCCAGCCATACATCTATTCAAAACATGCCATGAGCTACAGTACTGACAGCTCTATTGGTCTGTCTAGGCCCTTGGATCTGACAAGGGAAAGACGTCATGTTAAATTAAAGTTCCCTGCCAAAATGGTGTACATTTGAGACTGTATGCATTAACCTGCGTTATTTTTGTACCAGCAAACACACCTTGAAGTTGATTCGTCAAAAAGTATTTCTGCATCTGGAAACTCTTATCACACACAAACTCACCCAATGAGGCCCAGGATACAGAGGATGCTTCTGTGCAAGGAGCTTACCAGAGTCCCAACTTTCACAGTTAAAGTGTTGACCTAGTGTTAGAGGTCCTTTTTCAATTTCATCAGCTACCCCACTATTTTTCTCCCCTTTCCTTGTGTGCTAGGTTACGTATCCAAATTGGTCCCGAATACCTTCAAGTTGAGATGGTACAGGCGACCATTTGGACTTAGAGTATAACATTATTGCTTTAAATCTCGTGTAGGATTGCCTCCAGTATGGCTTCTATCACTAAAGGGGTCAGGTTTGTCTACAGTGATCCCACATTCCTGCCCTCTGTTGGAGCGATGCCATCGTACAGATGAATTTGCCCAGCTTTGCATAAGTAGTCAGATGATTAGAAGTGACCTTGGAACAATCCTTTAATGTTTTTGTGGTCGCTTCCCAGGATTAATCACCGCTATGAGTGTGCACTGGTGGAACCAAACCTCAGAAGCACTTAATGTACCCGGTGGGGTGACAAACCTTTGTTAGTAGTGGGCGCTGGCTGGATTTGGTTAAAAGATCAGATAGTAATAGTCCAGTCCTTGAGTCATGTGAGTTGGGGTTTTATTTGTGTTTAGACAACATAGATGAACAAGTTACTTACCAAACTGGTAACGTTCTTTTGATTGGATGTTCCTCCAACGTATTCCTCATCTTTAATGTATTCCATCCACTTCAGCTGCTTCGGAAAAAAAATTCGGCAGAAGGCGCCGTGCGTCGATGTCAACGAGTAGATGGTCCCTCGAAGGCTTCCGTCGAGGGTGACGTCATCGGGTGTATAAGTAGCATGCGCGGCGACCGTTGGCCTCAGTTCTGTTTTTCCCCCTTCATTATTGATTTTTCACTGTGAAGACTGTGCCGGTAGACAGGTATTTGCCTTGCGAGAGTTGGAGTGGCAATAGCCCGGAAAAAACTACAGAGGGGTAGGCTGAGAGGGCGATGAGGAATACGTTGGAGGAACATCCAATCGAAAGAACATTACCAGTTTGGTAAGTAACTTGTTCTTCGAGTGGATTGTGTCCTCCAACGTATTCCTCATCTTTGATAGACTCCCAAAGCAGTAAGGATAATTTTTATGGAGGAGGGATTAGATTTTTTCGATATCTTTAGATGGCTGAGTATAGGACTGCTCTACCAAAATTCACTCCTTAGACTGGGAAGCATCTAGACTGTAGAACTTTGAAAAAGTATGCAGCGATGATCAAGTCGCTGCTTCACAAATGGACCTTATAGGAACACCTCTTTGTAGGGCTGTAGACGAAGCGATGCCCCTGGTGGAATGAGCCCTTAGACCTTCTGGTGGGTCTTTCCCCACCAGTCTGTAGCATTCTGAAATGCAAAGCACAATCCAACGTGATATTGATTGTTGTGTTACTGACTGACCCAATATTTTTCCTGTGTAGCCAATAAACAGTTGGCTGTCCACTCTAAGCCTAGAAAACCTATAGATATAAAAGCTTAAAGCTCTTTTTGGATCCAATCTGTGTAATCTTTCCTCCTCCTTACTAGGATGAGGTGGAGGATAGAATGCGTGTAACACCATTTTTTGATTTAAATGAAACTCAGATACCACTTTTGGTAAAAATGAGGGTTTAATCCTCAACACAACTCTGTCCTTATGGAACACAGTATAGGGTGGCCCAGAAGACAGTGCCTGCAATTCGCTCACTCTTCTTGCAGATGTTAAAGCAACTAGGAAAGCCGTTTTCCATGTCAGTAATCTTAATGGACAAGTGTGCAAAGGCTAAAAAGGAGCACACATTAAGAATTTTAGGACCAAATTGAGATCCCAAATTGGCACTTGAAATGGATGAGGAGGAAACACATTAGTGAGACCTTTTAAGAATTGTACTATTAAAGGAATTTTGAAGTAGGAGCATTCTTCCGACGAGCGCTTGAAGATGGAAAGCGCCGCAAGATAACCCTTAATGGTTCCAACATTCAGACCTCTATGTGCTATGGTCAGAAGGAAAGACAGTACTTCCGGAATAGAAAATAGAAAAGGATCGACAGCCTTTTCTCTACACCAGTTTGAAAACTTTTTCCAACAGGAACGGTATAGAGACTTGTTGCTGGCCTTCTTGCCGAAAGCAACACCTCCATAACGTCATCTGGAAGGTTCCAATCCTTGTATCTCAGCCTTTCACATACCAAGCGTGAAGCTTGAGCGTTTTGACCTCTGGATGGAGAACCTGACCCTCCATTTCAGAGAGACGGTTCTCTCTCTGAGGAAGACGCACTGGGGGACAGATGGACATGTCTAGAAGGTCCGGGTACCACGTTCTCCTGGCCCAATCCGGGGCAATTAGGATCATGCGGCTCCCGAAGCGTCTCAGTCTCCTGATGACCTGAGGAATGACGGGAATCGGAGGGAACGCATACAATAGTGGGAAATTCCACTCCACAACAAACACGTCCCCCAGGGCTCCTCTCGGGGGAAATTCCCTTGAGCAATACATTTCGCACTTCCGGTTGATTCCGGTCGCAAATAGGTCCACTTGAGGGGTTCCCCAAAGGGCGAAGATCTGTTGAATGACTTCCTGAGCCAGTTCCCATTCGTGGGACACCGTGCTCTGCCTGCTCAGAGCATCTGCCATCATATTCTCTTCCCCGGCTAGGTGAACTGCCGTTAAAGAGATTCCTTCTTGAATTGCCCAATACCAGAGTTGCATTGCCTCTCTGCACAGAGGTAGTGACCCTAAACCTCCTATTTTGTTTAGATAATGCATGGCCACTGTGTTGTCCGTCATTATCAGGACATTCTTCCCTCTGACAGATGGCAGGAAAGCCTTCAGCGTTAGTCTGATTGCTCTCAGCTCCAGAAGGTTGATGTGTAGTTTGGGCGCAGACCAACGACCGCTGATTGTCAGATCGTTGGCATGAGCTCCCCACCCCTTGAGTGAGGCGTCCGTTACTACTGTGATCTCCGGCCACGGTTGCCAAAATGGTTCTCCTTTCAGGATATTCTATGAACCAGTCCACCATAGAAGATCTTGACGAACCTTGTTCAGAATCTGGAGAAGATCCGTCATTCGACCTGAGTACTGGGACCATTGAGTCTTTAGGGCCAATTGAAGGGATCTCATTCTCTAACGTGCCTCTGGCACCAGAAAGATGCAGGATGCATTGAGGCCGAGTAATCTTAAGAAGTCGTAGGCCTGAAGATTTTGGGCGTTTTGGAATTTATAAAGCATCTGCAGAATGTCTTGAGCCCTCGACCTGGGAGGCGGGCTCTTTCACAGGGATGTGTCTAATACAGCTCCTATATATTGGAGCCGTTGAGAAGGTGTCATTTGAGACTTCTAGAAATTGAGGGAGAAGCCAAGACTGTGGAGAAAGTGGCAGGTGACTTTCAGGTGAACCAGTCCCTGTTTGGCAGAGCGTGCTCTGATTAGCCAATCATCCAGATAGGGGTAGACATGAATCCCCCCTCTCCTTAGGTGTGCTGCCACTACTACCATTAATTTGGTGAAGACCCTCGGGCGGAGGTCAATCCGAATGGTAGGACTCGAAACTGATAATGTGAGTCGGCAACCACGAACCTCAGGTATTTTCTGTGCTTGAGTTGTTTTTTTTTGTTATGAATCGGCACATGAAAATAAGCATCCTGGAGGTCCAATGACACCAACCAGTCCTAAAGTTGAAGGGTCTGAAGGATCTGAGAAAGGGTAACCATCTTGAACTTGTCCTTCCTGAGGAACTTGTTTAGGTTTCTTAAGTCCAGGATGGGTCTCAGTCCTCTGTCCTTTTTGGGGATAAAAAAATACAGGGGGTACCATCCCATGTTCCTCTCCGCTGTAGGTACCCGTTCTATAGCACCTGTCTCCAGCAGGGTTAGAACTTCCTGCTGTAGGAGCGAGTCTGAAAACTTCAAAGGGTGTCTCCCTGGTGGATTGCTTTGAGGTTGCGTTAGAAAAGGCAGTAACCTTGGGCTATTATTTCTAGAGCCCAAACATCTGAAGTAATGGCTCGCCATTCTTGCAGATGCTGTGACAGCCTGCCTCCTACAGGTGTCTTGTGATGCAAGTCCTCAAAGTGGTTTTGTGGCGCTTGCTGCAGCCGCTGATGGCAAAGAGGCTGTAGCTGGCTTTGCATGTTTTGCTCGTCCACCGCGAGTGGCCTTTCTTTGGCCCCTTTGACTGGCCATTCCTCTCGTTCTTCCATATGCGGAGTAGTAACGATAGGATCGTCCCCCTCCAAGATTGACTTGTCGCACGAAAAGGCTGAGGTTGCCTGATAGCAGCTCCCAACGACTTGGCAGCTGACTTTGAGGTCTACAACCTGTCAAGGCTCTCGTCAGCCTTGCTGCCAAAAAGGTGAGACCCATCAAAGGACATGTTCAGAAGACGATTCTGTACGTCTGGTGCAAAACCTGACTTCCGTAACCATGCAAATCTACGCATTTCCGTGCTAGTGGCCATGGACCTGCTCACACTAACAGTGTCCAAACCAGATTCAAGGGATTCCTGCATAGCTTCCTTTTCATCTCTAACAATGGCTAGGAATCCTTCCCTCTCTTCCACTCCTGGTATGTGCTCCGCCGCCATTGCAATGCTCTCCCACAGAGTGTACTAAAACTTTGCCAAGGCACATGTGGAGTTGGCTGATTTTAATGCCATGCTCCCAGCTGAAAATACCTTCCGTGCCCAGCCATCCACACGCTTATCGTCCCTGTCTGGAGGGATAGACGGGTACGCAAGCTTGTTAGAAGCTGTGGCTGCCTGTATGACCAAACTTTTGGGAGTGGGATGTTTAGACAGATAGCCAGGGTCGCTACTGGCAGGGCGGTATTTTGAAGCAAGGGATTTATTACCTGGAGGAATAGAATCCGGAGTCTCCCAATTTTTGGCCACCCTATTTTGTAAGGCCACATGGAAAGGCAGAATTGGGTCTTCAGTAGGACCATGGTCCAATATGTCTGTAAGATCATCTTGGACAAATTGGGCTGTAGGTCTGGCCCAACCCAAATAATCTACTACCTTAATCATTAACTGACGGTATGATGGATTGGCATGTTCACCTGGCTCTGGTCTACCAAATTCATTTTCTGGGGACGTATCAATACCACTTGCATTGTGTAATGATTCAACCAGATCTTTCATTCTGTTTTCCTCTGAAATCAGGCATTCAGGAACATTTGGAGTACCAAATTCAAGCCCAAAAGGTACATTCTCTTCATCAGATTTTTCCTGTACCTCAAAAATTGAGGTCAAGGATTTGAAAAACTCCTTCCTAGGTAGAGGTTTGAAAACCTTCTCTGGAGGAGGTGGAGGAGGAGTGCTAATGGGTCCTGAATGCAACATAGGTGTTTTAGCCTTTTCTTTCCCTCTTCCTAGCTGATCTTGTCGAGCTGGAAGTTTCGGCATCGGCGTCGAGGGCTTCAGCGTCGATGTCGACAAAGGCGTCGATAACGTCGACGTAGTACCCGACTTCAACGGCATCAGCTTCGAGGGCGTCGAGGCACTCTTCGAAGACTTGCCCTTCGAGGTATGTTCGGTGTCGGACAGCGTCGGTGACCTCGAGCGGTCGACTCAAGCAATCTTTTTCGCTCGGCATCCTAGAAGGTTCTCTATCCTTCCTCCTTAAATCACCCGGGCTCGAGGGCACGCGAGTGTTGCAGCGATAACGCTCCCGGCCGGCTTCCGAGGAAGGCGTGGACCAAGGCTTCGCTTTCTCGAACACCTCCATCATTTTTACTCTAAATGCTTCCCACTCTTTGGATGATGAATATTTTGTGGGACATTTCATCCTTTTTGGGGATTCGCCCAAAGACGAAGTGGAGGGGGACTTGTGGCATTGTTTCTTAGATTTTTTCGTCGAAGACGACGAGCGATGGGAATCGCTTCGGGACCTGGACCGATGCTTTCGCGTCAAGGAGATTTCTCCTCACAGGACTTCGACTCGACGCTAGAAGCTTTTCGGTTGGACTTACGACCTACCTGCAGTTTTCCCCTCCTCTCTCGCAAGGCTTTCCCCGTCATCGCCTGACACTTCATACAGGCCTCCATGTCGTGGCCTTCTCCAAGGCACCATAAACACTCTCGGTGCGGATCGGTGATCGACATTTTTGAGCCGCACGACTTGCACTTTTTGAAATCCGATTTCGGGGTCGTGGTCGGCGTTGTTGACGAAGACATATTTCGTATTTATTCTTTCTTCACAGAACTCGCGGCACCGAATCTCTGACGCAACGTACACTGCGGAAAAACGGAACTAAGGCCAACGGGCGCCGCGCGTGCTACTTATACACCCGATGACATCACCCTCGACGGAGGCCTTCGAGGGACCATCGACTCGACATCGACGCACGGCGCCCTCTGCCGAAAATATTTTCCGAAGCAGCTCAAGCTGGATGGAATACATCAAAGATGAGGAATACGTTGGAGGACACAATCCACTCGAAAATATCTTTTTTCGTGCCAGATTGGTGAAAGAAAAAAACAGCCGACGTGCGTTTCAACCGAAGTCTTTATCAAGGCAAAAATCAGGTGGCAGCAGACTCGTGGTAGAGCTGGTGGCCCAACCTTGATAAAGACTTCGGTTGAAACGCGCGTCGGCTGTTATTTGTTTCACCAACTTGGCACGAAAAAAGATATTATCTATGTTGTCTAAACACAAATAAAACCACAACTCACATGACTCAAGGACTGGACTATTACTATCGGATCTTTTAACAATTGGACTACTAAATCCTGCCAGCGCCCACTACTAACAAAGTTTGTCACCCCACCAAGTACCAAACCAACCAGGAACCCAGGGGTGACTCCCGAGACAAACCATGTGCCAGGCGGCAGGCTAAATATCTACTAACAGGAGGTACACTAAGTAACACCATTTATTTCCTTTAACACCTGGGGGTTTTTTCTCTGCCTTCCTGGCCCCATTGCACCTTCTCCAGAGTCCCAGCTCCAGTGCTGCTTGCCTGGTCCAAGGGAACCAAAAGCAGCCAGTATACAGCTCCTATAAGCAGGGTGTCAAGTAGGGTAGGGCATGCAGCTGTAGCTTTTACCAATCAAATGGCAGCCAAGCCTCCTCTGCTTCACACTGGGGCAACAACCTCCCTTACTTCTGGAATCCAATTGCTGTTTCATGGACTATCCACAGACACCTTGCCACCACAGATGCCAATCCACAACAACCGAGTCCACCCCTCATACAAGGCTGCTGTTCCACTGTTCTCCGGGGGGGAGAGGGGCTTTTCTTGTCTGCTAGAAGCTACATAGCGGGCCACCATACCCAATGGACAAGGTTGCACTAAAAAAGGATGAAACATTCTGAGTCACCTCTACAATTCAGCTTTATTTGCCGCTAGGCCCTTCAGATCCTAGTGTGTGCTGTCACTTGAAAACCTCAGTAAGACTTTATACTACTTTTCCTGGGATTGTGCCTGAAGACGCTTAATGCCACTCAATGTTTACGGCTGCTATTTTGTCAGTAGGGCTGCTCTTCACCTGACAGGTTGCTCGCAAGGGTGGCACAAGCTTTGAACAATGGCCTACACCAATGCACACAAATGTCTAGATTGGTCAGCCACCCAACTGAATTATCCTTCTTCAATGAGGAATGGGCAGCCCTTCTCTAAAGCCACCAAGTCTCATTTATTTATTTGAGGGATGGCACAGGAATGAGACCCCTATCAGGATGAAAAAGCATAAGGCAGGCAAATCCTCCTGTTCATATCCTCATGTTTAGAGACATCTTCCAGTCCATGGCCATGGGACATAAATGCATAGTTCCATCAAAATGTAATAGCAGCAGCACCATGGAGGCAAGGCTACAAAAGGAATTGCCAATGCCTGTGCCCACACACCCAACCATGTTGGCCTGGAAGCCAAAAAACGAAATGAACAGTGCACCTTCCACTACCCTCCTCACTTTTCCAAATGTCTATATCTGATTAAATATCAAGGTTTGGATTTATTTGTCGTATAACAGGAGGGAGTCCCGACTACGCAAGCAACCTAGATGCCACCCATGAAATTACCTTTTTATGACATACTATTGACTACGTCAAGCTCATATATCACTGGCGCTGCAGTCACCTGCGTCTCTATGTACCTTTTACACTGGATTACTCTGGATCATGGTGTTAAGATGGATTTCTCCGACCTGGAGCGGCAGAGGTTCAGAAGGCCAGCCTAGTTTCTTGCAACAGGGTAACCTCTGGACAAGCCACACCAATCAGGGTAGCTATGGCAGGCGGTCAAGACTAAGTCTCAGGTTGGGGTGAGGGTGACTGAAGGACCTCAATGAGCACACACATCAAGGACACTTACAAATTACTCCAAACATGTGTTATATCAAAAGTATACTAGAACACCAAGGGTTAATTTTACTTCTACCTTAATCAAGGTTAAAGTTCAATTCTTACCGAGAATTACAAGATTATTGTCACACTCAATCACGGTCTATAGAGGAAGTGGTTTTACAAAACATAGTTTAATATGCACAAACATTTCATCTGGCTATTGAAGCAGTAAAGACAATTCTTCAGTGTATAAATGATTCTTTTCAACATCAAAAAAAGTGTCCATTAAATCATTTCTAAAAGTTAAAATACAGTACCAAGTGTATAAGTCACAAACGAGTGAATGCATAAGGCATTTTACATTAGATAATGCCTTTTCAGTGGATTGTTCTAGTGCTGTATCTGTACACCAGTGTATAAGTATTTTAATGGCCACTATAGTGCCAGCATATAGAAAAAAAAACCCAAACACTTGTACTATTATCACACAATATTAAAGTACCGCGGAGTCGTGAGCTGAGTCAGTCTACGGCAGTCAGCTACGACTTTTTTTCTCGTGAGGAGCTGCAGCAACGTGTTCCCTCTTTCCCTGCACTGCCGGCTGGAGCCGCAGTATATTGTGCCTGTGCCTTTAACATCGGCCATCGACAATTGGAGGCGGATCCTATTTAGCCTCGATTCCGGCGCGGAGCGCGCGCGGAGTCGTGAGCTGAGTCAGTCTACGGCAGTCAGCTACGACTTTTTTTCTCGTGAGGAGCTGCAGCAACGTGTTCCCTCTTTCCCTGCACTGCCGGCTGGAGCCGCAGTATATTGTGCCTGTGCCTTTAACATCGGCCATCGACAATTGGAGGCGGATCCTATTTAGCCTCGATTCCGGCGCGGAGCGCGCGCGGAGTCGTGAGCTGAGTCAGTCTACGGCAGTCAGCTACGACTTTTTTTCTCGTGAGGAGCTGCAGCAACGTGTTCCCTCTTTCCCTGCACTGCCGGCTGGAGCCGCAGTATATTGTGCCTGTGCCTTTAACATCGGCCATCGACAATTGGAGGCGGATCCTATTTAGCCTTGATTCCGGCGCGGAGCGCGCGCGGAGTCGTGAGCTGAGTCAGTCTACGGCAGTCAGCTACGACTTTTTTTCTCGTGAGGAGCTGCAGCAACGTGTTCCCTCTTTCCCTGCACTGCCGGCTGGAGCCGCAGTATATTGTGCCTGTGCCTTTAACATCGGCCATCGACAATTGGAGGCGGATCCTATTTAGCCTCGATTCCGGCGCGGAGCGCGCGCGGAGTCGTGAGCTGAGTCAGTCTACGGCAGTCAACGGCTGGTCTCGGCAGTGCGAATCAGCTATTCATGACGGCCCACTCCGGCACAGGCGGCCAAACAGGCTCTGGCCCCCTTACCCGACGGAAAACCATTCAACAACGCCGTATGCAAAACCCTTGGACAGCGCTAAAAAGCGACGCGAGAGTGGAGCCAATAAAGGTAAGCTCCTTGCTCCACAAAAGTGCACCTAAAAACATGTCTGAACTTCAATCTCTTAATTCATTGTCAACCGACCAAAGTACTAATGACGACACGATCGCTGTTAACCCCTCGCCCGTACTGATGATAATGTACTCAGACGAGCACCACACTGAGGAATCCACTGAGACTTCCATCGAAATATGTGCACCAGTTACCCTTGATAAAAAGGGAGACACCGCGCCTCCACAAAATCCATCGGCTACACCTGATATTGCGATTAATGAGACAACATTAATTGATCTGTCAACGTCAAGTCTAGATGATGCTGAAATCAACGTACCTAACACTGACACGTCTGGTGGAATCTCCATATGTGCCTTGCACGCAGCTATTACCAGCGAAGTCAGCGAAGCTGAAACTATGGTTTTAACTTCAAACGACGGAACCGACGTGGAAGTCACCATCAGTTCTCCACAACGACCGCTACTATCATTACTCGACCTCACCCCCTTAAACAGGAGTACAGACTCACCTACCTCTGTTAAACCACTATACTCGAACAAAGGAGACGAGCTCTTTACGCCATTTGACTTAACGGATGTCGAGCTCTTGGAAGCCTCACAAGAAAACGAGGATCTTGCCTCAACAAGTTATTCTGAAGCCAAAAATGCTATTGCATCAAATTTAATTGCAACTGCAACCATTGAGCACGACGAAACCACTTTGGCCGTGAGCTCCTTAAAATCAAACTTGAAGCACATTAAAGCTCAAAGCGCGGTCAAACATCGAGCTGCCGAAATTTTTGATAAAGTTCCCACACGTACCGTCTTTGTCCACACAAAGCCAAATTCCTTCAATGAAAAGGACATTACACCATCAAAAAGGACCTCCCTTAGAACTCTAACAGAGCAAGGAGACCAAAGAAATAACATCGATTGGTCCTACAAGAAAAACGGTGATGTGCAAAACTTAGCAGGGATGCCTCACACTAGTGAATCGACGCGACAAGCCCCCCATCTTGGGCTGCTAATGCATCCCAAATGCGTGACTGACGGCAAACTTAATCACGCGTTACGGCATACGAAGCATTATGCCCAATCACAACATCAAAACACATCATCCGTGCATCCAACAAAAAACAAGAATTTGTCTTCAAACATTCAACCTACCCCAAAAGCAGTTCCGGCAAATGTAACTGGTGATGCAACATCAATACCAGACTCTCATTCAGACTCCATAAATAGTAACCAGTCTAATCTAGGTGAACAGACTGGAGCAGGCCCCAAACCGAGTCTTTCATCAGCAGCAGCAATGCAGATTTATAACAACGTACTAGCCGCATCATCAACAGCACTCTTGCCTTTTTTAAAAATGTACGAATCTTTGCTAGATACTTACAAGGACCAGTCCACACTTATCATTTCATTAAAGGAAAAGATGGATAGTTTTGAGACTGTAACAAACTTTCTACAGGAACAGCTGACTCAGGAAGCCGAAAAGACAATGCGTTGGCAAGAACGCTTAAGCGACCTTGCTGCCCGTCATCATTGCCAAAACGACTCCTTGTCCGACAGCCTTCTTGAGGCGGTGAAATGGATGCGACATTTCTCAACCGAAATCTACTCCAAAACTGAGCACCAAACTACAGACTCAACGCCCACGCGAAACCCTGAATCCCAAAGAATTATAATGCAGGACGCTTCCTTGCAGGCCACAACAAAGACAATAATTCAGACAATAGCGAATCAAACTTCAACCTCATTTGAAAAAATATCCAACTCAGTGATCTCTGCTTCACAACAAGCATCTGCGACCAGCTCAAACAAATCTCCTTCAATTCAGGAAGCTTCCGATTGTGACCATTCAAAAAATCTCCCAACAAATGGCCTTTCATCTCAGCCTCCGGCAATGAAATCTGTGGCCTCCTTTGGCATCTTTCAAGGTCCTTCAAAACAAATAGAAGTAAAAGACTTTAACGCTGTAAAGCACATCAAACGCCAAGCTCAGAACTCACGCCAGACAATACCAAGACCAGGAGTCAAAAAATGCACATCATCTCTGAGCTCTCGAAACCTGATTAGAAATTTGCCAAAGGTCCCCACCCCCGGACTATTTAACCAAGCCAAAGCAGTTAACCAAAATGACTCAGACACTAGGAAAAAACAAACAAAACAGGTAAAGAAGCTCGATGCCCCAGAAGCCCATCCGAAAAAACGTCAAAGAACTGACTCTGATTCAGTAATCGTTACAAACGATTCTCCCAGCTCTACAATCGATATCTGTGACCTATCTACATACTCTGAGGACTTGTCAATCGACCACCAAGACTTGGCTCCAGATTTTGCTCAAGAAACTTTACAATCAACTCACTCACCAACGACCGCGAACGATCCCAATCGATCTACGAACATCGACAAAAATCCAATAAGAACGAGGCCAAATAAGGAACAAAAGTTATCCCATTTGAATCCAAAACACACAAACTCAAATGGGAACAGGCCAGTCCATTATCGTTCTCAGGCATCTACTTCACTGGGTTCTAGTGCCGGCTTAACACCTTGCAAACTCAGATTGCAAAATCTTCATCACGATGATCACGATGTGAACATGAACAGGAAGAACGTGATGAAACTACTCACTTGCATTCCGTCACTACGAACGATTGTGTCAGCAGACATAAGAATTGTAGAATACGCAACGGAACGACGTTGTGATCAAGTGCTTTTGCATATTCCATCTGCCTTAGTACGGAACACTATTCTGCAAGCGGCAAATGATCTACTGAGCTATGGCTTTGACGTCTCAATTGAACCGCAAAACCTGGGCACAAACAATCAGAAAACCAGTCTGCAGTATTCTGCTCCCTGTCATCGTGAACAAAGACACATGGAGCACAAACAGAAACCATCACGAGTAGAATTTCAAAGATCTGAGACAAATCGGATCCTGATGAACAACATGACGCACAGCACAACAGATCGGAATTAGCCATCAGTTCGTGCAATAGAATGCACACGTGAAATTCTCTCTTGGAATACCAGGGGGTCGTCTCACCTATTCAATCGGTTTGATGTCAACCTGGACAAGGCATTTATCATTTGCCTCCAAGAAACTTGGCTAAGTGAACCCCCAATGAGAGATGGCTTTACGACCCTATTAAATCCCGCTGTCAAAGGACCAAAAGGCCGCCCCTCTTCTGGTCTATTAATGATGATTAAAATTAATACATGGTGGCAACCTAAGGCTTCATTCGCTCCAAATCCCTTTATACAAGGCGTCCTATTACAATCAAATCACCAATCTGTTGACGCCAGGTCACATCTGCTCATTTTAAATGGTTACTGGAATCCACATAAAATCAGTACCAAGCTTTTTCTTAGTTCTATGCTCCACATCCTCGATGAGGCAATATTGAAATATAGGAATCTCTCAATCATTTGTGCAGGAGACTTAAATTGTGCTTGGTTTAAATACGAGCGTGAAACACAGAGCTACAAGCCTGCTCTAGACAAAGACATCCCTACCCGTGGCATGTTATGGAGCCGTGCCCTTCGCACAAGGAACTGTTTAATGGTTAATGGGAACGTCATAGGAGACCAACCGCCAAGTCAAACATGGTCAAACAACAAGACCCACTCAATCATTGACTATTTCTGGGCCTCACATAATCTATTTGAGAAAAACCTGTCTCTAACAATCTTGCCTATGTCAACGAGCGATCACAACCTTTTGCGACTTACTTGTCAGCTGGAATGGTCATTGGACACTCGTTACTATGAAATTCCGATTTCAGTGACGGCAGGTGGCAACCGTCTCAGAATAAATAGAAGGAACCTCCAGGAAATAAGACAGAATTTTGTCAACAAAGACGACTCGTTGATTGAGTATATTCCTTTACTCTCCGACTTTGTCACTACACGTACTTCCAACGTAACTATGGGTCATCTACACAAACATGTCTCATCCATGACAATAACGTCGGCAAAAAGAGAAATGCGACGAGACGTGAGGAAGCTAAAGAAACTGATTAAGACCACCGACAATAGAAGCTCTATAATTCAAGACATCCAAAATCGACGACGATCGTATCGTTCCTGGCTTAAATCACAAAAAATCATAATTGAACAAGATAAAGCGGAGTTGCTACTGAAACAGCTAATTCAGAAAAATTCCCGCGAAACTTGGGCCATCTTAAACACTGGGAACTCCAAACATCAGCCAACAACGATAAACGTAATTGCCCCCGAGCAATGGACACAACACTACGCAAAAATCTTCAGTAATACACAACAAGAAGACCAAAATGCTTCAGAGACAAATTCAACTTCTTGGGGGCTACGAGTCACCGCCGCCGACATAAAAACTGCAATACAAGCACTGAAAAACTCCAATGCCGCTGGACCCGACCTAATAACTAACATCATGTTAAAAGATAACGCGGAGGAATGGGCTAAATTGATAGAAATCCTGTTTGTCAGACTGTCCACAACAACAACAATTCCTGGATCCTGGCGAGAAGCAATAATAGTCCCAATTTACAAAAAAGGCAATCGGGCAGACCCATCCAACTATCGCCCGATAGCCTTGTTGGACACCATTGGGAAAATTTTTGCATCGTTTTTACGCTTACAGCTTACGTACTGGTCAACGACAAACTCAATCCCTGACATCCGGCAGACCGGATTCACAAAAGGAGTCGGGGTGGAAGTAAACCTGCTCTTAATGACAATTCTAAAATTGGAAAGCATAAGGGCCAAAACCAAACTGTTCGTAGCCTTTATCGATCTACGTAGTGCCTTTGACACCATTAATCGCTCAAAACTCTGGGCCAAACTAAAGAAATGGAATTGCCCAAGTAACCTGATGGATCCAATAAAAGCGCTACACTCAAACACCTCAATCAGCATTCGACTAAACAACCAAGGTGTTCTCTCCAACCCTATACCAACAAACACAGGGGTGAAACAAGGTTGTCCACTAGCAGCCGAGTTATTCAAACTGTTTATTGCCGACATTCCTGAACACCGGAAAAACGTGAGATATTTTCCTCCAAATTTAAATAACATCGAAGTCGGTCATTTAATATACGCAGACGACATAGTCCTTCTAGACAAAACCCAGATAGGCCTACAACGGCAATTGTCCAACCTTAAAGAATACCTCGACTCCAACGATCTGTCAATAAACATCGACAAGACCAAAATTATCATCATCGGCAAACCAAAATCTAACAATCAACGTCCTTTCACCTGGTATATAAATAAAAAACCACTAGATGTGGTCGATTCAATTAGATATTTGGGGATATCCTTTAACAACTCACTCTGCGAAACTCCGTGGAAAGCAGTCTTGAAAGCCCGAATGGTGCAATTTGGAATTCAAGCCCAGCTTCTGGACAAATCGTATGGCAAATTCGCACTCACCCCAATCCTGAAATTTTATCTGCAGAAAGTCGTTCCAGCGATTACTTATGGATCTGAAGCAGGGTGGTCCATCGAAGCGGTCTTTTGGCAGAAGCTTGAAGCTATTTTTTGGCGACGTGTCTTGAAGTTACCAATCTACATCTCAATGATCCAACTAAGATACGAACTTTCCATAAACTCGCTTCACGCTTGCGTAATATGGAAATCTCTGATGGCTTTTAGAAAAATGATTATGCCATCTAAACCACCTGCCTATCAGCCCTTTTCCATCAGACCTGGCCCGGGGAATTCAGTATTACTCGAAGAGTGGAAACAACGTCTGAAAAACATTCTAGCCCATGCTAACTCAAACACTGATGAATTGATAAAGCGACCGCAATTGGTTAAGAAAAAGGTCGACACAATGCATTGGATCCAGAATTACGACCAACGTTGTAAGATGGTCACAACTCTAGACACCGCAATTGGACAACATAAGTTGGGCGTTCTATGTAAATATTTGACAAACTGCCCTTCCCGCCACCACCGGGCTCAGTTTTTACGAATTCGGTTAAATGCAATCAACACAAAAGCAGCACTGTGGCTTCGTCATTCAAATAAAGTAAACAACGACAGATGCCGCTTCTGCATGAAAGAACCCGAATCCATCGAACATTTGATAACTAAATGCACGCTGCTCACAACAAAACGAGCCTTACACCTAGGCAACTTTTATCCAGCGGATCCAGAAGCACGTGATTGGTGGTCGCAGGCAATGGCCGGAAATGTTGTAAAACTTTGCTGTGCGATAGTCAACTTCATAGACGCACTTGATTTAGAGAACATAGAAGGATGCTCTTAATGGAGAGCTCATCAATCGAACTTTTGTCTACAAAGAAACGGACTAAAGAAAATGAATCTTCGGATGAACCTCGGTTGTAATAAAAGTCTGATGTCGCGGCATTATACTGCGACATATTTCGACTGATATTTCAAAAAAAAAAAAAAAAAAAAATATTAAAGTACCACAGGCGCCTCACAAGAGGGGTCCTGTTTAACACCTAAAACCTATTATATAGACAACATACACAATCAAAAATAGTACAAGTGTTTGGTTTTTTTTTTCTATATGCTGGCACTATAGTGGCCATTAAAATACTTATACACTGGTGTACAGATACAGCACTAGAACAATCCACTGAAAAGGCATTATCTAATGTAAAATGCCTTATGCATTCACTCGTTTGTGACTTATACACTTGGTACTGTATTTTAACTTTTAGAAATGATTTAATGGACACTTTTTTTGATGTTGAAAAGAATCATTTATACACTGAAGAATTGTCTTTACTGCTTCAATAGCCAGATGAAATGTTTGTGCATATTAAACTATGTTTTGTAAAACCACTTCCTCTATAGACCGTGATTGAGTGTGACAATATCAAAAGTATAGACACATTTATTACAAGGCCTTTGTAACATAGACCATAGCAAAAGAATCACAGTAACACTAAGTAAACCAACACAACTCTATCAATACAATGGGCCTCATTACGAGGAAGGCGGCCACGGAATGAACAGTGCCGGTAAGGTACCGGCACCGTTCATTCCCGGCCGCCACATTACGAGGTCTGCAGCGGGTCCTGCAAAGGACGCCTGGCCAGACCAGACGTTAAGAGCGGGACCCGCTAGCAGACTAGGATGCTAACAACGGACCCGTCATTAACGGGCACATTGTTTGCATCCTCCCCATTCCCATTGAGCCCTGTCAGGGCTCAATGGGAATGGGGATGTACCGGGTCCGGGTCCCGCGAAAGGGAATTACCGGGCCCTCCAAGGTCGTGATGGCCCAGTAAGTCCCCTTTTGCGGTACCCGGTTTGGGGGTAGCCATGCCGCTAAAAACGGCATGGCTACCTCCAAACTCGTAATGAGGCCCAATGTATATACAAGACCATTGGGGTCTAAAGGGTTAAATGCACGAAATATGTCGACAACCTAGATGGGAAGGAAACAGGCAGTGCAGATAGTCTTTAGGCCCAGTTCGACATCGACAATACACCTAACTTAGAAGCAGTCCAAGCCCTGAGAAGAGAGGAGCCTTGTGCTCAATAGTACATGTAATGCAAGCGCATGCGGTTGTTCCAATGGGCAAAATAGGGTCTCTTCAGGAGTCTCTAGCAGCTCGGGAAGGTGGATGAGGCGATGCAGAACAAGTTCCCACTATTCAAGAAGGACCTCCACTTGAAGGCAGAGGCAGTTCGAGAGTTTGGGATGGAGTCACTATTTCGCAATAGCAGTGGAAAGGAGAGGGGCCCCCAGAGGCCACTCATGCGTAAAAATAGGCCCTTGCGCTAGGGGTCACCGGTTTGGCTATGGAGTACTCACGGGTCCCCGACACAAGCGGACCAAACTTCGCCAGTTCAGTCCACTTCGCTTTCAGGTTCGAATGCGGCAAAAAGGACGTCTCAGCACCTTTCAGTTCCTGAGATACAGCGATGATTCCCAAACGGGACAGTGGTTATTTCTCCGCTCTGGGTGGATGAATCGACCCAGGTTCACTGTAGCAGGCTTCAGGGGCAAGAGGGTCACAAATGCAGTGGTCTTGAAAAAGACGTTGCCGCGGCAGGGCAACACAGTAACCGCGTTCACTCCGGTCCTGGTGCACTTGTCTCACTTCAGACCTGGGAAAGCCAAGTGTACAAAATTCGGTGTGAGGGTGCTGGCGGCACAGAGCTAGTAATATACCAAGTTTCGAGGGCCTCCTCGAAAAGGCGGTGGTGACAGAGCAAAGCAACTGAGTAAGCTGTTCTGCCCACTGGTTGGCCCAGGGACACTTGCGAGAAAGCTTGCAGGGTTTGATGAAGGTACCGAGAATAGTTGGTCCCACTATTCCAATGGGTCGAAGCGTCTTCGAAGACCTTCTAGGACAACCAGATGCAGAGGGCTCCCAAGGGACGACAGCGGGCTCAGGGTGCCAAACCTTCCAGCGGGTCACCAGCGGTTCCTCGACTCGGCTTCGTAGTTGCAGGATACTTGGATCCTATCCTTTGTTCAGTGAGAACACAGGAGATCAACATGGTATGGGTGTTTTTGGCTTCCTCTTATCCAAAGTTCACTTCGCGCCAAAACAAAGAAGACCCAATGAGAGATCTGCTCACAAACACCCACTCCATACGTGGACCAATCATGGACCATGGTGGTCCCAGGGATTCAGGGCACTCCAGACTCTCTGGCACCCAGGATGTGTATTGGAACCAGACGTTCCAGCCCACATCATGGAGGCGCACACACACAAGGCATGCAGAAGCCCGCGAAAGCATGGGGCTTCGTGGGAAAGTGCATGACCAAATAAGGACCGACCCGGGTCGACTCGACCTGGGGTAGGTGAAGGGGCAAGATGGCCAAAGGACAGGACAAAGAACCTCGTGGCATGGCCATTTTGGAGCCAGACCACCTATTCGTGCCAAACGCGGTTAACATGGCAGGAAAGGGTTAAAAATAATGCGAAAAGATAGCTGCCACCAGTCCTGTCCATGACACATCTGCACACTTCATAAAAAGTTCAGCGAGAGTATCTAGGGCCTTTGGAAATGATTATAGATCCAAGTGTGCTGTATGGTCAATCATGGTAAGATACATTGCACACTTGTTACATGTTGCACAAAAGTTGTAACACGGGAAAAGGTCTAAGGGAAACAAAGTCTCCCAGTACTGACTGTCTTAAGGGCATGTCAGTTTCCCCATAAAAAGTGAGCGAAAGCTCAGAGGAGTGCAGCTGAAGGCTGTGCTTCCCTGGCAAAATCAGTCAATGGTGTCTAAACAGCAGCAAAAGGTTTGGGGGTTGACACATGGAGGGAAAATGACATACAATTATGAAATCTTTCCTAACACATGGTGTTTCTCCAAATCCACACCCGCCTCACTATTAGCAGCATGCCTCAAGGCACTATTATTGGCCTTTTCCTTTAATTAATGGCCTTTTTCTTTTATTAATAAACTACATAAATAATGCCCTCTCCCTTTAATTTCTCCTGACATCTCTTTGCCAAAGGCAATTAATCAGTCTTCTCCTCACTGACAGCCTCAATCAACGTTTGTGTAACCAAATACTTCTCTGACAATTGATACATTATCGTGACAAACTGTCTTTACTTTAACTTTCCTTTATTCATTTGTATTGCGCACCAGGGTACCCGGAGGCTTACCGGCGCAACAAAAAACACAAAACTAGACAGACAAACAGAGTAAAGGAGATGCACATCAACTATCATAATCCCAAGACAGCTGCAAAACCAGAAGTAGGAGAAAATCCACCATATTTATTGAAATAACAATGTTTTAATTGTCTTTTTAATGCATAACCCTAATGCATAACCCTGCCAAGAGAGACATCTTTTCTCACTCACCCACTCAAAATCATTTAAACTTCTGTCTCTTCTCTGACCCGTTTCGCCTTTCTCCTTCAACCCAAAACATTGGGGTTCATTCTATCAGCAAATTTAGCTTACTACATTTCCCAGCTCAATAGCCATGTGTGCGTTCTATCCTTGCTCAACATACGCAAACTTTACCATCACCTCATTTTCATCCTGGAATACCTGAAATAATGCGTCTGTCCTCAGCAACTCGGACTAAAATAAAAACATATACCAAGGCGGAGTGTTGGCAGAAGGTGGCAGCATTTACTGAAGCAGCTGATTTCTTGCAAATTACTTGTGCTCTGGAGTGTTTTTTCAGTTTCCATTACTGTGAGGCAGCCCCACATACTAAACCCTCACTCCCGACGCGGAGCGTCGCAGAGTGTTGGCAGAGTGTGGCAGCATTTACTGAAGTGGCTGGTTTCTTACACATTTCTCGTGCTCTGGAGTGTTGTTTCAGTTTCCATTACTGTGAGGCAGCCCCACCTACTAAACCCCCAGTACCGACGCGGAGCGTCGCAGAGTGTTGGCAGAGTGTTTGCCGAGGGGTTGCCTAGGACCAATTTCATCAGTCACATCAAACACACCATAAACAAAACCATACTGGCCTTGCCTCACGAACGAAAAGCCAGATGAAACAGATAAATCACAGTTACGGCAAGCTGCAAGATCACCAAAACATGGAGGAATGCAGTATAAACACCGAAGTGATCCAACAACGTACTCAACGAGAAGACATGCAGGACCAGCAAGGAAAAGGACACCACAACAGCTCTTGAAGGGCCAAAAGGTACTTTCCATGCTGAAAATGCCCCAAATGCTCCCCCAAAAGGTTCCCCCGCTTACCTGAATGAGCGCAACACAGCCTCTCAGCTGCAGCCGCGGCCTCTGACCCCGCGTGACGCGATGGAGCTGGCGGGTGTACTGACGGGAGCTGCCGCGAGTGGGTCTGGGACGGCGCCTGCGCTTTCGTGTGTTCGGCCGCTGGTGTGTGACAACCAGGGCGGTGCAGCTGCCTCAGTGAGTGGTGTGGAGGATGGGGAGGCTTTGGGGAATGATGCCGAAGAGAAAGATGTGTTCTGAGGGAACAGCGAGGAGGAATCTGTCACCTGTGCACCTCTTATATTCACAACAGAGGAAACAAAAAGGCCCAAAGGGAAGAGCAAAACCTGTCCTGCCCTGCATTTAGACAGTGAACGCCTTTCAAATTACGTTGATGCCATAGGAGAGTCAGCAAAAGCGGAAAGACAGCAAGAACCTAACGAAATCACCAAACCTGAACATGGACAGACCACAAACAAACAGTCAAGCACGCTTATGCAAGCTCAAGGAGCAAAAGACACCAAAACATCCAAAATAGTATGTTCGAACCTGAAAACTGTCACATCTTCAATTACAAACAAACAAAGCATTGCACCCACAAACTCAAGAAAAGCAGAAGAACAACATCAAAACAGCGTGCCTCTTCACTTTCAGAGACAAAAATGATCAAATGGCATTTGAAGCAAAGAGACACAACAGTGTGCTTAGAAAATCAAAGCCAAGGTGCAACCGGAGAAACTGGCAAATCTGTGCCACGTGAAGAGGCAAATTGGCGAGGCATATTTGACAATGAGCTCTTGGTAGCCTCAGGACAATGTAGCTACATGAGAGAAACAGAAGAATCAGACGGATCCTGGAAACTGGAAAAAAGTCTACAGAAACTAAAGAGGGTGAAACCAACAAAATTAGATTGCCAAATATAGGCCCAAACAAAACATCTGAAATAGACCAAAGTGCTAAATTGGCAGCAGAAAAGGATGGCAATAGTAAAACGACCATAAAGAACAGTACAGACTTCACCATAGAGCAAATGCACATGATGATAGATAAAAGTAAAATGCCAAGTTTCCTTAAATATGGAACAAATAGTCAGATGACGCTGAGACATGCACCAGAGAAAGCGTTGTATACACTTACAAGCTCGCCTTTTAAACAAGAGAGCCCAGTACTCTCTCAAGATGAACAACCTGATGAGAACACAAGCCCTGTCTGTCATGCTCCAATTACAATGGACCCCATAAATGACCGATTTTCCACTAAAACATTCACTGTGCAAACAAGGAGAGAAAAAAGACCAATTGTGGAAGTAGAAATAAACAACTCCACGTTACAAATGTCACCAGAGAAGAGAGTGAAATCAATAAAAATGGGGTCCTGGACCTCAAAGACAATAAAGTTACACAAATAAGGAGTGCTCCTCCTAGCCAAAATGTTTCTCACAAAACAAACAGTGGAAAAGGAACGGAAGTTCATACATCAATATCCACAGAAGATTCAGAGTATTCATCTGAAGAACACTGTACATGCCCCGAACAAAGAGGAAACAAACATTACAATAAAGTAAATAAAGCCCCAAAAATATACCAACGTGAGCTGGATCAAATAAAAACAAACAATGGCCTACTGCAAGCAGAGCAATGTGCAAATTTACAGGCAGCAATGACCTCAATGATCAACATAACGCTTGCCCCCTTTCTCAAGCTCTTCGAATCTCTACATGATAACTATGAAGACCAGTCGACGTTGCTGGCACTAATGCAGACAAAATTAACATTTATCGAGTCATATGTTGAGGCAACAAGAGAAAATAGAGCACGAGAAAAAGAATCGGAAAACATCATGCTCAAAACCCTAATTGACTTCATCGAAGAAGCTTAAAGAAGACAAGAGTTCATTTCTAAATTGCTTCAGAGATAAAACAAGCAGTGACCAATGTGCATCAAAAAAGAGAAAGCAGACAAAAAAAAACAGGGATGTGATAAAACAGCTATGACGGATCCTCAATACCTTGAACAGGGAGTTATTGATCTTTCTATGGATCCCCCCGTGGAAACATCTGTTGTGGTTACGCAGACTGCAATAGAATCTTCTTTGCAGCTTAAAACGGGCTCTAGAAGAAAAAGACCAGTGTTTGGAAATGATGAAAGGAAAACAGGATGAAGAAAGACAAATCAAGCTAGCCACGAGCCAACTTCTTACCACAAGGAACTCATCGGAAAGAGAAATTGATTTCCTCCTACAGTTATCCACCTATGAAGGAGATGAAATTTCAGAAGGAGAGAGCGACAGAGACATTAATAACATCACACTGGAAACAGAATCAGAAATAGGCTGTGGAGAGTCAATCAAAGAAAATCACCACTTTGAAACTATGAATGAAAGGAAGACATCTCTAGATGCCAAAGCAGCGAAGGCAAACTTAAAGCGCACCTTGATAAAAACTATGATTGATCATTCGAAACAAACAAGAGCAAGAAAGCCGACTGGCATAGAAAAGCAACAAAGAACTTCTCGTACAGAGAACAGGAAGGGGCACAAACAAATCAATGAATCAAGGAATTAATCTTAAGACACAAAGGAACTTTACAAAATCCTAATAGAGCGCATAACAAAGGCAGACGATGGCTTAATACTGAATCGGGCGAATTTAATGATCCTCCTACATAGTGTACCCCCTTTGAGAGTAATTGAGCACAAAGACATTAAGATTGTTGCCTTTCCTGATGAAAAACAAAACGATAAAATCTGCCTGCATATCACTACGAAAGCAGTGGTTAACCTGCTGACATCCGCTATAGATGACTTAAGAATACTGAGATTCGATCTAAAACAATGCACTAGTGAACAAACACAAAGATCAAGGCAAATTTCTCAACAAACAAAAAAATGTGCATGGAATAATACCCACGCGCTAAATGATAAAATCGACGAAGATTTGTGTGAAAGACCTATCAGATTCTCACCAACGATATTATGGTGCCCAAATGCCCTGCATATTGTTATAAAGGACAGGGACATCAATGAGGAAACAGGAAATCATGAGCAAATGCAGACGCCGGAAAAAAGATTACAAAGGGAAAAATCATGGGATTGGTTGGCAGGAACGTTAGCAAGTACGACACAAATTAGATCGAAAGCACTTGTAGGAGGAAAAGTCTACGCTTTGTGTCTTGGAACACACGTGGCCAAAAACATCTGTTTCAAAAACTGAACAGTGACATAATAAAATCAGATGTCATATGCATACAAGAATGCTGGCTATGTGAAAACCCAATTCTAGATGGATTTACTAGCTACCTTAATAAAGCGTATAAAGGACCTCTTGGAAGACCGTCAGAAGGCCTACTTATGCTCATAAAAAACAGTACAGTAGGAATAGTGCTGAAAGTGACTAATCCATCATTGCTGATTCAAACAGCCCTACTGCAGCAAGAAAATGACAATCAAGGAAATACAGAAATGTTAGCAATTATAAATCTTTATTGGAACATAAACGCGAATGGAGAGGGTTCCTTCCTCAAAATGGTCACAAAACACATAGATGACTTAAGGGCTGATTACGAAAACATACATATTGCCATCTATGGAGACCTTAACATAGACTGCCTCAAAACCATAAAGAACAAAGATCCTCAAATTGACAAGGCACTAAGAACAAAAAAACGGCTTGAGGAAATGAGAATCAGAGACCTGCCAATGGACAAGTACCAGACGACAAACAAGGACATAAAACCTGGGTCTCCACAAAAGCAACTGCAACACTAAATTATTTTTTAGTTGACACGACAACATTTGATAGGATTATTTCACTAAAATTCTTACCTACTAATGTAAGCGATCACAGACCATTAATCCTAATGTGTGCAGAAACAGACAAGAAAAATAAAGAAATTACCGGCAGTGATACATGGCCACAAAAAGTTGATTTAAACAAAATACAACGGACGGTCAAATATGCATCCTGCCTGTATGCTTTCAAAGAACTGCGATTTGATAAAAACTAAACGACACAAACAAGACTGCATATTTCCAAGACAGAGCTAGCAAAAAAGAAAAAACTGGCTAGTGACCTACGTGCCCTGAAACACGAGCCTCCAATTAATTAATAGACTAGAGAAAAAGAAAGCCCTAAAGAAAAAATACCATTAATGGGCAAAATCGCACAGAGCATAATTATACCAAAATGACTTGGAATATATGCTATCGACACTAACTAATAAAAACACCTCTTTTTTTGGTTGCTTGTGAATAATAAAACAGGTACAAAAAGAACCATGCAAATAAACCCAGTTCAAGAAAATGCATGGGTACACCATTTTGAAAGAATGTATAGCCGAAGTATGCAAGAAAAATCCTCATCAAAAGAATCAATGACTACGGAATCTTGGAAAATAGAATTCAACAAAGATGAAATCATGGTAATAATCAAAAAGGCAATAAAAAAACACGCACCCGGGCAGGATGGCATGACAAACATGATGCTAAAAGAAGCCCCGGACCTATGGACAGAATTCTGCTTTCAACTTTTTAGCAGAATCCACCAACTAAGACAAATACCCAAATCATGGAAAAACGCATAGAGTTTCAAAAGAGGAGACAGAACAAAGGTGGAAAATGACCGTCCAATCTCCTTACTGGACATTGTGGGAAAAGTGTTTGCCGGAATCCTGCTAAAACGACTAAAAGAGTAGATAAAATCAACAGAAAACTACGACAAGAGACAAGCAGGATTTGTAGAAAAGGTAGATTGCAGTCTGAACTTACTCATAGTCAGCCTATTAAAAATGAAAGTCCTGAAAGAAAACTAGAAACTCTTTCTAGCATGCATTGATATGGCAGCAGCATTTGACCGAGTGGACCGCCAAAGGCTATGGTCAAAACTCAGCCAAAAAGGTTGCCCTAAAGATCTATTGACACCCATAAAAACCCTACACACAGATACAACACTGCAAGTACGCCTAGACCAAGGAGGTACTCTGTCAAGGAAAATATCAACTAAAAGAGGGTGATGTCCTTGAACCTCCAAGATGATGCTCCCCCAATATCAATGGATCCCCAGTGGGATACCAATTATATGCAGATGACCTGATATTGTTGGACAGAATCCCCCTTGGTCTACAACATTAAATAGACGCGCTTCAAAAGTATGTAGATCAGAACGCGCAGGAAATAAATACTGATAAATCAAAAATTCTTGTTATCAAAAAAACCCAGAACAGATCGAAATAAATAAGTGTTTAAATGGAGCCTTGTCAACAAAATATTTCCGATAGTAAAAATCCCAAAATATCTAGGAATAAAAATCAGTGCCGACAGAGGAGAAAAACCTTGGACTGAACATCTCCAGCTTAAAATCACTCAATTAACAGCACAAGCCATGATCCGAAAAAGAAAATATGGTAAATTTTCTACGCAACCCATCATAGATTTCTACAACCAAAAAGTGGTCCCTACCATAACTTGCGGAGGCAAGACTGGCCTAGGAATATCGTGGGAGATATGGGACAAACTTGATAGTTCTTTTTGGAAGAAAATACTAAGACTACCAAAGACAGTACCTATTGGAGTTCTACGACATGAACTAGGATTGTAATTGTTAAGTAGTCAAATCATTTGGAAAGCCCCGACAACCTTTAGAAAAGTAGAATCACCTGCTTGTCCACCGCAATATAACATCATTAACACAGGAAATGGAAGATCCGATTTCTGGCCACTAATTTCATGGAGAGAAACATTTATGGAAATACAAACTGACCTAAAAGTAAGACCTTATGGAAGCAACCGAAAAAAACAAAGACATTACTCATGTCCATTGATTGGTCAGAAACAGAACATATTCGAAGGTCCTCGAAAGTACACACTTTATCAGAAAAACTAATAGGCCTTCCTGGAACAACGCCAGAATACCTAAAAAAAAAAAAAAAAAAGCATAGAGACCTGATGCTGAGATTTAGGCTAAATGTCTTGAGAACAAAAGAGAACTTAATGAAGTATGGCATAACAGACAATAACAACTGTCGCTTATGTGGACAAGGTGAAGAATCTCTACGACACCTAATTCTATTCAGTAGAAAGTTTAGGCCGGAAAGAACAAGGATACTGTACGACACTCTAGCACCAAGTTGCGGATTGGACCCTGACCTATGGTGGGAAGCACTCTACGGTGGAATAAATCAGAAAACCATAAGAGTGCTGGGCATTTTTCTTGAAACCATGATGAACAAATTGGAATGTGTACCAGTAAACTACCAAAAACAAGGGGAAAGGGAAAAGTGAATAAGAGCCAAGAATGAAAATTGATAAAAATACAAGGAGGCTCCTCAAATGCCCAATATATCCCTCACAGTGTAAGGAAGATCAAGACTGAAATGGACACGAGACAAACGTTTCTTGGATCTTGTATGAGAGGGAAATGAATTTAAAGCAAAAGTTTGTAATTTTACTGAATGCTAACAAATAAAAAATAAAAAAAATACCTAAGCACCCCTGACTACTCTTTCCAAGCCTACGAAAAAGTCTTCACTTTTGCCAACTGCAGTCAGTTAATCCTTATAAAATCCACCTCCGCCTCTCCATAGAGTTCACAAACACGCTGGCTCATACTGTTACCACAGGTCCCTATCTAGGTTTATCCTTCAGGAATGCATTCCATTCATGACCTTCCCCCACCCACCACTAGTGCCTCCACTTAGTACAAGGCACCAGACATCAAACCACAGGCTACTGCCCTGGATTACAACCCCCACATCACCTCACCACTGCAATACCTTCTGCACCTTCGCAAGATTCTCATTTTGCCTCACAGGCACCCTCCACTGGAACTTCCTCCAATCCTTTGGCTTAAGTGCTACACCAGCACCGTGGGCTCCTTCAAAATAGCCAGCCACTAAATATTATGGGCTCTATCAGAAATTAGGTGGTATCCCGGCATTAAATCCGCTGGAGTACCGCCTAACACAATTACTTTTTTTTTTTTTATTTTTTTTTTAAAACCTTTATTTTTGGTTTTTGTGTAGTCCTGTAACGACATAATAACAAATACACACCCACATTAGGGTGGACTTAACTCTGCGCCATGTCCCACACACCTGTCCTCCTCCCACCGCTCCCCTCCCCACCCCCTCGCTCGGCCCATGATTCTACTGTTCGTGCTATCTTGTTTCCAGGTCGATGTAGCATGGAAATAGTGCTGCTAGTCCTGTGCCTTCACTGAGACCCTTCTCTTGTGTCTGAGGCAACTGGTTGGCTGGTAAAGACCTCCTCCGATTCTCTTAGCAAGAATGTTATCAACGGTCCCCAGATGTCTGGAGGTCGGGCATGTAGGGGAAGTAGCTTGACAAAGTCTGTTTCCACATCCTGGCAGTAAAGGATATCTTTGCGCCAGGCGCTGAACGATGGAGGGGGGCCTCGGCCCCAGGACATGGCCACTCTCCTTCGGGCCAGTGTCAACAGAAGACCTGTCAGTTTCCTTGTCGGGGCAGCGAGCAGCCTCGTCATACCCAGCAATGCCGCAGTCTGGCTCGGCTGTATCGCCTCTCCCACTATTGCTGCAGTTGTCTCCAAGACTTGATTCCAGAATGGTGTTATTTCGGGGCAGTCCCATGCCAAATGGACGAAGTCTGCCGAATGTTCCCCACATCTCTCACATTTCGCAGCTGTTTCAGGGTGATGTTTGTTCGCTTTCGCAGGTGTATAGTAGGTCTGGTGTAGGAAGTTGAAGTGGATTAGTTTAAAGCGTGTGTTGAGGGCGATTTTTTGAGTCTGCTTCAAGATGAAAGTCCAGTCTTCCGCTGATATTGTACTGTGCAGGGCTCTTTCCCATCTGGTCTTTGCTTGGCCGAGTTTAGGTGATGTATCGGTAGTAATAGCTTTGTAGATTTGTGACACTAGCTTGCCTTCACCCTGCGCTTGAATGGCGTTGTGAAGTAATTGCCAGGTCCGTGGCTGTCTTGGGAAATCTGGTAGGATCGCTTGAAATGTGTAACGGGTCCTGAAGTAGAGGAATACATCGAGTGCGGTGGTGCCTCCTTTCGCTTTAGCTTGTTGCGGAGTTATAAAGCCGTCTTCTGTGAAGAGATCCCCCAGAGTCTCAATTTTCAACTTTTCGGCCCACTGATGAAACACTTTTTCAGATGTGAGTGGAACTCCTGGAATGAATTTAACTGGTAACAGTGGGGAGTATCTCGTTTTTACCCCTTGCCTTTGGGCCAGTCGCAGCCACACTCTGTAAGTTGAGAGCATTACGTTCATGGTGGAGTTGGGAATGGGAATTTGACTGAAGATTACTGCGGTTAACAGATTCGGTGTTGCCAGCGCCCGTTCCACCTGAACGTGGGGTCTGATTGTGTGGGAGGCGTACCAGTGACTGAGAAATTGTGCTTGCGCTGCCCAGAAGTACTTTTCCAGGTCCGGGAGGGCAAGGCCACCACTTGTCACCGGAAGTGTTAGCGTTGCATATGCCACTCTGGCCGGTTTATTTGCCCATAGGAGTTCAAGGACCATGCTCTTCAGTCTCTTCAGATAAGTTTGAGGAAGGAATATTGGAATATTGGAAAACAGGTAGAGTAATTTTGGTAGGATCACCATCTTAACTAGGGAGACCCTTCCCCAGAGCGTTAGTGGAAGGGTCTTCCATCTTGTCACTTTTTCCTGGAGGGACTTGGTCACCTCTTCGTAATTGTCTCGGAACACCTCGTGATAGTTCAAGGACATTTGGATTCCCAGGTAGCGGACATTGGACGTTTTCCAAGTGAATTGGAAGTCATCTACAAAGGGTTTGGTGGCTGGAGTCAGCGGGAAGATGATGGACTTTGACTGATTGATTTTCAGGCCAGAGGCTGTTCCAAATTTGATTACTTCCCTCATGACAGGGTTCAGGTTCTCTTCGGGATTGCGGACGAGTAGGACCACGTCGTCTGCGTAGAGGGATATTATGAGCTTGTGTGGTCCGATAACAAGACCTCTTTGTTGTCGATGTTCTCTTAGGATGGAGGCCAGCGGTTCCATCACCAGGGCGAAGATCAATGCTGAAAGTGGACAGCCTTGTCTGGTGCCTCGCTGGAGTATCACTGGAGCCGATTTTGCCGTGCCTATAATGATGTTGGAGCGTGGCTCGTTGTATAATAACGAAACTAGTTTGACAAAGCGGGCTCCCAGACCCATTCTGGTGAGTACAGCGAACATAAATGGCCATTCCACCGAGTCGAATGCCTTTTCAGCGTCGAGGAGGACCGCTATTGCTTGAGTTGAGGGATCTAGTGCTTCAATGACGCTGAACAGCCTCCTGATGCCGAAGGTCGTGTTGCGGCCAGGAATGAAGCCTGCCTGGTCTGCTAGGACGAGGGTGGGCATCAATGGTAGTAGCCTGTTGGCAAGCACTTTTGCGAGTATTTTGTTGTCGAGGTTGAGGAGGGAGATGGGCCTGTACGACGCACAATCCTCTGGTGGCTTGCCTGGTTTATGCAGGAGGATGACGTTGGCCTCACGGGAGGAATGGGGGAGAGTCTCCTTTTCTAGTGCTTCGGCATATACTGTCGCCAGGAGGGGGGCGAGGGTGGTGGCGAAGGCTTTGTAAAACTCTCCTGTTAGGCCATCTGGGCCAGGAGCTTTTGAGCTAGGGAGGGATTTGATGGCTTCTGTGATCTCCTCTTGTGTGATTAGGTCGTTCAGTGGTTCCCGCAGGGAGTGCTCGACCCAGTATAACTCTGCGTCTTCGAGGTATTCCAACGAGACTTGTGGGTCGTTGTTGTGGCTGTTGCTGTATAGGTCTTGATAGAAAAGCCTGAATTCCTCTGCTATGTCTTCATCAGTGTGGACGAAGTGTCCCTGCCTGGTCTGAATCCTTTCAATTGGCGCTAGTTTATTGTGTGCCTTGACCAGATTTGCCAGGAGGGCGCCCGGTCTTTGACCCTCGCCGTATTGTCTGATTAGGCTGTTGCGGTTTAGAAATTTCACTTCTCGATCTGCTGCGCTATTGAATTTTTGTAGCTCTTCTCTCAGAGCGACTGGTATGTTCGGGTTGGTTGCGCTCACGCGCTGAAGTTCGAGTTGTTTTAGTTTCCCTTCACAAATTGTCAGCTCCCGTCGTATAAGTTTCAATATGCCATTTTCTTTAGCGTGGCAGACCCCTCTGACGAAACACTTTAGAGTTTCCCACAGTGTGCTGGGTGAGGCTACGGAACCTGTGTTGACTTCGAGGAACACCGCAATCTCTTCTCTTAGTTCGGCAGCGAACACCTCGTCTCGCATTGAGCCGGTTTTGAAGCGCCACCGCTGTAGAGGGGGGTTGGGGCATGCTGGGTTTAGTACGAGAGTCACCGGGGAGTGGTCTGAGAGAGTTCTTGGATGGATATCACATGGGTCGCCTGTCCATGGGCCGTTCACAGAGATGAACAGATAGTCGATCCTGGAACTCGAGTTGTGTACGGCAGAGTGGAAAGTATATTCGCGCAGCTCCCCTTTAGACGTTCTCCATGCGTCTTTCAGATTGAATGCTTTGCAGATTTCTTTTATTTGGAGGCTGGCTTTGGATGGAGATTGCGGGGTTGTTCTAGATCTGTCTCTCACCGGATCCATCACTGTATTCATATCTCCGCCCCAGATTATAGTCGCTGGTTCATGAGATGGTAGACGGGAAAGTACCCAGCCGAAGTTGTCGGGGCCGTCTATGTTCGGTGCGTAGGAGTTAACAAAGGTGATTCTCTGACCTGCTATAATGCCACTCACCAGAAGAGTTCTCCCTTCGGCGTCTTTTGTGGTGTGGACAAGCCGAAAGCTGATCCTTTTGTGTATTAAGATCGCGACTCCTCTGGAGTAAGATGAGTACGATGAAAAATATCTATGGCACCCCCAGCTCTTGGCCCACTGGTGATCCTTCTCCGGGAGTAAGTGAGTTTCTTGAAGCATGGCAACGTCGACTTCATGTCTTCTAAGGTACTGGAGGATTTTTCTGGTTTTGGATGGGATGTTGCCTCCTCTTATATTCCAGGTTATGATTTTGAATAGAACTGATCGGGGACCATTTTGATTCGTTTTTTGTTCCTTTTGGTCCTGCTTGGAGGTTCAATGGATGGACGGTGAGATAGAGGTGGTGGTGAGCGGAGGGGGCTCAGGGTCGGAGGATGGCGTGGAACTGGTGGCGCAAAACTTGGCCGTTTCCTACGGCTAAACTGGGGTGAGGATGTACACCTCAACTGGAGGTGGTATGGTAACTGTGACTTCCCTCCCACACGCGGGTAACCCCCAACTGACCCGCAAGGTTCCCTTTTCATAACTAAACTGAACAGGTTGCTGTGCTTGGGGCACTTGTGCCTCCCGAGAGGGAAGGGTGGCTCTCCTTTACACTAGGAGTTAGTCTCTGCGGTATTAGGTTTATGTCTTGTTACCTAGGATATGGATTCTGTTTCCTTGGGTGTCTGGGTTGAACGTTATGGCGGTTCTCTGCGTCTTTGGTGTTCACGCTGCGGTCTGGAGTTATTAGCGGCGGATCTGTAGCCGGCGTGATCCAGGTAGTCGCTGGCTTCCTCAGGCGTGTGGAAGAAGAGTGCTTTCCCATCATGTTGAATGCGAAGCTTTGCTGGGAAGAGCATTGAGTATTGTATTTGATTGTCTTGCAGCCTTCTCTTAACTGTCGTGAAGGAGCGCCTCAGTGTTTGAACGGTAGGGGAGAAATCTGGGAAAAATTGAATTGGGTCTCCGTCATATTGAATTTTCCCTTTTTCTCTGGCAGCCTTGAGTATCGCATCTCTATCTTTATAATTTAATAGTTTTGCAATAATCGGCCGTGGACTTGCGCCTGGGATTGGTTTGGCGCTCGGAATTCTGTGGGCTCGTTCGACTACGAACAATTTGGAGAGGATCTCTTTCCCGAAAAGGTCTATGCAAATCTGTTCGACATGGTCCTCCATTTTCGTTTGGAGTTGTTGTTCTCTGAATCCGATGATTCTGATATTATTCCTTCGTGAGCGTCCTTCTAAGTCTTCATTCTTGGCATTGACAGACTTCATCTGGGACTCGAGGGCGGTGACTCGTGTGGCAAGGCCTGTTGCGCCGTCATCCAGGTCGGATACTCGTTGCTCCACCGTGTCTAGCCTGTCGGCGTGCTTGTCGAGGCGATGTTGGAGCAGGTCTACTTTCGATGATAGGTTGTCGAGTTTACTGCCCAAGTCGCCGATTCCCGCTTTGAGGTCCATCAGGATTTCTCTGATATCGAAACATTGTAGTTGTTCTTCTGGCGGGGACGTAGTGGGTGTTGGTGACACTACTCCGCTCGCCTCGGAGTGCGGTTTGCTGGTGGAGCCAGACTCAAAGTTCAGTTTCTTTTGGGATTTGTCTAATTTCCCCATATTAAACTTTCTTCTGCTTCTGGGCACTCAACAATGGGGCCGACTGGTAACTGTGGGCCAAACACTGGTATTTGAGTGGCGTCTATTGGTTTCGTTGTGGTGTTGCGCTGGGGCAGCTGCCGGGTCTGCGCTGGGCTGCTATTTGGGGGTGGTTTGGAGTGAATTCCTTGTGAGGTGGTTTTTCCCCCCTGATTCTGTAGGGCCTGCACAAGCCGTCCTTTCTCTTTACGGCAGTGATCCTTGGGTCTGTGGTTGGCTCGGGGGTTGGGACCACCAGAGTTACTTTGGTTAGTGCTGTTCTCGTGGGGGGAGGCGACTTTTGAGGTTTTCAGACGGGATCGCTGTGTTCCTCTGGCTGCCGATATTCTGGGCGTGAGCCGTCGAGTGTTTATCGAGCTGCAGTGTAAGGAGTCGTGGCACGTTAGGCCCTGTATCGTAGCCAACCTCCTAATGGTGATCTTGTCAGTCTGGGTCTCCTCTGCTTGCCGAATTATGCTATATGCTATGGGGCGCAGAGGGTCTCTGAACTGGGCTCTGCAAATCGGCGGCCTTGGGATTTGATTGTATTGGCCCTGGCCAAATGGGCTGTTCGCTGTGGCTTTCGCTGTGGCCGCGGGTGATGGTGGAGATATCCCCGGTTGTTCGGAGCCGGTCAAGCGCGCTCTTCGTATTGGAGGGACGCAGCCGGTTGGGCGTTGGAGACGGTTGCTGGCGAGGCGTACCCTGCTATGCCTCCTTCATTCACCGAGGGATTTGACGGGGATCGGGAAGGTAGCTTGCGCACGCTGGGGGGAGCTCCTACCTGGGTGCTCGGCGAGAGCACCACCGCTTGTCGTCCTGCTTCTTGGGCGTCGGCTGGGCCGTTGCAGGGACGGAGACTGTGTGTCTCTTGGCGCCACCGGCGCGCACGTCTACCCGCTGCTTGACGCGGCCCAGCTCTTCAACTCCACGGATCTCTGTAGGTTCTGGGTGTCGGGTGACACATCAGCGCCGCCGCTCGAGCTTCGAAGGGGAGCCTTTGCGCCTCTTTCTCGTTCCTTCCTCCGTCCCAGGCTCACTGCCGGCACGAACCGCAGGCCTGCTGCCTGGCCGGGACTCGGCCGCCGCTTCCCCGCCAAAGACAATATCGGGCTTAAAATGTTGTTCGGTGTCTCCTGAAGGCTCCAGTCTGTGTTTGCGGGAGAAATGAACACCGCAGAGGGAAGGATGTCGCAGGATTAATGGAGAGCCACACGGAGCTCTCTAGGAGGCAGCCATCTTGGATGGCTCTCTAGCGCCCTCTTCCGCCTAACACAATTACTGTTACTGCAACTTGGTCCGGCCGGATGCCAAGTTGCGGTGGCGATGTAAGTCCCCATTTTGTTTTGTCCCTAGGACTCAATGGGGCATTTTTGATGCAATTACTGCAGCAGTAATTACGCCAAACTGCAGCAGTGGATCCCGCACGAGCTGCACACATACCCGGTGCTCACACGCACCTTTGACTCCCTCTACCCTCTCTACTGATCTGAACTTCGGTTCCCAAGGGCGTTCAACCTACAAGCGCCTTCAGACCATACCAATGGTATATAAGGCGCTATATAAATGCAAAATAACAATAACAATAACCAGCTGAAAGTTGGCACAATCACCACCAGCTGACAGCTGGAGGTGAATCCTCCGGGTTTCCCCCAAATTCGGGATTATGTGGATCAATAATGTGGTGGTAATAGCGCTACCACCGCATTTTTACGACTACGCCCAACCCTTGATGAGGTCCTATGTCTGTAAACCTGAAGAGCCCCTTTGTTTAGATGCTGCATCCTGAACACAGTAGTTTGTGAAATACACCTGCAGTGTCATTTCTTAACGCTTTGAAGAGTCAAAGTAAAATGTAAAGCAAGGTGCAAGCACTTTACGCCTTAATGTTACACTTTGTTGAGTTATAATGCTTTTTGGAGGCAGTGTGAGGGCACGGAACACGATATACATTTGTGCTGTGCGTTCCTACTCTGTCTGCACCAATGCTTTCTGCCATCATGTATTTTCATGCTGACGGAAAACAAAAGGACTCCTATGGAATCCGCCTGAGTTTACCAACTGGTAAAAACCGGTGGAATCCATAGGAATCAACTGAAAATGCCATCTGCAGAGCGTAATTTGCAGGCGGTATTTACATGTTTACCAAAATGGATTGGAATTGTGAAAAATAAAGGCGATTTTGCCTGTGTCTTTACACTTCATTTTCAAAATCAAACGGAAGCGGTACCCTTCACTGCAATCGACGAGAGCCATTTAGAATGCAACCCATGGACTTGTACACATATTCTCATGTAACTCAGCAATTACATTGGAATGTCTCACTCACCACAGCTTCTTTCCAAAACACTTGTTTTCATTTAGAATCTACCACGTTCGTATGTCCCGTTTGATACCCAACTTGCTCAAATCACACCAGGTCAATTAAAAGAAGCGCAAATAAAGGAATAGCTATTTGTGTGGGTATCTTCATTGAATTCATAAACACTAATCTCCACCCCTGTATGGGATTTTAAAGCTGATACTTAAAAACTGAGAGAATACTCTCTTAAATTATGATAAGACTTATAACCATAAACAGATTCAACAATATTTTAACCTATCTGGCTCAAGTGTTTCCGATTATCACACACCCAAATTCAACTGTGTGCCTCTAGAGTTTATTGTCCTACATGGTAAGCCCCAAACCAAGAAAAAAAAGGGCAATTGCTAGACAGCAGAAAGCAGTTACTAACTCTCATCACACTGCGCACTGACAATTGAAGTTCGTTCTTTTTTGCGTCCCTGTGAGATGAGCGTAGGAGCACAGCTTTCAAAGGCATTTTTCCAAGTGAATTTTACTTTTTTGACAAAGATTTTACCGCACCAGAGGACCCTTAGTGTTTACCTTCTAGATAGGACACTTTTAAAGTGAAGGTGGGTGTTTTACCTTTTTCTACAGTCACCTTCTCTGTCCTTAGTTGGAAAGATGCAACATTTTGACAAATGTACCTCATGTTGAGGTAAGAAATGTGTAAAAGATGACTATGGTCTCTGCATTGGTTGCCCACACCCAACAGCCACACTGTGGAGGAATGCCCAATTTGTCAAGAAAATGCCCTACAGAAGGCTAACAGATAAAAAGAGGATAAGACTCAGATCACACCTTTAAAGGGATAAGGCAATTTTCCCTCTGCTTCTAAAGGCTCATGTGCCTCTAAAAAGCAGAGATTGGTGGTCTTTATAGCAATATACCATATGACACCCCCAGGGTTCCCTCAGACCTTCACCACGGGAAACGCTCGATATCGAGGGACTCAGTGGCAAAGGAGTGAAGATTGAAAGCAACGCAGCACATGCTTACCGTCACTGCACATAGGCAGAGATATTTTGTGTCTATGAATCGCAATGAAGATCTCAGGATGGAGAGTCTAATAATCTTAGATAGCTCGTCTTTTACAGAGAGTTCAGTGTTAGTTGTTGTTTCAAAAGGTGATATCGACTTCAAACCTTTACCATTATGAGGACACAAAATGGCTCACTGGTGGACAGGGTGGTGACGAAGAGAGGATGTGTGTGTTCAATATGTACCTACTGCAAATAAGGTCAGTCACGTCCCTGCCATACACAGACAATTCAGGCACTAAATGGTTGTGAGTAGTGTACCGGGGAAGAGTTGGGAAAAGAAATAGGTGGAGGGAAATATCCTGCTGGGACGCTATGCTTATAACATGTTTCTGCAATAATGTACCTGCAGGGTTCAGCACTCAAGCTCAAGGCAAGCCTATTGGTGAGGCCCCAGCAGGATTCACAAGCCGAAATGTACTGTTACCAGCCTTCAGCCCAGCAGATATACTGTTCCTCACAGCCATTCCATCAGGTGAGAGGAATGCTTATAACATATTGTTGCCTAAACTGGGCACGTACTTTATCCCCTGACCGCCCAACCCTACTGTGTCCTTCCTTTATCCATCTGTGTGATTCTTGCATTCCGCTGCGTCTCTCATGCATCTTAATGTGTCCTCATGCATCAGACTGCCCAAGTGTGCAATCAACTTTACCATGCCTGCCACTGACAGTACAACCTCTGCATGCTTTTACTTACTCCCTTACTTTCTCTCCCATTTTCAAATTGCTTGAGTACTTTTCTGGGAATATCCACTAGTATACACACTAGTTGCTTGGTACTCCTCCAAAAGAAATGTGACTACAGAAACATGCAGCTCTTCATCTCAGCAACATCTAAAGGAGGTGCATTGTACTTAAGAGCAACATTTGGACAAATCGACACGCACATGAACCATAGTGCTTGCGTCCAGTATTTAAATCATGCAGTAGCTTAAAAAGAATTGAGAGGTGCTATTTCAATTTTAAAAAATCCAACAAAACTTAAATACAATGTAAATATAATTATATGTGCACATAGTCTTAGAGGGAATTAATGAATGAATGTATTCATTACTTTGGCATACAATGTAGAAACGTTGTCTGGAGTTGCCTTTCCAAGATGGCAGCCACTGTTAAGCAAGTGAAACAGAATGCGCTAAGAGAGATGTGCGGATGATCTTATTGGGACAAAAGTGCACATTGTATCTCAGGCGAGATAACAAGTGCAAATTCCAAGTGCTATTCTTAAGGTCATGTGATGTGGCCGGGCTTGTTGGACATCCTGTCCTGGAACTCGCATTTCCCCGCATGGCAAAATTCATCATTTATTACATTTAAGGTGTGCAACTTCAGTACGGATTGATATAGAATAACTTCTTAGATTGTATAAGGAGGCTTGCAGGACAAGACCACTGAATGATGGGACTAATGGACAAGAAGAACAAGTTACTTGCCCATGGTAACGTTCTTTCAACTGGATGTTCCGCCCACGTAGTCCTCATCTGAAACACACTTGTGTATAGGCGCGTTATAAATGCCATATCATATCATATCTTATGATAATTCCATATCCTGCTTCAGCTGCTTCAGACATTTTTTCATGTAGAGAGCGCTGCACGACGATCCCTGTCGACTCCAGGTCCCTTGGAGGCCTCCGTCTCGATGTCGACGTCATCGATGATATAAAGCGTGCACAGCAGCCGTTGCCTTCAGTTAAATTTTTTAAAGCGTTTATAGTGTGAGACCGTAAAACAAATCCTTATCACGGTCTAGCCCTCCTGGGTAACCATGCACCGGTCTTAGACAATCTTAGACAATCTCCTAGGGGGGTGTGGATCACTATACTCCCCCTGCTTTCGTATCTCAGGGCCTTTGTGCACTGTGTTACTCCTATATTACGCCTAACAACATACACCTATCTTACTCCTATGGACACCAAACACAAGACACAAACAAAACACAAGAATCGATTCAATTATAACAATAGAATACATTTATTTATGCACAGCAAAACATGATGCAAACAATACTAAAACTATGCAAATCTCAACTTTGCACCTTTTATGCTTCTGGTGCAAATCTACCATGCAATAACTATAAGCCTTACAGGTTTCTAATGCAAGCCTGTGATTCTAATGCAGTCTAATGCAAGCGTCAGCATCCAGCAATTCTCTCCTTCATGCAGGATTAATCCTCTCCAATCCACACCATACTTCACACTCTCTACCTAAGACAATCCCTGTCTGATTTCTCCTTTCCCAAACCCAAAGCTCTTTGTGTGAGTGTCTGTTCTAATCAACCAGTTTAGTCTATGCCATAAACCATACTTCCCATTTGCATGTGCCTCTCTCCCCTCTCCAGCTCGCTCTTTGTCAAGTCTCTCCAAGTCTCTCCTCTCCCGCTACTCTGCGACCAGCCAGTCATTCAGAGCCAGGCCTTGGTCTCTCTCTGCCAGATCGATCTCATCAAGGCCTCATCAGATTCTGCTGTACCAAGACACCTCTCCCTCATTGCATCTAGCACCATCTCCAACAGCAACTAAAAACAGCAACTCCCATCTCCCCTGGTTATACTATTCCATTACGCACTCATTCCCCCTGGTTACTTTAAGCATTCCTTTGTTTCTCTGTGTGTCATCATTCTATATTCAGGCAGTGACTGAATGTCTGTGTAGCATGTTCTTTCGTGTTCTGGTCACTGCGTGTTCTGTGTCAATGTGACATTTCAAAGCATATCTACTAGCGCATGGCCTTCTAATGCCTGCAGTGCCTGACTCCTATTTCTCCATTCATACCCATTCAATCCACTGTTGCTTCACAAAATCCTCTTTCCGTGCCTGTGTGCAAAGCCTCTCCTTGCCTGAAAAGGCTCTTCTCCCATCTCCCCATGTGGCGCTGCCCCCCTTCCTCTCTCTGCGAAGCACAGAGCTCAAGCTGATAAGCCAGGCCCTCCCTACTCAGACAAAGGTGACCTCTTATGAACCAAACTGTTTACGAATTCCTTCTCACAGTGTACCATAATATTTCGCACTGCCGCGGCGCTCCTCTGTCTCCATCAGAAATGGCTTTATAATGCCAGCTAAATGCTTTCCAACGTTTACGCTTTCTTCTCGCAAACCGAAGCGCTATCTACCTAATGCAAACATATTCTAAGTGCACACTCTACATGCATACATATGTACATGTCAGTCTCTGCATGTGTAACTACAAATATAACAATGCCTCATTCTAAATGGCTCTACATGGTATTTCAAATATGACAGTGTGTCATTCTAAATGCAAATTGCAAATGCATACAAAGTGGCAGTCTAATAGTGTGGATAGTGTCTACTTCAGTAATGTACAATGGATAGCTTAAACAGGATGCAATAATGGAATGATTCCATAGCAAAGAGTAAAGATTGGGTAATTGTTCTGTAACAAAGAGTAATGATTATCTAATGATAACAAATCCAGGCTCCTCCTTTTATCAGGTTCTACAATAGAATATCCTAAACCCGACAGTTACTCCTCCTGAAAGAGCGAAGACTGCAATCACATGGAAAATGTTACTGCGGGGCAGTTTGGGAGGGGCTATGAGGAGTACGTGGGAGGAACATCCAGTCGAAAGAACATTACCATGGGTAAGTAACTTGTTCTTCAAATGGATTGTGTCCTCCCATGTATTCCTCATCTAAAGGATAAGCTCCCAAAGCAGTGTATGTATTCCTGGAAGAGGGAGTGAGAATTTTCAGACTCATGTTAATTTAGGAGTTAATTTAAAGGTCTGTGTGCACAGAATGTAACACCTCCTCCCAAATGAAACTTCCCCGCTTGAGGGAGAGTCCAGATGAACAAGTTACTTACCAACTGTAATGTTCTTTTGACTGGATGTTCCTCCCACGTATTCCTCATCTTAGATAATCTGGCAGCTTGCTGCTTCTTTCTTTGGAATTTTTTTTTTGCCAGAGGGCGCTGTGCTCAAGGCTGCGTAGTCTTAGTCCCTCGAGGGCCGCCGTCAAGTGTCGACGTCATCCGTCGTATAAAGGGCTCGAGCCGCGCCGTTGGTCTCAGTTCTGTTTTTTCTGTGTTAATGGTCCTATCAGTTCTATCAGGCATCGAAGGATGTCCGGCTCTTAAGGAAGTACAAGTGCAAAAAGCGTAAAAACTGTACGGAGGGGTAGGTTGGGAGGGTCGATGAGGAATACGTGGGAGGAACATCCAGTTGAAAGAATGTTACAGTTGGTAAGTAACTAGTTCTTCGAATGGATTTGTGTCCTACCACATATTCCTCATCTTAGATAGACTCCCACAGCAGTTGCAATTTGGAGGAGGGAGTACCAGAGTTTTTAATTATGTACTGAATGAAGGATGGCTTTTGCAAAAAGGCCTCCTTGGTAAGAAGTGGACAGGTGTGCATGGATGACCAGGTGGCCGCTGCACAAATGTCCTACACAGGAACGTCCCTCTGAAGAGCCGTGGAAGTTGCTATGCCCCTGGTTGAACGAGCCCTTAATCCATCTGTAGGCTCTTTCCCAGACAACCTGTAACATTCAAATATTCATAGGATTATCAATCCTATGAAAAAGGTTTTTTTCGACAAACCGAGGCCAAATTTGTGTCCAGTGTAACCGCCAAATAACTGATCAGTTTGTCTAAATCTTTCAAGTCTAGAGATATATAAGCTGAGAGCCCTTTTAGGGTCCAGCCTGTGGAACCTTTCCTCCTCTTTACTAGCGTGCAGAGGAAGGTAAAAGGAAGGTAAAGTAATCTTTTGTGACTGATGGAAATCTGGAACTATTTTAGATAAGAAAAAAGGGTTGACCTTCAAAATAACTTTATCTTTGTGGAAAATGGTGTGAGGAGGCTTACAAGAGAGCGCCTGCAACTCACTCACCCTGCGGGCTGAAGATAAAGCCACTAGTAAAACAGTTTTAAAAGTTAGGACCCTTAAAGGGCAAGAATGTAAAGGCTCAAAAGGGGCATACATAAGACATTTTAAAACTAAATTTAAGTCCCAAATGGGAACCTGAAAATGTGTAGGAGGGAACACATTTGTTAACTAAAGGCATTTTAAAATACAAAACTACTTCTGAGGAGCGCTTGAAGATAGATAGCGCTGCTAAATATCCTTAAATAGTACCAACTTGGAGCCCCAAGTTGGCCAAATGTAAAAGAAAGGAAAGCACCATGGGAGTGCTACATTGAAAGGATCCCCATTCTTATTCCTGCACCAGTTACTGAATTTTTTCCAACAACGCCGGTACAAGGATTTTGTTGCTGGCATTCTAGCCGAAAGCAAAATGTCCATAACGTCGTCCGGAAGGTCCCAATCCTTATATCTCAGCCTCTCAGAAGCCAAGCGTGAAGGCTGAGAGCTTTGACCTCTGGATGGAGAACTTGACCTTCCCTTTGCGAGAGGAGATCCTCTCTTTGTGGAAGACGTATTGGATGGCAGATGGACATGTCCAGAAGGTCCAGGGTACCACGTTCTCCTGGCCCAATCCGGGGCAATTAGGATCATGGTTTTCCTGAACTTTCTCAACCTCCTGATTACTTGAGGAATCACAGGGACTGAAGGGAACGCGTATAGGAGTGGAAATATCCAGTCCACCACGAACGCGTCCCCTAGAGCTCCTCTCGGGGGAAATTCCCTTGAGCAGTACAGTTTTCACTTTCGGTTGGTACCGGTCACAAACAGATCCACTTGAGGGGTTCACCAAAGGGCGAAGATCTCTTGAAGGACTTCCTGAGCTAGTTCCCATTCGTGGGAGACTGTGCTCTGCCTGCTCCGAGCATCTGCCGCAGTGTTTTTCTCTCCGGCTAGATGAATTGCCGATAAAAAGATTCCTTCTTGCATTGCCCAGAACCAGAGCTGCATTGCTTCTCTGCACAGTGGGAGTGATCCTACGCCTCCTCCTTTGTTGAGGTAATACATGGCCACTGTGTTGTCCGTCATTATTAGGACATTCTTTCCCTGTACAGAGTACAGGAAGGCTTTCAGCGCTAGTCTGATTGCCCTCAGCTCCAAAAGGTTGATGTGTAGTTTGGACTCCGATGGAGACCAACGACTGCCGATTGTCAGATCGTCGGTGTGAGGTGCCCGTCACTACCGTTATCTCCGGTCATGGTTGCCAAAACTGTTCCCCCACCTTGCGAGCCCACCATAGAAGATCTTGAGCTACTTTGGCCGAGACTTGCAGAAGATCTGACATCTCCCCCAAAAACTGGGACCATTGAGTCCTGAGAGCCCATTGAAGGGATCTCATCCTCAGTCGAGCCGCTGGCACCAGAAAAATGCAGGATGCTATGAGGCCTAGCAACCTTAGAAAGTCGAAAGCTGGCAGATGTTGGGCATTTTGAAACTTCCTTACCATCTGCAGAATGTGGTGAGCTCTCTCTTCGGCAGGCGAGGCTTTCCCTGAGGTAGTATCCAGGACTGCTCCGATGAATTGGAGTCTTTGGCTTGGAATCATTTGTGACTTCTTGTAATTGAGGGAGAAGCCCAGTCTGTGTAAGAAGTGGCAGGTAACGATAAAATGTTCCTGGGCTTGTTCTGTTGGACTCGCCCTGATTAACCAATAGTCCAGGTAAGGGTAGACATGAATCACTCCTCTCCTGAGACTCACTGCCACTACAGGCATCAGCTTGGTGAAAACCCTCGGGCGGAGGTCAGCCCAAATGGCAGAACTCGAAACTAATAGTGAGATCCGCCATTTGCAAACCTCAGGTACATTCTGTGCTTGAGATGGATTGACACATGAATGTAAGCATCCCGAAGGTCCAATGAAACCAGCCAGTCCTGAAGCTGAAGAGCCTGAAGGTTTTGAGAAAGGGTCACCATCTTGAACTTGTCCTTCCTGAGGAACTTGTTCAAGTTTCTTAAGTCCAAGATGGGTCTCAACCCTCCGTCTTTTTTGGGATGATAAAATAAGGGGAGTACCAACCCTTGTTCCTCTCCGTTACAGGTACATGTTCTATTGCACCTTTCTCTAGCAGGGTTACAATCTACTGCACAAGGAGAGGGTCTGGAATGTTTACAGAATTGGCTCCCGGTGGATGATCTTGAGGTCTTTGATGAAAAGGAAGGCAGTAACCATGGGTAACTATCTCTAGTGCACAGGCATCTGGCATTAATGCCCGCCATTCGTCCAGATACCGAGTGATTCTGCCTCCCACCGGGGTTTTGTGGGTTAAGACCTCAAAGTGGCTTTGCAGTGGCTGCAGCAGTGGCTGAGGAGGTAGTAGCCGCTGCTGACCGGAGGAAACGCGTACAGGAGTGAAAACTCCCAGTCCACTATGAACTTCTAGAGCCCCTCTTCCCTTGCTCTCCCTTGAGCAGTACCGCTCGCACTACTGGTTGACACCGATCATGAACAGATCCACTGGAGGGGTTCCCCAAAAGGTGAAAATCTCTTGAAGGACTTCCTGAGCTAGTTGCCACTCGTGGGAGATTGTGCTCTGCCTGCTCAGAGCGTCTGCCGCCGTATTCTCCACTCCGGCTAGATGAACTGTCGCATTGTCTCTCTGCACAGTGGTAGTGACCCTACACCTTCTCTCCTGTTGAGGTAGTACATGGCCACTGTGTTGCCTGTCATTATCAGGACATTCTTTCCTCGCACAGAGGCCTTCAGTGCTAGTCTGATCGCCCTCAGCTCCAAAAGATTGATATGTAGTTTGGACTCCGATGGAGACAAACGACCACTGATTGTCAGTGGCTGCCAAAAAGGTTCTCCCTTCAGAATGTTATCCTTGCAGGCCCGCAGGAGAACTTGTGCAACCCTGCTTGGAAACTGAAGGAGATCTGACATTCTGACTGCGAATTGAGACCATTTAGTCCTGACAGCCCACTGGAAAGATCTCATTCTCAGGCGCGCCTCTGGAACCATAAAATGCAAGATGCCATGAGGCCGAGCAACCTCAGAAAGTCGAAGGCCAGGAGACGTTGGGCACTTTGAAATTTGGTGACCATCTTCAGAATGTCTTGAGCCCTCAATTCTGGTGGCAAGGCTTTTCCCAGAGGTGCATCCAGGACTGCTCCAATGAATTGGAGTCTTTGAGATGGTATCATGTGGGACTTCTTGAAGTTGAGGGAGAAGCCCAGTTCATGGAGAGAATGGCAGGTGTAGCTGAGATGTTGCATGGCCTGTTCGGGGGAACTGGCCCTAATCAGCCAATCATCCATGTAGGGGTAGATGTGAATCCCTCGGTATATTGAGACACGCTGCCACCACCAACAACAACTTGGTGAAAACTCTTGGGGCGGAGGTCAGCCCAAATGGCAGAACTGGAAACTGATAATGAGAGCTTCCAACACGAACCTCATGTACTGTCTGTGCTTGTGATGGATTGGCACATGAAAGTAAGCATCCTGAAGGTCCAATGATACCATCCAGTCCTAAAGTTGAAGGGCCTGAAGGATCTGAGAAAGGGTAACCATCTTGAACGTGTCCTTGCTGAGGAATTTGTTAAAGTCCTTTAAGTCCAAAATGGGTCTCAATCCTCCGTCCTTCTTGGGAATTTGGAAGTACAGGGAGTACCAACCCTTGTTCCTCTCTGCTACAGGTACTGGTTCTATAGCACCTTTCTCTAGCAGGGTCAAGATTTCCTGCATAAAGAGCGGATCTGGAACTGTAAAAGAGCCGTTCTCCGGTGGATGGCTCTGAGGCTTCTTTAGAAAGGGAAGGCAGTAATCCTGGGCAACTGTTTCCAATGCCCATGAATCTGAAGTAATGCCTTGCCATTCTTTCAGATGCAGTGAGAGTCTGCCTGCCACCGGGGTTTTGTGAAATAAGACCTCAGAGAGGTTTTGAGGCAGCTGGAGCAGTGGCTGATTGTAAAGTAGCCGCTGCCTGGGCGGTCCTAGTACCTCTTCTGCATCCACCACGGGAACATCTTTTTTGAACTCTTTGATTGGACAGTCCTCTCCCCCTTCCAACTGAGGAGTAAAAGCGAAAGGACCAACCCCTGCAAGGTGTGCCGGTGGGGCAGTTTTGTGTCAGTCTAATAGCAGCACGAAGGGATTTAGCTGCTGCTTTGGAGGTCTGCAGTTTCTCCAGGCTCTCGTCAGCCTTGCTAACAAATAAATGTGTGCTATCAAAGTGCATGTTAAGAAGTCTGGATTGCACATCTGGAGCAAAAATGGACTTTCTTAACCAGACAAATTGCGCATTACTGTACTCGCGCCATTATTCTCCTTTGCAGTGCCACATGAAAAGGAAGAATAGGATCCTCCCGGGGTCCTTTATCTAGAATGTCAGTAAGAGAATCCTGCTCATATATTGTTGTGGATATTTTCCACCCCATGTATTCCACCACCCTGGACATTAAATGTCTGCAAGACCCTTCTGCATGGTCAGTAGGATCAGGTCGCCCAAATTCTAATTCTGGGGACGTAGCTAGTCCACTTGCATTTTGTAGCGACTCCTGTACATTTTTCAACCTTGGTTCCTCTGCGATCAAGGGTTCAGGGACCCCAGGTGTTCCATATTGTACACCAAAGGAACATGAATCATCAGAGGAATGTTCTGCTTCCTCATAAATAGAAGAAAGTGATTTATAAAAATCATTTCTTGGTAGTAGTGAACATATTTTCTCTGTAATCCTCAATGGCGGTGATGCTGGTGCCGAAATCTTCAACACTGTCGACGTCGAGGGCTACGACGCCTTTGGTGTCGAGGACTTGTTAGGATCTGATGAGGAGTCTTTCGGTGGCGATGGCGGCGGTGACTTCTTCCTCAAGGAAGATTTGTCTCGACTCTAAGGATCCTTCGACGGCTCTCTAGGAGATTTTTCCTTGCCTCACGGGCCCGAGGGCGCACAGGTTTTGCCCTTATCTTTCTTGTCGAGTTTTTTGACCTGGGCATGGCTTTCATAAGTCTTCGAGGGGGTAAAGGTGCAACTCTCTAAAACTTGCATCATTTTAAGTCTGAACTTCTCCCACTCAGCCGGGGAGGCTGATTTCTTCGGCATTTAACCTGAACTGGGGAGGATATCGACGATGACAGCGACCTATGGTGCCTTTTCTTCGAACATCGCGAAGATGACGAGTGGAAAGAACCACTGTGTGATCTCGATCGTTTTTTCGTCTTTCTCAACTCGTCTGAAGACTTTCTTTTCGACAGAGTCGTCGAAGGGGATTTTGACCTACTTGCTGCTAGTTTTCTTCTTCGCTCTTTCAGGGCTTTCGTCGTCATCGATAGGCAGTCAAATGTAGCGTGAGAAGACACAGACAGACCCAATTGGGGTCCTTAAGGCACATCTTTGCCCCACAATCCTGGCACTTCTTAAACCCTGATCTCAGAGTCGAAGACGGCGATGACGATGCCATATTAATGATTTTACTTGAAGATTCTCGTAGGGAACCGAAGCGCACTGTATCCGAAGCAATAGCTTTGGCGGAAAAACGGAACTAGAGCCAACTGTCAGTATGCCTGCTTTATACCAATGAAGACGTTGATATCGAGACAGTGGCCTCTGATGGACATCGAGTTGACAGGCATTGACGCGCAGTGCCCTATGCTGGAAAAAATTGCTGAAGCAGCTGAAGCTGGTTATGTAAATATCATAAGATGAGGAATACATGGGAGGACACAATCCATTCAAAACTGAAAATTATGAAAGACTATACAGCGCCAAAGGTGTCAGATGGCAATAGAGCTGTGTGTCGGGTGGCAATAGAGCTGGAACGGCTTTGCAAGAACTTAGAGGCAGAGTGGACTCTGTGTCAGAGACAGAGTGTGTTGGTGCGGGTTTGGATGACATATTTAAATAAATGAGAGAAACTAGAAATGCCCTAATCCAAAATGTTAATAATGTAGCTACCAAGATAGTCTTGCTTCAGTAAATGGAGCATGGCATAGTTGAGCGCATGTCGCGGGTGAGAAATGAACAGGAGAGGCGGAGGACTGATTTGAAGAAATAAGTGAACAGATAAAGACCAAACAAGCGAGTTACGGAGGCATTACCAAGGCCAAGGTGGAGGATCAGAAATGTAAGGTACAGAGCAGCAACATAAGAATCCTCAGAGTGTGGGCGAGTGGATTGAGTGGCGCCATGGAGTCATTCATTGAGAAATTGGTGAAATATTTACTACCGTAGGCGGATCTGTCGAAATGTATCTCAGTGTGGATTATGATTTTCATGTGGTTGAACAACCAGGTGCCCCGGAATTGAGGAGATGGCCAGGAAGGCAGAGGACATAGGCAAAGCATTTTGGGAATATTATAAAGATGTATATGCCTAGGTAATACCAAAAGAGAAGATGGTAAATGTGTACCTCAATAGAGACCAGCTTGAAACCTCTACATGACATGGAGAAGGTCATTCCAGAAGAACCAATAACCTAATTAGAAATAATAGAGGAGGTCCATGAGATGAAAGCATGGAAGGCCCTAGGACTAGATGAGATGGGTAGAAAGTTTCATAAGGTGTTAACTTCGGAGTGGCGTTCAAAACTGTGTACAGTATATGAAAGGGCAATGGAGAAGGTAAAACTGGCTGAGAGCATGACGATGGAAGAAATCATGGTGCCTCAGAAGCTGGACAGGGGTGGTATGAAACTCGGATCTATTAACCACCATCTCGTATTAAAGTACAAGTTAAAATCCTAGAGAAAGCTAGTAGAATTCAACCAATGCTCTAAAAGGTAGTACAAGAGGATCAAGTTGGGGTTTTGCCATCTAACTTCAGGTGATTAATGAATGTGTTGATGTGGTTGGACAGCCCGAAGGAGGGAGCAGTGGTGCCTTGATTGTCGAGAAGGCATTCATCTTGGTGTTCTGGGTCTACCTTCGGTATTTACGGCATACACTGGGATTCCGGCAGTGTATAATAAGGCAATCTAATATGCTGAACAGAGCTCCAACTACTGAGGTGGGGGTGAATAGAGGAAAATCTGTCCCATCTCGGTTATATTGGTTGACTCGTCAGGGATGCCCCCCGATCGCCATTGATCATCTGGTGGTAATGAAGAGGCAAAAAATGGCAGTAGGAAGTATTGAGATAAATGGCCATGAGTCGATTATGGCGCTGTATGCATATAACTTTGCATTGTACATCAAGAACCCCACCAGCTCTTTCCCAAACTCCCTGCAATTGTTGACCAGTTCAGAGAGATTTCTGGTTTAAAAATAAGATGGGAAAAATTAGAACTATTCTATCACAAAGCAGAAAGAGAGTTACCTATTCTGGAATGGCCGATAAGGAGGAATTGCACCAAAATGTCACCCTCACAATTACGACGGCCAAAAATGGCGATTTATTTTATTTTTTTGACCCCCCCCTTACACCACATATATATGTGTGGGGGGTATAGAATGTATTATTAATATGGAGGGCTGTGGGGGGTCTCCCCCCACATATATATGTGGTGTAAAGGGGTTTAAAAAAAAAGTCTGCATTTTAAGCCGTCGCAATAATCACATAGATCCAATAAGGATATCAGGACTTGAGTTTAAATAACTAACAGTTAAGAGGCAGAGAACAATGCAGCTCACCTTCCAGATGATCGTTGTCATCAAGCTTGTGCGTCCGTTTCAAAACATACCGCACATCCTAGTGTAAGACGTCTTTGCAAGTTACAGGCCAATTGTAGGTAATTGGTATGGGCAGCAAAGATTCCTAGGGTTGTGGTGAACACTTTTGTTATGCAGTATGAAGACGGAGGGTTACAAGTGTCAGATTTGCATAACTATTTGAAGGCAGCACCATTGTCTGGGTGAATAATGAAGCCATGGTCACTGAGCGGAAGGGTCAATGACAGATGACATAGCTGGAGACCCACCCAGAGAAGAACCAGTTACTTACCAACTGTAACGTTCTTTCGACTGGATGTTCCTCCCAAGTATTCCTCATCTTATGATAAATCGTTATCTCCAGCTTTGCTGCTTCGGAAACATTTTTTCTCGGCAGAGGGCGCTGTGCTCGAGGTCGTGGTGTTCATTGTCCCTCGACGGACTCCGTACTCTGTCAATGTCACGGGTGGTATAAATAGCTTGAGCCGCGCCCGTTGCTTCAGTTCTGTTTTTTCGATGAACATATAGGAGGAACACCCAGGCGTGCCCCATGACAGATACATTCTTCGTGAGAGGAAAGTGTAAGAAAATGTAAACTGTACTGCGGGGTAGGATGGGAGGGTCGATGAGGAATACGTGGGAGGAACATCCAGTCGAAAGAACGTTACAGTTGGTAAGTAACTTGTTCTTCGAATGGATTGTGTCCTCCCAAGTATTCCTCATCTTATGGTAGACTCCCACAGCAGTGGCAATTTTGGAGGTGGGAGTACTAATTACAGTTTTCATGGACATAATGCAGAACTGTCTTGGCAAATAACCCCTCATTGGAGAAGGCAGTATCCAAGCAGTAATGCTTGATAAATGTATGCATTGTTTTCCAAGTTGCAGCTGAACAAATATCTGCTGCCGGAACTCCCCTCTTTGGAGCCGCAGAAGTAGCCATTCCCCTTGTAGAATGGGCACGAAGTCAATCTGGTGGGTCTTTTCCAGCCAATCTGTAGCATTCAATTATGGCCAAAATGATCCAGCAGGGTATGGTCTGTTTTGTTACTGATAAGCCCAGTTTATGACCAGTATAACCCACAGTTGGTCATCTTGTCGTAATTTACACATCCTTGAGATGTAAAAACTAAGAGCCCTCTTGGGATCTAGTCTGTGCAGTATTTCCTCTTCCTTGCCCACATGAGGAGGAGGATAAAATGTTGGTAGTACTATTTTTTGTGACAAATGGAAGTCCGAAACTACCTTTGGTAAAAAGGAAGGTTTAACCTTAAGGACTACCTTATCCTTATAAAAAACAGTATATAGTGGTTTGCATGAGAGAGCCTGAAGTTCACTAACCCTGCGGGCTGATGGTAGGGCCACAAGAAGGACAGTTTTTAGTTTTAGAAGCCTCAATGGACAGGAGTGCAGAGGCTCAAAAGGTATGCAAGTCAAACATTTTAGTACTAAATTTAAATCCCAGGTTGGGACATGAAAAGGTACTGGAGGGTATATGTTAGTAAGCCCTTTTAAGAATTGAATGATTAATGGTATTTTGAAATATGAAACCTCTTCCGAGGTGCGCTTGAAAATGGACAGCGCAGCAAGGTATCCTTTCATTGTTCCTATCTGGAGCCCCAGATTGGCTAGATGTAATAGAAAAGAGAGCACTACTGGAGTGCCACATTGAAAAGGGTCCACATCCTTATCTTTGCACCAGTTACTAAACCTGTCCCAGCGACATCGGTACAAAGATTTTGTTGCTGGCCTTCTGGCCGAAAGCAAGACTTCCATTACGTCATCCGGAAGATCCCAATCCTTGTATCTCAACCTCTCAGAAACCATGCGTGAAGGTTGAGTGTCTTGACCTCTGGATGGAGAACCCGACCTTTCTCTTGCGAGAGAAGATCCTCTCTTTGTGGAAGACGTATTGGAGAGCAGATGGACATGTCTAGAAGGTCCGGGTACCACGTCCTCCTGGCCCAATCCGGAGCAATTAGGATCATGGTTTTCCCGAACTTTCTCAACCTCCTGATTACTTGAGGAATCACGGGGACTGGGGAAAACGCGTACAGCAGTGGTAACTTCCACTCCACTACGAATGCGTCTCCCAGAACTCCTCTTTGAGGAAATTCCCTTGAGCAGTACTGATCACACTTCCTGTTGATCGCGGTAGCGAACAGATCCACTTGAGGGGTTCCCCAAAGGGCGAAGACCTCCAGAAGGACTCCCTGAGCCAGCTCCCACTCGTAAAAGACCGTGCTCTGCCTGCTCAGAGTGTCTGCCGCCGTGTTCTTCTCTCCGGCTAGGTGAATTGCCGATAGAGAGATTCCTTCTCGTATTGCCCAGAACCATAGCTGCATTGCCTCTCTGCACATTGGTAGTGACCCTACTCCTCCTCTTTTGTTGAGGTAGTACATGGCCTCTGTGTTGTCCGTCATTATCAGGACATTCTTTCCCTGTACAGAGGGCAGAAAGGCCTTCAGCGCTAGTCTGATTGCCCTCAGCTCCAAAAGGTTGATGTGAAGTTTGGACTCTGATGGAGACCAACGACCGCTGATTTTCAGATCGTTGGTGTGTGCTCCCCACCCCGTGTGTGAGGCGTCCGTCACTACTGTTATCTCCGGCCATGGTTGCCAAAAAGATTCTCCCTTGAGAATGTTGTTGTTGCAAGCCCACCATAGAAGATCCTGAGCAACTGCGCTCAGGACTTGCAGAAGATCCGACATATTCCCTGATTACTGGGACCACTGAGTCATGAGTGCCCATTGAAGGGATCTCATCCTCAACCTGGCCTCTGGTACTAGGAAAATGCAGGATGCCATGAGGCCGAGCAACTGGAGAAAATCAAAGGCCGGTAGACGTTGGGCATTCTGGAACTTCGTTACCATCTGCTGGATGTGGAGAGCTCTCACTTCAGGAGGCGAGGCTTTTCCCGAGGAAGTATCCAAGACTGCTCCGATAAATTGGAGCTTTTGGGATGGTATCATATGGGACTTCTTGAAATTGAGGGAGAAGCTCAATTTGTGGAGCAAGTGGCAAATGATCAAAAGATGTTCCTGAGCTTGTTTTGGAGAACTTGCTCTGATCAACCAGTCGTCCAGGTAGGGGTAGATGTGAATACCCCCTCTCCTGAGACTCGCTGCCACAACTGCCAACAGTTTGGTGAAAACCCTCGGGCGGAGGTCAACCCGAATGGCAGAACCCGAAACTGATAATGAGAGTTGCCAATCGCGAACCTCAGGTACTTTCTGTGCTTTGGATGGATTGGCACATGAAAGTAAGCATCCTGAAGGTCCAATGATACCAACCAATCTTGGAGTTGGAGAGCCTGAAGGATCTGAGAAAGAGTGACCATCTTGAACTTGTCCTTCCTGAGGAACTTGTTTAAGTTTCTTAAGTCCAAGATGGGTCTCAGTCCTCCATCCTTTTTTGGGATGAGAAAATATGGGGAGTACCAACCCCTGTTCCTCTCCACTACAGGTACCTGTTCTATGGCACCTTTCTCTAGCAGGGTTAAAATTTCCTGCAACAGGAGCGGGTCTGGAGTTTTTACAGAGTTGGCTCCCGGTGGATGATTCTGAGGCCTTTTTTGGAAGGGGAGACAGTAACCTTGAGCTACTGTTTCCAGTGCCCAAGCATCTGAGGTAATGCCCCGCCATTCCTTCAGATGCTGAGAGATCCTGCCTCCCACTGGTGTTTTGTGCAACAAGGTCTCAGATGGATTTGGAGGTGGCTGCAGGAGTGGCTGAGGGTGCAGATGCCGCTCCTGAGGTTGATTTTGCACCGCTTCCTCGTGCTCCACGAGGGAAGTTTTTGTTTGCCCCTTTGAGAAGCCTGTCCTCTTCCTCTACCAAATGAGGAGTAGTAACGAAAAGAACGGCCCCTCCAGGAAGAATTACCAGGTTACTCACCGTAGTGACCACCTTACTCCTAGTCCCCTTTCCTCCATACTTGTGAACATCTCTCCGTCCTGTGGGACGGGACCAGAGGGACATCTCTCCATCCTGTGGGATGGGACCGGAGCACTTTGTAAAAAGCATCTACATTTTTTTCAAAAATGTGTCCCTCCTCTCTTTCCTGCGCGGGGCCCGGCACACGGCCATAACCCCGCCCATCTTGGCTCCACCCCGCGCATCTCGTATCAGTCCTTTTGTATCGCCGGGTCAAAGACCCATTAGCAATAACAGAGGAACCTTATTAGAGGGGACGGCGGGCGTATGGAGGAAAGGGGACTATGGACAAGGAGTAAGGTGGTCACTACGGTGAGTAACCTGGTAATACTCTTACGTCCCATCCCCTTGCCTCCATACTTGTGGGAGATTCCCAAGCACTCCTTACAGGAACTACGGGTGGATGGAAATACCCTTTACTGAAACAGGTTCTTCAGCACAGCCTGACCAAACTGAGCGTCAGCTCTAGAGCTCATGTCGAGACAGTAATGTTTACAGAAAGTAGATGGGGAGGCCCAAGTAGCCGACCTAGCGATGGACTCCCAGGAAACATATTTCTGAAAAGCAACTGCGGCTGCCTTGCCCCGCACCAGGTGTGCATGGATACCTTTAGGAGGTTTCAGCCCTTGGACGGTGAAAGACTCTGTGATGCAGGCAGCAATCCACCTGGAAATAGTTGCTTTAGACGCCGGCTTGCCCTGAGGGTTACCGAAGGTCACAAAAAGTTGAGAAGAACTCCTAAGCTCGGAAGTCCTGTCCAGGTAGAATTTGAGAGCTCTTCGGACATCAAGACATTGTAGAACTCTTTCAGCCTCTGAGGCCGGGTTCGGAAAAAGACCGGAAGGGAGATCGACTGATTCAGATGGAATTCGGTCACTACCTTCGGTAGGAAAGCCGAGTTTGTCCGAAGGACTACCTTGTCCTTGTGGAAGACCAAGAAAGGATGCTCGACCGACAATGCCTGGAGCTCACTCACTCTCCTTGCTGACGTAACAGCGACCAGAAAGGACACTTTCCAAGACAAGTACTTGAGGTCTACCATAGCCATTGGTTCAAAGGGTTTATGGCACAGCGCCGTCAGGACTACATTTAGGTCACATGACGGGTGCGGATTACGAACCGGAGGGTACAGGCGTGTCAAGCCAGCAAAATGCCTCTTCACCACTGGGTTAGTTAGAGAATAAGAACAAAGGTCTGTAGAAAGGTAAGCGGAAACCGCTGAGAGATAAGTCCTGCATGACAGAACATGAACCCCTGACGCTGCTAGGGAGGACACGAAGGACAGCACTGTGTCAATCGTGGCCACCCTCGGATCCAACTTCTTCTCCAAACACCAATGACAGAATCTGAGCCATTTACTCCTGTATTGAGATCTGTTCGAGGGTTTCCTGGCTGCCTGGATAATGCGCATGTTATCCGCAGACAAACTCAGATGCTCTAAAGACTTGAACTCAGGCACCATGCTGCCAAGATGAGCGATTGTGGGGAGGGGTGACACATCTGTTGTTCCCCCTGGTGAAGAAGATCGTGAGTTACTGGTAACCTAATCGGCGGAGACACCGACAGGTGTTGAAGTTCTGAGAACCAAAACCTGGCCGGCCACCACGGGGGAACAGTTCACAGAGTTCTTCAACTTCCAAATTGCACGGTGAACTAGAGGCAGAGGCGGGAAGGCGTAAGCTCTCATGTTGTGCCATGGAATCTCGAGAGCATCCCCCAGAGAGGATGCTCCCAGCCCCCTCTGGAGGCATACTGAGTAAGTTTCTTGTTCACTGCCGTGGCGTAGATGTCCACCTCCGGTGTGCCCCAACGCGAGAAAATCAATGATAGGACCTCCGCCTTCTACTCCCACTCGTAGCTGACCACTGTCCGCCGGCTGAGGGCATCCGTTGTGACATTCAGCTGGCCCGGGTTGTGCACTGCAAGCAGCCAGACACCATGAAGCACGGCCCACTCCCAAATCTGGATGGACAGATCCACGAGGGGGGGAGACTTTGTTCCCCCTTGCTTGTTTATGTAATACATTGATACCACATTGTCCGTTCTTATGCGGACCACCTTTTTGACAATGAGCGGTCTGAACGCCCTGAGCGCTAGGAAGATCGCCAGAAGCTCCAAATGATTTATGTGCAGGAGCTTGTCCTGATGCGATCAGAGGTCCGAGACCTGAAGAAGATCTAACGTCACACCCCACCCGAGGAGGGAGGAGTCCGTCCTGATCGTCACCGTGGGGACCGGGTCCTGAAACCCCGTGCCCTCAGACAGATTGCTGAGAGATGACCACCAATCCAGGTCCACTCTCATGAAATCCGGAATCATTATCCGCATGGAATCCGGATCCACTGCCTGACGCCATGAATTCCGAAGAGCCATCTGGGTCCGTCTCATTTTGAGACGAGCAAGAGGAAGAGCCAGTACACACGAGGCCATGAGGCCCAGATGCCTCTGGAACCACCAGGCCGACATGCTCTCCGACTGCGCAACATCTGACACGTGGCCAACAGATCCGCCATTCTGTCCCCAGTCAGATACACTCTGCAGTCGATCGTGTTCCAACGAAAACCCAGAAGATCAGGTCCTGTGAGACCGTCATGGAGGATTTCCGCCAGTTCACCGACAGCCCAAGATGGAACAGGAGCTGAAGGAGACTGGAGGTTGCCCGCTGCTGCCAACGGACAAGGGCTGCGTAAGAGCCAGTCGTCCAAATAAGGATACACATGGATACACTGGAGATGAAGATAGGCTGCAATCACCGACATCATCTTCGTGAAGACATGTGGCGGCGAGCTGAGGCCAAAAGGAAGCACCCGAAACTGGAAGGGCTCCTCTCCCAAAGAGAGGCGGAGGTATCTCCTGTGTGGATTCCAAATCAGGATATGCATGCACGCATCCTGAAGATCCACCACGCTGAGCCAATCACCCATCTGCAAAGAGGAGCGAATCTGGCCGGGCGTGATCATCTTGAATTTCTCTTGGGGTAGGAAAAGATTGAAGTGGAAAAGGTCTAGGATGGTGCGCAGGCCAGCCTGGTTGGGTTTGGGCACTGTAAACAGCCGGGAGTACCAAGGGGTACAGCCAAGCCCCAAGGGGAAGGGGTTCCACAGCTCTGAGGTGCAGAACTTTCTGAACCTCGGCCTTGAGGGAGGGTGGGGGAGCCCGATAGCTGAAAAGGAGTCTTGAGGGGTGGGGCAAGGGGTAAAGGTAAGTGGAAGCCCGCTTGAGCGACTGAGAAGACCCATCTGTCTTCTGTGATGGTCTGCCACGCCTCCCAATGAGACGCAATGCGTCCTCCCACCGCGAGCGCGGAAAACCCTCATTTGGCAGGCTTATCAGTGGCGGTGCCACCTGAACCTGATGAGGAGGCTGAGGAGCGGGAGAAGGACCGCATACGCTGTTGTCTACGGTGGTTATTCCCCGCAGGAGTATCCAATCTGTGAGATTTGTGGTCGAGGAAGCCCCTAAAACCAGAGGAAGGTCGACTTTGCGACAACGGTCTCTGGGATTTGAATGGAGCTTTAACCAGAACAGACAATGATTTAGCCGTCTGAGTGCTATCCTTGGTTTTGGTGAGCTCTACATCAGTAGAAGAATGCAAAAGCTCCTTACCATCGAATGGAAGGTTCAAAACACCTTGTCTTGCACTTCCTTAGAAAATGTTGTGGCATGCAGCCACGCCTGCCGTGAGGTATCAACCCCGAGCATCAGGCCCCGAGCCGAGGTGTCTACGTGATGAGCCGCAGCCTCCAGGACATCCTGGGCCAAGACCCTGGCATCAGAAAGGCTTCCTTTGAAATCTTCCAGCTTCTCGACCGGGATGTGCTCCTCAAACTCCGACAGACCTTTCCACATCTGCATGTTAGCTCCCGCCAATATCAATTCGGCCTTGGCCTGCCTGAGCTGCAAGGCCGAGTTGGCGAAGATTTTCCTCCCGAGGGAGTCGAGGAGCTTGTCCTCCTTTCCCAGAACCTGAGTAGCTGTCGAGGAAGAGGATGCTGCAGGCCTGGACTGAAAAGTGGCCGCAGACACCACTGTGCAGGAGGGAGACGGACAAGATGACAGGGCCACCTCTTCCGAAGAATGCAGCCTGTACCTCGCGTCAATCTTTTTATTGACAAAAAGTCCTGAGTGTGGCTTTTCCCAGACTCTTCGGACCTCGGCCAGAACGGCCTTCTGCAGGAACAGGCCGGTACGCTCCAAAGGAGACAGGGTGAACGCCCCAGAAAGCAAGCCCTCCTGCAGAGTGGGTGCCTCGGGCACTGGAACATCTAAGAAAATCATCATGCCCAGTACCCGGTCATGAAAGGCTCTGATAGAGTGGGGAAGGTCCTCGTTGTCCTGATTGCCTTGAGGGTCATCTGACAGGTCAGGATCCTGCTGAGCCGTGTCAGGCACTGCCTTGTCCACTGGGGACAATGGAGGCAAAGCGGGAGAGCAGGGGGGGCGCCGGCGGAACCACCGGAGGAACAGGTGGAGCTGGAGGCGCCGGTGGACATATCTCCTTGAAAAGCCCTTTGAAATATTCCCTCATGGGGTCGGTGCGCATGAGCGCTTGAAATTTACCGAAAAAGGCATCCTCAGGAGATTGTTTCGGGACCTGAGGAGGCCTCTCATGAGGTGGACAAATCCAGGGACGTAACGGGGGAGGGTGCCACATGGGCCGCTCCACCGACGTATCCACATAAATCAAAGGAGCCGCCCCCGCAGGCATCAAAACATTGGAACGCCCGGAGGCCTCTTCCGCACAATCATAAACCGGCCGGTAAGGATGCACACAAGGGACCTTAGGTTCACCCAAGAGACCGAGCCCTACACCAGAAGCCGATGGCGTAGTTGTAGGGGTAGCACCTAAAATGGCCACCGTGGTCGTGGCGGGAACAGGCGCCATTTTGTACTCATCTGAGGGAAACTACGGCACGTGAGGAACTGAGGCAGTTGTCCCCGTCGATGGATCAGGGGTCTTAATCTTAGCCTTAACATAAGGAACCTCGGCCAAGCCGGTACTATGAGGCCTGGAATGTTTTTGTGACATACCAACCGCCAACTGAGCCTTTGAAGGAAGGACCTCGGCACTGTCGGTAAAAGAAGAACTTTACTTCTTTGCCCCCTCAACAGATCTGGTGTCACCACGAGAACGGGAACGGTGCGCTTTCACCGACAAAGCATTGACCGCCTCTCAGAACTGTTGGTAGCTTTAGCCTCTGTACGAGGGACCTCGGACCCAGCCCCGGGAATAGCCTTTTCTGCGTGGGCCTCGAACATTCGTTCGGTAACTACAAGCCCAGCCAAGGCCTCGGGGCGCACCCCGGTTTTGTTTTTGAGGGAAGCCGACAGAGAGGCCTCAGAGCGAACTCCGGTACCCCACGACTTAGTAGAACTGGGTCTACAAACAGCCCCCACAGGAGGGGCCTCGGAGCGTACTCCGGTGTTTACAGGCCCCTTATGGAGACCCTTGGAGAAAACTCAGGTAGAATTATTAGGCCCAGCGGGCACCTCAGGGCGAACCCCGGTAACAGAGCGATCAACGCCCCTCCCGGACTGAGAGGAACCCGGGAAGGTATCCCCCGGTCGGGGTGCTCTGAAAAGTAAAGAACTTACCAGGCCTTTTTTCTTCTCGTCGATGAACGCCTGAAAATGCGAAGGAGGAGTTCGTCGGAACACCTCCTCCCACCGCTCCAACCGACGTTGAAGTGCCCGGACCGAAAGGGAGTCACAGTAAAAACAGGAGTCCCAGCAGTGTTCCGGACCCAAACACTCCGCCCTCGCGAAGCGACAGTGACACGATGAACAATCTGGAAAGTCTAATTTGAAAGACATAGACAGACTAGTAAACGAACGCTAGCGAGAGCCAGAGATGAAAAAAGGGAAAAAAATCTTCCAAGGATGCAAGTGCGTCCGGCCCCGATCGAGCAGAGAAAAGGACTGATGGGCGATGCGCGGGGCGGAGCCAAGGTGGGCAGGAAAGAGAGGAGGGACACATTTTTGAAAAAAATTTGGATGCTTTTTACAAAGTGCTTTGGTCCCGTCCCACAGGACGGAGAGATGTCCACAAGTATGGAGGAAAGGGGACAGGACGTAGGAGTATGGGGTTTTAGAGGCTGGCGCATGGAGGCACTAAGCGATTTAGCTGCTGCTTTCGAGGTCTGAAGTTTTTCTAGGCTTTCATCAGCCTTACTGCCAAATAGCCTCGAGCCATCAAAGGGCATGTTGAGGAGTCTGGCTTGCACGTCTGGTGCAAACCCCGACTTCCTCAACCACGCAAATCTGCGTAGCACAATGCTTGCAGCCATGGATCTGCTGATGCTATCAGCAGTATCCAGTCCAGACTGGAGACATTCCCCCATTGCCTCCTTCCCGTCTTTGTCTTTATTCAGGAAGCCTTCCCTTTCATCGCCTTCCGGAATATGCAAAGCCGCTGCCGAAATACAGACCCACAAGGTATGGGTAAACCTGTCCAGGGTACAGGTGAAATTTTTCGATTTAAGGGCCATACTGCCTGAAGTGAAAACTTTACGTGCCCAGGCATCAACTTTTTTATCCTCTCTATCTAGAGGGATAGTGGGATATGCAGTTTGCTTCGATGTGGATGCTGCCTGAATAACTAGACTTTCTGGAGTCGGATGCCTGTTTAAGTATTCAGGATCCGTACCAGCTGGTCTGTATTTCTTCGGGAAATTACTATCTGCATCAGCAATACTCTCAGGTTTTTCCCAGTTTTTCTCCACCCTCCTCTGAAGAGCCCTGTGAAAGGGGAGAACAGGATCTTTTTGAGGACCTCTGACAATGATATCCGTCATGTCATCTTGTTCAAAAACCCATATACTCAATTACTCTGGTCATAAGACTCCTGTACCCTGAGTCTGCATGTTCTGCAGGATCAGTTCTGGCAAACTCTAATTCTGGGGAGGTGTCAATTCCACTGGCAGAATGTTGAGTGCCACTCAGGTCCCTCATTTTGGACTCTTGATCAATGAGTTCCTCAGGAACTTCTTTGTGCCATATGAAACTCCAAAGGGAGTGACTTCCTCTTCCTCCGAGCCAGATTCCTCATAAATTGAGGACATGGACTTAAAAAAATCTGACCTGGGCAACGGAGTAAATCTTCTTTCTTCCTCTACCATACGCTTCGAAGGAATGGAAAAATCCTTCGATGATGTCGAAGGAATCTTCAATGACTTCGAAGATGACTTCGATACAGGCATCAAGGTTATTTTTGGTTTCGATGCCGAAACAGTCAACGCCGATGGCGTCGATGAAGTCATCGAAGCATTCGACGATTTATGTTTTTTATATGGCACCGGAGAGGTGCTCGCCTCTCGAAGAGTCCTCGACGACTTGTCGTCGACTCGAGTTTTACAAGTATCCTCGACACTACCGGTTTTTACCAAGGTAGTCTTAGACTTCCCTTTGTCATCCAATGGAGCGACCTTAGGGGTATGGCTCTTCCGAGGTTCATTCGAGGAGGTCGGGGCCACATTCTCGAATACCTCCATCATCTTTTTACGAAATTCTTCCCATTTTCTGGGAGAATCCGATTTTGTCGGACATCGAATTTCTTCGGTCGACTCGGAAGATGATGATGAGGGAGATCTATGTATCCTCTTCATTTTTTGGACGAGGAAGAAGAGCGTCTCGATCTACTTCTAGATCGAGATCTCTTTGAATGCCTATGGCGATCCGATTCCTTCGAATCAGTCGCTTTCTTATGTTTTTTGGACGTAGCCTTCTTAGATGCTTCCCTCCCCACCGACTGTTTACCTCTCCTCTCACAAAGAGCTTTCTCGGTCATGGATTGGCAGGAACCACAATCGTCGGTGCGGTGACTGGAACCGAGACACCAGAGACAAACTCGGTGGGGATCTGTGATCGACATTTTCGACCCACAATCTATGCACTTCTTGAACCCAGTCTTGGGTGTCGAAGGAGTCGAAGAAGACGACATTTTCTTCACAGAAATCTCAAGCGCGCCGTTCTCGATAGCAAAGCGATCGGAAAAACGGAACTGAAGCAACGGACGCGGTTCAAGCTATTTATACCATCGGTGACGTCGACAGAGTATGGAGTCCATCGAGGGACAATCGACGCCACGACCTCGAACACAGCGCCCTCTGCCTAGAATTTTTTTTTCCGAAGCAGCGAAGCTGGAGATAACGATTTATCATAAGATGAGGAATACGTGGCAGGACACAATCCATTTGAAGTAGGGTTTATTACACCAGCGCTGCAAGGCGAAGAGAAAGACTATCCTCTCGCTCCCACTTCTGGATGATATTTGGGACAAAGGGTTGTCCCTTATGAAGAACCCTTCTACGGCCCCGGCAAGGAAAGATCGCCTTGAGAAGTATAGGGTGCGGGACTCTGCGCCGAAGTGCTTATGGGCCCAGCCGTCGCCGGACTCTGTGGTATCGACAGCGGCCAAGAAGAAGTCATCGGGTGCTTCTTCCTCGGCAGCGTCCATTCCTCCGGACAGCGAGATGAAGAAATTAGATGCCATGGGATGACGGGTTATTTACTCTACGCCCACTACCATCAAGGCCGCCAATGCCCTCGCCATCGTAGCGCGCTACGACCGGGAGCTATGGTTCAAGATCGCTCCCATCCTGGACTTCCTCCCCGACGACAAAAGGTTGGGAGCTTTGGAGATTCTGCAAGAAGGCGAGGTGGCGTCGGACCACGCCATCACGGTGGCCACCGACATCGCCGATGCGGGGTTCCGCCAGATGGGCAACAGCGTTTGCCTTTGTCGTCATGGCTGGCTCAGGGCCACCAACTTTCGCCAGGATGTTCAGACGAGGGTTTTGGACATGCCCTTTATCGGAGACAACCTCTTTGGGAAGGTTGTAGACGAGTCTCTACAGGCCATCAAGGCTGACACCGAGACGGCATGTGCTCTAGACACTGTTCAACAGCGGCGGCCGTCCTTTCGGGCCTCTGGAGGCAAGTCCCGAGGATCTTCCAAAGGTTTCAGCAGGAGCTCTTCTTCCTACCGCCAGCCCTCCCTCGGCCCAGGAAACCAACAGGAGCCGTTTCAAGGCATTCAGAGGAGGACATTGTCGTCGACAGGGACCACAGGGCGGCCCTTCGACGTCCAAGCAGGATTGACCCGGTCGTGGCATCGGGCCCCCACACTTCGTTGGCGTGTGGAATACCATCTCCACTGACCGTTGGGTCCTGGACGCTCTCGCCCATAGACACACCCTGGAATTTCAACTGAAGTGTCCCCGAATACCACCGGTGGCCCGGCAAGAAAACCACGTCCCTCAGCTGCAGCTGGAGGTGCGGGCCATGCTCAAGAAGGGCGCGATAAAGCTTGTCCAAAGAGACTCCGGAGTGTACTCAAGGTACTTCCTCGTGAAAAAGAAGACCGGGGGCTGGAGGCTCATCCTCGAACTCTGACGACTGAACAAATACATCAGGTCCCAAAAGTTCAGCATGGTCACTCTTCAGCACGTGCTCGGACAGCTCGAAGAGGGAGACTTTCTGTCATCGCCAGACTTGGAGGATGCATACTTTCACATTCCAATCCACAAGGGACACCGCAGGTTTCTGCGCTTCGTCATTCAGGGGAAGCATTACCAATTCGAGGCCCTTCCCTTCAGACTGAAGTCGGCACCAAGGTTCTTCACCAAGTGCCTGGCACCGGTGGCAGCGCATCTTCGACTACAAGGGATTCACATCTACCCTTATTTGGACGACTGGCTCATCTAGGCCAGTTCAAAGGACATCGCCGTCGATGACACGGCGAGGACCGTCCGCCTACTGACGGGTCTGGATTTCTCAGTGAACTATGCAAAGTCCTGCTTGACTCCATTGCAGGACACGCTGTTTCTGGGATCCCGACTCAACACAGTGTCATGCCTGGCGTCACCGTCGGAAGAAAGAATAGCGGCCATCTTGGGCAAGGTGCAACGGCTATTAGAACTGAAGATCGCCACGGTGAGGACCATCAAGTCTCTAGTCGGCATCATGTCATCATGCATATATCTCATCCGCCTCTGCAGGCGAGCTTTCGTCGAGAGAGAAGGTGGTGGGGAGTGCGTGCTCATCTGTCCAAAGGCACTGATTTCCAGATCCCAACACACCAGGAGACGGTCACGACGGACGCCTCCCAGCAAGGATGGGGAACTCACACCGGAGGTCTTCACGCTAGAGGCCTGTGGCTGCCAGAGGAGAAGTCGTTGCACATCTTCATGCTAGAGATTCGAGCAGTGTTTTGGGCCCTCACACCCTACCTTAACTAATAGCCTTACCCCACACTTATATTTTATTAAACTGTACCAAAACGGGAAAATAAATGCAGTAATTTCTTGCTCGATTTTTTCGGATTCAGTTTTTTCTTTGGATACCGGCCGACAGTTTTGCTAACTGTGGTGCCCAGTAGCTGTCTGAAAAAAGTGTTGTTAAACAAGATGACATTATCGTTGAGACAGAGTTCAATCATTCCCATGACCATTTCAGTATGTCTTAAAAAATGGGGAGATCTTGTGTTATGATAATATCCACATACGTTCATCCCAATGTCATGTTGAATAGAAGTATAAAGGGAGACTACATCCACAGTAGCTAGCAGGTAGCTTTCTTCCAATGGTATATTGATTTTCTGCAGAAAGTATTTAGTGTCTCTCACATATGAAGGTAGAGTCGACACAAATTGTAGCAACACTTCATCAACATGCTTGGACATGATTTCAAAGAGAGCCCCCGCAAGAGCTACAATGATTCTTCCCGGTGGTTTCTTAAGGCTCTTAAGCACTTTGGGGAGAAAGTAGATGGTGGGCATGATGGAATGCTATAAACAATAAGATATGGGCCAAGTCTTCCTTTGGCACATCACAAAGTATGCATGATTGATTTTCATTGCCACTGGACCAGGCCACCACCACTGTTCTTAAACAAATACAATTAAAACTTGCCCTGGTAATAACAATACACTGAGCAGGGTTCTGGGCCCATCTTAGGTCATTCTGGAGACCTGGGCTAGCAATAATCGCCTGTTTCCTATTAGCGGGCCTCAGGATCTCAAATGACTCCCTCTTATCCAGTATACGCTGGAATACCCTTGCTTTTATAAATCTCAGAATATTTCACTGCATGCCATCTCTCATATAAAAACATTGACAACATTGCTTTTATATACCTAAACCAGGGGATCTTCATGTGGTGGTCCCTAGGAACCAAGTGTTTAATTGGCTCATGAGTTAACCCAGCTTTGCTATTACCCCAAACTCTGAGCCAATGGGCCTCATTACAACCCTGGTGGTAGCCGTGCCTGTAAAAAAAATTTTGGGCACCCTGAAATAACAAAGTTACTCAACGTAGTGACTATCTTACTCCTAGTCCATAGTCCCCTTTCCTCCATACTTTTGGAAATTGAAAAACGGGCTCCTGGTTGTGACCCTATTCTGCCCAGGAGGGCTATATAATCATCAAAATCAAGTGAACGGGTCAACCCTTTTTTATCACACATTGGTATGTGGAAGTGGTACATAGACAACGTGATAATAGTCTTGAACGGAACATCGAGTGAATTACTGTGTTTCCATGAGTGGCTTAACCTACGTAACCCCTGCATCAAGTTCACCATTCAATGGGACCATCACAATATTGACTTCTTAGATCTCCATATCTACCGGCCAGGAGATCGCCTGAAGAGAAAAGTGTACCATAAGCCCACAGAGCGCAACTATTTGCTGCATTTTCAAAGTTACCACCCACATGGCCTCAAATACAATCTTCCGTACGGCCAATTTTTGCAAATCTGAAGGAACTGTACAGAGCCAGAGAGATTTAAGAAACATGCTGAAGATTTGCAGACAAGATTGACTCAAAGAGGATATCCCTGCAAAGCTATTAAAGACGCCAAGAAAAGAGCAGCTCATACCCCCAGAGACGTCTGCTTAGAAACTAGGCCAGAAAAAGAACTAGACAGGATGGTATGTGTGACTACGTATAGTCCTCTTAGCGATCTGATACAGAAGACCATCAAGAAAAACTGGCACCTGGTGAAACACACGGGGTCACTGAAGTGTTTTGCCTTCAAGAAAAATAAAAATCTGAGAGAATCTCTGGTTCACACATTCCTGGAGCCGGCTGCACGAATCAACACCCTGTGGAATCTTTCCCCAATCGTAGGACACTACAAATGTGGACAATGTGTTGCATTCGCCCTCACAATTCAGAAAAAACCTTTGAACATAAAAAGGTCAAGTGGACCCTGAGAGAACATACCAACTGTAACACCAAATGTGTGATCTACATCATTGAATGCCCTTGTGGCCTGCTTTACGTAGGCAAGACTATTAGACCAATCAAAATGCAAATCTCAGAGCATCGGTCTTGCATCAGAAATAAGACTCCTGATAAACCATTGGTTGAGCATTTCACCCTACAAATCCACAAAGACACAGACCTCAGATGCTTCGTCTTACAGAAATTGGCACCGACTGTGAGAGGGGGAGACTTGAACAAGACACTGGGCCTCATTACGACCTCGGCGGTAGCCATGCCACTATTGGCGGCATGGCTGCCGCCGAAATCGCATCCGGGTCCAGGTTACCAGAATGAGGAATTACCGGGCCATTCCGAGTTCGGAGGGCCCGGTAATTCCTCCTTCTAGGAACCTGGACCTGGACCTTCCCCATTCCCATTTCAGCCCCCATAGGGCTGAATGGGAATGGGCGAGGGAGCAAACAACGGGCCGATTACGAACGGCCCGTTTTTTGCTCCCTCCTCCCCTCGAGGGACCCGCTCTGCACATCTGGTGAAACCAGACGTACAGAGCGTGTCCCACGAGGGGACCTCATAATCAGTTCAATTTTCTCTGGTCCGTTAACATGGCAACGGCTTAAACAAATGTAATTAGCACCATGGTTTTGATAAACTGGAGACTAAATTAGTGCATAATTGTCTGACAGCTCAATATTTCAATCTAGTGAACAGTTACACCACTCAGTTAGGGACTGTCACGCAGAAAAATCTTTTCCAAAATGGCGACCGCTATTCAAAGAGCGGTGACCCTTAGCAACGGCTTTCGCCTCGCCACACACATCCGTGTGGACAACACTGGGCCAAACACCTCCCCACTCTATGCATATTTGCTTTCTCCAATTATATCACACCATTTGCTCCGGTCCGTTACCATGGCAACGGTGAAAACAAATGTATTGAGCACCATGGCTCTGACAAACTGGAGGCCAGGTTAATGATTAATTGACTGACAGTCCAATATTTCAATCTAGCGAGCAGATACACCACTCAGCTTGGTGACCGCCACGTAGATTTTTGCAAAATAGCCACCCCTATTTAAAGAGCGGTGACCATAACAATGGTGTCCGCATCGCCACAACGCTGGCTGCAGTGCCTGTGACCTGTTCTGCTAGAGCACATTGCCAGTGTTTGTCTGTCCTAAGCCCCTGCAGGACACACTGTGAGCACTTGCCATCAAGACCAGCTCATGCCCGCTCCCAGATATGGCCCCAGCAATTTATTCGTACTATACGACGAAATCACAGGTAATTCAACTTCGAGTGCATTGGTTACCGCCAACACTAGCCCATTAGCCAGTGATAACCATGTGCATTCTTGCAGGTCAACACACCAGGTCCCGCTATTTCAGCACCACCTCATGTGTATTTTATCCCGTGGCGCACCAACGCTACCTAGGATAAGGTAAGCGTTTTTCTATTGTGCTCAACATAGTGATTCGCTTGATAGATTAGGGATACACTAAGCCCTCCTTTTCTATTTTTAGGTGCTCAGTAAATTTCACGCTTAGAGACACTGCAGGTCCTTGGACCCACACCCTTCCGCCTGTGGCCCTAATGCCTTCCCACAAGGTAAGCCGTGTCCACTAGTTTTTTGGACACGTGGTGATTTAATCACGTTTCTCGCAAACAATGTGCCTCATTCATTTTCACAGTATCCACTGAACACCTAGATGTCACAGTCTCCCTTGTCCTGACGAAGGCCCCTACAAGAACATGGCTAGATTATATCCCCTACAAAAGGCCGAAACACTGTGGTGTAGACATTAATCCTTGAATCACAGTGCTACGAATGGTTTCACTGTATATAATGGTTGTTCATTGTATGTACCCATTGCAATTTTTTACGTGATATGACCCCTGTCGTGTTTGTGTATCGACAGTAGAATTTGTACTATGTTGACTTTATGTACTTATGTGCAAGGAACCTAACTTGCTATTGTCTGTCTTGCAATCTATATTGCTCTATTTGTACAATCTGTTGGTCTGCATTATACAAAAACCAATAAGCATGTATATACGCTACAAATCATAAAAAATAAGTATTACAACAATTCAGGTGTGGTACCTGTACATTCTATGATCTGAAAATGAGTGATAAGGGAGCATGCTTGTTCTACTGACCCGTTCACTTGTATTTGATGACTCCATACTTTTGGGACATTCCGTCCACTGGGACGGCACCGGAGCACTTTTGTAAAAATAAAAAAAAAAAGCATCAAATTGAAAAATGTGCCCTTCTTCTCTTTTTACGCGGGGTACCGCACTTGCCATAACCCCTCCCTCCTTAGCTCCACCCCGCGCATCGCCTTTCAGTCCTTTTCTATCGCCAGGTCTGAGACCTTTAAGCAATAATAGAGGATACTTATTAGAAGGGACGGCGGGCGTATGGAGGAAAGGGGACTATGGACTAGGAGTAAGATAGTCACTATGATGAGTAACTTTGTTATACTCCTACGTCCTGTCCCCTTTCCTCCATACTTTTGGGAGATTACAAAGCACTCCTCACAGGTAATACGGGTGGATGGAACCTCCTTACTGAAAAAGGTTTTTAAGAACAGCCTGCAGCCTGACCGAATTGAGCATCGGCTCTGGAGCCCAGGTCTAAGCAGTAATGCTTACCAAACACTGGTGGAAAAGCCGACGTAGCTGCTTTGGCAACGGTTCGATGTGCTTAGAGAGCGACTAATAGATAGGAGGCAATGAGGGGAAACCATAAGCTTTCACTTTGACCCACAAGCTGCAAAGAGGACCACCTCTGACGTGCCCCATTGCTGGAAAAAGTTGGAGATGATATTGCTGTTCATCTCACACTCGTAACCGATGCCGACTGGCGACTGAATTAATCTGCGGTCACATTGAGGTGACCCGGGATGTGTGGAGCCTGGAGCCAAACAATATACTGGATGGCCCAGCCCAAATTTGTATGACAAGATCCACAAGGAGAGGAGAGTCTGTGTCGCCCTGCTTGTTGATGTAAAACCTTGCTTTAAGAGAGGTATTCAAAATGGCCGACGTAGCCCGCGGAGGTTGTGCTGCCATTATCACACACCAGGGGCGTGCTGCATCACAGGAGCAAGTGAAGCAATAGTCTCCTCATGGGAGTCAGGGGCCTTGCGTGCCATCCTAGCCTTGAAATAAGGAACCTCGGCAGAGCCGGTACTGGCAGATCTAGGGTGTTTACTCGACACGTCAGGGTCTTCTCCAGAATTAGCCTCTGGTGGAGGATCCTCGGCAGAGCCTGTACTGGAAGGTCTGTGGTACGTGACCACCTTATTTTTCCCCCTCAACAGAACTGGTATCAGCACAGCCGCGCGCTGAATGGCTTAGGGACATACCTTACAGCCAGGACCCTCGATGAGGGACTCTTAATTCTGTTGGTGACCGATTTAGCCCCAAGCAGGGGAACCTCAGGTTTAACCATGGTTTTATAGCCACCTCTAGAGGGGCTTTGAGCCAAGACTCAGTACAGTTAGCTCCAGATGGAGAAGCCTCAGGGCGAACCCTGGTATCCAAAGCCACAGCAGAAGTGGGGTCAGCCTTAGCCCCAATTGGGGAACCTTGGAAGAAGATCTGGTATTGAGAGACCGCTGCAGGGCCCCTCAGAGGAAATTCTGGTGCGTCTCGCTGAGCTGAGACCAAAAGGAGTACTGAATCTGAAGTGCTCTGCTCCCATGGAGAACCGCAGATATTTCATATGTGGGCTCCAGAGAACCGCAGATATTTCATATGCGGGCTCCAAGTCAGAATGTGCATTTACGCATCCTGGAAGACCACCACACTGAGCCAATCGCCCTTCGAAGACAGGACTTTATTTGGCAGGGCGTGATCAACTTGAATTTCTCTCTGAAAGATCGAAGATAGTGCGCAGGTCAGCCTAGTTGATCACTGTCAAAGGACAGCAGTACCAGCCCCTCCCTTGCTCCATGAGGGGAACCGGTTCCACCGCTCTGAGGTATAGAAGTTTCTGTACCTCTGCTCTGAGGGAGGGCACCCCGATCTGTCAGAAGAGAGAAAAGGACTGAAGGGCGATGCGCGGGGTGGAGCTAAGGAGGGCGGGGTTACTGCCACGTGCAGTACCTGCGTAAAAAGAAAAGAAGGACACATTTTTCAATTTGATGCTTTTTTACAAAAGTGCTCCGGTCCCGTCCACTGGACGGAATGTCCCAAAAGTATGGAGGAAAGGGGACAGGACGTAGGAGTATGGGCAATAACCAGGTCATTACGGCCTTGCCGGAACCGGTATTTGCCCATTCCTGGGCGCCAGAAAAAATCTTCTCCATTCCCATTGAGCCCAATAGGGCTCAATGGGAATGGGGAAGTCAGATGCACAGGCACCGTTATTAACAGTGCCTGTGCATCCGATATGCTGTGCTCGCGGGTGCCTTTCCTTCCGCCATTTTAGACCTGGCGGAAGGAAAGGCACCATGAGCACAACTCGGAGTTTGCCGGTCCGGATACAACGGTACCGGCAAGCTTACCGCTACCGCTGTATCCGGACCGGTAATCGTAATGAAGCCCAATGACTTACAGGATGAGCTGCAATGAGGTCACTATTAAACCTGCAACCCAATTCCTTGTGCACCACGAAGTTCGGTGCCGATCGTGGAGGCCCCAATACTCGGTTTTCCCAGCTTGAGGTGGAGTTTAAGGTTTGTTGGGAGGAATAATACTGAAGAAATTCTTCAGGTGTATTTTGCACATATATCTATCAAAATCATTGCGTGTTTGTACATAGTCTTAATGCGCCGTGGGGCATAAGCTTTAACCCAAACTCAAAACCTTTTGTTGTTCTTGGGTAGGTATGTGAAATGATAAGTTTACAATTCAATATTGGTATTATCCTCTATTTCTTGCCAGTCCGTTTCCCATAGCGTGTAGATCTCTCTGAGGTGTTGCTGGCCACGTTTTTGCCTCCTCTGCCTTCGCCTGTTATTTTTCTTTCACCAGTTTCCTGTTTTCGACTGAGGCCTCTTCCTCTGTTTTTATAATGGTTATTTCGTCTTTTCATAGTAACCGTATTTCTTCTAAAAATTGTAGTCTGACCACTGGCTCTTTGCTTTCACAACTTACTGCTTCTGACTCTGACATTGTTGGGGGTCACTAGATCTTGATTCTTGTTCCTAGTGTTGCTCGGTATGAACCAAAGACTGTTCCTTCAAAAAATCAAATCCACGAGCAAATGTATGCACATGGCCAGTTTCATAGTCCCCTTTATCTCTGAGAAATGTTTGTAACTTTCTGTTTAATTTCTTCTTCGAATGCTTTCCAATTTGCTTCAAATATATACTGTTAAGGTATATATACGTATAAACATTAACATTAAAGGAAGGAAGGGGTGCACTATGGTTCCCTGCACAATTCACCTGCTCAGCCACTTCTGTTCTCCTCGTCCGGTTTCAGTGCCCATCAAATCATCAGGAAGGCAGTCTTTACTTGCAGCTCACAGCCAGTGCAGGTGTTGTCAATCAGTGTTGATTCTGGTAAAGGACTTCTGGTCGCTGTAGTCATCAGGTTTGCAGAAAACCTGCTCACAACTAGACTGACAGTGGGGGAGCGGGGGATTGCCACACTGTGAATCCTGCTTTGGATTCACAGTGTGGCAATCCAAAGCAGGACATGTGTCACCCTGGTGCAGACCCCTATTGGACTCTGAGGCATATACCCTCCAGAGTCATCAGGTTTGCAGGGAACTTGCTCACACCCAGACCCACAGTGGGGGAGAGGGGAAGTAGCCCACAGTGTGGCACTCCATGTGTCGCCCTGGTGCAGCACTCTATTGGACTCTGAAGCTTCCGTCCTCTAGAGATCCATGAATATTAACAGTACAGGAAAGAAGGGGCGCACTCTGGTCCCCCGCACAATTCATCTACTCAGTAACTGATCTTCTCCTCCTACTGGCTTCAATGCTCATCACATCATCAGGGAGGCAGTCTCACAACCAGTGCAGGTGTTGTCAATCAGTGTTGATTCTGGTAAAGGACTTCTGGTAGCTGTAGTCATCAGGTTTGCAGGGAACCCACTCACAACCAGACCGACAGTGGGGGAGCGGGGTAGGTGCCCACAGTGTGGCACTCCAAAGCAGGACATGTGTCACCCTGGTGCAGAACCCTATTGGACTCTGAGGTTTCTACCCTCCAAAGTCCATGAATATGAACAGTACAGGAAGGAAGGGGCACCCTCTGGTTCCCTTCAGAGTTTAAGTTTGGTGCTGTTTCGCTAAGGGGGGGCAAAAAAGCAGGCAGAATTAGAGGGGGGTCCTAAAGGTTTGAACGGCTTATACATTTGGTGCCGTTTGATGGACCTGTGTACAAGTTTGCAAAAAGATTTTACACCCAACTTTGAATGTTATTGCAAAGTTTGGTCAGATTTTGTCAAGAGAGGGCAAAATTACAGGGGAATCTCAACATTTTTAAATGGCTTATATATAACTTTGGGGCCGTTTGACAAATCTGCACAAAGTTTTGCGAAACGATTATAGACCCAACCTTGAATGTCTGTGAAGAGTTTGAATGGAGTTTGACAAGTGGGGGCTAAGTTATATGATTATTTCTTATACACACTTTTTGACACTTTTCAAAAAATAAAACATGAACGGATTTGCAGCAAACTGGCGTGAGGAGCATCAGCAAGGACCTGAAAGCATAGTTTTGCAAATCTGTCCTTTGTTTTATTTTTTACAGTGTCAAAATGTAAGTACAAAAACTAGCAATATAAATTTGGTGCCCGGACAGTGGGTCTGGCCCTCGGCAAGGACTAATGTCTACTCTGATTTACTTACATGGCTGAAGCCCTAGGTTTGAATGGAAAAATAAATTCTGCTTTGGCTGCAGTCCGAACTGCTGGGCGGTATTGCAGAAAACTTTGTACAAGGAGCATCAGCAAGGACCTGAAAGCACGCTTTTGCAAATCTGTCCTGTGTTTGACTTTTCCAAACTGTCAGCATGTAAGTACAAAAAATAGTGATATAACTTTGGTGCCTGAGCAGTGGGCCTGGCCCTCGGCAAGGAGAAATATTTACTCTGATTTGCTTATTGGGGCATGCGGCATGGCTGAAGCCCATGCCCATGGATTGTGGAAACTGGCCATGGCTGCAAGCCATGACCACTGGCCATTGGTCAAAATATGAGGGTATAGTGGACACTGAACCAGGATGCAGGGTAGGTGCAGTGAATAAAGGGGGTGGTTTGGTGGGGCTGGGGTCATGGTCGAGCCTTATGCCCCAGGTAATTCAACCATGACTTGCATCGCCAGTATGCGCTGCTGATAACTACACCTAACAGTATGCACTGCAAAAAATATGTTTGTTAAAGGAGGTTTATAGTTCTTTCATATATGTTAAAAGAGGAATTATTGATAACTTATATACAGTGATGTAACATCATGAAACATTTTCACTCATAGAAACCTGTCAAATTCACTGAAAAAACGTTAAAAGGACGTTATTTTTAAGTTGCACTTAAAAAAACGATCAAATTCAGTGGAAAAACTTTGTTAAAGGGACGTTATAGTTAAGTTGCAGTAATAAAAACTTAGCAAATTCTGTGAAAAAACTTTTAAAGGGATGTTATGGTTGCAAGTAAAGTAAAAAAAAAAAGAAATTTGCCAGTTGTGGAGCTATGCAGCCATAACTCGTGCCACCGCCATGCACTGCTAACCCTAACCCCAGGACATCAAAGGTGAAATCACAAGTGACATCATAGATGACATCAATTCTGATAATACAACTGTTTAACAATGCCAATGGAACGTCTGTATAAGGGGTATCGCTTACAGTGTAATTTACAACATATCACAGGTGATCAGTAGCCTTGTAATAAACTAATCCATGTCACATAAAAGGTGTTTATTGAAAAATAAACTTTGTACTTAGGTTTTTTTGTGAATGCAGAAATCAAATAATACATAAAGAAAACAATGAACTCAAGTATTCTTAAAATGAACAAGTTACAACTGGTAACATTCTTTCGATTGGATGTTCCTCCAACGTATTCCTCATCTTTGATGTATTCCATCCAGCTTCAGCTGCTTCGGAAAGAAAGAAATTTCGGCAGAGGGCGGCATGCGTCGATGTCGTTGAGTCGATGGTCCCTCGAAGGCCTCCGTCGAAGGTGACGTCATCGGGTGTATAAGTAGCATGCGCGGCGCCCGTTGGCCTCAGTTCTGTTTTTCCCCCTTCATTATTGATTTTTCACTGTGTAGACTGTGCCGGTAGACAGGTATTTGCCTCGCGAGCGTTGGAGTGGCAACAGCCTGGGAAATAATCTACAGAGGGGTAGGTTGGGAGGGCGATGAGGAATACGTTGGAGGAACATCCAATCGAAAGAACATTACCAGTTGGTAAGTAACTTGTTCTTCAAGTGGATTGTGTCCTCCAACGTATTCCTCATCTTTGATAGACTCCCAAAGCAGTAAGGATAATTTTTATGGAGGAGGGATTAGATTTTTTCGATATCTTTAGATGGCTGAGTATAGGACTGCTCTACCAAAATTCAGCTCCTTAGATTGGAAAGCATCTAGGCTGTAGAACTTTGAAAAAGTATGCAGCGATGACCAAGTCGCTGCTTCTCAAATGGACCTTATAGGAACACCTCTTTGTAGGGCTGTAGACAAAGCGATGCCCCTGGTGGAATGAGCCCTTAGGCCTTCTGGTGGGTCTTTTCCCGCCAGTCTGTAGCATTCCGAAATGCAAAGCACAATCCAACGTGATATTGTTTGTTTTGTTACTGACTGACCCAATCTTTTTCCTGTGCAGCCAATAAACCGTTGGCTGTCCACTCTAAGCCTAGAAAGCCTAGAGATATAAAAGCTTAAAGCTCTTTTTGGATCCAATCTGTGTAATCTTTCCTCCTCCTTACTAGGATGAGGTGGAGGATAGAATGCGTGTAACACAATTTTTTGATTTAAATGAAACTCAGATATCACTTTTGGTAAAAATGAGGGTTTAACCCTCAACACAACTCTGTCCTTATGGAACACAGTATAGGGTGGCCCAGAAGACAGTGCCTGCATTTCGCTCGTTCTTCTTGCAGATGTTAAAGCAACTAGGAAAGCAGTTTTCCATGTCAGTAATCTTAATGGACAAGTGTGCAAAGGCTCAAAAGGAGCACACACTAAGAATTTTAGGACCAAATTGAGATCCCAAATTGGCACTTGGAATGGGTGAATAAGAAACACATTAGTGAGTCCTTTTAAGAACTGTACTATCAAAGGAATTTTGAAGTAGGAGCATTCTTCTGAGGAGCGCTTGAAGATGGAAAGCGCCGCAAGATAACCTTTAATGGTTCCAACATTCAGACCTCTATGTGCTAGGGTCAGAAGGAAGGACAGTACTTCCGGAATAGTACATAGAAAAGGATCGACATTCTTTTCTCTGCACCAGTTGCAAAAAAATTTCCCAACAGCAACGGTATAGAGACTTTGATGCTGGACTTCTTGCCGAAAGCAACACATCCATGACGTCATCTGGAAGGTTCCAATCCTTGTATCTCAGCCTTTCAGATACCAGCATGAAGGTTGAGCGTTTTGACCTCTGGAGGGTCAGCCCCCTTGTGACTGTCTTTTTTTAATATAATGGTTTTGTATTAAAACCTGACCCTCCATTTGAGAGAGAGAAGGTTCTCTCTCTGAGGAAGACGTACTGGGGACAGATGGACATGTCTAGAAGGTCTGCGCACCACGTTCTCCTGGCCCAATCCGGGGCAATTAGGATCATGCGGCTCCCGAAGCGTCTTAGTCTCTTGATGACCTGAGGAATGACGGGAATCGGAGGGAACGCATACAATAGTGGGAATTTCCACTCCACCATGAACACGTCCCCTAGGGCTACTCTCGGGGGAAATTCCCTTGAGCAATACATTTCGCACTTCCGGTTGATTCCGGTCGTAAATAAGTCCACTTGAGGGGTTCCCCAAAGGGCGAAGATCTCTTGAATGACTTCCTGAGCCAGTTCCCATTCGTGGGACACCGTGCTGAGCCTGCTCAGAGCATCTGCCGTCATATTCTCTTCCCCGGCTAGGTGAACTGCCTTTAAATAGATTCCTTCTTGAATTGCCCAATACCAGAGTTGCATTGCCTCTCTGCACAGAGGTAGTGACCCTACACCTCCTCTTTTGTTTAGATAAAGCATGGCCACTGTGTTGTCCGTCATTATCAGGACATTCTTCCCTCTGACAGATGGCAGGAAAGCCTTCAGCGCTAGTCTGATTGCTCTCAGCTCCAGAAGGTTGATGTGTAGTTTGGACTCTGATGGAGACCAACGACCGCTGATTGTCAGATCATTGGCATGAGCTCCCCACCCCTTGAGTGAGGCGTCCGTCACTACTGTGATCTCCGGCCATGGTTGCCAAAAAGGTTCTCCTTTCCGGATATTCTCTGAACAAGTCCACCATAGAAGATCTTGACAAACCTTGTTCGGAATCTGGAGAAGATCCATTATTCGACCTGAGAACTGGGACCATTGAGTCTTTAGGGCCCATTGAAGGGATCTCATTCTCAGACGTGCCTCTGACACCAGAAAGGTGCAGGATTCCATGAGGTCGAGTAACCTTAAGAAGTCGTAGGTCTGAAGATTTTGGGCGTTTTAGAATTTGGAAACCATCTGAAGAATGTCTTGAGCCCTCGACCTGGGAGGCGAGCCCTTTCCCAGGAATGTGTCTAATACAACTCCTATATATTGGATCCGTTGAGAAGGTGTCATTTGTGACTTCTTGAAATTGAGGGAGAAGCCCAGACTGTGGAGGAAGTAGCAGGTGACTTTCAGGTGATCCAGTGCCTGTTCGGCAGAGCGTGCTCTGATCAGCTAATCGTCCAGATAGGGGTAGACATGACTCCCCCCTCTCCTGAGGTGCGCTGCTACTACTACCATCAGAATCCCCCCTCTCCTGAGGTGCGCTGCTACTACTTCCATCAATTTGGTGAAGACCCTCGGGGCGGAGGTCAATCCGAATGGTAGGACTCGAAACTGATAATGTGAGTCGCCAACCACGAACCTCAGGTATTTTCTGTGCTTGAGATGAACCGGCACATGAAAATAAGCATCCTGGAGGTCCAATGACACCAACCAGTCCTGAAGTTGAAGGGCCTGAAGGAACTGAGAAAGGGTAACCATCTTGAACTTGTCCTTCCTGAGGAACTTGTTCAAGTTTCTTAAGTCCAGAATGGGTCTCAGTCCCCCGTCCTTTTTGGGGATCAAAAAATATGGGGAGTACCATGCCATGTTCCTCCGGTGTAGGTACCGGTTCTATAGCACCTTTCTCCAGCAGGGTTAGAACTTCCTGCTGTAGGAGCGGGTCCGAAGACTTCAAAGGATGTCTCCCTGGTGGATTGCTTTGAGGTTGCGTTAGAAAAGGAAGGCAGTAACCATGGGTTATTATTTCTAGAGCCCAAACATCTGAAGTAATGGCTCGCCATTCTTGCAGATGCTGTGACAGCCTGCCTCCTACAGGTGTCATGTGATGCAAATCCTCAAAGTGGTTTTGTGGCGGTTGCTGCAGCCGCTGATGGCAAAGAGGCTGTAGCTGGAGCTGGCTTTACACATTTTGCTCGCCCACCGCGAGTGGCCTTTCTTTGGCCCCTTTGACTGGCCATTCCTCTCGTTCTTCCATCTGAAGAGTAGTAACGATAGGATCGTCCCCTCCAAGATTGACTTGTCGCACGAAAAGGCTGAGGTTGCCTGATAGCAGCTCCCAACGAATTGGCAGCTGCCTTTGAGGTCTGCAACCTGTCAAGGCTCTCGTCAGCCTTGCTGCCAAAAAGGTGAGACCCGTCAAAGGACATGTTCAGAAGACAATTCTGTACGTCTGGTGCAAAACCTGACTTCCGTAACCATGCAAATCTACGCATTACCGTGCTAGAGGCCATGGACCTACTCACACTATCCACAGTATCCAAACCATATTCAAGGGATTCCTGCATAGCTTCCTTTCCATCTCTAACAATGGCTAGGAATCCTTCCCCTTCTTCCCCTTCTGGTATGTGCTCCGCTGCCATTGCAATGCCCTCCCACAGAGTGTACGAAAACTTTGCCAAGGCACATGTGTAGTTGGCTGATTTTAATGCCATGCTCCCAGCTGAAAATACCTTCCGTGCCCAGCCATCCACACGCTTATCGTCCCTGTCTGGAGGGATAGACGGGTACCCAAGTTTGTTAGAAGCTGTGGCTGCCTGTATGACCAAACTTTCGGGAGTGGTATGTTTAGACAGATAGCCGGGGTCGCTACTGGCAGGGAGGTATTTTGAAGCAAGGGATTTATTCACTGGAGGAATAGAATCCGGAGTCTCCCAATTTTTGGCCACCCTATTTTGTAAGGCCACATGGAAAGGCAGAATTGGGTCTTCAGTAGGACCATGGTCCAGTATGTCTGTAAGATCATCTTGGACAAATTGGGCTGTAGGTCTGGCCCAACCCAAATAATCTACTACCTTAATCATTAACCGACGGTATGATGGATTAGCATGTTCACCTGGCTCTGGTCTACCAAATTCATTTTCTGGGGCCGTATCAATACCACTTGCATTGTGCAATGATTCAACCAGATCTTTCATCCTGCTTTCCTCTGAAATCAGGCATTCAGGAACATTTGGAGTACCAAATTCAAGCCCAAAAGGTACATTCTCCTCATAGGATTTTTCTTGTTCCTCAGAAATTGAGGTCAAGGATTTGAAAAACTCCTTCCTAGATAGAGGTTTGAAAACCTTCTCTGGAGGAGGTGGAGGAGGAGGAGTGCTAATGGATCCTGAATGCAACATAGGTGTTTTAGCCTTTTCTTTCTCTCTTCCCAGCTGATCTTGTCGAGCTGGAAGTTTCAGCGTCGAGGGCTTCGGCGTTGACGTCGACAAAGGCGTCGATAACGTCGACGTAATACCCGACTTTGACGGCATTAGCTTCGAGGGCGTCAAGGCACTCTTCGAAGACTTGCCCTTCGAGGTATGTGTCATGATGCCTACCCCCGGAGTACCAGGCCAGGCCCAGCACCCCCAGGAGCAGGCATCACGCCCCCGGGTAAAAGCCCAGCGGCCCTTTATAGGGGCTCTTTGGACTCTGTCCTGGCGCCGTTGGCGCCAGGCTCTTGTTGGACATCAGTCCTGGCGCAATACGCGCCAGGCTCATAAGGGGAAGTGTTTGGTGCACTTACCTGAAGCAGACCATGCTGCACACTCACCTGATGCAGACCATGCTGCATGAAGAACCAAGCCAAATGAGGCTTAGGAGGGACTATTTTTCTGAAGGAACTATTTTGTTACTTGGGTGGGGCTGTGGAAGAATACTCACCTGGAACTTCTTCCAAGGCTATTTAAGCCACGCCCGGACAGCCACACGTGCTTCGCGTTGTTCTGCATCCCAGCAGCTGAACGCTCACCGTGTCAGCTCCTGCACCTGGACTCCAGCCACGCCCGCCTCGAACCTGGAACACCTGTAAGGAAAGAAGAGAAGAGAAAGGTGAAAACCAAGAACTTATTCAACCTTCTTACCTGCATCCGGAATCTTCACGCCAGCATTTCCTGAAGGAAGACTTCCATTTAAAAGCACTGTGTTGCCCGCTGCAGCGCCACGCTTCACTCACCTGTTCCCGAGACGCCGCCCGGCTCCATCGCGGCTCTCAGCACCAGTCGCCACATCTCTGCACCTAGGGGAGAGAAGAAGAGACAAAAGGTGAGCAAGGGAACACAAGAGGAAAGCCGAATTTTCAGCCATATTACTTACCGGCTTTTCTTGGTGAACCATTCCACATCTCGGGTCGGCGCCGCATCTTTGGCAGGTACCGCAACACCCGGCCCCTATGGGGAAAGGACAAAAGACATTACTGGGGAATTATAAAGACATTTAGAGGGGTCGCCCTCATCACTAACTCACCTGATTTTACCACCGGCAATTTAACCCCTCAACGCATCGCCTTGGTTCTGCACCTGAAATAAAGGACAGATCACAGGTTAGGAGAAACAACATAAAAGGAGGCTCACACTTGAACTTTTGCATCTTCATACTTACGGTGTATCGCTCAGAAAAGTCAAGTGGATTTGCCAGCGCCATTCCGAAAACCAGTGAAGTAACTGGACGAACGCGCGCCCCTGCACCAGAAGCAGGATGGAGAGTTCAACCTTCCAAACCATAAGGTGAGCTTAAACCGGGGGGTTTTGGAGGAAGTCTGAGGAGAACGAAGGGGGAAAGGGGGGAGCAAGCACAATATTCAACAGACAGTTAATCCCCTTTCTCATCTGCAGATGGATATTCCTATGGGCCAGACAAGCAAGATTTGGGGGTCCTGTTCAATCGGTGGTCCGAATTCTGCGCATCACGCTTGAAGAGGCCACAGCAACCCAGACCAGCGCCTCCGTGGGAGCCAGGTGAGCGTTACAGAACGCGAAGCCTTCCTACAAATTCCCACCCAGGCGCTATGGAAACTTCTGAGACTGGCCAGTTGGCCCAACTACTGGGGGAATTACGGGCAGAAGTACACGCCGCTCGTCAAGAGACTAATGCTCTCAGGAGGGAAGTGATTGTATCAAAGGAAAGGACTGATGACCTGGCTAGACAGTTTTTGCAAGGTCAAGCTGGACAAACTCCTTTACCCGGTTCCGGAGGGAACCCCGCTCCTGTGCTTGCCAGTAACCCGGTGCAGATTAATCTACCAGGAAACATGCCGCTGGCCCCACCCGAACGCTTTGCTGGGGACCCCAAACGATTCGCTGTATTCATGAATCAGTGTTGTTTGCATTTCCTGTGCAGACCTGGGGCCTTCCCTAATGACCAGACCAAGGTAGCCTTTGTATTGTCATATCTCAGCGGCAGTGCTGCCGATTGGTCAGTTCCACTGGTAACTCAAGATGACCCGATTCTTCGTGATTTTCAAGGATTTCAAGCAAGCATGGAAAGGTTATTTGCTCGTCACTCCCAGGGGCAGGCTCTAGATGACGAACTTCTATCTCTGCGACAGGGCAATCAAGACCTCCTTTCCTACATTGCAACCTTTAATAGACTAATTGTGGAAACTGGGTGGCCAGAGGATAAAAGAGTCACGTTATTTTATCGAGTTCTATGCGGAGAACTTAAAGATGTCCTGGCCCAAGTTGTAAATCCGCCCCAAGAATGCTCAGAATATATAGAGTTAGTGGTCCAATTAGATCACAGACTGCAAAACAGAAAAGCAGATCGGTCCAAGTTTGAGACCCGGGTGTTAGTCAAGACCCACGTTAACCTCAAGGGGGCTGAAGCCTCTGAGCCAATGCAAATCGGAGGAGTTAAAGGACCTTTAACTCAAAAGGAACGTGAAAGAAGACGGCAGATGCACTCATGTCTTTATTGTGGATCCTCTGGACACTTTCTACGAGATTGCCCGGCAAGGCCGCCCAGGAAGGTGGTAGGAGCCGCTGATAAAATCCATGAAACCTCTGTATCGGGAAACGATCCCGCCCGACACGCGTAGGGGTCCGCTTGCCGAGCTTGAAAACGAACTCTCAGACCTCGCATTTCATTGTGCCAATGGTCCTCGTAGATCCGGAACAGCCTAAGCGGTTGCATGCAATAAAGGCATACATCGATAGTGGGGCTATAGGAAACTACGTGGATCGTGAATTGGTCTCCAGGATTAACCTCCCTCTGCGTCCTAAAACCAGCAACGATGTCATCACCACAGTTGATGGAACCGAAATTGCCTCGGGACCGGTAACACATTCCACAGCTGAGGTGACACTTGTAGGTCCGGACGGCCATCGGGAGGCAGTTGTGTTTGATGTAATTAAGGCTCCACAGTTTCAGGTTATTCTCGGAATCCCTTGGTTAGAGACACATAATCCTCGAATTGATTAGCGAGCAAAGAGAATAACCTTTCCGGAGTGTGCACGAACCTGCTACCCAGAAAATCTGAAGATCAGTCTAGCATCAGTAACCTCTGTCTCCATGCAACTACCTCCGGAATACCAAGACTTTCAGGACGTCTTCCAAAAGGAACAGGCCAACTTGTTACCTCCTCACAGATCGTACGATTGCCAAATCGATCTGGTGCCCGGTGCTCAACCCCCTGCCGGAGAATCTGCATTTGAAACAATATTTAGATCAATACCTAGCCAATGATTTCATTCGCCCGTCAAAGTCTCCGGCATCCTCGGCTTTGTTCGTCGTGCCAAAAAAAGAAGGCGACCTTAGAACTTGTATCGATTACCGCGCATTGAACCAGATAACTGTTAAAAATCGTTACCCTCTGCCTTTGATCCCTGAACTCCTTGACCAGGTGAAGGACGCTTGCATATACACCAAGTTAGATCTCCGGGGGGCTTATCATCTGGTACGAGTAAAAGAAGGCGACGAATGGAAAACGGCCTTCTGTACAAAATATGGACTATTTGAATACCAGGTGATGCCTTTCGGGTTGTGCAACGCACCTGCTGCCTTCCAATTCTTCATGAACGATGTCCTTCGGGAACTCATCGATGTCTGTGTTGTCGTTTATATCGATGACATTCTGGTGTACTCCTCTTTGGAATCAGATCACAGAAAACATGTCAGGGCCGTCCTTGAGAAATTGCGCCAGCACAAACTGTTTGCGAAGCTGGAGAAATGCGTTTTCCATACCACTGAGGTTGAGTTTCTTGGATTCATCCTGACACCTAAAGGGGTCCGAATGGACTCACGGAAAGTGGATGCCATCCTCAAATGGCCATCACCTAGTGTCAGAACACTCTGGTCCTAGGCGCAGGAGCGACGCAGTACCAACCACCCCCACTATGGTCGTGGAGCCTGCAAGTCGAAGCTTACGCAGGCTACCCGGACCAGAGCAGGGAAGGAGGGTTAGGGTCTCGTTGATTGGATGGGTTGGGGGGTTTTAGGAAAACCGGATTGAGGATTGGGTAGTGGTTGTGGATAGGACGGGGAATTTTAGGGAAAAGGGTTGATTGTTGCACACTTTAAATTGTACTTGGTACCAAGTAGCTATTACACTCCACTTCCACATAGTCAGACTTAGGCCCCCTCACTGATTAATCTAACGTACAAGTCTAAGCCATGCACCTAGTTCAGTCCACAACTAATTAGCATTTTTTCAGCATGCACACTTAGCTCTGGTTTTCAGTGTCCTGTCCGTGATGAAGCCGTCAAGTCTTGTGGCAGGTCTGTAGTGTTCAGTGCTGGTCCAAGAAGCTAAAAGAAATAACACGAGTTAGGGTTTTGCCTCTGCCTTCCCGTAACCTTCTCATTCATTCCTCACACACATACAAACACACAACATTCCTTGCTGCCACCCGAGCTCAGATCACGGGCTTTTGAGTGTGCCAAGGTTCGCCACTCTTCTGAGGTTTTTCCACTTGTTCCTGATGTGGAAACTGCCAGTGTTACTTCCACTGGGGTCTTCCTTCAGACCGCCGCGGAAACTTTTGCCACATGTGTTTTCGCCTCCCGTGCGCCTTGTTCTCCCTGGTCCCAGGAGGCGGGAACACACGTACAAGCCTTTCGTATGCTTCACTTCCCCACAACAATTACAAGCGCGGATTGGCGACGCGCCTAGGATACACGCCCACTTACCTTTTCAGTAGGCGCAGGGGCTAGGAATGGGCGGGCTAAAGCCCCCTGCGCTTCTCCCCCGATCCCTCTGATCCCCAAGATGGGTTTAAGGACTTATCTTGCGGGAGCGAGGGGCCGAACTGCTTCTCCGGCGGGGCGGGGCCCCTCGCGAATGATTCTGGAGGAGCTGGGCTCTGCACGTCCTCTCCTTCCGAAGTCTCAAGCGCAAGCCCCGTGCCTCGGGGCTTGCGCATGCGCGTTGACGAGCCACACCCTGCTGGACTCCTGATTGGCCCGCGGCGCCCCTGGCATGCTGGGAGTTGTAGGCAGGAGACTGCTTCTGCTGGGAGCTGTAGTCTTTGAAGGCTGCTTTTCTGCAGAAGGGGCACAGCAACCTTTAAATGGATACAACTTTCTGGACACAACACGTACACTCATCACAGCCCCCACCACGTCCCTCTGCACCCCTTGTCTTGGTCTGGTCTTGGCTTTGGCCCTGACAGCACTCCCCCTCCCACGGAAGGTAGGCCCTCCGGGTTTATCTGGATAATTCTTATGAAAAGTGCGCAACAATCTTGGAGCATGAACGTGATGTGAGGGCTCCCACGAGCGCTCTTCAGGTCCATACCCCACCCAGTCCACTAAATAATACAATTGGCCTTTAGTGCCTTTTTTGGAGTTCAAAATTGCACGTACTTCATATTCAGGTTCTCCGTAAACAATTATCGGGGGGGTTTTCTTGACGGGAGTTCCATACGGGGCAGGTTTTAGCAGGGACGTGTGGAACGTGGGATGAATTTTCATTTGGGATGGTAATTCCAATCAAACTGCAACTGGATTTACGATTCTTACAATTGGGAATGGGCCTAAGTAACGGGGCTGTAATGTCCTAGGACCATCCAACCGAATATTGCGGGTGGAAAGCCACACTTTGTCACCCACACGATAGGGAGGACTGGCACGACGATTTTTGTCTTCATAATACTTATAAGAGTTTTTTGCTCTAACGAGATTACCTTGTACCTCCTTCCATACTTGCTCAATTTCAATTTTCTGTCCCGCTAGTGTGGGCAATTCCACCCCTAAGGACGGGACAGCTACGGGAAGAATACGTGGATGTCGTCCATAAAGACAGTAAAAGGGAGTCTTTTTGGTGGACGTGTGTACGGCATTATTGTAGGCCAGTTCAGCTAACCAAGTATGCTGGACCCAAGTGGTTTCTCTGCTTGCAGCAAAGCAACGCAAGTATTGTTCGAGCCCCTGATTCACACGCTCGGTTTGGCCGTCGGTCTCGGGATGGTACCCGGATGACAAATGGATTTCCATCCCAATAATCCTACAAAATTCATGCCAAAATCGTGAAGCAAATTGTGGGCCTCTGTCGGTAACAACATGGTGTGGAAGCCCGTGTAGGCGAATGACGTTTTGCAGGAAGAGTTCCGCAATTGCACTAGCGGTTGGGACTCCCTTGCAAGGAATAAAATGGGCCATTTTCGAAAAGGTATCCACTATAACCAATATTGAAGTGTGACCTTGTATAGGCGGGAGATCCACAATGAGGTCCATGGTTACAGTGTGCCATGGTACATCCGGAGTTGGTAAGGGACGCAGAAGACCTGCAGGTTTTTGGTGACTGGCCTTATTGCGGGCACAGATGTCACACTTCAATACGTGTTGTTGAACATCTTGTCGCCACTTTGGCCACCAAAAATATCTAGCCACCAGTTCTTGTGTTTTTGATCTTCCCGGATGGCCTACAAGGGATGAATCATGACACCACGACATGGCCTTTTCCTGGAGTGCCGTAGTAGGCAGATACAGAGCATGAGCGTGGTAGGGAAGCCCTGCAAAAACTACGTTCCGAGGGTCCTGTTTGCACCAATGATGTAGTTCTTGCATAGAGATTTCTTTGCGAATTGCTTCAAAGAAGTCAGAGGTCGCTCCAATAATGTGAGCGGGAGGGATTATTGACTGGGGCGTGGGGGTCGCCTCTCGAATTGTCGGCTCGGGATAGCGTGATAAGATGTCAGCTTTCAGGTTGCTGTTTCCGGGCCTATATGTGATGATAAAATCGAACTCCGCGAAGTACATGGCCCAACGCAACTGGCGCGGGCTCAGGGTCTTGGCGGTTTTGATAAATTGTAGGTTTCGGTGGTCTGTGATTACTGTTATCGTATGACGTGCTCCCATCAGATAGTGCCGCCATTCACTAAATGCTGCCTTTATTGCCAACAGTTCTCGATCTGCGATGATATAATTCACCTCAGCTGGCAGCAGCTTCCTTGAATAATAGGCCACCGGATGTAATAAACCCGTCGTGGGATCTCTTTGGGACAGAACAGCCCCCAAAGCATAACTGGAGGCGTCCGTTTCAACTCAAATGGTCTGGACAAGTCTGGGTGTTTTAGTACCGGAGCGTCGGTGAAGGCCTTTTTGAGCTGATTAAAACCCTGTTCGGCTGAGGCATCCCAAACAAACGGGCAACCCTTACGAAGAAGCTTCGTGATTGGAGTAACCAATGCTGAAAAATTCTTAAAAAAGCGTCTGTAAAAGTTTGCAAACCCTAGAAAGGATTGTATATCTTTTACATTAGCCGGAGGTGCCCAATCTAAAATTGCCTGCACCTTTTTGGTATCCATTTGTACGCCGGTTGGGGTTAGGAAATAACCTAAGAACTCCACAGTGGTACGATGAAATTCGCACTTTTCCAGTTTTGCGTAGAGATGATGTTCTCGCAATTTCTGCAACACCACACGTACATGTTGGACATGTTCCTGGAGGCTATTGGAATAGATGAGGATGTGATCGATGTACACAACGGCACATACGTCTAAATATTCTCGGAGTACCTCATCCAGGAATTGTTGGAAGGCGGCGGGGGCGTTACAGAGGCCGAATGGCATGACCTGATATTCATACAATCCGAACTTGGTTCGTAAGGCGGTCTTCCACTCGTCTCCTTCACGTACCCGTACCAAGTGGTATGCGCCTCGAAGGTCCAACTTGGTATAGATGACCGCATCCCTAACTTGGTCAAGAAGTACAGGGATTAATGGGAGCGGATAACGGTTTTTAATGGTTATCCGGTTCACTCCGCGGTAATCTAGACAAGTCGGGAGCTCCCCAGACTTCTTCGGTACGAAGAACAGAGGTGACGAAACCGGAGAATTAGAGTGCCGAATAAAACCACTCTTGAGGTTGGATGCTATATATTCCCGGAGGCGGTCATTTTCAGCCTCGGTCAAAGCGCAGATGCGGCTGCATGGCAATACCGCTCCTGGCTCCAGGTCTATCCGGCAATCAAAGGGCCGGTGTGGAGGTAAAGACTCAGCAGCCTGTTTATTAAACACATCCACAAAGTCGGCATATTCTTGGGGCAGATCTTCAGGACGTACCTCTGGTTGACTATTAGCAATGCTGTTGGAGCGTATGTCCAGCAAAGCCCTTTTTAAACAATGTTCTCTGCAATATGGAGAATTGAGGTCTATCGACCCTGAGGTCCATTGAATGTGAGGGTCATGCTTCTTTAACCATGGCAATCCCAGGATAAGCCCAAATTGCGGGGCGGCAATAATGTCAAAGGCAATCCTTTCTGTATGCCCATCTCCACACTGAAGGATCATAACACAGGTACTATGGGTTACGGGACCTGAACTAAGGGGGGTACCATCTACTGCATGTACCAGTTTTGACTTAGGTTTACATTGCACCGGAATTCCTAAAGTACCCACGAACTGGGCATCGATGAAATTGCCAGTAGCACCCGAGTCGATTAACAGTGTAACCTGTTTCTTTTTTGTCAAGAACTCTAGGCAACCCTTCTGAGTGATATATGGGCCATGATTTGAATAGCCTGCAATTGGGGCCCTGCTAACTAGGCTCGACCGGGTGACCCCCACTACCGGCTAGCCGAGGCGTTTCCCTGGGTTTTTGGTTTGGTGGCACATTCGCAAACGAAATGCCCAGCCTTACCGCAATACATACAGACCCCGTCTTTTCTTCTCTGCTCTTTCTCTTCTTTTGTTAGGGGGCCCCGGATTGAGCCGATTTGCATCGGCTCATCCCCCTCAGATTTGTCCACCGTCCCACGAGATCCTTTAAATTGGTCTAACCGTGGTACAGGACGGGATTCTCCTCTTCTCTTATCGCCTCGCCTTTCCGCCAAGCGGTGGTCAAGACGCAAGGCTAAGTTTATCATATCCGAACACTCTCTTGGCTGTGGGTCAACCTGAGCTATAAGATCCTTTAACTCATCTTTCAATCCCTGATAAAATAGGGACATCCTTTTTTCTCTGGGCCATTCAGCTTCTGCCACTAGCCGGTTGAACTGCGTGACATAAGTCACCAGTTCCCTATTGCCTTGTCTTAAACTCAGCAATTCCCGATCTTTACAGGGGGTGGCTGCCTGTCGATTAAAGATTTTCTCAAATTCCCCTAGGAACTCATCCCAGTCATACAGGACGGCATCGTCCTTTTGAACCAAAGGATTCGCCCAAGAGGCGGCGTCCCCTGTAAGGTACGATATCACAAAGGCAGTACGTGCTTGAGCAGACCGAAAGGCTGACGCCTTGGTGAGAAAGTGGAGACGACATTGGGTCAGAAACGTAGAGAATTTTTGCGGATCCCCTGCATATCGCTCTGGAGTTGCAAGGGGAACTATGGCTTCCGGGGTTACATGTACCTGTAACGGGGTAGACGGTTGACCAGGTAAGGGCGATGCTTGGGCAGCTACACTCCGTACTTGCGCGGACAAAGTAGCGTATTCTTGCCTGGATGCGGCTAGCTCCCCTTGCAAATCTTGCAAGGCTTTAGCAATTTCTTCCATGACTGTTGTGAGGGTTGGCTGTGCCGCTCAGGCGCCTGGAAAATACGTAGGCTTGCGCTTCTGTCAGAACACTCTGGTCCTAGGCGCAGGAGCGACGCAGTACCAACCACCCCCACTATGGTCGTGGAGCCTGCAAGTCGAAGCTTACGCAGGCTACCCGGACCAGAGCAGGGAAGGAGGGTTAGGGTCTCGTTGATTGGATGGGTTGGGGGGTTTTAGGAAAACCGGATTGAGGATTGGGTAGTGGTTGTGGATAGGACGGGGAATTTTAGGGAAAAGGGTTGATTGTTGCACACTTTAAATTGTACTTGGTACCAAGTAGCTATTACACTCCACTTCCACATAGTCAGACTTAGGCCCCCTCACTGATTAATCTAACGTACAAGTCTAAGCCATGCACCTAGTTCAGTCCACAACTAATTAGCATTATTTCAGCATGCACACTTAGCTCTGGTTTTCAGTGTCCTGTCTGTGATGAAGCCGTCAAGTCTTGTGGCAGGTCCGTAGTGTTCAGTGCTGGTCCAAGAAGCTAAAAGAAATAACACGAGTTAGGGTTTTGCCTCTGCATTCCCGTAACCTTCTCATTCATTCCTCACACACATACAAACACACAACATTCCTTGCTGCCACCCGAGCTCAGATCACGGGCTTTTGAGTGTGCCAAAGTTCGCCACTCTTCTGAGGCTTTTCCACTTGTTCCTGATGTGGAAACTGCCAGTGTTACTTCCACTGGGGTCTTCCTTCAGACCGCCGCGGAAACCTTTGCCACATGTGTTTTCGCCTCCCGTGCGCCTTGTTCTCCCTGGTCCCAGGAGGCGGGAACACACGTACAAGCCTTTCGTACGCTTCACTTCCCCACAACAATTACAAGCGCGGATTGGCGACGCGCCTAGGATACACGCCCACTTATCTTTTCAGTAGGCGCAGGGGCTAGGAATGGGCGGGCTAAAGCCCCCTGCGCTTCTCCCCCGGTCCCTCTGATCCCCAAGATGGGTTTAAGGACTTATCTTGCAGGAGCGAGGGGCCGAACTGCTTCTCCGGCGGGGCGGGGCCCCTCGCAAATGATTCTGGAGGAGCTGGGCTCTGCACGTCCTCTCCTTCCGAAGTCTCAAGCGCAAGCCCCGTGCCCTGGGGCTTGCGCATGCACGTTGACGAGCCACACCCTGCTGGACTCCTGATTGGCCCGCGGCGCCCCTGGGCATGCTGGGAGTTGTAGGCAGGAGACTGCTTCTGCTGGGAGCTGTAGTCTTTGAAGGCTGCTTTTCTGCAGAAGGGGCACAGCAACCTTTTAAATGGATACAACTTTCTGGACACAACACGTACACTCATCACAGCCCCCACCACGTCCCTCTGCATCCCTTGTCTTGGTCTGGTCTTGGCTTTGGCCCTGACACCTAGTTCGGTGAAAGGTGTCCAAAGCATGCTTGGTTTTGCCAATTTTTATCGCAGGTTTATCCCGGAATTTTCACGGGTGGTGCAACCCATCACTGCACTCTTGCGGAAGAATAAACGTTTTGAATGGACCGAGGAAGCTGAACAGGCCTTTCAGGAATTAAAAGCTAAATTTACGTCCGCACCTATTTTGAAACACCCGCGTCCTGATCTCCCATATATAGTCGAAACCGACGCATCCAGCTTAGCCATGGGAGCTGTCCTGTCCCAGAGAGACCCCGAAACCAACCAACTGCACCCCGTAGCATTTTGGTCCAGAAAGTTCTCGCCGCCGGAGATAAATTATGCAATCACCGATAAGGAATTATTAGCCATTAAGTCCGCCTTTAAGGCTTGGCGGCATTATCTTCTTGGCGCCAGGCATACCATCACCGTGATCACTGACCACCGAAATTTACAATATTTAAAATCTGCCAAGGCTCAGTCTTCACGACAGCTCCGATGGGCTTTATTTTTTGCTGAGTTCGATTTTGTAATCACTTACCGTCCCGGCTGTAAGAATGGCAAAGCGGATGCGCTATCTCGAATTGGAATGGGAGAAATGGACACAAACTCAGAACGTGTGCCGATAATTCCCGAACAAAGAATCTTGGGGATAACCACTTTACAAACCCTTGAAGATATTCAAGCACGGGTAAAACTATTCCTGAACTCTTCAGCCTTGCAGGATTGGATCAAAAGGGGGTCTGACTTTTCAATCAACGATGGCTTACCTTACTTCCGAGGACGTTTATTTTTGCCAGAAAAGGAATTGCAAGAACTGGTTATTTCCCGTCATCACGATACTCTGATGGAAGGACATCCTGGCATTGCCAAAACAGAGGAAAAAATTAAACGACAATTCTGGCAAAAGGATATTAAATCTTTTGTGATGTCCTGTGGAGTTTGCCCCCAAAACAAAGGTCAAAAATCAAAACCCGCCTTTTGATGAAGGTCTTCTTCAGCCCTTAGACATTCCACCAGCACCTTGGCACACCTTGTCACTAGATTTCATCATGGACCTGCCCTCTTGTAATGGATACAATACTATTCTGGTGGATTTATTTTCCAAGATGGCCCATTTTATTCCGTTGAAAGGTTTACCTTCAGCTTTTGTTCTTGCCAAGGAATTCCTCGAAAATATCATCCGTCTGCATGGATTCCCGTCCATACTAATCTCCGATCGGGGAAGCCAGTTTATTTCTCATTTTTGGAAAAAGTGTTGTCAACTGGCACAAATCGACGTAAGACTTTCAACCAGCCACCACCCACAGACCGATGGTCAGACGGAGAGAACGAACCAGACCCTTGAACAATATCTACGATGTATGTTGCACCAATCGGAGGGTAATTGGAAGGATATTTTATGGGTGGCTGAATATGCATACAATAACTCGATACACTCTGGAACTGGTCAGAGCCCCTTTTATACCCTATATGGACATCACCCTCGTACTTCAGACTTGGACTCACCTTTGAGCCTCGAAATGCCCGCAGTGGACCATTTGCATTCTACGATTACTCAAGCCTTCAAGGATGCTACTGCACACTTACAACATGCGAAAGGGAAATACAAAAAGAATGCGGATCTGCATCGAAAGGAGGCGCCTCCATACCAAATAGGGGATCAAGTATGGTTGGCTACCAAACACTTATCGCTCAAGGGACCTCAGACTTTTAATCCAAGGTATTTAGGCCCTTACTCGATCAAAGCTATAATTAACCCAGTGGCAGTCAAGCTAGATCTACCAGCTAACATGCAGATTCACCCCGTTTTTCATGTGTCGCTGTTGAAACCAGTGCAACCAGGAACCAGATTAATAAAGCCACCAGAACCAATCCAGATAGATGGGGAGCCTGAATTCGGGGTGAAGAACATTTTGGACTCTAAGATCTCAAAATCAAAACTTTTCTATCTAATTGATTGGAAGGGGTACGGGCCTCAGGAAATATCTTGGGAACCCTGCGATTACGTACATGCACCTCAGCTAGTAAAAAGGTTCCATCGGAATTTCCCGAACAAACCGAAACCTCCTGAGGGAACGACCTTGGGAGGGGCCTTGGGGGGGAGTGCTGTCATGATGCCTACCCCCGGAGTACCAGGCCAGGCCCAGCCCCCCCCGGAGCAGGCATCACGCCCCCGGGTAAAAGCCCAGCGGCCCTTTATAGGGGCTCTTTGGACTCTGTCCTGGCGCCGTTGGCGCCAGGCTCATGTTGGACATCAGTCCTGGCGCCATAGACGCCAGACTCATAAGGGGAAGTGTTTGGTGCACTTACCTGAAGCAGACCATGCTACACACTCACCTGATGCAGACCATGCTGCATGAAGAACCAAGCCAAATGAGGCTTAGGAGGGACTATTTTTCTGAAGGAACTATTTTGTTACTTGGGTGGGGCTGTGAAAGAATACTCACCTGGAACTTCTTCCAAGGCTATTTAAGCCACGCCCGGACAGCCACATGTGCTTCGCGTTGTTCTGCATCCCAGCAGCTGAACGCTCACTGTGTCAGCTCCTGCACCTGGACTCCAGCCACGCCCGCCTCGAACCTGGAACACCAGTAAGGAAAGAAGAGAAGAGAAAGGTGAAAACCAAGAACTTATTCAACCTTCTTACCTGCATCCGGAATCTTCACGCCAGCATTTCCTGAAGGAAGACTTCCATTTAAAAGCACTGTGTTGCCCGCTGCAGCGCCACGCTTCACTCACCTGTTCCCGAGACGCCGCCCGGCTCCATCGCGGCTCTCAGCACCAGTCGCCACATCTCTGCACCTAGGGGAGAGAGGAAGAGACAAAAGGTGAGCAAGGGAACACAAGAGGAAAGCCGAATTTTCAGCCATATTACTTACCGGCTTTTCTTGGTGAACCATTCCACATCTCGGGTCGGCGCCGCATCTTTGGCAGGTACCGCAACACCCGGCCCCTGTGGGGAAAGGACAAAAGACATTACTGGGGAATTATAAAGACATTTAGAGGGGTCGCCCTCATCACTAACTCACCTGATTTTACCACCGGCAATTTAACCCCTCAACGCATCGCCTTGGTTCTGCACCTGAAATAAAGGACAGATCACAGGTTAGGAGAAACAACATAAAAGGAGGCTCACACTTGAACTTTTGCATCTTCATACTTACGGTGTATCGCTCAGAAAAGTCAAGTGGATTTGCCAGCGCCATTCCGAAAACCAGTGAAGTAACTGGACGAACGCGCGCCCCTGCACCAGAAGCAGGATGGAGAGTTCATCCTTCCAAACCATAAGGTGAGCTTAAACCGGGGGGTTTTGGAGGAAGTCTGAGGAGAACGAAGGGGGAAAGGGGGGAGCAAGCACAGTATTCAACAGACAGTTAATCCCCTTTCTCATCTGCAGAAGGATATTCCTATGGGCCAGACAAGCAAGATTTGGGGGTCCTGTTCAATCGGTGGTCAGAATTCTGTGCATCAAGCTTGAAGAGGCCACAGCAACCTAGACCAGACCAGCGCCTCCGTGGGAGCCAGGTGAGTGTTACAGTATGTTCGGTGTCAGACGGTGTCGGTGACCTCGAGCAGTCGACTCGACTCGAGCGATCTTTTTCGCTCGACGTCCTAGAAGGTTCTCTATCCTTCCTCCTTCGATCACCCGGGCTCGAGGGGGTGCAAGTGTCGGAGCGGGAACGCTCCCAGCCGGCTTCCGAGGAAGGCGCGAACCGAGGCTTCGCTTTCTCGAACACCTCCATCATTTTTACTCTAAATGCTTCCCACTCTTCGGATGATGAATGTTTTGTGGGACATTTCATCCTTTTTGGGGATTCGCCCGAAGATGAAGTGGAGGCGGGCCTGTGGCGTCGTTTCTTCGATTTTTTCGTCGAAGACGACGAGCGATGGGAATTGCTTCGGGATCTGGACCGATGCCTCTTGCGTCGAGGAGATTTCTCCTCACGGGTCTTCGACTCAACGCTAGAAGCTTTTCGGTCAGACTTACGACCTATCTGCAGTTTTCCCCTCCTCTCTCAAAAGGCTTTCCCCGTCATCGCCTGACACTTCGTACAGGCCTCCATGTCGTGGCCTTCTCCAAAGCACCATCAACACTCCTGGTGTGGATCAGTGATCGACATTTTTGAGCTGCACGACTTGCACTTTTTGAAACCCGATTTCGGGGTTGTGGTCGGCGTCGATGACGAAGACATATTTCGTATTTTATTCTTTCTTCACAGAACTCGAGGCGCGCCGAATCTCCGAAGCAACGTACACTGCGGAAAAACGGAACTGAGGCCAACGGGCGCCGCGTGTGCTGCTTATACACCCAATGACGTCACCCTTGATGGAGGCCTTCGAGGAACCATCGACTCAACGACATCGACGCACGGCGCCCTCTGCCGAAAATGTTCACCAAAGCAGCTGAAGCTGGATGGAATACATCAAAGATGAGGAATACGTTGGAAGACACAATCCACTCGAAGGTATGTTTAAGTAGTACTATCCCTACAGATAAGGGTGTACACTTTTATTCTCCAAAAATAGGCAAAAATATAGAGTAAAAATATTCCCAACAAAAAATAGGAAATAGACAAGGTGGACCTAGAGCCCCTGTTTTCACCCACCCAGCTACATGGATATGTTTGGACCAGTAGTGCACGTAGTACCACAGGAAGGAACTACTAATCTTAATGCTTGATCAGAAGAAATACACATGTATCTTTTAATGTGTATGAGTAACTAGGTGCAAAGGAATACGTATTACAAAAACATTTCAGTTTTTCAATTAAAGCATATCTGTTCTCACTTACAAAATAATCCCATTGGGAATTGGACGCACATTTTTACTCCCTCAAAAATCGTTTTACTTGCAACTTTCTAAAATAGGGAGCAAAATACTCCCACTTCAAAATTTTATCTGGATCACTGGTTAGTAAAATGATAAGTCAAAGCATATCACATTCTTGAGAAATGTATTATCTTCATTGGACCTGCTTCTTGAACTACATGCACGGTACCTTTATAGTATGTGAATCATGGTTTCAATGTAGTATAACTACATGAAGTCCTCAGCTTAAAATTAATAGTGTCACTGAACAAAAACAACCACCCCAGATCAGTGATGTCATCAATGATGTCATTTGTGATGTCTTATTTGATGTCCTGGGGCACCTAACTATTATCCTAGGGGGTCCTCTAGTCAACAATACAATAAAAGATGGATGACTTTTTCCAACACCAGCAACTCCTCAGGGGACGAATCTGCACACACAAATCAACCTTCCACCTCTTCAGCTTCGTCATCCTCATTCTCTGGACACAGTGTTTTTTTAGGAAGTCGACAGAGCCGAGGACGCAGACCTGGACGGAACATGAGCAATCATTACGTAGGTCGCCTGCAGACGTTCAACACCCGACAATGGGGATACCCACGTTAATGCCGCCTATCTTCAATTTGTCAAAGTATTCTTTAACCGATGCTGAAAATAAAATCTTAACTAAGGACCTTTGTTTTGTGCACGCTCAGACACACTGGGCCTCATTACGACCCTGGCGCTAATGGGTTAACGGTGCCGTAAAAGTCCCGTTGAGCCCTATGGGGCAAAAATGGGAATGGGGAAGGGCCAATGTTCAATGGGGAGTTACCGCCCCGCCAACCTTGGAATGGGGTGGTAATTCCCCATTGAACATTGGCGGACTCGTTACAATACCGGCACCAACCATGGTGCTAATAGTGCCGTGGTTTAGCGCCAGTATCGTAATGAGGGCCACTGTCTAAACTCATTAGAGATAGAATTACGACAATTCTTTAGATCGGTGCGTTTACAGGCATTTTTTATGGACAAAGAGGACAGACCGGTTACATCCATTACCAACCTAAGACCCAAGTCAAATTTCATCCCAAGCGACAACGAAATTCCAGCCGGGATTGTTACATTTGAACGGATGGTACTACAGGAACTCCCAAAATTAATGAAGGAAACCCCAAACTTCACTCTACACCATATTTTGACACTTCAAGAAAGAGATGCACTGAAAAGCTTATCTGCCAACAGTAATATCGTAATCAAACTGGCCGATAAGGGCGGGGGAATCGTTATTATGGCCAAAGAACAATATATCAACATGGTTCTGGCCCTTATTGACAACCCTGAACATTATGAGAAGATGAGAGTAGACCCTACGGGACTGTTAAGAAGTCAACTTCAAGCTTTGTGGACAAGGGCCTTGGAGTGTGTTTTTTTGTTCAAGGAGGAGGCTGAATATCTGACACCTGAAGGCTGCTGGATTCCTGCCATGTATGCTTTACCAAAGATCCATAAAAATGTGAAAAACCCCCCTGGGAGACCCATCGTCTCGGGGTGGGGCTCAATTTTAGAACCAGTCAGTAAATATGTGGAATTCTCCTACATTCATTTGCAGAGGGGGCACCATCCTTTCTTAAAGACACCACAGCGGCATAAATGTCTTTGAAAGGTCAGTCCTTCGATGACACTAAACATCTTTTTGTTTCCCTGGCCATTGCTGCTTTATACACATGCATTCCTCAAGATAAAAGACTGGCTATAATAAAAATCAGTTTGGATAATCGACCACTGCCACATTCAGTACCATCTGGCTTTATATTGGAACTTCTATATATAGCTCTATGTAATCCCTTCTTTGAGTTCAATCATGAACTCTTCCTACAGAAACACAGGAGTGGCTATGGGGGCATCTTTTGCCCCTTCAGTAGCCAACATTTAAATGGCGAATTTTGAAGAACAATTAGTTAGGAACAACAACCCTTTCTTACATCAGATGAAAAAATTGAGACCATATATAGATAATGTTTTCTTCATTTGGCAAGGTGATGTACGAGAGCTAGGCTACTTTATCGAATGATTGAACCAACGGGACTCAAATGTAGTCTTCTCAAGTCAGTCAAACAAAACTTTACTTCCCTTTTTAGATTTAAATATTGGTCAACATCAGGGCAAGATCTATACTAGCCTGTATCGTAAAGAAACTGACAGGAACACCTTGTTGATGTACAACAGCCAACATCCCCAATCTCTGAGGTATAGTTTACCATATGGTCAATTTTTAAGAATTAGACGAAATTGTACACATACTGAGGATTATGTCATGTAGAGACATTGATGAGTAGATTAATAGATCGAGGCTACCGTCGAAAAAAAAGAATCAGACAAGCAGCTAAGAGAGCATGCTATACCAACAGGGATCCCCTGTTGGTCCCACGTATAAAGACCAAGGAACAACAACGGATTGTATGCGTTACCAATTTCTCACGGCAAACCAACACGATTAAGAAGTTGATCAAGAAGCAATGGAATTTAGTTACTAGTATGGGGTGCACAACGGAACCATCTTTGTTTGCTTTAAAACGTAACCGTAATGTACGAGATAGCTTGGTTCACTCAAGATTTCCACCACCGATACAACAGTTTACAACAGAACACCTTACAAACTGCTTGGCACTCGAGAATGGAACCATTGACAGGCCATTACCCATGTGGGAACTGTGGTGTATGTCAATTTACTTCACAAACCACAGTCTTTAGGCATCAAGATTTCACCTGTGAACTACGTAAATTCACCAATTGTCAAAGCAAAAATGTCATCTACAGGATTATATGCCCCTGCAATCTTTTATATGTAGGGATGACAACAAGGAAAGTTACTATAAGAATCAATTAACATTGATCCCGCAGTCGCATAAGTACTGAGTCAGCCCCACTGGTTTCTCATTTTTTGCAACCGCAGCATACAGCAGATGACATAACTTGGACAATCATTGAGCAATTACAAGCTGACAAATTACATTTTTCAATTTCCAACAGATTGTTCAAACTGGAGCAACGATGTATATATCATTTGCAAACGCATATCCTGGGATTAAATGATGAATTCCATTGGCCAGCGCTTCTCTAAATAGCCATTGGGCCTCATTACGAGTTTGCCGGTCCGGTAACAACAGTACCAGTGTGCTTGCCGGTACCATTGTTACCAGACCGGTAAACTACGAGTTCTGCTTGCGGGTGCCTTTTTGCCCGCCAGGTCTGACCTGGCGGGTGGAACGGCACCCACGAAGACCCTGGGGCTCAATGGGAATGGGGAGTAATGCATTCCGGCGCCTGGCAATGGGGAAATACAGGGTCTGCCGTGGTTGTAATGGCCCGGTATTTCCCCATTGGCAGGCGCCGGAAAAATGTGCAAGTTCGGCGGCAGCCTGCCGGTTTTACTCTTGTAATGAGGCCCATTGTATACTTAGGGCCTCATTACACGGATGGCGGAGAACCATGGTGCTAATAGCGCCATGGTTCATGCCGGTAAAATACCGGCACCGCCTTGGCGGAAAGGGGAATTACCGCCCCATTCCAAGGTTGGCGGGGCGGTAATTCCCCCTTCCACCATTGCCCTTCCCCATTCCCATTTTTGCCCCATAGGGTTCTATGGGAATGGGGAAGGCGCTAATTATGGTACCGCAAATTGCGGTACCGTAATTAGCTCCCTGGGTCCCTTTACGGGTTGGTTTTTAACGCCTGCAAAAAGCAGGCGTTAAATTCCCCAACCCGCAAAGGGACCTCGTAGTAAGGCGGTAAGGATTTACCGGTACCGGTAAAGTACCGGTAAACCCTTACCGCCATCCGTGTAATGAGGCCCTTAGTATTCTGGTCCATGTCGACAACTAATAACATGGCCGTCACAAAATTATGAGTGGAACTCATCGTTTTAGCATTTCTCTGTTTCCGTGAGTAAGACAGAATAGTCTGTTTTTTCTGCCCACACCTACATAACTGAAGTGCCTGCAGACAAGGGATTCGGATCACAGACTTTATTGGCATGTTGGATTCGTTTCAGTTTGGACTGCTCAAGACCCAGTGAATTGTCATTCAGCATCGCGGGAACTTTAATTAGTACCTTCCAAATACAGGTACAGTTTGACAGAATACACTCCTGTCATGATTTCACCCCGCCCCGTGTAACCTTTCTTTACTTCGATTCATGTGTGCAGCAGAAGAGAAACTAACTCCGGTTGTTTTCATTTTTGCAGCAGGACTTCTTTTCTACGGCGAACTGCTATTACATCTTTGAGAGTCACATTGTTGGCCCTAGCAACCCCCATAAATCTCTAGTGGGCTGGATACAAGCGTCCCTTCAGTAAGTGCAAGCTGTGTCTGTTAAGCTTTCCCTTTCTGTGCTGGTTTACTAACGTAGACAGGCATGAAACGGATTGAAATTTTGAAATTGAGTTTGCATTAATTGGATTCATGTGGCGTCTTTTTTGTTTCTGCTCTTTCAGTCAGAGGAATTTCCTTGTCGCACAGGCCCATCATACTAGGACATTTGGGTCTGGAGGTAACTTATCATTATTGCCGCCAGTTAGGTTTTCGCAAGTGAAACTACGTGCTTTTAATTTAACAAACCTTAGCCTCCACGCTTGAACACGTGGGTCGGCTGGGGTGTTTTTTCACCTCTATACTGCATGCGCACCAGTATAGCACCACGACCAAATTCAGATTTCTCACCTCTCAACCACGCTGATTTTGGGTCATTAAAGACTAACAAAAATGCTTATCATTAGAGGCTTTGGACTGTATTTATCAGTCTGCCTGAACGGTGTAACACGGTATATCAATATCTGTTCTTGCTGTACATCGCGGTTGCATGCAAATTGTTTAGCCCAAACCTATAACTGGTTCTTCATTAGCTTCAAGAATGCCCCAACTCTGGCTCTTCCTGGAGTTGACGCACACACTTGGAGAGCTGCGCAGGTCATTGTCGGTCCCTTGATTTAATCATTGGACTACTGACCCCTCCAATAGGGGGTCTCCCTGGTCATTCACAAGATCTATTGGACATTGACTACCGTCGAAGGACAATCGGATATACACTTTTTTGTGTGTCTTCCACAGCTGACACCTTCCTTTGCCTCCCGTTTCCTCAACCACGTCGTCCTGATGAGGCTGGTCCAGAGAAATTCATCTAGGGCCCTCTTTTTGTAGCCGAAACTCGAGTCGACGGTGACAGAGGACACACAAATATTGCAATTGAAAACATTAGCCATTAGGATTGATGACTAGCTTAAATATGGCTCTAATCAATTCATGAACCTTGGAAATTGTAGACAAATCTTGTTTTGTCTTTGTTGTGTTCAAATCTGTTTTCCGAATTTTCTCTGAATGGAGTTAATTTTATTGTTTTTTTTCTATTAGGTTGAAAGTATGGTATGTGTGTGGTATATATGAGATGATGCTTGAAGACGAGAAAAAGGAGAGGGTGTGGGGGCAATAATTGTGCTCCAGATTATGAACAGATTGGTTGTTTTATACATAAATGTGGTGATTATATGTTCATTTAGGATGTTTTTGTATTAAAGAATTGTACTTTAGAATAAAACTTGAATTTATCATAAATTCATATGGTACATTTTTGGTCTGAACTCTATTGTAATTGCAACAGGACACACTGTTTTTGGTTTTGTATGTAAGATCCCCTTGGGTTTTCATTGTGCCCTAGCTAGATAGAAGGCTTAGCTCTACCTCTTTTTTAGTTCTACTCGGTGTTAGTGTTAGCAGTGCATGGCGGTTGCACGAGTTATGGTTGCATAGCTTACCATAACTGGTGAACTTCTTGGGTTTTTCGATATATATATATATATTACACTGACCCCTACCCCACTTAAGACAATGGGCCTCATTACACGGACGGCGGTAAGGGTTAACGGTCACCGTTAATGGCAACGGTGACCGTTAACCCTTACCGCCGTACTACGAGGTCCCTTAGCGGGTTGGTGCTCTAACGCCTGCTTTTTGCAGGCGTTAAAAACCAACCCGCTAAGGGAGCTCGGAGCTAATTACGGCACCGCAAAATTGCGGTGCCGTAATTAGCACCTTCCCCATTCCCATAGAGCCCTATGGGGCAGAAATGGGAATGGGGAAGGGCAATGGCGGAAGGGGGATTTACCGCCCCACCGACCTTGGGATGGGGCGGTAAATCCCCTTACCGCCATGGCGGTGCCGGTAATTTACCGGCATGGTCCAGGGTGCTAATAGCACCCTGGATCACCGCCTTCCGTGTAATGAGGCCCAATGTACCAATTAGACCTTGATGATTGCAATGAGTGGGGGAATTCAACATCTAATACATGCCTCTCTGAGCAAAACTACAAATCAAGTACACAGACAAGCACAGATAACGGGATATTTCCAGAAGGGGCTATGTAAGCTGTAATGTTTCTCAAAGGCTCAATTCCAACCCTGAAGGGAACAAGAAGTGGAGTCAGTCCAGGGTCTTGGCTAAGGCATCAATCAATCTTAAGTGTATGAGCTGCACAGCTGGGGATTTGACAGTGACCCGCACCCACGGTCACATGTGGAGAATTATCTGATAGCTATCTTTATCCCTTGGCTTGGCGCTAAAGTCCAAATTTCAAGAACGTAAAAATACCATGGTTCTGAGTATAATTGGCAAAAAGTGTATTAACTGCTTTCGCTTGTTGTTTGGACATTCATATTTGCCATCTGAGCTCAGATTCCCAATGTGGATTTAGGTTGTAACGGACCTGAAATTTGGAGAGAATGGAAAATATGAGTGTCCAAAGAACAAAATAAAGCAGTTAACACACCTTTTGCCAATTCTTCTCGGAACCACAGTATTTTTACACTCTTGAAATTTTGACTTTGTTTAAGCTATCAGATAATTCTCAATTCAAACCCTGCCTGAGGAAGTGGAGAAATTCCATGAACGCTCGCTAATAAGCAAAGAAGATGATTTTGTTAGCCTAATTAAGGTATCGACTCACTCTTTTCTTTTGATCAACACTTTATAAAGTACAGGGCCTGCGGTAGCAGCCCTGTAGTTATGGTCAAATTTCTCAATTCATAGTAACAGCACTTTTTGGGGGGCTTGTAACTTCGCCCAACCCCCTTGACGAATCCTCACCAAACTTTGCAAACAAAGTATATGGCCCCCTCACAATGATTTTGTGAAGTTTGGTGTGGTTTCGTCAAGGGAGGCAAAGTTATAGGGGGGGCAAAACTTGTGGAAATCCTAATAGGTGCAATGGAAAACAAATTTTGCTCACGCCTACAGCCCAAACCGCTGGACAGATTTTCACCAAATATGTGGCAAGCATGCTTTTGTAAATTTGTTGTAATTTTGTTAAGTCGTTTTTTTTTAAAACGGCCAAAAAGTAGGTAAAAACAAATTAGGGATATCTGGTCTGGTCCGTTGACTCACTTCCCTATTTGGTCCATAGATAGCCGCCTCGACCAATCATGGTTCAGCGCGATGTCCGCGGACATCGAATTCACCCTCTGATTGGATGGTGAAAAGCATAAGGTGCGTCATATTTTTCGGAACGGCCGCCATGTTAGATCCGCGGACAGCAGCCTTTGTCCGCAGATAGCGCTGTGTGGAAAACGCCTGGATAACACATTTGGTGTTATTTGGTGGTCGAAAGAGGGGCTGGAAATGGTGGGCGAGTGGAATAAAGATGATATGGGACTGTTTTCCAAGTGGAAAAAGGGTTTGCAGATGCCGCCGAGTCCACGGTCAATTTTAGTATCCACGGATACCTGAGGGTTTGGTGCGCTTTATAAGTGAATAAACTAAACATAATTTCAATTACAGGGGGTTGGGGGCGAGTATAGTAATATATGTATAGTATTTATAAGTACTCTAGAAGGAGTATACAGTATTTGTAATATGGTGCTATTATTTATTTATTTAATACACATTTAGCAACAAGCGTTGTGTTACAAACATACAATAATACAACATTGATACCTAATAAAATTCAATTACATTTCATAAATATATGTTATACTTCATCTTGTAAAATTCTGCATTGATTGCCACCAATTTTTTAAAACCTTAAAATATCAATTGAAAATCCATAAACTTCTGATAATAATTATAACACCTTTTTAAATCAGTATCTTCATAATTTCAGTACACTTCCAATAAAATCTTACAATGTAAAATATCAAATTAAAATCACATCCTTTGAGAAATGCGGGCCATATCCTACTAAGATCATCTATGCTAATACCGTTATTTTACTGTTTTAGATATTTCCAACGCAGCTCTGCTGTGCTTTCACAGTCTAGTAACAGATGTTCCAAACTCTCAAGAATGTCAATTCCACACAACCTTCAATAGCGTCTGCTGAGCGGAATCCCCAGCTGGGCACCCTGGGTCAATAAGGCAATGCTCACATTACATTAAAGCCTTACATATTGCTTTGCTATACCACTATTTGGGTATGCTCTTATGTATTGAGGCTTAACATTCACAGAAGATAATATGATTTTTTTGTCACAAACAAATTAATTAAATGCTGTTCTTAACTGTGTTCGTAAATTTGTTTCATGCAGCCGTCGCTTCTCATACCACAGCACCCCTCTTTCCATTTCATACAAATGCAAAGCATCTTGCCCAGGGTTCCCATTTTGAGAACATTTTCAAGTTTGCAGAAAGCATCTATGAATTCACCAATCATGGTCTCAGTTCGAATTTTCAGCATTTTATCACAGAATCCGATGATTTTTCTAATGACATCATGTAATTCCAGTCATCTCTAGCTCCAAATATAATAATTCAACTGGCAAGGCGGAGGGTAGTCCAAACAGCTTACGAAGAGCATCCACTTTGTATCTTCTCAAATTAGCTGTATGGTTCCCAACCCTTATCTCAATACTATAAAATATGATGGATCTCACTTTCGTCATATAGAGTAACAGGATAGTCTCAAAGGACATTCCACATTGTTTATGCACAAAGCGATTTATTATATTGAGTGCTTGATTGCATTTACACTTTGTCACATTCCAGTGTTTGTCCCATTTTGGATTACTCTGTAAATACAACCCTAGATATTTAAAGGTATCTACATTCTGAAGTTTCTCACCATTTAAAGTACAAGGGTACATTCTACCTTTATGTGGTCTTGGGGTAAATTCCACCATCTTACTTTTGTCGATATTTATTACCTGGCCATATTTTGTGCATATATTTCCAAGAGATCTTACAAGGCTCTGGAGACCCTTAGGAATATGGTCAACTAAGACCAAGTCGTCGGCATGAGCTAGCCAATTTAAGGAATAGCGACCAACCTTCACACGGCATAATAAGGAGGAGATGAATTCCAACCCCATGTCAGACAGATATAGGTTAAAGAGGGTGGCAGCGACAACACAACCCTGTTTTACTCCACGTCGCGTGCTAAGTGGTGCTGTTAATCTGCCTTCACCATCTAACCTAATTTTAATTGAAGTATCCGTATATAGGAGCATTAGCATCTTCAACAGTGCAGCTGGTATCCTTCTATCTACAAGCTTTTTCCATATTGGCCCTCTTAGAATCGTGTGAAACGCAGCTGAAAAGTCTATGAAGGCTGCATAGGCTTTGGAATTTCTTCTCTCCCACGCATATTCAATAGAAGTTGTCCATATCAATAAATTATATTCTGTGTTCGAGTGTTTGACAAATCCCATCTGATTCGGGGGGAGGATCATATGAAAACATGATAGGTTATTTATAACACGCTTAATACCCAAAGGTTTCTAAGCGCGGAACCGGGGATCGAACCTGTGTTGCTCCGTGACGTCTTTCTTCCAACGCGAGCATGTTGCCCCTCAGCTATCCTCCCGAAACATATATGCAGCTATCCAATTGTTCAATTCAATTAACAAGACCGTAGCCAATATTTTAGAAGGCACGTCTATCATCGACAACATACGATCATTTATTGCGAGATTCATCAGTCCTTTTTTATGGACTAGCAGAGTTTGGCTTACTCTTCAAGTCGGTGGTATAATGCCTTAACTGCCAATATGGGTAAATAACAAATAGAGGCAATTGGCTCACATTTCAGGGTTTCGTTTAATCATAGCATTGCAAATACCATCAGGGCCTGAGGCTCTAGATGTATTTAGATGCCTAATGATGTTAGCTATGTCATGTGGTGTTGACTTAGTATTTCCAAGTATCAATTATCAATGGGCTGATGTTGGTATTACTCTCATTCAATCCCAGAGTATTAGCAATATTTGTTTCCCATTCTGGTTACACCAATAATTGGTAATCTATGTGGTTGTGTACCTCGCATTAATTCCCAAAAGCGGTTTGTATCTTTCTCCAACGCAAATATGCAATGTTCCTATTCTGTGTTTTCTTATGGTCCGCCAACCATTTGCGATATTGCACTTTAAGTGTTCTAAACCAATGGGCAGCTCCACTTGCTGACTAGGGGCTTATCTGGTGATAAACAACTTTACTAATGGCTTTCTTGAGGCTCCGCTTAGAGGCAGCTATTACAGGATTGTTTACAATACGAGGGTTCTGTTTCTTATTACTTCTTTCTGCTATACTTTTACATTTACAACTCTCCACTGAGGCTTCTTTAATGGAGGGGGTCACCTTTGCTAAGGCCGAAATAAAATCTTCCCTGTCAACTACACCATTTGAAGCTTCATACATTCCATTGAATGTAGTTAACAATGACTCAGATAAAATGGACGCTTTTTCAATTTTTTGGTCATTCCATCTAATTTGATTACCTTGCGTGTTAGTAGATATGTTTCCATTTGTGCCCATTGATCTTTGCTGATTTGTTTGTGCTAATGAGGTCAGTAGCACACACAATGGACAATGATCCCTTTCACTACGAATTAATATCGCCATATCTCTAATTAGATGTAGACCAATTTAATTTATAAATATGTAGTCCAATGTAGTAGCTGATTTGCCACTTACTTGTGTATAAGCCATGGGGATGTCACCTGAGCATTTCCCATTTAGCCTCGTCATTTCGTATTCCTCCATTAACAAAACCCATTTTTTACCTCTTTTCCTAGCAGCACTCTTGTCAATAAATGGCTTGGATAAAGGAACATCACATTGGTGAATCCTCTTCAGTTCGATGAGGGCGTTAAACTCTCCAACTACCATAATAGGTACAGATCTAGTATATCTCTTTATGTTATTTTTCACCAATTCAACATTCACAGATGTTGCAATGTTCCTCAGTGGATCATATATATTTATGAGTATCATGCCGGTTACTCCAAAGGTCAATTCTGCTGCTAATATCATTGACACAGGGCTCTGGATTTCATCAATTTTCCAGGGGGTTGCAACCGATATCAATAACCCGCACTTAGGTCTCCCTTTAAGCCCTTTAATTGCTGTTTTGGTAATAGTTGAACGTCCATCAAAGTCAACTTGTCCACATAACTAAGTCTCCTGTATTGCAATCAGAGAGTAATTACTTAAAAAGGATATTAACCCTCCTTCGCTAAAAATGTGAGCAAATCTTCTAGTATTCCATGACAATATTAAATGGATGTCATCGAGACATTTGCGCAGTGTGTTTTCAAAATTGTGGGCAGCCATTGACAATACCCGTACTCTGCTTCATATGGTGCAATTATATGCAATTATGTCATTCAAGTGTATATGGTATTTCTAATTGGAGTACAACTGATGATAGTGCTCCTTGATGTTTCTTCTGCCTTTCACATGGTCAACCACTGCATCCTCATTAAACCGTTACATGATACCTTTTGCATCATGAACCGGGCACTGGACTGGCTGATCTGTTTTCTTCACTAACCGCCCTTCCCAGCAGCAAATGTGCTGTTTTGTACTCCACCAGCCAACTGTGTAGCTGCAGAGCACCCCAGGGTTTTATCCTATCATTGTGGCTATTACATATCTATTTCGTCCCTCTGGCTCACCTGATGTCTTTCTTCTTTTCTTATTTCAAGTGGTATGTTAATGACACACAGCTTTCTTTAAACTTCCCTGAACTAATTTGTTCTCGTAATTTTGAATCCCCAATTGTCTCACCCCCATGGAGGCATTGTGTGCGGCTAACAATCTCTATCTCAATGCTAGTAAGACAGAGATATTTTTTATTATGACACCTGTGCCCTGTTTTCCTCATACCCTCTGGCCCCTGTCTTTGGGCCCTCTAGTCTCACCATTATGTGAGACCAAAACCCTTTGGGTTATCTTTAAGTCCTTTCTCTCCTTTAATCATTACATTCTGGAGCTTGTAAAAAAGCCCATGGTTTGAGCTTGACCTCCTTACAGGCATTACACTGTTCATTACCTTCCCTCAGAAGCTGAACGTCTGTAGAGCCCTGGCCCTTGTAGGCTGAACTACTGTAACAGCCTCTTCCTCATCCAACCCCTTTGTTGTGTATATGCCCTTCAGCTAATCTAGAATAGGACTGCAAGACGTATCCTTGGCCTCAAGCCCAGGGATGCTATTGCTGCAGCACTAAAATCTGTACATTGGCTCCTGCTAATTGCAAGGACTACAATACGTTCAACTTTGTTTCCCTAAATACTGTCCTGCTACAGTGCTCTGCTGTTGTAACTCCAATACTCTGCTTGTCAAATGCTTTTTGAAAAAGAGAGCGGGAGGCCGGTCCCTGTCTTTGGCTGGTTCCTCTCTTTGAACAGCCTTCCTGATCCTTTTATACTTGAGCTGGACTTAAGTTCTGAAAACTTCCGAAAACTCTCTTTTTGTGTTCCTGTTTTACTTAATTCTTTCTCTGCTAACTGATACCACTGCCACTGAGTATGGTGGCTTGGTCCCTCAGAAACCTCACTATATCTAGTCGACACCAGTACATCCCTACACCCTTTAACACTGCCCTGACGGCTGGGTACCACACTCTTGGGACTCCTTTGCCCCAGCAGGTAGTTTGTGGCCTCCCACTTTGGCATGTCGTGGCACTTTCCTTCTGGGCTTCCATGAGCACCTACTCCTCTTTCCATTCATGCACTTCTGTTACTGCACAATGCATATGTGCATTTATAGCGGCAGTGTGTATAATCTTTTGGGATAAGCAAGGGAAATGCATATGGAAAAGATGTGAACAACATTTTTAAGTGGCAGGTGAGGTGATGTGTGGACGTTTAATATGTTAATATGGTTATCTGTAGAGGTTTTTTAACTGATTGGTGGATATATGTGTGACTGTTTCAAAGCAGTCAATAAAGCAGCGCTACAAACATAACAGTAAAAAGGGTAGTAAGGCTGTCTTGTGCAATGGTCTGCACATGCAATCCTAGTTTTTTAATAAAGCATGGCCTAGAGAGGGGACTGCGGGACCACGGATAGTCATGAAGGGCCATGGATTATGGTCCTTACTGAATGCTAGAGAAAAGTATTTGGGACAGAAGTAGTATACAATTGTGCATTATAACCATTAGCATAGAAGGAAATGCTAGTGGGAATGTTGGAGAATCTTGAGTCTAACTACTTTACAGAAAAATGTAAAATAGATGGAGTCTATAAACTTATTCTTCTATTTTTTAACTGTTGTTTTTTTTATTTCAATTTTTATTTTTTTGCAGGAGTGGCCAGAAAGTAAGGTGGGGAAGGAAATAAGGAAAGGGGCAGCAAGCGCAGATATGGAGGGACAGGTGAACAGGGGAAGATGTTGGGCATGCATTAAATCTAAGATAGGGGCAGTGTTTCTCATGCTGTTTGATTGCAGCCTCAAAAGCACTTTGAAACTGCCCCGCCCCCCGCAGAGTGGTGTGTTGCAGTATATACAGAGTACAGTTGTCTTCGAAAGATATGGATCAACAGCCTCCTTTATGGTTTGCAAGGTAGCTGGTGGGATCTTGTGCCCCACAGGCGTAGCCTATGTGGTGGCTGTTTTGGTTGATGAAGATAAAGTAGAGGAAAGTCTTAGTTACTTACCTGTAACTGTATTTCTCCAGCATTGGTATCTTTCATAGATTCACATGCTTGAATATTCCCCGTCGTCAGACTGGGAATCCTCGGTGATAAATTAAATAATATATATATATATTTTTTTTTTAATACACTGCCACCTAGCAGTGCTTGTACATAGCCCATTATAGCCTATGAGCCACTTCATTGTGTAGTCCCTCCACCTCACTTTGGTCCTTTATGGCCCCAGCCAATGAGGTGGCAGGGCTTAAGCTCTGCCCCCGGCAGCCATCTTCAGATTTTGAACCGTAGAGATTACAGTATGATGGATGCCGAGCATAGGAGCAGCCTCTCAGGGGAGGCGGGCGGGCGCATGTGAATCTATGAAAGATACCAATGCTGGAGAAATACAGTTACAGGTAAGTAACTAAGACTTCTCCAGCATTGGATCTTTCATAGATTCAGATGCTTGAATAGAATACCAAGCAGTTAAAACATGCCACCATTATAAACAGATATGCATAATTACAGAAAAACATATTTCTGATCAAACCTTTACCATGCAGCAACACAACGGTTACATACTTCGGGAAAGGTGGGAAAGGAGGCTGGTTCTACCTTATACAAAGAGATGGCGGAGCACTGCCTGTCCAACTGCAGTTTCTTTGTTGGTATCTTCAGTCAGGCAGTAGTGTTTCGCGAAAGTATGCAGAGTGCTCCACGTGGCAGCTCTGCATATGTCTTTCAAGGCCACCCCTGCGTGCAATGCTGTTGACGCCGCCCTTCCTCTGGTGGAGTGCGCAGACGGCGGTCTAGTTAAAGGGTCGCCTTTCAACTGATGACAGTGGGTGATGCAGGACGATACCCAGCGTGCCAGGCTTTGTTTGGATATATGTTGGCCCTTGGTACGGCCAGAGAAGGAAATGAATAGCCGGTTTGAGGAGCGGAACTCCTTGGTTCTTTGCAAGTAAAACTTCAACACCCTAGAAACGTCTAGAGAGTGTAATGTCCTTTCCGCTTCCGAAGCGTGATTCTGGAAGAAGGTTGGTAAAACAATGCGCTCAGTGAACGACATCTCCGATAGTACCTTGGGGAGGAACTTCGGGTGAGGCCTTAAGATGACGCGGTCCTTCTGGAACAAGGTAAACGGAGGTTCCGAAGACAAAGCTTGCAACTCACTGATCCTTCTGGCCGATGTGATGGCTACCAGGAAGGATGTCTTCCAGGACAAGAATTTCATATCGCATCTATGTATGGGCTCGAAGGGAGGTTGCATGAGGGCTGTTAAGACGGTGTTGAGGCTCCAGTCCGGAACTGGTGTAGGTGTAGGCGGATAAGCACGCATCAGTCCTTTCAGGAAGATCTTGATCGCTGGTAAGGAGAGTAAGGCTTGCGTCTCCGCGGTTACTGTGTAGGCCGCTATGGCTGACAGATGGACCTTGATAGAGGACAGTGAGAGCCCTGATTTAGCCAGGTGCAACAAGTAAGGCAGAATTTGATCAACCGAGGCCGTGAGGGGATGGATCGCAGAGGTCTCGCACCATTTGGAAAACCTGGTCCATTTTCTGGTGTAGGTGAGTTGCGTGGACGGGGCTCTAGCGGCCCTGATGATATCCCAGCATTCTGATGGTAACTTTAGGTGCATCAGTTTACGCTGCTCAGGAACCATGCTTTGAGGGACAGGCTCCTCGGGTCGTGGTGGAGGACCTTGCGGTTCTGTTGTGTCAGTAGATATTGATGTGATTTGAGACGAATCAGGGTTTTGCAGGATAGATGTCTCAGCGTCGGGTACCAGACTTGCCGTGCCCAATCGGGTGCAATAAGAATCAAGGAACAATCCTGTTCTTTCACCCTGTGAAGTACCCTCGACATGAGGGGAATGGGTGGGAAGGCGTAGAGGAGCTTCCCCGACCAATCCACTGAGAACGCGTCTCCCAGCGATTGGTGCTCGGGGTATCTTGACGCAAATCTCTTGCATTTTTTGTTGTTCCTGGTGGCAAAAAGGTCGATCTGCGGATGGCCCCATAAGGCAAATATCCGTCGGGTTTCTCTGTCGTCCAACTCCCACTCGTGTGACGCTGTGTATTCTCTGCTTAATCTGTCCGCTAGGACATTGTCCACTCCTGGAAGGTGCTCTGCCCTGATCTGTATCCCGTAGCGCAAGGCCCATGCCCATAGCTGTTGGGCTTCTTGCGACAGAATCTGAGACCTCGTGCCTCCCTGCTTGTTTGTATAGTGCATGGAGGTCGTGTTGTCTGTCTGGACTGTAAGAACTTGACCAGCTATAACCGGTAGGAAAGCTTTCAGCGCCAACCTTACAGCCCTGAGCTCCAACACGTTGATGTGGAGCTGGGACTCTTGTGCCGACCAAGATCCCTTGGTTTGGAGGTCCGCAAGATGAGCGCCCCAGCCTGATAAGGAAGTGTCCGTCCGCAGCAGGAGGGACACTTCCGGTGCTTGAAATGGCATTCCCTGTAGAAGATTCCTCGGAGCGTTCCACCATCGAAGGGCCTTGTGCAACGTCGATGGAATCTGGACAATGTCTTCCCAGCATCCGAAAGCTTGTTTCCATTGGTGGTCCAGAGCTTCCTGAACCGGCCTCATGCGAAGCCTGCAGTTCGGTATGAGGAATATGCATGATGACATCATGCCCAATAGGGATTTGTAAGAGCGTACAGATGTTGTCTCTTTCTGTAGGAAGTTCGAAGTTAAGCGTAGAATCGCTGCTATTCTCTCTGTGGATGGTCTCACTCTGGGAATGCTGGAGTCGAGCTCGGCTCCCAGGAAGAGAGCTACCTTGCTGGGAACGAGGCAGGACTTCGTCTGGTTGATAGAGAAACCTAACTCTTTTAGGAGGTTGACCGTCCTCGACACTGCCGAACGAGCCTTTGCAGCTGAACTTGCCTTTATCAGCCAATCGTCCAGGTATGGAAAAACGTCCGTTCCTGCTCTCCTGAGACTTGCCGCTACCGGTGCCAGGCATTTTGTGAAAACTCTTGGCGCCGATTTTAGACCGAACGGAAGCACTTGAAACTGAAAGTGGAGCCCTCCCACTGTGAACCTGAGGAACTGCCTGTGTGCTGGATGGATCGGAATGTGGAAGTATGCATCCTCCAAGTCTAAAGTGGCCAAGAAGTCGTGCTTGTTTAACCAAGGTAGCACCCCTTGTAGAGCTACCATCTTGAAAGTTATGCGCTTGATGAACTTGTTGAGAGCCCTCAGGTCCAAGATGGGCCTCCATTGACCGTTTTTCTTTCTGACGAGGAAGAATCGGGAGTAGAAACCTTTTCCCCTCTGAGAATAGGGTACTGGTTCTACTGCTGCCTTCTGGAGCAGTTTTTGCACTTCGGACATGACCTGTCTTAGCATATGCACTCTGCGGGGAGTTGGAGGCAGGGAAGGAGGTTGGTCCAGAAATTCCAAGGTGTGACCCTTTCGGATCACCTGTAACACCCATTTGTCCGATGTAATTGACCGCCAGCGCTGGAAAAACTGGCTCACCCTTCCCCCCACCGGGGCGTGGCGAAGGGGGGGGGGAGATTGGTCGTCAGTTCTGCTTGCCTTGCGACTTCCCTTGGGCGGAGCCATGTCTGCCTCTATGGGCGTATCTGTTGGATGACTGATATTTATTGGCTTGGTACGTGCCGCCTTGTGCTTTTTGACCATAGGAGGAACGACTGTATCCCCTGAACTTGGAAGATGAACCTCTAAAGGGACGAAAAGACCGATGGTCCTTACTTTTGTCCTTTAAAGAACTGATGGCTCTGGCTGTGTCAGTGTCTGTCTTGATTGCCTTCAAATGGTCGTCTATCTTTTTCCCAAAGAGATCTTGGCCATCAAATGGCATGTCTAGTATCTGCGCCTGAACTTCAGGTCTAAAGTTAGTAGCCTTCATCCAGGCCTGCCTTCTGAGCACTGTGCCGTGCGCCATCTGCCTGAAGCCTGATTCAGCCACATCAACTGCTGCGTCGATCATGTGATCCGATGTTGCTTCACCATCCGCGATTATGGATTTTGCCTCCTCCTGGAGCTCCGGTGGTAATTGTTTCGCCAAGTTAGACATGCGGAGCCAGAGCTCGCGATCGAATCTTGCGGTCATGACCAGTGCATTACCCGCTCTGATTGTAAGTGATGCAGAAGATGATACTTTCCTGCCCATGGCTTCCAATTTACGTCCGTCCTTATCCGGTGGTGCCGACAACGGTGAGGAGGGGTTGGCGAGTTTCTTTCTGGCCGCCACTGTAATAACTGAGTCCGGTTTCGTATGACCCCTTAAGCAAAGCGGTGCCGAATCCGGAGCTTTATATTTCTTTTCTGGCCTGGACACCAACGCCGGAGTCGATAAGGGCGTAGATAGGATCTTGGATCCGGAATCCCAGATGGTATCGAGGAGGGGAATTGTGGTCACTGTCCTCCTTCGTTTGTCCCTGTGCTCATAGAGCACTGATTGCCTTTCCTCCGAAGAAACCTGAATTTTAAAAAGTTCTGCGGCTTTACCTATTATGGTGTGGAAAGAGACGAGATCATCCGGTGGTGAGGCCTTGCCCGGCGAGTCTCTCCTCCTGGGCTTCTCGACGACGTAGTCATCCCAATCACTGGGTGCGTCTGGCTCCTGAGTTATTTCTCCTTCTTCTGGTTCCGAAAATTCACCAAAAGGATCCTCCTGCCAGTCTGATACCGAGATGGTGGACGGTACCATGGTGGGATCTACGTCCGGAGATCGCGGTCTGTGCGATGACTGTGGTGACGGGACTCTTGTAGGTGAAGCACTGTGGGTGCTGCTCCTCGGTCTTCGAGCAGGTGATCTCATCCGTTCTTGCGGTCTACTCCTGTAAGGAGAGCAACCCGATGTGCCTGGAATCGGGGATGACTCTCTAGGAATGGGATTAATCGGAATTTGCTTCTCCCTTTGCCGTTTGTAAAATTCTTCTACAATCCTCTGCACGGATAACATGAGCACCGGGTCATGAGGATATTCGGATTCTCCCGTGGACGGGTGCCAAGGAGGGCTGTATTGTTTCGGTAAGGGACCGATGGACTCTTCCACCACTTCCGCATCAGAGAATTCTTCCTGAAGAATTATATCCGTAAGTTCTGCCATGTGCCCCAAAGGTGAAAATTGCTGCACCAGAGGTTCAGTTACAGTATTCTTCTCAATGATATTGCTTGTAATGACAGGAGCTTCAAGAGTGAGAGGCAGTAATTCCTCTGTAACTGCCGAAATTTGCGGTGCCTCTGAAGGCGTTATGGATGATGTTATCCTCGTCGACGACTGAGATTTTCCCGTCGACGAGGGCTTCGCCGCCGACTGAGATTTTCCCGTCGACGACTGAGATTGTCCCGTCGACGAAGGCTTCGCTGTCGACTGAGATTTTCCCGTCGACGACTGAGATTTTCCAGTCGACGAGGGATTCGTCGTCGACGACTCACATTTTCCCGTCGACGAGGGATTCGTTGACGAATGTGGAGTGTGTTCCGTGGACGACTGCGTCATGGATGAATGCTTCGTGGACGAGTGGTGTTTCTTGCTCGTCGACGATTGCTTCGCGGTCGACATGTCCGATGACGATGATCTAACTGTCGACGATGTCTTAAGCGTCGTCGTCGTCGACGCTGGTTTCGTCGACGGTATGGCCGATGACGGGCCTTTACCTTTCCCTTCATTCGTGGGCGGTTTACCCGCCGACGACTGCCCCCCCCCCTGTTTTTTGCAAACTCCTCCTTACCTCTGGAGGCAGATTTTGCTGACTTTTTCTGGCTTGATAGGTCAACTGGAGGCAGAAAGGGTATCAATTCCAGCTTCCTCTTTTTGGATTTGGGAGAGGAACTCCTTTCCACTGAAGAGGCCCTTCTCTTTGAAGTTTGCCTCTCAGATGGAGTGCTGGATTGGACAGGAGCTGTTCTGACAGACTCTTCGTCCGAAGATTGATCCCTGGATTCCAGGTATGAAAGGAGTCTTCTATGCCTGTCATGAAGGGTCTTGGTGGAAAAGGTTTTACAAATCTCGCATTTCTTAATGTCATGTGGGTACAGACAATAAATGCAATGCTCGTGGTGGTCCTTGTAGTAAACCAATTTCTTCTTGCACCTCGTGCAGTCCCTGAACAGGGAAGGCTTCCTGACAGCCTGAGGTGCCTCCATTTCTGAAGAGAAGATCAGTCGACGATTTTGAGAGGAAAACAACAAGTTTTGCCACCAAGGTTAATTGGAAAGAAAGCCCCTAAGAAGGGGAACAAGATGGAATATATTTTACAAATATATTCCACACAAAAGTAGAAAGAATTTGAAAAAGCTCAGAGAGCTTGAGGATTCCCTGTGTCTGATAGACTGCGGTGAAAAATCTGAAGGTGGCTGCTGGGGGCGGAGCTTAAGCCCTGCCACCTCATTGGCTGGGGCCATAAAGGACCAAAGTGAGGTGGAGGGACTACACAATGAAGTGGCTCATAGGCTATAATGGGCTATGTACATGCACTGCTAGGTGGCAGTGTATTAAAAAAAAAAAAAAATGTATTATTATTATTATTATTTAATTTATCACTGAGGATTCCCAGTCTGACGACGGGGAATATTCAAGCATCTGAATCTATGAAAGATCCAATGCTGGAAAAACAGCCTACTACTTCCTGAGAAAGGAACAGCCTTTCTCAGAGCATCCAGGTGGTTGGATTTGGTGTGGCGGCGCATGGAGGTTGTCCCATAGGAGTACTGGCCAGGTTGTCTACGACTGCGTACTCAGTGCATTTTACTTTGGTAGCCCTAGCCTTTGGTACATCCAAAACGGTGGTAAAGAACTGCCATACCCATGATTCTCTCTGGGTGCTAGAGGTAGGCATTTCCTCTACCTCATCTTCCTGATCCTCTTGGTTGTTTTATGAATGATTGCGCTTTTTCCGTTGTCTAGCCCCTCCAGCTGGCGGTGGTAGTTCCTGGGGAGGAGGGATGGCAATAGCTGATGCCATTTTGAAGATACATGACAGTTCTACTAATATGCTTCCAAGCATGTGCTGTGCCCTAGATTGCAAATGGATAATCAGTAGGAATAGGTGTAGGAGCTGTGCAAGGATAAATGTTCAGCTTAAAAGTTCCTAGATCAGCTGAAAATGCAGTTTCTAACTGTTCGCGAAGCACGGACCCATTCATGAACCGCTGACCAATTCGAGAAGACGTCATCATGCTCCGCAAGCACACAAGGTCACGTGACACTGTCCAGAAAGTCTGCGGTGAGGTCAGAGGTTTGCGAATATCGGCAAACACAAGAACAATGGAAAAAGAAGCAAAATGTTTATAGAAGTGTTAAACATGTTGCTAGGAGGTGGGGAATGGCACAGTTTTAAGTTAAAACGTTCTACATCGGCCGAAAATGCAGCTATATTGGGGGTAAGTATGATATTAGGAAGTTGTAGCAAATTAGAGTGCACTGGTAAAAAACAATGAAATTCAGTGAAAAAACTTTGTTAAAGGGACGTTATGGTTCAGTTGCACTAACAAAAATCTATTAAATTCAGTGAAAAAACTTTGTTAAAGGGACATTATGGTTACAAGTAAAACCTAGAACAAAAACAGAAATTTGCCAGTTATGGTAAGCTAAGCAACCACTGTGCACTACTAACACTAACAGCAAGGACATCAAGGATGACATCACAAATGTCATTGATGATATATATACATATATGCAAAAACCTAACCAATCCTTGGAGTAATGGCTATTGGATGAGAGATGTTCTCCTATGGTGACACAGATAATCACCTACACATGTCCTCCCATGTCCATACCACGTCTAACTATACCAACAGTTAAATGGTTAATATTGTTTGTAACCAGTAATTCTACAGTCTAGTTTAATAACACATCCATCTCAGAATCAACATTTAGTCCCACAGGTTTCAAAGTATTCAATTTACAAATTAATCTGGCTTTTAGTTGTCTTAAATGAAATTCTCTATTCCCTTTTATTTCATATTTAGGAATGTGGGCCAATCCCAAAAATGTCATACTGTACACTTCACCATTATGCTTTTCTACAAAATGTTGAGTTAATGGATAACTCAAATCAACATTTTCTATAGCCCTATACTGTTGGAGTATTCTTAATTTCAGTGGGCCAATAGTTGACCCCACATATCTCAACCCACAGCTACATATGATTATATACGCCACATATTTCGTCAAACATGTTATTCTATGTTTGTGGCTCCATACATTCCCTTCAGGGGTTTGAAATGCATCTTTATAGACAAAATCACACATCTTGCATTTGTGACATTTGAAAAAACAGTAGTTCTCACTATATTGGATAGCCAATGTGTGGCATTTTGTTGGAATGAATAGGGCTCATTACGGGTCCGGCGTTAACCGTGCCGAGCTACCAGAGTGTTACCGCAGGACCTGTAAATATTTATCAGTGCCTGCCGTCCCAGTGCCACCGGGTGATTACAACGCCAGCGGCCCGGAAAGTCAGGCGCCTGTAAAATGTTGTTCCCATCTATGGGAGTGGAGACCACGGAAGCACTGGCACCGTTGTTAACGGTGCCGCTGCTTCCGTGATGATCTGGCTACCGTGGCCGATGTGCCCGGCATGGTCAGACCTGTCGGGCACGGTGGCTCCGGCAGGCAGACCTGTAGTATGAGTTTGGGGGCCTTACTAAGCATCCTGGTCTTAACGTTCGGTTCATTGGGGGCATTAACTGAATAGGGAATCACAGGATCCATATTGTTGTGGACAGTGTTCTCTTCAGGAGTTAGCAGACTCAAACTATCTTGTTCAGTAGAGCATTCCATGGGTCGAATATTTGGCCCTGTGGTAGCAGGTGAAGCAATGGGAAACTCCCCCAGCAAGTCCCCTCCTCCCCTGCTGTGCCTCTATCACTACTAGTAGTCGTTTTCTTATAGCTGCCAACTCAGCAAGCACTTGATTACAGTTACACCGCTGTGCTGTTCAGACATCCCTGGCAGGTAAGTCGTTAATGGTACCAGTGCCATGATTGATTGCAAAACGTGGAGACGTGGCGGCCCTAAATGGGGTTAACCCGAGAAAGGAACTAGCCCCTGGGTGCATGATTGACAGATTCTCACTCCAGGTGCTACAAGAGTAGCAAGAGGGGGGTTTCTCTTCAGATGCATCATAGGTCACTGTGTCCACTTGGACCAAAGAGCATGAAACAGCAGTGGACGTGGGCTGGACTATATAGGAGAACTGATGGGGAGTCTGGGGCCGGGCCACCGGCTCAGTGGGAACTTTGATGGTGGGATACAATTGGTGAGGACGGCCACAATAACATCATCCATCACTGGTATTAGCGACTTCGCCATCCCAGTACCAGGGTTTTTCAGAACAGGTGTTGTATGCTGATGGACACAGTAGATACAAAATTGGAATCCGGGGGTCACAGCGCCGGGAGATGGCAACTGGGAATGGGGCAAAGGAATCATCCACACCAGCATTCACACCAGCATTCACGCTGGCAAGGCCAATGGCTTTGTGTTTGACAATATCCATGAGCACAGTATTCCCTCTAGAGGTAATCGCTGTCTTTACTGCATATTTGCTTGGCCCTCAAGAACTCTCAATAAGGGATAGAATGTTTCAATATAATAGGGTGATGACTACTCGCATGCAGAGTTGAGTTAGAATTTGTGTCTTTCTGATACAAAATAGAGATCAATTCTCTTTCAATGATTTGAAAATTAATGTCTATAAAGGCAAGCTCTTGTGGGCTAACTGTCATAGTAAATTTAAGGTTCATACGGTTATTATTCAAAATTCCAACGTATTTGGCAGGTTTTCCTTTTTTCCTTCCCATATGATTAATAAATCATCTATATAGCGGTACCATACCACTATATGTTGTGTATAGGTTTCTAGATCTTCTGTCCACACCATTTCTTGCTCCCACCATCCCATACATAGAGTTGCATAGGTGGGAGCCATACAAGAACCCATAGCAGTCCCTTGAGTTTGTTTATACAAGGTGTTGTTTAAACAAAATGGTTGTGTTATAAACAATATCTTAACATTTTCAATAGCATATCATTATCTTGTCTATGGCTGATGGATCTAGTTTCCAAGAAATAACCACGTGCTTGCAGACCAAACTCATGCTGAATAGGCTTATATATTGACACCACATCAAGTGACACCATGAGGTAATGAGGTTCCCAATTAATATTGTTCAATTTCGTAAGCAAGTCTGACGTGTCCCTAATGCATGAGTTAAGACTCTTGACAAATGGCTAAAATAAATAATCCTAGAATTTCGAAATTCTCCAGCAAGCTATCAATCGAGGAGACAATATGTCTCCCCGGGGGTGTCTGCTGTTCTATATGAATCGTAGGATTGAAGTAAATCAAAGGCGTCACTGGATGTATCTTTTTGAGGAAAAAATATTCCTCTTCATTAATAAGATCTGCTTCCAACCAATTAGTAAGAAGGGAAAAAAACATTTCTTTTGTTTCTGAAAAAATACCTTAATCTATGATTTGGTAACAGGATTCATCATTCCGCTGTCTTGCAGCTTCTTTCACATACATGCTAGTATCCATCTCAATTATCCCTCATCCCTTATCTGCAGGTCGTATAAAAATGTTGATGTCTTGACATTATTTTATAAGAAGGAGAGATTCTTTAGCTTGGGTTCTATAGCTGAAGTTAGGTTCTTAAGATCTTTCAAAACCAGTTACTCGAAGACTTCTATTTGGCGGTTGAAGATGTTAGGACAGAAAATAGATTTTGGTTTAAAATTAGAGTCAGTACTAATGTCCGTATGTATGCCATATTTTACCAATAATGTACAGTTGTCAATATCTTCCTGTCTAGTGGACAAATTCATAGGATCTTCTTGCAATGTTGTTAAGCAAGTAAGGTTAACAGGATCTGCTACTGAAAGTGGGGATATTTCTCTCTCTTCTACAGGATGCCTATATCTACCTTCATCAACTTTGGTCTCCTAACATTTAGTAAGTTTTAGTTTCCGCACAAATGTGAAGACACCTATCCGTGTGGAAGTGAAGTCATAGGCATGAAAGAAAGCCCTAAGTGATTCTTCAATAGGTGAGAGGGGTCTGGATGATATATTGAAAATGTTTTGTTGTTAGTCAACCTTCCTCGACTCCTCCCCATATGTCCTCCCCCACAGCGTGCTGTCCTGCTTGTTATAATGTCTCCTCCCTGTCCGACATCCTCATTTTTATTTGTTTTTCCAGTTTTTCCTTCTGCTCCTCTTCCTCAGTTGCATTTTTTCCTCTCCCCCTCTTGTCCATTTCGTTGTCCAGATGGAGCAACTTGAATTTGTCTAAGAAATTAATATGTTTACTTCTGAAAGGGTCTGCAGTTTCGACTTCTGAGCTACCTGGATCCTGTGATATTGTTATAGTTGGATTGGCTATTTTCTCCGGATTATTGAGCTTAGCCTTGATGGGTCCATCAAATCGTTTTGCAAAGGTGTAGATGCGGCTTGTTCATAATCTAGCCTATCTCTCTTAAACTTAAGTTGTTGCCTTTGTCTTATTTCTCATTCAAATCTTTCCAGATTTTCATCCATCCTGATAATGCGCCTTTTACATTCTTCTTCTTCTTCAGAAGTAAATAGTTGCTTCTCCATCACCTCTATATCTTTCACGAGTTTCACCCTGTCTGATTTGGAAAACTTAAACAAACCTTCCATCATTGTATATGAACACGTAGTTGTATGCTGTGTCCATTCCTCAATAAGTAGAGGATCCATATCCTAATATGTCGGTATAGTCAGGATTTGCAAGCCTCTCACAATTCATTCAGCCTCCAAATAGGTCTGCAGTGTCATGGACTCCCACCATTTAAATATTTCCTTCTTTTTGATTCTCTCCAATTTGTCTGTTTTTTGCTGAACAGTCAAGCCCGCTGGGAGACTATTGTCTACTTGTTGATTTGTGGATGCACTGTCTACATTAAAGAGAACTAGTGCTGCTGCTCTCCGCTTACTCTCTATCTGGTCTGTCGTAGTAAAAGGCTATAGTGGCTTGCCTAATACTAATTTGTCTTTGCACAGAACTCAGGCCAGATTCTTAGGAATACAACATCAATTCCTAGTCAACGTTCAACTCTAATTTGAGTGTGTTGACAGAATGTCATTAGGGCCGGATCATGTAAGCACTGGACATAATGGAAGCTCCACCATTAACGCGCCATCAAAGTTCAGTGTGACGGTCTAGTCTTTTTGGTTTGTTTTCTACATCTACTCTTTGGCCCAGTCCCTCTGTGCATTGCAACTCTAGGACGTTTCTACTCTCTGTACCTGCTTGCTCCGTTTTGCCTTTGGGAAAACTTCCTTGTTCACTCCTAGCTAATCAGCATTCTCCCGCAATCCTTCTGCCTACTGGTGCTACCTTTTTTGTTTGTTTTCTTTTCCCGCCGGTGGCAAGCCATGTCTCACGTCCCCCCTGTTCCCGGCTCTCTCTTCCTCCATTTCCGATGGCTCCCATTCCTTCTAGTCTCTCCTCCCTACTTTCAGGCTTTTCATTTCGTCCTTCCTTGGACCGCCCTGCCGATTCCATTGTCTTCCACCTTCTATGCGGTTTTGGGGCGCCTTTGCTGTTATCTTCAGTACACAGTTTTGTTTTTCTTTCCTTGTCTGTTGTTCCCGCTCGCGTACCGACTAGAGCTATTCCTCCATTCCAGCCCTGCTCGTCTGGTACGCGGCGCTCTCACCTGCTTGTGATGAGTGGTGCAATTCAAACTCTTTCTCCCCCACAAGCACACTCTCCTCACCTGAGCTGTCCGAGTTGATGGTTTCTTGTAGACGTCGTCGTGCAAGGTAGTCTCTTTCCTTCTTGTGATGAATGTGCTTGTCACAGAGGGAAACCACAGTGACCGCTGGATAAACAGCTGTCCCGTGACTCCCTTTCCGGAACTAAGCCGGAATCAGGGAAAAACCCAAAAGGGAAAAAACCCTGGGGAGCAGTGTTGACTCTTCAATTCCAGAATACTCGCTGAAGAGAGCAATGGAGCGAGGCTGATTGTTGAGTAGAAGAAGTCCAATCGTCGAGTCAGGTGAGACGGAGGCTCCTTGTGGCAGTTAGAATAAATGGCAATGGTTCCAGAAAGAGGAAAAATAGTTGCGTAGCTAGCCAGCTCGGAGGAGCCAACAGAGAGAGAGAGAAAAACGGGAAGAATTCCCGGAAATCAAAAGAGAGAGAGAGATAGAAAATAGGTACACCGGAATACCGCCCGGAGTAGCGGAAGGAAAATGGAGGCGTTCCGAGGAAGGAAACAGGAAACAAAGGAACAAACAGGAAACCCTCTGGCAGATCCGGCAGAGGATCGGAGCGAGGAAACCCAGTAACAGGAAGTGTCCGACGTGGGTTGCAACGCAGTGACTACCCGGAGGCGGGGAGTTTAAATACTTCCAGCGGCGCTGCGTCACGTAACTGGGACTGGTGACAAGAACACAGAGAAAGGACTAAAACACTCTACCTCTGTGTCTCCAGCTCCAACGCGGATACAACCACCAATTACGGCAATGGCCGTGACGGCGGATGACAGTATGCCCCTCCCTGGACCGGAAACACCCCGGCTTCCCCGGGTGCAAACGGTGGAATCTGGCAAGTAACCGGGGGGCATGTATCTGGGAAGCCGGTTCCCAGGAGTCCTCCGACTCCGGGTAACCCTTCCATGACAACAGGTATTCCAATCTACCACGACAAAACCTAGAATCTGTAACCGCAGAGACCTAATACTCATCTTGAGTGGATGTAGGCACAGGAATTTGTCGGGGGAGAGACTTGTGGTGGGGATCTGGATAGAAAGTTTTGAGGAGAGAGGAATGAAAAACAGGGTGAATGCGTTTAAGAAGGAGGTGAGTTGAAGACGATAGGTCGCAGGATTAATCTTGGAGAGAATGGAAAAAGGCCCCAAGAAGCGTGGTGACAGTTTGGAAGGTCTTGTCCATCGGGGAAGGTACTTAGTAGACAACCACACCTTATCTTCTGGCTTCCATGAAGGGCATTCTCTACAGTGCTTGTCAGCTCCAACCTTATTTCTTCGTCTGCTATCTTCCAATCCTTGCAATGCGTTGGTCTGTGCCTCTTGGATACTTCTCAAAACCTCTTCAGCTGCTGGCGAGTTGGAAAAACAGGGTACATCTGGTATTAGAAATCTCGGGTGTACTCCGTAAGTACAAAAAAACGGAGTAAGGCCTGTGGCGGAGTGTTTGGAATTATTGTAGGAGAACTCTGCCGTGGGAAGTAAAGAGACCCAATTGTCTTGGTGCTGGGAAATGAAACATCTCAGATATTGTTCGAGAGTTGTGTTGAGACGCTCAGTTTGTCCGTTTGATTGCGGATGGAAACGGGAAGAAAGGGCTCTTTCTACCCCTAATCGGTTACACAAGGCTATCCAGAATTTTGGAATGCACTGACTTCCCCGATCAGAAATGATCTTGTTGGGGAGACCATGTAACTTGAAAATGTCTCGGGCAAAGGTCTCCGCCATCCTAGTTGCAGTAGGTAATCTCGGAAGGGGCGAGAAATGTGCCAATTTGGAAAAAGCATCCAACGTCACCATGATACAAGTACATGATTCGGACTCCGGAAGATCCACAATAAAGTCTGTGGAGATTATCCCCATGGACGAGTCGGCTTTTCCACCTGTGTGAGGAGTCCTAGAGGTCTGCCCGAAGCATACTTGGCCTTGGCACAAATTGGACAAGATTTCACGTATTCCAACACCTCTTTTCTTATGTTGGGCCAGAGAAACGACCTTGAGATGAGTTCTAAGGTGGCGTCTACACTCCTGTGTCCCACCATGCGTGAGTCATGACACCATCTCAGAATCTTCCTGCGTAGCAGTCCTTCTGGGATGTACCGCTTCTTCTTATAAAACACCCATCCATCCTTTACTTGAAAGGGGGAATCAGAAGAGAAGGAGATTTGAGGCAATTCTTGCGTGACAGCAGCCTTCACCTCTTGCAGAAAAGAACCCACTACTGCTAGAATCTGGTTTCGGTGGAACATGGGCTCAGTCTTAACGGACACTGGGCCTCATTACGAGTCATGCCGGTAAGGGAAAAATGATGCCGGTATGTAAATACCGGCATCATTTAACGTTCCGTAGCATTCTGACCCGCAAACCCGGTATGAACAGCACCGTTATTTACGGTGCCGCTAATAGCGGCATAGGCGCGTACACGCGCCTCTTCAGGTAGTAAATACCGGCATGCCGGTAATAGGGGGTAATCACAACCCACGCAAACATGCAAATACCGGCATCGCGAACACGGTAACAACGGGCTGCATGATGCCGGAAAAACAGGCATCGCGGACCACCCGCAAACAGCAACCAAGATACAAGGCAGTTGCCACAGGTGCACACAATCCCCACAGGTGGAGTCAAAGGAGGCTGTGCCATTATGAACTGAGCACACCCACACACCACAACCCCCCCCCCCCAGGTGTAGGCAATGCAGAGTGGACCAGTACAAAAGGAGCACACCCACACACCACAACCCCCCCCCCACAGGTGTAGGCAATGCAGAGTGGGCCAGTACAAAAGGAGCATACCCACACACCACACCCCTTCCTACACCAAAATGCTACCACTAGCATTTGCAATCATGGCGCAGGAGGACATGCCTATACTGCTACAACTACAGCAACAACAACAACAACAACAACAGGCAGCACAGAGGAGACGCAGGAGGAGAAGGAGGGTGAGACAGGCCCAGCAATTACCACCAGCGCCTCATAGGCACCCACCAATCCCTCGCACCAGACCCAGCCCATTCAACCTAACCCCTGAGCAGATCCACACCCTGTACCGGTTGGACCGTGACACCATCACCACCATAGTGGACATGATACAGAACGACATTGCCAGCCACATACAAATACACACTGCCATCCCCCCACTACTGAAGGTGGTGTCTGTGCTACACTTCCTGGCCACAGGCACCTACCAATACACAGTGGGCCAGCTGCATGGCATTTCACAACCACTATTCTCATGCATGCTGAACCAAGTGCTGGATGCCCTCCTGAAGCACGCAAGCACCCACATATCCCTACCACGGACTGCCCAGGAGATAGCTGAAACCAAAGTAGGCTTCCATGCATTGGCAGGCATGCCCAATTGTGTCGGTGCCATCGACTGCACCCATGTGGAATTGGTAGTCCCCCATGCCACAGAGGCGGTGTACCGCAATCGCAAGCAATACCACTCCATCAATGTGTAAATGGTATGTGACTCCAGCAAGATCATCACTCATTGCTGCGCCCGATTTCCTGGATCCAGACATGATGCCATGGTACTGCGCAACTCCACGCTACCCAGTCACATGGAGCGAAATGCTGGACCACATGCCTGGCTGCTCGGTGAGTTGCACAACAGGCCCATGGCCATGCTGTGGGGTACTCATGTGTGCGGATGCAGAAGGGGGGGGGATAGTACACCTGGGTGGGAAAGGGGGGGATAGTACACCTGGGTGGCAATAGCCAGTGAGTGTAGAATGAATGCAGAGCTAAACACTCCTCACCTGACACAGCCAAACTGAAAATGACATCACTGGGCCACATATCACAAATGATGCAAATGGATGACAACAAGTAAGAGGCACAACCAGGCCACCATGGTGATGGCAAGCAATGCATAACTGAATAGGATGGCAACTGTGCCAATGCGGCCAGTGTGACCATGCATAGCAAAGAGTATACTGCATGAATTGGAGGCTAAACATTGTCGCACTGCCACAGCACATCTGCCTCAGCATGCATGCTTACACCCTGCATCATCCATTCAACCCCATCCAGTGTTCCACACCTCTTTACAGTATACATTCCATATAGGTGACTATTTGGTACACGTACAGGGACATGTGCATGCTCACACCTAATAGCTGCTGCCATGACCGTGCTCCCTGAACGTGTCAGTTCAGAGTGACACACACCTATTTGTATCTGCTTGCAGGCGATGGAGGATATCCCTTGAGGCCGTGGCTACTTACCCCTGTGCGGAACCCGCAGAACAGCCATGAAGAGGAGTACAATCGTGTGCACACTCGAACCCGTGTTGTGATTGAGCAGACCTTTGGCTTGTTAAAGGCGCGGTTCCGCTGCCTAAGCAGGTCTGGTGGGGCACACCTGTATAGGCCTGAGAAGGTGGCAAAGATCACCATGGCCTGTGTCATGCTGCACAACATGTGCGTCAGAATGAATGTACCACTGCCACCTGACATTGACATGCATGGCCCGGGTGAGGATGGAGATGGAGGCGAAGGAGCCCCCCTGCCAGTACGTGATGCACGGGACGGCCATGCTGTACGCCAAGCACTCATTGACGAACACTTTTAAGACACAGGGACCATGAATGACTTTTGTCAGTCAGACACTGGGCCAATGTGAACATGCACAAAGGGAATGTTGTAATTTGGACACTGAACACCGTAACACATTAAATGGATGCACACCAAAAATTACAATGTCCAGCCAGGGATTGTTCTCCAGAAAACTTGTGTATTATATGAAAGTGCAAAACTGTGCCCACTCCCCCCTCCCACAATCCCAAAACAAACTCCCTCACCCACCCCACAGATCCCAAATGTCCCCATGTGCGCAACAAACAGTGTTGCCTTCACCAATGTTACTCCTCACATTTTTTCCAATTTTCAGAAAGTCACTTTTTGGCGACTTTAGGGTCTGGGGGTTCCATGGCCATGCGCTCCTGCGCGTTAAGCGCACAGGGCTAGATTGAACAGAGGTGGAAGGTGTTGACGTGGTGGATGTGTCAATTGTCAATCCCCTTGCAGACCCATAGTGTGGCTGCTGCACTTGTCTGATGTTGGCTAGTAGGGCCTAGGTCAGTGACCCATGCACTGCCTGAATGCCTATGTGGATGCCTCCACGGCAGCTGTATTTGCAGCAATGGCCGTGGCTATGGCCTTCATGGCCTCATTACCGGCAACAACCTGCTGTCACATAATCTGCAGCATCTCGTCTTGCCGGGCCTCCAGCCTTGCAAGACGGACCTCAAAGGTGGTTTCTGTCGCAGGTGTACCGGTGGCTGGTAGGGTGGTGGAAGGCAGGGTGGTTGAAGGCAGGGTGGTTGAAGGCAGGGTGGTGGAAGGCAGGGTGGTGGAAGGCAGGGTGGTGGAAGGCTGGGTGGTGGCAGGCACCTGCGTGGGGCCCTCGTCCTGGGCACTGTCGTCCGCGAAAATGCTGATGTCCGAATCTCCTAGGTCGGAGTCATGGAGACATGGGTCATCCAGGCTCTCTGTCTCCACAGGGGGGCAGGGGGTGCCAATGGGTGTTGGGCTGGGCAATCCCAAAGATTCTTCGGCCTCTTCGACCACCTCTGTGGACACGACGTCCGTGGTGGCCGGTGGTACAGCTGGCACTATCGCAGCAGGTGCACCCTGCAGAGATGATGCCTTGTGTGGCACACTGGGAGTGGTCGCAGGCAATTTTTCAGAGGAGGGGGTTGCGGTGGCCCTGGTCCCCTTGCGTGCACTGGATGTGCTTGCCCCCCTGTCCTGGGTTCCACCTTCCTCATCGGTGCCTGGGGGATAGAAGAGATGCAGGTCATCAGTGAGATTGCCAAATGGCAGCTGTGATTTGTTGCAGTGTAATATCTTGATACATTCAGGCATGATTTCATTTCTGTTGTGTGGCATTTGGTGTACTGAGGGGACATGTTGGCAATGATTGAATGGCTGGTGGCAATGGATTGTCTAGGTGGGGGGGGCATGGGCATGGAGGGGTCATGTTGCACCTCTGTTGGGTTTACATATTTCATGCAGCATGCATGTGGTGCAGGGGGTGGCAAACAGTATTCTGTTGGTGAGTTGATGTTGCCTTGGGTAAAGGAATTGCCTTGCCTAATCGGACTCCCACCTCACTTGTGTCACATCATGTTTTGTTATTGGTGGATGTGATGGTTCACTCACCTTCCTCTGTTGTGGTAGCTGCCCCGAACTCCTGCTCTCCGATCCCCTCTATGGATTCTGGATCGATGAATCCACTTGCAATCTCCTCCCATGTGGTGAGCTTAACAGGGGAGTGTGTGCCACCGCCTGTCGCCATTGCGGCCCTCCGGTTCTCCGCAAGGATCTTCCGGACACGGAGGCGGAGGTCGTCCTAGCGCTTTCTGCAATCCCGGACACTCCTTGGGGTGCACCCCACTGCTGTTACCCTCTGCGCAACCTCCTGCCACACCTGTTTTTTACGCGTTTGGGCCACATGCTTCAGGTCCGTGCTTCGGATTATGTCAGCATGCTGTTGTAGGGTGTCCGCTAGCATTGTCAATTCTGCATCTGAAAAGCGCTGCTTCCTCTTCCTTTGTGAGCTTTTTCCAGTGGCCTTTGACATCCTGGTTGTGTTTTGGCACTCAACAACACGGGTGTAGTGGTAGTAATGGAGGATGGCAATGGATTGTGTTTTTAAAGATGGCCGCCGCCCCATTTCGCGTTCCTGCGCGATGACGTAATTTCCGGGTCCGTTTTTTGCGAACACGGTAATAACATGACGTTATTAGCGTGCCGGTATTTACGGGTTAGTGTGAGGTGGTAGCGCAATGGGCGGGCCCCGCGATGCGGTATAGGGGGCTTGGAGGCCCTTTACCAGCATGGCGGTATTGCCACTACCGGCATGGCGGAACGTGCGTGCTCGCGCACTCGTGATGACCTGCAATTAGCAGGTTCATACGTGCACGGACACGCTCATTCCGGCATGCCGGTAATGAACCCGGTTTTACCGGGCAACTCGTAATGAGGCCCACTGTTTCAGTATGGGAATCCTTACGAGACAAGGCGTCAGCTAGTCGATTGACCGACCCCGGAATGTATATGATCTAGAAATCATACTGTGAAAACAGATAAGCCCATCTTGCCTGTCTGGAGTTTGAACATTCCATTACTTGTAAGGCTTTCAGATTCTTGTGATCTGTGCGAATGAGGAACTGATGACGGGCACCCATGAGGAGGTTCCGCCATTCTTCACAAGCCAATTTCATCGCCAGTAACTCAAGAACAGAATAATTGAGTTGACTGGAGGAGAGAGTCTTAGATAGGTAGGCGACCGGGTGTTCTACATCCTGGAAGTTCTGAAGCAAAACGGCCCCAACAGCAATGGCAGAAGCATCCGTCTCAAGAATAAATGGTAGAGCCTGATTAGGATTTTGTAGAATTGGGGCTGAGAAGAAAAGGCTTTTCAGATGACCAAAGCTCTCCTCCGCCTCAGAGAACCAGGAAAACGGGTAGGTCTCTTTTTTGAGCAGTCGGGTAATGGGATACACAACTTCTGAAAAGTTCGGAATGAATCTCCTATAATAATTCGAGAGACCCAAGAACCGCTGCACGTCCCGAACTGAAGTAGGGGCCGACCAGTTGAGAATGGCGTGTACCTTGTCTGGGTCCATGGCGATCCCTTCCTCAGACAGTACATATCCCAAATAGTGCACCGAAGGAACAGCAAACTTGCATTTTTCTGCCTTAACCAGAAGATTGTTCTTTTGCAGGCGATTAAGAACTTGCTTGACTTGTTCGATGTGATCCTCCAAGTTAGATGAAAAAATCAAGATATCATCCAGATAAATGATGACTGATATCATAAGCATGTCGGAAAACATCCGGTCCATAAATCTCTGGAATACTGCTGGTGCATTCACCAAACCAAACGGCATTACCTTATATTCAAACAGACCCAGAGGTGTACGGAATGCAGTCTTCCATTCGTTTCCTTGGGCAATCCTTAGCAGATGGTATGCGTTTCGAAGATCAAGCTTGGTAAATACTTTAGCCCCTTGTACAGCCTCTATGATATCAGTGATAAGGGGCATCGGATACCTATCACGAATGGTAACCTTATTCAAATCCCGGTAGTCTATACAGGGTCTAAGATCAGTGGAGTCCCTCTTCTTAATGAAAAATAAAGGGGCTCCTGCAGGGGATTTTGAAGGTTGTATCAGACCATTCTCCAAATTTGTATCTAAGTATTTCCGAAGAACTTGTTTCTCCATTTGGGTGAGAGAGAACATCCGACCAAACGGAACCAGAGCATTGGGTTCCAAGTCGATGGTACAGTCCTCTGGCCGATGAGGTGGCAATTTGGCATGAAGGCACTCCTGAAAAACTTCAGAAAATCCTGAGCAAAAACTGGGCAATGCATGGACTCCCACGTGATTGTTGGAAAAAATCTTGACTGGCTGTAGATCTCTCCTACTCTCTAACCGAAAACAGTTGGTAGCGCAGTAGGGGGAATTGAAGCTTAGCTTATTCTCAGACCAGTTTATTAATGGATTATGTCTGCGGAGCCATGTGATGCCCAATACAATGGGAAAATGGGCAGCTCTGATGATGTCAAAATATAAGGTTTCCTTGTGTTGGTCTATCGTCAAAGAAAGCTCTTCCATAGTATGGGTAATAGGACCAGAAGACAATGGTGTCCCATCCACTCCTTCAACCTTCTGACCTTCTTTCCATGGTATCTGGCGGAGACCCGCCTTGTCTGCCCACAGGGTGTCAACAAAGTTTCCCGCTGCTCCACAATCCAATAGGGCTAGGGTCTTAACTTGTCTGTTCTCTATGTCAAGATGAACAGGAATCACCATGAGTCTGGAGTCCTATTTAGACTCAGAAGATGTAATTGAAAGAGAGACATAGGGACGGTGAGAAATGTTGGGAGACCCCCGGTCGTTTGTCCCTACTGACGCCGAGGGTATTCGTTTCCCGACCTCTTGTTTGGTAATTCGGTGCAGTCCTTGAGAAGATGTTGGTCTGAACCACAGTAGGCACATAATCCTTTTTCTCTTCTTCGACGTCTTTCAGCAGCTGACAACGGTGCTCTAGTGGCGCCGATCTGCATTGGTTCTTCGGAAGAAACAGCAGTAGAGCGCCCAGAGAGTGAGTGTGCAGAGGGTTCTGAAAGATAACCAGGGCTTCTTTGTTTGCGACGTTCCACCCTTCTTTCCTGTAAACGATACTCTATGTGAAGAGCAGCCGCTAGTAGGTCTGAGAAAGTTGGCGAACGAGGAGACCTGGCCAATTCATCTTTGATTTCTTCCTTCAATCCTCTCCTGAATATGGCATATTGTGCTGTCTCAGGCCACCCTGCTCCAGCTGCCAAGGTTTTGAAAGAGGAGATGTAAGATAATACATCTAAAGAACCTTGTTTGACATCCAGTAAATCTTCGCAGGCGGTAAAGGACAGTTCCGGTCGTTCAAAAGTCTGTTTCAGCAAATTTTGAAACCCTGGAAAATCTTGCAAAATGGCGTTTCCACAAGTCACCAATGGTGTAGCCCAAGACAGGGCGTTACCTGTCATATTTGAAATTAAGAAACCCACCCGGGCCTGATCGGTAGCGAAGGTACGAGGCCTAAAAGTGAAATAAACCATGCAGGCTTCCAGAAACTTGTTCACCTTTTTGGGAGATCCATCGAATTTCCCAGAGGACAGCGCCATGGGTGGTAATTCCGAGGGGGCAGGTTCTCTAGCTGATAACATCTGTTTAAGCAGAGCATTCTCGGTCTTCACTCCTTGTAGCTCGAGACATTGCTTGAAAAGCCTTGCATAGATCTTGCATCTGATCCTCAGCGGACATCCTTGAAGTTTTTGGCGTTGCAATCTGTGATGAGTGGTGCAATTCAAACTCTTTCTCCCCCACAAGCACACTCTCCTCACCTGAGCTGTCCGAGTTGACGGTTTCTTGTAGACGTCGTCGTGCAAGGTAGTCTCTTTCCTTCTTGTGATGAATGTGCTTGTCACGGAGGGAAGCCACAGGGACCGCTGGATAAACAGCTGTCCCGTGACTCCCTTTCCGGAACTAAGCCGGAATCAGGGAAAAACCCAAAAGGGAAAAAACCCTGGGGAGCAGTGTTCACTCTTCAATTCCAGAATAGTCGCTGAAGAGAGCAATGGAGCGAGGCTGATTGTTGAGTAGAAGAAGTTGTGGCAGTTAGAATAAATGGCAATGGTTCCAGAAAGAGGAAAAATAGTTGCGTAGCTAGCCAGCTCGGAGGAGCCAACAGAGAGAGAGAGAGAAACAGGAAGAATTCCCGGAAATCAAAAGAGAGAGAGAGATAGAAAATAGGTACACCGGAGTACCGCCCGGAGTAGCGGAAGGAAAATGGAGGCATTCCGAGGAAGGAAACAGGAAACACAGGAACAAACAGGAAACCCTCTGGCAGATCCGGCAGAGGATCGGAGCGAGGAAACCCGGAAACAGAAAGTGTCCGACATGGGTTGCAACGCAGCGACTAGCCGGAGGCGGGGAGTTTAAATACTTCCAGCAGCGCTGTGTCACGTAACTGGGACTGGTGACAAGAACACAGAGAAAGGACTGAAACACTCTACCTCTGTGTCTCCAGCTCCAACGCGGATACAACCACCAATTACGGCAATGGCCGTGACAGCGGATGACACTGCTCTCCATTCTTGCTCGGCTCTTTTCTTTGCTCTTTTACCTGCAGTGCTTTCTTTATTTCTCTCCTCCTGTGCTTTTGCTGTTTTTCATTCCAAGGATTATTTCCTTCCCTGTTGGAACTCCTGTTTCGTTGGGTTCCACATAGAATCCAATTTGCAGCCACTCAGCCTTTCCCTGCTTCTGCAGACCCTAATTCCGGATTACCACACAGAAGCATCCCTTCATCCAAAGCCCAATCCTCCAAACTTGAGTACTGGATTACAGCACTGTGGTCGCTTCTCCTCTTGAACCGACTTCTTCAGATTTCCTTACCGGCTACCATCACGGAATTTTGGACTACGGCTGTTACTCCATCTAAAACATCAAACAGGTTTTTTTTGTGCCGCTTGGCTTTTTCCCCTAACAGGGCTGCGCCGGAGGTACACCCTTTGTGTTGGTGCTGTTTCACAGTCCAACAAAAGTGGAGAGCTCCCGAAATAGACCCTACCTCTTCAAAACGAAGGGATCTCCAGAGGAAGCTACAACCGCCTTAACAGAATCAGAGATTTCAACCAGCGACAGCGAGACCCAGGTGAGACCCTTAAACCCTTGACACAGAAACTGTTTTTCTATCCCACTGAGTACTAGTTCTCAAGACATTAAAAAAATTGGAATGCTCAGAAAAGTGTGCGCTGTACCGTGGCGCGACCATCAATTCCAGTAAACACAGTTATGTTTACTTACACCCTGAGGAAGTTCCTGTTTGGGCAGAACACATGATGTTTTTATATATATATATATATATATATATATATATATACACATATATGTGTGATGAATCTAGTGAGATCATTGCTAAAATCCCAACATAGGACTCCTCTCATGTGGCCAGGGAAAGGCAGCTGCTACCTGATCCTGACCTTGGGGTGGTATTAGGCAAGAGGATCACAAGGGAAGTGGGAGACCTCTCTAAATGATTCCGCTAATGTTCCTAACGCCGCAATGGCCTATTGTAAACAAAGGGACAATTTTGAAATAAAATACATTGTTTCAAGTCCCATAATGCTTGTTGATGAAATATAATGATCAGTCTAGTGGTTGTCGCAGAAAGCACCTGAGCAGAAACTTTAAATGTATAAATGAGTTTCAGGTGCAGGTAAAGAGGGAGAAGAACACATTACTTACCCCTGGTTAACGTTCTCTCGACTGAATGTTCCTCCCACGCATTGCACATCTTTGATATACTCTGATATCCCATATCCTGCTTGCAACTTGGAAACTTTTCACAGTGCATCGTCGACGCCGGCTTCGTGTCCCTCGATGGCCTCTGTCCTTCTCGATTACCACGTCGGCGTCAGTATAAATGGCACGCACTGCGCCCGTTTCCTAAGTGGATGTTTTTCCTCTCACCAGCACAGCAGTCTCAAAGATGAGAAAGGCATGACCATTAACAGAGAGGAAGGTGTAAATCATGGTCATTCTCTCCTGATAGAGGGGTAGGATGGGAGGGGCGATGAGGAATACGTGGTAGGAACATCCAGTCGAAAGAACATTACCTGGGGTAAGTAATTTGTTCTTCGAATGGATTGTGTCCTCCCACATATTCCTCATCTTTAATAGACTCCCATCGCAGTGCCTTGAAGGAGGTGGGAAAGGGAGAATTTATTTCAGATTCATGCTGTGTAACACATTCTTTCCAAATCTGGTTTCCTGGTCCAATAGGGAATGCAAGCAATACTGATTTGTGAAGGTATGCTACGAAGCCCAGGTGGCGGCATTGCCAATATCTTGCACCGGCACCCCCTCTGAAGGGCGGAGGAAGTGGCTACTCCTCTACTTGAATGTGCCCTCAGACCTTCAGGAATTTCTTTTCCAGACAGATTGTAGCACTCAGAAATGCACAGGATCCAGCGAGACAGTGTTTGTTTTGTAAGCGTCTGTCCCATCCTATGGCCGGAATAGCCAACAAAAGGTTGATCATCCTGTCTCAATTTAGAGAGCATATTAATATAAAATCTTAACGCTGTTTTAGGGTCCAGTCTGTGAAGTCTTTCCCCCTCTTCAGGAGAAGGGTAAAAAGAAGGTAAAACAAGTTTCTGCACCAAATGGAATTCTGACACCACCTTAGGTAGAAACAAGGGGTGGACCCTCAAAAAAACCTTTAAAGACTGTAAATGGTGGCTCGGATAACAATGCTTGAAGCTCACTATACCCTGCTATCAGAGGTAATGGCTGTCAAAAATACAGTTTTTAAGGAAAGCATTCTAAGAGGACAGGAATGCAAAGTCTCAAAAGGGGCGCCCTTCAGGAAATTGAAGACTAGGTTACGATCCCAGACCAGACGATAAAGGGAATCAGTGGGAAAAATATTAGTTAATCCCCTAAAAAATGGAATGACAATAGGGACCTTGAAGTAGGAACCCTGTTCTGGCGAACACTTAAAAATGGACAGCGCAGCCAGATAACCCTTGGCCGTAGAAATGTGCAGTCCCTGATGGATTAGATGCAAAAAAAAAAGACAACACTGATGGTGTGTCACAAGTGAATGGGTCAAAAAGATTCCCTCTTGCAATGCCCAAACCCAGACCTGCATTGCCTGTCTGCACAGTGGTAGTGACCCTACACCTCCTCTCTTGTTGAGGTCATGCATGGCCACTGTGCTGTCCGTCGTTATCAGGACGTTCTTTCCTTGCACAGAGCGCAGAAAAGCCATCAGCGCTAAACTGATCACCCTCAGCTCCAAAAGGTTGATGTGCAGTTTGGACTACACAGAGAACAGCGTCCGATGATCGTCAGATTATTGGTTTGTCCCCCCAACCTGAGAGGGAGGCATCTGTAACCACCGTAATCTCAGCCCATGGTCGCCAAAAAGGTCCCCCTTTCAACACATTCTCCTTGCAGGCCCACCACAGGAGATCCTGCGCGACCTTGCTTGGGATCTGAACCAGGTCCGTCATTTTGCCGGAGAAATCATTGTAATCTGAGGGCTCACTGAAGGGATCTCATCCTCAGATGGACCTGTGGCACCAAAAACATGCAGGATGCCATGAGAGCCAGCAAACTTAGAAAATCGAAAGGCCAGAAGACGTTGGGCACTCTGAAATTTGTATACCGTCTGCGAAATGTGGAGAGCCCTTACCTCGGGTGGCAAAGCTTTTCCATAGGAAGAGTCCAGGACTATTCCAATATATTGCAGCTTTTGAGAAGGTGTCATGTGGGACTTCTTGAAACTGAGGGAGAAGCCCAGTCTGTGGAGAGAGTGGCTGGTGCTGTCTAGATGCTGTAGAGCCTTTTCAGGTGATCAGGCTTGCATCAGCCATTCATCTAGGTAGGAGTAAATGTGAATCCCTTCTCGCCTTATATTCAATGCCACCACTGCCATCAACTTGTTGAAAACCCACGGGCGCAGGTCAGCCCGAAAGGCAGTACTCAAAACTGATAATGAGAACTGCCAATAGCGATTCTCAGGTACTTCCCTGTACTTGAGATGTATTGGCACATGGAAATAAGCATCCTGTAGATCAAATGACACCATTACATCCTGGAGCTGAAGGGCCTGGAGAATCTGCGAGAGGGTGACCATCTTGAACTGGTCCTTCCTGAGTAACTTGTTCAAGCATCTCAAGATGGGTTGCAACCCTCCGTCCTTTTTCAAGATCAGAAAGAATGCAGAGTACCAGCCTTGATTTCTCTCCGCTGCAGGTACTGGTTTGATTGCACCTTTGTCCAACAGTGCTAGAACATCCTATAAGAGAAGCAGGTCTGGTTCTTTCAAGGATTGGCCTGTTGGAGGACAGTTTGGAGATCTTTTCAGAAAAGGGAGGCAGTACCTGTGGGCAACTGTCTGCAGAGCCCAAGCATCAGAAGTAATTATTTGCCACTGTTCCAGATGCTGGGTTAACCTGCCATGTACTACCGTCATGTACTACGGCTTGTGACTTAAGATCTTGAAGTCGTTTTGGAGCCGTTGAGATTGCAGATGGCCAAGAGACAGAGGGTGTAGCAGTACCTCTGTCTCCAATTCATCAGGAGCCACGAGGCTGTCTCATTTGTCCCCTCTGAGAAAACGGACCTCTCGTTCTTCCGACAGAGGAATACAAATGAAATAACCGAGCCCTTCAACCTTGAGAGGAAGAAGAGGCAGATTGGCCCTACTGTGGCTTCCGAATTGCAGCCTGAGAGATTTTGAAGCTGCCTTAGAGGATTGCAGCTTCTCGTTGGGATCCCTCGAAAGGCATGTCCAAAAGTCTGGACTGCACATCAGGTGCAAAGCCTGACTTTCTCAGCCAGGCAAACCATCTGAGAACAGTACTACAGCCACTGAGCGACTCACACAGTCTGGTGTGTCCAAGCCTGATTGTAATGACTGACAAATGGCATCCTTCCCATCTTGTATGATGTTCAGAAAGCCCTCTCTCTCTCTCCTTCCCCTCTGAGACATTTTGTGCTTCCATAGCAACCATCTTCTACAAGGTATAAGTGAACTTGGCTAAGGCACAGGTGACGTTGACCGCCTTCAGAGCCATGCTCTCAGCTAAGAAGACTCTCTTCCCCAAGGTGTCCACCATTTTATCATCTGTCCGGTTGAATTGTAGGGTAGGCCACCCCCTTGGAAACGGGATGGCTGCCTGTACCACCAAGCTTTCTGGATTTGGGAGTTTAGAGAGAAACTCTGGGTCAATGGAGGAAGTCCTATATTGTTTTGTGAAGTCCCTATTCACTGCAGGGTGGAGTTTGGTTTCCTCCAATTTTCCAGGACTCTATTCTTAACTGCTGTATGGAATGGGAGTATGGGGTCCTTAGGTGGTCCCTTATCCTGTATGTCAGTGAAGTCATCCTGCTCATACTCCACAGCAACTCTACGCCAGCCCAAATAAAATATAACTTTAGACATCCCTGATCTGTATGATGCATCAGCATGCCCAGATCCCTCAGGTGTGCCAAATTCCACTTCAGGGACAGTGTCAAGACCACTTGCATCTTTAAGTGTATCTAAAAGGTCCCTCATCCTAGATTCCCCAGAGATTAGCTCTTCTGGGACACCAGGAGTGCTGTAATCCAGACCAAACCCAAAAACAGGGCATCCTCCTCTTCTTCCTCCTCATGGCTAGAGCTCATAGACGTAAAGAAGTCTTTCTTTGTCTGCAGTTTAAAAACCTTTGACAGGCTGGATGTCAAGAGTTTTAGACAGCGTCAACTTTGATATTGATGGACTCGATGTCGACACCTTCAAAGGTGCAGGCTGGAGTGGAGATGGCATTTTTTCTCAAGGCATGGAGACCACAAGTGATGCTCGAGGGACCTTTGAGGCCTTTCTGTCTGGGCTCTTGGGCGCATGGACGGTGGCTTTTGTCGTCGGAAGTCTCTTTTGACTTCTTCAAAGAGGTATGTGCCAGCACCTTCACAAATACATCCAGCATTTTTAGTCAGGATTCCTCCAACTCGGCTTTAGAAGCTGTTTTACTAGGAATCTGAATGGAGGTCGATCGAGAACGATGGCGTCACTTTCTGGACTTTCTCGAAGACGGCGACGAAAAGTGACGAGACCTCGACTTGGAATGCTTCACATGTTTGCTGCATCTCTTGCTTGTTCAGTGAGGAGAAACTTCTCTCGAGCCCTTGTCTTCGGAAGATTTAACCTTCAACGGAGTGGTCGAAGCAGATTTGGGGGAAGGCCTACGCAGGACGAGTTTCTCCTTCCTCTCTTTTAAGGCCTTTACCGTCATCAATTACCATGAGCCAATAGTCATCGAACCTTGTGGCCCGTTCCATAGCACCAAAGACATACTCGAGGCAGATCTGTTATAGACATTTTAGAACTGCAATCGGCACATCTTTTGAATCCCGTTTTCGGGGTAGACAAAGATATATTTGACAATTTTGTACTGCGTAGTTACGAATGAATGCTGAGGCAAGTGAACCGTTTCAAGCAAGCTGTGTGGAAAAATTGAACTGGGGCAATGGGTGCAATGCGTCCCATTTATACTGACACCGTCATACTCGAGATGGACCTTGATCATCAAGGGACATGAAGTCGCGACGAAATCACACAGCGCCCTCTACTGTGAAAACCTTCCAAACAGCAAGCAGGATATCGGAGTAAATCAAAGATCAAAGATGAGGAATACATGGGAGGACACAATACATTAGAAAAGAGAAGCTGATGAGACAGTAGTGGCGGAAGCAGCAGTATGTGTGGGAGATGCTGGGGAAGCAGAGATAGCGTAGCCATGCAGAGAATGCGCAGCTGGAAGTGAGTCTGAAGGAAGCTACATCGTGTGGGAGACTGGGGCGCTGGAGAGAATTACCGCTGGCGGTAATAGCCGCAAAAAAAACCATAGAGTCCTATTGGATTCTTTGAAAAGGGGGAATTACAGCCATACCGCAACTCGGGATCGGGCTAACGCGACTAATAGTGTTGGCGATATCCCGGCGCAATTGCCGTCGGGATCCCAACCAAGGCTATGATGAGGCCCTAGGTCATTTCTCTTTAGTCTTAGTTTGTTAGGCAGGGACATCGCAGTTAGACTGGGGAAAGACAGGCGTTTGCATCATCCCTTTTCATTTAATAAAATGTCATCTTGTGTAAAAACTCTACCTTTGTGTCTGTCTCGCATTTCTGACCCCTCACACATCACATTATTGAACCTAGCATATGAATCAGAGTTTAATATTAGGTCTGAGTGGGAGGTACATATGGAAATGGTGTTCATTGACTCGCAATGGAACAAAATACTGTTGTATCCACAGAAGGTATCTAGGAATGCAAGGTTTAAGCTTGCACAATACTATATTCTTCATAGAAAGTACTCGACACCTGTACGTCTTATTACAATATTTCCATCAACACCTACAAATTGTTTCTGCTATGTCTGTCAAGGAGATATCATGCACATGGTTTGTTATTATCCCGATTTCTCTTCAGTGGCCACCTTCAAATGAAGAGAACAGCTGCCAGAGAATTCATGCTATGAGAGACATTAGTTGGAATATTTCATGGGCTTGATGTGACAGGGTAGGTAGCCTGACCATGTCAAGAAGGGATAGAGACCCTCTCAGCCTAGGCTAGGAGGCCTACAAGTCTGTAAACCAAACCCACACTTACCTCAGAGGAGGAAGGTGGTAGCTGGAAGGACCCGAGTCCCTGTCAATTCTGTATGTGCCTGAGTGATTGAAAATAGTACCACTCTTAATCACCCTATACCTCCATTTCAAAATGTTAGACAGCTTCTAGCTACTTGTTCCAGGGAAGTACAGATACCAGCAGGCTAAGTGGTGGACTGAAGAGATAATAACACATCAGAGCCTCTCCAGTAGTACAAAGTGTTGGCACACACCAACCTGCAGCACAACAGCATGGAACTGCTGTGTGACACAAAAGAACAGACCAAACCAAGAGTCAGCACGTGTACGGAATGCTACCCTCCACTTAGTACAACAACCTCGCTCATCTGCTGCAGAACCACGATTCAACACAGACTGTCCATGGTTGAGACAGGGCAAACACTTAACGATAAATAAGAGGCTGTAGAGAGGGGAGCGAGAGTAGTAGTGAGTAAGATCAGAGGGTGAGGCGAGTGGCAAGAAGAAGACCATTGGAGGTACAGGAGAAATGGTAGGGAAAGAGAGATGGACTATGGTGGTTGAGGTGGAAGGGAGGAGCAGAGTGTAGTACGGGAGCGAGGCAGTAAGATCCAGGGAAAGGAGTACAAGGGAATGCAAAACCAGGCAAGTGCCCAGAGTGATTGGAGGACACTATCCAACAGTGGTACCCAATAGGTAACACCTAGATTCTTCCCAGAGGAAGTCTGGATAAAGAAGATGTTGGCCTTCAGGCCATCGCCTAAAGATAGATATGGTTTAGATAGTAGGTATTACCGATCACTAGCACCAACCCAGGGTCAAGGGAAGCATGTGTGTAGGTGAGACTGCCCTTGAACCTCATCTGGGAGTTGGTGTGTTCTTGTAGTCATCTGTAACATGAGGTGTCAGAAATGGAACCCATCAAGCCCTGCTACAGAAGTAGCCCATGGGAAAGAGAAAACAGATTAGAAATCAGAGACAGGAGGCTCCTGGGTAACTGCAAGCCCTAACCTCAGGTTGAGACAGGGGAAAACACCTAGCCAGATGTCATACAGCGTGAGAGACTTGTTGAAGAAATGACTGACCAACAAAATGTTCAAAGAAGTTGAAGAAATGCTGTTGTGGGAGCAAATTTGAAGATTTATTACCCCGATACCCACAAAAAGTCCTCTGGCAACTGCATGGCCCAATGCTCGAGGATGCAATTCAGACAGATAACATGCACCAGAGAAGACCAGAGAAGAACCTTGCCCTTTATGGATAAGTCCCATGGAAATCGGACTCTGAGTAGTAGTATCATCAGCCGTGGAGGAGGACTCAACAGACTGGACAGAAGAGGAATGGGAATACCAGGCTGACATGTTTCCCAAGGAAGAGGAGGGCCCAGAGCCGACCCATTAGATTGTCCATACTACCAGAGAAACCCCAACCAGAAATTTCATGTATCGTTAACTGTTCAAGGTTGGCCGACAAGAGCTCTGCTTGATCCCTGAAGCAAGATGATCACTATCAGAAAGTATATGATCAACCTCAAAGAGCTGCACCCAGGGGCCCTGACATAAATCATCTGTGTCCACAAGGACATGGACCTCTACCGCAGGCCACTTTCAACACCAAGATCCTGAAGGAAGAGCTAAAGATGCCAATCCAATGATACTTATGCCAGGACCCTCAGAAGCAGTTCTTCTGGGTACAGATTCTCCCTTATTTAACCGTTGCCTAAGGGAAATACAAAATAAAATCAGAGTAATTTTCCTTTGGGTCCACCGCAGCTAGTTGTCCCGAGAGGAGGAGAAATTGGACGAAAGAGTGGAGGTGTTTGTGAAAGGGTCAATAGCCCAATCCTGGCAGAAATGGCTGGAAACCCCTCTCAGCTTGATGTGGGAAATCTAACAGGGTGGAAGCCAGAGCCATACTACCCTAGAGAGGGAAGGTGGCAGTTGGTAGGGCCTCAGTCCGTGTCCCTTCTTTATGTACCAATGTAACAGAAAATGTTACCACTCTTAATCGCTTACATGTCTTTATATCAAAACATGTTATGAAGAATGCACTTATAACGAAACATTTATAGCGAAAAATATAACGAACCCGTTTCCCACCACGAAAAAACCCACCCCAACCGTTTCCCCACAAGTTTGAAACCTTTACCACATCCCTAAGTACATTCTTCGTTATATTTTTCGTTATAAAGGATTCAAAATATGTTAATTCTTTATAAAATGTTCGTTGTAAAGACTGCATATCTCTTAATCACTATGAATTGGATCCTGGCGGTTTAGTCAGGAACTTGAAAGGACCTCTCATGTAAATACAGGTTGTTCTGAATAGAACACGTACAAATTATAACCAAAGACAAATTGCGGTCAATAGCTCTGTATTGTGTGATAAAACTTTGAAAAAACAATGGGCCTCATTACACGGTAGCCGGTAAGGGATTACCGGTGCCGGTAATCCCTTACCGCCCTACTACGAGGTCCCTTAGCGGGTCCCTCGCCTAACGCCTGGTTTTACCAGGCGTTATGGAAGGGACCCGCTAAGGGACTTCAGAGCTAATAATGTTATTAGCTCCTTCCCCATTCCCATTTAGCCCTATGGGGGCTCAAATGGGAATGGGGAATGGTTCCCAGAATGGGGACTTACCGGGTCCTCCAAGGTCGGAATGCCCGGTAAGTCCCTATTCCGGGAACACGGACCCGGAATGCAGTAAGGGGGTAGCCATGGCGCTAATAGCCTCATGGCTACCGCCTACCGTGTAATGAGGCCCAATATATAATTAGAATAATTCAAATTCTACATTACAGGCAGAAAGAGTGCAATTAAGGCCAATGCATTTCAGACTGCAAGTCCATCCGCAGGGACACTGCTCTGCCGGTACTGATTGGATGTTTTTCCTCAATGCTGTTAATTGTGCATGCTGATATCAATGGCTGGTTTCCCTGTTGACCAGAAGTCTAAGTTGGTGTCTCTTGATTGATTGATTTTAGTACTCCACAGAGAAGCGTATGCCTCACGGCTGGCTGCCTTGAGTGGGCCGCCCCTGTACATCAATATATCAAAAAAGAGGGGTGGCCTGCTGAAGGTGGTTTTTCAAAATGTTATCACACAATACAGAGAACAACTACATAGATAGGGCACAAAAACATGGCATCAGCTGCGCTGGTGGGTTGTATACGGTTGATGCATGTGTGTGTGTGGGGTGAGGTGAGACGGTGTCCAGCCGTACTCAATGGAATTGATTTCAAGCAGAAAATCCCTAACACATCTGCGCTAGGTTTAAGATATCTTAAAAAGGAGATCTCAATGAACATCCAATTAAATAGTAATTCATCAAATTCTGTTTATTACTGCAGCCAGCACGTGTTTCGACCCTCCATGGGTCTTTTTCAAGGCTGAAGTAAGCGTATAATACGCTATATTATATACAGAGACACAAATATCACCTGAAATGTGCATCACAGAAGAATTCACAGTATCAATTTGTGGTAAAACAAAGATGTAAGTTAATATGCAATTGGTATGCATGGAGTATTAATTCATAGCAATGGTAGGCATCAGTTTCTCTCTATTTGTTTCAAGGAGCTACAAATACGTGCAGCCCCAGCAGTGGACCAAAGAGACAACAGCATATCATAGCTTCTCTGGAAGTACCCCATGTCAGAGCACCTGAACCAACAGCACAACAACATAAAACTGATGTGCGACAGGCAGAGACCAAACCAAGTGTCACTGCATGTGCAAAATGCTGCCCTCCATTTCGTATAACGACAACCACAATCATCTGTAACACAGCCGCCTTTCAACACAGACTATCCATCGCTTGAGAAAGAGCAACCACTTACCAATTGCAAAGCTGCCTTGTCAAGGACTTTGACCCTCAAACGAACTAGAACTTTGATCAGAGCAGGCCATCATTGATGATCTTCGGTCCCGCAGAAGAGAAAGGGGTGGGTATTAGACCCCCTGTTATGTATCTGGATTTCTGTACTACCTCCCAAGCAGAGAAGGCAGAGAAAGATGGGCCAAGGCAACCAGAATGGGAGGTGCAAATGGAGGTTGAAGGGGTGGATGTAAGGGGCAACCGATAACAGGAAGGTGTGGTTTGTTTGGGTGAGGTCAGGGGAGGAAGGGGCGGCAGACCAAGAGACTAGAAGGAGGAAGGGCGGTGGAAAGGAGAGTGGAGGCGTTTTATATAAAAGGTGGGAAATTGGCTCATTAAAGAATGTTGTACTGTGTTGTGAGTGTGCGTGTAAGGTGGGTGAGTGAATGTGGTAGGAGGAGAGATGAGAGTAAGTAAAGGGTGGCTGAGAGAGTGAAAGGAGGAAGATAGAGGGAGAGGTTGGGGTGGTGTAGCAGTGGTGTGAAGGTGGGAGGAATGATAGAGTAGAGGTGGAAGTCATAAGGGGCTGGAGGTGAAGTGACGTAGTAGTGGTGTGGTGGTGGGAGCAGCAGTAGAGTAGAGAAGAGAGTTAGAGGGGTGTGGTAGCAGAGTAGTAGTTGCATAGAGGTGGAGGGAAGGGAATAGTTTATTACCTGTAACTCCATTTCTCCAGCATTGGTATCTTTCATGGATTCACATGCTTAGAATATTCCCTGTCGTCAAGCTGGGAACCCTCGGTACATTTATAAAGACGTTTTCCATAGGAAAGATGTTGACACTTCTGTGGCCTATCTTTGTCGTTTTGGGCCGCTTACGCATGCCCCAATAGGACGTAGCGGTATAAATGCCCCGCCCCCGCGGCTCCCTTCAGATTTTAACCCCCCAAAGTAGTATGGGGTATATATTGTTTGCATGCAGGGGAGGCAGGCGGGCGCATGTGAATCCATGAAAGATACCAATGCTGGAGAAATGGAGTTACAGGTAAGAAACTATTCCTTCTCCAGCATTGGATCTTTCATGGATTCACATGCTTACAATAGATTGTATAGCAGTACTCCTGATTTGGCGGTGTGAATGCAAACGAATACCATCATAACCACACATATTTTTTTTTTTCATTGAGAAACTTCAGCGGTTACACGTTAGCTTTAAACAACAAAATACATTACAATATATATTGATCGAAGGATATACCCCTGTATAGGGATTACCTCACTGAAACAGATGACGTAGGACTGCTCGTCCCATCTGTATATCTTCTGCATGTTGCTGTTCGAGGCAATAATGGCGGGTAAATGTATGTGGCACCGACCAGGATGCCGCCTGGCAGGGGAATCCCGGCCCACAATGCCGCCGAAGATGAAGTGGATTTCGTGGAACTGGCTCTCGGACACCTGTCCAGCGGCTTTCCCGCATTCGAGTGACAAAAGGCAATCGTCGACGAGACCCACCGAGCCAGTCCTTGTTTTGAGATCGCTTTTCCTTTTGCCGAAGGCCCATAAACCACAAATAGTTATTTTGCTTCTCTAAATTCTTGAGTATGATGAAGGTAAAACTTTAGAGCTCTTTTCACATCCAATGTATGGAGAGCTTTTTCCGCGACAGATGAAGGGGTCGCCAAGAATTTCAGTAGTATAATAGACGAATGTTTATGAAAGACAGTTGGAATTTTTGGTATGAAATGAGGGTTGGTCGCCAACACCACCTTGTCTTTGAAAAATCTCAAGAAAGGAGGATCAATGACTAATGCTTGCATTTCCGAAAGTCGTCGTGCCGAAGTGATAGCCACCAAAAAAGCCAACTTCCACGATAAGAATTTTAAAGACGAAGACGACATAGGTTCAAAAGGAGCTTTCATTAGTTCTGTCAATACTAGGTTAAGACTCCAGTTCGGAGGAAACTTTTTAATTGGGGGGAAAAGTACGAAATAAGCCTTTCATAAAGTGTTTAACCAGCCGATCACTAAACAGTGGTGATGAATGCCTTTTATGAGTGAGTCTCGAAATGGCTGCCAGATTAACCTTTATCGATGAAAAAGACAGACCTCTTTCTGCTAAATGCAGCAAATATGGAAGAAGTTGCTCCGGAACGATATTCAGAGGCTCCAAACCTGGTTGATCCTTACACCACATGCAAAATCTCCTCCACTTACATGCATACGAAGTATTCATGGACAGAGCCCGTGCGGCTTGCAAAATTCGACGGCAGTCCGATGAAATAGTTAGGGTACCAAACTCCGAGAAGTCAGGAGCCAGGCTGTCAGGCTGAGACTGTCCAGATCGTGATGCCACACTGTTCCCTTGTCCCGAGACAGAAGGTTCGGAATCTTCTGGAACCTTACCGGTTGCGCAATCGATAGCTGGAGCAGGTCGGAGAACCACGACTGTCTCGCCCAATAAGGAGTCATTAAGATCACCCAACACGGGTATCTGTGAATCCATTGCAGAGTCCGTCGTATGAGTGGAAAGGCGGGAAAAGCGTACACAAACTTGTCCGTCCACGGGAAGGAGAAAGCTTCCCCCAGCGAATCGGGTTGTGGCCATCTGCTCGCGTACTGTGCACATTTTTTGTTCCCCGTCGTCGCAAAGAGATCCAGGGAAGGTTGTCCCCATTTTTTGAAAACCTTCGCCAGCTGTTGGTCGTCCAATTCCCATTCGTGCAGCTGATTCATTTCCCTGCTGAGAGAGTCCGCTTGTATATTTTTTACTCCCGGCAGATGGTAGGCCAATATACTTATATTTTGTTTTAGAGCCCAATGCCACATTTCTTGAGCTTCGGTCGAGAGAGTCCTGGAACGAGTACCTCCTTGCTTTCTTAGGTAGAATATTGTCGTCGTATTGTCTGTCAATATTCTCACTACCGATCCTTTAATGTGTGGTAGAAAGGCATTCAGGGCCCAACATACCGCCCTCAACTCCAGCACGTTGATATGAAGGGCTGACTCTTCCGACGACCACAGACCTTGCGCTTGTAGAGACCCCAGATGCGCTCCCCATCCAGTCAGAGACGCATCCGTCACTATCGTTATGTGAAATTCTGGCTCCTGCAGGGGCATCCCTCTCAATAGATTTTCGAAGAGTTTCCACCATTGAAGTGCTCGTAGAGCTCGTTGCTGATAGTCAATTTGTCCGACCAAAGCCCCTAACTCTGGGACCATAGGTCTGCCAGGAATTCTTGAATTGGCCTCATGAAGAGACGACAGTTGTTTACCAAGGGGATACACGAGGCCATGGCCCCCAGTAGTGACATATATCTCCTCACCGACACTCTGGTGTTGACTTTCCACTCTTTTGCCTGTAGCCTGAGCTTTTGAATCCTCTCCACAGATGGTTTCACCAACCCTGACTGAGTCTCGAACGCTGCACCCAAAAACACTAAGTTCCTTGAGGGAGTTAAGGAGGACTTTTCGAAGTTGACCGCAAATCCTAACTGTCACAGAAGTTGCATGGTGGCCTTTAGACTTGCTTGTGTCTTTGTAGGGGACGACCCCCTTACCAGCCAATCGTCCAGATAAGGGTAAACATGATGACCCTGTTTTCTTAACCAAGCTGCTACCGGAGCTAAGCACTTTGTGAACGTCCTGGGAGATGACTTTAATTCGAATGGGAGTACTTTGAACTGATAGTGGGTTTGTTCGACTACAAACCTCAGGAACTTTCTGTGTCGTCGACGCATTGGTATATGAAAATAAGCGTCCTGGAGATCCAGCGATGCCAGAAAGTTCCCCTGCTGGATAGACCGGATCACTTCCTGAAGTGTGAGCATCTTGAACTTCAGATTTTTTAGTGTCTTGTTGAGATCTCGAAAATCGAAAATGGGACGCCACTTGCCGTTGGGTTTTTTCACAACGAAGTATCAGGAGTAAACTCCTTGACCTCTCTCGGACACCGGGACCAATTCTATAGCCCCTTTTCGTAGCATAAGCACTACTTCTTGTTGTAATATTTGCAGATGGGGTTGAGCCGAAAACACTGGTGGAATGAGCGATGGCTTGATTTTGAACTTCAAAGAATGGCCTAGCTTCACTGTGTCCAATACCCACCGGTCTGATGTTATATTCACCCACTCGTTGACACGGTGAGACACCCGGCCTCCCAGAACGTTCTGAAATTCGTCATTGCTGGTTCTTTGATTGTTTGTCCTTCGTCGACGATGGATAACCTCCTCTTCTTCTTGAGGCTTGATAGTCTCGACCTCTTCTAGCAGTTTGGGAGGTCCGCCTATAGCCTGGAGGGAAGTACGACGGCCTACTGAAGGTCCGGTCCCTGGATGACGAGAATCGGGAATTTCCTGACGCTCCTCTAAAGGGGCGAAACGAACAAAAACTTCTGCCACTCTGAAGGGCTCCAAGAGAGCGTGCCATGTCCGAGCCTTCTTTCATGCCTTTCAAGGCCTCGTCCGCCTTCTCTCCAAATAGCTGTTCCCCTTCAAAGGGCATATCAAGCACTTTATATTGTACTTCTGGTCGAAAGTTGGTGCATTTGAGCCAGGGTTGCCTCCTTAAAACCACTCCATTGTTAATTTGTTTAAAACCTGATTCTGCCAGATCTACGGCGATGTTTATTGAGTGATTTGATGCCTCTTCTCCCTCACACCCCAGCAACATAGCAGATTTTCTATGTTCGTCCGGTAGATGTTCCAGTATGGGTGCTAAACGATGCCACATCTCTCTGTCATATCTCGCCATAATAGCCAGAGAGTTGGCTGTCTTCACCATTGTTGCTCCTATCGACACTACCTTCTTGCCAAAGGCATCTTGTCTCCTGGCCTCGCTTTCCGGAGGAGTTGTACATTTATGTTGTGACCTTGCCTTTCTTGCAGCAGCTGCCGATACCACCGATTCCGGAGAAGATTGAGAAGACAAACATTTTGGAGAAGACTCAGGAGCTTTACATTTCTTTTCCAGTCTGCCCTTAACCGTAGGCTCCGAGAATGGATGGCGCATTGTCTGTAACCCCTCTTGCCATAAATGATCTAAAATGGGAACCGAAAATACCGACTTTCTCCTCTTTCCCATTTGATCAAACAAGAAACAGTCTTTCTTTTCTTCCTCCTGAGCCAGGCCAAACTCGGTACATGCCTTCACCATCATTGTGTGGAAGGAACCGATGTCATCCGGGGGTGATGGTTGAGCCGGACTTCCATTTCAGCCTCCGACTCCCATGTCGGGTCCCTAGAAGGGGATGAAGATATATCTGATAAGGACTCTTCTCGTTCCGACTCGGAATCTGGTATTTCTCCTTCATCCAGGCACGAGCGTGGAGGACCTTCATGACCCAGAATGGCTGTAGATGCCATAGCTGTCAGCCGGCGGGAAGGGCCTGGCTCGTCGTCGGCTGGCGTAGTAGGTAGCCCTGCCGGAGTACCAACTTGAGGCAACTTCGCATCCAGTTTACTCAATAGAGTCTGTCATGTAGATAATAGCTCCAGGGATAACACAGCCTGAGGATTGAGTAATGGAGCTGTAAATGGGATACTTCGCCTACTCGAAAGCGTCAGCGAGCTGATCCCTTATAATCCAAGTTCCGTAGCTCCAACCACTGGTTCACGGTCATCTTCCACGGATGATATGGAAAAAGCCGCCTCCTGCTGCAACAGGGTCTATGGTAAGATCGGATCATACACTTCCGGTCGCCAGCCTTCCTGCGGAGCCTCCGTTGACAAGGCCAACTTCTCGACAGTCGCCGTCGTCGTCTGACTCGACGGAACTACTGAAGGGACGATCTGCGTCAATGGCAATGAGGGCGTCGACGATCGAACTCCCGTCGACGACAACGGTGGATGTTGCGCAGAATCCTGAGGCGCTCCCGCCTTTTTTGAACTTGACTTGTGTTTCGACGAGTCTCGACTTGAGGATGACCTATAATGGTCACCTGAGGAGGTTTTTGACAGGTCTTTTCTCTCCCTTTCTGATGAGGAGGAAGAAGACGAAGCTTTTGTTTTTGATGACGATTCCCTCGTAGAATGTTTCTCAGAGGAACCTTTCTCTGTCAAACGCGCCTTCTTCGCCGGAGGTTCTGCAGATACACAACGGCAGGGGACCACCAGAGTTTTAGTCCTTGAGGCCAAACCTTTTGTAGAGCCTACCTCCGAGGGGGGTACGCTCCCGCTCCGTCATTCAGCCATGCCACCAGCGGTCTATTTCGGTCTTTCAGGGTCTTCTGCGAGAAGCCTTTACAAATTTCACAATTGTCAGCCGAATGGTGAGGGTGGAGACAATATAGACAGTCCATATGTCCATCTCCTTCGTACACCTTTTTTAATCCGCATGTAGCACACGGACGAAATAGAGCCTTCCCAGACATTGGGAAAGGGACGAAAAAACAACCTTGTAAAATAGCAGATGACACGAGGTGATCCCACTACTTTGGAAGACGGTTGAAATCTGAAGGGAGCCGCTGGGGCGGGGCATTTATACCGCTACGTCCTATTGGGGCAAGCGTAAGCGGCCCAAAACGACTTAGATAGGACACAGAAGTGTCAACATTTTTCCTATGGAAAACGTCTTTATAAATCTACTGAGGGTTCCCAGCCTGACGACGGGGAATATTCTAAGCATGTGAATCCATGAAAGATCCAATGCTGGAGAATGAGAGTGTAGAAGTGGGAGTAGTAGTTGAGAGAAGCTGGAGAGTGATACTGTGGTGTGGAGGAAGAGACAATACAGAAGAGAGCATAAGATAGGAGCGTGGAGGTGAGTCGAAGAAGCAAGACCATCCCACAGACAAGAGAGGAAGCGGTAGGGAAAGAGGAAGAGAAGGCAGTGGGTGGAGTAGGAAGGGAGGAGGAGAGTGTAAAAGGAGAAAGGGAAAGAGACAGTAATATATAGGAAAAGGAGTAAAAGGGCTTGGAAGACCAGGCAAATGCCCAGATTGATTTGAAGGCACTACCAAACAGGGGTCCCGGATAGGTGTCATTTAGACTGTGCACAGAGGAAGTCTAGATAGAGAAGGCATTTGCCTTTTTCCCATCATCTATAGACAGATAGCTTTTAAATATTAGGGGTTACCGATCACTAGTACTAAACCTAGGTTGAGGGAAGCCTGGGTTAGGGTAGGTGTGCCCATCCCTAGGTTGGAGAGAGAGGGATGGCCATTAGTCTATTGCTAGATTGGAAATAAAAAATCTTGACCTCATCTGGGAGTTGTGTGCTTGAGGCATTCTGTGACATTGGCTGGGTTGCAGTATAATCCTCCCATTCAGCATCACCAGGGTCCCCAAAGGGAACAGCCCCATCTTGACAGGGTTCTGCCAGGACTGTGTACTCAACTGGGAACAAATAAGAATCACCTTCCTCTTCCTGATCCTCCTGGTAAGGATACTGGTACTCATCCAGGAATTTAATGTCCACCAAGTGGGTCTGATTCCTGGTGTTGCAAGGAAAAGATGGCCAGACTGTTAATGGGCGTGTTATCAAAGCCAGAGTTGCTGGGCACTGTCCAGATATTCCTTGTAGGTGGCTATGAGCTTAAGGCACTGCCTTCTCTAAAACTCATCCATCACCCTTTTCCTGAACTTAAGTAATAATGGGTTCAATGAGCTACTGCTATCAGTCCTTTGGTAAGGATCAAGTGGATCCTCCAGAGGAAAATCTTCACGAGAGGAAAAAGGATGAGGAGAGCTGGTCAAAAGGAGGCATTGAGCCCTGCACAGGGGATAAGGTCACTGTTAGGTCCTCTGATGGAAGAAGAATCAATCATTGATTGAGTTTGCCCTGCTGTCAATAGACTCAGATCCTCCATCTATGAGTGTTCTGTCCACAAGGACCAGCCTTTTTGGATAGGTTCCATGGCTCCACCACTTATACTTCCTTTGTCAACAGAATGACTGTTGCTACAGCTCATGGTATTGTGGACAGAGGGCCTGTTGACAGGTCACTGGTGGATGGATATTTTGCAGGGTAAGCACTCTTGGACAGAAGCCCTGTTGACTAATTGCTTATGGATAGTTTTGTAAATGAAGATTTATCCATCAACAGTCCATGCCTCATGGGCATGGTAATAGATAAACAAGTTACTTACCCATGGTAACATTCTTTTGACTGGATGTTCCTCCCACGTATTCCTCATCTCATGATATTTCCATATCCCGCATCAGCTGCTTTGGATTTTTTTTCCAGCAGAGGGCGCTGCGCGTCGATGTCAGTCGACTCGATGTTCCTTGGAGGCCTCCGTCTAGATGTCGACATCATCGATGGGGTTCCATGTCATTTCGCCGACCCCCTTTTTTCCGACAGGGCAGATGGAAAAAACAGGGCAGATGGACATGTCTAGAAGGTCCGGGTACCACGTCCTCCTGGCCCAATCCGGAGCAATTAAGATCATGGATTTCCCGAATTATCTCAACCTCCTGATGACTTGAGGAATGTCAGGAACTGGAGGAAACGTGTACAGGAGTGGAAACTCCCAGTTCACTACAAATGCGTCCCCTAGAGCTCCTCTTAGGGGAAGTTTCCTTGAGCAGTACTCTTCACACTTCTGGTTGACACTGGATGCAAACAGATCCACTTGAGGGGTTCCCGAAAGGGTGAAGATCTCTAGAAGGACTTCCTGAGCTAGTTCCCACTCATGGGAGACTGTGCGCTGCCTGGTCAGAGCATCTGCCGTTGTGTTCTCCTCTCCGGCTAGGTGAACTGCCTTTCTGCACAGGGGTAGTGACCCTACACCTCCTCTCTTGTTGTTGCAGTACATGGCCACCATGTGGTCCATCATTATCAGGACGTTCTTCCCCCGCACAGAGGGCAGAAAGGCCTTCAGTGCTAGTCTGATTGCCCTCAGCTCCAACAGGTTGATATGTAGTTTGGACTCCGATGGAGACCATCGACCACTGATTGTCAGGCCGTTCGTGTACGCTCCCCACCCTGTGAGTGAGGCTTCCGTTACTACCTTTATCTCTGGCCATGGTTGCCAAAAAGTTCTCCCTTCAAAATGTTGTCCTCACAGGCCCACCACAGGAGATCCTGAGCAACTCTGTTTGGGACCTGAAGGAGATCTGACATCCTGGCTGAGAATTGAGACCCATGAGTCCTGAGAACCCACTGGAGAGATCTCATTCTCAGGTGCGCCTCTGGCACCAGTTAAATGTAGGATGCCATGAGGCCAAGCAACCTCAGAAAGTCGAAGGCTGGGAGACGCTGAGCACTTTGGAATTTGGTGACCATCTGCAGAATGTCTTGAGGCGTCACCTCTGGTGGTCAGGTTTTGACAGAAAATGCAATTAATAGGAGCTTTTGAGATGGTATCATGTGAAAATTCTTGAAGTTGAGGAAGATGTCCAGTCTGTGAAGGGAGTGACAGGTGGAGCTGAGATGTTCCTGGGCCTGTCCAGGGGAACGTGCCCTAATCAGCGAATCGTCCATGTAGGGGTAGACATGAATCCCCCTCCTCTCCTGAGACTCGCTGCCACCACTGACATTAACTTGGTGAAAACCCTCAGGCAGAAGTCAGCCCAAATGGCAGAACTCGAAACTGATAATGAGAACCACCAACGTCGAACCTCAGGTACCTTCCGTGCTTGTGATGGATTGGCACATGAAAGTAAGCATCCTGAAGGTCCAATGATACCATCCAGTCCTGAAGCTGGAGGGCCTGAAGGATCTGTGAAAGGGTAACCATCTTGAACTTGTCCTTCCTGAGGAACTTGGTCTGCCTCCCACTGGGGTCTTGTGAACGAAGACCACAGAGAGGTTTAGAGGCGGCTGGAGCAGTGGCTGATGGTAAAGCGCTGCCTGGGCGGTTCTAGTACCTCTTCCCCGCCCACCACGTGCACACCTTTTCTGACCTCTTCGATTGGACATTCCTCTCCCCCTTCCAACTGAGGAGTAAAAGTGAAAGGACCTACCCATCCAAGGTGTGGCGGCGGGGCGGTTATGTGGCTGTCTAATAGCAGCACCAAGAGACTATGCTGCCGCTTTAGATGTCTGTAATTTCTCAAGGCTCTCGTCAGCCTTGTTACCAAATAAATGTGTACCATCAAAGGGCATGTTAAGCAATCTGGACTGCACATCTGGAGCAAGACCAGACTTTCTTAACCAGGCAAACCTGCGCATAACTGTACCAGCCACCATGGACCTGCTGATGCTGTCAGCAGTGTCAAGACCTGTCAGGGGGGGATTCACACATTGCATCTTTCCCATCCTTGACTAGATTTAAAAATGTGTCCCTTTCCTCCCCTTCAGGGATATGATCAGCCGCCATTCTACACATTCCCAAACAGTGTGAGTGAATCTGGCCAATGTCAGGTAGCATTTGCTGACTTTAGGGCCATACTTCCCGCAGAGAAAACCTTCTTGGCCAAAGCGTTGTAATGCTTATCATCTCTGTCTGGGGGAATAGTCGGGTAATTGTTGTGTTTAGAGGTTGATGTGGCAGCTTGTAACACTAAACTTTCAGGAGTGGGATGCTTTGTGAAGTAACTGGGGACACTACTGGACGCCCTGTATTTAGATGTCACTTTTTTATTCAATGCCGGAATCAATTCTTGCGTTTCCCAATTTGAACTCACCATCCTTTGCAATGCCACATGAAAAGGAAGAATAGGGTCCTCCTGTGGTCCCTTATCTAGAATGTCAGTCAGATCATCCTGCTCGCATATATTGGTGTTGGTCTTTTCCACCCCAATACACTGTACCAACCTGTACATTAACTATCTATAAGACCCTTCAATGCGGTCAGTAGGGTCTGATCTCCCAAACTCTAATTCGGGTGACGTATTTAGTCCTCTTGCATTCTGCAGGGACTTGCAAACTGCAGTTTTTTTGTCTTGATTCCTCTGCGGTCAAATTCTCAGGGACCCCAGGTGTTCCATATTGGAGACCAAAAATGTGTGAATCATCTGATGAATGTTCTGCTTCCTCATAAATTGAAGAAAGTGACTCAAAAAAGTCCTTTCTTGGTAAAGGTGTATAGATCTTTTCTGTGATCCTCGATGGCGGCACCGAAATCTTCAACACAGTCGACGTCGAAGGCTTCAACAGTGAAGACTTGTCTGACGGTTTTGGCGTTGAGGACTTATCTAACGCCTTTGGCGTCGAGGACCTGTCACGGTCCTATGTGGAGTCTTTCAGCGCCGATGGCATTGATGACTTCTTCCGGGAGGAAGATTTGTCTCGACTCAGGGGATCCTTCGACCACTCTGGAGGAGATTTATCTTTGCCTTCCGGACCCAAAGGCACACAGTGTTTGCCCTTATCTTTTTTGTTGTCTAGTTTTTCGACCTTGCCATGGCTTTCACAAGTTTTCGAGGGGGTTAAGGCTGCATTCTCAAAAACATACATCATCTTTACTCTGAAGTTCTACCACTCAGTTGGAGAGGCCGATTTAGTCAGGCATATAACCCGTTCTGGGGAGGAACTCTACATTGAAGACGGTGACCTATGGTGACTTTTCCTCGATCTTCGTGAAGATGACAAGTGGTCAGAACCACTGCATGATCTCGACCTCTTTGGCTTTTTTTTACGACATGGAGAAACTTTTTTTGACTGGGTCAAAGGGGATTTTGACCTACCTGTCACTAATTTCCATCTTTGCTCTTTCAGGGCTTTCACCATCATCGATAGGCAGGCCTTACAGTCAAGGAACAGAGGCATCACAGACACACCCGATGGAGGTCCGTAAGGGACATCTTAGCTGCACATTCTTGGCACTTCTTAAACCCCGTTCCCAGAGTCGAAGATGCCGATGAAGATGCCATTTTGAACAATATATTGGAAGATTCTCGATATGGAACCAAAGCGTACCGTACCCGAAGCGATAACTTTTGCGGAAAAACTGAACTGAAGCCAATGGTTGCTGCGTGCATTCTATACCATCGAGGACGTGGACATCGAGACGGAGGCCTCCGAGGGATATCAAGTGGATCGACATCGAGGCGCAGCACCCTCTCCTGGAAAAAATTTCCAAACCAGCTGAAGCTGGATATGGAACTATCATAAGATGAGGAATACGTGGGAGGACACAATCCATTCGAAAAGGAAGGCTTTTTCAACGACGATGAGCCGGAACTGTTCTTTCAAACTTGGATCTTTTGGGGGTGCACAAATCATGGGCAAATCTACTGTCAATGAGCCACTAAAGAGCATTTTCAAGCCACTTTCAGATCATGTATTATTCTTTTGATTTGGGCTTCCAGGCCTGAGGAGTTAGGAAAACCTCAGATGATGTTTGCTGCACCCCGAGTTTGCATTTTTGGAAGGCGGTACCCAGCTCTTGTAAGAAATCTCTCTATATTTACTATAACCTTTATAGGTGAGGCTGGAGCAGTTGGGTTGATGTTTCAGCTAAATAAAGAAGTAGCTTTCTTCTCAGTCAGCTCTGTTGAGGAAATTTACAGATGTTGCCCAGTTCAGGGTTGTAATGGTTTTGCACACAATAAGTGCACTCTGTGAGATGGTCTTTGAGGTAAACATTACGCTAGTCAGTCTTTGAAAAGGGTTTTACCCTGCTCTGAGATCCACAGACCAACTTTGCCCATGAGAAGGTTGGGCTTGAAAGGAAACTAAGAAAGAAAAAAATGCCCTTCAGTTTGATAGCACAGCACAGGTATCAGCCGAGCAGGAAGCAATCATGTCAAAATAAGACAATTGTTCACAAATGTGTAATAAAAGTAGGGAAAAAAACACAGATTCCCAGCCTGACAATAGGGAAATATTCTACCCTGTGAATCTTTAAAAGGTCCAAAGAAGGAAAACACAATATAATGCTCACATGGTTGGTACATTGATTGACAAAAATGTCTCTGGATTTTCTGAAATAGATTTTTTATTTCAAAACCATGGCCAACTTTCTTTCCATATTGTGCATTTATGAAATGTTTACAAGAAAAAACAAACACTGTTCAAACTTATACTATGGAACCAAACATATGTCAAAGTTAACAGTAGACTTAAATCATGCAGCACAATCACTGCTTAACTAAACACCAATCCATCTTAAAAATGGGTTAATAACACCAACCCTTGTCTTCCCAGAACCCCCTCTCTGCCCCCCATAGGGACCACCCTTATAGAATAGTGTGCATCAATTTGAAACCGTGGTACAGTTGTCAACTCATAATGTATTTTACTCATCACGACTGTCACTTTTAAGATTCAACTCCAGAGGGTGCAGAGAGACCCAAGACCTCCCCTTCCCAATTTCTAAGGTACCTCTGCATCCCCTTGGGGGACCGACACAGCTCTTCTAGGACTGTAATCTCATGCAGAACCTTTAGGAACTTGGCCTTTGACATATAAACATACCATTCTGACTCAATACTCCTAGGCATTCCATGCAACCAATGTGTGAGTCTCCCAATCTGGTACAACATCCTGATCTTCCTCCTCCACACCCAAACCTCCGGTTGGAGGATTGCCTCTTTTCCAAACTCTAACCAAACATACTCTGGCTGCCATCAATATGTGGTGCACCACGTGAGGAATGTAGTGGGAGCCCTCTCATCTTGGTGGAAGATCAAATAATACCATAAGAGGACCTATGGGCCTCTCAACACCATTCAAGTCCCTGATCCATGATAGGACTTCAGTCAAATATTCTCTAACCCTCCCACACTCGTATCACACACACCTGATCTCATCCCTTTTCCCACAATACCTCCAAAACGTATCACTCAGATTTTTGTAATTCTTGGCTTGTCTAAATAGCAGGCGGTGTCTATGGTGTAATAACATAAGCCCATGAAACCAGCACTGAGTGGAAAGCGGACTGTACACATCGTATGCCAGAGTGTAGACCATAAGCCATCTGAAAAAGAGTCATAGCCATATAACTTTCCGATTTGAATTTACCCGGAATTGCTTGTGGGACCCTATCTTCCAGCAAATGTCTATACATATTAGATATGAGGCCCTTGTATTCTATTTGTTGATCCAACATACTCTCAAACTACATCATCTTCTGGGACTCCAGCCATTGCCATTAAAAAGCACACTTTTCAACTGAAGGTATGGGAACACCGCAGGGCCACAAATCCCTTACTGTGTTCCAACACCTAATCGTCAATAAACTTCCCCTCGATCCAAAGCTGGCCCATATTCTCCAGTCCCTCTTCAAAGCATTTTTGAAACCTCTGTACCCTTCTAATGCCTGTGAGGAACATCGGCGCACACAGGCAACTGAGAAGGGAGGGCCATGATGTAACCATTCATTTTCTGGTCCCCCCAGACCCACCAAAACGGACCCAATACTGGGTGATTCCTCACAACTATAGGGATTGAATTCCATGGAATCCACAACCACTCTCCGATGGATAATGGGCCCAGCATAAAGTTTTACAGGGCAAGCAATTGCTTTCCTGTGGCATTCCTGAGGTTATCACTCGTAGCTCAGCAGCTCGGTAGTATCGCCCCATGTCCAGAAAGCCCACTCCCCACTTCTCCAAAGCCTGGATAAAGTGCCATAGGAGATCAATAAGAGATCTTAGGCCGAGATGAACTCCACAGAAACCTCACAAACGCCTACTTAATCTCACTTAAAAAATCCACAGGCAGCATAGTGCAAAGAAACAACAATCTTGGAGGGACATTCATCTTTAAGGAGGTTAATTTGCACATCCAGGCAAGTTTCAATGTAGTCCACCTCCGGGCGCCTTTCATTATCGGATTCCAAAATGGAAGGTCATTCTACTACTCCTCCACAGTGCCGGCTGTCCTTCCACTTCTCTTAGACCACGGAACCTCTCTCCTCCTCATTCCGAGAGCAGGAGTCACGCAGGAAAACACCCTGCTCCACTCTGGGGCTGAGATGGAGCACCGCCCTCACAGCGCACTATAATCAACCTACTCCCCTCCAGTCACCTGGAGCCACCACGCCCAGGACATTTTTCAGCTAAGAGAAGCTACCCCTCTCAAGTCACACAGCTCCTAGTGTTCGTGCAGCCCTCTATTGCTGAGTGGGTCCCATGTTTTCGGGTGCAGTTCCAGTTTCAGGCAGCCATCTCTGCGGCACGCCCTGGTGGTCTCCTGGTCAACATTCATTCAAAGCCTCTTTTGAAATGTATATTCATGCCCACTTCCAAATGTTGCTAATGTATTTCTACCACTTAAATGGCATGTCACTTCTGCAGACTATTCATATCTTACATTATTACTGAAGCTCTGTCTTTGTCTATGGGCTCCTTATTACCATACGATGATCATCCTTTTCTCCCTTTCGGTACTTGAGACATGGGAGAAGGATAAGCAGATTTTTATAGTTGAACCATAGCCCCTTCAACTGCGGATGGGATTGAAACCTGTTTTACAGGGGATGAGCAGCTTGAAAAACGATTTGTAGCTGCTAAAGTTCAAAATGACTGTGAATGAAGTGTAGTTTGGAAGATGCATATTGAGCTACAGAGCATCCCAACGGTGGGTTTGCTCACCTTGCATGGGAAAAACAAAAAAGTATTCCCTACAATATTTAAAACTGAAAACCTTTTATATCAGGTTTATATTCCCTGTGTCAGTGTTCTAGCAAAGTTTTCTATCTCCTCAGAGATGGCAATTCCGACCTAAAGCTGCATCACGCACATGTTGTCACAGGGATCTGAATGCAAATCCTTTATATATGTGGCAGTAAGGCTGGTCCCTAATATGGTAATGCTTATTTGATAGCCATCTCCCAGCTTAACCTTCACACTGAATCTGTTGGTTGTCTCCAAGACCATCAGTCTGGCTTCTGAGAGGCCATGAGCACGGAAATTGCTCTCTTGAACACCCGTGAAGACCTACTCTCGAACTTCGATTCTAACTTTCCTTCTGTCCTCATTCTCCTCGATCTTTCCTTTGCTTTTGATATGGTCATTCTACTCAACCGGCTACGTGATAACCTGGGTACGACTGATCAGGCCCTGGCCTCGCTGAGCTCCTTTCTCACTGATCGACCATCCTAGGTCCAACTGGGGTCCTTCCTATCCTCTATCTATCTCTCTACCTGTGGTGTTCCCCAGGGGGCTAATCTTTCTCACTAGCTGTTCAACCAATACCTGGCACCTCTTGCCCACCGCATAGCTGCCCTCTGTTCCAACTTCCAGTACTATGGGGATGACAGTCAGGTCTCCTTCAGGCTCCCCTCAGCCGCTTCTACTCCTCTCATTCCAGACTGTGTTTCTGCAATTCAGGAGTGGTGTGCCGCCAATGATCTCTGCCTTAATGCCAGCAAGACTGAGAACCTCCTCATCGGAACACCAGCTCCCTCCTTTCCTCTGACTCTCTGGCCGCCCACCCTGGACCCTCTTCCTTCTCCTACCTGTGAGGCTAAGAACCTCTAGGTCATCTTCAACTCCTCACTCTCCTTCTCTCCCGACATCTCCGATGTCTCTAAGAAGTCAAACTACTAGCTGCACCTCCTCAGACGTATTCTTCCCTTCCTCACTTCCCCCATAAACCCACTCTCTCCAGAGCTCTGGTTCTCTCTAGGCTGGATTACTGCTAAAGCCTATTTCTAAATATTCATGCCTCTACTCTCCGTTCTCTACAACTCATCCAGAACAGGACTGCGAGACTTGTCCTTGGCCTCAAGCCCAGGGATCGTACCTCTCCAGCTCTAAGATCCCTTCACTGGCTCCCAGTGGCGGCAAGGATCAAGTTCAAGACCCTTGCATTGTCCACAAGGCTTTCTGGGGCCTAGGCCACACTACCTCCAACTCTCTCTTCCTAAACATCTGCCTTCTTGAGCTCTTTGCTCTTCCGCCTCCAACTCTCTGGGGGTCAGTCGCTTTTCCAAGTAAAGAGTTGGGAGCAGATCTCTTTCTTCAGCTGGGGTCTCCCTCTGGAACAGTCTCCCTGCCTCTGTGAAACTTGAGCAGAACCATCTCCGGTTCCGGAAGCAACTCAATACCTTCTGCCTTCTCTCTTCCTCTCCTTTGTTGATCACCTGCGTGTTCCATGCACTGGTCACCTGGTCATCCTCTGAATGTGGGCCCAGGTCCCTGCCTGTCCAGCTGCAATCCTGCACTGCCTCTTGGCTCTCCTGCACTTGTGGTCCGTATCTGTAACCCTGCAGACCCCTCCCTTGCACTTATTTGCCACCCGCTGGCTGCACTTATGAGTACCCGCACTTGCCATCCGTTGGCTGCACTCTTGTTGTCTCCTTTGTCCTGCACTTTCGCCATCATCCCCTACCCCCAGCACTTCTCCCCTCCCCAATTCCCTGCTCTTCCTCCTCCTTGTTATGTCGTGCCTAGAAACACTTGAGTACAGGCAAGTTATAAATGACATAGCATGTCATATATTATATATATCATATCATGGTTACCGACCCAAAATAAAAAAGACGCTCGAAGATTGAAAAGGGCTGTAGCACTAAAAAAACCTATTAATACAAATGTGTAAAACAAATATTGATAGATGGCTAGTATGATAGATGGACAGAGTGACGGATAGATTGACACAAATAGATAATCACACAAATATGCAGAGACACCCAGCTCAAAAGAAAACAACAAATTTGGAGGGCTGATCCAGTGGTAAGCCGATTCCAGCCTGCACTAGTCAGTGCAATGTAAGAAAGAGGGCAGTGTGCAATTGAGATAGCGGAGAGGGTAGGGACAGTCATCAGGAAGGATGCAAAGGTGCAGTACTGTTTCTCTTTATTACACGTTTTGGAACTTTAGAAGTAGTTTCAACACGGCTACTTGGGGGGTTTGAGGGGGTTCAAAATCTGGTAGATATGACGAACACTTAAGCTCACAATCTCAAAGTATGGCAATCTCCAAGCCCAGATGTCCTGGCTTTAGGACCACAGTGCATAAATGAGGTCACACAATTGTCAATGTCAATGCTTGGGGATGACAGGTGCACTCGGGCTTCTAGTGCAGACACCTGCTCAGTGATGACCTCCTCCTAATGTCTGTGTGCCTCATGCACACAGGGAGGCAGTGCAGGTGTGAATGTTATGCTGCTGCTACGAATTCTGGTCTCTGACGTCTTTAAGAGGGCAACCTCTTATTCCTTTGGTACAATGCCCTCATTGGGGGTAGAGGGGCGGGTACACCAGGAGTCTGACCCTCAACATGTGTCACCCGGTGCATCCCCTCTGGAGTCCAGAGCTCCAGAATGATGTGTATGTCTTGATGATGAGGGACACACTCTGGTTCCTAGTTCAAATCACCTGCACAGCGATTACTTCCTTCTACCATTGTCATGCCTCTTGCAAAGTTATTTGAAGCACATGGATGCAAAAAATATATTTGTACTAGAAAGAAGGGGCTGTCTATCTAAATACTGGAAACTAGATCATCCTACAAGCTTCTGTACCACCCATTCTACTTTCAATTTAGAAATAAATATTGGTTTAACTATTATTGTGGCACCTGCTAACCCTAGCATTCCTGCTGAGAGGCACGGTTTATGCACTTGTTCCAAATGATGATGTGTGTCTCGGCAGTTCACACGACGATCCCTACAAATTGAAGAAGTGGTCTGGACTGGCACTGTGCACTGAGTGAGAAGGTGCGGTCCCCTCAAGACAGGGTGCCACTTCTAACCCACAGAAGCCTTTGGCCGGAATCCCGCTCTTTGACAATATTTGCATTTCCTTTTAATCCTGTAAGTGTGGGGTGAAAGGCACAGGAACCTACCAAATGAAGTGGATGTGGTGCCAGCACAGTGTCAGCCCGTTGGCACTGGCTCTTTCCTTCCCAAAAACAGATGAAAGATCTAGGCATTGGGTGCGGTTGTGCAGGTTGTGACAAGAGCTGTGGTGCCTGCCTGCAATCCATCCACCTGCTGAAAACAAAGTGCTGTCTGAGGAACTCACTTCCTCAGACAGGGCTGGACTGGAACAGAAAATAGCAATGGGGACCAATGGCGAGACCTACTTTCACAAATTGCAATAGGTCATTTTTCACAACATACTGTTTAAGAAATAGCTTGGATGGGTACAATTGTTTGGGGAAATTAAAGTGGCCTACATTGGCCCAGAAAACTGGGCCATGCTCGCCTTCGGGCATTGCCCTTTTAGTCCACTGACCCACCCAAGCCAGCCAGTTAAACACTTACCATTTATTTTACCCTTCAAAAAACACAAAGGATCTCATTTTACTCCTGGTGGTGTTAAAAGTGCAGATGTAAAAGCAAGTAGTCATGCCGACACAAGAAGGAGGAGATGCACAGTGCAGATTCAACATCTCCCCCATGGATTCCCCTTCCGTTGTGTGTCGTCACTTACTTTTATTCCAGAATGAGATTTTCATGCAGGTGTAAAACAAATGGATTCCTATGGAATCAGCCTCGAATTAGCACCTGCTAATTAGCATGCATATTCAAGTGCAATCAATTAGTATACGCTGCCTGCAAAGTGTAATTTGCAGACAGCGTTTACTTTTTTGCAAAATGGAGAATAAAAACGAAGGTTAGAGGTAATTGGGTCTTGTTTTACTTATTACTTTTGCACTCTGCCTTGCAAAAAGTTGAAAACTACGTTCAGGGGACCCAACAGTTGTACTACCGAATCTGACCAAAATAAATTGTTTGAATGGGAGATTTGATCAAATACGATCATTACGATCAAATCTCCCATTCAAAATGCATTATAGTGAACAAGGGGAGCAGGGGCTGCGGGTAATCCCCTGCATCTTTGTTCACTATAATGTCAGTGGGGGTTGCAGGGGTGTCCCCTGTACACGACCGCTTAAAGATTTAAAAGAAAAAAGAAAAAAAGGGATAGAAGGACAGATCCAATGCTGCAGGGGTGCAGGAGAACCAGCGGGGAGCAAAAAGATAAGTATGGAAGGGGGTGGGGGTTTGGAGTATGGCATGATTTGATTTGTTTTATCGAAATCTTTACACTTCGGTCAAACAACCCAAATTCCCCAACAGCATGTACATGCTGACGTTGGCTGTCCCAAGCGTGCAATTTTCTTATTTTATTTGCCGCCAACCTGCAACTTTCACTCTTGACTTCTGAGTCTCCGTTTGTGCGTGCACGTGTGTGCGTGTGTGTGTGTGTTTGTGTCTGTGTGCATAGTTTCCTGTCATTATGACAGTCTCCATGTTTCTCTGAGCCCGCCATCTCTCCATGCCCAGTGTTTTTGTCTCTCATCATGACTGTGTGAAAGATGCACTTAGTACCTGTTTTTCTGCCTTCCTCACTCCAAGGGCTTAATTTTCAATTTCCTGAAGCACAAATAGTGGTGCAAATGAGAGGTGTAAACGTCTTATCAACGTCTTTTTAAATTGGACGATGTGGTAAATCAGGACGTAAAAGCAAGGCATAAAGCTTTTACCACTTAATTTACATGTCTGCCCCATTTTCCAGCACTGACAAGGCGGAAGAGAGTCACAGAGCAAAGATAAGATCTCTGATGTGTTGACCCCTCCGTCATGTCAAGGCTTTTACATTTTCGCTTGCATGAGATTTTTATGCAGGTGTAAAGATGATGGATTTGTAAGAAATCTGCCTCAGTTTTGGGCTTTGCTCAAAAACAGGAGAATTCCGCAGGAATGCACTTATATATGCCACCTGCAAAGTATAATTTAAAGGCACTATTTAGTTTTTCACAAGACAGAGTAAACGTGAGTTTACCTCACTTGTACTCTTCCATTGTATCCTCCGCCTTGTAGATGTTTTAAAATTGCATGCAGGCAAACCAACAGCACATAAGTGCAAACGTTTGCCATCTCTGGTATGCAATTTGCATGGCATGCAAAATGACCCTGAATGTGTGCCTTAATAGCACTTTTTGTGCCCTGCGAGGTCTCATTTCCAGCATGAATAATCATTGAGTCTTCAAACACCACATCGTTTTTCACATGCGTGACATTTACATACTGGCGTAAAACCAATGGATTCCAAAGAAATCCATTTTGAATGGTGTCTGCCATGCATTAACGGCAGGCGGTATTACACGGTTTGCATTAGGAGGTATAAAAAAAGAGCATTAGGCGATTTCGCCTGTTTTAACACGCAATTTCTTGCACCAGTGGAAGGCCCTGACACCTTGCCTGCTTATAAAACACGAACACAAATAATAAGGGACTTCCTTCAAGATAGTAACATATTAAACAGAAGCAAACGTGGGTGTGCACAAAACAGTAATATCAAACAAAGTGTAATTTCTTTGAATGTATATCAAGCAAAACAACTACTCTACCACATCACAAACTGTGAAGAACAATGACAAAATTGGTAATTCGGTATAATGGAATATGAAGCCGCTTCATACTGAGGAAGTTACAAGTTAAGTAACTCACAAATCACTTTCGGGACAGTATCATTTAAAATATTAATAAACATCTAATATAAGGAATGCATGGATTTGTTGTATGATGTATTGATGACAACAATAGGGGAAGAAATTAACAAAAACCGATGAAAGACTACTACTATGGTGCGAGAACATACAAAAGGCGCTCACTGACAAGATTACAATATTAAAAAAAAAAAACTCAAGCTTGCCCCTACTGTCCAGCCCACAGCCCTGGACCCCATGCCACCAACCGCATACCCTAGGTTTGAATTCAAACCTATCACCACGTCTGAAGCCATCAAAATCATAAAGGGATTAAAGCCCTCGAGATGCCAAGGAGACATCTGCCCAGCTACACTCATTAAAGACTGCGCAGACAAACTGGCCCCGTTCATCACAACTCTGATCAAGAACTCTTTCGCCTCTAACAAAGTACCGGAAAACCTGAAAGAAGCGTGGGTACTCCCATTGCTTAAGAAACTTCTCTACACCCGGACGTGCCTGCCAATTACCGACCCATTACAACAGTACCATTTCTAATCAAAATAATTGACAGAGTGGCTTACATACAAATACAAAATCACCTTAAAACCCATAACCTCCTCGGCCTCCACCAATCAGGTTTCCGCCCAGGTCACGGAACAGAAACAGCCCTTTTGGACTTAAAAATCCAAATGGATCAAATCAGAGATAGAGGTGATCTAGCCATCCTCCTCCTCCTGGACCTCTCGGCGGCGTTCGACTTAAAGTAAACCACAACATCCTGTGCCAACACCTAGCCCGGGCAGCCTATTTCTCGAACAATGCCATAAACTGCATTAAATCTTTCCTTTCTAGCCACAGCATGAGCGTCTTCTCCACTTCCGCCTCAGCATCTCACACCCCTGTCACCTGCGGAGTCCCACAAGGTTCCAGCGTATCCCCATTAAACAATGTTTTCACCAAACCTCTCTTTGATCTACTTGACAAATTGGGTGTCACCTATACCAATTATGCAGATGGCATTCAAATACTGCTTCCTATCACTGGAAATCACAACACAGATACTGAGTCCTTGAACTCCATCTACCTCACCATCCAAGTCTGGATGGCGCAACATGAACTATGTCTCGATGACGATAAAACAGACCTCCTCATTTTGGGCAGCTTACCTAGGCTAAAGAACCTACCACCAGCCTACACATCCTTTGACATTGACGGCAACAGCATTATGGCAGCCAAAGAAGTAAAAACTCTAGGCGTATACCTCAATTTGTCACTCTCCTTAACCAGACAAGTTAACGCCATCATATCGGCCTCAGCCTACGCAGACAAACCTATCACTTCCTGTAGACCCTTCTTAACCACGGACAACTGTATTTCACTGGCGAGAGCATTTATCCTCTCCAGGATTGATTATTGCAACTCCTTGTTTGCTGGATGTACCACTAAAAATATCAACAAGCTACAGATAGTAAGGAATAACGCAATCAGAGCGGCCCTAAACATCCCAAAAAATGACCACATACCTAAAGTCAGAAGAAGAATCCACTGACTACCTGTGCGAGACCGTATTACATTCAAAATATTATCCCTAACACATAAATGACTATCCAAACCTGCTCTGCAATACCTGACAAAACTAATCTCAAAAGCCCAATCCTCTAGACCAACCCGCTCATCATATGCAGGTCTCCTAGCTACCCAGAGGTTCAAACGACAAAAAGATGGAGGCTGCAGCTTCCCGACTATCGCAGCCAAATACTGGAATGTCATGCCTCCGGAGCTAAGAGTAGACCCATCGCTCTGGTCCTTCCGTAGAAGTCTCAAAACCTGGCTCTTCAGCCAAGATGCCCAATAAATTACCTCAGGCCTTGAGAATTGATGGCGATTTCGCTACCTTTACGTTACCTTTACGTATTGCACCTCCCCATAAATGCAACTACTGTTTTAAATTTATGCATGCTAGGAATGTACTGTTGAACTGTTTAACCCTTCTATGCACCTCCTAGAACTTGACTCTGAATGTAATGCAACCGACTTCTGTAACTTGGCTATGAATGTAATGCAACCAATTTCTTAAGTCTAGCACCCAGATATCTGTGGCATTGTAACCGTTTTCTTAAGTACTAGCGTCTAGATGCCCGAGGGTTAAGTGCGCTTTATAAATGTAAAAATAAATAAATAAATAAAATACTATTGCCCAACAAAACTAGTATTAATCAGAGTCAGGAATGAACCCTTAAGATAGACAGCTAAACTAAGAGAGACAGAAAGAGATGGGCGAAGATATAGGGTCTTATTTGTTTTTTTAAAAGGGTAAATTGCACGGAGGGTACTGCCTGCGTTTGCAGTGACTTTGCCCGAGGACTCTGATGCACTGCAGTTTACACGTTTCAGATCATGTATATTTGGTTCTTTTATATAATCCGAAAACGCTTCTTCCCCTTGCTCAAACTTACTTTCATTTTGATGTAGCACAGGAGATGCCGCCACTTTATGGAGTAATCCATGACACAAAGCTTCAAAAATAAAAAATAAACAGCTGTAGTGAAGTGATCGAAAAACATTGCACTACAGAAAACGAACTGCAGACTTGCAAAGGCCAAAGACACAACTAATGGAACCTCTCTGCCCATGAACTTGCCATTGATATGAGAGAAACATACTCAAATCAAAAACTGCTGCAACAGTCCTGCGAAGTCTCTCTAGAAATGGCACTACAAACATTAAAAAATACAGGCAGCATTTTTTTTGTTACAAACGCTGAACTGCATCTGTGATGTTAACAGAGCCAATGGTTGAAGTATCGAGATTTCTATTCGGGTCCTGTGATAACGCCCCCTCGTTAGAACAACTTTCAAGGCGTATCTGACTTCAGATGAAATCACACTCCTTCCAAGCCGAGAGGCTGATTCTGAGCTCCAAATAAATAAGAAATGTGCCATTCCTTGATGGACCAACGCTTTTCTCATTTGTTCTATTTTAGGTGCCCATATTGAAAAACATACAAAATATGAAGAGAATAAGAAAAGTGTTGTTCTGTCACATAATGGCACGTTTTTAAATGTTACATTGAGCTCAGAATCATGCCCTGATTGTTTCATTTACGGTAGGCACATTGAAATACAATTCCTGGTACAGTTATCTTTAACATGATCATGCACAATACAAACACAATATAATTATTAATGAATCAGACTGGAGGCAGTGTCTCCAAACTGTGAGCTCATCCTCAGCCCTGGAGAAACGGCAGACTCATCATCTCCCACCCATCATAAACTGCTCGAGCGTTACTTACTCATGGCACTTTCAAGTGAAACCTTCTGCCACCTGCATGCCAGAACCTACCCAAAGTTGCAGAGAGAAACCTTAGTCATTGCCCGGCCTGTCGCAGTGGCTGGTAGTTTCATTGCAGTAAAATGACGAGTTGCCAGAACTCTGGATGTCATTGAGTCTCACTCCTTGCCAGCTTATCTGATGCTTCAGAAAACATTTGTGAATCTGAAACTCGAAGCTATATTCGTTGTCACTTTTGGACTAGTGTGTTTTTTTTTAGAAACTAAAGAATGTCTAAAACAGAATGGTTGAAGACATTACAAACCTAACAGTCTTGTGCATTTCCATGGGTCCCACTTTGCCTGTTCTGCTGGCCTGCATGGCCTAACTACTGGCTCAGCCAAGTTAGCATATATCCCGTGCTGACCTTTGATACTTTTAATGGTGGGCCGGTCTCATACCCACGGACCTCCAGTGGCGGCTGGTGGCTTTTTTAAAGGGAGGGACGTCAATCTTACTCCCAATTGAGTGTGCGTGACTGAGCATTAGCGAGGGAGCCCGAACCTAGCAGGGGAGGCCAGGCCCCCTCCATTGTTCCCCCCAATAAACATTCTTATATAATGGCTAAAAATTGTGCATTTTACAGCAGACCTTTTATAAAAAATTGGTTAAAAAAGCATTCACTTGATAATGGTTCTTGAAGGTAACATGAACAAATCCTATGGCTGCTGGGTCACCAACAGTACACCAGAACATTTTCCAACACATTATCAGTTTAAAATGCATTTTCATGATGCTCGCCCTACCAAATAATATGGAGTCCTGTTTCAACAAAATATGGCAGCTTTGCCATTGTAAAATACATTTACATGCAGTATGTTGCCCCAGCCATGTGGCATGCCATTTTCAGAGCCCAGTATGTACCGCTTCACTTTGAGGGGCCCCATAATACCCCATGTCACACTCATTTCTAAGTTCTACCCCATACTGCTCTCAGGGCCCAGCTTTAAACCAAATATTTTCCAGGGCCCAGTTCTTCTCCCATGTTGCTCTTGGGGCTTAGGTATGTCCCCATGTTACTGTCAATGAACCTCTAGCCTCACACACATTCTCACATGCATACACAAACATGCTCTTGGTACACACGCACCTCCCCACCCAATAACTCCACATTCTCTGAACCCCCGACCCACACTTTTTTAGTCCCCACCCCATGTGCCCAAGCTCACCAATAAAAATCTATGTACCCGAGTGTTCTGTCGTCCTCTTCTTCCCTCAAATAAAGCAGCAGGCACAGGGTTGGGAGTGGCAGCACATATGGTGGCAGTTGCCAGTGGCAAGTATAGCCCTTACCATAGCCCTTACCATAGCCCTTACCATAATCCCTATTTTGAGGGACCACTTTTTATTTTAACTGAACTGCTGTTGAGGAGCTGTGATTTCCCAAAATGTTGACCCAGTCTCAGATTGGCTGAACCCTTTAGAGGCTGAGAATAGGAATCTGCATATTTCAGTGACCATCAGCTTCCCACTTTATAAATAAGGACCAGGTAGTAGACCTTAAAAACAAGGTTAATTTGACAGAACTCTCTATGGCACATGTTAAGCCTCCTCTCTGTGTTCCTCTAGTTCCCCTTTGCTCCCAGCTGGGCCTCTCCGGTTTCCACCTCCAGGCTCCTCCTGTTTCTGCCATGACCTTAACGTTTCTTTACATGTTACCACACTATTCTTCTTTAATACTCCTGGGTATTAAAGTTGTATCTCGCTCACGGAGGTGTTTTCAGAGACAGGCAGTAATTGAATCTCACCTCTAATGTCTGTATAGAACTATACAAATTAATATATTGCAGTGCACCCATTTTCACGACCACAATGGGGCATTTTCATGCCTGAGACTTGGGTGAACACTTGTCTTTAACCATCATCCAGACAAGGAACATTGAGTGGCAACATATTCAGATCAAAGTCGCTATTGGCACACACACCCTGCAGCACTGACATAGAGGCATCACTGAGCTGGTGTGAAATATGTAATACATTAAACCGTGCTGGCAAGTGAGTGAATCGGGCACGTACATCAGGGCAAGCAGACTCAAGACAGGGGGAGGCACATTCACCAGGACTCACCAATCAAACACGGCAAATTGAACTCGCCACCACGAGATGATTAAAAGTCAGCAGGCTCCCCCACACCATCCACGAAAGCCGGAGCAGCAAGCCCTTTCATTTTCTCTTCAATAAATGTGCGTTGGCCTGCTTACCTCCTTCATTTCGTTAGTGTTGCCTAAAATAGTTTGAGCACAATCCCACAATTTACCCATGCTCTACTGCTCGAGCTTTCTGTGGTGGATTCTCAGCAGTCACCATTGCCCATTCCTGTCGTGACACTTCTTGTCAGTCAAGCTGCTCCACCTTTCTTGGACAGTACTTAATCGCGCGCGACTGTCTTTCATTGGGCATAATAACTAGCATCTGCGTAGAAGTCACGCGGATAACGTTGCTGCTAATGTGTCTGCAGTGAAAGGACAGCGCCCGCACTTTACAACTATTGAAACAACACACTGCAGTGTTGTTTCGCGCAGCTAACATAGGTGGCGGCATTTAGGCTCTCTTTCAGAAGGAAATCATGTCCTTAAACGCAGAGAGCTCCTTGACCAATGATAATGTGGGTAGTGTTATAGGCTTTCTCTTAGCTCTTTAGCTGGAGGGTCTCCGCCCCATCCGCTCCAATGGACCAGCGGCCTATTTCTTCTTTGTCATCTTTCTAAAATCCCCTTGAGCCTTGACTGTCTAATATTGGCTCTATCATTGCAAGGGGTTTGTACTGTTTTGTTTGCTCTTTTTGTACAGCGCCTTAGGAAAGGTGCTTTATAAAGCAGAATAAAATACAAAATACCACTCTCATGAGATTTTGATTGGATTTCTAAATATTTAACACTCCCCTCCAACCCCTGTGTGAACTTCCACTGGCACAGCCATCATTTTTCGGTAAACTGACTTGTCCCACTGACCTCTCCTAGCCAAACTTCTCTGAGACAACTGCTCCCTGATGGTCAGCCTTCACTGGCACGTCTGACATCTCGCCAGCCTTCAGTGTCACATCCTGCTCTGCTGGGGAAGCTTTCACAGAATATGACCACTCTCCTGGTCAGCCTTCAATAGATCCTCTAGCCCCTCGATTATGAGGGTTCACTGATACATCCGATTTCTCCAAGCGATTCAAGTGAATGGTTAGTGGTGGAAAGAGTCTAGTTGGCGGTATAGCATGCAACTTTCTGCACATTTAGCACACAAGGGGGCTCATATGCGTTCCAAATAGCTGTAACCTTTCATTGGCTGGTGGGTGATGACAGGTGCCTGAGGTGCTGCTTGCAGAAAAGTCCCTTGGCTACTATTTGTTAGCTGAGTGGGGGTGGTACACGTGGACCACCTACTCCTGCTCTCTAAGCAGCCTTGTCACAGCCACGAAACGGATTCAGAACTTGCACCTAAACCCCCTTCAAAATCCTGTGTGAAAACAATTAGAATGTTGCAAGGTTTTTCAAAAATTCTAATTTTGGCATTACTATAAATCCAATGTATGCCAACACATTGAAGAAATGTTGAGAGACTGACCACAACCTCAATGATGGGAAATGGATGGACTGGGTAGTTTTCTGAGGTTGCACTGAACCAATTAGTAGAACCAGTATAAAGGGCTATCTTAAGGATTTTAGGGCCCATGTCACATACATATTTGCGGCCCCATGTACACAACGAGTTGATGTAAGGCAGTGTTAGACCCTGCCCATCACCCTGCCCTATTTGTCAAAGGGATTTAGAGGTAGAGAGAGTCTCTCTCTGGAGACATTTGAAGTATTTGTGCGTTTTACAACCAAATGTTGGCCACAAAATGTGCTGCTACACACAGGCACATGTACAGATGAAATACAGTATTAAACTACATAAATGAATTTTAATGCATTGTCAATAAAGCCCTTGGTTAGCCATTACATACACACAATCCTTTCCTCTTTTCTCCCCTGACGAGGTCGCTAGACAAGTCCGATCTATGAAAGCCTCGTCAAAACAGGTTCATCCCTGTTCCTCTAAAACCATCAAGGACCACATTGACACCCTCGCTCCGGTCCTTGCTGATTTTTGCAATCAGTCCTTTGCCTCAGGATCCTTCCCCTCCCCTCTGAAGCACTCCCTTGTGCAGCCTCTTCTCAAGAAACCCACAGCTGATCCCTCTTGTCCAGCTAACTATCGCCCAATTTCCATTACTCCCTTTCTGGGCAAACTCCTGAAAAAGTTGGCCATCTCTCAGCTTAACCTTCATTCCAATTCTGTTGGCTGTCTCCATGACCACCAGTCTGGCTTCAGAGCTGCCAGAAGCACGGACACTGCTCTCCTGAACATCCGTGAAGATCTACTCTCCAACCTTGACTCTAACATTCCCTCTGTTCTCATCCTCCTCGATCTCTCTTCTGCCTTCGACACAGTCAACCATACCATCCTGCTCAACCGTCTCAGTGAAAACCTGGGTATCACTGATCAGGCTCTGGCCTGGCTGACCTCTTTCCTCTCTGATCGACCCTCCCAGGTCCAACTTGGGTCCTTCCTATCATCTATCTTCCTCATCTATCTCCCCATGGGTCTAACCTCTCGCCCTAGCTTTTCAACCAATACCTGACAACTCTCGCCCACTGCCTCCGGGTCACCCCTTGCACTGGGGTCTGTACTTGTACCCATACAGCCCCCCATTTTCCTTCCTGCACTTATCAGACCTACCCTGTCTGCTGCCTTAAACCTAGCACTTTCAAATTGCTGGCTGCACTACCACTGTTTGTTGCCTTTATTATTTATTAATTCATTATTATTTATATGTTTCTCCTCTGCTTCGCACTTTCCACTCTCCCCTTTTCCATGCACTTTTCCACCTACCCCGTCCCATGCACTTGCGCGTTCTCAATGTCACTGGGCCTAGTAAGATTGCTGTTTTGTTCTCCCTTGTTCCCCTCCCTTGCCGCGCTCTGAAACACTTGTGTACGAGCGCAATAGAAATAAAATATCAATATCAATATCAATTCTTAACTCCACATTGGTGCCCATATGGCATGGAACAATATTTAAGTGTGATGATTGCACAAGTGCTGGATGTAATGTGATATTAGTAATCTTTTATATTGCACCAGACGCTAGTCTGCAGGTTGGAAAACTGTGTCCCAGACGGGGGACCCAGACCAGATTATGGGTTGTATAGGAGGCAAAAGAGGGAATTAGGAGGGCAATATGGGACCAGCTACAGACAAAATGAACATGAATTGTTGACTAGGCATAGAATAGCCAAGGAGATGGGGTACTGCCTGTTCCTAATCAATAACTCTCAAAATCACCCCCCATCCAGGTAAAATAGTACCTTCCCTGTCGTCAGGCTGGGAATCCTCGGTAAAGAAAAAATCAGTTTCAGTTTAGTTTCTGAACTGTCTTTCTCCTAATAACCAATCATCTCTGGGTCATACTGTCCCCAGCCAATGACTGCCCTCTACCTAAGCCCCTCCTCTGGCAGCCATCTTCAGATTTGGTAGCACGTAAAGTGGCAGTAGGACCAAGAGAAGAGCCGCAGAAGGGTAGGAGGGAGGGTTTGCATGTGAATCCATGCCAGACCCATGCTGGAGAACAACAGTTACAGGTAAGTAACTTGTCCCTTCTCCAGCATGGGGTCTGGCATGGATTCACATGCTCATGAATACAAGAATACATAGCAGTACACACATGCACAACCACGGGAGGTGGCAAGGCTCAACATTAAGCATCTCTTACCTCCTCACCAGGGCCACCTTCAGGCGAACAGGTTGCACAGCACTGCCTGGTCGACTCTGGACTCCTCGCTGGAATCCCGGTCGACACAGTAGAATCTCATGAAGGTGTGCGTAGCAGCCCTGCAGATGTCCAGCAAGGGCACACCAGACAAAAACGCTGTGGTAGCAGCGATCGCTCTGGTTGAATGGGCTCTCGGACGGCCGGGCAACAGTCGGTTTGCCAACCAGTGACAGTGCATGATGCAGCCACAGAGCCATCTGGAAATGGAAGCCTTCGAGAGGGCCTTCCCTTGGTTCAGAGGTCCAAAGTTCACAAACAGCTGTGATGTCTTCTGAAGGGTCTTTTGTGTGGTCCACATAGAACTTCAGCGCTCTAGCCACATCCAGCGAGTGCAAAGTCCTCTTGGCCCGCGACGAAGGCGATGGGAAGAAAACAGGTAACACCAAGGGCTCGTTGAGATGGAAGTCCGACGGCACTTTGGGCATGAAGGAGGGGTGCGTCCTCAGCACTACCCTCGTCTCCTGGTTTGTCAGGTATGGAGGTTTACAGGAGAGGGCCTGGATCTCTCCCACTCATCGTGCGGAGGTGATGGCCACAAGAAACGCTGTCTTCCACGATAGGAACTTCAACGGTGCCGAATGTAGAGGCTCGAATGGCGGCCCCATGAGCCTGCTCAGCACCACGTTGAGCTCCGACGCCGGGGCAGGAGCCTTCACCGGCGGGAATGACCGGAACAGTCCTTTCATGAACTCCTTCATCGGGCGATGGGACCACAGAGATGATCGCCCCGGAGTTCTGGTGTAGCGGGAAATCGCCGCTAGATGGATCTTGATGGAGGCATGAGCTAGCCCCGCCTTGACCAGCGACAGTAGGTACGGCAGCACTTGAGGGGCCGTAATCCAGAGGGTTAATCTTCTGTGCATGGCACCAGACAGAGAACCTCTTCCATTTGTGTCCATAGCACTGGAGGGTCGAGGACGTCCTGGCCTTTGCAAGCACCTCCTTGCAGTCCGCCGGGATATTGTACCCTCCAAACTCTAGTGCTGTAGGAGCCAGGCCTACAAGTTCAGCGACCATGGGTCGTGGTGGAGGATGGCGCTTCCTTCTCTGGCGAGAAGATCAGCGTCCGTCGGCAGTTTGACTGGGGGGACGCTGACATGTCCAGAAGGTCCGGGAACCAGATCTGCCTCAGCCACGCCGGTGCGATGAGGATCATCCTGCACCGGGACCGTCTGAGTTGACTGATGAGTTGCAGCAGCAATGGCAACGGTGGGAAAGCATACAGGAACAGGCCGTCCCAGGGGAATGAGAAGGCATCGCCCATGCTCCCCGGCTAGGGAAACCTGCTGTCGAACCTCCGGCACTTGGCGTTCGTCGCCGTCGCCAATAGGTCGATCTGGGGATTGCCTCATCGTCAGAATAGGAGATCCACTTGATCCGGCCGCATTTCCCACTCGTGGCACGAGCACAGCTCCCTGCTGAGTGAGTCGGCGATGGTGTTCTTTATTCCTGCCAGATGGAAGGGGACCAGAAACATCCCTTGGGCGACGGCCCAGTGCCACAGATCCTGGGCTTCCTTGGATAGGGCGGGGGATCTGGTGCCTCCCTGCTTCCGGATGTAGAACATTGTGGTGGTGTTGTCGGTGAAGATCCCTACCATCTTGCCCTTGAGGGACAAAAGGAACGACCTGAGGGCCCAGAACATGGCTCGGAGCTCCAGGACATTGATGTGTAGTGACCTCTCCTCCGGGAGCCAAAGGCCTCTTGCGTGGAGATCTCCGCTGTGCGCACCCTATCTCTCCAGGGATACATCTGTCGTCACCGTTTCCTGATATGCCGGGGTCTGGAAGTCCATGCCCGCCGCCAGATGCGCGCGGGTGCCCCACCACCGGATCGCTTGGCGGAAGGTCTTGTTGAGTGAGATCCTGTCTTCGAAGCTGCCCGCGGGTTGCATCCAACGGGCGTCGAGGAAATCCTGCAGTGGTCACATCTGCAGTCTGCACAGGCGCACAAAGTAGATGCACAAGGACATCATGCTGAGCAGGGACTTGATAGACCTCCCCCAGGCCACGTCCATGGTCGACACCCGTTGTTACCTTGCCCAGGGTGGCTTTCGTCCTTTCCTCCAACGGAGAAGTCAATTGTGCCACTGTGTCGAGCCTGGCTCCCAGGAACAGGGCGACTTGCGAAGGTACCAAGTGCGATTTCACGAAGTTGATAGAGAATCCCAGATCCGTGATGGCCTGCAGTGACTTGTCCACTGTCTTGCCGACCAGGTTGTTCCCGTCGAAGGGCATGTCCAGAACCCTGGTTTGAACGTCCTGGCGGAAATCGGTTGCCTTGAGCCAGCCACGCCGACGAAGGCAAACGCCGTTGCCCATCTGGCGAAAGCCGGTGTCAGCAATGTCCGTGGCCACCGTTATGGCGTGGTCGAAGCCACCTCGTCTTCCTGTAGGATCTCCAGGGCCTCAGCCCTCGTCGTCCGGGAGGAAGTCCAGTAGGGGAGCTATCTTAAACCACAGCTCCCTGTCGTCGCGTGCCACAATCGAGAGGGCGTTGGCCATTTTAATCGTCGTCGTCGCAGACGAGATGACCCACTGTCCCATGGCGTCCAGTATCTTCCCCTCGCCGTCCGGCGGGGAAGCCGAAGTTAAAGCTGTCGCTCCCGCCGCTTTCTTCTTGGCCGCCGCGGAGACGCCCGAATCCGGGGACGGCTGTGCCCTAAGGCCCATGGGGCGGAGTCCGGGACCTGGTACTTCTTCTCATACCGGTCCATCTTAGCAGGAGCCGTAGATGGGTTCTTCAGGAGCGTCCCAGATGTCGTCCAGTAATGGGACTGAGAGGACCGTCTTCCTCTTGGCCTCATGCCATTGGTAGAGGAAACCTTCCTTCTTCTGTTCTTTGGGGCAGAGCTGGAAGAGCTCAGATGCCCTGGTGATCATGGCGTGGAAGGAGCTAATTTCGTCGGGAGGGGAGGCCCGAGCGGGTGGTGATGGAAGGTCCATTCCGTCATCACCACCGTCGTCATCGGTCGCCGTCGTCTCTGTCTCATCCCTCGGAACAGGGGAAGGAGATGAGGGCTGTGAAGGCTGTGAAGGCTGGAAGGGGGGAGGAGGATGAGTTCTCCGCTTGCTTGGTAGACTTCCCGATGGTCTAGCCTCCGCTGGATCGTCCATTGGGGGTAAGGGCAACCTCGTCCTTATCTCCATACACAAGGCCTGAATCGCCATCAAGATTGCTCCTGAGTTGTCTTGTGGCATAGGCACCGGCTGCGACGGGAGCGACGGTGGGGGAGTAGGATCCTCCGTCCCCTCCACGGCTCGCGGTTCCTCGTAGGCACCGCTGTCACTTTCATCGTCCGCCTCTTCGGGATCCCTCCCGTAGGACCGGACCCGGACCTCCTCGAACTTCTTGTTCAGGATCTTTGCGATGCCAGCCAGCTCCTCTTCAGAGGCGGTATCTGTGTCCGTAATGGCCACCGGGCCCCCCCACTCTTTTTCCACCTGGGGTTTCACAGGGATCTTATCGATGGGCTAAAAAGAGGATTCCCTCCGCGGTGGCAGGGAAACTCTAGGCCCGAGGTCACCTCCACTGGGGTAGCCTCCGCAGGCTTCACCAGGGCCACCACGACTCCTCGATTGAGGCCTTAACCGGGTGAATCAGGGCCTTCGCGACCTTGGACGTGCCGGAGGCCTTCACCTTGGGGGGAGTGTCACTGCCTCGCTCACCCTCGGTTGTCTCCGTCGGGATCGACCGGGGCTTCTCCCGAAGCTTACCCGGGTTCTCCGACTTCCTCTTCCCTGAGCCAGAGCGTTGGCTCGTGGTTGATGGCGTCGGTGATAATGCGCCCTGCCTGGCAGCTGAGGAGCCCGACCGATCAGCGCTCCTGGTGCCCGCAGATTCGCAGTGCTTTGCCGTTTGTTGGGCCCCGTCGCCGGGGCGCCCTCAAAGGTGTTAGAAGACCGCTCGGACTTCTTCTTCTCACCTGCCTCTGGGCTCTTCCCTTCCAGCCAGTTGGTGAGGCAGATGCTTCATAGTCCTTTGTCCTGGGCCATGTCCACGCGGGGTAGGCCTCAAAGATCTTCCGGAATCCTCCAAGAAGTGAAACTCGACGAAAACTTCACCCTTGAGCGGCGTAGAAAATTCCGGATCGGGTCCCCGTTGATCGGAAGTAGAAACGGTGGAGCTTGAGGCTCGATTGACCGATAAAATGAGTGTTAACTCTCAGAAAAAAAGCAAAACACAGTAAAAGCTCGAGAGCTATAGCATGAGGACTCCCAACACTTGAACGTGCGGTAAAAATCTGAAGATGGCTGCCAGAGGAGGGGCTTAGGTTGAGGGCAGTCATTGGCTTGGGGCAGTATGACCCAGAGACCAGTGATTGGTTATTAGGAGAAAGACAGTTCAGAAACGAAAATTAAACTGATTTTTTCTTTACCGAGGATTCCCAGCCTGACGACGGGGAATATTCATGAGCATGTGAATCCATGCCAGACCCCATGCTGGAAAAATTAGACTCCTCCATTTAAATCTGACAATACATGTGTTTGACGTGTGGCATGTAAACCGTCATATGTGACATGATGAATCCAATGTAGGCTTGATTGTAACAGATATTATTGAGAACTTAAAGAACATGCTACTATTATAGTAATAGAAAAGGTTGTAAATGTATTCTGCACATGATATAACACATCTCTGATGTAGTTTATTGCATAAAAGCACTGAAAGGAAAAAATCGGGCAATTATACGACTGTCATCATGCTCTCTAAGGAAGTAAAGACATTGGAATCACTTATGAAGGGCGGTGGAGTGTATTGGGACTAGTGGATTACATGATCAACTACAGCCAGGCGAAAGGTGGACACCATTCTTGACAAATATAAGTGAAGTATTTGGATGACTAGGATTTAGGCCAAAGTCATGCAGTGGATCACGGAAGGTTCATAAAAAACCTAGCAACCCTGGAATTAATGCTATTATAAAGCTGGGTCAAAATTCGGACGAGGCTATGAAATGCCTTAAGGAAAAGGCCTATGTGGTTTTGAAAGATAGCAAACAGAACATATTATTTAGCCCAACACGGTATAATATCTGAAAGAGAGTGTTTTTGCTTTTCTTATTTAAAGAAAAGCTGTACTTTTCATCTGGCTCACATATTCCAAATCCTGTCGCAACTGCTCTGATAAAATGGAATTTACGTTAGCAGTTTGAAACTGGCTTTGTAATGTGGACATTATCATGGCAATATGTCAACTGGCAGTCTGGCTGGCACCTGGAGTGGCACTCTGGCATATGTGAAAGTACTATGGTGTATTAAAGCAACATTTGTTCTATCTAGCAGCACCATTTTTGGATATTTGAGCAAAATACTGACATTATTGAGCACCTTTGTTTATTGGCTGATAACAGGATATATTTTGGATGTAGCCTGGGTTATGTTATGTCACAAAGTTTTTGTACTGTTCCAAATAACCACCATAGTATATCAGAACACCTAGGCTAGTCCAGCAATATGATCCTTCCACTCGAGATTTCCACACTGGTGGACGCATCTTGGCATACACTAGCAACTCTACGTGTGTTTTGTTATTTCTGTTGAAGGAGCAAGGCGGGCCATCTACTATACTTATTAGCATTTCAAAACGTTTTACAATTGGTTCCACTTCTGACATACGAAAGTACCTTCTTTTGAAGTCACTATTTTTGCAATATCAATTAGCCCTTGTGAAGAGAGACTTTTTCAAAATGTCTTTGGGAGAGAACACTCACATGCTCACATTTAGGGACAGTCTTTGTGGACCGGCTGTTTTAAAGGTTCAAGAGTCACAACTAAGTAATTTTATGAAAAGTGTGGAAGCCCTCATTTGGTCTTGAACACGCTCAAGGTCCCTCTCACAGCACAGGCTTGGAATCTGGGACTATAGCACAGTTCCTCTACTTAATTATGACCATATTTCAAGTACATTACGGAATGCAAAGCGACACCATGTCTCAACCATTTCTTCATGCACAGTTGATTATGCCAGAGAAGTGATGGACACAGAATACTATTTTGATTGCACACACGTTTACGAATCATTTTAAAATGAAGGCTCCTTCTACTGTTAAGAGGGGGCATTGGTTATGTCCCTTTGCCCATTGCTAGGCACTGAGATCAGGCTATCAGTTGGAAATTGGTAAAAGTGGGCCACTAATATTCATGAGCCATTTGCACATAACCCTTTTTTCCGATTCCTTAAGATTCATTGGACCTGATTTACAGAATTTTAAGCGTGGTGCAAAGTGACTTTGCAAAGCCAACAAACACCCTGATTTACAAAACAGTACAAAGTGTAAAAATACAATTTGCACTGTTCTGTAAATCACTTTGCACTCAAAAAGTACTCTTTGCACTGGGTTAAATGGGCCCAATTAACAGTGCAAAGAGTACTTTTTCAATGCAAAGTGTTCTGTGAATCAGGGTGTTTGTTGGCAGTGTAAAGTCACTTTGCTCCAGTACAAAGTCACTTTGTAGAAGGGCTCTTGTCTTCTGTTGTCGTCTCTTGGGCAGAAAGAATTCTGTTGTCCTCAACCAAGGCAATGGTTGCAGTTGGAGGTGTGTGAAAGCCCTGAAGGAAGGAAACAAGTTAAAAAAAGAGAAGAAAGGCCAATCAGGGAAGGATGGCAGTGCTATTCCTCTGACCTCTCTGAGCCCAGGCACTTTGTTCACTCCCACCACGCACAGTCATGATGTGTGTGAAGGAAGGCCCCCCCCCCTCCGAGACATAAGAGTCAAATGTGAAACAGCAGTTGGAATCCCTCATGGTGAAGCAGGAAGATGCTGAGAATAGAATGCGTCATAACAACATCAGGCTGCGGGGGATAACTAGCTCACAACGAATTGGAAGAATATGTGAGAGCACTGTTTCTCTATATCCTGAAGGCCCCAGAGGAAAAGGAAAACATTTGGGATAGAACACACCGGGTGTATTAATTGCACCAACAAAATAGAAATTTGATACCGTATGTGCTGATAAGGGTTAATTTGTTCCAACTCAAGGACAAAATCATGCCAACAGCCAGGAAGATGGACATGATCCATTTTAGTGATGCGTCCATTTTAGTGTTTCAGGCTCTGGCACAAGCAACCTAACACAGGAGGAAGAATCTGAGAACAGTGACAAGCTGGCTCCGGGAAAGAGAAGTATGTTACAAACGGGCCTTCCCCTGTAGGCTAATATTTGAATTGAAACGGAAATCTTGTGCTGTCTCTAAAGAGGAGGAAGTTGCAGAGCTCTTTGAGAAGGGCAGAGGGACTACATCTCGTGATTTATCCCAGGATAGGGATCATACGAAGAGGGAGCGAAGAATGTCTGACAGGGAAGGATGGAAGTAGAGCCACCCATATCCTAGGGGTAGAGGAAAAGGAGAGCGGATGCCGAACATGACCTCAAATACGAAGAGCGGCTTTGCCTGTGGAGTGTAATATTGTCAACGAGGGGTTGGGGGTTGCAAGCAGGGGGAGGGGAATTGCTGTTGGAGATCAAGATTAGGGCAGTGGTGGATTGTAGGGTCGTTAGTTTATTGATGGGAGGTGGGGGCAGGGAGGGGCTTGCGTTCTGGAAACTGACCCCAATATCCTTGCAAGACTGTAGGGTCAGAGGGGTGTGAACAATTGCTTCGATTCTGTGTTATGACAGTTACCTTTATTTGTTTGGGTTCTTTATTTGTCAGTGGTTTTCAGATGTGGTGACATGGGTGGGGATGGGAATTGAAGAGGTTATTCATGCCAATCATCTTATCATGACAATTATGGAGAGGAATGTCAGTAAAGGAGGGTGGCTAATTGGGATTGGTGACCCTGAATGTCTGGAGTCTTAATTCTCCTTCAAAGCAGAGTTCCGTAGTGCAGAGGCAACCAGAACTGAAAATCTCTATTGCTTTCCGACAGGAAACACATTTGTTACCACAGTATGAAAGGAAGTTAAGACATATGTCATTTCTACTCAATATTTTGCCTCCAGTGTGTTTAAAAAGAGAGGGCTCAAGATTTTCTTTGGGGTGGGATTGGGTTCACTAAACAGTACATATATAGGGATCCTGAGGGCATATATTTAATTCTCAAGGGACTTATAGGGGACAGGTTTTCACTCTTGTGTCTGTGTATGCTCCTAATGATCATCAGGATCAGTACCTCAGAGGGCTTTTGAGTGAGTTGCAGGGACTTTGTGAGGGATATGTGGTAATAGGAGGCGATTTTAATTGTGTGATGGGCCCCACTATGGACAAGACTCTTCCTCCATCGACAAATGATAATAGGTGTCAGCAAGAATTAGCGAAGCTCCTCCAGGAATTGGGGTTAATAAAGACGTGGTGCTTTTACCATCAAGAAGATAGAGACTATGCGGGTCATACGGGTTACTCGATGATTGATAAGGTTATGGTTTCCTCATCAGTGATCCCAATGGTGCTGTCAGTGGATATAGGTCTTATATATCTTTTGGATCAAGCTCCTGTCATTGTGCAGGTGCAGATAGATAAGCCTATTGAATCAAAGAGGCTGGAGTGACGCCTGAATAATTTGGTTTTGAGGGATATAGCAATATGGAGGAAGCGATTCGTAAATGCTTTAAAGAAAATGAGGTGGAGGAGATGGACTGGACAATTATTTGGAATGCAGGAAAAGCTGTCACTAGGGGGAATTTATCAGGAAAATTATGGCCTTTCTAAAAGCAATGGGTAACACGCGAGTTGTGCTGCAGCAGGTGGTTGAAGAGGCATAACGAGTGCACAAGCATAAAGGTTCTATTAAAGCATTAAGAGCAATGATGAAGACTCATGCTCAGTTTGAGGCTCATACGGCGGAACAACCGGCCCAAAGGATGTTACAGGCTAAACAGTTTTACTATTTTAGGGGTAATAAGGCAAATCAATTCTTAGCGGTGAAATTACATCAACAAAAACGGAGGAATTACATAGCAGAATCGAAGGATGGAAAGGGTATAAAACATCAAAAAGAGCTAACAAGATGGCATTTATTGAGGCATATTATTCACACACCTGTTGAAGGGGGAGAACTGGGATTCCACACAACAAAAACAATGTATACAAAGGGCAGGCCTAATAGGGGTGACAGTGGAAGATCAAGGTCTTTTAGATAGCCTCATAACCCCTGTAGAAGTTGGGCTGGCCGTTGATGGGTTACCTTGAAATAAAACTCTGAGATCGGATGGTTTTGGGAATGGGTATTCTAACATTTTCAGTCCATGATTAGTACAACCTATGGCAAAATTATTTAACGTGATTCGAGAAAAAGGAGTAGTGTCACAGGCTATGGGTATTTTTAAGACAACACTAATACTAAATCCTGGTATGGAACCATTGAAATGTGAAAATTGCCGCCTTAGTTCCCTTCTCAATGGAGATGCTAAAATATATTCCAAAATCGTAGCCTCTAGATTGATGTTGGGGTTACCCAAATTAATTCACTTGGACCAGACTGGTTTTTATTACAGGGCGGAATATGCATGATAACATTAGGAGGGCCATCAACCTGATAGAGGGGGGCGCTTGGGACAAGAAGTGTTGGTGCTAGTTTTCGATGCATGTAGAGCATTTGACAGCATGGACTGGACATATTTGAGGCATGCACTGGAAGCATGTGGGTTGGGACCCACCTTTATAAAGATGATCTTGGCAAACTTTCAGATTCTGGTTATGAGAATGAATATTAATGGATCAATGTCAGCCTCTATTAATATAATGAGAGACACTCGTCAGGGTTGCTCACTTTCCCCATTGATTTTTGTGATGGAAATGGAGCCACTTGCCTCTAGGATTCGGCAAGACGTGATATTGTTGGTGTGTTGGACAGGAGGCAACAAAATAAGGTAGCTCTCTATGCAGACAATATCGTGTTGTTTCTGGGGGATACAGGGAAATCCTTACCAAGGGTGATGACGATGTTGCAGGATTTTAGGGAAGACTCAGTTTTTTTCAGGAAGGAGTAGACTATCTAGGGGTGAGACTGACAGCATCTTATATGGCGCTATAGAAGGCTAATATCCCTCCTCTGTGGTAGAGGCTAATTGAGGATCTTAAACGTTGAGACTTGCAGGAGCTTTCGTGTTTCACCAGAATTACAGCCATTAAAATGGCCCTACTCCCAAGAATCTTGTATATGTTTAGAGCTTTCCATGTAAGTATTCTAGCCTGTATGATCAAGAGATTACAGAGGGCAGCGTTTGCTTTTATTTGGAATAGGAAGAGGCCTAGATTTCTAGGCCAAATCCTTACTAGAACTCTGCTATTCGATGGGCTGGGTATCCCAGATATCCAGCGGTATTTATTGGCAGCCCAAATTACACCCATGTTGGAATGGAAGTTGCACCCTGCAATTAAAGGATGGCGGGATGTGGCACAGGGGCCAACATCTATTCCTTCACATAAACCCCCTTTTCTGGGGGGTTTAGCAAGACACGGTGGGGGTACACTACTGTAATATATTAACTGTTCCTAAACATACTGTAATAAGGCTTTAAGATTACAAAAAGACTACAGGACTATGGCCCTTATCTCCTCTCAGTCATAATTCTGATTTTGGGTCAGGGATTAGTAGGAATTACTTTTATGGATGGGCAGAATGAGATGCTATTGTTCTAGCAGAGCTGTATAAAGAAGAGGTTCCCCTCTCCTTTAATGACTGTAAGGAGACATTTCAATTAGGAGAAAGGGTACATTTTTGTTATGCACAAATCAGACACTGGATTACAAATAGAGGATTCCGGCGGGCTGGTAACAGAGCGACTGTAGGGATTTAACTCATGGCCGAGGGACAGATGGAAAAAAGCATCTCTTTGCTTTATAAACCTTTAGATTATGCTTTACTGGAAGATAAGATGCTGTATATGGAATGCTGGGAGGGAGACTTAGAAACGGAAATTTCAGAGGCAAGGTGGGGCCAAATATAGGAAAGGGCTCATAACCCCTCCAAATGTTCGGCCATTAAGGAAGCAGCATATAAAATGTGCTTTAGATGGTATCTCACCCCTCAGTGGATCAGTAATATTATTAAATCTACTTCCTCTCTGCGCTGGAGAATATGTGCTGGGGACATTGGTAAACTGGGCCATATGTGGTTGTCTTGCCCACACTCACAGATATATTGGAAAGAAATATTGGAATATATCAAAGAGATCACAAGGGTACAATTGCCCTAGACCCTGTGATCGTGCTACTGGGGGCGGCTTCAGGGGGCATACATGCAACAAGAGGTGCACAAACTGATTTAATCACACATCTCTTGAATGCTGCCAGGTTAACACTGGCCCAGTTTTGGAAAACTAAAGCAGGTCAGAATCTTGCACCATGGTGGGTGAAAATATGGGGAGTGTTGGTGATGATAAAGATTTTGGGAATTGGCAACGGCTACTGGATGTTACCAAATATATTTAGTGGTTTGGCGCCTGTTTCACAAGTCTGTATAGGCCAATGTCCTTGAACAATTTTTCAATATTGTAAGGTTCAACGTGGTGTTTGGGATGTGTGTCATTTAAAAGAGGGGGAGAATGGAACTAGTTTACGGCATGAATAAGAAAGAAAAGGGATATGTTGTGTCTTGAGTGCTCATACATGTCATCAAAGTAAAGTTGGGTTATGTTGGAAAAGAGCTGATGTCATGTATTATGACTGGACATTTTGTTGTATCCAGAATGATGGGTCTGCGTACCCAAAATAATTGGACGAATACAAAATGCAAAAGAAATATTTTTTTAAAAAGTGAGAAAAAAGATAATAGCTGTTTCAATTATTTTGTGACTGATATCACCCCAGTAGAAAATATGTTTATTTTCTCTACTTATAAACTAATGAAGATATGTGTTCTTTTTTAAATAGTATTCCTCTGGAGGGAGCTATCCATTGACTTACATCACTTCTACACACTATCCGTACCAGAGAATCGCTCCTCAAGTCAGCTCAGAGTCTCAGCAGCCCTTGTTCCCTAAACCGATCTATTCTTACAGGTAACTCATGCTGTATGTTGATTGGTACTGTTGTTTACCTATAGCATTGGTAGACCTTTCACCCTCCAGATGTTTTGGCCTACAACTCCCATGAGCCCCGTGAAAAAAAAGTGGTGAGAGTTCAAGCCCCTGAATTATAGATTGAAAGTGTTGTGTAAACCAGAGTAAATATAGTGGTTTCCTGTATATGTGTATGTGTGTGCATGTGCTGCGTTTTATATAGACTAGACTATTATAATATCCTTTTCCTTGGCACCTCCAAAGCCAACATAGCCAAACTTCAACTCATGCAGAACAAGGCCCTCAGAGCAGCCCTAGGTATCAAAAAATCTGAACATATCTCTAACACCAGAAGAGACCACCACTGGCTCCGTATCCAAGCTAGAATCTTATTTAAAACCTTGAGCATCACTCACAAATGCATGGCCAACAAAGCACCTAAATACCTCAACAACATAGTCATGAAGAAGCCCCAGACCAGACTCCTCAGATCCAATAAAAACACATACCTTGAAACCCCCAGATACAAAAGAGAGAAAGCAGGGTATAGTAGCTTCAAAATACTGGCTCCGAGACATTGGAACGCTCTACCCACCCACATTATGAACGAAACATCCTTCCCAAAATTCAAAAGCTCTTTGAAGACTTGGCTATTCAACAAGTACTAACTGAACCAGTGCACCAATCCGCTCCAATTAACTGTACATAGCTGACTATTTTGTATATTGTTGTATATTATTGACTGCTATTCCTGTGTATTTTTGTGTTTGCATTTAAGATTGCATTCTCCCATTGTCTGTAACTACGCCGTGATACCCCCGGGTCTGGGCGTATAACAAATGTAATAAAATAAAATAAAATATAGTGCAAACCAGCTCTCAAAGCACTGTGCAACAAGGGAAGGCAGCAATAGGGGACAAAAATATGGCTACAATTAGAAGGATAGGATAGGCTGTTAGGGGTACACTTAATCCATGAATAATTGTGCAAAGACAGCAATCAAATAAAAGCTCACAAAATTGATGAAAACATTAAAAAGCTGTGCATAATAACAATAGGAACTACAAAGAAACTGAAGAGAAAGATGTTGGCACTTTGGTGATACAAAAACAAACACCCACTTTTTAAATGAGAGCAGTTTGGTCACACAAATGTTTACTGTGCAATCACAAAAGTAGGTGTTCGGTAGCAAACTACGTTGCAGGGCTACAATGTTACGCTTATGTAGCTTAAGTTCGTCTGCCTCAATTTCCACTCAGCACAGTTCAGAATCGGAATCAAAAACCTTCTTGCGCAATTGTGAAATTAAAGTACATTTTAATGAAACCAATCATGTTCTTTCAATAATGTTAATTCTTTGTTTATTTTTCTCCAACAGTATTCAATGTAAAGAAATTACTAAATGGATCTAGCTGGATATGTATTCTTTCTGACACAGCATCTTACAATTTGACATATAACTATCATGCGAAGTAGGTCTCATGATGTTAACCACAGATTAATGAAAAATTGAAAGGCGCTTGGGAGATCACCTCTGTCACTCACAAGGGTCTAATGAGGGGTTTCAAAGTCCTGCACGTGACAATCACAACCATATCAGGTTTTCATGACACCCTGTCACTTTGTAAATAGCTATGTATTCGAATTACTGTATTCAAATATATTTATGTGTGGCTATTCAGAAAATGGGGAGTGAATGTGGTTCTTGAGGAGTAAACGTGACAACCTAGGCTAAGGACCAATTTTTGTGTGTGGCTTTAAGTGCATAATTACCCTCAAAGCAATCTTCAGCCCAGCTAACCAAGTAACATTTGTGTCTACAATGGACACTCCGACTGTCCCTGCCCATTGCATTACTCTTGCTGCAGGAGCTTGCTTACACATGGGACCTAATCGACATCAAAGACCAGGCGTGACAGCTGCATTCAAAGCCAGAGCCTTAAAAATGAAGGCAGGGATCTTTCTCTAGATCACGAATAACAGCACATTCACAGACACCTCGTATCCGATTACCCTGGGGTTTTCTGCTGTCGTGTTTTATTCATTCAAAAATGCAATGAAATAAGTGTAAACATCGATATTATTATCTCCTAGCAAAAAGTACCCTGTAAGTACATATTTCTATTTAAAAATCAGTGTGCAAATAAAATCAAACATTGCAATTATGCCTTTAGGATGGTTTAGTGATGGCCATGGTAGTGGAGTACTTGCAGAGATCTACGTAAAAGAAATACACTTCAACGGTTTGAAAATTGTTTTAAAATTGTGAGGTCAATTCAGGCTTTCGACTTTCCATGTTTGATAAAAAATGAATTCCACTGTGTTGGCCAGTAGTGACACTCATTATTTGCAATACTATAAAACGACAACATTGTAGCAATAACTGTTATCAAAAACGTTATTATTACCTTACATTTAAGATGGAGCCATGTAACTACTTTAATCTGGGATGCTGTCAGGCCACAGTACTTGATCCCTGTAAAGAGGTAATAACAATGGTCCGTGAGATACCATGCTGAGGCTGCCCCTATAACGATTATCGCAAAAAGCCAACATTTTGCACGTGAGAGTTTGTGACATTATTTTCATCATACCCTGTTTGCTAGAGCCTAATCCATACCCCAAAGGCAGTTTTCAAAGACCACTCTGGATCTGTGGCAGCAGAGTGATATTCTATTAACTGGCAAAGATAGGTAGTCCCTTGACAAAAGTAGCCGCGCCACACTTGTTATTTTGTTGTCAGAATTCTTTTTTATTTTGATATTCTCCCGAAGGAGAAAAATGTAACCTATTGATTACATGTGTTTCTGCACTTGGTGTGCCTTTCTCAAATCAGGGTAAATAGCCGTGTCAACTCTTCATACACATTACATCGAAAATAATATTATTATTAAACGGAAAACAGTGAGTAAGGTCGAAAACGTAATAGACAGATAATGAGGATGGGTGGTGGATAGGGTGAGTAGGGTTAATGAGTGAACAAGAGAAACAAACAGACATTATAAGCATTGACAAATTGAAATAAATTAAAAATATTTCGAGTTACGAAATTCAGTAAAAAAGACAAAAAGAAAATATGCGCATTGATGAGTTGCATTACAAGCGGTATAGTCACAAAATTCCATTTGTTTTTGACACAATCAAAAATACCACATTCAACTTGCATTATTTGTGCTTATTACTATTGCGTTCTATTTCTCTCATGTTCGCGTCGTATTGCATTTGTAAATCGCGAATACATTGTTTTTTAAAAAAATAAACGTTCCCTTCGTGAACATGAAAATTAAGTATTACCACTTCCCTACCCCCTATGTTATTGCGTTACCCTCTAGTAGTAAATGTCATCTAAAGTGCTCATCCCCTTTAGCGTTAGGGCTTACCTGAAAATTCCCAAAACAGTATACTCGCGTTGGCTAAAGCATAAGCATTCACAGACAGGGTTGTATTATGGGCCCGTTACATAGATGATGTGTTTTTAATTTGGAATGGGGACACAGAAGAATTAGAGGATTTCAGACAAAAGAGTGAATCTAAATGACTGTCATGATGCCTACCCCCGGGAATCCGGATCGAGTCCATCAGCCCCGGGAGCAGGCATCCAGATACTAATTAAAACCCCAACAGCCCCGGCTGGGGGCTGTTTGGATTCAGTCCTGGCGCCTTAGGTGCCAGGCTCATCATAGAAATCAGTCCTGGCGCCATAGGCGCCATGCTATTAGACTTTACTTACCTTATGCAGACCATGCTGCAAATGAGTCCAAGCCAACGCGAGGCCTGGATGGGACTATTTTATTACAGGGACTATTTTTCACTCGGGTGTGGTTCTGGGGAACTTCTTACCTGGGACTACTTTGCAGGCTATTTAAACCACGCCCGAACAGCAGCTCATGCTTCGTGTTATTCTGCATCCAGCAGCGTAACGCTCACCTTGTCTGCAAGTCAGCATCCAGTCTTCTGCCACGCCTGCCTCGAATCCGGAGCTCCTAGACAAAAGGAAAAGAAAGGAAAAGAGGTTAGATCACGGACATTATTTGATTCCTTACCTGATTCCGGACCCAGCACATCTCCAAGCCTGGAAAGGACATTATTTCAGCACGCGTCGCTTCGCCAGCAGCAGCGCCGCGTTATACTCACCAGTCCACCGCATCTTTCAACTCGGCGCTGCCTCCATCATTTCCTTCGTCGAAACCCAGCACCTGGGGGGAAAACAAAAGGAATAACAAGGTGAGCCAAGAAAACCGACAAAGACAATCTCTTTGCCACCATAGGCTTACCTGCTTTACCTCCGGCGGTATTATCCTTCAATTCGCCACATCTTTCTATGCCGCACCTATAAAGGGAAAGAAAACAGCAAGTTAAACTCATGCAACTTTTACCGGACAGTGTTTGGTAATACAGACTCTTACCTGAACGCCATCAGCTGCCTCCAGGCAATATTCTTTTGGCCCCAGCTGCAACCTAACGAGGGAATGGAACAAGAGTGAACATCGGACATATTGAACTCTTTGAACTTTATAGACACTGGAGTCAATATTCCTCCGGAACTCCTCCAATACCTTCAAACCAGTGAAGTAACTGGAATCTACGCGCCCCTGCATGCCATGCAGGATGGATAGCTCATCATTTAAAAACATAAGGTGAGGTTACCAAGAGGGGATATCGGAGGTGATTAGTGGGGAGAACGAGAACAGTTGGGGGGCGGGGCATCACTAAAGTCCATGGGTGGCTAAATCCCTTTCTCCACTTGCAGGAGAATACTTCTACAAGTCCAGCAGACAAGATTAGGCGGGCCAGTCCAGACTGTAATCTCTTCACTACGCATCAGGTTGGTGGAGACCGCAGCTGTCTGGGTCCGATCGACGCCCCTGTGGGAACCAGGTGAGCGTAACAATGACTTAGGAATACAGTTCACTGGAAAAGCCAATGGTAAAAGCATTGATTTTCTACATCTAACAATTTACGTAGAGGGGGGCCATCTACAGAGAAAAACCTATCAGAAAGAGACTGAGGTAAACTCAACACTCCATGCAACCAGTTGCCACTACCAGTCAGTAAAACCGAACATACCCACAGGGGAGTTCATCAGAGCGCGGAGGAACTCCAAAGATTCAACCATATTCCACAAGGAATGTGAACTGATAAAGACTAGATTCAGATTAAGAGGATACACAGAAAAATGCATTCAAGAAGCCTACAATAAAGCCAAGAAACTGACAAGGGAAAAAACCCTTACAACAAATCGAAATAGCAAAGCAATGGACAAGGACAACGTAATATTTATTACTACATATTGTAGCAACAATTATGAAATCAAAAGAATCTTAAAAAAGAATTGGCCCCTCCTGAAATTAGACCAATATTTTGAAAAATATGAGGATGACTACCCCAGTTAATTTACAGAAAAGATAAACGCTTAAGATGAATCTGAGCCCATTGTTACTCCCAGAACTACCAATTTCAGCCACTACAACCTGGTTACCAACCCCAATGGCAGGGTTCAGAAAATGTGGCACATGCACGCTATGCAATTACGCACTTGACAGCACCAAGATGTTCCAACATGCCAGAGGAACACAGATGAGAATTAAAAACAATATTAATTGTAAATCAAAATATGTAATGTATGCTATAATCTGTGTATGTAAGCATATATATATATGTATATATGTATATGTATATATATGTATATGTATATATATGTGTATGTATATATGTATGTGTATGTATATATATATGTATATATATCAGCCCCATCAAATGGAAAATAAGCAGGACTTAAAATGTGTAGGATTACAGAAAGTCGAAGTTGGGAGAAGACGAGGAAATAAAGAATGCTGAGACAAGCGGAGGCTTGTTTGATATGCAAATTACGATCAATTGAATTTGGACTCAACAAGGACAATGAAATGGTGCATTTTTTGTGAAAATATGTTGAAGTGCAGGACATTGGGTATTGGGACTTTAATGCCTGGAAACTATGAATATGTGAATGTGTTGACACGCAATGTGCCTTGACTAAAGTATGTAACAAAATGTTGTGGAAATAGACGTTACTTGTGACGTAGAATGAGATTTGGCACGGTAAAGTATGAATAGAAAATATGAATGTGTCAGACAACTTTAATTCATTTGTAGGTTGACTAGGGTGTGGAAATAGATAAAATACGGGTCAATTGATTGTGCTTTTTGGTAAGGAAACGCCACTATGAGACAGAATTAAGATTTGCTGCATTTCGTTTGCACTGAGGGAGCGCAAATGTGGGGCCGATCTATGCCCCTTTCAAGTGATTAACCATCTGCGCCAGCTGTGCATGTGTGGGAGATAGAGAACATGTAATGACCCATGAATAGACTGAATGTTTAAAGGAATGTTTCATATTAATGAATCTTATCACATATGAGAAGCGGTCCTGTTTTTGGGTACACATTTTTAAAATAGAATTTTTTTTTTTTAATAAACGTGGATAAATTCTGTAACCCTAAATTTTTCCTTACGGAACTCAGCAAACCAAAATAGCCATGACTAATACACAGTTATAACCGGGCACAAAGGAAGATTTTGAATATTAAGACATGGCAAGCCAAATAGTAGAGAATGGGATTACAGGCTCCAACAATGCAGTCAATTGTGAATTAAAGCCCAAAATATGGCGCCTGAGAAAGGATTAGGGAAAATAGAGGAAGGACTACCCTGAACCATGGCAACGTGAAGAAACTAGATACGTGGCAGGAGACACGGCCACTCGAACTTGGAAGCCGAGGCGAGTAGACTGTTTTGGGAATTTTCAGGTAAGCCCTAACGCTAAAGGGGATGAGCACTTTACACAACATTTACTACTAGAGGGTAACACAATAACATAGGGGCTTGGGAAGTGGTTATACTTAATTTTCATGTTCACGAAGGGAACGTTTCTTTTTAAAAAAACAATGTATTCGCGATTTACAAATGCAATACGACACGAACATGTGAGAAGTAGAACGCAATAGTAAAAGCACAAATAATGCAAGTTGAATGTGGTATTTTTGATCCTGTCGAACACAAATGGAATTTTGATAATATGTATTTAAGAACGTTGCTGCCAACATTGACAGTTAGTCTAGTTATTTTGTTTTGAGGTACGGGACACAAATTGCAAAGGTAGATTCATTGCTTGACTGCGATATTTGGATTGACTGTTAAATAGATGAATATGTTACAGGTGGGATTTAAACCCGTAAAACATTTTGGATGTTTTGAACAAGCTTACAAGTATGAACTGGGAATTGATACTCATGGTAAGACCGAAGTATGAATATTTTTGGGGTGAGATTTAAAAGTGGCACTAAACCGTTGTTCTGGGAAAAAATAACTATTGGGAGCTGATACACTATTGGTGATGAATCACAATCTTAGAATACGGGCAACGACAAGATTGGAGTTGAATAACAATGACTGTAGCACATGATGTGAACATACCGCTTGTAATGCAACTCATCAATGCTCATATTTTCTTTTTGTCTTTTTTACTGAATTTCGTAACTCGAAACATTCTTAATGTACTCCAATTTGTCAATGCTTATAATGTCTTTTTGTTTCTCTTGTTCACTCTTTAACCCTACTGATCCTACCTACCACCCCTCCTCATTATCTGTCTATTATGTTTATGACCTTACTCACTGTTTTCCATATAATAATAATATTATGTTCGATGTAATGTGTACGAAGAGTTGACAAGGATATTTGCCCTGATTTGAGAAAGGCACATGAAGTGCAGAAACACGTGTAATCAATAGGGCACATTTTTCTCCCTCGGGAGATATACCTTACCTTAAGAATATCAAAATAAAAAAGAATTCTGACAACAAAGTAACAAGTGTGGAGCGGCTACTTTTGTGAAGGTACTACCTATCTTTGCCAGACATTTGTGATGTCATCTTTGATGTCCTGGGTGTTAGGATTAGCAGTGCACAGTGGTGGGGAGAGTTATGGTTGCTTAGCCTACCATAACTGGCGAATTTCAGGGGGTTTTCAGTTTTACTTCAAACCATAACGTCCCATTTATAAAGTTTTTTTTTACTGAATTTCACAGGTTTTTATTAGGGCAACTTAACCATAATGTCCCTTTAACAAAGTTTTTTTTACTGCATTTCACAGGTTTTTAGTAGGGCAACTTAACCATAACGTCCCTTTAACAAAGTTTTTTTACTGACTATACACTTTCATCATGTGAATTTGGGAGATATGTACTATAATTCCATTACTTTATATACATGTAACATAGAACATACTGAACTCGCTCGCTAATGATAATTGAAGGGCACTGACTGAGCGCCTGTCCGCGGACGGGTGCGGACGAGATCAACACTACCCAAACACTCAGGGGGTATCTGAAATTGTTCTATCATGCCATATGAAAAATGCACAAGTTTAAAAAGCAGCACATAAACACATTATAAGTAGTAATGAATAACCATTCGAACCTACACATCTCACATATTATCCATTCATTTAATTACCATGTAGAATGAAATGGATTATACCATAACAAAAAAAGATATGCCTCCAACGTAATTACCTCACAGAAACTGTGCAGCTAGGAGCGACAGCAGACGAACACAACACAACACAACAAATACAAATTACAACAAAATAGTAAGTGAACTTCATTTTTCTTATATGTGTGTATACTTTTTGTATGAGATGCAGAACAAATAATGTATTTCTGTTGTTTTGACACAGAAATGTGCAGTACTTTGGAGTGGCTGGAGGAGAATTCTCTGCATGGCGAAATGTCGGGTGATCGCGATAATAATGGTACACACTTCTCTGCGTAAGCAAATTAATAGTCAGTACTTTATGGGCACTTAACATATATATGTTTAGTTTTAACAGACCAGGTAAAAATTGAAGAAAGTTCACCAAAAGAGACAGTGCAAGACACTCTGAAACGCATAGAAGACAAAGTGGACATGCTAAAAGAGAATTTTAATGGGTTAAGGCAATTTGTAGAGGACCATGTGAAAGGAAACATCAGATAACACTGTCCCACCTGTACCTGTCCCCCTTCTCCATTTCCCAGTGAACTAACCCCAAACCCTCAAGAACAACAAACGTTTTGAAGAAACTTCCATCCCTTCATCCCCTCACAACCAGCCTGTGGAAACCCCTAATTCCCCTATATTTGTTTCAGTGTCTGCTTCCCCCTCTCTCTCTTAATTGTTGTATGTGTGTTTAATAAAAAAAATGTTATGTTAGTTTTAGTGGAATTGTTTGGGTATAATTCTTTTTTTTTTTTAAAAAGAGTTAAAATGTCTGCAGACAGCGCGCCTGTTCGGTCTGTCCGTAATTAATCAAATATAGATGTTCTAAGGACAATACACCTACCCTTACCAATGGCAACCAAGATGGAACTGTTCTTAGAACACACCAGCTGTCCAAGATGTCCGTAAATCAACAGAATGGGGGCGTCCTAAGGACATTTAACCTCTCTGTACTGTTCACAACCAAGATGAAACTGTTCTTAGAACACACCAGCTGTCCAAGATGTCCGTAAATCAACAGAATGGGGGCGTCCTAAGGACATTTAACCTCTCTGTACTGTTCACAACCAAGATGAAACTGTTCTTAGAACACACCAGGTGTCCGGGATGTCCGTAAATGAACAAAATGGCAGTGTCCTGAGGACACTACACCTGTCTGTACCGTCCGCAGCCAAGATGGAACTGTCCGTAGAACAGGCGCGGTGTCCGGCATGTCCATAGTCAAACAAAATGGAGGTGTCCTAAGGACACTGTACCTGGCCGTACAGTCAGCACAACATCTACGCACATGCGCACCACACCCGTAAGTCTTGCGAACATTATGCCTGTCCGTAACTGTGCGTCTCACTTGTGTCGCACTTTTAATTAGTTTCAGGACCCGAACACTGTCCGTAGAACACCCGCGCACATGCGCACACCGTTCCTGTGCATTTGGTGTCCTGCAGGCACCCATTTCCTTTGTGGATGTGTTCACGACGTCATCATGTGACCCCACCCCCGCTGAGCGTGTGTCCTAATTTGCACACTTAGTCCGCTTCCGCAACATTTCAAAATAACTTTACAAATTATTTTACAATACAAAATCACCATTTCACATGTCCCATGCAATGGCCCTAGCTTTCAACATATTGTTTGGAACTTTTTCAATGCTTTTGAGTGATCGATATGGCTACGAGGCGCACCCCTTCGCCCCTATAAAAGGCCACACCCCTGAGCTCATCTTCATTGTATTTCTGGCGATTGTAGATTCAGTTTTGCTGCCGTTAGTGCTGTAGCTGACATTATCTCATCAACCCTAATGGCATCCATGGCTGCTGTTGCTACATCAGCCTCAGCACCACCTCCAAACCCTCCACCGCCACCACCTCCCCAAGGGCCTGCAGAGGAAAATACACGTGAGGATGTAGAGAGTGAGGAAGAAGAGGATGAAGAGAATGAGGTGGAGGAACTCCCTACTACCAGCACTCGCTGGGAGTTGTGGGTGTGGCGGTTGTTTACCGTTTTTGGTAACGTACCAAAAGTACGTGCGAACCTGGTCACCTGTAAGCAGTGCAAGATGGTGCTGAGTCGTGGGAGACCTGGTGCATACAGCTTTGGTACGACAACCATGAAGCGACACATAACTTCGTTCCACGGTGCGGACATTCGCAAGGTGGTACCATGTAAAGAACGTAATAGGTTGAGTCCCTCCACAGCATCCTCCGTGTCCGATCATCTCACCACAAGAGACAATCCTGTGGGAGAGCGCATCCCTCCAGCTGCCTCACAGGCCATTCGCGATGCTGTTGACCCTGACCTTTCGAGGGTCACAATATTGTGTATGTACTGCGACGCAGTACTCTGCAGGGGGGAGAGTCTTCGAAGTGCTTTCGAGACTACGGTCACGGAGCACCAGAAGAACTGCTACCTACCTAAATAAGGGCCACCCTACATCTTTCTCTCTCCACCTGTCCTTTCTTATCCCCGTGGTTGGTGTCCCTTCCTTACCCTCCTTTCACCTCCTCTCCTTGTGTGTCGTGTGTAAAAAAAATCAAAAAAATATAAAACAAAAATAAAAAAATAGGCTCTTTTCAGAGACGCCTTTCTCAGTTTAAAAATGGAACTATTAAGTAAATAGTGTAGGCCCTCGCGCATTTTTCAAAAAGTCAGCGGACAGTCCTAGGACGCACAAAATTTTAGGGTGCAACCGTAGCAAAACCAATACACGTTTCTCTGGGAGTAAGTGGTGGCTCTGAAAAGAGCCTTTTGGTGGTGTTTTGTGTGTTTAAAAAACTTGGATTCGTCAAAATGTAATACAAAATAGGTGACTATGAATCCAATGCTCGCAATGCATTTTGTACATTTCAAAGAAAAATCTGATTGCTAGCATATGTAAGATGGACTCCATATCTGCGAAAAAATGAATGTGCTACGAAACAAAATATTTTTATTTTGAAAGAGGACATGCCAACATCTCTTAGAAAGGCACAAACAGCCTTATTGACATTACTCCTCACTTTCTCCATTTGTGGACCAAATAAAGCAGAACGCAGCGACATTTGTCTTTGTGCAATACGAGAAAAAATTACTTGGCAATTTGGAAACATGTCCATGACCTTCGCAAGTCCTTCCTTCATTGCAAATTGCAAAGAAATTCCAGAGACATGCCCTAAACTGTTTCCTCCACAATGAATGATAATTATATCAGGATGACGCTCTGTCTGTAAAGTAGCACAGAGAGGTACCAAGTCCAGCCACTTCATTCCACGCACTCCATGACAGTGCACTTCCACATGAGGGAATCCAAGATCTGCAGATATACCGCAACGTTCTGCATGCACCTACAACCAATGTATCCATGAGTCTCCCAAAATCCAGATAATCTGCTTTCGAGCACACACAACCATAGCTGTCTGTTCACCTCTCAGGAAAAAGACGTTCTCACTAAATCTCTCCATTCAGAACACACCCACTGAACTTTACTGACCAATCCCTAGGTTCGCTCATTCTCATTTGCATGCCTCTCCACCCCAGAATACCTGTATGTAATACGCACTGCCTGCAGACTACCACCATGTCCGTGGACATGTAGAGGATCTGAGCGTGACGACTGTACATTTATATAGTATTCCCTTTTTCCCCTTTAAGGTGGGCTCTGAAAAGAGCCTTTTTTTTGTTTTTTTTGCAGATGCCCGACACACCTGTTATTTTGTATTTTTTGGGGGGATTTTTCTTCTTAGTTTACTCCTACAATCATCACATAACCTTCTCCAAAGCAAGCCTTACATTCCAAAAGAACATGGCATTTCCCAAAAAGATAAAGAAACACCACCTGCTTCAAAATAAGCCGCATTACTGGAAACGTTCTCATGGCTGCAGAAAAACATACCAGCTCTTAACATGAAAGCACGCATGCTGCGATTGATGGCACACCTACCAATACTTTGATCAGGACAAAAAACAGAACTGTTGTCCAATTTTGCTCTAGGGAGTAAGCCAGAAAAAATTACTTTCGCAGTTGGAAAGATGTTAATGAATGTTTGAACCAACTGTTCCAAATCTCCCAACAAAGTAGGTGAACTCACGTAGCCCAAATGCAAAGCACCATAGTGCAAAACTACTACATGGGGACTGGTCATCCTACGCATATCTCTGCAAACTTGGAGATTTGCCACTACATTGCAATCAGTCGCAGCGCTCCACACCACCTCCACTCCTCTGACATTGAAATTGTTTGCCACATGCCTACGATTCTGAATAGTGCTGTAAACCATGGACAAAAATATCTCCGAGCACCAACACCCTGACTGTCTCCACCTCTGCCATCTTCACTACACAAAGTCTCTTTCTACACAAATCAACAATGTCAACATCTGATTGGCTGATGCCTACAGTCCCCTTTCCATGCTGGATTTGCTGTAAAAGCCTGTATGTGGCACGCCCCATCCGCGGACAAGCACGGTGTCCGTGCGGCACGTAACTCTTAGCCAGTCCTTCTACCCTTTCCACATCACTCGCGAATCCATTCCCTCATTGGACACAGCTAAGCAGTCACACAACCATCCACCAATCACATCCAAGACCTCTACATCTAACTCCGTCATCAGAGTTCCGCACTTCAAATGTACTGTTGATCACTCTGAATACAAGTCTCATATCATTGCAAAGCACCTACTACAACAACTACTGTGCAAGTGTCGCAGATTTCTACTTACAGCTCCATGCATACCCCCATGCATGATTACAAAGTACAGGTATGCACATTTTATTCAGAGTACATGTGCAACTCTTATGATTCAATTTAAACAAATTAATGCCACTAAATCGGCATAGCCAATACATAAATACCACTCTCCCGCTTTAAGCGCGCGACTTCCGATTTTTCATTGAAAAATCACACTACTTCTTACTATCTCCCGCATAACCTATACATACGTACCAACCCTCCCGATTTACGCGCAAAACTCGTTTTTCCATTAAAAAATGTCACAATTTTTTACTGTCTTCTGCCTAAATTAATGCTACTTCCAATGCGATCGTATGAGAAAAATAAACGTTCCCGATTGCTGTGGTGACATATCCCTCTCAGGTACTCCCGATTTTTCGCATTCCTACTTATAATATGAAAGTATTCAAATTTTTCCCATCTACTATAATGACCTATCACTTCCAAACCTCTCTGCTATGTACAACACAGCTGAAACAAAACCAAGGGAATATCATGAACTGAAAATTGTACTCATTTGCGAAGCAGTTGCAACTAACATACTGCAAATAACATACAAAGGCTGCACATAGTGAAATGAAAGCACGCACACACTGTGTTGAGATATCAAACGAGAATACTCCCACGAAAGCTGAAAAATGAACGTGTACATTAACATCACTGCTTTAAACACACAAAATAACGAACTTCTTCCTTTTACAATTGCAGTGAAAACCACTCTCCTGAAAATCAACAGCGTCTACACTGCAAACAACATATCCGAAGAAACCTGGTCATTCCACAAAAAAAGTAAGTACAGTACTACCTTTATATTCTTACTGTTTCTGAAAGAGACTGTGTGGGTTATTTATGTAATTTGCGCACCAAAAAAACCATCGATTTCTGAACCATTCTACCCACAAATCCTCATTTATTAAACAAAGATTAAGAGGCAGAATGGCACACAAATCCCTGTGTTTTTGGAACACAAATAACTTACTCAAGCCTTAGAATGATAGTACTAGAAAACAAATAGCTGTTTTAATTTTATACCATTATGTTTACTATTAATGCTTCTCCTCACCACTAGCTCACTTTCTACTCTCATCTGAAGCACAGTGTAGTAATATACAAACAGAAAAATAGCCTTCCCAACTCATTGTAACTGCCCAATGCACGTTCACACACCACCACAAACATCTTCCCCATCAAACTCATACACGCATGCACACAGCACACATACATTGTAAAACAGACAAACCCATATCTTCTTTTTTTTCAACAGACCCCAAAGAATGCCTACCAAAAAGCAAGTCCGTAGAAAGGAACGCAGAAATAGAGCAAATAAAAATAAAGGTGTCCAAAGTAAGCATCCATCTCTACCAGAGTTTGTACAAAACGTTGAAACAAAACAGCTAATACAGTCATTTAGCGAAACAAAGGAAGCTTCAACTACAGAAACTTTGCCTCCTCTATCAAAATGTGGCACGAAACAGAAAATGCTTTACAAGAATTTGGCTACCAATACTGCTAACAATGCTCCTATAAATCCTGATATACTAGCAAGAAACCATAGTAAAAAAAAGTATTTTAGCAAAAATGTTCCGCCACAGAATCCTTCAGAATCGAATAAGAAGAGGAGCGAAATCATCCTCAACCCTTAAAACCTACCGTAGAAAATGAATCCTACAAGCTCTCATAGACAGTGCACTCCTTCTCAAAAAGAGTTTATTTATTTTAGTGTTCAATAGGATGAAACCACTAACAAAACTAAGTACTAAACTACAAAAGAAACTTCTCAATAAATGGAATGTCAACAAAAATAACTTCTTAAATATTTGTGGAGGTGAATGGAGTCATACAACGACCACAGAACCATATTTTAATGAAGAAGCATACAAACAAAATCAAACAAACAAAATTGCCATCCATAGCAGTGGACGAGGATATGAAAAAATCAATACCATCATGGAACAGGAAACACTGCTTACAAAAGTATCCCCAGAAACTCAGAATTACCTCTCCATTCGACTGAACCAGACCGTCCAGTATACAAATGGCCATGCACGTCAATGTGTAACATTCCTAACAAATCTTTCAAATCTTTACGCCACTTCCTCAATCAGTATGTGAAAGGTAAAGACAAAATGAAAATGAAAGAGCTGTAAAATATGGATACCTGTCCAGTGCGCAAATGCACAGGACTACAAGGACATTCATTAGCCTGCATTTCAGGACCTATTTGCAAAAGTACCTTCCATGATATCAAAATGATATCAACCCATCATTCAAATGTAAGAAATCTAGTGTATAAACTGTACTATGCTAAACGTCCAGCTTTAGAACTAGCCAATTTAAATAAGACTTTTCTGCATGGTACACCCAAATACCTACAAGAAGAAATCGACCGTATCCAGAGAAAATATTTTGGAAGTGAAAGCCACTTACAAAATGCAATAGTTTTAGAACAGACTAGCAACAATTCTGCACATGGCAACCTTCTATTACACACATACACAAAAGAAATACTAACATTTAAAAGTACATCCCCTGAAGTACAAAACCATGTGTGTGTGTGTGTGTTGCTGCAGAACTTTTTTACAAAAGTAACACAAAAACTATAGACGTAACATACAAAATAGAAGACAATGAAGATTCCAAATGGTTTGAATTAGCTCTCTACCTTTTAGCAGAAAAGAAATACGAAATAAGAGAACCCCTAATATGTTGCAGTTAGTGCACTACAAAACTTGACAACAACCAAACTCCTTCACGTGCTATCACAAATAATATGGAATTATTCCTACTGCCAAAACCCCTGCAACAACTCAATTTGTATGAGAGCATCATAATTCAAACAGTATACCCCTTTCAAGCAATAATATGCCTTCAAATAAAAACAGCAAAATTACCTCCCTCTGAATTGGTTAAAGGTATTTGTGTCAAAGAAGTTTATTTCCCATTAGATCTGACAGAAAATGTGCACACTCTAGGAGTGCAACGTCCAATAGAGTATTCTTTAATTGTCTTAGTAAATGGTGTACCAACAAAAGACAAAAAAATGTGACAACAACTTGTGGACTTACATAAAGTTAGACAAGCCTTGCAATATCTGAAAGACAATAATGAATACTACAAAGAAATAAATATTGAAGAAAGCTTAAGGGAAACAACTGAAATAATTCAAGAGTCATCAGAAACTGGTCAATTTGAACTTCTGGATCCTGCTGCAGTATCCACTCTTTTGGACCATTATACAATTCATCCATTGCACTCTAATGAGAGCATAGATGATGTACAAGAAACTTACCAAATGCGACAAACCAAAGGGTCACCAATGAGCATATGGGAAAAAGTATAGAAGCACATGCTTTTCCACTGCTATTTCCTACTAGCAAAGGAGCAAGATACAATGATAGATCCACTCAGATAACAGCATCAGAATACCGCTCCTTACGAATGTATTCTGAAGATCCCAGATTTCGACAAAATGTGGAATGCATTTTCCACCTACTCTTTGAAAGTGAACTAGCAACCCTATGTTACGGAGTTGCACACATATTGAAATCTGGAACCCACTTTCAAAATATGTCAGCAATGCAATTAATACAAAAAGTGCAAGAAAAAGATGAGGTTTTACAATCAAGCATAACAAATCTGTTTGCAAACATGCGAGGTACGAAAGAATACTGGTTCCGACGGCACGGAGATGTACGTTGTATGATCAGAAACCTTGGACCACCCACTTGGTTTGTTACATTAAGTTGTGAAGAATATGCATGGGAAGATTCACATGATTTCCTACGCATATCAAACAACAACAAAACCAACATAGATATACTAACACCTTGAGAACTTTGCTCTCTAGATCCGGTTAATGTTTGAAGATATTTCCACCATCGTTTCATTGCTATGCTACACTTTATTTGTAATAAAACTGTTCCTCCACTCGGAGAAGTGCAACACTTCTTCTGGAGAAAAGAATACCAAGCCAGAGGAGCACCACATATCCACATGCTTTTATGGATTAAAGGTGCACCTAAATTTGGTCAGAATAGTGATGCCAGTGTTTTGCAGTTCATCCAAAAATATGTCACTTGTGAAATCCCTTCACAAAGAACACATAGTGACCTTCATGGACAGATTGTACAATTTCAAAGACACAAATGTGGCAAATATTGTCGTCGCAAATACAAAAGCAAAGGGAAATACTAAACCAAATGACGCTTTAGTTTCCCTAGACCAGTTACAGAAACAGGAGAAGTGAACAACTTTATATCTTCAGTTCGACATAGTGTTAAAGGTAAATCACCTAAGAACACGTATTACATAAAAAGAACAGAAGAATCAAAATATATCAATGATCACAATGCAATCATTGCCCTCTTATGGAATGCAAACATAGATGTGCAGTACATTGCAGATAATTCCACTGCAGTTGCACGATATGTTACAGCCTACTTAACAAAAGCAGAAAAACAGAGCTTCAAGACTTCTGGAATGACCTATCATCAGACAAAACACTATCTCAGAAATTGTACAGCAGAGGCATAAAAATGCTCTCTCATGGAGAATGTGGCGCCTATGAAGCTGCAGATCGTTTAACCGGTACTGCTTTGTATGGAAAATCTGAAAATATAGTATGGCTAAGTCATGGTCCTGCTAAATCTAGAAAAAGAGTTCTCAAATCATATAAGGACATAGAAACAATTGCCAAAAATGATCCAAACAGCAAAGACATCTTAAAAAACAATCTACTAGACACATATTACCCGAACAGGAGTACCACTTTGGAAACCATGTGTCTATACCACATAGCCCAAAACCTTGCAAAAATAATATAAAACCTCATGAAAGCAAAGGTAGATATAGAGTGACAGATTGTGAAGGCAGCTTATTGAAACTTACCAAACAAAGCTTAATTAATCATGTCAAATTGTCATTCAAAACTCCTCAACAGAAAGAACTATATTACATGTCCCTGCTACAACTTTTTAAACCATGGAGAAAAGAGGAAGAGAGACTAGATAACTATGGCTGCTATGAAGATGCTTTCAAAGCAAATGAAAGCGCTATCACTGATGTGAACTTTACGCAGTACAAAACAATGTTGCACAATGAACAGCAACACGAAGAAGAACTCCAGGCCCAACTAGATAAGGACACTTCTGACAGTAGTCAACCTTCTGTAACAGGAAGTCAAGAACCACCAGGACAGCCACTAATAGCAAATGAGGCAGAATTAGCTATGACAGAAGTGGAAAACACCATGTGTCACTATGAAGAAGATATAGAAGACTTAACTGTACTACAATCAAAACTTAACAAAGATCAGCGCACCATTTTTGAAGAAGTAACAAAAGAAATTGCACATGGTGTACAACACGAAAATAAAGAATGTTCCTGCCAAAATTGCAAACCTATACTGCTGTACATCAGTGGTGAAGCTGGTTCAGGAAGAACATTCTTAATCAAAATCATCAGCAAGTTCCTTGGTTTAGCTGCCTACAACATAGGTGGTGTCACTTTACACCGATTACTACTCCTTCCAGTAGAGCACCAAAACAAATTAGACTATTACAAACTTTCTGCAGAAGCTGCAATGGAACTATGCAGAGTATTAAAACAAATGAAAATGCTACTAATAGATGAAGTGAGCATGGTCTTCAACTTAATGTTGGCCTTGATGCACCTCAGATTGCAAGAAGTACTTAAAACAAACTACGAGGAACTCTTTGCAGGAAAACACATTATCGTTTTCGGAGATCTTCTACATTTGACACCAGTGAAAGGTGAACCTATTTTTTAAACTTTAGGACACAAACTCTGCCATAAAACTGTTGGCAGCATAGGAAATGTCAACCTTTGGCAACATTTCCAATACAGAGAATTATCAGAAAACATGCGGCAATCTGCAGATCTCACTTATGCCAACATCTTAAAAAGTATTAGAGTTGGTGTACTTTCTCAAGAAGCACAGGCAATATTGAAAAACCGGCACATTCATGAGCTTTATGGCGATAATGCATCTGCTATTGATGTTATGGAACAATTAGCGCACATAAATGTCAATTGTATGACCTTAATGCCAACTCTTGCAAGCTGTTTCAAATTCAATTAAACATTGAATAAAGAAATGCAACCAATAATAGAAATTACAGCCACAGACAAACTAGACATACATGGTATGACACTACCCATGTGCGAGCAAGCCACAACAAGACTAAATAGCTTAGAAAATTCAATCTCCAACACAGCTTGGTTGGAAAAAATATTAAAATTATCCTTAAATTGTAGCGTAATGCTTAAACGGAACCTTGAGTGGAGCAAGGGCTAGTTAATGGGGCACTGGGTACAGTTGTTAGCTTTCAAGCATACCCACGTGACAACAACATACAGTTTGTCAATATTCGCCTTGACAAACTTTCAGAAGTGAAAAGGATAGGGCGCTCAACTGCTCGATTCCTTCTCTTCAAAGACATGTATGTACGTAGAGAACATTTTTCTCTAACTCTTGCATATGCAGTCACCATTCATAAATCCCAAGGTCATACCCTGGACAAAGCATTGATAGATATAGGAAACACAGTCTTTAAAGAAAGCATGAGCTACGTAGCGCTATCACGCTTACGTACACTTGACGGTCTATTTCTAATGAACTTTGATGCAAGTAAAGTGAACGCAGATATTCCTTGCATTTTAGAATACAATAGACTGCGTTCACTGTACACCCCACATCTGAACCAATATCCTGTTCCAGAAAAAGTAAAACACGGTAAAAGAAAACTAAATCAAACAGAAATGCAACAGAATTGGATAGCAAATCCTTCAAAGAAAACAAAAGAAGCTAAAGGTTCATCAAGTACCATAAGCAAAGAAGAACCTATTAGGGAAAGTAAACCAGGTACTTCTTCAAAGAAGGAACAGAAAGGCTGAAAAATGCACTCAGATACAGAACTAGCTGGTCCATTCAAATTTTTAAATGAAACTGGTGTAAGTTGCTATGCTAATGTAGCAATGAATAGTCTATTTCAATTGACACCAATTATTAACAATATTTACTTACAAAGTACAGACCAATTGTGTTTGCAAATGTTAGTCCTGCATAGAAGTGCAACAAACAACCCTGACAACACGTACAGTGTTCACGGAATAAGACAAGAATTGGACTACTGTGCTGGAATGGTGAGATTCACTATAAACACACAAGAAGATCCACAATAATGTCTAATGTACTTACTACAAGTACTGGAAAACAAAAGCATACCTATAATGAAAATGATTTCATACATGTGGAAAAATACATGCACTTTCTGTAGCAATGTGATACAGGAACAAATTCCCAATGAGTGATTTGTGTACATATCCATACCTAGTTGTGAATCCATTCCATTTCAGCAACTTGTACAGAATGCAAACCATGGCAGATTGTGTACTATATGCAATTCAGACAATCGCTCCACCTTACTGATACAAACACATAGTTAACTACTTAATACTTATGCTTCTACGTTATAATGCAGACGGTACCAAAAACAACTGCAAGCTGACTGGATTCACACATGGTCAAGTGTCACTTGGAAAGAACACCTTTACAACAATAGGTATAATCTACCATGCAGGAGCTACAACCAATGCTGGTCACTACACTGCTTACATTAAAAAGAAATGTGGATGGTTGGAATGTAATGATAGCACCATTACTCTAGAGCAGAGATTGCCAGCAAATCTCACAAATGCATATTTAATCTTCTTAAAGCCAAAATTTAATAACTAATGTGTACGTCAACATTAACAAAGAAATTAAGAGAAAGACTACAAACAGTTAGAATACGCCAACAGGTATCTAACTGCCCAATAGTGTATAACAATGACACAGATGATTGACTATCACAAATCCGTAACCATAAATGCACAGTTAGAATACGCCAACAGGTATCTAACTTTTACTAAAAATCAGCAGCAAGGCAACAAAGATAACATTAATCAGAAAGAAAAAGGAAACGCTCAAAGAAAACAAAGAAATAGTGTGTAGCATAGCAAATAAAAGTTTTTTGTTAAAACGTTTTTTGTTAATCCAACAAGGATTTGTTTCCCCCAGACCCAATGATTTGAATAACAAACACAGAAACTGAGCAAAATGCACAGTACACTGGTTTGTAAACTAAATATGAGGGTAAAAAAAAAGCTAAACTGTCTATTATACAATGTAATAAGTCTTCATAAAATGCAAACACTAACATGCTTTTTTCTTTTATCACAGAAATTAAAAAAGGATAGTTCCGCCAACTACTAAAGGCATGTAAGACATAAATGGATTCTGAATAAAGTAAACAGTAAGTATATTACAGTCATCTCATACATATGCAAATGTACACGTTTAATCTATGGCACTAATATGCTGCAGCGGCTGTAGGCTAGCCCTAGCATCTTCGTTGTATAACCTACCACCTACACCCTACGGCCAAGCCACCAAGACTATAAGTCCTATTCACAAGCATCGCTGCATAGCAAAAGCGTGGGGCTTGTAGTTAGACTACTTATAAGTTTACTCTTGGGTGCAGCCATGCACGCAAGACGCAAGGACATGCACACAACTACCGCACCACACTACACCTATTTTCACTTATAAACTCACTGCTTATGACTTCAGTCTTGGGTGCATGGGCTTTGGCCATGCCCTCCCCACAACCACCTGAATGATGTTTTACAGTACGAGTGTACGTATATCTGCGATATGTAGCAGTAGTTGTGGCCACAGGCTACAGACTCGCGTGTGAGGCCATAGATTTTTCAATGTAGGGGTATGCAGTATATAAAATCCATAGTGGCTTAAATCTCCAGTGCTTATAACTTTGTTCTTGGGTGCATGGCCTTCGGCCATGCACCCAACACTGCACACACTCCCCACAACGAGCTAATCGATACTCAATACTACAGATGTAGCCAAGGCTGTGACATGCTGCTGTGGTTGTGGCCAGGGTCTAGAGTCTTGGAAGTATGGCTGTCGGCCTACGGCCGACGGCCATGCATCCAAGACTGTAGGCCCTGGCCACAACCACCGCAGCATGTCACAGCCGTGGTGGCGTTTGAATGAATGGCGTATGCATAGGAAAAAGTACTCAATTTCATGTACTCAATTTCAATGTTCGCTAACAGCACGCATGTCCTTAGAAGAGTTTCACGTTCCCTGTACAGAGAACGGACTGGAATATTACCCTTATTAGACCCCTCATTGTCTGTACGTACAAACATCCCGAACAAGTCGGCCATACAAAGTACATCAGGAACACCTACCGCCACTACAAAAGCAGTTTTTCACCCATCTCTTACTGTCTAAACCTCCCCAAGCACTTTGACACAGCAAAATAGGTTTCAAAATAGGGTATTGCCGCTGCTACCCGCTCTGCGGTCGACGGATCCAAGATGTCGGGCACACCCAAACAATCTGACGCAGAACATGTCTCGCTGCAGCCAATCGGCAGAGACGCCGCGTGTCCGCGAGCATGACGCCAGCCCCTTAGCCAATCGGTGTCTTGTCCGTGGACCGAACAGGGAAATGTGACCGCGACGGACATAGATATCACTAATTTTTTAAGCCCTACTTTTTGGTCGTTTTTAAAACAACACGCAAGGTCACCAAATTTACAAAAGCACTCTTTCGGGTTCAAGCCGCTTCTCCTGCCGCAAATCTTGTGAAAATCCGTCCAGCGGTTTGCCTGTAGCCATGCGCAAAGTTTTTCCTCCATTCACTCTATGGGAAAAACAGAAGTTTTGGGACCCCCCCTATATCTTTGCCCCCCCTGGAACAAACCTCACCAAACTTTGCAAAATAATTCAGAGTGCCCCATATACTTTGTTTTACAAAGCTTCGTAAAGATTCGTCCAGGGGGAGCGAAGTTATAAGCCGCCCAAAAAGTGCTCTTCCTATAGAAACAGCAACTTAACCATAACTACACAGCCACTACCGTGGCCGTGTAATATATATATATATATATATGTATATATATATATATATATGGAGAGAGATAGAGATATACATATGGGGCTGATTTACTGCGCTAAAAAATAGTGTAAATTACACTTACTCCAAAAATGGCTTATGTTCTACTTACACTATTTTTTTGAGCTTAGTATATCAGCCCAATACAAATATGTTGGGTTGATTTACTAAGCTAAAAAAATAGTGTAAGATACCGATGCACAAAAAAATGGCTTTAGTCCAACTTAAACAATTTTTTGAGTTTAGTAAATTTAGTCTTACATAAACTACTTATTTAGCTTAGTAAATCAGCCCATATATATGTTCACTGAAAAAACATTACTTAAGAGAGTGGTAGGGTGATCAGATTTATCGCAACAAAGCCTTGAAATTTAGCTGGTGTGGGAAGTGAGCACCATCTTAACTCGCCGCTCCTTCCCCCCGTTGATGTCCCCATGATGTCATTTTAAATGTCATGTGAATCCCCTCTATGATATCATGTATGTCCTCGTGGGCTTTGCAACAGAGCAGATGGTGTGTTAAGGTGGTGATCACTTCCCACACCAGCTGAATTTAGAGGGTTTTGTTTTGATACATCTGATCACCTTAACTCTCTCATAACATAATTTTAGAAGAAGGCAGACCAGGAGCCCAGGCCTACCGTCCGAACCCCAAAAATCCATAGTGACCACAGGATCCTGTGCCCTTCCGCAATTCCCAGAGGACCACTGGCCATGGCTGATGGCCTCAGGGTCCACTGGCAATGGCCATGTCCATTGTATTCCACTGGCCCCCGGCCACATCCACTGTATTCCACTACCATGACCATCTGACTAAAATGCATAAGAGTCTTTAAAACCCTCTCGGTAGACCAAGTGTTACTGGCATAGGATCAATCCTAGAACGTTTATCTCAATATGCTGATAATTTTGTTTTTGAACAACACATCCCTAGCATGAGATCCTACATAAAAGACACTAAACATCTAATCAACATAGTTCAGAGCATTCCATTTGACTCAAATAATAATATGCTAATAACTGGTGATATCAAATCACTTAAGAGTCAAATCACTTTATACTAATATTCCGCAAGAGGAAGCTCTTGAGACAATTGAATCACATTTAGAAACCTGTCAGAGATTAACTGACCGTTCCAGAGACTCCATGTTGTGATGTACTCATTTTGCCTTAACCAAAGATTTGTTCAGATTTGACACCAAGCTATATGCCCAGATCAAAGGAACTGCAATGTGAAGCAGAATGACAGCAAGTGTGGCCAACATTTAAATTGGAAGATTTGAGGAGACACATTTGTATAGCATTGACAATCCATTCTTTCCCAAAACATTTTTCTGGAAACGTTATATTGATTTTGTTTTCATCATATGGCATGTCACTGCATCTACCGCAGAAGATTTCATTGGTTGGTTAAACACTAGAAATACAGAATTGAAATTGTGGTCACGGGGGGCGCTGTTGCCCCATCCTAGATGTATATTTTGGATTTGCTGCAATCTGAGCCTCCTCGTGCACCATAATGTGTCCTTCACAATCACTGTGTATTCATTACTTTATCGTCTGGGTAGGCACCTGCTGTCTGGAGAGCAACTTCATGCCCATGAGAAAATACTCCCTTGCAACAATGAATTGGACTCTGTTGGTATCCCTTTCCATCCTGACATTCGCTGCATGAACTTTTCTGCCCAATAGCGAAGATAAAATTAAACGGATACTATGGCCTTTAGCTAAACCACAATACTCTGAAACATTCAACACTGGCCAGCTCCAATATGGCCGTCCTCTTACTCCCTGCAGAAACTGACAATGCTACTTAATACAGTTCAACCTACATGATAAAACCAAGCCCCACCTAACTGCCCTTTTACCTTACAATATAGGTGTACTGACAAAAGTTTCCTCTAAAAACACCACATCTGCACGTTTGTATTTCTGCACAGCCTCCATCCTAACAACTCTCTGATGTGAGGCACAGGCACAACTATATGTATATTTTAATTACCCTGTGACATCACAAAACGACGTGACCACCAAATCACTATGCAGGTCTAAGGCCTTACTAAAATGTTTTCCGTAGCCTGTACTTGCACGCACTTTTGGGACACTGCCTCTCGCCCACTGCATTGCCATTTGCTGCTAAAATTTCCAGTGCTACACCAACGACACTCAACTCATTTTCAGGCTGCCCTCGGCCACCTCCTCTCCCTCTCTCATCTCGGATTGCCTAACTGCCATTCAAGATTGGTGTAGATCGGCAAACCTTCACCATCCTTTACCCTCACTCTCTGGCCGGACTCCCTTGGCTCTCCTCCTACCCCCATCTGCGAGGCTAAGAACCTCGGGGTCATCTTTGACTCCACACTTTCCTTCCCCACCCACATCTCTGATATCTCTAAAAAGTCAAACTTCTACTGCACCTCCTCAGAGGTACTCTGCCTTATCTCTCCTTCCCGCAGAAGCTCACTGTCTCCCAAGCTCTGGTTCTCTCTAGGTTGGACTATTGTAACAGCCTCTTTCTAAATCTACCTGCCTTTATTCTCCACCCTCTGCAACTAATCCAGAACAGGACTGCAAGACTTGTCCTTGGCCTCAAGCCCTGGGTTCGTATCTCTCCAGCTCTGAAATCTCTCCATTGGCTCCCGGTGGATGCAAGGATTAAATTCAAAACCCTCTGCATTGTCCACAAGGCTTTCTGGTACCTAGGTCCAAAATACCTTCAGCTATCCCTCCGCAAATGCTTCCCCTCTCAAGTTCTTCGCTCCCCTACCTCTAACTCCCTCAGGGTCAGTCGTTTGTCAAAGAAACAAGCTGGCGGTAGATCTCCATCTTCGGCTGGGGCCTCCCTCTGTAACAGCCTCCCTGCCACTCTAAAACTTGAGTAGAACCATCTCTAGTTCCGGAAGCACCTCAAGACCTTCCTCTTTGCTTCTGCCTTCGCCCCCCCCTCTCCCCTGCTGATCTGTTCTCTCTCGGCACTGTGCACCTGGCCACCCTCTGCCCTCCGGGCCCAGGTACCTGCTCACCCTGCCACCCCCCCCACTGCCTCCGGGCCACCCCTTGCACTGGGGTCTGTATCTGTACCCATACAGTCCCCCCTTTTTTCTTCCTGCACTTATCAGGCCTACCCTGTCTGCTGCCTTAAACCCAGCACTTGCCACTTGATGGCTGCACTACCACTGTTTGTTGCCTTTATCATGTATTCATGTATTATTATTTATCTGCTTCTCCTTTGCTCTGCACTTTCCACTTCTCCCTCCTGCCATGCACTTTTCCTCTCCCATGCACTTGCGTGTTCTCAATGTCACTGGGCCTAGTAAGATCGCTGTTTTGTTCTCCCCTGTTCCCCTCCCTTGCCTTGTCACGCTCTGAAACACTTGTGTACGAGCGCGATAGAAATAAAATATCAATTCAATTCATATGTACACTCCACCTTTGAGTTAGGGTATTAACTGATAATGCCGCCCTCTCCCTTTCTCCCTCGTCTTTCGGAATCCATATCGTACAAACCCCACGTAAACTGCCTGTGCTTGCCACATACTCCCACGATGTCCAAGCCAAGTCCAAGTTTATTGCTCTGCATTGTCCACAAGGCCTTCTGGGGCCGCAATACCTCCAACTCTCTCTTCCTAAATATCTTCCTTCTCAAGCTCTTTGCTCATCCGCCTCCAACTCCCTCAGCGTCAGTCACTTCTCCAAGCAACGAGTTGGTGGTAAATCTATTTCTTCGCCTCCCTGCCTCCCTGAAACTTGAGGAGAAGCACCTCAAGACCTTCCTCTTTGCTTCTGCTTTCTCTCCTCCTCTCCGCTGCGGAACTCCAGACTGAAACTGCACTGCTCACCTCGCTACCCTCCGATCCCGGGCCCAGGTCCCCTCCCCTACCAGCTGCATACCTGCACTGCCTCCCTGGCAACCCCCTGCACTTGGGGGCTGTTTCTGTATCCCTACAGTCTCCACCAGCTCTTGACACTCGATGGCACTTACCCCTGCACTTGCCACAAGCTAGCCACACTTTTACCTATTATTTTATTTATTCTTACTGTTGATCCCATGTATTGCACTGCCTCCTCCCTCTTGCCCACGCACCTTCCCTTTCCCCTCTCCCCTGCACTTGCGCGATCTCAATGTCACTGGCCTAGTAAGATTGTTGTCTTTGTCTTCCCTCTGTTCCCCCTTCCTTGCCTCGTCGCGCCTTGAAACACTTGTGTATAGGCGCGTTATAAATGCCATATCATATCATGAAACAACACCCACCATCGCCATAACAATCCACCCAATATTCTTTGCAATTTTTCATCGTCTGGAGGCGGGTTAGAGAGTGTCCCCGAGGGACCAATTGGATTACATATCTGAACCATGCAGTTCTCCTGTTCCCCCCTCCAGTGTTCTGTTTGCATATATTTCTGGACAGAGGCATGGCGCCCTGGAACCTTTTCGCTATGAGTGATATTATATATGGACCCTTAGTCCCGCCCCCCCTTACAACAACTCAACCCCATTTGGCACCCACAGAGAACAATGAGAGTCAAACACTTTTACCATCTTTGTTAACTAGATGAGCTCCCACCAAAATATTTTATCAAACCAGTCCTCTTCAACCACTCTGCTTGTGTCCTTTTCCATAGTCGCATGGAGTGTGTGCAGTACAATTATTGCTTGAGATAAGCTTCCGTTCTCTGTGTCGTTTGAGGGTGTGAATGTGCAGCAACTGCTTCCTATTTTTGCACACACTTCTCCTTTCATCACTGTAATCATATCTAATATGTAACTATTTTGCAGAGTGGTTAATCTAACTGCCCTCAACTCTTCCCTGAAGGCATTTAACCCCCTTTCCATGCCATTGGCCAGCTGCAGAAATTCATACCGGGTGATCTGCAGCTATTTGGCGTTTGCTGCAGTTTGCTGCTTTACTGAAAAAGCAAAACTCCCGAGGTATAGCTGCTAATCTGTGCGCAGATTCCTGTGACCAATAATTATTACTGTGCCTGTGCCTCTGTATGTTCAAGGACGTTTTGGTGCGTTTGTGATGCACATTTTGAAGAGCGGGATGTTTGAAAAATGGTCTGTGAGAGGCACTACATTCGCCCATACATCTCACTAAAAAACAGATCCCTTCTAGCTACGGCTTTGATTAACTCACGCCTTGATTATGGGTAAAAGCTTGCAGGTAGGGACGTCAAAGGCGAATCTTCAGGCCCTGCAAGTTGCTCAAAACGGGGCAGTCAGAGCTGTTTATGGTCTTACCAGGAGGGAACATGTTACAAGTGACAGACAAAGTCTTCACTGGCTCCCTATCAAACAATGTTTTACGCACAAGTTACTCTCTTTAACTAACAAGTGTTGTCATAGTGAAGCCCCGCAATACCTGACCAACCGTCTCACCGTCCTTCCACCTGGTCGATGTCTACACTCCTATTACTTCCTTAAACTCACCCAACCCAGCTATAATCTTAAAACTTTTGGCGGCTCCACATTCGACGTTCAGGCTCCAGCGTTCTGGAACAAACTTCTGTCTGGACTCAGGCAGGCCAACTCTATTCACGAGTTCAAGAAAAGTCTTAAAACTCACCTCTTTAATCTCGACCCAGACTAGGCGGCCCTTCTCACAGATCTGATCAGACTGGACCAGTTTCCTCTGCTCCACCCATCACTGTAACCTGCTCTGTTTGTCTTATTTTGTCTTTTGTGTGCTTTAAGTCCCATGGGCGAGTAGCGCTTTATAGAAATTACAAATAAATAAATAAGTGTGAGGGAATGCAGGGTAACCAGTGAACACAGTCCACCCCAGCGTGGTGGTATGCCCAATAGTAATCCATGAGCGCTGCTATCCTTGCTCGTAGGCTCGGTAGCTCCCTTGTTCTCTTGCATGCCTTGTTGGTGCCCATGTGGGTGCTCCTCATGGATATAAAACATAAGGAAGGTTCTGTGAATGCCTTTATTTGTACTTGTTGCTCCTTTTCATCAATCCAGTTCAATGCCCAGACATTGCTTTCACAGATACTAAAACACAAACTGTTTATATGTACAACTACTTCTTTAGAAAACCCCTCTTATCCTTCCGCCCTACATCCTACCCACCCTTCCACCCACTCATCATTATACAAGACTGCATCTTACAGGGTTCGAAATTGAGGGTAGCTGGGAGCTATTTAGCTCCTGCCTATAGCCTAAAAGAGCCTGGTAAGCTTAAAACCACTAGTTACCAGAAGAAACTTTTGGCTCCCCAAGTCAATGGATGCCGAACAAATGCAGCTATGTGAATTTAATTCTGTGCATTTGGGACAATATATAAATGAACATTAGGACACATCTATTTGACATTTAAAGTGACAAGGGGTCATAAATAATGGATACAATTATATGTCTGCATTTTATTTGGAAGTTAGATCTGCATAACTTTATGTACTATAGAATCCAATTAAACAATACTACAGCCTCTAGCTAAACCACGAAACTCTGCAACTTTCAACACTGGCCGGCTCCAATATGGCCGTCCTCTTGCACCCTGCAGCAACTCACAATGCTACTTAATAAAGTTCAACCTACATAATAAAACCAAGTCCCATCTATCTGCCCTTTACAATATAGGTGCACTGTCCCATGTTCCCTCTAAAAACGGCCCCTGTGCACGTGTGTTTTTCTGCATAGCCCCCAACCTAACAACTCTCTGATGTGTGGCACAACTATATGTATATTCTAGTTACCTTGTGACATCACAAAACTACGTGACCACAGCATCACTACCCAGGCTTAAGGCCTTGCTAAAATATTTTCCGTAGCCTGTACTTGCACCCCACCCTTTGGGACACTGGACTTGCATCTTTATAATATACTGGTTTGCTATTTACTATGCATCTGTAACCTTTGGCTCTCTGTGTGTTTAATACTACAACTCCCATCAGCCCTATGCAGCATAGTGAATGTGCAGATATTTTTGAATTTGTTGTGTAAAGCTGGTGAATATTACACATATATCTATTAAAGTCCAGACCACCCCTACACCTAAGCCACAGAAATACTTTAACAATACAGTACTGAATATGACTGCCTATTCAACTGGTCCCTTTAAAGGATTGTTCAAGCTGTGTGTTCAAATAAGGGTTCCCAACCACCCATATACAATGTAAGGTTATGCAATTGATGAGCATAGTGCAGTTACAATTCTCTGGCTTTCTCCATGCTTCTATGAATAGGAATAGAAACCAATTTGCATTTTCAAAGCACCACAGGATAGAAGATTCTGATTTGAGGGGTGAGTGGTAATTTGTGCTACGTAAACCTTAGCTTTGGACACTCATTTCATCATCAGGGTACTTGTAAAGGTCCATTCCCTGCTGATGGAGTTCAGGATGCTGCTGAAGACACTAACTTTAGTGACCCTGAGAGTACCTTGATGGGTTATGTGCTGTGTGTGACACCCATTAAATGTTTCTCAGTTGTCAGATTTATAGGGCTTTACTGTACCACCACTCCCTCTGTTTCTGCATACATTTATTTTGAAACTGCTGCTGAATTACCACAAAATTACTGCAATTATAATGCGAACAATTCTGCCACTGATGGAAAGAAAAGTAGCATGTTACAGCAGGAATGGGAAAATGCATAGCAATTTCAAAGTCTTTCCCATCCCCATTGCAACTCTCCATGTGCCCCCTCCTTTCTATGACCCCCCCCCCTTGTGTAAATCTTCCCTAATCCTCACCTCTGACTCCCTTCACCATGCCAGTTTATGTGATGCATTATTTCCGTAAATCCTGCAGAATTCCCACAGTAAAACGAAAAATGGTCTGGAACAAACAGACTCAACAGCTCATCCCTAACTCTCCCCTCTAAACATCACCAATAGCCAGCTTCAGCTACTCCGGAATACATTTTTTGGCAGAGTTCACTGTGCGTCGATGCAGTCGACTCGATGTCCCTTATGGGGCCTCCGTCTCAAGGATGATGTCATCGAAGGCATATATAGCACGCGTAACACCGGTTGGATTCAGTTCTGTTTTTTCATGTCATTCTCAAGTAGAACTACCCGCTTCAATGCAGATTTGACCATACTAGGCTCTGAAGGAGCGAAAGCTGCAATAACATGGGAAATTCTACTGAGGGGTAGGTTGGGAGGGCGATGAGGAATACATGGGAGGAACATCCAGTCGAAATAATGTTACCAGGGGAAGTAACTTGTTCTTCAAATGGATTGTGTCCTCACACAAATTCCTCATCTTTGACTGACTCCCAAAGCAGTGTTTGTTTTGGTGGAGAGAGTAAGAATCTTGCCATTAATGGTTTCCATGAACAGAATGGAGGACAGCTTTTCCAAAGCTTCCAGAATCAAGGAAGTAATGCTGAGTAAAAGTGTGTATTGTAGACCAAGTTGCTGCCTCACAAATGTTTTTAATAGGAACAAATCTTTGCAGAGCAGAAGTAGCCATGCCCCTAGTGGATTGGACCCTCAAGCCTTCTGAGGGATTCTTGCCCGCCAGCCTGTAGCATTTGGAAATAGCTAGAATAATCTCTCTGGAAAAGGTCCGCTTTGTTACAGCTTGTCCCAGTCTATGGCCCATATAACCTATGAATAGTTGGTCATCCAGATGAAGTTTTGACAACCTTGAAATGTAGAAGCTCAGAGCCCTCCGTGGATCGAGCCTGTGCAACCTCTGCTCCTCCTTGCCAGGATGAGGTGGAGGATAGAAAGTGGGTAACACAATCTTTTGTCGTTTATGAAAGTCTGAAATGACCTTAGGTAGAAATGAAGGCTTGACACTCAGGACTACCTTGTCCTTATGAAATACTGTAAACAGTGGTTAAGAGGATAGTGCCTGCACCTCACTCACTCTACGGGCTGATGTTAGTGCTACCAACAAGATGGTCTTGAACGTTAGTAACCTTAAGGGACATGAATGGGGTGGGGAACCTGAACGGGAGATGGAGGGAACACATTAGTGAGTCCCTTCAGAAACTGTATCACCAAAGGTATCTTAAAATATTATGTTTCCTTGGATGAGCGCTTGAAGATGGAAAGCGCTGCCAAATAACCTTTGATGGTCCCAACCTGGAGGCCCAGATTGGCCAAGTACAGCAGAAAGGATAACATCTCAGGTGTTTTGCAAAGCAAAGGGTCCACATTCTTGTCCCTGCACCAGCTGCAGAATGTGCTCCAACGGCAGTGGTACAAAGACTTTGTTGCTGGCCTTCTGGCCGAAAGCAAAATCTCCATTAGGTCACCCGGGAGGTCCCAATACTTGTACCTCAGGCTCCCAGAAACCATGCATGAAGGCTGAGTGTCTTGACCTCTGGATGGAGAACCTGACCCGCCTCTCGCGAGAGAAGGTCCTCTCTTTGTGGAAGACGGGTTGGAGGGCGAATAGACATGTCCAGCAGGTCCGGGTACCACCTCCTCCTGGCCAAATCCGGGACAATTAGGATCATGGACTTCCCAAACTTTCTCAACCTCTTGATCACGTGAGGAATGACGGGGACTGGAGGAAACGTGTACAGGAGTGGAAACTCCGAGTCCACCACGAACGCATCTCCTATAGCGCCTCTTGGGGGAAAATCCCTGGAGGAGTACAGTTCGCTCTTCCTGTTGACACTGGTTGCGAACAGATCCACTTGAGGGGTTCCCCAAAGGTGAAGATATATTGAAGGACTTCCTTAGCTAGTTCCCACTCATGGGAGACTGTGCTGTGCCTGCTCAGAGCGTCCTCCGCCACGTCCTTTTCTCCGGCTAGGTGAACTGCAGACAGAAAGATTCCTTCTTCAATTGCCCAGAATCAGAGCTGCATTGCCTCTCTGCACAGTGGCAGTGACCCTACACTTTCTCTATTGTTGAGGTAGTACATAGCCACTGTGTTGTCCATCATTATCAGGACATTCTTTCCCTGAACAGAGGGAAGAAAAGCCTTCAGCGCAAGTCTGATTGGTCTCAGCTCCAAAAGATTGATGTGTAGTTGTGACTCCGATGGAGACCAACGACCGCTGATTGTCGGTTCGTTGGCATGGGATCCCCACCCGTGAGTGAAGCCGTGAGTGAGGAGGCCATCACTACCATTATCTCTGGCCATGGTTGACAAAAAAGTTCTCCCTTCAGAATGTTGTCCTCACAGGCCCACCACAGGAGATCCTGTGCGACCCTGCTTGGAACCTGAAAAAGGTCTGGCATGTTGTTCGAGAACTGAGACCATTGTATCCTGAGAGCTCATTGAAGGGATCTCATTTTTAGGCGAGCCTCTGGCACCAGAAAAATGCAGGATGCCATGAGGCCGAGCAACCACAAAATGTAGAAGGCCGGGAGATGCTGGGCACTCTGAAACTTGGTGATCATCTGCAGAATGTCTTGAGTCCTCACCTCAGGTGGCACGCTCCTTCCCAAGGATGTATCTACTGCAGCCCAGGTGAACTGGAGCTTTTGAGATGGAGTCATTTGGGACATCTTGTAATTGAGGGAGAAGCCCAGTCTGTGGATAGAGTGACAGGTGATGTTGAGATGATGCAGGACTTTTTCGGTAGAACACACCCTGATCAGCCTAACTTCCAGGTAGGGGTAGATGTGAATCCCCCTCTCCTGAGACTCGCTGCCACCACCACCATCAATTTGGTGAATAGCCTCAGGGCGGAGGTCAGTCTGAGTGGCAGAACTCGAAACGTATAATGAGAACTGCCAACTGCCTACCATTAGAAATGTTCTTTTCCAAAAAAGTATCAGAACTGGAAGGTCTGGAGATCATTCATAAATTGAAGCCATATTCCTGTAAAGGCGATGCTTTCCCCGCTAATCTTTTCAGAGATTTTGCTGCCAGCTTAGCCCCCTGGGTCACACATTTTGTCAATCAGTCTTTTCATGAATCGTACATTCCTAATAACATCAAAGAGGCCTGGATTACTCCTCTACTAAAGAAAGGGACCCTTGATCCAGTGATCCCAGGTCATTTCAGACCTATTACTAATGTACCGTTCTTATTGAAGATCATTGACATCGCCTATGAACAATATCAGAACTTTGTAGAAAGTAATAATATCCTTGCGGAGGAACAGTCTGGGTTTCGGGCCAATCATGGCATCGAGACAGCCCTTTTGGACCTTCAGAACAACATTGCATCCATTTTAGAAAATGGAAATCTGGCTCTCTTTCTTTTGCTGGATCTTTCTTCTGCATTTGATCTGATCAACCATGAGCTTCTAGCCGAAAGACTTATTTCAGTAGGTAGATGCTCCCAGGCCGCAGCAGACTGGTTCAAATCCTTTTTAAGCCCTAGATCAGCAGCTGTCGTCAAGGGGAACTTCTCCTCCTTAACTATCCCACTGCTATGTGTTGTTCCGCAAGGCTCTTGCTTGTTGCCTCTTCTATTCAATATTTTCTCCAAACTCCTATGTGACATGCTACGTTCCATGGGTGTCAGTTTTACTAATTACGCTGATGACACCCAGATGGTGTCCACGCTGTCTGGAAACTATGAACAAGATGCGTGTAGAGTAAGAGATGTTTCCTGAGCGATACAAACCTGGATGCCATCTAACGCATTGGCTCTTAATGAAGTCAAAACGGAGTTATTGATTGTTGGTACCCCCCAGAGACTTAAACTCCTTGAGGACAAGTATCTTAGTTTTAAAATTAACAACAGTATTATTAGGGTTTCTGATCATGTAAAGACCGTAGAGGTCTAAATGGATTATCATCTCTCTTACAAAAGACATCTTATCTTAAATCCACCTGTGCATTCTTCTCTAACCTTCTTTGGCAAATTCGCCGTACTTAGCCAAGCCCAACTTGGCTATAATAGCTGGTGCAATCGTTAACTCTAAACTGGACTATTGAAACAGCCTGATGATGGGTACCTCCAAGTCCAATATAAGTAAGTTGCAGACTATCCAAAATGGAGCTGTTAGAGCAGTCAATGGATTAAGTAAATACTCTAAGGTATCAGCAGCAAGGAGGAATCTGCATTGGCTGCCAGTTGGACAACAAATCAAATATAAAAGTGCTGTAACTGTCTTCAAATGTCTGTCCGGGATGGCTCTGAAATACCTCTCGGACAAAATACAGGAAGCACCCATCTTGAGACATTTGCGATCTAACAGTAACTTTGATTTGTTACAACCTCGCCAAACTCTCAAAAGAACCGGTAGTACCAGGTTCACCTTTTGGGCTCCTAACATTTGGAACTCACTTCCGCTGACGTTAAAAAAATGTGGATCCATCAGTATATTCAAAAAACAACTCAAGACGTGGTTGTTTGATGGTGGCACTGAGTAATTCATGTTGCCTGCTTCTGGCCGCGCCCTGCTTCCTGCTATCTGTTCCATGTAATGTTCGTTTATGTGAGCGCTCTGAGGCCTTCGGTGATTTTGCGCAATATAAAAACCAAGATAGATAGATAGATAGATAGATAGATAGATAGATAGATGGAACTGTGAATCTCAGGCACTTTCTGTGCTTGAGATGGATTGGCACATGAAAATAAGCTTCCTGAAGGTCCAATCCTGTAGTTGGAGGGCCTGACGTATCTGAGAAAGTGTGACCATCTTGAACTTGTCCTTCCTGAGGAACTTTTTCAAGCATCTCAAGTCCAAGATGGGTCTCAGTCCTCCGTCCTTCTTTGGGATTAGGAAATATGGAGAATACCATCCTTTGTTCCTCTCCGCTACATGTACTGGCTCTATAACACCTTTCTCTAGCAGGGTCAACATTCCCTGCACAAGGAACAGATCTGGAACCTTTAAAGAATGGCTCCCCGGTGGATGGTTCTGAGGTCTCTGAATGAAGGCGAGGCAGTAAACTTGGACTATGGTTTGTAGTGCCCCAGGATCCGAAGTAATGTCTCTTCATTCTTCAGAGGCTGAGACAGTTTGCCTCCCACTGGGGTGTTGTGACTCAAAATCTCATAGAGGTTTTGAGGTGGCTGAAGCAGTGGCTGTTGGTAAAGATGCTGCTGTTTGAGTGGGCTTTGCACCTCTGCCTCGTCCACCATGAGGGAAATCTTCTTTGGCCTCTTTGACAAGCCATTCCTCTCGCTCTTCCAACTGACGAGTAGTAGCGAAAGGATCTACCCCTCTAAGATGTTCCACTGGAGTGAAAGGGCTGGTCGAGGACTGCCGAATAGCAGCACCCAAGTACTTGGTTGCCACCTTCGAGGTCTGCTGCTTCTCAAGGTTTTTGTCACCCTTGCTGCCAAAAAGATAAGCCCGTTAAAAGGCATGTTAAGGCGTCAAGACTGCACGTCCGGTGCAAATCCAGATTTCGTTAACCACACAAATCTGCGAATTACGGTGCTTGCCGCCAGCAGAATCTAAACATTCTTCACAATGGCCAAGAAACTGTCTCTTTCCTCCCCTTCGGGAATATGGTCAATTGCCATAGAAATGCAGTCCCATAGAGTGTATATGAACTTTGCCAAGGCACCTGTGGAGTTGGCTGATTTAAGAGCCATGCTCACTGCAGAAAATACTTTTCTTCACCAGGCATCTACCCTTTTATCATCCAGATCGGGTGGGATGGTCGGATAAGCTGCCTGTTTAGAGGTAGCGGTTGCTGCCTGCACCTCCAGACTTTCTGGGGTATGGTGTTTCGATAAGTATCTCGGGTCACTACTTGATGGACGGTATTTCCTTGTCAAGTTCTTATTTACTGCAGAACTTGACTCTTGTGCTTCCCAGTTGACACTTACTCTTTTCTGAAGAGCAATATGAAATTGTAAGGTAGGTTCCCTTTGAGGACCTTTATCCAGGATTTCAGTAAGGTCATCCTGTTTGAAAGGGAGGGCAGGTCTGCTCCATCCCTGATAATCCACTACCTTGGTCATCAACTGCCTGTAAGAGGCATCTGCATGCTCATCTGACACAGGCTTTCCAAATTCCAATTACGGTGAAGATTCCACTCCACTGGCTGTCTGCAAATTTGTATGCAGGTCTTTCAGTCTGGACATTTGGTGTGCCATAGTGCAAACCAGAGGGCGCATCATTATCAGATGGCTCATTCTCATAAATAGAGGTCAGAGAGTTAAAGAAATCCTTCCTTGGTAAAGGAGTGAAGGTTTTCTGTATATCAGGTAAAGGCATCAAAGGCTTCAAATGTATCAATCCAGATGCCCGTGGAGCCGTTGATGTCTTCGATGAAGACATTTTCAACTTTGATGGCACCGGAGGCTTCGATGGCATCGATCGCATTGGTGGCGCTGCTGGCGTCGACGACTTGACTCGTCTTTCGATATATGGCTCAAAGGATCCCTCAATGATTTCTCATCATGTAGAGGCCTCAACGGCTCTTGACGGGAAGCTGGCCTTCATCCTGGACGCGAGGGCCTGTAGGATTTGGCCTGAGCCCTTTCCTTACCAGCTTCAGAAGGCGTGGTAGGAGCATTTCCTGCCTGTTTGGAGGGTTTCTGGCTCTTGAATATCCTAAGCATTTCTTGCCTGAATGCTTCCCATTCGGCTGGAGTGGAGGCCTTAGTGGGACATGATATCATCCTCTCAGGGGAGGAATCGGTCGAGGACTTTGAAGTAGGCGATTTATGATGCCTCTTCGACTTCCTCGACGACAATGACAAGTGGTGGGAGCCACTCCTTGACCTGGACCTTTTTTGCCTTCTTTCTCCGAGGACAGTCGCCTCTGGCTTCATCAGAAGAAGGCTTTTTCGAATGGGGTAGTCGACAGGGATTTCTTAGGGAATCTACCTGCGCCAATTTCCCCTTACACTCCTTCACAGCTTTTCCGGTCATCGATTGGCACTTTGAACAGGCCGAGGTCTTGTGCTCCACACCGAGACACCACAAGCATTCTCGATGCAGATCCATCAGCGACTTCTTGGCATCATAATCTTGAGACTTTTCAAACCGTGTATTAGGGGTAGTCCGGGTCAAAGACAAAGACATTTTCAGATATTTCTCTAGGACATTTCTGAAGCGAGCTATAGTTCTCGAAGCATAAGCTTATTTGGAAAATCGGAACTGAAAACAACGGGGGCGGCACGTGCTATATATGCCTTCGATAACATCATCCTCGAAAACAGAGACCATGGAGGGACATCAAGTCGACTGCATCGAAGCACAGTGTCCTCTGCTGAAAAAAAATGTCCAAAGTAGCTGAAACTGGATATTGGAGATATCAAAGATGAGGAATACGTGGGAGGACACAATCCATTCGAATATAATTTTCATCACTTTTCTTTTTCGGCTTCCCTCGCGATTACCACAGGAATCACTCGCATTGAGGAAAAGAAATGGCAGATTTTCAGTTCTAAAAAGCCTCACTAATGTAGTACAGCATAGGAGATATATAAATGTTTTTTGGCACTGGCGGACACCTTCTACGTTTAATTATTTCAAAACTACTCCACTGTTTGACCCCAAACTAACAAACCTCAATAGCGCTTTGTGCCAATGACGTTTCTTATTTGGTGCAAATCCATCAAGCGGTTTTGGCACAATGTGGGTTCAATGGAAGCTTTTTCTCTATGGGAAAATGCAGGCAAATATGACGAAGATTTTTTTTTCTTACTAACTTTAGAAACATTTAACTAATTTTCCACAAGATGTCCAGTTCGCAGGAGCGCATTGGCAGGAATTCTTTTGGGGGAAATGTGTTACAAACCCATCCAAACAGTCAAAAGTTAAAAAGTAATTAGCAATGAAATTTTGGGACAATTCAATGGAAATAGGTTTTATCAAGGCACTGCCCCTTTATGTATCTATATATAATACAGTTAAACTCTTCATGCTGGACTCCTCCAACTCCTATATGCTGTAATAACAGACATTATTATTACTCCAGAAGGATGGAAAGGTTAAGTCAGCCCTAAGTTCTTTGTTGTCAGGGACAAGAAGTAGTCAGTAAGTAAAATCTGTATAGGTTTTACTGACCCTCAAAATACACACTTTGAACTATTGTGTCCCTGAAGCATAATGGCTACCAACTGTGTGTTGTTGACTCGGCTGCATCGCTCGAGCGTGTGTTGGTAGTATGGTGCTGAGGATTGTCACAGGGCTCCACCTTTCAAAATGTCAGTCTCCTTAAATGTTGAAATTCTGGTCCAAATGCAGCTACCATTAAAATGTGTTGAAATTAAATCCGATCTTGGACAGCAACAGCATTAAAAAAGCCTGTTTTTGGATTAAGAACGACTGTAAAGTTCTGGTCAATGTAAAGAACTTTTAGTGGGGGAAGGGAGATTAATGCTGGGAGCAGTGGCTTTAGCTAGCGAGCCAAAGAGAGAGGATGAAGGAAGGTTTGGTACAAATTGACCATATTATTCAGGTGGTGACAATTAAGCAATTATATTTATGTGCTGCAAAAATGGATTTTCAGAATCTGCCTTGCGGACAGATTCTGTGAGGCAGTGGCGTCACCAGGAATCAAATTTAGGAGGGGCACAGAGGAAGCCAAAGACAAAAGTAGGGGGACCACAGATAAAAGTGGGGGGAGGCCTATGAAAGGTAATGTGTGACATCACAAGCACTCCTGCAGAGAGGCTTTTGTGCACACCAACTGCCCACACTCCACTGCACCCACCCTCCCATCAGAATGCAGACACAAAACCATTCAGTGACTAATGGCCCATCATTAGCAGTTTTGTGCGCTACATTCTGATGGGAGGGCTGCAAGCTGCTGTGCACACTATGGAGGTCCCTGTGCAGAAGCCGGGCAGGAACACCCGAGAAGTAGCTTGTGCTCATGTTCATACCGATGCCAGAAAACATACCAAGATCACTGCTAGCTTTGAGACAAAAGGAAAGTATTTGCTGTGTGATATGCAGACATTTGCCTTAGTGAGTGTCACAAATAACACCACGAACAGAGAGCACCGTCACTGCTCGCCTTAGGTAGGGGGTTGCAGGATTTCAGAGGGGGGGCGCCCCCCCCGGGACCCTTCCTAGCGACGCCACTGCTGAGAGGCCACCCTATTCTGATGACCAGAAACACAACTAAGATCTAGCTAAACTCTATCTCAGTAGTGTGACTAAGACTAGACTGAGGTGGGTTTGACAGTGGTGAAAGATTCAGTTAAGCTCACACATAGCGCTCTTAAGACAGTTTATGCAGAATCAATAAAATATAGTTATTTATTAAAGCCTTAGAAAAACTCTTAGCAATACAAAAATACAGGCATGTAACACACTACAGAATTCACTACTATTCTATATACATTCACCCAGGTGTGCACTCCTAACAGCACTAGCACTTTACTTTTAAAATACAGTTAAATCCCTTTGCAAAATACTGTAGAGACAGCAAAGCAAGTGAATAGCATAGAACCAGGTAAGTAACCAATAGTTAAAGACCTAATTGGCTGAAAATAAAAGGAGGTAGAAACACCATACAAAACCTTGAAAACTAAGCTACTATGTTGAAAGTCCTTCCCTAGCTAGGAAAGAAGGTGGCCTTAGTCACAGGTTAAATTAAAGTATTTTCAGGAGGCTAGGAGGCCCTTATAGGAAGCTGGACAAAAGCTGCCTAGAGCCAACAGGCAGTTTGAAAGTGTCCCAAAGTTAACTATGAACTGTAGATAAGTTCTTAATGCATCCTCTCCCCATTGGACCACCCTAGGGGAGTCCAAGAAGTGTATACCTGACCACAACACTACTGTTCACATTTAGGCACGAGAGACATAAGACTTGGGCTCTACACCAATTCAGCCCTATGGATACTGTAGGGGCAGGGGGGACAAAAAAGGTATGAATTCAATGTGCCTTCAGGATTCATGCCTTGGTTTTGTTGAAGGAAGTCCATGGGCCTGAAGTGCAGAGGTCACTTCAGGTGTCTTTTTTTGTGTCTGGCTAGATAGTGGTTTAAAACTCCAATGTATTGGTTATGGATATTAGACAGGTGGACATTCAGGACACACTGGTTATGGGACCACCAGTCCGGCGACAACCTCAGAGGACTCCCAGGACACAATGCAGGTGGCGAGCAGTGATGGCCACTGGTAGAAAATGATGCAAAGAGATTTTCATGGCGGAAACAAAGATCCTGTTCCTGCAAGGCTCCTCCTCATGTTGGAGAGCTGCAAGTTCAGCAAAATGCTTCTTGTTCCATGAGATGGGGATCCGCAGAGTTCCAATGCTTAAGTTGGGATGGCGACCATTGCAGAGAAGTAGCCCAGGAGGTCATCTGTCTAGCCCACAGGATGGATCTCTGACTTTCCCATGTGCTTCCAGAAGCTGTATCTTCGAGCAGAGGTCGAGACTGGTTGTTCTGACTGGAACATGGGTTGAAGCATTAATTAAGATCTTCTGGAGATCTGAAGAGAAGCATGGCTTTGCCGGGCAAGTAAAGAAAGTGCATCTAGCTAGCTTCCAAAAACGAGGTTTGTGTCTTCAGTGGGATGCTCTATTTCATAGGGGTCCTGGCTTCGACGACTATCTGTTGAAAGACTTCAGGAGTCCGCCCTTTATCTAGAAACCAGGCTGGACATGCCCCAAGCCCATCGATGGTAAGGGTCTGCACCATTCGAACATGGAAGGGGTTGACCAATTCGGGACTGCCTCTGGTCACTGCAAATGCCCAGCTACAAACATATTGTCGCATGGATGCAGGCAGACCCAGCCCCTACATCCAGCCACACATGCAGACCACCACTTTGCCCATAAAAACTGGAGCTTTACTTGGGAAGGGGCTTACCATAAATGGAAAATCCAGCCCTGGAAGAGTAGGAGGAAGGTCAAACTACAAGATGGCCAAAGGACAGGCAGAATTCTCATGGCTTAGCAATTCTAGAGTATATGGTACATAGCATTATGTGGTAACATGCAAAAGTGCATAAGAACATAAAAAAGAAAATCGTAAAGTACCTGCTGCGACCAGCCCATCCAGGACTCAACATGCAAGTAACCACAAAGTTACCAAAAACAAAGGTATGGGGACACAAAGTGTCTCTACCGCACTTCCCAGAAAGTGATGTGTGCAGGGCAAAATAAACCGCTCATGTTATTGTGGAGAAAAGAGTCCTCCTGCACTGATAGACATAGGGGCTGATCGGCACCACCAAAACAGATGAGCTTATCAAGATAATTGAAGCAAAAAGGCTTTATGTCCCTCCAAAAGTCAGGAAAGGTTCAACACAATAGGGAAAGCATCAAAAAGAAATCTTTTCTAATAGCTGTCATTTGCTTGGAGAATTCATGCACCACCAGAGCTTTTCAATTAATTGCACATCATCTGCAGTTGTGATGATGATAAAATGTTGCAACAGATTAGTGCTAATAACGTAAAGGTTCTTTAATCTTTGTGCAGACACCATCCTTCTACTCTTTTCAACTGCAACAGTTCTCAGTTTTACTACTAAGGACCAAACCTACTAACCTGACATTAAAGGTCAATGCACCTCTTCCTCACTCCTCCCAAACCCACTAAAGTTAAGTGAGAATAAAACCACCTAATATCCTCAACTAAAATACCCACTATACAACTATTTGCCATAATCAAACAAATTCACTTCCTAAATGTCTTTCAGTCCCAGTTGCGCCCCAAGTGCACCTTCGAGACAGCCACCATTCAGGTGGTGGATGATGCACTTGAAATCATAGATATGGGTGACTCATGCCTCCTTAACTTCTCTGCTGCATTCAACACTGTCAACCTCTGAATCCTCCTCTCCCTTCTTGCCAACAGGATAGGATTCTCTGGCACTGTCCTAAATTGGTTTACCTCCTATTTCTCGGTCAGACACCATGCCATCAAGATGAACTCACTGCGTTCTAACCTACTCCCAGTCCCCTGCAGAGTCACCCAAGGTTCCATCCTCTCACCAATCCTTTTTAACCTTTACATGGACCCTCTGGGCACTCTCCTCGCAGGTCCAAATATAGCCATCCACCAATACGCAGACGATACTCAGCTGCACATACAGTGGTTGAAGTGTATGAAAAGAAGTAGTGGAACGATGTTCCCTGCTGGCCTGCCTCCGTTCCCCACAAACCCCATCGGCATGCCCCCTCCCACACACAATACAAACCCACAATCAAATGTGCATTCTGTTTAAGGGAACGTTCATTGCAATGCACTGAAGTCCAAGTTTTAACTTCTTCCTACACTTTCATTTTAAAACAAAACCATTCCAGAACGGTTTCTTTTTTAAATAAAAGTATAGGAACAGTAAAACTTAATTTAAAAAAATAGAGTAGCACCACTCCCAACCGCTCCCACCTACTTCAGTCACTGTGTACATGAGAGTAAAAAGCCATCAGTCGTCTCTGAGATTACCTAGCCATCATCCAGTCCTGGATGTCGACTGCTGCCTCAAACTTAGCCCATCCAATACTGAATTTGTCCTCATCGGTCTGCCCACTAAACAACTTGTCCAACAATGGCTCAATCATATGTTCCTAGAAGGATATGATCCACAACTCTCGGATTCAGCAAAAACCTTAGGCTTCTCCATTGACCGCAGCCTGTCTTTCAAGAAACACAGCAAAAAGGTCCAAAAGGGCTGGCTCCAAATCTCCACCCTTCACAAAATCAAACCCTTCATCCCACTGCAGAACTTCTGGATTGTAGTGCAGGCTCTTGTGCTCTTACACATTGATGGGTGAAATGCCCTCCTTACGGGGGTCCCAGCTGCTCACTTGGCTCCCCTAAAGCCAGTCCACCACACTGGAGCACGTCTTATTATGGGTACACAGAATTTCAATGTAATAGCCCCTGTTGTGCGCAAACTACACCGGCTTCCTCTCCAGGACGGGATACTGTTCAAGACTGCATGCATCATCTACAAAGTAGTCACGAGTAGCACACCAGGCGGCTAAGCTCCACATATGTATGGCACACATTCCTTGCACAAAAAAAGAACTCAATTATGGAATCCTCCCATAATTCTCCAAATTCGAAAAATCTCTCAAATCATGGCTTTTTGAACAACACCTGACCAAGGACTAATCCCAATGGAAGCACATACCGACGCTTAGACCTCAAATGACAGTACTGTATTGACAGGGGGGGTGGTGGTGGTGGTGGTGGGGGGGGGGGGCAAACTATCTGCAGGCAAACCAATGTGGGGGCCCATTAACCCCCTGCCCTCTAGGGTTATAATCCTTTCCTCCAAGAGCACTGCAGTGCAGAGTGAAGCAAGAAGCACACAGATGCAGAGGGCTTTAATGAAAAGGCAGCAAGAATACCATCCGGCTCTTTCCCAAGCTGCAACAAATAACAAAAAGTAGGTTAAACAGGGGAAGGTCAAGATATTATATGTTCAAGGTCTCCTTCCACAACACCTACCTGGAAAAAGGCAAGTAGAACAACATATCAGAGAAGGATACCTTCTACCTGGAGCACAAACAGGTCCATAGGGTAGAGAACCCGCCTGATGTAACGTAGCCTTAACGGGTGTAACATAGTTTGCAAGGGTCTAACACACATTGCATGAAGATGCTACAAAGGCATAAAAAGTATGGGGTTTTCCAGGTAGAAATGTGGTTCTATGTGAATGTTATGCTTTTTAAATGCCACACATAAAAAAGACACACATCCCTGAAAGTTTTTTTTTATTTGGGGGGGTTTCACCACCAAGCGCTTAAACTTGAGGAGAACCATCTCTGGTTCCGGAAGCACCTCAAGACCTTCCTCTTTTCTTCTGCCTTTGCTCCCCCTCTCCCCTGCTGATCTGTTCTCTCTTGGCACCGTGCACCTGGTCACCCTCTGTCCTTTGGGCCCAGGTACCTGCTTATCCTGCCACCCTCCCGCACTGCCTCCGGGCCACCCCTTGCACTGGGGTCTGTATCTGTACCCATACAGCCCCCCCTTTTTCTTCCTGCACTTATCAGACCTTCCCTGTCTGTTGCCTTAAACCTAGCACTTGCAAATTACTGGCTGCATTACCGCTGTTTGTTGCCTTTATTATTTATTTATTGTTATTTATCTGTTTCTCCTCTACTTCGCACTTTCCACCTCTCCCCCCTTCCATGCACTTTTACCCTCCCCCCTCTCCGATGCACTTGCGCGTTCTCAATGTCACTGGGCCTAGTAAGATCGCTGTTTTGTTCCCTGTTCCCCTCCCTTGCCTTGTCGCGCTCTGAAACACTTGTGTACGAGCGCAATAGAAATAAAATATCAATCAATCAATCAAAAAAGCCCCCTTTCCTTCTTTCTCCCCTCCCCCACCACGTACACACTCAAACGTGCAACCAGTTACATTTACCCCTGCTCCTCCCCTTCTCAAACATTCCTTTTCTCACACACACACACACACACACACCCAACCCCCCCATGCACCTCCCCCCCCCCGACACTCTTGCGACGACTCCTCTGGGTCTCGTCATACCTGTCAGCCCCTGCGTGCACTTTTGTGGATCGCAGGGGCTGACAGTTTGATTTAGAAAGACCACGCTGTGCCGTCACAGAGCGGTCTTTATAAATGATCTTTTTCCCCCTGCTAATTATGAAACTGCCATTTCATTTAATACCAGAAATGTTCACTCCAACATTCCAAAAACACAGTGGGGTCCTTTATGCAGAAACTAGCCCATTCTCCCTCAGAGTTCAGCAAGCAGAAAGGTCTAAAGAAAACAAGAGATGCCACAAAGTAATCCCAGACGAGTCAGAGGGGTTCAAGTCAAGGTATACAAACCATAGAGCAAGACAAGAAGCAGTGTCTGTGATGCAGCTGGGTCATAAACAGGCAATCCACATGCAGAGGTCGAAACAGTCCAAACGGGGAAGTCCAATGGCAAGCCAAAGTCCAAAAATCCAGAGAAAACAGTCACGAAAAACACTAATCAGAGTTCTATCACAAGAATCTGCCACATTAAAAAGCACTGTGCAGTATACACACCGGGCTAAATGCTGTTGCAATGCCGGCAGGTGCCATAGCAACTTCCATTCAGTGGCGAGTGTGGCAGGCAGCCACCACCGCCTCAAACACTGTTCCTGACAGTGCACCATATTTAATAAATCTAAGCCAGAAAGTGATGAAGGAACAAGTTACTTACCTGTAATTGTTATTCTCCAGCATGGGTCTGGCATGGATTCACATGCTCATGAATATTCCCCGTCGTCAGGCTGGGAATCCTCGGTAAAGAAAAAATCAGTTTCAGTTTTGTTTCTGAACTGTCTTTCTACTAGTAACCAATCACTGGTCTCTGGGTCATACTGCCCCCAGCCAATGACTGCCCTCTACCTAAGCCCCTCCTCTGGCAGCCATCTTCAGATTTTTACCGCACGTTCAAGTGTTAGGAGTCCTCGTGCTTAGCTCTCGAGCTTTTACTGCGTATTGCGTTTTTTCAAGGAGTTTACTCTTATTTTCCGGTCAATTCGAGCCTCAAGCTCCACCGATTCTTCTTCCGATCAACGGGGACCCGTTTCGGAATTTTCTACGGATCTTCGTCGAATTCAACTTCTTGTAGGATTCCGGAAGACCTTTGAGGCCTACCCCGAGTTGGACATGGCCCATGGCAAAGGAGATTCGACGCCTACTGGATCAAAACTGTTTAGGAACTGCCCAGGATGTGGACTGCAGAACGTCTTTAAGGAGAACGAACACTCCCGGTGCCTCTACTGCCTACACACCGACAAGTCGTACGTGGAGGAGGACTGTGCAAAAACATGTCCGTCCAGACCATGAAGGCCAGTCGTAAACGACTCTCTGACTGGCTGGAGGCAAAGAGCCCAGCAGCAGGTGAGAAGAAGAAGTCAGAGTGGTCTTCTAAGACCTTTGAGGGTGCTCTGGCGAAGGGGGCCCAACAAAAAGCAAAGAACCGCGAGTCTGCAGGCACCGGGAGCACCGTTGATTCGGGCTCCTCGGCTGCCAGCAGGGCGCAATGTCACTGACGCCGTCAATCACGAGCCAAAGCTCCGGCTTCGTGAAAAGGAAGTCGGAGAACCCGGGTAAAATACGGGAGAATCCCCGGTCGATCCCGATGGAGAAAGCCAAGGGGGGGCGAGGCAGTGACCCTCCCCCCAAGGTGATGGCCACAGACGCGCCCAAGGTCGTGAAGGCCCTGATTCACCTGGCTAAGACCTCGATTGAAGGAGTCGTGGCAGCCCTGGCGAAACCGGCGGAGGTTACCCCAGTGGAGACGACCTTCGAGCCTAGAGTTTCCCTGCCACCCCGAAGGGAATCATCTTTCCTGCCTATCGCTCCCGTCTCAACCGATGCCTACACCACAGGACAATTCAGGCGCAATCTTGATGGCTTTGCAGACCCTGTGTACAGAGATAAGGACAGGGTTGCCCTTACCCCCAGAGGACGATCCAGCGGCGCCTGGACCGTCGGGGAGCCCACTGAGCAATCGGAGGCGTGTCCATCCTCCCCCTCCGTTCCAGCCTTCACCCTCATCTCCTCCACCGAGGGACGAGACGGGGGCGGCGATGACGGGCACTGATGACGGTAGCGACGGCAGAATGGATCCCCCATCGCCTCCCGCCCGGGCTCCCCCCGACAAAATTGGCCCCTTTCACGCCATGATCACCAGGGCCTCTGAGCTTTTCCAGCTGTGCCCAGAGGAGCAAAAGAAAGAAGGATTTCTTTACCAACGACGGGAAGCCAAGAGGTTAACCGTACTCTCAGTCCCGCTGTTGGACGACATATGTGACGAAGGGCTGTCCTTTTTGAAGAACCTGCGAAGAGAGACCGGTACGAGAAAAAGTACCGGGTCCCGGACTCCGCTCCTAGGTGCCTCAGTGCGCAACCGACGGGTATTCCACACCCCTGAAAGTGAAGGCTGCACTCATGTCAGTGACCAATGCTTTACGTGTGTAAAAACCCCATTAGCGATACGTAAGATGCCAAGGGCACATTTTGAGCCCTGAGTCAGAGTATATATACACCCCTGCTTAGCATCCCTACCTTCTTCCTATTTACATCTATACATTAAGTCGATCATCAACGTGTGAAGTCATTTGAAAAATAAAACAGTAAAATTGTACCCACATTAATTGTTGTTTATTGTTGTTCCTGAAGTTGAAAATCTATGGAAAAAATCTCATGGCTTATGCAAAAAAGGCAATGAAAAAACCTGTCACCAGTGTTCTAAAATCCTACTCTGGCCAGAAGAAGCACAAGGGGGAAAGAAGCGTTACAATTTGCTACACTTCAACTTGTACCACAATTTGGCTTGGAGGTCTTCCAATCATAAGGGCAAACCAACCATTCCAAAACATTGAAACCTGTCAAAAACCTATGGCTAAAGCAAAAAGTCAAAATCGATGTAATAACCAGGGAAAAATCAAGGTTCCAAAAAGTAAAATGACATAAAAGTATTCCAGACAATCCAGACATTTGTCTCCCCTTTGTTCAATCAATGTTCCAAAAAGGGTAATGAAATAAAAGTATTGCAGGCAATCAAAGCATTGTGTATTTTATATAGCCATCTACAAGGCTCCCACAATTCCACATGATGACATTTGACTATCAGATGCAATCCTCCAGGAGATAACATCTGACTATCTTGATAGTGCATCTTTGACCTGAGACATTCCAGAAATGTATGTAGATAAGAATCAAGAACTCAAGATGGCAGCCGACACAAGTGTTTAGTGGCCATGTGGCAGAACAGAGGTTGCTAGAGTTTATTCAAAATTGAAGCTGATAAAAATGTTCACCATCAGTTTTAAGGTTACACAGATTCATTATGCATTTCCCCAAGATGACAGCCGAGAAACTTACTTGGTGGTCATGACAGGATTCCATATGTAGGGTCACTATGGAACATTTAATTGCTCCTAGAGTTTATCAGAATATGCTTAATACCAAAGCTTCACAAGAAGTCGCTAACATATATTACACAGTCTCCCTACAGCTTACACCTTAAAGCTAATACATTTGACTATAAATGTATTTAAATATAAAAATCCTAAAACATGAATACAAGCACATAATAAATACAAATGTGCTTGTCATATTATGCACTGAAAAACCTGACCCCCTAAATATGAAAAATGCATTCTGTTAATATCCTACATGGACAAGCCAAGCGAAATTCCTGACTGAAAAGAACATTTAACTAATTGATTAGTAATAAGCATAAACCACACATGTATTGAGTATTTACAAGGCTAAAACGATTTATAGCAAATAGAAATACAATCCATCATTTATATTTATAGAAACTACAAATGTCAAAGTGCAGCTCTGTTCAACTATAGATCCCTGAATGAACATATCACAAAAAGCAAAAGAGCTCAATACAATAAACAACAAAACATTAAGGCAGTAAGAGAACAAAGAAAAAAACTAAAATTACACATAACATTCATATACAGTAGTCCTAAATTAAATTCTCGGGTCAAGTATTCTATGGCTGTCATGCCCTGGTGGGAGGGTGGACATTGCTGGTAACAGCCCGCCGACCCGAGCCATGGTAGCTCGGGCTGTGTGCAGTTACCGGCCATGTCCTCCCTGCCACCGAGCATGAAAGCCATTTGCACCCCGGGGTTCTTCCTAATTGCGAATGGCTTTCTTTTTTTTCCTCCTTTTATTGGTGCCACAAGCAACGCCAATCTCTGAAGGGGAAAAAAAAAGAAACAAAGATGACCTGCACCATAGGGAAACAGGAATGTGTCCCTTTTCTATTTCTATGGCGCCCGAGCAGGATGTGCGGCGGACCAGAGCTCAAAGCTCCAGTCCCACAGGTAAGTGGGGAGGGATGGGATGGGGAGAGGTTTTGATCGGCTGCTGGGGCATATGGGTGGAGAGGCTCACTGTTGCCTCCCAACATTAAACAAAATTGTGCCTCCCGGACAAGGGCCTCGGATGGCTGTCACAGCAGCAGAGAATTGATATTCTCGGCCACTGTTCCTGCCACCTGATTGGTGAATGGCTCTTCCCTGTGTCCGAATATACAATATGTCATTGAAAATATTGTGTCTGCTGCAAGGTAGTGTTATCAAAACATAACGTTTTTTAAAAGGTTCATCACCAATTTAAGAACTCAAGTTTCTGCCACAATAGCCAGTGATTTATATGGGTGGGCTTTTGCAGCGCGGAAATTAATTGGATAAATGATATGCTCAATTTCTTCAGTCGAACTAGAAACACATGTCAAAATGTACTGTCAATTAATTTGATTTACTTTTTAGTTCTCTCTAACAAATGTTTTATCTGCTGAGTAAATAAATCCAATACCCACTGCTTCAATTGTGATTAGGGTGTTCCAGTTATGTCCATCTGAAGGATGGTAATGTCAGGTTTCTTTGCACCAGACAAACACCAAACAACCATAAGTAAAGCTGAAAAACATCGAATAATGTAGGTGTCTCTTTCTAAAACAAATCACAATCCATTTAGATATATTAGCTGAAGTTGAATGTGGAGGAGTTTTACTGTTTCCTAATGGTCTTTATTAATGTGCTGGGCTGGCGGGTTCATTCTAGGTTTCAGCCTAAAACGTGTTCCTTCAAGGAACCACAGGGTATTGCCTTACCAATTGAGTTACTAATATCCTAATAATGACCTTAGTGAGTTGAGCACAAGTGTAAAATATATTGACTTGTTGCTACAACCAATTACCCAGCACATTTGGTCTTTCCCAAAAGACACAACTGATAATTGGTAGGCCAGGAATATGAAGCTGCTGAGAACATTTTCCTAACTTGTGATTTTTCCTCACTATACACTATGCATTAACATACCACAAAGGGAAGCTCTAGATCTTTTCACCTCTAAAATCAACGACTGGCCCTACCCTCGTCAGGTCCCTACAGATTCCATCATTAGGGATTATTTAATGCAAAAACTATTTTTCTTTATCAATGAGATATACTGGCAGATAAAGGGGTCAACACTGGGTGCATCATTAGCGCCCAGTTTAGCCTACATTTTTTTATGTGTTTGAAGAAAAAACATCTTTAACAACAACAGATTTCAAAACGACATCATTAGTTGGAAACACTACATTGGGCCTCATTATAAGTTTGCCGGTCCGGTATCAACGGTACAGGTAAGCTTGCCTGTACCGTTGTTACCGGACCGGCAAACTACGAGTTCTGCTTGCGGGTGCCTTCCTGCCTGCCAGGTCTGACCTGGTGGGCGCACCGGCACCCGCGAGCAGAGCATGTTGGATGCACCGGCACCATTCAGAATGATGCCGGTGCACCCGACCTTCCCATTCCCATTGAGCCCTATGGGGCTCAAATGAGAATGGAGAGCATTTTATTCCAGCGCCCGCAAATGGGCAATTACCGGGTCCGACGGGGCCATAATGACCCGGTAATTGGCCATTCGTGGGTGCCTGAAAAAAAATGATACCAGCGGCAGTGGCTACCGCCGGTCTTATAATGAGGCCCATTGACTACCCTGGAAGAATTTACAAACTGTTTAAATTCATTGAATGCATACCTTGAATTTACTATGACCTAGGACAGAAATGAAATAGCATTTTATAATGTAGCAAAAAGATACAGAGGGAAGGAAAGCTTTATACTACATTGTATCGTAAAACTACTGATCGAAACTCTATGCTATTAAACTCTAGCCAACATCCCTATGTGCAATGGGACAATTTGTCCTATAGTTCGCTCCTGAGAATTTAACATAACTGTACATACAAAGATGATTACGTTGTGCATGCTAATCATTTAATTGCAAGGCTACCTTACAAACTACTAAAACAGTTGGCAAAAAGAGACCTCTAGCTGACAACGCTACAGTATGCATCACTACATTTTCAAGATGTACATAAAAAAATCCAACAGCTGATTAACATGTATTTGCCCTTAGTTAAAACAGGGGGTGCTTTCTGAGTACACCTATTTTTGCTTTGAAAAGAGTCTCCTACATAAAGGAAATGTTAGCACATGCCAAATTTACTGAAATGACACAAACAAACCCAATTTCAACATGTTGGTGTATTGTAAATACCTCATTGTGGGGAATTTACCATGTGGAAAATGTGCAGTGTGTCCATTCACAAAGAATAGGAAATCAAATGTTATTGATCAAATGCAAAAACAGCACACACTAACAGCAATTACATAACAGTTACATCTGGACAGCATACCATACATAAAAACATCATCATAATTTCATTTGATTTGAAATATTTATACCGCACGGAGACCTGACAAACTTAATCATATTTGGGCACAGCTGGTTCTTAGAAGATAATATTCAGATCAAAGCTTAATCATCAGAGTTCGCTCCATGTACCATTTATGGAAATGTAATGAAATATCCATTCACCTCCCCCAGCCCCCACCCAAACAGCAGCCATTATTTAAATAAATGAGTCTTTAGCCGATTCCTGAACAAACTCAGGGACTTAACTGCTCGAATCTCTAGGGGTAATCAATACCAGATTCTAGGTACATACTACGTAAAACTCTAATCCCCCCTGAACACACAGGTGGATGATGGAATTGTTAATAGCAATTCATCCTCCGATCGGAGTGACCGAGTTGGACAGTATCTAGGGATCTTGTATGTCAAATAGGCCATGGCCAAATTGTTAAGACCTTTAAAAATAAGACACAGGACTTTAAAGTTGATTCTATCCCTAACAGATAGCCAATGCAGGGCGCGTCAAGATCCAGAGATGTGATCAAATTCTTTGCTCCCACCACAAGTCCCACTCCCGCATTTTGAAAACTTTGCAATCGTTGGGACTATTTAGATGGAATTACTGCTGGCAGGCTATTGCAGTAGTCTAATTGGGCTTTGACTAATACTCCAATCACTGCAGCCTGTTTATTCGATGGTACATACGGTAAGACTTCATGTAGAAGCCGGAGGTTATAAAAGATGGACTGCACCTTGTCACTCACCGGGGCCTTGCTACACAGATTCCTGGCCCATATGTAGCTCAGATTCTTATGTTGGCTAATGGGAGGTCCGTTCCCAGAAAGTGGAGGGGTCAAAGGACACTTGCCTGCTTCCAGGAGATGTTTTCGAGCCAAACAGGGCCACCTTTGTTTTCTCGGCATTAAGTTGAAGCCAGTTGCTGTCCATCCATCCAGCTGCTGACCTCTTCCATGCAATCCTTTACTCTCAGGAAGGACTCCTCTGCGTTGCTTATGTTGACATATATCTGTGTGTCGTCTGCGTAAGACTGAAAGTTCACCCTATACTTCCTCAGAATGTCCATCAATGGATCTAGGTATAGGTTAAACGGCAAGAGGGAGTGATGATCCCTGTGGCACTCCACAAGATTGGACCAATGCGTCAGATACCCAGCCTCCTAATTTAACATTCTGTGGTCTTCCCGATAGGAAAGACTTGAACCAACCAATAGCCTGCGCCGACACTCGTCCGGTCCCGCTCAATCTGTTGATTAAGATGCAGTGGTCCACCATATTGAAAGCAGCTGAAAGGTCTAACATAACCAACAGTGTTAGGTTCCCCTGATCCGCCGCCATATGGAGATAATCCCAAACTGACAGAAGGGCCATTTCTGTGCCAAACAGAGGCCAGAAGCTGGATTGAAGGGGTCGAAGAGCCGCTCCTTCTCTACGTGCTCCTGCAGTTGTGTTGTGACGACCTTCTCCAGTATTTTACCAGGCCAAGGTAATCCTGCCGCTGGTTGGTAGTTTTGAAAGATCTCTGGATCCAGATTCGTTTTTTTCAGGAGTGGTTTAACCATCAATTTTTTTTAGCGCTTGTGACTTGTTTACAAACTGTGTAACATATGGGTTGATCTCTACAGTCAGGCATTTGGCCACCAGTGCTGGCAATGGAAATAAAGTATCGTTTTGTGGGTTTAAGTCCTGCCAACATTTTCTAAATAGACTCCTCCGAAACCGGTGAGAAATCAAAATGGGAGATGTGATCGATATTATTCACTAAACCCCCTTTTGGGGGCGAGATAACGGTTCGTCCCCTCATTCGGTATCTGTGATTGAATAGCACATATCTCTTCCTGGATGTCCTCAATTTTTCTTTTAAAAATGCATTAAAAGCATTGGCCTGTGCTAGGGATGGCTTAGATCGTCTGGAAGCACATTTTGGATGGCAAAAGATGGAAATGACAGAGGATAATTTAAATTGTTTTATTTGCAATTAATTGAAAACATTTTTTTAGCAAAACAGTTTACAACTCTAATCCCGGGCGAAACTCCTTCAACTTTTGGAATTTTCCCCAGCTTATCCTTTTAAAACAATTTAGATAAAAATGTTACGACAGCAATCACATAACAGGTCTTGCTTCCCTCTATCAGCACTCTCCACCATAGTTCTGGGTCGAGTATTCGATAGTCAGGTAGCTGAGGTCCAAAATGAGCTGTATACGCCTCTACTAAGGCTGGACAAAATATAATCAAGTGCTTCAGCGTTTCCACCGCCAAGGCGTCATTGCAATGGTAACATTTATTCCCTTGCACTATAAACCAGATCGCCCGTATTTTGTTCGTGGGCAGAAGGTTCAAATGGGTTCTAAAAAATGGATCTCTATAGTTTCTGTTAGGAAATTGATTTAGATAATTACAAACACAATACAAATTTCGTGGTTTCTCGGGTAGATGGGTGGTTGATTGATAACTGGCCGCTGAGTTTTTTCTTAACCCATGTAGTGGTCTTTAGCAGCAAGTCAATTTAACCCCCGGCCTTTTCCAATCACGCAGTTATTTTCAGTCTCCATTTGCTCAGCATGGGGTTCTCAGATGTGATCATTTCCTTGTTGAGCATTTGCAGGATTTCTGGCCAGGGAATCATAAGGCTTTTTCTATAGAGGGCCATGGTGTTCCATTCCACTGTGTGTTTCAAAGATGAGAGACCCAGTTCCCGCCGCACTATTTGGATTGGTGTAGATGGAGGAATTCCCAGCTCTTTCCTCCAAAATAGGCCTTCCAGCTGCGGCCACACACAGTCCGAGATGTTGGGCATTCCCTCAACTCCATAAATTAAGGCAGGCACCACCTTGGATTTGTAGAACCGTAGTCCCGGGATTATTGAAAAACGGCTGACTTTCTGAATTAATGCACAAGCCTGGCTTGCCAGATGTTTGGCTTTTGGTCTTAAATGTGCCACCGTGGGTGCCTCAGTTTTTGTATCGCTAAGTCATACACTCAAATACTTAAAACAAAGATACTTGGTCAATACGCTTGCCCTCCAGGAACCATGAGTAGCGGTTTCTCCCTCTGTTGGAGTTTCCAAAGCTCAGAATTTTTGTTTTGTCTTTGTTTATTTCTAAGCCATTTGCCTTGATGTAGCAATACAGGGAGTCCAATTGATGCGGTAGCCCCACAGGTGTTTGATTGATTAGGACCACATTGTCTGTGTACAGTAGGCACAGCAATTTAACGCCCCCTACCAATGGGGGAAAGATTGTAGCTGATGTTTCTGTCTGATTCATATTCACCAAAAAAAAGTTCAATAAGGCCAGAGCCGGAGGGCAGGGGGGCGCTGTTGCGCTGAAAGAGCATGGCCGCCTAATCAGGAGCTACATGCTGGGAGACCATATTAATCTCAATATTCGCCGAGGTACACTTACCACTTGGGAAAGAAGACTTGGGGCTCATTCTGTCCTGCCTCCCTCGACCGCAATCTGAATGCTGAGTCTTGATCCTAGCTGGTTCGACGGATATTGACACTCTTAGCAGACCGGGAGGCTGCGGTGCCCCGATCCGCCTGCGGCTTCTGTGGAGGCCCGCCTCCTGCATCATGACTCGCAGCGGCTGCTGGCCCTCCTGAGAAGGAGGGGCGAGAGACTTGGGCTGCAGACCTGCGTTGTGCCGTGGGACCCCGGATCCCACTCGCGGGGGTCACACAGTTCCCTACCTCTATCCCTTTGGGCTGTTTTCCTCCCGCCATCGTGACTACCATCTACACGTTTCTTCCGTGTTCTGTGAGCCGAGCTTCCTGGCCACCCTGGACGCACTCTCCCCCGATGTGTCAATGCGTGACAGCGCCACCCTGTATAGCTGCGGGCTGTCCGTCTCTATTGCTGGCTCAGCGCGCACAACAATTGGGGCTCCCCCACTGGCCACTACTGTCTTGGCAGGCACAGAGCTCAACCCCTCCTCCCCTCTACACCAGATACGAGCACCCCGCTTGGTGCCTTGGATCTCCCCCGGCAACGCAGCGGTCTGCTTTCTTCCCCGCTTTCGATATCCATCACTTAATGCAGCACGCTCCCAGCACTAAGTGCTTACCTGTCGTCCTGCAGGAGATCTCTGCTCTCCCCGTGGTATGTGGGAGTACACAATTAATTCTCCTGCTCCCCTGACACGTTAAAAGGTACGAGACACCAGCCACCCAGCCACAAATTGACCTGTTTGCACTTACTGTTATGAACTGTCCAGTTACAAGCTAATGTGCATTTCACTAAGTAAACTCAAGTTTCTGAATCATCTAGAATCACTCCCTACTTGGGCTGCATCCTGAGATTTCTTCGGGGGCAATTGGATTCTGGCCCGATTGGATCTTCAGGAGTGGGGCCTCGCATCCAAATCCTCAGTTCTAATGCCCTTGACCCCCCGGCTTCACTGACTGTCATACCACCGTTTTTCTTTGACATCACCACGCAGGTGCTTCCACACCTGCTTGAATCGCTTGGGCTACTGTTTCACCAACTCCATCTCAGGGCTCGGGTAACTACACACTGTCCAGACGGCTCCTCCTCTTCTGACTCCGGGGTCTACACTCACCCCCTGCATTATCCGTGCATATAGCTGTGCATATCGGGCATCGCAATATCTACCATCCCGCCGGGACCCCCTGCCTCCGGCCCTTCACCTCTGCCTTGCGCCTGGATTTCTCGATCTCCTACCCTTCTGCCTGGAGCCCACTCCAACTCGCAGAACTGTTTCAGCACCAGGCCCACCCATTGGGGCCAATCTACGATCCAGCTACATGCCTTTCTCCCAGGGACTCACACCTATGGCCTTCAGTCCACAAACCTGCAGCCGACCCTGTGGCCGGCATGAGACGCGGCCCTACACGATTGCCCTAGTCGCCCCCAGGTGATTCATTTGCTGTCTGTGTAGCTTGCGTGAACCATGACCAAAGACCATGACCAAGGGTGCTGGCAAAAAACAAAGCTCCATCAAGATGTCTGCCAAAGCCCCAGCTAAACTGACTGAACCTGGTTTGGAACCTGAGCCTACCACATCTACACCTCATGACACTGCTGAATTCATGGGAGAGGGGTTCACTTCATTCTAAACTTGATGATATGAATGGGACCATCTCATCCATCAAAGCCCATATGGAAAGAACGGATGGCCAGGTTACTGAGGGTGGGCACGGCAGAAGATGAAATAGCGTCTCTCCGATCAGAAGTCACCACATTGGCTAGACAGGTTTCGGAGGTCGCCAAGAAAATTGAGGACCTCGAATCGGAAATCAGGCGCAATAACCTCTGCATCATCGGAATCCCCAAGGACAGGTTTGAAGGTCCCATGGAAGACTACATTGAACACACCTTGCTTCAACTGCTTGACTCCCCAAGCTGTAACCGCAATTTGCATTAGAACGTGCCCACCGAGCTCTTACGGCGAAACCTAAACCTGGTGCACCTCCGCGCCCCATCGTTGCAAGGGTTTTGAACTATCGTGATCATGATGCACTACTCAGGGCAGCGAGAGCCAAGGGTGAACTCCTATTAGGATCCGCCAAGGTTCATTTATATCCTGATTTCTCGATCTCTATTCAGCAGGGGCGCAAAACCTTCATGGCTGCCAAGAGGGGGTTGCGAGAATTGAGGGTCAATTATGCTATGCTGTATCCGGCCAAGCTCTGGGTCGAACATTCAAATCAGGTTCTTTTCTTTACTATTCCAGAAGAGGCTTCCAAATTTATAGATGAGCACTTTCCCAGATAGACATGTTTATTTTAATGATTGCAATTGTGATATACGCATTAATGGGAAGGGCATGTCCTGCTCCATGGAACCCCTGTTTGGTTTTGATTATGGGACGAGGCCTTTGCTCGACCTACCTTATTGAATACATGTTTTTTGTTCATTAATGATCGGAACCTCACATTGTTCTTGAACCTCCAGTCTTGGTTATTATATATGTTGTACGACACTAATCCTTACCATGTCCCCAGCAAGGAAGTGAAGCCGCCTGATCGGCGCACGAGCCCCCAGGCGATGATGCTACTGTTTTTGGTTTTGTTTGTTGGGTGTTGTGTTCTCACCCCTCTGATTGTGAGAGGGTTGTGGGTGGGTCCGGCGGGGGTGTTATGGGAAAAAATGCTTGACATGTACGATGGAGGAGAGACGCGAGGTAGCACCATGGAAAACGCACCTCCTTAATAGACCCATCCTCCACTATCTGGACTAGGTCCTCCATATTCTATTACGATATCTAGCAATGCCCCTGTTTCCTACATATCTCAATGGCTGATCATAATCTGGTTTGTATGAGTTGGAATGTAAGGGGACTTGGAAATCACAGAAAGATGCATAATATACAACTGTTGCGGCGCGACATGGAGTGAAAATCCTCTTTGTACAGGAGACACATGCTTGATCTGAGGGCTGCTTGAGATTCGCGAAACTATGGGGCCCCCAAAGATATTACACTGATTATTCAAATCAAAAGAGGGGTGTCATGATTCTAAACCATAAGAGTGTTAAGTTCCAAAACATGGCCTCTCACATAGATCCCTCAGGGCGATACGTTTTACTTTATGGTAAATTGCACAACAAGGAGATTGTATTTCTCAATGTCTATGTGCCCAACATCAATGACCCGGAATTCTATTCGCACCTCATTGATCTACTTTCTAGATTCCCCCTTGTACCAATTCTCTGGGGCAGGGAATTCAACATGATCCTGGATGTAGATTGGGACAGATCAGGCACCAGACCCCACCAACTCTCCAGAGCTGGTAAGGTCATTCTAGAGTCCCTGCCACAACTGGAGATCTCAGATGCATGGAGAATGGTACACCCCGATTCCCGAATGTACTCTTTCTACTCCTCTGTTCACGACTCTCACTCCAGGATAGACAGATGGCTCACATCCGACATAATTATTAGGAACGTCACGCACAAGTCAATCCTCCCCAGGACACATTCGGATCATTCCCCAGTAACTATTTCTCTCTTCTGGGATACAGATTATAACGCAACACGCTCGTAGAGGCTGAAACCACAATAATTATTGGATGTAGCCTTCAAAACTGACCAGGAATCTGCCATTGATGATTATTTTACACTAAACACCAGGTCGGTCCGCACACAGACCACCCTGTGGGAGTCATTTAAAGCCTACATTAGGGGAATTGCTATCTCCAAGGAGTCCGGGATTATTAAGGTTATCCGTAGGGATATCTCAAAGAGGGAAGTGATACTCACCTCCCTTGAGACCCAATATGCCCAACATCAGTCCCCAGCTATCCCTTCCAGCATCGGAACTGAACTGGATACATTTTGTGCCCGTGCCCATGGCGAGAGGAAGTTCATTGATAACCGTGGACTCGGGAGGCGATACGGGGAGGGCGAGCGACCCTGTCGAGTGCTGACCAGACTTCTTCGCCGGGAAATGGGATCCCCACACATCCCGGCCATAGAATGGCCTGATGGTTCCTTGGCTCTTCTCCCACAAGACATCAATGTGGAGTTCCAATCGTTTTACTCAGCCTTCTATACAAACGTTGACACTGTCCCCGAATCGGAGGTCGACGCATACTTGGACAGCCTACCCCTTTTCTATTCTTGCTGATGAAACTAGCGTCAACCTGGATACACCTATTGAAAGCCATCGACTCCCTCGCCTCAGGTAAAGCGCCGATTCTGAGAGCTTCCTGATTGAATTTTATAAACAATATAAATCCCTGCTGGTCCCCTAACTCCTGGCATAATGTGAAGAGTCCTGCATGGCAGGTGCGCTCCCCCCCCTCCCTCCGCAAAGCCATCATCACGTTTTACACAAACCTGGCAAACCTCCTACTCAATGCGCCCCCTTTCGCTTATTAACTGCGATGTTAAGATTTATGCTAAGATTTTGGCCCTACGTTTGACTCCTTATATGCCCCACATTATACATCCAGATCAATCGGGATTCATCCCAGGTAGATCCACATCCCTCAATTTATGTCACCTCTTTAATATCATTAGCCGGATAGACCCCAATACTCAGGCTGTGGCAGCAGCCCTTGACATGCAAAAAGCTTTTGATTCCGGGTCATGGAACTACCTCTGGCGGGTTCTTGAGAAATGCAACTTCAGACCCTGGTTTCTCTCTTAGGTCAAGCTACTATACTCTGACCCGATGGCCAGGGTCCGCACAGAGGATAGATGCTCACCCCCTTTTCGTATATCCAGAGGCACGGGACAGGGGTGCCCCTTCTCGCCCCCGATTTTCACCATAGCTATAGAACCCTTAGCAGACAGGATACGGCAAACATATTCACATTGGGGTCTGAGAATGCTGGATACACCTGATATCGTCTCCCTTTATGCTGATGATTCCTTACTCTTTATTCGTTCACCTGAACACAACCCTTCCCCGATCTTGGAAGACGTCATCCACTTTGGGCTGCTGTCTGGTCTCAAGGTTAACTGTACAAAATCGACCCTCTTTCCGCTCATAGACGCCACTATCCCTCCCCCTGACCTCATGGAATTTATCTGGGCACAATCGGAATTCACTTACCTCGGGCGGAAGTCGCTCGTCACCCCGGCAGGGTATATGAGATCAATTATCGGAATTATTTGACCATGCTTACTAAGAAATGCCTTGGCTGGTCCAAACTCCTACTGTCCATTGCAGGCAGGATCGGTATCTTGAAGATGGTTGTGCTTCCCCAACTCCTATATCGCTTCCTCAATCTCCCCCTGTGGCCTGGTAGGGAATGTTTCCGGTCTCTAATCCACGTGCTCAACACATTCTTATGGCACTCTGGTGCAGTTCGACTCAAATTTACCACATTATCCACTCCTATGGAGTATGGTGGCTTCGGAGCTCCCGACTTAGAAAAATACTGGCTGGTCGCCCAAGTACAATTTGCGTTGTACTGGTTTACCATCTGGAATCCCCCCTCGCATATTATACTCGAGTGTCGCGCAGTCAGAGACCAGGATACTCCCCCTTAGCTCTTTCTCCCCCTACCCTTACCTGTAGCACTCTTGACCCGTTAGGTACCACGTTCTTTGCCTGCCCTTACCAAAATGTGGATGCTTTCCGGTGGCTCGCGCCCCTTTCACAGCTGTTTGCCCGTCTAGAATTTCCTCCCTGGTGCCCCCTGCATCCCCCTGACCAAGGCACGCCATTGGTCAGAGGCGATATTTGTGGCAATCCAAGATGTCTTTGATCAAGGCAACTTTCTGGAATGGTCGGATTTGCCAGAAACCCTGCGTAGGAAATCACCCATCTGGCTCCAATACTCAGGCCTCCGCCAATTCCTCAAGAGAAGTTACCCGAGTTTCCCTGTTATTTCCTCCCAACAATCCTATTTTAGCTGAAATCATGAACTCCACGACCACTAGAGGGAAAATCTCCAGGTTATATGCTTTACTACAGTCCACAACTTATCCTTCATTTGATAAGTTGAAACACTCTTGGGCCGGGGACCTAGGTGTCGACATAACTGATCAATGCTGGAGACGTATGTGTGGTCGCACCCACAATGTGTCGCTTAACTCTCGTTTTAAACACATCCAATTTAAAATCCTGTTCCCTGACCACTCTCCCAGATGCCCCAGGTGTAGATCCGAGGATGCAACCTATATTCACATGATCTGGTCCTGCCCCCGTCTTTCCCAATTCTGCTCCACACTCTCAGCTATCCTGGACCATGTGATCACTCCATCCCCTCTGCAGTGTCTCTTTCATGACTTTCGGTCTATGAAGGTCTTGTTTGCAATGAGCATAAGGTTCCAGTAAACATTAATTAAGACCAGTTTTGCTGGTGTCCTTTTTTTCTGGCCCACGTCCTCCGATTCCCATCTGATAAGAAGTTCTTGAAACAGAAGGCTGGATAAGATTGTGTCAATTAAGTTTAGGGGGCTGCCGGATTTAACTGCTGTCATAAGACCGGCAGACGGGTGTCCTTGATTTCCTTTGGAAGCAGGGCTTAACGAGATTTTGAAGCCATCCATGATGGGAGTCTCCCTCCGCCAAGTCTCCTGCAAACAGAGAAGATAAAAATCCCTAAGGTTGACATCACTGGGTTTAGTAAGGTGAATAAAATCTCTTGTGTTCCAGGAGGCAATTTTTAAACGAGTCAGTCTTGAGGTGGCAGGCCCTCTCTCCGATACCAAGGATGGTATGTATTTGGTTCCGTTGAGTGGCTACAGGTTGTTTTGAAGAGTTAATGCTCTTGATAACCATGACCAGTCCGATGTTTTATTTCCTACTGCTGTGGTCCTTGGCATTGTTATCAGGTTACTTACATGGCACAGCAAAGGTTCCAATTTGGTATTTCCACAGTGTTTAAATCCCAAGCCAACCAGCGCCGATAATGGATCCAGGTAAGTGTTGGTGACATTTGGGCACCGTAGTTTTGTGGCGATTTCACTATCTTCCATGACTGCTGCATTTGATTTGTTCTTTGATGCAGTATGGTGTGTTGTTTGTTCCACCTCCAGCTCTGGGGACCTGATCACTGTTAAGTCAAAACCCAACATTAGTAGGTTTTCTGCCACTTCCAACAGCATGTTTTTCACCACCGGGGAAGCAATGTAGAAATGAACTTGATGATCTTCAAATCCTCAGATGTTAATTGCCTCAGGTTTGGAATACAATGTAGCAACTTCATCACCGTTCTACGGTTGAGTATCAGGTCATCCTCTCTGTCCAAGATTCTCTCAAGTTTGAGAGAACGTTCGTTCGGTTTTTGTATTTTTAGCTCTGGTAATTGACTAGTATTTTGGTTGTTAGTGTTGGATCTACCCGCCATGCGTATCGATGAGCCGATTCTGGTCTTGTTTTAGAGTCGGACCAATGGTAAAGTGGAGATCTTGACTCATTTGAACCCCCCCGGGGGCTCTCGGGACATTCGAGATAAACGTCCAGCGCCGACCAGGTCCATTGGGGTGGAGGGTGACGATTTTCTCAGTACCTTGTTCCCGTCCGTGTTTTAACTTTGAAGAATTTGTACAGCCGGATTCCCCTTTTTAATTTTGCACCGTGGCCAATCTTCTCCTTTTATCCGACATTTTTAGAAAAGGAGGTGACGCAGGGATTCTCGCAGGAGGACTTTGCCAAGGAGCGGTATCTTTAGGTAGGGCCTGCGGTGCAAACAACTCACTTACATCTAGTTGGTTGCTAACTTCCTCGTCCATCGAGTATGTTGAAAGTTCCATTTTTGATCTTGTTAAGTCAGTGTCAGTGCCTCTCTGTTTGGCTTTCTGCTCCAGTCAGCCATTCAGGTTCACCTTTTTCTGAGTGAAAATTGCATAAACCGGGTTTAGTGAGGTGTTACAATCTTCCTCCGTGGCCTGGATTTCTTCTGCCTCTTCTTCCCGACTTATGCAGGGTTCACTTCTTTTCTCCACGGGCACAGATGACACTGCCCTTGCTGACGATTTGCAACATTTGTGTACTTGAGCAATTTGGTCCCCTGTTAAATCCACCAACTGCGACGCAATTAATGTCTGTGTTGATTTCAAGGGGGTTGCCCCCCGGTTAGACTCTTTCGAAAGCTTTTCGTTGAGCGTTTCGCTAGGCGGGAGGTCTTGTTCAGCATGGTGTTCTTTGGCTGTGACAAAGCCCTCCAAAAGGACAAGTTTGGTATGCATCATCGGAAGAAATGTTGTGGGGTCTTTTAAGGCATCTTTCAAGTGTTCATAAAGTTTCATGAACGACGCCAGGGCAATAGTCATGGTTAACATCATGGTGAAAATCTGGCTTTTCTCTTCTTGATGCTGCATTCGATTGGGCGTTGCTCATCTCTGTTCTCGTTTAGGTCCATTTGATCAAGAGTATTGGGTGGATGCCCTCTCTCGAAACATCCAAGTTTCTATTGTTAGTTAAGCAGATTTGGTCTGATGACAACACTTTGGGTCTTTTCACACCCCAAACTTGAATTAGGGAAGATTTAAACGGCTCCTCCAAGGCAGGGATTCCTGCAGCATATCATTCTGGGGATGGCAGAGAGAGGTTGGAACGTCCACCCCCACGGAAGCATTCGCTGTCTGATCTGTGGTGCGTGTGCCATTTTTATCTAAGGTCAGCAGGGAGGTTGCTGATTTTCAAGTGTCAGAGCTCATTTGGTGTTCACTAGGTCCCTTGTATTGATGATTTAGTGCATTGTCATTTTGGTTGCTCAAGGACTCTTTTAGTTGCTTTCTGCAAGATTCAGCACCCTACAGCATTTCAGCGTCAGATAAATCCCCCAGTGATAAATCACTTGAAGGAAAAACTTGCTTTGTCGTGAAAAATGATGAGGCTAAGGACGGCTGCCTTTTTTGGGAATTTTGTGATATACTCATGGTTTGTATGCTGTTTTCGTCATAACATCTGCAGAGTTCGTGGCGTCCAAACGTCCTGTGGACCCAAAACATGCAAATTGCTTTCCCACTTTTAATGCTGGCGAGATTTTTTTGTTAAGTGTTCCAACCCTCTGTTGCTCCGCAATGCAGGTCTTTACGTGTTTGCGATGTTGCAATCCCTCAAAGCAATGAGCCCGTTTTCAGTAGGCAAAGAGTCCGTTACCAAAACTGATGCCGCCTTGGGCAAGTTTATTTGATTTGCAGGGAGTGATTCCATTGGGGCAGTGAGGGCAGCTGCACAATCTCATGACGCACATATATCTGCTGGAAACAAGGGTAGAGTAGCGTCTTTTTGAGAAAGCTCTTTGTGTACTTCCGCGATTACTGATTGAACAGCAGCAGGACCGTAGAAAGCCGCTGACGGAGTCGAAGTGGCAGGGGCGCTTAAAGTGCTAACTGCAGCAGGCTCTATACTCCCCCTCACTTCTTCAACCCCGTTTCTCGATTGGGAAACAGGAAATTTGTCAGGCAGCACTGTACATGAGTGTATTTGATTGCTCTGCCTCCCAACTGTCACAGCGTGCTCACATGTTGCATTTTGACTTTCAGAGGACGTTAGACATTCGCTGAGCCCCCCAGAAAGAGCAACCCCCACCTGGATCCATTTCCCCCTGTCCTCCTGCCTCTGTGCAGTAAGTTCCACTAACGAGTCGGAAGCTATCATATCTGCAATTGGAGACGGTTCACAGTTTAACACGGTAGCAGTTTCAGCCTCAGTCTTATCGCGTAAGGCAGCATACAACGCCGTAGTAGGCGTAGAGCACATCTCAGCATTCAAGGTTACTGGTTCACGAGAGACCTTACCCGACTGTATTTCAAACAGCTCCCGAGACTCCACCGAGCCGGGCGGGAACAGTGTCAGCCCTGGTATTCCTGCTGGGGTCGTTGAGGCAGACTCCCCTTCTTTCCGGCACATGGCACTTCTTAAAATCCGTCTTTCATCCATGAGGCACCCAGCCACTGGGCACCAGACACTCAACTACACTTCGCTCTGCGAGATGGTTTTGAAGGCGAGCGTGAGCAGGAGGAGACGGGTCCAGTAATGAACAGCATTAAGAGACTTTACAAGTCTTGTGAAACACGGGCAGTCAATTCAAGAGTCCTGTGGCTTGTAGAAAAAGCATTTCCAGGCACACCAGACACTCAACTACTAATTATCTTGATTGATTTCCTGCAACTAGAATTTTTGTGCGCAGAAAATCGGGTTTAGCTGCAAAAACTGCCACTTTATACACTTATCAGAGCATTTTTATACAAAATATAAAATATGCATCACAAACATCATGTCTTTGTTAAAGTACTAAGTGATAATTAACCTTGTTATCTAAAGTGCAAAAGCGCTGCTCCTAACATACATAGATCTACCCATCAACTAATTGAGCATGGCAAACACGGCCAACTAGAGTAACAACCTATCTCTACTGGTCTCAATGTTAACCCATTACATGCAAATACAATCACATGGATTATTTGGAACAGGAATCTGTTCAATATTGGGTAAACTAGTTTCTTAGAAGAGCATCAAAATGCCTTGTCTTCATAAGGGCCAATCATGCCACTAGGAATCTACAAAACACAATCATTAATTTAAACTAAGAGCTTGATCCCCATCAGCAACAGGGGCACCTAAACCTTTTGTGTCAGCAGTACCTGAAAAATACCACAAATGAATTTGTTGGGGTGTTCATTCTTCTGCTGCATTGATTTCTACAAAGCAATGGGACAAATTAATTGTGACAAATCCTTGGATACCGTCACTTCTCCCTGAGGGGGAGCCTCTTTCCATGAGGACTGGGAGGTGAGGCAGCTCCCCAATAGTTCTCCTGTGGGTGGTAGTCAGCAGGAGGATCTCATGGGGCGAGACTCCCCCTATGGACAAGAACGAACATCTAAGAGAGACGCAATATAATACCCCTCAACCAACACCCTATACACCTCCCCACTTTGTAAACATTAGTCATAGACCTGACTAACCCATGTACCTAAGTAGATCCATAGACTTGACTTCCACTGAGACAAGGAAGAACATGGACTACCCAAGGGAGAGTAAGGATAGAAGTACTGGGATGAGGAGGAGGTGCAGAGGAATAAAGATCAAAGGGCCAAAAACATTAAAAAGGGGCTTAAAAGAAAATGCCAACCATTGGCAATGAGCTGATATAAAAATAGACAAAGGACTACATGAAACGCAGTCCAGGCTGGGACGTTCAAGTAGAGGATGCCAAGGAAGCCGTGAGCAGCTCGATTCCCCCAAGATCAGAAGGTGGAGAGATGAATCCTTGACCCGGTGGTGTGGAACAGGTCCGAGGCAGAGCTGGATGCTGGAGAGCGGTGGTGTTACCCGAAGCGGGTGGACCGAATGGTCACAGAAAACCCTGTGAACGCCAGCAGCATCCTGCAGCAGAGCCACGCAGGAGTACAACGAGCAGGATTAGGTAGCGCAAACTAATACCTGCAACCCCGTCAAGAACAGGTGAAGAGCTCCCGGGAAACAGGTAACAGGAGTAAAAGGAAGTCCGTGTGGGGACCGGGTGTGACAGAAGTTAAATGTAACAAAGAGTACCACAGAAATCATCTTCCTCGGTACAGTGGTTAGTCGCATACCACTACTGAAGATAATTATAATAGAGAGTGCCTCAGGTCAGGAGTCGTCATCCTCTGCACAGTGGTGGGTCACATAAAACTACTGAAGATAACTTTAATAAAGAGTTCCTCAGGAGTCATCTTCCTCAGCACAGTGGTTGGTCCCATACCACTACTGAAGATAACCATAACAGAGAGTGCCTCAGGAGTCATTCTTCTCGGCAAAGTGGTTGGTAGCAAACCGTTGTTGAAGCAGACAGTAAGAGAAAGCATACTGTAAGACAGTTTTCACATGGTAGTACCTGGCAGGAGAGTGAAACAGGTCTGCCAAAACCAAGTCACCCGGAAGTACAAGTCTGGGACCCGCATCCACAAGAAAAGGAGATTGCGAACTATTACCGCACTTTAGTACTTGGCAGGGGAGTATACCAAGTACTCCTGTGGGGAAGACGAGAAACCTGGGTCTGGGACACTCATCACAATTGGATCTTTGTTTTATGAGAAAGACCAGGGGAAGGGAATCATTCCCCTTGGTCTTGTGAACTGCGCTGAGAAAGGCATGCGGAACAGAGCCATTCCCCCTGGTGTTGTGAACTGTAAAATAGAGACTGAGAAGGGACAGGGAAAGAGAGACAATCCCCCTGGTGTTGTGAACTGGGAAAGCAAAGCTGAATAAGGGCAGGAGAAAGGAGTCATTCTCCTGGCAATCAAACCTGCAAGGAGGATCAAACCAGTGGTCCAGGGGAAGTGAGTGATTCCCCCTGGGATACAAAGTACTGCATTTTCTGATGCAGAGTTTTAGAGGACCTGCAGCCCTTTTGTTTGTTTGTGAAGTACTAAAACCAGGGGAAGGGAGTCATGCCCCCTGGTGGGGAACTTTCAACCAGAACTGTGCCAGACAGTCCAGGAGGAGGGAGTCATTCTCCTGAACAAGAACTTTGGTACAACTGTTTACCAACAGGGAATCCACACTTAGTATTAGGGAAAGTTAGGGTTTCTCTTTATGTTCATCTCAAATATGTCTATAACCCCAGACATGCCACCTGTGTGTCAGTCTCATCCTTCTGCACCCTTAGATAATGTAATCCCATTACTCAAGCAACTCTCAGGTACGAATCATATTCAGAAAAGAGGTGAAGTAATGTACCTTATATTATTAGCAATGGAGGCAAATACAATGCTTATTTAAATGAAACTGCAGTTGTCAGCGTTGCATTGTCAACATGCTCAATATTGACTTTCTGAAAGAAAGGGATAAACATTGTTTTTCGTTTGATGCTTCATATAAAAGCACTCCTATCATATTCAGCAAAAGGAACTGGCTTACCTTTTATCATTAGTAAGACGAAGACCTTCCTGCTTGCACCGCACTGGTATATGTATGCAGCAATTACACGTCCGCTCTCAGCCTGAAGCACGGACCACTACGTATTTTCATATAGCAGCACAGCATTTCCCAATGTATTTAAAAAAAAACATCCATGAACTGGAGTACAAACACGCAATTACGTCATAGTCCTTGCTCTACAATGGCGCAACTTCACCATGCTAGGAGAGCAGAGAGAAACATCCTCCTTAACGTGATGACATCATCATCTAGTTTGAGAAACTAGAGCGCCACATGCCACTAAGTGAAAAATGCTGATGTATGTGATACCACAGCCTCCCAGTGCCATTAGCAAACACGTATATTCCACTTAATATGGACAAATGATCATTTAAAGACTGGATGGGGTATCTGTACTTCTCTCTTCTATTTGCTTGGGACAAAGGCACATAGCATCCCAGCCAAGGTTCTCTATATGGTAGCTTGGATGAGTAACCAAGGCTTAAGCACTCAGGAGGTTATGCAGGCAGGTACTCAAGTACACTGTGTCCCTAAGCCCCCACAAACACATGTCCACACACTATGTTAGGTGATAACACACCTTATTGTTTATAAAATAAGGTTCAGTAATATATATACATATAAATAATAACACTTTGTGCACAGGCAGTTCTATTCAAAGAATGGCAAATATATACACTCTATGTGATACCACACTTTACTTAAATCAAGTAATAAATGCACCAACTACAGATAGTTTTAAATAGGAATGTGAATTCTTAAGTGAGGTGTAACAGCAGAGATTAGGGACGAAAAGGCAGGGTAGTTATGAACAGAGGCAGAATGCTTTGTTTAGACGGGATACACAATTCTGTGTGAGGATCCGCCCACCTGGGCAACCTGTAATGGAAAAATTAGGGAGTAACTTATCTTGTCATTTACAGCCCGGCCCAAACATTTTCAATAACCCTCTACTTTAGCTTTAAAGGTTCTGCCACCCCAAAGTACCTGAGAGGCCACAGGAGAACAGGATCCACGATGGTTGGACGACTCCTGAGGCTATAAGATTATCTTCCTTGTCACAGTACATTTGGTGCCTTGGCAGGCGAAGTGGCAGGGTTTCTCGATTTCACTCAATGCTTCCCTTCGAGCATGGTCCCACCTTGGAAGAAGGAGCCACTTAGATGCTGAGTCCAAGAAGAAAAATGGAACCAAAATCTTTCTGAAGTGCAGCAGTTTTGCTCTTCACAGTGCTCTCCGTTGGTCGATGATTTCTCAGACTGTAGGAGTCCTGGGAAGATGAAACTTGTTGTGGGCTCCTCAAGGGCTTGGCAGATAAAAGTAAGACCATTGAGGACCTTCGATGACTTCTGGCGGTGACGGGTGCATAGATCACATTTGGTGTCGGGTTTCAGAATTATGCGGGTTTCCGACTTTCGGTTCTTCAGTGCTGCAGCTGCAGTTGCAGCTGCAGCACGGACCTCTGGACGGCTTCTGGTGATCTGGACTCGACCACGGGAGAGGACCACGGACCCTCACCAAGTCTGGTCCGTCGGGACGTCTTTGTTGGATTCTGGTGGCGGGAAACCCACTGGTGGACCTTCCTCTGCACTCAGCAACCCTGGACCTTCTCCGGCAGGAAAAAGTGGTCAGTGATGATGGCAAGGATGTTCCTTGAAGTATTCTACAGCAGTTTGGAACTTTCGCAGCTCTGAGTGTCCAGCAGCACTATGCCAGAGTACCTCATCTTCTGGGCGGTAGACAACAACAGGCTTACAGCTCCTGAACAAATTGGTGAGTGCAGGGATCCTAGTTATTCACATAAGTTCCTGATTCACTCAGGCTGAGCCAGGCTCAGTCTACAAATCACGCGGAAGGGCATTCCTGCAGGCAGGCAATCGGGCTCACAGGCATTCAGGCCATTCACTCCACACAGACACCCATTACAAAGAATGTGGATTGGGGTAAGCACCCAGCCATTCAGCACACCACACTGCATTGATACCGGTTTCATTCAGGGCTGTCTCAAGCATTGTGTCACATGCAGAAACCAGACACCCATAACACAGAAGAACAAGTTACTTACCAATGGTAACGTTCTTTCGACTGGATGTTCCTACCACTTATTACTTATCTTTGCTATTTCCCAGTATCCAGCTTGCTGCCTCTGAATTATTTTTTCAGCAGGGGGCGCTGTGTGTCGATGCCTATCGACTCAATGTCCCTCGGAGGTCTCTGTCTCAATGTCGATGTCACCGCAGGTATATGTAGCATGCGCAGCACCCGTTGGCCTCAGTTCCGTTTTGGCAAGTGGAGCTTTAACTTGTATTTGACGGTTACTTCCCCTGAGAGAGTGTAGACTGCAACCGCAAGGGAAATGCTACTGCGGGGTAGGTTGGGAGGGGCGATAAGGAATACGTGGGAGTAACATCCAGTCGAAAGAACGTTACCATGTATAAGTAACTTGTCCTTCGGATGGATTGTGTCCTCCCACGTATTCCACACTCCCTAAGAAGTTTACATAATTTGGAGGAGGGAGTAAAAATTAATGTGGTTATGTATGCACAGAGTGCAACACGGTTTTTCCAAAAGCAGAATATTGGCCCGTGAAGGAGTCTAGTTTTTAGTAAAGATGTGCACAGATGACCATATAGCAGCTGCACATATATCCTTTAACGAACTCCCCTCTGCAACGCAGACGAAGATGCAACACCCCTGGTCGAATGAGCTCTTAGATGTTCTGGAGGGTCTTAACCCGCCAGTCTGTAACATTCCGATATAGTTAATATAATCCATCTGGATGTAGTTTGCTTGGTGATGGGCAGTCCCAATTTGTGACCTGAATATCCCACGAATAACTAGGCGTTCTGCCGCAATTTTGCCAATCTAAAGATGTAAAAGCTCAGTGCACGTCTAGGGTCAAGTCTATGTAGTCTTTCTTCCTCCTTCCTTGGATGTGGTGGAGGATAAGCAATATGAAACTCAGAAACAGTTTTGGGGAGAAAAGAAGGCTTCACCTTTAGTAACGCTCTGTCATTATGAAAGACAGTATGAGGAGGATTGCAGGATAAAGCCTGTAGCTCACTCACCCTTCAGGCTGATGTAATTGCCACTAAGAATACAGTTTTCAGAGTTAGAAGTCTCAATGGACAAGAATGTTGAGGTGTGAAAGGAGCTCCCATCAAGTAGTTTAACACCATGTTGAGATCCCATAGTGGGACTTGAAACGGGGTTGCAGGGTAAACATTAGTTAGTCCCTTTAAAAATTCTACTACTAGAGGAATTTTAAAGTAGGAGGCTTCCTCTGAAGTGTGCTTCAAAATAGAAAGCGCTGCCAGGTATCCCTTGATGGCACCAATCTGGAGCCCCAGATTGGCTAGATGCAATAGAAAGGATAACACCATAGGTGTGTTACATGAGAAAGGGTAAACATTCTTATCTCTACACCAGCTGCAGAACTTATTCCAACGGCAGTGGTATAAAGATTTGGTTGCTGGCCTTCTGGCAGATGCAAAACCTCCATTACGTTGTCCGGGAGGTCCCAATCCTTGTATCTCAGCTTCTCAGAAAACAAGCGTGAAGGCTAAGAGTCCTGCTATCTGGATGGAGAACCCGACCCTCCTCTCGCAAGAGAAGGTCCTCTCTTTGTGGAAGACGAATCGGAGGACAGGTGGACATGTCCAGAAGGTCCGGGTACCATGTCCTCCTGGCCCAGTCTGGGGCAATTAGGATCACAGATTTCTTGAACCTTCTCAATCTCCTGATTACGTGAGGAATCATGGGGACTGGAGGAAACGCATACAGTAGTGGAACTTCCAAGTCCACCATAAACCTGTCTCCTAGAGCTCCTTTTGGGGGAAATTCCCAGTTCGCACTTCCAGTTGGCCACAGTTGCGAACAGATCCACCTGAGGGGTTCCCCAAAGATCTCCTGAAAGATTTCCTGAGCTAGTTCCCACTCGTGGAAGACTGTGCTCTGCCTGCTCAGAGCGTCCGCCGTCGTGTTCTTCTCTCCGGCTAGGTGAACTGCTGACAGAGAGATTCCTTCTTGTATTGCCCAGAACCAGAGCTACATTGCCTCTCTGCACACACATAAATCAATTACCTTATCACCACACACTCTTCAGTCATGCTTGCTCTCACAGAGCCATGGCTAAACCCCCCCACACATCTCTATCATCAGTGACATGCTTCCTGCACATTACTTCATCCACCACAGGAACCTACCAAACAAAGCAGCTACTGGCAGTGCCATCATTTACAAAGAGTCACTCACACTTAGCAACTCGGCACACATCATTTGAAGCCCATTATCTCAGCTGCTGCCCTCTATCACTCCCACACCCTACTTTCACCCACCTTAATTACCGCCCCTAACACCCAATCCCAACTTCCACACTAAATGGTCTGAGGTCACCACTAAGATCCACATTCTCCCTCTCCACACCAACCCAACATCTACCAGGATGATATTAACCCAGGTTTTTCTCATCCAGACAGCCACCCTATACTGATCAGCATCCTCAATCAGCCACCTATGACCTCACCCAACAAGTCACCTACCCCAGACACAGCTGGCAAAATGCTGGACCTTCCAATTTAAAGCAAAAATCACATCTCTGTGCAAAATCGTATCTGGGTCTTGTGGTCACCTGCAACACATCCTTCACACCTAGGCAAATCCAACACATTATAACAAAGCCCTAGCACCACTCACATCACCTCATCCTTCTTTCACATACCCCCCTATGCTCAGCAATTACAACACCACCATCGCCAAGACACTCAACCAAGTAGTCCCCCTCAAAAACACAAATACCTCACAGCCACTACAAAAAACCATGGTTCAACAATTCCATCCTCTCCACCAGACAGGGACCAAGAAGCCTTGAAGGAGACTGGGAAAATAACTCCTGGGCCTCCACCAGGGAACCCCTCAAACACTGCTGCAACAAATATAATATCGCCATATGCAACTTCAAATCCACTTATAACATCGAAGAACTTCAATCCGCTACCAACAGTACACAGAAACCTTTCAATATTGTCAAGTCTCTCCAAACCACCATCCACTCCTGTCACACTCCGACTATCCACCTCAGTATGCAACTCCCTCATGGACTATTTCCACTCTAAAATACACAACATCAGACAAGTCCTCCCCACGGATGTCCCAATTCTACCCACTACATCAAAACCCTCCAACATATGGAACACATTTCACCATGTTAACCAAGAAACCCTCATCATCCTCATAGCTAAAACAACACAAGCACACTTCCTTGATGAAGCATGCCCACTTCATGCTGCTTCAAACTGCATCACCACCCTGGCTCCACATTGGGTCGACACCACCAGCTCCTATCATAGTACAATTCCCTCTACACAAAAAGGAAAAAATCACCACTCTTCCCAAGAAACCATCCTTCGACTTCATGCTCCATGAAAACTGCCATCCCATCAATATTCTGCCATACCTGACCAGAATCATGAAATGCTTCATCATGAGCACTGGGAAACCTGTCAATATTGTCAAGTCTCTCTAAACCACCATCCACTCCTATCACACCCCCACTATCCACCTCAGAATGCAACTACCCCATGGACTACTTCCACTCTAAATACACAACATCAGACAACTCCCCCCCCCCCCACTGGAGTCCCAATCCTACCCACTATATCAAAACCCTCCAACATGTGGAACACATTCCACCCCATCAACCAAGATACCCTCATCATTCTCATAGCTAAAACAACACCAGCACACTTCCTGGATAAAGCATGCCCACTTCATGCTGCTTCAAACTGCATCACCACCCTGGCTCCACACTGGGTCAACACCTTCACCTCCTATCATAGTACTATCCACTCTGCAAGCAAACCAGGAAAAATCACCCCCTTCCCAAGAAACCATCCTTCGACTTCATGCTCCATGAAAACTGCCATTACAACACTATTCTGTCATACCTCACCAGAATCATAGAACGCTTCATGAGCCAACTCTAAAAACATATCACTGTAAAGCACCACCTCGACACCTTCCACAGCACCAAAACCACAACATTTCACATCCTGGATGAACTCCACAACATCACAGAAAAATGACACACAGCCCTCCTTGTACTCCTGGATCCTTTCACAGCCTTCCACACCATCAACCACACAATTCTCCAAAAATCCTTTCCAGCGGGATGAAACCATAGGCATTGTTCTCGACCGGGTCATTTCCTTCCTCACCGGCAGGACACACTTTGCCTCAATGCCCCCTATGGATCCAACACCACCTCAGTTAAGGACATGATTCTGCAAATTCCTCCCCAACACCCTTTCTCTTTAACCTATATGTTGAATCCCCCGGAAAGACCCTTAACAAGCAGCAAAAAGTCCTGTTTCACCAATAAGCAGACGACAGACAAATATACTTCCAAATTTCAATCGCCACGGAACTGTACACCCTCGAAAGTTCTTTCTCCACCATCACCACATGGATGTTAATGTTAAAGGATATTTGTACCGCGCACTATCCCCACCGGAGTGGTCCACTGGCGCGCTGTTGGCTCTGTAAAGGGAAGGGGGGGTGACTTAGTGGGAATAAACTGGAAAACTGCAAGAGAGCCGTGATGTGCTGTTGGCGGCCTCAGCCCGGTGCGTCCGTTGGCTGGGCTTGGGGTGTTTTACAGTCAGTAGTCGTTGTGTGCCATTGTGCAAGTCTATGTGTGGATTGTTTTGTTGTTGCAGTTTAGTGAAGTGTGTGCGGATCGCTGTGTTGTAGGCTTGTGGTTGTGTCTGGTTAGAGTTTGAGAGGTGTATGCAGAGGGGTGAAATTGTTAGTGGATTGGTTAATTGGCATGGCTATCCGGAAGTCAGGCGCTACATTTCCGTGTTCACTCCAGACGGGGTGCGGGAGCATCTCTGCATCTCTCTCCTGATCTGGGGCCATCCGATACTCACAGTCCCTTTCAGACATGGCATCCACTCACATTCATGACCTTACCCAGGTTCGGCCTCGGCCGCCTACGTGATACCTGTCTGTATGCAGGGCAAGCAGGAGTTTGTGCGTCCCTTCAAATCTGGCCCAGAGAGAATTCCCAATCCAGTTGGTGCGCTGCATCGGCTAGCCAAGGCTACTCCATCCATATGTGGCGGGTGGTTGGCATTCATCATCTTACTCAGTTGTTTATGCAGGCTATCGCTCCCAGCCCCTTCAAAACGTGACACATGCCAATGCTTGCAATTTTGTCCAGGGGTGGCTCCTGCCTTCATTCACAACTCCATACATACGGTCAATGCCCATGCCAATGTCCATAACTTATTTCAAGTGTGGCAAGTGCTAACATTCACACAACTATATACAAGTATGATACCTGGTAGCAATTATGGAGCGGGTGAGGTTGTTGGCTGGAGTTGGCTAGGGATGCTGATTTCTGTCCTCATGGGTGTCGCTTGTGTCCTATTCTACTTAGCATCGTCTCTCTTGTAGTGGTAAGAGTTTCTCTGGTCGGTTCTGGGTGCTGTCAGTGTCTTCCCTAATTTTTGTCATCCTTTTCTTTGTGTTTCCCGTTCGGTTGTTTTGGGTTTTCAGTTTGAATCTGAGGTGTTGAAGAGCCAGGTTTGTGGATGGCCACCCACTTCCTGAAACTCAACCCATCCAAAACAGAACACCTCCTCATCTGCCCTACAGACACAAGCCCAACCTCACCCCCTGGATCAAAGAACTTGCCACAGATAACCCATACATATGCCTTGTTATACATGTAAAATCCCTAGGCTTCACCATCGACTCCAAACCTGTCCTTCACATACCACATAGCTGCTGTCATCAAAACATGGAACCAAAAACTACACCTCCTCCACTAGATAAGACACCTCCTTCCCCCTGACATCTTCTGTTCCACGTTCCAAGCACTAGTTCGGTCCGAGCCGGACAATGGAAACGCTATCTTCACCGGACTAACTAACAGCACTGTTGTCCCTCTGCAAGCCATACAGAAAGCAGTGGCAAGATTCATCCTGCACCTATCCAAACACTGACATGTCCCCCACGCTCTGTCCCTACTCCTCTGGCTCGCCATACTCCAGAGGATTGCTTTCAAAGTTCTCTGCATCATATACAAAGCCATCCACCTCAAAACCCCATCCTGCCTTCACAACGAATGGCAACCCATCACACACACAAACCCCTGACAATCAAACCAGAAACTCCTATACATACCACTCTGCAAACTAACCTGCACACAAAAACAAGCATTCATCCAGTGGACGCCCAGACGCTGGAACGCCCTACTATGCCACATCCGCACCACACCCCCATCATTACTTTCCAAAAAAGATTCAAAACATACCTCTTTATGACACCTAATGCACATAGACCACCCCTATCATTCTCCATCTACCCTCATCTTTAAATCCTGTGTTGAAAATTTTGTAACTTCCTTTTCACCACCTTTTGAACTTTTCATTTTTTAACAACTTTATCTACAACCAGTTGCAGCAAAGTACATACATGTTCTAGAAGAAGACAGGCAAATAAGCGGTGCCAGCTGTTATAGATTAGGCCCCACGGCACACTCCCCCTGCATGAACGTCCTCCAGGGAGTCCCCTGGCACCAGCACCCCCTCCAGTGTGGGGAGAGGGCCTCTAAGGCGGCAGGAAGCGTCTCGCCAGCTGGGGGTGGTAGGTCAATGTTGGGAACAGTCTGTTGTATTCCAGGATCCGGGCCCAGCAACCTGTGTAGCAGTGTAGTGCTCCTTCTTTTGCCGCCATGACCTTTTCAGCCATTAGGATCTCCCAAACCTTGATCCACCATAGCGGCAAAAGGGGGCCCTCCTGCGTTTTCCACTTGCAGGCCAAGGTTATCTTTGCAGCCAGGGGCAGCTGAGTGAGTAATTTGGCAGTCGTTCCCGGCTTTGGGTGGCACTCTGGCCACGCAGTTCCCAGCAAGATCACCTCTGGGGTCAGTGGAAATTTGCATCGGGTGATTGCTTCAATGGTTTCTAGCACATCATCCCAGAAAGCATGTGCCTTCGGACACTCCCTCCACATGTGAAAGTAGGTCCCATGGGCACCACACTGCCTCCATCAGGCTGGATCCAGGGACTTCTGAAAATGATGCAGGTGTTCCAGGGGATGGTACAATCGGTGGAGGAGTTTGAGTGCACATTCCATATTGGTAATACATCTGGAGCCAGAGTTGTTTCTAGTCTATATGTCGACCAATTTTGATCATGTGCAGGGTACCCTAAATCGGTTTCCCAGCAGGACATGTATGTGGGCCTGGCTGTCAACATGTCGTCTTGCAGTAATTTATATAGCTTGGTGATCAGTCACTGGCGCGGGCCCTCCTTTAGTGCATGCTCCAGGGAGTAGAGCTCCCTCATGGCCCCTTGTCTAACTGCTGGCTGAGAGATCCAGTGCTGGATCTGGGCATATGTGAATCTGTCTGTCTCTGCTAGGGAGAAGCGTCTCTTGCAATCCTCAAGGTAAGCAGGGCACCATTCTCAAACAATTGAGAGAGAGGCTGGATACCCCCCTGGGCCCAACCCCCAAAGTTTGATGTTTCCAGGTCTGGAGAAAGGTCTGGGTTCTGGAGGACTGGAGAAAGCGGGCCTGGCCCTTTAGGGAGCTTCTTCTTTCATAGTGCCCAGTCCCAAGAGTTCAGGGTGGTTCTGGTGGAGGATAATATTGTCGGCCAGTGGCAGTGCGCCCTGCCCGATATGTGCAGCAGGGTGCCAAGTGAAGGGGGTCTCTTGGCTTGTTCAATGCGTGTCCACCTTGGGGGGTTTACGTTCTCGACCCATGTGATAGCGTTCGTTCATTTTTGGGCCGCTATGTAGTAATTATAGAGATTGGGTAACCCCAACCCTCCCCATTTAGCTGCTCCGGCCATTACCTTTAGGTTTCCCTGAGGCTATTTATTGACTCGTTGGTCATATTTACCCCCAGCGCCTCTGACTTGGCATAATTGACCGCAAAGACTGCCACCTGTTCAAAAGCTTTCAGCTCTGTCAGTGTCGCTGGAATGGAAGTTTGGCTGTTGTTGAGAGAGAGCATCACGTCATCTGCGTAAAGCGATATCTTAAATTGTTCCCCCTTTAGTTCCATCCCTGTTATGCTGTCATTCTTGCGGATTCTCTGTGCAATTGGTTCCATTACGAGGGCGAAGATTAATGGGGAGAGCGGGCAGCCCTGTCTTGTCCTGCAGGAGAATGGAATAGGGGCCGCAAGCTTTTGGTTTATCCTTAAGGATGTTTAACGAGCCTTGTAATTGGCCAGTAGCATCTTGCGGTACACTGGGCCAAAATGGAAGGCTTCCAGGGTGAGCCGCATGAAAGTCCAATCTACCCGGTCAAAGGCTTTCATAGCGTCCAGGGTGAGTACTGTTAGCTCCTGTTGCTCTTGAGATGCCACTTCGATGAGGTTGAGAGCACGCCGCATGTTGTCTGCCTTGCCTCTCCCATTGATGAAGCCTGTTTGGTACGAATTGATGATGTCCGGAAGCACCGTCGCCATTCTGTTCGCCAGCACTTTGAAGTAGATGTTTGCATCTACAAAGAGAAGCGAAATAGGCCTGCATGAGGCGCAGTCCCTTGGGTCTTTTTCGGGTTTTAGCAGCATTATAGTGGTGGACTCTTGCATTGACAGGCTTATGGTGCCTGTTTCATGAAATGAGTTTAAGAGTTCCGTTAGAGGACCTAAAAGGAAAGGCCGAAAGAGTTAGAAGAATTTGGGCAAGAAGCCATCAGGGCCTGGAGCTCTTGGTTTCAGGGCTTTAATCACTGCTTCTACCTCTTCAGAGGCGATCGAGAGAATCAGGGCAGTCCAATCCGCTTCTGAGATGTGGGGGAGACTGGCATGTACCACATATTGCTCCTGTTGGATAGGGGGCCGAGGGGTGGCTGTCATGGTGTTGATGAGGTGGGTTGTTGCTAGCTACAGCTTTGCCTCTTCCCTGTACATGGTTGAGGCCTCAGGGTCCCTTAAGGCTGTAATGATATTTCGCCTTTGCATTTTCACCAGTTAACTGAACAAAAACTTGTTGGCTTTACTGCCATTTGCGTAGTAACTTTGCTTTGTTCTGATCAGGGCCTGGGCTGTATCTTCCACGTAATGTGCCTCTAATTTGGTACAGGCGATTCGAAGGGATTTGGCTGCTTTAAGTGACCACCATTTCCTGAGGTTTTTCTCAGCCACCACCATTTCCCCCTCCAGCTGTTCTTTAATTTTACCACGTTGTTTCTTATATGTGCTTCCTGAACAATCAGTTCCCCTCTGATACCCGCTTGAATAGCTTTTATACCCGATTCCATAATGCCTCTGGGCCGCTGGGCGCTTTATAAATCCAAATAAATAAATAAGTATAAATTAGGTCGAGTGTGAAAGATACTTAGAATTGTGCGCTATTCACCAGCCTTTAAGTTTGTTAAATTATTCCGGCTGCAGGAGTCTTACTAAAAGTGAACCCTCCACTCAATGGTTCACAATGCATGTACGTAACTTGAAAACTATTAGAAGACTGTCACTGCGCACAGAAAAACTTGTATATATATGTTCAACCAGATAATAGAATGTTCAGGAAATGGCAATCGTGATCCGATGCTGTAAGTGATTGAAGCCACACATCATAATTTGAAAAATGTCTTCATTGAATTGTAAGGTAATAGCCGACACGTGTTTCAACCCCGACGGTCATTTTCAAGGCCTCTGGATGCACACATTTTTATTCGAACCTTATATAGGATGTTTTCAAATGACCTTAAGTCAAGATATCAATACATTTACTGATTGCGGGGATTCTCTCACCCATGAAAGTGACGCGAGTGATTGCCATTTCCTGAACATTTCATTATCTGGTTGAACATATATATACAAGTTTTTCTGTGCGCAGTGACAGTCTTCTAATAGTTTTCAAGTTACAAATAAATAAATAGCCTCCCATCTGGTGGCTGTGGAGGTGAGACCTGGAGGGCTCTCCTTAAAATAGTTGTGGATAGATTTAGCTATGGCGTCTCGCACTGACATGTCATGTAACATTGGGTCATAGAGGGACAATTGGGGTCTTGTGGGGTCGTCGGGATCGTAGACCCGGGCTGTTAAGATTATTGGAGCATGGTCGGAGAGAACCTTCGTGCCTATTTCCACCTCATCAGTAAAGGAAAGTAGTTGAGGGCTGGCAAGTAGCATATCAATACGAGAGGAGGTCCAGTGGACGTGAGAGAAAACGAGAAGTCTATAGCTTCCGTTGAAGGACCCTCCATGTTTCTATGACCCCCAGGGACTTAAATAGGTGGCATAGGCAATATTGAAGTCTTTGGGCGAGAGATGGTTTGACTTGTCCATTAAAGGGTTTGAGACCCCATTGAAGTCACCCCCTAAAACCTCCTGGCCTTCCAGGAAGGGGAGAATCGTCGATCCTGGCCCTCGTTTGGGGCCTAGACTGAGATTAAGGTGTGCGATTGGCCAAAGAGCTCCCCCTTCACCGCAATGTATCTTCCCTTCGGGCTTTGCAGGACCTCTTGTTCCCTGAATGGTACACCTTTTGCTAACAGGATCGCTGTGCTACCCCTCTTGTTACCCCCGAATGCCAGATATTGTTTTGGGAATGCTCTGTCTCATAATCATGGGAAGTCTGCTGAGAGCAGGTGCGTCTCCTGGAGGAAATCCACTGAACTGTGAAGGTCCCTTAGGCGCCGAATGGTTAATTTGCATTTCTCTGGGGAGTTCAGGCCCCTGACATTCAAAGAGACGTAGCGCAATTTGAGATGCAGCGGGGGAGCCTCTACTGGCCCTCCCTCAGCTATCGGTGTAGTAGGGAAGAGGGGTTGTTAGCAGGTTTCTGCCTTCTAGAGCCGTGATGTGCGTTAATTTCTGCCGCAAACAGGGTTTTAACTTTTGGAGAGATGCCGGGAAGAGCCAATGATACTTAATTTTCCGGTCCTTGAGGAAGGTCGCCAGGGGCCTGAGGCCTCTACGCCTCTGAACTGTTCTTGCCGCAAGGTCCTGGTAGATTTGCAGTGAGGTCCCTTGATCAGTTAAGTCCCCCTGGGTGTGTCTTGCGGTCATCATTTCTTGCTTTGTGGAAAAGAAATGCACCGCGGGTCCCGTTGAAAGAAAGACTGGGGGCGAAGGGAGAGAAGAGGGAGAGAGGGGGGCCTGACCCCACCAGTCTCGTGCTGGCTGAGGGGGGATCCACTGACGCGAGGTGAAGTGCGGCGCTCCCCCCAATGTCTCCCTTGGCGTGGCCTTGGAGAGTCAGCTGTTGATCTTACCACTGGGGCTGGAAGTGTTGAGTTGCTGAGCAGTGTGGCGCTCCCTCCAGGCTGGAAGTTTGCGGCTCAGGCCCACGCTAGGGCTGAAGCTCCTCTTATGCAGGACAGGAGGACCGCTTATGTGTGCAATCTTTTGCTCTGGTGGGTAGCCAGGGTGGGCACGCCAGGGATGCTGCTGGTGGGGCTGCCCTGCTCCTCTTGCTCCAAAGCTGTGTCCGCTCCCATTACTCTCTGCCCCGTGTGTGCAGCATCCCGGACAGTTAGCGCTGCCCTCTTCTTGCTGCTGGCCTGTTGCTATGAGCTCTGTCTCCTCCGCCCAGGCTGCAGACCTCAGAGGGCCCCCGCTCACCTGCGGGTTATCGAATCAGAAGTTCATATTTCAAAATGCCTTTGGTTATTCAATTTCTTAAAGGGTTAACAAATACGTTCCCCCCTATACCATTCCAAGTTCCCATTTGGGATTTAAATTTAGTTTTAAAGGTTCTTATGTGTGCCCCTCTTGAGCTTTACATTCTTGTCCTTTAAGGCTCCGAACTCTAAAAACTATTCTACTAGTGGCTCTAACTTCAGCTCGCAGGGTGAGTGAGTTGCAGGCGCTTTCTTGCAAGCCTCCTCACACGGTTTTCCATAAAGATAAAGTTGTTTTAAAGGTCAAGCCTTTTTTCCTACCTAAAATAGTTTGGCATTTTCATCTGTCACAGAAAATCACTTTACCATCCTTTTATCCTCCTCCATGCACTGGTAAAGAGAAGGAAATATTCCACAGACTAGACCCTAAAAGGGCTCTCAGTTTCTACATATCTAGACTGGAAAGATTTAGACAAACAGATCAGTTGTTTGTCGGTTATACTGGACACAAATTGGGCCTTGGGGTGTCCAAACAAACTATATCCAGATGGATTATCCTAGCAATATCTGAATGTTACAAATTGGCCAGGAAAGAGCCTCCAGATGGTTTAAGGGATCATTCAACCAGGGGCATAGCAACTTCCACGGCTCTTCAGAGGGGTGTCCCAGTGCAAGACATTTGTGCTGCGGCCACTTGGTCATCAATGCACACTTTTGAAAAACATTATTGTTTAGACACCACTTCTTACCAAGGAGGCCTTTTTGCAAAAGCCGTCCTTCATTCTGTGCATAATTGAAGAACTATGGTACTCCCTCCTCCTCTAAATTACAACTGCTATGGGAGTCTATCTAAGATGAGGAATACGTGGGAGGACATAATCCATTCGAAAAACAAGTTACTTAGCAACTGTAACGTTCTTTCCACTGGATGTTCCTCCCACGTATTCCTCATCGACCCTCCCAACGTACCCGCCGTACAGTTCTTACACTTGATGCACTTGTACTTCCTTAAGAGCCTGACATCTGCCGACACAAAATAAAACCGATGCGACCATTAACATCGAAAAAACAGAACTGAACCAACAGGCGCGGCTCGAGCCATTTATACGACGGATGACGTTGACGCTCGACGGTGGCCTTTGAGGGACCAAGCTATGCGGCCTCGAGCACAGCGCCCTCTGGCGAAAAACTTTCTGCAAGAAGCAGCAAACTGACAAATATATCTAAGATGAGGAATACGTGGGAGGACACAATCCATTCGAACATGTAAATTGCAAAAGTGTGAGGTACAAATCCCAATAATATAACCTAAGTAGTGGGAAAAACGAATGGGATGTGGGAGTAGTATTTATGGGATGACTTCAAGGACACTGTGTACTAAACATATATCAACACTTGATAAGAACCACCCAAGGCACTGTGAAATTATAACGGATTTTAGAAATTAAACATAATACGCGTTTTAAAAGTTGTCCATTGCGACTGCACATTTCAGCACATATTCCAGTGATATGAAATTTGTTTAAACTTGAAAATGTACTGAAGAAAGCATGTGGAGCTGTACATTGATTTTCAGCATGGATTTTTAAAAATACATCACAATGGCACATTTCATTCTTTTTCCCTCATATCCTATGCATTTCTATTCGTATTTTATTTGAATCGCAAATAGATAGAGTCTCAACAAGGAGCTCTGCAAGGAACATATATGGCTGACTGCATTCCAATATATGTGTACCTTACATAAACAAGTGGAAGATACATTAACCGTCTGTACTAGGTATGCAGTGGGATAGTGAGAAGGTACAGCAATGACAAGGCAAGAGCAACACATACAGAACACAATACTGATTGTATGGAATATTTATATATAGTAGGGGATTATCACACACATTATAAGCATCTACGTACATGAGTTGGGAGAGGATAGAGAATTAGATAGGAGAGGAATACCAGCTTCAACCTTAGGTGTTGCTTCAACGTAGAGGTGCTGCTTTTTAGGACAGTTCTGAAGGTAGCTGGTCGAGTGGGGTAAAAAAGCAAAGATGGAGTCCCATGTGGATGATGGAGCATTAATCTAGATGAGGACAAGAGTGAAAACGAGAGTCTTAACACAGTGAAAGGTTAGAAAGTGCAGTTTATCAAGATGTTGAGGAGGTTAAGCCTTTTCAGCTGCACAGGTTGAAGTAATCAAGTGTTGTTTTCAGATCGCTGTCAAAGAGAACCAGTCATGGGGTGAAGGTTTCAGGCGGAAAAGAAACAGAAGATGGAAGAAGGGGTAAGGCGCTAGAAGCCGGGAGGTAAATCACCTATGATTTGGAGGAATTGAGCATCAGACCGCAAAGCCCCATCCAGTGGCAAAAGGCAGTCAAACGGCAAGTGATGCTGAAGCAAGTGACAGAAGTGGTGTTGCAAGGAATGCTCCCACAAATACAAGTCTTCCTCAAACTCTAGCTGAGCCAAGGCAATCATTAACTGTCCTATTCATAAAACACTTATAAACTAACCCTGATCCCAAAGGGTAAAATGTCACCGCACAAACGCAAACAATATTAAGGAAACAGTTAAGACTAAAACATAAGGGTATATTAAACTAGGGTAGGTGCACGCTTAACTTACATTTACACATGCAAATTGAAAGTGCATTTGAATAAAATAATTAAATACAATTGTGCAGCTTGTAAAGCTCAGTACAGCCAAATTTATGTAGGGCTTTCCATTGATGGCTCCATGTTTCGGCTGGCACTGATGGCTCTTGAGCTTGAGGGTGCAAATCAGGACCACAGAACACTTTATTTACCAACTATGCTAATGAAATCAACCCAGCAGCTCATACTTTGAGACTTGTCACTGGGTCTCCCAGTAGCAATCACATGGTAACCCGGCAAACAATGGATCATGGAAAGATTGGTTAGAGAGGAATACCAGGGAATCATGCTGGCCAGGGAAATGAACATGAGGTTTGCAGTTTACCTAGGACTGCGACTATCACTGTTTTCTACTGGTGGCCTGCAGGATGGGCCATGGTAGGTGAAGGAAGAGAGAGTGCAACCTCTTCAGGGAGACTCATGGCCCATGGACTAGAGCCTTATAGTGGCAGGGGGACTGGAGCTGTTCCGACGTCACTGCCAAACCTGGCCACAAGACCCATACATTCAGTGCTAGGACAGGTTATACAGATGACTTGCTGCTGCAGAACTTGTGAAGAATTGTCAACGACTGTTGATGGTAGCCATATTGGAAGGGACTGCTCCATGGCTGACAGCAGAAGGAACAAATCCAAAAAGGAATTCTTTCAGTGTATAAGGTACGACTCAAAGGGGACTGGCAGACCAGATGATAGTGGATACTTCTCAGAAATGTGACTTTAGAATGGAGTGGAAAAGCCCTTCTGAAATCAATCACAACTTCCATAATGACATGAGTAAAAGAACACAGATATAGAAGAAGCAGCGAAAGCCTGTAAAACAAAATTGGAAGACTTGCTGGATATTGTGATGGAGTGAGGAAGTCCTTGGCAAGGCTAAGGATAGATTAAATATTCTCAAACAACATAGGGATAGTACATAGACAGGCTTGGAATCAGTGAAGTCATTTGAAAGATGTGTGGTGTTAAGCATTTTTAAACTGGATACCAAGATCTAGATAGTGGACAGTTTGTTGGGGGAAGCACAGCTCCGAGTGCTACAGAGGAGGAAAGGACTTTGCTAGAGGTCTGGTGGTGAGTAGTATTTACATGCTTCGACAATGGGGCCAAAATCTGATGGAATGAGAAGAGGTAGCATGATGGCGACCCTACCCCGGAGTGTTTCCCAGAGTTGAGGGAAACACTCCTCCCAATGCCAATTGAAAAGAAGGTGCAATCATGAAGTGCCCGTATTCTGATGTTTCCTGATTTGAGTCTAGATACTTCATCCAGGAAAAAATGCCCTTGTAGTGATGAAATAAGAGTTGTAAATGAGGGGGATATAGGGTATGCTTGGATGTCCAGAAACACTATAAGGGGATAACCATGGCAAACTGTTTATTTTAATTCAAGAAGCAGCTAAGAAAGCCTTTCGGGATAGCGTGAGACCGGGAAGCAAAGGGTGACTTTAAACATGATTATTCTCTGGTAAGGCAGGATGTGGGGTGACTGGGGCAGGCGTGGAATGCCTTTTAAACCTAGTAACAGTGGTTACGTTAGGGGTCTGACCGAGAAAAGAAGTGCAAGGTTGAAAGGCATCTGCCTGAAAATCGAGTTGTTTCCAACAGTGTTTGACATTTCTTTTCACTCCATCCAACTTCTTGATTCTCCCATAATATGTCCTCGGACCAGTAGAGTACTTTGTTTAATATGTTGAAATTTGTATTTTGTATTTGTATTTTATAAAATGTAATCCAAAGTGCTATGACTAAAATGAAATGGAATGCTAGACTAAAACTATTTTAATTGATCAATGGCAAAGGTGAGGAACTAGAGTAATGTGACCGTTTTTGCAAGAGAAATATTACTGTTTTTCTTTTACAAAAGGGAATAAAAAAAAGAAAGAACAGACAAAATAAAATAACAAAAATGAAAAAACTGCCGATTCAAATTAAGAGCCAATACAAAGTTAGAAAACGTTCAATACATGTTTTTTAAGTAATAGAATATAGCACACAGTGCACATTTGTTTCTGTTCCATAGTTCAGTATATAGCAGTTGTTACTATTCCCCAATTACAGGCTACTCTACTTATCTCCTTCGAATGGATGAAAGGCTGAGTTGTGCGTGCTGTGATTTGAACACAAGACCTTCAGGTTTAACTGATATTTTAGCAGCTAACACTTAATACACAGAGCTATATAACCATCTCTCTTAAAAGGAAGGAGAGATGGAAGAAGCCTGGTGTATATATAGAGCCAACATTCTAGACCCAAGGTACTGCAGCCACGAGCACCATGGCAGACAATGTTGAGTCGTTGTAATATCCTACCTCAAAAAGTGTATGTCTTAAATATTTGAAGATTACTGTCAGAAATGTAGGGTAAGCTAGGACAAGGTCCTTGTATGACATATAACATGCATGAACAAATATGAAATTACATGGGTACCTACTACAGGTTGAACTGAAAGCAGAGAGTAGTACTGCAGATAGTTCTACTGCCTTTGCTGTAAAATTAGCAGAGGCATTTAATGAAGATTTTCTAGAATAACTTATAGGAAGGCCTTGGTTCAATTAAAGACATGGAATTGAGCATTATGTTTCTCTTGCTTTTATTATAGAAGCTCAAGCAGCGTAAAAGTAAACAAAATTCACTGATAACCTATAAAGAAACAACATTTGCAATGTGTCTCTGGGAAATTAGTAGTGCAAGAATCACTAGTCAACTTCCACTGTTTCTCCAACCAGAGTGGCCTCTGCCCCCAAGAAACCTCCACTCACCCTGCCTTTAGTCCTCTTTCTTTGATGAAACTATGCTTGGACTATAGCCTTAGTCAATCGAACTGGAACAAAAGCTGTCTGAACCAAACTTCCCCTGATCTTCCAGTCTGACACTGAAGAACAAGTTACTTCTTACCTTGTAACGTTCTTTCGAGGGGATGTTCCTCCGACGTATTCCTTATCTTAGATATCTCCTTCCAGCTCTGCTGGCCTCGGAAAATTTTTCTCTAGAGGGCGCTGCGCGTCGACGTCCTCCGAGTCGATGTCCCTCGACAGCCGCCGTATCGACGTCGACGTCATCCTGCCTATAAAGTCCGCGCGCAGCGTCCGTTGCACAGTTCCGTTTTGTAGCCCACAATAATTATTTCTGGACTAGACTAATCACCCTGAAGGAGCGTAAGCTGCAACAACAAGGGAAGTAGAACTGCGGGGATGGATGGGAGGGTCGATAAGGAATACTTCGGAGGAACATCCCATCAAAAGAACGTTACAAGGTAAGAAGTAACTTGTTCTTCGAAGGGATTGTGTCCTCTGACGTATTCCTTATCTTAGATAGGCTCCCATAGCAGTATTCTATCATTGGAGGAGGGAGTACTGACTTCACGCTGTCTTCTATTGATGAATAGAGTGCAGTACAGCCCTTCCAAACCTAGTCTCTTGACTGGAGGAGGAATCCAAGTTGTAAAATCGTGTAAAGGTATGGATAGACGACCATGTAGCTGTCTTTAACCGGCACACCTCTTTTGAGGGCCGATGAAGCTGCAATACCTCTGGTCGAATGAGCCCTAAGGTTTTGAGGGGGCTCTTTCCCTGCCAGTTTATAACATTCCAGAATGGCTAGAATGATCCATCTGGAAATGGTCTGCTTAGTTATTGGTAACCCCAGCTTGTGACCTGTGTAACCTACAAGCAGCTGGTTTGCCTGTCTTATCCTGGCTAGTCTACTGATGTAAAAACTTAAAGCCCTTCTAGGGTCTAGCCTGTGTAACCTCTCTTCCTCCTTCCCCGGATGAGGAGGAGGATAGAAAGATGGTAGGGTAATCTTCTGAGTGATATGGAATTCAGAAACCACCTTTGGGAGGAAATTAGGCTTCACTTGCAGGACAACCTTGTCTTTGTGAAAGATTGTATGGGGGGGTTTACAAGAAAGAGCTTGTAATTCGCTCACCCTTCTAGCAGATGTAAGTGCTATTAACAAAACAGTTTTAAGGGTAAGGAATCTTAACGAACAAGGATGGAGTGGTTCGAAAGGTGAGCCCATCAGGAAAGTTAGGACTAAGTTTAAATCCCACAGGGGAACTTGGAATGGTCTTGGGGGATAAACATTGGTTAACCCCTTTAGAAACTGTATTACCAAGGGTAACTTGAAATAGGATGGTTCTTCCGCAGTGCGCTTAAAGATGGATAGCGCTGCGAGATAGCCCTTAATGGTGCCAACTTGAAGGCCTGAATTCGCCAAATATAGTAGGAAGGACAACACCATTGGTGTACCACATGAAAAGGGGTTGATATTCTGTTCTCTACACCAGCTGCAAAATCTGTTCCAACGGCAGAGGTATAAAGACTTTGTTGCTGGCCTCCTTGCCGAAAGCAACACCTCCATAACATCATCAGGGAGGTCCCAATCCTTGTACCTCAGCCTTTCAGAAGCCAAGCGTGAAGGTTGAGGGTTTTGATGTCTGGATGGAGAACCTGACCTCCCTTCTGTGAGAGTAGGTTCTCTCTGAGTGGAAGTCGAATTGGAGGGCAGATGGACAAGTCTAGAAGGTCCGGGTACCACGTTCTCCTGGCCCAATCCGGGGTAATTAGAATCATGGTTCTCCGGAATCTTCTCAACCTCCTGATCATTTGAGGAATGACAGGGACCGGTGGGAACGCGTACAGAAGCGGAAATTCCCAGTTTACTATGAACGCGTCTCCCAGAGCTCCTCTCGAGGGAAATTCCCTTGAGCAGAACAGATCGCATTTCCTGTTGAGGCTGGTGGCGAACAGATCCACCTGAGGGGTTCCCCAAAGGGCGAAGATCTCTTGAAGGACTTCCTGAGCTAGCTCCCACTCGTGGGAGACTGTGCTCTGCCTGCTCAGAGCGTCCGCTGTCAAGTTCTTCTCTCCGGCTAGGTGAACTGCTGATAGATAGATTCCTTCTTGGATTGCCCAAAACCAGAGCTGCATCGCCTCTCTGCACAGGGGTAGTGATCCTACGCCTCCTCTTTTGTTGAGGTAATGCATGGCCACCGTGTTGTCCGTCATTATCAGGACATTTTTCCCTTGTACAGCTGGCAGGAACGCCTTCAGCGCAAGTCTGATGGCTCTCAGCTCTAACAGGTTGATATGTAGTCTGGACTCCGATGGAGACCAACGACCGCTGATGGTCAAGTCGTTGACGTGGGCTCCCCACCCCGTGAGTGAGGCATCCGTGACTACTGTTATCTCCGGCTAGGGTTGCCAAAACTGCTCTCCTTTCAGAATGTTCTCCTGACAGGCCCACCACTGAAGGTCTCGAGCCACCCTGTCGGGAACCTGAAGAAGATCTGTCATTCTCCCTGAGAATTGTGACCACTGAGTTCTCAATGCCCACTGGAGGGATCTCATTCTCAGGCGAGCCTCTGGCACTAGGAAAATGCAGGATGCCATGAGGCCTAGCAACCTCAAAAAGTCGAAGGCTGGGAGACGTTGGGCATCTTGGAACCTGGTAACCATCTGTAGAATATCTTGAGCCCTCACCTCTGGTGGCGAGGCTTTTCCCAGAGAAGTGTCCAGGATCGCTCCTATGAACTGGAGTCTCTGCGATGGTATCATTTGTGACTTCTTTAAATTGAGGGAGAAGCCCAGTTTGTGAAGGGAGTGGCACACGTGATTTAGCTGGATCTGAGCTTGTTCCGAAGATACAGCTCTGATCAACCAATCGTCCAGGTAGGGGTAGATGTGAATCCCTTCCCTCCTTAGACTTGCCGCCACTACCGACATTAACTTGGTGAAGACCCTCGGGGCGGAGGTCAGCCCAAATGGCAGCACTCGAAATTGATAATGAGAGTTGCCAATTGCGAACCTCAGGTATTTCCTGTGTTTTATATGGATAGGCACATGGAAATAGGCGTCCTGAAGGTCTAGAGATACCAACCAGTCCTGGAACTGAAGGGCCTGGAGGATCTGAGAAAGAGTGACCATCTTGAATTTGTCTTTCCTGAGGAATTTGTTCAATTCTCGCAAGTCCAAGATGGGTCTCAGTCCTCCGTCTTTCTTTGGAATGAGAAAGTAAGGGGAGTACCAGCCCTTGTTCCTCTCCGCTACCGGTACCGGTTCTATGGCACCTTTCTCTAGCAGGTCCAAAATTTCCTGCAAGAGGAGCGGATCTGGAGCTTTCTGAGAGCTGATCCCCGGTGGATGACTCTGAGGTATGCGTAGGAAAGGCAGGCAGTAACCTTGGGCAACTGTTTCCAATGCCCAAGCATCTGACGTGATAGCCTGCCATTCCGCCAGATGTTGAGTCAACCTGCCTCCTACAGGTGTCCTGTGAGGGAAGTCCTCAGAGTGGTTTTGGGGCGGCTGATGCAGATGCCGATGGTAAAGAGGCACCTGCTGTTGCTGCGGCTTTTGAATATCTACCCCGTCCACCTCGGGTAGTTCTTCTTTGTCCCCTTTGAGCTGGTCGTCCTCTACCTCTTCCGAATGCGGAGTAGAAGCGAAAGGACTTGCCCCTCGCAGAGGTTCCTGTGGGACGAAAAGGTGTCTGACGGATTGCAGCGCCTAGGGATTTTGCTGCTGCTTTTGAAGTTTGCAGTTTCTCTAAACGGTCATCCGCCTTTTTCCCAAACAAAGAAGAGCCATCGAATGGCATGTTCAAGAGCCTGGCTTGCATTTCTGGGGCAAAACCAGACTCTCAACCAAGCGAATCTCCTGGTTGTTGTACTTGCCGCCATTGTTCTGCTGATACTGTCAGCCGAATCAATGCCCGTCTGGAGGACTTCGCACATAGCGTCTTTACCGTCCTGTATGATATTCAGGAACGCCTCCCTTTCTTCTGCCTCCGGGATGCAGTCAGCCGCTTTAGAAGCACACTCCCAAAGTGTATGGCTGAATCTAGCAAGGGTGCAAGTAGCATTAACAGATTTTAACGCCATGCTACATGCCGAAAAAACTTTCTTTGCCATAGCATCATATTTTTTATCGTCCCTGTCCTGTGGGACGGTAGGATAAGCCGTCTTGACATCAGTAGAAGATGCTGCCTGTACCACCAGACTTTCTGGGGATGGGTGTTTTGACAAAAACTCTGGGTCTGTAGAAGATACCCTGTATTTTGTAGACAGTTTTTTATTTACTGCCGGGACGACATCTGGGGTTTCCCAGTTCGTCATAATCTTCATCTGAAGAGCTTTATGAAAAGGCACCACAGGATCCTCCTGTGGGCCTTTGTCAAGAATATCCGTGAGGTCGTCTTGTTGGAAAGATTGTGAAGGTGCAGACCACCCCATAAACTCTGTGATCCTGGCCATTAAGGCTCTATAGGGGGTTTCAGCATGCTCCCCCGGGTCTGGCCTAGCAAACTCCACCTCAAGGGAAGTGTCTAACCCACTTGCCTCATGTAAGGAATCATGAAGATCCTTTAACCTGCGTTCTTCAGAGGAAAATTCCTCTCTAATTGAGGTTACAGGTCCCTGCAACCCAAATGTGTCTTCCTGTTCAGACAATTCACCCTCTTCCATAATTGAGGACATAGTTCTCAATTGTTCTGAACTCATAAAGGGTGTAAACCCCATTTCCAAGGCAGACTGTGCCGAACTTGTCATAATCGGCCTCGAAAACGTCGATGTCGTCGACGCCAACGTCGAAGGCTTCGAGCGTGGCGTCGAAAACAAAGGCGGAGGCCTCGATGACCTCGACAGAATTGGGATTCTGCTCGACAATCTTGACGTCATCGAGGACCTGGGGATAGTCACTGGGTGTGTCGTAACCGTGACTTTTCTTGGCGTCGACGCCGGTGTCAAAGCTGGCGTCGAGTCGACAGACCCGTGTGTCGAAGGTCCCTTCGACAACGACGTCGAAGACGCCGACCTCGGCGTCGACGGAACCTTCGTCGACGGCGTCGACGAAACCTTCGAGGAAGGTTTGGAGGTCATAGTCCTACTCGAGGGTTCGAGACGCGCTCGAGAGGTTTCCTTCGCCGGGTACTGCGACTCGCGGCATTTTTGACCTTCGGGTCTTTCGACCAGAGCATCGCTCTCGGCAGTCTTCGAGGGGGTCGAGGCCGCTTTCTTGAAGACGCTCATCATAGTTTTGCGGAATTCCTCCCATTCAGCCCGGGAACTATGTTTCGTGGGGAAAGGGATTCTCTTTGGAGAAACAGAGGAAGAGGAAGACGGAGAAGGGGATCTTCGACGTCTCCTCTTCGAGTGCTTCGATCTCGAGGAGTGATGGGACCCACTCCGAGACCTGGAGCGCGAATGGTGACGAGGAGACGAATGTCTCGACTTCGTCGAGGAAGAAGAAGCTTTAAAAGTCTTACCTTTCTCCAGCTTCCCCCTACGCTCCTTCAGGGCCTTAGCTGTCATGGACATACAGTCCTCGCACTCCGAACTATGGTGTTCAGCTCCCAAACACCACAGACAAACTCTGTGAGGGTCAGTCCGCGACATCTTTTTCCCACAATCTCGGCATTTTTTGAAGCCGGATCGAGGAGTTGTCGGTTCCGACGAAGAAGCCATCGAGTACGGTATCGAATAATTCGAGGTAAATAGGATTAATCTGACAAAACTTATCAACGGTATTGCGAGGCACTGAGTAAGCGCGGAAAAACGGAACTGTAACGGACGCTGCGCGCGGCCTTTATAGGCAGGATGACGTCGACGTCGATACGGCGGCTGTCGAGGGACATCGACTCGGAGGACGTTGACGCGCAACGCCCTCTAGAGAAAAATTTACCGAGGCCAGCAGAGCTGGAAGGAGATATCTAAGATAAGGAATACATCGGAGGACACAATCCCTTCGAATAGCAAAAATTCATCGTCCTGAGTTCCTAAGGCTGCTTAACCTCTGTTCCGGCAAGGGGCAAAAAAATGAAGCGTGTCAACCAAGGTATGGTCTTAAAAAATAAGTACAACTTCATTGATACATAAAGTTAAGTTCAGTCAACATTATTGCAAAATCAGTATGCTGCCATGAAGCACTCTCTGAAAATAAGTCATTATGGTATAACTATCACCCTTTTCAAAATGTAGGATGGAATAATGCTTACCTTTGTATCTTTAACGGAAACAAGACTTTCCGATAGGTTATTCTTGAAAGTCTTCATTTTATGTCAAGACCGAAGGCAAACACTATGCTTCCCTCCTTAAAGTTTACTCACTACTAACAAAGCCTGCTGGTCAATAGGTTAGAGATAGAAATCTCTAAAGACTGATTCGCCTGATCAATCAGTCATCTTCATGATGTCCTCCAATCAAACTCCCATATGGAAGGATTCAGAAGCCATGGCACCCTTGTATAAGTATGCACTAAAGCACAAAATGCCAATAACTGCATGTGCTCATTTCTAGCACACCCAACACACAAGAGTTAGGGAGGTGATGGCCTTGTAAGAACTCTTGAAATCTATAAGCAGATGGCTCTGGGGGTTTCTGCACAAAACTGCTGCTGTACCCTCATAAGCCTTAAAACAATGAACCACACAAAGCTTGGGGTGACCTACAAAGAAAAGAAAGTTAGGCCACTTTCAAGTTATATTTTGTGTGTCTAGATATCTGGAAAACAATGCAATGTGTTGCAATGTGTTGAATACATTCTGCTGTTATGGTTCAGTATCTCACATGAGAGACTCTGCTACAGGTCATCAAGCATAGAATGCGTAGTCAGTTTACCTGATAATGCTGTACTAGAAACCTCTTCATTCTCGGTCCATGAGTGGAACAAATTCAGAACAACATTAGCATTCCTTATCAGGCAGATGATCACAATACAGATACTTTTAAACATATGGCATAAAAAGACATGCTCCTTACTGGAAAACCATCCACACTATCATGACCTGCAGAAATAGCGGAGCAATATAAATTCTCTTTTGTGTATACCTGTTCTGCTTTTCCAAAAAGTGCAGAGACATATATCCATATTGCTTATCTTACTCCCCAATACATTAAATTGACAAACTGCATACACTTGAAAGGCAAGGATTTACACACACACACACACAAACACACACTGAGCTGAATTATGAAATGGCTCTTTATGGTTGTTTATTACATTAAATAAATACAAGAAAATACTACATAAAAAGGTTAATTATACATCACTGTTAAAGTGACAGCCATATGACTTCTCCTCATCTCTGCCAAAATCTGCACAGGAAAACTCCAAACCAGGCGAAACAGAGAGATTTGTGCTTACCGGGCAATAGAAAGCGATATGTCTATCCTTTTCCTGAAGCTTCTTCTGAATCTCATAATCTGGTGCTCTCCAATTTAAACCTCCTACAAATGCAGGATATTAATTTTCCAGAAAGTTCATCTGTTGCAAGCCTCCACAGGCATTCGGCCGAAATGTCACATGGAAAACTCCAAGGGGTAAACACTTCTCTTTCTCATGGAAGCACGAAAGAAAACCATCCACAGTATCATGACCTGCAGAAATAGGGGAGCAATACAAGTTCTCTTTTCTGTATACCTGTTCTGCTTTTCCAAAAAGTGCACAGACATATATCTATGTTGCTTATCTTACTCCTCAACACATTAAATTGACAAACTGCGTACACTTGAAAGGCAAGGATTTACACACACACACACACTGAGCTGAATTATGAAATGGATCTTTATGGCTGTTTATTACATTAATACATCCAACAAAATACTTCATAAAAAGGTTAATTATACATCACTGTTAAAGCGCCAGCCATCTGACTTCTCCTCATCTCTGCCAAAATCTGCACTGCGAAACTCCAAACCAGGCGATACAGAGAGATTTGTGCTTAACGGGCAATAGAAAGCGATATGTCTACAATTTTCCTGAAGCTTCTTCTGAATCTCATAATCTGGTGCTCTCAATTTAAACCTCCCACAAATGCAGGATAGTAATTTTCCAGAAAGTTCATCTGTTGCAAGCCTCCACAGGCATTCGGCCGAAATATCACATGCAAAACTCCAAGGAGTAAGCACTTCTCTTTCTCATGGGAGCACAAAAGACAACTTTTCGGCTCCTGCAATGTTATCAGAAACAGTCAGTGAAACACTGCAAATTACCATAAGTGAAAATAATATGTTTTTCTAGTGATTCAAATAATGCAAACAGAGTTCAGACCTCACATTAAAATGCAGCCTTCACTGAGGCTTGAGGAAAATGTGCATTGCTGCACCCAGAATGCACTTCAAACAGACTCCATGTTCTAGTCAAAGATATTACATTTTTAAAAGCATTACAATACCTTATCATCTTTAACAAGACACAGAAAAGAAAATGCAAAATACATGGTAAAGGGGTTGAACCTGCATGATATCCCTATTAAATAACCAATGACTGGCTCCAAAGTGATCAATAGGCTTTGTAGCACTTGAAAGTTGCAGGAGGCCCTCTCCAGTTAATGTGTCAGACCGCCTTTCCCGAAAGGCCTATGATGCTCCAACACAGCGTGAAATTCTCCATGCCAGATCCTGTTTAGGACTCAGCAGAACGTGTGCATTTTGACAAGAGTATTTGTGGCCAGAGTCTATACTTGAAGGAAGGCACCTGAAACAGGAGACTCTGGATCCAACTTCCAAGCGAAGAACTTAGATAACTAAGAGTTGATGCAAGATGCAAAAAGGTCAGTGTGAAAGGGCTTCAGCGCCATTTCAAAAGGCTGAAAATTAACATACTAAGATCCCAATCATTGAGGTATTCTGCTGTGACTGAGATTCTATTGTCTAGGCAGTCATTACCAAAATCCTTGACCAGCGCCACCAGCAGTGTAGAACTGGTGCCACCAATGTGTTTTGCTTACCGTATTGCTGATACATTGCCTGTCTTCAATAGGATGCAGCAGCTAGCTCTGTTATTGGCAAAGGTGTGTGCCATGAAATAGTCGGCCTAGACAGCTGATGTGCATCTCCAACCCTCCCTCGCTCCCTCCCGACAACCACTTACTCCCTGTGGGGAACGTTACCCACCTGGTTCCCCATTCTTCTCCACTCCTGTTCAACTCTATAATGCGGTCTGAGTCTCGAACGAGAATGGCTCTGCTGTTTCGGCCAACCATACATTGCAGCCACCAGTGGATCTCTCGCTTCATGGGAGAGCGCTATTGGTTGCTCATAGGGCAGATTGCCCCGCAGATGCACATTCATCAACCTCTGAAGGGCACTGTAATGTAAAGGTCCCAGAAATATGTGCTAAATCAAAGAGGATAACAGGCTGATTACCCTTGTGAGCTCCTTCAGAGAGAAATGTGTTAAAGCAGGCAACTCTTGCTTCTTATAGTATGCACTTTTGTTCAAAGGGCAGTTTCAGTGAGGTTTCCACTTAGTGAGGGGTATCTTGAAGGTGAAACTTAGAATATGACTAAAGTCTATCGCCTTCCCACGACGTTCCAACTTAGTGATACTTTCTGGCGCTCCCTAATGCACTTTAAATCAGACTTCAAAGCGAACGTATACACTTTACATTTGAAATGTTAATGGATAACTGGTCAAAGATATCTTAACAATATTTGACCCAGTTGTATGCACTTTAGGACAATTGATAACAAGACTCGGGTTAACAGTTATACCTTTCGAAGATTCTCCCCTGTTAGTGCTTGTTATATGTATTTTAATTGACTTTCTATGTATTGTACTGTGTTGCTTTTAATTTTCTTTTAGGTTGTATGTAAAGTCTCCTATGTTTCCTATTATGGAAATATACTAAATAAACATAATGATGATGATAAGGTTTGCAATGTATCTATTGTGGAGCCGAGAAACTCCATCAGAGTTTTGACTTTTCCCAATTTATCAAGAATACCATCTTTGGAGAAGATCAGTTGTCATGTCTCCCTGATGATGCAGCGTGTGCTTATTGTGAGACATGAGAATCATGTCATCTATAAAGATGAAGCAAATTCCCATCACTCAGAGTGGCTACCACTTGACTCATCAGCTTTATAAAGCAGCATTGCGTTGATGGGAGCCTGAAGTACCAATACTAAGCTGGCCAAGGGAAATGAAGGACTCACAAGTGTGGATAAACAAATCACGATCATCAGAGAATCATCATGATTATCAGATAAGCATCTTTGAGATCCAGACGATTTGCTAGTCTTTTGGAAGGAGTTTATCCCTGAGCATGTGAATGCCTTCCAATTTGAAACATTGGTGAATTATGACATTTTTAAAGTTTCTAAGGTTATGACTGGTCATACTTTCGATGCCCACAAGACTAGGAAAACACTTCAGGCAAATCTATGTTTGTGGCAAGTCATGGTTGTTATAGCACTTGTCTGTGCTAACTTGGCCACTTCCTAGTCCATAATCAAATGATACTTCTGAGAAAAGTATAAAAGGGGGGCTTTTTGGCCTCCCCTGATTTAGCAAAAACATTTAGCTGAAAAGCCTGATACCTCGTTCTAAGGCTGCCTGATCTAAAGAAGTAAGATTCCTTTGTTCACCACACTTAAATAGCACACATCAGGATATTGTATAGCCTGGTGCTGAGGCTCTAAACCTATTGCCTGTCTGTTTTGGCAAATACATTCTGCCTCGATCAATTCATCATGTAATGCTTTCTGTGTTCACTGTGTAATATATAGTTTGTGTGTTCCTGGCGGCACAATTCCTATAGCATTCTTTCCTTCCTGTGGGATTTATGTTGATCATGTGCAACAGCCAAATTTGAAATGCATATTGGTAAATTGAGTGCCACAGTGGTTCAGGGGTTCTCAGTGTGTTAAGCACTCATTGCAGAGATATGTGTTCCTATGCAAGATTAGAATAGCACATTCCTGTAAGGCTGGCTGAGCCATTCCTAAGTCTGAAGTTTATAAATCTGCCTGCGTATGTACTTGGTCTTGCAGCACAACAGGTGCTAGTACCAGAAATGTACCTGCACCAGATAGGGGATGCTATAAGAACGAACATGTCATCCTTATGGTGAAGGTCTAGAAATTGGTTTGTTCAGATGGGGTGTTGTAAGACCTAGGCAAACACCTCCAACGATGAGCATAAACTGTTAGTCCAAGAGATGAATAAGTGTCCAAATTTGGAACCAAAGCATTCATGCTTGTATCCTGGCTTTGCCAGCAGACAATAGAATGATGCTGGTCAAATCATCTAATATCTCGTACATTACTGTACTGTCTTATGTGAGGTTTGCCTCCTCTCATGCTGGTGGCATTGTTTAGCCCATTACTTGATCTTTCTTATGTAGGCTATTTGAGTGGAAGGGGTGGTAGACAGAAGGGAGCGGACCAGATGGTGCAGGTCTCGGGCAAGCATATTTTAAAGTATGCTCGTTTGATACAAAAAAGGCTTTGCATTTTTGTCAAAGTCAAAGGTTTTTCTGGTATTACCCAAATTGTTTGTTTACAATTGTTCGAATGAACAATTGGCCGATTTTAAAGGGTCACAATTGACCTTTTCACAATTTACTGCATATATATATATATGTGTGTAAGTGACTTCAGAGGTTTGCGGCTAAAAACCAGTATCACCAAGCAGAATCTCACTTTGGCACAACGTTCAGCTATTGGAGAACTTCAACAACTCTCCAATATTGTCATCAAACCTGCCGACAAGGGCTCCAACATTGTGATCTAAGACAGAGCGAAATATGTTGCTGAGGCTAATCGGCAATTACGTGATCATTTGTGTTACACCAAGCTTTCCAAGGATAAGTTTCCAGAAATACGAGCAGATCTTACTGATCTCTGTACTAAGTGGGCCAACAAAGATCTATTAGAGGATGATTTCAGGTGTTACAGACACCTAGCCATTAAGCTCTAGCCTGGGACATTCCACCTGAGGCATCCTGTACTTCTTTATCAAGGGCTTTCCAGAGTCTCAGCCTTAAGTACTTAACCACCATACTTGAGGATGTCCAGTCAGAGGACATGGGGTGAATAAGATCTTAGGGGTCAAACGTAACCTCTGATACATCAGACAACTCTGTTGACATTCACGGTTGGTCTTTCCCTAGAGGTCACTCCTTTGCTGTGCCAGACCTCTGTTCTTGCCGGTTGAGGAACTCGTCTGTTGCTAACCCTTGCCTAGCAATAGATGAGCCATCGTCAGTTTACCCCAATGCTCCTATCAACGGGTTTGAGGGTTCAGGTACGAGGGGGTCCCCAATCTCGCAGATAAGTTTCTCTAAACATTTCAAAGGGGTCAGAAACCTCTGACCTCATCTCTGTTGGACTATTCATAGTGCCCACAGGTGATCATAGTGGCTTTTGACTTGTCACAGGTAACAGAACTATCCAGTCTTCATTATCTCTTTTCCTTGGATACTTTATTGGGCTGTGGCTTAGGTGCAGTGTGCTTCCTTCTTGATTGTGCATTTCCATGCCATCCAGCCTCTTTTGGATGGGAACTAGTATATCTGCACCATCTTTCTTGATGGTGGCCTCTACTGAGAATCCTAAAACCCTCTTAAAGCTAGCTGACAAGTTAAGGTCCTGCAAGGAATGCCCCTCATCAGATCACTGGGAACCAAGCATCCAGCATGACAACTTGCCATTGTTCTCTGCGAAATTATGCTTGCCCTCCATTATTTAAATAGAATCCAGATAAAACAGAATTCCAATCTATAGCAGAAAGCATGAGAGTTTGCACAATAGCAAGTAAGGCAGAGCTTGTAAGAAAGGGGTTCCATTTTTACCATGTAAACAACAGTAAAGTACAAGCGGGAACAGGTTTACTAAGTGTTGCTTAAAAGTGAAATGCATCCTAGCTCAAGGATTTCACCTCTGCAGTAAGTATGGCAAAGAAACTGAATCTCGGTATAGGGATGTTTGATTGTCTAAGCTTGAACAAGTGGCATGAAATCCAGTCCTCATTGGCACAAAGATCATCCTTAAAGCAATGAATGTGCATAATGGAAGACTCCTTCAGATGTAACTGGTTGGCATTAGCTAGACGTGTTAATAGAGTTGCTATGCACAAGCCCAGGACCACTTCTCACAACTTCTCCATGTATCTTAACATGGGAGAGAGAAACCATCCCTTGTACCTTGTAATATTTGGGAGGCGTTCACACACGAGGAATCTTATATAATATCTGCACGTTATTGTTTAACAGCCCGCTAAGAGTTGGGAAATTATACAAACCCTTGGTAAGCTCTTCATTAAAGCAAATTCATCTCTCAGTAAAACAGAAACTGAATGGCAATAGAAATGACACACAAATATCATAATAACAGTGTACTTTCTTTCTTTGCACAGTATTCTAATTTTCATGGCACTGAGGAACAGTAAGAATGGGAGCCTTCCTGTTAGTGAAATTTACAACTTCATGACCGAACACTTCCCCTACTTCAAGGTGAGGATGGGGGTGGGGTTTCATTTTTCTCAAAGAATTAACAGTTGTTTTCTTCTCGTTGTTTAAATCATTTGCAAACCTTTAGTTCACAGTTGACGTGTCTGTAATCTGAAAGTTCCAAAATGTAATTTATTATAAACTGTATGTATGTTGAGGTGGGTCTGGCAACTCAAATAATCCCCATGCATTGAGGCTACTTACTGTTACTTACTGAACTAGAGAACACTTCCTCTGAAATGAGGGCACCAGAGCCTCTTAGAGGCCACTGTATCTCTGGAAACCCGGGTCAGGCATCCACACAACATAGTGCAATACAATCAAGTTGCTTCATAACCCCAGGCTGGGAAAGTGCCCCAATCTGGCCTTACCCAAACTGTTCAAAACAACTATGGATATACCACCAGATTAAAGTTGGCCTTCATTAATGCTTGTTCAATTGCTCCATGTGCAGGTTTGATTGACAATTTCATATACAGGAGGATCTTGGTCTATTACTCATTATGGAGAAATGGTTAAACTAAGAAGGTTTGCCCATCTTCTGTATTGTAGTTCCTGAAGGTTATACTGTCAGACATGTTCATAGAGAGACTCTAAAAGGGGTAGGGGGACTAGCTGCTCTTTTTAACACTTCTATTAATCTCTGTGCCCACCCAGCCTGTGATTGGCTAAGTCTGTGAAGACCACGGCACTGAATTGATTCATTTCAAATAAGCTTGCAATAAAGTTTTTATTATGCTCTCACTGCCATTCTACATTTGTTTTTTTGTTTTAACCAATTGCTATGATCACAAGGGGTGGCTGAAAGCTCCCGATTTACTAGTATCAGGGTAGTTTTAAATCTGTGATAATTGTCCAGAAAATAGGGAAACCACACATTTTTTAGATTTGCTTTCCATTCAGGAGATGTATTTACTAATAATAAACATATACACATTAAAGGTATTCATTTAGTCATTATTTTATCAAGGTATCTAACTCTAGGTCTGATTGCCACTTCTGCAGTGCCATGGTCAAATCGTCTTATTTGACTTTATTATTGGACTTTATTATTTCTACCAGATTTGCCATCAAGAATCAATATACAACTTTATGGACTCTGCAGGTCAAAAGGGAAACTTTTTTTAAGTGAGTGCGGTGAGATGTTAGACTCTCTATATCCCAAAATGGAGATGGGAGCCGATAACCCCTGTTTGAACATCCTTAATGCATTATTAATGCATTATTTGAGGCCTTTGACATTAGAGATTAACCTGACCTGGTCCAGGGCTCAAAACATAACATGAAAGATGCCTCTTGCTTCACGTCAGAGTTAAGGGTTCAAAGAAAAGGAAATAGTGAGAGAAATGTGTTGGTAGAAATCATTTTCAGCAGCTGATCTTAATCATTTTAAAATATTCTGAACCTTCTACAAAAAGCTGATTTTCGACAGAGGGCTCAAAATAAGCCTAACAAACTTTTTCAAATTGTGCCATCTTTCCTTTCACCCAAATGCATTCAGAGGGAAGTGCAACCCTCATAAGAGCGGTATGAGGCCTTCAATCAATTTGTCATTATTCACACCCAGAGGGTGCTCAGCCAATCAGGAGGCTGACAATACTAGTGGAAACTACCAGTAGTCACCCACTTTCCGCCAGCCACCCACGCCCCTTGACCAGGTGATGCCATTTGTTTTGCACCTCAGCCCTCAACCCCCAAAACCTCCCTGTTCCCCTTCCCCAACCTCCAACTCCCATGTCCTCCAGAGCCCTCCCTTAACCTACCCATTTACTCACTGGGCCAAGGATTCCATCCTCATCTGTCTGGCTCCCTCACCATCCGCGTCGTCAACCCTCTATAAAAATAGAAAAGGGAGTCTGTCCCTTATCCATTTACTACCATGCCGACCATCTTTGTTTTTGGTTTTATTTGAGGGGAGAATGGGCCTGTGCAAGGCGCTCACAGCCTGTCTCTATCAAATATAAAAAAAACACTTCAAACTATTTGCACCCCGAAAGAAGCCCTGGGATGCAACTAGCAATCACCCACTTGTTTTGAGGCTTACAGGGTCTCGGGAGGATAGCTGAGGGGCAACGCTCTTGCCTTGGAAGCAAGATGACGCAGAGCAACACAGATTCGATCCCTGGGTCTGGGCTTAGAAACCTCTGGGTATTAAGCACATTATAAATAACCAATTACAATTACAGGGTCAGTAATGTCCTGAGGCCTCGCTGAGGTCCCTGCTTCACTCTGGCCTACCTATGCTGGGAGGCCATTACCGGCCCTGTACAGCGACGAACATGGTCATTATTGCTATAAGATTAAGACCTTTCAAACCATAATTATTCTAACAAAAAGGAATGTGCTGTGCCTGTAATTGAAAGCAATAATTCACCTAAAACAAGCTTAGTTGTATTTCATACGGTTGAATAAACATTCTTCCATTAGGTCTATTCTTCCATTACGTCTATCTCTTCAACCTACTTTTCGTACAGAAGATACCCTGCCGGACTCTGTAGCAAAGCACTTTGCCTCTTTCATTGAGTCATTTATCAGTCATCCAGTGAACCGGTCTCTTTTGAATAAGGCAGTTCCTTAGCCATTGAAGCAGCCAGTTTAATTCCACTTCTTAAGAAACCTACGCTAGAACCACTTAACATGACATTTTTAGGCCCATAGTTGGACTCCCATGGAACTCCAAGACTTTGGAAAAGGTGACCACTTCCTAGTTGCAGAGATGTATTGAGGAGAATGGATCCTTGATGAAGTTCAGTTAGGGTTCCGCCAGAGAGGGTCTTGATTGCTGTGTGGGATGATGTGTTGGAGGAGGCTGATGTAGGCCAAGTTTGATTTCTTGTGATGTTGGACCTGTCGATAGCATTAGGAACTGTGAACAATGACCTCCTTCTTCATCGCATGTCTACTACAGCTAGAGTTTATGATTCTGCACTGAAATGGCTTTGTTCTTTTTTAATAAACAAGAGAATAGAAAGTACATTTTGGCCAATATGGGGTAGCTGTGTTTCCAGTCAATGAAAATCTGTCAAACACTGATATCTATACCACAACTTGGCCTGGCAGTAAATCCACCAGATTGGCGGTGTTTGTCCCCATTCATGGGGTTCATGGGGGATTTGAAGTATCTACTGTGCGGGTTAATTCCGCACACAGCTTACCTTTAAACTCAGAATCTAATGGTGGGGTAATGCCGTGGTAAAGTGGCAGTAAATCCATTACCACCACTTTGCTGCGTTTTTAAACTATGTCCCAGGACCTAATGAGGCCCGATGTGTCCAATTTAATGGACTATTGAGTTCCACAGAGCTATCACTAGTGCTTTTTAATACATATATTCACGAATTGTTGATCTTTAGTAGGAATGAGGATTTTCTTATCATTTAAACCCAGACTGTATACAAATATATATGTTGTGTTATCTTGCATTTGTATATCACCTTCTGGCATAGTTGATGGCTTTGAAGCACTTTGCCTGTCAGAGGCAAAGTAGAGTATGATAGAACATTCAGTCATGTTAGGGAGAAGCAAAGTCAGATAGATAGTTGGGTTGAGGGCGAGGGCTAGAAAAGATGCACAGGAAGGCACGAGAAGGAAAAGGTGGAACAGCTAGGTGTACCATTGGACTGGACTTATTTTGTCGACTCAACTGTATTCTATGGGGCACAATGCCAAGAGGAGAGATAGCTGGAGAGGAGGTGTTCTCTGCACAAGGGGGTATGTCTGGAAATTACACATTGCATGGTGAGCCTGGACATGTTGAAGTCATGCCCAGGAAACATGGGGTAAAGCCTTTACACTTTTGGGAGGGGACGTATGTCAGTATATATATATATATATGTATATATATATATATATATATATATATAGATATATATATATATATTTTCTTAGAATCACCAATCTACAATCAGTGTTGTTGAGTGGCACACACAGCTTTAGTGATAAATATCTCGAGCAGTCGATTTCACATCAAGAACAACAGTGTCCAAAAAATGATTTATATATACATGTAAACAAAACGAAAAGGCTGTGAAATGCGGGCAGACCGCACTCCAAGGGCAGGGGAGGCTGACAAATTGACAAAATACAAAAGTCTTATATATATATATATATATATACGTATATATATATATATACGTATATATATATATATATATATATATATATATATATATATGGGTTACATTACTCACGTAATCATATTTCTGATGCTTGAATCTGCTTAGATTCACATGCTATGCATATGCCGACATCTAGTGGAAGCTGCAGAGTATTACAGTTGTTATTTTCGAAACTCGAAAAGGGACGTTGACAGGGCGTGCCAGTAATACTATCCCTAGTGTGACGTCCACTGTACCCATGGTCCTTCACGCGTCAAGGTCCCTCAGATTGTTTTGTTTCTGACATGAGGTAGCATGAGTACAGGTGTATTAAAGCAGATATGTATCAGATAAAGCTCAGATAAACATCTATGCACCTTCTTTCCAAGGGGAGGAAGGGTGGGCGCATGTGAATCTAAGCAGATACAAGCATCAGAAATACGATTACGTTGAGTAATGTATCCCTTCTGAGGCTTGTGGAATCTGCTTAGATCACATGCTATGCATAGATTAGCGGGCAGGGTTAGGAGAAGGTGGTGGGTTGTGAGAAGGTCCAGCGCCAAATAGATGTTTTAGAACCGCTTATCCCACCTGTGTATCTGCTTTAGAATGAGTGTCAATGCAGTAGTGCTGAGTGAAAGTGTGTAATGAACTCCATGTAGCTGCTTTGCAAATGGTGTCCAGCAGGACATTTGCGATAAAGGCCAAAGTAGCTCCTGTTCCCCTTATGGAGTGAGCTCTTGGTGTGAAAGGCAGTGTCTTGCTTGATAATGAGTAACATCTGACTATCCATCTGGATATGGCATTTTTTTAAATGCGGTCCCCCTTTCTGCCTGGTGCTACGGAGACAAACAGTTGGTCTGTTTTTCTGAGCGGTCTGGTCTTGTTTACATAGTAAAGGACCACCCTCCTTACATCTAGAGTATGGAGTTTTCTCTCAGCTGAGCTTGTTGGGTCCTGGAAGAAGGCCGATAGATCAACGGATTGGTTTACGTGAAATTTGGAAATTAATTTAGGTGAAAACCTTGGGTGTGTTCATAAAACCAATGTGTCCTTGTGGATAACAGAGAATGTATCCTGCACTGACAATGCATGAAGTTTGCTAACTCTTCGTATGGATGTAATAGCCATCAAGAAGGCAGTCTTATGTGAGATGTTTAAGACTTGACGTATGCATAGGCTAAAAGGGGGATCCCATGAGCTCTACAAGTACTACATAGAGATCCTAGCCTGGCGATGGGTTTGAAATAGGAGGGTGGAGTCTCTTTATTCCCTCCATAAATGCCGTAATGACAGGAACCTTGCACCATGATACTTTCTTGTGAGAGGTGGTGCAAGCTGATAAAGCCGCCAGGGGAACCTTTATAGAGTTAAATATTAACCCTGAGTCAAACAAGTGGAGCATATAGTGGAGAATGTGGGATGGAGTACATTATATGGGGTTTATTTTTTTAGACTGGCACCAAATTACAAATCTCCTCCACTTGTCGAAATAACAGTGTCTGGTGTTTGGTTTACGTGCCTCCTTGAGGATATCCATACCCCTCTGTTGCAGATTCAGATGTCCAAACTCTATGATCCTAGGAGACATGCTGCTAAATTCATTGAGTGTGGTTGAGGGTGTAATGATATTCCCCCGTGCTGGGTCGGCAAATCGTTCTGGCACGGGAGTTTGATGGTTTCGCACATCACCAGTTTGTGCAGATGTGGATACCATGGTTGTTTCACCCACATAGGAGCAACTAGGATGAGCGTCATCTGTTCTCTGTGAATCTGGTTCACCACCCTGTTCATTAGAGGAGTTTGGGGGAAAAGGGTAAGCACATTTCCCTGACCAACTCATCAATAGGAGTCTGGTTGGGGAAACCTGGACGCGAAGACTGGGCATTGCTTGTTTTCTTTTGTAGCGAACAAGTCTATTGTGGGGTAACCCCATTGTGAGAAGATGTGATCTACAACACTTGTTTTGAGTCACCATTCATGTTCTTCTGATAGGAGATCTCTGCTTAGCGAATCTGTTAGGGTATTGAATTCCCCTGGAACATGTTGGGAAGTTAGGAACATCCCCCATCTGAGTGCCCATTTCCCTATTTTCTGTGCCAGTTAGGACAGATTTGGAGAATGTGTTCCCCCCTGCTTGTTGATGTAGAACATTGCAGTGGTGCTATCGGTTAGGATCTGTATCGACTAATTTGTCAGCTGTGCTTCGAATGCCTGAAGCTCTTTGAATACCGCTAGAAGTTCCAGCAGGTTGATATGGTTCTGTGCAGTGATGTGAGTCCACATACCATGTGCTGTGAGTTAAAGGTGATCTGCCCCCGACCCAGAGAGTGATGTTCTGTTGTAACTACCGCTTGCACCGCCGAATCGTGGAAGGGTTTCCCACTTAACAGATTCTCCTTTGTCCACTAGCGAAGGGCTTGTACTAGTGTTGGCAAAACGACCACTAGATCGTCCCACTGACTGCTTGCCTGAGACCACTGTTTCACAAACCACTCCTGCATTGGGCGCATGCGCAGACGTGCGTGTGGGACCAGGTAAATGCAAGATGCCATCATGCCAAGCAAACGTACATCAAGCTTTGCATACGCTTATCTGGTGGTCGGCTTGATATTGTGGTATTTGCAGTAGCATGTTTTGGATTCTTCCCTTTGATGGGAAGACTAGCCCTTCTTCCATATTTATGACAACTCCAAGGAACTGTTTGGTCTTGTTTGGAACAAGGCTTGATTTTTTTCTCGTTTATTGAGAAACCCAATTGGAAGAGAAGGTTTATAGTTCTTTGCGTGTTCTGCCTGCAAAAATGGGGAGACTCCCCTGTGATCAGCCAGTCGTCCAGGTAGGGGTACACTGGGATTGCTTCTCTGCAGAGGTGCGCTGCCGCCACGGCCAGTACCTTGGTGAATATCCTTGGAGCGGATGCTATTCCGAAGGGTAGCACTTTCAACAGGCAGTGCTGGTTTGTTATCTTGACAAGCAAGAATCTTCTGTGCGCTGGGAACATTGAATTATGAAAATAGGCATCTTTCATATCCAAGGTTGCCATGTAGTCCCCCCCCCGCTTTAGCAGTGGGATTACCTCTTGTAGCGTTGTCATGTGGAATTTTTGTGGCTTGACATAGTTGTTTGCAAGGCGCAGGTCTAATACTGGGCACATTGTTTGATTTTTTTTTTGGCACAAGGAAGTAGGTTGAATAGATATCCTTGTTTACCTGGTTCGCCGGAACGATTTCGATTGTGTCTTTGAGCAGCAGCGCTGCCACTTCCTCTAGAAGGATGCGTTGCTCCTCTTTTGTGGTCGATTTTTGACACAGCGGATGGTTTGATGGTCGCTGAAGTAACTCCACGCAATAACTGCCCGCCCTGGTTGATAGCACCCACTTGTCCAAGGTGATTCCCTCCCAAGCGTGGGTGAAGTGTGTTATATGCCCTCCTACTGGAGAGGCATGGTAGGGGACCTGAAGCAGGTGGTCATTGTTTCAGAGGTGTTGCTCCACCTCTGGAAGTGGAGAACCTCCCCCAGCTGCGAGATCTGCGCTGGCCTCTTTGGAAACCTTGTGAGGCTTGTCCCTGTTTGTAACCCAAGGATGCGCTTTGATTTTGGCTATATCCGGCACCTCTTTGTGAGTTTTGACCTCGAAAGCAACGAAAATTGTTTCCGCCTCTTTGGCATGGTGGTTAATTAGTTAGCTGGCCTAGTGATTTAAGAGTGTCATACTCTTCTTTGGCGGATTTTAAAGCATCTATCAATCAATTTACTAAATAGTACATTCGGTTCGATAGGCATGTTGAGGAGTGTTGCCTGTGTTTCCATTTTAAATCCTAATTGGCAAAGCCATGTGTGCCGTTTTAAGAGTGTCCACTCATCAATTATTTTGCCCGCATTGTCGGCGGCATCCAAGTTATTCTTAAGGATGCAGTTTTGCACCGCCTTTCCTTCCGCTACTGCTTGAGACAGTTGCCATTTTGGGGTTTCGGAGCCGAGGCCATTAGGGTAGCAACCTCCTCCGACTTGTGGCAGTTGTAACTTGCCAATAAGGTGGTGTTGTTGGCAATGCTTTTTTAAAAAGCCGCTGAGGTGCACACTTTTCTCCCGAGAGTGTACAGCTTTTTACTTTCCTTATCAGGGGGTGCTTCCAATGAGGCAAGAGGTGTTCCTGCCCTTTTCCAAGTTGTAGTCACTACAAGTAAATCTGTACAGTGGGTCTGTAGGCGCAGGGCGGAACATCTTTTCAATACGTGGGTTTACCGCCCGCGTTTGGTTTGGAGTCTCCAGAGAAGGTTGGATTCTTCTTTGAACAGACTGAAGAATAGGTATAAATTGGGTGACAGCTTTCCTGTCCCCTAAAATGTCCTCCACAAAATATTTATATAATTGCGTCTCCTTGGTCTGAATTTGAAAATGCTCGGCTGCTTTAATGAGCATATCATTATACTGGATTTGGTTGTCCACCGGTGGGTCTAGGTTAACGGGAGAGGGTAAGTCATACACATCCTCTTCATCCTCGTCGTAGTATTGGTCTGCCTCCTCTAGTGTTTCAACCTCCTCAGAGTCTGTATTTGGAACATATAGATCGATTTGGACTGGGTCTTGCTGAGGGATAATTAGAAGTGTGTCTGAACGTGGCCTCTTTGCTGGGGGTTGGGAAGACGTGGCACCACTAGTAGGTGGTGTGTTTTGATAACTTAGCATAGCCTGGGGATTTTTCGCCAGAAAATCTGCCATGAATGTCATTCGTCTCATCACCCTATCAATGTTATCAGAGGTCCACTGAAAGGAACTTGGTATAGACACAGGAGTTTAACGTGTTAATGGAGTAGGCTGGCCCTTGTTTTCCTGCTATGCTATCCTCCCCGTGGGAAACAGAGATGTTTTCCCTGTGTGGTGTACTTGGCTTCGCTTTATGAGAATGGTGACTCTTTGGAGAGTGTTTTTTGGATTTTTTCCCTCAAGGATGCACTCCAGTGGAACTTCTTGTTGCAACTGGGGCAGAATTTAAATGGTGTGTTTTCCTATTTGGATGAAAGGGCAGCTAGATGAAAATAGAGAGAGTAAAGGGGAACATGCATTCAGAGCCCTAAGAAATGTCCACCCCCACCCCTCTCTCCCTACTGTCAGGGCCGAGGACCGGTGCAGCCTTCCAAGGCCAAAGGTGTGTCGTCGAGTCAAGGTCTTTGTCCGACGACGTTCGTCCTTATTACCACCGTTGAATATGTTCATCGAATGTCAGCGATTTAAAGGATAGAAAGAGTAACTAACTCTAATTACGTTTTAATCAATGGCGGCAATAGGAACTCTGCGATTTAGCGTCTGTTGATGATGGCGGAAAAAAAACAATCTGGGGGACCTCGACACGTGAAGGACCATGGGTAGAGGGATAGTATTACAGGCACGCCCTGGCGACGTCCCTTTTCGAGTTTCGAAAACAACAACTGCAATACTCAGCAGCTTCCACTAGATGTTGGCCTATGCATAGCATGTGATCTAAGCAGATTCCACAAGCCTCAGAAATATATATATATATATCAATCAATAAAACCTTTATTTTGGTCATAAAACCATAAAAGCAATACAGAAAATTATACAATATTCGTTAATACTAAAAAACAATAGAAAACACAACACTATTATACAGTTATTATCTGCATATTATAAGGAGAGCATTGCTCGCAGCCTTAACAGACAGGGGAACTGAATTGGTCATACCTTGCTCCACCAGAAGAAAATTAGTCTTGATTGTTTTCACCTATTATATATATTAAGGGCTTTTGATCTTAACAACCAAGCTCCGTATATGTATCGAGATGTTGCAAATAAAACACAAATATTTTGCAGGTTACTGAAAAATAGTAGTGCCGCCCTTGAGCTTCGAATCCCAACGTTAATTAAAATTGGTCTCAAGTATCTCTGCCTCAGTCTCAAGGTCTTATGGGAGATCAACAAAAAATGCAGTATGTCTTCTTTTTTTAACAAACACATTGGACATAGAGCAGACTCCTGGTTTTTCCAATGGGATGTAAAGCACACTAGAGCCAAAGTCCCTAATCGGAAGTGAAAATATAAAGATGTCTCGTAGGCTGCACTAATTAGGTCGTGATATGCAATTCCGGATTTGAGCAGTCTGTTATCAAAATAGTCAGGGACGGTGGGCAGTTTCAGGGCATCACAAATTAAATTGTTTCTCACCCAATTATTAATGACTAAGCTTACTGTCTCTCTTCCACTCATGTTACAAGAGATCGGATCTGTCCAAAGGTTGCTCAAATTCAGCCTGGATAGGCCTTTCTTTTAAAAAATCTGCCATTTCGAGCATCTCCCACCCTCTAAACTTAGAAGATGTACTAGCACTTCAAGGTAGGATCATAGTCCTTCCTTGTGCAACAATCTCATCCAATATGTCACTGGATCAAAACTCTAACCTAATTCCAAGTATATTAAAGAGGATGTGTTGCTCGATGGCAAGAATATGAGTTTTCTTAAAAACGTCCTTTCACACGATTGCAAGATATTTTTATCATAATTCGGCCCCATACGTTCCTGTTTACAATGGTCCTCCAACTCCCGTTCCTCCCCACTCTCCTCACCTGATTCCAAGTCTTCCAGGTGTCGAAGTCTGTGCGACAGGTAATCCTTCTCCTTCTTGTGTGCAGTGTATCTATCTCGGGGGGAAGCCACAGTGAATGCTGGTAAACAGCAGCCCTGTGCTTCCCTTCCCGCGATTAGACAAGTAGTGAAGGGAAAAAGCCTTAACAGGCGGAAAAAACCCTTAGTCGAGAAGAACAGCAGATTGAACGTTCCACCGATCCCTGCTCGGTACGGAGTCCTTGGAGGTAAGTAACTGAAGTCTGCAGGCAGTAGCGGGATCGGTACCAGATGGAGCTCCGAAGCAAATGCAATACCGCTGGAGGACGTAACCAGCGAACCTCGCCTGCAGATAATGGAGCAGGGCTGGAAGCGGCTGAGCGAGGAACCGCAGACTGAAGGAAGGAGGAGGAGGCGGATGCTGAAGAAAGCTGCCTAGCAGCTCAGAAGAGAAAACACAGAGAGAAAGGGTAAGCAAGGAAAAGGAGAGAGGAGGACGGAAGAGACAGAGAGAAACAGTCCGCAAGGGGGGCGGACAAGAGAAAGCAAGAGGGGCGGCCCGCGAGGCCGAAAGTGAAAATACTAGCGTCTGACCCAAAGTAGCGAGGAAGCGCAGCTAGGGGGTTGCAACGCGGCGACCGCTGGGGGAGGGGATGTTAAGTACCTCCCAGCGATTGCCATGTTGGAAAACCTCTAGAGCAGCCAATACGCTGGGGGAAAGAAAAGTAATGGAACTATCCGCTCGGCTTCTCGACTCGGAGCCGCCAACGCGGATACAGCCGCCAAGTTTGGTGGCGGATGACAGTATGCCCCCCTCCAGGGTGCAAAACCCCAGGTTTATGAGGGAAGAGAGCATGAAAATGAGCCAGTAACCTGGGAGCGTGGATGTTAGAAGCAGGTTCCCCGGAGTCCTCCGACCTCGGGTACCCCTTCCAAGACACTAAGTATTCCAATCCCCCACGATAATATCGGGAATCCCGCAAAGCAGAGACCTCATATTCATCGGAGAGATTCCCCTGGAGGAAGGGCTGATCGGGGACGGGTCTCTGGTGGACATCAGGGAAAAAAGGTTTGAGAAGAGAGACATGGAAAACAGGATGAATGCGGCTTAGGTAAAAGGGCAATTCAAGCCCAAAGGAGACAGGATTGACCTTGGAAAGAATGGGAAAAGGACCCAGAAAACGAGGAGAGAGCTTAGAAGGGTGAACCCATCGTGGTAAGAATCTGGTGGATAACCATACTTTGTCCCCTTCCTTCCAATCAGGGCAAGGTCTACGATGCTTATCTGCTTGAGTCTTATTGTACCGGCGGCTCTCCTCCAAGCACCGTCTGGCGGTGACGTGCGCATCAGATATAGACTGCAGGACTTCTTCATCCGTCGGGGAGTTTGTAGGCAATGGTATGAGAGGAAGGAAGGAATGAGGGTGTACTCCGTAAGTGCAGAAGAAAGGGGACAAACCAATGGAAGCAGGTGAAGAGTGGTTATAAGTGAACTCAGCCGTGGGGAGCAGAGAGACCCAATTGTCCTGGAGCCGATTGCTGTAACATCTAAGGTATTGCTCCAAAGTGGCGTTCAGACACTCAGTCTGACCATTAGTTTGTGGCTGAAAGTCAGAGGATAAGGCACGTTCCATACCCAGGCGGGAGCAAAGAGCCTTTCAAAACTTGGAGATGAATTGGCTGCCTCGATCAGATATGATTTTGTCTGGAAGTCCATGGAGTCGAAAAATATCTTGGGCAAATACCTCAGCCATCTCGATAGCGGTAGGCAGACCAGGTAAAGGGGAGAAATTAGCCAATTTAGTCATGGTGTCCACGGTCACCATAATACATGTACAGGAATCGGATGCCGGAAGGTCAATGATGAAATCCGTAGATACCAAACCCCAAGGTCATGTAGGAGCTTCCGGTTGGGTGAGAAGACCCAAAGGCTTGCCAGAGAGGGATTTAGCCATGGCACAAACCGGGCCACTGCGTATATAGTCCTCCACGTCCCTCTTAAATTCTGGCCAAAAAAAAAGATTGAGCAACCAATTCGGAGGTGTTGTGCTTACCACGATGGCCTGCAGTGAGTGTGTCATGGCACCAACTAATGACCTTTGGACGTAAGGAACCAGAGGGAATATACAGCCTATGGTTGAGATATAATAAACCTTCCTTTTCAGTATAGGGTGTCTTCCCATTGGATTGAGGACCTAGACGTTCCGCAGATACCCCAGCCCGTACGTCCTGAAGAAAAGTATTGACTAGGCCCAGAATCTTATTTCTGCGGAACATAGGCTCAGGGGCTTGTGTCTTCTTCTCATACCTGGAATCCTTTCGAGAGAGGGCATCTGCTAACGTATTGTTGGTACCGGGCAGGTAAGTGATCTGCAGACCGTATTGGGCAAAGAAGTACACCCATCGGGCTTGTCAGGAGTTGATGCATTCCATGTTTTGCAGGACTTTAAGATTCTTATGATCCGTTCTGATGATAACCGTATGTCTAGCTCCCATCAGTAGATGTCGCCAGTTCTCACATGCTTGTTTTATATCCAATAACTCCTTCTCCAGTACCGAGTAGTTAAGTTGGCTGGGAGACAACGTTTTAGATAGATAACCTATGGGATGCTCCCGACCTTCAAACTGTTGCAGAAGAACAGCTCCAATAGCCATGGCAGAAGCGTCTGTCTCCACAATAAATTGCTTGGTCTGGTCAGGGTGGCGAAGAATGGGAGCAGAAGAGGTTCTTTAGACGATGAAAACTTAGTTCTGCTTCTTCGGTCCAACGAAAGGGATTGTTCTCTTTCTTGAGTAGACGAGTTATGGGAAGAACGGTATCAGAGAAGTTCGGGATGAAAGTGCGGTAAAAATTTGAGAGACCGAGAAACCTTTGAACTTCTTTGAACGAAGACAGAGAAGGCCAGTCCAGGATAGCTGCCACCTTACCGGGATCCATGGAGATGCCTTCTTCAGAAAGCTGATATCCCAAATAGGGAACTGAAGATGCAGCGAACACACACTTCTCTGGTTTGACGAGGAGCTGATTGTATTTAAGCCTTTCCAGTACTTGTTGGACATTTGTTTTATGTACCTCTAGATCGGCAGAAAAAACAAGGATGTCGTCCAGGTAGATGATTACCGAGACTGACAACAGATCTGAGAACATCCGGTCCATGAACCGTTGGAACACATCAGGGGCTTTCACCAAGCCAAAGGGCATGACCCTGTACTCATATAAACTGAACGGAGTGCGGAAAGATGTCTTCCTTTCGTCCCCTTCGGCTATCCGTAATAAATGGTAAGCATTCCTGAGATCTAATTTGGTGAACCAACGTGCCCCTTGCACTGCCTTGATGATCTTGTGAATCAATGGCATGGGGTACCGATCTCGAATTGTAACTTTGTTGAGGCCTCGGTAGTCAATACAGGGACGTAATTCAGTAGAGTCCCTTTCTTTATGAAGAACAAAGAAGCACCAGCAGGGGACTTAGAAGGTTGGATGAGCCCTTTCTGCATATTGACGTCCAAATAGTCTCTCAGAACTCCTCTTTCCGCTTGTGTTAAGGAAAACATTCTGCAGAAAGGAACCAAAGCGTTGGGTTCTAGGTCTATGGTGCAGTCCTCCGGCCTATGGGGAGGTAGAGACGCTGGTTTTCTTTCAATGAACACCTCATGGTAGGGAGAGCAGTATAAGGGTAGGGCGTGTACCCCAGTCAACTGTTTGGTCAACACAGTCATGTTCTGAGGATCCCCACAATTGGGGAAGAAATGGAGTTTGCAGTATGAGGAACAAAAGTTCAATTGGTTCTCCGCCCAGTTTATGTGTGGGTTATGTCTTCTGAGCCATGTGATGCCAAGAATAACCAGAAAGTGAGCAGCTTGTATTATGTCGAACTTAATAACCTCAGAGTGTTGAAAAATGGTAACTGAAAGTTCTTCGGTAGTATGAGTAATTGGCCCTGAAGAAAGCGGAGAACCGTCAACTCCCTCCACCTTCTGATCTTCATTGCGAGGCAATCTGCAAAAACCCATCTGTTTGATCCATACAGTGTCTACAAAGTTCCCTGCGGTACCGCAATCTAAGAGTGCTAAGCACTGGACCGCCTTACCGTAGACATCAATGAGTACCGGAAGGACCATAAGCCTAGAATCCTCTGGAATATAAGGGGCTGAAATCGAGAGAGAAACGTAGGGACTGAATGATGGACCAGGAGAGCCTCAGAACCAAGTCCCTACTGGTGCCGAGGGAGACCGTTTCCCTGTCGTTTCTGTGGAAGTTCGGTGCTTTCTTTGAGGAGGTGTTGGTCTGAGCCACAATAGGCACATAGGCCCTTCTCTTTCCTTCTTCTTCTTTCAGCCGCCGATAAGGGTCCTCTTGTGGATCCGATTTGCATGGGCTCGTCCTGAGTGTGGGAAGAGGAGGAGGGGGCTGCAGAGGAAATCGCGGGATCGGCTAGATGGACTGTAGTTCTCTGTTTACGTTGTTCCAAACGCCGTTCTTGTATACGATATCCAATTTGTAGAGCGGCAGAAAGCAAGTCCGAGAAAGAAGGCGGTCTGGTCGCTCTGGCGAGTTCATCCTTAATTTCCTCTCTGAGGCCTCACCGGAATGTGGCATATTGTGCCTGTTCTGACCACTCAGCACCCGATGCCAACGTCTTGAATTCTGAAATATATGACAGGACATCAGATGACCCTTGCCGAATATCTAACAGATCTTCACAGGCAGTAAGTGAACTCAGGTCTTTCAAAGGTCTGTTTCAACAAGGTCTGAAACCCTGCAAAATCTTGCAAGATAGGGTTGGCACCCGTCACCAGCGGAGTAACCCATGCCAGGGCATTGCCGGTCATATTGGAAATCATAAACCCGATCTTAGTTTGATGGGTGGAAAACAAGCGGGGCCTGAAAGTGAAGTATACTATACAGGCCTCCAAAATTTCTTTGACTTTAGGCGTTCCATCGAACTTTCCTGCAGAGAGAGCCATTACCGGAAGTCCCGAGTTGAGATCATCTGTTTCAGGACAACGTTTTCTGCCTTGACTGTTTGCAGCTCTTGAGACATTCCCTGGATAGCTTTCCACAGTTCTTGAATTTGCTCTTCCGCTGACATTTTTTCAGGTTGGCGTTGCAATCTGTCCTGTTTACAATGGTCCTCCAACTCCTGTTCCTCCCCACTCTCCTCACCTGATTCCAAGTCTTCCAGGTGTCGAAGTCTGTGCGACAGGTAATCCTTCTCCTTCTTGTGTGCAGTGTACCTATTTCTGGGGGAAACAACAGTGAATGCTGGTAAACAGCGGTCCTGTGGCTCCCTTCCCGCGATTAGACAAGTAGTGAAGGGAAAAAGCCTTAACAGGCGGAAAAAACCCTTTGTCGAGAAGAACAGCTGATTGAACGTTCCACCGATCCCCACTGGGTACGGAGTCCTTGGAGGTAAGTAACTGAAGTCTGCAGGCAGTAGCGGGATCGGTTTCAGATGGAGCTCCGAAGCAAATGCAATATCGCTGGAGGATGTAACCAGCGAACCTCGCCTGCGGATAATGGAGCAGGGCCAGAAGCGGCCGAGCGAGGAACCGCAGACTGAAGGAAGGAGGAGGAGGAGGCGGATGCGGAAGAAATCCGCTAGCAGCTCAGAAGAGAAAACACAGAGAGAAAGGGTAAGCAAGGAAAAGGAGAGAGGAGGACGGAAGAGACTGAGAGAGAAACAGTCCGCAAGGGGGGCGGACAAGAGAAAGCAAGAGGGGCGGCCCGCGAGGCTGAAAGTGAAAATACTAGCATCTGACCCAAAGTAGCGATGAAGCACAGCTAGGGGGTTGCAACGCGGCGACTGCTGGGGGAAGGGATGTTAAGTACCTCCCAGCGGTCGCCATGTTGGAAAACCTCTAGAGCGGCCAATACGCTGGGGGAAAGAAACGTAATGGAACTATCCGCTCGGCTTCCTGACTCGGAGCCGCCAACGCGGATACAGCCGCCAAGTTGGGCGGCGGATGACACATACACTCCTGCTTGACAGTATTGATTCTGGAATAGTTTCAGGGCGGGGGAGACTGCACCCCTACCATGACTCGCAAAGAAAGAGTTTATAGCTCTATTATATTTTTCCATACTAATTTTTGCTTTAACTATTTGCGGCTCCCAACTTCCAGCTACCTAGAATCTAACTCCCAGATAGTTAAAAAAGTGTACCCGCTCAAGCAAAACGTTCCCAATACTAAAAGAGACCAGCCCGTTTTTGATGAGCAAGACTGGAAAACCATAATCTTCAATGTTTCGACATTTAATTCCAAGTTTATCTCTCAACAATTAGTATAAAAAATTCATAGAGCCTTTCATAAACACACTGGGGTTGTAGAAAGTAATGCTGCATCATCACCGTAAAATGGCACCAGATATTTTTTTGAACCCATTTTTGGGAATCCTGCCTCTCTTTCAGCAAGGTGTCAATTTGAGCACATCCTTGCCTCAGTCCCGTGCTCACATTAAACACCTTTGTGCATTCCCTCATTGATGCATAGCGAACTTTAGCCTCATCTTTAGAATACAATGAAGATCAGCTTCTGTGGGGCTTTACGGGTTTCAAGTAAGGGTTACACCACGAAGTAGCCCTTGACAGAGTCAAATGCAGTTTTAAGGTCTAAAAATGTGACATATAACTTTGCCCTAGATAAAATGACATATTTTTGGATTAAAAGGAACAGGAGAAAACACTAGTCAACAGTGCCCGTTATTTTCCTGAATCCGGCTTGATGCGGGGTAAGTATTTGGTTAGCATCAGACCACGACTGCAAGTGGCCGCATATGGACTTCGCAAACATTTTCCCAGCCACATCTAACAGCAAGATAGGACGGTAATTCAGAGTTGAATCTCGACAACCCTTTTCAAATAGGGGAATAAATACTGTCTTGCGCCAAGAAGGTGGGATTTTGCTAGTGGAAAGAATGATATTAAAAGCTCTGTTTAGGACCAGAACCCACACATTCAACTCTTCTCTATAAAGCTCAACTGGAATCCAATCAGGGCCAACCGCCTTTCCATTCTTCATGGATCTTAGGACTTTACCGACTTGAAACATGCTCTGATGAATATCACATTCTCTCCACCCCCAATCCCCATCAGTTAGAGCCTTTTTAAATTCATACCATTCTCCTCCCAGATGGAAAAATGGGACTTCCGTCCATCAGGGTGATTCTCACATCGCTCTTCCTTGGACCCTTCCCTCATTTTACCTACCACTATCCTCCAAAATAGGGTATTATCATCCTGTTATAAAGCCCTGTAAATATCTAGCCATCTTTCACTCATGAAAGTTCTTTTTTAGGCTGTTAACTCCTTATAGCTTACTCTCAGGACTTGCAGTTCTCCTTTTCCCATGCTAGTTCTGGATTTGACCATCATCATAATTACTTTCTTAGCTGCATGACAATCTCCGTCATACCAGGATGGCAAAGCACTGCCCCTTCTTCTATTTGCAACCAGTAATACTGTTACAAAGGGAACGAGGATAGACTTAATATTATAGAAATTGGCCATCACGAAGAGTGGGGTGCTCTCAGTGGCACCGTATTCTGGCCTCGTTCAATTACAGTTGCCCATTTTAATTGTTTTCGTACAGTTACAGAGCCCATAATCTTCTGGGTGGTTTCCATACATGACACCATACCCTGTTCTTGACCCAGACTGATGACAACAGACAAGGGATAGTGGTCACTCTCAACCCTTCCATTAATTACAAATTCTGAAAAAAGATTCCATTGATCACCAGATACGAAAACATAGTCTATTTATGAGGAACCAGTTGGGCCCTTGTACGATTTCCTTGCCGGTTGGTCCTTTTGAAATCGTCCATTACAGGCTCTCAGATTCAACCTGGAAAGTGTTTGTGCCACTTCCACAGCCAGGGTATGGGCTTTCTTTGGGGCATCAGCGATTATTTCCAGAATTCCCCAAGACCTGTCTTGATCTTCCCACAGGTCCACTAGGTTATTCAGAGGGTCCACTTGCATATTAAGATCCCCTGCTACTATCACAAGACCTCCTCTCCCCTTCAACAGTCGGCACTGGCAGTCTCGTAAAGCAAGTTCACCAATGTCATACCCTTTGAGCTTGAGGGTCTGTTGTAGATGTTAAATAACATAATTTGCTTATCTTTGGGCAGTTGTATTATCAAAGGTTGTACACGTCTGCTGATAGGCACACATGCTCAGTCACTTTCCATCCCAAAGAGGAGTCCAGCCATATTGCCAAGCCCCCACTGGGCCTTCCTTTTGGGCCTTTGCTTGCTGGCACTGAAAATGATCTATGGATCAGAGGATTGAAAATGCAGATTAATGCAATTGTAAAAAGTGCCTTTTTCAATCTTTGACAATTGTTGCAGATTTTACCATTCATCCCTAAAGAGAATCACTCTGATATCGGGAGCTCTAGCAAATTCAAAGGTAGACTATGCAAACACATTGTATGCTGTTCTCCCGGGTTATTAGTTGCAACACCATAATAGGGTCCAAAATGCAACAGTGGAATCGGTTTGGGCCTTAACTGAAAATATTGTGTGTCCAATCTGTGCCACTCCTTGCATTGCCAGCAGTTGAAAGGCTATGTGCATGTAGGCCTTTCCCATATTAATCGGGCCTCCAAACATCACTGTTCGTTCAGTAAAGTATTTTGCACATAATCACCATGAAGGTATGTTTTCCCTTCTCTAGCCACCTGCTGTCCCTCCTTCCCAACCAGACTGAGAACCAGATTAAACATACACCTAAGGAGGGTATCCAGCTGGTCCAAGCCCAGAACCTCTTCATAAAAGGATGCATCCCATCTGGAGGAAGCCTTCAAAAGATAATGCTTTCATAGAGCATGAGGGGTCATAAAGCATGACGGGTGACCCACGTGGCTTCCATACAAATGCCGAAGATATTGACAAGTCTCTGAAAAGCCACTGATACTGCATTCGCTCTGGTGGAATGTGCATGAAGTCCGGGAGGCAACGGAATACCCCGCAGCTCAGAAGAATGAGAAATGAGAAATGCATGAGACCATCTAGCTAAAGTTGCCTTAGCTACTTTCCTGCTAGCAAAAAAACAACCATGAGGGACAAAATGGTGATCTGTAGTCCTAACTAGTTTAGTTCTCTTAAGGTAGAACTTCTATGCCCTCAAAGCATCCAGGTTGCTAAGGGCCTCCATGGTCGTGGAATCACAAAGCACAGGGTAGAAGATGGAACAATTGAGATTAAAGTCAGAAAGGCCTTAACGGATGTAAGAGGGGAATATATGTACCACAGTGTCTCTATGGAATACAATGTACCATTGTAGTGTTGCGTATAACTGGAGCAAAAGATAAAAAGGAATGCTTACAACAATTTTTGAAAATCTCTATTCCAAAAGGTCTGAGTTTTACACAAAAGGCATATGGTGTACTTCAAATATTCTGGTGTCGGTCTAAATAGGTCTATTTGCAGTCAACCCCTGGGTTTTAAAAATACTCCTCTAAGAGTGTCAACAGTTGTGATTAGTCCCCACAGCTAAGAGAAAGAGGAAGCAATATAAACAAAGCATGTCCTGACATACAAGAGAGACAGGAAAATAATGGAATAATGGGTGACTGTTAGATGGTCTTTTTTCTAGGAGTAGAACATGCATACGGGAGGGCATACCACAAAGAGCTTACTCCAAAAGCTTTAAAGAATAGCACATCGTTTAGAAATGCTTTGGCACTCACTCGAACGAGAGGCATATTTCTGACCAGGTTGGGAAGGAGCAAGAGAAGGACGACAGAGAAACAACAGTGTAAAGTAGGCAATAGCAAAACAAAAAGTGCCAACCTTGTTTTGATAACTCACTAGAAACAACAGTGGTCAGGTGATGGAAGTAGAACAACTGTAGTCCACATGAAAAAGCAGGAAGAGGGAACCGGCTGGCAATTATTTATATAGGAAAGGTTGTTAGACTGTCTTGGTTTTTGGCATGGTGCTAAAAAGGTTACAAACCTCTACATTTTATTCCCTATACTCCGGCTAGCACTCCCAAAAAAATGAAACAGTGTGTAACAGTATGCATGTGCCTGCCACTTTATTACACCTATACTGGTCTTGAGGTGTTTGAGGCTGTTCGGCAGCAAGGCGGACAAAAGTTTAGACAAGCTGCAGACCTCAAAAGCGGCAACTAAGTCTCTTAGCGCTTCTATAAGACAACATCAACAACACTCCTACTCAGGCTCATCTTCCTGGAGGGGTCTTCCCTTTCGAATGTACTCCTCATTTGGGAGAGGGAAGGGACAGGCTAGTCAAAGAGGACAGCAAAGGAAATGTCCTCGTGGTGGAAGAGGAAAGAGTGCTAGATCATCCCCAGCAGTGGCAACTGTCCCCTCAGCCACTTCTGCAGCCGCTGCAAAGCCACTCTGAGGTCTTGACCCATAAGACCCCGGTGGGAGGCAGGTCTCTCAGCATCTGAATGAATGGCGGGTATTACTTCAGATGCTTGGGCACTGGAAACAGCCCAAGGTCACTGCCTTCCTATTCAGAAAAGACCTCAGGATCATCCACCGGGATACAGCTCTGCCAAAAATCCAGATCCGCTCCTGTTGCAGGAAATTTTAACCCTGCTAGAGAAAAGTTCAATAGAACATGTACCTGTAGCGGAAAGGAACAAGGGTTGGTACTCCCCATACTTCCTCATACCGAAAAAAGACGGAGGATTGAGACCCATCTTGGACTTGAGAAACTCAAGGAAGGACTAGTTCAAGATGGTCACACTTTCTCAGATCCTTCAGGCTCTTCACCTCCAAGACTTGTTGGTATCATTGGACCTTCAGGATGCTTACTTCCATGTGCCAATCCATCTCAAGCACAGGAAGAACCTAAGGTTCCCTATTGGCAATTCTCACTTTCAGTTTCGAGTCTGCCATTCGGGTTGACCGCCGTCCGAGGGTCTTCACCAAGCTGATGGTGCTAGTGGCAGCAGGTCTCAGGAGAGGTGGGATTCATGTCTACCCTTAACTGGACGATTGGTTAATCAGGGCACGTTCACCCGAACAAACACGGGAACATCGGAACATGACCTGCCACTTTCTACCCAGACTAGTCTGTATCAAATATGATACCATTCCAAAGACTCCAATTCATCGCAGCAGTCCTGGATACTTCCTTGGGCAAAGCCTCCCCTGAGAGCTCATCACATTCTGCAGATGGTAGCAAAGTTCAAGAATGCCCAGCATCTGCCGGCCTTCGATTTTCTGAGGTTGCTGGCATTCTGCATTTTTCTGGTGCCAGAGGCCAGATTGAGAATGAGATCCCTTCAATGGGCCCTCAGGACTCAATGGTCCCAATCTTAGGGGCACATGTCAGATCTTCTGCAAGTTCCAACCAGAGTGCCTCAAGATCTTCTATGGTGGGCTTGCAAGGAAAATATCCTCAAGGCAGAATCTTTTTGGCAACCATGGCCGGAGATAACTGTATTGATGGACGCCCTTTGGGGAACCCCTCAAGTGGATCTGTTTGCGTCCAGTGTCAACAGGAAGTGCTAACTGTACTGCTCAAGGGAGTTTCCTCCGAGAGGAGCTCTAGGGGACGCGTTCGTAGTGGCCTGGTAATTTCCACTCCTATACGCGTTTCCTCCAGTCCCCATGATTCCTCATGTAATCAGAAGGTTGAGAAAGTTCAGGAAATCCATGATCCTAATTGCCCCGGATTGGGCCAGGAAGACGTGGTAAACGGACCTTCTGGACGTGTCCATCTGCCCTCCAATACTTCTTCCACAAAGAGCGGATCTTCTCTCGCAAGAGGAAGGTCGGTTTCTCCATCCAGAGGTCAAGACACTCAGCCTTCACGCATGGTTTCTGAGAGGCTGAGATATAAGGATTGGGACTTCCCGGATGACGTAATGGAGATTTTGCTAGGCCAGAAACAAAATCCTTGTACCAGTGTCGTTGGAACAAGTTCAGTAACTGGTGCAGGGATAAGAATGTGGATCCATTCTTATGTAATACTCCTACGGTACTCTCTTTCCTTTTACACTTGGCCAATTTGGGGTGCAGTTAAGTTCAGTAACTGGGGCAGGGATAAGAATGTGGATCCATTCTTATGTAATACTCCTACAGTACTCTCTTTCCTTTTACACTTGGCCAATTTGGGGCTCCAAGTTGGTACAATAAAAGGATACTTAGCAGCGCTATGTATTTTTAAGCGCTCCTCAGAAGAAGTGTCTTACTTCAAAATGCCCTTGATTATTCAGTTCCTAAAAGGACTCACAAATGTGTACCCTCCAACCCCTTTTCAGGTACCCGTCTGGGATTTAAATTTAGTTTTAAAATTTCTCACATGTATTCCCTTTGAGCCCTTACATTCTTGTCCGTTAAGGCTCCTTACCCTAAAGACAATACTTCTATTGGCAATTACATCAGCCCGAAGGGTGAGTGAGTTGCAGGTGCTCTCTTGTAAGCCTCCTCACACCATTTTTCATGAGGACAAGGTTACTCTTAGAAACAAACCGTCTTTTTTACGAAACATAGTCTCTGACTTTCACCTGTCACAAAAAATCACTTTACCTTCCTTTTATCCTACTCCTCATGCAAGTAAGGAGGAAGAAAGGTTACACAGATTGGACCCTATAAGGGCTCTCAGTTTCTATATCTTTAGATTGGCTAAATTTAGGCAATGTGATTAACTTTTTGTGGGATATACTGGACACAAATTGGATCTAGCAGTAACCAAACAAACATTGCACGGATGAATAATTTTGGCAATCACTGAATGCTATAGGTTGGCCGGAAAAGATCCTCCAGATAGGCTGAGGGCTCATTCAAACAGGGGCATGGCAACCTCAACAGCTCTTCAGAGGTGTCCTGATGCAAGACATTTGTACAGCGGCCATCTGGTCCTCTATGCACACTTTTGTGAAGCATTATTCTCTAAATTCAACATCATTACAAGACGGTCAAGACGTCAAATGGCATGTTAAGTAGCCTGCTCTGCACGTCCGGTGCGAAGCCCGACTTCCTCAGCCACGCAAATCTGCGTAGCACTATGCTAGATGCCATGGACCTACTGATGCTGTCAGCAGTGTCCAGTCCTGATTGAAGGCATTCCTCCTTAACTTCCTTTCCATCTTTCACAATTGCAAGAAAACCTTCTTGCTCCTCGCCATCAGGAATATGTTCAGCCGCCGCTGTCACACAATCCCACAGGGTGTATGTGAATCTTGCAAGGGTGCAAGTCACATTCATTGATTTTAAGGCTATGCTTCCCGAAGAGAAATTCTTGCGGGACCATGTATCAATCTTTTTATCATCCCTGTCTGGGGGAATTGAAGGGTATTCTGTCTAGGGAATGTGGTTGCTTGGACCAATAAACTTTCAGGTGGCGGATGTTTTGTGAAGTATTCAGGATCAGAAGAAGGACTGTATTTGCTGGTGAATTTTCTATTTACCGAAGGCCCTGATTCAGGGGCTTCCCATGCAGCCATCACCTTCTTTTGCAGAACTATGTGAAAGGGAAGGACAGTATCCTTTTGAGGACCCTCAGAGAGAGTGTCCGTCATATCATCCCGCTGGTAAGTAGGGGAACGTCTGTTGAATTGTGTCACCTTATTCATAAATCTCATATATCCTAAGTCTGCATGATATCGAGGGTCAGGTCTTTCAAAATCCAACTCAGGAGACGTGTCCAGACCACTTGCTGTCTGTAGACACTCATACAGGTCAGCCAGAGTGGGAATGAATGTTTAAAAATTGGTAAGGCAGGCACTCTGTTACCAGTCATTAGCTCCTCCTCCAAACGCATGTTTTCATGACTCCATCAATCTTCAGGGAGGCTGAGTTTCTTTGCTGTTTCAGGCGTGTCTACATTTCTTTTTCAGGTGTGGCAAGTTAATTGACTCTGAGGATTCTGGTACTTGTATTTTTCGCTCTTGATTTTACTGGCAGGTGACTGGAAACAACTCCCTCCTAAGCACAAATTTTCCCATTGATGGGGGGAGGGGGAAAGCCATGGTTGTGGCTCTTCACTGTAAGGCATGATGGCCCTGCTACTGCTGCCTTTGAGCTCAGGACTCCTGGAACAATGTTTAAAAATTGGTAAGGCAGGCGATCTGTTACCAGTCATTAACTTCTCCTCTAAACGCACGTTTTCATGACTCCGTCAATCTTCAGGTAGGCTGAGTTTCTATGCTGTTTCAGGAGTGTCTACATTTCTTTTTCAGGTGTAGCAAGTTAATTGACTCTGAGGATTCTGGTACTTGTATTTTTTGCACTTGATTTTACTGGCAGGTGACTGGAAACAACTCCCTCCATAGCACAAATTCTCCCCTTGATGAGGTAGGGGGAAAGCCATGGTTGTGGCTCTCCACTGCAAGGCATGATGGCCCTGCTGCTGCTGCTGCCTTTGAGCCCAGGACTCCTGGAACAATGTTTAAAAATTGGTAAGGCAGGCAATCTGTTACCAGTCATTAGCTTCTCCTCCAAACGCACGTTTTCATGACTCCATCAATCTTCAGGGAGGCTGAGTTTATTTGCTGTTTCAGGCATGTCTACATTTCTTTTTCAGGTGTGGCAAGTTGATTGACTCTAAGGATTCTGGTACTTGTATTTTTCGCACTTGATTTTACTGGCAGGGGACTGGAAACAACTCCCTCCATAGCACACATTTTCCCCTTGATGGGGTAGGGGGAAAGCCATGGTTGTGGCTCTCCGCTGTAAGGCATGATGGCCCTGCTGGGTGGGGATCAACTAACTCATCAGGAACATCTTTTGTCCCAAATCTAACACCAGACGGAGAGATGTCCTCTTCAGAGGAATGCTTTTCAAAAATGGAAGACAAAGATCAGGAAAAACCCAGTCTAGACTCAGGATGAAATCTTGTACTTGGTGATTCAATGGGCATAGACCTTGGCTTTGACAAAGAAGTCGATTTGGGTGCTGGAATTAGAGTTGACATCGACAAAGGCGGCGATGGCATCGATATTATCGACGCAGGCTTCAACACAGTCAAAGGAGCCTTCGACACTGTCAAAGAAGCCCCCGATGAAAGCGTTGATGCGTGACGTCTTTGATATTGGTGTCGAGTAGGCCTTCGACAGAGGCGTTGAGGAAACCTTCGACACCGCCTTTAATAGTGGTTGGGCACTTGGCACCATTTTGTCGGGTGTTGCCTCCCGTTAATGCACTGGTAAGCGTGATTTACTTTTTGAATGAGGTATCGGAGAGGTTTCCCTCGATGACACCCTCGACTATTTTTCGTCAGATTTTGATTGTTTGGTCTCGGACCTCCCTCTATCACTTTTAGAATGAGCTGGGGCAAATTCCTCACGAGATTTCTTCGAGGGGTCTGGGTCGCGTTCTCAAAGATTCTCATCATCGAGGCTCTAAAAACCTCCCACTTTCTAGGGAAATCATGCCTTGAAGGGCAGGTGATAATCCCTGTCTCAAATGATGAAGACAAGCAATAGGGAGATCGGTGTCGCCTTTTCTTCTATCTTTTTGACGAAGAAGAGGATAATTTCCTCGACCGGCTCCTCGATCTTGAATTCCTCGACTTGCATCGAGATTTACCACTCGACTCCCCCGAGTCTATCTTTTTTCTTGAAGACGACTTCAAGGATACCTCCCTACCACCAGTTTACCTCTTCATTCCTTAAGAACTTTGTAAGTCATTGCCAGACATGAACCGAATTCGTCGACCCGATGGTCCGGACCCAAACAACAGAGGCAATTTCGATGGGGGTCGTTATTGACATCTTCTTCCCGCATTTCTGCCACTTTTTAAAGCCAGTTTTTGGCGTGGAAGGATTCAATGAGGAAGACATAGTTCAAAGAACAGAAGCGCCGTTTTCGGGACATGAAGCGTAAGCTATCGGAAAAACGGAACTGAAGCCAACGGACGCGGCTCTAGCCCTTTATACTGCGGATGACGTTGACGCTTGACGGCAACCTCCGAGGGACATCGACGACGAAACTTCGAGCACAGCGCCCTCTGGTGGGGAGACATTTTTTTTCTGAAGCAGCAAAGCTGAAGATATGAATATCTAAGATGAGGAATACATGGGAGTGCACAATCCAAATCGAAAGCTAGTGTATCTCTGTTAGCGTGGATGGTCCGATTGTTCGATGGAACGGCAGCAGGTATTTTGGTAGACGTGACAGATTCTCCTAGGTTTCTACCCTTAACCCAGGAGGTACAGATACAGGAAATTCTACGTGTAGGTCTGCTTCGTGAAGCCAAATGAGATGAGGGGAAAATGTCCCTCCTGCAATTAGCGGCCCAGGGTTGTAATCACAAATATCCAACTACGTCAAATTGGCCAACTGAGGAGAGAAAGTGGTATACGTTAAAAGAGTCCATTCAGAGGGTAAGGGAACACGCTATGAAAGAAGCAATTCATTTGGAGAATCCAGAACATATGGGGCTAGTAAATCTATCAGAATACCCTTATCCGAACTGCCCCCTCAGCATGTAAAAATATTATGATGACTCTGTTAGTGGGGATGACCGGCAAAGTAACGGATGAGGTGGTGGATGCTATTAGGCAATTGGCAGACCTAGGCGAATGGGAAAACCTCGAGGAACGGCCAAGGGAGTGGGAGGGACATAGTGAAAAGCGCACTCCTGGCAAACGGTTTCATAGCCGAGACTCTCGCGTATACAGAAAAGATATGTTTGTAGCCCTTTTGAAAGATGAAGTACTGCAGGGGGGAAATCAATGGGATTGAAACACAGGACATGTATCAATTGTATAAAAAAGGGGTTTGGTTGGGAAAGAACATTACAAACAAGTAAAACAACAGGAAATACTGAAATCAAAGTAGGAGGAGGATACGTTTGGACCAACACCAGAGAGGAGAAATGAGGAGAGTACTGCCGAATTCACCACTTCTCAACCGACCTATGCAGCTATAAGGAAGTTGGTGAGGTTGTTGGTGGAAAGAGAATCCAAATACCTACTCTCCAAGTACGAATAGGATGGGGGTTAAACTCCAGTAACAACAGCCCATATTAAGGTGGACAGATGACCTCATTTAAAAGTGCAGTTATTTTGGCAATCAAGAAATATTCAAGAGGTCCAAGCCTTAATTGATACCGGGGCAGAGGCCTCCTTGATCCATGGGAATCCCTCTAGATTCAAGGGAAGACATTTCATGATTACAGGATTAGGAGGCAAGGAGACTCCTGCAGTCCAAACCAAAGTCGATATGAAAATAGGTAATTTATAAAAAAGACACCTATCAAGTATTGATTGTTCCCCTTCCCGAATGCATTATTGGATTCGATATTCTGGAAGGGTTAACCCTAGGATTAGGAGGTCAATTATACCAATTTGGGGTAAGTACTTTCACTTGCACGCCCGTAATAGTTGGACAGCTAAATATGCCCCTGGTGCAGGTCCCGATAGTTTCTAAAAGAGTGTCCATTTAACAGTACAGGATTCCTGGGGGCCAAAAAGAAATCTCTAAAACAATTAAAGGATAGGTGGAAGCCGGTGTGTTACATCCTGTAACCACGGCTTGGAACAATAGGATTGGGTTTATCAAAAAAACAGACGGTAGCTACAGGATGACAGTGGATTATCGTGAATTGAATAAACATACCACTCCGTTAGTTCCGGCAGTACCGGATACAGTGACTATTGTGGAAAATGTACATAAATTTGAAGGCACGTGGTACACGGTGTTAGATTTGGCTAATGCTTTCTTCACCATACCTATTAGGGATGAGTTCCAAGAACAGTTTGCATTTTCCTGGAATGGGAGGCAATATACGTTCAAACGTTTACCAATGGGCTTCGAGCAAAGTCCAACGATCTGTCACCGGCTGGTGTCAGAGCATTTGGATAAAATTCCATGCAAAACAGATGTACAAATTGTGCATTACATTGATGATATTTTGATTCAAGGCAAAGATGAGAACAGTGTGAGAGTACACATGGAGCTTATCAGAGATGGTCTACGTAAGGAGGGATGGGAAATTAATGACGCCAAAACACAAGGTCCGACAGAGACAGTGATTTTTCTGTGAATACAATGGCATAATGGACACCGTGAAATGGTGCCATAAGGCAAGCAAAACATTCTCAAGTTTACAACTCTGAGCACGAAAAAAAGAGGCTCAACAGTTCATTGGACTGTTCGGATTTTGGAGACAACATATCCCACATTTGGGCAGTGGCGGCCGCTTATTTAGGGCGTGGGGGCGTTGCTCCCCCATCCCCGGGAGTGCAGAGAAAAAGTGTTGTTCAATGTTCGCTTCTGATTTTGTATCCATTTTGTTACTCGCAGGGCTGCGGCAAGGTGTAGTAAATAAATACATATTTGTCTTGCATCATGGCTTGGTGGGCCTGACTACACAGAGGGGCGCGTCCCATTTCACACAGTTTTCCTTTATTGTAAACTGCATGGAGTGCGTAGCTCTGCACACTTTACGTAGTCATTTCATGTTGGAAGCTGGCGGGGCGCTAGAGCAGTGGCCTTGCCAGTATAAATCTGTGCGCAAACAGCGCAGTGTCATTAGGTCTGCTAATCTTCTGCATACAGTATCATGGTAACATAATTGACGGAATTTTAATTGGCTGTTTAACAGCCAATGAAATTCATTATGAGTGAGTGATTGGGGGTGGGTAATGGGCGCATGCGCTAGGGCGCCACCTTCTCACTTGTCTTCAGTTGCACAGGGCGTAGTCGGCTGCACAGAGAGAGCAAACGTTGAACAGCAGCAGAGCTTAAGCCAGCCACGTTGCGCGGGCTTGCTTGGATGGATGGGCCCACCCGAATGGTAAGTAGTGTGGAAGAAGAGAATGTTACAGTTTTAACTTGGAGAACTGTCTATGGGCCTCATTACGAGGTATGCCGGTAGCCATGGCGCTATTGGCGGCATGGCTACCGGCAAAACCGCATCCGTGTCCTCGGAATGAGGACTTACCGGACCATTCCGAGTTCGGATGGCCCAGTAATTCCTCACTCGAGGACACGGACACGGTTCATCCCCATAGGGCTGAATGGTAATGGGAGAGGGAGTAAACAACGGGCCATTACGAGATGGCCCGTTGTTTGCTCCCTCTTCCCCTCGCGGGACCCGGTATGCACGCCTGGTTTTCCCAGGCGTGCTTAACGTGTCCCGCGAGGTGACCTCGTAATGTGGCGGAAAAAGTTGAAAGGCGCCGCAGCCTTTTACGGCACCGTTTAACCCGTTCCGCCAGGGTCGCAATGAGGCCCTATGTGTCCATTACGGCCTCCATTACCAGGACAGGGCTTTTATGGCTTGTGGCCGTGTTTTAGTAACAGCGATTGCCCTTACAAAAAGAAGACATAAAACAGCACTTTACACCGTTTAGCCAAGAATTGACTGTGGCCACAGCAGGCTCGAGTCCAAAGTGGAGGGGGACTCTGAAGTAAGCAATATAGGGTCAAATGACACTAAGGGAGAATATCGTGAGTACAACATGGACATTGAATTCCACTTGTTTGGATTTGCCAAGAAAATAGATTGTACTCTGCTGGCTAAGTATAAAGCAGTAAAATATTCTACAGTGTTGTGGCCTCCCAGCTTAAAGACTTGGATTCGAATATCAGAGGCAGGAACTTTTCACATAAGGAACAGTTAGTTCTGCTGGGCGTCCTGTTTGTGAAGTACTGCGTGTATGACGCATGTTTGTCAGCACCGATCATCATGACCGCCGCCTCTGTGTCCGAATCCAAGCAACAGAAGAGGCACGTGTGGTGCTCTCTGAAGGTGCACAATGCCACCGTTCCATGCCACTGGGTAGTGTAGACTAGTGACACGCCGTGCTCCACCTCAGAAAATTTTACCGACTACCGAGTGCTCCCTGTGGTGCACAACTTACACCCTCACTCAATGGCTATTTCCTCTGCTCTTTAATACGCGGTTTGCACCACAGGTGGCCCTTTGGGAAGATCTGAGTTGAGGAGTGAAGACCACACCTTTTTAGACAGTCTGCGGGACATCCATCCATACAGAACCCACATTGCAAAAAAACAAAACATGCATTAACCTTTTTTATAATAAAATATACATATGAATTTCACTGTCTGCAGAAATGGATTGTCAGATGAAAAAGCGATGTTCATGCATTCAATTAAACTGGCCCGACTGAAGATGTGTGAGGTCCATTTCAACATGACGGACTTAGAACAGAAATATTCTGAGCCTGAGGCACCTGTGGTGCATACATTACAACCACTCATACGAATATGGGCAACTTCCAAATAAATCTAGCATCCAGAGCATTCTTTTTTAATTTTTTTATTGTGTAAAATTTTGTTTACATTAAAAAACTTTTATCACACTTTTCCCCTTTAGCTCCGTTTCATGACCATCTTCTTCTTAAAAAAAAAAAATCTTTTCGACCACCTTGTTTCAATGTTCTTAACACAAGTCTTTTTCCGTAAGTTCTCTTGCTGCTTCATTGTCCTTGTCTTTCAATATTTTTTCCAGAAAGTTTATACCTGCACACGAGAATCTGGGATGGTGTCCTTGAATAAAATAATCCCATCTATCCTCAGCATTGCTTTGTGTCATTGTGGCCATCAACATCCAGAGCATTATAGCACAGTGCAATCCTTACTTTGGAAGAAGGCTGCAATGTAAAGATGTTTGTGAAGTTCTGGTTTGACCACATATTTATTTGATCATGGGGCAAAGGAAAGATAAAGGATTGGAATGATATTACGGGTGGAATATAGGGGACACGATGTGTTGAGAGACAAAAAGGCACACTTTTGGTTTAATAATGTGCAGACAGTGCTACATTAAAAGGGAGTGTATTAGCTGAAGGCTGTGCTCAGTTTAGCTGTCCCGTCCTCTCCTCTGCTTTTTGCAACACCAGCCGCCTTTGGCTAAACCAGTAAAATAAAAGGCTTGTGCAGCTTATTAGCTAATCAGCATTTGTTTCGAGGTTCTCTTCAGTGCCCTATCAAAACTAGAATCAGCCCCTTCCACTTATATTGAATTTTACATCCCTGCATTGTTAGGAATGCTAATGTATTCCTCAAAAGGCGCTCATTCACTTTGTAGCTTGTGAATAAGTAGGCGGCTTAAAACATACTTCCCCAGGACATAAAACACTATCAAGGGTTCAATGCCTGTTGGATTTTGGAAAGCTTTGTGACTATCTCGGTCTGCATTTCAGGAGAACGAGGACATTCCGATTCGCATTTCAATGCACACAAACCAAACTCTGTCATGACAGACGGGAGTGCTACATAACACATGTAACCCACAGGCAAAGAGGTTCTTACTGCTTAGAAGTATTTAATAAACAGAAAGGAAGGAAACAAACCAGAGTAAAAGAAACTGCACATGATAGCATGCATGCTTAACATTATCATCATTTACATTAAAAGGGCTTCATTGCATGATTGCATTTTAAATGATAATGATGTGATAATGATTTATATAGTGCTTTTGCCAAAGCGCTTTACATAGAACATATTTACATACAATATCATCCAAATGAAGTTGGTACTCAATGACCTCGGAAGGAAGGCTGAGTTCGTCTTACTGGGATTCGAACCTGCGACCTGCAAGTCACCCGCAGATCGCAGCATGTTTGGGTCTGCTATTCCTCCCCAGCCTCTGTAATGTTAGGCATGCCACACAGTTTTCGAAGTTCACTAAATATCTGTAGTGTTTCACGACTGCAACCACCAGAGCATGATCTCTCTAGTTCATGTCCCCGCCACTTATAATGAATACATGCAGTACACATTTGAAGGATTGTATTGTTTAAACGTGCACTGTATGTATTCATTATGACCATCTTCAAGCCACCCCCTACAGTCTTTATTCGGCCGGCATGGAAAATGCAAAGGGTCTCTGTGCAACACCCTCTCTGTCTCCCCTGGTTGGCGTCTTTGGCTGGGAAAATATTGCCTTTGATGTGATGTACCAGCTATTCGCAATACAAGCTGCTGTAAAATACACCATCACACTTGCACACATAAGAATAATGTAGCATCATGTTTGCGTCGGTTTGGACAATAAATTGCACATTTTGGAGGACATTTTTTCAAAATTTTCATGGGGGGAAAACCCCTCTTAATGTGGGTCAGGCGAGCTCGCTCGCTGCACTCGCTCGCTTCCAAATTCGCCCTGCTACATTTACACCTCACCACCTTTCAAAGTCACCAGCCACCACTGCATTTAGGACAGAGTTTGGCGCCCCTTTACAAAGTGACACGAAAAAAAATAAATTTTGAATGGGGTGAGGAGCAAGAAAAAGCATTCCAACTGGCCAAAGATACCATCCAGAAAGTACTGGATTTATGGCCATTAAGGGACGGACAAGTGGAGATGAATTTATCTGTACAAGATGCATTTGCCAATTGGAGCTTGTGGCAGAAACAAAAGACGTGTGCCTTTGGGATTTTGGAGTCGAAAGTCACCTAATGCTGGTGACCGATACACTCCATTTTAGAAACAACTATTAGCATACAATTGGGCACTAATAGATACCGAATAGATGACGGTGGGTCATGATGTACTGATTCGACCTGAAATACCAATTATGCAATGGGTATTAAGTTCCCCCAAAACACATCGAATAGGTCATGCCCGATAGGCCAGTATCATTAAATGGAAATGGTACATACAAAATCGTGCTAAAACCGGGAAAAGTGGTGTGGCAAAATTACATGAGCAGGTGGCTCCTGCCACTAGTAGATTTTGAGCCAGAGGGAGAGTTCACTATTGAAGAATCTCTGGTTAAATGGGGGATTCCATACGGTGAATTAACCATTGATGAAGTCGAACATGCATGATTTACTGATGGTTCGGCTAAATATGTGGGTGTAGAACGACATTGAAAAGCAGCCGCGTACAATGCCAAATTGAAAAAGGTATTGACAACTTCTGAAAAAGGGAAGAGTAGCCAGTTTGCAGAGCTCTATGCTGTATATTAGGCTTTAAAGCAGGAGACGCCTGGTTGATGTTACCTTTACACAGATCCATGGTCCATGGCAAATGGGTTGGTGGTGTGGTTGCCTACTTGGCAAAAGAATGGGTGGAAAATTCACGCCAAAGAAGTGTGGGGAAAAGAATTGTGGCAAGACATTGCCAAAATGCTAATGCATACAACAGTAACTGTATATTACGTGGATGCACATTGTCCAATAGATTCATTGGAACAATGGTTCAATTCTGTTGCAGACAAACATGCAAAAATTGCAAGCATGGACGCGAGGGCTGAGTAGGAGGATTTTGAAGGGATTGCAAATGGGCCCACCAGAAAAGTGGACATCCATGAGAGAAGGCTACTATCAGGTGGGCGCAAGACAGGGGTATCAGTATTCCTTTAGAACTTGTGAAGACAGTTACCCTACAATGTGCTATGTGTCAACACCAGAAACAGAGAGCTATTCCACATATCATTCATGGTATATTGAAGAGACGGAAATTACCTGGACACATTTGGCAAACTGATTATGTTGGACCCATGCCCATTAGTAGGGGATGTCAATATGCGTGTACTATTGTAGATTCCGGGTTGTATTCGGGTTACTTAATGGTATTGCCATGTAAAAGAGCTACTCAATTGAACACAATTAAATTACTGGATCAAGTAGCCATGTACTATGGTATTCCATTACAAATTCAGAGCGACAATGGATCCCACTTTAAAGGGAAGGTGGTGCTAGATTATTGTCAGGAAAAAGGAATCAAATGGATTTTTCACGTCCCCTACCAGCCTGAGGCTTCAGGGTTGATTGAGAGAATGAATGGATTGTTGAAAACACAGTTACACAAAACAGGCGATGGCCCTTTGAAGGGATGGCAAGAATGTGTTCAAGAAGCGGTACAACATTTTCAATAACCATCCCATTGTGAACGGTGAAACTCTGCTGATGCGCATGTTGATGCCAGCCCTCCAAATAAGACCAAATAGAGCAATGGAAACGTTGCTATACTGGAAAATATCTCCTGGTGCTTTAGCTCCTTACTGTGCCACTCCTGAGTCTGCTGGGGTGGATTTGCATGCAAGGGAAGAGATTCGTCTTGAACCAAGAGGCATTGCTGTGATTGATGCGGGCATTGGGGTACAAATTACGCCTGATCATATGGGATTAAATGCCCCTAGATCAGGTTTGGCCTTAAAAGGCATTCAAGTATTAGGTGGGATTGTGGATGCCGACTACCAGTGCGTGATTAAAGTTATCCTAATTAACAGTGGTGAAGACATGCTGCCTATACTTAAAGGGGATCGAGTGGCCCAATTAATATTGTTACCAGTCAAATGACCTACGGTACGGAAAGGAGAGCCTCCCACAATAGTAACTATCCATGGCGACAAGGGTTTTGGCTCATCAGATGCAATAATCCTGGGTGCTAAAGTATGGATTGAAAAGCCTAATGGCCCACCTTCTCTGGCGGATGTAATTGCTGCTGGTGATGATCAGGTGGTGCTGGTATCAGAACCAGGGAAAAGAAAGTGGTCTCATGTCCTGCTGACAAATGTTAGCTGCGTGAATAATATGCCCCGTCGATACTCTGTTTTTTTAATTATGTGGTTCTATATCCTGAGTATGCTGAGTGCCTGTGGTCGGCACGTTGGAGTGTTTTCAGGAGGGTCCGGGAACATGTCGGAGGATGTGGCAGATGTCTCTATTCACCCACTGAATTCGGGAGTGTGGAGGAGAACTGATATACCTGCTACAAGTCTCGCGCCAGACAATGAATCTGTGGCAGCTTATCGGAGCATTTTGAGGAAATGACAAGGGCAGCGACAAAATACTCTACTCTCGCTCCCTTCCAGAATTTGGACGTCCTTTTCACATCATAACTATTCATCCTTTGTTAAACAACCGGAAAACGTTTGGGTGTATTTTGCCTGGCATGGTTTGAACATCTCACATTTTTTGTTTGCCAGATGTGCATAATTCTGCAAACTTGATTACGACCTGTCTGATAGCCATTCGGACACCCGCCCCGGTCTTACAAGTGTTATTCGGGGTGTTAGATAATGATTCTTCGGTGGGGCATTGCGATATCAGGAATCTTTTTTCTGTGTATGAGTACTGTAAATTGTGTGTTGAAACATACCACTGATGGAAAAACATGACTTGTATCCTTACTCATGACATTGCTCCTGTGGATGTTAGTTATCAAATGACTTGTGTTCCGGTTGGTATTGGCAAATGCCAGCAACAAACTTTGGACAAGGATGATAAAATGACAATATTTGAAAAATGTTTATGTGCGAGACCAATAAGTGTTTGTATGGGTGTATCCAACAATATGTTGTGTAATTTTACTGTATTAACTGCTAGTCACCTGAATTATGTAAAACTTCCTTTGGGTTGGTTATTTTCCTGTGGTAACTTTACGTACTCATATATTCCTGCTAACATTTCCAGTGGCCCTTGTGCTTTGACCCGTCTCGGTTTAATGATGTTCCCTTCACAAGCTGCGGTTAGGCGATCCATACGTGCAACTTCCTATACTGCTCTTTCGCCTGACTGTAATTCGGAGGTGCTTATACTTTCTGAGGCTGAGGTGTTAGCATTAGCAATTTCTATAAATGGAATCTGGCGATTAGCTGCTGGGGTTATACAACTATGATTAAGCTGGCATGTTTTGTAGTTAAGGGTCTTAATGAGACTTCACAGACTTTAACTGAACTGTTATTAGATACTTTCAGAAAGCTATTTTGCAAAGCAGAGTGTTACGCTCACCTTGTCTCGGTGGGGGCGTCAGCACTGCAGGGCGATGTGGGTGTCGTCTGCTGGTCTGCGCAGGGGTGAATTAGCTGATGCTACCTGCTGGCCATTCTGGAGGTTGGTTCCTTATGAATGTGGTAGGCAAGCTCTCCATCCTGCTTTCTCTTCAGCAGGGGGGCGATTCCTGTGTGAGCCAAGTTACTTCACTGGTTCATTCGTATCTGCAGACTCCAAGCCCAGGGCCGCTGCAGTGACGCTTCTCTTGTTCTTGCTTGCTTGGTTCCCTGCTGGAACCTCTCCCTGGCTTGCTTACTGTTCTTTCCCTTGGTTCGTTGTTTTGTTGGATGTCCTTGTTTAATTATATACTGCCTTTTCCTGTTTGGTTAATGTTGGTGGTAAGTATGCACGCTTAACCTTGCTGCTGCGCTCTGGCCGAGGTGTTAGCTCTTCCAGCCCTAACCTTCCTTTCCTTTCTTTTCCCAGGTGCTGGTTGACGGAATGCTGCAGAAATTACCAGAAGTGTCTTGCTGCAAGCTGCGAGTTGATGGAATGATGCAGAAGTTATCAGGAATGCCTTGATTCTAATGCTTCTTCCTTTGCTTTGCAGGTCGCCAGTGAACGTCACGCTGCCAGCTAGCAGAGTAATGCGAAGCACAGTTCCAAGCAAGGGCGTGCTTTATATAGCCAGCCACGCCCGATTAGGCCAGCCACTCCCAAACACTAGCCTGTATGCAACAGAGAAGGGTTGTAGCTCAGTGCCCCGCCATATTGGGATACCAGGAAGTCACTGGATCCTTAAATCTGATGTTCCTCATTCCTCATGAGCCTGGTGCCAGAGGCGCCAGGAGAGGGTCCAGGTTGCCTTTCCCTGTATTCTATGTGTGCGGTTAGGGACACTCCTCGAGTAATGATATTGACCCCACAACAGTGCTAGGTTGGCTGTGCTTGTGCATTCCTGGGTGGTTGATTGTGACACAGAGCAGCAATAGATTACCTGTTTTTGAAGCATAATTTGGGTTGCGAAGCAATGGACGGCATGTATTGTTTTGATCTGGGGGACCATTCTAGATTGATTGAAAGCATATTAAATCATTGCAAGAATTGGCAGCCCGAGTCACACAAAGTAGGGCTGGAAGTTGGTGGGAGGAAGTGTTTGCCTGGATTTTTGGGGCCTTTACATTAATAGTAGGTCTTTGTTGTTGCGCTACTTGCATCTCCCATTTGTGGAGTATGGTTCGACGATTATGGGTGCCTCCAGCCTCCAGCTCTTCTTCCTTTGAATTATGTAAGTTGATTGTCCAAGGGGTGGAGTGTAATGCTTATGCTCTAAAATAACATGGCCTCGGCGTGCGGTCATCTTGGACATTCAACTTCCATCACTAATAAAGCCTACGTTTTTCGTAAGCTTTGCGGGCTCAGCAGAGTAGACATGCAGCTTGGTAGCGAAAGCAAAGCAAGGTCAGGTAAATATTGTTGCCAAATGGCCTTACTGTGGAGAATAGTTATAGTATTGTCCGCTGAAGGACGAACTGAAAAGGAAGTTGGAGCGCAATGCAGGTGCAGTGGTAAGGGATCCTGGGAATGAATGTAAGGAGCAGGGAGAAGAGAGCTAGGTTTTCCCACTTCTGGCTGGTTTTTTCCACCCTTTGCCACTTTTACTTGTGTACTGCTCTTCGGCCGAGGGCAGCCATAACTGAAAGAGGTGGGGAAAAGCCCCCCATAAAGAGGAGAGGCTTGTAAGTTGAAAAGTCAGTCCAAACTTGGATCCCCGGGTGATGTAGTCTCGCTGGTTGGGAGGACGCTCCGCTTCAGATCCCGTTATTGCGTGTGATCTCTTTGCCTACCTGCTCTGGGACTAAGCAGTGTCGTAGTGGCCAAGATGAAGGTGTCTTCGGCAGCAGCTTTGACGGTGATGATGTTTCTTTTCTATGTTCTAGTATAACCAGGTTACTCACTGTAGTGACCACCTTACTCCTAGTCCATAGTCCCCTTTCCTCCATACTTATGGGACATCTCTCCGTCCTGTCGGACGGGACCGGAGCACTTTGTAAAAAGCATCCACATTTTTCCAAAAATGTGTCATTCTTCTCTTTCTTGCGCGGTACCCGGCACGCGGCCGCAACCCCACCCAACTTGGCTCCGCCCCGCGCATCGCCCATCAGTCCTTTTCTATCGCCAGGTCAGAGACCTATTAGCAATAACAGAGGAACCTTATTAGAGGGGACGGCGGGCGGGTCGTATGGAGGAAAGGGGACTATGGATTAGGAGTAAGGTGGTCACTACGGTGAGTAACCTGGTTACACTCTTACGTCCCGTCCCCTTTCCTCCATACTTATGGGAGATTGCCAAGCACTCCTTATCGGAACTACGGGTGGATGGAAAACCCCTTACTGAAACAGGTTCTTCAGCACAGCCTGACCAAACTGAGCATCAGCTCTTGAGCTCATGTCGAGACAATAATGCTTACAAAAGGCCGATGGGGAGGCCCAAGTAGCCGCCCTAGCGATGGACTCCCAGGGGATGTATTTCTGAAGAGCAACCGCGGCTGCCTTGCCCCGCACCAGGTGTGCATGAATACCCTTAGGAGGTTTCAGCCCTTGGACGGTGAAAGACTCCGTGATGCAGGCGGCGATCCACTGAGAAATAGTCACCTTTGACGCCTGCTTACCCTGAGGGTTACTGAAGGTCACAAAAAGTTGAGAAGAACTCCTAAGCTCAGAAGTCCTGTCCAGGTAGAACTTAAGAGCCCTTCTAACATCAAGACTGTGCAGAACCCTTTCAGCCTTCGAGGCAGGATTCGGAAAAAAGACCGGTAGAGAGATCGACTCATTCAGATGGAATTCAGTTACCACCTTCGGTAGAAAGGCCGAGTTTGTCCGCAGGACAACCTTGTCCTTGTGAAAAACCAAGAAAGGATGCTCCACTGACAAGGCCTGGAGCTCACTCATTCTCCTCGCTGACGTAACGGCGACCAGAAAGGACACCTTCCAAGATAAGTACTTGAGGTCCACCGTGGCCATCGGTTCAAAGGGTTTATGGCACAGCACCGTCAGGACTACATTAAGGTCCCACGGTGGATGCGGACTACGAACCGGAGGGTAGAGGCGTGTCAAGCCTGCAAAATGCCTCTTAACCACTGGGTTACCCAGAGAATAAGAACATTGGTCTGTAGAAAGATAAGCGGAAACCGCTGAAAGGTAGGTCCTGCATGACAGAACGTGAACACCCGACTCTGCTAGGGAGGACACGAAGGACAGTACTGTGTCAATCGTGGCCACCCTTGGATCCAGTTGCTTATCCAAACACCAATAACAGAACCTGAGCCATTTACTCCTGTATTGGGATCTGGTCGAGGGTTTCCTGGCTGCCTGGATAATATGCATGTTATCCGAAGAAAAGTTAAGATGCTCTAAAGACTTGAACTCAGGCACCATGCCGCCAAGCTGAGCGATTGTGGGGAGGGGTGCCACATCTGCTGTTCCCCTTGATGAAGAAGATCGGGAGTTACTGGTAAGCTGATCGGCGGATACACCGACAGGTGTTGAAGTTCTGAGAACCAAAACCTGGCCGGCCACCACAGGGCATTGAGTAGAAGCGAACAGTTCACAGAGTTCTTCAGCTCCCAAATTGCCCGATGGACTAGAGGCAGAGGCGGGAAGGGGTAAGCTCTCATGCTGTGCCATGGAATCTCGAGAGCATCCCTCAGAGAGGAGGCTCCAAGCCCCCCTCTGGAGGCATACTGAGGAAGCTTCTTGTTTACCGCCGTAGTGAAGAGGTCCCCCTCCGGTGTGCCCCAACGCGAGAAAATCCATGAGAGGACCTCCGCCTTCAACTCCCACTCGTAGCTGACCACTGTCCGCCGGCTGAGGGCATCCGCTGTGACATTCAGCTGGCCCGGGATGTGTACTGTAAGCAGCCAGACACAATGAAGCACGGCCCACTCCCATATCTGGATAGACAGGTGCATGAGGGGGGGAGACTTCGTTCCCCCTTGCTTGTTGATGTAATACATCGACACCACATTGTCCGTGCGTATGTGGACCACCTTGTTGGTAACGAGCGGTCTGAACGCCTTGAGCGCCAGAAAAGATCGCCAGAAGCTCCAAATGATTTATGTGCAGGAGCTTGTCTTGAGGCAACCAGAGGTCCGAGAACTGAAGAAGATCTAACGTTGCACCCCACCCCAAAAGGGAGGAGTCCGTTGTGATTGTCACCGTGGGGCTTGGGTCCTGAAACACTGCGCCCCCCCGACAGGTTGCTGAGAGATGACCTCCAGTCCAGGTCCACTCTCATCGAATCAGGAATCATTATCCGCTTGCAATCCGGGTCCACAGCCTGACGCCAGGAACTCTGAAGAGCCATCTAGGTCCGTCTCATCTTGAGACGAGCAAGAGGAAGAGCCAGCACACACAAGGCCATGAGGCCCAGAAGCCTCTGGAACCACCAGGCCGACATGCTCTCCGACTGCGCAAACATCTGACACGTGGTTAACGGATCCGCCATTCTGTCCCCGGTCAGGTACACTCTGCAGTTGATCGTGTTCCAGCGAAAACCCAGGAAAATCAGGTCCTGCAAGACTGTCATGGAAGATTTCCGCCAGTTCACCGACAGACCAAGATGGAACAGGTGCTGAAGGAGAGACTGGAGATTGCCCGCTGCTGCCAGCGGACAAGGGCTGCGTAAGAGCCAGTCGTGCAAATACGGATGCACATGCATACCCTGGAGACGCAGATAGGCCGCCATCACCGACATCATCTTCGTGAAGACACGCAGCGCCGAGCTGAGGCCAAAAGGGAGCACTCGAAACTGGAAGTGCTCCTCTCCCAAAGAGAAGCGGAGATATCTCCTGTGTGGATTCCAAATCAGAATATGCATGTACGCATCCTGAAGATCCACCACACTGAGCCAATCGCCCAACTGCAAGGAGGACCATATCTGGCCGGCGTGATCATCTTGAATTTCTCTTGGGGTAGGAAAAGATTGAACTGGGAAAGGTCTAGGATGGTGCGCAGGCCAACCTGGTTGGGTTTGGGTACCGTAAACAGTCGGGAGTAGAAGCCCTCCCCTGCTCCCCAAGGGGAACGGGTTCCACAGCTCTGAGGTCCAGAAGTTTCTGAACCTCGGCTTTGAGGGAGGGCCAGCCCGACAGCTGAAAAGGATGGTTGCAGGGTGGGGTAAGGGTTAGAGGTAAGCGGAAGTCCGCTTGAGCGACTGACAAGACCAATCTGTCTTCTGTGATGGCCTGCCACGCCTCCCAATGAGACGCAATGCGTCCTCCCACCGGGGACTTGTGCGAGCGTGGAAAAACCTCATTTAGTAGGTTTATCGGTGGCGGTGCCACCTGAACCTGTGGAGGAGGCTGAAGAGCGGCAGAAAAACATGTCCGCTGTTGCCTACGGCGGTTATTCCCCACAGGGGTATCCACTCTGCGAGATTTGCGGTCGAGGAAGCCTCTAAAACCAGAGGAAGGTCGACTTTGTGACAACGGTCTCTGGGTTTTGAAAGGAGGCTTTACCAGGACGGACAATGACCTACCTGTCTGAGTGCTATCCTTCGTCTTGGTGAGCTCTACATCTGTAGTAGAATGAAAGAGCTCCTTACCATCGAACGGAAGGTCCAACACCTTGTCCTGCACTTCCTTTGAAAATTTAGTGGCATGCAGCCACACCTGCCGTGAGGTATCAACCCTCAGCATAAGGCTCCGAGCCGAGGTGTCTACGTCATGAGCCGCAGCCTCCAGGAGATCCTGGGCCAAGACCCTGGCATTGGGTAGGCCACCCTTGAAGTCTTCCAGCTTCTCGACCGGGATAAACTCCTCAAACTCCGACAGACCTTTCCACATCCGCATGTTATCTCCCGCTAAAATCAATTCAGCGTTGGCCTGCCTGAGCTGCAAGGCCAAGTTGGCGAAGATTTTCCTCCAGAGGGAGTCTAGGAGCTTGTCCTCCTTTCCCAGAAGCTGAGTAGCCGTCGTGGAAGAGGATGCTGCAGGCCTGGACTGCAAAGTGGCCGCAGCCACCACTGTGGAGGAGGGAGGCAGACAAGATGACAGCGCCACCTCTTCCGAAGAATGCAGCCTGTATCTCGCGTCAATTTTCTTATTGACGAAAAGTCCAGAGTATGGCTTTTCCCAGACTCTGCGGACCTCGGCCAGAACGTCCTTCTGCAAGAACAGGCCGGTATGCTCCAAGGGAGACAGGGTGAACGCCCCAGAAAGCACGCCCTCCTGCGGAGCGGGTGTCTCGGGCACCGGGACATCTAAGAAACTCATCATGTCCAGTACCCGGTCATGAAAAGCTCTAATAGAGCGGGGAAGGTCCTCGTTGTCCTGATCGCCTTGGGCGTCATCTGACAGGTCAGGATCCTGCTGAGCCGTGTCAGGCGCTGCCTTGTCCACCGGGGACAATGGAGGCAAAGGCGGAAGAGTCGGGGAAGGGACCATAGGCAAGGGAGGCACCGGCAGGACCACCAGAGGAACGGGTGGAGCCGGAGGTGCAGGTGGACATATGTCCCTGAAAAGCCCTTTGAAATATTCCCTCATGGGGTCGGTACGCATAAGCGTTTGGAATTTACCAAAAAAGGCGTCCTCCGGGGACTGTTTTGGAACCTGAGGAGGCCTCTCATGAGGTGGACAAATCCAGGGACGTAACAGGGAAGGGTGCCACATTGGCCCCTGCACCGACGTATCCACATAAATCAAAGGTGCCGACCCCGCAGGCAACGAAACATTGTGCAGAAGAGGCATCCGGGCGTTCCAATCGTAAACTGGCCGATAAGGATGCGCACAAGGGACTCTATGTTCACCCAAGGGACCAGACCCTACACCTGAGGCCGATGGCGTAGTTGTAGGGGTACCAGCTAAAATGGCTGCCGCGGTCGTGGCGGGAATGGGCGCCATTTTGTCCTCATCTGAGGGGAACTGCGGCACGTGAGGAAGTGAGGCAGGGGTCCCCGTCAATGGATCAGGGGTCTTAAGTTTAGCCTTAACATAAGGAACCTCAGCAGAGCCGGTACTGTGGGGCCTGGAATGCTTTTGTGACCAACCGCCTCTGAACGAGGGACCTCGGACCCAGGTCCGGTAACAGCCTTATCTACGCAGGCCTCGAACATCCGTTCGGTAACGACAAGCCCACCCAAGGCCTCGGGGCGCACCCCGGTCTTACTTTTTAGGGAAGCCGACAGAGAGGCCTGAGAGCGAGCTCCGGTACCCCACAACCCGGTAGAACCGGGTCTACAAACAGCCCCCACAGGAGGGGCCTCGGAGCGTACACCGGTGTCCACAGGCCCCTTACGGAGATCCTCGGAGAAAACTCTGGTCGAATTATTAGGCCCAACAAGCACCTCAGGGCGAACCCTGGTGACAGAGCAATCAACGCCCCTCCCAGCCCGAGAGGAACCCAGAAAGGTATCCCACGGCAGAGGTGTTCAAAAGTAAAGAACTTACCTGGCGTTTTTTCTTCTCATCGATAAATGCCTGAAAATGTGCAGGAGGAGTTCGTCGGAACATCTCCTCCCACCGCTCCAACTGACGTTGAAGTGCCCGGACCGAAAGGGAGTAGTAAAAACAGGCGTTCCAACGGTGATCCAGATCCAAACACTCTAAGCAAAGAGGATCGGGATCCACCGTCGCGAAACGACGGTGACACGATCAACAATCAGGAAAGTCTAGTTTGAACGACATAGACAGACTAGTAAACGATCGCTAGCGATAGCCAGAGAGGAAAAAAGGGAAGAAAAACTTCTGAGGATGCAAGTGCGTCCAGTCCCGAACGCGGAGAAAAGGACCGATGGGCGATGCGCAGGGCGGAGCCAAGGTGGGTGGGGTTGCGGCCGCGTGCCGGGCCCCGCGCAAGAAAGAGAGGAAGGACACATTTTTGGAAAAATTTGGGTGCTTTTTACAAAGTGCTCCGGTCCCGTCCCACAGGACGGAGAGATGTCCCATAAGAATGGAGGAAGGGGGACGGGACATAGGAGTATAACCAACTGTATGTTTATTGGGTGTTTTATATTCATATCTGTATACATATATACCAATAGATGTCTATACCTGTGTATGGAAAATAAACAGCCTATAACGAGCCTTTCACAATCACAGTTATTGGCTGTTATGTGTCTTATTTTTGCCTGTCTGAGACAAAGAGTTCATTGTGCGGTAAGGGCCGGAACAGGTAACTCAGAGGGGTTCCCCAACAGGGCCAGGTAAAAGCACAACAGACCTCAACCTCTTTGACACTGGAGTACGCTCAATGGGCCTGCTGTGCTTTGCAGAAGTATAACTGCAGAAAGAGGACTAGTCAGAGACCCTGGCACCTTCATCCAACCATGTAACTAACCTCCTGTGGCAATCCTTATGAGACTTGGAGGATAATGACTGACAGATGGAACAGTTATTAAGATCATGGTATGGATACAGACAATAAAGACACTACTCACGAAGATCCTCAATGTACACGTTGAGGTGACAAGTTGAACAAGCCTTGAACAGGCTTTTCTTTTGAGTGTCTGCCATGGTGTCTCAGTCAACAGACTCTCAAAGGCCTCAATGGTAGGCATCATTACAGCAACCCTGCAGGCAAAAGAATGGGCCGGATTTCCACACCAGCAAGGGAAACAATCCGGCACCAAACGGTCAAGATCTCAAAGAGAAAATAAAATGAACAAATATAGGCTAAATCATTGAAGAACTGAAGTGAGATTTTTCGAGGACTCCCAACACTTAACGTGCAGTAACAAAGCTGAAGATGGCATCCAGGGGTGGAGCTAATGGAGGCCTGTAGATTGGCTGTGGGGCAATATGGCCCAAAATTACTATAGTAGAAAGAACACTCAAAATGGCAAGCAGTTTATACACTATAAAGGTAAACTGCTTTGATGTTTCCGACTTTTCCCAGCCTGACGACGGGGAATATTTAAACAGCATGTGCATCTGTAAAAGTTCCAATGCTAGAGAATCCCATGGAATGTAAGTGAAGTCCGGTTCCGGCCTAGTGAAAATAAAGGCTCGTATTTTGGTGGCATTTTGTAGACGCGGAGCAAATTGCTTTTGCACTAATTTTCAGATGATTAAATAAAAAACACACATTCTTTTCAACTGCACCACATAGGGATGCTGAGTCTTTGTAATAGTAGCAACCAACAACTGGTTTAAAAGCAACATAACCCACACAGTCGGGTAAAAAGTATCAAAATTGGCTTCTTTTGTAATATTGAGACTTCTAGGTTATGAAGAGAGAAAATCAATATTGCTCAATTTTTCACCTACTCCACAAAAAGCAAATAGGAAAAGCAAGTGCTAAACATTACAGAATGCAGGCCTACAGTAAGAACCCAAAGTAACTTTCCAAACTCAGCTCACATACTGACTTCAAGTGATTATGGACTTTATTAAAATATTTCCGCACATTACTTTTTCATTCACATAGTTTACTCACAAAACTGCACAACTCATGCTGTGAAGCGCCTCAGGAGATTGACATGTTGTGTTTTTTGCGAGAGTTTCAATGATTATGTAAATATTCTGCAGGAATATACTGCAAAGTTTCTTTTTTTATAACAATACCAGATCGTGTTCACTGTCTTCTTAATGTCAGAACGGCATACTGTGTGCCACTGCTATCACAGACTGTGGACCATAGTTTCAATTCTTCGTCCAACTTGTAATGCTACTTTTGCAGAGCAGACTTGGTTAATGGGGGAAATAACACCCTCATAGTGATGCCTGCCCAATGTGTGGTGCCACAAAAGAAACAATTATTCACTTTCTTCTGCTTTGCCCTAAGACTCTTAGATTGAGATGACAATATTTCTTTCTAGGTCAAATGACCTTTTTTTTCAACTGGAAAAGAAATCGATTTAGAAAGACTGCTGCGTGACCGCGCAGAGCTGTGTTTCTAAATCCAACTGTCACGCCCCCTGCTGCACACGAGTGTGCGCAGGGGCTTACAGGCTCACCAGGACAAAGTGGAGTAGGAGGAGAATGGGTAAGTGCGTGTGTGCGTGTGCTGTGTGTCTGTCTGTGTTTTGGTTTGGGGGAGTCTCTGGTGGATGCAAGGAGGACGCACAGCCGGAGATGAGTTTAACATAACTTCTCTTTATTAACTGGTAACACGAACTGGCGCCTCCCGCCTAAACACCTCTCTCTAACCCCTCGTCATTTAACTCTGCCCCTTTGCATGGCGGGCATGTCTCTTAAAGGTGTAGCGACCGGCAACACCTCCCCCGGACGACTGTTCAGACATCCAGGTCAACATTCTTCAAACCAGCGCAATGGCTTCTTGGTGATTCGCTGCGGTCTGTCATGACGGGCGTGCACCTCTTCCCCTGCTGACAGGTCCCCGAGGGGTTCCACCTGGCTCATGCTTCCTCCAGGCGGGACCCACAAGTCATCTCGTGGCTATCGAGGTACCGGATCTGGTTCCGACGGGAGAGATTAACAGTCCTCTCTCTTGACATAGTGTTTAAACGGCATAGGGCCTGATGGGGATTGGTGGCCTCTATGCGTGCTCTCTGGAGAGTTTTCTTTATTGACACCATAAATCTTTCCGCCATCCCGTTGGCTTGTGGCCAGCTGGGGGTTATCTTGAGAGGCTTGAACCCAAGGTGCTTCGCCAGCGCCTCGAACTCATGACCATTGAACGGCGGCCCATTGTCGGACTTGATCACTCTCGCGATGCCCCATTCACTGAGTACCTCGTCCAGGGTGGCTGCTACCTGAGAGAAAGCGGTGGTAGCAAGTCTCTTGAAAATGGGGAATCAGTAGTACTCGTCAATGAGGAGAAGGAAGTATTCCCCAGACTCCATTGGTCCGTAGAAGTCAAGCACCACCCTTTCCCATGGCGTTCCGGTATCTGTGTTGTTTGAAGGGGCCCCTGGTGACGCAGCCAGAGCTCTGCACTGGCATGCGAGGCAATTCTTGATCCATTTGTCGACCAGTGCGTCTAGAAACGGAAACCTGACGTGTCATCGTAATTGTCTTTTGGTATTCTCGGCTCCTTGGTGTCCCTCTTGGGCTGTTCGGACCACGTCGGCTCTCAGGGCGGCGGGGATGACGATCCGGCAGCCCCTCAAGAGTATGTTGTAGTCTTTTGCAGCCAGTTCAGCCTGTACTCTTGCCAGTCTCTCCATCTCTTCCTTGCACACCCCCGGGTGGGCAAGAGTCGCTTGTCAGTAGTCCTTCCATTTGTTGGTATTTGTTAAACTGATGGCGAGGGACTATGTGGAGTCTGCGACTGATGCGGCCGCGACCACCTCCAGCGATACGGCCGGCGGAATTGAGTTTGCCACTGCGTAGTCAATATTCACAATGTCGCCCCCGCGGGTGACTGGAGGGCCTGTGGGATTGCGAGACAAATAGTCAGCTGGGTTTAGGTCGCCCCTGCGCCGTTGTACTATGTACTAGCCATATTCCTGCAACCTAATGCCCCATCGCTCAATCCTCGGGGGCATTTTGGTGCGTGGGTTTTCGAGTAGTGATAGAAGTGCCTGATGATCGGTGAACAGAGTGAACTTCTTCCCGATTATAAAGTTGTGGAAATTCTCACAGGTCCAGACTGCGGCAAGGCTCTCCTTCTCGGCCTGCGAGTATGCAGATTCCGGTGTGGATAAGGCTCTGCTAGCATATGCCACGATGTGCCTGGGGTTGATGTTAGGGCCGCTCATCTGTGCCAAGATGGCACCAATGCCTACTGGACTGGCATCCACAATTATTTCTGTGTGCCAAGAGGGGTCAAAGTACGCCAAGCGGTGTGCTTCCGTCAGGGCACGCTTAATGATTCAAACGCTTGTTGGTAAGTCGGGGACCATTCGAACACAGCTTCCTTCTGCAGCAACTTCCTGAGCGGGTCAGTGATCGAGGCGTAATGAGGGATGCATCGGGCACAGTATCCGGCCATTCCCAGGAAGGATCGGACAGCCGCTATTTGTTTTGGTTCCTTTAGTTTGGTGATGGTGTCAGCCTTGCCTGGATCGGGCGTCATCCCCTCACCAGAGAATATGAACTTTAGCTTCGATTTGCTAAATTGACATTTGTCAAAGTTGAGCGTGAGGCCTGCAGCTTCGACGGCCTCACAGGTTGCGAGGAGTGCGGCATCGTGGGCCTCTTTGGTCGCACCAAAGATGAGAATGTCATCACTGTAGTTCAGTGTACCCGCTATTGGCCTGATGATTTGCCTCACAGCCTCTTGAAAAATCTCGCCCGCTGAGGAGATGCCCAAGTTCAGCCGTCAGTACCGGAATAGTCCTTCGTGGGTGGCGAACGTCGTTATTCCCCTGGAATCAGGGTGTAGTGCTAATTGATGATACCCTTGTATTAACTCGAGCTTGGAGAACATGCAGGCATTATTGAAATGCGCAATCATGTCCTCAATGCATGGACCTGGGTGCCTTTCCCTTTGGATAGCGGTGTTAGCCATCCTCATGTCGACGCACAGACGCAGTCTCCCTCCTTCCTTTGGTACAATGACCAGGAGTGGGACCCAAGGGGTGGCTCCTGTTGCAGGTTCAATGATGCCATCAGAGAGCAGTTGGTCCAGCTCTCTGGAAACCGCTTCTTGGAGGTGGAATCCAACTCTCCTAGGGTTTTGCAGAACTAGTCTCACCAATGGGTCAATATGTAGCTTGATTGGGGGGGGGCCTTCAGCATGCCTAGTCCTGTGCACAGTCAGGGAAACTTTTCTATGATGTCGAGTTTGGTGATGAGGCCTTGAGTGGTCCCGGAGGTGATGGTTCTCACGATCTCCTCTTGGCCTTCATGGACCACTGCTGATGTTATCACATCGTCTGCCCCCACATGGTTGTCAATGAGTCCGAGGCATGAAGCTGTGTAATATCTGAGGAGGCAGCGCCCTTTTGTGGGGCACCTGATGACATGTATGGTTGTGTTGGTTTGTCGACCTTTGAGAAGGAGGAGGCATCTGAAGTGGCCGAAGGTCTGTAGGGGTGTGACTGCGCCCCAACGGAATATTATGGATTGGGTTCGATCCAGCGTACGTGCATCAGGGATTCTCAAGTATTCCTGCTCCCCCATGATGTTCACTGTGGCACCAGAGTCTACCAGGAAGTGAAACAGGCAGTTCCCCACCTTAACTGGGATCCTCAGGGCTTCCTTGGCTTCCTCACTGTCTTGGACAAGGTTGACATATTCGTCCTGCGGTGTTGGGTCATAGCAGGAGGTGCCTGTGATGAGCATGGGAGTGTAGTAGTTTTCTTCTTCCGGGTATCCCTCTGGGGGTTCATTGTACTGGTCTACCAGATGTGATGGTTGTACTTTCCACTTGTAGTCCTGTGGCTGGTCTTGGTAGCGGTATTCGTCGACGGCCCGGACATATCTTCATTGGTTTGGTTGAAAAAAACCGCTGTTGGAAGTACCGAGGTTGCGGTGGCCAATACGGCATTCTGATGGGCGCTTGGGGCCTCATGGTGGGAATGGTCTTCCTTCCCTGCAAACGGAATGGAAGTGACCCTCACTCCCACAGTTTGCACATCTTTGCGATAGGGCCGGACAGGACCCTGAGTGTGGGAACACCATGCCACAGCGGTAGCACTGTCTCTGTAGTGTAGGTGCTTGTTGGCTTGATTGTCTGTATGGGTAGGTGCCCCTGTCTCCCTTCTGCGGGGCTCGTTGTTGAACTGCTGCTATGAGTTCAGTGGTGTTGTGTTTTGGTGTGGGCATGCCTGCCATCGACGCAGCTTGGGCATCCAACCTTTCGAAGATCCAGGCAAGCTCGCTCACCTCTAGGTTTGTAAGGGGCTTCTTCAGTAGTTGTTTCTTGTGTTGGAGATACACAGGCCTCAATGATGCGCAGGCGTATGGCTTCATCCAGAGAGAAAGCGTCAAATTGGCAGTGAGCCCCCTTCACCTTCAGGCGGGTTATGTACTCATCCACAGTCTCCTGTGGCTTCCTCATGCATTGGTTGAAGAGGTATCTCTCATGGTCTCTATTGGGTTCAATAATGAGCAGCCTGTCGAGGGCTGTAATTAGAGAGGCGAAGATGGCGCGAGCAGGTGGTGAAGTGGGCGGGTTACTCATACTGGTGGTAGGTGTCCCTTGGGGTGGACGTGGGGTGCATGGTCAAGTATATATTTACTCACAGGTTGTAGGAAGAAGTGTCCTTGGCGTGCCTGAAGGGTCAGCACTGGTTGAAGAGGAAGAACTCTAGGGGATCACAAGGGTCCACAGCATGCTAGCGAGATCTGGAGTCTCATGAAGGTCCGAAGTATTTTTTGGCTAAGGTTCAAGAGGCCTCCAAGGTAATTTTGAGTTCATGTGGGCTGAGGCCACGTGTAAAGCAGAAGTGCCTGGGAGGCTCAGCAAGCATGTGGGAAGGAGAGCGTGCTTCCCAGGGCACGTGCGCTGTAAGCAGGGAGCCGAGGGTGGAGCTGCGCCAAACCGGGCTGTTTCCCATGCGATGTGTCTGCTCCTCGCAGTGTGCCCCAGCTCCAGCGGGAGCGCTGCCGGCTTGGGTGTAGCAGGGAGATATCGCTGATGTTGTTGCCAGCGACCTCCTGCGTCGCTCTACTTCCGGGCGATGCGTGGGCCCCAGCAGGACTTCTCTGGGCGGTGGGTGGGTAGTATGCTGGGCCCTGACAGTCAGGGCGCGTCTGTGCTTGCACCTTTTTCTAGGGGGTGAGGGGTGCGTGGCGGGACTCACCGGCACTAAGCAGCGTCACGGAGAAGGAGGATGGGCCCGGTGGGATAACTGCCCGCTTCAGGAGGAGGACGCTTGGTGGGATCACCAGTGAAGTAGGACTCCGGCCAGTGGGGAGACAGCCTCGTCACCAGATGTAGCCCAAGCCGGGCTTGCGTGGGTGCAAGAAGGACGCACAGCCGTAGGTGAGTTTAACATAACTTCTCTTTATTAACTGGTAACACGAACTGGCGCCTCGCGCCTATACACCTCCCTCTAACCCCTCGTCATTTAACTCCACTCCTTTGCATGGCGGCATGTCTCTTAAAGGTGTAGCGACCGGCAACAGGGGGGCGGGGGCTGAGAGAGAGGGGTTTAGGGGTGCGAAACCCCCCGATTTTGAGGTAATACTGCAGGAGAGGGTGGGGAGGAGCAAAGTGGGATTCGGAAGGGGTAGGGGGTGAAACCCCCCAAAGTAAAAAAACAGTCATGTCCTTTTCCCACTTTCTAAGAGCCACACAAAATCGACCGAAATAAATCAGTCTTTTTTATGTGCGATCTTCAGGAAGCGGGAAAATGACGTAGAAGCCAATATTTATGCCAATATTTAGAGCAGAGGTCCATTGTCTGACCTGCGAAACAGTGAGCTTTTGCAAACGCACAAGTAATCCATATGTGGTGTTTGCCGCATCCCGTTTTATTTTTAGAAGTTGGAACTTGAAGGCCAAATGCATGAAAATGCTATTCTTTTTTACATATTTTGTAAGCCTGCGGAGCTCGCTACTGTAATTCATAACATTTTAGGATCTGAATGATGGGTTTTTGGCCCGGGATGGACAGATTTCTATTTCGATTCTACTTTCTGTTTTTATATACTGTGATTGTATATCTGTTTTAATGCGAAGTGATTGCATACTCTATTTATTTCATGTAACATATGTGTGTTTAGATGCTTTTATGACGCTGTGTCGAAATAAAGCTATTGTGATGATGATGATGATGATGATGATGATGATGATGATTAGACGTTCACATCCAAAATGAGGCATACACATTGTTGAAATATTAATAATACAGCTGCTGTCAACAGTCAAAAGTCCAATGAATGTCACAGTATTGGTGACATTTACGACAGTTCCTTTCTACATAAAAACCCCTGACATGTTTAAGAATTTCAGGAGATCCACAGCTATCACCACCTGCTTTCGTTTTCGAGGCACCCTTTCTTTCTCAACACGACCCCGAATTATTTTGTTGCAACTCATGTAATGGACTTTTAAGAAGGATCCCTAACTTCCCTACTATTTATTGCAAAAATTGGGATAGTGTGTTCTTAAATTAATTTTAAGAGTACAAATCTGCAAGGGAATTGGGCCAACTATTCACCATCAAGGCCACATTAAGTTTTAGCTTATGTTTGAGGAGGTTGTATGTCAGTGGCTAAAGGTTCATACATGATTTCCATTTTACACCTGCAGACAGCTCCAGATGGCTGGAAGAACTCTGTGCGCCACAACCTGTCACTGAACAAGTGTTTTGAGAAAGTGGAAAACAAATCTGGCAGCTCTTCTCGTAAAGGCTGCTTATGGGCTCTCAATCCAGCCAAAATTGACAAGATGCAGGAGGAGCTTCAGAAATGGAAAAGGAAAGACCCAGTGGCCGTGAGGAAGAGTATGGCAAAGCCAGGTCAGTTCATAGACTACATTTGAAGCACTTCTTTTGGATGAAAAGGGATTCCTGGTCAAAATACTGTTGCTTGCAATCTTCATGATTCATTGAATACCTCATCCTACTTGTGTAACTCCACTTTAGAAAAAACAGGGGTCTTTTACACTTGGACAATAGCACTGTAAACACAGTCAGGACAGAATGCTGGGGTCGGGATACAGTTAAAAGGAAACATAGGCCAATCCGTTCCACTCTTGAGTGGAATGTTGTTCAACGGACACTCACATTGGTGTACCTATTTGGGAAACCAGAGCCAATGCAAACAACACTAAAGATTGTTTGACTACATGTACATCTGTAATGTATGCAATATAAATGAAACTTGTTTGTATTATCTCCTAAAACAAGGCTTTGCCTCAACAGCACACATATTTATATATTTTTTTATTTTTATTTTATTGTACATTTGTAAAGCGCTTATGCAACAAGTAAATTGTGTTTCAAAGCGCCCACAGGGCAACGGGGGGGGGAGGGAGGAGGGGGACATGGCAGTAAAATTGGATATAACATTGTAAGATAGAGGCAGACCTACTAGGCCTTGTGAGCATTCAGAACGTGCAAGTGCAGAGGGAGAGAAGGGGTGGGGGAGTAGGGAGTAAGTGCTAGGTGTATCAAGTGGGAAGTGCTAGGAGTGAGCATCTGTAAGTGCCCAGGTGGAGTGGTCAACCACCAATAAATTAACCAAGTTACTCACCGTAGTGACCACCTTACTCCTAGTCCATAGTTCCCTCTCCTCCATACTTATGGGACATCTCTCCGTCCTGTGGGACGGGACCGGAGCACTTTGTAAAAAGCATCCAAGGAGTCAAGGAGTCAAGGAGCTGAGTCCCAGTCTGCCCCAGTCTCCACGTTCTGCTGTTCAGAGAGGTGCTGCACGACCAGTCATGTTTCTGTCTCTAACAGTCTTTGTGCTTAAAAACACCATTTTCGTGGGGAGCACAGCACAGAGTCAAGGAGCTGAGTCCCAGTCTGCCCCAGTCTCCACGTTCTGCTGTTCAGAGAGGTGCTGCACGACTAGTCCTGTTTCTGTCTCTAACAGTCTTTGTGCTTAAAAACACCATTTTCGCGCGGAGCGGAGTCAAGGAGCTGAGTCCAAGTCTGCCCCAGTCCGCTCCCAGCCCGCTCCGCCCGCTCTCCCCCTTTGCTCGTTGCCAGCATGAGAAATGACTTTGTCTGCGGACGGACCCCAGACTCGGAAAAAATCTTCCCAGCTGCGTTGCATGCCAAATCCTTGGTCCACGATGAAAGCAACCGCCGGGGACAAGGTAAGCAAAGCCACTGGTCGGGTTCTTTTGGCTTTACAAGCTTCTCATGTCCCAACACTGACTTTGGCTGCCTCCTCATCGTTGCCTTCATCCCTGTTGCACCCCGGCACACAGTGCCAGGTACCCGAGTTTCTAACTCCTCCCTCCACCTCACGTCCTGCTGTTCTTGCAGCCCAAGCTAACTGTTCTTCGAGCCCACCTCCGGTCACTAACCTCGACTCCAATCGAGTCCTCAACCACGAACAGTCTTCCAGTGTGCCTGTCGCAGAAGCCGGCGCCGCAGCCTGTGGTGCTGTTAAGGCTGACTCACATATTGTTTCCTTTCTCCTCCCGGTTCGTGTGCCTGGTGAACAGGCGTCCCATTTGCAGCTTTCTCTGGATGTCCCCCTTATTTACTCCATGTCCACCTCCTGTGTTTCTTCTGACGTTATGGCGCCTCCCCAGTTTTCCCCACTCATTAACATTACAAATCCCTCTGAGTCGGCTCAAATTGCCTCTACAGTTCCTGAGCCCGTCACAACACATGACTTTATCCAAAACACTGTTCCGTCTACTGACAAAAAGACTTTTCCATATTTAGTCAGCGATGAGGAACTTTTAAGGATTTTGAACTTTGTTGTGAAAAATCAACTGGCTTCTTCGTCGGTCCCCAAGCAACCCTTGGTGGCTTCACGGCTTCCCATGTCTAATTCCGTCACCAATTGTCCTCCTTTCGACAGGGACATCTTGCTTCAGATGAAATCCTCATGCCGCCCTTTTTCACAACTTTCACCTACATCGTTGGGCGCCTCTTCTCTTCCCGTAGCTATTATGTTACCTGTTCCAGTTCCTGAAATTTTGCCTTCAACTCAGACTTTACTATCTGAAGGCAAAAATGTAATGAGGCCTCTTGAATCTGCTCCATGCTCTTTGTCCTCAACTACTCTTCCCCGCTCTTCAATTGATCCTATTGTGACGAATACAGCTGGTTAAACCCTTTCCGGGTCTGTGATTGATGGCTTAGAATTTGGCAATGACAGTGCTCTAGCTTGTCGAGCGCCGGAGGCCGGTCGACCCTCCATGTCGAGCTCTAATGAACAACCTTTGGAGGTTCCTCCATCCTGTGTAACCCAGTCTCTTGCTCAGGAGTTCCAACCACTTCACACTCACCTCGATCGAAGTGCAATTGCTTGTGCTAGTCGTTTGCAACGAGTTGCAGAGTTAAAAACAAAAGGTACTTCCACAATTCCATCTGTGTGCGTGAACCCTCTGCTGAATGCAAGCACTCCTCAACCCTCCCTGATTCATTCTGGAGAAGACATCCAAGCGCTAAATCACGTTAAAAATGTTTCTTCCTCAAATCCACAATACAACCTCGAAAACTCAGTTTGTTCTTTGACGTCCCATGACTTTGCACCGCAAATGCTTGGCATCTCCATTGAAGTCCTCTCACAGATACATAACAATGTTTTAGCTGTCTCTGCTGTTGCCCTAGCTCCGTTCACTAAAATCTTCAAATCCCGGATAGGGACAATAAGTGACCAAGGAGCTGCAATCTCTAACATAACAGCAAAAAACTTGAACAATTTTCAGGTTTCTTGCAAGTTCAAATGGAGTCCAACGCCGAAAACTCTGTGAGATGGCAAGACAGGTTGAGTGATTTAGCAGCACGCCACCACTGTCAGAATGACTCCTTGATGGAAAGCTTGCTTGAATCAGTGAAATGGATGCAAAAAATGCCAACTCATTTCCCCTGGGCCCAACTAATATCTGAGACAACCTGCTTGGAACCCCACATCTACATGGCTCGGATGTTCCTGCCGTGCCTGCCAAAGATATGGTTAACTCCGGCTCTATGGCGAGCACCTCAGCCGTCTGCCATGAAGGCAACGATTCCAACTTGAACGCCGATGTCTCTGCGACCCAAGTCATCAGTCTTTCATCAAGTTCGATCCTGGCTCCAAACATATTTATTTATTTATTTATTTATTAATTTATATTTATATAGCACGTAGACAGCCCAGGTGCATTGTGGCGCTGTTACTTGCAAGAACTTAGTTACAGGGGGTACAGGATTGGTAGCAGTCGTTGGCACATTATGATTGCTACAAACAGATTAGTCATTACAGCTCATGCATCTTTGGTTATTACATTACAGACAGTTTATTGGCAAACATGGTGCTGTGAGAGACCTTATGTGAAGAGGATGGTTTTCATAGCTTTCCGGAAGGAAATGAGGGAGAGCTCACCTCTGATTGTGGGAGGTAGGGCATTCCAGTGTGATGGTGCGAGATAAGGGAAGCTGGATCCTCCAGCTCTGGCTCTTTTTACTAGTGGCACACAGAGCATGTTGGTATATGGTGACCTGGTTGGCCTTGTGGAGGAGACGGGGTGGATTATTTGTGAGAGGTAGACCAGGGCGGTGAGGTGGATGCACTTGTGGGTCAGTGTCAGAGCTTTGAAGATGATTCTTTCACTTATTGGTAGCCAGTGGGCTAGTTTTCTGGCCTCAGAGATGTGTTCTCTTTTCGTGATACCTTGGGCAGCGCGGAGGGCATTGTTCTCTATGATTTGTAGCCTTTCCAGGTTTTTGTTGGAAGTTCCTAGGAAGAGTACATTGCAGTAATCTAGCCTGGAGCCGGTGATTGCTCTGGCTATGTTTGTGCAATTCTCTTTGGAGAAGAAGGGTCTGACTGCGTTGATCAGTTTGGCGTGGTACGCAGCTGAGGAGGCTATTGTGTTGACGTGTCTGTCCATGGAGATGTTGGAATCCAAGTAGACATCAAGAGTTTTGACCGAGTCTGAGACAGGTATACGCAGCTGACCACGTCTCTTCATCTGTGAACTCCTTCAACATATTTAAAGGTCCGGCAAAAACCATCACCACGAGTCTCGAAATTAAGCTGCACAGAAACAAGTACAACAACACGTGAAAAAATGTATAAGAAATATCACGACTCCAAAGAAGACAAGTCTGTTCGAGCGGAAAGTAAACCCAACTCATTCAGTGTCTACCGCTTCCAATCTTCCATTGCGAGGTACAGGAGCCTCACCATGGCCCTCAAAGATTTCGGCTAAACGCCAGCGAGTAGCATCCAGCGATATCTCCATCAGTAATGTCATTCCTGACTCTTCCATCGATCTTTGCAACTTATCGACCTACTCGGTCGATCTTGATGGCACTATCGACGCCTCTAGTGAGGCCAAAGGGGTCACTTTAATTGAGTCGCTTGTGATGAAGAGACCAGCTGCCACTGGAACCTTGCGGAAGCCGCAATCTGGGTTTAATGCAAGCCAGCCTACTGTTACCATCAAAAAGGCTTCTCAGCAAATTCTAAGCTCAAAGTTAAATCCTAAACAAACTTCGAATCAGTTGAAATCTAGCTCGCTTCAAGTACATCAAGCTTCCGGGACTTCAAACCCAGATAAACCATCCTGCCTGTGGAAACTTCGTCTTCAAAATATTCACTCAGATGGCAACGAAGTCAACTTAAATCGAGCAAATATACTAAAATTATTTGCATGTATTCCACCACTACGATCAATTTCATCAGACGATATCAAAATCGTAGAATATATAACAGAATTGTCATCTGATCAAGTTCTTCTTCATATATCCTCTGCTGCTGTGAAAAACTTGTTATTACAGGTGAATGAGGATCTTTTGCTTTATGGTTTTGATCCCACTGTTGAAGCCTCTTTTATGAGATCCCCCGCATCCCCCAAGGCAAACCATGATAATTAAGAGCTTCGCAAGGTTGAGCAGCGATCAGCACTGCGCCAATCTCTAGTGCCCTCACCAGAAATCCTTGATGTGACGAAGCATTAGACATTTGAAAGAAGGGCAAACAATGAGCGAAGATTTCCTAATGGACCCCGGAAGTAACAATGAGCCAACATTGTACAACAGGAACTAGTTTTACTCTCATGGAACACGTGAGGATTCACGCATCTAACACCTTTCAGGAACCCTTGGAGAATGTGTTTGTCATCTGCTTACAAGAAACATGGCTCCGTGACCCCCCGACCCGTGATGGATTTACCATCTTGATAAATCTGGCTGGCAAAAACACCAAAGGCCGTCCTTTTGCTGGTTTGATAAACCTTTTGAAAATACAGAACTGGTGGTAGCTAGTAGCTTTCTCCAATCCTAACCCATTTGTTCAAAGCACCTTGGTCAAACTATCACTGAGCAATACTACCTCAAACCTGCTAATAATCAATGGATATTGGAATCCTGCGATGACTTCAGCCTCGTCTTTCATCCAATCAGTATTGACAGTAATCAATGACACCTTTTTAGTCTACAACAACGTTTCTGTGATTATATGCGGCGATCTCAATTGTAGTTCGTTCAAATATGATCCAGTCACCATGACAAATGTTCGGCTTCCTGACAATGAAGTTACTTGTAGAGGTCAAACTGGGTCTCGTGATCTCCTTCAATGCAATTGTCAAATGATGAATGGATCTATTAAAGGTGATCACCCGCCCAACCAGACTCGGCATAGTATGTCAAGAACAAACACCCGTGATTATATCTGGGCCTCGATGGACCTTTTTGACAAAGCCATTTCCCTTAATGTGCAGCCAATGTCACACAGCGGCCACGACTTGCTACGGCTTCTATAGAAAGAAGATTGTTGTTGCGAGTCGGAAAAATATTCTTTCCAATTACAAACGAATGCTGCAGGAAATAGGCTGGTAACAAACGGACCTGCAATTGTATCTCTAAGCCACAGTGTAAAAGCGCAACAAATCGTGGAATACATGCCCTTGCTGACTGATTACACCTTGAAAATCTCTAATTCAAGATTGCTTGCGTCCTCCCCGAAACATCTATATAGTGCTGAAATAGCGTTGGCTAAAAAATCAAACTACGGTTCATTAAAAGAGAGCTCAGCAATCCATGTGTCAAGGCAAGGAAAGTTAAGGAACGGCGTCAGATCTACCGAAACTGGCTAAGATCGTACTCAACCATAATCGACCAAAGTCGAGCAGAAACAATGTTAAAGCTCCTTGTAACTAAAAACACACGCAAAATTTGGGCAATCCTGAACAAGGGGTGCTCCAAATCCTTATCAATTTCTAATGAAATTACAAGCAGCAAATGGTGCGAGTATTTCACCTCAATTTATTAAAAGCCTGTGTGTGAAGAACCTATGTTGATTATTGCAACAACTGCCACTTGGGATATAACACCTTCCTGCAAAGAGCTTGAAATTTCGATCTCCAAGTTAAAGAACTCGAGAGCCGCTGGCCCCGACCGAATCTCAAACCTTATGTTTAAAAAGCACAAAGTACATTGGGCCAAATTTATCAACTGGCTATTTCTTCAGATCACAAACAGCAAGAAGCTCCCTTCGTCTTGGTAAAAAGCAATCGTGGTGCCAATATACAAGAAGGGAAGTCGAGCTGATCCAGCAAATTATCGCCTGATTGCCCTTCTTGATACAATCGGGAACATTTTTGGCTCCTTTCTGCGCCAACGACTGGTAAATTGGGCTCTCTCAGCGAGCAAATTTGATTGTCGCCAAACGGGCTTTACGAGCCAAGTGGGGGTTGACGTAAACCTCACCATTTTGTCCATCTTGAAATTGTCAGCGCTGGAGGGTAAGAAAAAAATCTTTTTTGCCTTTGTTGATCCCCGCCAAGCCTTTGACACCATCAATCGCAGCAAATTATGGGCCAACTTACGATCTTGGCAGTGCCCAGAATAACTGCTAGGTCCCATTATCGCCCTGCATTCTAACACCTCCATTCAAATAAGAGTGAATTCACAAGGCGATCTCACTGAGTCAATAAGAACATTCAAAGGGGTCAAACAAGGATGTCCCCTCGCTGCAGATCTCTTCAAACTCTTCCTTGCTGACCTACCAGAGTGGCTAGAGTCAGTCCATTGCTTCCCACCAAAGCTAAATGGATCTCATGTAAAATATCTGGTCTACGCAGACGACATAGTGTTGGTTGACCAAACACAAATTGGCCTACAACAGCTTATACTCCGTCTAAACGAGTTCCTAATTGCCAATGATCTGCTCCTAAATACAGAAAAAAACAAGATCATGTGCATAGGACGAACCATGTCAAGGAAAGATAAGAGTTTTAGATGGTTTATTGAAAAAAAGGCCCTAAATGTCGTCAAGTCAATTCGCTATTTGGGAATAATGGTAAATGATTCAATCTGTGAAGCCGCCTGGATTAGCGACCTCGTCGACAAAACAAAAAATCTGAATTTTCAAGGCGCGAAAATTAACAAAGATTATGGGAAATGTTCAATCACTCCTGTAATAATGTTTTACCTCCAGAAGGTAATTCCAACTCTCACTTTTGGCGGCGAATCAGCCTGGAATGTCAACTTCAACCTATGGCATAAATTGGAAGGCAAATTCTGGAGGCGTGTGTTAGGCCTTCCTAATCACATCTCAATGTCAGCTTTAAGATATGAATTAGCCTTAAACTCAATCTATATGACGATTGTCTGGAAATCATTATCCACCTTACGCAAGATGCTGCTTGGTTCCTCCATTCCTGCATATAAAATCTTTTGGAATGAAAAAGAAGGTCATGATTCTTGCCTTGTATTATCATGGAAGCTTAAATTAAATGCAATCATGGTCGACGCTAGCATATCTGAAGAAGAGCATCTTTTTCATCCCCAACATGCTAAAAAGAAGCTAGCTGCATGGGACTGGATAACAACTTATAACAATCGCCAAGCACTCAAATCTACTTTGCCTACTTCCAGAGGTTTGGTGAAATTATATCTCCAACCAAAGTATCTTACGAAATGCCCATCTCGCCATCATAGGTTGCAGTTCTTAAGACTCAGACTGAATGCCTGAAATACCAATGAAATGCTATGGCTACGCAAGACCAAAGAGACAACAACTAATACTTGTCGATTGTGCAAATCATCTGAAGTTGAGTCTCTAAAACATTTGGTCCTTGCATGTCCAATGCTGACTGAACTACGCGAACTACATTTAAATGAATTTAAACCTCAAATTTATGTGCCTGACGATTGGTGGGAACACGTTAACACGTTGTGCAGGCCACAACATCAAGCTCTCTTGTGGTCTAATTAATTTTCTTGACTCAACTTTACAGTTAGTTTCAACTTGAGCTGCCAATACTATTCTAAGGACCTGCTAAGCTGTCTTTTTCCGTTTTTTCTCTCTCATGACTTGCTTCTTTCTTTATTTTTCCTTTATTCTTCATTTTTTTTGTTGACAATATTGATTTTGGTCTACAATTTATTAGAAAGGAGAGGAGAATGTATTTGAATCTAATGTAACAAAAGTTTGATATAATATATTGAACTGAAGTTTTACAATAATTTTTTTTTTTTTTAAAAAAAGCATCCAAAAATGTTTTCCAAAATGTGTCCTTCCTCTCTTTCTTGCACAGGCCTGGCATGCGGCCGCAGCCCCGCCCACCTCGGCTCCTCCCCGCGCATCACCCATCAGTCCTTTTCTATCGCCAGGTCAAAGACCTATTAGCAATAACAGACAAACCTTCTAAGAGGGGACGGCGGGCGGGCATATGGAGGAAAGGGGACTATGGACTAGGAGTAAGGTGGTCACTACGGTGAGTAACCTGGTTATACTCCTACGTCCCGTCCCCTTTCCTCCATACTTATGGGAGATTCCCAAGCACTCCTAACAAGAACTACGGGTGGATGGAAATACCCCTTACTGAAAAAGGTTCTTTAGCACAGCCTGACCAAACTGAGCATCAGCTCTTGAGCTCATGTCAAGACAATAATGCTTACAAAAAGCAGATGGGGAGGCCCAAGTAGCTGCCCTAGCGATGGACTCCCAGGGGACATATTTCTGAAAACCAACCGCGGCTGCCTTGCCCCGCACCAGGTGTCCATGAATACCCTTAGGAGGTTTCAGCCCTTGTACTGTGAAAGACTCCGTAATGCAGGCGGCAATCCACCGAGAAATAGTCGCCTTAGACGCCTGCTGACCCTGAGAGTTATCAAAAGTCACAAACAGTTGAGAAGAACTCTTAAGCCCGGAAGTTCTGTCCAGATAGAACTTAAGAGCCCTTCTGACATCAAGACAATGCAGAACCCTTTCTGCCTCTAAGGCAGGATTCGGAAAAAAGACTGGCAGGGAGATCGACTGATTCAGATGGAATTCAGTTACCACCTTCGGCAGGAAAGCAGGATTCGTCCGTAGGACTACCTTATCCTTGTGAAAAACCGAAAAGGGATGCTCCACCGACAAGGCCTGGAGCTCACTCACCCACCTCGCAGACGTAACGGCGACCAAAAAGGACACTTTCCAGGATAGGTACTTGAGGTCCACCGTAGCCATTGGTTCAAATGGCTTGTGGCACAACGGTGTCAGGACTACATTTAGGGCCCACGGCTGGTGCGGACTACGAATTGGAGGGTAGAGGAGTGTCAAGCCTGCAAAATGCCTCGTAACCACTAGATTACCCATAGAGTAAGAGCATTGGTCCGTAGAAATATAAGCAGAGACCGCTGAAAAGTAAGTTCTGCATGATAGAACGTGAACACCCGACTCTGCTAGGAAGGATCCGGAGGACAGCACCGTGTTAATCGAAGCACCCCTTGGGTCCAACTGTTTTTCCAAACACCAATGACAGAACCTGAGCCATTTACTTCTGTATTGGGATCTAGTCGAGGGTTTCTTGGCTGCCTGGATAATACGCATGTTATCCGAAGACAAGTTAAGATGTTCTAAAGACTTCAACTCAGGCACCATGCCGCCAAGCTGAGCGATTGTGGGGAGGGGTGCCACATCTGCTGTTCCCTTTGGTAAGGAAGATCGGGGGTCACTGGTAACCTGATCGGCGGATACACTTGTCGGTATATCTGAGAACCAAAACCTGGCACGGGGCTATGAGCAGAAGGGAACAGTTCACCGATTTCCTCAGCTTCCAAATCGCTCGATGGACTAGAGGCAGAGGCGGGAAGGCGTAAGCTCTAATGTTGTGCCATGGAATCTCGAGTGTATCCCCCAGAGAGGAGGCTCCCAGCCCCCCTCTGGAGGCATACTGAGGAAGCTTCTTGTTTACCACCGTAGTGAAGAGGTCCACCTCCGGTGTGCCCCAACGCAAGAAAATCCATGAGAGGACCTCTGCCTTCAACTCCCACTCGTAGCTGACCACTGTCCGCCGGCTGAGGGCATCCGATGTGACATTCAGCTGGCCTGGGATGTGCACTGCAAGCAGCCAAACACCATGAAGCACAGACAACTCCCAAATCTGGATGGACAGATCCACGAGAGGAGGAGACTTAGTTCCCCCTTGCTTGTTGATGTAATACATCGACACCACATTGTCCGTGCGTATGCGGACCACTTTGTTGGCTATGACCGGTCTGAACGCCCTGAGCGCAAGGAAGATCTCCAGAAGCTCTAAATGATTTATGTGGAGGAGTTTTTCCTGAGGTGACCAGAGATCTGAGACCTGAAGAGGATCTAACATCGCACCCCACCCCAGAAAGGAGGAGTCCGTTGTGATCGTCACCATAGGGACTGGGTCCTGAAACCCCGGACCCACCGACAGGTTGCTGAGAGATGACCAACATTCCTGGTCCACTCTCGGGGAAGCCGGAATCATTATCAGCTTGGAATCCGGGTCCACAGCCTGACGCCAAGAACTCTGAAGAGCCATCTGGGTTCGCCTCATCTTGAGACGAGCAAGAGGAAGAGCCAACAAACACGAGGCCATGAGGCCCAGAAGCCTCTGGAACCACCAGGACAACATGCGCAAACATCTGACACGTGGCTAACAGATCCGCCATCCTGTCCCCGATCAGGTACACTCTGCAGTCGATCGTGTTCCAGCGAAAACCCAGGAAAATCAAGTCCTGCGAGTCTGTCATGGAAGATTTCCGCCAGTTCACTGACAGCCGAAGATGAAACAGGAGCTGAAGGGGAGACTGAAGATTGCCCACTGCTTTCAACGGACAAGGGCTGCGTAAGAGCCAGTCGTCCAAATACGGATACACATGGATGCCCTGCAGATGAAGATAGGCCGCAATCGCCGACATCATCTTCGTGAAGACAGGCAGCGCTGAACTGAGGCCAAAAGGAAGCACTCGAAACTGGAAGTGCTCCTCCCCCAAAGAGAAACAGAGATATCTCCTGTGTGGATTCCAAATCAGAATATGCATGTACGCATCCTGAAGGTCCACCACACTGAGCCAATCCCCTATCTGCAAGGAGGACCGTATCTGGCCGGGCGTGATCATCTTGAATTTCTCTTGGGGTAGGAAAAGATTGAACTGGGAAGGTCTAGGATGGTGCGCAGGCCAGCCTGATTGGGTTTGGGCACCGTAAACAGCCGGGAGTAGAAGCCCTCCCCTCGTTCCCCAAGGGGAACGGGTTCCACAGCATTGAGGTGAGAAGTTTCTGAACCTCGGCTTTGAGGGAGGGCGAGCCCGACAGCTGAAAAGGAGGGTTGAAAGGTGGGGTAGGGGGTAGCGGTAAGCGGAAGCACGCCCGAGCGACTGACAAGACCCATCTGTCTTCGGTGATGGTCTGCCACGCCTCCCAATGAGACGTGATACGTCCTCCCACCGGGGTCTCGTGCGAGCACATAAAACCCTAATTTTGCAGGTTTTTCGGTGGTGTTGCCACATGAACCTGAGGAGGAGGCTGAGGAGCGGGAGAAAAACTGAGTCCATTGTTGTTTGCGGCGGTTATTCCCCGAGGGGTTATCCACTCTGCAAGATTTCCAGTCAAGGAAGCCCCTAAAGCCAGAGGAAGGTCGGCTTTGCGACAGTGGTCTCTGGATTTTGAAGAAGGTCTTAACAAGGACCGACAAGGACTTAGCCGTTTGAGTGCTATCCTTAGTCTTGGTGAGCTCTACATCTTTTGAGGAATGAAAGAGCTCCTTACCATCGAACGGAAGGTCCAACACCTTGTCCTGTACCTCTTTCGAGAATTTAGTGGCATGCAGCCACGCCTGCCATGAAGTATCAACCCTCAGCATAAGGCCCCGAGCCGAGGTGTCCACGTGATGAGCCGCAGCCTCCAGGAGATCCTGGGCCAGGACTCTGGCATCGGATAATCCCCCCCCCTTAAATTCTTCCAGCTTCTCGACCGGGATGAACTCCTCAAACTCTGGCAGACCTTTCCACATCCGCATATTAGCCCCCGCTAACACCAGTTTGGCATGGGCCTGCCTGAGCTGCAAGGCCGAGTTGGCAAAAATCTTCCTCCCAAGGGAGTCAAGGAGCTTATCCTCCTTTCCCAGAACCTGAGTAGCCGTCGTGGAAGAGGATGCTGTAGGCCTGGACTGCAAAGTGGCCGCAGCCACTACTGTGGAGGAGGGGGGCGGACAAGACGACAGGGCCACCTCTTCCGAAGAATGCAGCCCGTATCACGCGTCAATTTTCTTATTGACGAACAGTCTAGAGTGTGGCTTCTCCCAGACCCTACGGACCTCTGACAGAACATCCTTCTGCAAGAACAGGCCGGTACGCTCCAAGAGAGACAGGGTGAACGCCACAGAAAGCACACCCTCCTGCGGGGCGGGTGCCTCGGGCACCGGAACATCCAAGAAAGCCATCATGTCCAGTACCCGGTCATGGAAAGCTCTCATAGAGCGGGGCAGGTCCTCGTTGTCCTGATCGCCTTGCGCGTGATCCGACAGGTCAGGATCTTGCTGAGCCGAGTTGGGTGCTGCCTTGGCCACGGGGACAATGGTGGCAAAGGCAGAAGAGTCAGAAAAGGCACCGTGGGCAAGGGAGGCGCAGGCGGAACCACCGGAGGAACGGGTGGAGCTGGCAGCGCGGGCGGACATATCTCCCTAAAAAGCCCTTTGAAATATTCCCTCACGGAGTCGGTACGCATGAGCGTCTAAAATTTACCAAAAAAGGCTTCCTCCGGGGACTGCTTTGGAACCTGAGGCGGCCTCTCATGAGGAGGATAATTCCAGGGACATAACGGGGAACGGTTCCACACCGGCCCCTCCACCGACGAATCCACATAAATCAACGGTGCCGACCCCACAGGCAACGAAACAGAGTGCGGAAGGGGCATCCGGGCGTTCCAATCATAAACTGGCCGATAAGGATGCGCACAAGGGACTCTGTGTTCACCCACGGAACCAAGCCCTACACCTGAGGCCGATGGCGTAGTTGTAGGGGCAGCACCCAAAATGGCTGCTGCGGTCATGGCGGGAACGGGCGCCATTTTGTCATCACCTGAGGGGAACTGCAGCACGTGAGGAAGTGAGGCAGGGGTCCCCGTCATGGATCAGGGGTCTTAACTTTAGCCTTAACATAGGGGACCTCGGCAGAGCCGGTTCTGTGAGGCCTGGAATGTTTCTGTGACATACCAACTGCCAAATTAGCCTTCGAAGGAAGGACCTCGGCACGGCCGGTAAAAGAAGAACTTTGCTTCTTTGTCCCCTCAACAGGTCTGGTGTCGCCGCAAGAGCGGGAACGGTAAGAAACAGCTTTCACCGACAAGGCCTTGCTAGGCCTCTCAGAACTGTTGGTAGCTTTAGCCTCTGTACGAGGGACCTCGGACCCAGGTCCGGTAACAGCCTTATCTGCGCGGGCCTCGAACATCCATTCGGTAACAGCAAGCCCCAAGGCCTCGGGGCGCACCCGGTCTTATTTTTGAGGGAAGCCGACAGAGAGGCCTCAGAGCAAGCTCCGGTACCCCACGACTCAGTAGAACTGGGTCCACAAACAGCCCCCACAGGAGGGGCCTCAGAGCGTGCTCTGGTATCCACAGGCCCCTTACTGAGACCCTCGGAGAAAACTCTGGTACAATTATTAGGCCCAACGGGCACTTCAGGGCAATCCCCAGTGACAGAGCGATCAATGCCCCTCCCGGTCCGGGAGGAACCCGGAAAGGTATCCCCCAGCCGGGGTGCTCTGAAAAGTAAAGAACTTACCGGGTGTTTCTTCTTTTCGTCAATTAACGCCTGAAAATGCAAAGGAGGAGTTCTCCGGAACACCTCCTCCCACCGTTCCAACAGATGTGAAGTGCCCGGACCGAGAGTGAGTCGCAGTAAAAACAGGCGTCCCAACGGTGATCCGGACCCAAACACTCTAGGCAAAGAGGATGGGGATCCACCCTCGCGAAGCGACAGTGACGCGAAGAGCAATCTGGAAAGTCTAGTTTGAACAACATAGACAGACTAGTAAACGATCGCTAGCGAGATTCTGAGAGGAAAAAAGGGAAGAATATCTTCCGAGGATGCAAGGGCGTCCAGTCCCCAATGAGCGGAGAAAAGGACTGATGGGCGATGAGTGGGGCGGAGCTGAGGTGGGCGGGGTTACGGCTGCGTGCCGGGCCCCGCGCAAGAAAGAGAGGAAGGACACATTTTTGGGAAAAAAATTTGGATGCTTTTTACAAAGTGCTCCGGTCCCGTCCCACAGGAAGGAGAGATGTCCCATAAGTATAGAGGACAGGGGACGGGACGTAGGAGTAAGGTACGTTCAGAACTGTGGTGGCACAGGCCATTGGGTGCCACGGCAAAGTGCTTGGAGGGGCGAAGGCTGTAGGCGATTGGTGCCAATCTCAGCAGCTGTGAGGTTAGCAGAGGAGGGAGGAAGGGAAGGAGGAGGTGAAAAGGAGAGTCTTGACGAGCTTCTGCAATTTGAGGAGATCCGGCACAAGATGAAGAGGAAGGGGGAGGCTGTTCCATAGGAGGGAGTCTCAAAAGGAAGGCTGTACACTCAGGTAATAGACTGCCACCATGAGACAATAGCCGGAGAAAAGCATGCACTAATGATATGATATGGCATTCATAACGCGCCTGTACACAAGTGTTTCAAGGTGCAATGAGAGAACTGTCTACGGGTCGCAAGAGGAGTTTGAAAAAGGTGGACATTTAAAAGGTGGGTTAGGCAGACAATGGGGCACGCATCCTGCTGCTCTCTTCAGCTGAGTGAGGCAGGAGTGAAATGTGTGCTTAAATCCTAGAAGCGAGCAGGAGTAGGTGGAGTGTGGTGTGAGGAAGGAGAGCACAAGCCTAAGTCGCAGGAGTCATGAGGTGACTGGAAGCAGGTAGTAGGAGAGGCAATGAGGCCCAGGAACGAGGTCAGTGGGATGTCAGTGAAGAGAGGAAATTGGAGGCTGGGGAGAACGAGAGCAGTGGTGTCTCTACAGATTATTAGGGGGGGTCAAACCACAGGGCACAAATAGATGAGGGCAGGTAGGGGAACACAACAATAAGGATTAACAGGTCAAACTGGTTTAAGTAGCCATGTTTTTTACCAAGCTGTTTATATTTATTAATAAAGTGAAAGTATGCAAGTTCAGGTTTAAGACAATGGCCCTCATTACAACTCAGACGTTAAGGGTTAACGCCACCGTTAACCCTTAACGCCTGATTCTGATTTTAACGCCTGATTTTAGCAGGCGTTAAAATCCATGGCGCTAACCCGCCATGGTGCTAATTACGCCGCCGTAATTTACGGCGGCGTAATTAGCGCCTTCCCCACTCCCATTATGCCCTATGGGGCAAAAATGGGAATGGGGAAGGGAAAATGGGTAATGGGGATTTACCGCCCCACTCACCTTGGAATGGGGCGGTAAATCCGCCATCCACCATGGTGTAAACGGAGTTTACACCATGGTGGTAAAGTTGGTGCACTTAGCACCAAGGTTGTAATGACCTCCTTGTGTTTTGAAGTTTTGTTTCAAGGTCTGTTTGCAATCGGTGAACATGTTACTTTTACAGAGTGTCCTTTAAAATTATCAAAAGGAACATATTGTGAGCAATACAGCGCAATGAGGGTCTTAAGACCACCAGAGGCTGATATTATTGGTTAATCAGAATATAACATTTGGCTCAAGTAGAGAATAACATGCCCTCTGTGAAGAAAATAAGATACCAACATCAAAGATAAATTCAAAAGAGGTAAATGAACGCAGTAGAAACGAGAGCAGAAGAATGTATCTGATTTTCCAGGAAGGAAGAAAGTAGGAGATGAAACTCCCAACAGATCATACATTAGGGAAGGATAGTGAAAAGCCAGGAAAATTCAAATCAGTATCCTAGGAAATGAGTCACAAGAAATCCTGTATGCACAGGGTGATGTTCTTATGAGCCGTGTTGAATAAGATGATACTTTTAAGGATACACTTAATCAGCCCTACAGATAATAGGTGTATTGGCTACTTTAACTACCTTAAAATAGGCAAATACTCCACAAAAATTCAAATAGGGAGTGAAAATTCTCCCAAGAAAATTTAGGAAACGCACACGTTGTAAGTTGTGCTCCTGCACAGCTCATGGATATGTTTGCAAAGGAGTGGATGAAGTACAACAGGTATATTTTAATGCGCAAATAAATAGGTGCAAAGAAATAATTATTACTAAAACATTTTTGTTTTCCAGTTAAAACTTTATTTTTTATTCGCTCATAAAATACTCCCATTGGGAAGAAGAATTACCTTTTTACTTCCTGAAAAATAATTTTGTCTCCAACATCAGCAAATGTATCTGTTGCTTGGAATAATGCTCCAAACATCACAAAGGGGATAGTTAATGTGTGCCCATCATCTAACCCACATTCTCAGAAATCAATTGCGATGGAGATGGTAACAGAACAGAATAATGGGATGCAACTGCCATTGGCAATATTTATTAAAAAGGGCAATTAAGCAAACAGGGGACGAGTATCAAAACAGATTAGTGTACAATGAAAAAAAAGGACTCACCGGACTGGGGTCCCTGTTGCCTGATTTTTCCAGGACAAAACTTAATTTTATTCCATAAATCCACCAATGACTACATCCAGAATTCCTGAATTAATTCTCGTGATTCTCGATTTAAGAAGGAATACGTTGGAGGAACATCCAGTCGAAAGAACGTTACCAGTTGGTAAGTAACTTGTTCTTCGAATGGATCGTGTCCTCCAATGTATTCCTCATCTTAGATAGACTCCCAAAGCAGTGTAGAAAGCTCTCTGGAGGAGGGAGTAGATTTTTAATATTGTAGAGCTGGATATAACACTGCTTTACCAAAAGCAAGCTCTTTAGAGTGTGAAGCATCCAGACTATAGAATTTAGCAAAAGTGTGCAGCGATGACCAAGTTGCTGCTTCACAAATAGGAACGCCTCTTTGAAGGGCTGTCGAAGAGGCTATGCCTCTGGTAGAATGGGCCCTCAAGACTTCAGGTGGATCTTTGCCAGCCAATCTGTAGCATTCTTAAATGCAAAGCACAATCCAACGTGATAGGGTTTGTTTGGACACCGATTGACCCAATTTCCTTCCGGTGTAGCCAATGAAAAGTTGATAAGCTTGGAAAGCCTAGAAATGTAAAAGCTTAGAGCTCTTCTCGGGTCCAGCCTGTGCAATCTTTCCTCCTCCTTACTGGGATAAGGTGGAGGATAGAACACGGGCAGAATAATGTTCTGATTTAAATGGAAATCAGACACAACTTTAGGTGAGAATGAGGGTTTAACCCCCAATACAACTCTGTCCCTGTAGAACACAGTATAGGGTGGCCCAGAAGACAGTGCCTGCAATTCACTCACTCTTCGTGCAGATGTTAAAGCAACCAAGAAAACGGTTTTCAATGTTAATAATCTTAATGGACAGGTGTGCAAGGGTTCAAAAGGAGCACACATTAAAAAATTTAGAACCAGATTAAGGTCCCAAACTGGGACTTGGAAAGAAGAAGGAGGAAACACATTGGTGAGTCCCTTTAACAATTGTATTATCAAAGAAATTTTAAAGTAGGAACATTCTTCCGAAGAGCGCTTGAAAATGGAAAGCGCTGCAAGATAACCTTTAATGGTCCCAACATTGAGGCCTCTATGTGCCTGGGACAAGAGGAAAGACAACACTTCTGGGATAGAACACAGAAAAGGATCAACGTTCTTTTCCCTGCACCAGTTGCAAAACTTCTTCCAACAGCAACGGTACAGAGATTTTGTTGCTGGCCTTCTTGCCGAAAGCAACACCTCCATGACGTCATCCCAATGCTTGTATTTCAGCCTTTCAGATATCAAGCATAAAGGATGAGAGTCCTGACCTCTGATGGAGAACCTGGCCCTCCATTTGTGAGAGAAGGTCCTCTCTCTGAGGAGGATGTAACGGAGGGCAGATGGACATGTCTAGAAGGTTCGGGTACCACGTTCTCCTGGCCCAATCCAGGGCAATTACGATCATGCGGTTTCCCTAGGGCTCCTCTCGGGGAAAATTCCCTTGAGCAATATTTTTCACACTTCCGGTTGATTACGGTCGCAAACAAGTCTACTTGAGGAGTTCCCCAAAGGGTGAAGATCTCCTGAAAGACTTCCTGACCTCGTTCCCACTCGTGGCACACCGTACTCTGCCTGCTCAGAGCGTCCGCCGTCATATTCTCCTCCCCAGCTAGATGAACTACCGTTAAGGAGATTCCTTCTTGAATTGCCCAATACCAGAGCCGCATTGCCTCTCTGCATAGAGGTAGTGACCCTACACCACCTCTTTTGTTTAGGTAATGCATAGCCACTGTGTTGTCCGTCATTATCAGGAAATGTTTTCCGCTGACATGGCAGAAAAGCCTTCAGCGCTAGTCTGATTGCTTTCAGCTCTGAAAGATTGATGTGTAGTTTGGACTCGGATGGAGACCAACGACCGCTGATTGTCAGATCGTTGGCATGAGCTCCCCACCCCATGAGTGAGGCGTCCGTCACTACTGTAATCTCCAGCCATGGTTGCCAAAAATGTTCTTTTAGGATGTTCTCTGTGCAAGTCCACCACAGAAGATCCTGCCGAAACTTGTTCGGAATCTGAAGTAGATCTGTCATTTGACCTGAGAAATGGGACCACTGAGTGTTTAGAGCCCATTGAAGGGATCTCATCCTCAGGCGTGCTTCTGGCACTAGGAAAATGCAGGATGCCATGAGGCCAAGCAACCTCAAGAAGTCGTAGGCCTGCAGATTTTGGGCATTTTGGAATTTGCAAACCATCTGAAGAATGTCTTGAGCCCTCGACTTGGGGGGCGAGCTCTTTCCCAAGGATGTGTCTAATACAGCCCCTATGTACTGGAGCTGTTGGGAAGGTGTAATTTGTGACTTCTTGAAATTGAGGGAGAAGCCCAGTCTGTGGAGGAAGTGGCAGGTGACTTTCAGATGATCCAGGGCTTGTTCGGCAGAACGTGCCCTGATCAACCAATCGTCCAGGTAGGGGTAGATGTAAATTCCCCCTCTCCTGAGGTGTGCTGCCACCACTACCATTAACTTGGTGAAGACCCTCAGGGCGGAGGTCAACCCGAATGGCAGGACTCGAAACTGATAGTGTGAGTCGCCAACTACGAACCTCAGATATTTTCTGTGCTTGAGATGGATTGGAACATGAAAATAAGCATCCTGGAAGTCCAATGACACCAACCAATCCTGAAGTTGAAGGGCCTGAAGGATCTGAGAAAGAGTGACCATCTTGAACCTGTCCTTCCTGAGGAGCTTGTTCAAGCCTCTTAAGTCCAAGATGGGTCTCGGTCCTCTGTCCTTTTTGGGAAACAGACAATATGGGGAGTTCCATCCCTTGTTCCTCTCCGCTACAGGTACTGGTTCTATAGCACCTTTCTCCAGCAGGGTTAAGACTTCCTGCTGTAGGAGCGGGTCTGGAAACTTCAAAGAGTGTCTCCCTGGTGGATTGCTTTGGGGTTGCATTTCTACAGCCCAAACATCTGAAGTAATGGCTCGCCATTCTTGCAGATACTGTGACAACCTGCCTCCCACGGGTGTCTTGTGATGCAAGTTCTCAAAGTGGTTTTGCCGGGGTTGCTGCGGCCGCTAATGGTAAAGAGGCTGCAGCTGGGGCTAGTTTTGCACGTTTTCCTCATCCACCACGAGTGGCTTTTTTCTGGCCTCTGTAACTGGCCATTCCTCTTGCCTTTCCATGTGAGGAATAGTAACGATAGAATCATCCCCTCCAAGATTGTCCTGATGCACGAAAAGGCTGAGGTTGCCTAATAGCAGCTCCTAAAGATTTGGGAGCCACTTTTGAGGGCTGCAACCTCTCAAGGCTCTCGTCAGCCTTGTTGCCAAAAAGGTGAGACCTGTCAAAGGGCATGTTCAAAAGACGGTTTTGCACATCTGGTGCAAAACACGACTTTCGCAACCACGCAAATCTGCTCATTACTGTGCTAGTGGCCATGGATCTGCTCACACTATCTGCAGTGTCCAATCCAGACTGAAGGGATTCCTGCATGGCCTCCTTTCCATCTGTAATAATGGCTGGGAATCCTTACCCTTCTTCCCCTTCTGGTATGTGCTCCACCACCATTGCAATGCACACCCACAGAGTGTACGAAAATGTTGCCAAGGCACATGTGGAGTTGCCCGATTTTAACGCCATGCTACCAGCTGAAAATACCTTGCGTGCCCAACCATCCACACACTTGTCATCCCTATCCGGAGGGATGGAAGGGTACGCCATCTTATTTGAAGCTGTGGCTGCCTGGACCACCAGACTCTCAGGATTAGGGTGTTTGGACAGATAGCCGGGGTCACTACTGGAAGGGCAGTATTTTGAAGTGAGGGACTTATTCATAGGAGGAATTCAGTCCGGGGTCTCCCAATTTTTGGCCACCCTATTTTGTAAGGCTACACGGAAGGGTAAAATCGGATCTTCGGTGGGGCCATGATCCAACATATCAGTCAGATCATCCTGGATGAACTGAGTTGGTGGTCTCGCCCATTCTAAATAATCGACCACCTTTGTCATTAACTGCCTGTATGAGGGACTGGCATGTTCCCCTGGTTCTGACCTGCCAAAATCAGTTTCAGGTGAAGTGTCAATTACACTTGCATTATGCAAGGTTTCCACCAGATCTCTCATTCTGCTTTCCTCAGAACTCAGGCATTCTGGGACATTCGGGGTGCCATACTCTAGGCCAAAAGGAACATCCTCCTCTTCAGACCTCTCTTGTTCTTCAAAAAGTTAAGGATTTAAAATATTCTTTCCTTGGCAGAGGTTTATAGATTTTTTCAGGAGGAGGTGTCGCAGTAGAGACTGAAGGCTTTACAGTCTTTGAAGCTTTTTTCTTTTGCTGCTATTTTGACAGTTTCTGGCTGAATTGGAGCCTTTGAAACATTCGGCGCCTTGGGCTTTGGGTCGACGTCGACAAGGGCGTCGATGGCGTTGATGAAATAGTAGTCGTCGACGGAGCTGGCTTCGAGGGCGTCGAGGCACTCTTCGAAGGCTCACCCTTCAAAGTGTGTCGGGTTCTGGGCGGCGTCTGTGACCTCGGGCGGTCGACTTGACTCGAGCAATCTTTTTTGCTCGGGGTCCTGGAGGGTTCCGGATCTTTTCTCCTTCGATCACCCAGGCTCGAGGGCGCGCCTGTGTCAGAACGGTAACGCTCCCGGCCGGCTTCCGAGGAAGGCACGGACCGAGGCTTATCCTTTTCAAAAACCTCCATCATTTTAATTCTAAATGCTTCCCGTTCATCGGAGAAAGAATGTTTTGTGGGGCATTTCATTCTCTTGGGGGATTCGTCCGAGGACGAGGTGGAAGGGGACCGGTGGCGTCTTTTTTTGGACTTTTTCAGCAAAGACAAAGAGTGGTGTGAACCACTTCGGGACCTAGACCGATCCTTTTGTCTCCTAAGCAACACGTACTGCGGAAAAACAGAGCTGAGGCAACGGGCGCCGTGCGTGCTACTTGTATACCCGATGACGTCACCCTCGACGGAGGCCTTCGAGGGACTTCGACTCGATGACATCGACACACAGTGCCCTCTGCCGAGAAAACATTTCCGAAGCAGCTATAGCTGGATGGAATACATCTAAGATGAGGAATACGTTGGAGGACACAATCCATTTGAAATATAGATTTTATTTTATTTGTAAAGATAATGAAGGAAATAAAAGCTATTTCTCCCCGGGCGTATAGTTAATGTTGTCATCAAATCGACAGATGACATTGGAATATCTATTTATTTGTTGCATTTATTGACAGCGCACAAGCACAAACCTGTAGGTATCACAGCGCTGGTACAACTTAAGGAAGGGAAGCATACAAAGTACAGATTACATATTTATACAGAAATCAGGCACGGAGAGGCGAGATCCTTGAGGTCACCCCTAGTCAATCTAGTCATATTTATCGAACAGTCAGGTTTTTCGTCTTTTTCTGAAGATTAAGTATGAGGGTCCTTCTTGGATGTGGAGGGGAGGGTGTTCCATAAGGTGAGAGCAATGACTGTGAAATAAGCTCCCCCTGCTCTATTCCTAGTGAATGGAAAGTCTAGCATCAAGGTGGAAGAGGAGCGCAGGCAGCGAGGGTTTGATCTTTTGGAGATGCGCTGGATGATGAATGCAGGTGAAACCTTGTGGACGCATCTGTGTGTTATGTATAAGATCTTGAACTCGGTGTGTGCTTTGATTGGAAACCAATGGGCCTCCCGTATAGCATGACAGATGTAGGCTGTACGCTTTATACCCCAAACTGCCTAGAGGGCATTATTTTGAATCAGTTGAAGTATGGATCAATTTTTTGATGAAGTGCACGAGAGAATGGTGTTACAGTAGTCCAGTTTACTACTAATGATGGCCCTGGTGGGGGTGAGGCAATCGATATTGAATATGATATTGGAATATCAAGTATATTTCCCTGAACTAGGTAGCATTAGCTCTATGTGAAGGAAATACAAAAGAAAACAATGTAATCCTGGTACTCAAGGGGTTCTGAGGAAGATGACAAACATCTGTTGTCCTAACTGCATTTAAATGACCAGAGGAAATCAAATGAGAGGCATTGATGGTTAGTGCTTCAACACAGAACGTCTCTGTTGGATAGAAATGAGTGAGAAGATAATTGAAGATCTATCTATAATGTATGATTCCTCATAATGCTCATGGCTGGTCCCTACTCTGCAACAAAGCGGTAGGGTAGGGCTCAGAATGTGCCCTTTACACTAGCCATTGCAGGGCCGACAAATTCTTATAAATCCCACTATAGCTGGGACGAGATCCTTAGTTTGCAGACTTTGCACAAGAGAAATACACTCGTCACATGGTGACAGGTGACAATCCTTACCAGTGGTTTCTGTAAAATGGAACATACCACATCATAAGCACACTTCATATGTGATGCAATGCTGCCGCCCAAAGGCCAGCCAGGCACAGTGAAACTTATTTACCATTTAGTGCAAAGTTTGCTTGCAGTACATGTTAAATAAATGTTTCAAACATTCCCATAATAACCAGCAAGGTCTAGTACCATGCAAATGGTACTCGCCCTTCTATTGTATGTAAATATGTGCTCTGTAAAGCACTTTGGATTAAGGCGCTATTTAAATAACACATCATTATTATCATTATAAAATCTCTTTGCCAATGCGAATGGGCTAGTCGATTTTGCAAGCTGCATTGGTTGGTGATAATTGACTCAGTGAGTAAAAAATCGTATGCTATAGACTATGTGAAGAATTAAGGTGGAGAGTCACTTTACAGGGCTGGTTAGTAGCTTGCAACTTGAAATGTTTACCCCTGCCGTTAGGGGGTATCCCTACAAAATATCCCCACCAAAAATATTGCGATACATATGGCCATTTGTCTCGCCATAGGCGATATTTTTGGGGAGGATATTTTGTGGGAGCAGGGGTTGCGGGGGTGTCCCCCGCACATTTTAAAATAATGCAGGGTTTGCAGGGGTGGCCCACGCAGGGTCCAGGGGTCAATATCGCAGCAAAAATATGGCAATATTTTTGTATCGCAATATTTCTGTGGGGATATTAACACATGGAACCCGTTAGGGAGCATACTCATAGAGTACACTTCACCTAATGCATATTTCACCTTGGTAAGCTACATTTGGGTTGAGTTGGTCACTTATCATGGTGTTATGAAGACTTTACTTTTGCATAAGAATATGTAATCTGCATTCAAGAAACATGGATGAAGGATTGAACATTGTTGTAGTTTATTCATTTCCATCAACAAAAGGCAGAATAGAAAGACCAAAATGTGGCTTGGAAAGCATACAAAACAATTGTAAAATGCTCTCCGTAGGCATGTTGAAATTTTCATTTGAAAATGGATTAGTGACAAGAACAGACTACAATTGAACATTTGACTTCCAGAATGTACACACGTATTAGATTTTGTCTGCCATTTATATACCCCCTGGAAACATTTATGATCAAATAATGGCAGACACAGAATCAGAAATAAGACACATAGAAGCAGGTTGAACCTACAAATATTAAATAATCCCAAGTTTGCAGATAACCTAATGGCCCTTAATGAGTTATGGTCAGTTTCAGAACCAAGTTGTCGAAACAAGAAGGAAAACCTAAGTGGAACGAAACACAGGAAATCCTAAGGGGAACGAATTAGCTTATAGGTGTAATCGTAAAAGTTTAACTGTGAGAATTGATGGATATATTTCAGCAGGGGCCACTTAATCTGGCAAAGCCAATTCTCGGTGATAGATTTCTGATTAGATACCCTTAACAATGTTTGGATATGTGTACAATTGGAATTTATGGAAAAATATCAACCGATCAGCATCCAATGCTTCGTAAAATAAATAATAGAACATGCTTACTTGAAACATGCCATCCAGTTCATCATCCATTCAACTACTGGGTAATAGAAAATTGAAAAAGTCTCTGTTATGTGTTTCTATTCTAGGGAGCTTTTGAGTTAATTAGCCCCCAGCATATACAATTTGAAAAATATATAGACCATTTTAAGGAGTTGGTCTTGTAAGGAAGGCATGGTATCAAACAGTGAAGACAGGCACAAGGGATCACAGTTCAAGGGTGTTTATTAAACTTCAATGGGTTGATTAAACGCCTATCTAAACCCTAAATCTAAGGATGGGAGCAAGCTTCGACCATCAAATAATTATAACACAGTCCTAGTCGAGTCTCTGTCAAAATAAAAAGAGCCTATACTAATAAACCTATTGCCAATCCTTACTTCTAAATACAAAATGGTGGGGGACAATAGTGTATGCAAAAAGAAAAATGTTCAAGAAAGAATATGTCAAGATAAGTGAGCAGTTGGCTTCCCTTCCCCACGTTTTCAGCACGGGGCAAGGCGGCACGTTTGAACTTCGCAGATATTCTGGCTTCTTTGCCACGAGGATACAGTTCAAAGCATAGGTATCAGAGCATTCTGCCAAAGCCACTTTCCCAATAACAGTCTCTTACTGTAGAGGGCCTGTTGTAACAAACGAGCACCAAAGTTCCTTTCTTATCAGGATTTTCACATTCACAAGTTCACGCTTCCAGTGTTCATCATGGTTCTCCCTCCTTCAGGCTCTGACCCCTTTTTACCCCAATGTTCACAATTGATCTCCCTCGTTGGGGCTCAGACCATGGATCTCCCACGTTCGGCTTAGACCCCTTTTGCACAAGACTGACAACTGGTCTCCCTCGTTCGAGCTCGGACCATGTAATCTTATTTTCTACGGTTTCCTCTTGATATCAAAAATCGAAGACTTTCAAATGTGCAATGGGTTTTGCTTAAACCGTAGCAGGACCACTTCGATTCACTTCGCACAATGTTCTTGCCAATCTTCTACTTTTGTTTCTACCACTTCTTGGCTGGATACCTTACAGAGACCTTCGATTGAGCATCCTTTTGCTGCCGGACCACTCTGTCACTGGTATTGTATCTGTTTCCTTTAATGTTCAAACATTCATCAGCAATCAAGTTTTCCTCACGTCTTTCATCACACGCGGTTCAATCTTCGTTCTTGCGATCTTTATACAATGTTCCGCTTGCATCCTTGACTTCAACACAGACCGGTCTCCCCAACTCACTGGCTTTGTTGATCTCTCTGGCACTGCTTTGATCTTGGAGCCAAGGATGGTACCATGGTGGCTGCTGTTCCTCCCCGACTCGGCCAACCATGCAGGAGGTCCCCAGGTATCTTCGACACACATTACAGGATTCTTCAGTCTTGTTTCCTGACCTTACGCTTGCTAATCCGAAGGGTTCTGGAAAGTAACGGCTTCTCGCCGAAAAGGTCAAGGGTATCAGAAAAGTACTGTTCCTTTGTGTGCTTTGCCTTGCTCAGAGAGTGTTCTCGTGCTCCGCCTCTTATCCGTGTGGGGAAGTTTAATGGAAGTCAGGTGTGAGTGATCACCAGTAATTGCCTGACCATTGTAGTGGTACATGTCAGGTACAATGCTTGGGTGTGAGTCTTTTTTTTCCTAGAGCGGGCTGTGCGTGTGAAGGGAAAGGGGAGGGAGAAGAGTTTCTAAATATCCTGTCGGGTGGATGGGGTAAAGGTGTTACAGGGAAGGGGGTACCGCGTCTCGCCGCCAGGATTCCCACTCTGATTCCCTGAAGACCCCTCACCCAGGTGACCCGCATGCACTGGTCCATGCCCAGGGTCTGGATCCAAAGGTGATGGCCATGCCCTGGCCACCTGAGAGAGAGACCCCCCTGGGACTAGCAGTGAGACCTCTTCTGGTTTCTCACAGTCTGTAAGATCAAAAAGTCCATCATAACAGCTCCAAGTAAGCATAAACAAAACCACTCATACCCAAAAACTACAACAAGCCTGCTTGGTAGGATAATGATGTAACCACTGAAAAGAACATGTTGAATACAACACAAGACAGATCATTATACGATTATGGAGGTGATTTCGAGATTGGAGACTTATTAAAAAAATGTAAAAGAAGTACCTTGAAAAAAAAACTGTGGAATGCTATATTTAAAGCAATTGAAATGAAAGATTCTGAGCTTTGTTTGGAAGTGCATAAGCATGTCTAGTGAAGAATCTAACCTAATAGTGGCTGAGGCACAACAGGCCATACATTTTAAAAATGTACACAACACACAGGGCAATGGGTTAATGTGTGATTAAACTCTGAATAAAACTCAAAGGACAACCATATCTGAATAAATGCAGACCTAGCAGTTGGAAAGGTGCCATTTTGCACAGTTCATAAACATGTAAAAAAACAGACCCGTCACACTAGTACCCCATAGTTGTATTTGATTCTGTTGACTAGGTTCATGCTTTCCAGTTATTATATTGGTTTCAAGAGTGGTGTTGTAAAAATAACTGAATTCTGGTAGAGAATCAACCAAGGGCAACTGTATGGCCCTAAAGTTACTGATTAATAAAAAATAAATTCACAAATGGATCTTGCGTACATGGGGGATTTATTGATCTTGTCAATACATTTGATCTTATTGATAAATCTCTGCAAAAGTTAAGCATGCCCCATGCCTTCCTTATATCATACAAGATCTTCACACAGGTACCCGTGTGAAAATTCAGCTGCGTTTCTCCGTTGCAGAAAATCGTAACAAAAAGTGGCCTGAAACAAGGTTGTGTATTATTTCCTTTCTTGACCCCTCTACACAGGGGCGCACACTTACGGCAAGAATTAAAAATACAAGGAGTCCCCCACCCCTCCAAAACCCACCATTATATTCAGGTTTTACTTTAAGTACAGGATGCATTATTAGTTGATAAGACACCTATCAGGATACAACACACACTGCAAGAGCTTTCCCAAAGCTAAACAATAAATTATTTCAAATACAATTTTCCAAGGCTGAGATCATACATTTCACCAAGCATCCAAAATCTTACAACATCAAACTGTATAGTCAGGCAAACACAATACAGATAGTAAATACCAGATTTGAATTGGCTTCCTAATTGAAATAAACATGTTAATTCACAAAAAGGCTGTCATGATTTTCATCATAACCTGCATGCTAGAGCTTAAATGCTCATCCAAGAGGAACCCCTATCCAGAGCACCTGACAGGCTCAATATTGGACAAAAAGTATTTTCATAGGTCTAGGAACCAATAGTCTGGTGTGTATGAAAAACATTACATGAAATCACTATCTTCCTTACACAGTTTTATGACTAAGCCAACACGCATTGAATCTTGCAGTATAGTGTCTAGTAGTATTTGTAGGATATCTTAATTAGCCCAAAACCAATCCAATATTGATAGTCTGTCTGTTCTAAGGCTAATTCAGAATACCTATAAGGTGCATATGCAATTTGGTCTATATCCTTGATTATGCGAAAAGGTTTCAAACTAGCCCCCTACTTTTGCAGAAGATTCTTTCATGGAAATTAAAAGTGTTTCCCTTAGCAGACCTCCTGGCTGTGCCACAGTCATAGTAAAATTAGTATTAGGATTCATAACACTTCTACCCGTAAACCACTTGTTTAGTGCTTAATGGAATTCTGCAGGTTTTGGACCATCAAACTGTTGTGGTTGGTAATACATTCCCGTATTTCTCTCTTTATTAAATGTATGTCTCTTTCTTATTTGTCAAGCTTAACAACTCAAGTATCCCTTCTTCACTAAACAAAGGGAGTTATGACAAAAAAACACAAAATAAATATTTTTACATATAGGTTCTGTCATGGGTACTGGACTCTCAGCTATTCCCTCCTTTTGCCTAGCCCATAGGGGAACATTGTATAGTCGGACAGGGGCTGAATTGGTTAGGGCCTAGAGTACCAAAATACTGTCAGCAGCTTCATTTTAGCTTTAGACGTTGTTTCCACAAACTCCTTAGCAGCTATGATTTTTTAACTGAAGAACAGACACATATCCAAGTTAAGGGGGTTAGTACTTCCGACCCATCCAACATGGATCCCTAATGTCAGTGTGAGAATTGTATAGCACGCTCTAGTCTCTGGGCGTGGTTGCCTATATAAGCCACACCCAGAGACACGTCTGTGCTTTGTGTAGATTCTGTTCCACACGCTCACCGCGGCCTTCCTGCAGCTCCGGATCTCCGGGGCTCCTCCTGCTTCTCCGAAGCACCTACAAGAAGAAAAGTCAATGTTATCACATTGCGGTTTTACTTACCTGATCTCCGCTGGTTAGAACTCCAACTGGAATTGTCCAGAACTCCCTCTGCATCCCACGCACCGCCGCTCTCTGGACTTCCTCTAAGCTCCACGCTCCATTGCGTTAGCAGCATTGTCTATGCCCATTGTGCGAACCGCATCAGCACCTGTAAAGGAAGACAAAGTGAGTTAGTTACACTTCGCACATCAGAGAGCAATGCAGCGCAGCAGCAAAGAATATTCGCAGCGCAGCAAGTTTCTTCAGACTGTTGGCAAACGTACGTAAACCATTCAAGCGCTCAATCACTGAGCTTACCGCACAGCCCAACAAGCTTTTCAGTTGGAGACAGACTAGTAGACAGGGTGGGAGTCTCCACGCTATATTCCTGTTTTCCTGCATTTTGGGACACATGTGAATGCGAAAACACGTGCTCATCAAGGAATCTTCATATGCTAAGTTCACTAGACACTGGTTCAACCTCCCGCGGAGGAAATGCAAAGCAGAGACTGAACTACCAATAGCAAATCGAATATTTAAGAAGCTTGAGCTTACCAGACACAACATAACTTACCTGAAAATCCAGGGAGGAGACTTCCAGTGAAGCAACTGGGACTCTAAACACCCACAACATAGCCCCCCTGCGCCTTGCAGGATGGAGAGCGCACCTAACCAGCAATAAAGGTGAGCTTCGTATTCAGATTAGAATCCACATGCATACAGGGCTCTCGGAAGGGGAGGTCTTGAGACACAAGGAGCAGTGTACTGAACCCCTCTTATATTGACAGGTCTACTTTCTGCATCCCAACCCAGAGCGAGTAGAACCCATTACCTGGAATAGGAAAGGGCACAGGAGGGACTCATTGCTCCCGCAGAGTAACCAGGTGAGTGTGACAGAACACAAATACTTCCTTAAACCACTCTGCCTCAGCGATGGACACCTCGGATGTGGATCAGTTAGCACAGCTTTTAGGGGAACTGCGTGCTGCAGTACATGCTGCCCGAGCCGAAATGAACGCCTTAAGGCGTGAGTTGGTGGTAAACAGGGATAGAACCGAGGAGCTGGCTTGCCAGCTATTGGAAACACAGGCTGGGCAAGGTCCACTGCCAGGGGGAGCACCACCAGCAGTTGCTCCGCAGGCCTTGGCCCCTGTACAAGTAGTGGTTCCGGGTAACATCCCATTAGCGCCTCCTGAAAGATTCACAGGGGATTCTAAGAAGTTTGGGGTTTTTATGAACCAGTGTTGTTTTTACTTCTTATGCAGTCCCAACAGATCAGTCAAAGGTGACATTTGTGCTGTCGTACTTGGGGGGTCATTCAGCGGATTGGTCAGTGCCGCTGGTGAATAGGGACGACCCACTACTACGCAAGTTCCCCGGTTTCCAGCATGAGTTGGAGAAGCTTTTAGCCTGTCATACTCAGTGACAAGCGCTGGACAACAAATTGTTATCTCTTCGTCAGAGTAGTCAAGAACTTTTGGCTTATGTGTCAACCTTTAACTGCCTGGTAGTTGAGGCAAATTGGCCCGAGGAAAAACACATCACCTTGTTCTATAGAGGACTGCAGGGAGAGTTAAAGGACGTCCTCGCACAGGTTGTGATACCCCGTGGGGTGCACCGAGTACATCCATCTGGCCATTCAGCTGGATCATCGGCTACAAGATCGCAAGGCCGACCGAACTCGCTCAGTGAACAGAACCTTTTATGTCCATCCTAAGGAGAACCCAGCCCGACATTCTGCTGAGCACGCTGAACCTATGCAGCTGGGAGTTCTCCAGGGACCCCTCACTAAGGCTGGAAGAAACCTAAGGCGCCAAGAACAGTTATGCTTATATTGTGGCCAGTCCGGTCATTTCCTCCGAAATTGTCCAGCCAAACCCCCTCGAAAGGCAGTGGGAGTCATTGACAGTGAAAAGGAAAAGGAGAACTAAGAAAACTCCCAACGCCTGGCAAACTTAGAGGTCGGTTTGTGGAGCGCAAAAAGGGTCTCCGGGCCTCGCATTTCATAATCACAGTAATCCTGATAGACCAGCAGCACCCTTCCAAGATGCACGCCCTCGAGGTGTTTGTGGACAGTGGAGCCATTGGAAATGATATGGACCTTGGAGTGGCAGAAAGAATTGGGTTACCCATCCGCACCAAAGAAGTAGCAGAAAACGTTACGGCTGTGGACGGTACTCAACTGCTTTCAGGTCCTGTTACACAATGTACAGCGGAAGTCACGCTACTTTGCTAAGATGGTCATAGTGAAAGGATATCGTTCGACCTTATCACTGCTCCACAGTTTCAGGTAATTCTTGGCATACCATGTTTGGAAACCCATAACCCTTGTATCAATTGGCGTGCTAGGACCTTGATCTTCACCGAGGAGTGTCATTGCTGCTATGAAAAAGAACACACCTCAGAACGCTCTCCGCCAGCGGTCCCGAAGACTACTTCTGTTTTGGGAATGGTGGGAGTCCTGCCCCTTGAGTACCAAGGATTTCAAGATGTATTTGCTAAGGAACAGGCCAACACATTACCCCCGCACCATTCATACGACTGTCAAATTAACTTGATACCAGGGGCGTAAATCCCATGCAGTCAGATCTATGCCTTGACAAAAAAAGTGAACACCTACCTGAAGATCTATCTAGACCAATACCTTGCAAATGGCTTTATTCGACCATCAAAATCACCAGCGGCATCTCCCCTCTTCTTTGTACCCAAGAAGGAAAGGGACCTAAGAACATGTATTGACTATCGCGCACAGAACCAGGTCACGGTTAAAAATAGATACCCACTGCCACTGATTTCGGTTTTGTTGGACCAGGTCAAACAGGCACAGATTTTCACAAAGTTAGATCTTTGAGGAGCCTACCACCTGGTGCGTGTAAAAAAGGGTGACGAAGGGAAGACCGCGTTTTGCACCAGGTATAGCCTCTACGAATACCAGGTAATGCCGTTTGGACTGTGCAATGCACTAGCGACATTCCAGCATTTTATGAACGATGTAATGTGTGAGCTATTAGATGGATGTGTGGTGGTATACATCGATGATATCCTTATCTATTTGGCCAATTTTCAAGAACATGTACCACACGTATGTGCCATACTTCACAAGTTGTGGCAAAACCATCTATACGCCAAACTTGAAAAATGCTCCTTTCACGTCACTGAAGTGGAGTTTCTAGGGTTCGTGTTATCACTGCAAGGCATAAGAATGGACAATAAAAAGTAGAAGCAATCCTCACGTGGCCTTCCCCTACATCAGTCAAAGGGTTGCAGAGCTTCCTCGGTTTTGCAAACTTTTACAAACGATTTATACCTGGTTTCTCGCATATGGCACACCCCATCACTTCCTTATTGCAGAAGCACAGAAGGTTTGAACGGACTCAGAAGGCAGAGGGGGTGTTTCTAGCTCTAAAGGACAAGTTCACTTCTGCGCCGATTTTACAACATCCACAACCAGACCTCCCTTACATTGTCGAAACTGATGCCTCTAGCGTTGCCATGGGGGATGTCCTGTCGCAACGGAACCCAGAAACCAGCCGCCTGCATCCAGTGAGTGTTTGGTCAAAAAAATTCTCTGCTGCAGAACTAAATTATGCAGTTACGTTTAAGGAGCTATTGCCAATCATAGGCGCTCTCAAAGAGTGGAGACACTACTTGCTAGGTGCCAAACAACCTGTTACAATCATAACCGATTATCGGAATCTACAGTACTTGTGCTCTGCTAAAGCCCAGTCATCTCGACAGCTCTGCTGGGCGCTGTTTGTAGCTGAATATGATTTCATAATTACTTATAGGCCTGGAGTCAAGAACGGCAAAGCAGATGCCTGGTTGCGCATTGGTAAAGGGGAAGACGCTTATATTATTCCAGATCCGGTGGACATCATCCTGGGCCACAAAATACTGGGATTGTGTGGGTTTGTCAATTCGCCGTTGGAACAGCTGAAAGAGGCAGTTACAAACAAAGTATCAGGTCAGACAGATCACCGGCGGCCCGAACGGGCTGGCCCGAACAGACCCAGAAATAGCCGAGGCCTTTGCCAAATTCTATACTATGCTTTACGCCACCCCAACAGTCCCCACAGACGCTTCCCTCCTGGATGAGATTGTGCTTCCGCAGTTATCGGAATAGCAGAGGACTCACTTAGACAGGGGATTAGACGAAACCAAATAACGGAAGCCATGACCCAGCTACAATCTGGGAAGACACCTGGCCCGAATGGCTTCCCGGCCGAGACCTGGAAGAAATTGGGCAGCAATAAGATGGCTGCCCCCCTCCGGGACCTATTCCTCGCCACCAAAGAACAGGGCACCCTCCCACTGGATCGACGAACGGCCAACATAGTGGTCATTCCCAAAAAAGGCAAACCCCCGATCAGTGCACATCGTATAGACCAATATCGCTTCTCAATAGTGAAACTAAAATCCTTGCCAAAGTACTGGCCTGTAGGCTCCAAGGGGTAATATCCTCACTGGTCCATCAAGATCAATGCGGCTTCATGCTGCAAAGATCGACCAGAATGAACCTACGCCGATTACACCTGCTATTGGAAGAGGCCCCAACCTTTACCACTCCATTTGCACTCCTCGCAATTGATTTCGAGAAAGCGTTCGATTCGGTGGTGTGGGCTAGCCTCTGGGCAACAATGAGGCGCATGGGCATCGACGAAACTTTCCTTAGCTGGATTCAACTCCTATACGAAACCCCAACAGCTACAGTTAGGGTGAACGGCTGGACCTCCAGGACCTTCCCGCTGGGCAGAGGCATCCGGCAGGGCTGTCCTCTATCTCCCCTCCTCTTCGCCCTAGCAATCAAGCCACTGGCCCGATGGCTCCGACAGGTCACCACGTGGTCTGGATTCCGTTGGCCAAATGGACGGGAGGACAAGCTTTCCCTTTATGCGGACAACCTATTACTCTACCCGAGTAATCCAGACCAAGCATGCCCAATCATAACCCAAATGTTAAAGACCTATGGAGGCTTCAGTGGCCTTAGAGTAAACTGGGGGAAATCAGTTCTCTTCCCAGTAAAAGGGGATGATCTGGCAATCCCCCGGGACTCCCCATACCGAATAGAAAGAGAAGGCTTCCACTATCTGGGCATATGGGTTTCCGGGGTTCTCTCAGACTATGTGCATCACAACCTGCACCCACTAACGGCCTGCTTCGCGGGGGATGTACGACATTGGATGCACCTCCCCCTCACACTCATGGGAAGGGCGGCCCTCTTGAAAATGATGGCACTTTCACGGTTTCTCTATGTACTACAGAACGCCCCACTGGCCATACCAAACTCGGAATTTGTCCGGGTGGAACGCCTCCTCAGGGAATAGATATGGAAGGGGGGGGCAACCTCGAATTGCGCTGACCACGCTGCAGCGATCGATCTGGGAGGAGGGTATTGGAGTCCCACACCTGAAGTCCTACTACTGGGCCAGTCAACTAAACATAGTCAATGACCTCCTACATGAGGACCGCGACCTACCACACATTAGAGCAGAACTACCCTTCAGGCAAGACACCACACCACTCGCAACAATGTATCAACGCCTATCCAGACCCCCCACACAGAAAATGTCCTCTCAGATCGTGATCGTCTGGAGGCAGCCACACAAGCACATAGGCTGGGGGAACAAGATTACCATGGCACAACAACTATGGAATAACCACATACTGACGGAAGTGTGGAAGCTGCCCGCCTGGACACGGTGGGTGAGTGCTGGAATAAGCATGATAGGAAATATCTTAACAGAGGGCTCTTTTCTTTTGTTTGAAATGCTCCAGCAGGAATATGGTATCTCGACAGCAGAACACTACCACTACACACAATTATCACATGCACTCAGTGGCCACAGGCAAGCACTTGCTGATGCCCCAGATTACACGCCCCTGGAACGTAACTTACTTTCACAACACATCCCCACCAAGGTAACTACCACTCTATATGAAGCTATTAATGCATTTGCCACCCCAGAGCTGACCAGCCTCAAAGCCAGATGGGAACGGGATGTCGGGGACATTGAGCCTGAGGACTGGATCCAGGTTCTCATGCATCCACGTGAAATCTCTATAGACTCCAGAATAAGACTGATGCAGCTAAAGATACTTCACAGGGTATACTACCCCCGAGTGGCCCTTTTTGGTTGGGGAAGGGCAACGGATCCAAACTGTTTGAAATGCCAGGGGGAAGAGGGTACCTTCATCCATCTCCTCTGGGACTGCCCTAAAATCAAGACCTTCTGGACACAATGCTCACAAATTTTGGCAAGAGCACTGGGTCGCACGATAGAATTGCGACCCGCAATAATGTTACTGGGGGTCCCAGATGAGAACGTCTCGAACAAATGGGAGAGCATTCTTCTCTCCACAGCAATGGGCCTGATAAAACGTGACATTGCACAGAAATGGGGAGCCCCGGAGTGCCCGACATCTGCGCGTCGAAAGAACTCAGAATTTATACAGCACGGGATGCCCGGCAAAGGCCACAAAAATCTGGGCAAAGTGGGAAGAACGTGTGACCTGAGATCGGTCTGAGGGGTGGGAGAGCGGGAAGCGCAGGAGCACAACATGGACACGGCAAAGAACATATTACTGGAAAGGTGATGTACAGAGTGGCAAGAGACGAACAGATCGACGATGGACCCGGCAAAGGGAGAGGGAGGGTGGGGGGAAACAGTTGGTATGTTGTATGAATGTTCAAAAACCTTCAATAAAATATGTTATTAAAAAAAATAATAATAATGTATCAGCCAGTGAGTTACAGGAATGGGAGAGGAAAGGAATGCAGTTTTCCATTCTGGGCGGCTTGCCTTATTACAAGGAACACCTCTTTCTTCCAACACGTTCCGTGCAGGAGCAAGTGATCAACAGTTACCACAGTTCCCCTCTGGAAGGTCATCCAGGAGTAGCAAAGACCATGGAGAAAATCAGAAGATCATATTGGTGGCCGACCTGGCGAGATGATATCACCAACTTCGTCAACTCTTGTGAAATTTGCGCTCAAAATAAAGCAACAAGACTGAAGCCAGTTGGATTGTTAGAACCTCTAGCGATACCACACGCACCCTGGCACACCATAGCCATGGACTTTGTCACGGATTTGCCTCCTAGTTCAGGATTCAATACTATTTTGGTGGTAATTGACCTATTTTCTAAAATGGCTAATTTTGTGGCATTAAAAGGGGTTCCCGCAGCCCCTAAATTGGCTCACGTGTTCCTGGAATGTATAGTCAAATTGCACAGGTTCCCATCTGTAGTGATATCGGATAAGGGCAGTCAGTTTGTGGCACAGTTTTGGAGGAAATGCTGTACCCTAGCCGGAGTGGAAATTTGCATATCCACTAGTCACCATCCTCAAACTGATGGGCAGACGGAATGCACAAATCAAACCCTTGAGCAATGTCTTTGTTGCCTTTTACACGAGACAGACCAAGCTTGGGTAGAATTCCTATGGATGGCAGAATATACCTATAACAACTCAATACACTCCTCCACGCAGCTGAGTCCTTTTTATATATTACATGGTCGAAACCCGCAGACTTCAGTTTACGACCCACCAGAAACAATTGAGATGTCAGCAGTCAAGAACTTACATGAACGTATCACCCAAGCCATGGAGAAGGCTACCATTCATTTGAAAGCAGCCAAAGAAACACAAAAGAGGTACGCTGATCATCACCGTAGAGAAGCTCCCAATTACCAAGTGGGAGACTCTGTGTGGTTAAATGCAAGTTATATCACACTAAGGGGACCCAGAAAATTCCAGCCCAGTTTCTAGGGCCATTCACAATTGAGACTGTGATAATACTGGTAGCCATGAAACTGACTCTGCCATCCCATGTACGTATACATCCGGTCTTTCATGTTTCCCTGCTAAAGCCAGGACATCCAGCAACCCAAATGAAGGCTCCCCGTGCTCCAGTGATAATAGGAGATGAACCAAAGTACGAAGTCAAAAGAATCCTAGATTCTAAAATGGTTAAAAAGAAACTATACTATTTAGTGGACTGGAAGGGGTACAGGCCGCAAGACAGGTCCTGGGAACCCTGTGAAAACATCCACGCCCCTCGATTGTTGAACAAGTATCATCGGGACAATCCCACTAAACCAGGAGCAGAAAGCACACCCTTTGGAGGGGCCTTGAGGGGGAGAACGGTCATGGGTACTGGACTCTCAGCTATTCCCTCCTTTTCCCTAGCCCATAGGGGAACATTGTATAGTCGGACAGGGGTTGAATGGGTTAGGGCCTGGCGTACCAAAATACTGTCAGCAGCTTCATTTTAGCCTTAGACATCGTTTCCACAAACTCCTCAGCAGCTATGGTTTTTGAACTGAAGAACAGACACATATCCAAGTTCAGGGGGTTAGTACTTCTGGCCCATCCAACATGGATCCCTAATGTCAGTGTGAGAACTGTACAGCACGCTCTAGTCTCTGGGCGTGGTTGCCTATACAAGCCACGCCCAGAGACAGGTCCGTGCTTCGTGTAGCTTCTGTTCCACACGCTCACCGTGGCTTTCCTGCAGCTCCGGATCTTCGCGGCGACTCCTGCTTTTCCGGAGCACCTACAAGAAGAAAGGTCAACGTTATCACATTGTGGTTTTACTTACTTGATCTCCGCTGGTTAGAACTCTGATTGGAATTGTCCAGAACTCCCTCTGCATCCCGCGGACCGCCGCTCTCCTGACTTCCTCTAAGCTCCACGCACAAGTGCGTTAGCAGCATCGTCCATGCCCATTGTGCAAACCGCATCAGCACCTGTAAAGGAAGACAAAGTGAGTCAGTTACACTTCGCGCATCAGAGGGCAACGCGGCGCAGAAGCAAAGAACATATGCAGCGCAGCAGCAAAGAACATTCTCAGCGCAGCAAGTTTCTTCAGACTGTTAGCAAACGTACGTAAACAATTCCAGTGCTCAATCACTGAGCTTATCGCACAGCCCAGCAAGCTTTTCAGTTGGAGACAGACTAGTAGACAGGGTGGGAGTCTACATGCCATATTCCTGCTTTCCTGCATCTTGGGACACATGTGAATGCGAAAACACGTGCTCATCAAGGAATCTTCATATGCTAAGCTCACTAGACACCGGTTCAACCTCCCGCTTGAGGAACTGCAAAGCCGAGGCTGAAATACCAATAGCAAGTCAAATATTTAAGGAGCTTGAGCTTACCAGACACAACATAACTTACCTGCAAATCCAGGGAGGAGACTTCCAGTGAAGCAACTGGGACTCTAACCACCCACGACATAGCACCCCTGCGTCTTGCAGGATGGAGAGTGCACCTAAGCAACAATAAAGGTGAGCTTTGTATTCAGATTAGAATCCACGTGCATACAGGACTCTGAGAAGGGGAGTGGGGAGGTCTTGAGACACAAGGAGCAGTGTACTGAACCCCTATTATAGTGACAGGTCTACTTTCTGCATCCCAACCCAGAGCGAGGAGAACCCATTACCTGGAATAGGAAAGGGCACAGGAGGGACTCATCGCTCCCGCAGAGTAACCAGGTGAGTGTGACAGGTTCTAGATTTTAAACTTTAGAGATTTGTATTCTAGGTGGTGGGTGCCACCTGTCAAGGCTACTAAGAGCAGCGATTAAACTGAAGGGCTCCAACTGCCATGGCAACACAGGCTCCATATAAACACACCAGACACCAACTGCCATGGCAACAGAGATCCCTTGCATACTAACTGACTGCCATGATTTTTCTCATGCCACCCACGCCTAAGCCTAACTTCCACCCCAAAGGTGGTCTTAAGATCACCTGAAGCTGTGGCAGATTTTGTGGCAGATAATACTGCTGTACCCACAGCACGGTTATGGAGAGAGTTTAATCTCTTTGCTTAGGACAAAAAAAACACTTCCACTGAGCACCTGACAGGCTTACTATTTGGCAGCAAATGTTGTCTTGTGTCTACCTCTAGAGTATCTATGAAACCATTTTTACTATGATTGTGTGTATAATGTCATCAATATCTTCCCTATACAGTTTTATCACTAAACCAATACATATTTACACTTGCAATACAGTGCTTTTTCTACTCATGAATAGAAAATGTTTAGAATGCTGTAACTCTTTGGTTTAGTATTTTTGTATTTCATTCCTATTTTAATTGAAGGCAGATTTCTCCATTAACAGCTGTTAAAAAATAGACAGTATAAATATAACAATTAAAATCCTAACATAATTTGAGCACAGTTATTAACATTCTGAACAAAATAGATTTAACATAATGGGGGTCATTCCGAGTTTGGAGGCAGCCATGGTGCTATTAGCACCATGGCTGCCTCCAAACTCGGGCATGGGTCCGGGTAGTCGGAATGGGGACTTACCGGGATATTCCGACCTATGCGGACCCGTTAAATCCTCATTTCGAAAACCATTCCCCATTCCCATTTGAACCCCCATGGGGCTCAATGGGAATGGGGAAGAAGCTAATAACGGGCCCGCAAATTGCGGGCCCGTTATTAGCTCCATGGTCCCTTAACGGGTCCCGCTAAGGGACCTCGGAATGCGGCAGTAAGGTGTTAACGGCACCGGCATCCTTACCGGCGCCGTTAACCCCCTACCGCCATACTCGGAATGACTCCCAATATCTGAACAAATCATCATATAAAAGTGTATTTATTTTATTTTTATTTATTGGTGCATTTAGTTAAATACAAAACCTTTCACGCTATAATAAAAAAATAATGTTTTACAAAAGGAAAGAAAAACATTGACATAATTAACAGTAATTATTAGTTCGAGTCAAAAATGTATTGTTAACCACTCCCAGTAGTAAAAATAGAAACTAAAATACAACATAACTTATTCATCATATCATAACTACAGATCCTAAAGAAAGCAGCAACCATTCCAGTCTATTTCGAAGTTTGGCTATGTTAAAAGTGGTTCATAGCAGGGTAGATTTATTTTGTGCTGTGGGAGTTAATGTCTCAATTTGCTGGCATGGATGTAGAGCAACGGCAGCCAAGTCCAAAGGCTTACACAAATGGAGATAAGACCAGAATTGATCTTAACATATATTGCTCAAATAATTAACAAATCTGGAATAAGCCGTTCTATAAGGAACTCGCACTGAGTTAATAAATGTCGAATAGATTCAATGCTGAAAGAGCAGAATCAACACATTCTAGTTACAACTGTGTTTTCCCCAAACTCCAGTTATCATCCGCGTTCTCAGAGCATCACATCTTAAGTGCATTATAAAGAGTCTAAGGCTTTGATTATGACAATTTGTAATTTTATAAAAAAAGTTGCTAGCTGTGTAATGCCTTGGAGGGGCGTGGCTAGCAGCCATGGAGTGAGGCTGCTTGCGAATGGAGCTCCTGCCTGATCCTACTGACAATTCGGCTAAAAGGCAGTAATACACCTTTGATTTGCACAAGCTCTGATGGCTCGACCTAGAAGAAGGAATGGTGAAAGAATATTGTGTGCCAGAACGATCTCAAATGAGCAAACGCTCTCCTAAAAGCCTTTCAAAACTGCGAACCTCCGGAGAACAAAGGAGCAAAATGGCGAACGTGGGCGTCTGATAGAACGTGATCACTGAGGCGTGGAAAGCTGTCCGAGACATCAGCGACGCCGTGGTAGGCATAGGATTGTGGATGCAGCCCCTGTGAAGCCAAAGCGTCGGCAGCAGTGTGGCCATGTGTGAATGGTATGCCCAGTTACTGAAGAAACTGTAGCACTGAATTCCTTTGCAACATTGTCACAACAGGAAGTAGAAACCGAGCGCTGCAAACGTTAGCTCGCGCTCAACAGTGCAACATGGATGAGAGCTCCCGGGGTGCCTCACATTGTCAGTGATTATCAGCCGAAATGGATTGGGATGCAAGGCAATTACTAGGAGGAGTGGCTGATGGAGAACGGCTGCCGGCTCTTGCCCTGGAGGGCACGCAAGGTGTTGCAATCTCGATAGGGGGGGTGCGAGGCATACCGCCGAAGACCTGCATAACAGACACCCGCTGCGTCTGAGCCAGGTTGTGCAAGGCCGCATACATGCAGGCGTGCGAGGACCACACCAAGATAAAGCGGACAAGTTATGACTGGGGAGAAGAGCTGCGGAAGAGTGCTCACAACCGAACTAAGCCACAGAGGGGGCTCATGCTAGAGGAGAGCTGGTGAGAAGCCCAGCACTAGCAGCAGAAGGCCTATCTGCCCAGGGATACCCCCCTGCACATACACAGAGGAGTCCAGGACCCACAAGTAGTGGGGACACGGTGGGTGCATAAACAGAAAACAACCACTGTGGAGGAGGGAAAGGTTGGTGTGCAGTTCTAGGTCCCAGGTAACACAATGAAGGCCATATCCACTGCATAGAGTTTTAGTTAGGAGTGAACCAGGAGTGGACAGACTCTGGGATGCGACGTGCTGGATACATGGCCACTCAGTGGAGGGCTCACAAGGGGACCATCTAAACAGAAGCACGACCCCGTGGGACGTCATGTTCTCCTCATAAGCAACCATCGCCAGGCACAACCCCATAGGAAGGGCCATAAGGGGAGGAATCTCCACCACAGGTGGCGAGACATTGAACCTAGGACTGGCTGAGAGGCCTACCTCTAGCTACTCACTTGACGGCTAGCTTGTCGGGGCATCACGATCAGGAGATTCATTACACAGATCTGGTGGGAACCCCAGGAGTCAACAAGTGTAGAAAAGTTGGGGCGGTATTGTGCGGCTTACAAAATGGATGCTGCCTGAGAGGCTCCGGTGACATAATCCTTTCCAAAATCCTCAGTTCCGCGGCCCCGTTCACCCTCAGGGGCCGGTATATATAAGTACGAAATAATGGAGCATCCTATGAAGTAATCGCCTGCCTTGACCGTGCATCCTGTGAGTAGAACGAGGCGCTACTCTGCGACAATGCCGGCCCAGCTCCTGAGAACAAGCTGGGGGAGGGGCCGACTCGCTGCACTCGTATACAGGCAGAGAATTGCGACAGTGACTCACGGCAGTGCTTTATGGGCCCCACGGTGGCCCTGACCCCTGGGCTGGGGAGAGAAATGAGGAACTGTCCTCCGGACCGGGCCCTGATGCACTGCCACTGCACCAAAGGGCCTGCAACAGCATCGAGAAGTGTGAGTGTTGGTGGAGCCTGGCCGAGGTCCCGACCGAAACAGCGCCGGCCGGCGTGTGATGTGCAGGACGCTCCACACTCCGGAGGGAGACATGATTGAATCAGACCAGACCGGGTGGGGAAACAGCGGAAACTGTGCGAATGAGCCGGGGGAACGAATAACTTATCAGTAAGCATTTGATGTGACTAACACACACCTCACCTCCCCCTGCCGGGAATCATAAGGCAGCATACAACCGCGGATGATTCTGAACGCCCATTCCTGGGGGGCAACCACTGAAGTCACCCTTTTATCCCCGGAAATATAACACAGCTGTGCGCATCTCCCTGACCCTGGTAAAGAAAACTGGCCAGATAACGCAGCACAACTCCCGTACCATAGGACTCACAGGGGAGCCCACCGGCATCTCACTACACTCTTGTCATCAGCTGCACCCTCTAAATTAGCTCAACTTGGCACCCAGCTAGGAAGGACATCTCACTGCAGGCCTAATACAAAGGGAGTATTGCCTCCAGGATGTGTAACGGGAGATAAGTCTCTGCAAATCCCAGATGGCCCAAAGCACAAAATGAGATATATAGTGGGGCATGAGGAGACCCACTCAACACATCCAAGAAGTGCACCTGAGCGAACCTAACTAGTCCCCCTAGGTTATAAATCACGACAAGGAGGAGACAACGGGCACCGGAACAAGCAAAAGGCAGATAACATCAGATCTGCCCCCCCCCACACCCCTCTAAATCACTCAAACAGACTTGTGAACTTTGCCATAGGCAAAGGGGAGCAGGAAAGCAGATCTGGTGAGAGATCCTCCACCCATGCAAGAGGACCGAAGTTAGGTCGGTGCCACAGCCCGACTGGCAGTTATAGATCCGAAAAACTCCCCCCTTGAACTGCAACACAGTCACCTCAGACTTGATCACTGAAGAAGAGGGCAAATACCTAGAAGACCAGAAGTGTAGGGAACAGCACTGGAAGCCCGGCACACCCCAGACAACCAAACTTAACAACCGCGCTCAAACCAGGAGATCCTCCTCCCTGCTTAATCAACAGATCACAGTCTAGCAACCCCCAGGGTAGGGAGAAGGTCCATACAGCTGAGCCCCAACGTAGAGGTAATGAGATAAAGCGCCACTAATCAAAAACATCATCGCTGGCAGAATAATTGCGCTGCAAAGGGAGGTTCCTAACTGACACCCATACGAGCGCTAGAGCAGGCATAAACAACCAGGAAGGAAGGCCGAGCCCGGAAAGCAACCCACCAGTACCAAAAGTGAAAACAGGAGGACAAAGACCCCATAACCTGGTCCTATAAAGATAGCCCACCGCTGTGTACAGCTGCAGCACAGAGAGATTTGTAACAGACTGCGATAACCTCGGGACGGACCAACCCGTGGACAGCTCTACCATGGTCAATCCTAAATAACAGGACCAGATGGACCAATACGCACAAACGGATCAGACTCCACCAACCCCGTCCCAAGAACAGAGCTAAACACCGTCCCTGATAGACATTGCAGCCCTGAATCAGACTGTTGGCCCTGAAAAGCAGCACTGATAATCTAGAGGCATAAATAGATGCCCTGACATGTAAGGTGGACATCTCAACCATACAAATTGACAAGCTATGCGGGCGCATGTCAGAAGCCGAAAAACGGATAGGGGACAGCAAGGATAAAGTGGCCACCCTGCAATGAGAAATGGCAGATCTACAACAATCGGTTAAAAAAGTAATGGCCAAAAATCAAGACGTGGAGGGGCGGTCCAGACAGAATAGTATCCGTATGCTAGGCGTGCCGGAGTCAACTCCGATCGACAATATGGAAAAGTTAATTGAGACTCTACTAGTGGATGTACTGAGCAACCCACCCGCTCACCTCCATGTTCATGGTGGAGCGGGCACACTGATCGCTAGCCACCAAACCCCCCCTGGTGCGCCTGAACGCCCGATCATAGCCAAGATCTTCGGGCTACAGGGACATGGACATCATCCTCCGATCTGCCAGAGAGATGGGGAACTGCGTTGGGGATCCTTTACGATTGGAATGTTCCCGGACTTCAGCCTGTCCGTCCAAGAGCAGCGCAAAACTTTCCAGGCTGTCAAGAACGCCCAGCGAAAAAATGTTATACAATACGCAATGCTATACCCGGCCAAACCAAGAGTACTATACAATGGGACGACAACCTTTTTCACCTCGCCGGAATCTGCAGAACGCTTTGCAATGAACCTCCCCGACCCGGGGGGCTCACTGAGTCACTCGCCTCGTCAACCCTAAAATATGGAAACAAAATATGCTACATGGCCCGACTCAGGTACGACATAGGCTCCAGGGGCAATGGAGCGACGCATAGCGGCTGCAGCCACTCAGAGCAAACTAGCCGCCCTTAGCGCTCCATTACCCGCAGCCACTGTGGTTTTTGTTATGTAACGTTAATGTGGGATGTTGGGGACAAGGGGATGGGATGGGGGCCGGTAGGTTTTTGTTTCTGGTGTAGGAAGGTATGGGAGGGGGGGCCTCGACATTGGTTGTTCTACCCAATGTCAACAGTTATAGGAGTTAAGAGAAGGGGATTGATAGCTCACATATGGTATAAAAGTCAAACTCACATGGATAAAAATGATTTTTCATTACATGAACACATACTCTAAACACCAGCAATGTCCAGTGTGACACAGCCAGTAATATGGGTAAACCTACGGTAGGGGAGAAGCCGGGTTGAACACTAGCGATATTGGCTTGGAATGTAAGGGGAATCACTAACCAGAAGAAATCCTGTTTAATTGCAAATTATTGCAGAAACCACAGGGCAAACACACTATGCCCCAGACTAGCGGGGTGGCGCATCCATAGATACGACTCATCCTATACCACGCACTACAGGTGAGTGGCTATTTACATACACAGAAGCCTGCAATATAAACTGCATGAGCAGATTAAAGATGAGGAGGGCCGGTACATAATACTAGCGGGGGAACTACACGGCACGAAATTCCTACTCATAAACATATACGCTTCGAACATGGACTCTCCAGAGTTTTTTCATCAATGCGCCAAGCACATCCATAAATTCCCCGGCTATGAAATAATATGGGTAGGCGACTTTAACTTGGCCCTCACATTGGAACTAGACAGGTCCACGACGTCACAACAGACTCTCCCCCAAGCTATCAAAGCACGGACATCTATTGCCAGCTATCATGATCTATATGAAGTATGGCGCGGTGTACACCCGGTTGAGCGAGAGTATACATTCTTCTCCGGGGTCCATTACAGCTCATCTAGGATTGATTACATCAAGGCCACCACTCCCATTGTCAGGAAGGTATCAGAGGCTATTAGTCTTTCAAGGACCCTATCCGACCACTCGCCCGTGCTGATCCACATTACAGATCTCACAAGACCCCCCCGGACAACTTCGGTGGCGGTTTAGAGCTATACCCCTTGAGGTCGTAACTTTCCGGGCAGAAATAAGTCAAGACATACAGACCTACTTCCAAGCCAACCAAGGAGCGATACCCGACCTGGGCACGATATGGGAAGCTTTTAAAGTCTATATAAGAGGGTGTTGTATCTCAAAGGAAATTAGGCTGCTAAAAGAATTGCACAGGTCCATTCAGCTGCAGGCAGACACCATCTGGGAACTGGAGAATAACCAGGGTACCCTGGACACGCCTGAACTGCGCCGTGACCTAAAGGCACATAGAGAAGAACTTCTTCAGTTGGCAACCAGGGAGGAGAGGTTCCTGGGTGACCCAATAATGGCAGCTAGGTATGGGGAGGCTGACCGTCCTAGCTAAACTCTGGCCTGGGCCATTAAGCGAGAACATCAAACCAAATCCATAATGGAGGTTGAGGATCAGAATGGGGGTATCATTAAAGACCTGGAAGGGATTAATAACACATTCCGGGAATACTACAACCGGTTATACACGTTGCAACCCAGCGCAGGCTCAACGTGTTGACACAATATCTACATGAGATTGCCCTGGGCTGGCTAGATCAAGAACAAGGGGATCATTAAATGACCCGATAACGGAAGAAGAGATTTGCAAAGCAATACTGTCCCTTACCAATGGCAAAGCCACTGGGCTAGATGGACTTACAGCAGAGTTCTATAAAAACAAATGTGGACCTGCTGATCCCCTACCTCATGGGTATGTAAGAAAACGCAATGTCAAGAGGCACCCTTCCAGAATCCACTAGATCAGCATTAGTGACGGTACTCCTAAAACCTGGAAAGAGCCCCTGACAGTTGTCATTATACAGACAATTGTCATTAATCAATACAGACAATAAAATATTGGACAAGATCCGGAAGAATGTACACCCCCACACATGCCAACACTAATCCTACCAAACCAAGCTGGAGTCATCCCCGGCCAGTCCACCCAGAACAACCTGAGACGCCTATTTACTGTAATGCATAACGTGGACCCGGAAGTACCAATGGCGATCGTGGCCCTTGACGCAGAGAAGGCATTCTACTCCGTCATGTGGCCTTTTCTCTTCGAGGTCCTTCGACGCTCTGGATTTGGTCTCACATAAATTAGTTGGGTCAGATTGTTGTACACGGGCCAGGGCGGCAATATGCACGAATAGTGCGATCTCGGAATACATCTACCACACGCGGGGCACACGCCAGAGCTGTCCCTTTTCTCCAATCCTATTTGCCCTTGCAATGGGGCCCCTGCCCTGTCATATCCAGGAATTACACGCACATCGAGGGATCCGAGTACACTCACACCTCACCACTATCTCACTATACGCAGACGATATCCGTCTTTATGTGAAACACCCCAAGCAGAACCTTATCCACATAACTCAAGAGGTTATCAGATTCAGGGAACTATCGGGAACCAGAATTAACTGGAATAAATCTGAGGTCATCCTCCTGAGCACCGGGGTTCAGCAGGCAGACGTGGGCGACGACTTCCACTGGTGCCCCCAAGGGATACGCTACCTGGGCATTATTGTCTCCACAAGGGTGGGCGACCTATACAAGGACAACTATGTAAAAGTGCTCAACGCAATAGAACAGAAGGTGGAATCCTGGATCCTAATCCCCATTTACCATGCCGCATAGCCCTAGCCAAAATGGTTATACTACCTAAACTACATCTTTAACAACGTGCCGATTTGGCCCCCCACTCACTACTGGACCCGCGTTAGGAGTCTCATGATCCGTCTGCTGTGCGCTGGTGGCCAAGCCAGAATAGCTTACGATACCCTCACAGGTCCTTATGAACAAGGTGGCCTAGAATACCCCGACCTGCACCTATACTACCTGGCAGCCCAAATACAATACATAGCAGGCTGGAACCCCCCCCCCCCCCTGGGCCCGACTCCCTGTAATCCCTGCTGGCAAAGGCAGTCACTAGCCCAAATGACCTGATGGGAATGGTTTGGGGCAACAGAGAGGCGATGCCACGATGCGAGATCCAACCAATAGCTGTGACATGCAGAGCCTGGGAGCTGGTGAGCCAACTACTGGGGTCTGAACCCTATTACCTTCCATAGCTACCGTTATATAAGATAATTGCAATCCCACTCACACATGAAAGATCTTTCCAGGCACTTTTCCAGACACTGGAGTGCAGACCCTAGGAGACCTGGTACAGTGCGATCAATTTGTTACATGGGAAGAACTACAAACGAAGGGGGACCATAACGACATGATGCTGCTCTTATATTACAGACTCGGAAATAGTGAAGACCAAATGGCCCGACTTTCCACGGGCCCACATCCCCCACCCCACCCCACCCAAAAATATGTGATTAAGCCATAATCCACCGGAATAGTTGTCACAACCATCCATAGGCTGATCAGGAGTGGGAAGAAGGGGAAAGGACAGCTATATAAAAATGCATGGGAGAAAGCTTTGGGCGCGCCCCTGAGCGAGGAACAATGCAAAACTGGTAGTCTTTAAACCTGTAATCTGTCTCTAAACTGCCAATTTAGATTGATTTACTATAAATTCATACACCAAGGATACTACTGCCCCCAAGCTGTGTAGGTTCTTCCCGGAGAGATCCCCAGCATGCAAAAGATGTGGTACTGAACCAGCAGACTTTTACCATGTAGCTTGGACTTGCCTGCTCATTAGGATCTTCTGGGAGAAGGTCGAAGGTGCAATGACCGATATGCTGCCCTGACACAAGTCTACTCACCGGAACTCTGGCTCATAGCCCCGATTGTAGGAGGGTCCAGCACCGAAACAAACCTGTTGGGAATGGCCACAGTGACAGCCAGATACCTGGTGGCAAGGACATGGGGGAAAAGCAACCCTCCTACGTTTACGAGATGGTTGGAAACTATTTAATTTAAAACCATTTTTATTCATTCCAACGTGAAAACCATACAGTGTAACAGCAGTTATACATTCAAATTCTCATGTACAGTTCCATGTTGTTTCTCCCGTCCCACTGAGTATCCGCCCCACCCTATCCCGAGCCTACCCCACATTACCTTCATCCACCACCATTTCTGAGAGCGCCCCTCCTTCCATTCCCCCCGAAGAACCTCCATCCTCCATGCATGCCTGATCAGGCCCAGACAGTGTAGCTACTAATTGCCTGCAGGCTTCCAGAGTCTCTGCTTCTTCTTCTCCCCCTCATTTCTTTTATTTTTATTTTTTTATTTTTTTTATGTTATTGTTTGGCTGTAAACAACAACCTTTCAATAAATACAATTTACAGTTCAATTTATCAATACATTTTTTTTTTAAATCATCTCTACAAAAAAAACAAGGTGTATACAGTCCTCCAGGTGCGTTCACTTACTGAAATTTGTTCAAAATTACTTTTAAAACAATTCATTTAAAAAGCCAGTTGTTGCTAATCTAATTGACATTCGTTTTGCACCAAAAATCAGCAGCCATAATTCCTCGATATCAGTTATCGTCTGATCTTTAAAACAGTGTAAAAAGTATTTACGGCGTGCAACATACAGTACTGGACAATAAACAATGACATGTTTCAGGGTTTCTTTAATATTGCAATCTTTACAGAACCGGCAGATATTTTCACTAACATCTATTAATTTCCGACCTGGCTAATATATCTTTGGTATGCCAGAGATTGAGACGGAATCGAATGTAGTCGTCACTACATTTTGGAGATGGATATTTTAGAATATATGATTCAGTAACTCTAAACCTCTTATGGCCAAATTGAGCTGAATTCCAGTCTCTAAAATGGGAACATTTTTCAAGAGTATATATCCGGTCTCTTCAATACAGTTTGATTTTGGCCTGTGTTGGATTATGGATTAGGGTGTCTAAACAAATATCTGCGTCAGTAAGAATATATAAAGCTTTGTTTAGCCAATGCTTAGGGTATTGATGTTCAGAGTATATTAAGTATTGGCCTAAAATACAAGAAATATCCATGTATTGCAATGACAATATACACTTTCTAAAAAAGGCTATCAATTTCCATGCAACAGCACTAAATAAAGACAATAGTCCTAATTCGAATCGAAGCATTGAAATAGGTACACAGGTAGGAAGATTAAAAAGTGCGCGCCAATATTTGCCTTCCATACGGTCCCAGAATGTCCGGGGCAACATCGGCGCAGCTTCTGAGCCATACGTGATAATAGGTTTGACTTTCATAGAATAAAATGATAATAAATGATTACACGTGAATTTTCCAAACTTATATAATATAACCTTGGATTGAGAAATCAGGGCCTGTAGTTTCGATTCAAGGTCCATTTGGTATACATTATCATTATCATTCAGGCTAATCATAATACCTAAATATCTATATGATGGTGTAATAAGGATTTGATCACTTTTAATAGACCACTTAAATTGGGAATATTTAGTGGTTTTACGATTTTGACACACCATAATTTGCGTTTTAGTTAAATTAATGGTCATAGCATTTTCCAAAGTGTACTCAGATAACCCATTAATCAGTCGTTGCAATCCAGCCGGGGTTTTTGAGAGCAGAATAAGATCATCTGCATAGAGAATCCAAGGTATCTGATCCTGGCCTAGTTTAGGGGCATCAGAATTAATGTTCTTGAATTTTTCACCCATGTCCAGAATAAATAAGTTAAATATTGTGGCCGCCAGGATACACCCTTGCATCAACCCTCGGTATGTTAAGAGAGGGGAGGTTAGCATCCCATCGAGGGTTAGGCGAACATAAACTGACGTATTTTCATGAAAAATAGCAATACGTTTGACCAGTGAATAAGGGCAGCCCATTAGCAACAATTTATGCAGCATTAAGTTGCAATCTATAGAATCAAATGCCTCTTTGATGTCTACAAAAGCAATGGAAAGAGATTGCTTTTGCTGGCAGCAGCGGGCCTTGATTGAGGTCAGAGTGACGATATTTATAGCCGTTCCCTTACCGGCAACAAATCCCATTTGAAACCTATCTCGCATGGTTGATGAATTAATCCATTGGTAAAGATCTCTTAAAATTAGGGAAGCAAAGATTTTCCCCGGGACATCCAGTAGGGCGATAGGCCTATAATTGGTAGGATCGTGTCTATGGCCCTTTTTTATAAATGGGTACAATCAATGAAGTGCACCATGAACTTGGTATCTTTTGAGTAATTAGAACTATCGAGAATATTTCAAACAGGATTGGTGCCCATAGATCTGGAAACTCCTTCAGCATAACATTGGAAAGCCCATCCGGGCCCGGGGCTCGCGACCTACTGGCCTTATGAATATAAAAGAATATCGTCAATTGTGAAGGCTATTGAGAAAGGGCCCTCTAGTTTTACAGGAGGTATACAGTGATCAGAAGAGAATGATGCATAAAGTCGGGAAAAATGAGATTGCCATACTGACGGAGCAACATCATTAATCTGTATCTGACACTGAGAAGTTTTATATGTTTCCGTTATTAAGGACCAACATCCTGCAGAGTTTTTTGTTAAAACTTTGGCCAGCATAGCTTCACCATCTTTTTGAAATAAGGTAGATCGGTATGTTCTTCTCCAATTCCTAAATTGGGTCTTAATAGCTTTAAGAGCCGTCCAACGCTGGTCGACTGGTAAAGACTGTGCCAATTACTTTCTTTTACGGAATAGTGTTTTCCCGTTCTGCATATTTAGGTCATAAGAGTGAGATGCGACAGAAGAACTTATTCGCTTTGTTGATCCAGCAAACTGATACATTAGTTTTGTGTAATCATAATCGCAGCTCACGGCATTTCTCACACTCGTACAGGTGGCTTTGAGACGATCCGTGAAATGCAATAGCTTAGATCTAGACCACCGTAACCGGTTTCGAGCACAATTTACCTGGATCGTGCCTTCCATAATCATAGGCATCGAAGGGGAAATAATCTCATGACTACTAGTACTAGATGTCCAATTGAGATTCAGCATGTTGTGATCGCTGTCCGAGGTTACCGAAACCTGAAACCCCTTCAAGAGATGGAATAGTGACCGACTAACATAGATAAAATCGACGATAGCCATAGAGTTACCCCTCTTCCAAGTCGGGTGAGGGGGACAATCCGCAGGAAAGGAGCCATTCACCATAAGCATGTCTTTTGATTGAATAAACATATTCCAACATCGCAAGCGTTCATCGGAGGATACTTTGAATTTATTTAAACAATGCAAGTTCAAATCCCCTGCTAAAATTATCTGACACTGCTTTGGATGTTGATATATTTTCTCCCATAAGTACTCTAAAGTTCTCAGAAATGAGTTAGTTGAAAAAGCTGCAGGGTTCAAATATGTAATAATTATAAAATAATGAGTTTCAGCGATAGTCAATTGAACAAGTTGAATATATGGAGTCGGGGCTTCATATGTGATAATTGACATAGCCAGGGATGTTTTCAACAGCAACAACAATCCAGACATAGGGCGACCCTTAGTAGCAGAAATTGCAGGATTTAGGATGGAGTGATAGCCATCCCAGGGCGGACAATGGGATAGCCATGTTTCCTGAAGTAGGATAATATCATAATCGCTTAATTCGGTAGCTGCAGCAGAAAAAAGATATCTAAAACCTCTAGTGTTCCAACTCAATAACGAAAGCTGTTTATTGGTTGAAGATTTATGCTTGTGAAGTAGGACACCGACATTTGCACTGCTGTTTACTTTGTAAACCACTAGGGTCCAAATTAAGAGAGTCGTTTACTAATAGCTGCTCAACCTTACACCGGTCAGACTTAGAAATGACTCTTAGATGGTCGGTCGAGAGTTCGAATCCCATATCCCATAGCACTGGACGGGCAGCCCATAGAGTATTTAAAACTACTCTGGAGCATAGCCAGAGCCGTGCTATGGAGAGATCATGACTAAATGGGAATTCAAGTTGCTCCATGTCACCCGAATTAATATCCTCCAGAGCATAAATGTCACCAAAGATGGCCAGTACACTAGAGCGATTCAAATCGTAAGAAGGGAACGGTGAAGGTCTACATTTGATGAGTAAAGAGTGGAGGTTATTCTTTACATCAATTTTTTTTTGCACAATTAGCTTACTATTGGTATTAATAGCAGGCGCAGGTGGAGGGCCCGCCCTTTCCAAAGAAGAGGACAACATTTGACTTTGGATGGGAGTAGCAGTAGGTAAAGGCAGTCTCAATAGACCCTCCTCACCTAGAGCCTCACATCTGCCTGGAATAGGATGGTATTTTACCATATATTGTTCAATGGTTGAGGTTATAATGTAGTCTAAGGCAGGGGAGCAGATGTAAGGCTGCAATGATCCATTTTATTAGTGGCCACCAAGGAAGAGGGGGGTAACGTCTGAAGTACAACCTTTGAGGTAGGAAACTGCTGTGGTTGAGGCAGCCTAACTTCTTGCGGCATTGTAAGGCAGCCATCTTTCAGATTATGATCATCAGAGATGTTGGTTTCTAATAGTGGAAGACTAGAGATTTTAGCATTCAGATAGAGATCTATCTCTTTGCGCAACTCGGCACGCTTCAATCGCAAGCCAGCAATCGCTAAATCATTTATTTTTGGAATATTGGGTTGGTTTTGTGGGCTATCCAAAACCACAGGCTTCTTCTCGATCAGAGCTACAATATCATCCAAGGGAGAATGATTCACCGGATTTCTCACAGTGAACGACTCCTTTGACTTTCTTTCGGCGGTGAGTTTAGCATATTTATTCTGTACTACTTTAGCTGCGATAGTAATTTTATTTTTAGCGGGTAACTTCAACCCCTTAAAAAATGACTTTGCGATAGATGAAGGGATCTGTTGTTTAGACCGATTTTTAGGTTTTTTTTCTCATAGGGTTCGTATTAGTCGACATAAATTGTTTGGACTGTGAAGTACCCGCAAAAATTGTAAATAGTTCCTTGGGTGACTGAAGACCAGTCGCCGTCACATTAGGAGGTAAAGAGCTAGGTAACGGGCACTCAGGCGCATGACTCTGAGCAGACGAGCAAACTTCTTGTATTATTTGCGGGAAGAAAGGGAGAACAGTCGAAGAGGCGGCGGCCAGATTAGCTGCAGTTAATTTGGGTTTGTCAAATGGGGAACGGGAAGTATCCTTAGTTGCTTTCTGCTGCAATAAATTAGCTAGAGGTAACTGTTGTTTTTCAGGTAAGGCAGAGGTAATTTCCTTAGTTGATTTCCGCTGTTGCAGGATCAACTGCGATTGCCATCTGGTTACTTTTATAAGTTGTTTATCTTGCATTTGAAGTTTTTCATTTAGAGTTTCAAATAATTTAAATAACGAAGATATGGCCAAATTCATCGCGTGTAAGGTAGTTTCAACCAATATCGCAGAAGAAAGTGACACAGCAGATGGAAGTGGCGGGGAAGGGGAGGGAATAGAGGACTGAGTGGCAGCATTCGGGATAGTTAGGGGCCGTCGAGGTGTAGGGGCTGTGTAAGAGGAAACTGACATATGTTTTAGAATTAGAATGAAGTTCAATTATGGCCTGAGGGACCACATCGGCCAATGCTGCGGATGTGGGATTAGAGGATATGGCTGGCATAGATGAGATACATGGAGCAGATAGGGTTACAGGGCGTTTTAAACTTGGTATAATAGGGGGGTTGCTCAAAGGGACCATGTTATACACTTGAGGCAGCATTGAAATGAATTGCGTTGAGGCTTGGTTGTTAATAACACATGGTAATTTTTTCGAACTAATAATGGGAGCCAACAGGGGAGCCGGTAACTCAGGGCCCGCTTTAGGCTGTAAAGGTATCTCACTACCTTTCAGCATTGTTACATCAGAGATAAAGCACACAGAATTATGAGAAGCTAAAGCTGTATGTTTGTCAGTAATAGGATAATTGGAAGAAAGAACATTATTAAATACCTTCGTATCTTTACTCATGGTGGAAAGCATCTGTTGAATATCACGAGAGACTACTGTGGATTTAGTTCTATCAATTTTTGGGACTCTTGAACATGAGGTGGCACGCGGTCGCAGCGTGCTTCCCATTTGCTTTCTTTTCTGATTAACAGGAGGAGGGGAGGGCAGAACAGGCTCCAGCTTGTTTGACCTCAAAAAATACGAGCGACGGCGCATTTAAGGCACAGCCAATAAACAGTTATTTTAAAATCGCAGTTATAATATTATAATATTATAAAAATCAGCTACCGTCTAAAAAGATTAAGAGACCCTGCCTACTGCACGACTGCACAGCAAACAGCCAACAGTCACTTAGGAATCACTTGTGAAGCGCGCGCTGAAGCGCGTACATGAGGTAGTTGTAGGAACGCTGGGAAAATGGGCGGATGCAGGAGGAGCCAATACACTCTGCAAACAAAAGCAATAGATTAGCCGTACACGGCGTAGAAAAGTTCAAAAGTTCATTCGAAACATTGAGGAAAGTTCATCACAGGCGCAGGGGGCGGGGCATACCATTCGTTCCAAGGCACGTCACACGGTCGCAGTCGCTGAAGCGAAGACCAAAAAGCCAAGGAAGCCGGCAGCACAACAGCCCACAACAGCCAACCGTCACTTAGGAATCACTTGTGAAGCGCGCGCTGAAGCGCGTACACGAGGTAGTTGTAGGAACGCTGGGAAAATGGGCGGGTGCAGGAGGAGCCAATACACTCTTGCTGGGAGCTCAACACTGGCTGGCTCTGAGGAAGTAGAAGCGCAGCAGGTAGTAAGGTAGATGCGGTCCTAATATGGACTTCAGGCAGTGTCAAGGCAAACGCCTGGTGCAGGAGGAGGGCCCTGGGAGGGCAGAATTCCTCAGGATCAACCAAATAAAGGTAAATCAATCATAAAGGCAGGATGAGGCTCCCTTTGTGTCCTTGAGCCAGTTCTGCCTCGTCCGTATTTCAGGCACTGCCCTGTGAGGAATATTTGTTCAGTGTTGTATGTTTTGTCTCAATCTTGGATGGATTTACTGCTCTAGTGCCCGTATGCCTCCGGGCCTTTCTTTTTGGGTTGCTTGTTATAAATCGGGGAACCGCAGGACTGAGATGCAGTCCAACGGTGAGGAGACGGGTGTGAGGGGCCTCAGTCCAGCTTCTGTCCGTGGATGCATGGCCGGGCGGAAGAATGCCAGAGGAGCAGGGACCAACCCGCAGGGTAGCCGGAGGACTGAGCTGCAGTCTGATAGTAAGGAGTGCAAGTGGGAGGGACCTCAAGCCAGCTCTCGTCCGTGGATGCCTGTCTAGATCGAGGAATGCAGGGGTATTGGAGGTCAACCTGCAGGGCCCCCTCATTTAATTGCTTGGCTCCACACCACAGTTTCCGCATCTGCCCACTTCCAAAGATCGTGCCACCAGACTTCTACTTTCGGTCTATTACTTGCTTTCCAGCTCATAGCTATTCTGCGCTTAGCTAGTATATACACCAGATCTTTGAGTTTACTTACAAGTTTCCGGGTACACGGTCTGGGGAACCCCCTACCATGCACGCCCACAGAGATTTCACATCCAGACTTATCTCTTTCTCCGCCAAGTGGTGGGCTACCTCTCCCCAGAATCTGCTTATTTCAGGGCATGCCCAGAACATATGTACCAGTCCCGCATTCACCTCCCCACATTTAGGACATGCCTGTGTACTTGCATCCTTAAACTTAGCTATCTTCTTAGGAGTCATAAACGCTCTATGGGTAACATATAACTGGATCTGTGGTATCCCTGTACCCTCATCCACAGCCCGTCACTCATTGATTCCCCGGCTTCCTCCTCCCAATCTCGCCACAGTTGAATCACCTCCTTCCCCACCTTTGACATCAGCAGTTCATATATTCATGAGACCTCATGACCTCCGTCCGACATGTCATAAAATGTTTCTATAGCCGTATCAGGCTGTCTAGCTGGCACTGTCTCCGACCACGTATCTTTTATCTTCTGCACCAGCCTGGTATAAGTAATGTATTGTCCCCGGTGTAAACCAGTATCTTCCACCAATGTGTCAAATTCCACCACCTTCTGGTCCTGCCATACATCCCCAAGAGTTGCTATACCAACTGGTTCCCAATGCCTTCTGACTGTTTTCCTTATTTGCTTATCCACCCCATTCAGCGCCACTAGCGGCATCTGTGGGGAACACAGGGATGGGTTCCCCATGACATGGCAGACCCTCAGCCACATTTTCCAGCCCAAATATAACATTCTCATCCCTTCGCCTCGCTGCGATATTGTCAACCATATCCATTAATTCAGAAAGAACGGAGCACACTCAGACTTCAACAATCTGGACTCCGGCGTGGAGTCCTCCGATAACCATCTCACCACGTATTGTAGCTAGCTAGCCAAATAGTACATTTCAAAGTTGGGTAATCTAATGCCCCCCCTGTTCGTATGCGTTATGTAGTTTCCATAATGCTACTCTACGCCTGGATTTGTGCCATATGAACCCCCTCCATATACTCTGGATTTTACAAAAGAATCGCTTGGGTATCATGAAAAGGTATGTGTACAAAAAAGTGCAGTAGCCTAGGCAGTACCACCATCTTTAACATTGCTACCCTCCCCATCATGGTCAAAGGGAGCTTGGCCCAGAACCTCATGCTATTTTCGATATTAGCCACCGCCTTCTCCGTATTTTGTCTGTATTCGACCTCAACACTGTGGTGAACATCTATCCCCAAGTATAAGTCTCGGTCTCCCATTGTATTTGTAATACCGGCAGTTTGCCTAGTGGTATCCCTTTATATCTACCAAGGCGAAATATGCTCGATTTTTGGGGTTCACTGTTATGCCAGACAACACCGCATATCGTTCCATAACTTCCAAAATATATTGTAGGTTCTCTTCAGGGTATCTCAGGTACAGCAACATATCATCAGCATACATTGATATCAAATGTCGCCCTGCTTTTGTGTCAATTCCCACCTCTCCATATGCCTGCCTCAAATATATCGCCAGGGGTTCAAGTGCTAGGATAAAAAGCATGAGGGACCACGAGCATCCTTGTCTAGTACCCCTGCTGAGTTGCCATCGCTCTGAGATGGTTGCCCCCGTCTTGACTCGAGCCAATGGTTTACTGTACAGCAGTTGGACCCACTCCAGTATGTGGGCTCAACCCCATATTCCTTATAGGCTGCCATCAACCAAGGCTATTTGACGAAGTCGAAGGCCTTCACTGCATGTAATGAAATTATTGCAACCTCCTGGGTGTCCCCTTCTGAATGTTCTATATCGTGATGGAGCCTTCTAAGATTGTCGGATATACTTCTGCGCGGAACATACCCAGTCTGGTCAGGGTCTATGAGTCTACTGATAACCAATCCCAGCCTATTTGCTAGCACTGACGTAAGTATCTTACTGTCTTGATTGAGCATGGCTAGTGGTCTATATGACCCACAATCTGTGCTCGGTTTGTTAGGTTTAAGGAGCGGAATGATAATTGCCTCCCTAAGGGACTCCGGTAGCATGCCTTTGTCCAATGCTTCATTTAACATTACTAACATTGGGGGAAGCAAATCTGCCTTATATGTTTTGTAGAACTCAATAGGGAGTCCATCCGCCCCCGGGGCTTTACTAGTGGGAAGTAGCTTAATCAATTCTTCTAATTCTTCTAGCGTAATCAGAGCTTCTAAGCGTTCTTTCTCCGCTGCCTCTAGTTTGGGAAGGTTAAATACTGTCAGAGTTTCCATAACATCGATCTCCTCTCCCTCAGTTACGTCCATATACAATCGCTGGTAGTACTCTAAAAAGCATGTGTTCACATCTTCCTGGGTATCTAGTGTCTGTCCATCGCTCCCCTCCACTGCTCTAATTGCCTGCCTGGGGGTCTCACTCTTATATAACAAGGCTAACAATCTGCCTGGCTTGTCACCCTCTGCATGCTGCCTTTCTACATATTGTTTGTAGTTCAGGTAGCATAATCTATCCCAGTTATTCCTGCATTATTGTTGTAGTTGTCGTATGGTCCCGCTCGCCTACCCTCCCGCATTAATGTCTCCAATCTTGTTTCTGCCTCGTGTAACTCTTGTGTTGTTCCACCTTGTAGACCCTTGGATTTAGATATTGACATCCCCCTCACTACCACCTTAAATGCCTCCCATAATGTGCCAGCTGAATCCACACTCCCGGTATTATGTTCAAAATATTCTCTTATTTCCTTTCTCAGGTTCTCCCTGAACACTGTGTCTTTCAGAGCTTCGGCCCCAAGTCTCCACGTTGGGATTCACGGTCTCGGGGCCGAGTACTGCCATGTTACAAGCAATGGCGCGTGGTCTGACAGGACCACCGCTTTGTATTCTGACTTCACTAGTTCTCCCATCATCTCCGGTGCGGCAAATACATAATCCAACTGTGTGTGCAGATTTTGTGGGGCAGAGTGGTGCGAGTATTCCCTGTTCTGTTGGTGGTGTATTCTCCATATCGATAATCACTCAATAGGGTCCTCAAAGCCTTAGCTACTGGGCGGCCCTCTCAATCTTCTCATCTGATCTATCTAGCTTGAGATCCAGTGTGCAGTTAAAGTCCCCTCCCCATATGACCTCCCCTCCGATATACGGGCTGATCCTACCATATAGATATTTAAAATAGCTAGCAGCATCTTGGATCGGGGCATACGTGTTGATAATACTCAGCTCTCTATTTTCCACTAACCGTCTTATTAACACCATTCTCCCGTTGGGCTCTATAGTGGACTGTATTAGCTTAAAGGGGACATGTGGTGCTACCCACGTGATAACCCCTCTAGCGTATGCTGAATAAGTTGCACTTATGGTGGTCCCCTTCCATTTCCTCCTCACTACCTCCTGTCTATCTTTAGTCAAGTGAGTTACTTGCAACAAGGCAATGTCAATTTTCTGTCTTTTCAGATACATCATGGGCCTTATTCCGACTTTGGAGGTAACCACGCCGCTATTTGCGGCATGGCTGCCTCCAAAATCGTTCCGACTCCGGCCTGGTGAATGGAGTAATTACCGGTCCATTCCGAGGTCGCAGGGACCGGTAATTCCGCATTCACCAGGGCCATTCCCCATTCCCATTTGAGCCCCCATAGGGGGAAGGCGGCAATAACGGTACCGTAAATTACGGTACCGTTATTGACCCCGGTGTCAATTTGCGGGTCCCGTCCTTAACTCTTGCTAACATCAGTCGTTAAGGAAGGAGCCGCAAAGGGAACTCGTAGTAGGGCACAAAGGGATTACCGGCACCGGTGTCATTACCGGTGCCCGGTATCCCTTTGCGCCCTACTTGTAATGACCCCCCATTAATTTAATCCGCTTCAAATAGTTATTGAGCCCCCTCACATTCCAGGTCACTATCTAAAGTTCTCCCATTTTAGCCATACCCCACTACTTCTATCCCCCCTCTCATCTCTTCCCCCACCCTCCTCCTCTTACTCTTTGGCTTGTGTTTGTAGGCTCGCTCCTTCTTAACTCCCCGAACTACCACCCCTCACTCCCCATCACATACCCCAACTTCCCCTCCTCCCCCCACCCTAGCCCTCCCAAACTGTCGCCCAGATCCATCCCTGGATCTCAGGCTACCCTGCATCTAGTCCCTTTCACAGCCACTGCCGCTACTCAGAACTCCGTAGGGGGATACTGTTCTACTAGTATCCCTACTAAACTAACTACTAGGGTGAGAACGCTTCCCCTCCATGTCGCCTGCGCTAATGCCACAGTTTACTGTCCCCACATATATCTCAAGTGCTTCTGGCCACTTGCCACTCAAACAACCCATGTTGTATCCTATATTCTAGCCCAGAGGTTCATATCAAATTATGTGTGGATAATACCACCGTCGCTTAGTGCAAGTCTGTGTCAAGGAGACCACGTGTCACTTATCCAACCAGCCCCCTTTAGTCCACCTGTGCTTTTCATACCCCACTCACAGCATAGCTATATCAGAATAGACATAGGTTCACTTATCCCCACTGCCTTTCCGACTGGTCATCCACTTCCGCCGGGCAATTCTGCATGTCCATCCATCTCATCGCCTCATCTGGCAACTCGAAGAAAATTGCCTTATCTTTATGCAACACTTGCAATCTTGCCGGGTATAGCAACATGTTTTTAAAGCCAGACTCGCTAACCGTCTCTTGATCGACACGTAGCTTAACCGCTGCCACCGCACCTGGAAGGTATAGTCTGGGTATGCTGTTATGGTAGCAGACGCTCTACTGATGGTAGCTCCTTTATGGAAATATTCCAGAATCTTCTCTCTATCTTTGTAATTTAGGATTTTGGCAATAACTAGCCTCGGGGGAGCCCCCGGTGGTGATTTCCTCATCAGGGGCCTGTGCGCGCTTTCCACTGTGAACCCTTACGTAGGCGAACCAGCTCCAATTTCCTGCAGCAGTAAATTCTCAACGTAGTTGATCGGATCTGGGCTCTCCGCTCCCTCTGGCAGTCCGACGATGCAAATATTATTTCTGCGCGCCCTTCCTTCTGCTTCCTCCGCTCTGTTCTCTACATTGCGCACTTGCTGTTGGAGTACAGAGACCTCTTTCGCGTTGGTGGTGCAGCTGCTTGTGTTCGCTTTCACTTCTTTTTCCAGTCTACCCGTACCTTCAGCCAAGCCCCTCACATCCTGCACTCACACTGACTGCGTCTATTTTAGACTCCAGGGACGTCTTCAATTCTGCAATGGCGGATCCTAGCTTGGATTCCCATGCCACTTTCAGATCTGCAATGGTGTCCAGGATCTGGCGGTCGTCCCTTGGTGAGGTAGCTTCTTCATGCCTGTTGAGCTCGGGGGGTTTCGTCGCCTCTCCTGCATAGGGCGATTTGGTAAATATGTCCATCATTGGCTGCTTCCCTTTGACTTTACTCGATTTGGACGCCATGTCCCACGACCCAACCTGATCGAGGCCTCCATCGCCGCAACCCCAGACGAAGTTTCCACTCGTAGCCCGCCAGATGCCAGGCTGTGCCCTTGTATTTTCTGGCCACCGCTGTATATTGCTGTCCCTAGTTTCTGTGTAGAGGCTGAGGATGAGATTTATGCTGTGGTGCGTAGCAATCATAGTGCCATCGTTATGCTCTCCCCCCGCTGTCGCATCGGGCCTCTTTCATGGGACAGCAAAGTCGTGACTATCAATTCTCCTACAGATAGGTCCTACTGTCTCGTGGCCCTTTTCAGCATTGGGTTATGATCCCGGGTCCAGCACATCGCTGCCTCCAGCTTCGCCGTGTACGATGGGGTCCAGGCCCCGGCCAGGTTCCCACCGGTGTAGGGTGCCTTTCTGCCTCTCTATACTCGGTTATGGGCATCCCATGGGTCCACCCTGTTAAGCTTATTTATGACTGTTGCAACGTGGTCCTTAGGGGTATCCCATGTGTCCACCCTGTTAAGCTTATTTATTACTGTTGCAGCGTGGTCCTTGGGGGTTCTCCAATCCCATCACACCACACCAACTGCTCATGCTTGGTATCTTGCCGGGCTTCACTGTTGTGGGGTGCGGCTTATTCTCCTGCGCTATCAGAGCTGATCTTAGTATGGGGCTCTTCCTCTCCTAATCCGCCATGCTCACAGCAGCATTATTCGCCCCAAGCCTCATCTGGTTATTGGTTAACAGGCTTGGGTGTCCTGCTGCATAAAACGCCTTAAAACACATTCCCTCATGCTGAGAGCTTCGGGCCATACATCTACAGTAAGAGCCTCACTCGTCAGACACAATGTATCTCTCCACTCCGGGTTGAACTGCTTGAATTCAGTGTTCTGACTCAAGGTTCTCGGCTGTGCGCCAGTCCGTGTGCTACAGTTGCAGCTTGAGGCTTTCAGTGCCTTCGTCTGCAGCACTGTGGGGGCTCTGATTTCAATATCGGCTGCACCTTTCAGCCGCCTGCCTTCTTCTGGTCCCTGGAGGTCTGCAGCTGCTTCGGCTTCCCAGTGCACATCACACCTTCAGTTGAACGCAGGCTCTTCATCGCGTTCCTCCAGCGGGCTCACCTCTTCACTGAGCCTCACTTCCCTTTGTCTCGTATATGGGGCCGGCCGCCATTTTAGTTCAACATCCTTGCAGTCCGCCTCTGTTGCGGTTTCTTTCGTAGTTGCCGTGTTTCAGACCCGTTTTCCTCCGGAAGACGTTCTATCAGCGCTGCATGATTTCATGCAGCTTAAGATGCCACTCCAGTGACTCGTGCCCCAGTTTAAGCATCCTTATGTTGCAGGATCATGTAAGGATCAGCGGGAGACAGCATGAGACCTGTCCTAGCTCATGGCTGCCAAGCCACACACTCCATGGTTGGAAACTATGAGTATATGTGAACAAAAGGAAACTAGATATGCTTCAACACTTCCACCCTATAGCTGCCCATTTGATTACTGGCCCCACTTTCGACAATACCACCTGGACACTCTACGGGACGTACAATCCCCTGAGGTAACTCCATAACTAACGCTGGGCGTTGGACCAAAGGACACCTTTGTCATTACTGGCATGATGGGATCTGACATTATTATGAGACTTTTAAGAGGCTACTCATTATAATAGAACTGGAACTGTATTGATAAATGTAAATCCATGTGCAAGATTTATGTGAGCCGGGAGGGGGGGGTGGGCGGATAAGGGAGGGGTACGTTACAGGGGGAACAAGTACATGAATTTTTGATTGCTTGTTGTTTGAAAATCAATAAAGAAAGTTTAAAATAAAACAAGCGGAGGAAAGCCAGGGAGAAGGGCGGCAACTCCACGACAGCCACGGCCGCACGGAGGGAGCATCGACGCTCACCTGAGTTGTGTTGGATGCCTTCTAAGGCTTCTAAAGGGAAGGGCAACCAAAAACCAAAAAAACACTGGAAGGTTACGCTGTACCTCCGTCCCAATAACCTAAGCAGAAGATGGCTGCGATCGGTGACAAAGAAGGGGATGCTGAGAAAGTCAACAATCAGATACTGGCAGCCATAGTGGAATTGAAGTCAACGTTCAGTGCCAAGATCGATGAAGTTAAAATCGACGTCAGGTTGTTACGCCAAGATGGGCAGAATTTATCAGAAAGAACCACGGAAATGGAGGTTCAACTGGAAGAGTACAAGCTAAAGACACAGGATAACAGCGCCATGATCCACATCTTGCACCAGAAAGTTAACCTCCTGGAGAACAGAGCGGAAGAAGAGTCCTGGAGAAACAACGTGTGAATTGTCGGCCTGTCGGAAAGGGGAGGAAGGTGCGGATTCCACTACTTTTATTGGGAATATATTTTTGCAGGATATTGGCCCGGGGAATCTCTCTCAAAGTTTCACCATCGAAAGAGCGCACATGGCGCTTGTCCAAAATCCACTGCCAGGAGCCCCTCTGCGCCCTATCATAGCAAATGTTCTGAACTACAGAGACAGGGAGAAGATCATGTCTTATTCCAGGCAAAGGGGTACTTTGCAAAGGGCAACGGCACATCTGGCAGTTTACCCAGACTATACCTTCCAGGTTCAGAAGAGCAGAGCACAGTTTTCGTCAGCCAAGGCTAAGCTCCATAAAGCGGCCTGAAGATTATGCTGATGTACCCCGCTAGACTTAAGCTCCTGCATGAAAAACGCTCCCTATTTTTTGAGCAGCCCGAAGAAGTGCAAGAGTGGATGGACAGAGAGAGGATATTTCAATGGAAAGACAACTATCCCCTGCCACATATGAACACGGATGCTTCCGATGCAGACACACGTCGAACTTGACAGTAATCATGGCGAAGGCACTTTCAGGCTGCAGAGGCAAGCAACAGATTTCTAAGGAGGGTCTCCAGGGCTCCGATGACAGTGGACGATGAGGCTTGCCCTTCAGGTTTTTAGATACTGCCTAATGTGCTTATTGGCGGGATGCTCAGCATACTAGCGGCCAACCTCCTGAGGAAGGAGACCGCTCCTTGGCAGTTACTAGCCCGCCTCACAGTTTGGTTTTCCTTTTTTTTATGGGCACTTGTTTTTTGGGCCCAGCCGCTGCACCCCACCTAGGGATGGCTTCCCATGGGCGGTGGCAATGGGCGGTTACGCCTGAGCATGGACATCAATGCTGGGCGACTGTTGTTCTGGGGGGTACTTGGGAAAGTTCTAAGGGAACGGGTGTTGCTAGAAGTTATCTTTATGCTGTGATCAGTGGTCCTGGCGATGGGTTAAGTAGTTAGAGGGGAGTGCAAGAAGCGAGAAGGGGGCTAATTGTTTCTGATGCAACAGTGGTGGGACGATGGCTAGTGATATAAGATTGTTAACCTGGAATGTCCGGGGGCTGAATAACTTTATTGAAAGGAACAGCGTGCATAATTACCTCCGTAGACACAAAATAGATTTAGCCCTATTACAAGAAATGCACCTTACGCCAGAGAGGCAAGCATTGATCTCCAGAAAATGTGGGGGTAGCGGGGTACAGTCATAGGCTGAACTTGCTCTGCGTATGCCCAAGGGGTGCTAATTTGGATAGCGCCAATGGTACCTTTGAAGTTGATACAGTCTTGGACGGACAACAGGGGCAGAATGGTGCTTGTTCAGGGGCTTTTGGAAAACGCAGACACTTGTTTGATAAGCACATATGCAGCTAAAAATAACACAGCAGTCTTCTTCCAGACACTGTACCACAAACTAGGTCCCCATAGAGGTAGCGCAGTGATATGGGGAAGCAACTTTAACTGTGTCCTGAACCATAGTAGGGACAGATCGGACTCCAAAGTCCTGAAACCTTCCCCACCTGCGAAGGCATTACAGGCATTGATGACATTATTTGAGCTGGTTGACATTTAGCGGGCGCTTCACCACAAGCCAGGCTCCATGACAGCGGAGTACAAAAGTACAGTTCTGTCTGACCACGTCCCACTGCAGTTACAGTGGCGATATGTGCCCCTGAGGCCTCGAATGCCAATGTGGAAATTGAGAAATGAGCCCATGCAAGACCTAGTTTTTCGTGGTCACCTAAGGGATTGTATTCAGGAATACTTCCTACATAACAAGGGCAGTGTGTCTGGTACGGGTAGCCTGTGGGAGGCCTTGAAGGTGGTCGTCCGGGGCACTGCAATTGCAAAGTCGGGGGGGATTCAGGGCCTGCTCCGCAGCAAGCTGACTGCTGTGGAGGAAGCATTGCAGGCGCTGACTCAATCTCGTACAGATCCCGGCGAGGGAGGGGAGAATGAAAGGGCTTTGCGCCAGCAGTGCTTGAGCTGCTGGGAACGACTAGGGAAACATAATTACGCGATTTATGTAGAGAGGAAGCACGCGGAAGGGTACAGACCAGGTAGGCTCTTGGCATGGCTTTGTAAGAGGGAGGAGCAGCAAACACATACTTATTCGTAACAGACATAGCAGGGCACCAGGTGTGATTCGAAGGAGGGTATTAATGCAGTCTTCTTTGATTTTTACCAGAACATATATCGGGCACCCACCACGCCCGAGGACGGGGATTTGGAGAAGATATTAGGTGAGATTAATCTTCCCAGATTGGATGAAGACAGGGTGAGAGAGCTAGATGCCCCCATCACAACGGAGGAGCTGATTAATACCATACATGTATTACCCACAGGAAAAACCCTAGGCTTGCATGGCTTACCTGGCGAGTTTTATAAAGAGTCTGCAACAGAACTAGCTCCTCACCTTTTGAAGGTCCTGAGTGAAGCGCACGAGTCTGGTCTCCTGCCTCTTAGTATGAGAGAAATGCAAGAATTGACAACAGAAATACAGAACCTCAAAGCCAAAAATGCAGCACTAAAACAACTCGTGCTATCCAGAGACTCAGCATTCCACGAAAGTGCCTTGGTAGGGGGCATAGTGGACAAATGTGATGGTTCCTCTAAGGCACTGCGTTCCCTTCCTCGATTCTTGTCTGATGCATTTTACATTTAAACCCTACGATTTTTCCACACCCAGGACCAAAGTGGGATTTATAATCTCACACTTCTCTGGAAATGCTTTAGCCTGGGCAACTCCCTTGGTGAATGCGGGTGACCCGCTCCTAGACAACTATGACGGATTTGTGGATGCCTTCAAAACCATGTTTGACCGCCCTGAACAAGTATACAGTGCTCAGAAAAAGCTGCTGGAGTTCCAACAAGGAAATCAAGACATGCTGTCTTATGTAACCCGCATCAAGCAATTGGCTAAGGAGGCAGATTGGACTCAGGAGGCATGCTTTACCTTGTTTCGTCGAGGAGGTAAACGAAGAAATCAAGGATGAATTGGCTAGAGTAGCCCATCCAGGTTCCTTCCATGCTTTGATAGATTTGTCTCTAAAAATCGATTTCCGTATCCAAGAGAGAAAGGCAGAGAAAAGAAAGACACGAACAATCCCACCAAAGGTTTCCGTGGATTATCCTAGCCCTAAAGAAACAACCACTCCACACTCCCCTGATCCTGAACCTTTGCAACTTGGCTCCTTGCGAGGTCCAATCTCTCCACAAGAAAGGATTCATAGGATCAACACTGGACTCTGTATGTATTGTGCTTCTGATAAACATCTTGTAAGAAATTGTCCGATAGCCCCGCCTAGGCATTCGGGAAACGCCAGCTCCCGATCTTGAACGGAGCCCAGCTTCGGGAGGAAGGTACTTGCTCCGCTTCTTCTCCTTCCTTGAACTGTCTTCATCAAAACACCTTGGTGGTATTACAAGCATTCTTGTCTTCCGCCAATAAAGAGACTCATTCCATCCTGGCCCTAGTGGATTGTGGTGCTATGGGAATGTTCTTGGACCACGAATGATCCTTGAAGCACAATATTACACGAGAATCCAAAGAAACAATCCAGGCAGTCGAAGGGATAGATGGGAAACCACTGTCTTCTGGACCCATAACCCAGTAAACCACAGAACTATTGCTCTCAATAAACAACCATCAGGAGATGCTACGTTTTGATATCATAAAGGCAGCTCATTACCCAATGGTTCTGGGCATGCCCTGGCTTCAAAAACACAACGCATACATCAACTGGGTGGCCGGATCCTTATTTCTAGGTTCCGAATTCTGTCTGTTTCATTGTTTATCCCAGAATATGATGCAGACCAAATCCCAGATCCCAGAACAATCCTCTATATGTGTTTCCAACGTTACCCAAGTGCCTGAGATTTATCAACAATACTCAGATGTTTTCTCGACAGCCATTGTTCAGTCACTGCCTCCCCACCGACCAGAAGATTGTGCTATCGATACTGAAGTCTCTGCAGTTATACCATTTGTAAGGATGTTTATACTTTCAGAGCTGGAGAAAAGAGCACTATGTGAATACCTGGACACCAATCTCGCCAATGGGACAAATCGTCCTTCTAAGTCTCCTGCTGGGGCCTCTTTGTTCTTTGTGCCCAAAAAGGACACCAAAGAACTCCAACCATGCCTGGACTATCGGGGCCTTAACCAATGCACCCTTAAGGACCGCTATCCCTTACCACTCATTTCAGACATATTGGAAGCAGTACATGGCGCTGTAATCTTTATCAAACTTGACCTACGGGGCGCTTACCATCTCATCCGCATAAAGGAAGGCGATGCATGGAAGACTGCCTTCAGGACACCCTTCGGTCACTTTGAATATTTGGTTATGCCATTTGGCCTTGCCAACGCTCCCGTGGTTTTCCAGCGCTTCATGGACAGAGTCTTTTCAGATATGCTGTTCCTCGTTGTCATTGTTTACCTGGATAACATATTGATATATTCCAACGATCCCAAATTACATCAAAAACATGTGACTTTGGTTTTACAACGCCTACGAGAGAACAAGCTGCTGGCTAAACCAGAAAAATGTATCTTTCATGTCCCTACAGTCCATTACCTGGGATTTGTTTGAGTTCCAAAGGAATAGAAATGGATCCCGCCAAGGTTGAATCTATCCTTTCATGGCCAGCTCCTACAACATTTAAACGGATTCAATCTTTCCTGGGACTTGCAAACTTTTATAGGAAATTCATTCCTACATTCTCTGCCATAGTACAACCTATAGTTGCATTGTTAAAGAAAGACATTCCTTTCAACTGGTGTGTTGATCAAGAGACTGCCTTCCTAGAACTAAAGCAAAGGTTTACTCAAGGTCCCATCCTGCCCCAAACTGATATCAATAAACCCTTCCTGGTGGAAACTCATGCCTCAGATTACACTATTGGGGCAGTGTTAAAACAAGAGTCAGAGGACAAAGAGGAACATCCCATTGCTTACCTATCTCGAACTCTGAATCCCAGTGAAACCCATTACTCAGTCCTGGAGAAGGAATTGCTCGCCATCCGGCAGGCCTTTACTGAGTGGCGTCATCTGCTTCTGGCTGCCAAATTCCCGGTACAAGTATGAACTGATCACAGGAACTTACATGTCCTGCAATCCCTGGAGTGCAGGAACAGTTGTCAGGCTCGTTGGGCTTTTTTTTTGTTGCCCAATATCAGTTTCACATACATCACATACCCGGAACTACCAACATCATCGCTGATGCCTTATCCAGACGCCCCGATTACGAACCGGTTGAGGCACATGCATTTCCTAAGATGTTTCCCGACACTGTTTTCGTGGCCCAGGCCAGTTCCTTATTGGATAATGTCCGTGCTGAGACACCACTTTCTGATATCTGAAAGGATTACACCAAGACTAACCAATGGTCCCTAGTTGCTAAAGATGGTTACCTCTTTAAAGACAAGAGATTGGTGATACCTACTCAGACCCTGAGAACCAAGATTATAAACCTCTGTGTTGACACCTTCCATTCCGGGCATCGGGGCATTTCGGCTACTCTCCATTTCATCCAGAGACATTTTTGGTGGCCTTGAATGATCGATTGGGTAAAGGCATATATCCATGCTTGCGCTGTCTGCCGTCAGAACAAGTGCGACAATAGAAAACCTGCAGGTCTTCTCCATCAACCCACATTGACAGACCGTCCTTGGGAAATAATTGCCACCGATTTTATCGTGGAATTACCTCCTTCCAAGGGTTTCACTACCATTATGGTTAGCATTGATCTATTCTCCCATATGGCCCACTTCACTCCCTTGTACACAAGAAATGGCAGGGATATTTTTGAACCACATCTTTAGGCTGCATGGTCTCCCTTGCAAGATCATTTCAGACCGTGGGCCTCAATACATATCCCGATTCTGGAAGTACCTGTGCCAAATGTTAGGTATTCAACATGCCTTATCTTCAGGATATCATCCACAATCCAATGGGATAACTGAACGAGTAAATCAGACCCTAGAACAATATTTACGATGCTTTGCAGCCAAGGTCCAGGATGATTGGTCAGTTTTAATCCCAGTTTCAGAGTTTGCATACAACAACTCTGACCACTCTGCTATCAAGACAAGCCCCTTCTTTTGCAGTCAAGGGTTCCATCCATCTGTCCTGCCAACACTCCCACCTCACTCAACCCCGGTTCCTTTGGTTGATTCCTGGATTGAACATCTAGTCACTGTACATAAGGAGTTTAAGAATCATTTGGAAAAAGCCAGGATGGATGTTAAAAGACACGCTGATACCAGGAGGAGACCCGGTCCCGTGTATGCCATTGGCGACAAGGTCTGGCTTTCCTCTAGACTCTTGCCTCGACACCTGCGACCCAATAAATTGGCCCCTCGACTTTACAGGCTTTTTTCCATCAAGGAAATCATTAACCCAGTGGCATATCGACTTCAGTTACCAGAATCCTGGAAGAAGATACATCCCGTTTTTCACACTTCCCTGCTTAAACCCTATTCTCAATCCACCAGGTCAGCTCATCGACCTACCCCTGTGCTCGTCTATGATCAGATCGAACTTGAGGGCTCCAGGATATGTGATTCCAGATATAGGTCGACTACAATACTTGGTTGAATGGAAAGGTTATCCCCCCAGCGAACGAACATGGGAACCAGTGTCCAACATGAATGCCCCCCTTTTGGTACAGAGATTCCATCTAACTCATCCAGGTAAACCCAGTGGATCGAGGTTTAAGAGGGGGCATGTTGTCATGATTCGCCGTTTCCGCCCTTCATGGTCCATCATGGTCCATCATGCACCGCAACGTCATACCCGCTATTCTACCAACATGGCTGACATCAGAGAAAAGCCGCTGTCTAGTAATGTTTACGCAAGGCTTGTTGCTTCCTAGAAAACAGGCACGCCCCTGCGGCTCTGCGCGTCTCAACGCTACCTTTCCGAGTACCAGGCAAGTGCGTACCTAACTTCCTTCTTCTTCCATGCTACTCCCCTGCTAGTTAGCGGTTCCATTATCCTTCCTGGAAAGCAATTGTGCTGCTCCTCGCGCTACCGCCTGAGGGTCCACTCGTTCCTCTCCCTTCTCGGGCCTTCGGTCCTGTCCCTTCTGTGCTCGCATACTGCCTTCTGCACTCTGCGAGTATCGTGTTTCCTCCGTGGTTCCTAGATCCATCCCAGACATTAACCATTACTCACCTTACCTTCCTGGATTACTGAACGCTTACCTTCTCTCCGAGGCTGGTGTCCGGTCTACACACTGGAGGCAGAGGATAAGCGTCCATACCTTTACAAGTGCCGGACGTCCAGGAACAAAGAAAGACTTCAGAGAAAGAAGACCTCAAAGGACAAACAGGTGAAACAAGGGGCAGAGTGTGACATATATCCTAGCTATGGAACAAGTGGCCACGTACCTAAGAGCAGAGTACGGCACGGCAGGTATATCCATCATGGGAACGCATCACCTGATCTCCAGTTATGCAGATGACACACTCATATATGTGCAAAACCCCAAAGACAATTTAGAAATAATAATTGAAGCCCTCGTGAGCTTCGCCCAGATCTCTGGGATTACGGTTAGCAAGTCCTTGTTGCCATTGGCCGGATTGGTGAAGACTCGACCAAATAACCTGCCTGTGCTGGCCCTGCAATGGAGCGCTACTACAGTTCGCTACCTTGGGGTAGACATCTTTCATGATCCGGTCAAGGAGCATGGAAACAACATGCAAAGGGCCCTTGAAGGGATAAGGAACTCCATGACATTCTGGAAGAAGTTACCCCTGACGGAAATGGGGAGAGCGGCATTGTTAAAGATGGTAGTCCTCCTTAGGCTCTTACATTACTTTGCGAACATCCCATACAATATTCCAAAAGCCTTCTTTAAAGAGTTGAACTCCTTGTGTAGGGAGTTTTCGTGGCATGGGGGTAGGTGTAGGATTGCTTTGGCCTTGCTGCAGAGACCATATGTGGAGGGGGGCATCAGGGTCTCTCACTTCAAGTTGTATTATTTGGCAGGACAGCTTCAATTTGTGGTGGGCTGGTTGGCGGATGAACCCACTTTGGACACTATGCTCAGACAGCCAGCAGCAGAGCATTCCTTCGTGAAGGAGTTGCTGTGGTGTAAAAGGTTGCAGGTGGCCAGCCAGCCACATCTGGTGTCGATTGGGGATACAGCTGTGGGATAGGGCACTACGATTCCTCTGGCCGCTCTTGACCCGGAGGCATCTCAGGTGCATAGGGGTACGGCCCATTGGGAACCTAAGGGAATTGCAATGATAGGGGATCTGTTGAAGGGCCGCTCCGTCATACCCTTTCTGGAATCCGGTAATGCCACAGGACTCCACCGAGGCCAGTACCTGCTGTATGGCACTATTAAAAATCTGTTTGATCTGTTTGCACGTAGATGGCCAACGTTTGTGGAAGCAACAGAGGTGTTTGTATCAATGGGCATCGTGTTTGACATAGCCGAGGGCCCCCACACGATTTTTACATTGTACTGATTCCTCTTGGAGAGCAGTCCCTCCCCCAACATAACTATATAGTCCCGGTGGGAAGAGGATTTGGGGACGTTTCCTGATGTGCAATGGGCCCAGATATTGCGGTACCATAAGAAAGCGTCTCGGAAATCGAGGTTGCAACTGATTCAATTGTATGCAATGCATAGAGCGTACTTGACCCCACTTAAGATATTAAGATTCCTGGGGGCCGGGGCACACGGTTGTCCTAGATGTAAAGCCACGGATACAGATATGATGCACATGTGTTGGTCATGTCACAGTATATTGGGGTTTTGGGGGAAGATTGCATAGAGAATGCTAATGGGAGGTCTTGTTATAAGTCCACTCTCGTCCGAGGCTTGTTTGCTTGGCCGCTTTACACGCCGCAGGCATTTCCGCCATGTCTCCAAAATGAAAGACCTGGCATTCATATTGGCCAAGCGACGGATAGCAATGAACTGGAAGTCCGAGAGGGGCCCTCGCTTGGAGGACTGGGGCGTGACCTCAAAAAGTGGGTGCAGGCTGAGACATTGGTCTGGCAGAGGGCTGTGCATGATTACCCCTTGGATACGAATGTGGTTGTAGCGGCGTGGATCACACTCACACAAACGCTGTTGGTACTGGGTGTTGTGGCTCAGGAACCGGTGCCGGCACCCCACTGCACAAGCAAATTGACCAGTCACAGCATTAATGAACACAGAGATAGTATTGGAGCGAGTCTAGCAACAGGGGGAGGGAGGTGAGAGGTAGGAGGGAGGAGAGGGTGGGTGTTGGGAGATTTAATTTCTTTTTTATAAAATTGTGGTATGTCAGGCGCATTTGGATTTTGTATTGGCAAGCGTTATGATGCATTAAGTTTGTTTGATTTTGATGTTTGTTGATTAAAACCAATAAAGCCTGTTTAAAAAAATAAATAAAAATCTGTGTAATGCCTTGCCCTGCATATTCATAGAATCTTTTTTTATTTGATAAATAATCAATGTTACTCCCTCTGTCCCAGATTAAGGCTTTGGCTTTTATTTATTTTCTGACTGCACCAAAGTTGTGGGGATCTTCGGTAACCCAGCATATTTCATCATAAAATAGACTGCAACGTGATGTTAGATCTCTTTCCATTATAATGCCTCCCTTTCCATCCGTTGGTAAAGTTGCAAATAGATTCAAAAGCATCACTTTGTTACCTTTTTTTTTGTTTATTGTGTTATGTTTGATGAAACATCTTTACAACATATAAAATATACAATACATTTCAAACTTTACAGAACTCACCAAAGTCACTTCAGCACTTTATCCATTTTTTTTTTGTTTTTCGGCTGTTACAACACTAAAACAACAATTAAACAATACAAAATCAATAAAAAATCAATAAAAAATCAGACAGACTCGTCCAATACTGATATTAAAAATTCAAAGTTCACAATTTATAATTCAGGCTTCCTAGTAGGTTGTTATGCATGCACTAGATATTCAAAATTTTGAGAGGGATGGGAGCAGCGCCATTTTATTCCCTATCAGACTAAAAGCTACACATTATTTCATTCCGACTATAGTTTCGTTTCTTATTTTTCAGTCAGCATTTACCATACTTAGTCTTTTTTCTATAAGTTGGAGCAAACGTACCAAGGCAAGTACAACTGGCAACCTATATCCCCACATACATTGAACCCACAATGATTCAGCGGCAACGCCATTAGATGAAGATACATACTTGCCAAGAAGTTTCAATCTGTCTGAATCCAAGGCGGTACAGTATAATACAAGATGTTTCAGGGTTTCCTGTGCACCTGTCATACATAATCTGCAATTCATGTCAATTTGTTCATAGTTATTCTTCCAGCATTTCATGCGATCTTTAGTTAATACTAAGTTGAATCTAAATCGCATGTACGAGATTCTCACCCATTTACTGGGTACTTGCGTAAGATATGAGAGCAAAGGTTGCTGTTTATGTCGGAATTTCGCATATTCCTTATGATTACTATATTGGCCAATCTTGTCAGTGGTGTTTGCCCAATCATACAAGTAAAGTTTTTTTTTTTACAATCTGAGGATATCGGACCAAGTCTGATGTATTCTGCGCAATCAGAGACAGGGCATTGTGTAGCTCCGCTTTAACCTTCTGCAAGGAAACGGGATTACCTTTCCCCACCATGGATTCTAGATCTTCATATAGTGAGTTTTTAATAGGATCTAGCATTTTTCCAAAGTTAGCTAGTCTCCGCCACAAGAATTTTGATGCCAAAGAAGTGAGTCCTAACTCATGAATGATTATCGGATTAGGCATGGAAAGTGGCAAGTGTAGTACCTTCTTCCAGATCATACCCTGAAGCGCATTTAGTCCAGGTCCAACTTATAGTAAGCATAGGTCTAACCCATATAAGATCATTGATTCCACTTTGAGTAAATAAAATTCAATAAGTGGAATGAGCGAAAATTTGCATAACTTACTGTGAATAATCTTTATCCGACCGATCAATGGCAACGCCTTAATTGAGATTAACTTTGTTACCTTTATTTAGTTTGATCTTAAATAGCCAAATCGCTACGTTTGATTTTCCACAAGGTGAGAATTGAGGTCAGACCTAATTTGCGAATGATGGTGTGGATTGGGACATTGTTAGGAAGGCCAAGCACTGGGCGCCAGACCTTCCCGTCAAGCCTATGCAACCATTTAATTTGATTTTCAGTAAAGCATTCAAGGCCGTATAAAATGCCCGAAACAATGCTGTCCTTCACATTTTAATCAGGCCCCCCTGCATTCAAGGCCGTATAAAATGCCCGAAACAATGCTGTCCTTCACATTTTAATCAGGCACTCCTGAGAAAAAATGCCCTTAATACAAATGCGGTTTTTAATAGCGCCACATTTAAAATAAAATATTTTGAGGGATATAGACCTCTCTAGCAATGCATGGGTGAGCATAGAGAAATTGGACTACCCAAGTAAACATAGGTGTCGACAACCTCAATGGGTGTGCTGTCGATTTTCAAAACATAATTTTTGTATTTATGTTTCCAATTAATCATAATTGTAGTCTTATTTTGACTAAATAAGTAGCTGGTTTGCTTCAGAGTAAGTGTGAAGGGCAGGTAGGGTCCTTTGGAGGCCGACAGGAGTGCAGTCTAATATAACCCTGCCACCCGCCTACGATAACCAAGCAATGTTCTGCTTGCTCAAACGAGAAAGACAGCTGTTCAAACATTCTCGTATACACAAAAAGTTAGTCTCGGCACTCCAGGGGGGCTTATACCAAAGCAATTATTAAACATTCACAAAATTAGACCATATTCAATTGTTTTTATTTGCCAAGTCAATTTAAACATAACATGAAATAACAGACATTTATTCAAATCAATTAAACTTCAAAACAGTTTCAACAAATAATGGAACAAAGATAGTTTCCACTCTGGGTATTTCAAAGCTGACAATGTGCATTCTGCAAGAGTATTTCATCCAATTAGATAGTATGTTCGTTCTGAACTATCTTTTGCTTATACTACACGTTTCGAAAAATAGAATCACTTCTTCAGGTGAAAACAATTTGTCTTCCTATGTTTAGAAAAAGAATTTAAATATACAATCAGTATCTATATTAATTTAGATATGACTTAACAACTAAAGCTCAAGTTCTCCAACAACCACTGACCTTACCTTTGTGTCAATTAGTACAAACAATGGTTTAGGTCGATTTTACAGCGAACAAATGGTCGTAATGACCAAAAGTTCTAAAAATGCCGCCACCAAAGGTTCGGACACCAAAAGTTTGTACCTTTGGTGGTAGCATTGCAGGTAAGTATAATTTAAAAAAAAGACTGCGGGGGCTGCAGGGGTGTCCCCCGCAACACCCCGCTCACTATACTTTACTTTATAGTGAGCGGGGGCTGCGGGTGACACCCCATGCAGCCCCCGTAGTACGTGTGTTCGCATGAGAAAGGTGCAAACTTTTGGTAGTTCGCACCTTTCTCATGCAAATGTTCTGACCGTGGCCAAATCAGCCGCGGTCGGATCACTCTGATTCCAAACAATTTGGATGAACAGAAGGAATGTAGTCTTCCTTAATTATCACTGTTATTCATCCATTAGAGAAGATCATGTTACTTGACCTGAGAAATATCAAAAATGAAGATTACTATAGGCAACCAGTCTACTCACATGTGTTAAATAAATGTAGGTCATGCAAAAGCATCTTACCATCTAATTGGTGTACTTCAAGTGTAAAGAACCACTTCCACACTTCAGTGCTAGAATAACCCGAATGCCTTGTTACATGGGTGTACAAAGATGAACCCTGTCAGTGTCATAATCGCTTCCTCTCATTGCCTGACAATGAGTGTCTAGATTGATTGGTCCTACCACCATAAAGAATCTCAATTTGAGTATCTTTTTTGGAGAGTGGGAATCGGGAACGGTTGTAGAATACAGCCTATGGACCTGCGCCCAAATTTGTTATGTTTAGCATTGCGTGTGGCGCAATGCGTGAACAAACGAACTGACATCAACCCACACAAAAACAGGTTAATTGAATGAACTTAATGTTGCCATCTTAAACATTCTTGTAAATCAGCTATGTAAAGGTTATTCCAATTTAAGCAGTTTGGTCCAACGTCTGTTGCGATCAACACTGTTGAAGGCTCCAGAATAATCTATAAATGCCATATAGAGGTTACTGCCAGGAGTAGAACATTGTTTCTTTATTAGAAATTGAAGAGTCAATATGTTATAGAGAGTGTTCCTGCCTCTCTGAAACCCAGCCTATTGCATATGCATACGTTCATTATGGTAGGCCTGTAGGCGCTGGTTCTCCAATAAGATGCTACTAAAAATGTCACAGTAGGAACCAACCATTGCGAGTAATCGATAAATAGATGCACCATTCCAAGGGCCTTTTTTGGGAAAGGTATTACAATGGATTCACGTCAGGATGTCGTAATTCTACCCGCTTTACACATATGAGTAAACAGCGTGTGCAGTATATTGGCCCACATAAGGGGCTCCTTCTTCATAACAATATTTGCTATTCCATCGGGACATGGGTCCCTGGAGGATTTAAGTTGCATGACGATCGGGACAGTTATGTCATATTTATAGTTGTGGGTTTGAGATTCTAAGAACAACTTTGTGTCCAGACTATGTATGTCCCTGCAATATAGCAAATTGGTATACTCTGTCCAAGCAGTCTCAGAAATGATGTTAATATTTTTTAAATGTGCGAGTGCTTCTAATAAATTTGCCAAATCTTTTATTATCGTAAAACTTTAATAAATTAAGAATGACCTGCCACTGATCAGTGGTGAGTGTCTATAATGTTTAACTCGTTTTTATATCTGGTCTTTTCTTTGCTTATGAGGACTAATATGTTAACATGTTTTTATTGCTTTAATATTGCGCTTCATAGGAGGATATTGCGCTCGGGAGGATAGCTCTTGGGCAAGCAAGATGACTCGGAGCAACACATGTTCAATCCCCGGGTTTGCGCTTACAAACCTTTGGGTTTTAAGCGTGTTATAAATGACCAATTATAAAATTATTATTATTAGAAATTATATTTCTCTTTTTAGCCGCAATGGCAGTATCGTATGTTTTTTATTAGACTACTATTTAGCTTATATGACCCAATCAAAACCTCTGTCTGCTTCGACAGAGCAACGTATAAACGTTTCAGTAGTTCAAGTCAATTTAAATTGCCGTAAAAGTGCTTCTTGAAAATATTTATATAAACTGAAAATAAAACTCGTTTCATTACAATTCAATATGGGGAGAATCACCTCCCACTAAGTCCTTATATTAAACATAAGGACATGGATTTTTAACCACTCATTGCGCATATCAATAAAACATTTTAAAATCAATAGAATGTGTCATAGGTCTTTAAAAACTCCCATATCACAATAACATTGCTTAGTTTTACTTTGCTCTCCCCACTTCATTCTCTCATTTAATGGGAGCATATTAAGACAGGTCATCAAAATCAGCCGCCTACATTTTGGGAATTTTATTCCAAACACTTCTCCACCTAAAACAGTATTTGCCTGCAACAAAGAATACATTTTCAAATAAACTAGATTACCCACATGTCTCCTGTCCACACACCATCACATAATAATGCTTTTGACTTGAGGAATGATTTAAAATGATTCTAATCATAAGGCACTATTCAGAGTGCCTGGCAGGAGCCCAGAAATAGTGTTCAAAGTTAGGTTTTGTATAGTGACAGGTTTGGTGCACTAAAGAGTATGCCAGAATATTGCTGCCATATAGCAACACTGTACCAACCTTGGTTTATATACACCACGATACTTGTTTAAAATACAGTCACCAAAAAAATACGTAATTCCCAATATTAGCAATAAAGTAGTTTAATAGAGTCTGAGCTGAGTGTGCAGTAGTGTGTTTCCTGTTACCAGCTGGACAGTCATTTTACCATTGCTGCTAACCTGAAGGAGGAGCTAACCTTTAGGAACCTCACAGCTACGCAGAGCATAGCGGAGTGTGCAGGAGTGTGCAGGAGTGTGTTTCCTGTGGGCTCTGTGGGCTCTGTGGCTGCAGTGAGCGTTTTTTTTTTTTGGGTGAGCCCCTGTGAGTCCTCGTGAGACACATTGTGAATTACAGTGAATTACAGTAAATTACAGTGAATTGCACACTCTTAGCCCCCAAAATGAGAACTGGAAATCAGTCAAAAATCCGCGCTCAAGTGAAACGCGGGCTAGCAAAAGCCACAACAGACGATTCCACAGCACCATTACTCTCAAACAATTGAACGAGTGATTTACCTGAGAACACGGCTCGTATGGAAATGAAAACGCCCTCTCACGTTAACCTCGCCACGACTCAGTGTACGGCTCCTGCTGCTCCTCCTGCTGTCTCTGGCTTGTGCCAAAACTCGAGACCGGCCGCTGTATTGCAGGGATGCAGGCAGACAGTCGCGAGCAGCAACGAAGAAGGCGACGTGTCTAGAGAAGGTGAGCGTGCGAGTGAAAGCGAGAGTGAAGGGGAGGGGGATGAGGTGGAAACGGGTGGCGGCGAAACTGTGCATGCACCCAAACAAACGGGCCATGAGCCCCCCAGGGTGATGGAAGCTGAAGCGGAAGAACAGTGCGACCCAGGGCATCCAGTACGTCCTTCTGAACTCACTTGCTTGGCAATGATACATAGCTCCCAGATGTCCGGAAATCTCTTGTCTGCCCCTGCTTCTCTGAGGCAGACAAAAATGACAGAGAATCCGGCCCGTTATGATAATACGCTGGACATTGTGTTGGATCTCTGTAAAAATCATGCAGCCCCAGAAATTCCAACTAACCAAACTGAGACTCTATACTACAATAAAGGGGCTGTGGCACAATTAGAAGAACCAACAAATGGTGATGTGAACACCAGCACCAGAAATAATGAAAAGTGCTCGATTAGTTGTTAAGAGAGTGATAAATCTTCCGCAGAGAACCAGGTCTTGGGCAACCCAAATGTAATGAATGCATTACCAACGACAGGCTTTTCACTGCAATCACGCAATATAGAAAAGTTACCTCGGCCTGGCTCCTCACTAAAACTGTTGGCATGGCTAAAGGTCGCTGAGATGCATAAACCAGACATAGGAAGTAAAAGAAACATGAATATACGAGATGATGAACAGCCTGTAAAGGAAAGACTGGTGTCACTAAGAGATCCATCAAGACTAAATTCAATGAATAATGAAACAGACGATATCGGGGCCCATACAGAAGCTAGGAAAACGAGAATAGAGGCTCAAAATAACTCACAGCCTCCACGTCGTAGAGATTCTCTTGCGATTGCAGACCAAGTGCTAAAAGATCTTGCAGAACTAAATTCTAAAATAACACAATCAAAGAGAGACTTGCAACCGAGCACTTGTGGAAGAACAACACCATACTCTGACTGGGCGCAGTACAAGGACAAGAATATTCGTGAGATGTTGACCCTAGAATCAACGACTCCATCATTTGAGACCAGAAACGACGAGATCCTAGCATCGCAAAAGAGATCGAGATGCGCTGAAAGTGCTGAAAAGGAAGTGAGTGGTCTAATCAAACGATTCAAAAGTAGAAACAAAACAAGTCTAACAGAAAATAACATGACAGAGGAAGACTACACACCTAAAAAATCACATGAAGTGCTGGAGCGTATGTCCTCATCAGAGTCAGATGATAGTGACACCTCGCCCGAGATCAGAAATAGGAACCCGGAGGGGCCAAATGCTCGATGGCGAAGTGATTCAGGCTCCGCACAAGTAACATCTACCCTTGTAGAGAAAACACTTTCAAAACTAACCCCAATTCTGATGTCTGCCACCACGATAGCTGTTGCTCCTTTACTAAAGCTATATGAAAATCTAAACGACAATCTTCGAGATCAAACAACTTTGGTTGCACTTAACTCGAAAATTACAAAATTAGAGGTTGATCTGTTGGAAATGACGTCACAGATCACTACGACAAGAAGGGGCAACGATATATCATTAACAGCATTGAAGGAATCACTAAAGAACAACTCTGAAGATAAGAGACTCTTAGCTGAAGTGACAAAACAAGCACTCCTTATATTACAAAAAGAATGAGAACCCTCTAGAGAAACGGACCCAAAATCATCATTGTACTCTAAAAATTACCCAAACACAGAATCCGTGATTAACTCAGATGTGACCGATCAATCTTATAGCCGAAAAAATAATAAATTGCAGATTGAAGAAACAACTGAGATACATAAGAAAAATTTACATCAAAACTGTTGCTATGATAAAGAATTGACAATCAGCCTGGATGATAAGAGGAGTATGACAAAAGCCGGAGAGAAAGATGATGGAGTTCTAATTGAGCCTTGTTCCCCGACTAAGCTGCGAGTAACTGAGGAGTCGCCAGATGATCTGATAGTTTTGGAAGACAAAGTAATAAATCAACAACCGTCACAAGAATTTACCTCTGTCCAAAGGACGAGTGACTCCGGAACGGTGTCACAAGAGAACAAATTACTGCCTCAAGCGCCAAAGAACAGTGACGGTGAGTGGTTTGATATATTTGAAAAACTGAAAGGGCACCCATGGCGTGAAAACACTAATAAAGAACATGCCGTGGAAACAAAACCAGGCAAATGCAAAAAAAAAAAATCTAAAAACTTACAACAGCAAAAGAACAAAAATTCTAGAAACACCGCAAACTTCTTCAGAAATATTAAAGCTCTCAACATCACAGTAAATAACACAGAGCAAGTGAATAGGAAAAACAAGGAAAGTCAAGCTGAGACTGATGTCAAGGATCAAAATGAATCAAACTTAAAGCCAGGTGAAGAGTCAAAAGCGAACAGTGACCCAACAGTGGTTGAAGATGAAGAAAACTCTCCAGAGGAACTCCTAAACTTATCAATTTATAGCAGTCCGATGGACGAGGAAATAGATATGGAAAACTCGGATGCTAAAAAGAATTTGAGCGATGATAAATTGAGCCAATCTAAAAACATGGACGAGTTGAATCCATCACAATGCCCCGCACAAAAGGGTGTCCAAGATGGAGAAGAGATCAGAATCGAAAAAAGAGTAATATCTTGGCCTACGACACTGACAAAAGTCCATCCTCAAAACTTGAATAAAAATGAGTCAGTGGCAGAATCGCCTAGATTTCAAACTCTTGAAGAGAAACGTGAGAAAATCGCACAGCAAATGAACTCCAAGTTGAGCATTAATAAAGGAACTCTCATAAGTGTAACTCCAGGGCGAAATAATGCCAACGAAGGAAATCAAGATGAACAAAAAGACATGAGAAGCCCAAACGAGGTGAACAGTGAAAAGTCAAAAAGATTCGAGAAACAAGAGAAGCATCCACCCTTACTAAATACGAATGCTCTTACCACTCCCCAGGCTTACAGAGTCTTGGTTGAAAGAATTGAGCACAGGAAAAAAGATGCACCGCTTAACAGATATACCATACTACAGCTGTTCCAAACAATTCCTGCCTTGAGAACACTGAAAAGCGCGCGGATTGAGCGAGTAGAAATCATCGCTGACATGAACCAAAAGTTTGTTCTGCTACACATTGGTGATAAGAAGGATGCACAAACAATAATGATGTGTGAAAGACAGTTGTTCGATATGGGGTACCAAGTATATGAGGTGGATAATGCCTTGGAGAATAAGGAGACCTCCAGAAACAAGGATCCAAAACCTTCAATCAAAAAGGGAAATGCCCCCACTGCAATTAAGCTCCGATTGAAGAAAATGAGTCCGGACACACAAGTTAATGATAAAATCCCAATAGTGGAGACTGAATCCACCTCTTCGTTCTCAATTGAAGAAATAAAGCAAAAAAATATCAAAGTAACAGTGGAGAATGAATCATTCAAGAACAAATGTGCAGTAACAACTGAAGAATCTCAAAAGACAGATGAGGAGAGAAATGATTGGTTATGGATAGCTAAATCACTAAATGCTTCGAATCTGAGCTAATGCCAAGGCCAACTGCATAAAGTCGTGCTTGCCTCCCGGAATACGAGAGGATTCTCCCATTTATTGAGGTCGATTCCAGAAGCTCTAGTGACAGCCGATTTAATATGCTTACAAGAAACCTGGCTGACGAAAAGTCCATGCATCGAAGGATTTGACGTCTCTATAAATCCAGCAATTCAAGGCAAAAAAGGTCCTCCGATGTCTGGCCAACTGACCCTTGTGAAAAGGAATTGTGGGCTAAGAATTAAATCATCAGAAATTATTTCGCCCCACTTACAGATGACCTACTTAGAAACAGTAGAACCAAAATTGCTGTCGCCGATAACTTTTTATTTACTAAATATATACTGGAACACAACTATAGGAACTCATCAAAAATTCGAGGACGAAATACTTGAGACGATTGATAACATCTTAATACTAGATCAAAATGCTCGAATTATACTACGTGGAGGTTTCAACATGAAATTGATTGAAGGCGAAAATTCAAGAGCATCAGCAAACAACGGTGAGAAGAGCAAAAGTGATGGCTAGCTTGAAGAAATGGAAACCAGAAATCTTGTAATGTTGAATGCAACGATAAAGGGAGACATCCCGCCGAAAACGACCTGGCAAAGAGGCTTGCAAAAGTCCATTTTAGATTACATCTTCGTTTCTGAAAACATACTGCAAGAAATCAAATCATTCTCAAAGTTAAAAAAAAGTGACCATAATGTGCGGTCTATGGAATGGCACAAGCAAAATCTAATACAGCGCAAGCAATGGAACCATCAAATAGCAGTGGAACCTGGTCACAATAGACTACGCTTGAGAAATGACGACATTGTGGCAATCACTGATATCCTAAGATCAAAACATAACGACCTCTCAAAGGATTCAATAGAATACCAGCATTTTTTTTAAATCTACAAAACTAAAAATAGGAATTCACAAAACGGACCAAGCCACCAAAAACATCAATACGATCCGGAGGTGGCACAAAAAAAAAGAGAACTAAGAAAAATTGTAAGAGGAATCCGTGCATTGAAAGAACCTGAATGCAAGAGTCGGATAAAGAAAGAAAAAAACAGATATTACAACTGGTGTAAAGGATGTAGAGCACTAATGGAGCAGAGAGATGCTGAGACAATTCTATCAGCGCTAAACCACAAAAACTGCAGAGGGTTCTGGACATTAATAAATGAGTCAACACACCCTGAAAAGGCAGTACTTACAAACATGGTAACAGAAAATGAGTGGGAAATTCATTTTACAAAGTTATTCAGAAAAACACTTGCTACTCGAGTCCCCAACTAAGTCAATCATGGTATTTAAAGATCGACTGCGAGGACATTCGATCATGCATTAAAAAAAGCAGTGCATCTCGAGCAGCGGGACCAGATGGCCTCTCTAACGCTGATCTAAAAAACAACATTGAAGAGTGGTCCGAATTCTGCGATATCCTGTTCCAACATATAATTAAAGAAAGACGTATTCCATCAACTTGGAAATCGGGAATCATAGTTCCTATCTTTAAGAAGGGTATTCCCACTAATCCTGCAAATTATTGGCCAATAGCCCTATGCGACGTGGTAGGGAAGGTCTTTGCAAGCTTGCTACTATCCCAACTGACAACATGGATCCATCAAAAAGAAATTTACGATGAGCGCCAATCCGTATTCATAAAAGGAGTGGGCTGCAGCCTTAACCTTCTCATCCTGAATTTGCTGAAGGTGGAAGCAATCAGGACAGGACAAAAAGTGTATTTAGCATTTATAGATATGGCTAATGCATTTGACGGCGTAGATCGCGAAACGCTGTGGGAAAAATTAAAGGATAGAGGCTGCAATAGTAGCTTAATTGAAGCAATCAAAGAATTATATTCAGGAACCCACATCAAAGTTCGATTGGACAATTCAGGAAATCTAACAAATGCGATTACAACGGAAAGAGGTGTGAAGCAAGGTTGTCCACTTGGAGCAACGCTCTTTAACTTCTATATATCAGAAGTTGGGTATGCATTAACAAGTGTTAAGTCTTTTCCACCAAAGGTGAACGGTCACCATCTCAATCATATATTATACGCTGATGATATGGTCATTTTAGACCTTACTCCTATAGGCTTACAACAAAAATTCACAGCTTTAAAAGCCTTCACAGAAGAACTAGGTCTTGAAATCAATGTAACAAAATCCAAAATTTTAGTCCTCGAAAACAAAAGAGGAAGGAGGTCAAGCATGCTCAAGTCTAGCTGAGCTCTTGGATCAAAGAAACTAAACAAGGTTCCTTATACAAGATACCTGGGAACGGTGATTAATTCCAGTATAAATGATGAACCCATGAAGAGGAAACTTTTATGTAATTGTAAGCAAATTCTCCTTTGTCCCAGTCAGAAAATTCTATCAAAGTAAAGTTATACCAGTACTAATTTACGGAGCTGAAAATGTGTTCGGATGCGATTCTGAGATATGGGCTTGATGTGAAGGTTATTTTTGGAAGAAAGTCTTCCAGATTCCACAAAGCACTCCAACCGCTTGTGTCCTGTATGAAATCGGGATTTCTACATTAAATGCCAGAATTATATGGAATAAACTAGCTTTATTCCGGAAAACTAACGAAGATGCAAATTTGGCACCTTTTAAAATGTTAGTCGATAAAAAACTATTAGGGAAAACTGCCCTGTTGGATTGGAGACAACAAAGTAAGGATACCCTAAACCAGCTCGCTACCGATGAAGAGACACTATGGAACAACCCGGATGCAGTCAAGAGAAAGTTGCTGGAGCTTGACTGGATAGAGACTGGCGAGCGAAGATCAATGCACAAATCTATGACAAACACCCCAACAGAAGCCAGAAGTGTAAATTCTATTTCAAAATATCTGACCATCGCACCATGCAGACGTTCAAGAAGACTTTACCTAAAATTCCATCTCAATATATTTGAAACTAAGGAAATTCTTAGAAATCGGCGGATGATTCCTTTAAGAAATACAAATACAATCTACAGATTCTGCTTAAATGGCGACAAAGATCTAAAACATCTAGTCCTTTTCTGCAATAAAATGTGCGAACAACGAGAGAAATGCCTAAGGAAGGAGATAGACAAACATTCGACGTACTGTGAAGAGGAATGGTGGTGCCAACTACACAACTGTGAGAGCAAATCATTAATGATCGCAACAATGAAATTTCTGGAACAGATACAGTTGATGCTAGAGTTGGTGCCTCCTAACATGATCACTGAATGAGAATTGTTGATCAGAAATCAAGCCGCATATATGATTGTTCTCCTCTACCAGACAGAGAATATTCCTTTTGTTTTTAGTATCATTTTCTCATGAGTATAAAACAATGTAATTTTAGTGTAGGTTTATTGTGAGTATATTGTGATTTTTTTTCTTTTTCTGTTTTGACATTTCAAAAGTTTGTATAAACTATATGAAATAAAAAAAAAAAAGTCTGAGCTTCTACTTGTCGCTTATTCACATCTTAAATGTCACTGCAACCTACAACCAATTATGAATGTGTATTCAGCCATTGTGACATGGAAAAACGTAAGCCTACACTCACAGTAGTGCTGTAAGGCTTGGCAACCTAGAGTACAGTCAAGGTTATACCCACCAACACCTGTAAAACCAATAAATTGAAAAGGGATCAAATAAATCTTGTCAAAACTCCATGGCTTCCGATGGCATTTTAATTAAAGCAACCTACAAGCAATTTAAGCAGATGGATATAAAGGTAGAGCATTTTAAATCCCTCTGCAAGCATTTCGCTTCTCTATCTTCTCTACTTTGATGAATCCACTTATCCTGGCAAATGAAAGAAGACGGGCAGCTTAAGCTGGCAGTATGCGATGTGCTTAAACTCAGTGTGTGTCACCATACATGAAAGTGTTTCTTAATGAGGTAACCATGGAAAAGAAAAATATGTTACACAACTAGGTAAAAATGGTCTAATTCATGCCCCAAAATATTGAAACAGTAAAAAAAGTAGAACTTGGATAAAATATGTCAACACGCCAAGTTGTTTAAAGTAATGAGCATATTTACCGCATCAAAGTAGTTGAGCTTTGTCGTTTAGTTTTGGGATTGTTTTAGTTTTGCCTCCAAATTATTGAAAAGAAATAGGCATATCAGCAGATTTACTGTCATAGTCCATATTAAACTGGCTGCTTCCTCTCTCTTATCTAGGCATGCAAGCCTTGTGAAACAGATAGGTCATCCACCTCTGCTCCATCAGGTTTCTTTCAGGAGCATAGTCTTCGGCTGACTGTTTTATTCAGTGGTTTGTGTTTCTGCTGTCCTGCACTGCTAACTACATAGTGTATAGGCCCACCCATCAGTTCCATCTCTATTTCCCAGCCAGACAATCCTGACTTGTCAACGGTTTTGCCTTATCCTTGGTAATATAACACACGAGGCAGCAGCGAGAACAGGAACACAGTTGAATTGAATTGAATCAATGTCAATTTCACTCATCCACCCACAATGAGCAGCAAGGAAGATGCCATTGACACTGGTGTATGAAATGGTAGGTGACGGCAGGCAGTGCTAGCCTAAATTCAGCCAGAAGGAGCACACAGTGTTTGCTGATGTGGGGGGAAAGGAGGAATCAAGGTTGGTGAGACATTTAATTGCACAAATTGCCCCAGAAAACAATGCATAACTGTGGGACTAGGTGTGCAATAAGGTTCAGGAAGTGTATGCTTATCCAAGGTCCACCAAGTACATGAAAAAGTGTTAGGTCAATCTGAAGCGCTGCGTGAATGCAAACATCTAAGATCACAGGTAGGAGTGCTAAGCTACTAGAGAGGGTAGAATACCTGACCGATACATGAACCCCATGGGAGGAGAAGGCTGCAACTATTATCAACATAACCGGGATAACAGGAACAAGGTATTCAGAGTTTGTCATAGGAATCCAAGTAGCTTCTGTTGAGAACACCTTCCCTGTGAACTGCATGTAATGTATGTGCAACTAAACCCGAAGGCATAGACAAGGGATGACACAATCTTGTGAAAGTGGGGGGCATACTTACCACATTGCAATATCATGCCCAGATCGTTAACACGTCAATAATACATGTGCCATACCCACCAACCGTGCCCATATAGGCCCAAATCCCCTGTGGAAAAGAGTCAACATGTCCCCTCCTCAAAAACAACCAATGTGTCAAATGCAATATGTGTACTGACCACAATGCACAACACACATAGCCAAATGAATCCCCCACATCTAAATGTGTTTCATCCTGTTTAACCCGACCCCCACCACCCTCCCACAGACAATCCATATCTGTTCAGGGCAGGCTGACACACTAAATACAGTTCACCAGTTTACTCAAGCAGGCCTGTAATGTGAATGAAGTCATGTTCCCATACCATGAAGTCTAAAAGCACACATAACTGGATGTAATCCATTTATATCCACAGAGACCACCTCCAGCCATGAGGCAGGAACATCAGGGGACATAAACCAGAGGCACAACAGCTACAGGATCTTCAGGTGCATCCACTGCAGGCAGCAAAGCGCTAGCCAAGAAGAAGGTCATGACAAAGACATCTGCAGTCCAGCAGGAACAGCTGTGATGAATCCCAAAAATGTGCCTCTTCTCCCTAATGGGGAGCCTGCTACATTTGTGACTAGGGAGGTGAGCCCACTAATCAACCCACTCCCTAGGGGACAGAGCAAGCAGGCTCACACTGGGGCGATTGCCCCCCCCCATCCCCTCTGGGGACAAGCAATGTCCTTTCCCATAAGTCTTGCATGTCTATTGGTTACATGGGCAGTGGAAGGCTCGTTTTATGACCTGTATTTGCCGTCACCTCCTTGTGGAAGTCAGCGCCAATCAAGTTTGTTCTTCCACTCCAGGGAGGAACTTAAAGGACCCACGATGAAGCAGAAAAAGAAGAGAGAGCATCTGCCCTAGAGCCATGAACACAGGCTCACAGAGCTGTGCAGAGGATGAGCCGAGTCCAAAGCAGATGCTGTGGTTGGTGGAATCGGGAGACAACACAGAGAATGCCATAGCTTCGACAAAAGTGGAATCTCAACCCGAAGGCGAGAGGTACTGGCGTCCTGCAGCACAGACACTGCCACTCCCAGCAGGACGAGACCACTTGGAGCGCTGCCGCTCAAAGAGCCAGAGAAGCCCATTGCCCGAGAGGGACCAACCGAGAGCATACCCAGGACAGGGGGAACAAAACCAAATAAACAAAGGGGTAAAAAAAGCCTGTAGCCCACAAGGCGGCTACCAAGAGCATACCCCAGGATGGGGTGAACAAAACAGTATAAACAAAGAGGCAAGAGAAAGCCATAGAACGTGAGGGGCAGACCGAGAGTATACCCTAGGATGAGGTGAGCAAAACAGAACAAACAAATGGGAAAGGGAAGCCTTTAGCCCGCGAGGGGCAGACCGAGAGAATACTCAAGAGCGGGTTGAATGAAAACAAACAAGGGAAGGGGCCAGAGAAGTCTGTAACCGGCGAGAATCCAACCAAGAACATAACCCATTATGGGTGACCGTAACTGAACAACAAACCGTGCCAGAGCCACCCAGAGCCCACCAAGGGCTAAGAAAAGTACCAATCCACTGAAAGGTAAAGAAACAGACAACCGGACCGAAGTGGCCCAGTGTCTACCCAGCGTTGTCAGGAGTGAGAGCCTAGGAGGGCCCAAGAACGAACATTCTTGGACTTGGGGGGGGGGGCAAAACTCCCAGTGTAAATCTTCATATCCCAAGAGAAGGGATAAAATGCGATGGTTGGGTGAAGACATTGTTTTGAACACAACAGGAACATTGAGAGACGTTTTTCTGTTGAAAACATTCTTTGATTTTGAGACATAAGAGTCTCTGTGAACTCTGGGGTAAAGGTCAGAAACCAGCCACCACTACCTCCCGGGGTGAAGCAACCTTTAACTATGCTACAGCTAAGGATCCTTCTTTCTATCTTCTTTTTCATAGAGCAGAATAGTGTTAGGTAGCGTAGGTTTGGAACAGAGGACTGACTTTAGTCCGTAGCCCACAAGGGCCGTAACAAGAGCATACCAGAGGTATGAATCCACATAGCGCCATGCCTCATTACAAGTTTGGCAGTATTTTGGTGGTAAATCGGCCGAAATACTGCAAAATGGAATGACCATTACCACCACTTGGTCCCGTGGAGTTACCATGGGATTACAAGTGGTGATCATTTGCCGTTTCTGGAGTGGAATTGGGATTTTTTGGCTGATTTACTGCCGGTGGAATTACTGCACAAATCCATCGATTTTTGGAGGTAAAGCAGAGTATTTACCTCCAGCAACATGCTGGAGCTTAATCTGCCCCTTTTCCTACGAAAATCGGTGGATTTACCATGCAGTAATTCGGCTGGTGGTAAAATCATCAAATCTTATAATTATAATTTGTCGGTGCGGGAAAAGTGGTGGTAACAGAATTCCCACCACTTGTTTCCCACACTGCCAAACTTGTGATGTCTATTCACAAAGGAGGATGCTTAATATCTTGCCGTGGCTTGTAAACTGTTCAACACATGTATATTCATATAGCATGTGACAGGACCATGCACAGATTTCAGGGATAGGGATATCACTTTTTATTTTTATAATTGCTTGAGAAATATTCGGCCCTTAGCAAAGCTTATGAGAGTAAAATTAATTCCACTTTTTTTTACTGGACAACTGTTTGAAGCAAAAAGACAAACAAAAACTGAGAACAAAAATAGAATTGCAAAAAAATGATGGAGGTCATTTTTACAGGTTAGGCACTCAAGTGCAATGACACCAATCGACTTATAACTTGGGCTTGCAAGCTTAGAATCTGAAAGAACTCCACACTGGTACTCTCATGGTTTGATGTAAATAAGGCACTCTCTAATACTGTACAAATCTACTAAAAGTGGAGTGAATCTGAATCTCCCAAACAAACGGCCTCATTACGATTTTGGTGGTAATTTGGCAGTATATCCACCAATTCACTACCAAACTCTATTGGCGTTACTGCTACTTGTTCACAAAGATTTATTTCAGGATTACATGTGGTGGTAGGGTAGTATTAATCCCTATTTTGGGAGTCCATAGGATTCCATTGAGATTTCAGCGAAATTACCAATTATGCAGATTATTGGTCGTAAGGTGGAGGATTTACCTCAAGCTTTTTGCTAGAGCTAAATCCTTCACCTTACCACCAAACGTGTAGTACAGCAGGGCGGTAATGTGGAGGTAATGCAGCGGTAATGGAAGTACGGTCACATTACGACCATTTTTACCCCCACCGCCATACTTGTAATGAGGCCCAAAATACGTATTACGGTCACTGTTCCCTCAGGCAGCAAAATATTTGAAATTAAACCTACTGCAAGTGCAGCCACTAAATACCAAATGACGTTGAATCAAATTTTAAAAGACCACTGTGTATGGGTGAGCTTTTAAAAAAACATTATATAGTGTGCAGATTCCAAACGTGTAAAATTGGTAATTCAAAATGCTCACCAAGTTTACACCCTCCCAGTTTTTTGACATCATAAAATTTATCTAAATTTAAATTAGTTCAATTACCAATTTGTACAATAACTGGTTCCTAGGAAGGCATTCCATACAAAGATAGAAAATGTCCATTATGTGATGTAGGACTGCAAGATCTGAACCAAGTACGTATTGCTATAAATTGCTACCTTATAGGACCTCCTTATGGATACCAATATTTTAAACTATGGAACACGACCTGCTCATGATGCACTAACTCTACTTTCTTAGCGGACTAAATATATGATTTTTTATAAACTGTTGATATTTTAAAAGATGTTGATATTTTGATGAGTTTTGAAAATCGGAATGAGCAGTCCGAAAATGTTAATGTTAATTCACATTATTTATTGAATTTGTATACAAAATCATGTTTTACTTTTCTTTTTAACATTGGAGGGATTTCTGTGTAAACCCTAAACAAATAATAAATATAACATAAATATATGTATTTTTTTTACAGAAGAGCTTGACAGGCTGATTGGAAACAAAACAGAGAAGATGAGAACTTCAGTCATGACGGGTAATGGGGCAGGTCTATCCAGTCATATTTCTCTGCAGATGTCCATGCAGTCACAGAATCTTTGTGACTCGGCCTCTACTGAATCTGCAGAGTCCGTACATGCATCATGCGGCCCCCAGCATGATGAGCAGCAGCTAGGAAGGCGTCAGTCATCAGGTGACCAACACTCCTGCTATACCTCTGCACCACAGGCCTTCCAACAAATCTCTCCTTCTATGATGCAACAATCTCCTGGAATTTCGCAGACTCGCTTCCCACCTTTAGATCATCAAGAGGAGATAAGAGCACAGAACAGCAACCCCCAGGACTCCCCGATCCATGCCCACACGCCTCCCATGCAAAGCATACAGATGTTAACAGAGCTCCCGTCGGCTCGGACAATTCAAGACACTCTCATGGAAGGGGACCTCAGTAACGATATTGATGCCCTTAACCCATCTCTCACAGACTTTGAATTACATGGTAAGATTCTAATAAGCTACTGAGGTCCTGTTTTTCTGTTTCCATGTATACTAACCTTTTGCCATAGTCATTTAACATAAGAACATGGTATTGTGTTCATTGTAGTGAGCTCAAGATCATGGAATGTTATGTTACATCTCAATTGTAGTTTGCACCTCCATTTACTTCCTAAAGCTGCAGGCAGTCCTGATGTGCAAGCTTCAAAACTTCTGGGTTTCCAGAACAGCATAGTCCAACATTGGAAAATGAACAGCATTGAATATGATATTGCAGAATGGTATAAATGTGGCACATTTACATTTTGCAAATGGGAACTAACATTCAAATAAATGCAGACTAGGAATAAAAATGTTCAGGCTATAGTAGACTATGCATTATGGGTATCTTCCAACTCGGTAATGCTGGTGTTGTGCTGGGTTGGCTAACTCTTGAAGTCTCTGAAAACAACCCCACTTGCTAAACCATTCAGGCCCACCTGATGAAGAACTCAAAGAACATCAATGCCTCCATGAACGAATCTTGCAAACACTAAATATGGTAGCCACATAGAAGCCCTTCAAAGAGTACCAAAAAACAATTAGCTAAATAGTATAACCCTAACCTCAACCATCTCCAGAATTCAGAAGCATGGAGCAAATTTACAGTAGAAATTACCTTGAGACAGACAAAGTTGCGGACTACCAAAAGCTCTGACAACAAAAGCCAAAAAATCCCATTAGACACACTGCTTGCAATACACACAGTACACAGATAAAAGATTGTTAAAAAAAACACAACGAATTCATTCAAGAACCCACTGCATGCAGCGCTAAACGGACGCCATCATAATAACTCTGTAACTCATTCTCCAGCCAGTTCAAGAAAAATCCTACAGCTTTAAGACTACCTGCTCCAAAACGGCAATGCAGAAACACCAATCACAAACCAGAAGACCTCCCAAAAAATAACCCCCATGTAGCATGGAAGCATTCTGCACATTCTTCGCGTAGGACTTTGCAAGGGCACTCAGCGCTAGAAAACCATCAGGATCTCTAAACATACAAGCTCTCCAAACCTCTACACAAATCAAAATCCTGAGCTCACTTCCCTCTGCCAATTACTCTACAACTGGTAATTGGAACAAGGTACTGCATACCTCTCAACTAGCAAGCTTTTGACAGGTGTAACCTACCATGGAGTAATTCAACTCACCTGCCAAGCTTCTTACCCACCTGTAGTCTACAGCAAAGGTTGGCCCACCTGGGATTGGTAGCTCAATGTGCAAATGACAGTTGACTTTGGCAGCAATAGTTATCTCTCCCATCCAGCCAAGAGTGATAATCAGATCTCAGAGCCGAAAGGCTCTGGTCCAAAAGGAGAGGATCCACAATCGGCTGTGAGTTCCTCCCCATGTCCTGAGGTTTTCATTTAAACCACGTCTAACAACCAGCCTGGCCCTGGTTCCTCCCTATTTTGGTATACTGAAGATCACACAAGCCTGTTCTCTTTCTCTTCTCTTCTTTATATGTGGCAAGGGTTCTTTAGCCTTTTCCACTAAGCTCATGACCAGGCTCACTTCTTGTTTCAAATTGGCTCAAATGTGGCTTTCGCTGCAAGGCAGCCAGGATTTAAGCTAGAACTACGAGCAGGGTTTGGCCATGCAACCCCCCACCACTGCAGAAACTCAGAGACATGTCGCTGCCTAATTGCCCCATTCCAACTCCTTATGTTCAGATCACCCACTCCTCATTCTTTTCCTTCACCTTCATTTGCCACTTCACTCTTCTGCTTCTCTCCTCCTTCTACTAGGTGATCTCCCCCTTCTCCAACTCCAACTCCTCACTTACTTGTCTGCTTATCTCCTTCTTGATAAGTACTCCCTTCTCTAACACAAGCCTCTTCCTCGTGTCTCTGCTACTTTCCTGCTCCTCACTCACTCCCCCTGCATAACTCCTCATCTCCAATCCCCTTCCAAACTCCTTCACCTTGGCTTTGTCCCTGTCCCTTTTTATATCAAGAGCCCTATGAGAATTTGAACTTTTAGGGATTCACTGGAGGCCCCCGAAAATGGGAGCAGCATTGAATTGGTTAATGGTTAGACCTACCATCTCACCATTTGTGCTGAATGCCATATTGATTATTCGTTGTGGGCTGAGACGATAAAGAGGGGTGCCATCATCCTGAAATCATCTGACACCGTCATGGTGGCCACCTAGCCTCTCCCCAACTTCCCCAGGCTTCAATGGCTGCCCATGAGCTATCCCATGCCTCCTCTCCTGCCGCCATGTACGGGTGAGTGGCTTCCTCGCTGGATTACTTGGTGAGAAGGACTGGTGCGATATCAATCGCATCAGTGCCCCCATTTGCTGGTTGCGACTTCTTGTGTCAGCCTGATTGCTCGGTTTGCAAAGCTTATGGTACAGGCTTACAGACTACCATTGTTGGAAGTGGATTTTAAGGTCTGATTTTCCTTCTCTATGGGTGCGTACCTGGTGAGCAAGATTTGGATGGGGCAGAGGGTCTGGGGATCCCCCATGTGCCACCTCTATAGTCAGCATCACAGAGTGGGTGATGTTCTCAGTGGTTCAGATGTGACTTTATCACGTACCTTCCCTGTTTTTCATTTGGCTCACACCTAGTTTCTACCTTTCCCTGGGTGGTGCTGTAATGCTTCCTATCTATTCTTCCCATCATAAAATAGTTCACGCAATACAGGGGGTTAGCAGAGGGGCAAAATCTTTGGCCCATTGTAGATTGTCCTCTGCGTGTCTTCCTCCCTTTCATTCCCCCAACCAGGACACTATTGGGTACTCCCCCCAGAAGAATCCCTGGGGCTCAGGATGTTTTTAATTGTACTGGATAGGGCCTGGTGTCTCAATCATAGGAACCCAGGGCGTTCAACACCCAGAACTGATTGTCTGTGCACCACAGGAGCTAACTTTGCCTTCGAGTACGCATCCAGTCCATATTGATGCACATGCTCTATAAGGCTGCGTTTGGGAAGACTTGGTGGGAAAACATTAGGTCAGCTATCACAGCCAACTGTCGACTCCGTGAGCGTTGGAGGGCCTAGAATTGTACAAGTCTAGTGTCACCAGAATGTGATACTCCTTTCCACCGGAATTCTGAGCCAACATCTCTAATTAGAGTCTTCCTCTTACTCGAAAGGTTCTGGCCACCAATCAAAGTCTGTGTCTAAATCTGGGATCAGGCACATATAGCTTATGTCCATTGGTTGTTCTTCTTCTGCACTGGGACGGACTCTAGCTAGATGATGTTGTTTCCCATAGCATTACACAGAGAGCAAACTTTCCCTATACGACTTTAATTTTCCATTATGGCCCTCCCTTTCCCTAATAGGGTAATTTCCTTGACTATTCTAGGTTCCTGGGACCCAGCGCAATGGGAGGTCAGTGTTTATTCGGTGGATGTATGAAGGTTACATCTTGCCATCGAGGTAGATGGGTATTCACCTGACTCAAAAATGGACTGGGGATGTTGGGTCTGGGAGTGTAGGCTTGAGGACGGCTGCTAGCAGTCTCGATTGCCTCTTCCAGCATTGGCCCATACAATTGTTTTACTAACCTCTGGAAGTAAGGGGGCAAGGAGTTTACACATTATTCTAAGAGTAAGACATTCATGATCTGCTCTAAATGCATGTTGGCTAGACATTAATTTAAAGGATACTGGATCCAAATGGACAACTGACAGGGTGTCTCTCACGACTTTAGTTGCACAACCCCTGTAGTTTCTATGTGTAATATCGGGGTTGTGGCCAGCTTGTTCCACTATTCCATTCTTTAATTGCTCCTACGGTGTGTCTTGGACGGGATTCAGGAGCTGGTAGGTTACCTGCAATTCCCAGGTTAGTAATGGAGTTTTATAATTTCCCCATTGCCTCCTGTCCCAATTTGCTGTCTGAGCTATGTGCTCAAAGTTAGTAAAGGAAGCTCCAGAGTCCCTGCCTTCTACGTTTTTCAATATTATTGTGGGGTGTTGGACAGGGTGGACTCAGCGCTACAGATAAGGGGAGTATCAGCTACTTTTGCTCCCTAAAAATGGGCAAATACTCCCAAATAATAAAAAATAGGGAGTACAAATACTCCCAACAAAAAATAGGAAAAAACCATAGAATCCTGCGTCCCTGCTTTCACCCTCACAGCTCCATGCATATGTTTGGACCACTAGTGCACGTAGTACCATACAAAGAAACTACTGGTTTAACTACCTGATTGTAAGAAGCAAAAATTGATCTTTTAATATGCATGAATAACTAGGTGCAAAGAAATAAATATTACATAAACATTTCTGTTTTTCAGTTAAAACATATTTACTCACTCATAAAATACTCTGATTAGGAATTGAATTTACATGTTTACTCCCTAAAAAATGATTTTACTACCAACTTTAAAAAATAGGGAGTACAATACTCCCATTTCTGTGGATTATTTCAGGTACTTCTGTAGAGTATGGTCCTGTGTGGATCCTCACATGATTTGAAAAGGGAAACCAGCTTGGGCTTCTATGTACAGTGCTTGTCATTTCGACCAAAACACGATGCACCCTTTGCCCCAATGTGAGACATGGCGTCTCTTCTCTATTTAATTTATTTCATTTTTCCTGTTCTCGGTATGCTTAAAGAGAAAGTAACTGCACCTCTCTACTATATAGCGCCAGAGGCGTAGACAGGGTAGGGCCTGAGAAGACGAGGCGGACCCAAAATCTGTTAATGTCTCCTCAGCAGCACTGTGTAGGCATTTACAGATGTTAATGTTGCTGTGGTAAGCCCACCTATTTAGCTTCAGGCCCAACTTGTTAGACAATCCTGCCTACGCCTCTCTATAGCGCTAAATGAAAACCTTGCTGCACATATGCACGTTTTGCCTGAGACAAGAGCATGTGATGTATGGGCAGTATTAAAGCTCCTCAGCCTTTCCGCACACTTCATTCAGATTGCTTTAGATTGACAAGTGGGTATATAACATGAGGAACAGATGTGAGAGCTTGGTTTAAATACCACCTCCGCCAATGCCTTTTTGGAATTGCCCTTGCAATTAATTTCATTTATTACAGAACCTACATAATTAAAATAAGAAGACTGGTTTTCTAGGCAATGCATTATGCAACCATTTTTGTGGCTTGGATGGCCGAAGTCGAGTGAGGGTGAATAGGTCTCGCTCCACATTATTCAAAAAGTTTCAAGTCCCATAGACATTGAAAGTGGTTTATTTATATTTCAAACATTTTTACAGTACTAAATACAGTCCACTACGTTCGCCTCAGGGGCCCAGTTTATTGGCTTTTAATATTTTGATTTATACAATTTTTGTTTTGTTTGTGTAAATTCAAAGCTTAGTCCACAAATAGTAGACAAAGAACAGACACGTGTTACACTTCTTATATTACAATCGTGTACAACAGTGGTCTTGTAAAGTGCGCAGTTTGGTACCCTGTGACAATCAATGCTGTTTCCCCCTCTATTCAAACGTACACTTTAAAAGGCATCTTAGTTTTAGGGACACTTTCAAAAAATTCTTTAAGAGCTCAAGCTGCCCTCCCCTCGCTTCCCTCCCTTGCCTCCCTTCCCCCAGCAGTTCCACCTGACAGCAACTAGGATCCCTGTGAAAAGGTGCAAGGTGAGAAGAGCTGCGTTTTCAAACACTTTGTGGAAGGTTAACATCTTCACCAAAACCCAAAATGTAAAGGTATTGCAAAAAAGGTAAGAAATGAAAAAGGCAGCTGAAACCGTATTGCACATTTCAATAAAGATGTCAGAACAAAGAGACACCAACGCGATTACTATTATTTCACAAAACAGCCCAAAAATATATCATTTGCCAAACATTACCAAACCTGTACTATTTGATCAGTGGAGGGATTTTTTTCAAGCTGTCCCTGTTTGTACAACAGGGCATTGTTACTACCAATTTAAAGATTACCTGCAAATTCTCGCACAAGCCTGTGTAATCGTGGGAGTACTTGGACATTTGCTATCAAAACCAGACAATGGGCCTCATTACAAGTTTGCCGGTTTGGAAATAAGGGTGCCGGTAGCAACATATCGGCACCCTTTCCAGACCGCCAGACTGCGAGTTTGCCGGTACGGGCAGAGAACTCTCAGGAGGCCTGGCCTGCTGGGAGTTCAGGTCCCTACCAGCAGTATTTTCACTGAAGCACCGGCACCGTTAGCAACAGTGTTGATGCTTCAGTGTCCCCATTCCCGTGGAGTCCTATGGCACTCCACAGGAATGGGAATTTACTGTTTTGCTGCTGCTCATGATATCCCGGTGGCACTGGGATGTCAGGTGGCGAAACGGCGTTACAGGGTCGGCGGTAGCCCACCACCTACCGGCGGGTTTTACCACTGACCTCGTAATGAGGCCCAGTGATATGAATGCCTGGTTTATTTGCCACCAGCTGGTGTACGATAGTAATACCTCTGATATGGTTTCTATGTGATATTTCGGCACATTGAAAGCCGAACATAGAAAAGACTGATTTTTTTCACCCCTCAACCCCCCACAGAGGCTGATCCCCTATCCCCCACCCCCTCATGCGCTTGCGGGACATTATGGATATTTTGGAGCCCCCAAAGCCGTCTTTCTTTTCCCGCTGCCTCGCTTCCTTGCCCAAAACATTCCCCACCACAGACACACACACATTTACCCGACCCTGTTCCCCCTTCTCTTCCCCTCCACAAACATTTCCCCTCCTCCCACATATAGACAAACATACATACATTCAGACACACACACACAACACTTACCTCAGGCACCTGCAACTTCCTTCTTCCACTCGGCCGTGCCTTTCTGTCCCTGCGCGCACCCATGTGAATCCAGGGGCTTGAAGGTTTGAATGAGAGAGCGCTAAGAGGTCTCCAAGGGCTCTTTCTAAATTGATTTTTTTGGGGCATAATAAACAGATTTTTTCACTCCACACCCTCATATGAGGTAAATAATAGAGCAAATGATGGTAATAATTGGTATATGACGAATGCTTGGCAAGTGCAGAAACAAAAGCTAAAGCTAGCTTTGCCAGTGCTTGTTTTTGTTATTTTTGTAACACTATGAATGGAAACAGAAACAGACACATTTGAAGTGTCAATGAACGCCTATGTGGTTAGAAGGATGTCTATGTTACATTCTCCTTCTCACAGCGCACCTTATCTCTTGGTTTCCCCCATGTCATGGGGAACGATCTCTCTTGTACCAGTTTGGGAACTTAACCTCTCACTGCGGTATAGGTTCCTCGATTCGCACTCCGACTAGTGGTTTGGTGTCTCTCTACATTCCTTGCGTAGCTGTAATTTCCTCCCCCTCCTGGGATTTGCTTTCCAATGCTCCATCTTGGATTACTGTGTTTCTCACCCAATCTTGGGGTATAGTATGTCTCATCCGTCTTAGGGTCTCTGGGCTTCCCCCCCTGCTTGGGGTATTAACTCTCTCTGTCTTGTTCCTGGTGCCTTTGGATTCTTACGCCAGCATGGAATTTCTTGTCCCTCACCCCATCCTAGGGCTGCTTCATTCTCACCACGGCTTGAGCCACCTTCTCTGTGACCCAGGCTTGGGGCTGTTTCTCTCTTTCGCTGGATTGGGGCACTTCTCGATCAGCACAGCTTTGGGCAGTTTGCCTTTCACCCCACCATTGGAGTATCTGGCGTCTTATCGCTTCAAGGCTTATTGGATATTGGGTCCCAACCTTGAAATACAGCGCAGTGGTCAGTAGGTTAATAAAGATATCGCCTTTATTTCAAGTTCTCTTCATAGTAGCCCCAGCCACCGCCTCCTCCTCTCACCCATCCCATCCTCCTTTCAAACATCAACATTCTCCTTTACGTTTCAGTTGGGGCAAGCTACGTTCCATTGTATGCCATCTGGTCACTCAATTGGCATACAACACACCTCTTTCCCTCAATATTCATAACATCAACAGATTTTCGCACCACTGGCTTTCAGTCCTCTCACTTGCAGCCTTGGTAGCACGGCCACCATTCCATGATCCAATTTTATCTATTACTCAACCTCACTGTGTTGCCCAAATCTTCCTCAACCATCACGGGCCTTGATCATTTAGATGCACCTTTATCCACAAGCCTCCCCAACTTCACTTTCACCATAGTTCCTTTTGGCATGCATATATCACCCACATACTTATTTTATGTCATACCTCTCTTTCGCTAGACGCGGACTCTCTTTTATTTTCCTCCTTCTACTCTTGCACCCTTCTTCATTCAGTTTATACCTTCCCAACTATCCTGGACTCAACCTTGTATTGGGCTTTCGTCTTTGCAGAACTTCAAAGGGAGGCACACTTGTTTGATGTGGAGCCAGCCAATATTGAAATAGTCTCTCCATAACAGCACATACCCAATCCCCAACTATTGCTGACGCTATCCTGTCAGCGTCCATCACCCTTCTGTTGAATCTCTCCACCGTGGCATTCCCCTTAGGATGATTTAATACCGCTGTTGCATGCTACACACCATTCCCCTGCATAAACACCTACATTTCTCTCACCACGAACTGAGGACCATTATCCATAACAATCCTTCTTGGAAAAACCTTTCTCCAAAATATTGACTCCAAAAAACGCACTACTCTACGTGCCCTGACCTCCCTCATGACACACACCTCAGGCCACTTGGACAACATGCCAACCGCCATGATTATGTAGCTCCCTTGAACTCCTCTCACTTCTAACAGACCCAAAATGTCCACAGGCTCCACTCGCCACCACTTCCATTGGCAGCACCTTGTCACTATCCCTGCACCCTACACATCTTTTCAGCAACTGTTCCACATCTGCATCTATACCTGCCCACCAATAATCCTGTCAGATCATCACCATGGTTTTGCATATTCCCAAATGCTCTTTGTAAGCAACCTTCATGACAGTTGCTCTCATCCCTTCTGGCACCACCACTCGTTGTCCCCTGACTAACATCCCCTTCTCCACACTGAGTTCATTTTTATCCTCCTGTACTGCTAATACTCCTACCCTAGATCCTCAACAGGCCAGACCTTTCGCTCATGGAATGAGGATTGACCATCTTCGGTCTGGCATCCACCCCATTTACCACACACACTTCATTGTCAAGATCACTCAACATGGACATGGCACCTTGAACAGACTTCACTGTCCCAAACTTGGCCCATTGCTTGTAGCACTGTGCTAAGTGTCCTTTTCTTCCTTATTCCAACAGCCCACGTGTTGGGAGAAACACTCCTAATCATTCGCATCGTCTTCTGCTGTGCCTCCCTTAAGCCCTCTGCCTCGTGTTCAACCGCCTTCTAGGCTGCTGCTTGCTCTCTTCCTTTTGCATCACATTTTATTCTTGACTCTCTACTTGACCTAATGTGTGCCATCTATTGCTAACTTCTCTGAGTCCGCTTTCAGTTCTCTCATACAGATCTCTGTATGCCCAACCATCTTCGGTACCTCAATGGTTCTCTCCAACCCAATGTCGCCTTCCCTTCAAAGCGTTTCCCGCCCTTTGTGGTCACTACAACCTATAATCAGCTGGTCCCTAAGGTGCTCATCTTTACAGTGTTCAAATCTGCACTAGATGGCTAGATCTCACAGGACTGTGATGAATTCCTCGATGGTCTCATTCCTCCCTTGTTGTCTAGTGGCAAAGTGCTACCTGGCGAAAATCTTGTTCTCCTTTTTTATTAAGTGTTTATCCAGTTGGGCAATGCTTATTTCAAATGCATTCAGACCCTTAGCTTCCGCTGTGAGAGGTTCCGGTAGCCTCCTGTATATGCACTGATCTTGCTGTCCCAGACAGTGGTATAAAATGGAGTTTGATGAAGTCAAATAGAGCGTGGGACCTGGTATGTTTGCCATCACTCCTCAATGATTCCTTGCACACAACCCACTTGCAAAGCGAGCCCCCTGCCAGAGGACAGCTCTTGGCTCACAGTTGGCTCACAGTTCTCTGCTTCTCCAATTTCTTCTTTTCCAGGTCCATAGTACTGTGCACATAGATCTGTGCACACAAAGAAGCATTCTCAGTGCTAGGGTGCCCGCAAGCACTATGTAGTAAGGCCTTCCCCTGTGACACCGTGATCTGCAGCCGCAGGCACTGTCTCGGACAGTGTCCCGTTGTCAGGTGCACACGCCGTCAGGATGTGCTCCTGTTGCCAGGCAACGTGTGATACCTGCCGACACAGCTCTCTGCACGCTGTGGTGCGTCACAGCATGGGGGCAAGACACAGGGCCTCAGCGACGGCCGAACCCGGCCGGCAATCAGCAGGGGCTCGGGTCTTCAGTAGCGATGCATTCCCATCCGAAGCTGCAGGAGGCACAGCTGGCATTCAGGTCGGCTTGGTGCTTGGAGGCACGGTGGGGCATGGCTGGGGCTCCTAGAACATCCTTATTGCCAGTATTGGGTCCCGACCTCAAAACAACACACAGAGTAGGTTAATAAAAATATTTCCTTTATTTCAAGTTCTCTTCATAGCAGCCCCAGCTCTCCCCTCTCTAAACCTTCTCCTTTCAAACGTCAACTTTCTCCCTCGCGTTCCACCTGGGGCCACCTACGCTCCACGTTCCACACAACATTCTACTCCATCTGGTCACTCAATTCACATACAACATCGGGCTTCTCACCCTTCCTTGAGTTATTTGGCTCCTCACCCCTTCTTGAGTTCTGTTGAGTCTCGCCCCCTCTTGGGCTAGCAAGTTTTCCATCCCTCTTCTCCTGTGTCTTGCCCCCTCTTGGGCTAGTGGGTTTCTCACCTGTTATCTTGTGTCTCTCCTGCTCTTGAGCTAGGGAGATTCTCACCCCTCTTCGGTTCCTCCTGTCGCTCGCACCAATTCCAGCTATCGCCACACCTTGCTGCCCACCTCCCGCTTCTCAGGTTGCTCAACGTACCTTGTTGACTGCGGTGGTGCTCAGGACCACGACTCTGGCTTCCGCCCGGTCCTCTTCATACGTTTGCTTGCATAAGTTCCTCTCGTCGGTGCACAACAGGATTTCAGCATCGGGTACTGAAGGCACCGGTCAACCGCTGCAGGGGTGGTCAAATTGCGTTCTCTCTCATTTGGTGGGCCGAGCTTCTCTGGCTCCCAGCATTGGGGAATGCAGCAGAGTTCCACGGGCTTACTCGCTCCTCCGCTCCTCCGCTCTTCATGCCATCTGCGTGATGCTGCTTACTGCCTCTGCCTCGAATGGGGAGGTTCCCTCCTCTGGGTTTCATCGCAGATATGAGCTCTCTCACTCTGGATTCAGCTTCCCCTCTGGGTCAGTCTCATATGATCTTTATGCTGCTCCTTGTAACAAGATGGGCAAAGCCATTAGTCCTGCACTTCATACAAGGATGGCAAAAATAAAGAGTCAGAAACACCACCAGCCAGTTTTAAAGGTCCTTGTACATCTTTGCCCTGATCAATCCCCATAGAGACAAAACACATGGGATTCTGAACTTGTGGGAGGATGAGTACAAATCCTACTTGGGAATTCCTTGTCCCCTCAGAGGAAGTCACCCCCACATGGATCGTGCTTGCCCTGCCCCCTAGGGGGTGTCCAGCGTCACAGGCTCGCCTATGTAGTCCCATATGGGTTGGATCCACCCCAGGGAGAAGGGACGAGTTCCCTGGATTCATCACACACCCTTAGTAATACAATGGTGTGCCCCAGTCATTTTAAGACTAATCAAGTAAAATACTGGTGGAACATGAACCACTTACGAAATCCCTCTTGTGGACGATGTGGAATGTGTGCAAGGTTAAAAGAAATGTAAAGGGAAATAACGAACGGAGTGTAGCTATGGATAGACAGTAGATTGTGTCAGACCCAATAGTACAGTCATTTTAGCTTTAAGTATACGTATTACAATGTGCTGCTTTCAGTGTTAGCACTATGTCATATTCTGTGAAGGGAGTCTTTAGACCTGCAACTTAGGCACACCACCTCGAGAAGGGAATTCTAAAATGTTCCATCTGAACACTTTCCCTGCTGACTTTGTGTACACTCCCTTCCTGCCCTAACATCTATTTGAACACCTTTATCTGTCCACTCACATGTTTTTCTTTAAATTCCTCTTACTCAGAGCTCAAGTCGAGGGTACATGTGGGTGGACGAGACCCCCCCATTTTTCAGAGGGCACCTTGATATGCTAATTTCTGGTGACGCCACATTCAATTGGTATGTTAATGAGTCCCCCACTCTCTTATTTTAGGACCTGACCCCTGCAGTCTTTCCCATCTCATACCTCTTCACCTGTTGACTCCCAAATAAGGTTAACATCAGATATTTAAGAAGCTGATCAAACAGAGATAAACAGTTTTAGGAGCATGATAACGGTTTTCTAATATAGTACTCAGCTTAGGTTCTATGTATGCATTTGGCTTGTCAAGAGGGCGACTATGATTTCAAACTGAGAACACCACTCAAATGAGCAGGGTTTGAAATGTCTACCAGTTTCCTTCTCCTTTGTCTAGTTTCAAAATAATCCCCATTAGTCTGCTCTTTATTCGGCAGGTCCTTCATCCACCCTCCTGGGCCCTTCATATACCAAAATCTACTGTTCAGCTATGCTCAACATCCCCAGGTATCCACTGCTTACTTTCCTCATTCTCTGTTTTATAACTTTCCGCTGCTCTCTCCTTAACCGCTTCCCCTTAATCTCCCGTTGCTAACTTTCCCCAGGTTTACTCCATATCTGCAAAGCAGGTCCATAGGACGTGATAACTTCAGCCAGTCCCACTACATTAGCTAGCAGCACTTACATTCTGAGACTTAAAAGCATGATCTTAAGATGCAAAGTGGTGTCGCCAAAAAGTCAGAGACTAGGTTTAGTTATTATATATGCCATAAACCCACACGGTTGGCAGGTATGCTTCTTAGTCCTCCAATCATCTTCTCACCTTTCTGTGCTTTTACCTGTCCACCTTTCCTTTCCCAACATTCCCCAACTCCCCCAACAATCTTATGTTCACCTTCTCCCAGCATACATGTCCTAGCTCTCCCTCCATTCGAATACAACATCCCCTAACAACCTTCCAATATTGTCCTTTGACCACCTTCTCCTGCCCCATCAACTTTCACAATCTCACTAATGTCCTTCTTATTCTACTCTCTCCTGTCCAACTTGTCCAGCCGTAGTTATTATGCAGGCTTTGTTTTTTTTCCTCCTGCTCACCTTTCCTGCCTCCCCATGCTTTTCGCTGTCGAACACAACCACTCCCCTGGACTCTCACCACTCAACACATGGTAACATGCCACCCCTTTTCATGCTGCTAAAACAATTGCTAGTAGAATCCTCACAGAGCAGCATTAGCAGCTCCTTTTTCTTGATATAACCAGTCCAATAACAGCTTCCAAAGCCCTGCCACATCTCCTGCAATGAACCACAGCACTTCGCATTCAGTCATCCCATCACACTAAATCTAAGCACAAAAGGCCTCATTACAAGTTTGGCAGTGCAGGAAAAAAAGTGGCGGTAATTCCATTACCGCCACTTTTTTTGGCACTAACGGAATTGCCACAGTTTTTCCTGCACTGCTAAATTAGAATTTGTTGCCGGACTTTCCGCCGGCGGAATAACTGCACAGTAAATTCATTGATTTCGAGAGGAAAAAGGGCAGATTCACCTCCTGTTGCTGCAGGTAAATCCTCCACTTTACCTCCAAAAAACAGCAGATTTACAGCATGGTAACTCCGCTGGCGGTACATCTGCCAGAAATCTCCATGGAATTCAGTAACTCGAAAAATTGGGAATTACCACCACTTTTAAATTCTGTTTTAACGCCACGGGAACCATTTGCGGTAATGTTAATCGTGTTTGGCAGTAATTTCGGGCAATTACTGACGAATTTGTAACAAGGCCCTTTAAAACTTTAAAATTATCCTCTCACATATAAAATAACACAGGCTGTAAACACAAATAAAATAATTGGATAAGAAAGAAATTACAGAAAAAACCCTTTTGGTCCTGGTGCCACCGGGAAAGCAAAGGCTATTTTCCTGGGAGTGTCGCTTATAATGTCAATTTTTTACATAGTGCATCATGCCAGATTACTCTGGCTTCTAAAGAAGGAACATGAGGAGGGCATCCTTAGGCTACCAATGTACCCACTCACTGCACACCCACGGCCATGCCATTAGCTATATACCTTATCACCATTACGCTTCCATTTTACCCTCTCTATTGTAAAAAATGTAAAAGGCACCTGCAAATGACGCTTTGCAGAGAGCATTTAAAGTGGATTATTATGAAAATCACATGCAGGAGCAAACTCAGGAGACATTTGAAGGAGAATAAGAAATGCTCGGTGGAAATGCTAAATCCGATTCGTACCCCTACTGATCCTTCAAATGCTTTGAAACTCCCCTGCATGGTAAGCAGCGTTTACAAGTAAAATTACAGTGGCGGTAAAATGCAGCGTTTAATTGTGAGCGCCGCTTGCCATGCGAGTGGTGCATGCGGCACTCACAATTAAAAGTAAACGCAATTAAAAGTAAATGCCTGGCATTCGAGCATGGCAGGCAGCGTTTACTCATTTTGCATGGCGGAGTGCAAAAATGCAGGGCCAAAGGTGGCGTACACGCTTGTACGTCACCTTTAGCCCTGCATTGTTGCACTCTGGCGTGCAAATGACGGAAATTTGGTGGTGAGGAGCTGCATACGTGTATGTCAACACTTAACAGAGCTCATCGCCACCAAATTACTCATTTAAGAAACATGAGCTCCGGTATGTTTATTACACACATCAGACGCCAAACCATGAACCATCAAATAATGCTTGAACACCAAGCAAAACAAAGGGGACAACACACACACATACACACACTCTAAAAGAAGAACGTTCACTCGACCTTTCTTTAGCCTCACATCCTGCATGTTCCCAGTAAACGTAGATCCCATCGGAGTACTTTCAGCTGGTCAGAGCATTACACTATAATTGTAAACCCATCACACCAGAACATTAAATTGTATGAATGAACAAACTTGTATGGAAACGTTTTATTGAAATCCCTATTCCCATCCCTTGTAAATTACCACAGCTTGCTCTAGAACACATACACTTTTTCTGTTAATGTTCACAATTCAATTTTGTAAACTTTGGGCATGACAATGTATTGTTTTAAAATTGTGTATTTACATCATTCGCCGGCAATCATGTGAATGTATGTCCATTTGTAATGTAATGTGGTCATGTATAGCTCAACTTCAGCCATTGTGGCAGCCTCTTGACCTTACAGGTGCGAGAACCTTCGCATATGATGGCAATCGCTGCCAAATAGTGAATGACTGGCATCGTCTATCTATCTCTATATCATATTGTCTATCTATCTCTATATCATATCATATCATATAAAATAACTTTACACGTCTTAACTTATAAAAAGGCAAACACGACTGACTTGGCCTTTGCTGATGATTTCATTATGTTCTGTTCTCACTGCAAAGGCATATTAAACCGTCAAAATTAATCATATGGGGAAAGAGATATTTAATTCCCATTCCAACATTCCAATTTGGGGTGTGGGGGGGCAGAAGTGTTACCCAATCTAGTATCAAGTCTTAACTGATCAAGCATTCATTTTAAAATGCTTTCTTTTTATTTACATCCGTTTGCTATGTAATGATGCTGTGTTTATTTTGCTCCTAAACTGTCAGGGCAAAATATACTGTAGCAAGGACTCATTAGAAGGCCTGTAAGGTGGGGGCGCTGAGGCGCTGCTAACAACATGACCGCAGCCTGAGAAGCTCCGGCGACGGCAGATACATCCTTCCAGAAATCCTGTGCTCCATGGCCACACTCACCCCATGGAACCGGAGTACATATGCGTGAACCAGCCGAGCTCCACCTGATCCGAATAAATCGATGGGAGACACAACCCTGAAGGCGTAGCAGAGCTCTTCACCACGGCGACCCAGGCCTGGCTTCCGCAGACCTGCTGGGGGACGGGCTGTCTCGCAGCCGTTGCCATAAAGTCCGGGTAAAACAGTGGCAAATAGTAGCCCCACCAGTTGCCCAAGCGACCACTTCGACACCCTACCCTTGCGCTGGTGTGCAGAGTGATCCTCGTAGCTGGAGTGCAGGGCATACCTACTGTCTGTGATCCCTACATCAACACCGGAGTGCGTGGAGGTCGGAAAGGCCCGGTCCGGGTGCCGGTGGGGGAAGCATCGTGCAGTGAACGACCCCCCACGGCAGGGGGAGTCACGCTGCACATAGATCGACAACTGCTGGAAGCGGGGAGGAGCCCTGAGGGACAGCGGAGATCCCGCTCACCTACTACGGTAAACCCCGGCGGAGACCGTCGAGCACCCCTCCCACCCGAGCCCGGGCTACAGCGTGACCCCGATATTGGCCCAGCGCATCCGCCGCTGGAGCACATAGATTGCGGGTGCCGCAGCTCCTCCTGGAGATCACCACCGGGGCCACCCCTCCCTCTGCAGGTGCTCCGGCCCCAGACAGAAAAAACACAGCAACAGCACCATTGACGGGTGAGACAGTTGCCTGGGTGGCCTCAAACCTCCCCGAAACATAGAGTGTACCCTCAGGCTTTACATTGAGCTAAGAATGAATCATTCGGCCCGGCAGAGTTCCAGACCCTAGGCCCTGAAGTGCCGGTAGCATTCGAATAAATTTGACAGAAAGCAGGAGTGCTGACCTCAACGAATCGGTGGGAAACTCCATATAAAGCACAGTGCATGCAGCATTGCTCTGAGGAGACCCGCCATGCCGCGATAAACAACAAGAGGGCCCACCAGGGGACTGCTGAGTGGACTGCGGGCACGGGGGAGAGGCAACTGGCCCTGCACACCTGGCCCATCCTCGACTAGCACGGGTGATGTTATATGCTCCCACCCCCTCACGTGAGGGCACCCTTTGCACAGACAAAGAAGATAATCCCCACATCATCCAGTAGGCTACAATCTCGCCAGGACCACAGTTGACCCGCAGTCTAATGATCCACACACCCCCTCCAAACGTTGCACGGGGGCAGTGTGCAAGTACCACCTAGTGCCAGATGGGACCCTGGGTTGACCTGGGACGTAAGAAGCAAGACCAGAGCTCGAGAGCCCCTGGGGTGTGCGGGCATAACTAACGCAATCAAGCGGGGGTCCAACCGCTCCCCGGGGACACAACCTTGGCACTCCAGGACTAAGGGCAGCGACCGCACTGTGGGGAATAAGCACAATACCACCACATTACAGCCAGCATCAATGCTATTACTGGCAGAATGCCTCTGTGACCACAAGTGACTCATGACCTTCTGTTGTTTGCGAGGATAGAGTATCACCCTCTGATAGGTAGTGAGGCCTCCTTGGTTGGACATCACAACAACCCGAAGCTTCATAAAGGCGACTTGGATCCCCTGCCCTGGTCCAATCCCGACGACCTCAAGGTCGACAGCATTAGACACAGTGAAAAACAGGCTGAGGTGCTCGGAACAACGACCGAGCGGTGCTGCTCGAAATACCAATGCTGACCACCAAGTAGGGTTCTATCAGGAGCCTGTTCCACCATGGTCAATCCTAAAAAGCAGGCCAAAAGGGATCAATTCGCCAGTATGGACCAGCAGCAACCAGCAACATCCCAGGAACAGAGTTAAACACCATCTCAAATAGACGTTGGAGCCCTGAATCAAACGTTATTAGCATTGAAAGGCAGCACGGACAGCCTAGGGGCTAAGATTGATGCTCTGACGTGCAAAGTGGACATATCAGCTATACAAATCGACAAATTGTGCAGTTGCATCTCAGAAGTTGAACGACGAATAGGAAACGTAGCGGACAAGGTGGCCACCCTGCAATGTGAAGTGGCGGAACTACAACAGTCCGTTAAGAAAGTCATGGCCAAGAATGAAGATTTCAAAGGGCATTCAAGGCCGAATAATATCCAGATCCTAGGGGTTCCGTTATCAACCCTGATTGACAAAACACGAGAAGCTTGTGGAAACCTTACTGATAGAAGTCCTAGACAACCCCCCCTAACGTCCATGTTTATGGTGGAGTGGGTGATCCGATCCCTGGCAGCCAAGCCTCCCCCCCCTCGGTGCACCAGAACACCCGATTATAGCTAAAATATTCAGCTATCGAGACAGAGATATCCTCCTATGAACAGCCAGAGAGAAGGGTGAGCTGCGTCGGGGTCCTTCTACAATTTGGCTGTTCCCAGACTTAAGCCCGACAGTGCAGGAGCAGCGCAAGACCTTTCAGGCTGCCAAGAATATTCTGTGCAGAAAGGAAGTATGATACGCCATGCTATACCCTGCCAAACTGCGCTGGCCTAGAGAGCACTTTGCCATGGATGTGGCCGCACAGAGCATGTTGGCCGCCCCTAGCGATCTGGTACCCGCAGCCACTGCAGACTTGTTTAGTAATGTTAAAGTGAGAAATTGGGGGCATGGGGGAGGGATGGGAGCCGGTAGGTTATTGTTTCTGGCGCGGGAGGGTGAGGGTGGGTTGGAGGGGACGACAACAGTTGTCCACATCAAAGTTAACAGTTACATGGATTGACGTAGAAGACAGGGAGGCTCACACACCATATACACCTCAAGTACACATGGTGAGAAATAGAGTCACATCGCATTGGCCCATTTGTAAAGCACAAACAAAAACCCTGCTGCCAACATGGATAACGATGCACAACCCACAATTTGGGTAAACCACCCTTAGGTGAGAAATCGAACGCAGCACTATCCATACTTCCCTGGAACATAGGGGGGCTCACCAAACAGAAAGAAACCCACATGACAGCTAACTATAGCAGAAACCATCAAGTTAATGTACTATGTTTGCAGGAAACACATCTGGCTAAAGGGACGCCCCTCCCTAAACTGGCAGGATGGGGCGTCCATAGATATGACTCCTCTTACCCCTCGCATTCCAGTGGAGTGGCTATTTACATTCACGGGTCCTTACAGTATAAACTATACACGAGCAGGTCTCGGATGAGGAGGGTCGGTACATCATACTGGCAGGGGAGATACACTGTACAAAATTTCTATACATAAAAACCTACGCACCTAACCATGCGCTAAACACATGCACAGATTCCCCGGGTATGAAATTGTATGGGTGGGCGATTTCAACATGGCCCTCACTTTGGAACTGGATAGGTCTGTAACCACACAACAATCCCTTCCCCAAGCAGTCAAGGCATGGGCTTCCATCGCCAGCTACCATGGGCTACACGACATATGGTGGGATGCGCACCCACAAAAGAGAGTACACCTTCTTCTCAGGGGTGCATGGTAGCTCTTCTAGGATAGATTATATCATGGCCACCGCCTCCATTAATAGGAAGGTCTCGGAAGTCATTATACTCCCCCGGACATTGTCTGATCACTCACCCGTGCTAGTCCGAATCACTAGCCTCATGAGGCCCCCGGGTCAGCTCCGTTGCCGGTTCAGAGCCACTGCTCTAGAGGATGTAACTTTCCATGCAGAGATTAGCTGGACATACAGACCTATTTCCAGGCTAATGTGGGATCGGTTCCAGAGACAGGCACGGTGTGGGGGGCATTCAAAGTATATGTAAGGGGATGCTGTATCTCTAAAGAAGGCAGAGTGCTGAAAGCAATATGAGGGAACCCTAGACTCCCCTGATCTGCGCCGGGTACTGAATGCTCATAGAGAAGAATTTACTCAGCTGGCAACCAGGGAAGAGAGATGAGAGATACCTGGGTGACCCCATAGTGGCGTCAAGATACGGGGAGGGGAACCACCCCAGCAGAACACTAGCCTGGGCCATTAAGCAGGAACACCAAATCACGCCCATTGTCGAGGTCAAAGGTAGGAATGGGACTCTCATTAAAGACCTCGAGGGGATTAATAACACATTCCGAGAATATTATGCCCAGTTGTACAACTCACGGCCCAGTGCGGGACACAACGCACTAATGACATATCTGGATGAGATCGCCCTGGGATGGTTAGACCAGGAACAAGGTGGAGCCCTGAATGCCCCGATATCTGAGGAGGAGATCCAAAAGGCAATATTGTCCCTCTCCAACGGTAAAGCTCCTGGGCTGGTCGGTATAAGAGCAGAGTTTTACAAAAACGTACCTAGACCTACTAATCCCCAATCTCCTTTGTATGTACGAAAATGCACTATTGGGAGGCACCCTTACGAAATCCACCCGATTGCCACTAGTAACAGTGCTCCTAAAACCCGACAAGAACCCCCGACAAATGGCATCTTACACACCGTTGTCCTTAATAAATACTGACAACAAAATACTCGCCAAGATATTGGCAGACCGTATAATTCCGCATATGCCTGCAATAACCCTCCCCGACCAAGCGGGTTTCATTCCAGGCCAATCAACCCAGCACAACCTGAGACACCTGTTCGCCCTGATGCATAATGTGAACCCCGAGATACCAATGGCAGTCGCGGCCCTCACCACAGAGAAGGTTTTCGACTCCGTCGAGTGGCCCTTCCTGTTTGAGGTCCTTCGACGCTCTGGATTCAGCCTCACATATACCTGATTGAGTCAAACTGCTGTATACGGCCCCCAGAGCAGTGGTGTGCACCAAAGAATATATTCACCCCTCCCGGGGCACACGCCAGGGTTGCCCATTTTCGCCAATATTATTCGTTCTCGCAATGGAGCTTCTGGCCTGCCACATTCGGGAATGGCATGCACACTGTGGGATCCATATACATTCACACCTGTCCATCGTCTCATTATATTCAGATGACATTCTGCTATATGTTAAATACCTAAACAGAGCCTCCCCCGTACCGCAAGAGATCACCAGATACGGGGAACTCTCAGGCTTAAGCTCTCAACTGGACCAAATCCGAGGTCCTCCACCCGGGGTACAGAGGGACGATGTGGGGGATGAATTCCACTGGAGCCCACAAGGGATACGCTACCTAGGCATTACGGTCTCTATAAGGGTCACCAATCTTTAAAAGGACACCTATGTGAAAGTGCTTGAGATACTAGAACACAAAGTGGAAGCGTGGATCCTCCTACCCATTTCTGAGGCTGCTCGTATTGCCCTAGCCAAAATGGTCATTCTCCCCAAGCTTTTATACATTTTCAATAATGTGCCAATATGGCACCCCCCCCCCAACCCGATAACTTCTGGACCAGGGTTAAAAGCATGATTTCCCGGCTGGTATGGGCTGGCAGACAGGCCAGGATAGCCTACTCACCGGAACTATGGCGCCTAGCACTAATTGACGGTGGCTCCCGCACTGAAAAGAGGCTACTATTAATGGCCACAGCTCGATATCTGATTGCTCGGACCTGTGGGGAAAAATACTGCTCCCACATTCACCAGGTGGCTCGATACCATGAGCACGTGTGAGCAAAAGGAAACTAGGTATGCATCAATGCTCCCAGTCAGCAGCTGCCCATTCGACTACTAGTAGACAAAAAGGGACAGCCCTGGAACGGGGAGCACTAAACGGGCTGGGAAAACACTAACTGGGGGGTTGTCCTACCCTCTAGAATTTAACTCTTTGCAATAATTGAATGCAAGTTTGTTCAAACCCTTGTGAAGACACATCTAAATGGGGCATTAGTCATTTGTCCCATTGGAAAGCTACTTGTGAAGACACATGAACATTCAGATGTATTTACACAGCTCTTTATTATTTTGCTGGTTGTTTAACTTGTTTGAAATCAATTAGTCATATAAACAGTTGTGCCCAAAGTGAGATACACAAACATGAACATTTCAAGGCATTGTGACTGAGCATACACTTGTAAAACACAACCCATCAATAGGTATACATAAGTTGCCTGACAAGTAGTGTGAGAGAACCATGAAAACAGATTCAGTGGACACAGACACTTAATGAGTTTTCTGAAAGGGAGACCTTGGTTGAGGATCACCTATGCCCGGCTGGAATATGACCTCATCATAGGTCTACGTCTAAATGTTATGTTAGAGATGTTGGTGCAGACATTAGTAAGTGCCCAGGGAGGTGGGCATGGGTACTGCGGACGTTTCGGCTGAGATGATGGGAGCCGCCTTCTGGGGCCATGAAAAGCAGGTCACTCTAAAACTGGGAACACTACTTGCTGCTAGCTCGGACGGAGTTGCGGCGTAGCGGGTGGTGAAGTGGAAGACCAAAACCGGACTACAGGCTGAGATGTAGACAGTGCCTGGTGTAGGGGGGATGCCCTGGAGGGGGCGGGGGTTCTCCAGAGTGTCTCAAAAAAGTTTGAGATGTTGCTGGGGACTGGATCCCTTAGAGCCAAAGTCGATTTAGGCAAGGTGCAGGAATCTAGACCATCGACAGGCAGGACACAGGAAGTCCATCAGGCTGAATGGTGGAGAAGAGTGGAGCGGGCGCACCCTTCTAAGTACAGGTGCTGGGTGTGGAGGCTGGCGTCCTCTACAGAAGCCCATGCTGGCCCATTCAACTACTGGCCACTGTTTTGCCAATACTATGCAGATGTACAACAGAGGGTACAAACTCCCAATGCAATTACCTAAATAGAAATGATACTTAAGGGCAGGCGTAGCCCCCCCGCCAATCCCAGTCTGAGGAAGTGCAGGACTGAAACGAGTCATGGTCTATGAATTGTACCCCCGTACGGAGAGCGTTAACTTATGAAAAGATATGAGCTGAACTGCCTTGAAAGTCACCAATAGTGCCCATCATCACCATGGGGCAAAGCGGAATGTCTACTTGATGTAGCCACGTGATGAGGTAGACTAGGAAGCAAAACTGACAAATGTAACGCCATGTCTGGAATTCTTGTGAGCCTGGGGGGGAGGGAGGGGGAACAATGGGGTAATTAAGTAGAGGTATTGTTATGTTTGTGTTGGTTGAAAAAAGAAGGCCTGTAGAGGAAATTAGCTTATCGTAAAATTGATGTGTCATGGTCATTCAAAAGCATGTACTGCCTTAGCTTCAGTGTTGCAGTATGTAAAAAATCCACACAGCATAAAAACAAGAGAGAAGCCACTTGCTAATTGCTGAACAAAAATGGAACGCCTGCCCCAATTTCTGTTAACTTTTTGCTCTGTAAATCAGACCTGAATAATTTGCTTTTGCCATTGCAGGAAATCTCTGGGAGGAACTGAAAGATGACAGCCTCTCCATGGATCCCTTAATTCTTGTCACTACTTCGCCTGTCTCCTCACACTACTATCCTCAACACTATGCTAATTGCCTGACTGGAATCAGCACTGGGAGCGAGAATGATTTGATCTCACCTGTTAACAAGACTCAACTGGGTCTAACAGACCTGCACCTCACCAGAGTATACTCGTCATTTATGGAGCTGGACGCAGTGTCCACCACCGACCTTAAGAATTCTGGATCCAAACCTGTTGCATTAGTGTGACATCTTTTGTTGTCATCTATTCATAGGTTAATTGATTTCTAGCCACTTCCTTGTGTCTCTCACTGTCACGAGCCTGAATTCCTATGAACTATGCTATCAAGAAAGCAATTATAAGGGTGAGATGGTTCTGTTTGGTTGTGTGTACTGAATTGCACGTTTAAACAGAGAGAGTATATCTTCGGAGGATCTGAACATTTAATGGCAAATTAGTAAGGATGGGCACCACATTGTGAAATAAGAAGGTACTGGATCTCCTGATTAGCCATTGGTTTTCATCAAGACCAAATCAGTAAATGTACATCAGTAGAAATATTTTCATCTCACTCTTGCAAAATGTTTTTATTACTTGAACGTTTTGTTGCATGTGGAACCTATCTAAAATGAATTTCGAAGTACAAAAAAGAAGCACCTGATCGTGAAATGTGGTTGTACAAGATCTTTTACTAAAAATGGAATTAAGAAAAATTGGTTCCATGTGAATATGTCGCCTGAAAAATGTGGTCAGGGAGGGGTGCATTTCTTTCCCTGACCCCTAAAATACTTTCCCCAAATATTCTAGGAGGGGTGTAATTACGATTATAAACTTCAATCCTAGAATATATGGGGAAAGTGTTTGATTTTACTGAGGGTGTATATTTGGGGAAATGTCGCCCCCTTGCAGCATTTTCCTTGACTAGATGTTCACTGGACAACCTGCACTTAAATAATAAGTAGGTCCTTACATTTAAATTATCAATGGTTGGAAATGTCATTTAACTGGAACATTTTTTTCAAATATGCTCCTTCCATTAATTTCACTAGAAAAGTCTAATGTCTAAAACTGTATTTTACGCAACATGACGGTAGAAATAAACCATGAAGCAACGTTCAGTCAATAGAGATGCAACCTACGTCCTCTTGCAATCAATTTCCAATTAACTTTAAATGTGGACAAAAAGCATTGCATCCTAAAACTCTGAAACATTTCAAATTGAGCATTCTAAAGGCTTACCTTTGCGGAATCTTGCAATCTTGTCCAAAAAAGCAACGTGAGCGGCGTACATCTGTAAATATATGTACAATATCAAGGACATTGTCTATAAATATATGTCAAATAGCAGATTGGAGCCTTGTTCACTTAACTTCTAATGACACAATGTAGTGGTCGCTGTCAGAGAGGGAGGCAATCTACAACCATGGCAGGGTAAGAACAGAAATGACTGCAGACAGTGTTCTACGAGTTCGGACCCAATTCTATTGGAATTACTGCCAAACTAATTTTCAGTTACTGCCACTTGGTCACGTGGATTTACCCTAGGATGTTACATGTGTTCAGTGTGATTTTATTGCGGAAATAACAGTGCATACAATTAAAAAAGCAATAAATATTGCATGAAAACACATTGAAATGTCTTTTACAGTGCACATTGTACAGTGCACATTGTAAAAATACCTTTTTTTGGGGAGAGGGCCCGAGCCCCCTTGCTTCTCCTTGTCTACCTCCACTTTATCCCAATTTTAACTTAAATCTGTTTTTGTACACCTAAAACCTACCCCATCATTACATTTTCTTTTCTTTATTTTGATATTTTTTAGCCACTCTGTTATTTCTTACAATATTTTTTCATCTTTGTAAATGAATTCTTTATTATCTCCTGCAATATTATCACTGGATACCGTTAAAGGCCCATTCTTGGAGTTCATAGGACTCCCAGCGGGATTTTGTTCGTTTAACCTAGATCATTGATTCTGATGCTGAACATCTGATGCTTTTTGGAGGTAAAATTGAGGATTTACCGCCAGCTTTTCTGAAGGTAAATCCTGCACTTCACCCCAATCTCTGAATTTAGCGGTGTGGTACATTGGCAGTAAAACCATTACCACTAGAAATGTGGCGGTAACAGAATTACCACCAAGAGTTTTCTACACCACAAAACTCAATGAGGCCCAATAAAAAGATCCACTCAAACTGTCAGGTTTGTTTATAAGAACTCTGGTGGTACCGCAACCGGGCACAACTATCAGAGGATTGGGGGAGGAGTGCCGTTCACCAAGCCTTGGTTTATATCTCGGGAGGATAGCTCAGTGGCAACGTTCTTGCCTTTGAAGCAAGAAGAGGCAGAGCAACACAGTTTCGATTGCCGAGTCCGCAATTAGAAACCTCTAGGTATTAAGCGCGTTATAAATAACCTATCATATTATATACTCTGTTAATTGTGTGTTGTCTGCAACCAATAACAGAGATTGTTTTCTGGATCAACCTCCACTTCTTTTACTTCCTTCGCACCCTCTCCAGTTTGGCTCTCACATTGTCCCCACAATCCCCTGCATGCCTTACTAGAGCAACATATGGCTTGTGGCCTAACAACGCAAGGTAAAGACGAGCAGGTGCTGTACAGTAGTGTTAAAACATTACACCACCATTTGTCGGACAAAATGCAATTAATACACCACATTGTGAATATAGCAGTGCAGTACAAAAGTGGCAGTAAAGAATTACCAACATTTATACTACACCGTCTTATTCTGTGTTTGAATGTAAAATGGGCAAAAAGCCTCCAAGACTGGGATTGAGGTTTTTACTCAATTCTGCCTCCATAAACGGAGGAATTACCACCAGTGAGAATTCTTCCAAACACCAATGGAGTCCAGGGAGACCCCATGATGGGGATTAACACCACCCCGGAATATGGAGGATTTACCGACAGTTTAGAGTTGATATTATGGAAGTAACAATAATTGAGCCTTGCAGATTTACCATAGGTAAATCTGCCAAACTTGTAATGAAGCAAACAGTCTAGAAGGGGTGATGGCATTTTCCTTGACTTCTTGTCCCAGCGGGCTCTGCATCTACTTCTCCTAGGTCCCTCACACCAACAGTACTGCCTGGTATCCTTGTCATTCTGTCACCGCAGGCCTAAGCAAGTTAAATCTCTGTAAGATAGATGCACAACATGTATGTGGTTGTTGCTGGGGGCATGACCAGTATGGACCGGTACTGTGCTTAGGATACTGTCCTGTCTTTGTTGCTCATTCGCTTCCTCTGTGGAGCCCCCTTGTCCAATTGGAGATGCTGTCACACTCTTTTTCTAAACAACCCATGTTTAACTTGCTGCCATTACTTAAATGCACAATCATGAGAGCCACTTGGTAACCTTTCCATGGTGAGCAGCATATACCGGCCATGTTATGGTTTTCATTGGCAGTTTGAGCATTATACAGTCCCATTTTTGTCTGTTATTATTGGAAGTTGTGTGGCAAGCACCGTATACTGCCTATCTGTCCATTGCTCTTTATTACTCATGTTGAGCTCATAGGCCACTGTGATGAGTATGTAACCAAGGGACTTCCATGGCACAAAGGGTCAATTTCACATTAGGACACCCAACTATACAGACAGTTAAACTGCAATGGTCCAAAAGCATGAGATAGGCAGCAGTGGCACGTGTAACATTTTCCCTGCCAGGCCCCCTCCCAGACCCTGCCAATGACTAAAATGGTTTATGCGCCAATGCTGTGAACACCGCATTCAGGTCCCATACAGAGTGAGTGGTCTTCACTGGTAATACAACTTGATCAGATCCTTAAAATGCCTTACAAATATGGGATTGGAGGTGGAGAAAGAAAGCTGATCTCAGTTGCAGTGTGCGCCATGGTTTTAAGATACAAATGTCAAGGGTCGACGGAAACCTGCAGGACTGCTAGGTGAGCTTTGAAAGACAAAACATTGTCAATACAACAAGTCAGAGGATTAATCTGTTTTTCAGGTGCCCAGTAATCCTAGTCCACTTGCTTTTATACTGTGTGTACTGTGAGTGCATCAAAGGTGCATGAGTGCCCTGATTGAAAGCCATATTCTCTGAACAAATACTCATATTACACATCATCAATTCCACAAGAATAAGGCCACTAAGCTCATCAATCAAGAGGACGGATGAAGAACCTCTTCATGCTGTTGGAGAAGACTATTGTAATAATCTGGCAGCTGCCAAGGCCGTTACTTCGAAGATTCATGAGGTCTGAGAGCCTGAACCTGCTTGGAAAAACCAGGGCAATCAAGATCATGGAACAACCTCTGCTCATTGCGAAATTTGGAGAGCACCTACAGAAGGAGAAGCACCGAAGGAAACGAGGAGAGATTGTTCAAGTTAACAAATGAGCATCCACCATTGATACCCGGCACTCCCTCTCAAGAGAGGCAAAGGGGAGGCACTTGCAGCTATGCCAGGTCACAGAGATCCACTGAAGAGAGTCCCCAATATTGGAAAATCTGCTCCACTATAACATGCCTTATTTGAGTGGAAAGGTCTGCTCAGCTCCCATCCCGTATTCATAGCACAGACTCATAAAAGTATGGAGGAAAGTGGATGGGACAGAGGAGTATGATCAGTGTGTAGTGTGACAACAGCATCACCTAATGTATGTTCAGAAATGTCTTGAGTCCCACGGTCGAGCCAGCATTTCTCGCTCTATGACTGAGAGTTTTGTTCTGAGTCATTCAGGGGTGTTGACACAAAGGCCATGACTGCCTCAATTTCCACATTCTTCTGCATCAAGGCCACACCCAGGCCGCATGCACTGCAATAAACAGTGCGCTTCTGCGAATCAAATGCCTGAAAGAAAAGTGACACAACAATGCTAGATTTCACTTGTTGAATAGCACTTGGACAGTTACCATGCTAACACAAAACTTGAAACATTCTTGAGAAGAGAAAGGAGGGATTCAGATTTTTCTGAAAAATCTCAAGTAAACTTTCCATCACAATCCACCTTGCCCATGAATGAAAAAAGTTGATGTTCGGATATGGGTTTGCGAGCACTGTAGATTGCTGCCACGAAACTCATCTTCAGAGCTATACTTTTCCCTGAAATTGTGAAGCCATTTTACCTATAATTGAGGAAAGGTGCATTTGTCTCGCTGTAACATCATACCACTAGACTTCATTGTGTACAGAACTGTACCCGGGGTCTCATAATGTTCCACTTGCATGTCCCCCATGTACTATACATCATCTTGAAAATATACTACTGTTTGGATGCTATGTAGAAGGCGCAACATCATCCACTGAAATAAGCAAGTTGTCGAATGAAGCCCAAAAGCATCGTGGTGATATGGAAATGCCTTTAGGAGTCACAAATGCAGAAAGGTACATTGAATCTGGGGTCACACGAAGTTGGTCATAGGCATTCCTCTCTACTCTAACCTTGAAAAGTAAATGCCCTTCCCAAATTGGAGGATGAATTCTTCAGTGTTTCGGCAGGTGAAAGTCATTAGTGACTACATTGAATTTAAGGCTGCGAATGGTCAACACACAATTGCAACTGTTTCGCATGTGTTTGCAGTAAGGACGATGGGGCTTACCCACCATGTAGCCTCTACCGCCTTAATCACTCCTTTCTCATGCATTCCGTGGAGTGTGTGCAGTTCCGCCCTAATAGTAAGTGGAACGGGATGAACATTATACTGAACAGGAAATGCCCCTGCTTGCAACTTGATCTTCTGTGAATCACTGTTCACTATTCCTAGTGTCCGTTAAAAAATGTCGGTATATTTTTATAAAAGTCAGAACGTGAGGACACATCAAGCACTTGTTCATCGCAGCATGGGTCTAGTCATGTCTTAAGAGAATCTTAACCCTGCCACCCAAAGATCGCACCATCTGCACCCAACCACATTCATCGTTTGGCCTTCATTATCAGCAGGCTATACCTCAGGTTTGAACAGGGGCGGGGTGTTGCTACCAAAATGTTCCTAGTACACCGCAGCCAAAAATGAGGGTATAGTTTGACACTGAATCAGCCATGAGAGGGGTGAGAGTAGGCTTAGGTGTGACCTTACAAAAAGCCTTCTGACACTTCCCACTAGTAGCAATACTAAGGAGTAACAAAAGGCTTGTGGGCTAACATGGGTCGGAAATGCTTCCAAAAAGCAGTAGTTGTCTTCTTTCTGTGGCTTTGCAGATCTTGGCAAAGTGACATTTTTTCCTGCATACAGCACATTCCGTGAGCTGAACTGGACACTCCCTGCTGTGACTAAAGTTCAAGAGACTGCCACACCAGTAGTATGCTCGTTTGTTAGCTCTTGAGCTGCATGAGGATGGCCTTTGTGTTGTCCCACTGGTGCATATACCTCACACTTCGAGTAGGATATTTTTCTCTTTCTTAATTTAGTGATTCAGCTGCTCCATACTTTTGGTAATGATGATAGCATTCTCTAATAGGTTTCTTCTAAACTGTGAGGCTTTCTCACTTTCAAATCCCTGCAGTGCACCATTAGTTGTGGTCAAATGGTGCTAATCCTCATTTCCGGCACCTATAGATGAGGGATTATTTTGGATTCATCTTGCTGTAGGTAAATCCGCTACTTCAAGTCCAAAACTATAATTAGGCAGTACAATAAAAGAGGCAGTATTTCCGTCACCACCAAAAAAAGTGGGAGCAACAGAAGTAGTGGCAATTTTTTTACCGCACTGCCCAACTTGTAATGAGACCCTATGTTTTTCGAGTGCAATGTTCGCCCTGTTATTGAAATGCCACTCAACTCTTAAGCAGGCTACTTATTAGCGATGGTAAAAACGTCAGCATTCTTTGCCACTGCTGTAAGTAGAACCCGTTTCTGGCATTTGGAACTCAAGCCATAGTAAAAAACTCTTTTGACATTGTGTCAGCAAACTCTCCCCAATCAAAATCCTTAATGTAATTCTCGATTGTGTGGAGACGCTGTGGGCCACAGCACTGGGGGCGGAGGGCCAGAAGACTGCAGAAAAAACTGTGGTGACATCATACCTTGCATAGTAAGAGCAGGAGTGCCCGGCAAATCATTTGCTCAGTGCCTCCACCAAAATGGTGTTATTCGTCCAAAAGGATGTGCAGTCCGAGACTTGTTGCCACTATAGTGTCAGCTGTCAGAACGGAGGCACAATGCAGACTTGTCAGAGTAAGAACACAAATTAACTCTGATACTTACACAAATCAAATCATTAGGTTTATTTGTAACAACTCTGATGAAAAAGCACTCATGAACAACTCTCATAGGATGGGGGAGGGAGGGTGTTTACTTAGTTTTGCTCTCTATGTTCAATCCATTGTGTGCTTTCTGTAGTAGCAGACACCTTTGGTGCCTTAACCAGCTTTTGGGCCTCATTATAAGTTGGCTGGTACACAGTAATAGTGCTGGTAAGAATGTTTACAGGCAACATTGCCGGTAAGGGTGAAGGATTTACCTCCAGCTAAGAGCTGGGGGTAAATCCGACCCCTACCTGCAAAAAACTGCCTGTATTACTGGCACAGTTATACCATTGCTGGTAATAGCAGCACAATCCCCCCATCAAGTCCTATAGAACTCCATGGAATGAGGATTTACTGCCATTACTACTGATGGTAATTCCGGCCAACCAAGTGCCGGTAACTGCAATTCGGTTTGCCGGTATCCAGGTGGTAATGCTGCCAGGATACCAGCAAACACATAATGAGGCACTCGTAAGCTCCCCACCACACCTCTCACAGTGTGCCCCATTATCCTGTCCACAACGCAGTACAGCAGCGCTGTGCAGACCACCAGTACAAGGGAACTCTCCACTGGCTCTTGGTTGCTGCAAGGATCGAATTCAAATCCATCTGCTCATCCATAAGGCTGTCTGGGGCCGGGGACCACGCTATCTTCAACTGGCTCTCCCTCAATACACTCCCTCCAGATCTTTACGTTCCTCCGGCACCAACTCTCTGCGTGTCATACGATTCGCTAAACAGCGAGCTGGTGGATGATCTCTTTCCTCAGCTGGCTCCCTCCTCTGAATAGCCTCACCCTTCCTCTGCATCTTGAGCCAGATCTCCTCAAATTCTGGAAGCTCTTCAAGACTTTCCTTTTCACCTCCTCCCTTCCCCCCCCTTCCTCCTTTGCTAAACCCCCAAGGTCGCTGAGATTGATGACCAGTGCCCTTATTTGTCCACCCCTGGTCCTGACCTTCCACCCCAATCGCCTCAGTCTCCACCCACACCCAGCACTTGCCTTAGGCGCCCATTGACCTGTGCTATCACAGACCTGCACTGTACTTTATTTTATTGGCAGTCGACCACTCTTACCAAGTTATCTCTTCCAGACACTTAACAATTTGCAACATACTCCCTAGCGCTTCCCTCCTTGTCATTCCTAGCACTAACCCCCCCTTACCCCTCCCCAAGGCTCCCTCTCACGCCACACTTGCACACTCTGAATGCTCACACGGCCTAGTAGGACCGTCGTTATATTTGTTTTCTTCCCCATGTTCCCTCTCTGTTGTCCTTTGGGCACTTTGAAACACAATTTACTTGATGTATATCGCCTTACATATTCACAATAAAATATGCAAGACCACAAAACAATATTTTTTTGCTGACATGACATTTGATATAATGCATATTTTCAAGATGCACTTTTAAGATCATACCGGAACATGGCATTATTAAGATGGCACAGTTGCACATTTACTCCAAGAGGAAAACCGCAACAGACGGAAAAAAGGGAATTGTACTGTGTACTATTATGAGGGCTGGGTAGGTTAACCCAACAACCAGAAAACTACAGGCAGGTTTTCAGGATGTCCACACTCAAAATGCATGAGAATCTTTAACATATAATGCATTTCATCAGAGATAAGTTGCATATTAGTTGGTCATTCTAAGAACCAAACTGTTCCCTAGTATAACGATCTCCTCCCTTTCTTCTAATCACACACAGTAACATACTAGCTACTGCACAAACAAATAGTTTTCTTGGTATTATTATCATGTTTGCTTTGACGTCTTGTACTTTAGTTATGCTTTAAGCTGTGTTTAATCTCTGCTGAATCACTTTCCTTTATCGAGAACGTTTTTTTATTTATAGTCACATTGAAGAGCGAGTGTATGATATTATGTTTATGGGATATGGAAATCATCCTGGAAATTGGCCAACTACTGTGGCAATAAGCCCCGAGCCGGCGGGCCATTACCACCTAAGGTAATGCCCCCAGGGCCCATAGTTATAGGCCCAAGCGTAGCGAGGGCCTTAATGGAGGCCCTGTGGGTATTGCCATTAGGCGTAATGGCCCACTGGCGAGGGGGTTATTGCCATTAGTATCCCAGGGTTTTTAGCCCCAGGATACTAATGGCGTTGTTATTATTTTCAATCAGCTTTTGTTTTGTCGTTTGAAAAAAAGCGGTGCTGCAGTACGCGTTTGTTCTAGAAAGACTAGAACGCGCGTACTGCTTCATTACTACGGATCAACAGTGCACCGTTTTGGGCCAAGTTGATCCGTAGTAATGAATGGAGAGGTGGTTGAGGATGCATTCTGACACGGCGCGCGATGCACGCAAATGCTTACACGGGATTACACTGTGGTATGGCTCGGAATCGAGCCAAACCGCGTTCAGTGTATCCCGTGGCAATGGCGCGCCAGGTACTGATGTGTACAAATGTTTTCTTGTGAAGAGGGAAATGCCTTAACTTATTTTGTTTAATTCATGTTTCTAACGGGTATTGGTTTATAACGTAACTGGAACAAAAAACCGGCACCAGACCCTGTTGTCAGTACAATTAATTCCACTGCTCTGGAACTAGGTGCAGAATTTTGCGCATCGATATCCCTTTGAATGACAGTGGAATTTTTCACAATACCTTAAAATGTCAGACTGTGCAATGTAATGTATATAATTTTAATGGTACATAACATTCTAATAAAAATCCCATTTCACGCGTTGTTATTTTTTTGATTCAAAAGCTTCGCACCGAATCTACACAACTGTTTATAATGTATCAGCATTCATTGGTTATGTTCAGGATGTTACAATTCTAAATAGGAATTTGCAAAGTTGAGAACTTCCTTATTCGCGTGCTATCATGGGTGCTATCTACTGGGACTAAAAGAGAAATATTCAGCTTTGCATTGTGAATGGTAAAACATGTGCCCTTTCATTTTCCCCGTCTCTTATCCTGTCACCTGACGTCCCTTTTGTCTTTGCCTTCCCCTTTGATAGCACCTTGAAGCAATTTACACACTACAAAATAAATTGAATAACCGACAATAAAGCACTCTTAAGAACTCACTGTATGAACTCTTGTACTGAGTGCCAGGCTGGGCTTGCCTATAGGGCAATAGGGCAATGCCCAAACCAAAAACACAAAATGCTAGTGTAGGCCAGTTTTCTTGGTCAAAGTGGGCAACTCGTTGGGCCAGTTTGATAAATTACTTCACCGTGCGGCTAGTAGTTTTGACCAGTGTTACTGAATACTTGGGTACTACTCAGTCTGTAAAAAAAGAAAAAATTGCAATTTGCAACTTTGGGACACTTTTTCATTGGTGCCCGAGACAATTTCATGCCTCAGTCCGACCCTGCTGGTGGCACATGCCATCCAATAGACTATTACGGATATTGGTAACCATGGAACCAAGAATGGAGCATTCTTGCAAAGTATAAGTTGCCATGCATTGCCTTCCAAACATCAGTCCCACTCTATCTATGAATACTTCAATAGCTAATAGAATTTTAGAGGTAATGAGAGTTCAGAAAACCAGGAATGTGCGGCTATTACATGAGGCGCATCCTGAACGTAGCAAGGAAGTATTCCCCAGAACCCTTCCATGTGTGCTATTTCATAATGTTCCTTCAGTCCAGACCGTAATGATTTCCGAACTCTATATGGTAACATTTTGGTGAGAAGACCCAGTCCCTAACCACTGGGACCTTGGCGCAGATTACCCAAGATCCAACACCACACAACTCCTCCAGTGACAAAGATGGTCAAACTGGCAATCAACTCTAAAACCCCATTCCAGGCCACTCCTCCTTCAGAAGCTGAGTACAACTTACTTGGGTTAGAAATCTGCGTTATTATGATATCATATGATAAATCATTTATAACACGCCTGTACACACGTGTTTCTAGGTGCGAGTTCCCCCTGCAGAATTGGCAGCTTATCACTGCCTAGATGTAGGAACTGGTTTCCTTGATGAGAATTAGGGGGGAATGTCGTGGTACTTACAATAAACTTTGGGACTGACCCATACCTTGCATGGATGGAGGTTGCCATTGCCCAATGTATTTGCGAAAGAATACAGGTTTTCTAGGTAGAGCAGGTACTGACCCTGTCCTCCAGTAGCTGGGGAAGCCAGAGTTTTGGTCTACTACCAGATCCTCAAGCTCGTAATCTAGGGGCTCTCCTCTAGGGGATATTGGGACCTCCTCAGATTAAGCAATAGCCCAGCATAATGATCCTGCATTAAAAAGTGCCGTTTTACAGAGACTTACACATATTAAGTCCTTAGTGGCCCCTTGAGGTCAATGTGCGGCTGTATATTGTAGGATAGAGGACTAGAGAAGTCTTGTTGCTAAATACCTACGGGCCGCACATTGATTATCCCCAGTTCTATACTGATATGACTAACATGTGCAATTTGTTCCCACAGGTGCCAATACTACGGGGTGGGGACTTCAATATGATCTTAGATGTTACACTCATTCGCACTGGGGTAACTCTGAGAAGCCTGATACGAGCAGCTAAGGTGATGATTGAAGCCATGCATTCTTTAGGGTTAATTGATGCGCGGCGAGCACATTTGGGTGGGCAGGATTATACGTATTATTACACAGTGCAGGATTCCTCCTCTAGAATTGATTTATGGCTCCTTTCTCTGGTACTAATGGGAATGGTTACCTCAACGACTATGCTGCCGAGGACATACTCTGACCACTCGCTGATCCTGGTAAACTTAGTGCTTACACAAAGACACACTGAATACCGCCCTCGGAGGTTTAAGTCGCTGGCACTACATGACACAGTATTCTTTTCCAATATACGGGATAACATTAAAATGTTCTTTGACATTAACAAGGGCACAGTTAAGGAGAAGCAGACCCTATTGGAAGCCTTCAAGGTGTAAATTAGAGGAGTAGTTATGTCCTGAAAGTTATAGTTAAGGACATACATGATTGCGAGACAGATCTCCAGAGACTTGAGAGGGATTACTCAACCATCCCCACGACTGCTAAATTTCAATTTATTAGTGAGGCATTGGATACATTTTGTGCAAATGCATATAGGGAGCTTAGATTTTTAGGTACTCCTGCGATGGTTCGCCAACATGGAGAAGAGGAGAGACCCGGGAGAGGTTTGGCACGTTTGGGTCAATAAGATAAGGGGGGGGTCCAACATCCGATATGTTCAAGCCCATGGGGGTCATCGTGTTTACGCTAGTACAGAAATCAGTGTTGTGTTTATCAATGACTTCTTAGATACACTACTGCTGACACAACAGTCAGAGGACACCAGAGCAAAACTAGACTTACCAATAACTGTGGAAGAAATCACTAAAGCCATTGATTGTCTCCCTTCAGGTAAGGCCCCTGGATCTGACAGGATTACGGGGACACCTATAAACACTTTAAGACCCTTCTTATTAAGAACTTACTGGAGCTGCGGGAGGAGGCTTTGGTAAGGCAGTTGTGACTGGCATCAATGAGAAAAGCAATCATCACAGTACTTCTGAAACCTGGGAAACCTGTGGATGACTAGGGGTTTTACAGGCCGATTCTCACGTCACGATCTTCAACGGGATTTTAACGAATAGACTTATGCCACTGAGGGAACATAAAATACATCCAGACCAATCAGGATTCATACCAGGCAGATCTTCCAGCCTACATTTACACAATCTTGGCAATTATAGCTCATATAGACCCCTCTATGCAGGCAGTTTTGACCATGCTAGATGCCCAAAAAGCCTTTGATTCTTTATCCTGGAAATACATGTATAGGGTGTTACAGACTACGGGTTCCGTCCGCAATTTATCTCTTATATCCAACTGTTGTACACGTATCCCACAGCCAGGATCTGCACCAATGGCAAGTTATCCAACCCTATAAACATTGGTATGAGTACCCGACAAGGATGCCACTATCCCCGTTATTATTTACCATTAATATTAAACCACTAGCGGATTTGGTGAGGCTCGATCAGTCCCTCAGGGGACTCAGGATAGGGAGTATGATGAATATTATTTCATTATGTGTGTGCAGATGATGTTCTGCTATACATTCGTGACACGAAAAATAATGTAGAACCCATTATGATTGGCGTGGCTGCATTTGGGCATCTCTCAGGCTTACGGGTGAACAGATCCAAATCTGAACTGTTTCTCCTCACTAATAATACTGTTTATGTTTATTATTTGATAATGCGCACAAAAAACCCAGGGGTAGCCGGGCGCAGCAGGTACAAGGTTACTTAAGCTTGGGTTGCATACAGAGAGAAGAAGCATGTCAATACAGTACATACATGTCAATACAAACAATTGGTGATGAATAGCTAACATGTTACAGTGTTGAAGGAGTATACGAAAAGGTACAAGGGTAAGTGCAGAAAAGTCATGGACTAGGTTTCAGGAGTATCATGGTCATATTAGTTGTCGTTAGACCAGAGCCAGTTTTTTACCTTGCATCGGAAGTTGGTATAGGGTAGGTTAGCCCTTAGTGCAGTAGGCAATGCGTTCCACGCCTGGGCAGCTCTGACCGGGAAGCTGGCTCCGCCCGCTTTGGATCGTCTACCTATAGATATTAACAACTTTAATTGGGCCCTATCGGGTATAACATACCCGGGTATTAAAGTCTCTATCACATGTGAATCACTATATAAAAATAATCATCAAGCATACTTGAATCCACTGGCATGCAAAATAAATGAATGGCAACGGATACCGATTACAATAGCGGGCAAGGTTTCATTGTTAAAACTGGTGGTCCTCCCAAAATGTTTATATTGTTTGCAAAATATACCCATATGGCCTGGGTGCCTCTTCTTTAAGGAACTTGATTCATTAGAATTAAAGTTCATGTGGCATTCTGAGTGGTTCACATGAAATCGTCAACATTGGCTGAACCATATGACAAAGAGGGATTTATGACCCTGAACTTTAAATTATATCACAATGCCCATTATGCATCTTACTGGTTCATGCCAGATGCCAATGCTCCATGTCTTCACATATAAAGAAATATAGTGAGCCCATGTGATATTAGCACATGCCTGTTCGATTCGATAAGGGCCACAACTTTGGCATCGAAAAATCTGTTTCAATTGTGAAGGCGGCTAAACCATATTGTAGGGAAATGCCCTTATGGAACTCCCTGGCCCTAACTCCTGCTTTAGATGTGGGCCTGTCCATGACGTAATCCTGGCTACAAAACGCAAAACTAGGGGGCATGTATTCTGAGGTTGCGCTTTATTACCATCACAAACACTATCTTGGATGTGTGTCAAAATCCCTGAAGATTATTACAGTATTACAGACGATGTGCAGCTTTCCAATCCAAGTGGGCAAACTTCCCAGAAGAACCACCTAATGGCCTGTGTCTCGTATATTACACGTGAGGAGGTCTGTAACCACTCAGTATCGGCACTATATAAGCTGATCTTAAACTTAGCCCCTACTGGTGCATCCAAAGTTTGTAGAAAATGGCCTGAAGGGATTGATATTACGGATGATATATGGCATAACATGTGCTGCATGACGCAAAAGGTATTGCTAAATTCTAGATTTCGGCTTATTCAATTGAAAATACTGAACTGATGGCACTATACTCCGGCCAGGATGCCCTTACTTTGGCATGATTGTGAGGGTAAATGCCTCAGATGTGGGTCTGAGGGTGCGACATATATCTGGAATTTTCAGTATTTTGGAAAGAGGTGTGTAGTACTGTTGGGAAGATAGTTGGATGCTGCCTGCAGCCCTCATCAATCATGTGCTTATTTGGTCAATATAATGCAATTCACACGTCCTCACATAAACTGTTGAATTTAGGATTTCTTCTGGCCTAAAGATGTATTTTATTGTGATGGACACATAAACGAGCCTGTACTAAAGAACAATGGTTGAAGGATGTTGCTTGGTCCAACAATTTGCAGGAAATGTGGATTTCTCTGTCACCAATGTCCAACAGACCCACAAATATCTGGCCCAAATACAAAATGTACTTATCGAGTGATGATTCTCTGTCTGAACAGGTACTTGAAGACTAATGCATGCACTTTTGCTCCCTCAGAGTAGAATGATCTAATGCATTGTATGATCATTGTATGCCAATATTACTTAGCAAATGATCATTATTTTCTTATGATTGCATAATTGTACCGATTCATTTGTGTGAAACTAAGCAATAAATACACAATAAAAATGGTGTTCTCATAGGTCATTCTAAACAGGAATGTTTAAATGAACTGGTCCACTTTCTCTTGAAAAAATGGTCTTTTGACCAAGCCCACATAATGTGAAAGGTGCTGGTAGAATCCGCTACCAACTATTGGTTCCCTAACCCATTTCAGAAAATAGTGATGAGAAGGCCCATTCCCAATTAATGAATGGCAAGATCTGTCAGCATAATGAAAACCCAAGATCATGTACTTGTCTAGGTTCTTTTGGCCAGGTTACCATCATCTGGAGCAATAGTGAACCTGCAGCCTCTGTTAAAATACCACCTGTCCAATGAACCCAAAGCCCCCCCCCCCCCGCGGCCACTCCTGATTATTAATAGCCCCTTGTCAAGCCACTGCCTGGATATCATGAGGTCATTAGAACCCTCCCGGGAACAAGTACTTATAAGTGATCAAGGATTATGCCACAATCTAGACTGAGATCTTTCCCTTACAGGCAAATGATACCCAACAGATCCTGAAACACCTGGTCCCTTACTTTACACAGGAAGGATTTCCAAGAAAATGTTAACCAAGGGCTCAACATTTTAACCCGCCAGTTACAATGGCTAATGATAATTAACTCATGGCGAGTAAGAAATGATGTGCTGTGTTTATGTGTAGAACTGAGGTAGCGATTGACTATTTATGACTGGCTGGCAACTTGCAACTTGAAAGGTTTACACTTATTTCAGCAGGTCAAGATACAACCTTGATGTCAAAGTTCATGAGTTAAATTAACAACTTAATAGGGATCAAAATGTTACATACTGTAACAAAATCCCCTGCTTGGCTCGCAGGACATCTAGTGGAGTAAGAAAGTGGGCCGGGTGCCCCCACAAGCTAGTGGATAATGGACCCAATGGTGGTATGGGGAAGATCCCCTGGTCACTGTCATTTAGTCCCCGCCTCAGGACAGGGGAGAGTCAAATACTACTAATTGAGGCAGTGATCCCTTTAAGGGTGACATCTCCCAAATATGATGATCTGAAACAATATGGAACCACTAAAATAAGGCTCTCCCAATGCCCAAAAAGTAGCACTTTATATACTCCTGCAGTAGGAACGTTTATAAACACTGCCTCTTTAAGAGAATCTACCACTGCAAGCAGAGTCAAGTATTTTGTGAAAGAAAGACATCTCTTTGTCAGAGGTTGCAAACACAATGGCTCAGACATCAGATACCAGGGGCATATCACATTTTCCAACAGCACCCTCTCTGCGAGCCGGCACAGACTTCAGGGGTACACCACACCCTCCTACCCTCCTAAATGTTCACGCACGCGTCCGCTGCAGACACAGATGCACCATCTCGGTGGAGCAAGTGAAAGGAGCTCCTGCAGGGAAGCATAGACTCATTCAATGATTTAACGCTGTTTACCTTCAAGTAAAACCACTGTGGAGCTTGGGCACATGCTCTACAATATTTTTAGACCACCATGGAGGACAACATTAGAGAAACAGGACATTGCAAGACAGACACACGAAATCCCAAATGGTTGGTCAGCCTGTTAAATGCTTGGCCCAGCACCAGAGTCCTAAAATACACACAGGTGAGTCAATTAATCACAGCCAAACGAAGCCCCACACCTATTCACATCCAAAGGAAACAACCTCAGGGAATGTATCACAGGGCTATTTAAGCCCAAGCTCTCATTCAGGCAGCGTGGATGTTTGGAATAGGAGCTGACAGGACTCTGGGGCGAATTGGAGAGCAAGGAAGTAGTCTGGAGTGCGATTCTGGGTAGGAGAGGGTGGAGCGGTGGGCTCTGAAGGGGTCAAACCCATGCAAGTGGTGGGGAGTTGAGGAGGAGCAGGAAAACAGCAGGAGAGGCGGTTCAGTGGGAGGTCATGACCCTAAGAGAATTAGTTGAATGAGCACTCTCAAGCTCGCATGTGGAAACGTGGTAAGCAAAACATAGTTGACTCTGTACTGAAGTAACAGAAAAGTTCTACAACTATCTGTAACTAGTAAATAAGACTCAGCAATGCCTGCAGGAGATAAAAAGTGCAACAGATGCGGTCATATCCCAATAATAATCCCAAGCATGCAGGAAGCTGGAGAGGAAATACCCCAAAACCTTTTGAACTTTAAAAACAACCTTGACACTGGTGGAACTGTTGAGAAGAGTCTAGCCTGACATCTTACTTTTGAGGTTTCCCCAGAAGCGAACCTTTGTGAGTTGAAATAATACAAAACATTTTACCGAAGTTGTGTTTTGCCTCTTTGTGGCCCCACTCAGCTATATAACAGCACCCCCATCTATCGACCTCAAATTGATGGATTGGTGGATTGTTCTAAACAAACTGAAACATTTGTTGAGAAAGACACCAAAAACGGGCCAAATATTGCTCTGGGCTCTGTTTGCCACCAGGAAAAACTCTCTAGGTTTTACCAGGCGTCTGTCCTCCTTTTGCATTCGTTTATTACCAGGAGCCTCAGGATGTTTTAGATATAGTGAAAGAGTGCTGGGATTAATAGGGAGACCAGGAAACTAATATTGCCCAATTTGTACGAAAACGATCACTTTGGCGAAGGAACTAGTGACCCAGCATCTCAGTCAAGTAAAAAGAAAATGAAAAGATGCATTATGAGAAAAATGCCTATGTACCTAGCCTCTAAGTAGGTGATGTCAATTTTAAATACATATCACAACACCCCGAAAGTATGGTTCATAGGGATTTAATTTACAACCAAAATATGCCAAGGGTTTGAGTTAGACTGAACTCAATGGATTAGAATATTTAACTAAAACAGGTAAGAGCAGTTCATGCGTGCTTAACGTCCATAGTCTGTCAGTCCATCCCTCTATCCCCTTTGGACTGCCACCTTTTGGTCAAGCAAAAGTCATTCAACGTCTTTGTGGATTTTAAGGGCCCCCAGCACTTCTTTCTTATCGTGGTTCAGTGGTCACTCCTCCGTTGCTCTTGTCAAGATGGTTGCTCTCTTTTGTAAGCTGTCTCAATGGGTCCCCGAGTTGTGGCTAAGGTTCCAAGCCTGTGCAAGGCAACACCTGATCTTTCTGGGCCTCTGAATGGCCAGGCTAAGGCTGTCAGGTTCTGACTAGCTGGCTCTGCCACAACGTCTGTCAGGATTGGAGTGGTAGGTGCCCTGCCAGTAAGATGTCACTGGACTTGTCTTTCTTCTCCTGACTTCCCTGTCAATGTCCCCCTTCTCTGCTGCACTACACCTTCTTGAGTTCTCTTCTACATGCTGCAACAATCAACCCCTTTTCACATGCCCTCTTGGCTTCCAATTCTTGCTTATTTTCCCCTCCCTTTCCTTTCTTATAGCTGTCTTCCTCCTCTGCATATGATTACTTTCCTTTTTACTCTCTCGCCTTCTCCTTTCGCTTTTCCCCCTCCAAAGTACTCTCCAATATTTCTTCTCCAATCTCTTTCTGTCTTATTCTGTTTTCTCTCTGACCTTCTAATGGCGCATCTCTTCACCAACCTCCTTTAATCTTACTGTCTTTCTTCTCTCTCCTTCCTCCTCCATCTGCTCCAACAATTCTTCTCCGACCTTTTTCGATTTTACTGTTTCTCTTCCCTCTCCTCCTTCTGTTCCACTCTCCCCAGATGTTTCCAACCTCTTGCTTGTTTACTCTCTCACCTTCTATTCCTTTACTGCGGTGGATGCAAACGACCATCAAACACCAATTTCAGGAAACAATCTGACAGAATACCCCATCAGAAAAAGTGAACTGATCAGTTAACAAAACAGATCCCTTTTATAGATTTTTTCCCTAGACTAACGAACAAGGAGTTGCTCATTACTGCAAGAAGACTTTGTATTAGTAACAATTTCTAAACAATATTTGGTCTCTCCCCTGCACACCTTTTCTTTCCATGAGACCACATGGTCCTCCGTCGCCTACTTCCTCGCTCCCATTTATTATATGACATATTCCGTCATCCCACATCTTGGCGGTATCTGATGGGTCCTGCTGCTTACTATATAGCAATCTCGTATGGTTTTTACCTCGTCTGAGAGTCAAGGATTGCTCATCCACGTTTCCCCGTGCAAAAAACCATGTATACCTTTCTAACGTCTTATTATACGATCGTTCTTGATGACCTTTCTAACTTGTTTTCATAATGACATTTCATCATGGCAGCTCAGATATGTATCTTTTGCTCCCACAATTCCCCCTTTTGTGCACAACCATATAGCAAAAATACATTGGGCCTCATCATAAGTTTGCTGGTCCGGAAAAAACAGTATCGGTAAGCTGGCAGGTAGCGTAGTTTCCGGATCGGCAAACTACGAGTTCTGTGAGCGGAAGCCTTTCAGCCCAGCAGGTCAGACCTGGCAGGCGGAACGGCATCCGCTCGCAGACCTCGACGGATGCTCCGGCACCATTCAAGAATGATGCCGGTGCATCCGTCCTCCCCATTCCCATTGAGTCCAATGGGACTCAAACAGGAATGGGGAGTAATATTTATGGCGCCTGGGAATGGGCAATTACAGGGTCCGCCAGGGCTGTAATGTCCCGGGAATTGCCCATTCCCGGGCGCCGGTAAATTCATGACTCAATGGCAGCCATGCCGGTATTCACCGACATGGCTACTGCCAGGGTCATAATGACCCCCATTGTCCTCAAATTACAAGTTTGGCAGAATTAACACCAGTGGAATTACGGAGTGGTAGCTCTGCCAATTTTGGAAGAATACCACTTTTCCTCAAAAAATCAGAGGAATTACCACTCAGTAATTCCAATGGTGGTAATTCTGCCAAAAATCCCCAACAGCGTCCTATGGACTCCATAAATGGAGACTAACACCACCCTACCACCAGAAATCCAGTAAGTAAACCCACGGGACCAAGAGGTGGTAACGGTAACCAATTTTCGCGCTCTGAAAGACTTGTGTAAGAGCGTGATAGAAATAAAATATCAATTCAATATCAATTTCGGCTACTACTCCCTCCTCCACACTGCTACTCCCTCGTCCCTGACTACTATTCTTCACTCAAACTACTACTCAACCACTCTTTTCACCCTACACCACACACTTCAAATTCACTCCTTACACTAACCTTTGTAACCACACTAACACACACTCACACGCAGTACCACTTTCAATCCTTAGCCAATGCCTCACCGGCTCCAAAAACGCCTTCACATTCAGCTGCTCCTTCCTCCCTCCTGCTGGTCTCTTGGTCATACACCAGGCAGGAATTGGTGGCCTCCCAACTGCCATTGACCTCAGAATTAGGACGGGCTCTGGACTTCTCTCTAGGCCTCCCATCGCCAGATTAGAGGAGCTTTGGTCTCTCTTTGACACGGCTAGGGTACTGGCCTTGTCACATTAAGGCCTCATAATACAGTCAGGGTTCAAGTGTATTCTCAACGTACTGTCCATGCTAAAGTTGAAGAGGAAATACAAAATGAAGGAATTATTTTATACCCTCACAAAACTCACTAGGAAAGGGTTGTGGGTGTATATTTCACTTCATTAGAACTCGGCCAGGAAAAATAGTGTGATTTTCCTTACCGACTACCCAAGACCTGACGTGACATTATCAAGAAGGAAAATAAAGACAATGTTTCAGCTTCAAGTGATAGTGAAATAAGTCACAACAGTGGTCTTTATCCTACATACTTGTCTTCAAGCCCTAAAGAACCTGGAGAATTGTAAAGTCAATGAGCTCTACAATTATAATGAGCATCTTACAGCTCGGATTGATGAGCTTATTGATGAGCTTATTCAAAGGTTGGGGTCCTTAACCGTTACCCCTCCACCCCCATTATCTCTGCACTGGACTTGACTAAGGGATAGTGAGAGGTGTACCTTTGAGCATAGGACAGATACAAAAAAAAGAAAAGTCTCCACTGTGACAGTTTATTCCAGTTTACTGTGTCCTTTAGTACACATGGGGCTTCAGCCATGTTCCAACAGCTAATGGATGCATTGGTAAGACCACATTTTGAACTTGAACGGGCATACATCAACAACATTGTTATCCACAGCAGTTTTTTAGAAGAACAGTTACACCATCCATATATTGTATGTCAAACCCTACTTGCAGAAGGTTTAACAGCAAACACAGAGAGAAGAGAAGAGTAAGCTGGTTCATGCTTTTGTAAAATATCTAGGGTTCTATGTAGAAACAGGTTTGTTAGATCCCAGGAGGAGAACAAAATAGGAAATCCAGCAAGCACCCTGTGCCCTTTTTAAAAAAGTCAAAAAAAGAGCACAAAGCTTTTATCTGGTTGGTGGGCTATTATCATAGACGCATCCCTTCACTTTCTACCACTGCCAGCTTCTTTACAGTATAGCTTTGGAACAATCAACCTAGCTAAGAGGAGCTGGTCATGAGGTACAGGCCTTGAAAATGTTAAAAGATTTGCTTTTCCTCCCCCTCTTTTTATCATGCCAGACTATTCACAGACATTCATTTCCAGAGAAACACTTCTAAAATTGGCATAGTTGGCCTCTTAGCCCAAAAGTCGCAAATGGTGGAATAGCCAATCCTATATATAAATAGAAAACTGTTACCTCAGGAAAGAAATAAGCAGATATTAGAAGTCAAATGTTTAACCATCAAATGGGCCATAGAGGTGAAGGCGGCATTATCGCAGAACGATACTGAGTCAATCTACAGGGCACCTGCATGCCAAAAACCCCTGATACTGCACACTCACTTGATGGCATTCCCCGGCAGAGGTTTCTGCATCAGCCGATTCATCTAGTGCATTGAACAAAATAGAAGAAAAGCTAAAAGAACGAGAAGGTGCCTCCCCTTTGCCCATGTAAAGGGCCAGAGATGGCATCACCAGCAGGGTAGATGCATGCATTGTGGCAGAGACAGATGGCCACTGTTCCCCGGTGCTTGAAGAGGGGTGAGAGGATCTGAGGAGATACAGTGGACATAGCAACACTGAACGTAATTAACAACTTAACAACCACCACTGAGGAGCGGGGGCTGGCAGCGACAGACCACACCTCATGCTCTGCCTCCCTCAACTCCTAGTACATCTTGCCCGACCAGAGGGGAATGGCAGTTCCCCTGGTGACCTGTGGGAGTTGGTGCCACTTCGGGACCATGGGGGCAGCAAGTGCTCCAGTCATTGGCTCCCTGTGTGTGTGGGAAGCAGCATAGTCTTCTCACTGTTGGGGAAACAGAGAGATCACACTCTGAGGTTGCCCAATAGGTGAGATCCCTGTGACAGCATTGTGAATAGTTATTGGGAGCCTGGAGATTGCTCCCCCATTTTCTATCTTCTACCCAGTAAGATGGGGGTTGGGAAGTGGATAGACAAACAGGCACAATCTTCAATGGATTCCATTACTTGAAGAACTGCATACTGATGACACGCCTGAAAACAGAGGTAGCAGTGCCAGGGCAAACTTGACCGTCGTTGAGGAAACCCTTGCAGGTCAAACATTGGCAACAGACCACAGCCAGACCTCCGGAGCCAGACATTTTTAATTGGATCCTGAACTTCAGAGTTCATCTCTATCTGTCCGCCATCCCCACAGATGGCATCTCGATTCCAGAGAAGCAGGTGGGTGTATCTGCTTGCCCTGCAGGGACCAAAAAGTCATCAAAGGCATTGGCCAGGCATAGCTGTGGAAGAGTCCACATTTATTTAGACATGAGCGATTTCAGGCAGAGCACATTTGGGACGGCAAGGGACGGTCCACAGGGGAAAAATAAAAAGGAAGGTATCCTGGCCTAGTAGACGCAAAATCAATGAGCATTGATCTGAAGGAAGTGACCTAGTATCCCAATATAGCATTCCACCACTTCTCAATTGACCAGGCTGGCGGAAAGAACTCAGAGGAATTCACCAAGTCAGACCTGAGAGCTTTACTAGGAAGATTGTGGCAGGAAATCAAACCAGACCTCTCCCATTGCCTTCAAGACATACGGTGTGACAAGCCAGGTGAAATGGCGACAATTCATAGAGAACTGGACAGTCTCAGGGAGAGGCCTGATGACTCAGCGAAACTGACTGATGCATTAAAAACAGAACAAACAAAAGAAAAGGAATGGCTAGAATCACTATACAGTGGATAATGAGACCTGGACCTGAAATGTGAGGAACTGGAAAATTGACTCCAACTGAAAAATATATTTCTCAGACAGCTTAAGGAGGATGGGGAGGGGATTTACAGATACTATGTGACTCACCCTTTTGCTTATATTTTGAACACCCAGGCTAGTGAGGGGAAATTATTCTATCTCAGAAGGCAAGACTGCAGCATCGAGTGTAGTAAGCATCCAGTGACCATCCTTGGAATTTGCAGGAGCAGCGTTCCATCTACGCACTGAAGGTAAACCCCGATTGGCTTTTGTGAAGCTTTTTTCACAAAATTTAGAAATCCTGAAGCGAGCGCTCCATTACTCTCTACTTTTTCACCTGAATGAAATTTGACTATTGCCACCTTACTGCACATATGTGGGGCATGTTATTGTGAAGGTGTACACCTTTGCAGTAGGGAACGGGCCATTGATTTCCACATTTTGAGAAAACGCTTCAAAATGGCCGCCACCTCCTTGAGGGGAGGAAACAACCCATGGGGAGCATGCTGCCTCTCTGATTGGGCAGCGCTTGCCTACTTGAACAATCGTAGGCGCAGGCAGGGGGGAGCCGGCCCCCACAAGCAAGGCCCCTGTCTGTGCCTATTGGGGCCTTGGAGGGCTCGGTGGGCCCCTCCTCCTATTTGCCCCTGCATCAAATCATGGAACAGTCCCCAGGCAGGCCTGGAGCTGTCTGCTGGGGAGCCGCCATTGACCTCCCCTCCTCCGCGGGAGCCCTGTAGCCTGCTGTATTGTGAAGCTTCCACCCGGGGGCCCCGGAGGGAAGGTCCTTCTCTGAAATAGGCGCTGGTCTTGCTGGTGGAGCCCTGGGGGGTCCACTGGATGAAGGTTGCTACCGTGTATCCAGCTTGGGCTGGGGGCCCTAGCCACCGCAGTCCCATCTTATTGGTGGCCTCTCCTCCGGAGCACAGTGGGCCGGGGCCCTTACCTTGGTCTTGGAGGGGTCTGGCTCTGGTGTCAGTGTATTTATTTTATTTATTTATTTTTTACATTTGTAGAGCGCACTGCAGCCCATAGACATCGAGGCGCTGTTACATGAAGGTGTATGCAAGCAAGATTATGTAAACATAGAAAACATAGCTACTTACTTACAGAAATAGAGAACGGAGGGTGGTTACATATAACGTTCGTATGCCTGAAGCGATCATGGCAGGAGGGTTTAGACAAACAGCCTGGTTTTTAAGGCTTTGCGGAGGGCTAGGTGAGAGTCAATCCCCCTGAGGTGCGTGGGTAGGGCGTTCCAGTGTGAAGCTGCTAGAGCTGGGAAGCTCGAGCCACCTGCACGTACTCTGCAGGTCTTGGGTGTAGAAATCAGGTTAGTGTAGGCAGATCTAGCGGGCCTGGCAGAGGTGGGTCGTGAAATCCTCTGGGCAAGGTAAGGGGGAGCAAGGTTGTGGAGGCATTTATGGGTGAAGGAGAGTATTTTAAAGGTGATCCTCTGCCTAATGGGTAGCCAGTGGACCTGCCTTCTGAGGTCAGAGATGTGGTCTTTCCTGGAGAAACTTGTGGCGGCCCTGAGGGCGTTTTTCTGGGCAAGCTGGAGCTTAGCAATGTTTTTGTGATCCAGGGGCAGTGGTTGGGGCGGTGGCGCGGCAAATCTTGGACCCCCTTCTCCCATTCGAGCTGTGGTGCGCAGGTTATTTCGGCCCTTCGCACCTCTCGGCCTGAACCGGGTTCAGGGTTTGGTACTCTGGTGGGGGGGAGAGGCTGGTCCCTCCAATACAGAAGGAGAGGAGGTTCCGCCTGGGGGGGGGGTGGAAAACCCAGGCGTTTCTGCACATCTTTCAGCAGCAGGTCCGGACCTATCTCCTATGCTTCCATGCCCCGGTTCTGTGGAGCCCCGGCTTCCGATGGGGGTGGTTGAAGCGAGCGTAACTGAAGGAGCAGCTGAACAGGGACGCCCGTGGGACATCATAAACTCTTGGCAACAGTACCCCCCTTAGGGGTCTTCATCCCTTGTGGCTATTGCTTTAACGGGCTCCTGCTCTGTCCCCTGGACTGTTTGGTTTGATTCCCTCGCGGGGTTTGGTCCCGTTGATCCTTGGAGGAGTGCCTGCCCACTCCAGGTGCTCCTGAGCTGGGCCCAGTCTCTGCAGAAGTTCTGCCATCCTTCAGACAGCGCTATGGAGGCAAGCAGCGCATCTGACCCTATGAAACCGGAAAGAATAGATGCCCAGGCTGTTAACAAAAATAGGACGGCTCTTCTGGAGGAGATTCGTGGCTTCAGGGTGGATATTGGTAAGAGGATGGATACCCTGGACAAGAAAGTGGACTCGCTGGACGACCGCGTCCAAGCGCTTGAGACAAATCAGATGTCTATTGACACCTTGGAAAGCCAGATGGACATGCACCTGTCGGAAATGGAAAGAAGAGAAGAGAAGTGCATGTTAAAGCTAGACGACTTGGAAAACAAGGAGCGTCGTAGCAACTTGAGGTTTTTGGGGATTCCGGATCGTGAAAGCGAAATGCAGACTGACATTCTCAGAACAGTTAACGAAATTATTAGCAAGCTGTTTAACGACTCAAACACCATAGAGCCGACCACCGATAGAGCTCATAGGGCGGGTGCCTCTGCCAGGCGTCCCAGGTCTATTCTTGTGCGTTTCCACTATTATGCAGAGAAGTGTAAGATCCTTGAGCTGGCACGTAAGAAGGGGCCTGTTGAGTGGGAGGGTGCAAACATTTCAATCTACCAAGACCTTTCGGCGCTCACTCTTGCAAGGAGACGTCTTTGTGCCCCTCTAACGAAATGGCTTCAACCTAAGGGTGTTCGGTACAGGTGGGGCCACGCCTTTTCGCTTTCCTTTGAGTATGAGGGCTATAAATACTCCCTGGTGACAGAGGATGACATTCGTAGAGTGACCCAAGAACTCCTGGAGGTCTCTGCCCTTGAGGGCAATCGGGAGGTCAGAGACGCTGAAGAGGGGCCTTAACAGGTCTCAAATGGTCGCCCAAGTGGTTTTCCAGAGAGGAGACGGGTTCGGGGGAATAGAAAATTCCAGCGGGTTGCCCCGCCTTCACCTGAGTCTGATGCTAAATGAGGGTGTTGTTAGTGGTCACTTGTGGGGTGGCGGTGGGTACCTTGACCAAATGTTTGGCAGTCTTACTGGGAGGTGTCCCCTAGTCTCTTTGAGATTTAATCGGAGGTTTTGGGGGTCGTCTTGGGGGTAGGCGGCAATGAAACTAAGGAAGTACATCTGTTGATGGTTCTTTATGTGGGGGGGGCCCAGGGTCATGGGCACATTTGGCAGTCTCATTCTTTGGGTGTGTTCGGATCGGGGTGGGGGGCTCTTGTTATTGTTGTTGTTGAATTTGGGTGTCCGGTGGGGGAGGATGCAGGTGGACTGGCTTGGCGACAATGTCCTTGTCGTTCAGTGTCCAGGCACTTGAGGTTGGGGGGGTGGGAGGGGTATTTTCTACTGGGGATAGTTCTTTGGGGTTGTTTGTTATGCACGCCAGGCTTTTAGGGTTGTTACGGATGTATGGGTATTTCAGAGGTCAATTCTGGCACACTGGCGTAGCAGGAGACATGGGCCAGTGAAGGGTCCCCCAGGGGGGCTCTGGGGGAGGTTCCTTTTTATGATGGTTGATGCGTCCCACTCACTGACTGTGGGGTCCTTAAATGTATGGGGGTTAAATTCTCCTACTAAAAGGTCAATGGTGGTTAGGGAGTTTAACAGGCTCCAGTTCCACTTTTTATTTGTACAGGAGACCCACTAGATCAAGGGGAAAGAACCGAAGTTTAGAGCTTGAGCCATACAGCACATATTTTTTTTGTCTTTTGTCTTATGCTGCAGAAAAGCGGGGCGCTGCGATCCTGGTGTCTCCCAAGGCCCAATTTTCTCCCAGAGCTCAGCGCTCCGATCACAAGGGTCGATATATTATGGCTAAGGCGGAGGTGAGGGGTAGGATGGTGACCTTGGTGTGCATCTATGTCCCGAACGAGGCACAAGATCTAATCTGGGATGGGATGAGGGAGAAGATTATGGGTTTCTCAGAGGGTATTCTCTTGGTGGGGGGGGGGACTTTAACATGGTTCTCCACCCTGAGAGGGATAGGAAATCAACTAATCTAGTTACTGATCTGCGCCTTCAAAGAAAGCTGGCAGCCACCTTTCGTAGGGTCAATGGGGAGCTGGGGTTGTTGGACTCGCATACAGTGGAGCAGGGTCACGACCCACTTTTTACATTCTTGTCTAAGACTCACGCAACGCTTTCCAGGATACATTATATCCTGATAGATTCTTCGATCCAGGAGCACATATCGGACATTGGTGTAGAAACCATTCCGTGGTCTCACCATGATTTAGTTAGGGACTGCTTGGAAGTCCCTTCCACTCCCTCTTCTGGAACTCGATGGTCGTGCAATGACTCCCTGTTGCAAGATAAAGAATTGAGGCAGTCCCCCTTGGCCCCCATTAAAGAGTTTTTCGCCATCAATGATAGCGGAGAGGTAGGCGTCTCGGGGACTGGGAGGCGTTCAAGGCTACCATCAGGGGCACCCTCATGGAGATGGGCATGAGGAGGAAGAGGGAAAGGGCCAGTGAGGAGAACAAATTAAGAATGAAGATTGCTGCTATTCAACCAGGGGGGAAACTGAGGTTGCAGATGTTCCCAGGTAAATGGGCGGAGCTGCAACAGTTAAGGTCGAAGCTCGAAGCACTCCTAGTAGGCCAAATGGAAAGGAAGCTCGCCTTTTTAAAGCAGAAGTACATGTAAAGGGGGGAAAAGGCTGACAGGATACTAGCTTGGAGGTTGAGGGAACTCAGAAATAATAGGAGAGTGGATGCCATTTGATCCCACGAGGGAGAGAGGGTTACAAGGGATGACGCGATAATGGAGCAATTTCGTCAATACTATGAACGTCTTTATTCCTTGGGTTATCTGGGTGATGGTACCGATATTGATCGTTTCTTGGATTCTTTACCCATCCCCCATCTCCCCCCCGAGAGGGCTGACCCCCTGGAACTCCCTATCACGCCGCAGGAAATAATAGATACTATCTCTTCGCTGAAAGGGGGCACTACACCTGGGGGATGACGGATTCATGGTTCGCTTTTTTAAAACATTCCGCTCGTTCCTGGCCCAGTTTATGGCTAAAATGTTTAATTCCGCCCTGGACACGGCAGCGCTCCCTCCTTCAATGATGTCCGCCCTAGTCGTGGTCCTTCCAAAGGAAGGGAAAGACCCTACCCACTGTCAATCCTACCGCCCAATTTCCCTTCTCAATACCAATGTTAAAATCCTGGCCAAACTCCTTGCCAACAGGCTGGCTAAGCATCTTCCAACTTTGGTGCACAGGGACCAAGTCGGTTTCATTTCCGGTAGGCAAGGGGCAGACAACATGAGAAAGACTTTGGACCTCATGCACGAAGTTTCGAGGTGGGATGTGGAGGACTACCTCCTTTCGTTCGACTCAGAAAAGGCCTTTGACCGCGTCGAATGGCCTTACATGGGTAAGGTGGTGCAGAAAATGGGTTTGGGGAACAGATTCTATGGGTGGGTCTCAGCCCTATATAATGGTCCCGTGGTAAGGGTATTGGTTCCATCTCGTCGTCTCTGCCCCGCTCCAGAGGCATCCGCCAGGGGTGCCCCCTATCTCCCCTTTTATATGCCCTGGTAATGGAGCCATTGGCTATTGCGATTAGGGTGGACCATGGGATCTCAGGGGTTCAATATGGCGAACTTGAATTCAAACTGTCCCTTTTCGCTGACAATATCCTGCCCTACTTGACTAATCTCCATGATTCTCTTCCCCGTCTCTTTGATCTCATTAGAGTTTATGGTTCTTTCTCGTAGCTTAAGGTCAATATATCTAAATCCAGCATAATGCCAATGGGTGTTGGGGATACAGAAATCAGAGGGAAATCTGAGGTGCAGGGAATGAGAATAGAATGGGTGTCCACCACATATTTAGGCGCTTCCATCCCTAGGGACACTGGCAAGTTATTTGAATCTAACTTTCCTCCGCTCTTGGCGAAAATCAGTGGGGACTTGGTACGCTGGTCCCCTCTCTCTCTCGTGGTTCGGGCGCATGGTAACAATTAAAATGAATGTCCTGCTCCGGCTCTTATATCTCTTCTCCGCCCTCCCAATCGTGATCCCAGAAGCCTTCTTCAGGGTGTTGCAAGGCCGGGTTCTTCGTTTCATCTGGAACAGCAAAAGGGCCAGAGTTAAAGTCTCGACCTTAACGCTTCCGAAAGTATGTCGGGGCTTTGGCCTTCCTGACTTTAGGTTATACCATAAAGCGGCCCAGCTGCGAGTGCTGTTAGAACATGAGAGATGATATGGGGACCTATTGGGCTTACATTGATGATGTTCATGCTCACCCGAAAAATGTTAGGGACCTTTTGTGGGCTCCCCCTAAATACCTCCCCCTGTATCTCAAAAACCATCCAACCCTGGCCGTCTTGTGGGTGTCGTGGAAGCCAGATAAGGACAACAAACGGGTCTCCTCTTGGCCCTCGCCCCTGACGTCCCTCTGGGGCCCTCCTTTTGACCTCGGCTCTAGGGGGTTTCGTAATATCCAGGCTTGGTCGGACAAGGGTTGGAGCGGGCGGCCCAGCTCTTCCCCCAGGGTGTCTTCGTTGAGCACGAGCAACTGTCAGAGGCAATGGGGGGCAATCAGATTTCTGTTTTTGAGTATTTACGCATCAAGGGGATTCTCACCCACCCCAGGTGGCTGGTTAGCTTGTCTCGCCCCCTCACTCCCTTCGAGAGAGTCATTGTAGAGTCCACGTCTAGGAAGGGTTCCCTCTCTAGGATTTACAGCGTCCTCATCACAGCTAATTTGGAGGTTAGGCAGCCACTTAAACGGATATGGGAGGAAAGGCTGGGAATGGCTCTCGAGGAGCCCACTTGGAGGGCGATTTTTAGGTCCATTTTTTTAGGTATACGTCGGCCATGGAGCATGGCTTCTAGTTGCTCCATTCCTGGCACTGCCCTCCTACCCTGGCTAAGATGTTTGAGGGTGTATACCCGTTGTTCCCCAGAACGTGCTCGCAGCGCGGCACCTGGTATCATTTGTGGTGGGATTGTCCGGTCGTCCAGGTGTATTGGGCTGAGCTGCTTAGCTGGATCAGGGATATTGTAGGCACAGCCCCTTGCCTTCTTCCCTTGGAGATTCTCTTGAGTACACCCATGCCCGACTCTGATCTGTATGCTTTTCCAAGGGTGGTTGGGGCAATGCTGCGGGCGGGGAGGCTTGCTCTCGCTCAAAAATTGAAAAGTTCCTCCACTCCTTCCAAGGCGAGTGGCTTGCCAAGCTATGGTCCATCTTCACGTATGAAAAACTGTCAGCTATACATTGTCCTCGTTTGTACAAGACTGGTCAGTTGTTCTCCTAAACGATGACTGTGCTACTATGAGACTGTAATTTCAAAATTCCTGTATTTCCCCTTGTGTTACCTATCGTTGGTCTATTTGTTTTCCCGGTGGCCTCAGTGGTTGCCCTGACCCCACTATGTCAGTCATCGTGAACTGGTCTTACTCCCTGTCCTGTTCTGTGCCATTGTTCTATATGCCCATGGCCTTGTTAGTCCTTGCAAAGTCATGTGCGGGTGGGAGGGAAGGGTGGGGGGGCATATATTCTCTTGTATTCTTGTACTGGTGTTTCATATTGATGTAGCCAGGGGTTATCTGGTGGTCTTTGTTGGTTTACTGAAATGCTTAATAAAAACAAAGTTTTTAAAAGAAGACATCCTGACCACTGACCCTGGCCTACCTCTCGCAGACACCTATATCAGCGCAACTTCCAGACAGATCTTCACTGATATCCTATTTTCTGCCCCCTCTCCTGATCTATGGACTCCTCCTCTCTACCCACTCTCCTCTCACATCCTCAAGCATTAATGGTGGCACTAGATGGGACATACTCTTGGCAGGCTTCGCATCATTCAAGTGTATTTTTAATGTCTACCACACTGGCACCATCTTGGTTCAGGGTGCTCAACCCAACCTCCTCCTCTTTGACCGGCGCCTGCCGTCCCTCATTAACATCCTTCCCACATCTGCTACTCCTTCTCCTCTACCTTTCCCGCCCCTCTGACTGGTGTACCAGGGCCCTGTACCGCTGCTCGGGAAAACCTTCAAAGGTGGAGACCTCTTGCACCTAGCAACGCTTAATGCTCATTCTGCCATCAAACAACTGCCTCCTTCTTGAAGACCTTGACCTCGATATCCTAACTCTTACAGAGACGTGGTTCAATGCCAGCTCAGACACTGCTTTTGACTCCCTTCTCCCTGATGGCTATAAGATCATCTCCAAGCCTCGCCCTAACAGTGCTGGCAGTGGGGTTGCTCTGATCTTCCCTGAGTGGGTCCCTTCTTCCCTCATACCCACCCAGCCTTACTCTTCCTTCGAGAGCCTGGTTTGCAAGCTGGTCGTCTCTCCTACCTCCTCTCTGACCATTGCCACCATCTAAAGACCATCTGGCTCTTCCACCCTGTTCCTCTCTGAATGGGCCGATTTCTCCTTTACTCGCCTCACAACCACCTCTAAACTCCTCTTCTGGGCAATTTCAACATCCACCGTGTCTCCTCAATCACGGCATCCACTCTCTTCCGTGACCTATGCACCTCGCTCTCCCTCTTAATTCTCCCTTCTGGTCCTATCCACTCAGAGCACACACACTTGATGCCTTTATCCACACCGATCTTTTACTCTCCCACCACCCCTGTGATCACACCACTCTCCTGGTCAACCAACTCTCTCCTCTCCTCTCACCTGGGTCCTCTCGGCCCTCTGACCGTACCTCCACCTGCCCTGCCAACCTCGTTCACGAACATCCGTCCGATGAAACGAGTGTCAGCTGCTGTCTTTGCATCTACGTTCATCCCCCCTCTCTCCCGACTACAGACTCTACCTCTGACTCTGCTCTCAGCAATCTCCATCTTGCCATTACTAATACCCTTGATACTCTTTCCCCAGTAATGAGGATCCGCCTGAAACATGCCTCTAAGCGGAACACCTGGTACGACTCCAAACTTGCAGCCCTGAATCGCAAGTGCAGCGCTGCGGAACGGAAGTGGCAGACCTCAGGCTCACCCTCTGGCAAACTGGCATGTCGCCTGCTCCAAAGGCAAAACAGACTCTCCATCTGCGCCAAGAAAAGGGCCCACATCCAGGCTTGTGTCTATGGTGCATCCAACAACACGTCTGAACTATTTAAAATCTGCAAGGAACTTGCCAACCCTTCCGCAGTCTCCTCCTCACCTCTTCCCTCCCAGGCCCTCTGCCATGCACTGGCCACACACATCATTGCAAAATCTGAGGATATCCTGAGCACCCTTGCATCCCTCTCCGTTTCCCCCTCCTCTTCCTACACCCCCTGCCTCCTATGGCCTCCCATCCTCCCTCTGCTTTTCTCTCCTCTCCTATCACACCTGATGAGGTCACCAGAGTTGTCTGTTCCATGAAGTTCAACCTTTCTCCCTGACTCTTTAACACCTATCTTGCTCCGCTTGCACACCTCCTTTCCACCTTCTCCCGTAACTTCCAGTGTTATGCGGATGACACACAACTCTTCTTCAAACTTCCCTCTGACCCTCTCCTTACTTCCTCCATAATTCCTGACTGCCTAGCTGCCATCCAGTCCTGGTGTACTTCCAATGATCTCTGCCTCAACGCCAGCAAGACTGATCTCCTTTCTATTGGGACTCCTCTCCTGCTCCCTCTTCTGTCCCCTCACTCTGGCCATCTTCTATGGGCTCACCCCCTTCTCCTCCATCTGATGTCAAACACATTGGAGTCGTCTTCGACTCCTCTCTTTCCTTCCTCCTTCACATTCAGGACCTTGCCATGAAGGCCCACTTTCAACTCCATCTCCTCAAAGCAATTCTTCCTTTCCTCACTTTTCCCCAGAGCTTTGGTTCTCTACAGGCTAGACTACTGCAATAGCCTTTTCCTTAATCTATCCTCGTCTTTTCTACAACCATTCCAGCTAATTCAGAATAGGGCTGCAAGCCTTATCCTTGGTCTCAAGCCCAGGGACCGCATCTCCCCAGCCCTAAAAACTCTCCACTGGCTCCCGGTTGATGCAATGATCAAATTCAAATCCCTCTGCATCATCCATAAGACGGTCTTGGGCCGGAGATCATGCTATCTACAACTTGCTCTGATTAAATACTCTCCCTCCAGATCTTTACGTTCCTCTGGCATCAACTCTCTGTGTGTCAAACGCTTCGCTAAACGGCAAGCTGGTGGCTGATCTCTTTCCTCGGCAGGCTCCCTCCTATGGAACAGCCTCTCCTTTCCTGTTCGTCTTGAGCAAGATCTCAAATTCCGGAAGCTCCTCAAGACTTTCCTTTTCACCTCCTCCTTCCCTTCCTCCCTCCTCTGCTAAACCCCACAGTTGCTGGGATTGGTGACCAGGGCCCGTATGTGTCCTCTTGGGTCCTGGCCTCCCACACCTAATCGCCTTCAGCCTCCGCCTACTCCCAGCACTTGCTTTGGCACCCACTGACCTATGCCTCCACAGGCCTGCACTTATTTATTGGCAGCTCATCACTCTCACGTAGTCACTTAACAGCTGCTCACTACCTAGTGCTTCCCTCCTGATACACCTAGCACTTACCCCCATCCCTTCTCTCTCTTTGCACTTGCACGTTCTGAATGCTCACAAGGCCTAGTAGGTCCACCTGGTTTATAGTTATAGTTTCGACAGGCATAGTTTCGAATGCCAATAGTACCGACACAAAAGTGCCGAAAAAAAAGTTCTGATTTTTTTATTTTTTTTATTTTGGGGGGGTTCCCACACCAAACCACTATTTTTAAAAAAAGAAAACACTTCTTTTACAATCCGAAATTAAAAAAAAACTTTAACATAAAAAAAAATTCAAAACCTTTTTTTTTCTTCACTTTTGTGTCGAAAATATCGAAACTTTGACTGGACACCGGTCCACCTCTATCTTTCATTGTTATATTTGCTTTCACTCACATGTTCACTCCTTGTTGCCCTGTGGGCCCTTTGAAACCTTTGAAACAATTTACTTGATGTATAAGCGCCTTACAAATGCACATTAAAATAAATACAATAAAATAAATTGGACAAGGTGCACAGCGTGGGTCCAGAATTCCACCAAATGGCCAGCATGCTTAGAGAAAATGTGTGTGAAACGCTACTCTTTTTTTTAAACAAAGAGGACATTTTATCTGCAGCTAGAAACATGTCAAATCTCACACTTGCACACTGTTTCAAGATATGTCTTCTGCGACTCTTCGACAGTGGGCTGAGATAAAACCAGCATCAAATAAACTCCAAAATAAAAAGGCGTGCTACAGATTAAGCCCTCCATTTGTTCTCTACTTCTTCTTCAAGGACAAGTCAATAAGTGTCAACTCACTGTAGGAGGAATCCCAGGTTCTTGATCTGGTAATGGAAGCAAGTCTTGCTACTGGAAAAATGCAACCCACAAGGAAGAAGACTACTGGAGGCTAGACAAGAATCCCACCCAAAAAAACAAACGCAACAAATAGTTTAAACTGGATGGTCCTTGTGCCTTGGCCACAGAGGATCTTACCTGAATGGACTCTTTTTTGTTCCTTGGGTTGCTGCATTTGAGACTGCCGTAAAGAGTATCACAAGAATTACTTAATAGAATGCTTGATATCCCTTTTAAAGTTTTTGTTGCAGAGCCAGATATCTTAAATGGGGGCTTACGGTGTATGTTAAACATTATATAGACCACTCTGTTACATATGATCTAGGGTCTTCTTAGCTTCTGGTTTTAGATAAGGGGACCAGGCTTTGGGGCTAGTCATGGAACAACTTCCCTGGTACGCACCTTTTGACATGCAAAGAAGTTCTATTGGTAGACCGGTGTTGCGGCGTTCGAGAAACACTCCACTGTGGCTATATCCATAGGAACTACAAACCTCTGTTAATTCTGAGGGACCCGTGTTCTAAACTCAGGGCTTCCCTATGGGCCTGTGACTCTACAGATATGGCTGCGCGCAGAGTCTCCAGTCCAGCCCGTCGATCCTTGTTGGACGCCAACATGTCCTCCCTGTGTGAGTGGCAAATGGAGTCTGTTGCCTGCTGCTGGAGCTCCATCTGCCTTTCAGGGGGGATAATGGAAGTGGCCACCCTATCCATTGCCTGAGCCATCATTTCACACAATGCCCCCTGTTGTGCTGCTATACTGTACATGGAGTTCTCCCACACAGTATTGCCTGGTGGCGCACGGCCACCGCATTGGCGGGCACCACACCTGTTTGGCGCAAGGCGATCTGCACCTTGCTGTGCTGGCACTGCCTGAGGCTGCAGGACTGCATTCCACATTTGATCTGCTGGCCCAGGAACAGGAGCAAATATTGTGGAGTGTGACCCTGCATCCGTAACCGCCAAAGGCGGACTTACCAACACTGAAATCCCCATAGAGGGGTCTACCCCAGGTGCAGGTGGGTTAGACAGAACAGCATCCCTGCCAGAAACACTCACCTGCGACGGCACATATGTCTCACTGTCCGATTCAGCACCTGATTCATAGAGGTCTGCGGAGGTGTACCCAGAGACACCCATGGACAGCATGGTCTGTAAGACAAATGGGTTTTCACCCACCACCACCCCACGTCCTCCACTGGTGCCCGGTTGTGGCTGTGATTCCTCCTGGGTCTGCACCATCTCCTCCTCCTCAACAGCATCAAGTGTCCTCATCACCTGCAAAAACATGAAAGACAAGAAATGGAAACAGGCATGAGCACCATAGCACACACATAGGCCTGACGAGGCAGAGGTCCAGTACATAAATTACACATGTCCCACATGACTATAACCCTGGCATGCATGCACTGTCAATGAGTTGGAAGGGGAGGCAAAAAGCAGACACTGAGGACTCCAAGATGGAAAAGCAACACATGTGCTGCATGCTGGATAGCACTGGCATCACACATTAGCCTTTGAGTGCCATGTCCAATACACATACATGACACATGCCAGCACACAGACGCCACGTAGCATAGTCATGGTACATTTGACAAGTACAGCCATATGGTAAGAAATCAGTACTGTCATCCATCCATGTGAGATGGACATCATGAGATAAAACATGCAAAATAGTATGAGAAAACACGCATGTGCCACATGCTGCAACAGATCCAGTGTTCACTGATACAGTGATAGCAGGCAGATGAAGACATCAATGGTTGGTCACTTCAACAACAGGGCCCAAAAATGATTGTGTGCAGGTCATTACTCAATCAGCCTGAATGGTTAAATCATTCCCATAACAAGGTTAGAAATGTGTGCCATTGTGGGGTGTAATCTATAACAGAAGTATGTTACATTTGTGGCATTACGGGAAAAAATGTGTCGTAAAAATGGTAAGGATTGAAACAATCAGGCTGAATGAACAGGAAAACATTCTGAACAATGTTGTTGCAAGTTGACAGTTGAAGGGCAACTGCATTAATCTGATGCAAATTGGCAACTGTGGTCAGAAGGGATAATGTCATACCCAAACCCAAGGCCGGGGAATGGTTTATGGGTGACCCATACCAGTCATGACTACACAGCCTCACCTGGCACTCAATCAGAACACATCACCCAAGCAACTTACACATGGATTGGACACACATGCATGTGCACTCATCGGACAATGCTTCAAGATCTGGTATGTCTCCCACGCCTCGGATCTGTTCCTCTGTGATGAAGCCTCCAGCGACAGACTCATGTTCAGTGAGTTGGTCGTCCTGTGGTGGAGACCCACCGCCAGTCACCAGAGTAGAGGCATGATTGGAAGCCAGCTTGTTCTTTGGTCTGCGTTTCAGGGCATTCCACCGCTTATAGCAATCATTATCTGTGCGCCTCACAAATCCAAGGGCACTAATGTGGTCCGCGATGGTCTGCCAGTGGGCCCTACGGTGAGCAGGCGTAGTCTTGCACCCTGCAGTCACCACCATTTCGCGGCTATGTGCCATCACATAGGCCACAAGTGCATCTAGTTCGGTGTCATTGAAGCTAGGCTTCCTTGACGTGCCGGACTGTGTAGTCGTGTCTGGGGTCCCAGCCTTTAGTGCAAGAGCACCCTTCTTCTTCTTGGAAGGTGGTGCGGATCCTGAGTGGCTTAAGCCGCTCTGGTTGGTAGGGGCAGAAGTGCAGGTGGACTGGGTACTGGAAGTTTCCAAAGGCACAATGACCAAAGGTCTCACTGCAGGAATTGGCTGCAGGGTGATGTTGGCAGGACCAACCTCGGTGTGATGGACTTGGACCTACACTGTCCCGGCTGGGAGACTCGGAGCTGGGGTGCATTGAGCTGCAATTGCCCCTGCAGCCTCCTCACCATGGCTACTTGGGGCAGCAGATGACATTGCAGCCCCAGATCCACGTGGCCTGGTGACAGCAACTTTCACCGCCACACGTGGCTTAGACTTGGTGAGAAGTCAGCCAGGGAGTCATCCTGTGCCGGTTCAGTTGACAATATGGGCCGGTTTAACAAGGGCTGAGCTGGGATGGTGTCAGCTACATTTCCACCAACCTTTATGGGGGGGGCATAGGTGGCCCCGATTGGTCATCCACACACTGGCCTCTTGGGCCACCCTGCACATCCTGGCCACGTCCCCCACCGCACCCACCTCTTTGAGCTCGACCACCTTTGCGTCCCTTACTGCTTGGTCGCCTCCCAACCATGGCACTGATGTTGTGCGTATGGGAGTTGCAGTAAACAATTGTCCTTGCGGTGAAACGGGTAGGCTACCAGATGGAATTCGTACCCTAGTGCTCTAGCAAGGCTGTCTGTGACCCCTGGGGGAAGATGACAGGTCACGCAATGCACAGGCACCCCGAAAACAATATTTAACGTGCATGCGATCCCTGGTAGACCACGTGCGTGGAAAAATGAACCCGTACTACGCTGTGGCACCCAGAAACACAAAAATAAGCGTACACGTGATACACGCAGCCTACAATGACCTCGGAATGGATACGCGACACACGGGGGCAACCACAGTAGAAAACTATGTGCGCGACTCACCGTCTGCCTGGAAAAAGAACGTGAAAAAGATGCGTGTGTGTGCGTTGGCAACACCCCCGCCAAAAGAAGAATTGAACGCTGTCTGAGTAAACAGGGAGTACGAACTTGAACCGTTGTGAAGTAATCACATGTGAACCGACAAGAAGTACAAGAATCACCCGCTCGCTCTCCACAAAAAGCACATATGAGAAAATGGCGTCCTACGCGTACCTTTTAAGCCAGCCCACACGTGCGACGTCACTTACGCGCATACGCGCTAAGGGCCTTTCCTCCAATTACACGCAGTGACACCCGGACGTGCAGTTTTTTCACATGTACAATAAACATGCACCTGTGTTGTGTGGAACGCCCGCGCGCGTAACGTCACAGACGCGGTTACGGGCTAAGGGCCTTTCCTCGAATTTCACGCTGACATGCACTTTTTTCACGTGCCAAATCACTCCATATCAAGCTGGCCACGCGACAACACACGGAAGACCATGCTCCTGCCCAGAAGGCCATTTTCCTGCCCCCAGAGCCCCGAGCACGCACCCACCTGCCATCTGCTGCTGCCTGCCTGCCTGCTGCCCACGTGCCCTGCTATTTGGTGCTTGCACGTCAGCCATCTGCAGGGGTGCAGTTGCTATGACCACCCCTGCTGGAACTGAAGCCTCCCAACTGGGATACCATCGCTCCACAGCCCAGCCCCAGGACCCAGTTGCCCACCCACACCTGCCTCTGGCGTTGCCATGTCAGACACAACACCATCTGGCACCACTGGCAACCCCCAGCCAGAGAGGCAGAGGGCTACCAGCTTCAGTGCCAATGAAGTTGGTATCCTGGTGGAGCAAGCCCTGGGGCAGTATGATGCCCTCTTTGGAAGTTTGCGCGCCGACAATGAAGGACGGAAGAGGATCTGGATGACATTGTGGCTGCCATCAACGTGGAGGAGGTGGCAGCCCGCGACATTCAACATGTCTGCAAGCGCTGGGAGGACTTCAGGTCCAGGACCCTCAACAAAGCCCGGCACCTCTTGAAGGAAGCGGATGCTGAGGGGTGCCGGGTCCGCCTAACCAACAACCAGATGAGGGTCCTGGAACGTATACATCCAGTGCTCCACATCCAGGTCCTGGAGAGGCAGACCCGTCTGGAGTCGAGCGGTAAGTGTACATGCGTACTGATTGGACGCTGTGCATGTTGAGGTGTGGCAAAAGTGTGCAGGTTGCACATATGTATTTGTAGGGCCATGTATGGATGTGTATGTACAGGGACATAAGCCTGCCGCATGTGAGTCCTCTCATGTGTGAGACACATCGATGGTGTATGTGTTGGTAAGCATGCTGGCCAAATGCAGGTGCACACACTTTTGGATTTCTGTGTATGTACTGTGGCATGGTTGTGGTGTCACACATGGATGCTGGTTACACCTGCATGTATCTGCACTATATACATGTGTGTGTATTTGACAAGTGTACAACTGTGATACAACATGGATGCATGTGACACTGACATGTAGGAGGCTGATTGCCAGATGTGACATGGATGGCGATGTTCTCACTGCGACAGGTGGTGGAGATGTACAGATGCATGTAAGTCTGGTGGCGTGTGTGCATGTGTTCTGCACTCCCCGTGTTGCATGTGACGTCTGGATCACCTTCGGCTGCTCATGCTGTTGTTTGTGCATGGATGGTGCTGTCTGGTGCAACATTCCTGTTGATTTGGTCATGTGTGTGAGTTGAAATGACATGTGTGTTGGGGAGTGTGATGCCATGTCTGAAGTTTGACACTGCCATTCATGTACAACTGTCATGTGTGTATCAGACCATTGTACAGTGCCCTGATGCCTGTGTTCTATCTCTCCCTGTCTGCAGCATCAACTGATGAAGAGGGCGGAGAGGGTGCTGTGGAGCAAAGCGGCAGGGATCACACCGCCAGCCAGAGACGCAAGGCTCAGCTCCCCTCACATGTTGTCATCTCGTCGGGGAGTGAGGAGTCTGGTGCTGCGTCCCAGGCCGCAGCTGCCGAGGGTAGGTCCAATATGCGGATGTCGGAGGTGGACTCCTCAGCAGCCGAAGGGGCAGCTGAGACCCCACAGGGTCCGACGGAGGAAGATGGCACGGAGTCATCCAGGTTGGTGGGGGGTTTGGTGGAGGAGGAGGTCGTGGAAGGGACACACATGGGGTCTGGAGGGGGGGGATTCCACTGGTGCTAGTGGTGCAGTCCAGGGGCAGGGACAGGAGGCAACACAGGCCGCCGCAGAGGTGCCTGTGTGTAATCCTTTCCCCGATCCTGTGACTGCATCATCCCGCACCAGCAGGGATGCCTACATCCAGACCCGTTTTCAGGGAGGGGATGAGCGCACAACAACTGGCCTTCCTCTCCCTGCGGACATGGCAATCCGGGACCGTGTTGAGCCTATCCTGGCTGGGTTGGCGTTGCGTCAACAGGGCATGCGAGATGACCTGCAGTGTTTTCGTGAAGACTCTGCACGTCATCTCAGATACCTCTATGACCACGTCGACCTACTAGGACAGGTCACCAGTGCTGGATTCCTCCGTGTGCTGGACCTTCTGCCGACCCCCTCCTCACCTGAACCCCCTATGCGCCAGTCGTCCTCCGTGCCATCTTCAGGCCCAAGTATCACCTGGGTACCCTGTGGAGCTGCCCCTGACCCAGCAGTCAGGCTGGTGGAGGACACATCCCTGCCACAGTCGGGAGTCGGAGGTCCAGCAGGGGTGGCCACCCCAACAACTGCACCCCAGCAGGAGGAGGACGTGCAGGCACAAAGAGCCAGGGCACAGGCACGACAGCAGCAGGCTCAAGGTGGGAGAGATGATGGCTCGGGGCCATCAACATCAGAGGGGCAGGCATCGGCCGGAGGGCAGGAGGACCCTGGATTGGGAGTGTCTTCCGTGTGGCAGCGGTTGGGCCAGCACATAGATGAGGAGCGGCGGCGGACGGAAGAGGCACGGCTCACTATGGTCAGGGCAGAGAACTCCATGCGCAGGGCGCTGAGGCGGGCCGAGTGCCTCGAGGCCATTCGCAGGGAGTTTGGAGGTCAACATGGCGTTATCCCTGCGAGACCTCGGGCCCAGGGAACAGGCCCGCCTCCAGGACGTTGAACAGGAGCAATGGATTTTACTTCTTTCGTTTCCTTTGGTGGCTGGAGAATTTGGACACATTTTCATTTGGATTGTTTTGGATTCAGATTTCACATTTTTTTCTGTTTGGGACATGCTGCATTTCATTTCTTATTTACATTTTTGTATGTTTTCATTTGATTACCTTCATTTTGTGTGGGGGGTCAGGGGCACATGAGTCGGGGCACATGAGTCGGGGCCTGCTGGCAGGTGCCCGTCAATGCTGGGTGGGGGGGCAGGGGAACATGTGTCGGCACTCACTAGTGCATGGTCACATGTGCGCTGGCGGGGGGGCATGCCCAGGGTGGATGGGCTACCTGCCGAGCCTTGCCAGGGTGGATGGGCTGGCTGCAGGACATGGCCAGGGGTACAGGGTGGTCCCCTGTGGTGTGGGCTGCCTGCAGGGCCTGGGGAGGGGGTAGACGGCACACTTGGGAGGACCCACACTGCCAATTTGCGTGTGGTACTCCCCGCGCACCCCTCAGCATACACGTACCCCCTCTCACAGCGAAATCGCATGTAAAACTCCCTGCGCACCCCTCAGAATACACGTACCCCTCTCGCGCTAGCGACATCGCGTGTGGTAATCCCCACGCACCCCTCGGAATACAAGTACCCCGCTCGCCCAAGGCCTATCGCATGTGAAACTTCCTGCGCACCCCAGAAATACACGTACCCCGCTCGCCCAAGGCCTAACACGTGTGAAACTTCCAGCGAACCCCAGAAATACATGTACCCCGCTTGCCCAAGGCCTATCGCGTGTGAAACTTCCCGCCCACCCCAGAAATACACGTACCCCGCTCGCCCAAGGCCTATCGCATGTACAACTTCCCTCACACCCCAGAAATACACGTACCCCGCTCGCCAAAGGCCTATCGCGTGTGAAACTTCACGCGCACCCCAGAAATACATGTACCCCGCTTGCCCAAGGCCTATCACGTGTGAAACTTCCTGCGCACCCCAGAAATACACGTACCCCACTCGCCCAAGGCCTATTGCGTGTGCAACTTCCTGCGCACCCCAGAAATACACGTACCCCGCTCGCCCAAGGCCTATCGCGTGTGCAACTTCCCGCGCACGCCAGAAATACACGTACCCCGCTTGCCCAAGGCCTATCGCATGTACAACTTCCCGCGCACCCCAGAAATACACGTATTCGCTCGCCCAAGGCCTATCGCATGTGAAACTTCCCACGCACCCCAGAAATACACATACCCCGCTTGCCCAAGGCCTATCGCGTGTGCAACTTCCCGCGCACCCCAGCAATACACGTACCCCGCTCGCCCAAGGCCTATCGCGTGTGAAACTTCCCACGCACCCCAGAAATACACATACCCCGCTCGCACAAGGCCTGTCGCGTGTGCAACTTCCCACACACCCGAGAAATACACGTACTCCGCTCGCCCAAGGCCTATTGCGTGTGAAACTTCCCACGCACCCCAGAAATACACGTACCCCGCTCGCCCAAGCCCTATCGCGGGTGATAATTGCAGCGCTCCCCAGAAATACACGTTCCCCGCTCGCGCGAGTGTAGCGGCCCTGTAAGCAACTCCAGGGTTAGCGCGGCCCTTTGCGCTGCATTGGGGATTTCAATGGCTTTTCCTTGCGCATGGGGCGTTCTTAAGGGTGTAACTGGCGCTGCAGGATGTTCTCTGCGCCAGTGCTCATTATGGCTTGGGAATTCCATGAATACGCGGTGCGCCCAAATGATGTTTAGCGCACACGGCTGGCGCACGCTCCCTCTCTGCGCTTCTCGCGTGCGCTGCCTCTGCGCTGAAATCTATGAATTACCCCGATTATATTTAATGACCAAACAATTATGTTTCTTTCACTTTAAAGTTAAAAACAATATTTCCCTATGTTCCAAACTGTTTTTGCTGGAATGGGCGTTCACATTTCTAATTCATCCCTACTTGAAAACAAAAGTACTCTCAGTACTTTGCTCGAAAAGGTACTTTTTTAAGCATAACAATGCCTCATATTTTAGTGCAAACAAAATGAATGCAATTATTGGATTAATTCAAGTAAACTATTTCTGTGTCTCTTAAGCAGATGGTGTAAATTATAAACGGTACCTGTAATCCCAAAGGTCCTTCAGGTAAGTAATATAATGATACGCAAAAAATAGACCTTGGTAGTGAGGTCGGACAGATACAGTTAACAATTGATTTCAGTACAAAAACATAACTTTATTGCAAAAAGTACCACAGTATTAAAAACCATACAATTTTTCAAAGACAAATCATACTTTAGACATCTAATTCATACCAACTGTCATACCCATACACTCATTCACACAGCCAATGACAATATTAAATATAAAAACGGGGTCAACCTATAAATGGAACCCTTTTTGTATTTCTACACACAGTTTGTTATTTTCATTACACCTGTGTCTCCTATTAGTGTGTATTTATGTACAATAGCAGGCAAGGCTTATTGACAGCGTCTACATGTTTCGGTCGGCATAACAGGGGCTTGAAATTGCAGCCTGGTGTGGTTCCGACCTTCTTCAGGACAAACAATGAGGTGTGAATCTTCCCTCACAATCAAAACACAATCTGGTGGAAGATGTCTTCCAATATTCACTCTACATGGAACAAAAAACAAACTCTAATTACAATCCAACCTCTTTTCATCACATCTTAGGCAAATTTCAATTTTGCTAGTAAATCTTTCGTGATTACACATATTCACACTCACCTCCAATACTGATTAAAGGGGGTGGCACATACTCGGAAATTAATCCACAATGCTCCAGGGGAAAATACCACAAACCCTGTAAGTGACAAAGGGACAGAGTAAAACTGCTGCTCTACTGATCACACTAACCTCAATACATTGAAAGAGTAGCAAGACTTACTTATAATGTTGCATCTGCAAATCAATACAGATGAAAGGGACCACCTTCTAATGAAGCACTTGATCCAGTGACCCACTCCGGGGTTAGAGTCAATAAACAATTGATGCCATCACAACAATCTGCAGGAGAATCATAACATGCCACATATTACTCATGGACGTATGACCTGTTTGCAGTGGTTAGTCAAAGCCCATTGCAATTATGAAGGGCGCCTGAGCCCTCCTAATGAAGATTAGTACACTGAAAAATATCTCAATGCACTCACTGTTGGTGTGCTGGTTGGTGGCACACAACTGAATCCCGCGAAGGAGGCGTGTGTGGGCAGGTCTAGGCGATAGCCCAATATGCACGGAGTAACCAAATTTCTCGCCACTTGAATCTGCACATAAACATAATATGTGCACAACATCACGAACATGACCATATAGACTACACTAACATCATGGTGTTACATATAACTCACTTTACATTGTAAATGACAAAACTACTCCTGTATACCTCAACACTCATCAGGCCGTGCCATACGATCAACGAGGCACAGAGTCTCACACATAAGTGGGACAGTAAGCCAGGGAACACAACTGCGGGCAAATCGCGTATGACTCCAACTGCGCTGGAACTGCCCGCAAGTCCGCAAATCTCTGTGGATCCTTACCTGAAATGACCAAAGGAGCGTTCCTTTCTCTCGTCGCGTAGTGAGCTCGGGCGGTCTAGGAAGCGCCCTAATTGCAGGCCACGTAAAACAACCCGTGGAAGAACTCATGGTGATAGAAACGGGACTTGTCCCATTTAATAACTATCCCACACAGCGATGTACTGTTCCAGCTTGGAATAAGGTAGTTGAAGTGCTCTTTATGCGAAAACATGGAGGTCATAGTAAAAAATGTAAAAAGTGTAGTAAACAATTTAGTACAAAATATACACAGAGCTGCTCAATAAGGGGTTGGGGTTGAGTGGTGGCTTACTCATTACATCCATACATACACATGAACACTTTTCTAAACATTCATAAAGATCTTGAAAGTTAGCAAGAAAACATCTCTGCAATCTACAACGGATATCTATCCGCTTTTTACCTCAGGTTGCAGAATCGGCTGATATTTTTTTTCAAGTAACCGTTAGTCAACTATTGGTTTCTCAAGTGAAACCGTTTTCAGCTTGGTACTTTTCTATTGCTTTTTACTCAATATACATAGTATTTTAATTTCCATTTATATCAAAAACCTCACCATTATCAACCTTTTTATGAAATATTGTGCCTCCTTCCGAGTCCGGTGGTAAAAATCTGGTGTTTCCATGATGTCGATCCCGCCGGTTCTGCTACCGCATGGTGATTAAAACAAGGTAGTATTACACTTGTAGGCCACGCGCATCTCGTATCTGCGGAACCGGTGCCATCGCGATAACACCGGTGGAGATGGATGTATCGCCACCAAGGTTGGCGGTGCATCTGCCGCCTTTGCCGCGTGCATGCCGGACGTAGCAGCACTGTGAAAACGGAGCCGGAAAACACTGGAACCGGAAATAACTTGATCGCCGGAAGCGGAAAGAGGCCGGCGCCCATTACAAAAATCACAATCCACTGCAATCTCCCTGTGCTGGAAGCCATCCACCCCTTCTGAGTGCCTGAGCTTATCAAGGGACATGTCAGCCAGATCCCGCAAACCCGCCAGCGCAAGCCACGCTTTGGTGAGGCTGAGCTCAGCATACTGGTTGATCTCATTGTGGAGCATGATGGGTAGCTTTTTTCAGCGGACCAGCGCCGCAGCACCAAAGGAAGGCAATCTGGGCGGAAGTTGTCCAGAAGGTGACTGCTTTGGGGGTGACACCACAGACACCACGTACTGTCAAGGACTGTCACAAGCGCTGGGACGACCTGCGCCTGAGGGTGCACAACCTCCTTGCTGCACACCACAGGCACTCCACAGCTAGAGGTGGCAGACCATCCTCCCCCATCAAGCTTCTGCCCTCGGAGCAGAAAGGCAGCAGTGTGCTGCATATGGAGGGGATTGAGGAAGTCACTGCAGCGGAGGCAGGAGCCGGGACCTGTTGATGCTGGTGAGTACATAAAGTGCCAAATGTAAAGCGCACACCTGCCCACCCTGCAGCCCCGCCCCTGTACCACCACTGCACTGAAATGGCCATAGCACTGCCCACATCACCCAGACCCGACCCAGCACTACCATGTCCCCCCACCTAGTCAATGTGGAGCAAAACAAGTCACATGCCCTGCCTCCCATGCATGCCCCATACCCAACCACATGACAAGGCACCACACAGTGTCCCACATCCTGACTGTTGGGGTCCAGAAACATGGGTGCCTGTAAATTCACCGGCACACATGTCACTGGACCGGCACACACATGATGATGCCCCATTACAGTGGCTGCCAGGGCTGCAGCGCCCAACAGGCCTGTCTCAGCTGGGTGCTGCGGCCCTGGCATGCTGAGTTGCCATGGAAGCACCGGCACCGTCAAGAACGTTGCTGCTGCTTCCGTGTCCCCACTCCTATAGATTCCTATGGGACTCTATGGGAATGTGAATTGAGAAATGTTCCCACCCCGTGGACTTGTAATAGGCCAGTGACACCAGGAAGTCAGGTGCTGGTAATTGTTTATGGGTCCGGTGGAAACTCACTGGTAGCACCGGCAGGGTTACAGCCGGATCCATAATGAGGCCCAGTGTCACCTGCACACTGCATCCCACCCACCCCCTGCAGGGACACCCATACACACCTGCATGGACACCATGGGTAAGGTCTTGACCATGCACCCAGACACCCCTCCAATAACCAGCACCTGAGAACACTGATGAACAACTCATACGCAGCCTCTACTGCCAAGTGAAAAATACAGAATTCACGATGCAGACACTATGCATCCTGACCGCGAGTACTGCCACTGCCACCACAGCACAACACTGGTAGGCCTCACCTGCACATATGGGCACCCACCCAATTGGGATTGCATGTCCCTTACATGACCCTGCCAGCCCTACCACGAAAGCCCCACACACATCCTGGGCATACAACCAGGTCACACATCGACTCCAGGCACGCACCCCCCGTACACCCACTAACACATCCCAACTACCTGCACACGGGCAGACCGGCATGCCACTAACCACAGCCAAATGAGGGTGTACATGGCAGCAGTCCCAGCACAGCTGTGTTGCATGTGCCGCCTGCACAGTGCCTGCAGCTGTGGCCACACAACACATGCATGAGTTTGCCATACCACAATGTAATGCTGCACAATCACCATGTTGCATGTAACTGTACAATTGTTAGCCAGGCAAGTCACTGACATCATGCCTTTCATTGACCCACAGGAACATCATCTGACACGGACGGCGGCCAACCCGACACATCGAGGGGCATCGGATGTGCAAGGTGTATGTCACAACGCCCAGCAACGTCCCACGGCAGTACATCCGGCTGTGTGCACGTGACAACTGCCACTGCGCACCAAGCAGCCCCTGTGGCGGTTACCCCTGCTGCCGCTGTGCACCAGGCAGCCCATGTGGCGGTTAGCCCAGCTGCCCCTGTGCACCAGGCAGCTCCTGTGGTGGTTACCCCAGCTGTCCCTGTGCACCTGGCAACCCCTGTGGAGGTCACCACAGCTGCAACGGACCACCTGGCAGTATCCGCAGTAGCACAGGCACACACAAGGGGAACGGCATGGGGATGGTCACCACCCCAGCAGCCAGACTACCATGGCACTGGCACCAGTGATGGCGATGCAGCTGGAGACGCTGGACTTCACACGGGGGATGACACAGATCACACCCCGCATGTGGGTGAAACATTCAGCCCCATGAGCCTATTAAGCCGCAGCGCCCACCCTACCCCTCTGTCAGGGAAATGAATGTGCATCTCAGATGCATGGAGGAGCGTCAGGACACCCTCGCTGACCTGGTGCAGCACCTGGAGGAGTCCCGCCTCATGAGGGAAAGCAACCAGGCCATTGGACGGCAAGTTACCTGTGCACTTGGGCGGTCAACTGCGGCCAATGTACATTTGGCTAGGGTCTGTGATTGATAGTTGGGTAGGGGAAGGGGATGGTAAGTTGGGAGGAGGGCAAGTTGGGGAGGGGAGGGCAAGTTGTGTAGGGTATTGATGGTCCAACTGATGTTAAAATGTATCATTACAATACACCTGGTTCTGCATATGAATCACGACCGGACATTCCGTTTCTGCATGAGTATTAAGTGTTTAATAGAATGTGCTAAAAAATAGGTGCCACCATTTCTGCACCATGTGGTTGTGAGTAGTGAGTAGTGTTCAAAAGAAGTTGTATGTAAGTGCATCATGCGCATGTTGTCCACCCATGGCCACCCGGAGGGGTCGCAATGGCATCCCGTCATCATCGTCATCCCCATCCTCCTCCTCAGCACGGACCATGTCTGGGGGCAATGCAATGTTGCATCTAATACACATATTGTGCAACATTGCACAGGCCAGGACAATCTTGCCCACCTTTATGGGGCTATACATGAGGGCACCACCAGATCTGCTGAGGCAGCCGAACCTTGCCTTGAATAGTCCAAATGTCCGTTCTATAGTGCCCCGTGTACGGATATGTGCACAGTTGTAGGCCTCTTCAAGCATGTTCCGTGGCCGTCTAATGAATCATTGTGGTGCCAATTTCATGTCAGTGAAGTGTGCATGTACCCATTTCCCACATTTACTTAGCACAAGACGTAGCACATGCCACAGATGACCCTAGTAATTGCTGCAATGTCACATGTAATGCCATAACCACATTTGAATGGTTGGTCACTCATCTGAGAGTGTTCAGCGTGCTCACTGTCTGCAGCCATAGATTGAAATGGCCTTGAATGCTTCTACATGTTTTTTTTGCTAGTATGGAAACAAGGGTGCGTGGCTGCCTACTACGAGCCTCGTATCTTGTACAGTGCTAAGGTAGGCAATGTGCTCACGGGAGCACCAGCAGGTTTTTCAACGGGCCAATCCTCACATGTCCAAATCCGTACTCCGTACTATGGCACTTCATGGTAAGGGGGACTTGCAATTTACCAGCACCTGGCTTCTTGTGCCACAGCAACCTGTAATGGCCCTGTGGCACCGGTAAGCCAGGTCCATGTAAGGTGTCTGGCACAACCCCAGCAGGGGCACGGTCGGGCTTCCCGCAGGCCTCTGGATGTGGCCCATGTGCGTGTTCACTTTGATGTCTCTCACATATTGATGCCCAATCCCACTGCATTGTTCCTTCATGTTGTGTGGTTTGCTTGCTTCACCATGCTATTCTACTTCTTCTGAGTGCTCATATGTCAATTTGCATGTCTGCGATCACAGGTACAATTTGTATCATGATGGCACACAGATGTGCATCCATTTGGGATATATGATGCAGCATGGGTGTGGTTGTCATTCATTGTCAGAATTGAGTACTGTTTGCAGTGGGTGTATGCCCTGTAATGTGCACTTCGTGCTTGCTGAACAGTTGTGTAGGGGATGGCGGGTTGCCGTGTCTTTCTCCCTATGCAGGGTTGTTCACTGGTTGTTTTGTAGTAAGTTTTCCCTCACTGATTCTCACAAACCTTGACATGTTGGCCTATGCCATCATGGCGTCCTTCTATGCCCATTGTGTCAGCCCATCCTGTGTCCCTTGATATGTTGTAATTTGCTCATCACTGATGTTCAGGTCAACATACATGACAGGTGCATATGGGTATGTTCTCTTGTGATAGACATGTGTACTGGCTACATGCTGTGTGGTTCACAGATGATGGTGTGTAGGATTGCATTCATTTGACTTGTCTGTGATGCAGGCGGTGGGGGATTGAGCCTGGGTCCTCAATACCTCCAACTCTCTCTTCGTAAATACCTTCCTACTCAAGCTCTTCGCTCCTCCCCCTCCAACTCCCTCAGGGTCAGTCGCTTCACCAAGCAACGAGTTGGTGGTAGATCTCTTTCTTCAGCTGGGGCCTCCCTCTGGAACAACCTCCCTGCCTCTCTGAAACTGGAACTGGAGGAGAACCATCTCTGGTTCCAGAAGCACCTCAAGACCTTCCTCTTTGCTTCTGCCTTCTCTCTTCCTATCCCCTGCTGATTTCCTGTCTGATACTGCACTGGTCACCTAGCTACCCTCTGATTTCGGGCCCAGGTCCCTGCCTGCCCAGTTGCACAACTGCACTTCCTCCCAGAAACCCTTGCACTTGGGTCTGTATCTGTAACCCTACAGTCCCCCTACCTGCACTTTTGGACACCTGCTGTCTGCACTACCTGCCACCTGCTGGCTGCACTTCATGCTATTGTTTTGATCCCATGTACAGCACTGCCCCTCTCCCCTTTCCCCTGGCACCTTTCCCCTTTCCCCTTCCCCCTCCCCTGCACTTGTGCTATCTCAATTTCACTTGGCCTGGTAAGATCGTTGTCTCTGTCCTCCCTCTGTTCCCCCTTCCTTGCCTCGTCATGCCTTGAAACACTTGTGTATAGGCGCGTTACAAATGCCATATCATATTATATCATATCATGTGCAGTCTTTTAGCAGGCACTTTTGTAGGTTGTCCGTTGCATTCTGGTCCATGTGGTACTTTTGTGTTGCCTCAATAACCTCCAATTGATAGGGATTGGGTGTGATCTGTATGCCCGTTTGGTACATGTGTTCCATGTCTTTGAAAATCAGGGATGCAATGAATGTGTATTAAGGTTGCATTTGCCACATTCTCTGCTGACTGTGCATCTACCCCCCACTACACAAAGGTCATGCATTGGTCATCCTACTCACCGAACAGGCAGGTGCACTCTGGCGAGTGCCTATTTAGTTTAATTTTGTTTATTATTTATAGAGCGCACCTAACCCTGAGGTATCTGGGCGCTTGAACATAGGTACTTAGTTGCAGAAACAAACACAAAGAAGACGACAGAGGCATGATGACCAGGTTACAAAATGATCAACATGATAACAATAGGATTAAGTAGAAGAAGCTGAGGAACAGTCCTTGCTAGGCTGAAGAACAAAGTAATGACAGGAAAGAATAGTAACAATAGTGCAGATAGTAAATAATTTTAAAAGTCTGGAATACTAGTTTCACAAAAGGTCATAGATAGTGGTTGTAAGATCAACGGCCCAACAGTTGAAGTGGTGGGTACACGTGATGCGTTCAGTGGTAGCTGAAGTGTAAGTTAATGTTGCTGGGCAAAGAGCAAGTCTTTCACTTCGGATCTAAAGGTCCAGAAGGAGGGTTCAGCTCTAATGGCAGTAGGGAGGGCGTTCCAGAACTTGGCTGCTAACCCCCACCACTACACAGAGGTCATGCATTGGTCATTCTACTCACCCACAAGCCAGGTGCACTCTGGCGAGTGCCTATTCACTCCCCACTACCCAGAGGTCATGCATTGGTCATTCTACTCACCCAACAGCCAGGTGCACTCTCTGCTGTGCCATGCCATGTACCCTGGCAACGTGGAGTTCCGCAAGACCATTGAGTCGTGGGTGGATTCCGGAAACCGTGCACAACAATGGGTGATGAGGTCTTCAGTATCACATACCATCTGCACATTGAGGGAGTGGAATTGTTTGCGGTTTCTATACACTGCCTCAATGGCATGTCCGGCCATCAACTCCACATGGGTTCAATCTAACGCGCTGATGCAATTGGGCATGCCTGCCAGGGCATGGAAGGCCACTTGTGTGGCATTAACCTGGGCTGGGGTTCGGGGTAGGGCGATGTGGTCTACCACATGGCGCAGCAGTGCATCCAGTACCTGAAAAACAGGGTTGTGACAGCCCGTGCAGCTCACCCACGGTGTGTTGATATGGGCCGGTTGCAAGGAAGTGCAGTACCGAGTCTACCTTCATTAAGGGGGGGGGATTGCAGTCCGTATATTTATCAGGCTGCTGATGTCGTCATGAATGAGGGCGACAATTGATGTTATGGTCTCCCTGTCAAGCCGGTACAAGGTGTGGATTTGGCTTGGGGTCAGGTTCCAGGGCGAGGCCCTGATGCGGGGTATTGGTGGCTGCCTGTGCGGTGCTACTTGCTGGCCATTGATGATATGCATGACTAACTGGTTCCTCCTTTGCCACCTGCGCCTAAGCCACATCCTCTGCCTCTCTGCTGCTTCATCCGCAATCCCTCCTTGCAGGTTCCCCAGTCCAATTGCTGTTACAGCGACTGTCAGCATGGTTCTGTTGGGAGGTGGGTTGGGTGTGGTCCCTTTGTACATTCCCAGTGGTCAATGGTTTGCAGCTGGGCTAATTCTGGACACCTGTGTCGTGTTTGGCAGCATGGTTGTGTTGGGAGGGGGGGGTTTGGTGTGGGTGTGGTCCTTTTGTATATTCCCAGTGGTCAATGGTGTGGAGCTGGGCTAATTTTGGACACCTGGGGCCTGTTGCTGCTCACCTGGCACTGTTTAACGTCTGGTCCGCGGTCCGGTTTTACAGGTGCGGTATTCACGGTGCCACCAGCATTTTTATGGCAGTGTTTCCATGTAGGCAGTACTCTGAATGTGCCCGTACTAACACTGTGCCGGTAATTCAGGCACGTCCAGTGACTCATTCCACAGTTTACGGTCATTGTGCTTCCGGATGCGGTGGGGCCATGGGTGTCACTTTGCGGTAAAAGTGTTTCCACACTTGCGACTCTGAATGTGCCGGTCCGGAAAAAGGTGCTGGTACGGTGCTACCTACACCGCTCTTCCTGGACCGGCATACTTGTAATGAGGCCCATTGTCTCTAGAATTACCACATCACATGACAGTGTATTGTTTGGAAATGTAATGTTTCATAATCCATGATTTAAATGCATATTTTCTTTAGGTGGCTCAAAGGGTGTTCAATGTGCCAGTAATACTGTTCTTCTTGTGGTAGACCAATGATTTTGACTAATTTGATCACTGTGATGGTTAGACCAGGTTACAGGGCATTCTTCAAAGTCTAAAAAAAAGTTTTCTATCAAAGCAATCTGATGGTTGAATTACTCACTGTGATACTTTATTAATTGTATTTTTAAAGAGATCTTCTGGACAATCAAACAATGCCTTCATGTATCATTTATGGTTGCCCTAATATCAGCCATGTCAAAACTCCTGGTACAGTGATGCATGTTTTCCCAAAGGATATGACGTTAATAAAAACATTGTTGTTGAACTGTGGATTTCTAGTGTCTAAGATGGAAAGCAGAGCCAAGGATGTCTTGGAGGATGTGATGGGCTATCGCTTCAGCGTCTTCAGCATGCACTTTTCGGAAGATATGTATGAACCATCAAAGTAAACTGAAAAGCATCGCTCCAGACTCCCTCGCAAATTACTTCCCAATGCAGTTCCAATTGAATTTCAGCCCATGCTCACTCCAGTGAGTAGGAAACATTGAAATGTTTATGTATGTTCATATGTATGCAAGTGGTGTGTATACAATTGTCATCTAAATGATCAAACAATCTATTGAATTAGTGTGTCTAAAGGTAACACGATGAAAGGTTTTGAGTTTTTTTGGAATATTTGTATCGATATTTTTTGACAATTTTCCACTGCGACACAATGTACAGTAGATTTTAAATTGTTCACTTTCGACTACTTTGTGTATCCCTGCTTTAAGGATACACAAATAGTTCAGTGCAATGTGAGCCTTTCTAAAAACTTTTAATAGCGTCCTCTGAAAATTGGTTATATTGGTAAATGTGTTGATTACCGTGTCTGTCTTTACGTAGACCACATTGATCAAAGTACAGATCGTTACCACAGAGGAAACAACAGACACGTCAAATATCCAAACGGTGAGGCCAAGCGACATGCACGTAAACTTATTTTAGAGTGTATGAAATTGTCTAAATTGTAAAACTAATGTATGTTTTCTATTGAACTCTGTTATGAATATATACATTTAAAAAAGGACCGAGATTCAACTTTGACTATGATTCCGGAATCAAAAACCTCAGTCCCTGTTCAAATAATTATTGTACGCTATTCCATCATTTATAAGGTCAAGTTCTACTTTAAACATATTGATCATTGTTATTTATAATATTAGTTATTCATATAAACTGACCTGTAGTATCATATCACAATATCGACTATCTTTTCCATTAAATGTTCTTGCTCTATTTAACTTGCATCATTATTCTAACAACAATTATTTTGATACAGCAGGATGCAGGAACTTCAACAACATACTAGTCTTCTATTGCAACCAGTCATGAGGATGAGGTAAGAGATGTGAGAATTTATTGAATTGATATTAATAATGGTTGATTAATAATATTTTGTTTAAAATTAATGAGAAAAGTGATAATTTATTTAGCATTGATAATAATTTCAACAAAATGCAAATCATCAGTCAATAACCTTGTTGGGACAATCACCCACACGCATGCAACAATGACAATAATCCATCACAAAACCTTATACTGTAAAATAATTACATGAAATCTTTCACTCTCTGAATGGTCTATGTCTACCTAAAGTTCAATAGGTACTCAAAAACATGATAATGCTACATAGTTTTGGCGGCAAGAATTTTTCCCTGTGACATCTTGGAAGCTCACCAGGTACAATTTCAAATATCTTTTTTATAAACGTTTCATCTACACATTGTTTGACTTTATCTTATTAAAAATGCAAGTTTTATAAAAGTTTTCACTAAAAAACTTCTTCCAGCGATTTACCGTCTGTTTTCAATGTTTATGTAACGCTCACCTGGTTCCCACGGGGGCGCTGGTCTAGTCTGGATTGCTGTGGCCTCTTCTAGCGTGATGCGCAGGACCCGGAACACCGATTGGACAGGACCTCCAAATCGTGCTTGCCTGGCCCGTAGGAATATCCTTCTGCAGATGAGAAAGGGGATTAACAGTCTGCAGAATAGTGTGTTAGCTCCCCCCTTTTCCCCTTCGTTCCTCTCTAACTTCCTCCAAACCCCGGTTTAAGCTCACCTTATGGTTTGGAAGGATGAACTCTCCATCCTGCTTCTGGTGCAGGGGCACGCGTTCGTCCAGTTACTTCACTGGTTTTCAGAATGGCCCTGGCAAAATCCACTTGACTTTCCTGAGCGATGCGCCGTAAGTATGAAAGTTCAAAGTTCAAGTGAGGCCCCCTTTATGTTGTCTTTCTAACCTGTGATCTGTCCTTTATTTCAGGTGCAGAATGAAGGCGATGCGTCGAGGGGTTAAACTGCCGAGGTGAGTAGTGATTAGGGCGATCCCTCTAAATGTCCTTATCATTCCCCAGAAATGTCTCTTGTCCTTTCCCCATAGGGGCCGGGGTACGCTACCTGCCAACGGGGCGGCGCCGACCCGAAATGTGGAAGAAAAGCTGGGAAGTATTATGGCTGTTAATCAGGCTTTCCTTCTGTGTTCCTTCTGCTCACCTTTTGTTTCTTCCTCTCTCCCCTAGGTGCAGGGATGTGGCGTCCGGTGCTGACAGCCGCGATGGAGCCGGGAGATGTCTCGAGGACAGGTGAGTGAAGCGTGGCGCTGCAGCGAGCAACGCAATGCCTTTAAATGGAAGTCTTTCTTCAGGGATGCTGGCGAGAAGATTCCGGATGCAGGTAAGAAGTTTGAAATAGTCCTTGGTTTTCACCTTTCTCTTCTCTTCCTTCCTTGCAGGTCTTCCAGGTTCGAGGCAGGCATGGCTGGAGTCCAGGAGCAGGAGCAGACACGGTGAGCGTTAAGCTGCAGGAAGCAGAACAACGCGAAGCATGAGCTGCTGTCTGGGCGTGGCTTAAATAGCCTCCAAAGAAGTCCCAGGTATGTATCCTTCCCCAACTAGGTAGGTATTCTTCCCTGGCCACGCCCGAGTGAAAAAATAGTCCCTATGAAAAAATAGTCCCTTTCAGGTCACAGGGAGGCCTGAAGCGTGCAGCATGGTCTGCATCAGGTAAGTGCACAAAACACCTCCCTTTATGAGCCTGGCACCTATGGCGCCAGGACTGATGTCCAACATGAGCCTGGCGCCAAAGGCGCCAGGACTGAGTCCGAAGAGCCCCTATAAGGGGCCGCTGGGCTTTTACCCGAGGGCATGATGCCTGCTTCCGGGGGTGCTGGGCCTGGCCTAGTGCTCCGGGGGTAGGCATCATGACAGTTGAACTGATGATGTAAATTCAGCAATCAAAAAAATGAAATTCTCAAGATGTACTTTTTGAGATCAAAGTTTTAACATTAAATTGTTTAGCTATTAAACTATTTTCGTTGAATCTGTTATGTACAAGAAGTGTACTAATGAAGCGGTTGAGATTGAAAAGAGGTTTGACATTGTAAAAGAATAGTTATCCATTTGGCTTTTCATGAAACTGTATTATGTTTTAATGGTTTTTTATATGGAAATTAGGCTCCATTTGTAATTGTACATATGTATCTTGAAATGGAAGAGCACAATGCGTGGTTTGTACATTTTCAAAATGCTCGTTTTCAGCTGAGTGTGGATGTCGGCCAATCATGATTGACTATATCAAGGCACACTGGGAAAACAAGGGTAAATAACAAACAGGCTTTCAGTTTTTTAAAGGGGTTGTATAGATGTTATTTAATTGTTATTACATTTTGTGGTTGAACTTCATATATTCTGGATGTTTGCTATAAATTAAGCATTTTATTTTATCGATTGGAGGCCTAGGAAGAAGAGGAGCAGAAAGACTCAGACCACACCACAAACTAATGATGTTGCTTGCCAAACCAATGACACTTGGGATCAACTAAACTTGAAGTCTCAATATGCTTGTCTCAAGATTCAGAGTCGGGATGCAGATGTCCAGTGGCCGGAATTTGAACTGAATGTCACCAGTGACCCCATGGAAAGTCACCATGGATCATTGTTACAGCACACAACGTCCCCCAGAAGAGACAGACAACACAGAAAATGTTTCAGAATTACTTGCAGACCCTCTCACACAATTCACACCTCCTAAAAAATGGCAATCAAAGAAAGAAACAATGGGCCTCATTCCCAGTTTGCTGGTATTACAGCAGTAAATCGGCAGGAATACGGGTAAATGGAATTGCCGTTACCAGCACCTGGTCTGCCGGAATAACTGGCAGATTACAAGTGCTGGTAAGGGTGGTTACCGCCCATCCCTATCGGACTCCATGGCAGTGATTTTGCCAATATTACCGGCCGTGGCTGTAAAGAAAGGCTGTTTTTTGCCAGTAGGGTTCAGATTTACCTCCAGCTTTTAGCTGGAGGTAAATCCTTAACCCCTACCAGCAAAGTTGTAGTTGGCCGGTACAGTAAAAGTGCTGTTAAACGTTATTACTGGCACTTTTACCATGTACCGGCCAACTTGGAATGAGGCCCAATGATCTCGGTTTCCCCAATACATGCTGAAAATCTGGAAATATCACAGATTGTAATAACTGAAACATCTTCGGAATTGATCGACGAATGTGTTCATGATCTGGACTTCACTCTTCCTAGTGTGGATGACTTGTCCACCACCATTGAATCACAAACCACTGTACTGGAGGATGATTGGCAATTAAGGGAGCCAAAATGCCTTGTATTCGACTGCTGCCTGCTATAAATTATCAAAATGATTAAATGCAATCATAAATTACTTAGGAGGATTTGGGGGAACCATTGGTTAAGTTTACTAATGTAGTCAAAGGCACCAACCCGAAGATCAAGGGTAGCTATGTCCACCAACATAACAAATTTTCATGGCCCACTCAACCTTTCCTTGGAAAAGTGCCTGCTGGAAATGTACTTTGTTCATCTACTTTGTTGTTTCATGGATCAACGTTCAGTAAAATGTCAAGTTTCTGTAAATTTGTGGGACATGTGTTCATTGCTAAAACCGCATACTACCAATTTCAGAGAGATTTCTTGTTCCCCGCTAATAGCCAGGCGTGGAATCTCAAACAATGGACAATGCTCTTCCAGGCAAAAGACTCAGGCTTGCTGGTGATGAGCAGTGCGACAGTCCCGTTTTTTCTGCTAAATACTGCACTTACCACTTCCAAGACATGGAAAGCAAAAAGATAGTGAGTTCAGTCATCGTGTAAGTTTCTGAATGTACATCTTCTGTCGCCATTGAGAAATATGATTTCATTAAATCCATTGAACTTCTGCAATGAAGGGGAATGCAAATAGACCTGGTAGCCATTGACAGGCACCTTGGAATAGAAAAGGCCATGCGAAAGCAGTTCCTACACATAAAGCATCAATTTGATATATGGCACGTCGCAAAATAAATATCTAAAGAAATAACAGTTTCTGGTATAAAAAAAAGGTACAGAAAACATTTAAGAATTATCACAGTCTATCAGCAACCATCTTTGGTGCAGCTCAAAAACTTGTGAGGGAACTGAAAAGCGGCGTTCAATGCTGCACCATTGTTCAAACATGCACTCTTGGGAAGAAAATGAACATTTCCACAAATGTGTACATGGACCTTTGAGTAAAGAGCAGGAGCATAAGAGAAAGTGGTGGGTGCCAGGCTCCCCTCCTCACACAGCACTCGAGAAGAATGTGTGTGACAAAACACTTTCAACAGACATGAAGGCCTACCAGAATTCTGCCACACTGGAGATTTGGAGGTGTTCCATAATATGTGCCTAAAGTACAAGCCTAAAAGGTTGCATTTCGGTATAGACGGTATGAAGGCCAGAACAAGCCTGGCTATACATGCACATAACAAGAGCGTTGGTAGGGAGCAAGTTAAAACTGCAGGAACTTTCGGGATGCTTTGTTACAAAATGGGTTTTACAAAAAGAAGCAAACAGTGCGTGTCAAAGCCAATATTCCGGGCAGATGGATTTTGAATTTGTTAAAGATCTACCATTGACTGTGCTGGCCATGCATATACATGTAATGGCTCTAGATTTTGTTCCCAGGACCCAGTCTATGCCACAGAGCATTGCCAAAGTGGTTTGTCCTCCAAAACTTGAACTTGTAGAAAGGTTAACTTCAAGAGTCAAATGATGTATTGCGGTCTTTACAATCTTATCCAAAGCAAGTTTCAATCATTTAATGTTTGGAAACTGGATTGATCACACAAAAAATAAAAAATTGTATAATATTCGAAATGTAATTGTTGAAGAAGTTATTTTTATTTAAAAATAATTTGTGATATAATCTTAGTAGATGTGGATGAATAGTTCTGTTTTACTTGTCCTTTTCTTTATTTTGTCTCCTCAATATCATTGATTGATATTTCAACAATAAATGACAATGGGGGTCATTACGAGTTTGGAGGTAGCCATGGTGCTGTTAGCACCATGGCTGCCTCCAAACCAGGGTCCGGTCTAGCTGAATGGGGACTTACCGGATCATTCCAACCTTGGAGGACCCGGTAAGTCCCCATTCAGTAAACCATTCCCCATTCCTATTTGAGCCCCCTTAGGGCTCAATGGGAATGGGGAAGGCGCTAATTACGGGCCCGCAAATAGCGGGCCCATTATTAGCGCCCTGGTCCCTTAGCGGGACCCGCAAAGGACGTGTGGTCAGACCACACGTCCTTTGCGGGTCCTGTTAAGGGAACTCGGAATAGGGCGGTAAGGGTTTACCGGCACCGGCATCCTTACAGATGCTGGTAAACTCTTACCGCCCAACTCGGAATGACCCCCAATGTGATTATTTGAAGTATGTGCCATTATTGAAAAATCACAGCTATGTTTTGTATGATTAAAATTCTATATACATATGTTTTTTAATTAAAAAGATATGTAAGAGGTCATCGTAAAATGCTCATTACGAGAAGTAGAACATCGAAAGAAAGTAATGCATTGACAAAATTGAATCATTACAGTAAAACAGATGCCAGATTTAATATTACATATTACATTTGTAACAATGTATCTTGCACACAGAACATGGATTTACAGCCAAAGAACTATTAGGTGTGTGGTTGATAGTAATCAAGCATTATGACAGGGCGGAAGTCGAGGGGCCACAAGTGTGGACAGAATAGCCCCACTGTTTTCCGGAGTCTCCCACATTTTTCAGAGGGCTCCTTCATATGCTAATTTCTGGTGAAACAACATTCTATTGGAATGTTAATGAGTTCACCCATTTTATTTTTGGGGACTTTAACACTGGATTATGGTCTGACCGTGCACAACGCCGAGCCAATAGGCTGACAGCGTATGGATTTTAGCATGCAAAGATGCATTTAATTGTAAAGTTTGAAGAACATTACCTCTCTGTCGCATTGCATTAAGACGAGTCTTAATTGAAACATATGTCTTCATGGAAGTATGCATGACCTTGTTAGAACAAACAACGAGTTGAGCCAGTTTCACAAGGAGTTGCATTGGCTTGCAAGTCAGGCATAGATTTTTTGCAACGGTCACTCAATCTAATGACCTACCTTTCATGATTTATACCTATGTCTCATTTACCCTTTTTTCCACACACATCACCCTAGGGTGTTCTTCCATTGCATGTGGGGGGTTCTGGGAGTTTCTCTCTACCGGCCTATATCCCGGGTTTGAGTCTCAACCAGAATCTTTAGCTCACCATCCTTTCACAGAAGAGAAATGTCCACTACATATCAGTCTTTGGGCCTCATTCCAAGTTAGGTAAGGAGACCGGTGCCGGTAAACCCTTACCCCCTATTCCGAGGTCCCTTAACGGGTCCCGTCCAGAACGGCGGGTCCCACCAGTAACGGCTGGTCTGACCAGCCGTTCTGGACGGGACCCGTTAAGGGACCCTGGGGCTAATAACGGTACCGCAATTTGCGGTACCGTCATTATCGCCTTCCCATTGAGCCCTATGGGGGCTCAAATGGGAATGGGGAATGGCTTTTGGAATGGGGACTTACCGGGTCCGCCTAGGGCAGAATGTCCCGGTAAGTCCCCCCCTCCACCAGTCCGGACTCTGAGCGATTTTGGAGGCAGCCATGACGCTAATAGCGCCATGCTACCTCCAAACTCGGAATGAGGCCCTTTGTCCCGCCCAAGGGCAGTCCAGCACCGAAATGTCAGGCAATTCTCTTCTGAACAAGAGTACCAACAGCAACCCCAGACACGTGTTTCGGCCTGGTTGGGCCTCGTCAGTGAGGTGGAGCTGTGCCTCTCTAAGAACAGTGAGCAAGGGTGCCTCTCTAAGAACAGTGAGCAAGGGTTCCACGTCTGGAATACCCTAGCAACTTAGGGTGAAAACCCAAAGCTACTTAATATGCATAAGTAAGGGGGGGTTCTGGATGTTTTACTCTACTGGCTTATATCCGGGTTTGAGTCTCAACCAGAGTCTTTAGCTCACCATCCTTAAGTAGCTTTGGGTTTTCACCCTAAGTTACTAGGGTACTCTTTTGTCCCTTTGCGATGGCAGTAATAAGGAGCAACGTGCCTGCATTTTTTATATGAACACATGCTGATCAAAAAGTGTTGCATTTCAAAGTGAAACAACTCCTTTCTTCTCACTAACGGAACACCATGTGCGTCGATAAAACATTGGTGATGGAACATAGGCACATTAGATTTAACCACACAGAACTTAAGATAAATGCCTGCATTTGCATTGTTTAGTCAATCAATACAGGCAATCTGCAATATTTGATGGAAGTTGACTGTTTTCGAAAAATGCGAAGCATGCAATCTTTACTAGCTATCACTTCTATTGGCAAACGTTCTCAATGTTGTCGATGTAATTTTCTATTTTGACGCGTTGTTAAAAACTACTTGTTACATTCCCAACTTTTGCTATTTTCTTCAAAATATACGTTATTTTCTCCTTTTTGTGAAAAGCAAGAACTTTCTTTCTTCCTGGTTTTGCGTTAGGTAATGTTATGACATTGGTGATGACAGGGTACATTTGGCTACACTGTCCACGAACGTCATGAGAATAGGTGGATCATATCGTTTTGACCATCAAGTATTGCGCATAGTCTCAAGATAACACTTCCTCTCCAGCAGGCATCACTAGGTACCACCAGCAGCTGGAAGCAGTAACAGAGTTTCTCTTCGATTCTCAGTCTTGTGATTAAGAGGTCCCCGACCCATCTTCTCTGATCCTCTTAGGCTCTTTTCCTGGCTTTGTTCTTGACCCTGGGTTTAAGGGATTCCTGCACCTTTTCATTCCTCCAGCTATGCATATTATGAGGTGTTCCATAGTCCCCCTCACTTGGGGTCGGGACTCCTGACATGTTCACGGTTTCACTGCTCCCGATCTTGTCCTGCTCCTCCTTGCTGCCCTGCTCCGTGCTTGTACATCCTCCTTCCGTGTACTTGGTCCATTCAGATCGGGGTCTCACCTCAAACCCTTGCCTTGGACCAAACTTGCCCTCTTGTGCTTTCTGGCTCTTGCTAGCTATGATCTGCCTATCCTTCAATATCTCCTCCTGCTTACCTGTTACCACCTCTTTCTCAGCTCTCAAATGGGGATCCTCCTGATGGCTTGTAACACTCTCCACCTTAACTCCACCTCCTCTTCAGCTCTTAATCCAACACCTAATGATGAATTTATCGCCACCTCCCACTCCGGTCTTAATCCAAGCTCCTCCGGATAACTTATTTCCTGCTCTTGTATTCAACCTCCTCCTCTCTCCACATTTCTACCAACCTCCTGCCTCACTCTCTACCTTATTCCAAGCATCCTTTGCCAGCTCCTACTGCAAAAATCTGCACTGCCTAACTGGACAACTGAGTCTTCATAGTCCTGTATATCCTCCCATGGGGTTGGGGTCCCTGTGAGTGTCTGCAGTTATCAGAGCAAATAAGTAAGGAGATGTGATTGGTTCCTCAAATGACAATACTGTGTATGTTTCAACACTCAGCTAGGATCAAGCTTTTAAAAGACTGATCTGCCATTTTGGGAGTTGTCTTTCACCCATACTAGTGTTTTTCCACTTCAGTGAGCTTAATACTCTTCCCTGTTCCACTCGTGGTCCGGAGCCCTTGCAAGAGCCTCACAGAACAGTTACCAGCTTGTAAGGAAAGTAGAAGTGCTTTGAAATCCAGCTTTGTTTCCCTGTATGAGCCCTCAGGGTTCGTGGAGTAAGGAAAGGAATGTGGGGAAATTGGGCCGAGCTCGCAATTTATGAGCTGTGGCAGAATATAGTTTGCCCTTGATCCCTGAGCAATCTCGTCAAGTGAGAGCTGTGGGGAAATACAGTGAGCCTCATTACAAGTTAGGCAGCAATTCTGCAGTAAATCCGCAGAAAACGAATTACCGTTACCGCCACTTGGCCTGATTACAAGTGGTGGTGGCGGTGTAATTCCCATTTATTTTTGGTCTATTGGATCCAATGGTGTTTTTCTGTGGATTTACTGCAGCAGAATTACCGCTGCGGTAATTCTGCCAATTTTTTGGCATTCAGTGGGAAGATTTACCTCCAGGGTTTTGCTGGAGGTAAATCCTCCACTCAACGGCAAAACTCATAATTTGGCATAGTGGTAAAATTTGAGGTAACTACATTACCTCAAATTTTACCACTTACTGCCATACTCGTAATGAGTCCCAGTGTGTCTTTGATGTCCCAACAGAGGTTGCAGAATTCGGCAAAAGGTTTTAATTCTTGTATTGCATGAGCTCATTTGGACACAGCATTCAGACTTCTTACATGAATAGTATCAAGTATTGTCTCTGCTTCAGTCGTATAGCAAATACTTTTTATTGGCATGAGGAAGGTGGAGGACCACTGGCTCCATTTTGTTTTAAAAGCGCAGAGGTGGTCTCCCATAAAGAGACACTACCCTTGAATGTTTTTAAGGGACTGCATTAACGAGGATGTAAAAGGGTCTGAAATGTCTTCTGAGGTCGACATCCATGGGGCGGGGGGGGTGCTGTACTCCATGGGTACAGATTGTGCCTTGTCCGAGGCCTCTTCCAGGTCAGAAGATTCTTCTTGAAGAATTATGTCAGAGAGGTGGACCATTTCCTTGATAGGAGACAGGTTAATATTGGAACCTGAGACATGTGGCATTGACGGAGCATGCTTATCATTCTGTTCCGTGTACAGGGGCGGAAGTGGTGTTCCTACTGTTTTTTCCATGGACGGCAGGATAGTCGTGGATGAGCGGCCGTTGGACTGTGTTTTTCCCCATCGACTATATATTTCCCAGCGACTCTATTCCGGCCGTCGACGACAAGCTTGTAGTCATGAAAAAGGGTCTCTGGTACTAGTCGTGGACAAGGGGTCTCTCGTGGTAGTCGTGGACAAGGGTTTCTTTGTAGATGGTGGGTTAGCCATGGATGGGGATTTTCTCATCAATGAAGACGTGTTCGTTGACGAGGCACTGGTAGGCGGCGATTGAGCCATGGACGGCGACAGCCTGACGTAGAGGGCCTAGTGGACAATCTATCCATGTACGACCCCTTGGTTGTAGTCATGGACGAGGGGGCGGGGGGGACTTACCTGCCGATTTAGTTTTTTTTCTCCACTGAAATTGGATTGTTCGTCTTCGTGGACACCTCAGAAGGTGTCTTCAACTCCTTTTCGCCCTTCGTCCTTGCTTTTGCAGGTGGTGCTGTCCCTCTCTCCACCAATGAAGCTCTTCTCTTCAAAGCATGCTTCTCATGAGTCCTGTGGGAAGTAACAGGAGCCTTCTTGACAGATTTCTCATCTGTGTGAAGGTCTGACATATGTGACATCCTTCAATGTCATGAGGGTAAAGACAATGGGCCTCATCACAAGTCTGGCGGTGACCCTTAAAAGTGGCAGGAACGAAATTAGCGCCGCCAATACCGCTCTGCTGGATCATGAGCTGGCGCAAATACCGCTGACTGTAAAATCAGCCGTCGCTATAACAGCCGGCCACACGAGGCGCAAACACAGCCACATCACAAGTCCATGTTCGGAGGTATGGTTTAAGTTACTTACCTGTAACTATTGTTCTCCAGCATGGGTCTGGCATGAATTACATGCTCATGAATATTCCCCGTCGTCAGGCTGGGAATCCTCTGTAAAAGCAAAACGGTTTCACTTTCACTTTAAAACTGTATTTCTCCTCTAAACAAATCATTGTACTCTGGATCATACTGCCCCAATCTAATGGCAGCCCTCTCCCTAAGCTCCACCCCTGGTGGCCATCTTCAGATTTGGTAAGCATGTAAAGTGGCAGTAAGAACCAAGAAGAAACAGAGGGGACGGAGGGAGGATTCGCATGTGAATTCATGTCAGACACATGCTGGAGAACAATGGTTACAGGTCAGGTAAGTAACTTAAACGGGGTTTGGCATGGATTCACGTGCTCATGAATAACGATTACACAGCAGTACATATACACAACCACAGGAGGTGGCAGGCTCAACAGAAGCAATAACACTCACCTCTGGAACAGACTCACCTCAAACAAACAGGTTGCATAGCACCGCTTGGCCGACTCAAGACTCCTCCCTGGAATCACTGTTGACGCAATGGAACCTCGTGAAGGTGTGCGCGGACCTCCATGTAGCAGCCCGGCAGATGTCAAGCAGGGGCACACCAGAGAGAAACGCTGTTGTTGCTGCGATGGCTCTGGTGGAATGGGCTCTCAGCCGGACTGGTGGCGGCCTGCTCGCCAGTCGGTGACAGTGCATGATGCAGCCAGAGAGCCACCTGGAGAGGGAAGCATTCAATAAGGCCTTTCCTTGATTTACAGGTCCAAGGTTGACGAGCAACTGAGAAGTCTTCTGAAAAGTTTAGTACGTGCCATATAGAACTTCAAGGCACGAGCAACGTCCAGCGAATGCAAGGTCTTCTCCACTGGTGATGACGGATTCGGGAAGAAGACGGGTAACACCAAAGGGTCATTCAGGTGGAATTCCGAAAGGCACCTTTGGCATGAAGGTGGGGTGTGTACGCAGTACCACCCTCCAAGCATGGAAAGACAAGTAAGGCTGCTTGCAAGACAGGGCCTGAATCTCCCCAACCCTCCTGGCCGAGGTGATAGCCACAAGGAAAGCTGTTTTCCACTAAAGAAACTTGAGCAGGACTTGATGGATAGGTTTGAAAGGCGCTCTCATGAGCTTCGTTAGCATCACATTGAGCTCCCATGCTGGTAGAGGAACCTTTATCAGAGAAAAAGTCCTGAAAAGTCCCTTGAGGAGTCTGTGAAACCACAGTGAAGGTCTGCCTAGAGACCTAGCGTACCTGGATATGGCCGCAAGATGCACCTTGATGGAGGCATAAGCCAGCCCCACCTTGGCCAAGGAAAGCAAGTTTGGTAGGAGTTGAGGGGCTGTGACCTGCAGCAGAGGAATCTTCTGAGTCCTGCCCCACACAGAGAAGTGTTTCCATTTATGCCCATAGCACTTCAACGTAGACTAGGCCCTGGCCAAGATGTCCTTACATTCATCGGGTAGAGCATGACCCCCAAACTTGCAGCAGCCATGCCCTCAGGTTCAAAGATTCTGGGTTGTGATGCAGAATCACTCCACCCTCTCTGGCGAGAAGGTCCGGGAACAGTGATAGCCTGACAGACTGGGCCACTGACAGACGCAGCAGGCCCAGGTACCAGATTTGTCTCGGTCACGCTGGGGCGATGAGTATCATCCTGCAGTGGCAATGTCGAAGTGTGTTGATCACACAAAGTAGGAGAGGAAACTGAGGAAACATGTACAGGAACAGTCCCTCGCACGAGAACGAGAATGCATCCCCCATGATCTTGGGCTGTGGGAACATGCTGGCTAAACTCCGGCACTTGGTGTCCGGCGCTGTTGCTAAGAGATTGATCTGGGGTCGTCCCCATTTGTCAAACACCATATTTACCTGGTACTGGCGAAGCTCCCACTCGTGGCAAGAACGCAGTTCCCTGCTGACCGATTCCGCAATGGTGTTTTGACACCCGCCAGGTGAAACGGAACAAGGAACATGCCTTGACAAATGGCCCACTGCCACAAGTCCTGGGCCTGTTTGGAGAGTGCCGGTGACCGCCTCGCCGCACCCCGTGGTTCCGGATATAGAACATGGTTGTGGTGTTGTCCATGAAAATCCTCACCACCTTGTCTTTCAATGATGGCAGAAAAGACTTGAGGGCCCAGAATACGACCCAAAGCTCCAGGACATTGATGTGTAGGTCCCTTTCCTCTGGTTGTCAGAGACCTCTGGCGTGCAACTGTCAGGTGTGGGCTCCCCATCCCTCTAAAGAGGTGTCTGTGGTGACCATCTCTTGATAATAAGGGACCTGAAATGGAGCTCCCTGGATGAGATGCTGCCAAAAACTGCACCACTGGATCGTCTGATGGAACGCTTCGTTGAGGACGATCTTGTCCGTAAAGTTCCCCTACACTTTCATCCACCTCGCATCCAGGAACTCCTGGTGAGGTCTCATGCGCAATCTGCAGAGGTGAACGAGGTTTATGCAGGTGGACAACATGCCCAGAAGCGACTTAATGGACCGCACCATCGATGCCTGGGCCGACGACAAGCGCTGCACCTTGCCTTGTATGGCTTTCACCCTCTCCTCCGAGGGGGACGCCAAGCACCTCACTGTGTTGAGTAGCGCTCCCAGAAATAGAGAGTCCTGAGATAGCTTCAAGCAAGACATCGGATAATTTATGGCGAACCCAAGCTCCGTCAGCAGACCTACAGTTTTGGCTGTGTGTTCGCTTGCCAGAGATTGTGAGCGGGAATGCATCAGCGAGTCGTCCAGGTAGGGGTATACATTGATGCCTTGCAGATAAAGGTGCGCAACCACCTGGGCCAGGCACTTCGTAAACACCCTTGGGCCTACTTCAGGCCAAAAGGCAGAGCCTTGAACTGGTAGTACTGACCCTGAACCACAAATCGCAGGAACTTGCAGTGCTTTTTGTGAATAGGGATGTGGAAGTAGGCGTCCTCTAGGTCCAACAACATCAGAAAATCTCTGTTCCAGCTGGCTGAGCACGTGCTGCAACATGACCATCCAGAACTTTTGGGACTTTAAGTACTTGTTTAGACGACGTAGATCCAGGATCGGGCTCCAACCCCTGTCTTTTTTCGAACTAGAAAGTATCTGGAATATACTGCAGAGCCGCTGGGGGACGTGCTCTATTGCCCCTTTCCGTAACATGGACCGCACCTCCTACAGAAGCTGTGGCCTGTGCAGCTCTTGCCGCTGAATTGGAGGGATACGAGGACAACTGCGTTGGAACTCCAAGGTGTGCCCCTGTCTGAGAGCGTCCAGCACCCATCTGTCCGTGATGATCTTTTCCCACGTGCTGACAAACTCCACCAGCCGGCCTCCTACTGGGGTGCGTAAGTGGGGGCCTGGAGCCATGGCCGGTTAAGGCCTGCTTGTGGGGGGGGGGGGGTTGCTCTGACTTGGGGGCGGGGGGGAGTGCTCTGACTTGTGGGCGGTGCCGTCGTTGACCTCTGCTGCAATGAGAGATCCCCCTCTACACTTCTTGAGTGAATGAGCGTGAAAGCTGCCTGTAAGGGGTACTATAACCCTTTGAAGATCTTCCTGGCTTTCCTCTGGAGGAGCAAAAGGACGTGGATCGACGCTGTTGCAAAGTTCAGAGGAAACATGCCGTCTCTGTGTTGGCCTTTATTGTCTGCAAAGACTTGCGATCGCCTTTCCGAAGAGGTTCTCCCCGTCGAACGGCATATCCAGCACCTTTGTCTGAATGTTCTGGTGAACATTAGTAGCCTTCAACCAACCTTTACAGCGTAGAGACACCCTGTTTCCCATCTGGCGAAAACCTGTGTCCATGATGTCTACCTTCACCGTGATGGCGTGATCCGAGGCCATTTCCCCTTCATGAAATAGTTCCAGTGCCTTGACCTTCTTGTCTTTGGGCAGGAAGTCCAGAAAAGGGACCAGCTTTTACCAGAGTTCCCGGGAATAACGGGACAAAATGGCTAGGGCGTTCGCTGCCTTGATGGTAGAGGGTGCAATGCAAATTATCCTTTTGCCCATCGCATCCAGCTTCTTCCCCTCTTGGTCCAGAAGTGCCATGGCTGACGATGACGGGGTCGCCGAGCGTTTCATAGCTGCAGCGAGACCACCGAATTGCAGGGGCTGAGAACTTAGGCATCTGGGAGCTGAATCGGGCACCCTGTACTGCTTTTCCAATTGGTCCTGATTGTCGGGCCGTACTTGGATTTTCTCCTCAAGAACTAACCAAAACAGTTCAGAGGACCTCAACATGACCAAATGAAAGGATACAACTTCGTCTGAAGGGGAAGCCCTATGGAGCTCATCCTCGTGCATATTCTCCCCATCCGGTGCAATGAAATTGGCGTCCTTGTCAGAACCAGTAGCCCTGGTAGCAAAGTCTGTGCCTGTGTCTGTGTGCGAATCCAGAGCTCCGATAGGAGTCTTGTCGTGACGAGATGGCGGTGGGGTCGGATGATGCAGAGGACCAGTGCCAACCTTGAAATTTCTCTTCCGTGGGGGAGAGTTTACCCTCAGAGGTTCTGTAGATGCAGGCCATGATGGCGGCATCCTTTGCTGGATTTCGGTGACCAGTGTGTGTGTAGGGTTGATAGAATGTCCAGAGACACGTCCCTAGGTCTAGGGGTAAACGGAGCCAGCGGAGTAGGCTCCGGGCTAATGCGTCTCCTCTTCCACACAGGGGACTGAGGTCCTCCCTCTGGTCTCCCCCATTCCGTGGTCTGAGCAGCACCCATCGTGCGGATCACTGTCTTCTTCTGTATTCGAGTAGATCTGCTCCGGTCTATTCTCAGTAGCCTGCCGGTCTGCATACCTGGGAGGCTCCACAGGTGTGACTGATTCCCTCTCCCTCTCAGGAGGCTGTTGGGTTGGAGCGGCAACCTGGTCTTTCCCTGGCCCGGCTACTTTGCCACTGCTTCCGCAGCCGTATCTCGCCTTGGGGGCAAGGACATCCGCGGGGTGGCAGCCACTTCCTTTTTGGACCCGCTCTCTTTCAGAGCCGTGGTGGATGTCATTGACTTAGAAGATGAAGTGCTTGTGGCTGCCTTTATTGACTGTCATTGTCGACTCCGTTGACTTGGCCTGGTGTGAAGCCTTAACTAGCTTCAACGAGTCCACCCCGGACCTTTTGCTCGTTGTATTATCCACGGACACATAGAGTTTGGATGCGGTTAGTGACTTTCTCTTTGAAGACGCTCCTTTCGTTGGCAGGCTCACCGTGGAGGATGATGTTGAACGTCTTTTATCCGAATCGGGACAAACATCAGCAGCAAACTCAGCGGAGCTAGCATCACAGAGCTTGGCCTTCTCACGGACCCCTGCACGCGGGGCGTCCTCAAAAGAGCTCGACCTCCTCCTAGAGGGAGAGCGCTCCTCGGACCGGCCGGTCCTGGATGAGGCTTGACCCTGCCCTGAAGCTGCATCAGAGGCCTTGCTCGACTTGAGCCACGCCATCAGTCTGTTGTATCGGTCTTTTCTGGTTTTCTTCGAGAAACCACGGCACACCTCGCATCCCTCCTCATCGTGGTCCAGATGCAGGCAGTATAAGCATTTACTGTGATGATCTTCCACAAAGACGTTTCTTAAAGTACACTTCATGCAGAGTTTGAAGAGGCTGCAGCCTTCCTTCTTGTCCTCAGCCATGATGCAAGGGTGCGAAGTAGGCCCTAAGCCGGGCCTTCTCGAAACATCGATGATCCGACGGTGGATGAAGATCTTTGCCGGTAGCGGAGCCCCGCTGACGGTCTATATCCTTCGTCGAAGACGATAAAGCAAAAACCGGTCAAATTCTAACTATTTTGCAAACATTTCAAAAAAACACGAAATTAGCTCAGAGAGCAACTTGAGGACTCCCAACACTGAAGCGTGCGGTAACAATCTGAAGATGGCCACTACGGGTGGAGCTTACGGAGAGGGCTGTCATTGGATGGGGCAGTATGACTCAGAGTACAATGATTGGTTTAGAGGAGAAATACAGTTTTAAAGGGAAAGTGAAACTGTTTTCTTTTACCGAGGATTCCCAGCTGGACGACAGAGAATATTCATGAGCATGTGAATCCATGCCAAAACCCCTGCTAGAGAATAGCGCCGAAAACCAATTTTATTACTGCCGAAAACACGGTGCAGTTACCTCCAGGTGCCTGAAATGAAGGCATAGGTGATCCCAAACCACCCCAGACTGCTACATAAGGCACACCCCTGCCCCAAACACTGTTTCCAACAACATGCTGCAACTAGCCACTGTGAGCTGGGACAGGCAGCTGCTCATGCTGCAACTGGAAGTAGAGAGGCAGGACAACCAAGCCAGGGCACAAGGAGTACAGGGCGGTGGGGTTGGGGAGGGAGGAGGAGGAGAGCCCAGGCAAGGCATGCACCGATCCCCAGGGTTAGGCCCTCACCCTGGAACCTCACTGACAGCCAGTTTTGGGCCCCCCCCCTTTTTCCGCCTCAACAGGGAGACCATAACTGAGCTGCTCACCACAATACAGGACGACATAGGGAGCAAGATCAACATCCGGACAGATGTGCCCCCATTGCTGAAGCTAGTGCCGGTCCTACAATTCTTGGGAACTGGCACCTTCCACCACTCTGTGGCCATGGTGCATGGCATGGCACAGCCCACATTCTGTGCAGTGTTGGGCCAGGTGCTTGAAGCCCTGCAACGCCACATCACACTGCCTACCACCCCAGCTCAGGTCAATGCCATGAAGGAACAGCTTTATGCCGTTGCCCAAATGCCAAATGTGATTGGTGCCCTGGACTGTACCCATGTTGCACTGGTTCTCCTCCCAGGCCCACAGAGCAGCGTACCATAAGCGCAAGCATTACCACTCTCTGAATGTGCAGGTGACCTGCGACCCCAACCTGTACATCACCCACTGCTCTGCCCACTACCCTGGTTCCACCCACAATGCCATGGTCCTATGGAACAGCACACTGCTAGGATACATGGAGAGGCACAGTGGACAATGGACCTGGATAGTGGGTGAGTAGAAAAGCCTGCACACATGCGCTGTGAAGCACATGCCCAAATTGTGGGGGGGTTGGGAGGGTGAAAATAACTACAGAAAGGATGGCATGACAAGCGAATGTGAATTCCGTACTTGACCACCTCTCGGAGCAACATCACAGTACAGGCCAGGGAGCATGCACATGTCGGAACTACCTGCATGGAGCAGCTGATGTAAACATACAGTAGCAACTATAAACACCAACATGACTACAACTACCACAATACAACATGCACTTACTAAAGCAATGGTGGCAAATGGCCACATCGCTTCACACAAGAACAACCCTGCCAGTACCACAGCCATGCACACATGTGCGGCCAGCCCACAATGGTGAGCCGGAGGACAAAGATGCTCAGGGAGGGCCCATGGGAAACCCAGCATGCCGCATGCACAGTGGAAATACACTGCCACATGACAGCCAACAGGTTAGCTGCACATGTCACAGACATACACCTCACATAACATTTGCTGCAAGGGAACAGGGTGCATGTGAAGCAGAAATAATGCATTGCACGAGTGACACAGCATGCAGACATAGAATTGACGCATGACATGAAAAGAAGGCCCATTTCCATGCACAAGTTGTCCATTGCCCTGTTATTGTGCAAGCCCACCACCACACCTTACATTGTGACTAATGCCTGTGCCTCCCCCAAGCAGGTGACTCTGGATACCCACAACTGCCCTGGCTAATGACCCCTGTGCGGGATCCACAAACACTGCAGGATAATGCCTACAACCATGCTCACAGCAGGACCCGTGTGTGCATCGAGCGTACCTTCGGCCTCCTGAAGGCACGTTTCCACTGCCTCGACCGTACCGTTGGAGCCCTGATGTACGCTCCAGAGAAAGTGGGTAAAATTGTGCTTGTGGAGGACCCAAGATGGCTGCCAGGGAGTGAAGTTGCACTCTCCTATGTTCCGTGAAGGCCTATTTCAAGGTGGCAACGGATAAAGCTAAAAGGCGACGGAAAAAGATGAAATTGCTCCCATAGGAGGCGGAAACATCTCTTTGAGAGACTACCTAACAAGGACCCCCCGAAGCGAGGGACGAACAAAACGTGTGGGCGGCAATCAGTGTTGCTGCTGGCCGGGACTGCGGCGCCGCACAGTGCGACTTCCGACATCAGAGGGCCCCTCTCGGGTAGGAGGAAAAGCCAGAGGCAATGAAAAAGCAGCCCGGCATCAAATTGGGAAAGAGGGAGAGACCCGCCCCACACCCTCCGAACGAGAAGAGGAGCCGTCCTGGTCCTGGGGACCCCAGGCCTGCGCACCGCAGTAACCGTGGGCAAAAAGAAACAGTGCCGTGATCGCTGTCCCGGAAAAGAGGCGACCTCCGACATCAGAGGGCCACAGCCGTAGAAGGAGGGACAGCCAGAGGCAACTGGGAAGCAGCCTGCTGCCACGGTAGAATGAGAGGGCGGCTCTCCCCCCCCTGCACCCCGAGTAAGTCGAGGAGCCATCCGGCTTCTGGATGCCTAGACGGGACACACCGCAGGAGAAGAGGACACAAGAACACCTACCGTCAGAAAGGGTGAGGTGCGGAGCAGGACGAGGGTGGAGGAGGAGCGCGGTAGAGGGGACCCGTAAAACAGCCAGCCGGCACCCCGTGGACGGATGAACGGGAGGTGCGAACGAGTGGAAATGCGAGGAGGGATAGCAGGACTAGTGTTAAAAAGTGGAGATCCCCAGAGCAGGAAACTGGGGCGGATTAACTACGCAACAAGGGGAAGGAAACCAACAAGTAATAGGAGTGAGGAGAGGCCCCCGTGACGCCGGGAGCTTCCCATTTCAAGGGACAAGAGACCATATGCTGCTCAAGCCGCCCCAGGCCCGCACTACAGGGGTAACGGGTGGGCAATAAACCCCCACAAGTAGCCTGCTGTGCCAGGCCAGGAACGGGCGGAACAGGCCCACAGCAACAACTCCGTAGGGGAGGGGGGCAAAGTTAAAGGGTGCAAAGCTGAAGGCCCAAGTTCTTGAGAACTGCAAATATACAAAAAAGGAAGTCCCAGGAAGCAACCTCAGGCTGGACGAACTGAAGGGAGGACACAACTGCACCATGGCTTTCCTGACCCCATAACATAGAGGGAGCCCTCTTAAAGCTGCAACACGAAGCCCAATGCCAAGACCTAAGGAGAAACAGCCCCCGACATCACAGGGTGCCAGTAAGGAAACGAAAAAAGGACCGCTGGAAAAGTACTGGCAGAAACTCACAGAAGAAGCACAGAAACATTTAGGAACCCCGCAGCAGGAATTGGAAGACCTAAGGGAGAAGAACAACATAGCCCTCAGCAAGGAAGATCTGCAGCAATGTCTCAGGGGCATGAAAGATCGGATGACAACATACATCCTTCCAGGTACAAATGGCAAACTTGAAGGAGGACCTGGAATGCTATTTAAAAGAAATTACTGAAGAGATGAACACTCTGGGCAGCAGGGTGGACGTAGCAGAACAGGGCCTATCCAAGGTGAGCAGTGAGGTTCGCCAGAATTCAGAGTTGCTGGAACAAATCCCAGTGCCGACTCAGAGCCTGGAAATCCAAGCTGAAGATCTCAAGAACCGCTCCAGAAGGTCTAACATTAGGATCAAAGGCTTGGCAGAGACAAATGGTGACGCAGACCTAAAATTATTGGCCCAAAAATGCATTGTCACACTTACGGCAGGCGATGCCCCGGAGAACATACACATAGACCGCATCCACAGGGCAGGCTCCAGAAAGTCAGGGCCGGGAGATGGACCAAGAGACGTGTTGGCAGCCCTAGCCTCATACAAAGAAAAAGTGAAAATCCACTGGGCAGCCAGGGGCCAGACATCTATCTCAATAAATGGCTCACAATCCTCCTCTTTCAAGACCTAGCGGCAACAACGCTGCAGAAAAGAAGAGCAATGGGCCCAGTTACGAGAGTCCTCACCGGGAAAAACATCCCATACAAATGGACCATTTGGATACCACAGGAGGCTGAGAACCTAGAGTTCTGGGGAAAACGTGGGCCGGTTCCCAAGAGTGTTGGGGAGAACATATGATACAGTGCCCAGACCGGGAGGGAATAGGGGGGGGGATCTCTTAGGGGGGAGGGGCAAGAGGGGAAGGGATAGAGGCCTACAGTGTTGGAAAATAGACAGATAACAAGGTAAAGAGGCAAAAAGGGAGCACACTGTAACACGAAACAGCAGTCACAAGAGTTCCAAAAGCACTAATGAATACTCCCATCAAATGGTCTAGGGGGAAATAGGAAGGAAGGAAGGACTAGAAGGCAGACACCCAGATAATATAATCCAGGGTAATGGTAGGCGATAGGATATTGAAAATAGTAACGCATAATATACAGGGTTTAAAAACCCTCAAAAAGCGGAAGAAACTAGAAGCACAAATTAGAAAGGGAACAGCGGACACAGTCCTCCTCCAAGAGACACACATTAAGAAGAGCGATAGCGCAAGATTGCGTATACAACAACTATCACATATATACCAGGTGAATGCTAAAAATAAAAACAGCATGGGTTTTGATAGGGTTTAGGAAGGCGCTGGCAGCTAAGGTAACAAAGTGCTTGGGCGATCCCAATGGTAGATACCTATTCCTTAAGGTTTGCATAGAAAATAAAGCTCACGATAGGTAGCTTGTACGCCCCCAACACGGGACAAGAATGATTTATACATCAGACCCTAGACAAACTGGAAAGGTTTGTAGTGGGAGAAGTCATCCTGACAGGTGACTTGAATCTAGCGTGGGACCCAGACAAAGACAGGAGTAATACAGGGCCAAACAGGGGAGGGAGCCCATCCAAAGCCCTAAGAAGGAAAATCTCTGACCCACCATTAAGAGATCTATGGAGAGCTAAAAAAGGAAAGAGACAGGATATACATGCTTTTCACACATCCACCAAACCTTCTCAAGAATCGATTACATATGGGGGACGCCCGTGATACTGGGGACGCTAGTAGACAAAAAGACCAAAGCTATTTCCCTATCTGATCATGCCCCAATATGGGCGCAACTAAAACTCACTACCGTGCAGACAGATTTGGGCCTGGACAATGTAACGCGAGACATACTGACGGGGAAAATTAGCTCCTACTTTGAAATAAACGACAAACCCGGAGTCCCACTACACATAGTTTAGGGACGCCCTCAAGGCAGCGCTCAGAGGGGAAATTATCTCACTGAACGCGCAAAAGAAAAAAGTGAGCAGAAAGATAGAACAAGACATGGAGGAAGAACTCAAGGAGGCACAGAGGAGACTTGCAGAAAAGAAAGATAAGCATAATTATAGCAAGGTTACAGACTGTTTGAGACAATTGGAGCTATTACGAACAAACAGGGCAGAGAGAGCGCTATTGAATCAGAAACAAAAGGTATTATGTAAAGGCCAACAAAGCAGGCAGAATGCTAGCGAAATTACTAAAACAGCAATCAAGCAAAAATAATATTGAGGGAATCAAACGGGCAGACGGCACGCTAGTTACAGATACAGGAGACATTATAGACACCCTCTCGAGTTTCTATACCCACCTATATTCTACGGTGAGACCGAACCAACAAACAGTACAGGCATTTCTAGATAGGGTCCAGCTTCCTAATGTTTCGTAGGCAGATAGGGAGAACCTTGAAAAAAGTATAGCAGAAGAATAAGTGGCGAGGGCTATTAAATCCCTTCCTAGTAACAAGGCACCGGGAGCAGATGGCTTCCTGGCACTGTTTTATAAAATAATGAGCAAAGAGCTGGTACCAGTTCTAACACAATTATTCAACTCATTTAGCCACTCAGGGGGCATTACACACTCTATGGCAGAAGCAAAGGTTGTGCTTTTTCAGGAAACCGAATAAAGATTCAACAAACTGTGTATCATATCGACCCATAGCTCTACTTAACATAGATGCTCAAATATATACCAGGATCTTGGCAGATGGAATTAAGAATGTTCTGCCAACAATCATAGGTCAGGAGCAATCAGGTTTCATCACGGGTAGGCAAACGTGGGATAATATCCGAAGGGTTACCCATCTGATTGAGAAAGAAGAGATTATGCAGATCCCAGCGGTATTGATAGCACTAGATGCCGAGAAGGCCTTCGATGGGGCGGAATGGCCGTACCTATTTCAAGTAATGAGACATATGGGGTTCGGACCCAACTACCTCCACATGGTGGAAGCCAATTACAATGATCTGTCGCTTAGACTTTCCATTAACGCAAGAACCTCTAACACAATACTAACAGAACAGAGCACAAGGCAGGGTTTCCCCCCGTTACCTCATTTGTATGCCATCTTTCCTGAACCCTTACACGCCTTAATTAGGGCGGACCCTGACGTAAAAGGGATTCCCTTCAGCAGGGAGATTCAGAAGACAGCTGAATACGCAGATTACATGCTATTGATGTTAAGAGAACCCAAGAAGTCAATCCAAGCCCTGGTCAGAATCCTAGTCGAACAAGAAAAGATCTCAGGTCCGAAAATAAATATCACCGAGTCAGAATTGATGGAGTTGGGCTTGCAGAGAGAACTTTCGGAAGCCGTACGCAGAAACTCTCCATTTAAGGTGACGGCAGGGCGAATCTCTTATTTAGGGGTAACAATAACAGATAAGATGTCCTCCTTGTATAAAGCTAATTACCCAGAGCTAATTAAGAAGACTACGGAAGACTTCCTACGATGGACCCCACTCCGAATCTCTTGGCTGGGGCACATAACGACGGTCAAGATGGTAACGGCATGGACCTACTAATGGCGCAGAAACAGAGGGGAGGTTTAGGACTGCCCAACCTGCTCAGGTACTATGAAGCGGCCCAACTGAAAAAAGGAAAAGGTATGGGCTAGGATAGACAGAGCAGTCGCCGGGGGCCCACTGGCAGGAATATTATGGCTACCAGGGAAGATAGACCCCCAGCGCCCGACGCAGCATGATCCTGCGCACTACGTACGATATTTGGGATAAATTATTAAAAAAGGACATCTCTCCTAATAAAAATAATTTAAAAATTGTGCTTGTGTGTGCCATGCTGCACAATATCTGCCTGAAGAGAGGAATGTCCCACCACCCCCTGACGTGGACACCCCCAGAGGATGAGGATGCAGTGCCTGTGGCAGAGGAATGGGAGATTGGCCTGCCAGGGACTGATAGACAATTCCTTCTGACCCTTTAACATGGCACAAGCCATGCACTACGGTGTGAGACTCGCCTCTATTAATAAACACGGCAATGGCAAAATCAGGAATGCCCTCACATTGATGAAGTTTAACGGTTTTAATGTAATGAAGTGCACCAACTATCCCCTTCCCCCACCAACTCCCCAGCACACTATCCCCCCTCCCGCCTCCCCAACACACTATGCCCCTCCCACCTTCCTCCACCAACTCCCCAGCACACTATCCCAACTCCTGGCTCCCCGCCCCAACTCCCCAGCACACTATTTGCTGTCCCGTGGGTGGGTGGCATGCAAGTGTTCGGAGTGCGTGTGCTGTATCGCCTCATTCTCCCTCTGTCTCCACTCCATCTCATCAAGCCACTGCAGCACTGTGCTGCTAGTTGGGGTGTACCATATGGGAGAGGGGCTGTCGTCAGGGGAGCCATAGGATGCGGTATCCACATCTGCCTCAGGTGTGTGAGCACGCTGCCAGCGATGAGGGCTCTCAGGGGTTGGGCTACGCTGCCGGTGGTGAGGGCGCACAGGTGTTGGGCTACGCTGCCGCCAGTGACGGCACTCAGGGGTCTGTGGCCCTTCTGCATGTGGCGACACTGGGCTGGTGTCCCCCTGTGTTTCCAGTCACCCGGCCTGGAGGTGAGGCCTCCATGTCAGACCCTCCAGCTGCAGCAGTGGGTACAGCGGACCTTGCAGTGGTTCTGGTGGACTGTGTCTCACGGTGGGACATCTGCCTTGGCGTGGGCTGACTGCGCCTTTGCGGGGTGGCGGATCTTGAGGGCCTGGATGTGCCACTCCCAGATGGGCCTGCCCCTCGTCCTCCTTGGATGCCTCTGGTGATGCGCGAGTGCCTGTAGCACACATATGAAATGTTGTCTGTGATGGTTCCCCCGCGTGTGTTGGCATGCAATGTACATTTGCTATGGTACAGGGTGGGACCCCACACCTTTGGGAAGATGGGTTTGGTTGGTAATGGGCGGTTGCATCTGGGTCCAGCATCATGGGGATGGTAGCAGCAATGAGTGTGTGACACATGGCCAGTTGGTCTTTGGCTGGGGGGGGGGAGGGGCAGGGTGTCCATGCTGGGGCAGCTGATGTTTGGCATGCATGCTTGTGGTCCTGCATGGCCCCACATCTCCTCCCAAAATGGGGCCAGCCAACTGGGCCCGCAACATGCTGTTGTAACTGCTGTAGTGTCAGGGTGCACCAGCAGGGGTGAGGTGTGCATGGCACTTCGATGGGTCACTTGCCACTCCTTCCCGCTGCTGCAATGCACAGGGTGCCCTTGGTGCCCTGCCCCGTGGCTGCTGTCTAGTGTGGCTTCTGTACCACCCCCTCACTCCACCCTGTTGGCATGCCAAGCTACTGGGTCTGCTGACATGTGTCCCTGTCCACTGGAACATTTTATGCTAGACTGTCATGTGTGCATGCACTTGTGCTGGGGGGGGAGGGTTGACACACCTGCTTCCTGGCTGCTAGCACCCGTCTCTGCACCTCCGACTCCCTCGATTCCCTCCATGTCCAGCACTGTACTGCACTTTTCCTCCCAGGCGCTGAGGATCAGTGGCTTCAGAGTTTCTCCTCCTGTGACAAGGGACTCCCAGTGGTGTTGCGACAGCAGCCCACAAACCCTGACCCTGAGGTCATTCCAGCATTTGCGACAGTCCTCCCCATCATGTGGGACACCAGCCACAGCTGTCCCTTTCTGGCTGATTGCATGCAGGGATGTCATTTCACCAAAATCCCAAGGGTAGCGGAAGTGACATTACACGGCCATTGACCTCTGATGACATCACAGGAAGTGATGTCATTTGACCTCAGCCCAAAGTGACATAACGGGAAGCGATGGAACACAACCTTTCAACCCTTCACAAAACAGTAAGTGGCATCACATAGCATTGCTCCTAAGTACACTACAAAAAATATTGTTACGATATCACTATAATGTGATATACATTTCATACAAGAATGGATCACCATATGTATCATTAATAACAGTGTGTATAGGCCCATATTACCAAATTACTGTGAATACAAGCAGACATCCAAGGCCAAATGATAATGTGTTATTTTATAGCACCTACTCTTATGCACTTTATATACAACAAATAAACCTACAATATCACCCAACCTGGGTTGGTACTCATTTATAGACCTCAGAAGGATGAAAGGCTGAGTTGAGGTGCTTAAGAACAGACTAAATCAGTGACTCATCCCATAAAGTGTGCCTGAAATAAACCTTTGACGAGTCTAGCAATTATTGTATAGAATTCCAGAAAGACAAAGGGCCTCATTACGAGTCCGGCGGTAACCGTGCCGGAAAAACCAGCAGGTTACTGCCGGACTCGTATTACCATTCCGCCTCCATGATTCCCGGAATCACTGGGGCAGTATGACCCTGGAGACCCGGGAATTCCAGAGGCGGAATTGTGTAAGTCCCCATTCCCAAGGAGCCCCATAGGACTGCATGGGGATGGGGGCAGGGTCGTAACAAGAAAGTCAGTGACTCCGGAAACAAGCCACATGGCACTGGCCACAGCCCTTTTTCTTTTTTTTAGTAGGAATAGCAATCCCCAGAGAATCTGGCACTGTGCATGCAAGTCCGAGAAGGTAATGGCAAGCACGGGCAGACCGGTATGGACGTGGGGGGCATAGAGAGGTCTCTGATTCATGCCGTGGCAAGTGTGAGGACCATCAAGGATCGGATACCCACAGCACGGCGAAGAGTGCCTCTGAAGAAATCTTCCTCGTGCAAGTGTTGAAGATAAGCCCACTGACCACCAGAGAAGGGTCTGGGACCCTAACTGAAGAGAACAAAGCATCCCAAGAAATCTTCCTTGTGCCAGGGAGTCATTCCCCCTGGCACTTGTTTACAAGAGGACATTTTGGGAACACCACCCGTATACGAAGAAAAGGGAGTTATTCTCCTGCGGAAGGAACTTTCTGCTAGATTGCTACAATTCAGAGGAAGGGAGTCAATCTCCCGGCACATTTTTTTCCCCCAAGAGAAAATGTTGGAAATGCCATCCGTATACAAGGAGAAGGGAGTCATTCTCCTGGAGAAGGAACTTTCTATTGGATTATATTCGTTTTTAAGTGTGGTGTAGGGGATAGAAGTAGGTTGTGACACAGGACTGTGGACTTTTATTTGGACGGACATTCTAACAGTCCCTTTAGTATTAATTTGAGGCAGGAAACACCTTTTAGAGATAGGCATAGTGAGGGTCCTTTAACCATCAATAAATGTCTATAACCACAAACATGCCACACTTATGTCAGCGTCCTTCTTTGACACCTTTACACTATCCAGCATTAACCAGTGACCAGGAGCTACCTCTGGGGAACGAGGAGCAACTACATGGTGTTCCCCAAATGTAACTTCCACATAAGATGCAAGCATATAATTTTGTCCATTATGTATGCCCATTTATGCTTTAAATTGTGTATAGTTGTGTCCTAAAGTTTATTATTAGATTGTCCCAAATGCATACAGTTAAATTCACATAGGTGTGTTTGTTCGTCATCCGTTGGCCTGGAGAGCCAAAAGTCGCTCCTGGTAGCTATAGCCGTCAACCAGACCCATCTAAATAGCTCCTGGCTCCCCCCAACTTCGAACGCTGCAGGGTGCACAATTTGCAACCGCCACTATCCATTGGCTAGGGATAATTGATTCTTGGCAAGTAAGAAATGGTGTGCTGCCCCTATATATAAAATGGAGGCGACAAGTGACTTTTTAAAGCTCACGAATAGCTTGCAAGTTAAAATGTTGCACCCTCCGTCCTCCTGTGTCTCCATGTTCTACTTGCCTCTTTCAACTTCTAATGTCACTACAGGCTCCTCATGGCACTTCTATTTCCAGATCAAGTATCTTTTTACTTTTTCAGTCTCAGTGTTCCCCTTCTGTCTTTGTGTACTCCTATCTCTCCCTCTTTCAACTCCTTTAAGCCCTCCCTCTTCCTTTTGTATCTCTCTCTTATGTCAGCAGGGCTTGCAAATTCTTTAAAGTCTTGCTAGGCCCGCAGACCGAATAACTGAGTTTTACCTAATCGACTAAAGAGAAATGTACCCAACCCATGGAGATGGGTGAAAACATTTGTATCCGTGATTTCTGTAAAATGGTGCATGTCACCATAAACCCACTTCATGTTTGGCACACTGCTGCCACCCAGAGACCAGCCACACACAGTGAAACTTATATTTGGCATTTACTTCAAGCAGAGCTTGTTTGCAGTAAATGTTGAACAATAGTTTCAAACATCCCAGAAATTCAGTGTACTCAGCAGTAAGGGCAACAGACATGCAAATGGTACACGACCTACATAAAAAACATCGAGAGGCCTGATAAAATATCTCCTCTCTTACTTCTCAGAAGTGTGATTCCTTCAAGCCTGACCAAAGAGGAATTCACCTTTTTCTCAAAAACTCATGACCAGATGAGAAACCTCCTGCATATTGTCACCCTCTGAATCCCCATATTCCGACCCCAGATGGATATCTTAATTAAGCAGACCCAAAAACACCTGCAAAAACTACCGTAAAAAAAAAAAACTCAGGGTGCCAGATTCTCAAAAAATGTTAACGCAAGAAATTAAATGCGCTAACATATCTCATCACTACCGCCCAAAAAAAAAAAGAAGAGCAGCCCAATCCACAATGGACACCTAAATGTGCACATTTTATTAAAATGTGCCCATTCAGGTATCCCTAATGGATTTTATATGCGTGCCCATTCAGGTGGCCTTTTTCACCTCCTTGAGCAAATCAGGGGGAGTTTCTGCCAATTTAAAAGCCCATCATAAATTTCCAAGCAAGATGCACTTTTAAATATGCAGAAATTTTAGGCAACCCTACGCGCACGGGAGGTAGGGGTGCCACTGCATGACAGGGTCTTTCCTGACCCTGTCATGCACTTTTGTAAAGGTATGAACCGCTGCTGTGTCGCTTGCATTTCTGTTCCTCAAACAGGATAGAAATGCATTTTTTGGGTCGCATTTTACAGTCACTGTAAAAAGTGCTGGGAGCTTGCAGAACACTGTAAGGAGAGTGCTTCTAGTCAAGGTACTACCCATTTTGACCGACAAAAATCGATCGAAAGGTAGAATTTGACCTATTTCGCCAGTACCATTCGATCGATTTTTATAAATACCAAACATGTGGAGCGGGGGTTGCAGGGGTGTCACCCGCTCCCCATGTTCAGTATTTTTGGGCTTGGGGGTTGCAGGGGTGTCCCCTGCCTCCTCAAAATTGGAGGTGGGTGACTGAAAACAAAACAAAAAAAAAACTAAAAAAGGGACCATGCGACGTCGGATCTGACCTGCGTTAGAGGGACGGATCTGACACTGCAGGGTTGCAGGAGAAGCAGCAGCGACCAAGCAGTTAAGTAGGGGAGGGGTGGGGTTGTGGTGAAGGTACATTTTGGGTTGTTTGGCTGAAGTGCAAATCTATTAGCTGCAAAATTTACTAAGGTCAATTCCGCCGCAAATAATTACACTTCGGTCAAACAACCCAGAAAACTATTCAAGCCAGCTGGCCAGCTCCACAATTTGCACTACAGCTCAGCCCCGTGGAAATGTGCAGGTCACCTTTTTTTTGTTTGTTGATAAACTCTTTTTATTGGTTTACAACAAACTCGGACGGGCATACCCGTCATTCAAACAACAAGCAATGACAATACATACATAATTAAGCAGGATTGGTCAGTGGGCCGATCAAAGAGAAAGTGGAGGGGCCGATAGATGCAGCATTCAAGCTACTGTGGTTTGGGATGTTGTACAGTGCGCAGATCCCCATTGGGATAGCGGTTCCGATGAAAAGGGAGGGAGGGGTTTCCACGGAATGGCACCAGGTCCGGTGCTTATGTCCAGGTAGAACCGGGTACAATCCCCGTTATGCGATGCCAGACCATTTGCCCCACACCTTCAGGAACTTACCGGGGCAGCCCTGGGCAGAATATATACAATATCTCCAAGGACGCACATCTGTCCATCTCGTTAGTCCATCTGTTCAGTGTAGGTCCCTCAGTTGCACCCCACGAGCTGGCGATCAGTCTTTTAATAAGGCCCAGTGCGACGGCAAGGAATGTTCTCCCCCCCCTGTGTGTGCACCATCTTCCCACACCCCCAGCAGCTGAAACTGTGTTGATTTCATGAATGCATTCATTCCAAAATCTGTGAATGACCTCACATTCCCATAAGATGTGGTAAAAGGTACCTGTCACCCTGCAGCATTTAGGACAGGTGGGGTCCTCCGCTAGGCCCCATTTTGCCATTGCCGCCCGCGAGTAGTAGGTCTGATGTAATATTTTGTACTGTATGAGCCTCAGTTTGGCGTCTATGCCTATTTCGTGGGGGAACATTAGGGCTTCCACCCACTCCTCTGATTCCAGGGAGTCTACCAGCGCAGGTCACCTTTGAGAATAAGGTGACCTGCTCATTTCCAAAAATGGCTTATCTAAAAATAGCATATCCTCGGCTCTATTTTTAAATGCCCCATTTTTTGAGGATCTGGGTCAAAATCTACATTTTTTTTAAATGGTCACACTATGAGAGGGAAAGGCAGGAGAGGGATGGGTGAGATGTGACGTGATAGGCAAGAAAGCAGAGGGAGAGCAGTGGGTCAGAGGAGAAAGCAGTGCACAAGAGAGCAGAAGAAGTAGCGATGCGGTGGCCCAGAAAGCTGTGAGCGGAGGTACAGAAAGTAGAGGGAGCCTGTGGTCAGGGGGAGCAGTGAGCCAGAAAGCACAGTGGAAGCGGTTGGCTGGAAAGAGGCAGATTGGGAAAAAGGATGATTGAAGAGAGCATTAGAATCGGAGAAAGGATGCAAGATGCAGAAGCAGCACAAAAGAATCAAGGATTGTATATTGGGGGAGGAATTGTAGAGTGTAAGGTGCAAGTATGATTTGGAGTGTGGCAGGGGCTGGGAAGTGCAAATTGTGACTTGACAGTGTGACATAGCACCTAAGTATTTGTATGACAGAGTGAGAGGTTTTGCCGGCCTGTGAATACTGAACAGGCGCTGGTGGAAGTCAGACTGGTCTCCTGCAGACCTGCAGGTGCTTAAAGTGGCTGCTCGCTGGGTGCCTCCAGCCATGGTGTCTGGTTCTGTTGATCCGGAATCCACAGGGTGCACCCTGCGGTTCGTCCTCTGCATGATGGCAGAGCTGTTGTCTGCCTGGTGACCCAGGAGCTCGGTGAGCCCTGCCAGGAAGCCAATGGGAAGGCTGCCACATTCAATGGGCTCCATCGCCCACCAAAAACAAAATTCTATATTTGAACGTGTAGTGGTAACACAAAAGGACAAGAGGTATGCTTTCAAGGGTCAGTCCACCACTGAGTAGAAACACAGAATTGTTTTACCAGTTTGCTGAAATCTACATGGTGCATATTCTCCTTATTCAAATCTGGCAGTTTCCTCATAACATACCCCTTCCATGCTCCTTCACAAACGTGTTTTATAAGCCCTCTTCTCGTTTTAAGGTAAAAAAAAGCACAGCTGCCTTTCATGTGCAAAATCTCGCTGACAAGCGGACGCTTTGCTCGATGTCTTCCATTCCCTCCCTCCTTCCCTCCAGGTCCTACCCCTATTGTCAGGTTCAGTTCATGAACAGCACTTACTTATTAATCGATATCGATGTTTGTGAGGCGAGAAAAGACACAGACAGTCGGAAAATGGAAACGTGTGCTGCGTCATCTCCTAAACTCTGCCTCACAGAAAGGCTGTGGGAGCGGGAATACAATCGGTGCCAATCTCGCGAGAGCAAATTGCGATATTCTGCCTCCTGTTGCTGGAGGAGAGTACACTACGCAGACTGCCGTGGAACCATACATCACTTAACCGCAGAGGCACAAGGGAGGCCGAGGAAGAGGCCTTGGACCCGCTCAATCCAAAACCTTTCTAATTGGCTGTACTATTTCCGGTGAGTATTTCTTCTAAGCGCGCACGCTTTTTTTTTGTCATGCCGCAGTCACGTAGGCTGCTGGGATGTCAGCGGCAGGCCTAGGCATTGATGGTAGAATTTCAGAACAACTTGAGTGTAAGATCTTGGCAATATACCGGATGTCTGGCACAGAGACGCAGCATTCCTCTGCTCGCAATACGTTTCTTTCCACTTAGGCTAGCCTCAAAGGCACATACCACATTGGTGTGAAGGAAAAGCAGGGCATATATAGGATACAACATAACTCATTGTTGCCTGCAGTACTTTAATTGCGATTGGAAATCGGGGATATGCGACCCGAAAAGTGGCACGCCAACATGTGGTGGGTGTGGCCTAAAGGAGGGACATGTGGCTTAGTCAAGGGAAGACCTTCCCAAACAATACCTCATGAGGCCCTCCAAACATGTATTTTGTGTTACTCAGCATTGTCTAAGGTGGTCTTGTCTGCATTCTATAAATAAAGCAGTGTACGTAAAGAAGTAGTGGAGCTATTTTCCCTGCTGGCCCGTCCTCCCCACAAAACCCATTGCCACATGCCATGCGCAATACAAACCCTATAACTGGGTCCCGCTTTTCCTCCATTCCACACCCACCACTGTGTAAAGGCTGAAAGAAACACAGTGAAAGAAAATGCAGAATGCATTTCACACAACCCCCATTACCTTTATTCATTGTCCCCCACAGCATGTAGCTTTACGCACCCTCCCATTTCTAATCACCCACCTTTTGGCTTGCTAAAGGTTAAAGCCACCAGTCCCACCTACCCATTACCCGCAGCTGTGCCTGCAGGGTTTTTATGTTAAGTTGCTCGAATGCAAAATAATAATTCTGATTACTGCAGGAGCAGGACTATGAGGGGGCTTGGGAATGAGCTTTGTCCCAGTCAGGCCACTTAAAAAAATTTCATGAACCCAGCAGTTCTACTATAGCTCACCCTGATGAGAGGTTGGAGCTGATCTAGCAAGTCCTAGATTCCAATGCCAAGTTAGGGGGCGTGGTGCAAGTTTTAATTCACTCCTAAACCTTTATTTTTAAATGAAACCATTCAAGGTCCTTGCCTGGTGACTCCACAGCCCACCCTGAGAGCTTCCTGTACTAGCACTTAGCCTGAGGTGTTCTTCCTGCCTCCCCCTAGCACTTCCCTCTTGGGCCTACTCCAGTACTTGTCCACTCCTCTGCTCTCCCTTTCCATCCCCATCCCCTGCACTTCTCATCAGTGCACTTGCATGGCCGAATGCCACAAGGCCTAGTAGGACCTCGGCTGTATATATATTATTGTTGCTTCTTGTTTCTGCCATTGTTATTATTTATCCTGTTCCCTTCCCATTTGCCTTGTGGCTCATTGAAACATAATTCTGTTGTACAAAGCGCCTTACAAATGATCAATAAATAAATAATAAATACTCAACTTCCAATTAAAATTCACCCTTTCCCCAGAGTGCTGTTTCATGTATGAGGTTTATCTTCTTGCGTCAGAAGACCGTATTCCCCAAGTGTCTTTTCTTCTTATATTCTCTCTTTTTACCGTCGGGATATGGGTTGTCTTTTCCCCAATGTGAGAAGTTTGCTTCCCTCCCACTTCGTAGTACTTCTATTTCTTTCTATTTCATTAACACAGTTCTGATTTCTTACTTCATTTCCATTTCCCTTCACACCAATACTGGAACGAGTTTTGTTTGCTTTACATTGAGTGCCTCTTGCCCTTTCAGTATTCCTGTTCCCTGTATTTGCAGGTTTGCGTTTTACTTCCCGCAGCTGCAAAAATGATCGCGATATCGCCATATTTTTGCGGCGAAATTCACACATGGACCCTGCGGGGGACACCCCTGCATCATTTTTTAATGTGCGGGGGACAACCCCTGCTCCCACATAATATTCCCCCCAAAAAATATCGCCTATGGCGAACCAAACGGCCATATCTACAGCGATATTTTTGTTGGGGATATTATGTAGTGATACCCCCGTACCTTACATTCTGCATCATCTCTTTCTTCTGTGCCTCACTCTTATCTTCAAAATGTCACTCGTGCCGTGACTTAGAGCAGGAGTGATTTCCTATCGCTGGTGGTGTCGGTGTTGTTGTACGGGCGCACTGACCACCATGACTGCTTCGTGGTCACACCACCACTGAATTCTCTCTTCCACCGGACTTGGATTTCCTTTGCCCTGACACGCCAGTCGCCTAGCGTTTCTCGCTCTGCGTCAGAGTTGCTCTTGCTTACGAAGGCTCTCTGTTCTATGACAGCCCTGCCTTCTTCTGTTCTTTTACATACAGGGGTCTTCCCCTGGTTCTGTCAGCGTTCAGCTTTCAGCTTTCTCTCGGCTCTCTGCTCTCACTTGCTAATTCTCTGACATTTCCCTTATCAGCCTCCTGGACACTGTCCATTGGAGAGCCTGATTTAAAGGGATATCCTCAGTTTCTTTTTGCTAATAGTGGCTCCCTTTTTTTTACTTTGTGAAACTGATAACACTCTGGTTTATTGTACAAGTCCACATAAGCCATAACGTGGAGAGCCTCAGGGACACAGGCCTCAGCCTCACAGGAACGGGAGTCCTTGTTCCCAAAGGGGAGTCTCTCCCGGTGAGATCCCACTTGCCTCGACTCCTAGAGAGGGTGTTGCATAGTGGGCTCACCTCCCTAGCCTCATAGGGGAGGGTGGTTGATTTCTAACTTTCAGGTACAAGGGCACTTTAGGATAGGTCTCCACAGCTCCATGTACACAGCTGGTTTTTACTGGGTTACTGTCTCGTATATACTCTGGACAAAGAAGATCTGCTGTGTCTGCCGTCTGTCGGCTCCCTGAGTCAATAATAGCATTAACCCATGTCCCGTTTACCTGTACCTTTTCATGGAACTGGAATGTTTGTGCCCCACAATAGTATATTCCGGGGTTATCTGGTTCTAGCTCCGTTTCCTCATTCATTTCTTCCCATGGCTCAGTTGTTAGTCATCTTATCTCCATAGGCTCTTCTAGGCTATTCTTGGGACAAAACCTAGCTATGTATCCATTCTCTCCACAAGAGAAACATATAGGTGGTACGGGGGGTGGGGGCGTTTAATCTTCCTATTTCTACACAGGGTGGTATATGAGACTGAGTTAGCGGAATTAGAAGGCCCCTCTTATGGGTTTCCGCCTTACTTAGCTTGCCCCGGGGAGGGTTTTTCCCAATTCTCAACCACTTTTCTGGCGACATAAAGTTTGGGCCTAACTTCATTTATTTTTGTAACCTCTGTTGGTTTCCCTATTTGTTTCAAACAATGGGACGCCTGTGAGTGGACTTGCGCCACTTGAATAGCTGTCTCAAGTGAGGGTTTATGTTGTTGTAGAATGCTCTTTTGTAAAGATGGTGGAAGGGCATTGATGAATTGCTCTAAGGCTAAAGTTTAAAGTACTTCAGGTAGATTTGATTTCCCTAACCACTGTTCGTATCCACCATGCTAATTCTAAAGGACATTCATTGGACATGAGATGTAATTCCCAGAATTTTAACCGGTAGAATGCCCCAGTTTGTCCCAACTGCTCTAATAAAGCCTGTTTAATTTCGGGAAACAGAGTAGTGCCCAAGAGGTTGGCATTCTGATAAGAGATCTCTAAGTCTCTTTTGAATAAAGGGGCTAAATATAAATAACATGTTCTTCACAGGGAGTTCATTTTGATTCTTCTGTTCCACTTAGTAGACTAAATGCAATAGTCTTTTGTTATCTTTTTAGTTAAGTTCTGTAGCTCCCTTAGGGAACTGGCAGTTTCCTTTTTCTCTTTCTCTCTAATTATCTTAGTTTGATTTAAGTTTGTTCTCTATCTCTTGTAGGGTTCTGGGGCCCCTTGTATCTTGTTCTCCTGTAGTATTCTTTGAATACTCAATTGCCAATTACAATTCACCCTTTTCCAGAGTGCTGTCTTATGAATGAGGTTTATCTTCTTGCCGTCAGAAGACTGTATTCCCCAAGTGTCTTTTCCTCTTATGTTCTCCTTTTTACTGTCGGGATATGGGTTGTGTTCTCCCTTTTCCCAATGTGAGAAGTTTTCAAGTTTTCTTCCCTCCTACTTTGTAGTACTTGTGTTTCTTTCTATTTGATTAACGCAGTTGTGATTTCTTAATTTCCAATTCTCTTCACACCAATACTAGGACGAGTTTTGTTTGCTTTTCATTGTGTCCCTCTTGCCATTCCGCTAATCCCGTTCCCTGTATTACCTTATGTGTTCAGGAGAAACGGTGAAGGTACCTCGTCAAAATCGGATTCTCTTTTGACTGGTTTGTAGCTCTGCGCTTACTTTCTGTGGCATCTCTGTTTTATGTGCCTCGCTCTCTTCTTCTAAATGTCCATTGTGCCGTGATTCGGATCGGGAGTGATTTCCTTCCGCTGGTGATGTTGGCATTGTTGTACGCGCGAACTGCGCACACAACTGCTTCGTGGTCATGCCAACAGTGAACTCTCTCTTCCACCGGACTTGGATTTCCTTCGATCTGAAATGCCGGTCTCCCAGCATTACTTGGTCCGTGTCGGAGCAGCTCTGGCTTACGAGGGCTCTGTGTTCTATGCAAGCCCCGCCTTCTTCCATTCTCTCATGTACAGGGGGCTTCCCCTGGTTCTCTGGTGTTCGGCTCTCCGACCTCCCTCACTGGTTCCCTGGCATATCATCCCATATCAGCCTACTCTGCACAGTCCATTGGAGAGTCTAATTAAACTGATATCCTCAGTTTCTTGTTGCTGATATTGGCTCACTTTATGTTCATGAAACTGATAATATTCTGGTGTATTATATAAGTCCATATAAGCAATCACGTGGGGGGCCTCAGGGAGTTCCTCACAGGAACGGGAGTCCTTGTCCTCAAAGGGGGAGTCTCTTCTGGTGAGGTCCCACTTGCCTCAACCCCTAGGGCAGGCGTTGCAAAGTGGGCTCTCCTCCCTAGCCTCATGGGAGGGAGGCTCTCCCTTGGGGAGTAGTGACAAGTTACCTTGTTTTGTCACAATACCTAGGATTCATCAGTGGAAACCTTTTTCAATAGTGGCAACCACCCCTCCCCTCACACCCCCCGGATCCCCTGGCAAAATCTCCTGAACTGGAGTCATAATGTTACTGTTGGTCTCCCACTCCTTAATCCAGGTCAGGACAGTGTTGGAGAAGACCTTACAGGCCCATTTCCTGAGCATCTAGGACCAAAATGGGCCTGAGTTTGCAGGATGTCACTTATTACCCATTTAAAAGATTGTGACTATTTCTGATAGCCTGCAGGAATGGGAAATTGCCCCTGTTGATAAGAACGAGTTGAACAAGGAGCATAAGATAGGAACCCAGACAGTTAAATCGGATTTAAATATGTCCAATGAGACTCCATCCGAACCTGGATCCTTCCCCAGGGTATGAGATTTCAAAGCCTCATTAGCCTCCTCCAGAGAGAAGAGAGTGGCCTGAAAAATAACAGCGTTAGGAGTAAACTCTTCCCAATAGTTGCTCCCCTGCTTTGGTATCTGAGTCTTCCCCTCTTCCATGCTGCTATAAAGAGTAAAATAATTCTACCTATAGCCAACAATGCAGATGTTACTCTCGACCCTCTGTATATAACCCCTAATTCCTCAAGTTATCAGGGCAGAAAAGGCCTGAATATCCTTGCATGAAATCCCCTGGGCAAATTCATCCCAAGCTCTTGCCACACACTGTGCCGCCTTGGCGAATGAGCTCTCTATACTGCCTTCTAATCAAACGTACAACAGGATAAAACACTTACTTCCCTACTTTTTTCACCGTCCTGACTACATGGGACGAATGTCTGTTCTCACTGCGATATTCCCTCTCGAACCATGGAAGCATCTGAGGGACATCATTCTTACAGTGGTTAGTGGAAGTGGTCAAAAGTTTATTAATGACCTTAAAAACTACAGACGCTGCATTGATTTTTGTTCAGGGGCTTTCATCATGCTCCAGAATGCACTAAAAATATCATAGTATACCAGAAAACATAACTGGAAAAAATCTTGACGTATCAACTTGCGCCCAGCTTAACCTATGCATGCCAGAACCAACCAGCGTTCCGTCCCTGTTTACCTCTTGCTGAGCTACGACTAGGTACAAAGAAAGTGGAATACGAAGAGGACTGTGGTCACTTTACCTTCGACCAAACCCAAAAATCCATGAAATAATCCTAGGCTTCAACAAACAAGAAGCAATAGTCCATCCTAGACGACCACTGGCATGTGCAGGAGTGGTTTGCTGTTGCATTATCCTTATATCATCTTATGTTTAAGGGGCTCTCAAATCTACTTAAATGCCCATTCTCTTATTAAACAGCTTGTCCTATTGATTAGCTCTGGGGAACAGGACATAGCTAGCATACCCCTCAAAACATCAAGATTCAGGAGCGATTTGTCATCAGACTCCCCCAACATCACCCCATTAAATCTCCAGCTAGGACATATACCCCCCTCCTTGGTTGTAAAAGACAGGGGGCTACCGATATTCATAATGGATATAAGTTGTTCTATGATCTGAGCATCAGAAAGATTAACAGAATTGTAACTATTATTAAGAGAGTTAACCCGAGTAGGGCCCCCCAAACCCACCATAACTAGAGTCAAGATAGGTTGAGTTCCCGAGACTAGCTGAAAGAAATCAACAAACAGTCTGATGGACAGCCAAAAAAACAGCCCACCGCTTGGTTTGCTCCTATGTGGAGATATAGCAGGAACATCAAATGAAAAATAGCCCTCCTTGTGGCAGGGCTCAAGGACACCCTTTTCCTGAAAAACTATGATTCTTCTTGTCCAATGTAAGAATGTCTATCCTTGTCCCCAAGTTTGCCCTTTAAGTCAGGAACCTTCCAGCTGATAATGGACAAAGACGAAGATACAAACATAGACTTTGAGCAGTCCTGTCTCACTTCATTAACTAAGGTTCCAGTGCATGGGTGTCACTACAGGACGTTTGTCAGTTGTTAACTTCAAGTTGGGAAGTTTCCCTTGAGTCACAATCTGAAAGCTCGTTGGAACCGGCTCCTGTGGCTTTCTTTCTGGCAATTGCTTAGAAAAATAAGCCTTTGTTGTAATTTGGGGGATCGATTACAAACTTGGTATGCTAGGCACGGATCAAGGGATTAACATGGTCTTGGTAGAGAATGTTAATCAATCGATCTGTGCCTAGCGCAATGCAACTGTTCATGCCCTGCACTATCAGGCTCTTGATGTGTGCTTACTTGAAATCACACCAGGGTGCTCGGACGGAGGATGATGGTGCTTTTGGACAGTTTTTGGAGACTGCCTGGGAGCTCCACACCACTTAAAAACATAGTTGACTACCGTTGTGAAGCCAGTCTAGGTGTAATCTCAGAGTCATGCAGCCAGTGCCCGGGTGAAGGTGAATAGGGGGGTCTTCTTCACAATCCTAGATGCCCACTTTCCGACGCTTGTAATGTTCATTGGCCAAACTGATTTGGGATATTTATTTGTATGGAGGAAGATATTTCTCAAAGATAGTTCGCAATCATAGATGGGTTTTTGCCTTATTAGGGCTTGTGCCAAGTAAAATACACCCCCTCTTTTGCAATGAATGTGGAAGGGTTTTTGTTTTTTTGAGAAATAAACACCAACTTCTCTCTCTAGTTTATAATTCACTACTGACTTTTCACAAAGGTGTAAAATAAATGACCGGTATATTGATACAGTTGTATTATCCCAAAGGTTACAAGTCTCCCACTACATGTAATATTTAAATGGTGCTGGTATTATGCAGGGACATATCTTTTATCATGAATGGTCAAACTTACTTTGCTATTTTGTGCATAGAAAAAGTCCACTGTAAGTCAAAACAATACACACAGCATAATCAAACCTACACCTGATGCAAACTACTATGCACATAGAGTGACAAAATAACTACTGAGCTGCAGGAGCACAAGGATGAGTAGTGACTAAAGCGCCTACTCTGCTTCACATTACTTCTCACCCAGCAGCATTCCCAATTATAAAAGTAAATAAGGCACAACACAATGATTTACCTCCTTCACCTCATATGGTAATGGTGGCTGAGGGCAGGCAATACTTTAAAAGGAGTGCAAGCTGGCACAGTAGCAACCCAAGCAGTATTAGTAAATAGACACAAAAGAAAAAAAATCCACAAAAATATCTGGAAAAATAGTAACCTTTAATTATGCAAGCATCTAATAAAAACATTAACATCCCACCTTGTAGGGGAAAACAGAAAATGCAGGCATTATAGCATAATGGGAAATAGGAAATTAAATAATTTAAAATAATTTCCTAACCATTCCTTGGTGACTCAATTATTGTACACCCACTTCGAGCTCATTTTTAGAATCAAGAAATCCAATATGGTTTTAATTAATTATGATATGATGGATTACACTCTTGATATCGGATTAGGAAACGTAATAATTGTATACTAATCATCCAGCCGTGCCGCAGGAGGAAAAAAAGGGGCAGTTAAATGGTGTTTGGACCAGGAACTCTTAGGAAAAGTGGAACGTTTTTCGTATTTGGGGATCTGCATAAGCTCAAGTTTAATTGATGCTCCGAGGGAAGGAATTCTTTGAGCAAAAGTGAAAAACTTGTTGGCCCAGAGCTCTGTGTTACTGAGACGATATAGCTGCTTTTCTATTCTAACAGTGCTGCTATTCTATCAATTACAGGCTATGATGAATCTGATGATGTCATCATGACTTTCCCGGGGGTAGCCTCTCCTCATGTGGCCAGGGGACGGCAGCCGCTACCTGATCCTGACCCTGGGGGCAGCTATGCGAGGGAGGATCACATGAGGGGAGGCAACTCTATGGGGGAGGAGCAGGCATCATCGGATGAGACATGGTATTCCCCTTTCCCTTTTAGGGATCTTCCTTCCATTCCTCATGCTATGATGGCATATTGTGACAACTCCCTTCAATATCCTGCAAAAGCTGCTGACAGAACTTGTAAACATCCTACCATTCCCCTAAAAAGTACTGGTATGAAGAAGAATAGGAGTTTCCTAAATGAAGATCCCTTTCCCGGTATTGTGACGAGAAAGATCCACAATGACTCACAAGGGAGTTATAAGATCAGTACTGTGACAAGGGAGAAGAATGGAGGAATGAGGATTACATGTGAGAACCACATACAGCAGTGTAGTCTTTCCCCAAATCCTATTGGCCAGAGCCAGTATAAAAGCAAAGAAAGACTCAGGGAGTATGAGAGAGTGTCATGATCCCAGTAAGTGAGCAAAGTTCCCATTCAGGCATGCAGGAGAAGCAAGGTTCATCACATCAGTCAGCAGGTCAAAAGTGGGTACAAGCTTGGCAAACATGGCATTTCTACCATTCATGGCATATGCTTCCATAGTCTCTCATAGTGCTTACAGTGGTCTCATACACGACGCCAGATCCATTGATAAATTATATCACGCTCTATACTTATTGCAGAGGGAGCTACTTAAGTCCCGCCTCCGCCGGGGCGCTCGCTTCACATCTTCTCCGCTGCCAGCGGGTAACACTACCGGCGTCTCTCCTCACAGAACCTGTCAAAGGAAAAATCAGAGACGTTCGTTTTCACAGAAAAAAAACCCAGAATTCCATATTTATTGAAAAGACTTACCGAACCAAAGTTATCTCCGAAGTAGTTTTTCAGTGAGCTGTGTTTGTTCGTAGCCGCAGCATCTTCTGTCAGAGGTCCTCTCACAGCCGCATCATCTTCGAGCAGCATTCATCGTTCGCAGTCGCAGTACCTTCATTCAGAAGTTTCCTCAGCAGCCACCACATCTTCCAAAGGTATTTTTCCTCAGCTTTCTGAAAACCTGCAGGCAAATAAGGTATTTAATTAACGAACGAACTTAATAGAAAATAAGAAAGAAGAAGTTTAAATAGGTTTACGTACCTGAAGTTTCTTCAAGTTTTTCACCACTCAGTTATTGCCGCGGCTTTCCCCAAAAGGATGCAGTTACTCCACATAGACGAACTTACGCTAACTGAACGTTTCTCCATCCCGAGTAACGTTGCAGTCATCCCGCAGCCATTAGACTCTCAGAATTCCGAGAACCTGCAAGAAAAAAGGGAAAATATTGGAAAGAGAGATCTCTCCAACGTAGGGACTATTTCAAATCTAAAAGACTATAGTATTTTCTCCAGATACTTACCCAAGACAAATTCTGGAAAAGCAAAGACATTATAAAGGCAAGAGCCTATTGAACACCTCAGCCTTCCATGTTAAAGTTTTTTCATTCCAACGCGCCCCTGTAGAATAACAGGATGGAGAGCTCCACAAAACATAAACACAGGTGAGAAGGGAGGGATTACCAAAAGCACACCGTTATACAGTAACTTCTCAGAAATCAGGTATTATAGCAGTTCTATTGTTGCTATTGTTGTTTATACAGAAAAGGAATCCTAAAAGTGCCCAAGTAACAGGTCCACAGGCTGAGAAGGCATTACGCTCCAGAGGAGTCCAGGTAAGCGTTACAGAGAGGCCCTCCCTAGAGGGCCAGGGAACAGGCATCATTTGTTACAGATGAAGGGCTTTGGACTGCTGTTCCAGAGGGGGGAGAGAGGGGAACCCTTGCACCCCAACAACCTGTAGAGAACTGGGGAGCACTGGGGGAACCCAGGGGACCGCTGATGCCCCCAAAAAGGGGGAGTATCCATGGGCACCTGCAGTGTGCCAGAGGGAAGCTGGAAGCTCCCTCACAAAGAGTTTTCCAGCTCAGGGCAGAGCGAGGTACCGGCGGCAAAGCATAGGTCCCAGCAGCTACGCAGAGCGAGAGGACAGCCTAGTGAGCAACCCGCTCAGGAAAGCTTTGCTGAAGCTAGGATGGAGCACGAGGAAGCAAGTCATGATTCCGAACTGCTGCAAAGGCTGGGAAGCCGACCAAAGTCCAAACACCTACCGGAGGTGCCGGCAAGGGCAGAGAGCGACGCAGGAGCCGGGGAAGCCTCTACAGAAGCCAGAAAGCCAACCGAAGCCCAGAAGGAGGCAACAAGAGGGGAAAACCAGAGGGACATTATATGTTGAAACCTAGTAGAAGAAATATAGCAAGTGTTTGAAAGTAAAGTGTTTTCAAGTAACTGCATACAAGTCCCGCCGGCTGGAGAGTATACCAGGCAAAACCAAGTGTTTGAAGTAACTGCATACAGGTCCTGGCAGGAGAGTATACCAGGCATAGCCATTCCCCGGAACTGTGAACATTGTCCACAAGGAATATTTTGGTTGGATTTATACCTTTGTGTTGGATTTGAACATTTGTGCACTTTGAGAACCTGAGACAATGGGCCTCATTACACGGAAGGCGGAGGACCAAGGTGCTATTAGCACCTTGGTCCATGCTGGTAAAATACCGGCACCGCCTTGGTGGAAAGGGGAATTACCGCCCCATTCCAAGGTTGGCGGGGCGGTAATTCCCCCTTCCACCACTGCCCTTCCCCATTCCCATTTTTGCCCCATAGGGCATAATGGGAATGGGGAAGGTGCTAATTACGGCACCGCAATTTTGCGGTGCCGTAATTAGCACCAAGGTCCCTTAGCGGGTTGGTTTTTAACACCTGCAAAAAGCAGGCGTTAAAGCACCAACCCGCTAAGGGACCTCATAGTAAGGCGGTAATGGTTAACGGTCACCGTTACCATTAACGGTGACCGTTAACCATTACCGCCTTCCGTGTAATGAGGCCCAATATCCTTTAAACCTGTCATGATCTCTGCTTCCAAAAGATCAGGACTTGCCCGACTCCCTTGGAAGCAGACCCATAACCCCGGTTCCGAGTGCCAGCCAGTCCCAATTGGGACCTTTTGGACCCTGTCCTGGCGCCAGTGGCACCAGGCTCATAAAGATGCCCAGTCCCAGCGCTGGAAGCGCCGGGCTCATAATGCTTGGGTGGACTTACCTGCAGCAGACCATGCTGCTTACTTACCTGCCAGTTGAACCCCTGATCCTCTTCTGTTTGGGACTACTTTTCCTGTTGGGTGGGGCAGGAGCCACTCCCTAGGTTCAGAATACTGGAACTCTTCTGGAAAGCAGGAACTCTTTTCTTACCTAGGCGTGGCTGTGGAAGGAGACACCTAAGCACTACAGGAGGCTATTTAAACCACACCCGATGGATGAATCTTGCTTTGTGTTATTCTGCATTCTCTGCAGCAGAACGCTCATCGTGTCTTCTGCTTCTGATCCTGGGCCTAAGGGAACAAAGGCTTACCATCCTGGAATCCAGTCTTCAGCAGCACCTCTAAAGACAAAGAAAGAACAGGTTAGCACTACGGTCTTCAGTGGCAGCGCATCTCTTACCTGGTCCATCGGCTGTCACCAACGCCTCGCGCTGCATTCCGGCATCTGAAAGACAAAGGCTTACCTACTCTTCGCATGCTCCGGAGGTCTTCGCACTGCATTCCGGCATCTGAAAGACAAAGGCTTACCTACTCTTCGCATGCTCCGGAGGTCTTCGCACTGCATTCCGGCATCTGAAAGACAAAAGCTTACCAGCTCTTTGCACGCTCCGGAGGCCTTCGGCGCTGCATCCCGCATCTGAAAGACAAAAGAAGGTGCGTTTAAAGACATTGGGCAACTTTATTACTCACGTGCCATTACTCCTTCCCACGCCGAATCCAGTGGGTATTCCAGCACCCTTCAGCTTCTCTAAAGCTCCGAACTTGTACCTGCAAGATAAAAGGGACAGTTAGTGCGCATCGTGAAGCAGGCTACAAGCGCTTACTTACGTGCTTCCAGGCGCTTCTATTCCTCACGCGGGTTCGATCCTCAACTCTCATCAGCCCGCCATCGCCGGAACCCTGCAAAACAAGAGATATCATTACAAAAGACTTTTAAGACATTTGAAGTGCCCAGAACTTACCGTTCGTGCAGTTAATGACGGACAGCAGTCCTCTGAGGTCAAGAGGCCTGCACCCTTATCCAGTGAAGAAACTGGTTACAGCACCCTGCCCCGAGGCAGATGGAGAGCTCGGCGTTCACTTACCTAAGGTGAGGGCGTTAACCTTTGGGGTTCTACAGGAGAAGAGAAAGGGAAGAGGAGAGAGGTACCCAATAACCCCAGTTCATTAATCCCATATTTTCTATCTGCAGACATCTTACTCTTCGAGTCAGACATACAGTGCACAGAGGTCCAGCCCAAAGAGCCAACCGTGTGTTACACATCACCTTTGAAGATACGGCATTCACCCAGTCAAGACCGGCGCCTCTGCGGGAATCAGGTGAGCGTTACAAAACACAAAGCCTACCGCAAAACTCCCACCCAGGCGCTATGGAAACCTCGGATACCGACCAGCTAGCCCAGTTACTTGGGGAACTAAGAGCAGAAGTGCATGCAGCCCGTCAGGAGACGAATGCTCTAAGAAGGGAACTGATTATTTCCAAGGAGCGAACAGACGATCTCGCTAGACAATTGCTACAGTCACAAGCCGGACAACCTCCGTTACCCGCATCAGGGGCAAATCTTCCTTCAACATCCTCTACGAACCCAGATCAACCTACCTGGGAATGTACCTCTGGCTCCGCCCGAACGATTTTCTGGTGACCCAAAGAGGTTTGCAGTATTTATTAATCAGTGCCGGTTGCACTTCTTATGCCGGCCAGCAGCCTTTCCAACTGATCAAGCTAAGGTAGCTTTCGTGCTTTCGTACCTTAGTGGCAATGCGGCAGACTGGTCGATCCCTCTAGTTAATCAAGATGATCCGGTTCTCCATGATTTTCAAGCTTTTCAGCTCAGTATGGAAAAACTGTTTGCAAGACATTCACAGGGGCAGGCCTTGGACAATGAGCTCCTTTCATTGCGACAGGGTAATCAAGACCTTTTGGCTTATATTGCGTCTTTCAACAGACTGATAGTGGAAACTCAATGGCCTGAGGACAAAAGGATTACGCTGTTTTATAGAGGTCTACATGGAGAGCTCAAAGATGTGTTAGCCCAAGTAGTGAATCCCCCGCAAGACTGTTCGGACTATATTGACTATATTGACTTAGTCGGTCAAATTGACCACAGACTGCAGAACAGGAAGGCCGATCGTTCCAAGTTTGATGCTCGAGTATTTTCCAAACCACCAATTCCTACCAAAGGAGTAGACTCCGGGGAACCCATGCAAATAGGGGGCCTGAAAGGACCACTAACACAAAAGGAGCGGGAAAGGAGAAAACAGCTGCAATTATGCCTCTATTGCGGAAACTCGGGGCACTTTCTTCGAGACTGTCCGGTGAAACCAGCCAAGAAGGCAGTAGGAGCTGCAGTTACCAGGGTCACAAACTCTGAGCAGGGAAACGACCTCGCCCGACAAGAATAGAGGTCCTCTTGCCGAGCGTTAAAACCAGTTCAGTGACCTCGCATTTCGTGATACCTATGGTCCTCATTAGCCCTGAACATCCGGATCGATTACATGCGATTGAAGCTTACGTCGACAGCGGTGCCATCGGCAATTATGTGGATCATGAAATGGTTTTGAGGATGAATCTGACTCTTTGTCCAAAGGCTGTAAAGGACGTCATTACTACGGTGGATGGTACGGAGATAGCCTCCGGACCAGTAACGCATACCACCCAAGAAGTGACGCTAGTAAGTCAAGATGGACACCATGAGAAGATCGTGTTCGATGTGATCAAGGCCCCTCAGTTCCAGATTATTCTAGGAATTCCTTGGTTAGAGAAGCACAATCCTCAGATCGATTGGCGAGCAAGAACGGTTCAGTTTCCAGAATGTGTCTCTACTTGTCACTCTCGACCTGGTGTTGCACTGGCAGCAATTTCCTCGGAGGCTCCCCAGTTACCTCCTGAATACCTAGAATTCCAAGATGTTTTCCGGAAGGATCAGGCTAACTCTCTACCTCCTCATAGGTCTTATGACTGCCAGATAGACCTGATACCTGGATCTACTCCTCCTTGTAGTAGAATTTATGCCCTCACCGAGCCTGAGAATCTTCACCTCAGACAATACCTGGATCAATACCTAGCGAATGGGTTTATTCGTCCTTCCAAGTCCGCTTCCTCAGCTTTGTTCTTCGTTCCAAAAAAAGAAGGGGACCTTAGAACTTGTATAGATTATCGCGCCCTGAACCAGATCACCGTTAAGAATAGATATCCGTTACCTTTGATCCCTGAACTCCTGGACCAAGTCAGAAAAGCATGCATATATACAAAGCTGGATCTTAGAGGAGCCTACCACTTGGTACGAGTAAAAGAGGGCGATGAATGGAAGACGGCCTTCCGCACCAAGTATGGGCTATTTGAATATCAGGTCATGCCCTTCGGACTTTGCAATGCCCCGGCCGCCTTTCAATATTTTATGAACGATGTCCTCAGAGAGCTCATAGATGTGTGTGTTGTTGTTTACATTGACGACATCCTCGTTTATTCTTCATCGGAAACTGAACATCGGAAACACGTGAAAATGGTCCTCGAGAGATAGCGTCAACACAAACTTTTCGCTAAGTTGGAAAAATGTGTTTTCAACGTGACTGAAGTTGAATTCTTGGGATTCATATTATCACCTAGCGGAGTGCATATGGATTCAAAGAAGGTCGATGCAAGTCTCAAATGGCCATCGCCATCCGCCGTAAAAGGTGTTCAAAGCATGTTAGGCTTCGCTAACTTTTACCGCAGGTTTATCCCCGAATTCTCTCGAATAGTCCAGCCCATCACCGCCTTGTTAAAGAAAAACAAACGTTTTGAATGGTCTACCGAGGCGGAACAAGCTTTCCAGAATTTGAAGACTAGATTTATCTCTGCACCGATCTTAAAATATCCTCGCCCAGAACTCCCCTACATCGTTGAAACTGATGCTTCGAGCCTTGCCATGGGGGCAGTTCTATCACAAAAGGACCCAGTAACCAATCAGTTGCATCCCGTGGCATTTTGGTCCCGCAAATTCTCGCCTCCTGAAATCAATTACACTATTACTGATAAGGAACTTCTAGCTATCAAGTCCGCCTTTAAGGCTTGGCGGCATTATCTTCTGGGGGCCCGACACATCGTTACTGTGATTACAGATCACCGAAACCTGCAATATTTGAAAACCGCAAAAGCTCAATCCTCTAGGCAACTCCGTTGGGCACTATTCTTTCCCGAGTTTGACTTCATAATTACCTATCGACCTGGTACAAAAAACGGTAAAGCTGATGCCCTTTCTCGGATGAGAGTGGAAGAACATTTGATCAATCCTAAACCTGTACCTATCATTCCCGAACAAAGAATTCTAGGTGTAATCGCCACACAATCCATAGAGGAAGTTAAGGATAAAGCCAGGCTACTGGTAACTCCAGCAGACATACAGAATTGGCATCTGCAGGGAAAGGACTTTACGGTGAAGGACAACCTATTATATTTCCAAGAACGGTTATACCTGCCCAGCACAGATTTACAGAAAAAGGTAATCTCTTGTTATCACGATTCTTTAATGGAAGGACATCCCGGTATGACCAAGACCTCGGAAAAGATCAAGCGCTACTTCTGGTGGCCGTCTTGGAAAAAAGATATCAGAGACTTTATAATGTCCTGTGGAGTATGCGCCCAAAACAAGAGTCAAAAGGAAAAACCAGCCGGCCTCTTACGCCCTATTGACATCCCGCCTCGCCCTTGGGATACGCTTTCTATGGACTTCATCACCGATCTACCTCCATGCTCCGGATACAATATGATCCTAGTAATCGTGGACCTATTCTCCAAGATGGCGCATTTCATTCCACTCAAAGGCTTACCAACAGCAGCAACTCTGGCCCGAGAATTTCTCGAAAACATCGTCCGACTGCACGGTTTTCCTTCAATTCTAATTTCGGATCGAGGTAGTCAATTTATTTCTCATTTTTGGCGAAGTTGCTGTCGGTCGGCTCAAATTGATGTGAGACTTTCGACCAGCCACCACCCTCAAACCGACGGACAAACCGAGAGGACCAATCAAACTCTGGAACAGTATTTGCGCTGCATGCTACAACAAACTGAAAAAACTTGGAAAGATATCCTTTGGATAGCCGAATATGCCTACAATAACTCTGTCCACTCGGGAACTGGGAAGACCCCGTTTTTTCTTTTATACGGTAGTCACCCTCGAACCTCGGAGTTGGATCCACTCCAAGATCTTGGAACACCAGCAGTAGACCACCTGCATTCTACAATCACCCAAGCCTTTAAGGAAGCCGTTTCTCACCTTCAAAGGGCTAAAGAACAATACAAGAAAGGAGCAGACCAACATCGGAAGGAAGCCCCCCAATATCAAGTAGGAGATCAAGTCTGGTTATCCACCAAATATCTACCTCTAAAAGGACCACGCACATTCAACCCAAGATACCTTGGTCCCTATTCCATCACTACCATAGTAAATTCAGTAGCGGTCAAGTTGGACTTGCCCCCTCACATGAAGATACATCCGGTCTTCCACGTCTCTCTATTAAAACCCGTGCAACCTCAAACCCGACTAACTACATCTCCAAAACCTATTCTAGTTGATGGAGAACTCGAGTTTGAAGTCAAAAGCATCCTGGATTCCAAGATCTCCAAATCTAAACTATTTTACCTGATTGACTGGAAAGGCTACGGTCCCCAAGAAAGATCCTGGGAACCTGCAGAATATGTCCACGCGCCTCGTCTAATCAAAAGATTTCATCGAACATTTCCTAACAAGCCCAAACCCCCGGAGAAGCCCGGTTTGGGAGGGGCCTTGAGGGGGGGTGCTGTCATGATCTCTGCTTCCAAAAGATCAGGACTTGCCCGACTCCCTTGGAAGCAGACCCATAACCCCGGTTCTGAGTGCCAGCCAGTCCCAATTGGGACCTTTTGGACCCTGTCCTGGCGCCAGTGGCACCAGGCTCATAAAGATGCCCAGTCCCAGCGCTGGAAGCGCCAGGCTCATAATGCTTGGGTGGACTTACCTGCAGCAGACCATGCTGCTTACTTACCTGCCAGTTGAACCCCTGATCCTCTTCTGTTTGGGACTACTTTTCCTGTTGGGTGGGGCAGGAGCCACTCCCTAGGTTCAGAATACTGGAACTCTTCTGGAAAGCAGGAACTCTTTTCTTACCTAGGCGTGGCTGTGGAAGGAGACACCTAAGCACTACAGGAGGCTATTTAAACCACACCCGATGGATGAATCTTGCTTTGTGTTATTCTGCATTCTCTGCAGCAGAACGCTCATCGTGTCTTCTGCTTCTGATCCTGGGCCTAAGGGAAGAAAGGCTTACCATCCTGGAATCCAGTCTTCAGCAGCACCTGTAAAGACAAAGAAAGAACAGGTTAGCACTACGGTCTTCAGTGGCAGCGCATCTCTTACCTGGTCCATCGGCTGTCACCAACGCCTCGCGCTGCATTCCGGCATCTGAAAGACAAAGGCTTACCTACTCTTCGCATGCTCCGGAGGTCTTCGCACTGCATTCCGGCATCTGAAAGACAAAAGCTTACCAGCTCTTCGCACGCTCCGGAGGCCTTCGGCGCTGCATCCCGCATCTGAAAGACAAAAGAAGGTGCGTTTAAAGACATTGGGCAACTTTATTACTCACATGCCATTACTCCTTCCCACGCCGAATCCAGTGGGTATTCCAGCACCCTTCAGCTTCTCTAAAGCTCAGAACTTGTACCTGCAAGATAAAAGGGACAGTTAGTGCGCATCGTGAAGCAGGCTACAAGCGCTTACTTACGTGCTTCCAGGCGCTTCTATTCCTCACGCGGGTTCGACCCTCAACTCTCATCAGCCCGCCATCCGCCATCGCCGGAACCCTGCAAAACAAGAGATATCATTACAAAAGACTTTTAAGACATTTGAAGTGCCCCGAACTTACCGTTCGTGCAGTTAACGACGGACAGCAGTCCTCTGAGGTCAAGAGGCCTGCACCCTTATCCAGTGAAGAAACTGGTTACGGCACCCTGCCCCGAGGCAGATGGAGAGCTCGGCGTTCACTTACCTAAGGTGAGGGCGTTAACCTTTGGGGTTCTACAGGAGAAGAGAAAGGGAAGAGGAGAGAGGCACCCAATAACCCAAGTTCATTAATCCCATATTTTCTATCTGCAGACATCTTACTCTTCGAGTCAGACATACAGTGCACAGAGGTCCAGCCCAAAGAGCCAACCGTGTGTTACACATCACCTTTGAAGATACGGCATTCACCCAGTCAAGACCGGCGCCTCTGCGGGAATCAGGTGAGCGTTACAAAACCTTAGAGTTAGTTTTAAAGTGTAAGGGACAGAATAGGATTTCAGACACATGACATTTATTTTGCTTTGGACATCTTGGCAAAGGACAGACCCATTAGGTTTGCTTGAGGTAGGGAAACACCTCATAGGTTAGGGATAGTGAGGAAATTTCTAACCCCTTTATTATTTGAATGCAGATTTATAGCCCAAAACTTGAGTCCTCTGTGTCTGCGCCTCATTCCTGGCTCCTCACATATGATGTCAGGCGTGGGATTGAGCTCAGTTGACACAAACTTGGGATCCCACATGAGTAGTATGCTAGATAGTGTTAGATCTAGCCCCACGGCTGTTACATCTGGAAATCATCTTTTCCACCAGTGGGTCGTTTACCCAAGAGACAGAGACAGATCAATCCCACTTAATTGGGTCAAGACCACAAAGTCAGAGTCAGTTAAGAGACCATGAACCCATCACCACCTGGGCTATAGGATAGTGGTCACCTTTCATCGTTTGACCTCATCGACCATTTTCCCTTTGAGGAAGGCTTTTGAGGGAAACACTTATCACCTTTTTTGCCCCGAGATTATCTAGTGCAGGGGAGAGACAAGGCAATAATATCTTTAGATTTGCAGATAAGATTCCCCACCAGCTTTGCCATCTGTGTTATGTTCCATAGAGAAAGATAGTTGAAGATATTTCCCCTCCTCTCCTGTGGAGGCAAACTGAAATGTGCTCTTTTAAAGTTTTCTTTGATCCCAGTCAAGATCAGAAGGGACAAGATGTAGGGAAGCTTGGTGTATGTGACCCTATGGGAAACTCCCTCTAATGAGATCCATGGAGGAGCAAAAGAGAGCGATTGGGGCGGGGCACTGGAAAGCCAAAATAAGATGGTTGATCCACAGAGAAGCTCCGGAAAGTGAAGTGATGCCAAAGCTGCAAAGGACCGTTTACTTGCATCGTGGTGTGGCTTGGCTGGCGTGGGTCACTTGGCAACCCGCAAGGCAACTGTGGCCCAAAAAAAAGCAGAGTGTTTGGCCTCTCTGGTGCCAAAAACTAGCCTGCAGTGGATTGTTCCCAGAGCTCACGGTGGCAGAGCGGCAGTCGTGCACTTTCAGTGCATGTCACGGGAGCCGCATTTGAGCTTTCTCATGTTGGGGAGAGGTTCCCTGCCTCCTGGCACACTCTCTGACACTCCTGATCAAGTTGCATGTCCCGGCAGTAGCGGAAAGTACGGGGCTAAAGGAAAGCACGGCCATGGTTGGGGGAGCGAGCAGGGTGAGAACCTGCATATGCTCTGTGAGTGACAGTGCCGTGGATAAAACCTGCAGAAAGTGAGGCGGCCATCAGCGTTTGTCCAGAGTGAATGAGGACATGAAGCTGGGTCCAAATGGAGTGGGCTGTGGTGACAAGAGGAAACGTGTATGAGCTTTGAGTGGCAGGGTTTGGAATTGCTGGATGCTGGCCGTCTGCCCTGAGGCCCGCAGTATGGATGGTTTGAAGTGATTTGTCCTGGAAGTGCACCCTGGGGTCCTAAGCCTAATTAAGAGGCAGCAGACGTAATAGCTGCGGGTAAATCCAAAGGGAAAACCTTCCCTGAGGATACAGACTTCTTTGCACCCCGTGGTGGACAGCGCAGCCAGGAAAAAACGACTCCCCAGGATCCTGTCATGGCTGCACTGGGCCGGATTGAGCAGTCCATATCCCGATTGGAGGGCAAGTTTGATAAACTAGAAGAGAGGGTGGTGCAGCTGGGGTAAAGGATCAGCGAGCTGGGCAAATAGTGCTCCCTGACCTCACCCCTGGTGTGGAAGCTCAGCCGGGAAATGGAGATGGTGGTAAGGGGTAACAGGGCACTGGAAACCAAAATAGAAAATCTGGAAAATGCAGTGTGGGACCCACAGCGGTGGGTCATTGGCTTCCCAAAGGGAGCGGAGGGGACCGGCCCGATAGACTTTGTTACTACTTGGCTGCCAGGGTTGCTGGATCTTGTGGTGGAGGAAGAACCCAAATACGTAGACAATTACTACAGGCCCAAACCAACTGCTTCCCCAGTGAAGCTGAAGTCGGCTGGGGGCCCCACGCTTCAGGTCCGGCTCAGCAACTCCTGCGACAGGGACAGGATCCTGAGGGCAAAGAAAACACTAGAGTACCAGGGTCACAGGATTCACATTTTCCCGGATCTCTCGCCTGCCACCGACAAGAGATGGAAATCGCTGAACGCAATAAAGATGGCCTTTCTGGAGCGTGGCGTTAATGCAGGACTGTTCCAATCCGCCAAGCTCAGGGTCTCCTGGAGCAGCAAGGAATACCTTTTTTTTGGGATGCAGAAGTGGCAGACAGGCTGTTGAAATCTCTCCCTGCAGAGAAGCCTCCTGGCAGTGACACCTGATACAGACCCTGTGGCAGGAGTGAATTGCTTCCCTTTTCCATTTCCATTTCTTTCCACAACATGGTCGCTGTTCAGTATCAAACATGTTCATATCGGCTTTCCATTGTTAGCTTGTTTTCTGTTTCTTAAACAAGACTAGTTCTCAAAAGCTGAATGTGATGCCCCATGGGGCTCCTTTGTAGACTCAACATTGTCTTGTATTACTCCGATGACCTCACCCCAGTCGCCACTTTAGGAGGGCACTGTCCTCGTTGCTTTAACTACCGAGACCCCCTCACTAATTGACGTGGACCCTCATGGTTGTTACTTGTTATGGACAAATGTTTTCATATGTCTGCGGTTGCACAATGTGGGTACCATTACACAAGGAAGAACCCTTCTCTTGAGTATTTAGAGCTAATATTTTTTACACTGGTATGCCAAAAAGTGTTTTATTTTATTTTTCACCATTTTTCATTAGTTACATTGTAGTCAATGAATCACTATATTTGGAACTCAAAAATATCAACCAAATATATTTATTGGTATATTTCTCCTCTAAAACCTATTCTTGTTTGTGGCTTACATTTTCTTCTTTTGCCACCATTCTTTTCATTCTATGCACATCACTAACAATTAATTTCTTTTCTATAAGTGTGCGTTTTATAGAATCTATTTCTGCATAATGATAGACATTTCTTTCAAAACAAAATGTCATATACACAACACTATTCTGAACACAATCCAGAAAGCATTCCTCTCAAAACACCTTGTTGTGCTACCTCTCATCACTTAAATTTAAATATATAAAATGTGTACATAGCATCATCTCTAATCATCTAGACACATATACATAAAATTAACATATAACAGGGTCTACGTCACAGAGATAAAGTTTGTGCAATTCCTCTTGTATATTTGTAGAAAACTATCAGAAGGATCTAACTGTCCCCTTCTGTTAGTCTGACGTTTCATCGGAACTGGAATTATACCACCTTCTTCACGACCCCTTGCTACTACTCAACCCTGAAAAAATAATAACATAAAACACCATGTAAGCTAATCTTACATTTCTCAAAAACTCTATGTGTAACATTTTTGTAAGTTCCAATTTGGTTTTAAGTGTAGGTATATAGAACACTTGCCTTGCGACCAGCTTGGCCTCTCCCCTTTCAATCCTCTCCTGTTTCTCCCCTCCCCTTGGTCACATTTCTGTGTTCTGGTTTAGGCACTGTCCAAAGAGATTGGCATAGTTAAATGAGAGGGTGCTGTGAAGCTCTGTAGATCACCCCCCCTGCATCTCATTGAATTGCCTATCAATGGTCCGAGCTTTAATTAATTGAAATTCTGCTTACCTATTGATGGTTTAGGATTAACTTTGGCAGCCCCATTCATGGAGCAGAATGTTTTCTTTGTCCGTCCTTTGCGGTCAGCCGTTTCTCTAGTGCTGATGTCTAGATATCAATTATCTTTGTGTGGCTTGAAAAACACATATGCATTTTTATTTGTATATAGGGCTCTTTGTGTTAATGCTTTCTTTCTGACACTTTTACTGGAGGTATGATGTCAATTGCTACAGAGCATCCATTTTTATCAGTTTGTTTCTTTTGGCCTGGGGAATCATGTTCCCATAAATTAACTTGCAGCTCAGGGCTCTGGCTACAGGCTGGCAGAGGCCTCCGGGGGCCAATTGTCACAACCACATGGGAAGAGAGTATCGACACTCTCCCCCGAACCACACAAGCCAAATGGATTAGACCCTCCCACCATGGTTTGCACGGGCGCCTGATGTCCAAAATCACAGGTAACCATGTGGCAGCCAATGGGGGAAGAGGGATTAGAGAGAGGTTGTGGATGGGGGGAGTAAGGAAAACCGCAAAGAGGTGAAATGTTAACGTGATTGGATAGGTATGGGGGAATAAAGGGAAAAACATGCACATATTAGTATTGAACACAGCCTATACTTAACCGGACTCTACCTGAATCCTACCTCTCCTCTTAACCTCCTTCAACATAAGACAACATCATATAAGACACTTACACTGTTTTTCCCCTATGGGCTCTTGCCTGAACTAATAACACATAGCATGAGGCATTAGGATGCACTGGGAAAACAAAGAACAATTAGCAAGCAGTATGGAACACACAAGGGCATTTCTCCCATTTGAATGCACAAACTCATGGCCTCCTGGGCAAAGCAAAGTGGAACATAAGACATAGGTAAATCAACATAATAGCCCCCTTGACTGCTTGAGCCATTGATAATGTTCTGTGGCATGGTGCATGTTTAACTGAGCACACATATCTCTTAATAATGTGAGATCCACACTTACTGCAGCAGGATCCTTAGCCCCCTCCCCCTGGTTCTTAGCTTTTGAACCAAATCAAAACCCAGTATTATGTCTCTGGATATAGTAAGTTCAATGATGCAACAATGCCTACAACCACATGGTTTAGTCACAAACAATACAAGCTTGCCACTTATCTTTAGGTCTGGGAGCCCCACGGGACTACCCTGACATGAAGAAGTAAGGCGAAACAAGGAAGAAGTTGTTCCGTCTCCACTGCAGGGCCAGGGTTGGTGCTTGTGAGTCCATGCTTCCAACGCCTGCTGCTTCTCGTCTGCTTCCAAAGAAAACTGCTGCGTCCGCCCATGCCGACTCTCAATCTGCACCTGGCACGGGCAGGTAATGCCTAATAACACTGTGGCAATCATGTGCATCTGCACACGCGCGCAAATGAAACTCCCAGTCCTGCTGGGAAATGTCTCTTCCTGCTCTGGCTCCATTAACACCTTCCTCGCCCGAAGCGTCCCTGTCTACCCCACCACTTTTCCTGACAGTACCTCCTCTCTGATGGCTGTGCCCAGGACCTGGTTTCTCAGGATTTTGCACATGGAATTGTCTCACCAACTTTGGAGCATGAACAGCTTCTGCCGGTTCCCATGAACAGTCTTCCGGACCGTAACCAGACCATTGAATTAAGTACCACAACCCGTTGCTTTCTCCTGGAGTCCACAATCCGTTTCACCTCATGTTCAGCATGCCCTTCCTTCATAATAACTGGTGGTCGTTGCGTGATCATCCCAGGAGATGCAGGTTTAAGCAAAGACACATGGAACACTGGATGTAACTTTACATTTTTTGACAGATGTAATTTCATAGCCACAGGTGACACACAATGTATAATCTCAGGTGCCACTAACTCTAGGTGTAAAGTTGTTAGGGCCCACCAATGGAAGATTCAGAGTAGACAACTATACCCTGTCTCCCACCTTAAACTTTGGCGCTTCCTGACGTTTCCTGTCAGCCTGTACCTTATAGGCAACCTTAGCCTGTTCTAGATTGAACAATGTCTTCCGGCTGATGTCAAGAAGCAACTGCATCCGCTATTGAAGAACAGGAATATGTTCGACCTCGGGCAAATTCTCAGGTATCATGTTTTGTTCATGTCCATACAAACATTAATTCCGTGACATGCCCAATTATGCATGTTCCATGTTATTGTATGTGAATTCTGCCAACCACAAGGCTCTCACCCATGATTCCATACCGTCCCCCAAATAACATCGAGCATATTGTTCCAATGTCTGATTGACTCTTTCTGTCTGTCCGTCAGTCTGCGGATGATAACTTGTAGACAGGGCACACTTGATTCCCAACATACTACAAAAGGCACACCAAAATCTAGAAGTGAATTTATCGGATACAATATTTTAGGTAGGCCATGCAATCTAACAGTATGCTGTGAAAACAGCTCTGCCAACTGACTCTCCCCAGGAATTCCTATACAAAGAACAAAGTGAGCCTGTTTAGAAAGGTAATCGACTACAACCCAGATGGTGTCGTACTTGTATTCTTGTGGGAGATCCGTAATGAAATCCATAGAAATATGTGTCCAAGACCACTCTGGTGTAGGTAAAGGCTGTAAGAACCCCATCTTCTTTGAATGATACACCTTGTTGCACACACAAGTCTCACACTTCTGAATATATGCAAATATATCCTTCCTTAAATCAGGCCACCAAAAATACTTCTCCAACATGCTGTGGGTCTTTCTCTTCCCGAATGACCTGCTAGGGGAGACTTATGGCACCAATATAACACCTTTTCCTGTAATTCTTGGGTGGACAAGAATAATCGCCCTGCATGATAAGGGAGCCCCTCACGTACTGTCCTTAACGGGTGACTTGTTCCCCACGTTTGTAGTTCCCTCTTCCTCATTCCTTTGCACACCTGTCCTAGTAGATTCTCTGTAACTGCCCCAATTACTTTCTCTGTGGGAATAATAGCTTTTACTTCAGTAACCACATTCTCCAAATTCTTCTGTCTCATCAGAGCATCTGCCTTTCCATTTCGCTTTCCAGGACGAAAAGTTACCATTAAATCAAATTCATAAAAATATTGAGACCATCGTAACTGCTTAGGACTGAGCGTCTGTGCTGTCTTGAAATACTGTACATTTTTGTGGGCTGTCACTACAATCCCCTGATGTCTGGCTCCCAACAAATAGTGCCTGCACTGCAAAAATGCAGTGCGAATGGCCAACAACTCCTTATCTGTGATGGAATAGTTTTGCTCACAGTTCGTAAGTTTGCGGGAGTAAAATGCCACCAAATGCAGATACCCTCCTCATCCTTCTGTGACAGCACCGCCCCCAAAACTATGCTGGATGCATCTGTCTCTACCGGATGTCTTAACACGGGTGTCTTAGTAAATGCTCCTTTTAGCTCTTGAAATGCTTTCTCAGCCTCCTCATTCCAACTAAATCATTCTGCCTTCCTAAGTAATTAGGTTATCAGGGTCACAATTTGAAAGAAATTACCAATAAACCTCAGATAAAAATTGGCAAATCCTAAAAGGACTGTATATCCCTCACACACTGAGGGGAAGGCCAATCTGTAACTGCCTGTACGTTCTTCCTATCCATCACAATGCCTGTTGGTGTTAGAATGAAACCCAAAAACTGCACCCGATATGTCTGAAATGCACATTTCTCTGGTTTGTCATACAGTTGGTACTCTTGCAATCGTTGCAACACAGCTTTCACATGCTCTACGTGTTGCTCCTTGGAGTCGAAATAAATCAAAATGTAATTGATGTACATAATGGCCCTCATTACAAGGTGGGCGCAAAGGGATACCAGGCAACGGTAATGACACTGGTGCCGGTAATCCCTTTGCGCCCTATTCCGAGGTCCCTTTGTGGGTCCTTCCCTTAACGCCTGGTTTTACCAGGTGTTAAGGATGGGACCCGCAAAGGGATACCGGGGTCAATAACGGTACCGCAATTTGCGGTACCCTTATTGCTGCCTTACCCCTTCCCATTGAGCCCTATGGGGGCTCAAATGGGAATGGGGAATGGCTTTACAAATGGGGACTTACCGGTCCCGCAAAGGGCGGAATGGACCGGTAAGTCCCCATACCACCATGTCGGTGGCAGTACCGGTATTGGTGCTAGTCAGGGCGCTAATAGAGCCATGACTAGCACCAACCTCGGAATGAGGGCCAATGACAAAAACATCAATGAATTTCCTGAGTACTTATTTCATGAAATACTGAAATGCGGCTGGGGCATTGCACAACCCAAAGGGCATAAGCAAATATTAAAATATGCCAAACTTGGTCCTAAAGGCCGTCTTTCACTCATCCCCGCCCTTCACTCTTATCAAATGATAGGCTCCCCTCAAATCCAATTTTGTGTAGACCACTGCCAAGTTTACCTAATCTAGGAGGACTGCAATCAAAGTTAAAGGAAATCTATTATTGATGGTAACCTTGTTTAATGCACAGTAATCTATGCAGGTTCTGAGTGTCCCTTCCTTCTTGGGCACAAAAAATAATGGTGAGCATACAGGTGATGTAGACTGATAAACCCCTTCTTCAGCTTTTCATTCAAGTATTCCTTCAGATGCTGAGTCTCTGTTTCAGTGAGAGCATATATCCGACTACAGGGCAACTTGGCCCCTGGTTCTAAGTCGATCACGCAATCGTAAGATCGATGTGGTGGCAATCTCTCTGCCCCACTCTTGTCAAATACCCCTGCAAACTCTGAATATTGGGGTGGTATTCCTGTCCCCACCACCCCTACTACCTGTGGTACCTGAGTATTCCCTGCAAATGACCAATTTTTTCCTGCACATGCGCCTCACACCCTTGGGCCTCGAAAAAGACTTCCTGAGTTAGCCAATAAGTTCTAGGTTTATGCTGCACCAGCCAGGGCATACCAAGGATAAGGCCAAATTGTGGAGCCGCTATCAAATCAAAGGTAATCTCCTCCTCATGTCCTGAAGCACACACCATCCGAAAGGGTTGGGTCTGCCGTCAAATAGGTCCCGAAGTTAAAGGCGATCCATCCACCGACTACATCCCTCCACTCTCTGTTTGTCCTGAAGTGGTAATCCCAATTGGTCCTCCAAGGCAATGTCTATGAAGTTACCTCTAGCCTCTGAATCAACCCTTGCCGACACTACTTGCTTATTTAGAGCAAAGAACAAAGTCACCAAAATATATAAATGAAAAGTCTTACTCCACATTGTGTTTGCAACCCACCTGGGGAACCTTGATTCCTTCTGGCCCACCTATGTGCCCCCTAAGGTCGAGCCTGCCCTTTTCCCGTCTCCCCCTTGTTCCTGTCACCCCCTGCACTCTTCTGTGGATTGTTAGGGCAGATACGAATAAAGTGTCCTGATTGCCCACAATATAGACACAGATTATTTGCTTTGCGTTGTACCTTCTCCACCGTGGACAAAGGCCCCGTCACACTTCCAAACTGCATAGGCTTCCCCTCTACTGTTCAAGCTCCTCTACCTGTATCCAACCTTACAAAAGGTAGAACCCCTGGTCTCTTCTTGTCCCCTTTACGTTTGTTCATGCAGTGATCTAATCAGAAAGGAAAATCAATCATGGCGGTGCACGTGTGGGGTTGTGGCTCAACCTGAGCTATAGCGTCCTTCAATTCCTCCTGTAAACCCTGATAGAACAAACTGTCTGTTTGGTCTCTGGCCAATCTGTCTCTATCATCAAACGATTGAAATGTGTCACATATGACACCAAGGCCCTCATTAGGACCCTGGCGGTAAGGGGTTTACGCTAGCGTTAGCTGCGCCGACCCCTTACCGCCAATTCCGAGTTCCCAGAGCGCCATGGTCATTTTTCCGCCCGCTTTTTGCGGGCGTAAAAATCCATGGCGCTATGGGACCTCGGAGTTAATTACGCCACCGTAGTGTACGGTGGCGTAATTAACACCTTCCCCACTCCCATTGAGCCCTATGGGGCCGAAATGGGAATGGGGAAGGGTAAATGGGTCAATGGGGACTTACCGCCCCGCCGACCTCGGAATGGGGCGGTAAGTCCGCCATCCGCCATGGCGTAAAGGGACTTTGCGCCATGGCGGAAAAGTCCGCCGATGGCGGAATAAATCCGCCAGGGTCGTAATGAGGGCCCAAGTCTTGTGCCCCCTGGCGCAGAGCCGGTAAATCTTTATCCTGAGCCAGCGACATCTCCCGTCTGTCAAATAACCTCCCAAACTCTGTCAAAAACCCTTCCCAATTATACAATAAGGGGTCATCCTTTTAAACCAATGGCATAGTGGCGTCCGCGTCTCCAGTTAAATAAGATATCAGAAAGGCGGTTCTAGCCTGAATGGTTTCAAAAGCAGCAGGTTTACATAAGAAATGTAATCGACATTGTGTCAAAAACGTCATATACATTCTTGGGTCCCCAGCAAATCTTTAGGGTGCTGCCACTGGAACACTACTCAGTGGTTGTACTATTACTGTGGGGGCTCGAATGGCTGCTGTCCCCAAAGACGACCCTGCACTGGCCGCTTCCAATGATGCACCCTGTGCCACCAACCCCTGCACCTGAGCCTTTAAAGCTGTGGTTTCTTGCTTGGCATGGGCTAACTCAACTTGAATGTCTTGCAAAGGCTTTACCACGTCTGCTAAAGAGGGAGGATTCGTCTCCATTTGGCTTGGGTTGTAAAAATAACCTGTTTACGGGGGCGGATTATTATGTCACAAGCACATGGGAAGAGAGTATCAACACTCTCCCCCAAACCACAGAAGCCGAATGGATTCAACCCTCCTACCGGGAGGGGCGCCTGATGTCCAAAATCACAGGTAATCACGTGGCAGCCAATGGGGGGGAAGAGGGATTAGGGAGAGGTTGTGGATAGGGAGAGGGAAGCAAGGAAAACCAGAAAGAGGTGAAAGTTTAACGTAATTGGATGGGTATGAGGGAATATAGGGAAAAAACATGCACATATGAGTATTGAACACAGCCTGTACTTAACCTGAATCCTACCTCTCGTCCTAACCTCCTTCAACATAAGACCACATCATATAAGACTCTTACACGGTTTTTCCCCTATGGGCCCTTGCCTGAACACATAACACATAGCATGAGACATTCAGATGCACTGGGAAAACAAAGAACACTTAGAGAGCAGTATGGAACACACAAGGGAGTTTCTCCCATATGAATGCACAAACTCATGGCCTCCTGGGCAAAGCAAAGCGTAACATAAGACATATGTAAATCAACATAATAGCCCCCTTGAATGCTTGAGCCATTGATAATGTTCAGTGGAATGGTGCGTGTTTAACTGGGCACACGTATCCCTTAATCATGCCAGAGTCGCACTTACTGCAGCTGGATCCTTAGCCCCCTCACCCTGGTTCTTAGCCTTTGAACCAAATGAAAACCCAGTATTATGTCTCCGGATATAGTAAGTTCAATGATGCAACAATGCCTACAACCACATGGTTTAGTCACAAACAATACAAGCTTGCCACTTATCTTTAGGTCTGGGAGCCCCACGGGACTGCCCGGACACAAAGAAGTAAGGCGAAACAAGGAAGAAGTCTTCCTGTCACCCCCGCAGGGCCCAGTTGCTGCTCGCAAATCCATGCCTCCAAAGCCTCCTGTTTCCAAAGAAAACCGCTGCGTCCGGCCGTGCCGACTCTCAATAATCCGCACCTGGCGTGGGCGGGCAGCGCCTAATAACACTGTGGCAATCACGAGCAGTTGCACACGCGTACGAAAGAAGCTCCCAGTCCTGCTGCGAAACCTAGTCTCCTCCTGCTCCGGCTCCATTAACACCTTCTTCGCCCGAAGCTTTCCCGTCTGCCCCAACCACTTTTCCTGGCATCAATTCCCCGAAGGAAGAAAAGAGAGGAACTGCCTGTTACGCTTCCTGGTGCTTGATACTTTTTGGATTCTCTTTCTGTTTAAACAACAATAACAATAATAGAACAATATAACACCTACTGACTAAGATACAACTGCATGAGATGTGTACTCTTTTAATCCCTCTCGTCTCACCTGTGTTTATTTTTTGTGGAGCTCTCCATCCTGCTTTTCTACATGGGCACGTTGAGATGAAGAAACAATGGTAACTTGGGTAGCTGAAGTATTCTATAGTCTCTTGTCACAAAATGTCTTAACTTTTTTAAGAATGAGACTTGGGGTAGGTAACTGGTGTAAATACTGTAATCTTTAGAGCTTGGATTAATTCCTACGTTGGAGAGATCTCTCTTTCTAATAACTTGCTCCTTTTTCTTTCTTTTGCAGGTTCTCTGAATTTAAGAAAAGGAATTATCGCTGCGGAGAGCTGCAGAGTTACTCGGGATGAGAAAACGTTTTAAAACGTAAGTTCGCTTACACGGAGCAACTGTAGCCTTCAGGGAAGCGCGCTGAAACTGTAAGGTGAAAACTTGAACTTTCAGTTACGTAAAATGCTTAGTAAACGTCTTCTTTCTTTAACTATTTTGTTTATTGTTATTTTAAATACCGCTTGTCATGTCTGCAGGTTTTCGGAAAGCTGAGGAAAAATACCTTAGGAAGATGCATTGGCTGCAGCAGAAACTGCTGACTGAGATTGCTGCGACTACAAACGAAGACTGCTGATTGAAGATGCTGCGGTGGTGAGTGAAAACTTCTGACAGAAGATGCTGCGACTACGAGCGAAGACTGCTGACTGAAGATGCTGCGACTGTGAGTGAAACTTCTGACGGAAGTTAGTTGCTTCGGAGATAACCATAGACAGGTAAGTCTTTTCTATTAACCTTTTGAACTCTATAGTTTGCTGTAGAACTAATGACTCTATTGTCTCCTTTTACAGGTTCTGTGAGAAGAAACGCCAGTAGCGTTACCCGCTGTCAGCGGAGCAGACCCGAAGCACGCATTCCAGCGGACTAAGGGCTTAAATAGCTCCCTCTGCAATATGAATAGAACGTGCTGAAACTTATAAAAGGACCTTGCGGCGGCCATGTTAAGTGTATGGAATTACTGTAAAACATCTCAAAAGTCAATGGAAGTGTATGCTGAGAATGATGCAAATGCCATATATGCCAGGCTAATACCCACCTTTGACCTGCTGTTGTATCTAATGTTCTCTGCCTAGCCTGAAAGCCTGAATGAGGGCTATGCCCACTGACTGGGATCATGACACTGGGCCTCATTACACGGAAGGCGGTAAGCCATGGCGCTATTAGCGCCATGGCTGCCGCCGGTACCTTACCGGGTCCGCCTTGGTGGATGGCGGAATTAGCGCCATATTCCAAGGTGTGTGGGGGCGCTAATTCCGCCATCCACCATTGCCCCTTCACCATTGCCAGTCAGCCCCATAGGGCTCCATGTTAATGGTGAAGGTGCTAATTACGGTACCGCAAATTGCGGTACCGTAATTAGCACCAAGGTCCCTTTACGGGTCCCGTACTTAACGCCTGTAAAAACCAGGCGTTAAGGGAGGACCCGCAAAGGGACCTCGTAGTAAGGCGGTAAGGGTTTACCGGTACCGGTGCCCTTACCGGTACCGGTAAACCCTTACCGCCTTCCGTGTAATGAGGCCCATTGCCTTCCTTGTGCGTTCCGCCCATTTTATCATTAAAGCCATGTTTGTATGCTCGATCCTAAAATGCTAATGTAATGTGGTTCTTTCCCTTTCTACGTATCTCGTCCTCTGTTACTATGACTCAGAGTGTCATATGTTATTTATATTTGAGCCAGGGGGTTTGGCGATCCCGTGCTTCCTGTTGTGTCTTATCTTCAAAGAGCCCATATTGCTTCTGGCGTGCCGTTTTGTGGGTTTGCGGGAGTGCTGTGGGGAGAAAACAGCATGCTTCGGTCAACCCTCCGTCCTGCTGATCGTTGTGTCTGCTTATGGTGCGCTGAGGTCCCTAAAACAGTGTTCCCGGGTGGCTGTGCGGTGGCATTAGTCACAGTTACTTTTGTTTAGACCTGCGGTCCATGCTGCATCAGTGCTCACAGGGGGTTTGGCGATCCCGTGCTTCCTGTTGTGTCTTATCTTCAAAGAGCCCATATTGCTTCTGGCGTGCCGTTCTGTGGGTTTGCGGGAGTGCTGTGGGGAGAAAACAGCATGCTTCGGTCAACCCTCCGTCCTGCTGATCGTTGTGTCTGCTTATGGTGCGCTGAGGTCCCTAAAACAGTGTTCCCGGGTGGCTGTGCGGTGGCATTAGTCACAGTTACTTTTGTTTAGACCTGCGGTCCATGCTGCATCAGTGCTCACAGTTTACGAGTATCGCTCGGGGCAACCAGATGTTGCTTTGCGCGTCTGTATATAATGACAGCACGCTTCGTTTCCATGGTGATCCGGCGGTTTCCTCCATTAGTTTACTGCCATCTGGAAATCTCCATGGAGATGAGGTTGTATACTTTCCACGCTCCTCCTTTATTTCTTGCTTGTAGAACCAAGTCCATACCTAATGGTCCTGTGTTCTTTCTACTGTGTTGATGCCGCAGAGTGCACTGGCAAATCCGAGGCTCGGCAGGTCACGCAGGCGACTCCCCAACTTTCATCTCTGCGGAGGTAACATTTATGTGTTTGCATGACTACATCTCCTTCCATATGTACGCACTCCTGTGCTCTAATACCATATAGGGTGATCCACTTATTGTTGGTTGTAGGGTATGCTGCTCCCAAGTATAGACCCACATGTTCTTAGCAGTATTCCTCCAGCATTCTCTTGTTTTGGAGCCACACATTTGAATAAATTCATCATCCTGCCTCCCTGTTTACGACACTTGTTCTGGGACGCTGCTGCGTTCTTTCGTTATGGGAAGAATAGTTCCTCGTTGAGACCAGTCATGTGGGTCCCTAATTTGAGGATCCACCACGCTTCCTTGTAAGGAGCGCCCTGTTTGTATTTGATGAAACTTTCACTGTATCAATGATCCACCACACTATATCGTCCGCTGATTCCTGGTACGAGATGTAGTGCTCAACCTATGGTGCTGACTGTGTTCTACTGCGAATTTGCAAGCGGTTTCCCCAATCCTCTTGTTGGTCGGCTTACTGGTCTGCTCCACATCATTTTTGCCACAGGGGCATTGTATGTAATAGATGGTGTTTGTTGTTTTGCAGTTGGTGAAACATTTGAGTTCCCATCGGCCGCCTTCCATTGTGAATGATGTGATTTTCCTCGTAAATCTGCATACTGTGCAGTTGGCACACGGGTGGTGGCCCGTTAGCTGTCTTAAGTTCCACAATGTGCTTTTCACTGTTCTTTTCTGGAATTTCTGAAGGTTTTTTGATCTTTTCAATGCCATTCTCGGCAGTGGTTCGTCTGGTAGTGCCAACCTCACCAGAGGCCAATATTTCTTTACCATTGCTCTTAGTGGGTGTGCTTTGGCTGTATGTAGTTACACAGGCCTTTTAAGGTTTTTTGTTTTCTCGGTCTGTTTCCTGTGGTGTAAATCTTGCTCTCTTCTGTAAATGGTTCAGTAATTTTTTGGGGTAGCCCCTGGCCTTTAATCTCTGAGTGAGTGAGGCTGCATGCATTTGAGAGAGGAACAGTTTCTATGTACCCTTAAATATTGGCTATACAGTACATTTTCTTTCAGAGGGAGTGGGTGGAAGCTGTTGTACTGTAGCAGGGTGTTTCTATGCGTTTCTTTTCTGAAGAGGGTGCATTGCAAAGTTCCCTCTTCGTGGAAGATGTTAAAATCCAGAAAATGGATCTCCTTTGTATTCCAGCTAATTGTAAAGTTGATATGGGAATCTTGCTCATTGACCCAATGCCAGAATTAATTTAGAGCTGTAGCGCTACCTTTCCATATGAAGATTATATTGTCGATGAAGCGCCTCCAATGATGGATGTTAGCTCTGAACAGATTCATCATGGAGTAGATTAATTTCTCCTCAAAGCTTGCCATACAGATAATTGCAAGGCTTGGGGCAAATGTTGCCCCCATTGCAATGCCAGTTATTTGTTGGTAGAATGCATTATTACATTTAAAGAAATTTTTTCGTTAAAGCTGAAGCTCAATGATGAATTCCATGGGAACCCTGCTTTGGAATTCATGTGAGTTCAGTTGTGCGCGCTCACATTCCAGTGCCTCTTCTTGTGGAATGCTGGTGTACAGAGCTGTTATATCCATTGTTACCAGCAATTCCTTTGTTTGATCAAACTGTTCCCCATCAAAGCAATTTATTGTGTCCATGCTGTCCCTAAGATATGATCTTGCCAGAATTAAAACAAATACAAATTAAATTTAAAAAGAGAGAGAGAGAGATTACCTTCAAAGTTCATCCGGGGAGAGTGGAACCTCAGAAAATGTTCTTTGTCCCTTAGAAGGGGAGGTGAACTGTGAACAGACCAAGGTTGAGTCCTTGGGGAAGAATGTCAACATTTGCAAGGCCTTAATGGGCCAGATTACAAGTATGCCGGTAAATAGTTCCAGTTTCCGGCATGCCGGTGCCACTGTTTCTGGCAACCCGTGATCCCGGAATCTCCGGATGATTACATGTTGTCGTGCACGCGCATTCCGGCATGCTAGAAACAGCGGTATCAGCATCACAGAAACACCATCAAAACCCCCCAGAAATGCGGGGGCACTCGAGAGCCTGAGCAAGATGGCCACGGGACCGTAGAGCTCCATGCATGCCCGCTTTCGCACCAAACTTTGTCACTTCCCAACCCCCGAGGGTTGCCAAAAAATGCATCCAGGCAAGCCGGGACCACCCTGGCAAGGTATATGAGACATTCCAGCCGCCTATGATGCCTCCCGACGCAACCAAAGAATGAGGCCTCCAACGCTTGAGTCTCCGGGTCCCTGATCAGCGCGGGAATACGGGGACACGCTGGGGGCACCCCAGCGGGGAACCAGGAGAATCCAGAGCTGCGGCTTGACATCCACCGAAGGTGAGGAGAGGGGATGAGGTGACCCCGCTGGACGTGCCCCTACACCCCCCCGCACAGGAAAGAGCTGAGCCCCCCAGGCAATACACACTCTGACCCTAGAGGGGACGCACCAGGGCCCGCCTGACCCCCGAGCCGTTCAGACACTCGGCTCAGGGCAACAACTAGGGGCTGGCCCACTGGAGTGAAACCAATCTGGCGGCGTCCCCCCTGCAGAAACCTCTGACAAACGCAGGAACAATTTCTCCTGAACTGCGAACATCCGGAGATCCCACAGCCCTGAGAACGGCCCTACCCATCCCCAGTCGACGGCGCCCTCCCTCTCTGGCCACGATATAACGCAGCGGTCCGGCTCACAAAGCCGGGGCTGGGCCTAACCCCAGGGTGGACTACTGCGACCGCTAACCCATGACCGCAAGATCACAGGGAACCCTTCCAACCGCTGACCTACGCCCAAAATATTGGCGATACCCGAAAGACAGCAATAGGTCGGAGCTGGCCAGGGAGAGAAGCAAACAGCGATTGGGACTGCAGGCACATCTCCAGGCCTGAAACTACGGCAGATAGATGCCTACATCACCCGCACACACTGCCCAGGGTAACACCGCTCCGGACACCCACGCAGGAGCACCGCACCCAGTCTGGGAGACCTCAAAGAATCTGGCCTCCACCTAGACACCCGAGAACCAGGCCGGGGAGAACTTGTGGTGGGGCAATTGCAGCAGAAACAACTGAGACCTCGACCCATAAAGGCGTACAGCGCCGCGCCACAATCCAGTGAGTGGCAGACCCATGATCACCACCCACCGAGATCCCGACTCTCCACCTATCTACCCCTGGATAAAGACCACACCTGGGGATCGAATAGGGGCGACCCAACGGGCCGAGAACCCCATAGAGGAGACCCCCAGACACAAGAGGACTGGGAGAGGGGCTGCGCCCAAGATGGTGAGGCCACACGGCCCTTTCGTATCTGCACCCACCGCGGATCACCACCCATTTCACGAGACACCGAGTGTGCTATGCTGAAAGGGGTTACACATAAACCTGAACTCCAGGTAGAGTCGGCAGCAGAAATACCCACGTTCAGACACTCTACAAGACACAAGCCCAGCATGGATGTCCCAGCGCAACTCCAAGCGATTCTCGCTGAAATGAAGCTCATCGGCCAACGCACCCAAGAGACCAACACCACGGTCCCGGACATAAAGCGAGATCTCCAAGACGTTCAGGCACGGCTCACAATTCAAGCTGAAAGAACGACCGATAACGAACAGTGGATCAGCTCCCTCGAGTACAACCTCGAATCGACCACCACAGAACTAGACGGAGTCATTAGAGAGGTCCAACGTCTCGGAGCTAAGATGGAGGACGAAGAAAATAGGTCCAGAAGAAATAACCTGAGGATGATCGGACTTCCAGAAAGCGCTGAGGGACCGAACCTAGAGTCCTTTATGCATAACTTTATGCACGATATCCTCCGCATTGAAAATGCCAGGGAACTGACAATAGAGAGAATCCATCACGCTCCAGTCCCCGAAACCAGCTGAGGGCTAGCGCCCGAGACCCATAACTCTCAGGCTCTTGAACTTTCAGCACAAAATGGCGATACTCGGGGCGTACCGAACTGTGGGCCAGATAAACATCAAAGGTGCCTCCATCAGACACTTCAACGATTATTCAGCGGAAGTGTCCCACCGGAGGAAGGGCTTCAACCCCCTATTCGACACACTGAGGGGACGCGAGTTAAGACATTACCTGAAATTCCCTGCGGTGTGGTGCATCCAAATAGACCTCCAATGGCACTCATACGATGACCCCGAAGACGCCTGTCGATTTTTACAGAGCCAAAATCTGGTCTCCACAGACTTTCCACGAGAGGCGGAACCAAGGGCTCAAGTACCCCATGCAGCATCAACGTCCGAATCCCGTCCTCAGCGGAGCAGAGACAAATGGAATAAAAAAGGACGGCCCTGAAGGGGCCGAATCAGAGAGACAGGGGACCCGACTCGTGAAAAACAGCATGGGGCTCCCGCTATGCAGAGAGCGGAGGCAATGGGCACAAACCTGAAGACCCGGAGTGCTAGTGCGGGTGATCTTGGCCAAGCACACATGACAAGATGCCTCAAACACAGCTACGGCTCCACTTCTCTACCGACACCCCCATGTGCTCCACAGACCCCCGGGGGGGTCTCAGTACAAACAGCAAACACAAGAACGATGCTCGGCAAAGGCGGCCCCTGGCTTGCACCCCCCAGGATCACTGCATTAACGGAACCCTCTAACCCAGCGCTGATGAACAGCAGGGATGGCGGGTGTCGACCGGTCCGACACCACTCAGGATGCCAAACACAACACCCAGACCAAGCAACCCAGCCGCCCCACACGAATGTTGGCCCCAAATAGAGATGTATCCGTTATGCATGGAGGAGAGTGCGGACTGGACAGTTGGCCCTCTCAGACACCATGCATGGGCTTTATGGCCTAGTATTGGAAGTGTTACACACACGTCCAATGTTATACGAGAGACGTTCCTCTCGACTGTTATTGTTCATATTCAAAGTTTTGTCCGCGCCTTAGGTCCGGAATGCAAGATTAGGTACATCACATCTACGCTGCGCAGCCTTAACAGGGCATCTGCTGAGGAAATTAGACCAAACTGCACCCTAAAGGTATGGTGACTGATCAGCGCCCAGCATAACGGCGTGATGGCCAGGCTCGTACTGATTACCCTGAATGTGCAAGGTCTGGGACACCACATTAAGCGCAGGCGCGTCCTAAACCACCTTAGAGACCTGAATGGGGACATAATATTTCTCCAGGAAACCCACCTGAATGAAGGGGAGTCGAAGAAACTTGAACGGGGCTGGGTGAGGGTGGCGGCACATGCCCCTTACTGGGGTAAAGGGGAGTGTCCATTCTTGTCAACAGGCAGGTACCTCTCATAATCCAAAACACGATCGCGGATAGGGAGGGGAGGTATATCCTGGTGCAAGGCTTGCTACACCAACACCCGATCACACTCGTAAACCTCTACGCCCCAATGACAGACACTCCCGCCTTTTTTACACATACCTTTGCCACATGTGCACCGTATACGAGGTGCCTCACACTAATAGTAGCACTGGATCCGGATCTCGATAGACTTACCATAAGCCAACTCTCCAGCGGTAGGCCAAAGAAGCTAGTGGCCCTCATGTCCCTTCTCACGGATCTCGGCCTAGAGGACGTGTGGAGAATCAAACACGGTCGGGTAAGGGATTACACCTTTTACTCATTCAGACACCAAAGCTATTCCAGGATAGACTACTGGTTAGCTCTGCGCACAATATCACATTCCCTAGATGAATGCTCCATCCTCCCCACCACCCTGTCCGACCACGCACCCGTCAGAATGAGGCTGACCGTTCCTGATATTCCGCACAGTTTTCCTAACTGCCGACTAAACCTGAGGACCCTGGCGTACCCAGACTTCATTGAATTCATCAAGGGCGACATGGACAGGTTCTGGGACTTCAGCCTCAATCCCCCCATTACCATACACACATACTGGGACGCCTTTAAGGCCTTCATAAGAGGCCAGTGTATATCCAGGTGGGCGTACAAATTCAAACAGTGGCACGCCCAAGTGGTATCGCTGATGCATGCCTTGCAAATTCTGGAAAAACAACACAAAACGGCACCCGGCCAACACACTCTCATACAGCTCTGCAAAACCTGAGCAGAGATTAAAGAAGTCGAGACGATTAGAGCCCAAACATCCTAGTCCAGCTGGACCCAGAAGTACTACCTGGAAAATGATAGACCTTTGCCCCTTATGGCATTGTCTCTAAAACAAAGCCAGGCGTCCATGGCTATCACCTCAGTAAAAGATGGGGAAGGGAAAATACTAGCAAGGGATGAGGCCATTAACCACAGGTTTGAGGATTTCTACGCTCACTTATACGCAAAGCCTAAAGCTCTCCCACCGCAGGCGATGCAAGGCTTTCTACGGGCTGTCCAACTGCCCAATATCACTCAGGCCCAATATGACGCATTGGATACCCCCCTAGCGGAGGCTGATATCCGACTGGTAATCTAAGCACTGAACTGGGGTAATGCCTCGGGCCCAGACGGGATACCGATAGACCTCTATAAGGCCACGGTGGATGAAGTTGCTCCAAGACTTCAGGCAGTATTTACAGAGGCAACGGAAAGTGGTCGTCTGCCAAGATCAATGATGACCGCAAACATAGTGGTATTTCACAAAAAAGGGAGGCCCACTGATGAGTGCGGGTCATATAGGTCCATTTCTCTAATTAAAGCCAACGCTAAGGTCCTCGCGAAGTGCCTGGCCCTAAAACTGGAGGCAGTACCGCCGGGCCTGATTCGGGAGGACCAGACGGGATTCATACGAAAACGGCATTCAGGGGACAATGTTCACCGCCTTCTACACGTCATTGCAAAGGAACCGGAGCAGGAGGACTCCATCCTCCCAATCGACGCAGAGAAGGCATTCAACAAGGTTCAAAGGGACTTTATGTTCCTTGCCCTGGCAGAATATGGCCTCCCACCCTCTCTAATCGCTCTGATATGCCAACTATATACTGACCCCGAGGCGACGGAAACTAGGAATGGCCGCACGTCAGCCCTCCCTGGCATCCCAAATGTGCTCGGCCAAACGCTGGCTGAGCCCGGAAGATGGCTCTAGCTGGAGATTGATGGAGCTGGGAATCCTGGCCCCCCAATCCCCACTAGATATCCTGGCCACCCCCCCAACAAAGTTACCACAACAGCTCAGATCACACCCCGTAGTGGGCCCGACAGTAGCTCAGTGGCATAAGCTTCGAGCCCAGCAAGGCATCAATGTCAAGGCGGCACCCTCATGGATGTCGGTAAAAGGCCTGTTAGCACTTGGCCACGTACCTACAATTAATCCATCACAGGACACCCGCTGGGCATGGGTCAGGATTCTGGATCTATGCGACGGCCCTAATGTATATGCCTTCCCTGAGGTAGCAGGGACACTGGCCCGCCACGCGGGACATTGGCTGCAGTATGGCCCAATTTGTGCCGAGATAGCGCAACACACTACAGATGCCTCAAGACAGGCACCTCCCCCTGTGAAATAGAACTAGAACGCCAAACAAACACCCATCCACGACTTTGTGACTTCTACTGCATGGCCATTTCGAACAACGTGGGCAGGAACACCGCCCTGGCGGAAGCCTGGTCATTAGACCTTGATACCTCAATAGAGACTGGGGATACATATCAATTCTATACAGCTATTCCCAAAATGTCCTTGAACTTGAAACATAGAGAAATCCAATTTAAAATAATACAGCGCATGTATTGCACGCTGTCGAAAATGTACAAAATGGGGCTAACCCCCTCCCTCAGTGCTGGCGCGGATGTAAAGCACCTGGCACCATGGGCCACTTGCTATGGTCATGCCCCAAGATAACGCACTATTGTGATTTGGTACATGGACTAGTCTTTGCTCGCATTCCCGAGGCAGCTATTACGCGGACCCCGGTAGATCTGATATTCGGGGCCAATTATAGAGAATGGCACACAGACGCTTCCGCCTGTAGAACTATAAGCACGATAATTTTTGCAGCGCGCAAAATGCTGATCGGAAACTGGAAGGCCACAGCACTGCCCACAAAATCACAATTCACTGCTTTTGTGTCTAAGATCTGCTCCCTGGACTACAGCGCACAGAGAAGAACAAACCTGGCCAGAGCCGCACTGGCCCAGGAATGTTGGGCCCTCTTCGATCCCCCCCGAGGGAGGCGGTCCCCCCCCCCCCCTTAGGGACAATAGACAACCCGATACCCGTGATACTTCCCCACGCACTTGAACACCCATATACCCCCACAACTCACCTATAAGCGCCCACCACGTGACCTGACACCCTAACCCAGGCACACTACTAAAACCATTAACTCTACCTGACACATACCTGACCGCACTCAAATTCATATGATGCAGCGTTATATCCCGGAACTAGAGGTTGCTTTCCATGGTTTCTTTTTCTTTTTTTGGGGAATAGTTAAAATTGGGGGAGTGAGGGGGGGTAAGTCTCCTGGAAGAATGTTCCAGTTAGAAGGAAGAAAGAGTTGCGCCGATTGAGGCCTATACATAGCACAAAGGACAATAAGGGCCCACAGTGAGGTTTCTTCCCCCATGGACATTGGAGGAGAGGGGCTGCCGCAAAAGGGATAAGCTCTGTAAGTGCTGGAGAACGGGCTCCCTTTATTGTGTAATTGTCATTTATGTCTTTTTGCTCCCTATGTTTTCTCTGTTGTTCCTGTTTTATTTTATTTTCTGCTGATGTTGAAACTGATCAATAAAAAGATTATACGAAAAAAAAACATAAATGCCAACACCATCGCCATCAGTGCAGGTGCCTCCGAATCCTGCAACACAGTCCCAGAACCACCGGCACCGGAAACATCGGTTCCACAAATACCGTGTCCGGAAACAAAGTGATCGGTGGAACAGGAAATCATCTGGTGGCCATTATTAAAACAAACCATTGCAATCCTGAACGCACCGGTGATATCACCCCTCCTGACCACACAAACTCCACTCCGACCATGACATCAAGAGTCTGTGAGATCCGAAAGCGGAAACCACGCATCAGTGAAGCCGAACTGAACATGCTAGCAGACATGATTGTCCAGCATGCTGCAGAGCTCTTCTCCAACGACCAGCACAGACTGGCCCAGCTGCGCAAGAAGAGCATCTGGGAGGAGGTGGCCCAGAAGGTCTCGCAGTCAGCACATCCCCCCGCACAGTGCGAGACTGCCACAAGCGGTGGGATGCCCTAAGATTGAGGATACGCAACCTCCTCTCGGCCCAGCGCAGACAGGGCATGGCCACAGGTGGCAGGAGCGCATCCCCTATACACCTGCTGCCCTGCGAGGAGACCTGTAGTAGTGTGCTGCACCTCAAGGCCATTGAAGGGGTCGGTGCTGCTGTCATGATGCCTACCCCCGGAGCACCAGGCCAGGCCCAGCACCCCCAGGAGCAGGCATCACGCCCCGGGTAAAAGCCCAGCGGCCCTTTATAGGGGCTCTTTGGACTCTGTGCTGGCGCTGTTGGCGCCAGGCTCATGTTGGACATCAGTCCTGGCGCCATAGGCGCCAGGCTCATAAAGGGAAGTGTTTGGTGCACTTACCTGAAGCAGACCATGCTGCATGAAGAACCAAGCCAAATGAGGCTTAGGAGGGACTATTTTTCTGAAGGAACTATTTTGTTACTTGGGTGGGGCTGTGGAAGAATACTCACCTGGAACTTCTTCCAAGGCTATTTAAGCCACACCCGGACAGCCACACGTGCTTCGCATTGTCCTGCATCCCAGCAGCTGAACGGTCACCGTGTCTGCTCCTGCACCTGGACTCCAGCCACGCCCGCCTCGAACCTGGAACACCTGTAAGGGAATAAGAGAAGAGAAAGGTGAAAACCAAGAACTATTTCAACCTTCTTACCTGCATCCGGAATCTTCACGCCAGCATTCCTGAAGGAAGACTTCCATTTAAAAGCACCGCGTTGCTCGCTGCAGCGCCGCGCTTCACTCACCTGTTCCCGAGACGCCGCCCGGCTCCATCGCGGCTCTCAGTGCCGGTCGCCACATCTCTGCACCGCACCTAATGGAGAGAAGAAGAGACAAAAGGCGAGCAAGGGAACACAAGAGGAAAGCCGGATTTTCAGCCATATTACTTACCGGCTATTCTTGGTGAGCCATTCCACATCTCGGGTCGGCGCCACATCTCTGGCAGGTACCGCACCCCGGCCCCTATGGGGAAAGGACAAAAGACATTACTGGGGAATTATAAAGACATTTAGAGGGGTCACCCTCATCACTGACTCACCTGATTTTACCCCGGCAATTTAACCCCTCAACGCATCGCCTTTGTTCTGCACCTGAAATAAAGGACAGAAAAAGACAACATAAAAGGAGGCTCACACTTGAACTTTTGCATCTTCATACTTACGGCGTATCGCTCAGTAAAGTCAAGTGGATTTGCCAGCGCCATTCTGAAAACCAGTGAAGTAACTGGACGAACGCGCGCCCCTGCACCAGAAGCAGGATGGAGAGTTCATCCTTCCAAACCATAAGGTGAGCTTAAACCGGGGGTTTTGGAGGAAGTCAGAGGAGAACGAAGGGGGAAAGGGGGGAGCAAGCACATTATTCAGCAAAGAGTTAATCCCCTTTCTCATCTGCAGAAGGATATTCCTACGGGCCAGACAAGCAAGATTTGGGGCTCCTGTTCAATCGGTGGTCCGAATTCTGCACATCACACTTGAAGAGGCCACAGCAACCCAGACCAGACCAGCGCCTCCGTGGGAGCCAGGTGAGCGTTACAGCTGCAGAGGCCGGAGACGGAATACCTGAAGAGGCTGGTGAGTACACGTTACCCCAATGTAATGCCAACCTCCCTGACCACCCTGCACCCACTACTGTACTAACATATGACATGAATGTCAATTGCATCATCTACAACACAAAGAAAAACCTGCATGCCCCCCCAAGAGTCCAGCAACTTTGGTGGATAAACTGACATAAACTGTGGCCCCCAAGACATGACACATACCACTTATACACCTAGAACACCACACAGTACTGCTAACAGAAAATGTCTCAGCTTCCACAAAGACACACATCCCCCCACCACAGCTTAATGCATGTGTGCCTGCCGTGCTACCCCTGGCACAAAGCCCCAACAGTGCTAAGCCCCATCTCCACTCACAAATCACCACCGTCACACACAAAAGCAACATGTGACCCCCTCGTCCCAGCCAGCCAGACCCATGAGCATAAATGCTCAACTTACCCTGTAACTGCTACAGGCAGCAAGCACATGCTGACCCCATCCATACCATACATCCCCTCACCCCAACAACCCACAGCTATTGGCTGTACACCACGACAGTATCCCCAGCGCACTACTCTACCATGTACGAACATCACACATCCTCCCACAAAGTACGCATTACACAGGCATGTGTGCACCATGCCATGTACCCCGCCATGTCCCCGATACATCACAGCCACAACCAACATAATACATGTATCTCTAATTCATCAATCCACACTTCACTGATAACCTGCCTTTCTGACTCCCTCGGGCACATCATCTGACAATGAAGAGGCAGAGCCAAGCACCTCAAGGGGCACCGTCGTAGACACCGCATGACATGACAGACCACTACCACAATCTCCACCCAGGACACCACACCCTCAACACACACAACAGCCACTGCCACCCCAGCTCCACCCGTCCAGGCAGCACCGTCACCACAGCTGCACCCATCCAGGCAGCACCGGACACCCCAGCTGCACCCATCCATGCAGCACCGGTCACCCCAGCTGCATCTGTCCAGGCTTCCCCATCTGCTGAAATACCACCACCAGCAGTACAGCCACATGCACGTGCACATCAGTCCAGTGCAGAGGACAGAGCAGACAACGGCATAGTGGGCACAGGGGAGACCACCAACCACAGCACATATGAGACATTGGCATTCAACACCATGGAGCCAGTGAGGCCACAACGCCCACCCTTCCCCAGTTTGCGTGAAATGGATGACAGACTTTGGCGCATGGAGGAACGGCAGCAAGCCTTGGTTGCCCTAGTGCAGCAGCACCTCCAGGAGGCGCAGTTGATGGGCGAGAGCGTCCAGGCTAGTGGGCGTTGGAATGCTTGTGCCCTTGGCTTTTGTATGAATGCCATTGTACAGATGTCTAGGAGGGTACGGGAGGGAAACGGTGTGATGTCCTCAATAGCTGAGACAATGGCTATGTTCCTTCAGACATTGCTAGACAGACGGCCCACAGGACAGGGCCACACACCATCTACCAGTTCAATGCTGGCTAGTTCCGTGCCAAGCAGTCCAAGACGGCGGTCAATGCAGCTTTTCAGCTTTGCGCACAGTCGCACGCCGGACACAAAAAGGGGACGCAAATAGGCCCAGAACAGACATGTGCCCTGTATGTGACTCGTGCAAGTACGACTTGCCCAACACGACAGGAGTTGTGGAGAGACAGTTGCGGATGGGGAGTGGGAAGGGATAGTTGGGGTTGGGGAGTGGGGAGGGATAGTTGGGGATGGGGAGTGTGGAGGGATAGTTGGGCCGGGAGAGTGGGGAGGGATAGCTGGGGAGGGGCACTGGGGAGGGTTAGGTTTGGCAGTTGTTTTCATTCCACAATTGTTAATCATTCCATTATACATATTACACTTGGTGTTGCATTGAAATCATGTCTGGACATTGCTTTTTTAGTGTAAGTGGTGATTTATTTACTATGCAGAGCTCATTGCGTTAGCTGGCCTGTGCCAGGTGTGTGTTAAATGCTCAAAAATAGTGGTGAACCAGTGCAACGCGTGCATCACTGCCATCCATGGCATCCCTGTGATGTCCAAATGGCAGTTCATCATCTCTGTCATCCTCCTCCGCCTCTGGTGGCTGCGTGTCCATGTCGGGGGGTGATGGGATGTTGCGCCTGATACACATGTTGTGCAACATGGCACAGGCCAGGACTATCTTGCCAACCTTCACAGAGCTATATGTACATAAGTGCCCCTCTCCCCCGATCTGCTCAGGCAGCGGAACCTTGCCTTTCACAGGCCAAATTTCTGCTCAATCATACAACGAGTCCTGATGTGCGCACAGTTGTATCCCTGCTCATTTGGGTTCTGTGGTTGCCTCACGGGGGTCATCAGCCATGGCAACAATGGGTATCCAGCATCACCTGCATGTGAGTGACAGAAAGGGGAAAAGGTCATTGTTGGGCATGTATCATTTTGGTATAGTCTGTATGGTGTTCACTAACCAATGCAAAATTTCACAAGCAAATTCTTGAAGATGTAGCATATGTCATAGTTGAGCATTCTAACATGCGCATTGTCAGTGGGAACGGATGTCCATGCATTGTATGGACATTTTTGTGTAGAATCGGGGTGATCTTAGGGATTTATGTATGTAGTCATCAATGTCATTGTAATGACCCGTTCAATAAGCAAATGTAGCCTGTCCGGGTGTAAGTGTGCCGATGCCATTACCAGATGGCATGTTTAGGGACCTGCAAGATAGTATTTGGCCTGACACAGCCGGTGTGCCCGACATAGCAGAGCTGACACAGGTAATGACGTTTATCTGCGTTACAATAAGAGTTATGATTACATTTGAATTCAGTACATGCCTGAAGGCTTACTTGCATTTTGATGTGCATGTTGTGCTGCATGGAAGTGGTTGCACAGCATCAATCAATCTTGCAAAATGATGGATGTGGATATATTCACAGAGGGGTACCATACGAGTAATTGGATGGATGGGGATGGCAGCCCAATGTTAGCCAACCAGCCAATAGGCCTTGTCAATATGCGTGGTGGCTATGTGGTTTGCAGTCACTTTTCAATAGCCCATTCACACCCACCTTGACTTCTGACCCTTTAACTATGACACACACGAATAAGACTGGTGTGTGTTCTTGTTCAGTTCCAATTCTATAGTCCTATGATGGCCATATCACACATCCATAGATATGTCTGGCTAATTTTAAGCGGCTCAGGTGACATGCATATGTGTATGTGCACTTGAAAGAGGCAGGGGACCTGGCTACTTGGTGTGCAGTACGCTAGTGGTTTGGAGGTGGGGTGTTGTGATGCATTAGAATGATTAGTGTGTGTTGCAGGTGGTGTGGGTTGTGCTGAGTGTGTTATTTGCTGGGTTTTGGGACATTGGTTTGTTGCCTTCTGGTACATGTAGTGCATTTGATGTTGCAGTACTGCTTTGATGTTTTTATGCATGCGCATGATCATTTTATGCCATTTGACACACACCAGTGAAGGCCTTCAACTCAGGCATGCTATTTCTGTGTCGGACATTGCATTGTACACATGCACTGCAGATAGGTGTTGGACATCCCTCCATGTAACAGTGCACATGCTTTGGTAAATAGACTCACCCAACAGCCAGGTACGCTATAGTGTATCATACCCCCCCATTCAACAGTGCACATGCTTTGGTAAATAGACTCACCCAACAGCCAGGTACGCTCTCCGCTGTGACATGCCAGGAACCCTGGCAGCGTGGAGTTCCGCAGCACCATGGATTCGTGGGTTGAAGCCAGTAACCTGGCACAGCAGTGGGTGATGAGGCATCACACACCATCTTCACATTGAGTGAGTGGTATAGTTTTCGGTTACTGTACACTGCCTCAAAGGCATGCCTGGCCACCAGCTCCACATGTGTGCAGTCCAATGCACCAATCATATTGGGCATGCCTGCAAGGGCATGGAATGCTATTTTTGTGGCATTGACCTGGTCAGCTGTTCTGTGTAGGGCTATGTGATCTGCCACGTGGCGCAGGAGTGCATCAATAACCTGAAACAGGACACGTGAGAAACAGGGTTGCGATAGCCCATGCAGTTCACCCACAGTGTGTTGGTAGGTGCCCGTGGCAAGGAAGTGTAGCACAGACACTACCTTGAGCAAGGGGGGGATGGCTGTATGGATCTGTATGAGGCTGGCAAGGTCATCATGGATCAGGTCCACTATGTATGTGATGGTGTCCCTGTCAAGCCGGTAGAGGGTGTGGATCTGGGTTTAGCTCAGGTTGAAGGGTGTGGCCCTTATGCGAGGTATGGGTGGCTGCCTGCGGGCTGCAACCTACTGGCCATTGTTGTTTTGCAGGGCCATGATGGCCCTCCTTCTCCAGCGCCTGCGCCGCATCCTCTGCCTGCCTGCCTCTTCAAGTCGTAGGCCTTCATGCAGGACCTCCAGCTCCAGTACTGCTGCTGCAAGCATGGTAGTGTTGGAAGGGGAGTGGGGTGTGGGAGTGGTCCTTTTGTGCTTTTGCAGTGCTCATGGTGGCTACCTGTGCTGATTTGGGCCACCTGTGGGCTGTTTCTGCACACCTGGCTCTAGTTAACGCATGGTCCGTGATGCTGTTGTTTCCGGCACGGTAATCATGGTGCTACCTGCATGTCCATGCAGGTGTTTCCATGTCTGTGGTGCTCCGAATGTGCATGTACTAAAGGCGTGCAACAGTTTCCAGTCACAGTGTTGCCAGATACCGTAGGTCACTTGCGGTGACGGTGTTAGCGGCATCGCAACTCAGAGTATGCAAGACCGGAATAAGGTGCCAGTACGGAGCAACCCGTACCGCTATTTCCGGACGGGCATACTTGTAATGAGGCCCAATGTCTTTGAAAAATTGCTCCCTTCTCCAGAAAAAGATCCTGGGGTTACTGAGCATACCACTGAATTCCATGGAAAAAGAGGAACATCCAAGCAACCGGTAGTGGTATCCCAACCAGACCTCCCAACCATTAAAATCTGAGTCAGGATCCCTACCAGGGAGAAACAACAACCTCCCTGATTCCCCACCATCTTCGGAAATGTCCTGCCCCTTAGAGATAGAGAACTACAAGAGTTCCAAGACCCCAGAGGTTCTACCCATTATCCGGACAATACTCCTGTTACATCTAGGAGGGAGAGAGAGAAGATCATTTTTACCCTAATAAAGATACCCTTTTAGAGTTATCGGTTCTCTCAGGTAAACAAGACTCTCGAAATAGGAGGAGAAGATGGCGAGACATCATCACCTACAGGAGAAAAACCAGATCCCTTGTGGGAGAATGTGGATTCCCTCTGGGGTATTGCACTTTTGAACAGGGGGAGCGAGAGCCATCCACCCCAGGGGCACCCTTCTATGGTTTACAAGGATCGGAGAGACCCATGAGCTCCATAGATAGAGAGCGATTGACCAGCACCTTCGGAATGAGGGACGGGGATCGGGAGGTACCATCCCCTACCTTGGACCAGAGGTTGTGTTTCTCTTGTGGAGAGTGTAGTCATCCGGCGAGGCACTGTCTCTCGAATGGGATTGACCCCCACCTTACCATCAGTAAAAGTCCCCAGCCAGGGGGGGACGAAGTAAGGAAGCAGGAATTTAACCTTCTTATGCGGATATCCTTTATGCCCAACCTAGTGAGGTAAATTGGGAAAAGAACAGGAGAAGATCCAACACTTTCCTCTATATAGAGAGGAAAACCTCCTATAGAGTCCCTGTCACTCTAGAGGGGAGACTCCCTGAGATACTGACTAGATAGTGGAAGTAAGGGGTGTGCCATATTGGCAAAATTATTTCCCCTGGGGGTGGAAAAGGATGGGAGAAGAAAGATTAGGCTGTGTCCATGGTCACATTGAGAGATACTCACAGACACAAGTCCCCATCACCATCTTGGCAAAGGAATTGCATTTTACGGTGGCCATTATGTTAGGCAGAATCCACTGCAGTTCCCTTAGGGAGCACTACAGCATATTAAGACTACAGGTGAGAGCAATAAATCCCCTTTGGTATCAGTCTGTACCACAAAGATTTAGTTGGTGGCTGTGGCTGAGCAGTCAGACTTATCTCAAGAGGGAGATGAGCAGTATTCAGGTTTTACACAATAGGCCTACAGCACTATGGTAAAGGAAACACTGACCAAAGCTTTGTATTAAAAAGTAGTTATATATTTATTTTATACACTTCTAGTAAAACACATTTATCACAGATAATAAGCAAGTTAAATTAAGTCAAAGAAAAGTAGACACAACTCCCTATTTAAATTGTAGACCAAGTGAACCAAAGTGAAAACTGAGCAAAACAGCACAGTCGAACTTAAACACAAGGGTGACTCTAGCAATTCCTCACAAGGGAGGGAAAACACAAGTTATCCAGAAATATATTCTTACACGCCCTAGCAACACTTCCCATACGTTTGTGAACCAATTTAGGCAAGGCAGTACATTAGTATAGGAAAACTGAGCAAAATGGCATTTCACAAAGTTTAAACAGGGGAAGGAAAGGGTAGTTATAAGAAATGGTTGCATCAACACAAGTCTAGTTGATAATCTAAAGAAGGCAGTTCTAACAAATGGAACCAGGGTCAATAGGCCTGTGCCAGAGTCAGTGGTACAGGGCAAGGGCCCTAGTAGCAAAATGTTCTTGTAGCTGCAGTCAAGTCTTTGGTTAACGATGTTGAAAAGGAGGATGCAGATATGAAGAGACAATGTTAAAAAGACAGGGGCTGCCAACCCAACAGCTAGGTTAAGTATTTAAAACACCTTTAGGGCTACTGCGAACAAAGGGCGGCCTGGCGGAACAATGTACCTTGAAAATGAAGAGGTGGCTCCTGCGGTGGCGGTTGTTCCTGGTAGTTCCTGCAGTTCGGGGAATCCAGCAGAGGAAGAGAGGCTCTTCTCGTGGAGGAAGGTTCGATTTACTGCACTACCCAGGGATGAAACCAGCCGCGGTGCTGCCAAACGAAATTAAAAGGTACGCTCCTTTTAAATCATGGTCCGGGTCGATAGCTGCCTGGCTATCTGGTCTCCAAGTGCGGGGCACTGGCGATTGGACCACGGCAGGTCCGGGAAGGCGATTGGCAAACTGGTTGGCCCCACCAGCTCAAGGGAAGAAGGCTCTTGCAGATGAAGATCTCCTCTCGTCATGTGGAGAAAAGTGGTGAGACGCTGCAGCAGGGCTTCACCGGTGGTTCAGTCGTTGCAGATGTCTTTGGCTTCTCTCCTCTTCGGTTCCGTAGTTCCAGTGGCACATCTTGATCTTCCAGTCCTCAGGACCCTGCTTTTATGCAAAAAGACCCCATTCATACAGCCTAGCTGTCACTCACACGGTGGAGTGGTCACTTTGGCGGGCGACCCTCCAGCCTATCAGGATAGAGTGCGACCTGGGTTGCTGAGGCAACCCTGTCCAGGGGTCCTACTCCCCCTCCCTCACAGTGGACCCACCCCAGACTCAGTGGTGCCTAGAGGAGGGCTTCCAAGTGGAAGCCCGCCAAAAGGACGAACAAAGGATCCCCAACCTGGGTTAGGAATATAGAGAAAGACACGAGAAAGAATTTATATTAAAGTTCTGGCAAATAAAACCTACCGGAGTAAAGTTACTGAGAAGATACACAGGCGGTATGTTAGAGGCTGTCAGTAAAAGTGGTAGCCTCGAACAATGGGAAAATCCCATAGTGAAATATTTGCGGTCGAATATTTATGGTAGTAACCACTGCCACCAGCCAGAAACCTTTGAGAGAGGGACTGTACGGTACCCTCTCGAAAATGAACATAAGGGGAAAACTATTAACCCCTTCCAGTACCTCCATTGTAAGATGGGTTGTACTGGTTAAGTTCATAAAAAATGACTAGTAAAGTCAATGGGGACTTTACATGCCCAGTTAGACAGTAGTCAGTCCCAGGGAATGGAGTCTATGTTTGGGGGTTGCTACGACACCCCTGTGTCACTGCACTAAGGGTGCCGTGACACGTGTGAATAAAGATGGTTCCTATGGGGTTGGAACAAACCCCATAGGCATTAAACACAAAAATAGCCTAGAACACACACACATAGCAAATGTGCCTAAGAGGGGGAAAAAGAGTCTCACTTTTAGCAGGAGAAAAAAACAAACCCTTCAAATCCAGCAAAGCTGCTGGGGGACTCTATAGGTAAGGGAAATTAGCCATAGAATGAGAACTCCCCCTAACACATTATCTCCAACCTACCGGCCCAATTCGTTATAGGAAGTGACATGCTCCATTTTGACCAATGGGTCCCAGAAGTGGCACAAATAAAAATAAGAACCCACACGGGTGGACCCCCCTATCCGAAAAAACCATCCAACCCACAGGTGGGATATCCCTACCTTGTTTCTTTGAAGAAAAGGACAAGAAGAATTGGGAGACCAATTTGGAGTAAAACCTTCCAAATACACAAATCCAGACTCAAAGCAAGGGGGAACCTTGGGCTGGAAGCCAGAGAGTTAGGGGAAGGATAGTTGATGAATCTGATGATGTAATCACTACTTTCCGATGGTAGCTTCTCCTCATGTGGCATGGGGATGGCTGTCGCTACCGGATCCTGACTCTTGGTGCGGCTATACGAGGGAGGATCACACGAGAGGGGAGGCGACCCTAAGGAGCAGGAACAGGCATCATTGGATGAGACATGGTATTCCACTTCCCCTTTTAGGGATATTCCCTCCATTCCTCATGCTTTGATGGCATATTGTGACAACTCCCTACAATATCCTGCAAAAGCTGCTGACATAACCTATAAACATCCTACCATTCCCCTAAAAAGTACTGGGTCAAGGAAGAATAGGAGAGTTTACTAAATGAAGATCCCTTTCCCAGTACTGTGACGAGAAAGATCCCCAATGAATCACAAGGGAGTTATAAGGTCATTACTGTGACGAGGGAGAAGAATGGAGGAATGAGGATTACATGTAAGAACCACATACAGCGGTCTAGTCTTTCCCCAAATCCTACTGGCCAGAGCAAGTATGAAAGCAAGGAAAGACTCAGGAAGTATGAGAGAGGCCCTCCCTGGAGGACCAGGAATCATTTCTTACAGAAGAAGGGGCTTTGGACTGCTGTTCCAGAGGAGAGTGTGAGAAACCTGAAGATATCTCCTTAGCTAGTCCTCGGGGATCTGTCATCCATGTGGCCAGGACACAATCGTCGCTATTGGATCCAGTTCCTGGGGGTGGACCAGTGAGGGAGGATCACCTGGATGGGGCATCCTCAGGGAGTGGGACACCGACGGGTGAGACGCGGTATCCCCCTTCCTTTGACACCTTTTTCCCCATCCTCTCACGTAGGACATTCCAAACCACTGCCCCTCCCCTTTCCAACACAAACACTTTTTCACAACACAAAGGACAGCGCACTAACACCAGAGCCGTTTACCTGGTATGTCCCAATACAAGGATCAAGCAAAGTCAGGCATTTGATCAGAATCACACACCTGACGGCCCTTTCCCTTCCCCACACGGATAAAAGGTGAAGCCAGAGAGCACAGTACGAGCACGGCAGACAGCACGACAAGATGGGTAATCAGGCACAGCAGTTCAAAAGAAGGAGAAAGACGGCAGGAATCGAGAGAGGGAGCAAGGAGAGAAGTGACCTTTCCCTTTTCGTCCCAGACCCACAGAACCTTTGTGAAAGAAAGCCTAAGAACACGAACAATAGCACAAGTGTCTTGCAGCAGATGTCAACAGTACACGGGGCAAGCCTACACCGATAAGCAGGAGCGAGGGAAGCTCCTGCGACCATGCTACCGGCCTTGAATCCAATGAAGAGGAAAGCCAAGCGGTTCATCACAGCCGGTGAGTCGAGGGGAGAGCCAATAAGAACTGGGCTGTGTTAATTGATAATTGCAAAGTGGCAAGTTTGAACCAAGTTTGAGAATCTGTAAAAGAACTGTAAAGTGTTAAGGGGAGACCAGCTGCAGAGAGAAACCAGCACCATGTGGGTGCTAACTCAAGAGAGACTGGTCGATACCCATCTGAGAGAAACTGCAAATACCAGCAGGCCATAGGAGAGCCAGCAGAATAGGTCAAAGTGGTCATACTGAGGGGCAAGCAAAATCCCTGTACAATCGAAATACTTTGATCTACAAACTAAGTGAAAGAAAGGGAAGTGAATCCCGCAGTGAGCGGGAACAAGGGAAGCAAATCCCAAGAGGGGCAAAGTCTAAAGTCCCAAGAAACAGTGTGTTGACAAATGTGAACCCGGAAGAGGGATGTCCGCAGGAACTGTTTAAAAAGACATTAAGGTTTGTGCAACACGATACATGAAGGGTCAGCACCCAGATGTGGGGGACCCTGGGGTGAAGCCAACACCCTACGTGAAACTGTGGAAAACAATTGAGAAGGGTCAGCGCCCAGAAGAGGGGTATCCAGGGGTGAACCCATCACCCAGCGAACATTGGAAACATACTTTCATTTGTGGAAGGAACTTTTGTTTTTGTTAGTTGAAGACAGCAGGTCCTCGAAGGCAAGAGACTTTCAAGTGAAACGAGACTTGGCCATCGACGGTCCTGACAGCTGCCATTAGAACTGTTGTCTCGTGCTGGAGAAGCCAAAGACTATATTATGCTCCAAGATCCCACCTTGCCCCGTGCTCAAAACGTGGGCAAGGGAGACCCAGGCTACCACATCCTGACATATTATTTGAGAACACTTCTTTCTTTTCTTGAGAATCCTCCCACCCCCTTTTTTGTATTAGTTGTAAGGTTTGGCAATAGGTTTCTTAGCATAGGCCCTTTTATTTGACAACGCCACTAGGATTGTCTTATTTTTCTTTTGATGGTCTGACACTTGCTTCCATCTTAGTTTTAGGTTTAGAATAGGCGTTCTTCCAACCTGCATACAGAATTAATTGTTCAATACACACCCTTGAACTTGTGTCTCTCTTACTTTAGGGGACTTCAACATTGGCTTCTACGACCCGTCAGACGCCCAAGCCACATCCTTCAACAAATTGGTTACTTCATTAGGATTCCAGCAAGCGGTGAAAGTGCCCACCCACATCAAAGGTTGTACCCTCGATTGAGTCGCACACCATAACTGCACCCCTAATATCACTGCCGTTTCTCCAATTCCATTGTCAGACCACCATGCCATTTGTTTCACACTAAACATTGACAAATTGCCACCTCACTCAGTTAAACCGCTTCCCCCAGCTCTTTGCAGGAGTTCCCGCCAGCTCACCAAGGAGCGGCTCACTCCATATCTTCAATCGCCTGCCCTCAAGGCACCATTCTCCAATGACCCAAACACCCTGGCTGCCGCCTACAACACCATCACCCAAGCGGTAGAAGCCATTGCCCCGCTTACCCATCGAGAAAGCCAAACGGAACAATCTCACAAAGGCATGGTATACAGCTGATCTCCTCGAGATGCATGCTAAAAAGAGATGCTTGCACTTAGCCTGGGTACCCAAACCCTGTGAAGCCACCAAAGCTGCATTTAAAAGTATTGCCAAAGAGTATAAAGCAGCAATCATTAAAGCCAAGAGCAACTCCTTCAAAATGAGAATCTCCAATGCAAAATCAGACTCCAAAGAAATCTTTTCTATTTTCAGGGAGTTGGAATCGCCTGAGCCGCCTACCATCCCCAAAAACACAGATTGGTGTAACTCTATCCAATCGGCCATGCTTGACAAACTCAACCTTCTTCAAAGCAAAATCATCGTCCATCAATAGGCCCTCTGCCAACAAATGGCTGACCTCCACTATGTAACCACCCAAGAATCTCCCTCCTTTTCCTTCAAGGAAATGGACGAAAAAGAAGTCACTGCTCTTCTGAAATCAATAAAGCCATCCAACTGTAAAGGACACGCTTGTTGAGCACAAATCATTAAAGACTGTGCATCCACTCTAACCATGTCCCTGATGGCTTTCATCATTGCGTCCTTTACATCTGGTACTGTCCCTGCATGTTTCAAAGAAGCCTGGGTACGCCCGCTATTGAAGAAACCTAAATTGGACGCAAATGTCCCAGGGAACTACAGGCCCATTACTACAGTTCCCTTTCTATTAAAACTCTTAGATAAAGCAGCATACCAGCAAGTCCAAAACTTCTTGGAAGCTAATCATCTCCCTGGCCTGCAGCAATCAGGGTCCCGCCCGGGCCATGGGACAGAAACCGCCCTCCTAGATCTTAAAAATCAAATTGATGATCTCAGGGATGCTGGCAAACCAGCTCTTCTCCTACTACTCCACCTCTCTGCTGCGTTTGACCTTGTGGACCACAATACCCTCTGCCACCTCCTGTCATTCTCGGCCAACTTCTCCACTTATGCCACAGAATGGATTGAATCTTTCCTCCAGGGGAGAATCATGAAAGTTTTCTCGGACCAGGCCTACGCCAACCCAGATACTATTAAATGCGGTGTCCCACAGGGATCCTGCATTTCTGCAACACTTTACAACCTCTTCATGAAGCCCTTATTTAAATACCAGGATGAGCTAGCCATAACATACACCAATTACGCGGATGACACGCAGGTGCTCATTCCCCTCAGAGGTGACTATGATGTTGACAATAAAAAGCTAAACTCCATCTACGCCAAACTTCAATCATGGATGGCATAAAACTGTCTGTGCTTCAATGGGGGAAAAAACGGAACTGCTCCGCATTGGCTCCCCAGCTACCTTAAAAAAACTTGATGATAAATACAAGGCTTTCACCATTGACAATATGACTATTCCTGTTTCTCTGGCAGTAAAAAGCTTAGGGGTCTTCCTAGACTCCAACCTCACTATGAGCAGACAAGTGAACGCAATAAAGATTTTCCATAATAACTTACTAGAAATTCTTGATTCTATTAAAGACATGGAGGCTCACATTATGCTTCTCTTGCTTTTAATTAATTATATAAAGAAAGCTCAGCAGCAAGGTATTTTTGCACTTAGATCTAACAAAACTCATGTTGGAAGTGCATTAAACCAAATACATAACTAAAACATTAAAGTACATATATGGTTCATAACATTAACAGTACAAGGGACAAAAAAACTTCAAGTCCCATGGTGCTCCGAAAGCCATCAATGTCCAATGTTGCGTGACACTGCTCCTCCAATAGTTGTATATGTGTCCCCATAAGCAGTCCTGAATAAGAAACGACTTCCTCTTTCGAGGCTGCGAACTTGATGTCTTTGATGATAAACTTTAAAGTACGCTAAACCAGGAAAAATATCCGTCAGTGCGTAAGTCAGGAGGACTGGTCCGTAGAGGCTGTCAAGAAAAAAATTCAAATATGTTAGCCTTCTTGCGTATGACAACCCTAGTTCCCTTATAAGGGTGGGAGAGAAAAGCATCTTAGTATTGTTACGCAATAAGAGATTCAATCAACAGTTTGCAATAATATTAGCATCACTCTAATCAGTGTATAACAAGCTTTTCTTCGAAGGGTGGGATAATGCTCGCCTCCGTGTCTTTAATAGAATCAAGAATTTCTAGTAAGTTATTATGGAAAATCTTTATTCTATGTCAAGACCGGAGGCTCACATTATGCTAATTCAAAGCTTACTTACCACTATTGAAGCAGGCTGTCCTACTGGTTTCAAGTAGAACTCTTTAAATATCGACTCACCTGCCCAATCAGCCATTCTCATGATGTCCTCGAGATGGACGCCCACTTGAAAAGCTTTTGAAGCCATGGCTCCTCTGACTGAATAGGCACTGAACTGGAGTGTATCTATTCCCGCTTGTGCCAAAGTCCAACGCACCCAGCGAGCTAGGGTAGGGGCCGAAACCACTTTATGAGGTTTACGGATAGCTATGAGGAGTTGACCGTTTGGAGACGGTCTAAGTGGAGATGTTACCTTCTCATAAGCCTTTAAAAACTGAAACACGCAAAGCTTGGGCTGTTCCTTAAATGCCGGGTAAGATACCACTCTTGAATCATATTTAGTTCTCCTTCTTATGTGAAAAATGATACCGACAGGAGAAAACGACCTACCGTCTAGATCTAGAGCCCTAACATCCGAGACTCTCCTGCAAGAAATCAAGCAAAGCAGTGAGTAAGCTTGCCGGAGAGTGCCGTGCGTAATAGCTCTTCGTTAGCAGGTCAAGAGAGAAAAAGATTGAGGACTTTATTAAAGTCCCAAAGTTTATTGTAACGGGACGAGGGTGATACTGTAAGACGGACACCCTTCAGCAATCTACAAACCAAGTGGTGTTCTCCTGCTGGAACCCCGTGTATGAAATCGTGCCCTGCAGAAATCGCTGATCGATATGTGTTTACTGTCCTGTAAGCTAGACCTCTCTCAACTAAAGAGGCTAAAAAATTCAGTATTTCTTCTAACGGGGCTGAAACTGGATGTAGGCCTCGGTCCTGGCACCATGACCTCCAGGTATTCCAGGAATTGGAATACTGTTTGCGAGTGGCGGGGGCCCAACTCTCTTCAATGAGATGAATTGCTTTGCTGGACATGCCTGAAGTTCTCCATCTTGCCCTGAAATCCTCCAAGCCGCCAGGGTCAGAGACCCGGAAACTAGGAGGGGTTGAGCTTGTCCCCATGGATCTACTAGAAGATCCCGATACTGGGGTAGAAGGATTGGAAAAGCCGTGGAACGTTCCCGAATAACTGGATACCAGATCTGAGAAGGTCATATTGGGGCTATGAGGACCAGCTCTGCTCTGTCCTGACGGACCTTCCCCAGGGTCCTCGCTATCATTGCGAAGGGAGGAAATGCATAAAGTATCCCTTGCGTCCACGGCTGTAGGAACGCATCCGTCACTGCAGCTGCCAGATCGGGCCTCCAACTGTAAAACACTGGTAGCTGTGCGTTGAGGCAAGACACAAAGAGGACTATGGATAATGGGCCACAGTGTTGCTGCAAGCGGAGAAAAATATTCTTGTTGAGACTCCAGTCGCTGGAGTCGACGTAATGGCGAGAATGCCAATCCGCTATTACATTCTTGAGACCCGGCAGATATTCCGCTGTTACTGAGATCTGGTGATCCAAGCAGAAATGCCAGAAGTCTTTGGCAAGCTCCGCTAGTGGACGAGACCTGCTACCACCCAGATGGTTTATGTATCTCACGGCAGATACGTTGTCCATTTTTAGTAGAAGGCAACAGCTCACTTTGTCTTTGGCAAAAGAGCGAATTGCGAATGACCCCGCGAGGAGCTCTAGACAATTGATGTGCATACTCAGCTCCTGAGGAGACCAGGTCCCTACAGTGGCTGCTGAGCCACATCTTGCTCCCCATCCGGGATGGCTGGCATCCGACTCTATGATTATATCTGGAACAGAACCGAAAATGGCTCTGCCGTTCCAGGCCTCCATGTGAGACAGCCACCAATTCAGTTCTGTCTTTGCTTGCGATGATAGTGTCAGTCTTTGAGAGTAAGAAAGACTGCATCTCAAATGCTGGCCTTTTAGTCTTTGGAATTCCCGGTAATGTAGAGGACCTGGAAAAATTGCCTGAATGGATGAGGACAGGAGGCCTATTACTCTTGCTAGCTCCCGTAGAGAGATGAAATCCTTCTGTAGGAGCTTGCGAATTTCCCTCTTGGTCGAATCAATCTTGGCAGCTGGAAGACGTAGCTGCGAATTCTGGGTGTCTACAATGAACCCGAGAAACTCCATATTCTTGGCGGGGCAAAACACAGACTTCTCCCAGTTGATGAGAAAACCGAGACTGTGGAGCAAGTCTATGGTTAGTTTGGTTTGTTCCTGCAGTAGCTCTCGAGATTGAGCCATGAGAATAATGTCGTCCAGATATATTATCAGGCGGACGCCTTGCTCTCTTAAGTGTGCCACTACGGGTCTCAAAAGTTTGGTAAACGCCCAGGGAGCTGAAGAGAGACCGAAAGGTAGACTCATAAACTAACCTTAGATATTGTACGTGTTCCGGGCAAATGGGCACCGCAAGATAAGCGTCTTTGAGATCTAGACGCACAAGCCAATCGGCCGGCCTGAGAAGGTCCCTGAGCATATGGATCCCTTCCATCTTGAAATGTTGATAGACTATGAACTTGTTGAGCACTTTTAGGTTTATTACAGGCCTTACCTTCTCCTTCCTGCATATCAGGAAAATTGGGCTGAAAAATCCGCCCGGGGTGGAGCATGGCCGAATTGCCCTCTTCTGAAACAGATTCTGAATCTCGCTGTCTAATGCTCTTTGATCTGACTCTGACATAATTATTGAGGCAGGGGGATTGATCTGAAAAGGCTTTGCGAAAAACTCTAGCCGCAGTTGGCATGCTGCCTCCCTGACCCATGCGTCTCCTGACAAGGCGTCCCAGGCATCTGAAAAGAATATTAACCTCTTCCCAATGGGCGTGCGCGGTGCTGGTGCTGCAATCGCTAGACTGACCTGGGGGTTGTTGGGTTCCGCTCCTTGGTCCTCTCCTCCAGTAGCAGCCTCTGCCACGCCCTCTGGAGGGAAAGAAGGTGTCGGCTCGGTCTTGCCAGGTGTTCTGCTGTTGGTACTGAGGTCTTCTGTCAAATGCGTAGTGGCCGGAAGAGCGACCTCGACCGGCCCTGATGAAAACCTTTGAGGAGAAAACCCTCTTAATGGAGGCTTGCGCCTTATCCAGAGCAGTGAACGTGCTTACATCTCCTTCATGAAGGGATCTCCAAATAGTAGCCCTTGCGGGGCAGCGCCAGACTCTGTGTTCGCTAATTCGGCGAGTTTTGAGTCGATCTTGAACAGTATGCCTTTTCTGCGTTCTGTGGAAATGGCACAGCTAGCATTTCCCAGTAAACAGATGGCTCTCTGAGCCCACCCGGAGAGGATGATTGGGTCAATGGAAGTTGTGGAGGAGGAGGCTTCTTTTGCCAGGTCTAGAATTTTTGCGAGAGGCCCCGCAACGTCCAGTAATTTATCCTGCCATGACTTCCAGGCTCTGTCTATGCCCTTTTTAGGGTCCTTCACATGTTTTGCCATAAAGGTAATCATTTTAGAATCCAATTCTGGCGTCATTGCTATTTTATGTGGTATGTCAGGGCGCGGGCATTCTGCTCTGAGCCTTGCTCTTGTTTCCTTTTCTAACGGCTTGCGTAGCCTGCTGTACATGTATTCCGTTGTCCTGACTGATGGCTGCCAGTCCGTGGACCTAGGATGTATCAAATCCTCAGGGTCGAACATTCCCTCAGTAGGACGTTGTTCCCTGGCGTTCGCCTTGGGGATGGGGGCTGGCGCATTCCCTGAGGTGGAGGGTTTAGAACCCCAAGGCTCGGAGTTCTCTTCCGAGGAAGCGTGAGACGATTCATCGCCATACAATTCCGAGCTTGCTTCATTCTGTATGCCCTGTTCTTCTCCATCTGGGCTCGAGGGTCCAACACCCCTATTTTCTTCCTCGGTGTTAGAGGGTCTTTCGCAGGAAGGGGTTACCTCCCTAGTCATTAAGGCGTGTTTCAGCCTGGAGAAGGTGTCTGTCAATGCAGCAGTGGCAGGTATCAATTGGCTCAGGGGGAGGTCACAGAGCTTTTGCTCTTACCAGCCGGACTCCTTCCCCTTGGGTAAGGTGTTTTCTCTTTTGTGTCTTTTTACCTCCCTTCAAAGGGTCACCACGCATGCGCTCTTCCATTTCATCCAGGCGCTGATTTATAGGCAGAAGCATATCTGTAACGGCTTTCTGCACACTGTTCTGCACAGTGGATCCTAGAACCTTATGCAGGCTCCTTTCCATGGCCACTTCATCAATGTAACAACTGTCCTCTTCTTCCTCAAACCATTCCTGGTCTGACTGAGGATTGTATTGAGCTGCCATAATAATAAATCACCTTAACCCCTTTTTTTTTTTTTTACTGGGCTGACCACCTTCTCTCACTGGCCCAGATTTTCAGTATGTCAGCTTTATGTATAATAAAGTCTTTAGAATTACCTCCACTCACTTGCTGACAATGGATGCTGTGCAGACCAGGCTCCGTGCTGCTGGTGCTGCAAGTGCTCATTCTTTCCTAATTTTGCTTTCTTCTTTTTTTTTTAAACTGCTTTTGTCAGGGAAAGCGGGAGGGAGCTTGCTCGCATTTACCGTTATGACCTCAACGGAAATGCTCGTACGAGCGCCAGAGCTTGAGAAAGGGACCACGGAGAGCGGGAACTCCCCCTGGTGCCCCAATGGCGCGTTGCGCCTGCAGATAGAGCCTCCCCGGAGCTCGCGTGCAGTATTCCGGGCCGGGGAGGCGAAAACTAACAACAAGCGGCGCCGCGGCTCGCCGCGAGCAGCCGCATTATAAAGAGGCAACAAACAATGAAAAGTAAACGCTGCAACGACGAAATACTCGTCGCGCCCGCAATCGCACCGACGTCAGCGGCTGCTGGCGTCGGTGTACAGTAAATAAAATGAAAAACGAATATGTTACTGTATTTCCCGGTATATAATATGCGAGGAAATCAATATCAAAACATCCAGTCAATCATGAACAACCATAAACATTGAAAGGTAAACAGTTCTGAATAAGAAAGGACTTATCTCTTGCTGTGAGCAGCAAAGAAAGAGGAAGTTGTTTCTTATTCAGGACTGTTTATGGTGACACATATACAACTATTGGAGGAGCAGTGTCACGTGACATTGGACATTGATGGCTTTCGGAGCACCATGGGACTTGAAGTTTTTTTGTCCCTTGTACTGTTAATGTTATGAACCATATGTGTACTTTAATGTTTTATTTATGTATTTGGTTTAATGCACTTCCAACATGAGTTTTGTCAGATCTAAGTGCAAAAATACCTTGCTGCTGAGCTTTCTTCATATAATTAATTAAAAGAAAGAGAAGCATAATGTGGGCCTCCGGTCTTGACATAGAATTGCATCTGCCTCAGCCTACCACTCGAAACTGATCAACGCAGCCAGGCCCTTTTTGTCCAAACAAAACTGCCTCACCATTGCTAGGGTGATAATTGGCTCCCGCTTATAGTACTGTAACGCCCCCCTAGTAGGCACTGCTGCAAAAAACATCAAAAAACTGCAAACCATTCAGAACAATGCCTTCCAAGCGGCCACTGTGATCGCAAAAAAGAGCACATCTCTGCCACCAGAAAGCAAGTCCATTGGCTGCCAATCAAGGAACGCATAACCTTCAAAACCCTCACATCACACACAAATGTCTCAACAACACTGCGCCTCGATATCTCTCTCAGAGATTTGTAAAGCCCCACTCGGTCAGGCCTACAAGAACAGCCTATTCCAACTTGGTAATTGTTCCTAAAACCCTGAGGGTCCGTGCAGGTGGTTCCAGTTTCCCGGTCATTGCGGCCTCACAATGGAACTCCCTACCAACTCACCTAAGGAGCATTGACTCACACACAGCCTTCAGGAAAGCCATTAAAACATGGCTGTTTGCATAATCCGGCCCCTTGACCCTTTGCACTTTGACTCCTGTTGTAACCCATCAACCACATAATGTAACCTACTACTGTCTGAATCTATGAATCACTTTCTTCCTCATGTTTCTGTTTTTACTTTGCGTAGGTCATGCTCTCTGTAACCCTCGAGCATGCCAACATACTCCTGTAACTAAGACATCTTGCAACAGCGCCTCAATGCCCTTGGGCTGTAGTGCACGTTACAAATAAAAAAATAAAAATACCAGCAGTGTGCCAGAGGGAAGCGGGAAGCTCCCTCACAGAGAGTTCTCCAGCTCAGGGCAGAGTGAGGTACAAGCGGCGAAGCACAGGTTCTAGCAACTACGGGGAGCGAGCGGACAGCCTGCTGAGTGACACGCTCGGGAAAGCTTTGCTGAAGTCGGGAGGGAGCACGAGGAAGTAAGTTGTGCTTCCTAACTACTGCAAATACTGGGACGCCGACTGAAGCCCGAACACCTACTGTATGTGCCGGCTACGGAAGAGTGAGACACAGCAGCCAGAGAAGCTGCTCCCTGACTGCTACAGATGCCAAAAAGCTGACCAAAGCCCAAACGTCTACCAGAGGTGCTGGCAAGGGCAGAGAGCCGTGGGAGCCGGAGAAACACTCGATTTGGAGTTGGGAACACAGAGAAACCACAAGAAGAGAACTGGTGAGCCCAGGCAAAGGGTTGGGATGCAGAAGCACTGTCGAGCGAGATAACGAAAGCCCTAGACAGTGGGATTGGGGTCTGGGACCATGTTGAGACCTAGTTGAAGAAATATACTAAGTGTTTGAAAGCAAAGTGTTTTGAAGTAACTGTATACAAGTCCTGACAGGGCAGTATACCAGGCAAAAGCAAAGTATTTTGAAGTAACTGCATACAAGTCCTGGCAGGCGAGTATAACAGGGAAAACCAAGTGTTTGAAGTAACCGCATACAAGTCCTGGCAGGGGAGTATACCAGGAAAAAACACGTATTTGCCATAATCGATACAAGTCCTGGCAGGGGAGTATACCAGACTAAGGAAAGTGTTTGACGGAAACTATACAGACGTTCTGGCAGAAGAGTATACCAGGCAAAGTCAAGCGTGTATGACAAAACTAGAATAAGAAGAGCATATCTAGAAAGATCTATGCCCTTGAGATTTTGAATCGTTGTGAATATGGAAAAGAGCCTGGCAGCAAAGGATACCAAGTGACCTGCAGGTCTGGGACCCGCACCCAAATTGTAACATAGCGAAAAGAGAATCCCAAGGAAGACACATGCCCTTAGGATTTTGAACTGTTTAGAATGTGAAGAGAAACCCGGGGAAGGGAGCCATTTCCACAGCAACTGTGAACACACCAAGAGGAGGGAGTTATCCTCTTTGGCTATAAGGAACGTGGTTATTCTTTGTTTGAACTTTTCATTTTGGTGAAAAGGAATCTGGGGAAGGGAGTCATTACCCGGAACTGTGAACATTGTCCACAAGGAACATTTTGGTTGGATGTATACCTTTTGTGTTGGATTTGAACATTTGTGCACTTTGAGAACAGAGTTTGTTTTAAAGTGTGAGGGCCAGACTAGGATTTCGAACACAGGACATATATTTTGCTTTGTACGTCTTGCCAAAGGACAGACCCATTACTTTTGGTTAAGGTAGGAACACACCTCCTAGATTAGGGATAGTGAGGGATTTTCCAACCCCTTTATTATTTGAATAAAAGTATATAGCCCAAAACATGAGTCCTCTGTGTCCGCATCTCATTCCTGCCTCCTCACACAGCTGTCTCGATATTGACCTATGGGGCAGAAGCTTTGTTTGCCCTTCCCTGCGAAATATGGTCAATATCAGAAGAAATCCTCTGGAAGAGGGTTCTGGTGTTACCTTAGAGTATTCCTTTACAGGTTGTGAGACATGAATTAGGTTTTCTGTCTTTATACGCCACGGTGTGTTGGAAAACGTTGGCCTTTTTCTGTGAATGCATAATGGAGAATATGTATCCCTTGTTTCAAATCTTAAAGTCAGCCTTGGACAACAACAGAGAATATATTTTGGCAGAGTGGAAGGCGGATTGTATAGGCCTTCTAGGTATATTAGAAGTGACAGAGGTGGATCTGGTGACACATCCTGATAAAGTGAATTTTAAATTATGGAAGACAGATTGGATTCAAACGCAAGAGGAGGTGAGGGAGTACACACCCTATTACCACCTTAAGCATGAGGTGAAGGCGTACACCATGTAGCCTAATTATCTTTGCAAATTCCCTAACAGTTATTTTAGGAGTCAATTCCTGCGAGTATCTCTACATTTGTTTTTGACAAGGAAGTTTTGGCCTTTCAGGCACGGTCAGATACAAAAGGTTGTAGTTGTAGGTATTACAACAACAACAATGAAATTGAAACAAAGCATATGTTGTTATCTTGCATCAATTTGATGGTGCAGAGAACCTCTCATTTTGGGAGTTTGCTTGTAGACATTAGTAGCTTAACACCTGAGGAATGGTTTATAATTTTAATATGTGGGGAAAACACCTCAATGGTTTTTGCAACTGTTACATTCTTAGAGGGGATTTTTAAATGAAATGTTTATGTTTTAAATTATTGAAATTTTGTATAAACTAAGATGAATTGATGGCTACGTTACTGGAAAGTGAGGAATAGCGATATTGAGTATCCCTGGGGTGTTGTACTTGGAATGCATTTCTTGGGCATTTTAGAATTTTCGCGCGGTCTCAGCGCATCGCGCTTCTCTGACTTTCTGCTTCCTGGACTCTGCTCCCGCCTCCACACCTGCCCTCTACGCTGATTGGTTAACGAGAGGAACAGCAGGAAGGTGTGGGCCTGGGCTGACCCTTGCCAGCGTTTCTTTCCATTGTGGCTGTGTTACTTTAAGGTGAGGAATAGCGATATTGAGCATCACTGGGCTGTTGTACTTAGACCTCATTTCTTGGGCATTTTTTTTGTTTTTGCACAGTCTCAGCGCAGCGTGCCTCTGACTTCCTGCTTCCGGGACCCTGCTCCCTCCTCCCCACCCGCCCCCTACACTGATTGGTCAACGAGAGAAACAGCAACACAGCGTGGGCCTAGACCAACCCTCGCAAGCGTTTCTTTCTGGTGTGGCTGCCTTACTGGAAGGTGAGAATAGCGATGTTGAGCATCCCATTGCTGTTGTACTGTACTTATCCCGCATTTCTTGGGCATTTTTGAATTTTCATGCAGTCTCTGTGCATCCCGCCTCTGACTTCTTGCTTCCCGGACCCTGCTTCCGCCTCCCCACCCTCCCCCCTACGCTGATTGCTAAAGGAGAGAAACAGCAACAGGACAGGGGCCTAGGCCGACCCTCGCTGGCATTTCTTTCCATTGTTGCTGTGTTACTGGAAGGTGAGAAATAGCAACTTTGAGCATCTCTGGGCTGTTGTACTTAGACCACATTAGTTGGCCATTTTTTTATTTTCACTCGGTCTTTGCGCATTGCGCCTCTGACTTCCTGCTGTCTGAACCCTGCTCCCGCCTCCCCACCCACCCCCTCTGCTGATTGGTTAACGAGAGGAACAGCAACACGGCTTGAGCCTAAGCCGACCCTCGCCAGTGTTTCTTTCCATTGTGGCTGCGTTGCTGTAAGGTGAGGAATAGCGATATTGAGCATCCCTTGGCTGTTGTACTTAGACCGCATTTCTTGGGCATTATTGAATTTTTGCGCAGTCTCAGCGCATCGCGCCTCTGACTTTCTGCTTCCCGGACCCTGTTCCCGCCTCCCCAACTGCCCCTTACACTGATTGGTTAACGAGCGAAACAGCAACACAGCGTGGGCCTAGACTGACCCTCACCAGCGCTTCTTTTCATTGTGGCTGTATTACTGGAAGGTGAGGAATAGCGATATTGAGCATCCCTGGGCTGTTGTACTTAGACTGCATTTCTTGTGCATTTTTTAATTTTTTTGCGGTCTGAGGGCATTGCGTTGCTGACTTCCTGCTTCCCGGTCCCTGCTCCCGCCTCCCCACATGCCCCCTACGCTGTTTGGTTAACAAGAGAAACAGCAACATGGCGTGGGCCTAGGCCGACCCTTGCCGGCGTTTCTTTTCATGGTGGCTGCGTTACTGGAAGGTGAGGAATAGCGACATTGAGCATCCAAGGGCTGTTGTACTTAGACTGCATTTCCTGGACATTTTTTAATTTTCGCGCAGACTTGGTGCATCGTGCCTCTGACTTCCTGCATCCCGGACCCTGCCCCCACCTCCCCAACCGCCCCCTACGCTGATGGGTAAATGATAGAAACAGCAACAGGGCGTGGGCCTAGGCCACCCTCGCCGGTGTTTTTTTCCATTGTGGCTACGTTACTGGAAGGTGAGGAATAGCGACATTGAGCATCCCAGGGCTGTTGTACTTAGACCGCATTTCCTGGGCATTTTTAAATTTTTGCCTGGACTTTGGCGCATCGCACCTCTGACTTCCTGCTTCCTGGTCTCTGCTCCCGCCTCACCACCCGCCCCCTATGCTGATTGGTTAACAAGAGTAACAGGAACACGGCTTGGGCCTCGGTCGACCCTCACCAGCGTTTCTTTCCATTGTGGCTGTGTTACTGGAAGGTGAGGAATAGCGATATTGAGCATTCCATGGCTGTTGTACTTAGACCACATTTCTTGGTCATTTTTGAATTTTCGCGCAGTCTCAGTGCATTGCACCTCTGACTTTCTGCTTTCCATACCCGGCTCCCCAACCACCCCCTATGCTGATTGGTTAACGAGAGGAACAGCAACACAGCGTGACCCTAAGCCGACCCTCGTCGGGTTTTCTTTCCATTGTGGCTGCCTTACTAGAAGGTGAGGAATAGCGATATTGAGCATCCCCTGGCCGTTGTACTTAGACCGCTTTTCTTGGGCATTTTTGAATTTTCACGCAGTCTCAGCGCACGGCACCTCTGACTTCCTGCTTCCTGGACTCTTATCCCGCATCCCCACCCGCCCCTTACGCTGAGTGGTAAATGAGAGAAACAGCAACAGTGCGTGGGCCTAGACTGACCCTCACCAGCGTTTCTTTCCATTGTGGCTGTGTTACTGGAAGGTGAGGAATAGCATCAGCTATACAGAGCTGTATTTGTCCTCTTTTTAGCGGCCATGTGGGTGAGGACTACAAAGTACCATGCAAAAAAAGAAATTCCACAAAAATGGCTTCCTCCCTTTAAGCTAGAAGGTTGTTCCTAGTATCCACCTGGCACATACACACATTCTATTCAACATTATTCAAAAGACAACTCATAATTATCAAAAATAACATACATATTTTAATATTTATACATTTATAAAACATAATACTCGGAAAACCAATTCTTATAAAAACAAATGACCAAATGGTTCACACAACCCAATTATTTTTCTCAAAACACCATTTCATAATTGGTGTCTATGCATCAAGACACGAGATGCCAAACCATTTGTAAACAAATGTGCCAACAATAGTTCTTGTATCTATCAAGCAACTCCTTTTTACGGGAGGATAGATGTGTCAACACTTAGTATGTGTTTCTAGAACCCATATCTATTTCAAAAATACATACAAATCAATATTTTTTGCATTTCCCATTGGTTCTGTCTTCAGGACACTTTAAAATATGGATGTACCAGGAAAACATATCCTAACATTTCTTTTTAGCTTAAGGGCTATCTTTTCTATAATTGAGATTGAATCAGGGCAGTCAGTCCGCCAAAACAATCCACCATACCTATTATGGCCAAATCTCTTTGATTCAACAGCAATGTTCATTTCTTTCATTTTTTTAAAACTGCCATTGTATGTAAATCCCACCCTGCCGTGACCGATTGCAAAATACCACGTTTTGCCATTGTTTTATGCATCTATAGACATTGTGCTTAATACCATTTGTCAATCCAGTCATATTACCTTTTATTTCCTCTATATCATATGAGGAAATGTATAACTGCCCACTTTCATTTCTTGCCGTTATTCATAAGGACCTATTGTAAACAATAATATTCCCTATATTAGCCCAACCATTACTCAATTCGATTCCGTCACATTAGTTGTTATAATATTGGCCCACCCATTGTGACAGCGGTTAAAGCAAGCTTACCAGAACAAGCGGCGAGGGACCGCGTCTGGTTCTTTCAAAAATTGACGCTGCGTGTGTTAGTACTGGCTCATATCCTTACAGCATCGTCCAGATAGATGTACGTTCCTACGGGCCTGTTCAAGACATGGTATCGGGAGTAAATACATATCCCAACTTTTCTGCAACCATCAAGTGCCTCTTTTTTCAAAATTTACCTAGATTCCTCCAAGGTATCGCCCTGTCTTTTTCCGCTCGCGTTCGATCCCCACGCAGTCTGCTCTTGGACCCCTGTGATCAATGTGGGTCATGTGATCAATACGCGTCACGTATGCGCGGTGACGTTGTATTTATATGCCATCTTCTTTTCAATGATTGGGCGTGAATGGGTCTGATAACTACAGCGTTCTTTTCAACCTGTATAAATAAAGTGACAGCAAATCGCCATCTTGAAAGATGCAATCAATATTGGCATCATTTCCAATATCTACGTGAATGTGCCGGTAATACCGTTATACACGTGGTATTTTGCAATCGGTCACGGCAGGGTGGGATTTACATACAATGGCAGTTTAAAAAAAATGAAAGAAATGAACATTGATGTTGAATCAAAGAGATTTGGCCATAATAGGTATGGTGGATTGTTTTGGCGGACTGACTGCCCTGATTCAATCTCAATTATAGAAAAGATAGCCCTTAAGCTAAAAAGAAATGTTAGGATAGGTTTTCCTGGTACATCCATATTTTCTGACACAAAAAACAGACTCACACATGGTACTAATTCAGGTTTATGTTTGTTTTAATCTTTAGATTGTATGGTACACATCATGGTTCTTGTATACAACATGTTGAATGGCACCACGTGAAGAAAATAAAGTGTCCTGAAGACAGACCCAATGAGAAATGCAAAAAATATTGATTTATATGTATTTTTGAAATAGATATGGGTTCTAGAAATACATACTAAGTGTTGACACATCTATCCTTCCGTAAAAAGGAGTTGCTTGATAGATACAAGAACTATTGTTGGCACATTTGTTTACAAATTGGTTTGGCATCTCGTGTCATGATGCATAGACACCAATGATGAAATGGTGTTTTGAGAAAAAGAATTGGGTTGTGTGAACCATTTGGTCATTTGTTTTGTATAAGAATTGGTTTTCCGAGTATTATGTTTTATAAATGTATAAATATTAAAATATGTATGTTATTTTTGATAATTATGAGTTGTCTTTTGACTAATGTTGAATAGAATATGTGTGTATGTGCCAGGTGGACACTAGGAACAACCTTCTAGCTTAAAGGGAGGAAGCCGTTTTTGTGGAATTTCTTTTTTTGCAAGGTGAGGAATAACAACATTGAGCTTCCCTGGGCTTTTGTACTTAGTACGCATTTCTGAATTTTTGTGTGGTCTCTGGGCATCGCTTTGCTGACTTCCTGGTCCCTGCTCCCGCCTCCCCACCTGCCCCCTACGCTGATTGGTTAACGAGAGGAATAGGAACACAGCATGGGCCTAGGACGACCCTCGCCGGCATTTCTTTCCATTGTGGCTGTGTTACTGGAAGGTGAGGAATAGCGTTATTGAGCATCCCTGGGCTGTTGTACTTAGACTGCATTTCTTGGACATTTTTCAATTTACATGCGGTCTTGGCGCATCACTCCTCTGACTTCCTGCTTCCCGGACTCTGCGCCCTCCTCCCCACCCGCCCCCTATGCTGATTGGTTAACAACAGTAACAGCAACACGGCGTGGTACTCGAACGACCCTCGCCGGCGTTTCTTTCCATTGTGGCTGCGTTACTGGAAGATGAGGAATAGTGATATTGAGCATCGCATGGCTGTTGTACTTAAACTGCATTTCTTGGGCATTTTTTCAATTCTTGCACTGTCTTGGCGCATCGTGCCTCTGAATTCCTGCTTCCCGGACCCTGCTCCCGCCTCTCCAACCGTCCTTACGCTGATTGGTTAACAAGAGGAACAGCAACACAGCGTCATCCTAGGCCGACCCTCGCCGGCGTTTCTTTCTATTGTGGCTGCGTTACTGGAAGGTGAGGATTAGCGATATTGAGCATTCATGGGCTGTTGTACTTGGACTGCATTTCTTGGGCATTTTTTCAATTTATGCGTCGTCTTGGCGCATCGTGCCTCTGAATTCCTGCTTCCCTGACCCTGCTCCTGCCTCTCCAACCGTCCTTACACTGATTGGTTAACAAGAGGAACAGCAACACAGCGTCATCCTAGGCCGACCCTCGCCGGCGTTTCTTTCTATTGTGGCTGCGTTACTGGAAGGTGAGGATTAGCGATATTGAGCATTCATGGGCTGTTGTACTTGGACTGCATTTCTTGGGCATTTTTTCAATTTATGCGTCGTCTTGGCGCATCGGGCCTCTGAATTCCTGCTTCCCTGACCCTGCTCCTGCCTCTCCAACCGTCCCTACGCTGATTGGTTAACAAGAGGAGCAGCAAAACAGCGTCATCCGAGGCCGACCCTCGCCGGCGTTTCTTTCTATTGTGGCTGCGTTACTGGAAGGTGAGGATTAGCGATATTGAGCATTCATGGGCTGTTGTACTTAGACTGCATTTCTTGGGCATTTTTGAATTTTCACGTGGTGTCTGCGCAATGCGTCTCTGAGTTCCTGCTTCCCGGACCCTGCTCCTGCCTCCCCATCCGCCCCCTAAGCTGATTGGTTAACGAGAGAAACAGCAACACAGCGTGAGCATAGGCCGACCGTCGCATCCGTTTCTTTCCATTGTGGCTGCCTTATTGGAAGGTGGGGAATAGCGATATTTAGCATCCCTGGACCGTTGCACTTACACCGCATTTCTTGGGCTTGTTTGAATTTTTGCACAGTCTCGGCGTATCGCTCCTCTGACTTCCTGCTTCCCGGATCCTGCTCCCGCCTCCCCTCCCGCCCCTACACTGATTGGCTTATCTCCCCCTTAACACTAAGCTTGCTAGGGCAGCCCACTTCCCGCCACAGCCCCCTGGATAAGGGCCCAGAGGAAAAGCACAGCTCCAACAGAAGCAGCTCCAGATCGTGTCCGCAGGTGTCAGCGGGGGAAGCAAGAAGCCAGCAGCGACTGACAAGGTAAGCAAGGTGCGAACAGGGGGAACAACCATCACTGTTCCTCAGTAAACTGCCCACCATTCTTATCACCCTTACAACTCTTTATTTATTCGTGTTATTGCTAGCATCACTTCTCTGTTACACAACTCACACTGTCCAGTTTTCCCCATAGATGCACCTTAGGCATCTTTTCAAGAAAATCGAATGTAGGTGTGCTGTTTCATTGACTGCTGTACACTGACATGTAGGCCTTTTCCAACTATCCAGAAAACTCCTAGGTATGTTGTTTCATTGACTGCTATACTCTGAAATGTAGGCCTTTTTTCCCACTATTCAGGAAACTCAAATGTAGATAGACTGTCTCATTAACTGCTGTACTTTGAAATTGAGGCCTTTTTCTCACTATTCAGGGAACTCAAATGTAGATAGACTGTCTCATTGAATGCTGTACTTTGAAATGGAGGCCATTTTCCCACTATTCAGGGAACTCGAATGTAGATAGACTGTTTCATTGACTGCTATACTTTGAAATGTAGGCCTTTTTCCGACTATCCAGAAAATTTGTATCTGGCATGTCTCACTGACTGCTGCCCACAAATATTTGGCCCTTTCTCCCTCTACCCTGGAAACTCCAAGCTAGGGGTTGTTTCCTAAAGCTCAGGTCCTTTATCTCCCCACCACCCAACCAACCAACTTCCAGGTGAGTTGATTTCCACTTCTGCGCCTAGATACTCAAGCCCGCCTTCTCCACTTCTTTCTTACTTACACAAGATATTGGAATATGAGGACACTGTTTCACCCCTTGGGTGATACCCAAGGTGCCCCCTCCATCAAGATAGCTAGACGTCCCCCGTTCAATGACCATTGAATCTTATCATACCCTTCAACTTAACCAAGGACCTTACCCAGGGACCTTTTCCCCGTTACACTGTTTCCAAGACAGTCTATGGGCCTCATTACAAGTCCGGCGGTAATCGTGCCGGTAAAACCGGCAGGTGGCCACTGCACTTGTACATTTTACTGGTGCCTGTCTTGCCAGTAACACCGGGGGATTCCAACACGCCGGTCTGGGAAGTCAGGCGCCGGTAAAATGTCGTGCCCCATTCTATATAGGAATCTATGAGAGTGGGGACCACGGAAGCACTGGCACCGTTAAAAACAGTGCAGGTGCTTCTGTGAAGTTCCAAAAACGTTGTAATGAGGCCCTATGTGCGGGGTAGGGACACCCTAGCCACTCATTCTCTAGCAGCCCTTCCTGCCTTTTTCATTTAATCACCTCCCAATATCAGCCCAAATACAACAAAATCACAAACGCAAGGAAGCAAAGAACCTGTACAATCCCAAACTCGGTGAGATGTTGCACGTGGGCTATAGACCCTGCAACCTGAACATAAAACAACTATTCTAAACCAACATACTCCAAAGAACCGCAGTATGCCATGTCACAGAACAGGACGATGAGAAAGAAAAACAGGAGAAGGAATTAATCAAATGGAACCACACCATACTACTTCTCCATTAGACAGTGGGCCTCATTATGAGTGTGGCGGTCTGGAAACAAGGGTGCTGGTAAGCTTACCGGCACCGTCACACTCCCGAGACTGCCTGCCGGGGCTGCTGCACCCAACAGGTCTGACCAACAGCAGCCCAGGTAGGCAGACTCATCACAGAAGCACCAGCACCCACAGGTATAGGCACTAACATTTTCCGGCACCTAGCTTCCCGGTCTGCAGTACTTGTAATGTCCCAGTCGCACTGGGAAGCTAGGTGCCGGTAAAATGTTACGAGTCTGGCGGCAACCCGCCAGAAGCACCTAAGGGTTACCGCCGGACTCGTAATGGGACATGACTCCACTAACACGTTGGGAAACAGAACAAACTTCATGGGAAGAGAAAACCTCTATAGCTAATACTGTACCTCACAACGAACCATCCACTAGAACAACTTACTAACACCAACAGTGCCAGACGTATCAGTAACATACCAAAACCACTCAGGAAAATAACAGAAATATCCAGAAGGAATAAGTACAAAATCGACACCCTCACTCCATATATCACGAAAACCACAGGACACAGACATCAACTACGACAAAACAGAGATGAGGCACCAGAAGAAATCAGGAACCCAGTACTCAATCTAGCAGACCTACTCAACGATGAACCAGACGCTGATGAACAACACTCACATCGTGAGAGCAACATGGAAACAGACCAACATGACAATCACAAGACTAAGCGGATAATACAAACAAATCCTAAGCATGCCAAAAAAATCCACTACAACCTAAGCATTGCTAGATCAATGTCCAAACATGCCACAGAGATCTACAACCTACCGTGTGACAGCAGTATTAACAGCCTATTTGTCACAGAAACATGGTTAAACAACAACTACAAAACCACACTCCACAACTGCCTACCCGCCAACTTCAAATGCTCACAGGTAAACAGAAAAGAAAAATGAGTAGGAGGTCTTGTAATATCATACAAGGAACATATGAAATTAAAAACAGACGACCTGCTAAACATCAAAAACTGTGAATCTCTCGTCCTTCACTTGACAGTGAACCCCAATACAAACCTCATATTCGTACTCGTCTATAGACCACCAACCTACGATGCAACCTTTGTCGACACCTTCATAGATGCATCACTAACCTAGCCATCAAACATGAACACCTGATAATCCTTGGTGACGTCAACATATGGTTTGAAGAAGAGAACGCAAACTCACAAAAATCACTTATCAAGCAACTCGAGGCAATGAAACTATGTCAGATGGTTAAAGGAGCAAAGCACACAGCAGGACACACACTTGACACAACCTTCACCAACAAAAACCTTATCACCACTGTGCCAACAATACAGAAACTCTGCAGTGACCACCTCATCATTCTATTTGTGATCATGCTACCAACTAAAGCACCCAACAGCCCCAAACACTTCCCACAATCATGAAAAGAAACTGGTAGACCATCAAAGGTAGTAAATTAATAGAACAACTGGAAATCCCAAAGCCATCAACCGCTAACGTGGACAGAGTGGTCCTTGATGAAAAAACTAACTTATTTCAGAAATGGATCACCAAACCTATCTACAGCATCTTCCCGGAAAAACCTTTCACCCCATAAGAGAGCTATGGCAAAATAGCTTGCACTCCTCCTCAGTGCCATGAAAAGAAACAACAAGAAGCTCAAACTAGAATGGAGCAAAGACTACGACCAGGCAAAAAAACGACAATATCAACGACAAATCCGATCTTACAAAAAGGAAATTCAAAAGGACAAAAAGAAACACTACGACAACCGAATCACCAAAGTCTCCAACACCTAAAAAGAATTGTTCAACATCATGAATGAAATGCGGTACCCACTTGGATGCAACAACACACTGGTACCTTCACAAAAACGATTCAACGACCCTGCAGACCACTTCAAAAACAAAATCAGCGAAATACATCGGATCATACAAAGCAGACCAATCAACCAAAACACACAACCTACCACACCAACCATGGAACCCCATAACAAATTACAAAGCTTCTCCCAAATATCAGTAGAGACTTTCATCAAGCTGGTAAGACTTAGCAATGCAGCATGCTCCCCCATGGACCCCTGCCCTCCAGACATCTACAAACCAATCCTCACACAGGGCACGCCATTGGAATACTACAGAAACCTCTTTAACCAATCGCTTTCATGAGGGAAAGTACTGCGATCATTCAAATCGGCGTATATCAAACCACTCCTCAAGGACACAGCATGCAACGTGGAAGACCTCTCTAACTACAGGCCAATTTCAAACATCCCCCACCCAGCAAAACTGCTAGAAACCTACGTCTTTGAACAAACACAGGAGCACATAGAAAAACATCAGCTACTGGACCAGGCACAAATTGGTTTCAGACCTACAAGAGGGACAGAGACGGCACTTCTCTCCATTTGGGATGACCTAAAGACAAACGCGGACTCTGGCACAAACTCAGCACTGATTCTACTGGACCTCTCTGCAGCGTTCGACACAGTCAACCATGACATCCTCATCAAGAGACTGGAAGAAATAGGGATCACCAACATAGCTTGGCTCTGGAATAAATCATTCCTAACTGATAGAACAGAAACTGTCTGGATAAAACCATTCAAATCTGCTCCACCGGGACACCAAGAGTGGAGTGCCACAAGGATCCTCCCTATTCCCACCCCTCTTCAACATCTACCTGATCACACTAATCGACCTAGTCAAAAGACACAGACTCACATACTACAACTACGCAAACGACACACAAATCATCTGTAAAATCGAAGATGCACAAGAAGATAACACATCGCTAGTAGACTGTCTAAAAGAACTCTATGAATGGATGAACACAAACAGCCTCAAACTCAACCAAGGCAAGAAAGAAATCATGGTTATATCCAAAACCATGAAAATAACCATTACATCCCTTGGCATATAGAACTAGGAATAGCGCCCACACCACCTAAAATAATCAAAAACCATGGAGTCCGAATAGACAGCGAGCTAACACTGGAATCGCAAGTAAACGCAATAATGAAGAAGTGCTTCTTCCTCCTACACACGATAAAAAGGATTGCACCATTCCGCTCCTTCACCCACAAAACACTTACCATCATCTCCCTCATCATGTCTAGAATAGACTACACCAACAGTCTATACCTCAGAATGCCAGAATACTTGCTGAAGAAATTGCAACGCATCCGAAATGCAGCAGTCAGACATCTCCTCAAACTATCCCGAAGAGACCACATCACTCCAGCGCTAAAGAAGCTACACTGGCTGCCAATCAAACAACGAATCACATTCAAAACTATGTGCATAACACACAGATCAACCCATGGCCAAGGAGCAGAGTTCCTACAAAAGAAAATCACCATTTACCAACTGACAAGAACACTCAGATCAAGCAACGACATCCGCCTGGAACCGAAACCATACACAAGAAAAAAACATGGGGGTCACCTTTCTCTCAAGTGGCAGCAAAAACCTGGAACTCCTTTCCGAAAGAAATACGCAATACGAAGGACCACTTGAAATTCAGAAAACGACTTAAAACCTGGCTCTTCTCTTCAGAACCAGATGGAAATGAATGAAATCACAGGCACCACTCAAAATAGAATGTGCATCAACAAGCACACATAGGAGGAGAAAGCCAGGGAGGATGGGAGCCCAAGATACACCAACCCCCATGTAAAACCCCTTAACTGGGGCATCTTTAACAGGATGGGTACCTTAGCTGTAGAAGAGGGAGCAATAACCAAAAACAGGCAACTACCAGAGCCCAGGGACCCCCTAGAATTCACAAATGGGGACGGGGCCCGCCCAGGTAGGTGATGGCAGGCACACCCAATGATAGCCTAACAGCCACTCGGGGGTGGGTGGGGTGAGGGAGGCATCACCACCAACTTGTCCCACAGCCCACTAGACATTTATGGAGACAAGCCACTACTATGCAGAGATTTCGGAGAGTGACCCACAATGGAACGCCTCAGCACACAAAACGGGCAGAGATGCCTAACACAGATGTCCAAAGCAAGGAGGTAAAATGGAATGGAATGACCCACTAACCCGACCGCTGAAACCTCAACTCTCTGCATTCACCTCTCAAATGCTAAACAAACACAACCACATCTATTGCACAGCAATCCACATGCACTTCACTACACTGCAACAACAAAACAAACCACACATAGGGCCTCATCACGGCCTTGGCGGTATCCGGCCGGTAATACCGCGGGGATCCCGCCGACGCAAATAGCGTTACCGCTACTCGATCCGGCGCTATGAGTGCCGGATCACTAGTAGCGGTATGGCAGTAAATCCCCATTCCCCATTGGGTCTGCTGAACCCAATGGGGTTTTTCAGCTCAATTTGCGCTGCGCTAATAGTGCCGAAAAAAACGGGCGGAAAGTTGCGATTTCTACCTCCAGCAAAAATCTGGAGGTAGTACTCCCACTTTCTGCCGACTCATGATTGGGCCAACCCTTAATTGTGGCAGTAATAGGGTTACCGCTGCATTTAAGGGCTACCGCCCAACTCGTGATGAGGCCCATAGTCTCGCACAACAGCACATGGTGGACCGCTGACCCACAAATTGCACCCATGATCAGCGAACGGAGTTAACCGAACTGAAGCTGTCAACAGCACATCACAACCCTTGCTGTGCCTTTTGTTGCTGTGCCCTACTAACCTATCCTACCCTTGTTCCTTTCAGATCCGCCAGAGCGCCAGCTGACCACTACGGTGGTGCTAGTGCACGGTATAAATGGCCTTTAACATTAACATAATGTTTAGCTATGATGTGTTCATATGTAGATGTGTTGAAATTGCTAAAGGTTTGTAATAAGGCCAATAAAAAAATTAAAAATGTATTATACAATTGTCTGACTATTCCTAATCTTGGTGACTAAATGATTGCACATAGCCTAAGAGGAAACTATGCTTACTTTGAAAAATAACAGGACTACATCATGTACCATCCCAATTGCAGGTTAATTACTGAATTTGAGACAGTAAAATCATGTAATATTTCATTTTTGTATCACAGATATTTATCAAGTAATTACACAGTAGCTAAATAATATTCATAATATCATACTGGTTCTCGATCACTCTTCACACATTGAACTCTAAACACCATGGCCGCCGCGGTCATCCAGTCAGGTTGCTTTTGACTGATGGAACACTTATTTCCACAAAATGTATTTTTTGTTTCATAATCGGTGGGATAAGAAGACATCTACTCAGTTATACGCATTAGCTTGCGATATCTTTAGATAATTGTTTAGATAATAATACATGATGTTAACTTTTTCAGGAACGCATGTAGAATGTTTACATGCTTTGGCTTAATAAGCCATGATATCACACGTCATGACATCATACGCAGCATGACGCCACTTTAAATATTCCGATAGCTGCCATTAGCCATGTGGCACACCATTAGCCATACACCACAAAGCAGACATTGATCACGGAATATGGGGGAATCACAGTTCCCAAAAATATTTAGTAAGTATAATCCATAATGGCTAATCTGTAAATGTTACCTGAACAGCCTGAAATATTAGAGAGAATATATTTATTTAAAGCCTAAACACATTTTACACATTTGTTTCAATAGAATCAAAAAATCTTGGATAGAACTCTCAAACAAAACTCATGTATTCCTAATTATCTCCCATAGGCTTGTTCATGAAAATTGAGTAACTCCAGTTTAAACACACCAGCTTAAATTAAAACAGAATGGGGCTCATTACAAGTTTGGTGGTATTTCAGCGTCAAATCTGCCGATATACCACCAAACTGTATTACCGTTACTTCCTCTTGGTCCGGCGGTATTCCCACCAGATTACAAGTGGAGGTAGGCAGTGTTAGTCCCCATTGGACTCCATGGGGGATTTTTGGCAGAATTCGGTGAAAAGCTGGCAGATTTACCTACAGCTCATAGCTGGAGGTGAATCCTCCTACTTTCCACCAAAGTTATAGTTGAACGGTGCGCTAATGCGCTGGTATATGGTAATACCGCCACATTTTACCCACACCGCCCAACTTGTAATGAGCCCCAATGACTCCTACACAAGAGTACAAAAAAGCACATATAGGTTGCAGGTATTACTCTCCCTACAGTTTAAATTTCAAAATAAGATGTGTATAGTGTTAATAAGAATCAGATTCAAGAATTCAGACTAATTGTTTATTATATTTGTTTTCTCATTTTTCTTCTCGTGTTTTGATACCCAAGGCTCACTGATCTCCCATATCCCAAAAAAAATGTGTCTTGAAATGAACAGAGCTTATATTATGCACCAGTGTTTACTTAACATGTTGATCCCAGCATTATGCTCTAGAACAGAGAACACATTAAGCACCACAGCCTCGAGAAATCCCACATGGGTGAAACACGTGTTGGCTGAAAAGTGGTGATGAAATAATGCAATGAAGTGATGATGAAAAGCTAACGGCTATGAAATATGATAGCCCTAAACATGGCACTACAAATATGGTCCTTTGAGATATATACATGATCAAAAATATAAAACATGCATAAACTGTAACTATAAATAAACATTAAGAGCCTACGGAATGTGAATCATAAAAAACACAGATTCTTCAACATATCTCTTTGGTCATGTCTCTTACTTAAGGATTATGAACAGAATATAATATATGTAATTTAATTGTGGAGCGTGTGAGACTTGCAATTTGGTTTTCTTGATTTAGGAAATTGTCATTTTTGGTTTGTATGACATCTCCAAAGCTTCTCACTCATGCTGTACTCCAACTCGGAAATAACAATTTAGAGACAGTGACGAACAAAAAGCGTACAAGCCCCAGATGTTCATTAGCATAATGGGCACTCTGGGTCTTAAAGAGAAGGGCAGAGAGGCAACATACAGCAGCAATGTCTGAGTTCAAGGATATGTCTTTGGGAAAGGTATAGTGTGGGGTCTTGTAAGTCACTAGGGGCCCTTAAAGGTAGGCCAGGGTGACAAGACGACTTTGTCGCTTCTCTCTGGGGCTCAACAGCATTTAGCCAGGCTTCTAGATGCTGCACTGAAAGTCGGGACAGTGATAAGACAGTTTTCCCAAAGTCACTTTTAAGATGATTAGAGATGGGTGCTTGCCAAAGGACTGGAGCAGCTTCGAGAGAGAGAGTGTCTTCCAGTGTTTCGAGTCAGCGTTTAGATGAGTCAAGATGTTGGCTTCCACTGGATCGAGTTGACGGTTAAGACACAGTGAGTCCACTGCTTCTACAGACTCGAGCTCAGGGCCATCTCAATGAATTTTGAGGGCTATTTCACTGACACTTTTGGGGCTGCCCATGAACTAAAGTCCTTAAGGGATACAGAATCTCGGTCACACAAATAGCAAGGGAACGCCCTTAAAGTCCCTTCCCCCTTCATCCTTATTGGAATCATAATAATAAACAAGTGGCATTTCAAGTGCAAGATTGTAAGTGCACAACTAGACTACTTGGGTTCTAGCATAGGCACAGGGCCCTTTGGAACAATAGCAGCCATGAGGAAGGTGTACCAGGCATAGTATAAATGCAGGGACCAGATCAGTAGATGCATGACAAGGGTACATATATTCCAAAAAAGACATATAACTCGGATTAGCAGCATATGGATGGATATGGGAGACAGATCGTAAGCAACGAAAAAGGTACACATAACATAGCATACATATGAGAAGCTACCAGGAAGGTGCACACATCCAGACTTGGACTGAGATCAGAAGAGGGGCATGGTTTTCAAGTGGTATTGCTGTTAATGAGCAAAGAAACATATGACGGGTGTGCAATATATAAATGGTCACTATCATTATATATGAAGCAACACTATAGCCAATTAAACCATGAGTGAGGATTTTGGAAGAGTACACTGAGAACTAATCACTCTTACGGTCTGCCAATTTAAAAATATTTAGGGACTGGTAAATGTGACACGTTAATTGAGTATCCTGGGATCACACACTTTAATTAAGAGGCGACACTGGGATTTGAGCCCATTGTTCAACTTCTGTACTTAACTCAAAAAGATGTACCCAAGACAAAAAAGGGAAGAAAGATTACGGTTCCAATGAGTGTGTTCCCCTTGTCACCCAAACAAGTAACACTGGCTTCTTGACGGGGCTTCGAAATGAGTCGGTGTTCAAGAGAGGTAACAATGAGGTAAACACCTTTGCTTATTCTGGACTCCCATCAGCACAGCAGGAATCGAAGGAGGTCGAGGTCTCGTCTGCTGTTCCACACCTTAGCATGATTGGGTTTCCTCTGTTTTACTGTCTGGGTCCAGCCATTCGTTGGATAACAACAGCTCACTCTTGAACTTGTGCAGAACTTTACAGCGTAATTCAATAGGGATTGCCAAACAAGCGAACAGTACAGTACAGAATTGACAGGTAATCTCTCATGCAGTCCACATCTTGAATTACTGGCAGGAGAGTTTGAGGCGAGAGGCACGAAGGATATTGAAGACGCTGTGATAACATCACAGTGGTTTGAGGCATCTTTAAAGTTTTATGGGTTTTTTGACTTACAACTAAAAGACATTTCCACGAAACTTGACGCAGTACTGACTCTGTGCTCCAAATTGCCCAAGGACCAGGGCATAATGATGGAGTCGTTGGCCATGGTAACAGAAGCTATTGGGACTTCGACTCTTGGCTGAAACAACACGGCCCCAGGACCCTGAGTGGTGGGCCGGTGAACCCGATTATCCCTATGAACAATCCACCAGCTGATCTTGATACCAGGGCAGCACAAAGTGAAGTGGATGAGCAAGAAGAAAGGAACGCCAGGTTCTACATATCCCCGGATGATACCGAGATCTTATGGAGGTCCCAAGATTCTGTTAATATTGCTGCCGAAAATGAAGAAGATGCTCTTGACGCCCTTTGTGCGGAAATTCCACAAATGGAGAAATCCACATTATCTGTTTCCAATAAAACCCCTACTAGGAGAATGCATAAGGGTACTGAGTTAATTAAACCAATCCTTGTGGATTGCGTAGGTGTATCCACCAGACCTAAAATTATAAAGAACATCTTGGCAGATGGCACTAAAAGGATGGTAACCCTGCAGGGCCCTATGCATAGGTGGGCCCTTTCCAAGCCTAAAGTAAACGCACAAATAAAGAACGATGAGGCAACAGTCCTGTACTGTAAACCGAAGGCCAGGGATAGGTCTTGGTTAATAAAGCAAGCAAACCCAGCTGCTAATGTGTCCTGTAACGGTAATGACCTCGGGAGGATTTGCACGGGAAAGGACAGTTTGGTAAGTCACAAGTTATGTTTGCACACGACACAGACTCTTACCATGGTGCGGCTACCGAGAATAACAACGAGAAAGTGGCTGGGATAGCTATCAAAGCAGTCACCGGATTCTGCAGTCCGGCGATTGTACTGATTAAGCCTAGATGTCTTGTTTTCTTTTTAAAACACTCTTTATTGGCATTTTGTAACAACAACATCAAGGCAAATAACAATCCCAACATTCCCTCCCACCCCCCCAACCTCTGTTTCAAGACCGTTCCCTTTGACCCAACCGACACCTCATCACCATCTCCCTCCTCGCCAGCCTCCCATCTTCCCCTTAACCTGCAGGCCTGGATGTCTTGTTAAGCTTGAGGAGATACATACCTCAGCATGGACCCCTTTCTTGAATAGGTCAACATTACTCCTATTATGGGCAACAATTCCCTGGTTGGCCACCATGACACATCTGCAGACATTATAGAACTGGCCTTGCCTAAGTTGGATAGTAGTTCTAACTGGGTCTTGTTATGATTTGCCTCCCCTGCGGTGGCAGCTCTGCTCTGTGTAAATGTTGATGCTCTTGACAGTCTTGGGTTGAATTTACTTGTGTGTGGTTTGAAGCTTGAAACTCCTGGGAGAAACCACTTGGACCCTCATGGGCAGTATGGTAGAGGGGTGACCCCCTGTGGGTGGAAAAGAGGGCTTGTCGGCTTGGTTCATCCCGCCCCGGCATCAGGGAAATACCCCTGTTACCCACTGGGGCAGGAGATAGTGTACTGGGTTCTCCCAAACCTAGTATTGTGAGCCAAAATTCCCTGATAGGCTACAACTGATGAATTAGGGTAATACACAGGCTGTAGACATCTCCTGCAAATTGACAGATCCCTACAAATCCTGTCTAATTATGATGCGTTTTTGCTGCAGGAGACATGGCTCGATTGTGCAGTACAGATCGAGGGTTACCACCTTTATCAAATCCTGGCCAATAAAGGCCTCAAAGGTAGGCCTTTTTGGTGGATTAATTATTGGAATAAGCCAGCGTTTTAACTCTTGTGAATTATGGAAGTCAGTTGATGGCGGGTGCATCCAAGGGTTGGAAATACGGACCGGAACAAAGTATGACGATACACTGTTGCTTATTATCAATTTGTACCTCCCACCTAGTTTAAAATCAATGGAAGTAATCCTCCTAAACTTGGAGGAGATGCTATCTATTAATACTTCTCGGTATGGAGACGAGGGATTTGTACCATTGGGAGGTGATTTAAATGCAAGATGTCGGGATGATCAGCAATTCCTATCCTTTTACAAAGTGGTCTCTCGTTGTGAAATGCTACAAGGAGGTAGTAACCACAAGGGGAAAAGATTGGTGAACCACCTGAGTCAGTGCAATCTTACCATGTTAAATGGCAGAACGGAAGGAGATATACCGTGACAATACACTTGGGAGGGGAACAACTCTAAGGCTACCTTAGACTATTTTTTGGAAAATAATGCCTGTCTTTTGGCTGTTGGTGAGCTCGGAGTTATGGCCTGTGATTACAGTGATCATAAATTACGTACCCTTACTGTTTACCCAGGGCATAGAATTAAGGAACAGGTGGAATTTACATAAAATTGGGACACTGGTTGATGCTTTAAAATGGGCGGAGATTGAGTCACACAGTGCCCTAAATTGTAATGAGATAGAAGCCTGGCTGAAGAACCTGGCCACTAAAAATGGAAAATGCCCTAAGAGACGAATAATGATCAGTAATAAAGCCATCAATAAATATGACTGAGGGATCCGGGACGCTAAGCGTATTATGCGCAGTGAAATTAGACTGGTGCTAGCGTCCACTGTGACTACGGAAGAGAAGCATAGACGGGAAAGACAGATACATAATAATTACAGGGGCTGACAGAAATTCTGGAAGTATTCTATAAAAAACATACATTGGCAAAACATGATCATGGCATTGGGGAAGGGTAACATTAATGACATTTGGACACTGCTGAATAAAGCTAAAGCTGACAGTAGGGAAAAAGTCCTGAATCCCATCCAGGAATTTGTGTGGCTTGATTTTATTAAGGGGGAACATGGGTCATCTAAGAGGGCTTCCCCCCACAATATTTGATTGGGGTTGGCCCTTAATTATTAGTGAAGAAGAAATTGAAAATAAAATCAAGAAACTCATTAATTGCATGGCTCCGGGGCCTAATGGCCTGGCTAATGCTGCCCTTAAGCAAAATCCCAAGTGGGCAGTCATGTTGAAGATATTGTTTGACAAAGTGTGTTACTCCCAGGTGATTCTGACCTTGTGGCAACAGGCGGTGTTGGTGCCAGTTTACAAAAAAGGGGACCATGGTGTGCCTGCTAATTATAGGTTGCTTTCCCTTTTGGATTCTACTGAGAAATTATTTGCTTCTTTCGGGGCCTAGTAACGTTGGGTGGACAAAGCTAATATTTTAAGCTTCGCACAGACAGGGTTTCGCCCGGGATGTGGCACCTCTCACAATGTAAGACTAATGGATTCCCTTTATAGGGAAGCATCGTCTCCCAGGGGGGCTGCATTGTACTCTATTTTTGTGGATTTCCGGGCAGCCTTTTACGGTGTGTGCCGTGAGAAGCTGTGAGGTAAAAAGGAAAAATGGGATTGCCCTGCTTGGTTACTGAGTATCCTTAAGGGTTTACACTATGAAATGATGGTGCAGATAAGGCTGGTTGACCAGGGTGGTTTAACATCCCTAGTACGGATAAGTATGGGTGTTAAGCAGGGATGCACCCTGGCACCTCTGTTTTACAGCATATACACAGCTGACCTCTCACTACTCTTTAATCAGATGGCAGGTTGTTGCCCTAAGTTGGGGGGTCGGACTGTCTTGTTTATGCTGTACGCGGACAATCTTGTACTATTTAATCATACATTTAGTGGAGCAAGGGCAATGTTTGAGAAGCTGGTAGAGTACACTGTGGTCAACGATCTATGAATAAATATTGAAAAAAAACAAGATGGTTGTTGCCCCTGAGACAATAAAATGTCCTGTGTTTAATACCAGTCTTGGTGTGTTAGAAAAGGTGGGAACGTACCCGTACCTTGGCTTGTAAATTAGCCCTTCCAGATCCTATAATTATATAAAGGAATCTAAAAGTATAAGAGCTAAACTAATAGGCACGTTTGCAAACAATACGGCGGGCTATTCTCTTGAAGGGGTACTGACCCTTTATACCCAATGTCTGTGTTCGTTGGTCCTCTATGGCCTCGATGCCCTGCCTATGGCGGACTTCCGGTGCCTTGATAGTATCGAGGGCTATTTCTGGAAAAGGATCCTTAAACTGCCATCATCGACTACCAAATTGAGTATATTAGGTTGGAGCTTGGCCTGGTATCTCTAAAAGGCCAGGCTATGGCCAGACAGGGGATGTTATATTTAAAAACTAACTCTAGCCCGAAAGACCAGTTACTTGCCCTGACGAGGACACCTAAAGGCTTGGGAAGGGCAACTAAAGGTAAAGATTTTAATAACTTGATTGACAAGCTTTGTGTAAATAATGCTTGGACCCCAGATTTTAAACGTGGTACCAGTTTTACCATTCTGAAACATATTTAAAAGAAAACTAAAACATTGCGGCTGGACCAATAACTATTCTCACCTTTCAACCTTAAGAACTTATGTAGATGTTACAAATGTAACATATTCGTACATTAGGGCACAAAGATACTTGATACAGTGTCCAAGCCCCGCTGTTAGGTGGTTTCTATTGAAACTGAGGATTAACCAACTTCCTGTACTGGCAACCTGTGGGGCAAGGTACAACATCCCATGTCAGGAACGGACCTGCCGCATCTGTAATAGCCGGGTCTTGTTAGAGACAGTAAAACATCTGTTTACAGAGTGTTCTTATTTAGGTCCGGCTATTATGACCACACTAGGGGGATTCGTGCATAGTTACGAAACTATAAAACTTGGCACTTGGACTTATTGTCTTAATACAGAGAACTAAAGGATACAGCTAGCTCTGTACAGATTGTGGGGTATTATCAAGAATGTATTTGCTAAGGATTAAAGTACGGCTGACTATTGTGTCTGATGTAATATTTTGATGTTTGGATTCTCTTAGTTGACAATTGTCACTTATCTTAATTGATTTGAATGTACAAGTATTAGACGGCTGATATTTTTAGTATTAATAATATCAAATATTTTAAATATTTTATATACATTAGGAATGTCTCCTGAGGGAATCCATCTAAGATTCACCTTTGGTCTTAAAGCTCCCGGTTGCTAAATGTCCTGACACGTGATTACAACCTTATGACTAATGTATGTTTTGGATTTTTGTGCCGCGAGGAAAGCAGTGTTGTTTTTGATTTATGAAATTGGTTCTGCTTCATGTTAATGTATTATAAGATGATTTAATCAATTTAGAATTTTTGTTTGCTTTGATGTTTTACCTGATGGATGTATAGTTATGACTAATATGATATTTCAAATTGTAAACGTTTAAGTTCTAAATTCAATTAAATTAAATTAACTGACAGCTGACTCTGGGATTTGAGCCCATTGTGCAACTTCTGTACTTGACCAACATGTTTCCAGTCCTTGCCATGTAGCAAGGTGCAAATATGTGTGCATGTTTGACGTCCATGAACTAAAATAACACCCAGTATGGTAGAGTTGACTTAGAAAGTACACAAATCGCATAATAACCCAACATTTAAAAAAACCTTTATAGAAGCATGTTTTGCAAAAGGTGAAGGATTTTAGCTTTCTCCCATCATCATGGTAAGTATACAAGTACCAGTAAACAAATTGGTGCAAGCCTAAAACATTGCATCTGGGTTTATCAATTGCATTGTGTTTTAAAGATTTAAATACACCAATGACAAAGACTTGTGAATTGTTATTACTTACTTTTACTTTTCAAACCTTTATTCACCCTCAGCCTTTTAAGTACACAGAATATAATACAGCCAATAATTACATTTGTGGCAAGCAATGCAAATTTAAAATCATGATAGAAAAATAATAAAATTAGTCTCTGATAAAAGCAAAATACATTTAAAACACAGCTCACAAGTTAGTGTCAAAAAGCGCAGTGTTAGTTATTCATTGTAACTCTGGTAGAAGCAATCTAAATGTGCTCTTGTTTCCATTACTACACACGTGTAAACAACATTCACTCATGTTAGAGGTTGATCTTGTACTTTAGGTCATTAGGTTAAAATACCATGTTTCTTTTTAACCAAGCTCTATGAATGTACTTGCAAACAAAACAGACCACGTTCAGATCTGAGGTCATCCTGCAAAACTGCAGCACATTCCTAACTGTTAAAACCTGGTATTACTGAAACAAAGGTTTCAAATACCCGACTCTGAGGTCCTGGAGGTTTTCACATATTAGGAAGAAGTGGACAATGGTTTCCACACTGTTGCCACACAATGGGCAGTTGAGGCTTCTATTCCCACCCCAGTTCCATGTGTGGTCCTGCAATGTTAGGGAGCCTAAACGCAGGCGTATGTATAAAGCACATGCATATGCTGGCTTAAATATGCTCAGATAACTTTCCAAACCCTGCGTCTGCTTTACAACTAGATAGACGGGTCCTGTGGTCAAGGTCGCTGTGGCTGTCATTGCTCTGGTCAATTTGTATCTCTGGAAGGCTGCCTTCAACCTGCCCTTCAAGTCTCCGTCCATACATCGTGGGTCATACCAGTAAGAAGAGAGGCCCAACCGGGTAAGCCATTCTTTGACATGGGCTAACGAGCTGATCTGCTGGCAGCCCGCCAATGACAATACATGCTCTAATACCTCGCAGTATTTCGCCAACTACTGATTACTCCAACCCGAAATAATAAATGGGTCTGATCGCAATTTCTACATCAATAGGGGGTAGATCACACTCAATGCAGATAGTGCTAGTTGGGGTACTTTGCAGGAGCAACAAAGTTGCTTTAAAAAATGTGTTCTCCGTAACTGTTAAAGATGATTGTCTGCATGAACCCAGACCTCAGCCCCATACATTACTGACGCATTGGCCTGCGCCTGGTACAAATTAAGATCCAGTCCTATGGCACCCTTACGGTGCCTTGCATAATAAGCCTTCAATGCTCCGCTGTTTTTCTGCAACATGGCGTTGGCCTTGAAAACCTGGTTCTCCCATCGTCCCCCACTTGTAAATCGAATCCACACGTATTCCTACCTGTCCTCGTGTTCCAGGATGTTGTCAGCCACCTCAAGTTCAAAGGCTTGGTCCCAACTCTTTTCGGGGTGAAAACCATAGCCTTTGTTTTTGAAGCTTTGATCTCCAAGCCCAGTTTGCTACACTCTTCCTCGAAAATGGTCACGGCTCGGCGCAGTCCCATCAGTGTTTTGTCAACAACAGAAATGCGTTCCATCCCCATTCCTGGGGGTCCGTACTTGCCTCCATCAACCTATCAATAATAGAATTGATGTGGAGGCAAAATAAAATGGGAGCAAGGACGCATCCCTGGCGGACCCCTCTGTCCACTCGGAATTGTTCGGTGACTTCACCTCCCAGCCCCCAGCGGACAACAGCCATGTTGGTGCTATACAGGAGTTGTATCGGCTGCAATAAATCATCAGGGATGCCCTTGGCCCGTACAACGGCCCAAAGAACATCTCTTGGCACACTGTGAAATGCGGCTTTTAGTTCCACAAATACCCTGTATAAGTTAACGTGTGCGATCCTCAGATGTTTCTGGACCAGTAATTGAAACCTAAAACACTGGTCAACTGTACTTTTCCCAGCTTGGAACCCAGCCTGGAGATGGCTTAGTTGTTGTGTGTTCTCTGCCCTTTCTACCAGATGCTGCAGCAAAACCTTTACAAAGGTTTTCCCTTCAGCATCAAGCAGCGAAATGGGGTGAGAATTGCCAGGGTCTGTCCTATTCCCCCTTCTTAAATACAGGGATGATCACAGCCGCCATCCAGGATGCCGGAACCCACTCTTGCTGCAGGATGGCATTAAAGACTATAGATAGAACCGGAGAGCCCAAATTACCTCCTCGCACTTAAAGAGGTCCACCGGTATCCCATCCAGTCCTGGTGCTTTCCTCCCTTTCTGCGCTCTTATTGCCCTTGCCAAGTCTACCACTGTGATGGCCAGTTGGTTTGCATCATCTCCCTCCATTTCTATGCCGCCACCCAGAGCGAGCATCAGAAATGCATCTTTGCCCCTAGGTGGCAGGGAATATAGACTCTCGTAATGGTTACACCACCTTGTCGAACTTATACATTCTGGAGCGTTACGCTGCCCTTACAGTCTGAGTCTGTAATCAATCTCCAAAAGCCAACATGATCTTTACTTTGTGCACATCCCAACATTGATGCCCATCTGGGATCTTTTTTAACCATTACCTCCTTGCACGACATCCTCAAATGGTGCAAATGGCTCTTAACAACTGGAGCACCACCCCTCATATACATGATCAGTGCCTGCTTGGCTTCACGACTATCCTGGTCAAACCAAGTGCCCAGCTTCATTCTCCCTTTTCTTATTTGCTTGATTGGGACAGTTAGAAGATGCCCTACCTCCTCTAGCATGATGACCTATCTCATGCATTTACGTCTAGAGGGCGTATGTACACCACATATTATTTCAATATGCTTGATGATTTTACCGTATAATAATGGGGCTAGGTCATCCAAATTAATATTCGCCCACTTGACAGATCGTCTGCCATGACCGTGTATTGATATGTCCACCGCTCTGTCAGTCACTTCAGCAGATTGAGGTGTGGGATTTTTTAGTTGGAGCATGATTGGTCTATGGTCACTTTCCATTCGCTCCAGAACCTAAAATCCTTCTATTTGATACCAATTTGAACCTGACATGAGAGCGTAATCTATCCTTGAGCTGGCATTCTGACCATAATATGTGTGCTTTGCTGGATGATCTGTAATAAACCGTCCATTACAGCACCTCAACCCAGCGTTATGCAGCCTCTCTATGGACTCTGGGCGTGCTCTCATTGGCTGGTTGGCTAGTACATCAGGAATATCCCAGGCCGCATGCTGATCGTCCCAGAGACCTTCCAGCACTCTAGGCAGGTCAAACTGAGTGATAAAATGCCCCAGGGCTATAATGTAGTTTTTCCATTTAACAGCTGTCACACATCCATTGACCACATCGCAGAGGGCTGTCACAGCATTAGTGTTTGACTTATCATTAAGCCTACTGTAAATGTTAAATAGCCCTGCCCTAATTCGGTATCACCATTTCAAATGAGAGCAAATCCGAAGACCCTGTAGATGTCTGGCTACCTTCTGTGAGAAACCTGAAGGTGTGTCACTTAACAGTCCCCGGGGATCTGTCATACAGGTGGCCAGGACACGGCCTTTGCTATTGGATGCAGTTCCTGGGGGTGGGCCAGTGGGGGAGGATCACCTGGATGAGTAGACGTGGTACCCCCTTCCCTGAAACACATTTCCCCCACCCTGGCGTGTGGAGGAACAGATGTCAATGGTGCACAGGGGCCTGCCGCATTGCCAGCACAGGCAGGGAGGCATGCTGGCTACCGTGGTACCGTCCTTGACTCCAGAAGCAAGACAAGCCAACGGGTTCAACACAGCTGGTGAGTCAGAGGAGGCTGATAGCAAACCCAGCTGTATTGAGCCCAAGGTTGCAAGTGGTAACATTATGTGGACGCAAGGAACTTGAGAAGAGAGAACTTGTGTGTGTGTTTGAACTTTTGAGAAAGCCCAGACAAGGGCCAGCTGCAGAGTGGTCAGGTGCTGCAGAAATGCTCATTCGAAGGACTCGCGCTGGCCCCTTTGGTTTTGTGTCGAAAATACAAAGACCAGAAGGCCCTAGGAAAGGGCGGCGTGAGGTGTCAGAGTGGTCCTACAAGGGTCACGTCAAATCCCTTGTACAATCGAAAGTCTCTGACCTATTGCCAGGAGAGAGCAAAGGGAAGGGAACCCCACTTTCTGATAAGATTGTGAACTGTGAAATAAGGCAAGTGTGAACCCGACAGAGGGATGCCGAAAGAAAGCTAGGAGAAGGGAACCCATGCTTTCTGATGAGAATTAGCAAATCATGAATTATGTTAGAAATTCATGAACTGTGTTAAAGATGGCTATGTGAACCTGAAGGAGGGATGCCAAGGGATACAAGTTTGTCGGTCTGGGAACTACGGTACCGGTTGTACTCGCGGGTACCTTTCTGCCCGCCAGGTCGGACCTGGGGGGCAGAGCTGTACCCACGAGCACAGCATGCCTCATGCACCGGGACCATTCACAAATGGTGCTGGTGCATGCATCTTCCCCATTCCCATTGAGCCCTGGGGAAGAATTTTTTCCAGCGCCCTGCAATGGGCAATTACCGGGTCCACGGGGTTGTAATACCCCAGTAATTGCCCATTCGAGGGTGCCGAAAAAAAATGCTTCCGGCGAGCAGCCGTGCCTATATTACAGGCATGTCTATCCGCCAGGGTCGTAATGAGGCCCATTGTGTCGACAAGGGTGAACCCGATCGAGGGTTGTCCACAGTGTTCTTTGTTTGAAAAGACATTAAGGGGGTAATTCATAGAATTCGGCGCACAAGTGGCGCAAGCGGCTGGCGCATAGAGTGCGCGTGTGGCAGTCTGCACCAGCCGCGTGCGCCAAAACCCATTTCAGCGCACAGCGTATTCATGGATTTAAACATCCATAACCAGCAGTGGCGCAGCGACCCTGCAGCAGCGCCAGTTACGCCCCCAACCCCGCCCCCAACCCCGCCCCGTGCACCATGAACAGCGCACAAATCCAGTACATGGCGCAAAGGCCAGTGGACCAGCATACAGCCGCCCAGCCAAGAAAACGCGTGTAAAACTCCCCGCGCACGCCCCAGAATACACGTACCCCGCTCGCGCCAGCGAAAACGCATGTAAAACTCCCTGTGCACCCCTCTGAATACATGTACCCCGCTCGCGCCAGCGAAAACGCGTGTAAAACTCCCCGCGCACGCCCCAGAATACACGTACCCTGCTCGAGCCAGGTAAATTGCGTACAAAAAGCACCCCCCTGTGGCTGCCTGTGGGGCATGCCCAGGGTGGATGGGGTGCCTGCTGGTATTTGGGGGGTGCGCGGGAAGTTACACACGCAATAGGCCTTGTGGGAGCGGGGTACGTGTGTTTGGGGGGTGCGCGGGAAGTTTCACACGCGATAGGCCTTGTGGGAGCGGGGTACGTGTATTTGGGGGGTGCGCAGGAAGTTTCACATGCAATAGGACCTGTAGGAGCGGGGTACGTGTATTTGGGGGGTGCGCGGGACGTTTCACATGCGATACGCCCTGTGCGAGTGGGGTACGTGTATTTGGGGGGTGCGTGGGAAGTTACACACGCGATAGGCCCTGTGGGAGCGGGGTATGTATATTTGGGGGGTGCGCGGGAAGTTTCACATGCGATAGGCCCTGTGGGAGCGGGGTACGTGTATTTGGGGGGTATGTGGGACGTTACACACGCGAAAGGCCTTGTGGGAGCAGGGTACGTGTATTTGGGGGGTGCGCGGGTAGTTTCATGCGGGATAGGTCCTGTGGGAGCGGGGTACGTGTATTTGGGGGTTGGGCAGGATGTTTCACATGCGATAGGCCCTGCGCGAGCGGGGTAAGTGTATTTGGGGGGTGCGTGTGAAGTTACACATTCAATAGGCCTTGTGGGAGCGGGGTACGTGTATTTGGGGGGTGCGTGGGAAGTTTCACACGCGATAGGCCCTGTGCGAGCGGGGTACGTGTGGCATCGTGGGACCTCCTGGGTATGCGGTTTCCCCCCTCCCCATAGCCCTGAATGGCAGCCCACACCACAGGGGACTACCCTATAACCCTCCCCATGCCGTGCAAGCAGCCCACACCACAGGGGACTACCCTACAACCCTCCCCATGCCCTGCAGGCAGCCCACATGGCACCATGCACTTGTGAGCCCCGACTCATGTCCCCCCACCCACTCACCCACCCAGCAGTGAGGGGCACCTGCCAGCAGGCCCGACTCATGTCCCCCCACCCACTCACCCACCAGCAGTCAGGGGCACCTGCCAGCAGGCCCGACTCATGTCCCCCCACCCACTCACCCACCAGCAGTCAGGGGCACCTGCCAGCAGGCCCGACTCATGTCCCCCTGCACCCCCACCCACCCAGCAGTGAGGGGCACCTGCCAGCAGGCCCTGACTCATGTCCCCTCCCCAACACGTCATCACGATACACACTCCTGGCCCTTATGGCCACCCAAATCCCACCCCACGCCACCCCAGTCTAAACACCCAACCAAGCATTACATGCACCGCACATTGAAATCCCCATGTCATGATAGATCCCAAATGGCAAGTATGCACATCAATACATGTCCGTCACATACACACAATGGGTGCAAGTGAATGAGAAAACCCACACCGTGACATGCATGAACCAATGAGAGAATACCACATAAATGAAGTATGAAACAAAAATGTATTCAATACTAAAGCAAGGGAATGAAAGAAAAGCACACAATAATAGAAATAATGAACAAAAGGCTGCATGTCCAAAATGAATAAAAAAATAAATGAATGCACAATCCAAATAAATCCAAATGAAAATGTCTCCAAAGGGTTTGTCCATCAAACAAAATCCATATCAAAAAATAAATCCATTGCACCATGGAGAAAAAAAAGAAAAAAATTGTCCAATCCAGTCTTCAACTATATACAATTTGCAAATCCAGGGTCCATGAGCCCAACAATCCAAATGAAACCTACCAAAAACCCTACCTAATAAACAACTATATACAAAAAGGTGGGGCATAGTCCAAGCGCCCCAAATGAAAGAAAAATAGAAAGGAAACCTAACACAAATGAACTATATACAATGGCGGCGGGCAAGTCCTACGGCTCACTTGTTGATTTCCCGGGCCAGGGCATCATCGAACTCTCGTTCTACGTCCTGGAGGCGGGCCTGTTCCATGGCCCCGAGGTTTCGCTGGGATAACGCCATGTTCACCTGCAACTCCCTGCAAATTGCCTCGAGGCCCTCAGCCCGCCTCAGCGCCCTGTGCATGAAGTTCTCCGCCCTGACCATAGTGAGCCGTGCCTCTCCCGCCCGCCATCACTCCACATCTATTTGCTAGCACAACCGCTGCCACACGGAAGGCACTCCCAATCCAGGGTCCTCCTGCCCTCCGGCCAATGCCTGCCCCTCTGATGTTGATGGCCCCGAGCCATCATCGCTCCCACCTTGAGCCTGCTGCTGCTGTGCCTGTGCCCTGCCTCTTGATGCCTGCACGTCCTCCTCCTGCTGGGGTGGCCACCCCTGCTGGACCTCCGACTCCCGACTGTGGCAGGGATGTGTCTTCCACCAGCCTGGCCGCTGGGTCAGAGGCAGCTCCACAGGGTACCCAGGTGATACTTGGGCCGGAAGATTGCACGGAGGACGACTGGCGCAAAGTGGGGGTTCAGTTGAGGAGGGGGTCGGTAAAAGGTCCGGCACACGGAGGAATTCAGCACTGGTGACCCGTTCTAGTAGGTCGACGCGGTCAAAGAGGCATCCGAGATAACGTGCAGTGTCTTCACTAAAACCCTGCAGGTCATCTCGGATGCCCCGTTGACGCAACGCCACCCCAGCCAGGACAGGCTAAGCACGGTCCCGGATTGCCACTTACGCAGGGACAGGAACGCCAGTTGTTGTGCGCGCATCCCCTCCCTGAGAACGGGTCTGGACGAAGGCATCCGTGCTGGTACGGGATGATGCTGTCACAGGATCGGGGACAGGATTACACACAGGCACCTCTGCGGCGGCCTGTGCTGCCTCCAGTCCCTGCCCCTGGACTGCACCACTAGCACCAGTGGAATCCCCCCTCCAGACCCTGTGTGTGTCCCTTCCACGGCCTCCTCCTCAACCAAACCCACCACCAACCTGGATGACTCCGTGCCATCTTCCTCCATCGGACCCTGTGGGGTCTCAGCTGCCCCTTCTGCTGCCGAGGAGTCCACCTCCGACCTCCCCCTCTTGGACCGACCCTCGGCAGCTCGGCCACGGACGCGGCACCAGACTCCTCACTCCCTGACGAGATGACAACCTGGGAGGGGAGCCGGGCCTTGCGTCTCCGGCTGGCGGTGCGACCCCTACCGCTTTGCTCCACAGCACCGTCTCCGCCCTCTTCATCAGTTGACGCTGCAGACAGGGAGAGATAGAACACAGGCATCAGGGCACTGTACAATGGTCTGATACACACATGACAGTTGCACATGATTGGCATTGTCAAACTTCACACATGGCATCACTCTCCCCAACACACATATTTGAACCCACACACATGCCCAAATCAACAGGAATGTTGCAGCAGCCAGCACCATCCATACACATACAACAGCATGAGCAGCCGAAGGTTAGCCTGACATCACATGCAACACGGGGAGTGCAGAACACATGCACACACGCCACCAGACATACATGCATCTGTACATCTCCACCACCTGTTGCAGTGATATCATTGCCATCCATGTCAAATCTGTCAATCAGCCTCCTACATGTCAGTGGCACATGCATCCATGGTGTATCACAGTCGCACACATGTCAAATACACACACACACGCACATGTACATTGTGCACATACAGGAAGGTGGAACCAGCATCCATGTGTCACACCACAACCATGCCACAGTACATACCCATAATTCCAAACATGTGTGTACTGACACATGCATTTGGGCACCATGCATTCGAACACATACACCGTTGATGTGCCTCACACATGACTGGACTCACATGCGGCAGGCTCATGTCCCTGTACATACACATCCATACATGGGCCTTCCAAGACATATGTTAAACCTGCACACTCATGCCACACCTCGACATGCACAGTGTCCAATCAGTAGGCATGGTCACTTACCGCTCGACTCCGGATGGGTCTGCCTCTGAAGGATCTGGCGGTGGAGTGCTGGGTTTATGCGTTCCAGGACCATCATCTGGATGTCAGTAAGGCATACCCGGCACCCCTCAGCATCCGCTGCCTTCAAGAGGCGCCGGGCCTTGCTGAGGGTCCTGGACCTGAAGTCCTCCCAGCGCTTCCGGACGTGTAGCATGTCGCGGGCTGCCACCCCCTCCACGTTGATGGCAGCCACGATGTCCGTCCAGATCCCCTTCCGTCCTTCATTGTCGGCGCGTGAACTTCCAAAGAGGGCATCATAATTCCCCAGGACTTGCTCCACCAGGATGCCAACTTCATTGGCACTGAAGCTGGCAGCCCTCTGCCTCTCTGGCTGGGGGTTGCCAGTGGTGTCCGGTGGTGTTTGCCCCGACATGGAAACCCCTGAGGCAGGTGTGGTTGGGCAACTGGGTCCTGGGGCTGGGCTGTGGAGCGATGGAATACCAGCCGGGAGTCTTCTGTTCCAGCAGGGGTGGTCACAGCAACTGGACCCCTGCAGATGGCTGACGTGCAGGCACCAAATAGCAGGGCACGTGGCCAGCAGGCAGCAGCAGATGGCAGGTGGGAGCGTGCTCGGGGCTCTTGTGGGCAGGAAAATGGCCTTCTGGGCAGGAACGTGGCCTTCCGTGTGTTGTCACTTGGCCAGCTTGATACGGAGTGATTTGGCACGTGAAAAAACTGCACATCAGTGTGTAATTTGAGGAAAGGACCTTAGCACGTAAGTGCGTCTGTGACGGTACGCGCGCGGGCATTTCCCTCGTGACAGGTGCAAAGTGATTCAGCACGTGAAAAAACAGCACGTCCGCGTGTTAATGCATGTAATCCGAGGAAAGGGCATAAGCGCGTAAGTGAAGTGATACGCGCAGGCGTTTCCCTTTGCACAGGTTAAAGGTGAGCGGGACCAGCAGTTTGCTGTACGTGCCTTTCGTGGAGACCAACGTGTGTGTTGCTACTTCGTGTTGTTTCGCACGCCATCACAACTTCACAGCGGATCAAGGACGTATCTCTTCTTTTGGCGGGGGTATTGGCTACGCGTGTTTTTCATTATCAGTCTAGTCTGACGGTGAGTCGCGCATGCTATTTTTCCCACTGAGGTCTCCCTGTGTATCGCGTACCGTTTTTGAGGTCATAGTAGCCTGTGTGTCCCACGTGTACGTGTTTTCCGTGTCCCTGGGTGCCACCGCGTACTGCAGGAGGTTAATTCCACACACGTGGGCTACCGGGGGTTGCATGCACGGTTTTACTGCAGTTTTGGGGTGCCTGAGCATTGCGTGACGCGTCACATTATCACCGGGGTCACATACAGCCTTGCAGGTGCAGAGGTGCTTTTAACATCTTGTATCCCACCCCCTTCACCCCAATTGCCCAGGACAATTGTCGTGTACACCTCCCATTGGCACTACTCCATCTGTGCCGGCACTACTCCATCTGTGCCATGGCTGGGAGGCCACGAAAGGTGAAGGGTGCCTCAGCTGGGTGTACTCATGTGGCGGGTGTGGTCAGGGACGTGGCCGGGGTGACCAGGGAGTAGGGGGACTCCAGGGTGTCCAGGGTGGCTGCAGAGGGGGAAGAGGCAGGGGTGCACCACCTCGGCACGATGTTGTGCCACGTGTTGGTGCAGTCATGCCACCACCCCCTGCGGCTCCGGGAGATGCAGTTCTTGCATCTGGCACTGGTGCCCATGTTACCCAGCAGTCCGTTTCATCGACTGCCATGGGCCCAAGGGTAGTGGTAGCTGCCGGTGCAGCTGTGGACACCACCACCCAGGCTCAGGGTCTGCCAACGCAGGCTGCGTTGGCACTTGAAGAGTCCATGGAAGATTTTCAGGAGGTCAAGAGGCACACCGTAGGTGCACGCAGGGCTGCCCTGACCGAGGCACGTGTCCCTGGGGCAGTAATGTCATCTGCTGCTCCGACCAGCCGGGTGTTGGCAGATGCAGCCGGCAACACCCCGGTTGTGAGTCTACCAACCAGGACAGTCCCGGTCAATGACCCTGTCACAGCGGATGTTGCTGCGCAGGGTCCATTCCAGAGCACCCAGCAGCCACTGACGCAAGTCAGGGCTTCACTCCATGTTCTACCTGCCACTCCCTCGGCTCATTCCACCAGCACCACTGCCCATACTGATCAGGGCGGCATTTGCCAGCCAGGGTCCGGACCAGCATCCAAGAGGAAGAAGGTTGCACCTGCAGTACAGGCTGGGACCCCAGACACAGCTACGGCCTACGGCACGTCGAGGAAGATGCCTTTCTGCGATCAGGAACTGGACTTCCTTGTGGACTACGTGCGCGACCACAACCGTGACATGCTAGTGGGGCCGAATTGTCAAACTACGGCTGCTCATCGTAATACCCACTGGAAGCAAGTTGCGGATCATGTGAGTGCATTCGGCCATGAGGTGCGCACAGCTCAAGAGTGCAAAAAGCACTGGAATGACCTCAAGCGCAGCACTAAGGCGAAGCGTGCCTCTAATTACAATATGACTCTGGTGACTGGCAGTGGGCTGGCACCTGAGGAGGAAGACCTCACTCCGCACGAGTCAGTCGTTGCAGGGTTCATACCACCAGAAATGGTCGAAGGAGTGGGAGAGATGCAGGACTTTGATGCCCCGTCCAGTGAGTGTTGTTGCGTGTTTGTCGAGGCCATGTTGTGTTTTACTTGTGTGATGTGTTGTGCATGACTGCCACTACATGTCATGTGTACATGGTTCTCATGTGCAAGTCATGCAATGCTTCACTGATGCGTGCCTGCTGTGCAGGATGGTGGACATGTAGAGCAGACGGGGACTGTCCTCATCACCACACTTGCACCCTACTCACATGCTAGTCACCCGGATGCCCCTCCGGTCCATGTTCCAGCTCACTGGCCCTTCTGCATATAGCCTGGGGTGTCCTTCCTCTCAGCACTGGACTATGTCATTGCATGACTGACGTGCATGTGTCCTCTGCCTGCATACGGGTACTCCACGTAGGCATGCTCCCTTGCCCTCAACCCCCCCTGCACCCCAATTTCACCATTGCACTAGTGTGCATCATTTTGCTGTACTACAATGGCCTGTTCAAGCCTCCTGTGTACATGCAAACTTCCACCAGCCAACCTGCCAGACACATGCAGTGGGGTACATCCTCTGTCCTTCATGCAGGGTGTCTCACTTGGACTGTGCAGATGGCAGATGCTCCGCAGAGACATGGTTGCCCATTCATGCTCCATGTGCATTCCATGCATGCCCTTATGTGTCCTTGACTGGATGATCATTGTAGTACGTGTCCAGGGTGACCTACATTTCATGGTATTTCATCAGCCATCCCATGCCCACTCTGGCTCAGTCCTGCATCACACCCATGTTTAGGGTGTCACAGTCTGTGTGGGGCACAGACCTCACCCTGTTTCAGGCCCACTGACTTTGTCCAACTGGTGTAGTGGCTTCTGCACACATGGGTGTACTACTGAGGGTTCATCATGTGTCCTGCTTACTGTCCCATCATCATCTGCTGTGTTGTCAGTTGACTCAGATGATGCAATTGATGCTAGTCAAAACTGTCTGCCAATACACAGGTCTCTGGTCACCCTTTTGCTACCATGCAAGGCATCCCTGCATTTTCACTTAGGGGGAGAGGGGGTTTGCTTTTAGCCATGAAACCCATTGCATGCACATTGCACGTGATGCCTGAACTTGCCCTTGCACTGCCTTCACGTTTATTGATACACATCACGATGCACTTGTTCATGTAGATAGTGGGTAACGTACACATGTACTGCACTGCATCAACCCACTTCTGAGCCATGTTACACCGTTCTACATGCCTACTCACTGATGCTATGTCAAAGTGACCTTGCATGCATGGCAGGTTCTCATTTGTGTGTGACATGTCTGCTTCATGTGTTGGCTTTCTGTGTGATGTCTGTGTGTGTGTGTGTTATGTGCTTCTGACGTGTACTAATGTTATTTTTTCTCCACTTTTCAGATGATGACGCAATTGTGCCAGAGGATGGTGTTGTCATGCCAGGCACAGGGTTGTTATCACAACAGCAACCTGGCACAAGTGGGGGTCGTGGGGTGGTAGACCACGGGAACCCACATGTGTTACAGACCATCTTGTCTATGGCTGGCAATGAGTCCAGCCCAGATGGCCACTCTGACGTTCATGTCGAGTTGGATGTGCATCAGGTCCATTTGTCAGGGGTGAGTGATTCTGATGTGGATGCTCCTCTGTCTGCGACACCTGCACTGAGGGGCAGACGGTGGTGGGACCTCCGCCTGTGCTGGATCGGGACGCAGGGTCACCCTCCACACCAGTCGCTGATGTGCCTGGGACATCACATCAACGGGGGAATGTAGTCCTGCAGCCGTGGGCGGTGCCAACCAGACAAGGACGGCCGGTCCTTGGGCCCCGCAGGTGTCAAGCCCAGCAACGCGGTGGCCGCACGGCACCAGGTATACTGAGTGGGAGCAAGACATGACTGCCAATTCAGAACGCCAGGGGGCAGCAATTGAGAGCATCGCTGTGAGCATGGAGCATGTGGCCCAATCCGTGCTCGCCCCTGCTAGGCAGGGGCTTCTCCAGCAGCAGGCGACACAGTCCACGGCCCGCTCGCTCAGGCTGGGCATGGCGGCCTCAGACAAGGCACGCCAGGCTGAAATGGTATCTTTGCGTCAAGCAATTGCTGCTCACGCAGAGGCACACATGGAGGCCCAGAGGGTTGAGTATGATTCCGTCAGATCCAATCTGGGAGTCCTCTTGATGTCCCAGAGGGAGCGGTCAGAGGAGAGGTTTGTGCAGCTTGAGCGTACCATCTCGGCTGAGCTACGTGCTTGCCGGGAGGTGCATCAGTTGTCCAGCCAGGCCACGCAGGAAGAACGCTGTGTTACACGTGTTACCTTGCAACAAGACGAAGCACGTGTATCATGGGAGGTTCTGCATGCTGACCTACGTTTCATCGCCGCACAGAACCAGGCTCACCCGTCCGGCAGACTTGCTGCCGACGAGGAGCAAGCTGCGTCTAGGCATGGCCAGGCTCCTGTGCCACATCAACCTTTTCAGGAAGAGGCTGACTCGGACGAGATATCTCCCACACAGGTCGGGCTGTGCAGGCGTTGAGCCCATGGAGGTTTTTTTTTGTCTCAACATCATGGCATGTGGGTGTTGAGGTGCACCCTGTATCTCCCACCTCCTGGGTGTGTCTCCCCCCGGGTCGTATGTGGCCATTTTTGATTTTTTCTTTTTAGTTTAGATAGTTAATATTGAGTTTGATAGTTAGTTTAATTAGATGATGTAGGTTTTTCATAGTTAGTTTAATTAGTTAATATAGTTTAAAATTGCTGTCTATTGTGCATTCATGTGACAGTGTGGTGCTTTGTGGCTTTTGAAAGCATCCACTGTCTGTTCCAGCTGGGCCCTTCAAGCTTGTCTTGTGTATGTGTTTACAGCTTGGGGTCCTGACTCACATAGGCCACTCCTGCTTCCCTTATCCATGGGCTTGCTAGGATGGTTCGGTGTAACAAACTATTACACAAGGGCTTTGGACTTTCGTCATAACTGTGGCCTGTCTGCTGCTGTACTACTTGTGGTAACACCCCTAATGGGGATTGGTTGTGTTTTATCCACCCCATTTCTGTAATTTGATATCTCCATTAATTGATGTGGATTGTGATGTATGTTCTTTTCTTCCCTGTATATGTGCTTGATGCACTTCATGCTGTAGAGAGTAGCCTGCACCCTTTGCCTGTCGAAGCCACACTGATGGTGCAAGTAGTATGGATGTAGGTCTGTAACCTGGCCCAGTGACAACCCGCATGAAGACACACACAGGGAACTTTCCAGCCTTATTAATATCTTTTATTCCCTTTCTGCAGGAAAATGAGCATCCAGACTAACTTTGCCAGCGGACACAGGGCCAAGTAATAATGGGACCTGGCCACGTTCGGTGGTGCAGACGTGCGCATGTGTGCGCAAGCAGAAGCACAGGGCTTGTGCTCAGACGTCAGACAGAAGCAGACGTGTTTCCAGGAGCTCCAAGCAAGGTGAGCAGCTCAAGTGGCCACACCGCAGCCAACCTTCCACCAGGCCACTTGCACATGCATGCTAAGTAGCACCAGTGCTGGGGAGCTTTGCCAGGCATTGTTGGAGAAGCGCACAGTACAGCTAACATGCGTTGAGGGCCAAATGACAAGTAGCTTTACAAGTTGTCAGGGGCACACACAGGGGCCATCGAACATATCCTCGAGTCACCCCTGCTCCATTGAAGCAGAGTTATTAGCGCAGTAGCGTTCCTAGCCAGAAACTGTTGCAGCGCACAGGGACACCCAGCAAGGCACAGACTTGTGTGCAGTGCATATCATTGGCATGTGCAAATTGACACGTGCACTACCTATTGAAATCTGCGGATGCCAGGACACAACTTGTACTGAAGTCGCACCTCGCTATATGCGTCTAGCTGCTCACCCAGGGACCATTGCATGATGTGTGATTCTTGACGCATTGGTCTTCCATTTCCCGCGCGCCCACGTGTGCCTGCATTACTTTATTGACAGTGTATGAACCATCACGGGGGCAAGCTAACGTATGGGTACAAAGCAGCAGATAAGAGTGTTTGTGGAGAAGTCACTTACTTTGGGGCATGAATGGTGGTGTGTGTGTGTTGTAAACGCACACAGATCAGGAACTCACACTCTCTTTGCAGCATTGAACTGCTCCTGTTACCGGACCTGAGAGCGCGCAGGCAGGAGGCCAGCACTCACCCCAGAGATAAGTCTCTTTTTGGCTTGCATTTGACTCATTTGGTACAATGTGCATGATGAACATGTTTTCTCTGATTTGTTATGTGTTATTGTCAATAGTTTTTTTTGTATTTTGCCTACTTTCCCTTGACAATCCTACTCCCCTCTCCTGCTCCTCTTTCCGGTTATCCTGAGTACCAATGCCTGTCCGAACAACATACCCCTGACCCTCCTTCCCCGCCGGGGTCTCGGAGGCCTGTGTAAGTTTGACCTTGCAGGCGCCCAGACCACGGAGGGAGTGGTTGGTTCGTGCCACTCCTGCGCCTGGACACCGGTGCTGTGACACTCCCCATCAGTTGTTGCATCATCATTGGATGTTATGTACCGAACATGGTACACATCCTGTTGGAGAATTGTTGAACTGTGCTACCTTGGTTGTTCTATCATTGTGCTTGGACATGTGCTTGGACATTTTCTGCTACTTCAAGTCATTTACTGGAGACTTTTCCAGGGTATTTTGGTGCCTACAGGCTTTTTCCCTGGTTTGGGGGTTTGGCTCCTTGGAGTTCTCTGCGATTTGGTATTTTTACCAGTCAAGGTGACCTCTGAGGGGGCTGGACCCTATTTACACGCAAGATGGAACATGGAGACCAAGGGTTAGGGTGATCCTGTAGCCAGGTAGACTTGAAGGAAGAAGGCTACATACCCCAGACACAGTTGTTCAGTAAGTCATGGTGATGTGTAAATGAGGGAGGGCCTTTTGTTGTTGGACAGTTGGCTTGGACTACAGTGTTTTGGGCACTCTGACATTCTAATTGTGGGGTACTATGTACATGATGTGTTCTGCTGGTCAATGCCTGTTCCTGTGTTGTCAGGGGATTGGTGTGGTTTGACATGCTGGGGTGTACACATGGGCAATGTTCACATGTGATGTGTACAGGACACTGAGGGTCACTTGATTTCACATGCATATATTGAGTGCATGTCCCTACTGACACACACAGTTGCACAATGATCCACCACATGTTCAACCACCCTTCCATGGCCCCAGGTGCCCACAGATTGCCTTCCGGGGCCTGCTGTGTCCCTGCAGCGCATGATCTATGACCATTTGGGGATCCTGTACATGCGTCAATTGGTTATTTATTAAATTAGTCCTTTTCATGTGATGCTCAAGGTGTATCTGCAACACAATGGCTGCTCACTGTGCTGTGTGCTGAGCAGTGTGTTGCAGGAGACACACACAGCACACGGGTTCGGGAGTAGGTATTTTGCCTTGCCCAATGTGCATCAGAACAGGCATTCAGTGTTATGTTCATGCTACGACTGGTGGAAAGCATTTGTGTATGACTTGGTATGTGTGGGAGGTTGTTGGTCAGTCATTTCATCTGATTCCATGTCAGGTGTCATTGTCTCGAGCCACTTTAGGTGAAAAATGTGGCCACAAGCTGGGTCCGGGCTGCCTCGACACGTGCCCTATCCCCTTCCATGGGCAGCGCCTGTGCCTGTGGTTGGGGATATGGGGGCACCACCATGTCCACCGGTACACCCTGCTGTGTTGCAACATTGTGCAGGACACATGCTGGCACAAGGATCCTGCACACTACTGGGGTGCATATAGAAGCTGCCGGCCAGAGCGGTCAAGGGAGCAGAAGCGTGACTTGAGCACTCCGAATGTGCGCTCCACTATGCCCCTGGTTGCAATATGGGCAGCATTGTATCTTACCTGGGGTGGTGTGGTGGGGTTCCGGATTGGCGTCATCATGTGGTTGCTCAGTGGGTAGGCACTGTCCCCTGGGGAGGTGAAAATGGTTGTGATTATTAGGGTTTGTGTATTTGTCTGTGTGTGACATGCATGCATGTGTACAGGCATTTGTACTCACCTAGGAGCCATGTGTCGCCATGCTGCCCAGCTTCCAGGGCCCGGCTCAGGGCAGACATTCTGTATATGAAACTGTCATGGGTGGAGCCAGGGTAGTTTGCATAGACAGAGGCGATGATTCCCTTGGCATCGCATACGACCTGCACATTGATGAAATGCCAGTGCTTGCGGTTTCGATAGATGTGCTCAGTGGCTCTAGGTGGACGTAGGGTCACATGGGTGCAAACTATGACACTGAGCACGTTGGGGACGTGTGCCACCCTGTAAAAGTCCGGGACCACGGCCTACCTTTCTGCGGGTGTTCTGGGCATGTATATGTGCCTGCGGACTGAGGGGCGCGCAGTCATGATTGCCAACACCTGGTGTAGGCAGCGTGACTGCGTGGCCTGTGAGACCCCCCCCCCACTATGGCAGTTGTCCGCTAAAATGACCCAGTGGCCAAAAAATGCAGGACATTGAGCACTTTCTCCAAGGGGCTCAATGCTTGGGAGCACAGGGTGGGGGATGTAAGGTCATCTTCCCACTTCCTGACCAGGTCTAGGATGATACAAGGTGGAAACCTATACCTGCCTTATACCTGGTCGTCGGGCATCCCAAAAAGGCTATTCCGGGGGAAAAATGCGGGCCCTGGATATTCTCCTCCTCCTGCGGTGTCCCACGATCAGTGCTGCGACAAATGGGGCCTTCATAGCTGTATATACGTGTTTGTTGTTTGCGTGCACTTTTATACTGTGCGCGGTGACGCTTCCGCCTGCATTCGTGTGGCGGACGTTTTGACACCTGTGCGCGTCTTTTAGCGTGCGCGGGTTTCCCGTATTCGATTCCATGAATATGAGTTGGTCACGTGCGTGTGGGCGTTCCGTGTATTTCTCTGCAGTACTTCCCCAGTTACGCCTTCTTTTTCACGCGTTGTTCCCCATTCCGCGTGTTATGCCCGTGTCCCACCCCCTTTTTGGTGTGTGCGCCGATGTTGTGCGCTTTCCCTGTACGCATCGCACACGTCGTTCGGGATGTTGCAATGACGTGTGCGCCACGCACGCATTTGGCGCACATCCAGGGGAAAACACGCGCAGGCCCTTCCTTGAATCACACGCATGCGCTTGCTTTTTGACACTTGCACCAGCTTGCGCCAAGATTTTCGGCGCACATTTGTTCCATGAATCGGCCCCTAAGGCTCCTGAATATTACAAGCAGTATTTGAAATGCCATAGTGAAACCGAGGAGGGAGGCCCATTTTGCAAGGAGAATACAAGCCCGGCGGAGGGAGGTCCTAGGGACAATGAGCAATCGCCCGAGGTGGAAGACCACCAAAGGCATTTTTGTTGTTTTATTTGTTATTTTGATCCAGCAGGCCTTCTAAGGCAAGAGACTTTGAGGAAAGAGGCTTGACCCTTGAGGGTTCTGGTATCGCTGAATAGACTTGTGAACCTTGTGCTGGAGAGGCCCATTAATGTGTCGTGCTCAGGAGTCCCGCCTTGTCCCATGCTAAAAACGCGGGGACGGGAGACCCCGCCATACCATCCTGACTTAACATTTTGTGAACACATTTCTTTTCTGGTGAACATTATCCCACACTCTTTTTTAGTAACTTAGTGGTAAGGATTGGCAATAGGTTTTTTAGTATAGGCCCTTTTTATTTGACAAGACACTACCAGGACTGCCTTATTATTATTTGATGGTCGTAGCTTGATCCCATCTTTGCTTTAGGTTTAGATTAGGCGTTTTTCTCACCCATGCTTACAGTTTAATAAACACCCTTGAACTGTGATCACTTGTGTCTGTCTTTACTGTTGCCACCATGAGTCCCTTACACTTCCCAGTTGAGTGCTGTCTTTAACCCAACAACTAAGCCCATGGACGGTCTCCCTCTTGGGCCCTTTTTTGGCTTGATTTAAAAATCCTTATATCTCTGGATCACCACTTCCTCTAAGGCCCATGTCGCTTGGAAGAGAACTATGTTGTAGAGCTGCAAGAATGCAATCCACTGAGTATTATTGAGATTTTTGGAGAGGCCTGGTATGTTCCACAACAGTATTTTTAATGGATGCAGGCTTAGTGTCTTTGGCAATACAGGCTCCTGTGTCAGTCAATCAACACCTTCTAGGTTTACAGCCATTTCTGAAGTACCGCCTCCCAGATCCCTTACAAACGGGGCCCATGGGCGGCCAGTACCCTGTGCTCCCCATGGTATATCTCTACCAGAGCTACTCCTTGCCATGCGTGGTTCCAGATACTGGTCCCCGGGGAATTGTTATTAATAGTGTGCAGGAGGATTCTGGTTGAGTGGGCACAGCCGATTTGTTTAATTTGTTTACTGTACTTTGAGTTCTAATGGTAGAAGAGTCTTTTGAGTCCTGTGGTCAGATTGTTCACACTTGCAATGTGGGCCGAATTATTATCAGATGTTGTCTGGGTTGGGATTACAGAGACGTCTGCAAGGACCTATAGTAAATATCTCACATGTTTCTGTTTCATTACATTATCAGATTTTGCCATTCATTCAACATGTGTATTGTTTATACAAAAGTTAAGAAACTTTTCGAGTTTTCTTAAAAGTGAAGCATTTATTCTTTAACATCTGCTATTAATAGTGTGCAGAACATTTGAAACTTTACAGAAAAGGAGAACATTTTTGTGACAAATGAGCAGATCTGAAAGTATCCTTGCCAAGGTCCTGTGATATTGGGTTGGCTCTTTTCCATCTAGTACAGGGGTAAAATATGTTAGACCATTAACTGCTCTTTCCTCTTATGTAGGCAATTGGATTAAAAGGGTTCAATCACATTGACTACATAAGAGGAAAGAGCAGTTAATGGCCTAACATTTTTTATCAGAATCTAAGAGGGCAAACATTTTCAAAGGAGACATCACATTTCTATACAGTGGGGTAATATGATCTTGTCCAGGATCACTTTATCGCTTTGCGCTCCAGACCTCGAGCATGTGGGTAAATTCTAAATTGTGAGTGTCTGGCTTTGCAGAAAGGAAAGCTGCCACACAATGACAGGAGGCTGCCCTAAAATCTGGACAAGGTTCTCACCAGGCACCTCATCTTCCTCTCTCTGGATTCTGGTTCTAAAGCCCCAATCTCTTACTATTTTCTGGTGCCTCGGGAGCCTCCACCCACCTATGTATGCCCCTTTGTATCTGAAGGTACCACCACCTCAGATTCTTTACTCCTGATCTCTCACATGTCTCGCGGTGTGAATTCTTCTTCCTCTTCCTTAACAATATTCCACTCCTTCTCCACATCTCTCTCTATCAAGTCCTCCCCTAGTAATTTGATGTTTCTCCATTTCCTTTCCTTAATTTCTTCAGGCCACCTCCTCCACCACCACCTCGATGCTGCATAACGTGTGCCTTTCACTTCTTTCACTCACCTCCTCCTTCCTCTTCCCGATGTTCCTTCACTCGAGCACCTTTTTCAACAACTCTTGAACCAACTCTGCATCTCTTTCCTGCGTCTGCTGTTCTTTTTTTTTTATATACCTGTTATCTTTGTCTTCCCTCACCAACTGTCTACTCTCCTCACTTTCGTCACTGGTACGGGCACCTTCTTTACCCCAATGGCACCTCTCATAAAAATTCTTATTCTCCAATTCACTTCCAACTCTCCTCCGTCATCACTTTCAGCACATTCTTCGCCCCCTTGGATAACCCTCCTGTAACTGTCAGGGTTCTCTAGTTCTTTACTATCACTCCCACTTTCTGTGTCAATCCCCTCTCAAGCTCTTTGGAATTTCTTTCCCCAGGATGCTGGGTATTTCTCAACCCAGACTGCTGGGTCTCTTAATTTCCCACCTTCATGGCCTGTCCTCCCCCAGCCTGCTGGGCCTCCACTCCAGCCTCCCATTCTTCCTCGGCACCAGGAGCTCTCCTAGAGTCTACTGTCTTCAGCTCTTGCCCCGCCAGCTCCTTCTGTTCCCCTCTCCAGCCAGCTTCCTCCTAGCTCCACCGCCAACTTCGAATAGAGCTTCAAGAACTGCATCCACCATCTTGAAGTTCCTAACTTCCCCTTTAGGTCGCTGGTATCGGACTTCCTCGTGCATCCCACCCCTAAGGTTGGCTTCTGTTTCTGGGGTGCGACATGGGGTTGCCCTAGCTCAGGTCCTTCTCTTTCTCTTGGTAGGTCTAGGAGCTAGCATGCAAGTGCTGCCAGCACCACAGGACTGCACTCTTCAATTATTTTAAAGGGGCAGGAGCATCTGCAATTGAACTCTGACAAGCCACTGCCCTTTACACTTACCCTTTACACTTGGCATGTTGGGTGTTGCCAGGGGATCCTCCCCATGCCACAGATTACTGATGGGGGCACCCAGTCCCCTTGGCGACCCCACCATATGCCATTGCAGTCAGGCACTGGAGAACTAAGGGAAACAACGTGTTAGAAAAACGGTTAGAATGTGAATGGGTCTGCCACTACAAAATAGAGGATAAAATGGCTCTAGTAGACCTTAAACAAAACAAAGTCCTGTTTTAAAAAGACAAAAGAACCCACTATTCAATTGTAAAGCGAATTCTCAAACAGATACTTATAAGATAATTCTAAATATGTGAATCAAATGTGAAATGCTTCCTTCCCATCACAAAGGTTTGTAAAGATATTGCCATTTTCTTCAAATAAAGATATTGGGCCTCATTACGAGTCTGGCGGTAACCGAGCCAGTAAAAACGCCTGATTACCACCGGACTCGTATTACCATTCCGCCTCCGTGATTCCCAGAATTACCGGGGCATTATAACCCCGGTTTCCCGGGAATCACGGAGGCGGAATGGTGTTAATCCCCATTCCCATTGAGTCCGGGACTCAATGGGAATGGGGATCATGGAAACACCGGCAGCATCTCGTGATGCTGCCGGTGTTTCCTCGTCCGCCTGCAGAAGGGCGGTGTTAAACCGCCAGGTCAAACCTGGCGGGAACATCAACTTCCGCCTGCAGGAGTCGGGATCAGGCGGTCCGGAAACAACAGTGGTGGCGGGTTTCCCGCCGCCGTTATTTCCGGACCGCCTGATTTGTAATGAGGCCCATTGCCATTTTCTTCAAATAAAAAAAAAAATCACAAAAATGTATAAAGAGATCAAATCAAACCATCTGAAACAATGATTAATTGACCTGTCAGACTTTTCTTAAACACAAGGAAAATCTACTTAAATATCTAAGGAAATTGTATACTCTTATGGCTTTCCGACTGATGTCTGCCACCAGCCTCAGTGGCTTCAAAGATCTTGCCTCTAAATACCCTGCAGCAGACAAGCTAAGGATTCTTTTAAACCAGTCCTTAATGACAGGTATAGTTTTAGTCTATTTTCTATCTAAATATGTGATTTTAAATAACAGAACTCTTTTTAGTTTTTGTCGATTTTAAAGGAATGGTTCGGTCAAAATTGTTTATTGGCCCTACGGGTCGGCCATGTGTTTTTAAGCCTAAATCGCTCGATTTCAGAAAAATTTCCTATGGACCTTACCCGAGTTTTCGTCCATTAAACACACGCGAAAACAGGCAGTAGGGCGCCGCCATTTTGTAATAATCCTATCACTTTCCGCATCGCCCTGGCTGACCTGCTTTTGCGGCACTAAATCATATCCCCCGCCCCTGAGCCTGGCATTATCAAAACATTCATATTCCCCGCATCTCTCCGTGACGTTACTGTGCTGCGTAGGCAAACGCGCCCAGTCGTCTTCTACGCGACTTCACACAGAACCCGGAAACCAACACAGATCAACTCACAACACAGCGCGCCACAATTCGGAATATGAAACTGTACTTTCAAATCAAACAGCAACACGGTACATTTGGTAAAGTACATTTATTTAACATTAAATGTTTATAGAATATTCAGCAATTGGCATATTAAATTGGAATGTGATTTTTTTTTTCTTTTCTCTCTATCCGCAAATCCTGTTCCGTTTTATCGTGAGTCACGCGCTGTTCCTTTATGGTACACAGGGTGTTGGTTTTCGTTAAAAGAAGCACTTTGGTCACACGGTGAATCGCAAGGCTGTTCCATCAACTAGGCACTAGGCCAGCATAAAGGTTAATATGTTGCTTCTAGCCGCTAGTACCGCGTAAGGGCATATGGGCCCTTGGCGATTGTCCCATAAAATCGTCAAAGTGGTGCAGCTGTTTACGATAAGCTGCAGCTGGCGGTTGAAAAAACCATCTGCCGGGGTCTGAAACTGGTGGCAGTAGCAGTAGGGTAGGATATACCTGTTTTGAAAACATAAAAATTATAATTAGTCTCGCCAGCCGATCTTTATTAATATTATTCATTTTATTTATTACGGCCGATCTGAAACTATCTGCTTTCAAGGATAGTGCAATGGAGTATGTTCGGCTTTAAAATCAATGCGAAAACTAACGAAATAAATCGAGGTTAACACACAATGAGAAACAACAGTTTGTATACATGCGTGTGGAATGTGGACCTGCATGCCCATGTGCCTGGTACAAAGACGATCTCACAAACGTTTTACTTGCTCTTCATTCATTAATTCTTCATTCCGGTATAAAAGCGTCTAAAGAGTTAATTACATTATATTTGCAATTTCCATTTTGTCTCTGTGTAATGCAGTCCGTAAATCCCACTGTGCTCTTGACAACGATTTTTCGTATACTGAGCTAACATAAAACTCGGTCTAGTTTCGGAATTTTCTGCCTTATCGTCTTTTACGTCATTGCACCCCTCCTTCAAATGAAGTCCTTTCGGCATGGTCCCTGTCTCTCAAGGTCAAAAAACAATAGAACATTATACTGCCAGTGCGAGCTGTGGGCCTCTTCAGGCCGCCAGCTGAAAATCAAAGCCGCTGACCTTCACTCTAAATGAGCATACATTCTTACTTTGAAACATCCCGTGTAAAGCCATCTTTGAGAACTTGAATTTTCGAATCCATCTATGTACTAGGCCTCAATGTGCAAATGCGAACTGGCTTCTCTCCCATCTGCAACGGCTCGCTTGGCGCGTTCTGAGGCCCCCAATGTTGTCCTCGTTGTCCGCGAGCTTTGCAGCCCTAGAGAACCATAACTATGGAGACATTGACTTTTTGGGGGAAGGTCAGGGAAAGTATAACGTACCCGAGGAGTTGAGTTGAAAGTGAGATTTATTGTTTGTTTGTTTTATTATTTGCAATATGCAAGCCTCCCCTTGGTTAACAGTGCGCAGCATTTACATGAGATTGCGAAACTTAGTTACAGCAACAAAAATATATACATACACATATTGACAAGGTCAGCGATATGAGGTGAATAGAGAGAGAAGTCAAAGATGACACCCAGGTTGTTCGCCACCCAGGATGGTGAAGGGAGGGGTTAGGGTTAGCATACTTTGTATGTACACTGTACAATAACATTTATTTACAAAAAGACAATCATATTACAATTATTCAAAACGGGATTTGTACTTCACAACCAGCTCTGCTTTGGGTGGACATGGCACAGTGGCAATGTTTGGTAGCAATGCATCAGTGCTCTGCACAGAAACGTTCAAAATTCCATATCTCGAGTACAGCAACAATAAGGCTTTTTACAAAGTCGAACTCCATTTCCTCATAGACTGGTTTGATCACCCATTGCTTACTTCTTTTAGAAAACACCTTAGTGTAGCGAGGCATCCTTACATTACCCGTAGTCCTAGATTGTTCACGGCAGATATTCTCGTTATGGGCCAATACCGCAAGTAGAGTCCTATGTTTCATGCCCTGTATGCTGAAATGCAAGCGCTTTGGCCTGTACTTTAGGCACATATTGTGGAACACCTCCAAACCTCCTGTGTGACAGAATTCTGTGAGTCCTCTCAAATCTCTTGAAAGTTTTAACAAAAACATTCTTCTCAATGGCTTTGTGTGTCGGTGAAGATGGAATCAACCACTTTTTCTTCCTTGCCTCCTCTGGGGACTAAGGGCCATGTTCACATTGGTGGAAATGTAGGTTTTCTGACCAGTGGTGAACGTTGGTACAGTGGTGCAACAGTGACTGCCATTTTTCAAGTAGTATTTCCACTGACCCTTCACAAGTTTTGGAGCTCCGCCAAAGATGGTTGCTGATAGACTGGGACCACTGTGAAATACTTTCCAAACCTTTTTTTTTCCCTGCAGCCGAGATTTTCTTATTGATTGATTTAGCAAGATGCCATACATCAAATTGATGTTTAATATGTGGGAACTGCTCTCTCATTGTCTTGGCAATTGAAAAGTGTCTGTCCGTGGCTATGAGGTCGATGTGCATTCCCCTCGATTGTAGATATTCCACTGATTTTATAAATCCTAGTTTCTCCATGGCCACTGAGGATGTACATTGTGTTACCTGCACGAACACCGAACTCACAATTTTCTTACTATCCATGTCCTGAAAGTGGTAGGTGCAGTACTTGGCAGAAAATCCAGGGCTGTTGCACTGTCCATCGCCGGCTAGCCTGAATCGTTTCCCTTCGAATGTACTTGCTAGAGACAATTGTTCAATTTTCCAAGCATCACTAATGGCCGGAAACAGATAATCATGTTGATATTTGTAGTACTGCGTTTTAGAAATGAAATGAAGTCCCACAAACTGAAAGAAAGACTAACTTTATAAAACTGGAGCCACTAAAAAGTGATGCAGCTGCACACAGTAGATTGCCTGCTGGCAGTTTCCCCAGCATCGGTTGTGCAGACCATGAGAACGTATGATTTAATCTACAGGCGGCATGTATTTTGACGTTACTGCCTTGTTTTTGACAAGTCACATGAATCAATGGCTTCCCACATACTTTCCCTCTGATGGAATGCCCACATTTCAGCATACTTACAATAGTATTCGACAGTTGTTTGATGGATATTATATTTGCCCTCTTTCATTAGACTGTCATTCGGCATCACACTTGTTTCGGACTGCATCGTTACGGACATATCAGCAGAATTGAAAGAAATATCGCCGATATCAGGTTCTGATGCGTCAGTGAATGCTGCTGCTGGTTCATTCTCTGTCATTTCAACATCTGTTACTTCAACATTGATGGGAGAACACAACATTGTCGACAGCTTTTTGGGTGGCATTTTTTTGGCGGGTGTAGATTGTGTGAATTGATCTGCGACTACTTCAGAGCTATATTCAATACATTCAGTATCATCTTCTTGTGGTGTTGCAGTCACACTGTAGCAATGGTCCATTACAACTTTACTGGATTCTCCGGACACATTCAATTCATGTTCTGGCCATTGGACATGAGCATCTCTAGTCTCAACACGCGGCGTCTGAATTAATAGTTCCTCCATAGTGTAAATGGTCTGGCAAGCAACATCTCTCATTCGCTTCACTGTCTGTGTATGTATAGTTCGTACACCCACGGGTAACTAGGAGACAGATTGGAAAAGGGATGTTCAGTTTAAACACAAGATAAAGTATAGTACAATTGATTGGAAAAAAACATAAAATAGTCCCCAGCACAAAAAAAATTCTAAAGTTATGAACTGATTGTAACTAACCTTATTTTTGTTTCTTTTCTTTGCAACTTTCTTGACTCAACCTTCAACATCTGCACGCTGTAGCTCCGATTAGTTTCTGCATCTCTTCCCTTCCTCTTGCGCTGCAACGACTATATTTTCTGTATCCGCATAGACAGCACGGAATGAGGCTCCATCGATTCCCTGAAACATAGTACTTTCATTACTATGTATCACAATATTGATAACATAAAACACACGGGAGGACGAACACAGGTACATCTCAATAGCTCAACACAACTTAAACATTGTGTAGAACAATCAAACGACAAGTATTTGAGCTCTGATGACCTAGTTTCATGGAACTGTCAGTATCCATACCTCTGGCTCTGCATGGACTGCCATGAATGATTGTATTGGAGAGGAGGCATCAGCAACTCCCTGAAACACAGTACTTGCGTTAGTATGGTTTTCAATATTGTAAACATAACACACACTTGGGGTCTATGGCACAGGTACATATAAAGAGATAACTACAAATGATGCCTTGTCTAAAAGAATCAAGGAATATTTAAATATGATCAGATTTAATCGACTTATTTCTCCAATTTCTTTACATCTGCATCATCTAAATGGGATCTTGTGATTGTAGTGGAAGCTCCATCGTCTCCCTGAAACACAGTACTTGCGTTAATAGGGAAGAAAGTATAGCAAATGGAATCACGTTATATGATCACGCTCGATGGAGCTGTCAGTATCCATACCTCGTGCTGCTGAAGAATATCTATGGATGTTATAAATGTGGTGCGCGCTTCCGAAAGCTGTTGCGACGATTCGTATCCGCATGGTCCCGCTTCCACTTCCCCTGGAATTACTTCAATGTCAGGCTCTGCATCAAGTGCGTGGGTTGACGCTTCAACAACTGCCTGAAACATAGTATTTGCATTAGTAAGGATTACAATATTGAAAACACAACAGACACTTGGCGTCGACCGCACAGGTACATATCAATGGCTAACCACGAATGAAACATGGTGTAGAACAATCAAACGACAAGTGTTCCAGTCCTGATGATCACGGTCAATGGAGCTGTCAGTATCCATACCTCATGCTGCTGAAGAACATCTAGAGCTGTTGTCTATGTGGTGGACGCTTCAGCATCTCCCTGAAAGGCAGTACTTGCAATAGTATGGATAACACTAATTATAACTGAAAACAAACACCAGGGGACGACAACTAAGGTGTATATCAATTGGAAAACACTAACCAAACAATTGGTAATATAAGCACACGATACATCAAAACTATTACTTGACATGCATAAAACAAGTCTGTAGCGGAATAGCCAAGTATGATTACCTGATACGCGCTAGAAGTGGTTGATAACTGCGGGCAAGTCACGGATGTAGAATGTTCTTGCTTCAGATTCAATAGATAGTCAATGTCATGATCCCTGCTTCCAAGGGGTCAGGACTTGCCCCACGACCTTGGAAGCAGGCCCATGACTCTGATCCCAGGAACCAGCCAGTCCCTATAGGGACCCTCTGGACCTTGTCCTGGCGCCAGTGGCGCCAGGCTCATGATGGTGACTGGTCCCGGCACAGGAAGCGCCGGGCTCATATTAGTTAAGAGTGCTTGGTGGACCTACCTGTAGCAGACCATGCTGCTTACTTACCAGCTAACTGGTCTCCTGATCCTTCTCTGCCTGGAACTACTTTTTCTGTCTGGGTGGAGCAGGAGCCACTCCCTGGAAGCAGAACACAGGAACTCTTCTAGAAATCTGGAACTCTTTTCTTACCTGGGTGGGGCCGTGGAAGGAGACGCCTAAGCACTACAGAAGGCTATTTAAACCACACCCGATTGGTTTCACGTGCTTCGCGTTATTCTGCATCTGCAGCAGGACGCTCACCGTGTCAGCTCCAGGAAACCTCCAGCTCCAGATCCTGTGAACACGAAATAACCTGCTGGAATCCAATCTTCAGTCTTCTTCAGTCTTCTGCAGCTCCTGCAAAACAAAGGCACAGGTTAGGCTAAAGTAAAGGCAGTGAATCTACTTACCTAATCCAACGGCAGCATCCAAGGCGCCTTTTTCTGCCTTTCTCTTCCGGCATCCGACATCTGCAAAGAGAGAGAACATCGGTCAGTAATATTCAACTACAAGTTCTGCTTACCTGTGTTACGCCCGTTCCAACTCAGCTCGCGCTGCATTCCGGCACCTGCAAGGCAAGATACATCGGTTAGTAACGCTTAGTTACAAGACTGCTTACCCGTCGCTTTCAATCTGTTCGCGCTGCACCTCAGCACCTGCAAAGACAAAAGAGACATTACGGAGCATTCTCCAGCGCTAGTGCAGTCTTTCTACTTACGTGCCATTAGAAGGATAATCTTCATCGTCACAGCATCTGAAAAGGGAAAGACATAGACTTTACAGACTTAAGACTTTTGAAAGAGAAGAGAACAATGCAAAAGGAACTTTAATACTTACAAGGCACGCTCGTGCATTAACGGCGTCTTCGCTCTCAGCAAATCCTCTGCTATCAAGAGGCAGAGCTCGCATCCAGTGAAGCAACTGGATCCAGCGCCCCTGCACAAGACGCAGGATGGAGAGCCCGGCATTTACCTATATAAGGTAAGCGCAATATCAACCCAGTTCCACGGGGAAAGAAAGGGCGAGAGGGGCTAGGAACTTTCCGAACCTTCCAAACACTAATACCTTGGTTTACCCTTGCAGACATCTCACTCTTCAGCTTAAACTGTCGGTGGGAAGGGGGCCCAGTCCGGGAGCAAAACGAACCCTGCGCCTAACACTGAAGACAGTATCCTCGCCAGATCAAGACCTGCGCCTCCGGGGGAACCAGGTGAGCGTTACAGAACGCGAAGCCTTACCACAAAATTCCCGCCCAGGCGCAATGGAAACCTCAGACACAGACCAGTTGGCCCAATTACTCGGGGAGTGGAGGGCGGAAGTACACGCTGCACGTCAGGAAACACATGCCCTAAGGAGGGAGTTAGTGGTCTCCAAAGAGCGAACAGACGATTTGGCTAGACAATTGCTGCAAGCCCAAGCTGGACAAACTCCTCTACCAACCCCAAGTGGGGGCCACGCTCCTCCAGCTTCCTCGAATCCGGTACAAATCAATCTACCAGGAAATATACCTTTGGCTCCGCCCGAACGCTTTTCAGGTGATTCAAAAAGGTTTGCTGTGTTCTTCAATCAATGTCGCTTGCACTTTTTGTGCAGACCCGCCGCTTTTCCAACGGACCAGGCTAAAGTGGCCTTCGTGCTCTCTTATCTCAGTGGCAGTGCCGCAGATTGGTCTGTTCCTTTAGTGTCTCAAGATGACCCCATTCTCCATAACTTCCAGGACTTCCAAGCCAGTATGGAGAAACTGTTCGCAAGGCACTATCAGGAACAGGCCTTGGACAATGAACTTCTTTCACTACGACAGGGCAATCAAGATCTTCTGACTTATATTGCATCATTTAACAGACTAGTGGTGGAAACCGGATGGCCGGAGGATAAGAGGATCACACTGTTTTACAGAGGTCTGCGTGGGGAATTAAAAGACGTTCTGGCTCAAGTGGTAAATCCTCCACAAGACTGTTCCGAATATATCGATCTGGTAGTGCAATTGGATCATCGACTACAGAATCGGAAAGCCGATCGATCCAGATTTGAAACCCGACTTTTTTCAAGGCCACAAAGTTCTACGAAAGGAACTGATTCCGTGGAACCCATGCAAATAGGGGGTGTAAAAGGACCTTTAACCCAAAAGGAGAGGGAAAGGAGGAGACAACTGCAATTATGCCTCTATTGCGGAAACTCAGGGCACTTTCTTCGAGATTGTCCAGTGAAGCCCAAGAAAAGATAGTAGGGGCGTCTGATAAAGGTACCGAGAATTCTGAGCCGGGAAACGACCTCGCCCGGCAAGTGTAGAGGTCCGCTTGCCGAGCGTTAAAACCAGTTTTGACCTCGCATTTCATCATGCCCATGGTCCTCGTGAGTCCTGAACAACCTAATCGTATGCATGCCATTAAAGCATACATTGATAGTGGCGCAATCGGGAATTACTTGGACTGTGAGCTGGCCGCCAGGATGAATCTGTCTCTTTGTCCAAAGATGGTGAAAGACGTCATTACCACCGTGGATGGGACGGAAATAGCTTCCGGACCCGTAACTCACACCACCATGGAAGTAACGTTAGTAAGCCAAGATGGGCATCAAGAGAAGATCGTGTTTGATGTGATCAAGGCCCCTCAGTTTCAAGTCATCTTGGGAGTTCCTTGGTTGGAGAAACACAATCCTCAAATTGATTGGCGAGCAAAGACAATCCGGTTTCCAGAATGCGCTTCTACCTGCTACCCTCAGCTCTCCACCAAACTAGCTGCAACTGTTTCTGATAGTCCGCAACTGCCTCCTGTATACCAGGAATTCCAAGATGTCTTTCGGAAAGACCAAGCTAATTCTTTGCCTCCTCACAGATCATACGACTGTCAGATAGACCTGATTCCCGGATCCACTCCTCCGTGCAGTCGGATTTATGCCCTTACTGAACCTGAAAATCTCCACCTAAGGCAATATTTGGACCAGTACCTGGCTAACGGATTCATCCGTCTTTCGAAGTCCCCGGCCTCCTCAGCTCTGTTCTTCGTGCCAAAAAAGGAGGGAGACTTAAGAACGTGTATAGACTACCGTGCCCTGAACCAGATTACAATTAAGAACAGGTATCCATTGCCATTGATCCCAGAACTACTTGACCAAGTCAAAAACGCCTGCATATATACTAAGTTAGACCTCAGAGGAGCCTACCATTTGGTGCGAATAAAGGAGGGCGATGAATGGAAGACGGCCTTTCGTACCAAGTATGGACTGTTCGAGTATCAAGTGATGCCCTTCGGGTTGTGTAACGCACCGGCCGCATTCCAGTTCTTTATGAATGACGTGCTCCGTGAACTCATTGATGTGTGTGTAGTTGTATACATTGACGACATTCTGGTTTATCTGTCCTCTGAGGCAGAACACCGAAAACATGTAACCGCAGTACTGGAGAGGCTCCGCAAACACAAACTTTTTGCAAAATTAGAGAAGTGCGTCTTTCATGTTACTGAGGTCGAATTTCTGGGATTTATTTTGTCACCTAACGGAGTTCACATGGACTCGAGGAAAGTAGATGCAATAATCAAGTGGCCCTCACCATCATCTGTAAAAGGGGTTCAAAGTATGTTGGGCTTCGCCAACTTCTATCGCAGGTTTATTCCAGACTTTTCTCGGGTAGTCCAACCCATTACAGCTCTCCTCAGAAAAAACAAACGTTTTGAATGGTCTACCGAGGCAGAACAAGCCTTTCAGGAGCTAAAGACTAAATTTACCTCTGCCCCGATTTTAAAACATCCCCGCCCGGAACTACCTTACATCGTCGAGACCGATGCCTCCAGCCTTGCTATGGGAGCAGTGCTTTCACAAAGAGATCCAGAAACCAACCAGTTGCACCCCGTGGCGTTTTGGTCTCGTAAATTATCAGCCCCAGAAATCAATTACACCATTACCGATAAGGAACTGTTGGCTATTAAGTCCGCCTTTAAGGCCTGGGGGCATTATCTCTTAGGAGCCCGACACACAGTCACTGTCATTACTGACCATCGTAATCTACAGTATCTTAAATCAGCCAAAGCTCAATCCTCCAGACAACTTCGCTGGGCATTATTTTTTGCCGAATTTGATTTTATAATCACCTACCGACCAGGCAATAAGAATGGTAAAGCGGATGCCCTCTCTCGAATCGGAGTAGAGGAACACATGGTTAACCCTGAGCTCGTACCTATTATTCCTGAACAAAGAATCCTGGGTTTGATCAGCATGCAATCCATTGAAGAAATTGAAACCCAGGTTAAACAACTTGTAACTCCAACGGACATACAAAAATGGCAGCTTCAGGGGGAAGACTTCACAGTAAAGAACGACTTATTATACTTCAAGGAACGACTTTATCTACCCTGTACCAGCTTACAAAATCAAGTCATCTCTTGTTATCACGACTCCTTAATGGAAGGACACCCGGGTATGGCCAAGACCTCGGAAAAGGTCAAGCGTCACTTTTGGTGGCCATCTTGGAGAAAAGACATCAGAAACTTTGTCATGTCCTGTGGAGTGTGCGCCCAGAACAAGAGTCCTAAGGAAAAACCAGCAGGCCTCTTACAACCACTTGAAATCCCACCTCATCCCTGGCATACCCTTTCCATGGACTTTATCACCGACTTACCTCCCTGTTCCGGATACAATACAATCCTGGTAATCGTAGACTTATTTTCAAAAATGGCACATTTCATCCCACTAAAGGGGTTACCGTCAGCAGCAATCCTGGCTCGAGAATTTCTTGAAAACATCGTTCGGTTGCATGGCTTTCCTTCAGTTTTAATCTCAGACAGAGGAAGTCAATTCATCTCCCACTTCTGGCGGAGTTGCTGTCGGTTAGCTCAAATTGATGTGAGGCTTTCCACCAGTCACCACCCATAAACCGATGGTCAGACCGAAAGGACCAATCAGACTTTGGAACAGTACCTACGCTGCATGCTGCAACAGACAGGAGGAACTTGGAAGGACATCCTTTGGATAGCCGAGTACGCTTACAATAACTCAGTCCACTCTGGAACCGGAAAGACCCTGTTTTTTCTTTTGTATGGTAATCATCCTCGAACCTCTAACCTGGATCCAACTCAGGATCTTGGAACACCAGCAGTTGACCACCTACATTCAACCATCACCCAAGCCTTCAAGGAAGCTACTACCCACCTTCAAAGGGCCAAGGAACAATACAAGAAAGGAGCAGATCAACATCGAAAGGAAGCCCCTCAATACCAAATAGGAGATCAAGTCTGGTTATCCACCAAATATTTACCCCTAAAGGGACCACGCACCTTTAACCCAAGATACCTGGGACCCTACTCTGTTACTGCCATAATAAATCCAGTAGCGGTCAAGTTGGATTTACCCCCTCGCATGAAAATGCACCCAGTGTTCCATGTTTCACTACTAAAACCAGTTCAACCAGAAACCCGATTGACTAAATCTCCTGAACCTATCCTAGTTGACGGAGAACTTGAGTTTGAAATCAAAAATATCCTGGATTCCAAGATCTCCAAATCAAAACTACACTACCTGATTGACTGGAAAGGCTACGGCCCCCAAGAGAGATCTTGGGAACCTGCAGAACATGTACACGCACCCCGACTAATCAAGAAATTTCATCGGACATTTCCTAACAAACCACGACCTCCGGAGAAGTCAACCTTGGGAGGGGCCTTGAGGGGGGGTGCTGTCATGAACCCTGCTTCCAAGGGGTCAGGACTTGCCCCACGACCTTGGAAGCAGGCCCATGACTCTGATCCCAGGAACCAGCCAGTCCCTATAGGGACCCTCTGGACCTTGTCCTGGCGCCAGTGGCGCCAGGCTCATGATGGTGACTGGTCCCGGCACAGGAAGCGCCGGGCTCATATTAGATAAGAGTGCTTGGTGGACCTACCTGTAGCAGACCATGCTGCTTACTTACCAGCTAACTGGTCTCCTGATCCTTCTCTGCCTGGAACTACTTTTTCTGTCTGGGTGGAGCAGGAGCCACTCCCTGGAAGCAGAACACAGGAACTCTTCTAGAAATCTGGAACTCTTTTCTTACCTGGGTGGGGCCGTGGAAGGAGATGCCTAAGCACTACAGAAGGCTATTTAAACCACACCCGATTGGTTTCACGTGCTTCGCGTTATTCTGCATCTGCAGCAGGACGCTCACCGTGTCAGCTCCAGGAAACCTCCAGCTCCAGATCCTGTGAACACGAAATAACCTGCTGGAATCCAATCTTCAGTCTTCTGCAGCTCCTGCAAAACAAAGGCACAGGTTAGGCTAAAGTAAAGGCAGCGAATCTACTTACCTAATCCAACGGCAGCATCCAAGGTGCCTTTTTCTGCCTTTCTCTTCCGGCATCCGACATCTGCAAAGAGAGAGAACATCGGTCAGTAATATTCAACTACAAGTTCTGCTTACCTGTGTTACGCCCGTTCCAACTCAGCTCGCGCTGCATTCCGGCACCTGCAAGGCAAGATACATCAGTTAGTAACACTTAGTTACAAGACTGCTTACCCGTCGCTTTCAATCTGTTCGCGCTGCACCTCAGCACCTGCAAAGACAAAAGAGACATTACGGAGCATTCTCCAGCGCTAGTGCAGTCTTTCTACTTACGTGCCATTAGAAGGATAATCTTCATCGTCACAGCATCTGAAAAGGGAAAGACATAGACTTTACAGACTTAAAACTTTTGAAAGAGAAGAGAACAATGCAAAAGGAACTTTAATACTTACAAGGCACGCTCGTGCATTAACGGCGTCTTCGCTCTCAGCAAATCCTCTGCTATCAAGAGGCAGAGCTCGCATCCAGTGAAGCAACTGGATCCAGCGCCCCTGCACAAGACGCAGGATGGAGAGCCCGGCATTTACCTATATAAGGTAAGCGCAATATCAACCCAGTTCCACGGGGAAAGAAAGGGCGAGAGGGGCTAGGAACTTTCCGAACCTTCCAAACACTAATACCTTGGTTTACCCTTGCAGACATCTCACTCTTCAGCTTAAACTGTCGGTGGGAAGGGGGCCCAGTCCGGGAGCAAAACGAACCCTGCGCCTAACACTGAAGACAGTATCCTCGCCAGATCAAGACCTGCGCCTCCGGGGGAACCAGGTGAGCGTTACAGTCAAGCAGTTGTAAAGGTAAATTATTGTTTGATAATGAAATGCAAATATTAAAAATTGCCATGTAAACCGACAGAATACTTCAGAATGATGCTATTGAAAATGCGCAATATAGCAGAGTTCCCTGTGCCCATAAATAGATTTCCTTTGGGGGTTATAAAAATCGAAAAATAATTGATTGATAAATGTCATTATTCAAAAAGCTATACACTCATATCAATATATCGAAAGTATTACAAGGGACACAACGCCTAAAATATCAATTAATCAATTTGGCTACCTACACACTATCGCAAGGCCTAAAGCTAAATCTGGACACTTGACTCACCAGTGGTGGAATGTGGACGAATAGAGTTGGAATAGCGTTTGCGAGCAATTTTCGTGTTGTTCGCCGTTTATTCTTCTTTGTTACCCGAGATGTGGCGTACATGTTCGAGGAAAAGTGCCAGCTGCAGATGCGGTATCGATCACACCTCTTGTCCTCAAAGACTTGCTGGACTCTACTTTCAAGCTCTTCCGGTAGATATCCGCAATGTCTGACCCATTCTCTTATTCGATCAACAGTTTTACGGAATACATGCATTGTAGTGCCTTCAGATTTAGCATGGGTCTTCGAAGGGCAACCGCTAATCGAACAGACAGGCATTGTTGAAAATTCTGAAAAGTAAATATCTAGATTATTATAAAACCTTGATAAATAAAAATTTCATAAAAAAGTAAATGAACCATACCATGTTCAATGCAAGGTTTGTTTTGGTCGCCGGAACTATACCAGTTCATCATGTGCAGCTTAGTATTTGCATAAGTTACAGACATTTTTTAAATGATGTGACTAAACTCTGAACATGTGACTCGTCCCTTGGATGTTCTGTCTTGCACGAGAAGGAAACATGCTTACATTATAGACTGGACCCTCGAAGGATGCAATTCGATGACAATTGACACAGATGAAAATAAATAGATCTATTGATAGCATAACAATTGAAACTCAAGTCAACAGCAATGAGACCAATGACCATAGCACTATTGGGTACTGTAATCGCAAATAGATAGAAATGTGAAAATGACCGAAATATGACTAGGATACATGGCCTTACCTTGACCAACAAACAGTTGGATTCAGCAGGCCGAGCAGTATGTTGCAGTAGAACAGGTAGATGGCCACAGGTAGCACACTGACGAGTTTGCTCGACCAGTCACAGATAGCACGACGACGAGCAGATTAGCATAAATCTCAGTGCTTCTCAGGTAGAAGGTTCAGGAGTTGACTTGCAAAGCACAAAGATGTTCTCAGGAGACATATCAAGTGGTTTATAAAGTATTAGAAACAGGGGTGTGTTTGTGAATTAATGACGTGTGTATGTCGTGGTATTATGTGGTTTGCAGGGGGGCGGCCTGCCTCAGGAGAGGCCTGCCTGAAGATACAGGGTCTGAGGAGGCCATGTGAGCGATGGCCCCTGGGCGTGGGATACCTTTTGAAGTGTACATGCTGTTTGGCACCTTGGCCGTTTGCGCCCGTGACAGCCTCCCATGCCAGCGCTCATCCCTGAGTGCGAACCGCCTTTGCTAGAGGGGGGTGGGATGAATGGGCCTGGGGCGTGCAGGCAAGTGTGTGGGAGCGAGGGGCCATCAGGCCCCTCTCATCCTTTACTTCTCAGTAGAAACTCGGACCAAGTGCCTCCAGTAGTGGGTTCGCCCCTTGCCCTTATGTGATGTTAACTTTGTTTGAAATTCGCGTAGATGGGACCACTGAGCAGCACACGGGGCATCCATTTTTGTACCCCCTTTCCACTCCATCTTGGTGACCAGGCCTCACTGCACAGCGCACATGGCCCCCACCCTCGTTCCCACTCTGACTGGAAAACTCCCGAGGTATTTGCAACAGCTAATAAATGTAACACATCACTCTTCCTCTGAGATCACTGTCCTGCAAGTGAACCAGCCTGAACTAAGCACATAGCTCGTTCATCTCCACAAACGTGTCCTTGCCCATGCACCCTCACCAGTGGAAACTTACTGCCATTCTGACCCTGTGTCCCTGCAAGGTATTCTCTTCATGTACCAGACCACTGACCACGCCATGATGCCCACCTAGCAGATCCCCAACTAGCATTAGACCCTTACTGCAATATATCGTTGGCTATCAATTACAAATGCCACATACCGGAGATTCTTGTGAGCACAGACCCACACTTCACACAGTGTATTATAGTGGTCAAGACCCTTAACCTAAAGCCTGTATAATCCAATGTTAATTGATAGCATAGATATATGTTTGACTTTTATAGAGACATAACCGACTGAAAGACTTTGAACAAGTGTTATTTAGTGCATGCATTATTGAGAATATATTATGTTAGCTTAGATAGTGACCACCCTGCTTCACAGCGACCTGACCTTCACCCATTCGGAGCACAGATGTCTGACGTCCATCCTTAAATGGAGACGCACTTGATTCATTTAAAAAATAGAAACAACCGTTGTTAAAATATCTTATTTTGATGACACAAAAATACAAGACTTTACACATTGTACAGGTCAGGTTGCAGCACAGCGAGAGAAAATCCCCTGTACTGACCGCTGTCACTTGGGAAAGTTTCTCTTATGGCACGAACGGCACAGGCGGGTTTTACTCTTCGAATGCGGCGTCCAAGCCTCCCGTGAAGCCACCATGTAAAGGAACGATAGGCCACCAGCCTGTACCACCTGTGAAAAGGAATGAAACAAACTGTTTTTAAATGACCAAGATAAGTTTAATAAACGTTTGTTGTCAATGACAATTCTTGTAACTAATGGCATTCTGCTCGGACAAATGCTATCTAGACACTGCACACTAATGAACGACTTTCATGCGTTACAATATGTATATGTAATTTTGGATATAGTAGAAGACCATGAAATAGGAGTGGCATGACAAGCAGAGTATACTTACTCGTTACTCGGATTACGAGGACGAACAGTTGCGCGAAGTTCGTGCATAAGCACCATCATTATCCTCAACATGGACCGTGTGAGGCAGGCTGCCCTGAAGTCTGGCAGCTCGGTGATGCATTGCGGTCGTGGCTCGCCTTCCGAAATGTAGGCCATGCATCCCGAGTTTTCACAGCAGCAGCAGTTCTCGTCCTCGGTTGGCATTAGCTCGCACTGAATGCATGTGCACCAGGTGGAAACACCGTCCATGCGACTAGGTCCAGGCTCTTCAGCTGTTGAATCGTCCTCCCAACTGCCGTCCGAAGACCCATCGTTTTCACGTGTTTCCCTTTCCAGTAGTTCCTCCTCGGTATACTCGGGCTCGTACATGTAGAGCATTATTGTAGCCATTGTGTGTTAAACAAACTAAAATAATTTATAGCGGTGGTACTGGTATCTGTTCACACGGGCTACAAGCAACGAAGGTAGCTGACCAGAGCACAGAAACGAGTCACAGAATACTCAAAGTAACACAGAGAGAGGAATGGAATCGAAAATCTGCTGCTGTGTGTTGTGAAACAGTCTGTTTATACTTATTGAGGAAAGAGGCGTCCTTCCATTTCCATGGCGACAAGTCATTAGCTGAAGCGCAGCGAATGTTGACATGAGACGTGCTTTGGTGTTGTGAAATGGGCAGTACGCGTCTGCTGATGACAGGCTCAGGGGCGGGGGATATGATTTAGTGCCACAAAAGCAGGTCAGCCAGGGCGATGCGGCAAGTGATAGGATTATCACAAAATGGCGGCGCCCTACTGCCTGTTTTCGCGTGTGTTTAATGGACAAAAACTTGGGTACGGTCCATAGGAAATTTTCTAAAATCGAGCGACTTAGGCTTAAAAACACATGGCCGACCCGTAGGGCCAATAACATTTTTTGACCGAGCCATTCCTTTAAATCTGCATTTTATTCAGTTGAACGGTGTATTTTATGGAACGTTTTAATCGATCTTAACATTTCCCCTGAAATCCTAGGCCCCATAAAAAGCGTTATGAAAAAAATCTAGCTACAGTTAGATGCGGCCATGGTCGGGAAAGAACCAACTCATTCCCTGTCGTGAGCGGATTGCGCCAGGGATGCATACTCGCCCCTATGCTTTTTTAAATCTATGTCAATGTTTTGATTGCAAGAATTCTTAACACAAATAGCGATGCACCAATCATTGCTGAGCACAAAGTTGGCATCCTCATGTACGCAGATGATACTGTCCTAATTTCAAACTAAAATGGATATTTTAAAACAACAGCATTAACAGAATTCTGTAAAGAAAACATTGAATTAATCATTCTAAAACAGTGGTGATGGTATGTCATGCCACACGTAAACTCAAAACAATTATCTCCATGGAAGGGGAACGGCTCCATGGCGTGAGTGGTTTTATTTCCAGGCTTTATTTATACTTTTCTTAATTAATCACAATTCAGAGCAAGCTTCTGCTCTTCAATCAACAACCAACCATTTAATCGAGTAACAATAAAGTGCCACCAGTACCAGTGTAAACAGCATGTCTCAGTATTATCACAGTGACTCAAAGTCCCGAAGAGTCTGCGGTTGTGGGTACAATGTTCTTTGGATCCCCAGAATTGAATAATAGGGAGCAAAGCCGCATAGAAAGTTTGGTACGAGTCAGTAAGAATTAGTTATTCTTTCCAGCGCTACAAGTGTCCACACTTTGACCCACCGCTGTGCAAATATTGGGCCAGCTTCCATGACATGGCTACAGTTAATCTGGCTGCTACCAGGAGTTGCGTTAATACCCATGCAGACAGGATTTGTAGCGGGTATCCAGCGTCATCAGCTGAGTCCCCTTAAATGACTTCTCTCAGATCCAAAGGGAGGCCAATCCCTGTAAGGTCTCTTATGTGTGAGAGTATCTCCTTCAAATACAATTGAGATAAGGGCAAGACCACCATATATTTCCCAGTGTTCCTTTCTCCCCACATCCCCTCCAGCACTGTTCGAGAACCCTGGGCTGATTTCATGCAGATGGTTCGGTGACATATACCACCTGCATAACATTTTGTACCCACATTCCTTGCTATGTGGATGAAACTCAAATCATTTTCAGGCTTCCCTCAGCCACCTATTCTCCTTCTCTCATCTCTGATTGCCCATCTGCTATTCAGGAGTGGTGTGCCGCCAACAATCTCTGCCTTAATGACAGTAAGACGGAAAACCTCCTCATCGGCACACCTTCACCCTCCTTTCCTGTCACTCTCTGGCCGGCCTCCCTTGGCCTTCCTCCTACCCCCACCTGTGAGGCTAAGAACCTCAGGGTCATCTTCGACTCCATGCTTTCCTTTTCTGCCCACATCTCTGATGTCACTTTTTAAAAAAAACTTTCTTTATTAGGTTTTGGTTGAAAACAAACTGTTACGCTCACCTGGTCTCTGCGGGGGCGTTGGGGCACGGTTGGAGCCCTCCCTGGACTTGGCTCCCTCGGACTGACTCTCTCCCCCAGCTGCTGCGGAATGGAAGACCCGGAATGCTGGCACTGCTCCTGAGAGAACATGACAGGCAGTGAGAATGGCAGGTGGTGTCGTGATCCCCCTCGACCCTTTCGTGCCAGAATGTAGTGAGCAAGAGTTTGCCCATGCAGGCTCACCTGTTTTGATGTAAGAGCGAGCTCTCCATCCTGCTTTCTTCAGCAGGGGCACTATGGATGGACCTAGTTGCATCACTGGTCCTTAATGTGGAGGTCCAGACCTGCTGCGTCCGTTCCGCCTTGAAGGTAGGTGTTTATAACTATGATTATTGTCCGTAGCTTTTGTGATAATTCCCCCAATGATTATTGTCCGTAACCTTATATTGTCCTTTCTCTCTCCCTAGGCATGACGAGTACCCACGAGAGCGTAGTGAAGAAAAGTCTATTCCGGAGGACCCACAAGTGGTAAGTGGACTTTTTCAGAGGCTGCGCCGAGTTCGTGAGTAGCGCTGCTTAGCGTTTTAAAGTTTATGCAATTACTAACCTTGTGTTTCCCTTTATCTTTTCAGGTGCAGCTGGTCGGCGTTTGATGGTGAGTGGTTTCTGAACACTTGCCGGCGCCTGGACGAGAGGATCCACGAGGATGCTGCGCAAGAAGATGACCCCATGTTGATGGAAGTTCGGAACAGGTAAGGATGCTAGGTGGCACCCGCGGAGGACTCGAAGAGACAGGTAAGATGCGTGTGGTCGCTGCAGAGTCAAGAGCGTTAGTTAGCAGTACTTCAAGCGATGGCGCGGCTGACTCAGGTAAGAAGCGCGCAGAGACTTCTGAGTTGGAAGCAGGTAACAGGATTTCCAGCAATGGCGTGGCTGACTCAGGTAAGATGCGCGTGGCTGCAGAGTGGAAGCGGATAGCAGTGCTTTCAGCGATGGCTTGACTGATTACCAGGTGAGATGTCGGAGGGTTCCGGAGACTGAAGAAAACTTGTGCTGAATCAGGTAAGGATCTTCTTAACAGCGGTAAGCGTTACACTGCTCCAGCAGACTAACGCGAAGTGCCAGCATGCGGGTGGGGCTGGCTTATATAACCTGGCCTCAGCCACTCCCCTTGGGCCCCGCCTTGTGGCCCCACCTTGCCACTCCTCTGCACGCCAAGACTGGGTCCATTGGGACCCTGCAAGATGTGAAGTAACTGGCCCATGACTAGTGGCCATGACACAAACATAATCGCAAGTACAGTTACAACATGTCGGTAAAAGATGAGACACTTCCAAAACGTGAACAAAAAAACCCAGGTATACCCCCCTCACCCAAACTGAAGTGCACAGTCCAGACAGAATAGTATAATGGCGACAACGATCGAATGAGTAACTCAGATTAAAAATAGGGGAAAGGGAGTCAGCATCTCATATTGTCCAGGGGGGGCTACGTCCGATGGTTGCATCCCAAAGGGGAAGGGGGGGTCACACACTATTGAGACAAGGCACCTGGGGTACTCACATGTGATCCATCTTGGGCCTGTATCACATATCTTCTAAAGGAGAGCCAGTAATCTTTCGGCCTGCTGCCCTCAGGTAGTGATGTGGCATACAGGGACTTTTTCTTCTCGCACATATTCATTTAATTAAACCATTCATTATAGGAGGGGGGTCTGCGCTGTCCCCAGGTCCTTGCAATCATCAACCTGCCCACCACTGAGGCCACTGCTATCAGTTTCACATTGCCCTCAGAGGGCCGGTCGCACAGGGCAACGAGCCATGTTTCGGGGGCGCTTAAGTTGTGGTTCTCTAACATTGCAGACATGGCAAATGGGCAGTTCCAGGCACATGGGTAAAGTCAGCGTCAGGAGATCCACATCTAATGCACTGGAGGTATCGGGTTGGGTAAAATCCATGAAGTTTAGCCGGGGAGTAGTACATCTGGTTAATACATTTCAAATGTATTAGGCGGACGACTGGCCACCAGGGGGCGCACGGATGTGTCCACTCCGTGTGAGCTCCGTTTCTGAGGTCTGAAAAGTGGTCCTGAGCCCCCACTTCTCGACCCCCCCAGACCTGAGATATGAACTGGTGACACACGAGAGTGCCCCCACACCGTGGAAAACCCGAAGAAAATTGAGCCCAAATTCGTGGAGAAATTGTCTAGTATTCATGGCGGCCTGGAGTACCTCAACCAAACGAAAGTGAAACTGGGAGCAACACACGCCTGCACTGGACGAACAGAGGGCCGGGCTTCCAGCCTCTTTGCAGAACCTTGCCGCATTGCCCTGGAGGGTTAAAACCCCGCCGCCACACCAACGTGAGGCTTACAGATGAAAAGGAAATCCCAGAGTGTGCGGCACAAACGAGAACCCAACCGACTGGCAGGGCCGCCTGCACGCAACCCCGGCGGACTCTGCCGAAATCGTATCATCTTGTATCACGCTCCTGCGGCGGAGCAGGCGCCCAGCGCCTCACCCGGGCCCGCCTGCAGGTGAGCGTGTGGACCCGCGGGCCCCGTGCGGCTCTACACAATAAAAACAGCCGCCTGAAAGTGCCATGCGCCGCGTCCCCAAGACACACAAAGACTCTGTGGGATAAGCAGCAAACTTGGCGACCCTGTCACAGCGGATCCCCCACCATTTCCGACGGTCCTCACGAAGCGACCCTCAACCACGTCAGGCAATGAGGCGCTGCCTCGGCTCTGCTTTGGAACCGCTTTCAACGCGCAGGAGCCTCGTGGATGGGCCTTACAGGCCGTGCCTCACAAGCGACCCGCACACGGGCCGACAACCAAAGGAAGTAGGAAATGGGGCAAGTGCCTTCCATCTGTCTAGCCCACAAACTGCACCCCACCCCTAGATTGTGAAGAAGCAAGCCGTGGGTACATGGGAGGTCGTGAAATGTGAATCAATAAGCCTCAAAGATCCTGCGAACAGCGTTCTAACGCTGGAAGGTGTATCCCGGTCCCCTGGCCCAACGCAGACACAGACTCCGGTTCATCCACCCCTGAGAAGCAAAGGTAAGAAACCGCGCAATAGCGTCGGAACAGTAGGCCCACTGGCGCTCTTTTCCGAGAAGGGCCACCCCACTGAGTCGACCAATACAGCCTAAACAGCCCCACAATCCCACAATTGCCACCGCCACGGCAGAATGATGTACTGAGTGTCCTGTTATCTAAACCCATTAATGACCAACAAGGGTGACTAAGGGATTGCATCAAGTGACATGCTTTAGTACCTTCCATCAAGACAGCGGATCTCGTGTGCTGGAACCATGAAACACACGCAACAGAGCGACCACAGCTCTCTAATCCATAAGCGCCCTACGCCGACTCGGCTCTTGACCGCAGATATCTCTAGCACCATTGGAGAATAAGGGAGATGGATCGGAAAGTGGGCACAGAGCGTAGCCATCAACACGCTACATGCTAAGGGTCACCCTGAAGGCCCACATATATCTGACCTCACTCAGAGGCAAGGCAGTGGGCATCCAAACTGCAGTGACCCCACAGAGACCTTCCCCCGGTGCTTAACAGATCACCCCAAGGCGCTGGTCTTCCCGTCTGCCCTGCCTGACTCCATATGAACTAAAATCCCGAACAGAACGCCACCTCCCCTAGACCACTGGGCCTCGTGCCTCTCGGCGCTTGCCAAGCTCTAAGAGGCCCCCCCACCCGGGATCAATTTGGAAGCATGCAACCCCAAGAATGCAGGATCACAAGACAGAGAACTAGAACAGAGAGGAACAGAACGGCCAACTTGCGCAACCAGTGTACCAGAGACTCTACAAGGTGAGCCGGACATACTCCTACTTTATTCGCCGGCCTCCCACTCCATAGAGGCTCAGTGAGGCTACTCTCCCCTGGAACCATACTGAAATCAGAGACTTGGGCCGGTACAGAGGGTTGGGCCCCCGCAATCGGGGCGAGTGCCTATTCCGCCACAGCAGAAACTTTATGGACATCAAAGGAAAACTAGCCCAGTACGCTTAAACTTACCCCCTGCCATTGTCAACCACAGATACCGCGAATAAAGTGACCATGGATACACTCGCTTCAGAGGCAACAGCGACGAAAGGTGACATTGCTGCTCTCAACAAAATAAAGACAATGGGAGTCAACATAGGTGGCAAGATAGTCAAGATAACACAACAAATAGATAAGATCGAGGAAAGACTTGAAGGGGTCGAAAGCAACCAAGCCTCCATAGATACCCTTGAAACCCAGATGGACTCCCGCATAAGAGAGATCCAACAAAGGGATGAAGAATTCTGACTAAAACTGGATGACTTGGAAAATCGAGAGAGGAGAAACAACCTATGCTTTTTTGGCATTCCGAAACATGAGGGCGAGACAGAGAGGGGACGTTGGGAAAACAATCCATGACATCATCAAAATATTGGTGGCAGACGATGACATCGATGAGCCCAAAACAGAGGATACATAGGGCCGGTGGACCTACAGGTGGACCAAGATCTGTCCTTGCCACGTTCCACAGATACCAGGATAAAGCGAGAATTCTTGAAAAAGCCAGGAGTGGGGGCCCGCTCACCCTCGGAGGAGCTCAGATCACCATCTTTCAGGATCTGTCATCAATGACTGTGGCACTGAGGCGAATGTGCAGCCCCCTCATGAAATGGCTCAAGGAACGAGGAACCAGATACAGTTGGGGATATCCCTTCTCCCTATCATTCGAGCATGAAGGCAGGAAAATACGACTGAACTCTGAAAGAGAGATTTGCGACTGCATTGATGATCTTTTGGCATCACGACGGGAGAATGGTGAACCGGGAGAAGCAGGGCAGAATACGGGGCGTTGGGAACTCCAAGGGCCAAGGAGGAAGAAAGTTAAGGGATCGAGAAAATACAGGCGAGGCAATGCCACCCCCGACAGTGACAAATGAAAAGAATGGCCTGTTGAAATGCAACGCACGCTTTGGACACCGAAAGGCGAGATCAGGGAGCCCATGTGGATCTGAGTGCTCCAATCTGCCTTGAATCTGAACACAGGGAGTAGACATTTTGCCCGGATACTCCTCCGAAAAAGGGGGGCGGACAATCCACCGAAAACAGGCGATGAACTCACGTGGGACACCACATATCCTTTTACAGAGTTACTGTTGGGGTTTTGAAACAAGAGACGGGGGGGACGGGAAGGGGGCTCAAATTTAACTGAGAATGTTTTTTTAATACGGACCGTGAGGTAACGGTTCCCAATGGTGGTCCGAAGTCGGTCGACCTTTTTCAACCGACCCAGATCGGACGCCACTGCCAAGGAATGGGGGATGGAAGGGAGAAGGAGGGGGGAGAGGGTTGGAGGTGGGAGGGGGTTAGGTGGGGAAGAGAATTTACACCGAGACTTGCATGGACACACACATGGCACGCTAACACTCTGGCGAGGTGTCAATTGATGCTGAGAGGTCCTTTGAAAAACATGAAAACAAATGGCAGCTGAAACAGAACGAAGGGTGGGGAACCTTCTCAGGGTAGGTACGTTAAATGTTAAAGGCCTTAACTCCCCGACAAAGAGATCTCTAGTATACTGCTAGAAGCGAATGGAAATTCCCTCCTGGGAGGTGACTTTAATCTGTGGCCGGACCCCAAATGGGATAGGAAGACAGGTAAAAAGGAAGCGAAGGACCCCTCCGAAGGAGGGCGTAGCGAGGTCGCGAATATGTTTCAAATATATGACCTCCGACACGCATGGCGGCAACTCCACTCAGATGATCAAGGGTTTACCTTCCATTCTGCCCCACACAACACTTTGACTAGAATAGATTACATATATTTAATGGGAGAATTATGCAATGCCACGCAAAGGTCTGATATCGTACCAATTACCTGGTCCGATCATGACATGGTCACAGCCAACATTGACTGGGAGGCATTACCCAGAAAAGGCGGACGATGGCGGTGCAACAAAACGCTTTTGAAAGACCCAATATTTAAAACTGAGATGGAAACTGAAATCACGGAATACATAAAGACGAATAACACCGGGGAAGTCTCTAAATTAATAGTATGGGAATCAGGGAATGGCGACATGGCGCGGAGCTTTAATCAGAGAAGGTGCCAGGAAGAAAAGGGAAAGACACTTGATCGAAAACAGACTCAGGAATGAGATATATCACCTAGACAGGGAGGCGAGGGAGGATGAATCCGGAAAGGCGGACAAACTTATTGAGGTAAAAAAAAGAGGGAAGAACTTAGCCTTCTAGAATACAGCCTGATAGCCCGTAAGTTACAGCTTCTAAGACAGAAGTTCTATGAAAAAGGGAATAAAGGGGACTCATTACTGGCAGATAGGTTACGAGCCCAACGCACAGAGAGGAGGGTGCTGGAAATACAAAAACAGGACACCCACAGCACCTCGACCAATGCAGATATCCCTGAGGCCTTCGCCACCTTCTATGAGGAGCTATATAGATCTGAAACTTGCCTCGAAGAAACAGATAACGATCAATACCTATCCTCTGTAAATATGCCCCGAATAACATATGAAGAAAGTCAGGTACTAGAGGCCCCGATAACAGGAGAGGTCAAGAATGCGATCAAGAGACTGACATTGGGCAAATCCCCTGGCGAAGATGGCTTCTCCGCCGGTTTCTATAAAACCTTCCTCACGTCGCTTCTTACTTTTATGGTAGAACTATTCAATGAGATCCTGGACACTGGGAGAGCACCAGACTTGTTTGTCCGAGCGCTAATCTCAATGATCCCCAAGGACGGTCGAGACCCTAAACAATGTGGGTCTTATCGCCCAATATCCCTATTGAACATCGACGCAAAAATATACACCAGAATCCTGGCTGCCAGACTAGAGGGATACATGCCAGGTCTGATACACTCAGACCAGCTGGGCTTCATACTTGGTAGGCAGGGTGCTGACACTATGATGAAGACCCTGCACCTACTTAACGAGTCTCAAACCATGACAAATGACCCAGCTCTCCTCTCTGTCGATGCGGAGAAAGCCTTTGACAGGGTGGAGTGGGGCTTCTTAATGGCAATCCTCCGCAAAGTTGGGATAGGCCCGAATCTTGGAGGAGGAATCCAAGCAGTATACTCATCGCCGAAAGCCTCAGTCTTTGTCAACAGCGAATATTCTCGCTGGTTTGGATTAAGCAGAGGAACACGCCAGGGATGCCCACTCTCAGCGATCCTCTTTGCCCTCTCGGTGGAACCCCTAACCCAAAACATGTGTATAGTAAGGGAATCGTAACCCCTGGAATCGGAACATCACTATCCCCCATCTCGGTAGATTGAGCCATGTCAAGGAGTGTCCCAAGCCTCCCCCTAGAAACATAGGCTCCAATAATGAAAACTTTCAAGTGGCAATTCTGAATACCCCTACCTATAGAACAAAGCAAACACATCCTCATCCCTACAGGCCCCACCAACCCCCCTCACATGCCAGAAAACACAACTTACCGGCTCCCTATTCCCAACCCCCACCCCTACCATCCTTGCTCCAGAGAGGGTGGTAACACAAAACTTAGTAACTTAAACAAGAGTTGGTAACAGATGGGGCTGCCAACAGGCAATGGGGACGCTCCATGTGACACAGGCCTAGTATGTCTTATAGTTTCTCCCCCGTGGCCCCTCAAGGGGGCAGGATATCTCTAGCATGTAAAGGAAAGGTTTAACATTGTTTCACAACTAACGCATTGGTCCTGGAAGGTGAGGCAGATAAGTAGACGACGGTTGGGGAGGACAATCACAGGTATCCACGAGGGGAGCGTCTTGGGTCCGGTATGTCCCTAGCAAATCGTTCCGCTGCCTCAGGAGTCATGTAAAAGGTTGTCTTGCCGTCGAGGACCACCCTCAGTTTAGCCGGTAACAGCATGGTGTATCGAACATCTTTTTTTCTGAGAATGTTCTTGGCCGCTTGAAAAGATCTCCTCTGATCCTTCACCTGTGGGCTGAAGTCAGGGAATAGTCGGATCACAGCTGAGCCCAGCGCATTTCCTCCTTCTCCCTGGCGGATCGCTGCCGGATATCTCTATCCTGGTAATTGAAGATATGGGCTATGATTGGCCTTTCTGGGGCTCCCGGGGGAGGCCTAGCCGGCAGGGATCTATGGGCCTGCTCCAACATGAACATGTGAGTGACTGGGGGATTATCCAGGATTTCCAGGAGAAGTTTTTCGACGAACGTCTCTGCGTTATCAGTGGGAGTGGATTTGGGCACACCTGTAATCCGAATATTGTTCCTCCTAGACCGCCGCTCTAGGTCATCATTCTTGGACATTACCTTCTTGATATTCTGCTGAAGGGAGGCAACCTCTCGCTGGAGGACCACTATCTTATTTTCGCTCTCGCCAATTCATTGCTCTGCCTCAAACATGCGGCCACACAGTTTTTCAATCTGGACTGCTTGCAGGTGAGGGCATCTATCTTGGCCCCCAGGTTGTCCGTGCTCCCCTTTAGGGCTAGCAGTGTCTGATTCAGCATTGAAACGTCCAGTTGCGACGGTCCAGGAAGGTTGAAAGGGGGGGGGCGGTTGGGGCTGGGCGGTTCTGGCATATTGTTCCATTTTTGACTGTCTCTTAGGGTTCCCCATACAGAGAGAGAGAGCTGACCAACAGGAAGGTTTCAAGCCAGTTAGTGAAGAGTGTGTTGATCTTTCAGTTGGTGCGCAATGAGTGGGGACTTACCCCACCAAGAGGTCTGTGTGGAGTTCAGCTCGGTGCGCACGTAGGCCAGAGGGGTGGACCAGGATATATGAAGCATAAACGGTGTTCCAGGGATAATGTATACTACCTGCGGTATAAGGGTGTTCAATCGGGTACCTGTTTCACAGGGGGTGCGGGTGGTTGGACCGCCCGGGCCCCAAGCACCCCAAGCAGACTCTGGATTATCCGAGTAGCGACGGTTGTCCCCCATGCTGGGGGGGCGCAAGTGCAGGAGGTGGTAGTGGATAGGTTATATTAGGGAAGAACCGTGGGCATGGCTAGCCCCATCCGTCTTATCACCACTAGGAGTTGATAATCGCATCTGGTGAGGGGACCAGTCAGGCGGTATGGGCAAGGTGTGTGAAGTTTCTTGCAGGGTCCACAGTGAGGGCCAGAAATTACGACGTGTTCTGTTCCGTGGGTCACAGCAAGCAATATTAATGATCAATAAGTGTTGCATGTGGGGGTAATAATACGCTGCCAGTGACCAGCCCAGGGGTGGTTAGGGAGCAACTGGAGCTGCCAGATAGATGTAGCGAACCTTGGGGAGGGTGGTCTGAAGCACCACCGGTGCTAAAAACAAAAGGGGGTTAGGTTGGATGATTTCCTCCAGTTGAGCCCAGAGCACTGCAGGGAACCCACAGATGTCTAGCACAGAGTATCCAGGGCTGTATAATTCTGTATGCCCAGGTATGCGGTTGTTGGTCTTAATAGAATATGTTGCACTGTACGGGCGAATCTCACATGTGGCGCGCCCAAACTCCCTGCACTTGCCGAGCCAGCGCACACGCAGGCCTGGGGATGCGATTACAATGAGACATCCACCTCTGAGGGAGGACGTCCCGTTCCTCGTTCCCGGGGCAAAGGTAGCCGTTGGTTATGATTGTAGAAATGTTGCAGGCCCAAGGTGGATCGCATGAGTTGGGCTCAGTCAGGGAGGAGCGGGGACAGCCAGCAGGCGCCAGGTGGGACACCATGGTGCAGGAGGAAGTTGACTGGCAAGCCCAGTCCGTGTATCGGTGAGCCGACCAGCTGCTGGAGTGCATGGAACAGCCCGGTAGGAGGCTGGGAAGTTGGCCCAAGTAGAAGGTGGTCTACAACTGCGCCGCAGAGAATTCCTGCAAGGATCACATGAGGGGGTGTGGGGCTACTTCCCGATACAGACAGAGAGCACCACCGTGGGGCAGCACGCTCGCACGTACCCACACCCTCAGCTGGAACCCCAAAAGTGAAGGGTGCACTCGGAACCCCTCTGGACCAGTCTTCAGCTCCCCACACTCCAGACGGGTCACATGACGGGGGCACAGTCAGGGAGGAGCGTGGTATTCAGTGTGCGGTGGGCAGGACACTGCGGTGCTGGTGTAAGTTGTCTGGTGAGCCCGGCCCGCGTATCAGTGAGATGACCAGATTCAGCGGGAGCGGCAGTCACTGGAGTGCATGGAACAGCTAGGCAGGAGACTGGAAAGACAGCTCAAGAAGACTCGAGTGCACCGTGGAGAATCTCGGAGGGGAGAAGCCCCGCAAGGATCCCTTGAGGGGGTGTGGGGCTACTTCTCAACACAGTCCGGGAGCACAGCGCAGCACGCTCAAACCCACACCCTCAACTGGAACCTCAAAAGGAAGGGCGAATATGGTGGGGTGCCCCCGGACCGGTCCCCGGCCTCCTGTCTGATACGTGGCCACCAAAGGAGAGCGGGTCCGGATCGGAGTCCTCCACTTCGCGGCTCCATCTGAGGCTATATCCAGGGCCAGGTACACAGCAGGGAGAGACCTCAGGGGTCGCCAGCACAGGTCGGAGGTTCCCGCCTCTCCAGCCGAAGTTGGTAACTGGAAGCCCAGGAGGCCGAGTGCCGGTTCGGGAAGCGGGAGGTTCCGCAAGAGCTTCTCCCAGTCGCCGCCAATGCGCTGGAAGATCTTGGACCCAGTTGTGTACGAATTTCGCTGTTATGTCACCAGCAAAGCAGGATAAATGCCAGGATATGTGCCACAGGCCCCGTGCTGCACGAAGTGTGGCACGTTGGAGGGCCTGGGGAGTTAGGCGCAGGGTGGGGGGAGCACAACCGGTGGGAAAACAAAGGGAGGGGCAGCCAGAGCGGCGCCCCCACCCGCGGCGTGCACAAAGACATGGAAGCAGGTAGAGTCTAGGTGGGAAAGGAACAGGGGGGAGGGGCAGGAAGGAGCACCGGCCCCCAATCTACACAACAAAAGGTGGAAGGGGTATAAGTACCCCAGAGGAGCAAGACCAAGTCACAACCAGGTTGGGAGCTCACCTCACTCAGGTAAGCTCCCAGGGCCTGGATAAGGCGGTCAAGGTTTCGTTTTTGCCTCTGCGGGCTTAAGCGTCGGTGCGTCGGTTTCACATAGTCAGTTGTTGCCTCTGCGGGCTTAATTGACAAAGAGACCGCTGAAGGAGCGAAGGAAAGGAAGACTCACCTCGTTGGGTCTGCGCTGCCGACAGCGAAGAGCGGGACCACGGAAGGTGAACGAAGGCAAGAAGACCGCCACAGCGACATCGGGGAAATCCAGGCAGCGGAGGCGGCGGACAGAAGCGGGAGAAGCCGGGAAACGCATCGCCGGGTAGGAGAGCCGGAGAAGAGGAAGCAGGCGCCCGCGGAAGATTCAGAAGAAAACGTCACGCCTCGGAGGCGGACAGAAGCAGGAGAAGCCGGGCAAACGCGTCGCCGGGTAGGAGAGCCGGAGAGGAGGAAGCAGGCGCCCGCGGAAGGTTCAGAGGAAAACGTCACGCCTCGGAGGCGGGGCGAGGGACATTCCAGCGTAGGCCTTAAAGCGGCAGTACACACCGCCAAGCGCCGGAAGAGCAGGAAAGAAGGGCGGAAGATTACGACGGTCAAGTGGCACAGTGAGTAGAGTGCTCGAGTTGTGCATCTGAGCCTGCTAACACAGGTTCGAAACCCGGCAAGGCCAATCTCAGCCTTCCACCCTTCCGAGCTGGGACAATCACAACTTTGGGGGGTTTCGAACCAACCCTCAAACGGCAGACAGCAGGAAGGAATTTTTCAACAAAAACGGCAGCTGATTTGTTTTTTGGAACACAGGATCGCCGGCAATACAAGCCCGGTATTGGCCTCTGTGGTCATTTGGGCAGCAGTCAGGAGACCGGGCGGGGGAACATTGTGGCCTGGAAGGCAAGTGAAACACCAGAGGCAAGAAAGGGAGAAGAATGGAAGAAAAAATAAGAAGAGCGCAGGAATTCAGCACATGGGCCAAAAAGGCGGAAAAAGACTATGGGGCCAAATGGGTCCTGGATGTGATGCAGAGGGAAGAAAGGGCTAGGGCAATGTCGCCCCTGCTGCTGGAGGATTCCACAGACAGCGATGAGGAAGCGGCGGTACCCCAAGGTCAGAAGAGGGCAAGAGGAGCAGTGGAAGAGTCGCAAGAACCAGAGAGGCCTAAGAAAAAGCAGAAAAACAAAGGTATCGTAAAATTAAGCAACAGCATTAACAAAATGATTAAAGTATTGAATGCAAATGTCAAATGCATGAAGGCCCAGGGTAAGTCGCCCAGAGCCAAAAGGGGAAAGGAAGAAGGGCGAGACAGAATGGAATCAGAGTTGGAAAGTAGCGAGGATGAAGAAAGAGATCACCTGCGAGCCTGGGTAAAAAAGAAAGGGATAATAGGGAGAGGAAAGAATACTGAGGACAGAACAGGTGGGGGGGCAGGGGGGCAGGGGCCAACAGATAACAGGGCCAACACCCCTACACCGGGGCCACCCCAAAGCCCAATAGCAACGCCAGAGCTTGCCATAGTAACAGTAAAGGAGCCACCTACGAATATGACAAAGTATGGGAGACCCACGATAGGCAAAGATGCTCAGGGGCGGTCATTGAAAGCACAAGCCTGGCATATTAGTGACAAAGTGAAGGAAAAAATATGGAGGAAAGAGTTAATAGACATATTCACATTGCTAGATGTACAGAAAAGGGGCCAGGATGTAGCAAAAGAGGACATAAAAGAGGACGAGAAAGGATTTTTGAAAAGATCAACAGTAGCAAGGAATTTTGACAATTGGACAGCAGCATTCCAAATAATGTCGTCCATCATTTTGCAGAAATTCCCCGAGGACGGCCCATCACTGGTCACCTATCAGCAGAGCGTACTGAAGGTTTACAAAGCATTTGGGGGAGATGCATGGAAAGAGTATGATCATGAGTTTAGGAAGGAGATGGATTGTTTCCCTGATATTGGGTGGGACGAAGAGAATTACAACCTGTACATTTTTAATGTATTAAAAGAGAAATGGGACAGCAGGGAACAAACAAATGCGGGCGGCTACTACAGGAGACAGTATGGGTACAACGACTATAGAAGCGATTACAGATACAACAACAGGAGATTCGATGGTAGTCGCGACAGGGCAAGCGAGCAGTATTTTCGGAGTAGGCAGTACGAGGCACAAAGAAGTTGGCAGAGCAGCATACCACCAACAGCACAAGGGGGTGGTAAGGGAGAGAATGGGGGTCCAAAAGCACAGCCAGGACAATGCAGAAATTTCGAGAAAGGGGTGCCATGCAGCTGGGGGAAGAAATGCAGATTCAATCACAAATGCGAGAATTGTGGGGGGGAACATGTTACCAGTAAATGCACAAGGTCAGCATACAATAAGTACAGGGGGCCAGAGAAGCGGTACTAGAAGGGTAGGCAAGAAAGGGGCCACTCCAGTAAAATTGGAAAGGATGGAGAAATGGCTACGAGTATTTCCAGATCAGGAAATGGCAGAAACAATCAGGCAAGGGTTTCAAGAGGGTTTTAAGATCCCTTTCGAAGGACACGGTTCTACCAACACGCCCAAAAATCTGAAATCAGCATTAGCAAACAAAGAGTTAGTAACCAAGAAAATCAGCAAAGAAATCGAGCTAGGGAGGATCAGAGGCCCCTACAGCTCCCCCCCGTTCAAAGAGTACATATGTTCACCGCTAGGGTTAGTTCCAAAAAAGGAAGCAGGCGAGTTTAGACTGATCCACCACCTATCATACCCAACGGGGGCTTCAGTTAATGACGGTATCAACAAAGAGGCAGTGTCAGTAAGTTACTCAGAATTTATGGAAGCCGTACGCATAGTCAGACAAGCGGGAAAGGGAGCATGGATGGCAAAGGCGGACATAAAGTCGGCATTCCGTCTATTACCAGTGAGAGAAGAGTCCCAGAGGTGGCTATGCATGCAGTGGGAAGGCAAATACTTCGTGGACAGGTGCCTCCCAATGGGTTGCGCCATTTCATGCGCATATTTTGAAAAAGTAAGCTCTTTCATGCAATGGGCTCTTACAAAGGAAGATGAGGGGGCGCAGGTAGTACATTACCTGGATGATTTTCTATTTGTGGGGCCACATGGTTCCAACCAATGTCAAAACACACTGCAGAAATTCATAGCATTGGCAAAAGAGTGGGGTTTTCCATTAGCAGAAGAAAAAACTACAGGCCCAACACAAGCAATACAATTCCTCGGCATCGAAATAGACTCACGAGCGGGGGAATGCAGGATCCCGGAGGAAAAGGTAGCAGACTTACTAAGTAAAATCAAAGACCTGAAAGGGAAAAACAAGGCCACCGTAAAAGAGTTACAATCACTGGCAGGAAAACTGAACTTTGCAGGAAGAATCATACCGCAAGGTAAGATATTCCAGAGAAGGTTAGAGCTGAGAACAAGAGGGGCCAGAGAAGGACACCACAGGGTGAGAGTTGGGGAAGGTATAAAAAGGGACATGGGGGTATGGGCAGAATTCTTAAAATCTTTCAATGGTTCAGTAATCTGGCGCACACCTATGAATGAAGAAAACGAAAGGGTCTTGTTCACAGATGCAGCCGGGGGTTTCGGGTTCGGCGCAATTCTAGGGACAGAATGGTGTGCGGAAGAATGGCCAGAAGAGTGGCAAAAAGCAGGATGGACTAGTAATATTACATTGTTGGAAATATTCCCAATATGGGTAGCGCTATGCGCATGGGAAAAGGAGCTGAGCTGCAAGGAGTTAAAGGTATGGTCGGATAACATGGCAGTAGTGCATGTCATTAATAACGGGAGCGCCTCATGCCCACTGGTGCTGGAAATTATGAGGGCTATAACCCTAAGTTGTCTGATGAATAATGTCAGCCTAAAGGCAAGGCATATCGCAGGTGAAGCAAACATGGTCGCTGACGCCTTATCTCGCTTTCAGTGGGACAGGTTCAGAAAAATGCGCCCAGATGCAAGAAGGATAAAAACGCCCACGCCAAGGAAAGCATGGGTACCGCTGGAAGAATGGGAGGAAGCACGGTCGACTACAAGGTTGGCTCAGAAGAGGAAAAAGAACCAAAGGAGCAGACGGTAGAGAAGTTGGCCAGAAACGCCATAACATACAGAACGGGTGAGCAATATAAAAAGCATGTGAATAATGTGTTAAAAGAAACAGGAGCCAATAAGGTCGGGGACATCACAGTGGCAATGTTATGTAATTTTGTGGGGAGCTCATTTTCGCAAGGAAAGAGGAAAAGTTGGGCGGCAGCACACCTGGCGGCGATAGCATACACGGCAAAAGTGGCCGGGATAGCAGACCCGACAACAAATTCACGAATAAAGTACGCAATGAAGGGGTGGGCAAGGTTAGAAGGAAAGACACCTGACAGCAGGAGGCCTCTGAATTTTGCAAAGATGACAATACTGCTGAAACTTTTACACAGCACATGCAATAGCAGCTACGAGATCAAATTGTTTAGGGCAGCATTCGCATTAGCATATTATGGGGCACTAAGGGTCGGGGAGCTAGTAGCGCGTAACACAGCGGCAGGGGATGGCTTAGCAAAAACCGACATATGCATGAGGGCCGAAGGAATGGCAATATTACTAAGAAAGTCCAAAACAGACCAGAAGGGGAGGGGGCGGACAATAGAACTAAATTGTATCAAAGAAAGAGAGCACTGCCCAAGGTGCATTACAAAGCAATTCCTCGAAGTACGTCCGGAAGTAGGGGGCCAGCTGTTGATACATAGGGACGGCAGGGCCCCCAGCAGGTATCAATTTCAGGCAGTACTAAAGAAAACGATAACAAAGGCAGGGTGGGACAAGGCAGAGTTCGGGACCCACTCTTTCAGGATAGGTGCAGCCACATCAGCATGGGCAGGTGGACTGGGCGCAGACGGGGTAAAGAGTATTGGGGGTTGGAAAACGCATTGTTTCAAGAGATATGTGCGAGAGAGCATGATATGATTCATTTCCCATTTTCCATGCAGACGAAACACCATACAGATCAGCATGGATAGTCGGCCATTCATTCGTGACGAGAACAGGCAGGTGGATCGAGGATTACAGAGAGGGTTTGCATTTCAAAAAAACAATAACTTCATGGTGGGGCCTCCCAGGGATGCACTGGGAGGACATCCACGACAGGCTGTCAGATCTGATTGGTTTCAGGGACCCTCCCGAGTATTTGGTCATCCACCTCGGGGGGAACGACTTGGTCAGAACAAACCGGGGCGAGCTAACGCGCGACATGTGCGAATCACTAAGGGCAATAGCACACTGCTGGGGTAAAACAAAAATCTTCATGTCAGAGATCATAACCCGCAGAATCTGGTACGGGGCGCGCAAGAGGCAGGCCATTGAGACGGCACGGAAAAAACTAAACAAAGCGATAGAGAAGTACTGCAGGAGCACAGGACTCCATTTCATAAAACATGGGCTATCACAGAATGACCCCGACTGGTTCCACCAGGACGGGGTACACCTATCCAACAAGGGCTGGGGGAGATTTACGGACAACATCTTTCAAGCGTTAGCAGCACAGAGTTGCAAATAGGGGTGTGGTAGGGTCGCTGTTTTGGGGGGAGCTGAGCGGTATACACTAGCAACCCCTCAGGTGTGGCGGCACGTGTCCAGGAAAGGATGCCACAGGACAACGAAATGGAGGCTAAAGGAAGGGGGGGCATCCTTACCCCTGGACACGAGGTGCCCAAAAAGCTTTGGTTATTGTACAGTTGTCACAACCAGTGTGTAGCGTCAAACTTGTATATAATAAAAAGGCCTACGGCCACAAATATTTCCATGTAAACTCAACGGTGTACGCATTATCATGTCTGGGCCAGGGCATAGAACAACAGGGGCAAGAACAGGGGGGGGAACCCACACTACTCAGCCTATGCCACAGGCCCCGTGCTGCACGAAGTGCGGCACGTTGGAGGGCCTGGGGAGTTAGGCGCAGGGTGGGGGGAGCACAACCGGCGGGAAAACAAAGGGAGGGGCAGCCAGAGCGGCGCCCCCACCCGCGGCGTGCACAAAGACATGGAAGCAGGTAGAGTCTAGGTGGGAAAGGAACAGGGGGGAGGGGCAGGAAGGAGCACCGGCCCCCAATCTACACAACAAAAGGTGGAAGGGGTATAAGTACCCCAGAGGAGCAAGACCAAGTCACAACCAGGTTGGGAGCTCACCTCACTCGGGTAAGCTCCCAGGGCCTGGATAAGGCGGTCAAGGTTTCGTTTACCACCCAACCCGCCCTACAAGAAAGGAAGGAGGAAAGCCGGAACAGGAACGCCGAGTACTTTTTATCGGTACACGGTAAAAGAAAAAGTTGTAGGCGGCGGCACGCGTCCAGGAAAGGATGCCACAGGACAACGAAATGGAGGCTAAAGGAAGGGGGGGCATCCTTACCCCTGGACACGAGGTGCCCAAAAAGCGTTGGTTATTGTACAGTTGTCACAACCAGTGTGTAGCGTCAAACTTGTATATAATAAAAAGGCCTACGGCCACAAATTTTTCCATGTAAACTCAACGGTGTACGCATTATCATTTCTGGGCCAGGGCATAGAACAACAGGGGCAAGAACAGGGGGGGGAACCCACACTACTCAGCCTATAAAGCCCTGCGTCGGAGCACTTTCAGGCGGCAGCCATTACTCAGCCGCGCAACAGCGCCCTCCTCCGATGTCTCTAAAAAGTCAAACCTCCGGGGGCACTGTCGAACAGCCGCAAGAAATTGTGCAGCTCCGTACTGGCCGGCAATCCTGATATAATTAATCCTTTTGAATGCCAATTCAAGTGCTATAATCCACTGGAACATGAAGTTAAAGATCTCGGGCACTGAATGTTTCAGTGTCGGACCTGGGTATAGTTCCTGTGTGAAGCCTCAACCGCGTGAAGTCCTTCCCCGGAATGCACGGGCTGGGCCGTTGCTGCGACTCCTGAAGGGGAGCGTTGCAGCTCGCGACCGTGAAGAGGGCTGTCCTTAAGGTCCGGCGACTGAGGAAGTTGGGATCCCATCTGTCCAGCTGGCCGCGGCCTAACGTGCTATTGACGCAGGACCGAGGGGCATGATGACTCCCCCTCGACGTTGCGGTCCGCTGCTACAGTGTGTGGCATAAACTCGGCCACAGCGGCCAGAAAGAGAATTTGGGGCTCACGCCAGGCCTCACCGGAGTTGCGGTCCGCCGTTCCCCACGAGGAAGTCGAGGTGAGCGCGCACCGGCATGCTCCATCTGGGACCGGGGAATCCTGCTGGGCGACCATCCCCCCTGAGCAGAGGCGAACGCGACTGGTGCTGCAGCTGAGTTGGGAGCTCTGAAGTGCGGAAGGCGGAGCAGCCGGCTGCCTCTCCTGATACATCACAGACATCCAGCTCGAGCGAAGCGGGATCCGGCAGATTGGTGCTCAGGGGATCCGGAATCTGCTGAAGATACACGTTTGCCTACTGAGAGACTGTGAGGGATGATCCAGCTGCTGGATATTACTATTGAATCCGCTATGGCTGCGCTTAGATGAACACCTTGACAAGCGTATCCTCACAACACCTGCCCCTACAACTCAGTGAGGGCCGGGACCTCAGACCGAGGGAAACTGCACTTGACCGGAGCGCGGCCAGCAGATGCACAGTGAGTAGCTAAGCAGTGTGATCCAGGCACACACTGTGTGAGTAAGCGCGCAGCTCGCCTGTTACTTGAAATTTCACCGGCTCATTGGGAGGCTGAAGCATAGGGTTCAAACTGATTGGTAAAGGGTTCGGGGTGCTTGTGGCTGTGACTGGAAATAACTGACAACAGAGTTGGCTGCAAAGCACAGTGGTCGAGCCTGCTCCTGATCGAACCAAATAGCACTAGATTTAAAGAGGAGGATAAGCTGGGACTGCCGGCATGTAGCATACACCTGTGATGAAGCCCTGATTATACCATATTGTCATCCTCCCTGTTGGATACAGTTGTCATCCCTGTCGCAATTAGGAGCACAGGCCCCCCTAATCCCGCCGCCTAGCAACACAAATTTGCAGTGACACCACCCTGAATCGCACGATAAACCCTGGTAGATGCAGGCCGGTACATACCGTGGTTGACTGGGTGAATGAGGGACCCCAGACGGTCCTAATGAGATACGAGCCTAATTCTGAGAACGCCCTGATGACACCATCCCATCCTACACAGGCATATGCTCACGGCTTGGTAGTTATGCAGAAGAAGTACACCTCAAAACATTTCGGAGTACACTGGCCATTGGAACAGTGAAAAAAGTGTAATATATGGGGGCGCTGTTGAGCAGCCGACAAAATGGCTGCTTGGTTGCAGAGCTCCGTGCCCAGCAATCCTTCATCGAACTACATCGGCGGCTAACTACCGAATCCTGTAGTGGAAACGCTTGTCGGGTGCAGCTCTGGCTCTCCACTATATCCACGTTGACTTTCAAAAGAAATCGCCTTAACAGAGCCAAGTTTCGCCCCCCTGACGTTTGGGCCTGAGGGGCTGTGCGGTGCCTACCCCGAGCCGCGCTCTATCCTGCTGGTGGCCGCCTGCGGCGTGATCCTCCGCCCCCTCTGCTGCGGGCCCAGCTGTGGAGTCTCCGGCACACCTACCCCTCCTCCCTCCGCCCGTGAGATCTCCGCGGCCTACAGGCTGCACCTCTGTCGTGCCGATGGGCTGGTCTCACGCGCCCTGCCCGGCTGAACCGAGCGGGGGACCTCTGCCTGGCACCTGCTCCCCTGCGCCCGCCTGAGGACATCTGGCGCTGCGGGGGGCTGGCGGCTGAGGGCCGTGACCGATCCGGGCCCTGGATCTGGACCGCTGCAGCTGGAGGTGAGGAGCTGGTGGGGCCGCCGTAGTTCAGCGATGCGCTGCAAACCCATCAAGCACATAGCCCCCAGCTCCTGTGCCTAACTCTTGTAAATCCATCTGAGGTCTCCGTGGCCTGCCAAGCTGCACCCCTGCCGTGCCCGTGGGCTTACTTTGCGCGCCCGGCCTGACTGAACCAAGCGGCGGACATCCGCCTGACACCGGCTTCCCCTGTCCTGGCGCTGCGGGGGGCTGGTGGCTGGAGGCCGCGATCGGGCCGCGCTCTAAATTGCCAGAGGCGCTGCAGCCTCTCCGCCCGACCAAGGAGCCTATCCTACGCTCTACCCGGACTGCTGCGGCTGGCGGTGGGGAACTGGGGGGGCGCCATCATTCAGCAGCACGTTGTGGTCGTCGGATACATAGCCTCCTGTGTCCAACTGTTGCTGATTCATAAGGCCCTTTCATTTCCACCATATGTTGTGGGCCCCCTGGCTGGCTCTCCTGGGTTAACCTGCCACTCTTCGAGGTCTGCTCACCAACACACACCACTGCCCAGGCAGAGGGGTTCACTGGCAGCCAGCAACTCTATCTCCAAGAGGGGCCCTCCTGGCGCTGCTATAACCAAGGCTTGGCCTTTGCCACCACTCATGCTATAACTCCACTGACTGCAGGGGAGCTCTGATCCGGACCTTACGCCCTGGTCCCCCCACGCGGAGTACCACCGGGCCTGACTGGGCGATCTTCCCCCGTCCTCGCTGCTTGACTCTGGTGCCTGAGGCCCGCCCTGCCCCCCTGTGGAGATCATACTGTCCTGCATCCTCCTGTTACTACACTTGGGGACAGGGGGGGGCCCCGTGGTCTCCTTTTTAATCCGGGTTGCTGTGCCCTCTTCCACCGGCCTTGTCAGCCGCCTGGCCCTCTGGATCAACTCCCTCCTTGGGGCGTGCTGACGCCTGTGCTCGCCTGCGCTGGGTCCGGTCCCCGTGCCATCTGATTCTGCTGCCTCCTGAGCCCACCAGTCTCTGTCCTGAGTCGCGCGGGCAGCGCCTCTCTGTACCTACACATAATACCACCCACCCCAGGGATGCCCAACAAGGCCCGCGGCGCAGCCAAGGCAGGGACCATAGACAAGTTTACCAAGCCAGCGCCCAGGGTGGAGCAGGGTGCCAGCTCTTCGAAAGAAGCCAACATGGAGACCCTACTCGACCCCCACGCAGCCAGACCTGACGGCAATGATGGAATCCATGACAACAAATTTTGCCTCCTTTCACGAGAAGTTAGACGATATAAAAGCAAACGTGGCCTCACTCAGATCTAAGTTGGACCAACATAGCACCAAGATCACTGAGGCTGAAACCAGAATCAGGACGACCGAGGACAATGTGCTCACCCTCCAAAATACTGTGTCAGTCCTGGTGCGGGACATGAAAAGTGTCAAGGCCAAGTGTGATGATCTCGAATCGCGATCACGCAGGAACAATATCCGCATTGTGGGGGTTCCGGAGTCCGCACTTAAGGGTCGCATGGAACTGGCGGTCGAAACCCTCCTTAACGATCTCCTTGGCGACCCTCTGCTCTCACCATTCTTCACGATCGAGCGGGCGCACCGCTCTCTTGCTCCCCGCCCCAAGCCAGGGGACTTCCCCAGACCCATAATAGCGAAAGTTCTCAGCTATAGAGACAGAGACCACATACTGCGCCTTGCACGGGAGAAGGGCGAACTGAGAATGGACTCGCAAATCATTCGAATTTTCCCTGACTTTTCCGTGGGGGTCCAGGCCGAGCGCAGACAATTCAACGGGGTGTAGAAAATGCTTCGTGAAAGGAAGATCGAATACGCAATGTTATTTCCGGCACGTCTGAAAATGTTCCCACCCGAACAAGCTACACTTTTTCACAGTCCCGGATGAAGCAGTTAAATTCATTGAATCACAGATCCCACTGAACCTGCTTGCAAATGACTTGATGGACAACGACTGAGAGCTTCTACATTTCCAGTGTATTGGGCAAGAGCATACTCCTCTTCACCTGCTACCATTTGTCACTATTTTTCCACTGGAATACAGTTTGTTGTAACACTGATGCTGCCATTAGAAGTGGCCTTGTGCCGCACTACTTGCTAAATTGGGTACACAGCAGTGGCGACCTCTGCTGCAATTGCAATACCAGTTTTATTGTTTGGTTCTCAGGTTGACCCTGTTGGGCAAACGGGTGGGAGTGGCCAAGGCGGACAGGGTGCTCTGACCCTCCTATCACTGGTGACGGACACCAAGCGTCGCCAAGTTGGGCCAAGCATGCAGTTGGTTGCTCCATGGGTGGGTACTATCGCACTGCTAGTTTGTACAGGGCGGTGAAGGTGGGGGGAGGTGTTGTTGAGGGATGTTTTATTAAAATCGGCAGGAAGGAGATGACAGGTTGGGAAGTGGGGCGTATTTACGCCGCTGCAGCACAGATGATGGTAATTGGGGATAGATCATTCTATTGGGATATACATTGAATCACCAACATGTCTATTAAGTTGATGACTTGGGACATTAGGGGGCTGACCAATTTCACAAAGTCCCGCAGAATCACAGCATATGCACAAAGACACAGAGTCAAGGTACTACTACTAGAAGAGACACACGCTCTGAAACTCCTGTCATCAAACCTAGCACAGTCCTGGGGCCCCAACAGATTTTATACCCAATACTCCACTCAATCCAGAGGAGTCCTAACTCTGATCCACAAATCGGTAAAATTCACTCTCCACACGTCCCACATTGACACGGGGGGCAGATACGTAATTCTCCACTGCACTCTGGCCAATGAGGAATGCTTGCTTGTAAACTCATATGGCCCCAACACTGATTCTCCGGATTTTATAGACGCAGTAACTGCCATTCTCATGAGATACGTGGAAGTCCCCATTATATGGGGGGGGACATGAACCTTATACTTGACAATGCCCTTGATAGAGCAACCACTACTCGCAGAGTTGCATCTCGAGCAGCCAAACAGCTCCACACGCACATGAAGTCCCTAAATCTACATGATGTGTCAAGAACGCTCCACCCCAGAGGGAGAGATTACACTTTCTACTCAACAGTACATGACAGCTCTTCAAGAATAGATATGTTCCTGCTGTCAGGGTCACAGGTGGGCGGGGTTACGGATGTTGAGATTCTTGCACGCACGCTCTCTGACCACTCCCCGGTTCTAATGCAGATCCAACTGGGAAATGCCCCGACCTCCCGCCCAGCCTGGCGCTTTAAATCTGATGCCCTAGCTGACGTTGTCTTTAGGGCCGAGATCCTGTCCGAAAAACACTTTTTTTCGATAAGAACAATGTACAAGATACACCGAGGGGACTTGCTGGGAGGCATTTAAAATATACATCAGAGGGATGTGCATTTCGAGGGAGGCGGGGGTTCTCAAAGCCATAAGGCAGGCCCTAAACAACTCTGAAACTAAGCTTAAAACCCTAGAACAAGAATACGCCTCTGCGCCTACACCGGCAACCTTGGCCGGGATCAGGACAGAACTTGAATCATACGAATCTCATGCCCTTAGCGAGGTGCAGTACTATGCTCGGCCCGCTGTGCGTGCAAGTACGGCGAGGGAGACAGACCTGGAAGAACCCTGGCTAAGCTGGTGCGGGTGGAGGGAGGGAGAACCCGAATAGATAGCATCACAGATGGGCAAGGCACTGGTCGGACCAGCCATTACTGACACTTTTGCAGACTTCTATGCCACTCTGTACGGCCCCCAACCGGAACACACAACCCACGACTTAGACGACCTACTAGAGAGCATCCCTATGACCCTCATCTCCCAAAACACTAGCGAACAGCTGGACGCCCCCTTCACCTTGGATGAAATAGTCCAGGTAATCTCGGATCTCCCAAAACAAAAGGCCCCGGGACCCCATGGGCTCACCTCTGAGTTCTATCAAGAGCACGTTGCTATCCTAGCTCCCGTATTATACGGGGTCTGGACCGAATCACTCCGGTTAGCCATTCTCCCTCCCTCTTTAAGGGAAGCCTTAATAACCGTCCTCCCCAAGCCAGGGAAGCCCCCAGACTGATGTGGTTCTTATAGGCCCTTATCCCTTATTAACACTGACATGAAAATATTTGCCAAAATAATAGCAAATAGGTTCCTTCCACTCATGCCCCATCTGGTCCACGAAGACCAAAGCGGATTTGTCCCGGGCCGCTCTACTGCACTTAATATCCGCCGGCTTTTCAACGTAATGGCCAGAATCGACCCTGAGGCTGGCGCAGTGGCGGTCACATTAGACGCCCAGAAGGCGTTTGACATGGTCTCATGGCAATACTTATGGGCCGTGCTGGGAAAAATGGGGGTGGGACCAAACATGATCTCCTGCATAAAATTGCTATATACGGGTCCAACTGCCAGGGTGTTGGTTACCTCCATCATGTCCTCTCCATTCGCGCTAGACAGGGGCACCCGGCAGGGATGCCCATTCTCCCCCATCCTTTTTGCTCTCGCCATTGAGCCCATGGCGGACCATGTCAGAGACCGACATACCCGTAGGGGCATCCGCTTACAGAACACGCCAGAAATCATCTTGTTGTACGCAGAGGATGTGTTACTCTATATCAGAAACCCTTCAATCAACCTAGACCCGATCATCCGTGACATCACTAAAATAGGCACCTACTCTGGCTTTACTATTAACTACCCAAAATCAGAAATATTCCCGCTCACTGCGACAACTTAACAGCCGGAATGCAAATTCCCTCTACGCTGGTCCCCGGGCGGGGTCAAATATCTCGGGGTTCAGGTGTCGTTGACCAAGGCCTCCCTGCTGGCGGACAATTACGTGACAACGGCACAGCTCATAGAGTCCAAAATGATTAGATGGCGTAATCTCCCACTGTCTCTGGTGGGCAGATTGTCCCTGATAAAAATGATTACGGTCCCTAAGCTCCTCTATATCTTTGCTAATGTACCAGTTTGGCCCGGGAGGCAATACTTCAAGAGGCTCCGCGCGACGTGTGCCCAATTCCTCTGGCATTCAGGGGCTGTCCGCAAGAGGTGGCAACACATGACCCTGCCCTACGAGAAAGGGGGCTTCACAGGCCCAGACCTAACTTTGTACTGGATTGCGGCACAGGCCAAACATGCTACACACTGGTATGCACACTTAAATCCACCCCCACACGTCAGACTTGGGAAACTGGCGGGAGATGGGACTAATATCATGACCCTACTACTACACCGTACATACCGAACGGATGCTCCGGCCGATCCGGTAGCGACCACAATCAGGGCGTGCAACAGTATACTTGACCCGCAACATGAGCAACACCCGTACTACAAATGGCTCCCCATATGGCACTTTCCTGGACTCTCCCCCACACATGACCAACATATCTTACGACACTGGGAGAACCTTGGCTACCGGGCACTGACAGATCTATTCCCGGACGGTAAATTCATCACCCCTCAGATGTGGCGGCCCGAACACTCTAACTCAGCACTAGAACTAATGCAATACTTCAGGCTGCGAGCGGCGATCCCTAAAATGTGGCCCTCCTATCCAGACGAGCCCCTAGACTCACCCGAACTTCAATCCATAGCAAATTCTGCTGGCGCCAGAGGCGTAATATCCGCTTTGTATAAAATGCAGCTGAGGAAATCAGCAGTTGTACCCCCTAAACCATGTGAAATATGGACTAGGGAGCTAGACCTGGAAATTAATGATGGTATGTGGAACAAAATGTGCACACACACGCGCAAAGTGTCGCTCAACGCCAGATTCCGGTGCATACAATATAAACTCCTCAATAGACTTTATTATACACTGCACATAGTGGCGAAATTCACACACAACTCAACACACATATGTCCAAAGTGTAAATCTGAAGAGGCAGATCACATACGTATGTTTTGGTCCTGTTCCGCGCTGAGTGTGTTTTGGGTGGAGGTGACAAAGGCGCTCTCAGAAATAATTGGGTCCCCAGTGGACCTCGATCCACTAGCTCTGCTGTTCGGAATATGGACTGGTGATAATACAAAATAAATGTCAAAAGTTTTAAACGTGAGTGCCATTGTCGCTAAGAAATGTATATTACAATGCTGGAAACGCCGATCCCCCACCCCTACCCTCGAGATGTGGCTGAAGTCCCTCACTTGGGTACAGACATGTGAAGAGGAGTACATTGGCTCCCTCCCCGCGACATCCCGCCCCAAGAACGTGTGGACTGAGTTCTGCAGCTATCTAAATAACAAGGACGAAGTTGAGTGGAGCTCCACCCCCCTGCTGGGCTCGCCTGACGCACTATAGGCACTGTGCCCTGCACGCTCCCTCGCAATGTTGGTCATCTCCCCCTTCCCCAGTTTGGATTCCTTGTAAAAGTGTATGACACAGTGCCTGAGTGTGATATTGTGCCTCTTGAATTACTCTGTGAAATGTGTGCTGTACCTGTCTTAACTTCCTGCCAATAAACAAAAGTTTAAAAAAAAAAGAAAAATTGTAATATATACCAGCTCATGCCGTGAGTGGTTGACTACTTATTGACACGGCAGGACGCTTTCCATTGAGCCTTTCATAATGGTTCAGTATTGGCAGATCAGTTAGGCCTCATATCCTGGAACTGATACACACAGTGGAATACCGATATTCAAATCAAAGCGTCCTCCTTCACAATGACGAAAGGCACTAATAAAAAGAAAGGCCCTGTGGACACCTTTGCTGGTCCCAGGCCCCACGGTCCTGATGTGCCCCATCAATCCGAATCCACACAGGATGAGACAGCGGAAAGTAACACGAGAGAAGATCAGCTCCTCCAGACAATGCAGTGTGACTTGGGCTGCCTCAAGGCAAAATTAAAGAAAGAAAGCGGACGAATAAATGAAGTGGAAACGTAAGTCAGTACAGCTGAAGATACGCTTCAACAACATGATCGGGACATATCTGCCATCAAAACGGAACTTACCAAGATGAGGAATAAGTGTGATTAACTGATTTGCGCTCCAGACGCAACAACATGAGAATTATTGGGGTACCTGAGTCAGCAACCAAAGGCCTTGTGGAACTCTTTGTTGAGCCTCTTTTGAAATCCTTGTTTGACACCTCAGCGTTATCAGCACAGTTCCTTGTTGAAAGGGCACACTGCACCCCTGGCCCGCCGCCGCATTCCGATGCACCCCCACGCACGATAATAGCCAGACTGTTGAACTATAGGGATCGCAATGCCATCCTGAAACTATCCTGAGAACAGGGGACGCTGCGGTATGAGTCAAGTAACATCCAAATTTACCCAGACTTTGCGACAGGTGTACAAGTCCAAAGCAAGACATATGACCCAGTAAAGCAACTCCTGAAAGCACGCAAAGTACTGTATTCTTTGACTTTTCCTGAAAAACTATGAATGCAACATGGGGGCAGAGCTCACTTTTTCGAAACTCCTGCGGATGCACTGAGATATGTTGAGGCCTCCATACCTGCCCCACTGCTACCCCCGCGAAGGGACCCAAATGACCCGCTGAGAGGGGTTGAAGATGAGGGAAACATGAACGATTGAACCTGTTTCGATGGAGATAAAAGGCTAGAGGAGAAAATATAGATATATGCATGAAAAATGTTGTGAAATTGTGAGTCGAGTGAGATGGAACCCGATTAGGGGGGCATGGCAGCCAACAAAGCGCCTCGGGGAGTATCCAATGTTCAATTGGGCATACATTAACAAGTTGGGGCAAATGGTGTGGGCACGGGGGGGAGTTGACGGAGTTGATGCTGATGCTCGACTGGGACCTTATGTCCCACAAGCTGTTGAAAACTGTAAAAATTGCATTTGGGTGAACAGGATGGCATGGCAGAAAACTCTAAATTCGAGACACCAAGATAAATGCACACAAGATACAAATGGCTAATAATCTGAAGTTGATTTTGTGGAATGTCCGAGGACTTAATAACCCGATAAAATGCAGGAAGGTATGGGCCTATCTGGAACTGCATTCCCCTAATGTGGTTATGCTACAGGAGACACACGCTCTTGATATAACACGCAGCAGAATCACACCGAAATGGGGTAAGAGGAGATATTATACATCGTACTCCTCACAAACAAGAGGTGTGATTACATTGATTCACAAATCAATAAACTTCAATATTGATTCCACCCATATTTACACCGAAGGTAGATATGTGATCGTCACAGGTACAATTAATAATGAAGCAGTCACGTTGGTAAATACATACGGTCCGAACATAGAACGACCCTGCCTTTTACGTGCATGTGGCAACCCTGATAGGGAAGACACCAGAAAACCCAGTTCTCTGGGGGGTTCAATACCATTCTTTACATCTCCAAAGACAGATCTAACACTAGACATCGGGGTAATACCAGAGCTGCCCGAATGGTACACAATGCAATGTCTAGAATCGACTTTTGGTTAGTTTCGGCTAAATGGCTTGATAGAGTGCGTGGAGCCATTATTCTCCTGCGAACCCTGTTGGACCATTCCCCGATAATCACACTAGTACAACCAAAACCTGAAATCAAACCTCGGCCATTATGGAGAATGGCCCCAACCGCACTCACTGACTCCGCTCTTGCTGAAACCCTCGGAATAGAAATAGATAACTTTTTCAGTACCAATGTGGGATCAGTGGCTACATACGCCAGTGTATGGGAAGCAATTAAGATATGGTTCAGTGGAATGATGATTGCCTCAACATCTGGCATCCTTAAAAGTACAAGGAAAGAACTGGGGGAAACGTAAGTGTCACTGAGGAAACTTGAGATTGAGTACGGGGCTACAGGGGAAAGCACTCCTGGGGCAATTGAAGGGCAACCTCTTAAAATGTCAGGAATTAGCCGACCGGGAGGTAAGATTTACTACCAAGTTGATCTAGGCCCGTAAATATGGGGAGGAAGACGGACCAGATCGTCTTCTGGTGAGGGTAGTCAGCAGAGAACAGGAACCCTACATATCACGGGCATTAACGGCCCGGATGGCAACTGCATCATCAACACAGGCGATATAAACAAGACGTTTAGAAACTACTATCAACAGCTGTATGCAAGCTCCGATATTAAACTTACGATTGAATTGGGGACTAACCTAGACAAAACTCCTTTGCCCAAACTCACCCAAGATGCGGTCGATCAGCTAAATCACCCGATTACTCTAGAGGAAATAGCCGAGGCAGTGTCCTCGCTGGCTTCTGGAAAAGCCCCAGGCCCAGATGGTCTGGGAATCGAGGTTTACAAAACATACACAGACATACTTGCCCCCTGCTTACTCAAGCTTTTGGAAGAATCGTGCTGCATTGTCCAACTCCCTCGCTCCGTCAATGAAGCTGCAGTAACAGTACTCCTAAAGCCGGATAGGCCTGCTGCAGACATGGCCTCATATTGCCAATTTTCCCTTATAAATGCTGATATGAAAATATTTGCAAAAGTCCTTGCAAACAGACTACTTCCACATATGTCCACTTTGGCACATCCTGATCAGTCAGGCTTTATTCCGGGTAGATCAACTGCACTAAATTTGCGCAGACTATTCAGGATAATGTCTCAGATAGACCCGAAAGCTTCTGCTGTGGATGTCATTCTCAACGCTGAAAAAGCATTTGATTCAATCTCCTGGAATTCTTTATTCGGAGTGCTAAACCGATTTGGATTGGGGGGTGGATTTGTAAAATTTGTGAAACTACTATAAACAAACCCAACAGCTGTCGTACATACCAACCAGGAATACTCTTCCCCCTTGGCACTGGCGAGGGGTACTCATCAGGGCTGCCCATTCTCACCCCCTTTATTTGCCCTGACCATCGAGCCGCTCGCATGTCGAATGAGGAACCTCCATGGCCATAGATGTATACACATATCCGGCCCTCCACAAGTGATTTCACTTTATGCTGACAACACCCTCCTTTATCTTCGGAATCCAACCGCAAACATAAAACCAGTATTGGATGAAGTTGGGGTATTCACACAGCACTCAGGCTATAAAACCAACACAGCTAAGTCGGAGCTATCCCCATTAACAGATAACCCAGGCGAGCCAGCAAACCTCCACGGGTTAAGGTGGGCTCCAACCACTGTAGAGTATTTAGGGGTAATGGTATTGCGTACAAATCATGAAAAATACATAACGACCTTAGAAACCAAACTAAACTTATGGACAAAATACCTGATTTCATTATATGGCAGAATCTCACTCCTGAAAATGGTGGTGGCAGCCAAGTTGCTGTACTTCTTTAATACGATTCCACTGTGGCTGGGACGAAAGTTCTTTAACAGATTACGATCCTTGGTGATACAATTTACATGGGAAGGTAAGGTGGCCCGCATGAAATGGGAGTCCATTACAGAACCGTACTACAGAGGGGGACTTGCAGCCCCAGATTTTGAACTTTATTACATAGCTGCACAAGCTAATTACACTGGTTATTGGCACATACCAGACACAGAGGTACCACATAAGAAACTGGAACATTATGGAGCATCCCTGGCTGATCTTAGATCAGTAATTTTAAACGACCGTCACATAGACTCATATTCATACGACCCTGTGCGCACCATGGTGAATGCGTGGAATCGCATGTATAAAAGGCTGGAAACAACTGCCTCGTACTGTGCCAAGATCCCACTCTGGAATTGCCGTGGGCTCCCTCCCTATTTTGATACAGAAATTCAGATGACATGGGACCCTGGTAAAGAAATGAAACTTGGGGTCTTATATTCGGATGGCAAGTTTGTTAATATAGATGACTTTAAAACTAAACTAGGGGGGTGGCCCGGTGAGGGTATTGCAATATTATTGTATGCGGGCTGCTTTCAGGACCGTCGTTTCCTCAAGAACCTCTGCCCGATGAATGTATAGAGCTGTTTGCGAGAGGCGACTCCTGCAGGGGGCTACTATCAAGAATATATGCTATGGTGCAAAAGGGAAGCATGAGCTGCGACACGATTGGAGCGAAAGGGAAAAAAGATACTAACACCACAATTGAAGGAACTAAGTGGCAGAAATACTGTTTTCACACAAAGGAAGTCTTGTTAAATTCGCTGCTTCGACTAATTCAATTTAAAGTATTGAATCGATTGCACTACACGCCGGAGACGATAGCTAAGTTCTCCCCGGACACTGGCAACAAATGTATGAAATGTGGGACCGATGGAGCAGACACCATAAATATGTTCTGGGGTGTCCCATATACAGGTATTTTGGCGTGAAGTGAAGAGGAGCTGCATCAAATTACGGACGTCCCCCCAACAATGTTACCTCTAAGATACCTATTTGGGGGCATTGGGAAAACTAATATCAAGATTCGTAGATTATACAACATGGGTTGCATTATAGATAAAAAATGCATTTTACTAAAGTGGAAAACAAACCTAGCACCGACTATACAAGAATGGCTTAGAGAATTTACTTTTGTGAATGAAAAAGGATATCTGTGCAATGTTCCATCAATGTGTAGACCCAAGGCCATCTGGGGCCCATTTTGAAAATTACAGAAACATGCATTAAAGAGTTGTGTAAATACTACAATATTGTACTATGTAAATGGTTATAACTGGAAATGTATCATAATCGGATACAAACAGACGGACGGTACTAGAAAACTCCTAGAAAGATACAACTAAAGTAATGGGATGTATAAATGCAAATGTAACTGCCTGAAGAGGCCTGTAACTCAAATGCAATCAAATTAAATAAAGTTGTTCAACCAGAAGCTCACTGTATCTCGAGCCCTGGTTCTCTCTAGGATGGACTACTGCAACAGCCTATTTCTAAATCTACCTGCTTCTACTCTCCGCCCTTTGCAACTCATCCAGAACAGCACTGCGAGACTTGTCCTGGTCCTCAAGCCCTGTGATCGTGTCCCTACAGCCCTGAAATCTCTTCATTGGCTCCCAGTGGCTGCAAGGATTAAATTCAAGACCCTCTGCATTGTCCACAAGGCTTTTTGGGGCCTTGGTCCAAAATACCTTCAACTCTCCCTCCGCAAATACCTTCCCTCTCGAGCTCTTCGCTCCTCCGCCTCCAACTCCCTTAGGATCAGTTGTTTCCCAAAGAAACGTGCTTGGGGTAGATAACTTTCTACGGCTGGGGCCTCCCTCTGGGGCAGCCTCCCTGCCACTCTAAAACTTGAGGAAAACCATCTCCGGTTCCGGAAGCATTTCAAGACCTTCCTCTTTGCTTCTGCCTTCTGTCCTCCTTTCCCCTGTTGATCTGTTCTGCTTAGGCATCGTGCACCTGGTTACCCTCTGATTTTGGGCCAAGGTATTTCCCACCCTGCCACGCACCTGCACTGCCTCCTGGAAAACCTTGCACTTTTGGGTCTGCATCTGTAACCCTACAGCCCCCCCCCCTTCCACTGCATTTATCGGACACCTCCGGTCTGTGCCTTAAACCTAGCACTTGCCACTTGCTGGCTGCACTACCATTTGTTGTTGTTTTTCATTCCTATGCTCAGCACTTTCCACCCTCCCCCCTTGCACTTACCCCCTTCCCTCTCCCCTGCACTTGCACGTTCTCAATGTCACTGGGCCTAGTAAGATTGTTGTTTTTGTTCTCCCTTGTTCCCCTCGCTTGCCTCGTTGTGCTCTGAAACACGTGTATGAGCGCGATACAAATAAAATAACAATCAATCAATCGCTATGCATCGAGACATCTTGTGGGCTCTTTCCCGGATGTGTGACCAGGATTCCGGCGGAATATCAGTTCCCAGCTCAGCCTGCCACTTCAACATATAGGGTAGAATATCGGAGTCCTCGGCCGGGTCAAGCAGCATATAAAAAGTGGCTGTACGCGTTGAGCTAAGACCTTCTGACAATGTCAAATCAATCCCTTTGGATTCCCTTTTCTCCCTATCCCGAACCTCCCTGTTGGTGACCCAGTGGTGAATTTGGCTATACTGGAACCTTTCCCCTTCATCAACAGCAAATCTAGCCTTGCACGCTTCGAAGGTCAGCAGAGCCAAATCCACATACATGTGACCCAGTCGGAGTTTCATCGTAGTGTCCCAACTTGCGAAAGAATGCAAAACCTTCCCATGACCAAGTACCCTAGGGAAGCCTTGGTGGTATTTAAGAGTTTGCCTCTGTCATCCCAGACCCTGGGAGTGAGAAGCGGGGTATTACCCAGAGGTAGCGACCCAAAGGTAGCGCTGTGGCCTTCTGTTCCAGATCCACCCACTTCTTTCTGGTTCCCTCCCTCCAATCACAAATAGGTTCAACCTGAGCTGCTATGAGATATCTCTTAAGTGAGGGAATTCCCAACCCTCCCTGCCTGGGGGATCGCAACAGCACCTTTCTACCCGGGGTCTCTTCCCTCCCCAAAGAAACTTGAACACCTTCCCCTGCAATCTTGAACGGCAGGGCGTGGAACACGTATAACAATTTAGGGATGAGGGATTTAGAGTTCAGCTGCCACCCTTCCCAGCCAAGAAATGTGTTGGTGCTCCCACTGTCCCAGGTCCTCCTCGCATTCCCTAAATAAACTTGAGATGTTTGCCTTATATAGCGTGGCAACCGGGTGTTAAATAAATTCCCAGGTATTTTATCTTGTCTGGTACCCAGATAAGGAGCAGGGAAGGGAAAATGTCTTGTAATGCCTCGCCTGTTTCCCCAATGTGCATTCCCATTGATTTCCCATTGTTAATAGTAAATCCAGAGAGAGCCCCAAACTGTTTAATTACCTCTAACACTGGAGGGACTGACTGCGCCGGCTCAGTTAAGTATAAAATGATGTTGTCGGCGTATAGCTCGATCTTGTGCTGGTCGGACCCCGGTGTAATTCCCAGGATGCCCTGGTCTTCTCTTATTAACTGGGCTAGAGTCTCCATAGCTAGAGCAAAAAGTAATGGGGACACGAGGCACCCCTGTTGGGTACCTCTTTTAATGGTAATCAGGCCTGTGTGTGCCTTGTTTACCCTCACCTGTGTGGATGGAACCGCAAATCTCTTTCAGACACCCACTTTCAGAATTGTGGACCAAAGCCAGAACCTCCCGCAGGTAAGGCCATGCCAGACTATCAAAGGCCTTATTTGCATCCAGAGACAGCACTACCGTGTTCTGCATAGTGTGTGCCCCTGCTTCAATCGGATTCAATGGTCGCCTGACATTGCCGAATGCTGACCGGCCCTTTATGAAACCTGTCTGGTCCACATTAACCAATTTTGACAGAATCCGCATTAGCCTGTTAGCCAAAAATGTTGTATACATCTTCGCATCACCATTGAGTAATGCTATAGACATATAAGAAGTGCATTCAACCGCAGATTTCCCAAGTTTCAGGATAAGCAATGTCCTAGATTCCCCCATCGTACCCTAGACCCGCCCACTCATCCCAAAGGAGTTAAACAGCTTCACCAGCAGGGTACTAATTTACCTCGGATGTATTTGTAGAAGGCATTGGGGAAACCGTCGGGCACTGGGGCTTTATTACTTGGGAGATTTTTTAATGACGGCATCCACTTCCAGGGACCAAAGCCATAACCTCACTGAACCTCCCGCAGGTAAGGCCATGCCAGACTGTCAAAGGCCATATTTGCATCCAGGGACAGCACTACGGTGTTCTGCCTAGTGCGTGCCCCTACTTCAATCGGATTCAATGTTTGCCTGATGTTAAATGCTAACCAGCCGTTTATGAAACCTGTCTGCTCCTCGTTAACCAATTTGGACAGAATCCCGGTTAGCCTTTTAGCCAAAACTTTTATATAAATCTTTGCATCACAATTGAGTAATGCTATTGGCATATAAGAAGTGCATTCAATCGGATCTTTCCCAGGTTTCAGGATAAGCAATGTCCTAGATTCCCCCATCGTACTTGAGACGTGCCCACTCGTCCCAAAGGAGTTAAACAGCTTCACCAGCAGGGGGACTAATTTAGCTCGGAAGAATTTATAGAAGTCATTGGGGAAACCGTCAGGCCCTGGGGCTACTCAGGAGATTTTTTAATGACAGCATCTACTTCCTGGGCCAAGATCAGGCTTTCCACCGGCCCTTGCTTGTTCTTCCATGCCTCTGACAGTCTAGGGAGCCGGAGCATGTGCAAAAGGGATCCAACCGTACCCAGCTTAGACCCCCCCCCCAGAAATTCAGTGAAATATGATTCAATTATCTCGACTTTGTCTAATTCATCGCAGCAGAGGATCCCCTCCCGGTTCGGCTGGGCTCCTATCCTATTGCGTGTTTGTGCTAGTTTCAGTTTGGCCACTAGGATTTTGTGCACCTTGTATTCTCTAGTGTAATAATATTGCTTAATATGCAATAGGGAATGTGCTGCTGCGCCTACTTGGAGCGTCTCTATCTTAGCCTGTGTCACCCTGAGAGCCTTAAGTGATTGCATGCTCCTTTTCACTAGCCCGAAGTTCGCTTTCTAGCATCTCTCTCACATGGGCCTTAGCATGGGTCAAGGCTGCTGTTTTCCATATTAGTTCCCCCGAAAACACTGCTTTTCCCGCATCCCAAAAAAAGCACCAAGTCCAGATACTCACTAACATTCTCTCTAAAGTAGCTTTCGATTACCTCGCACATTTCACGCTTTATCACCGGAACCCGAAGGGTTGCATTGTGTAGCTACCAAGGGGCTCGTTCTGGAGGCAGTGCTGTGAGTCCCTGTAGGCTGAGTGTTACTGGGGCATGGTCAGTGTGCTGCATGGTTTCAATTTCTACTGCCTCAGTGTGGCCCACAAGGGTCACGGCGGTCAAAATCAAGTCTATTCTAGAGAAAGACTTGTGTACCAATGAGTAGAATTTGAAGTACCGCGCTCATCCTGATGATGAAAACACCAGGCCTTAATCACATCTAGTTGCCTCAACATGCTTGTGATTGCCTGGAAGTTTCGGAGGTGAGCCTGGGAAGCCAGGAAAGTCTTGTCCGTTTGTGGGTTGACAACATAGTTGAAGTCTCTCCCTATGATCAGCGCACCCTCCTTGAACCCCAGTATAACTTGGACCAGGTCTCTGAAAAATTGGTCCTGGTTGTTCTTCGGACCATACAACCCCACAATCGTCAACGTGAATTCCTCTAGGGTGCCCCATAAAGCTAAGTATCTCCCAGCAGAGTCCGCTTTGACACTTCCGACATTAAAGGGGATTCCTCTTCTCAGCAAGATGCCCACCCCCTTTCATTTAACCCCTGCGCTACTCAAGTACCCTTGTGGGAATCCCCTGCATTTAAGTCTCTTCTTGTCATGGGGGAGCAAATGGTCTCTTGAAGAATCACCACGTTCCATCCCAACATCCCCAGTCGTCCCAAGAGTGTCTTGCGCTTCACAGGAGAGTTAAGACCACAAACGTTCCATGTACCTACCCGCAGTGTCAGTATCACCTTATTGAATTAGACCAAGTTAAATCTGCTACTGAGATCTCCATGCCAGGCGGCAAGCCAAACCCATCGGCCCACTCCCTCGTACCGTTCCCACTTGAGCGCTAGTGTGCATCCAACTTAAGTTTTCAAACAAACCGGCAAACAAATCAACGAAGAACAACCCTGTAGTGGTATATCTGGACCAGGTTATAGAATGCTCCCACATGAAGGCATTTCCTGATCTCCCTAGGGCCCCCTTCCCCTGGCACACTCTATCCTCCCCTCCTTCCCCCAGATCCCCTCACCCAACTGACATTAATACCTTTCTCCAACAGCATCAATCACATTTCATAAAACGCGGATTCATGATATGTGCCTTTTAAACTTCCCCCCCAAAGTGAACACAGTTAGATTTCAACTTGCCACATAACTCATTCCCCCACAGGAGGCAATTCAGTTACAGTGCCCTATTCAAGTCGGCCAAATACCCACTTCAGGGCCCACTGTCCAGGCGTACTTCATGCTTATTCACTCTGTTTTTGCCTTTGCCAGTGGTCCCTTGCAGCCGGGGCCCCGGGGCCTCTTCCTCCTGTGAGTTTGGGATAAATCTGTGCAGTCTTCGTTGTTCTCTCCCTCTTGACCATCATACCCACCCATTAGGACCGCTGCGTCTTCTCCTTTAGTCATAATGTATTTCTCCCTCTTTACCTCGAGGAGCAGCTTGAGCGGAAATCCCCACCTGTAAGGGATGCCTCTATCACGAAGCCAAGACGTCACCATGTTCAATTTCTTGCGTTGGAAGTGTGTGGCTTGCAAAAAGTCCTGAAACAGCAACAGGTCTGATCCTCTGAAGTGGACCACCTTCTGCTTCCGGGCTTCTCTCATTGCCTATTCCTTCTGGTCAATTAGTCCCCCTGGATTGCTGTGTATACCCTATGTGTCCGGTCCAAAACCAGATCTTCACCCTCAGGTACACCCATTATGTAGCAGAGCAGGGCTTCAACACAGGAGGGAAAGTCCATATCTTGTCCCTGTTTAGGGATGCCTCGTATCCAGATATTATTTTGCCTTCAGCGATTCTCCGCGTCCTCCTGTTTGACTGCAACCGCCTCAAGTCGCTGCTCCAGGGCCTCCATCCTCTCCAGTAGCACTGCCTACTCATGGGCCTGCTCTGCTGACATGCCTTCCAGTTCCACTATTTGCGATTCCGCCCCAGACGTGCAAGCTTGTAAGTCCTCGACTGATCCCGCAAGCTTATCGATGCGTCCCTGTATTTATTGGGTGAGATCATGTTTCAGCTTGCCAGCATTGCTTTGATGTCTTGATTCGTGGCCGGCGTTCCAAGAGGGTCCTCTCCCAACGATGGTGGCAAGGCCAGTGCATGGGCCTTAGCGCTGCCCTGTTGAGGTTTCTTGATGCTCCCCTTTTGGGCAGACAGCATTTGATTGATGTTTCCTGATGCTGGCTCTCTGGATTTTCCTCCTCCCGATGCAATCGCCTCTCAGGGAGAGGTGGAAGGACCACAGTTGTCCAGGCGGATAACTCTGTACCCGGGACTTTACAACAGTTATCTCACCCTCTGAGGGCTCTTCTTATATCTGGGAAGGCGGGTCACTAAGCGTCTCTTCCCGTCCGTGCCTCTTCCTGGCCTCTCTCATGCAGTGCCACCAGACTCTCCTCCAGTCTCCTGAGGGCCAGCACTGCCCCTGTACCAGCTCTAATGCCACCTCGTCAAGCTTCTAATGAGTTATTGCAGAGCACCCACCTGCCAGGCCCTCTACTGAATTCAAACTGGGCACAGCTTTCCTGCCTCCACTTGGGTTTTTGCTGCCCAGCTGAACTATTAGGATACCTGGACATCAATCAATGGCTGGCTGTGCTCCTCTTTTTGGCAGACACTGTCTGTGTTTAGTGCATTTAAGTAGGGAGCACAGGGCGCCAGGGGCTCAGGCCCACCATCCAGTCTTTTATTCCTTATTATAGGCCTTCCAGGTCTCGGGTCTCCTGCACCCTGACTGAGTCAACAACGCTCGGAGCTCTCTGCATCCATTCTCCTCCAGCGGGGCTCCTCTTTTCTCAGATCTCCTCCGCACGGGTCTGCTGCTTCTCCACGCCCGCAGCTCGCCACAGGTGAGTGGGGGGGTCAGACACCAGTTCCTGGCACTCTGGGCCTTTGTGGGAGACTGCTCTGCTGATGAGGGGACTGGGCACATTCCCAGTCCCCCAGGACCCCGCCTCACTTGCTCTGGCACACCCGCATACCTCCAACTTGCTGGCAGTACCTTCATGGGCAGCCCCGCTCAGCCCGGCCTCAATGAGGAAGAAGATGGCACTGGTCCCACGGTCCCTCGTTCCCCACGGGGGCCTCTGTATATTATGCCCCTGCTCGGCATACCCCCCGGGAAGAGCGCTTCTCCATAGCGTCTCACGCCCACTCTGGGGCAACATTGGATCTGGCAGCGGGCCGCAATCTTGGCCACGCGGATTGCGACAGTAATCAGAGCTGCAATTTCAAACCGCATACCAGGGGAAACAGCTCTCGGGGGTCCCGGGTGGGTCAACTATACTTCCCCTTCATATTAGCACCAGTGGAGAAAAACCGCAGCAGGAAAGGGGGTTTTCCAGCCTCGGGCAGCAGGAGCTCACAGCGGTTGCTTCTGCTACGCTCGCCGCTTGGCCACACCCCCACAAGGTGAGTTTTCACAACTACCTTCTGGGTAGGTTCCAAGATAATGTGAAATGGTCCACTCAGCTACTTAAAAGTGACCTTACCCTTAAATACGTTCTGGAGCTATATGCACATTAAACACACAAAACTGGACATCAACTCCCCATAACTGTTTTGGAGGTTTATTCAGCTCAAGCACGGTCTGCCATCTTATATGGCAGTGAACATCCGGCGCCTGATAACACCTCTCTTATGACTATAACAAAAAATAGATTTACAAAGAAAATTATTAATCTTCCTAACAACACTCTCGCAATTCCGTTATGGATGGCTTTAGAGCTCTTAGATGTGTGGCTCTTAGTAGACCCCTTTATTTCTGGTTACGCTTAAACAACTCAAACAATTTGAATCTTTATAACGAGATGTTTAAAGAAGTATGCAAATCCTGGAAATGATACAGGCATTTTAATAGTACATTGCAAAGTATAGGGATGCTCCGCCTACTTAAAGAAAATGCCACCATCATGGAAGAGACTATGAGGGTAACCAAATCTAAATTTGATACTCTATATCTGGAGACCATGAGTATTGATTCTATCCATTTAACAAGATTCCGGGGTTACCTCTAATTTAAAACTAATTTGTATACCAAACTCTATCTTTTTTTTTTACAAACCTTATTTAATTAGAACAAGCCAACGATTCTAGTCCACAATATGCATTCTTATGCAGTTCTTAATTTCAACAGACCGCTTTGTTGCATCTATGCTCATAATTTAACTTTTTATAACCCCCCCCACCCCCGGCCTACTCCCACCCCCCATCCATTTAACATACTGATGTACAGTTGAGTATTTTCTGCTAATGCACTTCCGTTGTGCTTGTCAGGCAAGTCTTGACACCCTGCACCAGGATACCTCTCAGAGAATAGAGACCTTGCGGAGCATATTTGGCTTGAAATCCATTTGCTCCCTATCCACCATTAACTCATGAAAGGGCATCCAAGTGGCAAAATATTTTTGGTAAGTTCCATATGCCAGCGCAGTCAGCTTTTCCATGGCCATCACTCCCCATAGCCTCACCCACCACATGGCCACCACTGGCCCTTGCTTGTTCTTCCATGCCTGTGCCAAATGAATCCTGGCCGCGCTCAGCATATGGGTGATGAGCACCGCGCTACATCCCGTGGCTGCATAGATTCCCTCCACTGTTGCTCCCAACAACACCACCGCTGGGTCAAAAGGCAGCTGCACCTTAGTCGTCACCTTAATGTATCTTAGGATTTATTTCCAATATGTCTCCACCACAGGACAAGCCCACCACATATGAATCAAGTCCCCAGTCTGCCCGCAGCACCGCCAACATGTCTAGGGGTAACTTGCGTTGATGTAATGCATGCGTTGTGGCATCATGCACCACCGCAGACAGTTTATATGCTGCTTCTTTAATAGAAACGCACTTCGAACTTTTCATTGCCCGTCTCCAAATTTGAGCCCACATGTCCATGGTGATAGGTTCCGCCAAAGTCCTGCCCCCATTTCGACATGTATGACAGGATTTCGTCTGAATCTGACCCATCCATCAGTCATTAAAACCTTGACACCTCTTCTCCGGTACCCCCTCTTTTACTGTGAGCTCCAGCCCTATTGGGCTTCTGTTAGCCCCTTCCTTTACTCTTGTATTTGAGAACCAATGCCTAATTTGGGTGTATGGAAAGCGCTCGCCTTCGGGTATCTGAAATGTACTTGTACAATCCTCAAATGTCAAGGGGTTTCCTTCCACATAGAAATCCCCCAAGACCAGGGCCTGCCCTTCTCCACAGTGCAGCCAAAAGTTGGGTTGCATTCCCGGCGTAAAATCTGGGTTATAGGCCATTGGTGTAAGTGGGCCTCCCCCTAATTTTATTTTCTTCCCCCGTAATGCTTTGTCCCAGTACCAGAGGTTAGCTTTTGTTGTCTCCAGCAGCGTGCCGCCTCTTCCCCTGTGTTTTGGAGGTAGGAAGCCCAAGCTCTCCAGGGGTATGTTTGTCACCTCCCTTTCCACCCTTTCTGGTTCTCCCGGGGAGCCCATTGGAGCATTGGTGCCACCTGTGCAGCCCATAGATATCTGCGAAAGTCTGGTACCCCCATCCCTCCAAGTGCCAGTGGGCAGAATAGGACATTCTTAGGGACTCTAGGCCTCCTTCCTTTCCAATTAAAGGACATGATCTCCCTCTGCAGGTTGTTAAACGGTGAGCCCGGGATCTGTATTGGGAGCTCACCCACCACATACAAGAACCTAGGCAGCAGGGACATCTTTATACTTGCGAACCAGGACAACTCCTGAATGTCCCACCTTCTGAGATCCTCTCTCAAAGCTTTCAGTAGTCTCAGGATATTGGCCCCATATAGCTTCCAATAAGTAGGTGTCAGGTTTATTCCGAGATATGCCATAGTTTTCTGTTCCCATTTTAATGGATAGCGTTGTCCCCACTCCCGTACCGGCTCTGGGTCTTCCCTGACGTTGAGTGCTTTGGACTTAGTATAGTTATTGTGGAACCCTGAGACCCTCACAAAGCTAGCTCTTCCAGCAGCGTGATGACCCTGGTGAGAGACTGTTCCGTGTCCCTTAGGGACAGTAAAACATTGTCTGCATAAAGGGCTACTTTCTGAGTGCTGCTAACTGCTGTACATACCCCTTGGACCTTTTGTTCCACCTGAATCACCTATATTTGTATTTTTTATTAATTTATAACGCGCACCGAACCCTGAGGTAACTGGGCGCTAGAACAGACTTGTGAGTTACATACAAGGACATCAATGGCATTACAGTTGAAGTTAGCCAGACCTGTGGTTACAGCTGGTCTGGAGGCATGAGGCATTTATAACATAGGCAGAAGTGCAATCACATGAGCATAGAGGGTGGGAGCTGGGCGTTATTGGAGGGGCTTGTTGTTCAGCCACTCCTTAATTCCCGATTTGAAAGCCAGGAAGGAGGGCTCTTGTCTGAAGGCAATGGGTATGGAGTTCCAGCATTTTGCTGCTTGAACTGGGAAGCTTGGTCCTCTGGCGGTTTTCAGGTTGAACCTAGGTACTGTAAGGCAGTGAGATAGGGCAGATCTGGTGGTGCGGGCTGAATGATGCTTGCAAATTTTGTCGGACAGATATTTGGGTGCTGTGTTTGCAAGGCACTTGTGTGTGGTTACTAGGGTGCGGAGAATGATTCTGTCACGAACTGAAAGCCAGTTGGCATTGCACCTGAGAGTAGAAATGTGGCTGGATCTGGGTAAACTAAGTGCTGCTCTTAATGAGTTATTTTGCAGGATCTCGAGCCTGTTTAGGTTAGTTTTGGAGGAGCCTAGAAAGCGTGTGTTACAATAGTCAATTTTTGACAGTGCTAGTGCTCTGGCTAGCGTTAGGCAGCTGTTGGTGGACAGGTAGGCTGTGCAACTGTAGATTAGCTTATTGGTATAGGCTGTGGAGAATGCTACTGAGCTGACTTGTTTCTTGAGGGACAGGGTAGAATCAAGATAGACCCCTAGTGTTTTAATTTCCTTTGAGACCTGGATTGGGTTGTCGTCAATGTTGAAGGTTGCGTACCTGTGTCAGTGTCACCTGTGTCAGTGGCTCCATGGCCATGGCAAAAATTAACGGGAACAATGGGCACCCTTGACGGGTCCCTTTACGTATGGAAATGCTGTCTGTAAACTGCCCGTTAACCATTGATATAGGGGTCGGGTTACCATAATTAGCTAAGACCATGTGCGAGAATGCCGGCCCACACCCAAATTTACCCAAGGTCAGCTGTAAGAAGTTCCAGTCCCAGCTATCAAAAGCCTTGGTAGCGTCCAAGGCCAGCACCGACATGCGCTGTCCCAACTTCTGACCCCATTCAATAGTATTTATGGCTCTGCGAATATTATCGTATGTATGGCGTACTTTTACAAATCCGGCCTGGTCCAGGTTAATTATCGCCGGGAGGACCCTGGCCAACCTCTGTGCCAAGATCGTTGGGTACAGCGTTGCATCTCCGTTGAGTAAAGAGATGGGGCGATAACTTGCGCCATCCGATGGATCCCTCCCTGGCTTTAACAAAAACACTGTGGTAGACGGGCCCATATCCCCAGAAAGGCTCCCTGTGTCCTTTATATGGTTAAAAAGCTTTGTCAGGGGGCCCATTAATATAGTCCTGAAGGTCTTAAAGTACACATTTGCAAGCTAATCAGGGCCCGGAGATTGGTTCCCTTTCAAGGCACTTATAGCGCTTTCCACCTCCTCTTCCGTTATCGGGGCCTCAAGTGCCTGCCTATCTGCCTTTGAAATCTGCGTTAAATCCACATTTCCCAAAAATGCCACCTGCGCCTCCCTCTCTAGGTTCTCCCCTGGCAGGTTCTGCGTGAAGTATGAGTGCATGATCTTGGTCACTTCAGCCTCCCCTCTTCCCAGTTCTCCCCCGGGTGTTTAAGTTGGCTAATATAGTTTTGGGACTTTTGTTTTCTCAATTTGGCCACCAAAAACCGATTAGCCTTATCCCCTTTAATGTAGTACTTTTGCCTAGTCTGCAGACAGAGTGGCGCTGATTTAACTGCGAGGTGTGCCTCCAATACAGCCCTAGCCCTCTTAAGGCCCCGCCAGGCCTTTTGTAAACCTTTCTTTCTGTGTTCCGCCTCCGCGATCCTCACTTCTGCTTCCAGGTTCCGCCTCACACTTTCTTTTACCCTAAAAAAATGTGCGTTTTGTGCGATAAACTCACCCCGTACTCATGCCTTACTGGCATCCCAAATCGTACCCCAGTCTAAGCCTGGAGTGGCGTTCTCTTTGAAGTAGAGTGGTTTCCACATGTGCCTTAAGGGGGATCGGCGCATGATCCAACAGTTATCTCACCCCTATCTCCAACACCGTGACCTGAGAAACCAAAGTATCCAAGACCAAGATCATACCTATCAGAGAGAATCCACTATGTGCAGCCGAGTAGTGGGTGTATGACTCGTCCTGTGGGTGAAAAAACTGCCAGGTCTCTATGAGGTGCAATTCTCGGAGAAAGCGAGCTAGAGCTTGCCTACATTTGTTATCAATAGGGGTAGCCGGGAGAGTCTTATCCATTGGGGCATCCATCACACAATTGAAGTCCCCCCCAATTAGGACCTGTCCAATGCACCACTCTGCAGCCTTAGTTAATAAGCCCAGCAAAAAGCTATCCTGTTTTTCATTAGGGGCATAGACTGCTATCATGGTTACCTGCTGCCCATCAACCTCCCCCCAGCACCAGGTAGCGGCCCTCAGTATCCTGCCTTATAAATTGTTCTCAAACTGTACCCCTCTTGCAAGCAGTATGCCCACTCCCCTCCTCTTCACCGCACTTGAAGCCAAGTATTGCGTGGCAAAGGCTCTATGTTTTAACATGTGTTCATCCGCCGGTAACAAGTGTGTTTCCTGCACCCATACCACTGAGGCTTGTAATTCCGTCAGCCTTCTGATGATCGAATTTCTTTTGACCGGGCAATTCACCCCTTATACGTTCAGCGTCACAAATGTCAAATCAACCATATTCAGGTTTTTGTAACCCACAATCCATCAGCCCTATAAACTCTTCCTTTCCTCTGAAGATCGAGACTGCCTTGTGCACTCCATCAACCATTGCAATTTTCAGCTTTAAGTCCCTCCCTAAATTCCCAGCTTTCAACTCCCCCATCAAACCAACAAAAGAAAAAAACGAACTGTAGCAATACCACAGTGACTCACTGGGCTTTAAACCGCACCAGGGAAATAAAGGGTCCGAATCCCCACCCCTGATCCCCTCCCCCTTCTCCCATGACTTGCATCACCTTACTATCCCATATTGGCAACTTTCCGTTAGGAGCGGCCATTCCGGCAGCACTCCTCCTTACAATCCAGGCAGTATGTTATGCATGGTTGGATCCTGTTTGCCGATCCTTCCTTTGGCGTATGATCCAGAAGTCTTATTCTCTCGGCTACGTCCTTTTGGGCGAGTGCAGCTTGGTCTCCATTTCTCCTTCTCTGGCCGTGTTTCCTCTCCTGTATTTCTTTTCGAAGTTCCTTCCCGGTCACTCGTTCCAGTGTCCTCATCCTCTCTCATAAGCTCTTACATTTCCTCTTCCTTCAAAATCGTGTATCGCTGGCCCCACAATTCGAATCGAAGCCCGCTTGGAAACATCCACCAATATCGCCCCTATTTAGATCTCAACCAATCTGTGGCAACCCTCAGACGTTTCCTTTTTAGTAAGGTAGCTTGGGCTAAGTCCTGGTAAAGTAGGATGAAGGCCGTCTGAAAGCGAACCGGCTCAATTTTCCTGGCAGCCCACATGATGTCTTCTTGGAAAAGGTGAACCCTCGTCAACACATCCAGGTTAGGTTTTTGCTTAGCTGATACAAGGAATATAGCCTGTGAGTGCGATCTAGGATGATATCTTTCTCTTCTGCTGAACTCAGAATGTGACGGAACAGGTCCACCACATATCGCTGCAGGCCCTCATCCATTATAGATTTTGGGATCCCCCTAATGCAAATGTTATTATGCCTTGAACTTGAATTAAAAAATAAATTGCAGGGTCTGACATCTCAGGCGAAACTACTTTTTTAAAAACAAATAGTTTTTTATTATTTTTAAACCAACAACAACCAACAAACGTATACAAAACCAACAGTGCATGTCACAGTTAACAAGCGTCAGCCATATTACTAGCAAGTGGTCACTGTTTTCCTCTTTCCCTCCCCCCTTAAATCGAGCTTATTCACCCCCGCTTCCCACCTCAGCTTTTTCTGGAGGTTCTCCCTCATCAGTATTTTCCGAGGAGTCTTGATCGTCCGGGCGATCTGGGGTAGACCCGTGTAGAGTAGCTATCAAGTGCCTCCAGGCCATTAAGGTTGTCGTTTCCTCCTCACCTCCCCTGCTGGCCGCCTCATACCATACCATTGTCTCGGCGTCCGCCCATTTCAGTAGATCATGCCACCACACCTATATTCTCGGTCTATGGCTCGCTTTCTAGCCCATGGCGATTCTACGTTTGGCCAGTATGTAGGCCAGGTCCTTCAGCTTGCTCACGTGTCTCAGGTTGCGAGGTCTTGTGAAGCCCCCCACCATACAAGCCCATACAGATTCCACGTCCAATTGGATTCCCTTCTCAGTCAGCCGGTGGGTGACTTCGCTCCAGAATTTCCCAATATCCGAGCATGCCCAGAACATATGTACCATCCCCGTGTCCACCTCCCCGCATTTAGGGCATGCTTGTGTTCCCACATTCTTAAACCTGGCGATCTTCTGAGGGATCATGTACGCTCTGTGGGTTATGTACAACTGGATCTGCTGCAGCCTCGCATTTCTGGACACTTTTTTGTGATATCTTTGGGCTCTCTCCCATAGTCTATCATGCATGGGCTCCCCCACTTCATCTTCCCAGTCTCGTCTCAACTGTGTCACCTCCCCACCCACCCTGGACATTAAAAATTCATAGATTCGGGAGACTTCATGTCCTCCTTCCGAGACATCATAAATTGTCTCTACAGCTTTGTCGGGTTGATAGGCCAGCACCGTTTCCGGCCATGTTTCCTTTGCCCCCGTACGACTCTGGTATAGGTGATATATTGTCCTGGGTGTAGACCAGTGTCTTCTACTAGCTCCTCGAATTTAGTTAATTCCCCTTCTTTCCATAAGTCTCCTAAAGTTGCTAATCCCACCGGTTCCCAATGCTTGCGCATCATCTTCCTTAGTTGCTCATCTACTCCTAGCAATGTCACTAGCGGCGTCTGCGGTGAACATGGGGTCGGGTTATTCATGGCCCGGCAAGCCCTGTGCCATATCTCCCATCCTAGTCTCAGCATTTTGCATCGTCCCCTCATTTCTGACCTGGGCACCCATATTATCTCTTTCAGGAAAAACGGGGCACATTCAGCTCTCAACAATCTGGATTCCGCTGTGGGGTCCTCCGACAGCCATTTCGCCACATACTGTAGTTGGCTGGCCAAGTAGTAAATCTCGAAGTTGGGCAGTTTTATACCCCCTCTATCGTATGTGTTTTGCAGTTTCCACAAGGCTATCCTGTTCCTGGTGTTATGCCAAATGAAGCCTCTACATGGGCTCTGTAGTTTGCTAAAGAAACGCTTGGGTATCGCGAAGGGGATGTTCACAAAAAAGGGCAGTAGCCTGGACAGTGCGACCATCTTCAACAGTGACACCTTCCCCACCATAGCAAGGGGGAGCTTTGCCAGGAATTTCATGCTGTTCTTTAAGTGTGATAATGCCTTCTCCGTGTTATGTGTGTGTTCATCCTCCACCTTATGATAAATTTCAACCACCAAGTATTTAAAGGATCTAGTCTTCCAAGGTATCTGCAGTACTGGTAAGTTCTCTTGCGGGATCCCTGTGTATCTACCCAGGGGGAACAGGCTCGATTTCATGGGGTTAACTGCAATCCCAGAGAGCGTTGCAAATCGCTCACTTCTAGGATGTATTCTAAATTTTCTTCCGGATATCTCAGGTATAGCAGTATGTCATGTCATCGGCATACAGTGATATGAGGTGAGGTCCCCCCTTCGTGTAAATTCCCACCACTTCGTATTGTTGTCTCAGATATATCGCAAGGGGCTCCAGAGCAAGGATATATAGCATCGGAGACCAGGGGCAACCCTGTCTGATGCCTCTGCTGAGCTGCCATCTGTCCAAGATGGTCGCTCCCGTCTTAACCCTGGCTAGCGGGGAGCTATACAACAATTTAACCTATTTTAGGTACCCAGGCCCCATTCCATACTCCTTCAGGGCTGCCATCAGCCAGGGCCATCTGACTGAGTCGAAGGCCTTCACCGCATCCAGTGATGCAATTGCTGCGTCTTGTACATCACCTTCCGATTGCTCTATGACGCAGTGAAGCCGTCTAAGATTGTCAGATATGCTTCTATGCGGCACATATCCGGTCTGGTCTGGGTATATGAGTTTGTCTTTAACCTGTCTCAGTCTTTTTGCCAGCGCTGCCGTTAGGATCTTGCTATCCTGATTAAGCATGGATAGCGTTCTATATGACCCGCAGTCCGTGCTGGGTTTGTTGGGCTTGTGGAGTGGGATAATGATTGCCTCCATGAGCTATTCCGGTAACCTCCCTGTCTCCCATGCTTCGTTCAGCATATCTAGCAACGGGGGGAGTACTTCCGACCCATACATTTTATAAAACTCATTGGGGAGTCCGTCAGCTCCTGGGGCCTTGCATGTAGGTAGTTGCTTGACTACGGCTTCCAATTCCTCCAAAGTGTGTGGGGCCTCTAGGTTTTCTCTCTCTTCCGCGTCCAGTTTTGGCAAACCTCTATCCTCTAAAGTTTATACTATCTTGCTCCATTCTCCCTCTGCCTCATCTCTGTACAGTTGCTGGTAAAACTCAAGGAACCCTGTATTCACTTCCTCGTGGGTGTCTAGTATTTGGCCATTCTTCCCCTTTATTGCTCTAATGGTTTTCTGGGCGCTTCCTTTTTATATAGCCATGCTAGCAGTCTTCCTGGCTTATCCCCTCCCACATGTTGCCTTTCCGTATATTTCTTATAGTTCAGGTTACATAGCCTCTCCCAGTGTCCCCTGCATGCTTGCTGTAACTTACTTATGATTTCAGCCGTCTTCTGGCAGCTGTCTCCTTTATTCATAGTTGCTTCTAGCTCCCCTTTGGCTTTCTGTAACTCCCGGATTATTCCGCTTTGGAGCCCTTTGGATTTTGATATGGCTGATCCCCTCACCACCACCTTAAAGGCCTCCCACAGGGTGGCAGCCGAATCTACACTTCCGGTGTTCTTCTTGAAATATTCTACTATAGCCTCTCTCAAGTCTTCTCTAAACGCTGTGTCTTTCAGTACCTGAGCTCTGAGCCGCCATGTGGGGATCCTCGCTCTCGGGGGTGAGTATTGCCATGCTAGGGTTAGCGGGGAGTGATTCGAGAGGACCCTCCCTTTATATTCTGCTAGCACTATCTCTCCGATTATCTCTGAAGAGACAAACATGTAATCTAACCTGCTGTATAAGTTTTGTGGGGCCGCATAGTGCGAGTAATGTCTTTCTTGCGGGTGACACAATCTCCATATATCTACTAGTTGAATTCACTCACCAGGTTCCTCAGAGTCTTGGCAGCCGGGGTGGGTTTGCCTTGTTTACCATCTGATCTGTCCATCTCTGGGTCTAGTGTGCAGTTAAAATCACCTCTCCATATGACTATCCCTCCCAAATATGGGCTGACCCTGCCATACAGTGTCTTGAAATATACTACAGTGTCTTGGTTAGGGGCATATGTCTTAACTATGCACACTTCGTTGTTTTCAACCAGTCCCCTTATTGCCACCATCCTCCCGTCTGGGTCCTCAGTGGACTGTATTAGCTGAAAGGGTACATGTGGGGCGATCAAAGTGATTACCCCCCTGGCATATGTGGAGTATGTTGCCCCAATAGTAGTCCCCTTCCATTTCCTCGATATCACTTCCTGTTTGTCCTTCGTAAGGTGGGTTTCTTGTAATAGAGCTATGTCTATCTTCTGCCTCTTCAAATACATCATTACCTTGTTCCTCTTTAAATAACTGTTGACCCCTCTGACATTCCAGGTTATTATTTTAAGGTCTCCCATTTTCAGCCATACCCCGTCCCGCTCTTATCCCTCCTCTTCATGCGTGTCATGCGCAGTAGCGCGTGGTTGTAAGCTCGTTCCCTAACTAGTTCCACTACAAACTCCCCAACTCCCTCCCCACCCGCCTCCCTTCCCGCCCCCAACTGTTGCCCAGCTCCATCCCTGGATCTCAGGCGACCCCGCATTTGGTCCTATCTTGGCTAAGCCGGTGCTAGGAGCCCAGCAGGGGGTTACTGCACTACCAGTAACCCAACTAACCTATCTAATTGGGGTGGGAGTTCAGGTTCTCTGTACCTCCCGCACTCATGCTACATTTATTCTGCCCGTCATTGTCTAGCATCTATGGTCTATAATCAAGTCCCAATGTCACAGTTCATACAGCACCTCTGCTTCCAGAACCGGTCTCTCATCACTCCACATCACTCTTCTTCTGATCATCTGCCCCCCGTCGGACAGTTCTGTGCTTCCAGCCACTCCGTAGCATCTTCCGAGGTCTCAAAGAATATTGCTCGGTTCTTGTGGAACACCTTCAGCTTTGCCGGATACATCAACATGTATCTGAGACCCGTCTCGCGCAGTCTCCTCTTCACTGTCCCAAAGTTTAGTCGCCGTCTTTGCACCTGTAGTGTGTAATCCGGATATGCAGTGATGGTTGCGGATGCCCTTTGTATTGTACCTCCCTTGCGGAAGTGTTCCAGGATTCTTTCTCTATTGCGATAGTTTAATATCCTGGCAATGATTGGTCGTGGGGGAGGTCTCCTTGTCAGAGCCCTATGCGCTCTTTCCACCGCGAATCCTTGGGTAAGTGTCCTACTTTCTATCTCTTGCAGCAACATGGTCTCTATATATTCTGTGGGGTTCGATCCTTCTTGTCCCTCCGGGAGTCCTACGATACGTATGTTGTTTCTCCGTGCGCGGCCTTCCGCTTCGTCAGCCCTATTTTCCAGGTTGCTTACTTGTTGCCGTAATGCGAGGATCTCTGAGGCATGTAATGTACGGGCGGCAGCGTTTGATCCCACTTCTTTCTCTAGCACGCTTGTTCAGTCCGCAATAGTTCTTATATCCTGCCGTAGTAGGGTGACATCCACTTGTACTGCATCTATTTTGAATACTAGCGATTGCTTGAGTGTGGCCATGGCGGTCTCTAGTTTCGTCTCCCATGTCATTTTCAGGTCTGCGATGGCCTCAAGGATCTGCTGGTCCCCACGTGCTGGAGATGTGTCCGCCTGGGAACTCCTCTCCTTGCTCCTGGCCCCCTCCGCAATTTGTGGTGTTTTGGTGAAGTCCTCCATTTTGGATTGTTTACCTTTTGACTTGGGCTGTTTAGATGTCATAGCTCTGTGTCTTGGCATTGCGGTATCAGGTAGTTGGGGCCAAGGTGCTCCGTGTTTGCACTTGTACTCTCCTGTCTGGTGCCGGTTTTCGTTTTCGGGGTCACTTCCCCGCGCCGACACGGGTCCAAGTGCGTCTCTCAGGGTGTAGGGTGTTTAGATGCCCAGTGTGGCCTCCAGAGTCCTTTCCCTATTTGGTGCCGTCTTGGTCACCCCGTGGCAACTGCTCTCCCAGGGTCTCTGTTCAGTCTGCACTCTGTGTTGCTCCAGGGGGGGTAATCGGTCCCCAGTTATGTGGTTGGTTACCTGTGCATGGCTTCTAGGAGGCGGTGTGTTGTGCGTCTTCCTTGTGCATGTGTGCTACTCCAGCCTCCTTTCCTGCCCCTCAGTGCCCTATGTGCCCAGGCGGCGTCTCAACCCTATTTAGGGCGCTGACTGTATTTATCGGGTACTCTTGTGTCCTGTGCCCCCAGTGGCGTGCATTCCCTGGCCCAGTGGTCGTGTTCCGCTGACCGGCGTTGTGCTGCTACTTGTGGTTTGGAAAGGGGCAGAATCTGCTAGCATCTGGGGTGCCTGTCTGCTACTAAGGGCATCTGCACTTGTGTGCTCCAGCCGTTCCGCATTATATCCGGCTTTTATTATGTTCTTCCATCCACTTTGTTCACTTAATGGCTACTGCGAGTGTTACCCTCACTGCTGTTATCTTGCTGTGCAGCCATCGTTCATTGCATCATGATCCCTGGCATACCTGGCGGTCTCCGTCTCCCGTGCGACACTGTGGGGCTTGCGTTCTGCTGCGGCTGTATTGGCACTGCTGGTGTGCAGAGGGCGGACCCTGCAGGGAACTGGCTGTACCGTGTGTTTTAACTCCGCCGGCCCGAGGCTTGCCACATTGTAACCTCGTAGCTGCTTACGTTTCGAAAGGCTGACTGCACTGGGACCGTCTGTCAGCTCCTCAGTTGCAAGTGATGCTACTTGTTTTCATCAGCCGCCCCGCCCGCGCTGTCAGTACGCTGGAAGCGGACCCCAGGAGGAGTCAGCTCGGGTCTGCTCGTTTCATTCAGGCCGAAGCCCGCCGTGCTGCGGAGGCCGTCCTGCCAGGCGGGGCTCTTCAGTGCAGGCTGGCTCGTAACGAACCAGATCGGCTCCTTCCTGCTGTCGTGCTCCTTTAGTTCTGCGCTCCTGTCGCAGCAATATGCACCATGTCTTTTCAGACCGGGCCAGGCCAATGTCGGAGCCAGGCTCAGTATTCTCTGCAAGCGATCGTTCTTCGCCTGCTAGTGCTCCACCGTCCCCTGCTTAACTTTGTGTCCCACAGCTGTCGCCATTTTGCCTCCTCGTCTCCGGCAAGGTCCTTAAACGTTGCGACCTCGTTCTTGGGCTCAATCCGTCCAATTTGCATTATGTTTGCACACGATTGTGCCGGCGTACTTCAGACATCCAAGTTTATATTATTTATGGGCCCGTGTCAGCAGGATCCATATGTTCAGGTTCGGATATTTACGGATCACCGGGAGCTCTCTGAGAAGACGTCCTCATTGCATGGCTGCCAAGCCACGCCCCTCAGGCGAAACTACTTGTGTATACATTTGGCACATTTTAGTCCTTCCAGGGCCACTGAACACATCTATAGAAACCGCAAGCACTGGCATTCCATCAACGTGCAGGTTGTATGTGATGCCAAGGGAATCATCACCTCAGAATATGCTAACTATCCGGGGTCCAGCCATGATAGTTTTATATTCAGAATGTCACCCCTAAACCGGGACCTGGAAGCTGGGAGGCATGGCGACACATGGCTCATTGGTGAGTACAAATGCCTCTGCACATGCATGCATGTCAGACACTGAGAAATGGGAAAGCCCAACTAATGACAACCATTATCACCTCCCCAGGGGACAGTGCCTACCCTCTGAGCACCTACATGATGACGCCAATATGGAACCCCACCACACCACCCGAGGTAAGATACAACACAGCCCATATTGCAACCCGGGGCATAGTGGAGCGCACATTCGGAGTGCTGAAGTCACGTTTTCGCTCCCTTTACCGCTCTGGTGGCCAGCTGCTATATGCGCCTCCAGTAGTGTGCAGGATCATAGTGGCAGCATGTGTCCTGCACAACGTTGCAACCCGGCGGGGCGTGCCAGTGGACATGGTGGTGCCCCCACATCCTCAACCACATGCACGGCCACTGCGCATGGGAGGGGAAAGGGCACTTGGTGAGGCAGCCCGTACCCAGCTTGTGGCAAATTTCTTCACCTAAAATCACACCCCTGCGGAGTGCACACAGGCCTGGCATATACCAGCTGACAATTGATGATGACAAAAGGAACAGTCAACTGTCACAACCATACCCCCCTGAGATTGTTTTCCTGGAAGTGCTACATTGTGTGCATCCCTAGCTACTTAAACAGACCCAATGCTGTGTCAGCAAAAGGCACACATTCATGCAGCATGAAGGACTACCCCCTTGCAAAATAGTACACCCAAATAGTGGCATGTCACCTAACCCCTGCCTAACCCCATCTCAGCTACCCAACACACCATGGCATGGCATGCTATGTGAAAGCAACCAAATGAATGCACAACACATGACACAAGTGTCACAAAGTGCACTGTCCCAAATGGAAACAGGCCACAGACAATTCCCTCTCACTAATGAAAAAGAAAACAGCACACATGAACAAATACCAGCAAGACAAACATTAGTACAGGACCCAACAGTGGCAACATATGACAGTAAAAAATGAAAGTAGTGCAAGTGTCACAACCTGACAAAGGCAGCACATCAACCCCTTCCATCTCCAGTGTGTTGCAGGTAGGCAAATATGGCAGTGTACTGCATATAACATGAACTGCATCTGCAATGGAGACCGGCTCGTTAAGACATGAAGAAGCTACATGCATATATGCAAAATGTCCTGTATGTAATACAACATACAAATCAACCATGCAGTGGAGAAATCATCACCAATCCCCACTAGGGGTGTATACATAGTTTGGACTACAGACTGCCCACACAAATTATGGGAGCCCAATGCCTCCGTGTAAGTTACTGTCACTTGGTCACACACTTGCAAGACCATGGAAAGGGGAAGCAGGGGTGGCATGTGTGTCAGGAACCCAAGTTTCAAACCCAAACATAGGACAAGCCTGCATGTGTCCAGCTGGAACACACAGTGGATGCCTACGGGAGCCACACAAAGCAACACACTGTAACATGAATTTACAATCTGAAAGAAAATCGTTATCAACAAAAAGGAAATGCAAATTAAAAAAATGAAATGAAAAATAAGAAAAAAAGAAAATGAAAAGTAAACAAAATATATAAAATAAAAATACTAATTAAATCAAAAAAGAAAAAAAAGAAAAAGAAAAAATCAAATGTAACATGAAATGAAAATAATCTGAAAAAATAAAAATAAAAAATAAAAAAAATATAATTTTAATTTTCAATTTGGAATCAAATATGAAAAACCAAAAAGAAAAATAAAAATAAAAAAAAAATTCAAAAAGAAAAATCAAAAATGGCCATGTGTCGACCAAAGGGGGCGGGCACACAGGAGGGAGGAGTTACAGGGTGCACCCCCACACCCACATGCATGGATGTTGAGGAAAAAAAATAAAAATAAACCCTCCATGGGCTCATGGCCTGCACGGTTACCCTATAGTGGGAGAACTGCCTTCATCCTCTGGTGGTACATTAGAAGGTGTGCGTGTTATGGGAGGCAGACCACACAAAGCCCTGGCATGCTCCTCCATGGCAGCAAGCATGCAGGTCTGAAAGGTTTGGTTCTGCAGGATGATGGTACGGAGATCCCCATGCAGCACCTCACGGGTAGCACAGACTTTTGCCTGCAAGGCCACGCGTGATGCCAGGATCTCCTCACGGGTTGCCTGGAGCTCAGCTGAGATTGTGCGTGTTAACTGCTCCAGCTGCTGTTCTGACCTCGTATTCTGGGACACCTCAAGTGCACCCAGAGTATCTCTGAGGGACCTGTGTTCTAACCTCAGGGCATCCCTGTGGGCCTGTGACTCTGCAAATATGGCTGTGCGCAGAGTCTCCAGTCCAGTCGTTGGTCCCTGTTGGACGCCAACATGTCTTCCCTGTGTGAGTGGCACATGGACTCCGTTGCCTGCTGCTGGAGCTCCACCTGCCTTTCAGGGTGGAGAATGGAAGTGGCCACCCTATCCACAGCCTGAGCCATCATCTCACACGATGCCCCCTGTTGTGCTGCAATAGTATACATAGAGTTCTCCCACACAGTATTGCATGGTGGCGCACGGCCACCGCGTTGGTGGGCACCACACCTGTTTGGGCCAAGATGATGTGCACCTTGCTGTGCTGACACTGCCTGAGGCTGCAGGACTGCATTCTCCCTTTGATCTGCTGGCCCAGGAACAGGAGCAAATATAGTGGAGTGTGACCCTGCATCCGTAACCGTCACAGGCGGACATTCCAACAATGAATGCCCCATTGAGGGGTCTACTCCCAGTGCAGGTGGGTTGGACAGAACAGCATCCCTGCCAGAAACACTCACCTGCGACGGGACATTTGTCTCAATGTCAGATTCAGCAACTGAGCCATAGAGGTCTTCGGAGGTGTACCCAGAGACACCTGTGGACAGGATGGTCTGTAGGACTAATGGATTTTCACCCACCACCACCCCAAGTCCTCCACTGGTGCCTTCTTGGGGCTCTGAGTACTCCTGCCCCTGCGCCATCTCCTCTTCCTCAACAGCATCTAGTGCCTCATCACCTGCACAAACATAAAACAAAAGTAATGAAGACAGGCATGAACAGCATAGCCGACACACACAGGCATCAGAATCTAAACATCGAATACATTAATGACACATGTCACACATGACACCAACTCTGGCATGCATGCACTGGCAATGAAATGGAAGGGGACCTAAAAGCAGACACTGAGGACTCGAAGAAGGAAAAGCAACACATGTGCTGCATGCTGCATAGCACCTGCATCACACATTATCCTGTGAGTGGCATGGACAATCCACATACATGACACATGCCAGCACACAGATGGCACGTAGCATAGCCATGGCAGATTTGACAATGACACCCAGATGGTAGTAAATCAGTACTGTCCCCCATCCATGTGAGATGCACATCATGAAATAGAACATGCAGAAGTGTGTGACAAAACACGCATGTGTCACACGCTGCAACAAAGCCAGTGTTTACCAATACAATGATGGCAGGCACATGGATACATCAATGGTTGGTCACTTGGACATGACACAAGTCAATTGTCATGTTGAACATTCAAACAGGGCCCCGAAGTGATCGTGTGCAGAGCATGTGTAGGTGCACAAAAGTCAATCAGCCTGATTGATGTAATCATTCCCATAAAAAGTAAACAAATGTGGGGCATTGTGGGGTGAAATCTATGTCTGAAGTATGTTGAATTTGGGGCAGAACGGCACAAAAATGTGTGTTTATCATGCAAATTATTCCATCAATCAGGCAGAATGAACAGGAAAACAGTATTAACAATGATGTGGCATGATGCCAGTTGAAGGGCAAGTGCAGTAATCGGGTGCAAAGTGTTAACTGCGGTCAGAAGGGATACTGTGAAACCCAAACCCAAGGACGGGGATGGTTTGGAGGCACCACATGGGTGACCTATAGCAGTCATGAGTACACAGCCTGACCTGGCACTCAATCAGAACACATCACCCAAGCAACATACACATGGTTTGCACACACATGCATGGCCACTCACCGGACATTGCCTCAAGATCTGGTAGGTCTCCCACGCCTTGTATCTGATCTTCTGTGATGAAGCCTCCAGCGATTGACTCATGTTCTGTGAGTACTTCCTCCTCTGGTGGAGACCCACTGCCAGTCACCAGAGTAGAGACATGATTGGAAGCCAGCTTGTTTTTTGCTCGGCGTTTGAGGTCATTCCAGTGCTTTGAGCAATCATCAACTGTGCGCCTCACAAATCCAAGGGAACTAATCTGGTCCGCGATGCACTGCCAGTGGGCCCTACGTTGAGCAGTCGTAGTCTTGCACCCTGCAGTCACCAGCATTTCGTGGCCATGGGCCGACACGTAGCCCACAAGAGCGTCTAGTTCCACCTCATTGAAACTCTGCTTCCTTGACGTGCCGGGGGGGTGAGCCATGTCTTGGGTCCCAGCCTGTTCCGCAAGAGCACGCTTCTTCCTCTTGAGAGATGGTGCGGACCATGAGTGGCTTACGCCGCTCTGGTCGGTAGGGGCTGAAGCACAGGTGGACTGGGCACTGGAAGCAGGCAAAGGCACGATGACCAAAGGTCTCACTGCAGGCATTGGCTGCTGGGGGCTGTTGCCAGGACCAAGCTTGGTGTGATGGTCTGGGACCAACACTGGCCTAGCTGGGTGCCTCAGAGCCGGGGTGGATTGAGCTGCAGCTGCCCCTGCAGCCTCCTCAACCTGGCTACTTGGGGCAGCAGATGACATTGCTGCCCCAGATCCACGTGGCCTGGTGACAGCAACTTTCACCGCCACACATGGCTTTGACTTCGTGACACGGAAGTCGGCCTGTGAGTCATCCCGTGCCGGTTCGGTGAACAATCTGGGCCAGGCTAACGGCCTGAGCTGGGATGGTGTCAGCTGCATCTCCACAACCCATTGGGGGGGCGCATAGGTGTCCCTGATTGGTCCTCCACACACTGGCCTCTTGGGCCACCCTGCTCATTCTGGCCACGTTCTCTACCGCGGACACCTCTTGGAGGTCGGCCACCTTTGCCTCCCTTACCACTTGGTCGCCTCCCAACCATGGCACTGATGTTCTTGTGCGAATGGGAGGTGCAGTAAACAATTGTCCTGGGCAATTGGGGTGTAGGAGGCAGGGTACTAGATGGAATATGTACCCCTGTTCTCTAGCAAGGCTGTCTGTGACCCCTGGGGGAAGATGACGGGTCACGCAACGCTCAGGCACCCCGAAAACAAAATTAACGTGCACGCGACCCCTGGTAGCCCACGTGTGTGGAATAAAGGACCCGCACTACGCTGTGGCACCCAGAAACACAAAATAAGCGTACGCGTGGTACACGCAGGCTACAGTGACCTCTGAATGGGTCCGCGACACACGGGGGCAACCACAGTTGAAAAATACGTGCGCGACTCACCGTCTGCCTGGAAAAGAATGTGAAAAAGAAGCGCCAAAAGAAGAATTGAACGCTGTCTGAGTAAACAAGGAGTACGAACTGCAACCGGTGTGAAGTAATCGCGTGTGAACCGACAAGAAGTACAAGAATCACCCGCTCGCTCTCGACAAAAAGCATGTACAAGAAAATGGCATCCTACATGTCCCTTTTAACCTTGCCCACACGTGCCACGTCACTTAGGGCCTTTCCTCCAATTACACGCAGTGACACCCGGATGTGCAGTTTTTGCACGTTCCGGATTCACTATGCACCCGTGACGAGGGAAATGCCCGCGCGCGTCATGTCACTTACGCGCTAAGGGCCTTTCCTCCATTTACACGCTGACGTGCTGTTTTTTCACGTGCCAATTCACTCTGTATCAAGCTGGCCACACAACAACACACGGAAGACCACGCTCCTGCCCAGAAGGCCGAATTACTGCCCCCCTAGATCCCCGAGCGGTATGTGTCCATGCGTACTGATTGGACACAGTGCATGTTGAGGTGTGCCAGGAGTGTGCAGCTTGGACATATGTCTGGAAAGGCCCATGTATGGATGTGTATGTGCAGGGACATGAGCCTGCCGCATCTGAGTCCAGTCATGTGTGATGCACATCAATGGTGTATGTGTTCCAATGCATGATGCACGAATGCATGTGGAGACGCACACATGTCAGCATGACACATGGATGCTGGTTCCACCTTCATGTACGTGCACGGTGTACATGTGCGTGTATGTGTATTTGACATGTGTGCGACTGATACACCATGGATGCATGTGACACCGACATGTAAGAGGCTGATTGGCAGATGTGACATGGTTGCTGATGATTTCACTGTGACAGGTGGTGGAGATGTACAGATGCATGTCTGTCTGGTGGCTTGTGTGCATGTGTTCGGCACTCCCCGTGTTGCATGTGAAGTCAGGCTGACCTTCGGATGTTCATGCTGTTGTGTGTGTATGGATGCTGCTGCCTGCTGCAACATTCCTGTTAATTAGCGCATGTGTGCGGGTTCAAATGATGTGTGTGTTGGGGAGTGTGATGCCATCTGTGAAGTTTGACACTGCCACTCATGTGCAACTGTCATGTGTGTATCAGACCATTGTACAGTGCCCTGATGCCTGTGTTCTGTCTCTCCCTGTCTGCAGCGTCAACTGATGAAGAGGGCGGAGACGGTGCTGTGGAGCACAGCGGCAGGGTTCCCACCGCCAGCCGGAGACGCAAGGCCCAGCTCCCCTCCCAGGTTGTCATCTCTTCGGGGAGTGAGGAGTCTGGTGCCGCGTCCGTGGCCGCAGCTGCCGAGGGAAGGTCCAAGAGGCGGAGGTTGGAGGTGGACTCCTCGGCAGCAGAAGGGGCAGCTGAGCCCCCACAGGGGCCTACGGAGGAAGATGGCACGGAGTCATCCAGGTTGGTGGGGGGTTCGGTTGAGGAGGAGGCCGTGGAAGGCCCACGCACAGGGCCTGGTGGGGGGGGGTTCTAGTGGTGCAGTCCAGGGGCAGGGACAGGAGGCAGCACAGGCCGCCGCGGAAGTGCCTGTGTGTAATCCTGTCCCCAATCCTGTGACTGCATCATCCGGCACCAGCAGGGATGCCTTCGTCCAGACCTGTTTTCAGGGAGGGTATGCGCTCACAACAACTGGCCTTCCTCTCCCTGCTGACGTGGCAATCCGGGACTGTGTTGAGCTTGTCCTAGCTGGGGTGGCGTTGCGTCAACGTGGCATTCGGGATGATGTGCAGGGTTCTCGTGAGGACAATGCACGTCATTTCGAATGCCTCATTGACCGCGTCGACCTACTAGGACGGGTCAGCAAGGCTGTGTTCCTCCGTGTGCTGGAACTTCTATCGACCCCCTCCTCAACTGAACCCCCTTTGCGCCAGTCCTCCGTGCCGTCTTCCTGCCCAAGTATCACCTGGGCACCCTGTGGAGCTGCCCCTGACCCAGTGGCCAGGCTGGTGGAGGACACATCCTTGCCACAGTCGGGAGTCGCAGGTGCAGCAGGGGTGGCCACCCCAACAACTGGACCCCAGCAGGAGGAGGAGGTGTAGGCATCGACAGGCAGGGCACATGCACGGCAGCAGCAGGCTCAAGGTGGGAGTGATGATGGCTCAGGGCCATCAATATCACAGGGGCAGGCATCGGCCAGAGGGCAGGAGGACCCTGGATTGGGAGTGTCTTCTGTGTGGTAGCGGTTGGGCCAGAGGATAGATGCAGAGCGGCGCCGGGCAGAAGAGGCACGGCTCACTATGGTCGGGGCGGAGAACTCCATGCGCAGGGCATTTAGGCGGGCTGAGTGCCTCGAGGTAACTCGCAGGGAGTTGGAGGCCGCCATGACTGCATACCTGCGAGACCTAGAGGCCAGGGAAGAGGCCCGCCTCCAGGACATCGACGTGGAGATCGATGATGCCCTGGCCCGGGACATCAAGAAGTGAACCGTTGGACTTGCCCACCGCCTTTGTACATAGTTCTTTAGGGTTAGGTTTCCTTTGTTTTTTCTTTTTTTTGGAGTTCATGGACATTGCTCCACTTTATGTAGATAGTTTTTTATTGATAGGTGTTTTGGTAGGTTTCCTTTTCTTTTGGGACCATGGACCCTTTGGACTTACATTGTAAATAGTTCAAGACTTGTACATACTTTCTTTCTTTGGACATTCCATGGAGCAATAGTTATTTTTTTTTTTTCATTTACTTTATATGGACAATGGCAATGGACCACTTTTCGAGTTTCCTGTTGTGGATTTTTGTTTTACATTTGAATTTTTTCATTTAATTTTTTTCCTTTCATTACTTCTTAATTAGCACATTTGATTTTTCAATTTGTTCTTTCATTACGTTTTTCAATACATTTCATATTCCTTAATTATTGGTGTGGTGTACTCTCATTGGTTTTCTCCATGTCTCTATGAGCATTGCCTCAGTCATGTGTTGCCACTGTGTGGCTCTGTTGTACACTCATGCATGGCCATGCTGGTTCTTTTGAGACTCTCATGGCATGGCTAATTTGGGAGTGGGTGCAGAGCATGGTTGCGTGCTGGTACTGGGGGGCAGGGGGATTTGTGTTGGCATTAGGGCCATGGGTCTGTTTTGTTGAAATTTTGTTTGCTGGGCCATGTGTTGGGGCCTGCTGGCAGGTGCCCGCCACTGGTGGGTGGGGGACATGAGTCAGGGCCTGCTGGCAGGTGCCCGTCACTGGTGGGTGGGGGACATGAGTCGGGGCCTGGTGGCAGGTGCCCGTCACTGGTGAGTGGGGTGGGGGACAGGAGTCGGGGCCTGCTGGCAGGTGCCCGTCACTGGTGGGTGGATGGGTGGGGTGGGTGACAAGAGTCGGGGCCTGCTGGCAGGTGCCCGTCACTGGGGGTGGGGTACATGTGTCAGGGCTCCCAGGTGCATGGTGCCATTTGGGCTGCCTGCGGGGCATGGGGAGGGTGGATGGGCTGCCTGCCGGGCATGCCCAGGGGTGTAGGGTGCTTCCATGTGGTGTGGGCTGCCTGCGGGGCATGCGCAGGGGTGTAGGGTGCTTCCCTGTGGTGTGGGTTGCCTGCAGGGCATGGGGAGGGGGGAAAGGGCACACCCGGGAGGACCCACACTGCCAATTTGCGTGTGAAGCTCCCCGCACACCCACGGAATACGCGTACCCCGCTCGTGCCAGGCCTATCGCGGGTGAAACTCCACGCGCACCCCCGAAATACACGTACCCCGCGTGCGCCAGGCCTATCACGTGTAAAACTCCCCGCGCACCCCCGGAATACGCGTACCCCGCTCGCGCCTGTGAATACGTGTGTAAAACTCCACACGCACCCCCGAAATACATGTACCCCGCTCGCGCCAGGCCTATCGCGTGTAAAACTCCACGCGCACCCCTGGAATACACGTGCCCTGCTCTTGCCAGGCCTATCGCATGTGAAACTCCACGCGCACCCCCGAAATACACATACCGCGCTCGCGCCAGGCCTATCGCGTGCGAAACTCCCCGCGTACCCCGAAATACACGCAGGCAGCCCATCCACCCTCCCCATACCCCACAGGCAGCCCATTCACCCTCCCCATGCCCCACAGGCAGCCCATCCACCCTGGGCATGCCCCACAGGCAGCCCATTCACCCTCCCCATGTCCCACAGGCAGCCCACACCACAGGGGGGACTTTGTCCATGCAATTTACCTGGCGCGAGCGGGGTACGCGTATTCTGAGGGTTGCACGGGGAGTTTTACACGCGATGTTGCAGCGCGAGTGGGGTACGCGTATTCCGAGGGGTGCGCGGGGTGTTTTACACATGATTTCGCTGCCGCGAGTGGGGTACGCGTATTCCGAGTGGTGCGGGGGAGGTTTTACACACGATTTAGGTGCCGCGAGTGGGGTACCCGTATTCCGAGGGGGTGCGCGAGTACATTTTCACGCGTTTTGGCTGCCGTGAGCGGGTTACGCTCAGTATTTCCACGCGATTACAGTGTAGCGGCCCTGTAAGCTGGTTCAGGGTTAGCGCGGCCCTTTGCGCTGTATTGGGGATTTCGATGGCTTTTCCTTGCGCAAGGGGCGTTCTTGGGGGCGTAACTGGCGCTTCGGGATGTTCACTGCGCCAGGGCTCAAAATGGCTTGGGAAATCCATGAATACGCGGTGCGCACACGGCTGGCGCACGCTGGCGCACGTTCCCTGTCTGCGCTGCTCGCGTGCGCTGCCTCCGTGCTGAAATCTATGAATTACCCCGATAATGATATTTTATCAACAAAAGGTAAAACCTACCTTACTATATGGAGTTGAAGCTATAACACCACGAAAGCGAGAGTTTTGGGATGTGTTAGAATCCAGGTTTTGGAAACAAGTACTAATGTTACCATCATGTACTCCTTTACCCTTGATACGCTTCGAATTGGGCACCCTATCGATGTATTCTCATATGTTATGGAAGATGTGTGCATTTTTTTGGAAATGTTAGCTAAATTAGAAACACCAAACATCCTAGGCATTGTAGCCCACCAGCTCTTAAAATCAAAAAATCATTTGTCTGCGAGTTGTTGTAAATACATGTTTGATGCCTTAACAGATGCTTCCGTAGCTGTATTGATGATGATTGCGAATCCAGGACGGGTTAAGATTAAAATCTTTCAATACAACTGGATCTGCATCAATCGAATTGTAACACCTATAAAGATTTTGATGTCAGTTGTTTTGGACACAAGAGATTGAGATCCATGGCTGACTACTTGATAAAATGTCCTTCCCCGCATATCCGCAGGCAATATATGAGATTCAGATTTAATTTCTGGCACACTAGGGCGGTATTGTCCAGGAGACATCAAATACTGCCAAATCAGAATTATTTTCGGTTTTGTTTAGATATTTCACAAAAAGAGACTTTACAACATCTTATTGTTGATTGTCACATGTTAACTACAAGACGCTCAATGTTTTAAAAAAATCTAATTGTCTCAAATAGCCTGCTGGACTCTAATGATATGCGGAAATTAATCTTCTCAAGTCCAAGATTGGCGGTAAAGGTAGCAGTTGTACATTGAAGCGGTACTACCTGATATAGAGAGTTAAAGAGTGACAAGATTCGTGCCACCCTAATATGATCAATGTAAGTAGTATCAGCCCTACAGCGCTGTCGTTTTGGTATATATGCTCAGTCGGTCAAGTTTTATTGGATTATGATTGTGATAATGATAATCCCTTGTTTTAGTATTTGATGTGAAATGTATGACAATTAGAATAGTTTTATTTTCTGTTTTTGTATAGTTTAGTTCATCGTTTATTCGGTTTATTGAAGTTAATGTATTGTAGTATTCTTTTCTTCTTTTGTTTAACTAAATCGAATAAAAAAAATTATGCCTTGGCCTGTTTTCGGCTTCCTCTTGTTTGCACTGGACCCGCTCCATCTGTTGTTCCAGTGCCAGCACCCTATTAGCAAGTTCATTGTGTTCATGCCCTTGTTCTGCCACTGTTGTTTCCACTTCATCGACTCTGCTTTCAACAGCCAGACCGTTTCTGTTAAGTTCCGTAATAGACTTGGCTAGTTCAGAAGCACTTTCGAAGGGATTGTGTCCTCCGACGTATTCCTTATCTTTCATAATACGTTTCCAGCTTGCTGGCCTCGGAAATTTTTTCTGTAGAGGGCGCTGCGCGTCGACGTCTGCCGAGTCGATGTCCCTCGACGGCCACCGTATCGGCGCCGACGTCACCATGCCCATAAATAGCCACGCGCTGCGTCCGTTGCTCAGTTCTGTTTTTCCGCGCTTTGTGGGGCCTCGGAACGTCGTTGCTCAGTTCAGTCAGGTTTAATATCTATTTCGACTTGAATATTCCTTATCGTTCTCGATGGCTTCTTCATCAGAACCGACGACGCCGCGATCCGGCTTCAAGAAATGTCGAGACTGCGGTAAAAAAATGTCAATAACGGATCCACACAGGGTCTGTTTATGGTGCTTGGGGTCCGAGCACCATTGTTCGGAGTGTGAGGACTGCATGTCCATGACGGCGAAAGCCCTGAAGGAGCGAAAGGGGAAATTCGAGAGAGGTAAGTCAGCCAAATCCTCCTCGAAGGTTTCGTCGGCTGAGTCGAGGCATTCGTCTCCTCGCCATCGAAAACACTCCCATTCTAGATCTCGAAGCAGCTCCCACCATTCGTCGAGATCTAGACACTCAAAAAAGAGACGTCGAAGGTCCCATTCCTCGTCGTCTTCTGTGTCCCCAGAAAGAGTTTCCTGTCCCACCAAACACAGTTCTCAAGCTGAGTGGGAGGAATTCAGAAAGAAAATGTTAAGCGTCTTCGAGAACGCGGCCTCGAAGACAGCTGAAGGTGATACCCCGGGTGAAAAACCCAAAAAATCAAAACGCCGCGATTCGCAGCACCCGGCGAAACATTCCACCCGAGAGCGCCATGAGCCATCGGGTAAGAAGGCACCGTCCAAGGCTCCACAGCCAACAGTGATTTCAAGGGCCTCCGGCACGACGCCGAGACCGTCGTCGATGCCCTCGAGTAGGATCCCGATCCTCTCGAGTTCTTCGAGACCCCTTCCAGTTTTTTCGACGCCGTTTTCAGCACCTTCGAAGCCGGTTACATCGGCGTCGACGACATCGACATTTTCTCGTCCAATAACGACGAGTTTAGCTCCTTCGGCCCTAGAGATGGGCTTTACTCCGTTTCAGAGATCAGACTACCCTGGTCTTTCTTCAATTTATGAAGAAGGGGAAGACTCTGACCAGGAAACATTTGGTTTACAAAGAACCACACTGCCTACTGCAGAGGATTTCACCTCTGAAGAAAGAAGGCTGAAGGAACTACAGGAGTCACTTCATGAGGCAAGTGGACTGGACACTTCCCCAGAAGTGGAATTTGTAAAGCCAGACCCAGGGTAACATGCCGAAACACCATATAGAACCCTGATGGCAAGAATAATTGAGTTTATGGGTTGGTCTGCGCCTTCACCTGTTTTCCAACTGGATGATCTGACAGATATATTGGACAAAGGCCCACAGGAGGACCCGGTGGTCCCCTTCCATGCAGCCCTACAACGAAAAATTGCATCCAATTGGGAAACTCCTGAAGTTATCCCAGCAGTCAATAAAAGATTGTCGACAAAGTATAGGGTAGCGGCTGCTGACCCTGAATACCTGTCAAAACACCCGACCCCAGAGAGCCTGGTGGTTCAAGCGGCAACTTCATCCAACAGTAGGACTGCTTACCCTACTGTCCCACAGGATAGGGATGACAAGAGGTACGACTCTATGGCAAAGAAGGTCTTCTCTGCCTCTAGTATGGCGTTGAAGTCCATCAACGCCACCTGTACGCTCGCTAGGTTCAGTTACACACTATGGGAGTGTGCTTCATCGGCGGCTGACTGCATACCCGAAGGAGAGGAAAAGGAAGCCTTCCTTAACATCATTAAAGATGGCAACGATGCCATGTGCGAATCACTTCAAATGGGCATCGATTCCGCTGACAGTATCAGCAGGGCCATGGCAGCAAGTACAACAATCCGCAGGCTTGCGTGCTTGCGAAAGTCGGGCTTTGCCCCTGATGTACAGGCCAGACGTTTGAATATGCCCTTTGACGGCTCTTCATTATTCGGGAAAAAGGCTGATGACAGTTTGGAAAAGTTACAGACTTCTAAAGCAGCAGCAAAATCCTTAGGAGCTGCTATCCGCCAAACTCCTTTTCGCCCCTCAGGAACCTCTGGAAGAGGAAAGTCCTTTTGCTATTATTCCACATTTGGGAAAGGCTGAGGACAGCCGGCTCAAAGAGGCCAAAGGCGATCCACCCGAGGTGGACGGGTCAAAAGTACTAAGACCACAGCAGCAGCAGGTGCCTCTTGACCCTCGGCATCTGCATCAGCCGCCCCCAAACCACTCTGAGGCCTTCACACACAAGGCACCTGTAGGGGGCAGGTTAACTCACCATCTGACGGAATGGCAGGCTATAACGTCAGATGCTTGGGCGTTGGAGACAGTTGCCCAAGGTTACTGCCTACCCTTTCTACACATCCCTCAGGGTCATCCACCGGGGAACAGCTCCCTAAAAGTTCCAGATCCGCTCCTCTTGCAGGAAATTATGGACCTGCTAGAGAAAGGTGCCATAGAACCGGTACCTGTAGCGGACAGGAACACGGGCTGGTACTCCCCCTACTTTCTCATACCAAAGAAGGACGGAGGACTGAGACCCAGCCTGGACTTACAGGAATTGAACAAGTTCCTCAGGGAGGACAAGTTCAAGATGGTAACTCTCTCTCAGATCCTTCAGGCCCTCCAGCTCCATGACTGGCTGGTATCTATGGACCTTCAGGATGCTTATTTCCATGTGCCAATCCATCTCAAGCACAGGAAATACCTGAGGTTCACAATTGGCAACTCTCATTATCAATTTCGAGTTCTGCCATTTGGGCTGACCTCCGCCCCGAGGGTCTTCACCAAGCTGATGTCGGTAGTGGCGGCGAGTCTAAGGAGGGAAGGGATCCACGTCTATCCCTACCTAGACGATTGGCTGATCAGGGCCGTATCTTCGGAGCAGGCCCAGGCCCAGCTAGATTATGTCTGCCTCTTCCTTCACAGACTGGGCTTCTCCCTCAATTTAAAGAAGTCAGAGATGATACCATCTCAGAGACTCCAGTTCATTGGAGCGGTCCTGGACACTTCCCTGGGAAAAGCCTCGCCACCAGAGGTGAGGGCTCAAGATATTCTACAGATGGTCACCAAGTTTCAAAATGCCCAGCGTCTCCCAGCCTTCGACTTTTTGAGGTTGTTAGGCCTCATGGCATCCTGCATCTTCCTTGTGCCAGAGGCTCGCCTGAGAATGAGATCTCTTCAGTGGGCACTGAGAAGTCAGTGGCCACAGTTCTCAGGTAGTATGACAGACCTCCTCCGGATTCCGGACAAGGTAGCCCACGACCTTCAATGGTGGGCCTATCCAGAGAACATCTTGAAAGGAGAACTGTTTTGGCAAACCTGGCCGGCGATAACAGTAGTCACAGACGCCTCGCTCACAGGGTGGGGAGCCCATGCCAACGACTTGACCATCAGCGGTCGTTGGTCTCCATCGGAGTCCAGACTACATATCAACCTATTAGAGCTGAGAGCGATCAGACTAGCGCTGAAAGCTTTCCTGCCATCAGTACAGGGGAGAAATGTCCTGATACTGACGGACAACTTTTTCATGTGGTACACCAACGGTGTTATCGTTTCTACTCTACTTGGCAAACTCAGGCCTTCAAGTTGGCACTGTAAAATGCTATCTCGCAGCGCTTTCTATCTTCAAGCGCACTGCGGAGGAACCATCATATTTCAAAATTCCTCTAGTGGTACAATTTCTCAAGGGTCTAACTAATGTTTACCCTCCAAAACCATTCCAGGTTCCATTATGGGACTTAAATTTAGTCTTAAACTTCTTAATGGGCACTCCATTCGAACCTCTTCACTCTTGCGCATTGAGATTTCTCACACTTAAAACTGTCCTACTGGTAGCACTAACATCTGCTAGGAGGGTGAGTGAGCTACAAGTTCTCTCCTGTAAACCCCCACATACAATCTTCCACAAGGACAAGGTTGTCCTACAGGTGAAGCCTAATTTCCTCCCAAAGGTGGTTTCTGAATTCCATATTACTCAGAAAATTACCTTGCCTTTATTCTACCCTTCTCCCCATCCGGGGAAAGAGGAGGAAAGGCTACACCGGCTGGACCCTAGGCAAGCTCTCAGCTTTTACATCAGCAGAATGGCTAGGATCAGGGAAGCAGACCAACTGTTTGTAGGATACTCAGGTCACAAGTTGGGACTACCCCTAACAAAACAAACCATCTCCAGGTGGATTATTTTGGCCATCCTGGAATGTTATAGACTAGCAGGGAAAGAGCCACCCCAAAATCTCAGGGCTCATTCAACCAGGGGTATCGCAGCCTCTTCGGCTCTCCAGAGAGGGGTACCAGTCCGGGACATATGTGCAGCTGCCACATGGTCGTCCGTACATACATTCACAAAATTTTACAATCTGGATTCCTCCACTGCTCAAGAGACCGGATTTGGCAAGGCCGTATTACATTCGGTCCATCCCTAAAGGGATACATAACACTATCACTTCCTCCTCCAATTACATACCACTGCTATGGGAGTCTAAGAAAAGGAATACGTCGGAGGACACAATCCCTTCGAAGAACAAGTTACTTCTTACCTGGTAACGTTCTTTCGACGGGATGTTCCTCCGACATATTCCTTATCGCCCCTCCCATCCATCCCTGCAGTGATAACTTCCCATTGCGGTTGCAGCTTTCGCTCCTTCAAGGTTACTAACCGATTCAGGCATGTCTTTTCTTATGCTACAAAACGGAACTGAGCAACGGACGCAGCGCGTGGCTATTTATGGGCAGGGTGACGTCGGTGCCGATACGGTGGCTGTCGGGGGACATCGACTCGGCGGACGTCGACGCGCAGCGCCCTCTACAGAAAAAATTTCCGAGGCCAGCAAGCTGGAAACGAATTATCAAAGATAAGGAATACATCGGAGGAACATCCCGTTGAAAGAACGTTACCAGGTAAGAAGTAACTTGTTCTTCTTTGATATCCTTTTTCAGCTCCATTAGCAGTGCTGTCAGGTCTGATTTCCTTATGGGTTCTTTCTGGAGGCCCTGATGAGGTGATACGTGTATTTGGCCGGCCGTTTGCCCTTGAACGCTTTTTTGCGCTTCCACACTTGCATTAGGGCTTTGATGTCCCCCAAAGCCGGCCCCTTTGTTTTGTTGCTTGTTTAGCCATCCTTCCTTCCCTTGGGTGGCCCTGGGCATCCCAAGGCGCAGGTCCGTGAATAGGCTGCATGTCGTCTGCCGTCTCAATCTCGGACGTTCTGCTGGGTAAGTCTCTGATTGCCCAGGTTCCTCCGTTGGACCCAGATGCGGCGAGCAGTTGCACTTCAGCCGGCCCTGGGAGTGATCCGCCACCCTGGCTCCGCCGTCCTGCCCACACTCCCTTGATCCTCTAGCTATCTTTCTCCTCTGGCACCCCCCCCAGGATCTCCACTCTGTCCTCTTTGATGTCCTTCCTCTTCACGCTTTGCCCCCTCTTCCACGAGGGCTCAGCTCCTCAAGACCTCCTCCTGCAGTGCTCCTGCGCTAGGGGTTGTGGGGGGGGGAGGGGGAAGGATGCCCGGGGCTCCCTTATTCACTGTTGCCTGGGCACCTGATGGAATCCAGGGGCCCTTATTTCATGAGGCTGTGCCCCCCTACCCCCACTTAGAGTAAGGTCCCCTGCAGGTTAGTGTGCTTTGTTGGGCCCCCAGACAGCGGGTGGGCCCACTTCTATGACTTATTTGGGCCTTGGGCTCCTCTGTCCATTTCCTGCGCTCCGCCACCAGGTCCTTGACTCCCCAGCACTGCCAGGTGTCCTGCCCCTTCACCGTAGGCCTGTTGATGTGGGAGCCTCCTCTCATGCCGATCCCTCATCAGCTATGTCGTGCGGAATCATCTGGGGGTGTCTTGAGGTCCCCGTGGCCTGCCCGCTTAATTTCGCTCATCGGTCCTCCCTCCTGCCACCTCCTACACTCAGTGAGGTCTTCCTCTGTCCCTTCTACCACGCCTCCGGCCGCCATGATCATTCACTGCTCCTACCCCAGGTCTCCGCCCGATGGTCTCTAGGCATTCATGCTCTCCAGGCGTTCATGCCCTCTGTCCCTCCGGCAGTCCCCAGCGCTCCGCTGACATTCCTACTACCTGGAGGGGAGAGGAGTCCTCGCTGCTTAGATCTGCAGTCGCTAGTCTGGATTCCCGCCGGAGCAGCTGCCTCCTCTCTACGTCGTCCGGAAGGCATCCGTCGGGCAGCAGGACCCCTGCCACATTGCGGGTCCCAGCTAGCGCCACTCCAGTCTCTCTTCTCTTTGGATGGCGCTTATGTCTAGTGCGGGCTCACCATCTCCACTCCGCTCCTCAAGCCTGCGTCCCTGTCACCATCTTGCCACGGCGCCCAGCGGGATTTGCCTCAATCAACCTCTACCAAGAGCCTGCGTTTCTGATCCTCGTTCCGTCAAGAGGTGCCCCAATCGTTCCGGTGTGGGTGCCACACTTACTGGCCCATTATATTTAAGTTTTTAAGGAGGGTTTGGGCATCAAGACAGGGCTGGGATCAGGAGCTCACTGAGGCTGCATCCGACAGCTTCCTCGGCTGGCCACGGGCCACGCCCCCATCCCCCACCAAACTCTATCTTAACTACATGTTCCCTACCACCAGTAGAGCGTTATATATCAAATTCAGATCAAGCGTTCTACCTGTCGCATTATCAACCCATAAATGGTCCTGGAACTCTTAATTTTTCCATGTTCTGTAAAACAGTAGTTGAATCTGATATGCAATTTTTGCATACGCTGATCTGAGGAGGAGATGGCTTTACCCTGGTTTCGTTAAATACCAGGTGCGCTCTGTTACTGATGCATATGTTTTATGCAAAATTACCATTTATGAGGATGTCATTTTCATAATTTTAAGCTTTTTGAACAGGTCCTGGCGACTCTGGCCAAAAGCAATTATTTGAATCAAGCACTGTTTAATGCATTTTGAACATTGCCTCCTTTTTATTTTTCTTAATTATGAATAATAATTTTACTATGGGGGGGCGTGGCCAAGCAGCCATGAGATAGGACGTTCCTTCTGGAGGCTCCTGCCGATCCTGCAAGATCCTGTTGAAAACATATGCTAAAACCAAAGTAATAGAGTCAAAATGGAGGCAACTGCTGTGAGAATGTGCAGTGCATTATAGGATTGTGTCACTATGAAGATTTGGAGCCGGAAAAGCAGTTAAAAAAGGAAGCGCATTGAACGAATCCTACGGTAAAAGAAAAAGAAGATGGCGCCTGCCCTGGAACAAAGGGGAAACTGCCGAGGGAGCGGAAGACGGATCAGAACCGGGGAACAGCACTGAAGATCTGCCGTGAGACATGATATTTGATATGGCATTTGTAACGCGCCTATACACAAGTGTTTCAAGGCGCGACGAGGCAGGGAGGGGGGAACAAAGGGGAGACAGACAACGATCCTACTAGGCCAGGTATCATTCAGAACACGCAAGTGCAAGGGTAGAGGGGAAGGGAAAAGTGCAAGGGGGAAAGGGAGAGGGGAAAGTGCAGTACAGGGTTAGTAGAATACAAGATAAATAATAAGGGCCAGCTGGTGGCAAGTGCAAGGTAAGTGCAGGGAAGTGGGACTGTAGGGATACAGAGACAGTCCCGCAGTGCAGGGGTTGCCAGGGAGGCAGTGCAGGAGAGAGTGGCTGGGCCAAGGACCGAGATCGGTGAATGGCCCAGTTGCAGATTCAGTTCAGTTTCAGTAATTTAGCAGGGGAGTGGGGGGGAGAAAGCGGAAGCAAAGAGGAAAGTTTTGAGGTGCTTCCGGAACCGGAGATGGTTCTCCTCAAGTTTCAGGGAGGCGGGAAGGCTGTTCCAGAGGGAGGCCCCTGCTGCGGAAAGAGATCTACCCCCAACTCGTTGCTTGGAGAAGGGGCTGACCCTGAGGGAATTGGAGGCGGATGATCGAAGAGCTCGAGAAGGAAGGTATTTAGGAAGTTAGAGTTGAAGGTATTTTGGCCCCAGTCCCCAGAAGGCCTTGTGGACCATGCAGAGGGTTTTGAACTTAATCCTCGCAGCCACTGGGAGCCAGTGTAGCGATTTCAGTCCTGGAGAGATACGGTCCCTGGGCTTGAGGCCAAGGACAAGTGTCGCAGTCCTGTTCTGGATGAATTGCAGAGGGCGGAGAGTAGAGACAGGCAGATTTAGATAGAGGCTGTTACAGTAGTCCAGCTTCGAGAGAACCAGGGCTCTGGAGACAGTGAGCTTCGGGGGGAAGGAGAGGAAAGGAAGGATACCTCTGAGGATGTGCATCTGGTAGTGTGACTTCTTAGAGACGTCAGATATGTGAGGAGAGAAAGAGAGTGTGGAGTCGAAGTTTTTGCCTTGCAAGTAGGAGCAGGAAGAGGGCCAAGAGAGGCCGGCCAGAGAGCTGCATGGAAGGAGGGGGTGGGAGTGCCGATGAGTAGAATCTGAGTCTTACTGGCATTAAGGCAGAGGTCATTGGCGGCACACCATTCCTGGATAGCAGAAAGACAGCCAGAGATGAGGGAAGGAGAAGAGGAGGCCGAGGGTAGCCGTAAACGTATCCCAAACCCAGACAGCAGCAAAACTATGAGCCCTCCTGGACCCGACGCATGTGAGGACCGCCGGGCTCGAGAGAAAAGCTGAGTGTGTGGGGCGCGAGCTACGAGGAGCGCAGAATGCCAGGGGGAGACAGCTCGCTTGCACAGATCGGTGCTTTGGAATGGGCAGGGTCCCGCCGGGACTATCTAGACAAGGGAAGCAGAGGTTACTGAAGATCGGGAGGTGCGAGCCACTCTAAGATGCACTCCGTCAAGAATAAACCAAAAGGTGTAATATACCGGAAAGCAAATCCTGCCGGTCCCGAATTTAGACACAGTGATGAACACCGCGTAAGAGGAAAGCAGTGCGGGCGCCCCCCACCCGACGCGTAACAACCTAAGGCTGGGGCACAGCTTCTGCATCCCCGCAATCTATACACAGAGGCTCTGCCCTCGCCTCGCTGGAAGCAGAGCTGAGCTCTCAGCCCCACGAGCACATCCGAGCCCGTCCGAGCTGCGAGCGGAGCGGCTGCCATTACATCGCTTCGAGGTTGCTACATTCAAGCGCGAGGGATACAATAACAGGAGTGGGGCGCTGAGAGCTGCACTGAAGCACAACGAAGGATTGCGACACAGTACAGACACAAAGTAACTGAAGAGGAAGCCGAGCGGGGGAAGGCTCAGCTGAGAGCAGGACATTGGGTGAACACACATTTTGACCTGAAACGGTCCCCTGAGCTACATCAGGTCTTTCCTGTTCATTTCATGCCCTGTGAGGTGAAATCAGACTTTCACAAGGGGCACAAGAAACCATAGGACTGTGCAGCAAAATGGCGCCCAGTTAAGAACGAAAAGACAGCAAGTACGGCGGTCCAGGAGCGGAGAGCCGCCCACCGCCGCAAGCTGTACATGATTGGTACTCCATCAAGTGGACGAAAGCAGACCTATAGTGAGGGACAGAAGGGGAGAGGAGGTCAGAGGCACACGTGTGGGTAACAGATGAGCACCAGTGTCCAACAGCACGACGCGCCCACGCAAGGAATAAGAACCTCCCACATGTTAACATAATAAGAGAACAAGACACTAAATGCCTCAATGGGTGCTGAAACTGACTAGCCCATGATACTCAACGGAGATGCTGAGGCACACAGCAGATGGTGTACAACATAGTGCTAAGGCAGCACAATATTGGGAGAGCCTCGAGACACAGAGGGAAGGCAAAGGCCCAAGCCTGTGGAAGGAAGGGTACAGTGAATAGCAGCACGGCTCATGAGACGCATAAAGAGACACTTGGAAGTGAAGCGCAGGAGCCACTCCTAAACAAAGGAGCATGTACCACAGGAGAAGCAGAACACAAGCCCTAAGGAGAGAGAGAAGAGGATAAAACCGAAACACAAGGAACATGTCCGAAGGGCCCCACAAGACAGTGCAGGCAGAAGCCAAAGGAGGCTGTTCGCTAGCTATGGCGTCCAAAATGCCAAAAAGCAAGGGCAAACAATTATGGAAGAATACGCCAAAAAACCGCAAGCCGCAGCATGCGCTAATGGGAAGGAACAAAGCCCCAGAGAACACAACAAGATACCACCCAACAGCCAGCAAATATTGGACGCGATTGCGGAACTGAAAGTACCATGGGAAACAGAATGGACACAGCCATGTCGGACTGCACTGGAATTTAAGATTGACTCTGTGAGCATAGATGTTAATCTACTGCGGCAGGACGTACGGGCACTGGCCGAACGCACAGCGATCCTAGAAAAGGAAGCAAAAGACAATACAAACTCAAGTAAGACCAACACAATGGATATCCATGTGTTACAGCAACAAGTGCGGAATCTTGAAAGCAGGGCTGAAGAGGCGGAAGGGCGGGCCCGCAGGAATAATGTGCGCATCATAGGGCTACCAGAAGGAGAAGAAGGATCGAACTCTACGAACTACATAGAAAGCATGTTGCTGCAGGAAATAACGGGCTGAGTCCTAAGCCAAGGGTTTGCAATAGAAAGAGCACACATAGCGCTGACAAAAAACCACCGCCGGGGGCCCCACCACCAGGGCCGGTCTTTGTGTCAGGCAGTGCAGGCGGCTGCCTGACGTGTGAGCCTCTAGGGGGTGCCTGCGCCGCACCTGAAAGTACGAGAGACCACATCTCATACAGAAATGATGCGCATACAACTTCAAATAGACAATGGGCCTCATTACACGGTAGGCGGTAGGGGTTTACCGGTACCGGTAAGGGCACCGGTAAACCCCTACCGCCTTACTACGAGTTCCCTTTGCAGGACCCGACTTTAACGGCTGGTTTTACCAGCCGTTAAATTAGGGTGCCGCAAAGGAACCTCGGAGCTAATTACGGTACCGCAATTTGCGGTACTGTAATTAGCACCTTCCCCATTCCCATTATGCCCTATGGGGGCAAAAATGGGAATGGGGAAGAGCCTTGGTGAATGGGGAATTACTGCCCCCGCTCACCTTGGAGTAGGGCGGTAATTCCGCCATCCACCAAGGCGGACATGGTAAAATACCGGCGGCAACCATGGCGCTAACAGCGCCATGGTTACCGCCTACCGTGTAATGAGGCCCAGTGTCTGCAGTGCATTCCATTTCAGTGCTACTGTAAAGACAGGCCGCACCACGTTGATTTTAATGAAGCCATTATTGGTAATTTAGTTTGTTGGTAGATGAGACAGAGTCGTAGAAGAGTAGCACTTTCAAATGAGCAAGAGTGAGTGGGTTGCTTGCGTGGTAGTAGGGTTGGGTCAGAGACTGTGCGAGAAACCTCATGCCCCAGGTTGTTTCATTATGGAACTATGGAGTGGGGGTCAGCAGAGTCCAGTCTGAACCAGAGAGCATCAAAAACCTAGTTACTAAGCATGTGATTTACAGTGTAATGTGCACACCATTAATTTGGCAATTTACTTTTAATTCATTGCCTCGTCTGTTTCTCCCCTTTGCCTCTCCCTTGTCCTTCTGCAGTCGTTCTATCTGTTACACTGGCACCCCTTCATTCTCTTACACCTGTTCTACCTCCCTCCTTTGCTCTTTCTCTTGTTTACTCATGGTCCCTCTTACCCTCTCGCCTTTCTCATCCTCTCAAATGCTGCCGTTTCATTCTCCTTGTTACACGGGCACATTTGTGTCTCCTTTGTCCCTCTCGGCTTGCCTCCCTTCTTTCTCCTGTTCTTTCCTTGGCCTCCTGTTGTTTCTCCTCCCCATCCCTCTTGTTCTGTCTCGTGTCTGTCCCCATTTTTTCTCCTTTTTATTTTGCCCCCTCTCTTGCATTCCATCTCTTGCCTTTCTTCAACTCTTGTTCGGTCACTTGGCTCTCTACCACTCTTCAACTTCTGTCACGTTTGTGCATCTCTCTGGCCTTTTGCAGGCACATAAGTTTCCTCCCCGCAATGCATCAGGCAAGATGTTCAACACCACACTATGTTATTGTTCCTGCCCATTAACCGTAGGCAACTTCGGCCTTGTAATTCATCCTGAGCTTTAGTTTACGTACACCAGACACAGGGAGAAACACAATTTTCACTTCAGAATCGTACGACTGCAGAGCCTAATCAACGGAGTTTACTTATGAATATTCCGTAAGAACACAACATGCTAATACAGAAACAGCAAACGGAAATTGCAAACAGGTAAGTTTAGGAAATGGATAGCATAGCAACCAGTGAAAATGAAACTTCACCCAGAACGACCTGCAGAGTGCACTTTAGTCATAGGTTAAAAGCAAGCTAGGTGGAAATAGCTGAGTTGATTAAGCTCATGCGACCCACAGCAACCTTCACATCAGTGGGTTCAATCAGGCTTGTACTTGTGTGCAGGGCATTGTCAGAAGTGCAGACTCAACATGCAGCTGGAGGTTTCGACCAGTGATATGGATCAAATATACTTTAAAATACACAATGTGCAACACTACAACAGTCTCTATAAAAAGGATCAAAATTACTTTATTGATTAGCGGAAACTTTTTCATTGTGGTCCAAACTAAGGCTCCAGTCTGATCCTGGGTTCAATCCTTCTTTTAGGAGAGCTCAGCATTTTCTCGTGTTGAGATCCTTACACAAGGTGCTTGGTATGCGTTCAAATCCCAGAGAAGTCAATTCGACCTTTCATCCCTCTGACGAGGGCAACATGGAGATGGGGAAAGTAAACACAGGTGGGGTCAGATTACAGAACTTTTGCCCCAGTGCATGTGCAATTGTGCATGGTGTTAGCACAGGGGCAAACATGGCTCTAGAGCAAAACAAGTATTCATTCAATGAATCTTTGCACCAGGGCAAAGTTTGTACACATTCTAATAAGCAATGTTATTATCTTAATGAAAACATTTATTATTTCAGTACCTTTTTGCACCAGGACAAAGCTTGCCATAGTATTAGCACTAGGGCAAAATTTGCCCTGGTGCAAAAATGCTTTGAAAGAATACTTTTTTTGCAGATGGCCAATTTTTGACTGAGTGCTAATATTGTGCAAAATTGCACTTGCATCGGTGCACCATTTCTGTAATGTGGGCCTGGGATTTACACCAAAACGAGGCTGTAATCGTGTGATAGAACGTAAATAGTATATGCTCACAGTTGTGCCATTTTGTTTCAGAAGCTCTTTAAAGGCATTGCCTTGGGACTAATGGAGGAACACAGGCACATCTGGTGCCCTTTTACTGAAATTGGAAATGTTATTAACTCTTTAGGTTTTGAGCCCAAGCCGTCTAATAAACTCTTTAACAACATTGGTTTAAAACGGAACATTGTAGCATTCACTTACTGAACAATGCAAAACAGAACAATGCAAAGCGCGTGAGTGCAAACACTGCTGACTGCTGTGGTCCGAAGAGCAGGTGTGCACTGAGCTCAGGTCAGGCCATTTGTTAGTTTTGTTAATATGGTGTGCCAAAGGTAAGCTCCTTCAGCATGCTGTGCAGTTCTTTATCTCACTTATGAGAAAATGTGATAATTTATATGAATTTTGATAACTTCATGAAGACCTCTTTGTCATATGCTAATTGCGCACGCATTGCAGTGCGTCACCACATAGCGCTCAAGGAATGCTTTTAAAGTTCAGAATGGGTGTTAACGCCTGCCCTCAATTCCGAATAGTAACAATGAGGAGACGAGTTCAGAGGGGGGGTCGATCACACTTGCACGAGACATGTCCTAGGCCAGCCTAGGACAACTCGAACAAGGATTGGCAATGCCAACAGTTTGGGCTTTTGTGTGGTCATGGGAAAGGCACTTACCATTCACGGCCATAGTGGTATTAACTACCCATTGTTGGTAGAAGGTGCAAAATAGTACGAGTACCTGGGCTTCTAATAGCAGTGCCTGGCAAATGTTTAAAACATATGCACAAGCCATAAATGTTGTCTTTTGCCAATGCTACTTTTTACCAGGATCTCAGTGAAGGACACGCAGAGTGCTTATAAATTGAGTGGCTTTATTTCCATCTCATTATTTATTTAGTGCCCCTATTTACAACATTTGTAATATCAAATGTGTGTTGTCATTTTTGGGGCAGGGGGGCACCAATGATGCTTCCTGCCTGGGGTGCAATCTGGACTAAGACCGGCCCTGCCCACCACGGCCGATAATTGCAAAAATATTGAACTATAAAGACAGGGAGAAGGTCCCGGAACACTTCCGCAAGGGTGGAACGATCAACAGAGCATCAGCAACTGTCACCATATACCCGGACTACACCCTTATGGTACAGAGGAAACGATTGAACTACGTAGCAGTGAAGAGGAGAATGAGGGAAGCAGGATATAGATACATGCTGCTGTACCCGGCAAAAATGAAGGTGCTCCACAAAAACAAAGCCTTATTCTTTGATACGCCAGAAGAGGTGACGACATGGCTGGACTCGAGGAATTGTCGACTGGATCTGCAGACCAGAAGGGGAACGAGACAGAGAAGTAGCTGGAGCTTTGAAGACAGCGCATGGAGACCCTAGACAGCACCAAGAAGCGATTGCATCAAAAATGTAGACATTGGGACTAGATTATAGCCGATTGTACCTGGGCTCATTGGTTCGGAACACGAGGAGCATACCACAACATGCAGTCAGCGTAAAAGCAGGAGGTAACACCAGGAGACACACCATCGACCCCCCTAAAGGTAATTTAGTTGGGACGCCTTTAGAAAGGTATCCCCCTGCAGAGTACCAAGAATCGGTGATACCGAAAAGAGGGCTAGATGCGGTATAGCCCGAGATCCAGGGATGGAGCTGGGCAACAGTTTGGGGAAGTTCGAAGGGTGGCGGAGGGAGGGCAGCAGTTGGGGATGGAATGGAAGGGGGAGGAGAGGGAGTTGGGGAGTTTGTAGTGATAGTTGTTGGGGAACGAGCATGCACCCGCGCGCCTCTGCGCATGATCCACGCTGAGTATTTTCGGGTTGAAGCATATGAAGGGGGGGACAGGGATGGGGATCTAAAGGATAATGGGTGAACTCAGAATAATAACTTGGAATGTCAGGGGACTCAACAGCTACCTGAAGAGAAATAAGGTGAATATGTATTTGAGGAGGCAAAAAATAGTCATAGCTCTGTGGCAAGAAACTCACCTCACTAAGGAGAAACAGGAGGTAGTTAAGAAAAAGTGGAGAGGTACTACTATATGAGCAACTTACTCAGCATACGCCAGGGGGGTGATCATTTGGGTGGCACCTTAGGTACCTTTCCAGATACTACAGACCACGGTGGAACCGGATGGGAGGATGGTAGCGCTCCAGGGAATTTTAGAGAACAGGGAACTAAGCATCATAAACACATATGCCCCCAACCAAGACACAGTGACCTACTATAAAAAGTTGTATAGCAAGCTCAGCCCCCACACAGGAGGAACGATCATATGGGGAGGGGACTTTAACTGTACGCTAGATGCCAAACTGGACAGATCATATACGAAATTGGATAAACCCACCCCCGCAGCAAGAGCACTACGAGCCCTGTTGAGAGACTTTGGGCTGGAGGACATATGGAGGCGGCAACATCCAACAGAAAGACATTACTCACATTTTGCAGCCCCACATAATCTGCGACACCAGCCCCCCAGAGCCAGAATCCCAACATGAAGACTTAGGGCCGAGCCACTGAGGGATACTACATTCCGAGAGGACCTACAGGAAGAGATAACAAGCTATTTAGAGAATAATACTGGAAGCATGAAATCAGAAGGAACTCTGTGGGAGACCTTTAAGGTGGTAATAAGGGGGGCGGCCATATCCAAATCTAAGGGGTTCCAGGGGGGTATAGAGCGAGAGCTGCAGGAGACAGAGACAAGACTGGAAATAATAATGAAAAAAGAATGCACCTCACAGGAGGAGGCAGAACGTGTGAGCCAGTTACAACTGGCTGGCTGGGAGCTTTGGGAGAGACTAAGTAACCTGAATTACAAGAAATATATCGAAAGACAACACGCTGGAGGGACAAACCAGGGAGGCTGCTTGCATGGCTATATAAAAACGAGGCACCAAGACCAGCAATTAGTGAGATAGCGGGAGAGGCGGGACAAGTCTGGAACACCCAGGAGATGGTGAACAAGATATTTCTTAGATTTTACAAACACCTCTATGCAGATATGAGGGAGAACACAGAGAGAGACTCAGGAGATCCTAGGGGACATAGAATTGCCCAAATTAAGCACAGAAGATAGAGAGAACTTAGAGGCTCCAGTCACCCTGGAGGAACTAGAAACAGTGCTGATGAATCTACCCACGGGCAAAGCCCCAGGCACGGATGGGCTCCCCAACGAGTTTTATAAGGCATACAGGCAAGAGATTCTTCCCCCGCTACTGGCAATGCTGAATGAGGCATACGAGGAAGGGAGACTGCTAGAATCTCTAAGAGAGGCAGTAATCATTCCGCTTCTTAAACCAGACAAGCCAAGCGTAGACTGCGGGTCGTATAGACCACTATCTATGCTAAACCAAGACAGCAACATCCTCACATGAGTACTGGCAAATAGACTCAAGCTGGTGATAAATAAACTGATAAACCCGGACCAAACTGGGTATGTCCCAGGCAGAAGTATATCCGACAATCACAGGAGGCTCCACCACATTATAGAGCATACAGAGGGCGACCCAAACCAAATAGCAGTAGTCTCGCTAGATGCAGTTAAAGCTTTCGATTCGGTCAGGTGGCCATGGTTGATGGTGCTTTAAAAGAATACAGGATGGGACCTGGGTACCTGAGGTGGGTGAAAATGTTGTATAGCTCCCCTACAGCCAGGGCATAAACCGGAGCGATAATCTCAGATAATTGGCAACCAAGCAGAGGCACGGGACAGGGCTGCCTATGGTCTCTGATGCTTTACATCCCCGCATTAGAGCTGCTGGCAATTTAACTGAGACAGCAATAAAGCGAGATAGGAGTGTGCACCAAAGGGGGACCGCACCTGATATCACTGTATGCAGACAATATGTTCCTGTACCTGCGATACCCGGAGGAGAACCCGCAATACATCCTGGAGGTGATGGAGCGCTATGCAGCTCTTTCCGGGATAGCAGTCAACCCCAATAAATCATGCATGTTCCCCTTGGGTAGATACAAAGGCATACCACAGAAAAACCTACCCACCCTGCAGATAGCTTGGCAGACCAGAACGTTCAGATACCTGGGGATCCATATTTATCACACGGTAGCAGATGAGCATAAGTATAACACAGAGAAAGCAGTGGAGGGCATTAAGAATAGCATGGAGTTCTGGGCAAAGCTCCCCGTGGCCATGGTGAGGGGGGCGGCCTTGCTTAAAATGGTGGTCCTACCCAGCCTACTACATTTTTTCATAAACATCCCGAACATGATGCCCAGGCGCTTCTTCACTAAACTACACAGCCTGAGCAGAGGTTTCCTATGGCACAATACTAGAAACAGAGTGGCCCTGTGGAAACTACAGAACGCGTACGACAGAGGGGGGATAAATCTACCGAACTTTGAGATATACCACCTGGCGGCGCGCTTACAATATGTAACCAGGTGGTTGGCGGAAGATGAGACAACAGAATCCAGGCTGTTGAGGGATGAGAGCGCCCCATACTTCCTACGAGAACTAATATGGCTACCCAAGTCAGAGATGCAGGGGAGACCGAGATTGCTAACACTGGGCTGGGAAATTTGGCATAAAGTGTGCCGGGCCATGGGAGGCCCAGCACCGTGCTCCCCGCAGGCGCCACTCGTGGCGCTATGCGGCGCAGATGACCAACTAAGGAAATGAATCTGGAAATATTGGGAGCCAGTGGGCCTAGCTACCCTGTGGGATATCTAGCAAGAGGGGGAGGCCCTGGACTTTCAAACGATAATGGACGGAACTGGGATACACGCGGGCCAGCATATCACATATAGCAGAATAGTCAAAAGGGTGAAAGAAACGTGGTCGGAAATAGCGCTAGCAGAACAACCGGATACAGCCATTGAAATTATGTATGACATGTCGGAGGGAGGGCATGAAATATCCCGGATATACAAACTAACAATGTTAAGAGTGGGGAAAGAGCCGCTCCAACTGAGGCGGGACTGGAAGAAGGAAGTGGGAGAAACTATGCAGGACAAGCAATGGGAGAGAGCCCAAAGATACCACAAGGTGGTGTCCAGAAACGCGAGGCTGCAACAGATCCAACTATATGTTACCCATAGGGCATACATGACTCCCCAAAGGATTGCAAAATTTGGAAACACAGAAGCACAAAAATGCCCACGTGTGGAGAGGTGGGAGCAGGGAGGATCCACATGTTCTGGGCGTGCCTGGAGGTGGGGAAATTCTGGGGGGAAATTAAGCACAAGCTATCTGAAAAGGGGATCAAACTAGAAGTGGAATCTATGGGCATACATGTTGGGGGGATTCACCAGGCCACATAACCTGAGACATGTATGTAAACTTAAGGACCTAGCATACATCCTGGCCAGAAGGAGAATTGCCATGAGCTGGAAAGCCGCCCATAGACCCAGATTAGAGGTATGGTGGAAGGACCTCCTGAAATGGGCAGACGCCGAGACAGTGGTATGGTATGAGGCGGTTAACAGAGGGGAGGGAGAAGAAGTGGGACCACTGATAGATTGGAGACAAACGATAGCCTTGTTGCATGGGTCCATCCAGGATGACCCCAGTGACGACGACACACCCAAGAATGGGGAAGAGAATTAATCCTGGGCAAGAGAGCCAGAGGCATAGGGGGGGAAAGCTTGACTTTTAAGGGAGGGGAGGGGGGAAGACAAAGGAGAAACACGCATTCTACGCTGTGATAACTGTAACTGAAAATGTCAGGAGTGAAAGTTATGATTTGTTTGTTGTGAAAACCAATACAAATTATTCAAAAAAATAATAATAATAATTTTACTATGGCATGGATTACAATGTAACCTTTTGTCTCACAATTCTTTGCATCTTTGCACTGCACGTTTACGGGCCGTAGCCCGATCTACAATTTATTGATGATGATGATGATGATGACAGGTATAGAGTTACCAGTGCCTTCATGATGGCTGCCCCTATCTTGAAGAAGTCTCCTGGAATCCCTTTGCATTTCTCAAATTTTTGGCATATTTTCAATCTTCCTATTCCTGCCAAGTTACTGGAATGTGCTGTGACTCAACAACTTCGGCACTTTGTAGAAGGCAATTATCTGCTTAAACACAATCATGTGGCATGTAGGGGACAACTGTAACAGAGTATTGCTACCACCATTCTGGATGGCTCCCGATTTGAATTGGGTGGAAAAGGCACAGGTGCACTGGTGTTGTTGGACCTTGCTGTCAGGTTCCACATGGTGAACCACACCACACTGTGGTCCTGTCTGATCGAGATAGGGTTATGATCTGACAAACCTCAGGCGATTGTTAAACCCCATTGTAATTAAATCGACATTGCTTTTGACTTGTCGTGTTCCACAGGGCTCTGCTGTGTCTTTCTGATTGTTTAAGGTATAATTTTCCACCTTACTTTCCGTTATCCATTAATTTGATGTCATTGTGTATAATTATTCTGATGATGATTATCGTTCAACACCTCATCTAATTGGAATGTCCTATACCAGGTTTCATCCAATGTTTTTTAGCAATAGAGACTTAGATTAATTTCACCATCTCACAAATAATCTGACAAAGACTAAGATCATAATGGTCAGAGCCCCTGCCTGTGCTTGGACTAAATAACTCTGCCATACAAATCTTTCCATCGGCCCAGTTCCTGTGACAACTGTCAAAAATCTAGGAGCCATCCTGGATAGTTAAGCATTATATGATTCCTTTTTGAGGAATACTAATCCTCAGGTTTCAGCAGTTATGAAAAAAACATTTCTACAATCTTCAACTGTTAAAACATATTTTCCAATTTCTTGCCCCTGCCAAACAAATCTTAGTGGTGATCTCCCTCATTCGTTCACACCTGGACCTTGAAAACAGTGTATGAGTAGTGCCATGGCAGGGGGATCAACATACTATGAAGACTCAGAAAGTGTAGTTCAAAGAGTTTTATTTTATAACAAAAGTATGACAAGGGTTTAGGAGTGTGGGATATTCAAAGAAACCAGACTATGCCATACTCTCTGCAAGCACTGGTCTGCTAGGTATCCCAGCAGGCAATTGTCTCCTGAGCTGGAGCCCTCCTTCCTGTGCTCTGCCGCCCCCTCTTTGCCACTGGAATGCTATCACCTAATCTTGCTCAATGCCCTGCAAAGATCAGGCCTTCGCCACCTCACTTCTTGACTTCATATCCTCTTTTTCTCATTCCTCCAATGTCTAATTTTTAGTCTTGTTTTTCATCTCTAGATGGTTATTCGCTTTCAGTTATCTCTTACTTTCCTTCCTCCTACTTATTAAGTTTCAAGACATGCCTTTCAACCCAATACCAACCTCCTCCACTCTTACTACGCTTGCACAAAGTCCTATACGTTGTTTTATATGGTACAGTTCCCGCTGGTAGCCTCATTCCCTTCAGTGACAGGGATGACATTGGAGCCAGTCAGAGACAGGGGTATCAAGGTCCTGGGTAGGATACATGGGTTCTGAAGGGTTTAACAGAAGGACAGATTTTGGGAGCTTTGTTGAACCTCTGTGTGTGTGAGAGAGAGAGAGAGAGAGAGAGAGAGAGAGAGAGAGAGAGAGAGAGAGAGAGAGAGAGAGAGAGAGAGTGTTGTATGTTTGTGTGTGTGTGTGTGTGTGTGTGTGTGTCTATACACAGGTCAGGGTAGACTAAAAGAGTTCTTAGAGCAGAATTCTACAACCTTGCACCCAGCTTAAACAGTAACCTAGGTACAGAATGGCTGATCCTACCCACACAGATTCTGTTGTCTTCAATTTACTGTTGCATTTGTGGTTACAGAGGGCACACACAGCAACTACCCAGTTTAGGTGCAAGTGTGGGGTACCTCTACTGCCTTTGCTGAAATGTATCTCAGCTATCTTACCAACTTGGGTGAAAGTTGTAAATGTAAAAGCACAATTTAGTCAACACCCTATGTACTTCAGAGAGACAGCTATGAAGAATCCTGCAGATCCCGCACTAAAACCATGCCTAAAGTCCCCTCCCAGGTGGCCAGGGGAAGACAAACGCTTCCTGATCCCAACACTGGGTGTGGTGTACTTCAGGAGGATCACCTGGGAGGAGACTGGGCCCAGGGTCGGGAGGAGATTCTGGGGGATGAGACACAGTATTTTTTCCTCTGAAGGAAGAATCTCCCCAAGGTACTTAAAGAGGTAATGGCATATTGTCATTTAAATGTCCCTAGTTCACATGCTAGATCTCAAGTTGCGGACCTTAATGCTGTAAGATCTAAGCAGACTGTATCAAAAGAAAGATCCTTTTGGGTATCCCAAACTAAATACCTTCCCCAAAGGGTACACTATAAAGGAATATGGAAATGTCTTCCGTAAACTAGCTTCCTCTGCAAACGCTACTCCTCATAGCCCCTCTCTCAATAACCTTAGGGGAATTAAACCCACCCTTAAAACCAATTCAAATCTTGTCAAAACCTAATTTTGTAGAAAGAAACTACAAGTCCCAGAATCCTAAAGGGACGGAGACGTGGAAGAGTGCTGAAGAGGCATGCAGATTAATTAGTCAGACAATTAAGCCTAGTAGCCATTGCAGGAGTCAGGCAATTAAGGATGATAGTCCACACCTGAAAATTATCATTGAACCTCGGAGGCATAAAAGGCCTTCTCAGGAAGAGGAAGGAGGAAGGAGTGGAAGGAGCTGGAACACTGGCTGGAGTTCAGGCCGTGGCATTAGAAGCAGGAGGAAGACACAAGGATGGCAAACCAAGCAGAAGTGGGAGCACAAGAGGGATGCCGGAACGAGTGAACAGCATATTTCACCTGCATGTTCTGAGAGAGTCCTGTCCTCCCAAACTCTGAAGTGCAGAGGCTGCACAGCGGAAGACATACTGGAGAAACAGTTTTCCCCATGTCTGCCTGATTGCCATGGTTGCTGAGCCACTGGTGTGTCGAGTATCGAGGCAAGAAGCACTCATGAAGTCAAGGGAAGCAGAGGAAACTCACAAGACGTGTGGCCGGACCGGAGACACCTGTTCAGGAGAACCGTGTGGGTCCCCACTGAGCCAGAAGTAGTAGAAGTTGGAGTTGAATCGAGGAAGCAGTGCGACCTGGAGAGCAAATGCTTCAGAAGCTGAAGAGTGAAGCACATCATTGTAAAGCATTGCATGAGCCTTGCCGTTAACAGTAACCAGCACCTTTGCCACTTGCGTAAGACTTTCAGCAAGTAGAAGAGGCCTGCTGTAGTCAGAATCTCTTTAATGGAATTGTAGCACACACGTATAAAGTAAAAATCTTCTTACTTGCGTAAGAAGCCAACCCTGTTAAACCCATTGTTCTCATAACCCAAGACTAGTTCAAAGATTGGTTGCGTGTCCTTAATTAAGAGAAGGGAAAGCTTCAAAGACCATCACAGAATACTTAGCGCTGACATTATTGAAGTTAAAATGTTACAGTGGGAAAACTACATTAAAGATTGGATGCTTGTGCTTTTTGTGATTGTCCAAGGAGGCCTGAACTCTATCCTTTGCTTCTATGAGAATACAATTTCACAACCATCTTTAAAGTTGGAACAGTACATCAAAAGAGTGGTTGTGTGTGCCTAATTGTGATTTCTCCTGCAAGACTGAACTGTATAATTTGTATACAAGTAGCTAACCTTATATATTAAAGACTGAAGAAGAGAACAAGCACTGCTTAAAGTCAAGAAGTACCCCATATTAACGGTGAAGCTGAACCTTTCTAAGAGCGTAAATCAATCCAGCAAAACTGTGAAGTTACTAACAGCTTATTGACACAAACCAACAGGTATACCACTGTTTCCTGAGGCTGAGAGAGTGGCAGTAAGGCTTCTGGGTAATTGTTGAGCTGAAAGCTGATAAGAAAGGTACATGTAAAATTGGGGAAGGGGAACTGGTTGCGTGTGAGAAACATTCTGAAGTAGTTGCAACCTGTAATACCCAAGACTATGAAAGGTTGGAAAGAAGGGAGTCTTAAAGGCAAACACAGATTACCCTTTTTGATAGTTAGACAAGTCAGGCTAAGATGCTGCCCTTTGAAGAGACAGTTTGAAGGAAGAGTGTCTAGCCTACAAGGAGGTTGAAGTCTTATCAAAGCCTATCTAAAGCCATTTGAAGTTGTGGCAGTAGTCCAAAGTAAATCACAAGATACCTTTGATTGTCGGTAGATGATGCATTGCAGTTGGCACACTCAAGGAAGACTACTGTGGGACCAAAGTGACGGTTCTCATAGTAAACCAAGACGAAATACAGTTGTTGAAGTAGAAGCAGCAGTAGTAAGAAGTCATCCTGACAAATGTACCATTGAGACTGTTGAATTCATATTGCATTTTCTTTTAACTGTGGCAAATCTTCCTGAGGCATTCACAAAGCATTGTGGCCAGGATTACCATTGGGACTGTTTGCTTGAAGTGAAAAGTGGAAAACTTCCCCTAAAAGGAGGAGATTTGTAGCTATTGCAACTTTCTTTACAAGGAGGATATTGTTACCAATGGAACTCTCTTTGTGAATTAACTTATCTTGAACTTAACATCTTCAAGGACAGAATTAAGATTTTTCCTTTTCCAAGGACAAACATTTCTGTTGAAGTGACTTTAAATCCTGGGGAAGTGGAGTCTACCAGGACCATAGAAAGTTATTTATTTATTTATTGAGCATTTGTTAGGCACCTATACATCAAAAGGGTGCTACCAGGCACCACAAGGCAAATGGGGAGGGAGCAAGGAGGGGAAATAACAATGTAGACAACAGTAAATATACAATTGTGGTCCTACTAGGCCTTGTGGCATTCAGACGTGCAAGTGTAGTGAAGAGATGTGCAGGAGAGAGGTACGGTAGGGTGGGGGAAAGGAATGGGCAAGTGCTTGTGTGAGCACAGGTGGGAAGTGCCATAGGGAGCAAAGGGGGAGGCCACTGGCTAAGTGCTAGGGCGGAGGAATCCCAAGGGTGGGATGCCCAGCTGCCAGGAAGGGGGCCCGCAAGGGCAGTGCTGAGGGTGGGGGAGGGTGCTGATGTAGACAGGGTGGAGGGCCTGGGACGCTGTGAGATTCATGATTCTGTAGAGTGATTAGCAGGGAAGGGAAAGAGTTAGAGAAAAGCTGAGTTTTGAGAATTTTCAAGAACCTAAGGAGGTACGGCTCAAGTCTGAGAGGGGCAGGTAGACTGTTCCACAGAGAGGCACCAGACGAGGAGAGAAACCTGCTCCCCGCTCTATGTTTGGAGAAGCGTTTGACAAGCAGAGAGTTGGAGTTAGAGGAATGGAGGGTTCTAGCAGGGAGGTATTTAAGGAGAGAAAGTTGGAGATTTGTATAGAGTTTGCGCCACATGCGCATGGGCCTCAGGACGCGCACACATAAGACCACATGACAGACAACCAAAATAGATATTGTTATGAGCGTTGCAAAGAGAATAAAACCAGAGGCGAAACTCAGAGTCAACATGTAACAGCTCATAATAAAAGAAAAAAGAAGGTCCTAATCAGGTGGCAGATTAAAAAGAAGCGTCTTTAGCTCTTTTTTGAACTTAACTGTAGTCTCGACAGCTCTCAGATTTGAGGCAACAGGTTCCACAAATTAGGACCTTGTATACTGAAACTGCCCCCACTGGCCTTCACCAGCCTGAATCTAGGTTTAACCAGTCCAAGGCGGTGTTGGGGTTGAGAGAGCAAGATGGAACATGAAGTTGAAGGCGCTCTGTAAGATACTGGTGTGCCGTGTTCATCACACATTTGTGTGTGAGGGTTAAAATGTTATGCCTGATTCTACGTTTTACAAGCAGCCAATGTAAGCCCTGCATGGCCACGGTAACATGGGCTCGCCTGGCAAGACCAGAAACTGCGCACACTGCACCGTTCTGCAAAACCTGTGGAGCAGCTATGATGTAATGCGTGCAGCCACTGAGCAAATTGTTACAATAGTCCAAATGTGTGTTAACGAGGACTGAAGCCAGGGTGGCTCATTTCTCAAAAGAGAGAAAGGGATGAATATTACACAAAAGCATTGTGATCGACCCGCAAGAAGAACGAATGAAAGCCACGTGATGAGACATGGGCAGGATCACCCCCAGAGTTTTTACCTTCTCCGCCACTGGGATCAGTGTGCCCAAGGGTAAAAAATGTTTATACTCTGCTGACAGTGACCTCACCTTAATGGTAGAGGCTACAATAAAGAGCTCCATTTTACTAGCATTTAAAGCCAGGGAGTTGGCTGCCATCCAGAAATAAATGGTCTTGTAAATGATATTCAACTTAGCTGCATCCTCAATATATGAGCTTGACAGTTTTATGATCATCGTCCGCATAATTAGCCACCTGGACACCCAGGCTAATCAGCAGAAGCAAGAACGGATCAGATAGACATTAAAAAATGTCGGAGAAATACAAGATCCCTGAGGCACCCCACAGGTGACCGGTGAAGGTTCCGAAAAAACTTCACCTACGTTCACCCTTGAGTTCCTGGGACCCAAAAAGGAAGAAATCCAGCTGGCAGTTTTAGATGAACACCCGGCCAATGACTGTAATCTGTCCTCAAGTAGGGCATGATCAACAAGGTTGAATTCTGAGGATAAGTCAAGCAGCATGAGGACCGATAGTTGCCCTTGATCCATGTTCTGTAATAGATTGGTCCGCAGGTCGAGCATAGCAGTCTCCGTGCCATACCCTTTCCGGAAACCGGACTGGTAAGGCAATAAAATCTCATTACCCTCCAAGAAGTTCTGAAATTGTGAATGTGCCACCTTATCCAATATTCTTACCAAAAATGGCACATTAGTAATGGGGCGATAATTATCCAAGACAAATGGATCCACCGACTCCTTTTTTAAAAGAGGGGTAACCCAAGCCTCCTTCAAAAAAAGAGGAACACTACCCTTTGCAAAAGAGTGATTAATGAACTTGGTTACCCACAGGCCAAGAGTGTCCTTGTACTTTAGGAACAAGCTAGAAGGGCAGACATCACTCTGACAGGAGGTTGGTTTCACCTCTGAGATGGTTTATACAATAAATGATTCAGAGCATGGAGTGAAATTGAAGACAGGAGGCACTATCTTAGATGGTGCAGCCTCTTTAAGGTCATTCGCCATTACTTTCAAGGAGGAACAGATATCCTTTATCCAATGGATGTTAGACTGGTGTAAAATGACCTTATTAGAAAAAGCATTGTGAATGGAGTGGCACCATGTCTTGTCCTTCACTGTCACTGAAGAGGGTGGGGGTTTATTCTTAAACTCACAGAGAATAGAGACCAATTCCTTTCAACAGGATTTTGCCATTCTGGATCCTATGGTTGTAGATGTCAGATTTAGCCTTAATCATGGCCTCCTTGTATTTTTTTTTTACCAGAAATGTATAGTTAGCTAGCGTTATACTGATTGGATCTTTGCGCCATGTAGATGATGAAGAGGGTCTTGAATTTGATCCTTGCGGCCACCGGTAGCCAGTGGAGAGATTTTAGGGCTGGAGATCTACGGTGCCTGGGCTTGAGGCCAAGGATAATTCTAGTTCTGGATTAGCTGAAGAGGGTGTTAGGATGAGAAGGGGAGATTGAGGAAGAGGCTGTTGTAGTATTCCACCCTGGAGAGGACCAGATCTCTGGAGATGTTGAACTTCTGGGGAAAGGTGAGGAAAGGGAGAATGCCTCTGAGGAGGTAAAGCTGGAAGTGAGCATTCTTGGCAACAGTCCAAGATGTGCGGAGTGAAGGAGAGAGAGGAGTCAAAGATGAACCCAAGGTTTTTGGCTTACAGGATGGTGATGGTAGAGGGACCAAGGAGGGCGGCTAGAGAGTAGGGGGGAAGAAGGGTGCAAGTGTCCTAATATGAAGGATCTGCGTCTTACTGGCATTAAGACAGATTTTTAGCCGTACACCATGCCTGGATGTCAGCCAGACAATCAGGGATGAGAGAGGAGGAGCTTTCTTTACAAGGAGGAAATTGTTACGACTGGAACTCTTTGTGAATGAACTTTGCTTGAAATTATTGGTAGTAGAGGGAGGCTTGAATGAAAGCTGTGTGTCATCAGCGTAACACTGGAAATGAGGAGAGAAGGAGGAGATCAGGTGAGCCACAGGGGCGACATAGATATTGAAGAGCTACAGAGATACGATAGAGACCTGTGGGACGCCGAAGGTAGAGAGTGAGGTGGTGGAGGAGAAAGGGCACAGTTGCAGGTGGGAAGAGCGATTAGGGAGGAAAGAGGTCAGCCAGTCCAGTGCCCGGTCTGTCATGCCAAGGATATCACAGAGTAGTTTAACGAGGATAGAATAGTTAAACATGTCAAAGGCAGAGGAGAGATCGAGGAGAATGAGAACAGTGGGAGAGTTTGAGTCAAGATTTGCGAGCGTGTCTTCATGGGTGTTCAGGAGAACAGTTTCCGTGCCTCTGGATGCCTGGAATCCAGATTGATAGTCATGGAGGCAACCAGCAAGTTCAGTATGAATGATCAATTGGGGGAGGACCAACTTCTCCAAGAGTTTACCCAGGGACGGAGTGGTGGAGATGGGGCGATAGCTGGGCAGGAGGGATCAGCAGACGGCTTCTTTAGGAGAAGGTGCACACGGGAGTGCTTGAGGGAAAGAGCCAGTGACAAAGGGGTGGTTACAGAGGTCAGCAATAGCCGGGGTGAGAGAGAAGTTGTCTTTAATCGTTCTGGATGAGCAGGGGAGCACCTGTTCGGTTGAGACCTTCATAAAGCAGACATCTTTAGACCCCCTTCAAGAGCTACTGGCAGGAGAGAAGGGTAGGTGAAGGGAGGGGGGCTAAGGGAGGCAGGGGAGCAGGAGTGGGAATGGGGGTGGTGGCGAGTGAAGACATGATGTTCTGAGTTTTGGATGTGAAATGGGAGGCCAGAGCAGAGAGCCTGGGAAGGAAGGGGAGAGGTGTAGACTGCAGTTGGATTGGCAAGTTTTTTGCAGATCTTGAAGAGTTCAGCCGTGTTGTTAGTGGCTCCAGAGATGCAGACTTGGATGTGGGCCCTGTTCTTGGACCGGATAGAAAAGTGATATTGCCTTTGGAGCAGGCGACAGGCCAGTTTGTCAGAGGATGAACCCGATGTCTGCCACTTCCATTCACCGACTCTACATTTACTTTTCAGAGAAGCTAGATCGGAGTCATACCAGACATTGCACTTGGAGGCAGGTTTCAGGTGGATCCACATGACAGGGGCAAGGATGCCAAGGGTGTTAGAGATGAAGAGGTGAAGGTTAGGGAGGACAGAGTGAACGGGAGAGGCAGGGATTCGAGGGGGGGTGAAAGTGGAGGCAAAAGCTGCGACTGACACTCGTTTCATCGGTCGAATGATGGCAAAGGAGGCTGGCAGTGAGGGAGTCGGCTCCGACAGAGAGCTGAGAGGCCCCAACTGGGAGGAGAGGAGAGATTGATATTTAGGGAATATATATGTTGTTTATGTTTTGTTGAACTGCCATACCTTTGGTTGTTTAGAGGGAGGGCCAGTTGTGCTGTGTTAGAGTGTGTTCCCATAGCTTTTAGCATAGGCAGGGAATTCCTCGACAGAGTAGGGAAAGTGAGGCATTTTTAAATATTCCCCTTTAGAATAAAATGGCATATTTTGAAAGATCTTCAAACAGTTGTCCGCTTCGCATCACTGTCCCCTCACACAGCCCAACAGCATATCTCCTCCTTCCTCTCTTCTGTAATTTAAATATCTGTTATACCCCTATGTCCCGTCCCCTTTCCTCCATACTTGTAGGACATTCCGTCCTTTGGGACGGGACCGGAGCACTTTTGTAAAAAAGCATAAAAACTTGTTTTGTCCTTTTATTTTTGACGCGGGGCACCGCATGCGGCCGTGACCCGCCCTCCTGGGCTCCACCTTGCGCATCACCCTTCAGTCCTTTTCTCCACGCGGCGGGACTGGATGTATTTGCATCACTGGGAGCTTTTGTTTTTACTCCTGTTGTCCTTCCTTCTTCCTCCGGTTCCACGGTTGTCTAGTCCTCCATCTATGCTGGAGCGTCTGGGATTCGTTTCCTGTTCTTCATGCGAACGTCGTTTCGCAGGGACGGGTCCTCATCCTGTTTGTCTGGAGTGTCTAGGCCTGGAACATCGCTGGGACACGTGTCTTTATTGCGAATCCCTGTCCATCCGGGTACTCCAGCGTCGTCTTCTTTGGGGGAGGTGGTGTTCCAACACGTTCCTCCACCAAATGTACATCTCTTTGTCGACGAGAAGAAGAAACGCCTGGTAAATTCTTTACTTTTTAGGGCACCCCGGCCTGGGGACCCCTTTCCGGGGTCTTCTGGGACCTGGAGGGGCTTGTGTAGCTCTTCTACTGGGGACATCCCTGAGGTGTCCCACAAGGGGCCTAATAGGCACACCGGAGCATCCTCTGAGGGCTCCAGTAGTGGGACTGCCAAAACCGGAGATTCTTCTGAGGTTCCCCTTTTGGGGGCTAAAGTTCAGCCGAGTTCTTCTGCGGCTCCGGATACCGGGGTTCGCCCTGAGTTCTCAATTTCTGGAGCTTTCCATACCGAGTCACGACTCAAGGCCCCTATTAAGGGTGCTTTACGTCCCGGGTTAAAAAACAAGGTTCCTCTTCTTGGGCTAAATCCAGTACCGGCAGAATCAAGGGACCTTCTTTGAAGGTCTTGTCGGTGAGGTGTATTCCTCACCCTTCCCACGATCGGCGTGCGTGTACCGATTCTGTCGAAGGGGCAAGGAAGGCGGTCACGCACCACAGGCCTTCGAATACCGGCTCTGCCGAGGTTCCTTTACTGGAGGCTAATTCTGGGACAGTATCGAGGATGTCCAGTAAACATCCTAGATCTGACAGCACCGGCTCAGCCGAGGATCCTTGTTTTAAGGCTTAAATGCCGCTTAAGACCCCTGTTTTCTCTGAGGAGACAGTTGCCTCTCTTTCTCCTGTGACACAGTTCTCCTCAGGTGTCGACAAAATGGCGGCTCAACCTCTGTGGTCCACGGTGGCCATTTTGGATACCTCTCTTACACCAACGTTCACGACGGCTGGTGCTGGGAGCATTCCTTTTGGGGCTGAACATTTTTTTCCATGCCATGTGGACAACAAGAACCTGTTCCGCCCTTCTACAGATTGGTGTGCTTGGGCACTGCTGCCTCATACAGTCTTGCTTCCTCCTGGTTCTGCACCACTGATTTACATGGACCAGAGCCTGCGGTGGGCCATCCTGGCAACCATCCTTGTTGCACTCATTGGGGGTATGCCCCTCACGAGCGGCCTCTGCCTACTCCAGCGCCTAGACCTTCGTCAGAGGATGTGTTTTTTTGGAGATTTCAGATGCTCATGCACTCTAATCCCATGAGGGCATACTTTAAGGGCCTTTTTAAGGAGCTGTACCCCAGTCCTCCGGTACCACCTTCGGCCCCAGTTGATCCTACGGAGGTCCCGGTGGTCCCACTTCCTCCACCTCTATCTGTCGGACCTCCTCCAGCGATTCCTCCTCTGCCTCCTCTATCCCCGATAGAGAAAACATCGGGTGCACCTCTAGACAACACGTCAAAACATGAGGCACCACGTGCAGGGGATCAGCCTCCTGTTCCCGCTTCATCGGACGAGGACCATGCGGACCAGGACAGCGATGAACAGCCCTGCTCTATCAGAGCATTCCATGACCGGGTGCTGGATATGATGAACTTGCTTGATATCCCAGTACCCGAGGCCCCTGCTCCGCAGGAGGGGGTGCTTTCGGGAGCCTTTACCCTATCGCAGCAGGAGCGCACTGGCCTGTTCCAACAGAAGGACGTCTTGGCTGACGCCCGTAAGGTCTGGGATGAACCCCATACTGGGCTGCATCTCAACAAAAGGATTGACGCTCGATACAAGCTTCACACCTCAGAAGATATAATCTTGTCGGCTTGTCCGCTCCCATCCTCCACGGTAGTGGCAGCTGCCACTCTCCAGTCCAACCCGGCATCTGCATCCTCCACTGCAGCAAGCCTAATCCTCTCCAAGGAGGATAAACTTCTTGACGCCAATTGGCAAGAAAATCTTTTCCAATTCGGGGCTCCAACTTCGTCAAGCTAACACCGAGCTCATCCTGGCAGCAACCAACCTTAGGCTCTGGAAGGAGCTAGCTGATTTCCATGAGTGTATCCCTACGGACAGGCTAGACGACTTCATGCTGGTTTGTTGGACGCCAAAGTGTTGGCACAGGATCTACTGGAATCTGCAGCACACCACATAGATACCTCCGCTCGAGGTGTTATGGTCCAGGACGACATCTTGCGACGAAGTTTTCAAAAAAAGTGCAGGACAAAGTTCTTGACCTTCCTTTTGATAGCAAGGAGTTGTTCCATTCCTCTACAGATGAGGAGCTCAGTACTCAGACCGCCAAGTCTTTATCGGTCCTGGGGAAAGCTCCAGCTAAGGCCCCTTATACACAGAGGTCAGGGTCCCAAACTCGGTCCTTCTCTGGGTTCAGGGGGTTTCAGGATCGCCGTGCGTGCCAGTCTTAAGCCCCGGTTGGCAGGCCCCGCCGTAAGCAACAGCGCCAAAGGGGCTGTTTTTTCTCTTGACCATCAGCCTCCTCTCCAGGGTCAGTTAGTCTCCCTGTCGACAAATCAGCCAAATTATATTCTTGTCGATCGCAGGAGACTCCGGTGGGAGGACGAATCTCGTCTCATCTGGAGGCGTGGCAGACCATCACCGAAGACCGGTGGGTTTTGTCCATTGCTCGGGTTGGCACTGCCTGCCCCTCCCCCCTACCCCACCTTTCAACCCTCCCTTCCAGAAGACTGGGTCACCCTCCCTTAGGGCCGAGTTACAGAAACTTCTAGACCTCAGCACAGTGGAGCCTGTTCCCCTCAGGGAGCAAGGGGAGGGCTACTACTACTGTCTGTTCACAGTGCTCAAACTCAATCAGGCTGGCCTGCACACTATCTTCGATCTTTCCCAGTTCAATCACTCTCTTCCCCAAGAGAAATTCAAGATGATCACGCCTTGCCAAATAAAGTCCTCTTCGGAAGGGCGATTGGCTCAGCGTGGTAGACCTCCAGGATGCATACATGCACAATCTGATTTGGAGCCTGCATCGAAAGTATCAGCAGTTTCCCGTGGGAGCAGAACACTTCCAGTTTCGTGTACTACCTTTTGGTCTGAGCTCGGCGAAGTGCACCAGAGACTCCTCGGAGGGCCCCCGCAGCAGGCCTGCCAAAACCAAATCTTCTTCCGAGGTTCCCTGTTTGGAGCCAAGGTTGGGCCCAGTTCTTCTGTGGCTCTGGATACCAGGGTTCACCCCGAGGTTTCCGCATCTGGAGCTAACCACACTGAGTCTCGGCTCGAGGCCTCTCTCAAGGTGGCTATACGTACCGGGGTTAAACCGGAGGTTCCCCTTCTGGGGCTAAATTGGACACCAACAGAAATGAGGGTCCCTCATCGAGGGTCCTGACTGTAAGGTATATCCCTCAGCCTTCCCACGCGCACGGCCGTGGTGATACCAGTTCTGTTGAGGGGACAAAGAAGGCAGTCACGCACCACAGGCCTTCCAGTACCGGCTCTGGTGAGTATCCTCCACTAGAGGCTAATTCTGGGCCAGTCCCTAAGGTGTCGAGTAAACACCCTAGATCTGCCAGTACCGGCTCTGCCGAGGTTCCTTGTTTCAAGTCTAAGATGGCACACAAGGCCCTTGATTCCCCTGAGGAGGCTATTGCCTCACTGGCTCCTGTGACGCAGTTCACCTCAGGCGTTGAGAAAATGGACGACCGCAGCCATTTTGAATACCTCCCTTACAGCAACAGTGTAGTTCGTGTTCTCATGGACAATTCGGTGGCGATGTTTATATCAACAAGGAGGGCGGCACCAAGTCTCCTCTCCTTGTGGATATTGCCATACAAATTTGGGACTGGGCCATCGAGCACAATGTTTGGCTCCAGACTGTACACATCCCAGGTCAAATAAGTTTGGCCACAAATTCACTCAGTCGCCAGTCGGCAGCAGTTACGAGTGGGAAATGAACAGCAATGTCCTCTTTGCAACTTCTTCAAACAAGAAACGTCCTCTTTATGGGTCCAGGAACGGGCTCGGAGCGTCCTCCCTGGGGGACGCCCTCGAGATCTAGTGGGACAACATGAAAGCTTATGCTTTTCCTCCATTGCCTCTGATCCATCGGTCGCTCTGCAAGCTCAGGAGCACATCAAACTCCACTCTCCTGTTCATTGGTGGCAAGCCTGATTCTGGTTTTCGGAACTTCATCATATGTCAGTACTCCCCGGATCAGATTGCCACAGATTCCTGACCTGCTTCAACAGAGCAGTCACCAGGTGTGGCACCCCTCCCCACAATTGTTCAGCTTTGCAGCCTCGTACTTGAGTTCAGATCATTAGCAAAGTTCGATCTGTCTGAAGGCAGTATGCGCATTATCCAATTGGCCAGGAAGCCTTCTATGGGGGCTCAGTACCAGAGCAAATGGCTGCGGTTTTGCCATTGGTGTTTAGCTAAACAGCTCGATCCCAGGCAAGCTTCGGTCAACACCGTTCTATCTTTTGTGTCTCATCTGGCCGTTTCTGGCATCCATGTTCTGTCATGCAGAACTTACTTATCCGCTATTGCAGCCTACCTGTCCACGGTCAGGTGTTCCTTTTCATTGACCAATCCAGTCATCAAAAGACATTTTGCGGGTCGCGGTGCATACCCCTCATCCCAAATGGGATCTGAATGTGGTTCTCAGCGTTATGCCATAAGCCATTTGAACCCATGGCCATTACCGATCTTAAGTGCCTCTCTTGAAAGGTTGATTTTATGATCGCAATAACATCGGCAAGGCGAGTAAGCGAGCTCCAAGCTCTTTCTGTGGAACATCCGTTTCTCACTTTCCACTCATCCTTTCTTCCTGCCTAAGGTGGTTACCGATTTTCATTTGAATCAATCAATCTACTTACCTGTCTTTTTTTTCCTAACCCGGCATCTGATGCCGAGAGAGTTTTACAAAACTTGGACGTCAGGAGAGCCCTAAAGTTTTACCTCGATAGAACTAGTGAACTCAGGGACTCCTCACAACTCTTTGTCACATTCGGAGACCAGAAGGGGAAACCGGCTTCCAAAGAAACTATCTCCCAATGGATTGCCTCCTGTATTTCAGAGGCCTATAGCATTCAAGGCCTTCAACCTCCAAAAGGCATCCATGCTCATCTTGTACGTTGCAAAGCGGCTGCTGTTACCTTCCAAAAGTATGTCCCTTGGGAAACCATCGCCAAGGTGGCTATGTGGGCTTTCCCATCAGCTTTTTGTAAGCATTACTGCTTGGACCCGAGCTCCAGGGCTGATGCCCAATTCGGCCAGGCTGTTCTTAAGAACCTATTCCAGTAAAGGGGTTTTTTCATCCACCCGTATTACCTATGAGGTGTGCTTAGGAATCTCCCACAAGTATGGAGGAAAGGGGACGGGACGTAGGAGTATAACAAAGTTATTCACCGTAGTGACTACCTTACTCCTAATCCATAGTCCCCTTTCCTCCATACGCCCATCCGCCGTCCTCCCTAAAAAGTATCCTCTATTACTGCTTAAGTGGTCTCAGACCTGGCGATAGAAAAGGACTGAAGGGTGATGCGCAGGGCAGAGCTCAGCAGGGCGGGTTCACGGCTGCGTGCAGTGACCAGAGTACAAGTAAAAGAAGGACAAAACAAGTTTTGATGCTTTTTTACAAAAGTGCTCCGGTCTGTTAATGGTTGAGGCGGTACATTTGGGAGGACAGCCCTTAAAATCTTGATGAAAAAGCATGGCTTTTTTGCCCTGGTCACATCATTTAGCTTTGGGCCAAGTAGAGAAACCCCACTCAGACACCCTTATCTGGAACGGGACCAGGGAGGTTGCAAAATAGAGATTGCAGTCTTATTGGAAAGTCTATCATATCCCCTAGCCCCAGAACTCCTGTCTGTCACTACCAACATACTGCTCTTCACCTTCCTGCAGATGTTGCACCTCCCCATCCCCTTTTTAGGGCAAGATGCTGCACATTTTGAGGAATCCACACTCTACCCTCCATCTTTTCTGCTTCGCGTTTCATCATGAAGAATTCCATTCAGGGTTGCAGCATCACTCTGATACAGAGGGCCTGGTGCCATGTTAAAACCTGGTGAGTTTGTGTCTGGTGGTGGAGGGGGGATTTCATTTTTGGTCTGTATGAGAAGAATTTGGGCCTTGCAGGTTAGACCACTGGGTTACATTAGCAGGAAATCTGTCCCCTGCCCTGCCCAATACCCGATGAACACCTGGCAAATGCCCTCTTGCCCTGCCCAAGACGGGGCCTGCCCTGATGGGCAGAATTTCCAGCAGGCTGCTGAGCACAGTAATTGAACATGGTAGAGTGAGCTTTGAGGCATCTCTCAGCCTGCCAACCAGCATGCTAAGAAAGGAAAAATGGGTGACTGCGGCCCTAAATTTCAAGTACACCTTTCTCTGAACCAAAGGTTCTTACCTCCCATAACCCTTAGCTGTAGTTTATGGTAATTGACTGGAGTTTACAGACTGCTCCTTCCCCCTTCATTTGCTAACCCGCAGATGCTTGTTTTGTTCCACTTGGGATACAAAGTATCAATGGGCCTCATTATAAGTTTGCCAGTCCGGTAACAATGGTACCGGTAAGCTTACTGGCACCCACGAGCCGAGCATGTCGGATGTATCGGCACCAGTCTGAATGGTGCCGGTGCGTCCAACCTCCCCATTCCCATTGAGCCCTAATGGGCTCAATGGGAATGGGGAAACAAAAAATGCTGACAGTGGTGCACACCTGGTAACATTTGATATAGAAATTCAAATCGTCATTATACGTACAGCAGAGCTGATTTAAGAATTTTAAGGTGCGGGGGAGGAAACAAGGCCTTGGCACAAAGCCTAAATCAGAAAAGAGAAAATAGAAGAGGGCCCAAAAGGTGGGGCCCTCCCGTCCCCTGCACACTATTTACTGATGCCACATAGGGCCTTCAAATATATAGATATAAATCTATCAATGTATAAATATATAACAGCAGTTTTGTTAGTTGAGCATATAACGATTTATTTGGCAAAGAAGAAAACAAAATAAAATTTGCCAAAAAGCACAATCTGTTATACAAAGTAATTCATGACGTATGACATATTAAAACAAATTGCGATGAAGCAATAAATGATGAAGAGATGATGCTGTCCAATTGTGGGGTGGCCGACGCGTTTCGAGGGTAACCTCTTCTTCATAAGGGCCCAATTGAACTGTTGACAACATTACAAAGAGACAAAAAGTAAAATCTTTTATTTTATTTCCATACCAGTCAAGGACTGACTGACAAGCTGTATATAACTCGAGATGCTAGCGAGATGGTGAAAAGCAGAATACTGGAGATCTAGTATGGTGAAAAGAGTGAACTCTCAGATAAAAGAGAAATACTCTATACTAATAACTAAACCCATAACAAAGGAGATGTATTGTGTGAGATCCACCTACATGGTGGGATCTAGAAAATGGCGTGATAAAAGATTGAACAGATCGAGATAAGCCAAAGGCGGTAGTGGGTTATAAATAGCAAGGACCACCCTTGAATAGTGAAAAAACAGAGACAATATGGGGAGCGTGTACAAGAAAAAAACCTTACCCCTCCTATGGACGGGAAAAGAAAAAAGAAAAACTCCAAAAGAGCGTTACTGAATAAAATAAATAATGCTTAGAATGAACCGGAAACGGTTTTAAAGAATGCACTCACTCGAGTTGCGGGACGGGTAGCCAAGGTATCAGGGGCATCCGTGTGGTCAACAAATATTTGAAACAATTATACGATGCAGGGCATCTGCAAAGAGACACGTACTGCTGGCACCTAAGTGGGGACACATACATTTCTGTTATACTGAAGAGAAATGAACATGGGGTCTCCCAACCGGGCAAAGAAATCCAAGTAGCGGTAGCTTACCTATACAGTGTGTAGAACACTGTTAGTGGAAACTGAAACCGGCAGGCAATGGCTCCGCACGGTCGTGACCTAGAAAACGAACTGTGCTGGGGACACGCCGTCAGACGTAAAAAGGAAACTAAATAATAAACATAAAAAAGGGGGCATAGAGGACGGTGAGTGAGGAATATGGGGGCCATCTTGCAATGGCGCATAGTGCAAACGTACTCATAAGGACTGACCAGAGATCAGGATGAATAAGAAAGGTAGAGTAAATATGTTCCATAGTGAAATTTAGGAATTCTGGTGTTCACCATCGTAACGCATTTTATAATTTAGGTACTAAAAAAACAGAAATTTGTGAATAGTACAGTAATCATTACAGTCATGATAGATAACACAAATGGTACATGCAGTTTACTCTAAATAGTCCAAAACAAATCATATAGAGTAATGAGGCTACTCATTATATAGTGAAACAAGTATGATACAATGGCAAGGGGATTGAGGACAAGGATAAGAGATTGCGATATAGCCTATTACTCATACAAGGTTCGAAATTTAGGAATTCTGGTGTTCACCATCGTAACGCATTTTATAATTTAGGTACTAAAAAAGCAGAAATTTGTGAATAGTACAGTAATCATTACAGTCATGATAGATAACACAAATGGTACATGCAGTTTACTCTAAATAGTCCAAAACAAATCATATAGAGTCATGAGGCTACTCATTATATAGTGAAACAAGTATGATACAATGGCAAGGGGATTGAGGACAAGGATAAGAGATTGCGATATAGCCTATTACTCATACAAGGTTCGAACCCATAGAAAGATGGTTCAATAGGTCATTCGTGGACAAGTGCAAACAATTAAGTAAATATAGGCAAATCAAACAAAGGAGAATACAGTTCCTTTGGAGAAAACATCAAAGTCACAACAGGGAATGGGGAACATTTTTTTTCCGGCGCTCGCGAATGGGCAATTACCGGGTCCGGCAAGGCCGTAATGACCCAGTAATTGCCCAATCGTGGGCACCGGAAAAAAAAATGATACCGGCGGCAGCCGTGCCGGTTTTACCAGCACGGCTACTGCCAGTATCATAATGAGGCCCAATGTGTGAGAGAAAGAAAGAGATTGACAGGGTCAGTGTGAGCTAGTGAAATAGGACCTTTAGGCACTGTTGTCATATTTTGCTTTAACACGTGCAATTTAAACGTGTGTTCATCTCCATGTATCATTCAGTATATTTAAAGAAGTTTTAAGACACGAATCTATTTATCTGCTCTGCCGGTACACAGTTTCCTCATCATGGTTTCTTTGCCAGCGTGCCTGCTTTAAATCACTTTTTCGAAGGGATTGTGTCCTCCGACGTATTCCTTAACTATGATATTTGTATCTCCAGCTTGCTGGCCTCGAAAAAAATGTTTCCCAGTAGAGGGCGCTGTGCGTCGACGTCCGTGAAGTAGGTGCTCCTCGACGGCCACCGTATCGACGCCGACGTCATCATGCCTATAAATGGCCACGCGCAGCGTCCGTTGCTCAGTTCCGTTTTTCCGCGCTTCGTGTGCCTCGGAATACCGTTGCTCAGTTCGTCAGTCAATATATATTCATATTTCCTCGAGAAAACCGACTCGTACTCGATGGCTTCCTCCTCCGACCCGACGACTCCTCGGTCCGGTTTCAAAAAATGCCGAGACTGTGGGAAGAAAATGTCGTTGACGGATCCTCACAGGATCTGTTTGTGGTGTCTGGGAATCGAAACACCAGCGTTCGGAGTGTGAGGAATGCCTATCCATGACGGCGAAAGCCTTGAAGGAGCGTAAGGGGAAGCTCGAGAGAGGTAAGTCAGTTTTAACTTCCTCAAAAGTTTCCGCGGTAGAGTCGAGACATTCGTCTCCTCACCGTCGAAAGCATTCTCGGTCTAGGTCTAGGTCTCGAAGTGGCTCCCACCACTCGTCGAGGTCTAGACACTCGAAAAAAAAGACGAAGAAGATCCCCTTTATCGTCGTCTTCTAGTTCCCCTGAAAGAGTAAATTGCCCCACAAAACATAGCTCTCAAGCTGAGTGGGAGGAATTCAGAAAAAAGATGCTAAGCGTCTTCGAGAAAGCGGCCTCGACCCCCTCGAAGTCAGCTGAGGGTGATACCCCGGGTGAAAAGCCCAAAAAATCTCAACGCTGCGAGTCGAAGCACCCGGCGAAAGAGTCGACCCGAAAGCGCCATGAGCCATCGGGAAGTAAAGCATCTTCGACGCCATCGTCGAAAGCCCCTTCGAAGCATAGATCGGCGCCATCGACGCCGTTATCGAAGGGTTCTTCGACGCATCCGTCGATCGAGTCGACGCCGGCGTCGACATCGACGCCGATAAAAGAAAAACCCACGGCTACTCCACAGCCAACGGTTACACCGAGAGCTTCCGACACGACGTCGAGAACGTCGTCGACATCCTCGAGCAGAATTCCGATCCTCTCAAGTTCTTCGAGGCCTCTTCCAGTTTTCTCGACGCCTTTGTCGGCGCCTTCGAGGATTTTTACATCGGCGTCAACGACATCGACCTTCTCAAGGCCACTGATGATGGCTCCCTCTGCCTTAGAGATGGGTTTTATACCAGTTCACAGACCAGAGCATCCCCCCTTAACTTCAATTTTTGAAGAAAGGGAAGATTCTGATCAAGAAAGGCCTTTTGGGCTGCAGAGGACCACATTACCTGAACCAGAGACTTTTGCCTCTGAGGAAAGAAGGTTGAAAGACCTTCAGGATGCATTACAGGAAGCAAGTGGCCTAGACACTTCCCCAGAAGTGGAATTTGTCAAACCAGACCCAGGGGAACATGCTGATACCCCTTATAGAACCCTAATGTCAAGAATTATGGAGTTCATGGGTTGGTCTGCGCCTTCACCTGTTTTTCAACAGGATGACCTCACAGATATTCTGGATAAAGGTCCACAGGAGGATCCTGTGGTTCCCTTTCATTCTGCTTTACAAAGAAAGATTTTAACTAACTGGGAAACTCCTGAAGTTGTCCCTGCGGTTAACAAGAAGTTGTCAGCGAAATATAGGGTCTCCTGCTGACCCTGAATACCTATCTAAGCACCCTACTCCAGAGAGTCTTGTGGTCCAGGCTGCAACTTCATCAGGCAGTACTTCTGCATACCCCACTGCTCCTCAGGATAGGGATGATAAAAAATATGATGCCATGGCTAAGAAAGTCTTCTCGGCCTGTAGCATGGCTTTAAAATCTATTAATGCAACTTGTACGCTCGCTAGGTTCAGCCACACTCTTTGGGAGTGTGCTTCATCAGCGGCTGACTGCATACCGGAAGGAGAAGAAAGGGGCGCTTTTTTAAATATCATCAGAGATGGTAAAGATGCAATGTGTGAGTCCCTTCAAACTGGCATTGATTCTGCTGACAGTATCAGCAGGGCCATGGCGGCAAGTACCACAATCCGCAGGCAAGCGTGGTTGAGAAAGTCCGGCTTTGCTTCTGACGTACAGGCCAGACTTTTAAATATGCCCTTTGACGGCTCTTCCCTATTTGGTAAAAAGGCGGATGACAGTTTGGAAAAACTACAAACATCTAAAGCAGCAGCCAAGTCACTAGGAGCTGCAATCCGACAAACTAATTTTCGTCCCTCAGGATCCTCTTGGAGAGGAAGGTCCTTTCGCTATTATTCCTCATATGGAAGAGGCAGAGGACGGCCGGCTCAAAGAGGCCAAGGAAAATTTACCCGTGGTGGACGGGGTAAAGGAAAGAAAGCCGCATCAGCAGGAGCAGGAGCCGCTTTACCTTCGGCAACTGCATCAGCCGCTCCCAAACCACTCTGAGGTCTCCCATCACAAGACACCTGTAGGGGGCAGGTTAACTCACCATCTGACGGAATGGCAGGCTATTACGTCAGATGCTTGGGCATTGGAGACTGTTGCCCAAGGTTACTGCCTGCCTTTTCTACGCATCCCTCAGAGCCATCCACCGGGGAACAGCTCTCTGAAAGTGCCGGATCCGCTCCTCTTGCAGGAAGTTGTAGACCTGCTAGAGAAAGGTGCCATAGAACCGGTACCTGTAGCGGACAGGAACAAGGGCTGGTACTCCCCCTACTTTCTCATACCAAAGAAAGACTGAGGACTGAGACCCATCCTGGACTTACGAGAATTGAACAAGTTCCTCAGGAAGGACAAGTTCAAGATGGTAACTCTCTCTCAGATCCTTCAGGCCCTCCAGCTTCAGGACTGGTTGGTATCTCTGGACGTTCAGGATGCTTATTTCCATGTGCCAATCCATCCCAAGCACAGGAAGTACCTGAGGTTCGCAATTGGCAACTCTCATTATCAATTTCGAGTTCTGCCATTTGGGCTGACCTCCGCCCCGAGGGTCTTCACCAAGCTAATGTCGGTTGTGGCTGCAAGTCTATGGAGGGAAGGGATTCACGTCTACCCCTACCTGGACGATTGGTTTATCAGAGTAGTTTCTTCGGAACAAGCTCGGATCCAACTAGATTATGTCTGCCACTCCCTTCACAGGCTGGGCTTCTCCCTCAATTTAAAGAAGTCACAGACAATACCATCACAGAGACTCCAATTCATTGGAGCAGTCCTGGACACGTCCCTGGGAAAAGCCTCGCCACCAGAGGTGAGGGCTCAAGATATTCTGCAGATGGTCACCAGGTTTCAAAATGCCCAACGTCTCCCAGCCTACGACTTTTTGAGGTTGCTAGGGCTCATGGCATCCTGCATATCCCTTGTGCCAGAGGCTCGCCTGAGAATGAGATCCCTTCAGTGGGCACTGAGGACTCAGTGGTCACAATTCTCAGGGAGGATGACAGATCTCCTCTGGATTCCGGACAAGGTAGCCTACGACCTTCAATGGTGGGCCTCTCCAGAGAACATCTTGAAAGGAGAACTGTTTTGGCAACCATGGCCGGAGATAACACTAGTCACAGACGCCTCACTCACGGGGTGGGGAGCCCATGCCAAGGACTTGACCATCAGCGGTCGTTGGTCTCCATCGGAGTCCAGACTACACATCAACCTGTTGGAGCTGAGAGCCATCAGACTGGCACTGAAGGCTTTTCTGCCGTCTGTACGGGGGAGAAACGTCCTGATAATGACGGACAATACAGTGGCCATGCACTACCTCAACAAAAGAGGAGGCGTAGGGTCACTGCCACTGTGCAGAGAGGCGATGCAGCTCTGGTTTTGGGCAATTCAGGAAGGAATCTCTCTATCAGCAATTCACCTAGCCGGAGAGAAGAACTTGACAGCGGACGCTCTGAGCATGCAGAACACAGTCTCCCACAAATGGGAGATAGCTCAGGAAGTCCTTCAAGAGATCTTCGCCCTTTGGGGAACCCCTCAAGTGGATCTGTTCGCCACCAGTATCAACAGGAAGTGCGACAGATTTTGCTCAAGGGAATTTCCCCTGAGAGGAGCTCTAGGAGACGCGTTCGTAGTGGACTGGGAGTTCCCACTTCTGTACGCGTTTCCTCCGGTCCCTGTCATTCCTCAAATGATCAGGAGGTTGAGAAGGTTTCGGAAGACCATGATCCTAATTGCCCCGGATTGGGCCAGGAGAACGTGGTACCCGGACCTTCTGGACATGTCCATCTGTCCTCCAATTCGTCTACCGTACAGAGAGGATCTTCTCTCGCAGAAGGGAGGTCAGGTTCTCCATCCAGCCATCAAGACCCTCAACCTTCACGCTTGTTATCTGAAAGGTTGAGGTACAAGGATTGGGACCTTCCAGATGACGTCATGAAGGTGTTGCTTTCGGCCAGAAGACCAGCAACTAAGACTCTATACCGCTGCCGTTGGAATAAATTTTGCAGCTGGTGCAGAGAGAAGAATATCGAACCCTTTTCATGTGGTACACCTGCAGTGTTATCCTTCTTACTTTATTTGGCAAATTCAGGCCTTCAAGTTGGCACTATTAAGGGCTATCTCGCAGCGCTATCGATCTTTAAGCGCACTGCGGAGGAGCCATCGTATTTCAAAATTCCATTGGTAATACAATACCTGAAAGGTCTAACTAATGTTTACCCTCCAAGACCATTCCAAGTTCCCTTATGGGACTTAAATCTAGTTTTAAACTTCCTAAAGGGTGCTCCCTTTGAACCACTCCACTCTTGTTCATTGAAGTTTCTCACCCTCAAAACTGTTTTATTGGTAGCATTAACATCTGCTAGAAGGGTTAGCGAGATACAAGCCCTATCTTGTAAACCTCCTCATACAACTTTTCACAAGGACAAAGTAGTTATACAGGTGAAGCCTAACTTCCTCCCAAAGGTAGTTTCGGAATTTCACATTACTCAGAAGATTACTTTACCTTTATTCTATCCTCCTCCCCATCCGGGGAAAGAGGAAGAGAGACTACACAGGCTGGACCCTAAGCGAGCCTTGAGTTTTTATATCAGTAGACTTGCTAAAATTAGACAAGCAGACCAACTCTTTGTAGGGTACGCAGGACATAAATTAGGATTACCAATAACCAAACAAACCATCTCCAGATGGATTATTTTAGCCATTCTGGAATGCTACAAAATGGCAGGGAAAGAGCCCCTTCAAAATCTAAGGGCTCATTCGACCAGGGGTATCGCAGCATCCTCAGCTCTTCAAAGAGGGGTACCATTTAGAGACATATGTGCGGCTGCCACATGGTCGTCCGCACATAACTTTACCAAATGTTAATGCCTGGATTCCTCCTCTAGTCAAGAGACTAGATTTGGCAAAGCTGTGTTACACTCTGTTATTCTTAAAGGGTAATATGACATCTCTTACTGCCGCCTCCAATCACATACCACTGCTATGGGAGTCTATCATAGATCAGGAATACGTCGGAGGACACAATCCCTTCGAAGAACAAGTTACTTCTTACCTTGTAACGTTCTTTCGATGGGATGTTCCTCCGACGTATTCCTTATCGCCCCTCCCATCCATCCCCGCAGTAACATTTCCCTTGTGGTTGCAGCTTACGCTCCTTCAAGGGTAGTAACCATTCATACAATAACTACTTTACTCTACAAAACGGAACTGAGCAACGGACGCTGCGCGTGGCCATTTATAGGCATGATGACGTCGGCGTCGATACGATGGCCGTCGAGGAGCACCTACTCGACGGACGTCGCCGCACAGCGCCCTCTACTGGGAAATTTATTTTTCCGAGGCCAGCAAGCTGGAGATAGAAATATCATAGATAAGGAATACGTCGGAGGAACATCCCATCGAAGGAACGTTGCAAGGTAAGAAGTAACTTGTTCTTCTCAAGCAGAAGCCGCCCCTCAATGTACCTGCTTTGAATTACATTTTTTTCGAGCAGAAGCCGCTCAACAACGAGCAATCCATGTTTAGATTATAGTGTCTCTCCATGGTGATAGTCCCGCCCTCTGTGATGTCACAGGGGTGGGACCCAAGGCGTACGTGCCTCGACACGACGCCGTTTGGTCACCATGGGAACATTTAAATACTGAAACTAACACTTGCGCACGTGCTCGTGCGAAAACGGCTTCCATTGACGCAGCATTTTTCGTCTGGTAAGGCAGGCTCTGCTCTCTTTGCATTTACGGCTTATAATTTCAATTGTATGTTACTGATGAGCTTTCCTGTGGGTTTTAAAGGAGCCCGCACTGCAATTTGTTGCTTCTCACACAAGGTGGAGAAACGTTAGATACTTAAGGAATGAGATCTATTCCCACATTTTGTTGCTTATCAGCTAGAACTAATGTACACAAAGTCATTGACAATTAGTTTGTTGTTCTTTTCTCTTTCCCCTTTTTTATGTTATCATTTTGGACACTGGGAAATGGTATGTGGAAAAATATTTTTCAATTTTAACAATGTGGTCACTTAATGGTTTATAATTATGAAAAACGTGTAAATGTTAATTGATAACAGAATGAATGTACCGCCCTGATGAAGGTTTTTGTAACCAAAATGCATTGGCATCTGTACATGCAATCTAAACTAATTTTGGCGCAGCCTCAGTGAATATGATACTACAATAATATTCCTATAAAAAGCTTTGCAAAAGGGATGTGAATAAACATTTCCTGGAACGAATTACCGTTGATGGTGATAATTGATTGCAAATACTTTAACAAAAGTTCACGTATTGGATTCTTTAAAAGTGCTGCCCTCCTTAGGGCCAACTGAGAGCACCAGTTTTTGATAGAGTAGATCAACTCTATATTTTTGCTCATCACCTTTATGCAAGAGGACAGTAGTGAAAGTACAGGGTTGCAGATTGTTTTGCCTTGTAAGTCCTACTCCCCTGTTCCACTGACTGGATGTCTATGATAAAATCGCGGGTGAACTAAGCGAGGCTGAAATGTTCACATAACGAACATTTTGTATGCCCTTATCCCCTCCACCTACCACCCCTTTACCCCTTATAATTACCCCTAAATTACCCCCACTTACCTGCATTCGCCTCTCCGTGTCGGGCTTCTCCCTGCAGCGTCAATTCCATCCCCCAATTATGGGTGGGTACTGACGCTGCAGGGTCCCTTACACTCTTTTTAAAAAATCTTTATTGTCCCCCCGCTTTCCATATATTGAATGGAAAGCGGGGGACATCCCTGGCATCCCATAATTTTGAATAAAAGGAAGCAGGGGATACCCCTGCAACTCCTTCTCCCCTTATTCGACATTTTTGTTTATTTTTCCTGTGCCGAATTCAGCATTTTCTCCAATTCGGCTTTTTTTTATGATGCTTTCTACGGCTTCCCCCCTGACTAACCATCTCCCCTGGAAGAACTCCTACCAACTTACTCTACACACGCACACGCACAGACACACACACCACATACGGCCACCACAGACCTAGCAGTTTGCAAATTAACACTAACCGAGCCATGACTAAGCTCTCCTCTTTAGCACTGTCAAACTCTCCAACATCAGCGGCTAACCAGACCAAAAGTGCTGCAGCCTATCAGATTTTGTGCTTTTCCCTTTCGATAACATACTCCCAGGTTTCTTCACCAAACCCATAGAAAGCTGACTGGCCCTCAAGAACTGGATGCTTTCCCATCAACACCAGAGGTTTCGCATCTCTCTTTCCCACTAGCCCACTAATTAACCCCTGCCCTTTTTTCTTACAGAGCCAAGTGCAATGAGGCTACCAATAGTGGCAACAGGCATTATACAAGATCACTTTAATTTACCTCAGTAATTTGTCAGGGAAATACGTTGTTGAAAGGGCAGACTACCCTCCTATTTGAGGTTATGGGAACACAGGTCTTAATCTGTTGATGAGGATTCACTTTTTTTTTCCAGATTCAACCTCCCTGTCAAGGTGGGCAAGCCTTCTATACCTATGCAGTGATTCTCTCCACCTGGACGCCAGTGTCCCTTACACTGACTTTGGGTATTTTTTATTCCAGAGCCCCCATCCCTTTTAGGGTGCTGTCTACCCTTATCTCTGGGTCCCCTATGGTACAGTGACAGACATCTCTAAGGCTTTTAATATTAATATTATTATTATGGTATTTATTGAGCGCAGACCTAGCTTTGAGAGGCAATTGAGCTCTTTACAGAGTTATACAACAATACAGATACACAACGGAGCGCTTTGCTGAGGTATGCAACAGTACAGATGTATTACGGAGCGCTTTTCAGAGGTAACAACAGAACAGATGTACAGCGGAGGTAGGATGCAGAGAAGCACATATGGAAGGATACAACTGTACAGAATGGGGGGAAGGAGAGGCACGGCCGGCGTCTAGCGAGTCAGGTGGCGCGGGCGGTGACTTGATGGCCTAGGTGTTGACGAGAGACTTGAATTGTAGGAGCTTGGGGCCAAATCTGATGCTGACGGGGAAGAGGTTTCATAGTCTTGGGGGGCAGGCAGAGAAGGCTTGTTTTCGGGTCCTTTTCCTTTTTGCAACAGCGGGTTTCAAGTCTGCATGTGTCCTAGCTTCTGGTGGTGCACTGTCCGCCAGAGATGCTGAGTTTCTCCGCAAGGTAGCTGCGTAATATGAGGGTGACTGCCTTATAGATGATGCAGCAAGATTGGAAGGTGATTTGTTTATGCAGTGGGAGCCAGTGAAGGTCGATGAGGGCCAGGGTGATGTGGTCATATCTGTGTTAACCTTTGATGAGGCGTGCAACGCCTTTAGGGCACTTCTTTGGGGCACAAGGGAGGATGACAGGAGGCCTTTGAGGAGGGCATTGCCCCCATCCAGGTGGGACAGGATCAGTGCTTGAATGGTGGATGTAAAGCTGTCCGGGGGAGCAACAGCTTGACTTTCCGCAGGAGGGAGAACTGATACCACGCTGTCTGAGTTTTCTTAGCTTTGTGTGTCTTGAAGGAGAGGTATGTGTCGATGTGGAACCCGAGGGACTTGGCGCAGGAGGTGAGCTCTGGTGTGAAGCCCTCAGGGTTCATGGTTGATAGCCAGGTCTGTATGTCTCGGTGTTCGGTGTTGTTGGGGAGGAGTAGGAATTCAGTTTCGGAGGGGTTGAGCTTCACGTATGCCCTGGACATCCAAGACTGGATCAGCGAAAGGCAGGTTTCGAGCCTGTGGATGTCCTTGATGAAGTCGATATTGAGGTACAGCTGTGTGTCATCAGCGTATTGGTGGATGTGGATGTTGTGTGTGGCTAGGAGGGCTCCCAGTGGCGACATGTATAGATTGAAGATCACTGGGGAGAGGATAGAAGCCTGCGGGACTCATCAAGTAACAAGTAGCATTGGCCATATAGAGGAGTCCATCTGAACAAACTGCTGGAGGTTGGCGAAGTAGGACTTGAACCAGCGTAAGAAAGGTTGCTGATCCCCATGCACCGATGTAGGGTGTCTGTGATCACCTGGTGGTCTACTGTGTTCAAAAGCGACCAAGAGGTTGAGTAGGACCAGGCGGCAGGAGTAGTCGTTATCAAGGATGATGAGGGTGCCATTAACCACCTGTATGGTTGCCATCTCCGTGCGGCATCTGGTCTAAACCCGGATTTGTAGGTTTGGAGGAGATTGTTGGTGTCGATGTGTTGCTGCAGTTGCGCTAACGCTTTCTCAATAATATTACCTATGGACTGCAGAGACCGAGAGCTCCCCTCTATTCCCCATTCCAGTCTTACATCATGGAGTGAATGGTGGCACCTGGCCTCATGATCACCTCATCCCATCATACAGCCCAAAAAATGGGACTTTGTCACATACTTCCTTCCTTAATGTAAGCCCCACCTCTGCGTGAGAATTCCAAATAGGAAGGTGTCTTCAAAAGTGCATTCACCTCACCGCTCCTGCCTACCTCACAAAAAGAATTCACCTTGTCTCCACTACCAGGCCAACTAGATCACCATATACCAAGATGCTCTCTCTGCCACTAGTAAAAAAAGCCAGAGCGGGCGGAGCCAGCTTCCCCTATCTCGCACCCATTCATTGGAACGCTCTACCCCCACGATCCAAGGCAAAGCTTCCCTCACCACCTTCCGCAAAGCTATGAAAACTATCCTCTTCACATAAGGCCCCGCACATTATCATGAATACTCACCACTTGACCGAATGCATAAGTTGTAACACAATGACCAACTGCAATGTCTTAACACCAGCATGATGTTCTGTAGTATTCATAATGTATCAACGACCGCCACTATGCCTGTACCTGTGTAATTACGTTTTTTGCCAGTAACAGCGCCTCAATGCCCGTGGGCTGCTTGTGCGCTATATAAATATAAATAAATAAAACAAGACTTGGGGCCCATCCCAGGTGCTTCCCTCAATGAACAACCAGGTCGGTTCTCTTTCCTGAGGATGGTTGTGGTAGATGGTCCAGTTGTGTGGTTGGTCTGGACTTCTTTTGAGGCAGCAGCCATTCACTTGGAAAAGTAGCTAAGATCTGTTAGAAGGATCTCCTTCTCCAGCAGACGGGGCTTCGCCACTACCTTGGCTAAAACATCATCTACAGCTGCTTGGTCTATGTGGATGCACTTGGTGGGGGTGGTCTTATACTCTAATAGTTGGTAGCGAATACGAAGTTGGCCCGAATGGCATTTTGCCGACTACTTGAATCAGAGAGACCAGTTACTAGCTGTTGCTCCACTTTAGCGGATAGGCAATATTTCAGACCCATGTAACCTTGAGCTAACATATCGACTTTGGCCGTGGGTGTAACAAAACGATGTCAGGTCACAACAATGTGAACGATTTCCGATATTTTTAAGCAGGTGTTTATTATGACTTTTTACTAAACAGAATGAAAAACAAAACGTCAGGCAAAGTCATGACGCTGTTATTTTAATGTTTGCGGATGAGCATTACACGATAACTGAGTTAGGGAAATGCTCCTGCAAATGCGATGGAACATACCGATTGAATTTTGTCGGAGCGCGCTGGGTTCGGGTTGATGGGAATGCTTGCTTACACGTGCTGCCGCTTGGATTTCTTTCAATGAGATCGTGATTATTAGGAAGGTAATCTCGTGTGTGGGTATGAAGCAGTGGTACATTTTAATCAAGGTAGGGTAGGTGAAGTGCACTGTTCATATATCTGACCTGCATGTTGGAGCAACGTTCTTTAACGATTGGACTTCATTTTTGGCTTTCCTCGTAAATGTTTAAAATTCATTTCTTTGCGCTGCAGGCTGAGGTCAGAAATACCCCTATCTGCTTTGACCAATTCTCTGTGCCTTTATTGGCGACAGGCTGAGTAAACATATTGGGAAACATTGGGTGCAGGTAGTGTACTGCGAGATGCACTTTTCCCATTCTCAAAATGCCCAATCAATGTACGACCTTTTGCCAGGGACGTCATTTCACCAAAATGCCAGGGGTAGTGGAAGTGACATCACACGACCCTTGACCTCTGATGACAGGACGTGATGTAATTTGACCCCACCCCAAAGTGACATCACAGGAAGTGATGGAACACAATCTTTAAACCCTTGACAAAACAGGAAGTGGCATCACTTAGCATTGTTCCTAAGTACACTACGAAAAATATGTTTACAATATCACTGTAATGTGATATACATTTCATACAAGAATGGATCACCATATGTATCGTTAATATCACTGTGTGTAGGGCCATGTTACCAAATTACTGTCAATGCAAGCAGATGTCCAAGGCCAAATGATAATGATGTGTTATTATATAGCACTTATACTTAAGCGCTTTATAAAGAACAAATATACATACAATATCACCCAACCTGTGTTTGTACTCAATTATCAACCTCAGAAGGATGAAAGGATGAGTTGGCCTTGCCGGGATTCTAACCTGCAATCTGCAGATCACACACACACACATTGCAGCAGCAAGCGGTCAACCCCCTGAGCTATCTTACTGGCTATAGCTAGTTTATCAGTTACAGTAAAATGAGCAATTGCATGTCTGAATGTTCTCAAAGTCAGAAAGCAAATTACACTGAGATTTAATAGCAGGCCAGTTTATCTGCAGGTCTGGTGCAAAGTTGGCCACATGTCAAGCCTGTGTGAATCTACTTTTCAGGCTCCAGAGGTTGTCAAAATACATACCATTGGGAGGGTTCATAACTGTGTATTAAAGAATTTAGAGTAGCGCAAGGAAAGCAGCGCACACACACAGCGTCCCATAGAGCAGGCACTCGTTACCTCATACATCCAAACAAACATCCTGAACAGCATGCCATGGAGATAGGAAGGATAGACACATTACAGCAAAGCATTAATTGTGGCACAATTAAATCAAGGGCCACTTAATGTGCTATGGTCAAACCTTTCTACACTGTACACAAGCTTTTAGGCACAATGATTTTGACAAGTGACCGAAGAAACTGAGATGGAATGTCTTGTGATGATCGTAACAGAGACAACGGCAGAAAAAAGCTGATATAAACGCAACTTGCGAAAAGAAAAATACATAGGGCCTCATTACGAGTTGGGCGGTAAGGGTTAACGGTCACCAGTAACGAGACCGGTGCCGTTAAACCCTTACCGCCCTATTCCGAGTTCCCTTTGCGGGTCCTTCCCTTAACACCTGGTTTTACCAGGCGTTAAGGACGGGACCCGCAAAGGGATACCGGGGTCAATAACGGTACCGCAACTTGCGGTACCGTCACTGCCGCCTTCCCATTGAGCCCTATGGGGGCTCAAATGGGAATGGGGAGTGCCATTTTCAATGGGGACTAACCGGTCCCGCAAAGGTCGGAATAGACCGGTAAGTCCCCATTGAAGGAGGGTGGACACGGTCCCGTTATTGGCGGTGGTCATGCCGCAAATAGCGGCATGACTACCGCCAATCTCGTAATGAGTCCCATAGTCTGAAATGGATGCTTATTCTACTCTAAATGCTTTTTATAGGTTTTTCTCTGCATTGTGAATTTGAGGTGTTAAAGAACAGACTAAATCAGTGACTCAACCCCTGATGTGTGCCTGTAATAAACCATTAATGAGTCTAGCAATTATTGTATAGAATTCCAGAAAGACACATTGGGCCTCATTACAAGGTATGCGGTAGAGGGATAACGGGTTCGGTAGAGATGCCGGCCCCGTTATCCCTCTACCGCCCCATTACGAGGACTCCTTAGCGGGTCGCGCGAGCAGACCAGAATGCAAACAACAGGCCCGTCATTAACGGGCCCGTTGTTTGCATCCTCCCCATTCCCATTGAGCCCTATGGGGGCTCGAATGGAAATGGGGATGTACCGGGTCCGGGTTCCCGGGAAGGGGAATCACCGGGGCCTCCAAAGTCGGAATGGCCCGGTACTTCCACATTCCGGGAACACGGTCCCGGTATGGGGGTAGCCATGCCGCTAATAGCGCCATGGCTAGCTCCATACTTGTAATGAGACCCATTATTTGTTATTCCTATTCTTTCTTATTTAGGGTCACTGCTCAAAGTGTTTAAACTTGTGGAACCCCCTGTTTTCTTTTTTTTATAGAAGCCTTCATAAGAAAGTCGGCCACTCTAGAAACAAAGAGCCACCTGACACTGGCCACAGCTCAGGATCTTCAATTTGTAAAAAAAAATAAGTCTTAAAAAAATACGTTTTTAGGGGTAGCTAAGGCGACCACAGGGTTAGCAAGGGAGACCTCAGGGCTCACAGATGCGACCCCTGGCGACACCCAAATGACGTCCCTGCATTTTGTATGTAAATATTATTATAAGGGCAGTGACATTTTGGTAGACATGGCATGTGTAATGGCTCAACCATCATCCGACTGCTTCCTTTCTTATACAAGTTAACTTGTGGCATATGTGAACGAGATGCATGTTTGATGGCTTGAACTTGGTATATTTTGATGGAGGGTAGTGTGATCGGCATGTCAGGCTCATCATAATGTTGCTTCTATTAACATTTATGTGAATTTATGTTCAGCTCTTGTTGGATTACACTACTGTTATCACTCAGCTCCGGACTAATGTTTACTAGGTGATCCTTATGTTTGTGGGCTTTGGATATTGTTTCAGATTCAATAAGTTGCAGAGTCATTTTTTGTTTCTCTTTTTACCCGGTGCAACCATATTCTTATTGTATTATACTTTCACAATCTTTCTCACTTGTATATTATCTATTGGACTCTTTAGTCAAAGGTTTTATAGCTGTCATGCTAATGTGTTGGGTTTCTTCATACCGGTCGTATTGCAGGCACATTGTGGTGAACATTTATGTGGGGTAATGCTTGATAGTTTTCATTTAATTTCACAACTCACTGGTTTTTTAGGGTACTACTTTATATATTTAAGCCTGAACAATTGCTTGATTTGGTGGGAGATGTTGGTGACTCTCTTCAGGGTTAGGTTCTAGCACAGAGGTTGTCTGTGTACAAATGATATTTTATGCCTGCAGGTATTTGTTAGTTTGTATTTATGTAGCAATATTTTCAAACAAGGGGGTACATTCACTGAACCTTTTGTTTAGATAGGAAATTCTGTTTAAAAATAATCTGGATTGTTTTTCCTCTACCAACCCACCCTCCTGAGCTTAACTAGAATGACTGTATGACTATTGTGTTGCTCAATACAAGAATAGACATTTTCCTTTTTTACTTTCTCTTGATGTCGACCCCATGTTGGGGTGAATAGCCCAAGTAAGAGGAAAACAATATAAATCAGATATCGTTTTCTTACAGGAAACGTATCTTATTGGTAAAGACCAAGTTTACATACTGAATAAAACCTATGATAGAGAAATCTCCGGTTGTTTTCACGCTAAGACGTGTGTTGTAAGTATGCTATTTCATATAAATTCACGTTTTCGACTCATGCGGAACATTGATGATAGAGAGGATGGATATATTGTTGTCGTGGTGAATATTTATACTCCGAATATGAACCATAATATTTTTGTGTGGAATTGGATAGGTTGTGAGGAAGTCTTCAAAGTTATGGTATTATAATAGGCAAAGACTTTAATATGCCATTATATTCCACATTAGACAGATCCTCTAGTGGTACATCACAGAGTTTCAATACTGCTAGGCAAATGCTAAACCCATTAATTAATACATGGAGTTTGGTAGATCCTGGGAGGTGATTAAATCTGAGTACTAGGCAGTACACATTTGATTCAGTCTGATATTAGCTTTGTCCTGGATTGTTCATTAGGTGAGAGGCCTAGGGAACCAGTATGGCAACTGAACATTTCTTACTTCATGATTTGGCTTTCAGACAACATATTCAAGAGAAGATAGGACACTATATGGTTGAGAACAGAGACACTGTACTTGGTATCTTTGTTCTTTGCGAAGCCTTGAAAGCGGTTATTCGAGGCAAAATTATTAGGTTTGCTTCTCATTAAAAAAAATGTCAGAAGGGGAAGAATTGGAAAAAAAGCTTAAGGAAGTAGAACACTAATATTCACTGTCCATCACCAGAACATAATGCAAATGTTTTGAGGGCCAGGTTGGCTTTAGATCATTGGCTCACAAGTAATGCAGAGCAAGAAATATTTTATATCAGACACTCATATTGGGAACATGGTGAGAAAGTGGGTACTTTGCTTGCTAATCGAGTCAAAAAAGCGAATATTGTCTATTATTCAGGCTGATGGGGCAATATTGGTGACAAATTAGGACATTTCTAAGGCTTTTGAACAGTTCTTTATTGAGAAGGGTTATAAAATCTGCATGGAAGACGATACCTAGTGGGAAACCTACTAGCCCACTAGCATTGGTGAGTAGTTTTTATGCAGGGCGAGTACCATTTGCATGATACTCAACCTTGCTGACGAGTATGGGAATGTTAGAAACTTATTTTTCATTTACTGCAAACACATTTTGTTTGCAGTAAATGGCAAATACAGGTTTCACTGTGCATGCTTGACAGCATTGCAGCAAATATGAAGTGTACTTATGGCGAAATGCACCATTTTACCAAATAGCACTGGTAAATATGCTGTCACCGGTCACCTTGAGGCAAGTGCATTTTTATTAGGTGGAGTATGTAAACTAAGGAGCTCATCCTGCAGGTCTAGTGGTATTTTTAAGAATTTGCAAGGCCTGCTATAGGTTTCTAGAGGATAGCAACCTTACACAGGTTGAATGTCACTGAATATAGTGAGCTTGATTCTGTCATCACAAATGAGGAAATATTTGAAGCAATAGGTTCCCTAAAAAGAGGCAAATGACCAGCTCCAGATGGTTTTACAATTGAATTTTATACAATTCAGGAATTGTTGATACTGGTGCTGAGTGAGGTTTATGTTAATATTGTAGAGCAGGATATGATACAAGAGTCCATGCGTTTGGCATTTATTACGTTAATTCCTAAACGTGGTAGAGGTCATACTGACTGTGCTAATTACATGCTGATTTCCTTGTTGAATGTTGACATTAAGGTATTAACAAATATATTTGCTCCCCACTTAGGTGCACTGATACCACGAACAGTGTATAATAACCAAATGGGATTTGTCAGGGGTAGACAAAGCTGTTATAATATGAGGGAATTAATAGATGTAATCCACCTTTGTAAAGATTGCTCTGAACCACTTGCAGAGAAAAGGATTAATGCCGAAAAGGCTTTCGATAGACTAAACTGGTTTTCTCTACCAAGTTTTGGAAAGAATAAGTATTGGACCTACATTTACTTGCCTCTTTGGAGCTTTATATAGAATCTAAAACTCAAGTTCTCACCCCTTCTCTTTGATCTTTATATGGAACCTCTTGCAGCAGCGCTTTGTTCTCATGAGGGTATTAAAGGTATTCATTGTATTCTCATACCTCTAAAGTTTTCTTGTATGCTGACGATTTACTCGTTTTGATGCCTGATCCACAAATTTCATATAACAATATGTTGGAAACACTTTTACGATATGGTGAATACCCCAACACCAAGGTGAATGTTTCAAAGACTCAGATATTTCCGATCACAAGGATTTGTTTCAGAAACATTTTCGGGGATCAACAGGTATGGTACGATGGGCCAAAGACAGTTCCGAATACCTGGGGATTCAAGTAACAAGCAATATTCAACAAATATTGATCTACAACATTAAGATCAAGTTACAAGATATTGGGCCTCGTTACGAGTTTGGAGGTAGCCATGGAGCTATTTATTAGCTCCATGACTGCCTCCAAACCGGGCTCCTTTACCGGGTTCCTGCAATGGGGACTTACCGGGTCATTCCGACATAGGAGGACCTGGTAAGTCCTCCTTGCAGGAACCATTCCCCATTCCCATTTGAGCCCCCATAGGGCTCAATGGGAATGGGGATGGAGGTAACAACGGGCACATTACAAGTGTCCCGTTGTTACCTCCCTCTTCCCCTCGCGGGACCCAGAAAAGATGTCTAGTTTTACCAGACGTCTTATCCGGGTCCCGCAAAGGCAACCTCGTAATACGCGCTCCCAGAATGAAGGGGGCCGGTCCCATACCGGCCCCCTTCATTCCGGGAGCGCAAGGGTCGTAATGAGGCCCATTATCTCTTACATTATGGGGTAAAACTGGTGCCACAGAAAGGTCTCTCTTGCTTTCACTCCCAAGCAAGATTGTGAAGGAGGCGCAGTAGATATTTATTTAATGATTTCTTGTGGGGTGCGATGAAGAGGCCCTGTATCCCCATGAAGATCTTGAAGATTCCGGTCAAGGATGATGGTTTAGTTTATCCAAGACTGAAGAATTACCATATGGTGTTCACATTACGAGGGCTTCATGGATGGCTAAATACAAGTTCTGATTCCAACCCAACTTGGGTCTCTATTGAGAATGATGCTGTGTCTCCTATTCCTATAGACTGCTTGCTGATAATGGAAAAACATTGGATGAATAGATTAGTGCCACCAATGGTTCATCATACTGTAGAAACCTGGGAAGATGTCCATAAAGCAAATAACGTTAAAACCCTGCTGTCACTCGAATAAAGTCTCTGGTACAAATCAGCTATTACCTGGAGGAATTCTTCGATACGTTGGCGCTCCTGGTAGAAAGCTACCATTTGGAAGCTTAAAGATGTCTTGATTGGAGAGGGGTTGTCAGACTTTGGTGGGCTTCATCACGAGTTGGGCGCTAACCCCAGCGGTATTACTGCCGGGGCTATTAGCCCTACCACCAAACCCCTGCGCTATTAGTGCCGGATCACAAGTTTGGCGGAACGGTAAGTCCCCATTTTCCATTGGGCCCATTCGGGAATTTCCCATTCCCCAGTGGGCCCAATGGGGAATGTTCGGCGCCATTACTGCAGGCGGTATTATGGCCGGCGGTAATAGCGCCAAAAATTGGCAAAATCGCAGCAGATTTGCCCCCAGCACAGAGCTGGGGGTAAATCCGCGAAGCCCATGATTTGGTGGACCCTTAAATGAGGCAGCAATAGCGTTACCGCCGCATTTAAGGGTTACCGCCAAATTCGTGATGAGGCAGTTTGGCTTTCTAGGCTTCAAATATAAGCTCTGTGCATCGGAGGTACAAAAGTATCAATTATTATCCGACATTCTTGTGTCTATTTTTCCCCGCTTAATGCAGCGTTGCTTAACGAACAGGAGTTGAGCTGTCTTCTGGGGGGAACACGCCATGTCTGCCTCAATGTTATGTCGTCTGCTGTTTCCAACTTCCAGTATTGCTGACTGAATGCATTTATTCTGGGAGAACGAACTTCAAGTTCCTATATCAGACATTGTTTGGTCAGGCATATGTCGCAACATATTTCAGATGAAGGTAGATCTGGATCCAAGATACACCCAACAGAGAATTGTGCATTGTTTGTATTGGACGCCATCGAAGATGCGAGACACTTAACTGTTACAAACTTGTATGTGTTTTGGGAATGTAGCAAAATTGGGGATTATTGGAATAATGTTATTAATAGAATGGAGATAGGGACAAATTGTAATATTCCTAGGTCGCCATTGCTTATTGTTTTGAGCCAACTGTCATTGATTCTGAATGTGTCTTTATGAGACAAAACACTGGTTGTACAGAGCCTTAATAATTTTCAAGAAAAGGATCTTAAGAAAATGGAAGAGTTCAGTTAAACTACTGCATGAAGAATGGACGCATTGTATGGTTTTTATTGTCCGCAAAGGAAAAGGTGTCTTTCAAACGGATAAAATCTCTAGATGATTATAATGCAATATGGGGTCCATATAATGATGTATACGTGTGAATTCTTTTTAACAATATCATGTGTATCTTTTGTTCAAGTTTGGCTCACTGTTTACCTTTATCCCTTACCATCTTTCCTCCCCTCTTTGCTCTATTTTTCTCCTGATTGTTTATAACTCTTTGTTTTGCATTTTGTTACTGTAGCTGTGCTGTACTTAATTAGCTTTTTTATTTTTAGAATTTTATGTATTGCATCTCTAGTCTTTGGTCTTATGTGAGACTTTAAAATAAAAAATCTTATAAATATTTTTTTAAAATAAAAACAGAAACAGTATGGTGTCTCTGTGGGATTACAGTTCAAATATTTAGCTTGCTAATCCTGTTTTTCTACCTGTGGTGGATGATCAATTTACAGTAAATTACAGTCCTGGGGGTTTTAAGTGTCCCTGCAATTCTTTCTTTTCACCTTGGTTGGCGTACACAGGGTTTGTGATTCTCATCCTGGGTTGCAGGTAGGCCCCTATTTCTGGGTCCCGGTGCCCTGTACATGCACCACTAGATCCACAGAAGGGTAGAACTGGGGCACTGTAGTTCTGGGCCAAGCCCCAGAGCTTCCACCGAAGGGCTGGCAGATTAGGTTTAACTAGAGTCTCAATTTCCTAGTTGCTTCTCTGTCTCAGGGTCTTTGCTTTATTCCCTAGGCGCCCACGTTTGCTCTATTCCTCCTAGGTAGTAACAGTCTCTTGCCAAGAGGAACCTCTCTTGCACCTACTGATTTCTCCTCTCCAACCTGCCTTCCTCATTGCACCACCTCTACGCTCTGCCATATGCTCAAACCTTTGCTTCTCCCAGTCTCACGCTTTTCAAGTATTTGGTTGGCTTCCTTCAAATAATTTTTTTTCCACCCTCTGGGTTTTTCGCTCTCACTCTCTTTTTCTCAGAGTGCCTGGAATCATGTTCCCAACCTCTGTATCCTTGTTTCTCCTCCTTTCCGCCGTGGTGTTCTCTCTCCTCCTGAGTAACTCCTTCAACGTCTCCTGGTGGCTCATTTCAACCAACTCTGATTCTCCTCTTCCAACCCCCCCTTTTCCTTCCACTGTTCACTAACATTCTGTCTCTCCTCCTGAGTATGTCCTTCAACCTCCTCCTGTTTTCTCCTTCCAATCTCCTCATTATTTCTATTCCTCTCCTTTCTGATCTCTCTCTTCGTCCTGGATGTCTCTTGCGTCTTCCTCTCTCTCATGCTTTTGTGACCTTCTTCCGAGTTCTCCTTCCACCCTACTTCTCATATCCCCCCTTAATATTTCCCTTACCATCCTTCTTACTTTCCCCTTTCTTTTCGGTTTGAAGTTCTCTCTACCTCTCCTTTACATTCCTCTGATCTCCTCGAAGACCCTCTCTTCAACTCCTCTCATTTCAATCTCTTTCCTCCACCTCTTCATAATCTCTTATGCCGTCCCTGCGTTCCCAGGGTTCGTTCAACCTCCTCAGCCTCCTTTTGCCTCAGCTGCCTTTCCTGTCATGTTCTCTCCTCCTTCCTTCACTTTCCAGCTGCCTCACTCCACGCTCCTTCCTTCACCTCCCTCTGCTCCCAATAGCCTCTGCACCTTGCTCGCAAACTCCTTGCATCCACATTAATATCAGATGCCATGCTACCCTTATGTAGGCCTAGCTCCTCCCACTGGGCTGCCTTATTGTGAATAGTTACAGCTAAGAATATAATGGCCAAAAGGGATTATGTAGCTCATTGTTGTTTAGATCAGCTGATCAGGTGTGAGCTGGTGCAATTCTCTTCCTGAGCATTGCAAAAAAGGTGTTACGGACGGTTTATAGTCATAATGTCGACAACAAAAATGTCGACAGTCAAAATGTCGAAAAAAAAATGTCAAAAAAAAATGTCGACTTTTTTTTTCAATGCATTTTTTTTTAAATGGGGGGGTTCCCCCTCAACCCCCCTTTTTTAATTTTTTTAAAAAATTTTCCCTTTTTTTTAACTCTCGAACCCCTAAAATAAATATATAATTAAAAAAAAAATTTGTCGACATTTTTGTCTGTCGACATTTTTTTTCGAAATTATAACTGTCCACCGTTACGGACCATAGCATTGTTCCAAGATTAATAACTCCATACTCGGTACGAATTGGGGTACATTTATTTAGTGGCCCGTGTTCAATGGAGAATGTTGACGCTATTTGCCAAAATGATGACTCCCTCAGTAAACACCTTATATGAGTTGGTGGGAAGCAACAAGGATTCCTCTAGTTTCCTAACAAAATTTTGCAACTTGTGTGAAAATATTCTCCAAACTATTAATTCCAATCTGGGAAAATTAGTTTCCAACCCAATGAAAACTAAAAGGAAGTTGCTGGACAATGATTGGATCCATACTGTGGAGATATTCCATTCATATAAAACGATGAGTCACTTATCACACGAACATAAGAAAAGAGGATGCCCCTCCAAGATTCTGTCCATGTTTCCGAATAGAACGGATCGTGCCTTATTGTTAAGGTTATGCTGGAACATCCTTCTCACTCTTGATACCATGCTGAGAAGAAATCAAATTAAGGTGGAGGATAGCCTTTGTAGATTTTGCCACCTACTATCTGAAACGGCTAAACACCTTATTTTATTCTGCCCACAATTAAATACTTTAAGACACTCTTGCTTGGGCTTACTGAGCGACTTGTTCCAACCTATTGAACTTGTCTGGCAACGCGGTTTATGTATACAAAACACGCAAGAAGGATTGGCTCTCTCTGGATTTGTTAGGGGCCTCCAGTTAGACCGCCCCAGTGAACAATTATGAGGAACCTTGTATGTTGTATCTTGTACTCATCTGTTTGTTTGTAGTTTGTTTTATCTATTCATATGCTTAAGGTTTATTATGTAAATATGTTGGTAGTATTTTAGGAAAGCTACTTCTTTTGAGTGCCTTGTTTTCTGTTTCCTCGTTTTCTGTTTTTCACGTACTATTACTTACTGTAAATCATTTTGTAAAGGTTTAATAAAACCATATCCAAATTAAAAAAAATAAATAAATAACTCCATGACTTTCTCGAGGAATGCCTCAATGGTCCATTTTCGCAGTGCATTCATGACCTGGTGGAGCAATTGTCAGGGAGATCAACTTGCAGCCAACATTTCAAAGGCATTAACAATTACAATTGGGGGTCCAAGACAAGCCTCTTCCATATACCTTTCTTTCCATGTACGTTCTCAGTCTAACTTATCAAAATTGAGCACTTGATATGCTGTCAACAGTGATGAAATGAGCTTGCCCCAGCTGTCCTTTTCCCACTTGGCGGCCTCCGCTATAGACTCAAAGTTGGTAAAAAAGAAACGTGCCCCAAGTTCTTCTGTGGTAATAAACCTCTGTAGGACAACTGGAGTGGGTGAGGCGTTCTTCTGAGGCTGAGCAAGTTCATTTATTAACTTGAGCTGGCTTGACACCAGTTCCCTAAGGATGTTTTCCAGGGCTATCTTCTTGGGATCCAACGAGGTGGATGATGTCTCTGGAAACACTGTTGCCTTTGTCTATGGAGTTTGGTTCTCTCTCCATACTCCCCTGCTGGTTTCTCTGGCTCATTATGCTTTACATCTGGGGCTTCCTCAACTTCAGAAGGACCGGGGCACTCTTCTTCCAGATTATCTTGCATAGTGGAGTTGACACCTTAAGTCGCCTTCCAGGCAGATAGAGCAGGCTTGATCCCACTGAGGTATCTAGTGGGCCAGTAAAAGAGGGCTCTTCTCACCTTTCTGCTTGGGCCCTTCTTCACCTGTGGTGGGTTTCTGGCCATTGTTCTTCTGACCCCTTGAGAATGTCTCGTCAGGGGGTATTCCTTCACTTAGCTCTTCTCTGGAACCTATCAGAGTGATCTGTTTTTCTTTCTCAGGTGACAAAGTAACCAACCTAAAAGTAGAGTCTTGCACAACCTACTAGGGAAAGGGTAAATGTAGGGGGTGCATGGAATGGTCCTTGGACTTTTTCCCACCTATCCTCTTAGAAAATAAATATAGACACTATAATCCAGTCCACCAGGGTCTGCCTATGTAAGATGCTTATCTCTCAACCTCCCCCTCTCCTCATAGTAGTTGTTTCTCGCCCTCCTCTGCTCCTTCTCTCCTCATTCCAATCCAACACTTCTCTCCCAAACTCATCCTCTTCTGGTATTACTAGGCGCTTATCCTCCTCTGACCCGCCTATCCCTCTCCATCTTCTCTTTCCACTCCAACACTTATCTCCCAACCTCTGCTTCTGTTATTTCTTGTTTCTCGCCACCCTCCACTCTTTTTATGCCTCATTTCGGTCTGTTAGAAACAGAGGAGCATGGGTATGGGTTGGCTATATGTGTTCTAAAGGTTCTAAAAGGTGAATAGCAGGATAGAGTTGAAAAACCTTGTTGAACGTCTCAGTAATGGGTCTGGGAAACTAGTTGTTTTATGGCACACAACTCTCTCACTGTCGGGGTTCCAGGGTGAAAAAGTTATTGGGGTGGGTGTTGTTTTTCCAGAGTAACTATTACAACGTGGAATGAACTCCCTCTATGACTTCGTACCGCTTTCTCCTCAGACACCAGTTTTCTTTCCATAGGTGCTTGCCAGCGTTCCTCCTACAGAGTCTTGCCGCTTTGATCCTCGACCACCGCGTGCTCCCTACCTTCCATTGAAGCCTTCCTGCTGGCACTTGCCGATCAAGAGGTTAGTTAGCTCCCTTGCTTCCTCTCTTCCTATTCACCTGACACTCATTATCATCTTTCTAACCTCGAGTGCCATATAGCACTGCTTTATCTTCGGCTTTCCGCTCATGTAACGCTGCCCTACGCTCTAGGAGGGGAGACTATCCTATGTGTGCGCAATTGCCGTAAGCTTCAGCTTCAACTCCACGTGTCTCCATATCTAGCACCCGGTCGTCTAGAACACGAAAGCCCTATGTTCCACGGACAAGCCACCGATTTGACTCTTGCAGCATGTTACTGTTCCTGTACATTACTGGTAATCTACCGCATCTGACATTTATGTAGCATTTTGCTGCTCACGGACGTTAACTGCTTTTGTCTCTTAGCCCAATGCTTGTAATAGCCTTACTTTGTCTCCTCGCTCTGTCATTTATGTCTGCCCACACACCTGATGTAGCCCCCCCTACCATGAGAGGCTTTGCCAGAATATGCATTCACACTTATATTGTCATTCATGTTTGCTTACATACCTGTGTAGATTTGCCAGAATGTGCATTCATACTTATTTTGTCACTCGTGTTTGCTTATATACCTGTTGTAGTCCCTCGGTACTGCGAGGCGAGACTTCGCCAGAAAATGCATTTACATTTATATTGTCACTTATGTTTGCTCACATACCTGTTATAGCCCCCTGTACCATGAGACGAGGCTCTGCTAGAATTTGTTTTACCACCTGTATTCTGTAACCTGTATGCATGATCTTGCACATTGAAGAATATCACTTTTCACTTACTGCTAGTGCCGTGATGCCTCAGGGTTTGGTGTGCTGCTATACATGTTGAACGTTAAAATAAATAAATATTGAACTCATCCTAGCTCAATGATTCCTCTTCATTTCGGTTCCCCCGTTTTTTCTTTGATCTCAAGAGCAGAGTTGGTGACCAGATCATAGCAGAGACAAAGATGCCTGTAATGTTGACTAACGAGTGTTAACAGATTTATGTTTCCATCCATGAGTGTCACCAAACAAACACGCATGGTAATTTCTTGGAGCGGGCAAAGTGGGCAGCTGTCTGGGGCACAGGTACTCTGAAGGTGCAGAATCAGATGTTCCCATTTAGCACCCAGACACTGATTAATGAGCGCTGTTCCTGTTTGTCTGGTTTTATTTTGCTTTGCATTTAATGTATAAAGAAACCGAATGACACATCGTGTGTCAAATATGTTTCTATGATATCTTTGTCAGCAGAGCATTTTAAATGGAGAGCAAATCCTAGTAGATCACTGCACCCCGCTGTGAATGGGTAATTGGCAGTCACTTTTGCTGGTGGGACGCACCTTACAAATTAAAAATATAGTTTGATTAGAAACAGGAGGGGTGCAAAACAAGCCCCACGCTGTTTAAAAAAAGTAAAAGACTACAGACAGGAGATCTTATGCATTTTCTATCATTGGGAAACTTTAAGACTCCATAGTGCATTTGTAAAACCCAGAGAAGATTAGTTTAGGATCCCATTAATTCATAACTGTGTAACCTACAACTGGGAAAGTATGTGGTCAAGTGATAAAATTGCAGATAGCGCTCAAATCTCGACTTTACCACTTAACCAAAGTGTATGACCCTAAGAAAATCGTGTAATCTCACTGTGCCTTAGATACTACAATTGGGAGTCCCTAGAAATGATTCAGTTAGTATTGTGTGCTATTAAAACAAGTTTCACTCATGGTTTACTAGGCCATAGTTATTGACAAAGCCAGCAAGCATGATTTGTGGATGGTGAAAAGGCTCTCTTTGCTGCAACGTATTCAGCACACCAACATTTGGTGTCTTCAAATGTGTGGATCACCCTGGAGATTTTGGTTCCAGGCACTGTCGCTGATTGGTGAGATGAGTGTCCGTAAATTACAAATGATTCAAGTATTTGCCATCTTCTCTAGTTGAAGAGGGCTACTGGCTCTACATATACATTAAATTGTGAGCAAAATATTTGTCCAAATAGATAATGCAGCAGCAATAAATGCTTTTGTACCAGGCAGACTATAGGAGATATTTCTTTAGGCAATTAACATATATATATATATGATATAGTGAAATTTTGTCTACTTTTCTGTGTCTGCTTTTTGCTTTTAAGTACGTTAATTGCAAGTTAATAATATTGTAGCAATACTAATAAGTTGTTGTTTTATAGTGCAGCCTACTGGAGATTACATTTCCCGAAATGTATATGCACCCTATATATGGAGCTATTCCTCATCCTTTAAAAAACTAGCTTTTGTTTATATTGCAATGATTTTACGATGCTGGGGAGAGGTCGCAGTATGGGGTTTGAAATATGCTGCCACATTTCACTTTGGCTGCTATGTTATCTAGAAACTGCCCTGCCTTTTACGATGTTTGGGCACTATTGAGGACCACAACTAAATATATAGCTGATGTAAATAGATCACCACTGTAACACTTTCACACAGTTCTTCAATTAAACATGAACAGTATTGCTTCAAACACTCATTTACTTACAATGCCATAAAACTAAATGGATTGAATGTTTATCATTGAAAATATAAAATGAATGTCTGAACATATATTCAAAGCAGAGATGGGCTTTCTAGTCAATCGTCCTTTTGAAAATGTGACAGCAGAGGTTGGACTGTTTGGCAGATAGGTTGCTCGAAGCAAGAGCATGATGCATGTTGCTAGCAAGCAGACCTTTAAGTTTGTTGTCCGCATTTATTATCATTCCAGTTCACATGCAAACAACACAATTATATTTGCTCTTTCATGTAGCGTAATTTAGGACTTCCGGGCGACCTCCATTCTCTAGCATTTAAAGTATCGTATTAAGAGAACATAGTAAAACTCTCAGGCAGCTCTGCCTTAAAGACAGTACTCTGTCCTGATTCTCACAGATTAAAGTGCTTCTGCAAGTAAAAAATAAAAAAGCAAGGTTGTGAAATTCCTGTGTTTCGGGGACCTGTGTGATTAGGGGGGTATAGTGCACATTCATCTCTTGTTCCTTGGTTACTGCTGCCCATGGGTAAGTAACTTTGATTTACTCACGGGGCGGGGCTACTGTACTCCAAGTTCATATTTGACTGTCCTCCATAAAGGCCGTCTTTCATCTCCACTAGTAAGTGTCCACTGCTTGTTAGCCACTAAAAAGGACTGACGTTTGGAGCTCGGGTAATATAAAAGACAGGCACACCACATTCGTTGTGTCAAAAAATCCTATCCAGTTAAGTAATGATTGAGCATGCGCACGCATGCTCAGTCAGCAGGATAGGATTTTTTGACACATAGCAAATAGTGACGTTACACCGGCACTGTCCTCCGGGGAAGGCCGCTGGGAAAGGTGAAGGCCTGTCTGTGCTCTACAGACTTCCGCCTCGTGTTGGCCTCTTTCCACCATGACCCCCTTGCCCTGCATGGAGGCAGGGGTCACTACCTGGCAGGAAAAAAAAATTCTCACCCACTACAATACGAAACTGATGCCCCCCTGGAAGATGGGCGCCGCTATCCCCTGCTTACTGCACTGTCCGGTGAGCGCAGAAGGTGTGCCTTCGATCTGCACGCCCGATTGGCTAGCTGCTAGCCCTATTCCAGGGCTTACTCGAAGCCGGCAGGTGGAGCCAGCACTGTCCTCCGGGGAAGGCCACCGGGAAAGGCAAAGGCCTCTCTGTGCTCTACAGACTTCCGCCTCATGTTGGCCTCATTCCACCATGACCCCCTTGCCCTGTATGGAGGGGGGGGCACTACCTGGCAGCACAAATACTTTCTCACCCACTACAATACGACGCTGATACCCCCCTGGAAGATGGCCGCCGCTATCCCCTGCTTACTGCACTGTCCAGTGAGCGCAGAAGGTGTGCCTTCGATCTGCACGCCTGATTGGCTAGCTGCTAGCCCTATTTTAGGGCTTAGGCGGAGCCGGCACTGTCCTCCCGGGAAGGCCGCCGGGAAAAGTGAAGGCCTGTCTGTGCCTGTCCGGGCCTGGCATGGGACCAAGCAGACCTCCATACACCTAGGTATGCGCCTTCTCCTGTTTCATTGGTTATAACGTTACATACTGTATAAAAACGTCCTACTAAATCCTCCTGCTGCAACAACCGCACGCACCTTATTCTCCTATTGACTATGCGGGGACTGCGCAAAGTTCCTATTTTCTTTGACTACCTGCCATAGGTCTGCATTGTCAGACCTTGTTACTGTCATCGACTGCAAAACTTGTAGCTCTCTGACTCTGATCGCCATTGCCTTCGCACTACCGATGTAGCCCCCTCCAAAACGGGGTGAGGCTTTCCTGGTGTGCGCTTGGCTAACTTGCTGCATTGGTGCCTAATGTGTCCCGCACACCCATCGCGCCTATTTGAACCCAGTGAGTAGTGTATGTTTCTTTAAAGCTAGTTTATGTCGAATCTCGTACTTCACAGCAACTGCGTGAACTACCTATGTTGCTTTAACATCACCTGTAATTCTAACTCGTACCGCTCCCTATCTTGCCTGAAGTGATCTAGCACGTGCACTGTGCCTACTTGAACCCAGCGAGCTGGGATTGTTTCCTAAAGCCCCTAACTTAGTGGGAATCTGCGGCATACTTATGTCAAATGACGCACTTCACCGTAATCTACGTTAACCACTTATGTATCTTGAACACCACTGGTAACTATAATGTGCTGATGACTTGCGCTTAACCACTCTGATATGAGTGCGCTTGTGTGGCAATTGCAAATTGGCTAGGAGTCTATTGTTCTGGAACCATTTATTGGCATTCTTGAACACAGCCGACACGTGTTTCGACACTAGATCGTCCTCAAGGCAAATGATTATTGGTTTCAGTATCCCCTAGTGGTGTTCCTTCAATGTTAGGATGTGCCACTGTTTGAATTGATGTGTTCACTTGGTTTCACACATCAAATTTCCCTCTAATGAGGCTTTAATTCTGTTTATCACTGATCAAAGTTCTATATCCAAATCCCGCACTGTATAGTCTAGAATAAAAACCTCCATAGGAGTGATAAGTCATAGGAGTAGATCCCAATACCAATAAATGGTTCCAGAACAATAGAATCCTAGCACATTTGCAATTGGCGCATAAGCGCATTTATAGTGGAGTGGTTAAGCACAAGTCATCAGCACAAACGTTTTATCTGTAAACTTTACAAAGAAGGGTTTAGGGGAATCCCTCTTCGTGCTGACCTTGCAGCATTCCACACAACAAGAAGATAAGGGCCATAGCGCACCTAGTTACGGTCTTTTCCCCACCGTCTCATAATTTGGTAACTATAATGTGTAACCGCTCCTTATCTTGTCTGATGTATTCCTGCACCGATCCCAGCAATCAGGGTTCGTTTCGCTTTAATGCTATTTATGACTGAATCACGTACTTTACCATAACTGCGTCATCCACCTAGCTATCTTCAACATTATCTGCAACTATAACTTGTAACCGCTCCCCACCTTACCTGATGTGTTCTATCACGTGCACCGCGCCATTTGAACCCAGCGAGCGGGGTATGTATATTAACAGCTAATTTATGTCACATCACATGCTTTTCAGTTACTGCGTGAAATGCCTATGTTGCTTTAACATCACCTGTAACTACACTGCTACCCTCTTTCCTGCTGTGCTCCTGCAGGCGAACTGCGCTTATTTAAACAGCGAGCGGGAACTGTGTCCTAAAGCCTCTAACGTACTATGAATCAACTGTCTACTTGTGTCTAATCACACATGTTTCTCTAACATCCCCCTTGTAACTGTAACTATGACCTGTAACCGCTTTTTTTGTAACTAGCGCCTAGATGCCCGAGGGCTTTGTGCGCTGCTATAAATGTAAAAATAATAAATAAATAAGTAGGTTATGGGTGCTGTTAATTCTCAGATGTTCGTTGATGGCATTTTTCATTTTAGGGTTAGTCTCTTGCACAGCCAAAAATAATGACTGCTACTAGATGCATTTAGTATTTGTGTCCAGATGTTAGATTGGAGTTGCTATTCTATATGAATATTTTATTTTACCACCATCATGTCTTAATGCCTCTTTTTATATTTCATTACAGTGTCACTTTGACCAAAGCTGCTTTTTGAATAGTACCGTAGAATGGGGATAAATATTTCATATCCATTGGTTAACCAGCCTGTGGTCTATGAGGATGAATCTGAAGAAGACGGTAAGCTTTACATTTTCCCCAAGTATGTAGAATTGCCTTTTTGCTGACAGGCGGATTAAATCACACCAGATTGATTTCAATAATTCAGTTTTAATTAGGTACACTGCACACCTTGGATGAAGGCCTTCCTGGCACAGTGGACCCACTATAGTTTTTGCAATCCAGTTTTTATTATCTAAGAGATGCCCACAAAGAGAAGGCTGTATATTTTGCATGACTTCATTAGAAGCAGGATTATTCTTCTTTTCTCTATGGTATGGTATTATAAGGCTTTTGTGTAGGGTACACCAATTGGATCTTTGGTGCTAGTCAGCAAAGTACCCCCACCCCACTAAAAGTCCCATTTGGAAATAACTATGGGCCTCATTACAAGTTGGGTGGCAAATGGGATGTAAATATGCTGATTTACAAACATTATTTACCTTTACCGCTACCAAGTCCTGTTGCATTACCACGAGATTCCAAGTGGCAGTATGGCGGTGTAAAACCCCAGTTGAGTCCTTAGAACTAAATGGGGATTTTTGGCAGATTTACAACAAGCTATAATTCTGCGTGTTCATTATTGGAGGTAAAGTTGAGGATTTACCTGCATCCTTTTGCTGGCGATGAATCCTCCACTTTACCTCCACACTCAGAATTGAGCGTTTCAGTCAAAGTGGCAATAATTCTGTTCTCTCCAAAAAAGTTGCAATAAAAGGATTACCAACAAGAGCAGGGGTGAGTGGGCACCACAGCAATTTAATGTAAAATATTAAATTCAGATAAACTCATTCTGTGGTCCTGTAGCCAGAAAAACGCCCCCTTTACACTGGGAGCTAACCTAAATTTAAAACTGTCCTGACGATTTAGTCAGGAACATGAAAAAGGTAGGATGCAATTATCTTATCTTTCCAAAGAACTTAATGTCCAGAGTCTCTGTGTCCCATATAAACGTTTTCAAACAACACATTTTTGTTGAAGCACATTTTAATTTCACATCACAGTCAGCAAATGCATAACTGGGTCCAATGCATTTGGGACGAATAGTCCATCCTCATTCTGTGGTGTATGGATGCTATCCTTATAGAGTAGTGGTCTGGCTCAGTCAGACCACAGGATAGTTTTTTCCACCAAATCCCTAGGCTTGTGCTTCTGTACAAGCAAGGTGCTTAAGGACACAGGCCTCATTACGAGACTGGTGGTAGCCGTGCCTGTAGTACAGGCATGGGCTGCCGCCAGTATTCGTTTTTTTCCGGCGCCTGAAAAAATGCTTCCCCATTCCCTTTTGAGCCTGATAGGGCTCAATGGGAATGGGGAGAGGGGTAGTACCAGTACCGTTAATAACGGTACCGGTGGTACCATCATGTACTGCTCGCGGGTGCCGGTACGGCCACCAGGTCAGACCTGGTGGCTGCAAAGGCACCTGTGCAGAACTCGTAGTATGGCAGTACGGTAGCAACGGTGCCGGTAGCGCTACCAGCACCGTTGTTGCCTTACTGCAATACTTATAATGAACAATGTGAGTGATTGCTATAGGACACAAAACTGGTGATGGGAACTCCTCTCTATTCCTGAAAATCAACCTTCCTTACAGTCTTAAGTGGCATTCCACACTGGAAGGAAAATTTTATATTAATTCACAATCTGAAAATCCCAATTCCATAGCCAAAAGTGATAAGAAACCAGCTCAAAGTTTAGCAGATATTCAGAAAATTAGAGAACAGTTGTTCATCGCTATTCAGTTAAATGAGGGGAAGGAATCTTTCTCGCTTGAGTGTGCATGAACAATGGTAAGAGCTTCATCAGCGGAGCCACATTCAGACAGCTCCCAAAAGATCCAGCCATTCCCACATTTAAATTGATCTATAAGTGGGAAATGGGCCTGGAAGCTCCCAATTCCAAACATCTCCTGCCTAGCAGGTGTATGCTCAAAATCTCTACCGGAAACAAAAGCATAGTGCATAATTGTTGGGTTGTGCGAGATGCCCATGCTGCATTTTATTTAGGCAGTGACATTCTCAATCGTTTTGCCATTAATTTGGACCTGACAAATTACAAAGCCTGGTCCCGACTAGGGGGCAATCACATGGACTTTGATTCAGAAAAGGCATTTCGGTCAGCCCAATTGCTGCCGTATGCAGTTGAAGTTCAAATTGGAGAGGGGATCACCATCCCAGGATGGACACAACTATTCCCACTTGATTTAAAAATTAAAAGAGGACAGAAACTGCAAAATCCTGACGCATATGTACACCTCAATGCCCATCTCCAACAGCAGGGGTTGGGTTAAACCCAACGCCATTATTCAATGTAGAACACAACACCATTCCAATACTGATGTATAACAGCGACCCTAGGAGTATCACTCTGGGCGCAGGCATCATTATTGGAATGGCGGTTTATGACCGACATGTTTCCATGGATCTAGGTAATGAACTGATAGGACCAATCCCCAATGACTGTTTTGACAGTGATAGTGACAATGACTTACCACCCGACAGGATCTTCACCCGGCAAGTGGGAAGTTCCTGGTGTACTCTTCCTGCCCTTATGGTGAGGAAACGGTGACCTGCGACATCAGGCATGATGAGGTGATCTTCCAGGTCCACAAGGTCTGTCTCTCCTACCTGAAACCCTCTGTCCAGGTCAATACTCTAACCAGGGACCTCTCCACCAAGCTGGAGGAGGCTGCTGAGATAGCAAAACCAGAAGTCTTTCCAGGCTTCAGGCAAATGGTTGAAAAAGAAGTCAACCTAGCGGATGCTTTTGAGATTCCGGAGCAAAAGTTGAAACAGGTGTCCTTGGATTTTCAAGATCTCTTTGCGGTGGACTCTTATTACTGTGGTCACACCGAAATCCATACAACAACAATTCCCACGGACCCTGCAATGACTCCAGTGTTTGTGAAGCAATACTGCTTGCCTCTCGCATCCATGGAGTCCCTGGCGGAAATTATCAAAAACCTTGAGTCCCGTGGGATAATTAGTCCAGTCCACAGCACCTTTAATAATCTGGTGCTGGGGAATTTAAAACTCTGTGCTGACCTTAGGGAGCTGAATAAACGTGTCCACATGTCCCGATGGCCTCTCCCATATACTGACCAAGGGCTGGCCCAGATCCAGGGTTCAAAGGGATACACTGCCATTGACCTGACCAATGGGTACTGGACCGTGCCTGTCAGTAGGGAGAACCAATACAAGCTGGCATTTACCTTCGGGGCAGCAGTACACCTGGACCCGGACTCCCTTCGGATACATCAACTCTGGCAACTAATTCAACATCTTCCTACATAAGGCCATGCCTGGCTTGGGTGAAAGGGGTAACCTGGCCTATGTGGATGATGTCTCAACACAGTTGAGGGTTGCCAGAGCAAAACTATCCTTCCAAATGGCACAGTGGTGCAGAACCCATGTCAACTTCTTGGGGCATGAGATAACTCCTGAGGGTCTCTGTCCCCAGGAGAAGAAAGTGGAAGCACTAAAACTTAAAGACCCCACAACTCTGCATGAGCTAAGAAGCCTCTTAGGACTGACGAACTACAGTAGGAAGGTCATTGACGATTACGCAGAGATCACAAGACCCCTGATCCATCTGTTGAAGGGGGGGTCAAGTGGGAGTGGGGTCCAGAACAAGCCGAGGCAGTAAAGCAACTCAAAAGAAGCCTCTCACAAGTGTCTTGTCTAGCTTACCCTGTCAAAAACAAGGAGTTCTTCTTGGAGACAGGGTTCTAGAATACTTGCTTGACAGCAGTACTATATCAAAAGCATGACAAGGTCAATAAAGACATCTCATATGAAAGCAAGACTTTATCCTATGTGGAGGAACAATTCAACGATTGTGAGAAGGCACTCCTGGCAACGGTGTGGGCATTGAAAAATTACCGCCCGTTCATCCAGGGGGAACACATCATAGTGGAGACTCTCCACCAGCCTCTGCAATGCCTCCAAAGTGACAGACTCTGGGCCGGAAATGTGAGTAATTTCAGAATTACTTCCTGGATTCTGTCAATGCAAGGATTTCCTGTGGAGGTCAGATATGGCCAAAACAAGAAGAGTCCCTCGCGCAAGGTCTGGCTGGCTTGCATGATTGTGCCAGAGAAAACTGTCTTGAGGACGAAAGTCTTAAAACCCAGGACAACATGGAGGTGTACCTGAATTCCCCGCACAAAGTCTATGAAGAAGACAAGTGCGAAGGAATGCCCACAGTTTATGTGGACGGGTGCTCCTACCATGTTGATAGCAACGGGGAAAAGGAACTGGTGGCCAGCGTTGGGAATGCCTGGGTAAATGATGCCCCGCAACACTCCGCTGGATACAAAATTGGTCCGAGTCACGAGAGCTGCATTAATAGGAAAACTGGACGTCATCGAGGAACATCCGAGGAGAATTGAGGCCATGGTGGGTGAGCACAACCGCCACATAAAGGCGATAAGCCGAGCTATTTGCGGGCAGCCAAGACCATGGCATGGGACAATGCCCACACCCGTAGAGTCGTTGAGGGGTGTACTGCGGCCATCACTGGATTTGGTCAGAGAGACTGTGAACTCTGTGAGCTCCAATCTGCTCATGCAGAGCAGATGCGGGAGACCAATAATCTCCTCCTCCGCCAGCAGCTGCAGTTGGCAGCATCAATACCATCAACTGCCACGACACTCAGAGGGATCCCTGCAGGGTTCGCCCAGGCGACGTTCCTTGCGCCATCCCAAACGCCACTCACCAGAGGGACCCAGATGTGGGAAGCGCCAACGTCCTTCATAGATGGACAGAGAACAGTTGGGTTTAGGCCCGGGCACATGAACCCACATGCACTGTTTTGGGGTGTTGGAGGGTGGAGGGGGGAATGAGTGTTGGGGTGTTGGTGAGGGGAGGGGGGAATATGTGTAGCGGTGTTGGTGGGGGAGGGAGGAATGTGTCTTGGTTGGGGGTGGGGGGAATGTGTGTTGGGTGGTAGTGGGGGCAGGTTGGTTTGTTCAACGCCAAATAAATCCTGTTCATACTGCATAGGAGGTTTGGACATTCATGATTGTGTTGAAGTGCTCTTTATTTGACAAGGTATGTTTGTGGCATGTACCCATCGACCTGTTCAGAAATAATTTACAATCTATGCTTGTCTGGCCAACCTCCCCTCCCTTTCTCTGTTGTGCAGCATGGCACAGGTGAGTACCATTTTCCCCACTTTCTCAGGCGCATACATCAGTGCCCCTCCTGTACGGTCTAGACACCTGAAACGTGCCTTCAGCAAACCAAATGCCATTCCTAGTCAAATGCGTGTATGCCTATGGGCAATGTTATATGCCAGCTCTGTATGGAATTTGAGGGTTATGCGCAGGGCTCATGAGCCAGGTGTACTGCGGTTATTCAGAACACAAGCAGGGGAAAAGATGTGTACATTAGGCCTACGTTGGTTCAGTGGATGTTCAAGGGATACAAATCATTCCCTGAGCACTATGATCATGTATGTGTGCTATGGCTACATGCTATCCCATTGCAATATCTGTATACACTCCGCATCTTTAGGGACATGCATGGGCTGACCTATACATGCAACCTGTGTAAATGGGTAAGGTCTTATGTGGCAGGTTGCTTTTGCATGCATTCAGTGTCCATGTACATGCAGCAGTGTATCAAAGACTATGGATATGTGTGTGACACTCATGCTGACCAAGTACGTTCATGTTTCCATTTATCCTTTGATTGTGGTGTCTTCATATGCACCGTGTGTGTTCTGCAATATGCCCCATTTCCTTTATGGTGACCTTACTGCAGGCACCACCCCCGTGTCTCTTTGCCACAGTGGTGCATCCCTTACTTCAGGATGGGGCTCCCGTCATATCTGCCTGCTCACGTACTATATTGTTGAGTGATGGGTTGTGGCTGTCTCCATGGCTGTTGGTGCATTTGGTGAATTGAGCATTTACCTACATTTGGACAGGCATGTGAATGGCCATTCAGGGGTCACTATCTCAGGGAGGTACATGGTTGTGCCTTCACCTGCTCCTCTACAGTGGTGGCCAGGGTCACATTGCTCTTTGGTGTCAGGGTGAGTAGCAGCACTGCAAGACAGACAAGATGCATTGTGGTTTTTGGGTTTCCGTGTGTGAATGTGTAGTCACAAGTGTGTGGAATTCACCTTCTGTGTGTTATGCTGTGGGGAACATGTGCAGAGTTCCTTGTGTGACACACATGCATGGACAATGGTGCTGCATTTCATGCAAGATTTCTACTTACCCAACATTCAAGTGAATTTGCCTCAGTGCCTCTCCATGTACGCTGCCAGGGTACTGTTGTGCAGCACCATGGAGTCGTGATTAGATCCTGGACAGTGGGCACAGCAGTGGCTGAGAGTCAGGTCGGGGATACGGGTAATCTGCATGTTGATGGAATGAGAACTCTTCTGGTTCCTGTATGCTGCCTCATGGTCCCGGGGTGCTACAAGTGCAACATGTGTGCAGTCTAAGGCTGCAATGACGTTTGGGACTTTGCCAATGGCATAGAACTATGCCTTGACTTGGTTGACCTGTGCCTGTGTGGCTGCCAAATGCTATGTGCTCATTGACATGGAGCAGCAGTACATCCAGCACCTGTCCCAGCACGGCACTGAAGGTGGACTAGCCCATACCATGCATCAAGGCAACTCTGTGTTGGAATCTGCCAGTCCCGAGGTACTCTAGGACGGACACAAGCTTCATAGGTGGGGGCACAGCGGTGCTGATGGCTATCCGGTTGCCTATGTCACCCTGGAATGTGTTCACCAACTGGGTGATGGTTGCCCTGTCCAGCCTGTACTCAGACACCAACTGCCCATCAGTCAGGGCACAGGGTGTTAGCCTGACCCTGGGGATGGCTGGCCGCCTTGCTGGTGCTGCTCGCCGCCCCCCCTCCCTGTGCTCCCAGGCCCGTGACATGGTGGTCAGGCCTCTGTAGCTCCTGGTGCAGCATGTGGATGTCCACATCAAGGCTCCCGCATCCAAATGTTATCATGGTGTTGGGAAGGCTGTTGTATAATGCATGGGTGGGTCTTTTGTAGGCCTCCTGTGTGCATTGTTTCCACCTGGGGCCTTATTGCTGTCTCATGTGTTCTTTTACCTCCAGCATTTGGCAGGGGGTATTTTTGGCGCCAATGATTTACTTGTGATGGGTCTCTAATAGCGTGTATGGTTGCTAGCGCTATTACAGCCGGCTTTGTTTGCGCCGGCTGTAATAGCGCCACCAGGATTTGCAGTCGTCATCCAGTGGAGCGATATTGGCGGCGCTAATACCGTTGCCACCGGATTTATGGGCTACCACCCAGCTCGCGATGACCCACGATGAGTTTAGCTTCCCATACTAGTTTGATCAATAAAAACTTTGGGTGCATCCCTTGTTTACCAATGTTGAAATTGTACAAACGCAACTCAACGTTTTTCTGATCTTAACATTTGGGGCGTAAAAGTTGCTAGATTGCTCAACTATCCCCTAGTCGATTCCAGAGGGGCTTTTATGGAGAAGAGTTCTCCATCTTCCCGCGGGAGTCCCGGTCCCTATAACACGTTATGAACTGGGACGGTTGTCATTGCGAGCTTTGACAAATTCGAAAACCCTCTCTCTATTTAGAACATGTATAATGGCAGATTGGGGTGCCTTGCTTGCTATGATAAATAAATTACTCTCTAGTAAAAAAGAAGAGATTCAGACCTCATGGATCAAGCACTGTTTAGGCATTTTAAGTTCTATGGAAGCACCTACAGACATGTTTATAACAATGCACTCCATCATCAAAAAAAAGGTCTGGCTTGAGGAATGAATACATACCTACATACAAGCCATGACTGTAAAAAATACAAGTTATTTTCTTATGTCAGTAGGGAGGAAAAAACACTTAAATGTGAACGGAGGATAGCACAGGGGTAACACGCTGGGCATGGAAGCAATACCACACAGAGCAAAAGAGGTTCAAATCCCGGATCTGCGCTTAGAAACCAAACTCAGGTAGGGTATTAGGCGCGTTATTTAAAAAAAAACAACAATTAATTAGTTAATTATGTGTCTGATTATTTTTTTTAAAATCCCTAATGCTTTATGGAGGGGAAGTTTCTCTGTTTTCGTTTTAATCTATTTCCTACAAATAAGGTGCTGGGCGCGCGCTTAAAGATTGACAGGAATCTTAGAACGTGTTGATTTTGTAGTCAGTTGAATAAGGTCGAAACCCTGAAGCATGTGGTAGTGGAGTGCCACGGACTGGCAGGGTTGAGAGACAGCAACATGTTGAGCGTGTACTGAGAGGTTTTGTATGATCGTACCGAAAAAAAGGTCTGACCGTACAAAACGACCGAAAAATGCTACCACCAAAGATTCGAACACCAAAAGTTTGAACCTTTGGTGGTAGCATTGCAGGTAAGTAAACAACAAAAAAAAAAGACTGCAGGGGTGTCCCCTGCAACACCTCGCTCACTATACTGTGTGGCATAGTGAGCAGGGGTTGCAGGGGAAACCCCTGCAGGCCCTTAGTATGTAAGTGTGTTTGCATGAGAAAGGTGAAAACCTTTGGTAGTTCGCACCTTTCTATGCGAACATTCCGGCCGCGGCAAAATCAGCCGCGGGCAGATCACTTACAATCGTACTGAGAGACTATAGGGTCATCACCCTTGAAGAATGGCAGCACAAATTACTTAGGGGATGACAGATTTCGTTGTCACTAGCGGTTATTACATTTTATGAAATCAGTGTTTCCTATTAATATACAGCCTTAATTGGAAGGGATTAGGAATCTTGTAATGCCTGAGGTTATGGGACTAATATATGCACTTTTGATACTCGTTATTTTAGAAATCTAGTCATCATCTTGGCCTTGATGCATATTGTTTTAGTATTTATGGGATATTTCTCTGCTGTTCTTCTTTATTTGGTAGTGTATCTGTTTTTATCCTAATGTATGATGATATATGTTTTTTTTACTATTTTCACTTTTTGAACATCAGCACAAACAAAACAAAAAAAGGAATGTACATCATCTGTATTGTAAATGTACACAACATTACCCATGTTTTCTTTTACCTGTCCCTTCTCTCACTTCCCCTCATCCATGTCTTGTGCGCTTTGAAGGGACCATGTTGCGATAAAGCCCTAATAAGACAAGAAATTAAAAAATGAAATCAAAATGCCACTAGGAGTCTAGGCTCCTTAAAAAGGCTCAGGAGTTTAGAATTCTGACGTCATTAATATTGGTCTTCAAATGCGGTTCTCATAAGACCCTTTAAGCCCTAACTCACTTTGAAACAAAAGTCTGAGAAACCTGCTACAGAATAGATGGTTGACCCATATCCCAAGCTCTTCAACCTGGAGCAAAAACTGTGCAACACAGTACATAGACGATATGAAGTTATTGTGACTTCCTGGTTCTCACTATTACATGTGAGTTCTGGTAGATTTAGGGCATTGTTGTAGTTTAGTCTTGTCTTGCCAGGTTGTATATGGTTGGTGCCAGAGTGTGGCAGGATCTGTGTCTGGATGTGGCAGGTCCAGATGGAATGTGTTTGTTGTGGTCAGATGGTTTGGTAAAAGGGAGATGTTGTGGTGAGTCTGGTATGAAAGGGAGATGTTGTAGTGTAGTCTTGTCTTGCCACTGGCCTGGGTGATTGCTGTAAGAATGTTGGTGCATGAATGCAGCTCAGGAGAATGTTGGGTGGATCTGTGTGTGAATGTTCTGTGAGTGTCAGTTGTGGCCTGAGCTGAGGATGGCTGGATGGCCGGAGGGTCTACTCCTTTGTCAGTAATGTCTACACCTATCCATGTTCCTGTCAGGGTCTACATGTGATTGTAAATACCTACAAGAGTAACCGGAGTAATTTACATATTGTACATATGTGAAATAAAGCCTACCTGGAACTAATCTAGACTACAGCTGGTCTGTGCTTCAGTGATGCATCCTGAATGTCTAGTATAAGGCTTTACAAAAGGCATCTAGAAACAACAGAGCACATGGTTCTAAAAATAATAAATGGTGGCTGTGGAAGTAGCTGAATTAGGTCTAAGAGAGAAACAACAAATGGGGCTAGAAACAAAGGCTGCTCTGAACGTATTCTGGAAGGATTCTACACCGTTTGCTAGCTATACTGTGGATATATAGGCTTGTGTCAGCAAAGGTACACAATATGTGGTAACTGCGACTATAACTGTACAAGAAACTCAAAGATACCTCCTGGATTTACAGCGCAATGGTGATTTTCAACAGTATAAACTTGGACCTCCCTAACTGGAGCTCTAGAAGGTGCTTGAACGGGCATTAAATGTAAGGAAATATTGTGCACCCTATGCTTATGAGTAGTATCGGATATTCTGCCTGTAATTTTAAATGTTGTTCACTGATCAATGAAAGGAAATGGCTTTTAAAACCATTATTCTTTCAAAATGGGCCCTTGTTTTTCCGATGCACTTCTACTTTTAACATGGACAAACTGATCATATATGCTATTCACCAGCATTTTAAGATTATTTTACATGTGGTGAAAATGCTAAATATATTTATATAGTACATGTTTTCATTTTAAGAGGTGGGTTACTATCGTAATATCAGAAACATGCTCGTGGATGTCAGAACCCATAAAGAAATAAGAATGTGTGTACCTTTTATAAAAAGCCACTTAATCCCATGTTTTCTGCTATTTTCCTATAAAAAGACTTTCTTTTGTCATACACGCCGTATTGATGTGGTGACACATAAGCACCCTAGTGATGCCGATCACCAAACCTGACATTTATATTGCAGAAAGCCAATGCATCGACGTGGCCAAAGAGATCCACGAGATCAATGTCAACTACTGCAAAGAAATGATCCAGAAGAGGGAGACTTCCAGGGTAGCCCGGGAACTATTTGAAGGCAGGTCTTGCACATTTGTTTATTTAATTGTTTTATAATGTGCCACAGGAAGACACATCCCTACGATGCATCAACTTTGTGCAGATCAGAGTTCAAGTGTGAGATCCCATCACTATAATTTGGAAGGGATCTAATCTAATGTGCCTAGATCGTCTTCCGTCACAAACGTCCCCAGCCTTGCCACTGGGCACTCTCCCACCAGGTACAAGCTTCCTTTGGTCAAGCATTGATGGACTGACTATACACCAGCACACAAAGGCAAAGTAGATTCTGGTAGTATACCCAGTGGAGAAAGTACTTAACTATTTGCAAAAGCTTGCACCATCACATCATACACAACTTAACATCCTGCTCTATACACTCTTTGGCAGCTGGGAAATATGTTGCCCCGAGTATGCCTGAGTGACTGACTGAAGTGAAGGAGCCCAAACTAACCAAGAGGGTTTTCAAGTGGGTTCACACGTAATAACACAGTATGCTCGCTTTATCATAGATGATCAGTAAAAAATACCATGCCAAGGAACTAGCTAGTCTGGCTGCACCAGAATGCCAGTCTAGCCAGGTAATAACGCTTATCATGCTTGCTTTATCAAAGATGCCCAGTAAATAATGTTATGCCACAGTAAGAAATTGCCTGACATACTGCACCAAAAGGCCAGTATTGCTACCTAATAACACATATACCATGCTTGCTTTATCACAGATGACCAGACAAATAAAAGCCATGTAAGGTAACAAAGTAGCTAGACTGGCTGCATCAAAATGCCAGTCCAGACAGGTAGTATCGCTTATCATGGTAGCTTTATTAGAGATGGTCAGTAAAAGATGTCTAGACTAGCTGCACACAAATTCCAGTCTAGCCACATAATAACACTTATCATGCTTGCTTTATTAGAGATGGCCAGGAAGAAAATGCCATTCCAAAGAAATAGATGGTCAGTAAAAAAAGATGCATTACAACATCACTTTTTACTGGCCATCTTGATTAGACCCACCCCCCTAAATAAGTGGCCCGGTGTGAATCAACCCCACACACCCATGCAACATTCACTTACTCATTCACTTTTGTATTCATACCGCACTCACTCGCGCTCCCATACAGTCGCTCATTCATATGCACACCCAGCACCCATGCATCGTACATGCACAAATCCATTCACACACATGCAGACATAAAATACATTCCTCTTTCCTTCTGCCCCAGTCCAGATGCTGCTTCACTCCACGGCCAGAACAAGCAAGGAAGCAGTCAGGCTCCTGCTGCAAATGAACAAGAGGTACGCGTGCGTCCTGGTTCCTGTACATTCGCATGCAGGAACCTGAGCGCCATCTCATCACCGCCTCAGACCCTTTCATTGTGCAGTGTGAGGAATCCTGCGTAGTCAGCACTAATCCCCAGCTGGAGCTTTCCTCCCATGTGGACACAGGATGGCAGTCACTACCTGAGTCTGACCCTGGGGGTGGTATTATGAGGGAGTATCACATAGGACGAGATGGCTGTTGGGGAAAGGTGGTGACTCCATCAGGAGGGACGTGGTATTCTTCCCTTCCCAGAGAGGAAGATTGCATAATTTCTGAATTCTTGATAGCTGATTGTCACTTTCCAAATCCTTCCCATTGTAGGACCCAAAGACCCCTTTCTGCAAAACACTCTGGCAGACTACCATTCATACCTCATATACATATAATATACATTTAACATATCCTGTCTCTGATGATTTTGTTCTAAACAAAAATCTTAAACAATATCATTTTGGTAAGCATAAAAATCCTATGGACTCTAACTCCCATAACGCCTCAAGTACTGAGACAAGGAAGAGGAAGGAGGAGTTAATATGGATTGAAAGAAACCTCAAACTAAATGTGGAGACTAGTGGTTACAATGAAGCTCAGCTGAGAGGGACATTTAAAAATGGCTTGCACTTTCAACTGTAGATAGGAGAAGAGAGAAACAGAGCGGGCGAAGCAGAAAACAGAACCGCAGGTGAAGGCAGATGCACAGCAACAGACAGTGCTAAAGAAGGTGGGTGCTTTCAAGATAACGCTTGTAAGCATTACCTACTGGAGTGGTGGAAGACCCAGGGAAGCACAGCAGGCACCGGGAGAGAGCCGCTGAAGAGCCGGCAGCAGCAGCAAAGCTGTCGAGGAAGCGGCAGTGACAAACCGCAGCAGCTTCACTGACAAGTGAATCCAGAGAGGCTGCAGAGCTGGAAGAGTGTCTGCAAAGCTAGATACGCTATCCCAGTGTGAAGACCTTGCTGCAGCAACGTGCCACGGGTTGGAAATGCTGTCAGACACCGTTGAGTCTGCCCAGTGATGGTGGAGACCCCGGGCGTACAAACAGGCATATGAAAAAGTAAGAACTCATTTTGAATACCAACCAAGTAAAATAGAAGGACTGAATTTGCACAAATCCTCATGCATGAGATGTCAATATGGGGAAAGTTGGAGCAAGTATTGCCACAAGCAAATGAATACTGGTGAAGAAGTTAAAAGACAGAACTTGATCAAGTCTCCATGATAAGACACAAATATGGGGAAAGTTAGAATACCCAGTATCTAAAGCCAATGAAGTATTGTGGGGGGAGATTAACGGGAGGCATAATACTCAGTGTTGTGTTCACTGGAAGAAAAAAGTATGGTAATAGCTAGACAAGCTATGACAGTTCACTGTGGAATTATTCTCCATTAATATAGAAGTGAGTGTGGGCTAATGTTGACTCCTGTTCTCTCGCTTTCTCTCTCGCTCTCACTCTCTCGCTATCTCTGTAAACTGTATAAGTATTCAGTGAAGCTCACAGCCCTTTTGGTTGAATTTTATCCGTACAAGTAATCCCAGTTGAACATTCTGGGCCTATACACTTGGATGTTTAAAGAAATATAAAATAATATAAATCCCCTGGTGGGGTTGCAAAATAATGTTGCCATGTTCTTTTTGGAAAGTATTGTGCTGAGATTTTCTTCTCTAACCCAGTATACAATTTTCAGAAGGCGCAGTTTCCCAATAGTTTCTTTGTATTACAGGTTTTTGCCAATTTCTGCCTTTTCCCAGGATCAAACCCCTTCCTTTCGACCTCACACGACACTACAGTGGCAGTGTAGCAATCTCTTGCCCTTTTATATATTAAAGGTTGCTTCACGTCTTTTTATTTTCAGGTGCAACTAGGCTTGTCTCACAGATTTCCCTTTCACAGGGCTTTATTCCACCTATCGACATTCCCCTAGAACCCAAAAACCATACAATAAAAGAATATTTGGAGGATCATCTTTCTCTCACCTGGCAGCAATAACCTGGAATGACCTGCCAAAAAACACATGCAACACAAGGGATCATCTGGAATTCAGAAAACTACTCAAAACGTGGCTCTTTGCTTCAGACTAGGAAGCATAGAGCCAGCGGGAAACAAGAATCCCAGGGAGAAACCCATGACCCCTAACTTAATCATTCCTAACCAGAAAGCGGGGCGGGGGTGGGGGGGGCGCCTGACCACCCATGTACGCATACCGTCCACATACCGCTAGTCCACAGAGGAAACTTAGGTAGGTAAGGACCAGACACGGGATGCGCTGGGAGGGACCAGAATCCTCTAATCTAAACATCGTCAACACACCTGCATCAGCCAGGTACACATACCACTAGAGTAACACAGAGGAAAACTGCCACTCTTCAACATGCTGCCAAATAGGCAAACAAACTACAATATGCAACACACAGGATAATCGTAGATGTTGAGCACAGAAACGCAAAGACAAAAAGGCAAGGAAAACTCGCTAATCCAACTCTAAAACCTCAACTTTCCACATACATGTCTCATACAGAAACTCACACAACCACCTCTCTGCACAGCAGTCCACATGTACTTCACCACATTGAAACAACAGACTAACACCACCACATAACCCGTCACAACAGCACATGGGAGTTTGCACTGACCCGAAAACTGTACTTAAGCTCAGCGAACGGTGCAAACCGAACTGAAGCTGACAACAGGACATCATAACTCTGACTCTCCTATTCCCCACTACACCCTACTAACCCTGCCACTCCCCTCCTTTTTCACACCCTCCTTTTCAGATCGCTAGAGCGCCTGGGGACCACTCCGGTGGTGCCGGTGTGCGGTACAAATACCTTTAACATTAACATTATAGACAGTGAAGGAATGCAACTGTGCTATACTGAAAGACAGACAGAACATGGAAAGAAGTCCTGGTAAATGAACTACATCAGGCAGTGAGCCTATGGGGGTAAGATAGCTGACAAGAGAGTATACCATGACAAACCGGTCTAGCTGCTCACATAAGCGTCCACCCGCCAGACAGCACACATTCAACTGATATCAAAACCACCACACCTAACCGTAGGATGTAGCTGCCATCAGGCAATTACATCAGCTGCACACATAACTTGTGCACCCATGCACCCTACTACACCTTCCTCTCTCAACTGACCTGGACTATGGCCCCAGAGGGCGATCAACCTACCAGCGCTTTGAGGCCATACCAATGCCAAATAACATCTACAAAACCCAGAGGGGATTCCTGGCAGGAGAGTACATCAGGCAATCTATTTAACGAATATGAAAGAAAAAGACATTGTGAAAAGATACCTGGCAGTAGAGTATACATGAAGTTTCCCGCTCTCGTGCTGGCGCCCGGCGCTTTAGCACAGGAGCAGGGAGCTTTTCATTTGAATAGGGCACTGCTGCCGTTGCCCGCATGGGGCAGACCTCGAAAGGCTCTCCAGAGTGCCATTGTGGCGGCGCCCTATTTAAGTGAAAAGGTTCCGCTTCAGTGCTGCAGCGGAAGCTTTTCACTTTAATAGGGATCTGCTGCCACACCAGCAAGCGCAGCTTTTGAAAGGCTTCCCCAAGCTGGCGTGCTGGCAGCTCCCGGTTTAAGTGAAAAGCTCCCTCCTCCTGTGCTGGAGCGGATGTTTTTCACTTTAACGGGGGTCTGCTGCCTTTGAAAGGCTTCCCTGTGGTGGCGGTGCCCTATTTAAGTGAAAAGCTCCCTGCTCCTCTGTTGGAGAAAGGAGCTTTTCACTGAAAAAGGGTGCCGCTGCCCAAAAATAAAATACTCTGGGCTCCCCTTCACCCTGGGGTAGGAGTGGGCGTTGCTGAGGTTTGTGGCCAAACTTGCCATTTTGCATAAAAACAAATAGCATTTTAGGGAACATGACAATTTCTTATTTTCCCAAAATGCTCTTAGTGTTTATGCAAAATGCATGCTTCAAATCCAAAATTGTGGGCATTCTAATTAAACATTTCTTTGAAATGCTCTCGCAAGTTGGTGTGATGGCAGCACCCTATTTAAGTAAAAAGCTCCCAGCTCCAGTGCTGGAGTGGAAGCTTTTTACTTTAAAAGGGGTCTGCTGCCACACAAGCACAGGGCAGCCTTTGAAAGACTTCCCCGAGCTGGCGTGGTGGCGGTGCCCTATTTAATTAAAAAGCTCCCAGCTGCTGTGTTTTTAGAGAGGGGAGCTTTTTACTGTAATAGGGCGCAGATCCCCAAAAATTAAATACTCTGGGCTCCCCCTTCTCGTTGGGGGAGCAGGAGGGCAGTGCTGAGGGTCGTGGCCAAACCTGGCATTTTGCTTAAAAGCAAATAGCATTTTGGGAACATAAGAATTTCATATGTTCCCAAAATGAGCCTTGCGTTTATGCAAAATGAATGTTTCAAATTAAAAATTGCCCACAATTTTAAATTTAAAACATTTCTGTGATAGTGATTCAGCAAGACGTCCTTTTAAGTATGTAATCCTGTTTTCATTGGTCACACTACTCACCCTAACAACAAATGTATGTAAATTGCAAGACATATACCAATTTGGACATCTTTTGAACAGGATGTGAGGTTGGCTGCTTCTGTATTCAGTCTCGTGCCAAGTCGTCTGAAGCAGATCTGTGAGTTTTCTGGGTCAGAACAGAAAAGCTTCCCATACTCATGCCGGGAGCTTTTCTGTTATATAGGTTGCTTCCCTGAGCTGGCGCGGTGGTGGAGCCAGCCTCAATTTTCTTTTTGAAGGGTGGCTGGTTGACAGTTTTGAAAGCTCGTCATTAAGGGGATAGGGTAATGATATCGCCTGAGCAGGCTTTTGTCCTCTTCCACTGTATGTTTGCTGCTGCCGTCATTTTAATGAATGTTTAAATGCAAATAGTCTGCTCCCCAGGTGAGAAATCCGACAGATTCTTGGTAGCCCCCATTTCCATCAGAGCCCATGGCTTAGCATTCAGACATCAAGGCAGGGTGCTGCATTCTTCCTGAAACATCCTCAATGTGGGAGGCTTAAGCCCTCACACGGCAGGAGCTGGGGCCACCCTATTTAGTTAAAAGACCCCAGCTCCTGTGCTTGCGCCAGGGGCATCAAATTCTGCCTTGCCCAGGCGCTGCCAGAGCTAAGGCCTTCCCTGCTTACATTGAATGCATGCCAGTCTTTCCATTTAATAACACTTGTCTTTGCTTTACCCTTGATGCACAGACATATACTGTGCATCAAGGATAAAGTAAACATGGCAATTGTTACTCCCCATAAATGTCCACTTTTCCCAGTGGGCTCAAGGGTCACGTATACATTGCTAACACTTCCATGGCTCGCACTCCAAAGATGTGCATAATTTGTAGATTTCTGCCCACCGCACTAAAAGGACAAAATGCACTGTGAACCCACAGCATTGAGGACAATTCTGTTAGAATTAGAAACAAGCACAGTTCCCTTTTATTTACATTTTTGTAATAGTATTTAATAGCATAGATGTATTTGGCCCAATGGAGCTGAGAATTAGATATGATTTGTGATTAGTTTAAAAGACAAGCAGGTCATCTGATTTGCATCACTCAGCTAACATGTGCACTGCATTGTACCTTTGAGTTACCCTTTAATAGGTAATTAGAAGAGATGAACAAGTTACTTCTTACCACCTTGTAACGTTCTTTCGATGGGATGTTCCTCTGACATATTCCTTATCTTTGATAGATCATCTCCCAGTTTGCTGGCCTCCATTTTTTTTTCAGTAGAGGGTGCTGCACGTCGACGTCCCTCGAGCCGATGTCCCTCGACGGCCTCCGTATCGGCGCCGATGTCACCACGCGTATAAATAGACTCACGCAGCGTCCGTTGCTCAGTTTCGTTTTGACGTTAACAGTTGTTTTACATGAATTGGTTATTGACCTTGAAGGAGCGTAAACTGCAACCACAAGGGAAGTATTACTGCGGGGATGGATGGGAGGGGCGATAAGGAATACGTCGGAGGAACATCCCATCGAAAGAACATTATAAGGTAAGAAGTAACTTGTTCTTCGAAGGGATTGTGTCCTCCGACGTATTCCTTATCTTTGATAGACTCCCATAGCAGTGGTGTGTAATTGGAGGTGGGAGTAAAAAGCCATGTTTCCTTTTAGGAATGAACAGAATGTAATACGGCTTTGCCAAACCTAGTCTCTTGACTAGAGGAGGAATCCAGGTTGTAAAATCTTGTGAAGGTATGTGAGGACGACCATGTGGCAGCCACACATATGTCTCGAACCGCAACCCCTCTTTGGAGGGTCGAGGAGGCTGCGATACCCCTTGTTGAATGAGCCCTAAGATTTTGAGGAGGCTCTTTCCCTACCAGTTTGTAACATTCCAGGATGGCCAAAATAATCCATCTGGAAATGGTTTGTTTTGTTATCGGTAGTCCCAACTTGTGCCCTGAGTAACCCTCGAACAGTTGGTCTGCTTGCCTAATCCTAGCAAGTCTGCTGATGTAAAAGCTTAAAGCCCGCCTTGGGTCCAGCCTATGTAGCCTTTCTTCCTCTTTCCCCGGATGGGGAGGCGGATAGAAAAGGTAAGGTCATTTTCTGAGAGATGTGGAATTCAGAAACCACCTTTGGGAGGAAATTAGGCTTCACCTGTAGGACAACCGTGTCTTTATGAAAAATTGTATGAGGGGGTTTACAAGATAGAGCTTGTAATTCGCTCACCCTTCTAGCAGATGTTAAAGCCACTAATAAGACAGTTTTAAGGGTGAGAAATCTTAGCGAACAAGAGTGGAGTGGTTCGAAAGGAGTACCCATCAGGAAATTTAAGACTAAATTTAAGTCCCATAAAGGAACCTGGAAAGCTCTTGGAGAGTAGACATTAGTTCATCCCTTTACAAATTGTATTACTACTTGAAGGCCTGAATTTGCCAAGTAGAGTAGAAAGGATAACACCGTTGGTGTATCACATGAAAAGGGGTCGATATTCTCTTCTCTACACCAGCTGCAAAATTTGTTCCAACGGCAGCGGTATAAAGACTTTGTTGCTGGTCTTCTTGCCGAAAGCAACACTTCCATGATGTCATCAGGGAGGTCCCAATCCTTGTATCTCAACCTCTCAGAAGACAGGTGTGAAGGTTGAGGGTTCTGATGTCTGGATGGAGAACCTGACCTCCCTTCTGTGAGAGAAGATTCTCCTTGAGTGGAAGACGAATTGGAGGGCAGATGGACATGTCCAGAAGGTCCGGGTACCACGTTCTCCTGGCCCAGTCTGGGGCAATTAGGATCATGGTCCTCCGGAATCTTCTCAACCTCCTGATCATTTGAGGAATGACAGGGACTGGTGGAAACGCGTACAGGAGTGGAAACTCCCAGTCCACTACGAACGCGTCCCCTAGAGCTCCTCTCGGGGGAAATTCCTTTGAACAAAACAGATCGCACTTGCTGTTGGTACTAGTGGCAAACAGATCCACTTGAGGGGTTCCACAAAGGGCGAAGATCTCCTGAAGGACTTCCTGAGCTAGTTCCCACTCGTGGGAGATTGTGCCCTGCCTGCTCAGAGCATCCGCCGTCAAGTTCTTCTATCCGGCTAGGTGAACTGCCGATAGAGAGATTCCTTCTTGAATTTCCCAAAACCAGAGCTGCATTGCCTCTCTGCACAGTGGCAGTGATCCTACGCCTCCTCTTTCGTTGAGGTTGTGCATGGCCACTGTGTTGTCCGTCATTATCAGGACATTTTTCCCCTGTACAGATGGCAGAAAAGCTTTCAGCGCTAGTCTGATTGCTCTCAGCTCTAACAGGTTGATATGTAGTCTGGACTCCGATGGAGACCAACGACCGCTGATGGTCAAGTCGTTGGTATGGGCTCCCCACCCAGTGAGTGAGGCATCTGTGACTACTGTTATCTCCGGCTATGGTTGCCAAAACCGTTCCCCCTTCAAGATGTTTTCCTGGTAGGCCCACCACTGAAGGTCTCGAGCCACCTTGTCCGGAACCTGAAGGAGGTCTGTCATTCTCCCTGAGAATTGCGACCACCGAGTTCTCAGTGCCCACTGAAGAGATCTCATTCTCAGGCGAGCCTCTGGCACAAGGAAGATGCAGGATGCCATGAGGCCTAGCAACCTCAAAAAGTCGAAGGCTGGGAGACTTTGGGCATTTTGAAACTTGGTGACCATCTGCAGAATATCTTGAGCCCTCAACTCTGGTGGCAAGGCTTTTCCCAGGGAAGTGTCCTGGGCCGCTCCAATGAACTGGAGTCTCTGTGATGGTATCATCTGTGACTTCTTTAAATTGAGGGAGAAGCCCAGTTTGTGAAGGAAGTGGCAGACATAATCTAGCTGGATCTGAGCTTGTTCCGAAGATACAGCTCTGATCAGCCAATTGTCCAGGTAGGGGTAGACGTGGATCCCTTCCCTCCTTAAACTTGCAGCCACTACCGACATTAGCTTGGTGAAGACCCTCGGGGCGGAGGTCAGCCCAAATGGCAGAACTTGAAATTGATAATGAGAGCCGCCAATTGCGAACCACAGGTATTTCCTGTGTTTGAGATGGATTGGCACATGGAAATAAGCATCCTGGAGGTCCAGAGATACCAGCCAGTCCTGGAGCTGGAGGGCCTGAAGGATCTGAGAGAGAGTTACCATCTTGAACGTGTCCTTCCTGGGGAACTTGTTCAATTCTCCTAAGTCCAAGATAGGTCTCAGTCCTCCGTCTTTCTTCGGTATGAGAAAGTAGGGGGGAGTACAGCCCTTGTTCCTCTCCACTACAGGTACCGGTTCTATGGCACCTTTCTCTAGCAGGTCTACAATTTCCTGCAAGAGGATCGGATCTAGAACTTTCAGAGAGCTGTTCCCCGTGGATGACTCTCAGGGATGCGTAGAAAGGGCAGGCAGTAACCTTGGGCAACTGTCTCCAATGCCCAAGCATCTCATGTAATAGCCTGCCATTCCGTCAGATGTTGAGTTAACCTGCCCCCTACTGGTGTCTTGAGAGGAGAGTCCTCAGAGTGGTTTGGAGGCGGCTGATGCAGATGCGGAGGGTAAAGAGGCACCTGCTGCTGCGGCTTTTGTATTTTTACCCCGTCCACCTCGGGTGAATTTTTTCTGACCCCATTGAACCGGCTGTCCTCTGCCTCTTCCGAATGCGGAATAGAAGCGAAAGGACTTACCTCTCCAAGAGGTTCCTGAGGGGCAACATGGTGTCGGACAGATTGCAGCTCCTAGGGATTTTGCTGCTGCTTTTGATGTTTGTAGTTTTTCTAAACTGTCATCCGCCTTCTTACCAAACAAAGAATAGCCGTCAAAGGGCATATTCAAGAGTCTGCTTTGCACATCTGGAGCAAAACCAGACTTCCGCAACCAAACAAATCTCCTGGTTGTTGTACTTGCCGCCATGGCCCTGCTGATGCTGTCAGCAGAATCGATGCCAGTCTGAAGGGATTTGCACATTGCGTCCTTACCATCCTTAATGATGTTGAGAAACGCTTCCCTTTCTTCTCCCTCCGGGAGGCAGTCAGCCGCTGATGAAGCACACTCCCAAAGTGTGTGGCTGAACCTTGCAAGCGTACAAGTAGCATTGATGGATTTCAACGCCATGCTACATGCGGAAAAGACTTTTTTGGCCATAGAGTCATATCTCTCATCATCCCTGTCCTGTGGAACAGTAGGGTAAGCCGATTTATTACCTGCTAAAGTAGCTGCCTGAACAACCAGACTCTCCGGAGTTGGGTGTTTGGATAAATATTCAGGGTCAGCAGAAGACACCAGATATTTAGCTGATAATATTTTGCTAGCCGCCAAGATCATCTCAGGTGTTTCCCAGTTTGCCAATATTCTCCTTTGTAATGCTGCATGAAATGGCACCACAGGATCCTCCTGTGGACCTTTGACCAAGATGTCTGTGAGGTAGTCTTGCTGAAAAGCAGGTGAGGGTGTGGACCATCCCATAAACTCTATTATCCTTGCCATCAAGGTTCAATAAGGGGTTTCAGCATGTTCCCCTGGGTCTGGTGTGGCAAATTAAATTCCACTTCTGGGGAAGTGTCCCACCCACTTGCTTCCTGTAGGGATTCATGGAGGTCTTTCAACCTACCTTCCTCAGAGGTAAATTCCTCTGGTGCAGGAGTTGCAGATCCCTGCAACTCAAAAGGTCTTTCCTGATCCGAATCCTCCCCTTCTTCATAAATAGAAGATAAGACTCTGGAGTGATCAGGTCTTGAAAATGGTATAAATCCCATTTCCAGACCAGAAGGAGCCAAATTCATCATGATTGGCTAAGAAAACGTCGACGCGGACGTTAAAGGCTTCGAAGCCATCGAAAAAGGCATCGAGAAAGGTGGTAGAGTCCTCGATGAACTCGAGAGTATCGGGATTCTACTCGAGGTTGACAAAGACATTCTCGTGCTCGAGGCTCTGGGTATGGCCACTGGCTGTAAGGTGGGCGTGGGTTTATCCTTTCTCGGCGTCGACACGACTGACCTGTGCGTCGAAGAACCCTTCGATAACGGCGTCGACGACGCCGATCTATGCATCGAAGGGATCTTCGACAACGGCGTCGATTACGCAACTTTGCCTTTACTCAAGGGTTAGCGACACTCTCGAGTGGCTTCTTTGGTCGGGTGCTGCGACTCGCGGCTTTTGGATCTTTCACCCAGGGTATCACCCTCAGCAGTCTTCGAGGGGGTCGAGGCCGCTTTCTCAAAGACGCTTAGCATCTTTTTCCTGAATTCCTCCCACTCAGCCTGAGAGCTATGTTTTGTGGGGCAGGAGACCCTTTTTGGGCAAACGGAAGAAGACGAAGACAAGGAAGGGGATCTTCAACGTCTCTTTTTTGAATGCTTAGATCTCGAAGAGTAATGGGAACTGCTTCGAGACCTAGACCGAGAATGTCTTCTGTGATGGCGAGGAGATGAATGTCTCGACTCCGCCGAGGAAACTTTCGAAGAAGTTTTAACTGCCTTACCTCTCTCGAACTTCCCCTTACGCTCCTTCAAGGCTTTCGCCGTCATGGACATGCAGTCCTCGCACTCCGAACAATGGTGCTCGATTCCCAGGCACCATAAACAGATCCTGTGAGGATCCGTCAACGACATTTTCTTTCCACAGTCTCGACATTTTTTGAAGCTGGACCGCGGAGTCGTCGGTTCGGGTGAGGAAGCCATCGAGTACAAGTCAGTATTCACGAGGAATAATGATATATTTGACTGAAGAACTGAGCAACGATATTCCGAGGCCCCACGAAGCGCGGAAAAACAGAACTGAGCAACGGACGCTGCGTGAGTCTATTTATATGCGTGGTGACGTCGGTGCCGATACGTCGACGCACAGCGCCCTCTACTGAAAAAATAATTCCGAGGCCAGCAAGCTGGGAGATGATCTATCAAAGATAAGGAATATGTCGGAGGACACAATCCCTTCGAAGGGCTTCTACTAGAGTGCCTTGGGAAAAACTGTGCTTGGAATGTGTGTTTACTAGCAGTGACTTTTTTGACAAATTGAAACATCAGTAATCTATGTATGTATTGATGTGGCAAACACAATTATCTGGACTTGCAATTAACCCAATTGTAAACACTTGTATTTCAGTGCATGGTTTAGTTTCAGAATTTAGCATTTTCTTCGACCCATACCCACCAATAACTTGTGTGCCTGACTCTAAAGCCTTTAAATCTTTTTTTGGGGGGAGATGTGACAGCAAGGCTTTACACCTCTGGGCTGTGAAATCTGCCAACTTTAGGAGATCACAGGAGTACAAAGCTCAGCCTCTGGCAGAAGCAGACCTCAGTAAAGCCATTGTACGGAGAAAGCCTCACTTTGCATGTGAAAAAGTAATCACTTTAAGTGATGGCCGTTGTTCTCAGCCTGCCCTGCTTTTGGGTTTTCTGACATGTTTGCGGCCTTCAGGGTTTGTTGTTTTCTTAGGGTCAAACCCACAGGTGGTGGGTAAATTGACAGCTCTGGTTGTTATTTGGCTAGACTGTCCTACATTGTCTGTAGGCCAGTCTACCCACCTAATAACACCTGACTTTTCTTTACCCTTGATGCACAGTTACTGTGTATCTTAACTGTACATCAAGGGTAAAGCAAACATGACAAGTGTTGTCATTGGCCTACATCCACTGTAGGCCAGTCTAGCCAGCTGCATATACGTTCCTTCTGTGGCATGACATTTTCTTACTGTCTGGGAGTCCTTATATGGTAATACTAACATGTTGGTGCAGCATGCATGGTCTCGGGAGGATAGCTCAGCAGCAACGTGCTCGCCTTGGAAGCAAGACAACACGTAGCAACACAAGTTCGATCCCTACAAGAGGGGAGTTGAGGTGGAGATGCGCTGAACACCATATGAATAAGGAGCACTAATTATAAAATTGATGCTTTAATTGTTGTAGAAACAGCCGACACGTGTTTCGACACGCAGGTCGTTTTCAAGGCTGAGTAGTCACATACAACATTTGATTTATCATATTATTCATGACAGAAAAGAGGATACAAAAAATTGTAACAATCACATTGAATTTGAAAAAAGTAAATACAGACCATATCACATAAAGTTAAAAAATAGTAGTGACATATAGCAAAAAAGATAGTGACATATAGCAAATATCATAATATTATATGAATAAGAATCATTGGCATACCGTAAACCATGGTTGGAGGGTGGAGTAAACAGAAGCAAACGGTAGTTGAAAATAATGAAACAAAAACAGAAAATATACAGTAAGAAACAAGCTTAAACATTTGAGGAATACATCCTTCCTTAAATGGAAGAACAAAAGAAACACATAAAAAGGGGGATTTCCTTGACCTATGCGCTACAATACCGGAGCCCTCAATCAAGCATGGTGTGCACACTTCACCCATGCAAATAATGAAATTGTGAACTGATCGGCACCAAAAGTTAATGGACACACGTTGAGTAGAAACCAATAGCTAATGCAAAAGATACAAGATCAAAGTAATAAATTGAGCTTACCACAAGAACACAGAGTATATCGAAGAAATCAATAAATGGGAAATCCCTGTGTAGAACAAGCATGAATGTCAGTTGGACAACTCAAAACAAAGGATTGCTGATAATTTTAAGAAAATACAAGATATAACCCAAAATATTCGAGTCTACATACCACAAGAAGCAGCGCGTTATAAGTATTACGCTGGTGTCAAGTCCAAGCCGTGATGGCCGTAACCAATATATAACCTGAAAATCCCTGGTCCGCGCTTAGAAACCTCTGGGTATTAAGCATTTTATAAATAACCTATCATATCATATGTATGGGGTCAGCCAGCATGAAAATATTGTATATACCAACATATGTTGAGGGCAAAGGCGTAATGAAAATGCATTGGGAAATGGTCCTGAGCACTATTGGTAACTTGCATCTTTTGGTTTTTCATGTGCTACCATACAAAATTGATTGCAAACTGTGTGGCTTTGTATCCAATTATTCACAGAAAGAGCTGTAAAATGTAGCATTTTAATCCATTATTTAAAAAATACCTCGGGGTGAGAATGGGCTCCCTTGCTGCACTCAGTCTCTTGCGCATTCTAGGCACATACATTTTTGCACCGCCAGTTAAAACATTCACCAGCTGCCTCTTGAATTGGGTCAGGGTCTATTATGACCTTGGTTGCAACTCCAGGGCCCTGACGCTCATGGTAGGGCATGCAAGTTGCATAATAGTGTTGGACTCTACCATTTACTGAAGCTTCAGGGCCGTGAATGATATAATGCTTTGAGGAGACCCTTCTAAATGTTCATGACTATCAACTGTTTCGAGGATATGATAGGGTCTGTGATACCAGAATGATCAATATGTGCCTCCTGGACATAGCCCAGGAAGCTTGCATGATGTTCATCCTTTCCCTTGAGTCAGTGCTCTAGCTTTCTCTCTTTTATTCCTTATGGCATGAATGTCCAACACGGGCATATCAGTTGGGGACAGGTGCAGCCTGATAGGTCCGTGGCACGGATCCAGGGAGTGTGTGCTATGATAAATCAGCAGGATACTTGGCATAGTACATGGAAAGGTGTGTGCACAAGGGAAAGCCAAAGTCCATGGGATATGAACATTAGCACGCTCGAATGGTCTGAAAAGGTCTGTCAGGGTATTGAAGCAATCAGGGTATGTGCTGGAGAATGCAGGGTAGGGGCTTGGCGGCTCCAGGAGCTATAGCCTGGCCCGGTAGGGAATCAGAAGAACTGCCATGGGAGAGACCAGCCACCTTTAAGGGCCTGGGGTTGGGAACCCATACCTGACCTGTAGCTTGTGGGGCTGGTTGGGCTGCAGCTGTCCGCATATGGTGGTGGACAAATGTCAAGAACCTTCTTAGACATGGGTGCAAATGCAGAAGGAGTGCAGAGGACAGGACACAGCTGCTTTGTCATGCTGTTTCATATCATGCAACCTTTTCTTGCTATTCCCTCATTGCTGACCAACATTATTCTTACTGCACACTTGAAACTTCCACTCTCCCATAGATGCTTTGTCATTCTCACTTGTAAACAATCGGCATAATGAATGAGTACATTCTAAACTGTGGGACCCCGTGTGTGGCATGTGGCATCTCCAGGCATACATCTAAATGATCATACCAACATATCAATATGAAACTATTTTACCACTCTGCTACCTAAAGGGCACAAGATGTATTTAGAGTCATAAACTTCAATATAACACACAATATACAAATATGCAGAGAAGAGACAGGAGTGTGATTTTCAGTCCAGAGATACAAGAGGGTAGGCCAGCGGAACACATGCCTTTGCATATAAATCTGAAAACATTGTACATCCTGCAACTGCCCCCACCCTCCGTTACTTCAAGTCACTATTCTAAACCGATAAATATCCAGATCGGCACCGAATCAACAGAGGTCTACTGATGTAAAACCAGACTAGTAAATAAAGCTGAACTTGCCCAAAAGCTTCACTAAATCACATTTAATTGAAAACATTCACCTTGTAAAACTATGCACACCTTCCATAAGCCTGGGGCTTTCTGATTTCGCAGAGCCATGTCCCTGATAGAGTGGTAATAAGGATGAGAGTACAATGCATACTTATCTCAGGAAAACAGAAGAGGAAGAGGTTCTTGACTTGAGCCCCCGCAAGTGGCGTTAAGATGTCAGCCAATTAAACCCGAGTTCATCCGAGTCACAGTACCAAGCTGTCAGAACCAGAAATCTTCTGTCTGTATTGCTCTCAGTACATCCAGCTCTGAAAGGTCAGGAATTATTAGGAGACATACACACCGGTCAGATGCACAGAAACATTGCGGTCCAGTCCTACAGCACTGAACCGAACAAACCCCCCTCCAGTTTATTATAGTTATAATTATAATTGTTCTTTTATAACGAGCTTAATCCAAGAGATTGGTTTGTAGGCTCGGGATTCGAACCTGTGTTGCGCCGAGTTGTCTTGCTTCCAGACAAACGCGTTGCCCCTGAGCTATCCCCCCTCATCATGGGGGATTACATACAGGATGAGGTGAGAACAGTTCCCCTATTCCGCTCTGACCCTTACAGACCATAAGTCACAACGACATGAGCTACCCAGACAGCTCAAGTCCAAGTTTGTCTACCAGGCAATTACCTCATGTCTTTCCATATACGAGCAATTGCAGAGGAATGTATTTGGAGACATCAGGGAAACATAAGAAGTGTTGATGATCATTCAGAGAGAAATATGCATAGTGGGGAGGAAGGGAAGGTGAAGGATAGGGGGAGAACAAGCTTCTATGCAGAGGCAAAGCGGAATGACAAAATATAGATAACTTTATCACAAAATGGAAGCTGAATGCTGCAAGAATATATTAATGGTGCATGATATATTAAGCAGACCTTATGCACCTCCCACAGTTCCCCCATAGAAGTTCGTGAACAGCCTGAGGAACTCTGGAGTCGGGTCTTCACTTTGAGGTCTCGGGTCAGTGATCAGAGATTCATATGATATCAAGAGGGTCGCGGGTGCTTTGGGCCTCATCTCGAGTTGGACGGTAGCCCTTAAATGCAGCAGTAACGCTATTACTGCCGCTTTTACGGGTCTGCCCAATCACGAGTCTGGCAGCATTTACCCCCAGCTCTAAGCTGGGGTTAAATGCACCAACTTAACACCCATTTTCGGGCGCTATTAGGGTGGTGCTAATTGAGACGAAAATGCCCCATTGGGTCCAATGGACCCAGTGTGGAATACCCATTGCCACCCAACCCTTCATCCGCTGCTTATAGCGCCGGGCGGGTGGCGGTAATGCTAGTAGCCTGGGATCTGCCCAACTCATGATGATGCCCTTTGTATGGTGTGTCAAGTAAGTGGTAGAAAAGGCACAGCGCTTTATTACAATCAGTGTTCAGATCAGTACCAGGAGTATGAATAAAACTAGCATAACCAGATGCTTACCATCAACACAGCAGCAGGCACAGAACTGGGAAAGTCTGACAGATTCCGGGAACATAGGTCGATACTGTTGCTAATAGTGCCCAAGGAGGATAAACATAACCCTTTTCCAAGTCCATTTCGAGACCTTCATGGTCGGTATCCTCCTCATCAGCGTAATTGTATATTACTGCTATTTGGCAGTATTTTAGCAGTAGACAGGTGCCCGTTGACATATAGCAGGCTGTGGATACAAGGTGAGTAATTTCCCACCAGAGATGCTCTGGTATAAATAGTATTGCTGCATACACAATGGGGCGCTTTCTAAACAGTGTTCACCATCAGAGGCGTAGTTCTACAGGATTTCCTGCTAACTCCTAATGCCTGCAGCTAAGCGCAGTCCTGATACGTGGTGTTCTGCAGGGCTGGCTTAGAGGGGCAGTCCTTGCTAGCGATATTGAGGACCATTTTTTCACAGTGCAAAAATCCAATGGCCAGGTGCACACCTATTCTCAATAACAAATTACTAATATGTAAATGGATAAGAGGGTGCGGGGGAAAGGGGGAGAAACAACCCTGACTCTGGGTTGTGAAACAATCAAGACAAACAGGTGACAACTGTCTGTGGAACACTCGTGTCCCCTGCACACTTAATATTATTGTATAACAATCAATAGTTTCGAATTTATTGGACGTAGAATTTAAACTAAAGAATGGCACCTTAGTTACTAACATATTCCACAAACTGACAGATGTAAGCAACTCCTTATGTTATCTAAGTCATCATCCTTGACATGTCAAGGACAATCTTCCTTACAGTCAGTTTTTAAGGTTGAAACTTATCGTTTCAGATGATAAAACATTGAAAGTAGAAAATGAGAAAATTACTGCTAGATACACACAAAGGGTATCCCAGTCCAATAATTGCAACAGCTCAGACTAAAGCGAGCCAACAGAAACTGGAAAACCTTTTGACAGTTACACCTAGATGCGGAAGATACCTTTTCTGTACACCCTGAAATATTCCAGCCAAAGTCACCAAGTGACTAGATGCTCAGCTACAGAATCTCTTTCCCAGACAGCCTCATATAAGAGAGGTAGAAACTTCAGAGACCAGCTGGTCAAGTCAGAGAAATCAAAGCCGAACTTACAATTTACACTTCATAAGAAGAAGAATGTCACATTTCCCTACCGACACTGTATTAATTGTGGCAACATTATGAAAGGCAGCTATGTGAGGCACCCCCGCACAGGGGCGAAAATCACACTTAGGGATTTTGCTACATGCGATTCAAGTTCACTGATATGTGGCTTAAGTTGCCCATGTGGGGTCTTCTATGTAGGCCAAACATCAAGGAAAGTAAAAAGGTGCAATGAGCATCAAAGTAACATACAAACCAATAATACACGCTCTCCTGTTGCTAGACATTTCTCTGAACACAGGCACACCGTGGCACAATTGAAATGCATTGTACTAGAGGTAGTACATACACCACATAATGGAGGTGACCTAGTCAAGAAACTAGACCAGAGAGAACTTGAGTGCATAGAAAAGCTGTATAGCCGGACCCTGAATGGTATGAATGAAGATTTTTAACTGGGTCCTTTCCTTTAAAACAGCTGATCTTTTAGGCTTACAGATTGTATGAATGTAGATTTTGATCTGGGCCCATTTCTCCATAACAGCTGATCTTTTAGGCGAATAGAATGTAAGAACAGATGTTCTCTAGGATAACTGATGAAATGCTTAGAGTGTAAGCATGATAGCCATCCTCAATCATTCACCTGGAGAAGTCTTTCCTTACTAAAACATACACACAGTGTTTAAGAGGTACTGAGGTAACTACATGACACCATGTTGATGATAATTGGCATATTAGGGATGCAATTACAAGTAGTGTATAGTCCTGATTACAGGACTGATGAGTGAATATATATCATTAGATTAGTACCCATTGGGCACGCTTAATATTATGACAACACATAACTACAGGGCTTTGATATTATGACACCATAAAATTACAGGGCTTTGACTCTGTTTAAACAAAACACACCCTTAAGGTTCTATCAATGAGGTTAGACTGGTTCAACCCACTTATGAACACTGCAATATGGACTAATGCACTCTAATAAGATACCTACAGGACTCCTCCTCCAAATTGAATACCATGCTGAGGATCATATGGCTTCAATGTACAATTTTTCAACTTTTTAGATTTACATCATTGTATGCACAACGTCAATTGAACACAAACATTCAGTTTCTATGGAGTTTTGAGAGCATAACTATTATTATCTAAATGCTTTATTTAAAAGAGTTAACTTGCTATGTTTGATGCATCTGTTTTTATAAAATTAATGAGCGAGGGAACGTCGTACGAGTAACATAGGGCGCTCTATGTCATTTGTTTACAAATGACTTCATCACGCTGCGTCGTAGCGATCAAGCAATATAAATAGCGTCCATTTTGAATGTTCCCACGAGGTTCAGATATGATGAGTTCTAGATGAGCGGAGCCTAAGTAAACGAGCTAAGCCTTCGGCACCTGTTTTCCTTATTAATAAATGGAATTTGCACTTATTAGATCTTAGACTAAGGATCTTAGCTGACCTCTATGATGAATCTTTTTATAGGTTCTAAGGAGCCATCCATCTTAAAAACATTGGTGAAACTATTTCACGCTTTACATCATAGCCTGAAGCAGTCTCTCACACGCATGTATAGAGATTGAGGCTAAGGTAGGACCCTCAGCCCTTGTTTTCCATTTTAGCACGCTAGAGGATTTATGAATAACATATCTAACATGCTTTCTTAAAAAAATGGCAAAGGTAGAACATAGACGAAGGACATATGATGAATTCATCTCTACAGGTTCATGTAAAGTACAGATGAGATATACCTGTGGAGATATACCTATGGTTTCTACAACTTCTTGATCCTCAGACACCCTAGTTTGAAGATAATGCCTTAAAATGAGTTATATTCAACGGTATTGCCCAGAAATACAGGAGGAAAAAACAATGGAAAAGAAACCTGGATTCGGGCTGTACAAAAACCCTGAAATCCCATAATGTCGAACGTTATGGGTTCAGGAGTTGCAGGGGTGTCCCCCGCTTTCCATCACATGGAAAATCCAGTAAATCTGGCCAGATGCCACCAAACTGTATTACTGTTACCGCCATAGCAATTCCTCTTTTCTGCTGATAGAATTTATTGTCAAACACAAATATGTTATTCTCCAAAGTCACTGTGAGCATCTCCTTTAGCATCTGGATTAGGTAAGCCAAATTCCCATGTGGCAATTTAACATTCGTAATGAGGAAGCAATGTACTAGTAGTATTTTCACTGAATATCAACTGAGTCATGTTCAAGGTATAGTCCAAAAATGAGTAGATGAGGCTCCTTTGAGCCAACATAGGTCTGATTAGCAGTTCTTTCCTAGCTTAATGGACAACTTGATTGTTTTTTCACTATTTTGATGTATGTGCCATTGTGCCAAGTAATTACGTCAGGTCTAAACAATTCCTTCTGTTTTTTTCCTTTTTTCTTTTTCTGTTTATTTTTCCTACCCCCGTCGCCCTTTGTGTATTTTTTATGTTGAACCCCAATGATCCAACCCCATACCCCACCACTCTTCTCTGTCTCTCTTTATATGCAAAACTGAACATACATATGTATTGCATTTGTTATCAAATCTGGTGTATCAATGTTTATGATAAGTGACCAGAATATGTGACTTGTACATATGCCCTATTTTGTTTTGAGAAAGGCTCATCTGAAGCCGAAACACGTGTAAACTATAGGGCACCACAGCATTTTTTCTTTTGAAAACAATCTATTTCAATATAATTTCTTTTAAAAAGACTCGGTGTGGCGCAGTTATTGTGTGGGAAAACATCTCTTCTAGTATGGTAGTCACCTGTCTGTTTCCATTTCCTTCCCACTCTCCCCCTCCCTTCCTTATCTATGTTTTAGCACTTGCACTAACTGAAATGTCGTCAGGCCGAGTACGATAGTTAATTTCACATCCTGACTGTTCATGGCCTGTACAAATGTAATTGTATTTTCCCTTGTTGCCCTCCCTTGCCTTGAAGCGCTTTTATAGGCACTATATAAATAAACTATCATATCATATATGATGTTTGTGAGTGATCTTTGATGTCTCGGGAGGTAAGGGGAGATGAGAGCACCACTCCCCTGTCACACTTGTAGAAATTGCTAAGGCTTGCTAGGTAGTCTACAAATATAAACCAATTGCCTGGTCCTGTCATCAAGCATCGATACAACGAGGCAAAAAAGGACAGAGAAAGTTCTATCTGTCCCTGCCTGTAATGGGTTCCATCCCTAGTCACTGCTGGTGTGCCGCCTGTCTAATAGTGGATAGAATAAGAAGAGACAATTGGACCAGTGGAAACAACGAGTCTCAACCCCTGCTTGAGGATCTGTGCCTGCTGATCCTTCGGAAGTGTTCCTGGACCAACAGGTGGACTGACCAGCTCCCTCCCGGGCTTCCTCGCCGCAGCCGTTGCTGTTCTGAGCAGAGCCTTAAAACTTTGTAAATCTGCAGCTTGTGCCACAAGTCACCTGCTTCCACATTTTCAGCTGTTTGGCTTCAAAGGAAGTTGTGCCAGGGCTGCTTCTGTGTTCATCATTGTATGATCGCCTGTCGCCGCCTGACAGTGGTGAGCTTCGTTGGATCTTGGCTTCTTCGTGTCCCTGGGGTATCCTGTGGCCGTCTGTCCCACTAGAATCCTCCTCTGTCTTCGTTTGGGTCTTCAACTGGAAGCTGTCCGGAACAGATTCCTGTGCACCATGACCGACCGAAACTAAATCCTAAATCCTGTGAAACAAAGTATCTCTGCTGCCTAGACATGGAGGCGACCCTCATTGTTGGGACAAAAACAGAAGACCAAGCCTAGAACAAAGTTTTGAACCTACACAAGTGGAATCCAGAACCTTCTGAGCCAGCAGGATAGGCACACTTGCCTGTTGCTTTCTCCCCGTCTCCATTTGGGAATATAGTTTTAGCTGCCATGACATTTTAGACTCAGCACGCTAGTATCCTCAATGTTTAGAGTGTTTTTGTAAACTTGCACCAAAATCGATTTTAGCTGCATGACATTTTAGACTTAGCATGCTAGTATCCTCAATGTTTAGTGTTTTTGTAAACCTGCACCAAAATCGAATTTAGCTGCCATGACATTTTAGACTCAGCACGCTAGTATCCTCAATGTTTAGAGTGTTTTTGTAAACCTGCACCAACATCGAATTTAGCTGCCATGACATTTTAGACTTAGCATGCTAGTATCCTCAATGTTTAGTGTGTTTCTGCCAGCTCATCAACTACCAATTGTTGTGCCTGACTTGATATTGGCCTATACTAACTGGCACCAGACTACTATTTCTGCTGCCACAGTAGCCGCCAGACCCTACCTGATGCTAGTCGCTGTACCCCCCCACTATCACTGTAGCCAGAACAGCCCTACCATATAATAGTCGCACCACACTACTGTTAATTATCCCTAATCAAAATCGTACAATGTACCTAGGCAAGAGCCAAACAGCCACCCCACTGTACCTCCTCATACCTTTATTGCACCTTGCCATTTATACTGCTGCCACAACTATGTACCCTGCTGAAAATGCACCTTGTCCGACCACAGAAAGGAACATCAGGCTACGAGCCAGACTACCCCGCCTCTACAAGCCCATCTACCATAACAAGAGACCCACCTCGCAACATCCTAACCAAACCCCACCCTGCCAAAACAGCACCCAACCCAAACTTATACCTATAACAACCCAAAACACCCCCAACACCGCCACTATATCCGCAGCCTTAATCAACGCTAGATCGCTAGTTTTCCATGCCACAGAAATAGCAGACACCTTATCCACAAACAACCTCGACCTCCTGGCAATCACCGAATCATGGCTGCACGAAGCAGCAGGCCCAGCACTTTCAATAGCCATCCCAGAAAATTACCAAATAATCAGAATGGACAGGCCCAACAACAGAGGAGGTGGCCTAGCCATCATAGCTAAAACAAACCTCGAGCTAAAACTACTACCTCAAGCACCTCTCAAATCCTGCGAGCTCCTCACAGCCAAATTGCCCATCTCCAAATGCCGCACCCCAACCATTTATCTAATATACAGGCCACCTGGCCCCACTGGCTCATTCGAAGCAGACCTATACAGCATCCTAACCAACAACACAAAAGACACCTCCCAAATATTATTGCTAGGCGACCTGAACCTTGGGTTAAATGACCCCGATGACAAATCAGCACAAGCTAAAGCCAATATGCTAGATGAACACGGCCTAATCCAAAGAGTGCTTACCCCTACCCACAACAAAGGTAGGACCTTGGTTTGGATTGCCACCCTGAACTGCGACACCCTCATCACCAAAACCTCTCCCCAACTCTGGACAGACCATCACTTCATTAATTTCACACTATCACTCAACAAAGAAGTCATCAAAGAAAAAATCATGGCACCTCCACTGCCCACTAGAGCCAAAAAAAACATAACCCCTGACAACCTCCTACCACTACTACTGCCTACCCTCAATGCTCTTCCCAACAACCTAAATCCATAGTGTCTAGTAGAAAACTACAACAATGCCATAAAGAAAGGACTAGACATCATTGCCCCTCTTAAACTGCAAAAGAGCAAACAGCAAGCCCACCTGAATGCCTGGTTCACCCCCCATATGAAAGAACTTAGATTGCACAAAAGGAAACTAGAAATGCAATGGCACAACGCCCCCACAGAAGAGAACAAATCACTACTTAAACTCTTTGCGACCAAATACAAAAAAGAAATCCTACTCACTAAAAAGAATCTCTTCAATGAAAGAATCGAAAAATCTAGCTCCAACACCAGGGAACTATTTGCTATACTAAGGAAACTAGAATCCCCCATACCTCCACCAGACAACATAATCAAGGACAAAGTATGGTGCACCAGCATCCAAAACGCCCTAATTTATAAAAACTCTCCAAACCAAAACTGCACAAAAAAAGACTCCCTCACTACTAACGAAGCACCTCCCAGCAACCAAGCTAAAGCAACCAACCCACTAGGCCCAACCCACTAGGCCCGAATCCCTTCAGGTTCACCAAAATATCTATCCCAGAAACAGAAAGAGTTATAGCCTCACTTAAACCATCAAACTGCAAAGGCGACAACTGCCCTCCCCAAATAATCAAGGATGCGGCCAGGGACCTAGCCCCTTTTATAACCAAACTGATCAACGCATCCTTCTCCTCCAACACCATACCAAGTAACCTCAAAGAATCTTGGGTCCTGCCTCTCCTCAAGAAGCAAACCCTAGACCCTGCTATTCCCACCAATTACAGGCCCATCACCACTGTGCCGTTCCTATTAAAGATAATAGACAGAGTAGCATACCTGCAAATTCAGCAATATCTTGAAACTCACAAACTACTAGGCGCTCGTCAATCGGGCTTCAGACCACAGCACGGTACTGAGACAGCCGTAATCGATTTTAAAACCCAGATCAACGAGATTAACGACAAAGGGAACACCGCCATGCTACTCCTACTCGACCTGTCGGCAGCATTCGACCTGGTGGATCATGCAGTCCTGTGCGAACACCTGGCCTCAGCTGCCCATTTCTCGAAAGAGGCCATAGCCTGGATCCAATCATTTTTGGACAGTCAACTATGAGGGTCTTCTCCACTCTAGCCTCAGCAGACCCCATCAAAATAACCTGCGGGGTACCCCAGGGCTCCTGCGTCTCCCCCACCCTCTACAACATCTTTACAAAGCCCCTATTTGACAAGTTGGACAGACTGGGTGTCTCTTACACAAATTATGCAGATGACACCCAGATCCTCATACCCCTTTCGGGCAACTTCGACTCAGATACGGCCCTGGTAAACAAAATATATCTCATCATTCAGGCATGGATGGCCACACACGGTTTATGCCTGAATGATGAGAAAACCGAAATCCTGCTCCTCGGATCCAACACCAATATGAAAAAACTCAGCCCCAAATATAAGGCCTTCAACATTGATGGCAACACCATCACAGTGGCCAAAACAGTGAAAACGTTAGGCTTTCACCTAGATACAACCATGTCACTAAAAAAACAAGTCAACTCACTAGCATCCTCTACCGCCTACACATGCAAGCTAATCAGGGCAAGCAGAGCCTTCCTCACCCAAGCTAGCTGCATCATCATCGCCAATGCCCTAATACTATCCAGACTCGACTATTGTAATGCCATGTACCTAGGAGCCAACAAATGCATAATCAACAAACAGCCCTTAACCTACCATCCAAGGAACACATCTGCAACAAAAGGAGAGAAAGCAAATGGCTCAAAATCTCCGACCGCATCTCTCTCAAAACAGCATCACTCACTTTCAAATGTTTAAACAATGCAGCCCCCCCCTATCTCGCAGCAAGAATAGCTAAAAAAAACCTCCACCCGCCCCACCAGATCGATTAACTCCCACTGCCTGCAGGTACCCAAATTCAGACAAAAGAAAACCGGTGGCAGTAGTTTCCCTGTCTTGGCAGCCCAACACTGGAATGCCCTCCCACTCAACATTAGGACAGACCAATCCTACTACTGCTTCAGGAGAAACACCATCACCTGGTTACGGTCCAATGATCCCCATGACTAAGCCCTCCCACATGCCTATGCCCTCAATCAAACCTGACCGCCTCTATGCACAGCATCAAATATGTAAATATGTAAGCAATTTATTTTCTATATGTATATATGTACAGTCCACACAATGTAATGTTATGCCTCTTATTCATGTACGCCTTATCCTGTAACCAAGTTTTTATGTAATCTTACCTTCCTGTTCTCTGTCTGCGCCCTGTTACCTCTGGGTTTTGTGCGCCATACTAAATAAATAAACAAACAGTCCTGACTCTAATGTTAGAAAAGATTTCTCTTTCAGCAACTTCCCCACCATAGTTCTATGAAACCCCAAACCTTTTGCTTTTGTTTTTTAACCTGTCCTGACATTTTTGCAGGGAATTAAAGCCTCAGCTTCCCTCCCCTGGCCTTTTGCTCATTTTGTTATGGGGAAACTGCTCAGTGCTTCAGACTATCAGTACAGGGAAACTATGTTTCCCTTTTGACTTTTTACACTTTGTACATTTTTAACATTGCACACAGCATCTTACAATGCAATACAATGGGAATACCTTTGTATCACCCTTGTCTTTTACACTTGTGATATTTGGTTACTTTTATATGTGCCTAAAAACAAGCGGGTTGCTGCATTACCATTTTTGTGTTATTTCTAGTGTGCACATTCACGTTTACCGTGTATGGCTACTAAACATGGCTAGTGCCCTAAAATGGCCACGCCATGACATTTTCGCTTGTTCTTGGGCCTTCTTCCTGCCTTACCAGGTCAGGAAATCCCATATAAAGTCATGTTCTTGCCCGGGAAAGCTGCTGCTTTCGCAGGATAGTGATGCCTTTGTGTATGTGTGGCTCAGGAAGGAGGTGGGGCTGTTTGGTCCCACTTCACAACTGTGCTGCCTGAAAATCTGGGGTGGGACATGAGTTAAACATTTGTTAAACATGAGTTAAACCAACAGTGGTCCCTGACCACTTCTTGCTGTTTGAATGGTGCAGATGCTTACCATTAGTGGGCTTGGACTTGCTTGCAGCCAGGAGTTTGGATCAATTTCTTCAGATCAGCATTGGAGCCAAGAATCCTGTGTTGTAGAACAGCCAACTGAAAATCTAAAGAAGACTCCTGAAAAGGCCCAGCATCCCTTCCTGCGTCTGGCCCGATGAAGCCCAGTTGGACTACCTGATCTTCGAAGGCCCTGTGCAGTACTTGAACCCCTGGTCTGGTTGGGCCAACCAATATCAATGTGTCCTTGAGGATCCAGCCGTCCTGAGCTTTCAGAAGTGTCCCTGGACCATCTGCTGAACTAACCAGCTCTCCAGTGGGGTACCTCGCTGGAACCATTGCTGTTGCACGTTTGGAAGCAGAACTTCAGTTGTCACCAGCTTGTGGTGTAAATCGCCTTCCTTACAAATTTCAGCCTCCATGCTTTAAGGGATCATGCTCTGGAAGAGCCTCCTCAACCGTGACTTGAATGGAAGGATGCCTGCCATTGTCTGTGTGCGGTGGCCCTTGCTGGAACTTGCTTTCCCAGTCCTGTGAATTGTCCTAAAGAGGTCAGTGCTATCTTCATTTCTCCATCTGAAAAGTTTGCATTCAGCACCTCGACCCGAGCAGAAGAATCCTTGCACCCGCAACTCCTGTGCATCACTTACTGAATCCAATGGTAGGGAATCCCACTTCCAGCAACCATTGGATCCTTCCATTCCACTGCTTTTTTGTCGTCACACCTGGGCAGTGAACCTGAAAGATAATAACACAATTTTTACTTGCCAGTCGCTTTGTTGCATCTCTTTTCTTGAACATTTCACCAACACATGTAATCTAACTGCATCAGATACATTCTCCTGAGCAGCATTGTGACTTTTGGGCACAAGGACCCCCACCACTGTTCATAGGGATTGGACTTCTGAAGCTAGGGCACATTTCTTGTGACTTGGTTCCATCTTACTGCATCACTTACTTACCATCCTGTGGGACGGGACCGTAGCACTTTTGTAAAAAGCATCACACCCTTAAAAAATGTGTCCTTCTCTTCTTACACAGGGTAGCGCACATGGCCATAACCCTGCCCTCCTTAGCTCCGCCCGGCAGTCCTTTTCTCTGCGCCATTGGGGCTGGACGCACTTGTATCTTTGGAAGATTTTTTCCTTCCAGTGTCGTCCTCTCCTGCTCCGGTTTGGCGGTCGCGTAGTAGTCCGTCTATGCCGGTTCATTTAGAATTTCCTTCTTGTTCTTCTTGCGAGCGATGCTCTGCTAGGTGGTTCCCCCTCCTTTTTGTTTAGAGTGTTTGGGTCCGGATCATCAGTGGGACTCGTGTTTCGACTGCGATTCCCTCTCGGTCCGGGCACTTCAAAGTCGTCTGGAGTGGTGGGAGGAGGTGTTTCAGCGCGTTCCTCCTCCGAATTTTCATCGACGAGAAGAAGAGATGCCCGGTAAATTCTTTAGTTTTTAGGGCACCCTGGCCGGGGGACTCCTTCCGGGGGTCTTCCCAGTCAGGGAGGGGCTTCCCCGTGAGGTGCCTTCCAGGTCTAAAAAAGGTACCAGAGTTTCTCTGAGGGCTTCCGTAAGGGGCCTGCCAACACCAGATTACAATTTGAGGCCCCTCCTTGTGAGTTGGATCCCTCAACGTTCCCCGTTTTTGCAGTGATACCGGTTCTGTTGATGGGGCACAGAGTGAGGTCGCCGACTGTGATTCCTCTGATACCAGCTCTGCCGAAGTTCCTCTTCTAGAGGCTAATTTGGCTAATAGTAGGTCTCAGAAACATCCTATGCCACACAGTACCAGCTCTGCTGAGGTTCCTTGTGTCAAGGCTAAAGTCAAGGCCCCTGACCGTCTGTGGAGATCCCTGCCTCACTCACACATGTGACGCAGTTCTCCTCAGACGCTGACAAAATGGCGCCCGTTCCCGCGTGAACTATGGCGGCCATTTTGGATTCCTCCCTTACACCTATGCCATCGGCGTCGGGTGCTGGTAGAGTGTTTTCAGGTGAACAGCGACTTCCTGGTACAAATCCTTTTCGTCCAGTTTATGACTGGAATGCTCGGATGTCATTACCGCACACGGTCTTGCTGCCTGCTACATCTGCCCCTTTGATCTATGTTGATCCGACTGGAGGAGGCCCTTCTTGGCAGCCCTCTCCCTTACGCCCTTGGAATGACCCCTCTCATGAGCGGCCTCTCCCCACTCCAATGCCCAAGCCTTTGGCGGAGTATGCCTTTTTCAGAAAATTTCAGAGGCTCATGCACTCTGACCCTATGAAGGAGTATTTCAGAGGTCTTTTTAGGGAAATCTTCCCTCCAGCGCCTGCTCCCGTGCCGACAGTTCCAGCTGTAGCACTGGTTGTTCCGGCAGCTGTTCCACCTCTACCGATTGGCCCACCTCCAGCCCTTATGCCCCTGCCTCCCTTGTCTCCGATATGTGACGAGGTCAATCCAGACGTGTCGGATGACACGCAGGGGATCAGGATAGCAAGGACCAGCCCAGCTCTGTTAGAGCATTCCATGACCGGGTTCTGGACATGATGTCTCTTCTGGATGTACCAGTAGCCGAGGCACCCACTCCCCAAGAGGGTGTGCTTTCTGGGGTGTTCACCTCGTCTCCTCAGGAGCGTACCGGTTTGTTCCTCCAGCGGGACATTTTGGCCGAGGTCTGAAAGGTCTGTGATAAACCACAGTCTGGACTTCACGTTAACAAGAGGATTGACGCTCGTTATAGGGTTCACACTTCGGAAGTGGTAGCCTTAGCGTCTTGCCCGCTCCCTTCCTCCACAGTTGTGGCGGCTGCCATGTTACAATCCAGACCAGCTTCTGCGTCTTCTACAGCGGCAGCCCGGGTTCTGGCCAAGGAGGACAAGTTGCTTGACTCCTTGGGGAAAAAGATCTTCGCTAATTCGGCCCTGCAGTTGCGCCAGGCGAACGCAGAGTTCATCTTAGCAGCGGCAAACATGTAAATGTGGAAAGGTCTATCTGAATTTGAGGAGTTCATTCCTGCGGACCAGCTGGACGATTTTAAGGCTGGCTTGTCGGATGCCAGAGTTCTGGCACAGGATATGCTCGAGGCCGCGGCTCATGTTGACACCTCGGCTCGGGGCGTCATGCTTGGTGTTGACAACTCTCATCAGGCTTGGCTTCATGCCACAAAGCTCTCTAAGGAGGTCCAGGATAAGGTTCTGGACCTGCCTTTTGAAGGCAAAGAACTGTTCCGTTCATCAACGGATGTGGAGTTGACTAAGACTAAAGACAGCACTCAAACAGCTAAGTTCCTGTCCGTGTTGGTGAAGCCGCTGTTCAAAGCTCAAAAAACGTCATCTCAGCCTCTGTCGTCATCTGGTTTTCGAGGGTTTCTGAATCGGAGGACACGCGGGGTTCCTTACTCTTCTGAAGGTGGTCTCTGATTTTCATTTGAATCAGTCAATTTCATTGCCTGTCTTCTTTCCAGACCCGGCCTCGGAGGCCGAAAGGGTTCTGCACTGCCTGGACGTTGGAAGAGCCCTTAAGTTCTATCTGGACAGAACATCGGAGTTTAGGAACTCTTTGCAGCTTTTTGTGACCTTCCCCTCTAATAGGTTTCCTCTATTATTGCTTAAAGGTCTCAGACATGGCGATAGAAAAGGACTGATGGGCGATGCGCTGGGCGGAGCTAAGGAGGGCGGGGTTACGGCCACATGCGCTACCCCACGTAAAAAGAGAAGGACACATTTTTGAAAAATGTGATGCTTTTTACAAAAGTGCTCCGGTCCCGTCCCACAGGACGGAATGTCCCATAAGTATGGAGGAAAGGGGACTATGGACTAAGGTAGTCACTACAGTGAGTAACTTTATTATAATCCTGCATAGAGCATATACACTACAAACATGTATATCACATGGATACCATTTGTCAACCTTAATCCATGTGCTCAAGAACACCTAGTACATTATAAGAGTCCAAAAACTCACCGGTGTGCGAACACAGGCGAAAGTAAGTCACAACCAGAGGCAGTCAGTGAATTAGCAGTTTTCCATTCCGTCAAAACATCAGCGTCCAAATTGTAAGGTTAAAAACACCTCTTTATTATCATATAACAGTTTAAAGTCTCTTCCATTTAGCTCCAAACGAGTCGTGACGGGAGACAGAAGCAAACAAATGACACGTTTCACTACCTCTAGTCGCTTGGTCACATGATCTTGCTTGCATTTGTCCACTTGACTTATACTCACGTGTGTTATTGGTAACAAACATAGAAAATGGTCTAACATTTCTCTCCAATGAGTCTGTCCTCTGTTCATTTCCTTCGAAACCTTAACTGTAGGCAGCAGTGTCTATATATCCATGACAATTGTTGCATTGTCTATGCATGTAATCCCCTCCAAAGCATACTGAAGCATTAAAATATAAACAATCAGGAGGCGATTCAAATGTGAGACTCAGACAACGCAGCTCTGTACAAATGCACCTTGAGACAAATGGTGTAATTGCAAAATGCACAGCCTTTTCAGACATAGCAATACAAATAATCTGCCTGCATTGTCGTGTATGGGACATGATAAATGTCTTATATTCTCTCCCATTGCATTTCATATACGTTACACACCGTTTTTGTCTCAAGGTAAAATGCAGTATCTGTTTGAAATAAAGTGCTGCGTGCCTAACATCATATTTGTATCATAATCTAGTAATCTTCAATTGCTATAAAGTGCATGGTGCCACCAATTTCATAGGGCTATTTAATCCTAGCCCATACGTTAAAGTGCTATAGGCTTATTGTCATTTTAGTTGATTATAAAGTGCACAGTGCCTTTCCCATAGATGTTGACAATATATCACTTGGATTCAATTAGTATCCAATATGTTATCCCTTTTTAAATTAAGTGCTAAGTGTTTTTGCATATGTCTGTTGGTCAGTTATGTCTAATTACATCTATAAAATAGTTTGATTTGAAAGCCTATGGGGCACAAATATCTTAATCTGATTTAGAATGCATAGTACCTCGAGTGTGTGTAAAATTCACCACACATTTTATGCATAGCATACTGGGTACCTCTCAATCTATGAAGGTACATGAGAGCTAGTAACCTTAAAGTATAGAGGCGTTACTGCCTATATTGACATATGCTGTAAAAGGCTAAGTACCTGAGTCTTTAAAATCAAGTCTCTATGTCTAGCTGTACCACATTTAATACGTAGAATTCCTTACCCCCAGGATATTTGACTTCATGCCTCCAGTATTAAAGTGCTCAGTGCTTTCCATCGTGCCTCTCATATAAAGTGCTTAGTGCTTTATCCTATATATACTCATTTTAGATTATATTGCACCCCCTCAAATTTGTCTTTTGTGATACTCAATGCAATAAACATATTTCGAGTGGATTATGTCCTCCAACGTATTCCTCATCTTAGATGTATTCCATCCAGCTTTGCTGCTCTTTGGAAATTTTTTCGGCAGAGGGCGCCGTGCGTCGATGTCGTCGAGTCGATGGTCCCTCTAAGGCCTCCGTCGAGGGTGACGTCATCGGGTGTATAAGTAGCACACGCGGCGCCCGTTAGCCTCAGGTCCGTTTTTCCACAGTATAGGTTGCTTCGGAATTCAGCGCGCCTCGAGCTCTGTGAAGAAATAATATATAATAACGAAATATGTCCTCGTCATCGACACCGACCACGACCTCGAGATTGGGATTCAAAAAGTGCAAGTCGTGCGGCTCAAAAATGTCGATCACGGACCCGCACTGAGAGTGTTTGTGGTGCCTCGGAGAAGGCCACGACATGGAGGCCTGTACGAAGTGTCAGGCGATGACGGGGAAGGCCTTGCGAGAAAGGAGAGGAAAGCTACAGGTAGGTCGGAAAACCGATGGTAAAGCCTCTAGCGTCAAGTCGAGATCCCGTGAGGAGAAATCTCCTCGACGCGAAAGGCATCGATCTAGATCCTGAAGCGATTCCCATCACTCGTCGTCTTCGTTAAAAACAAATCGAAGAAACGACGCCACAGGTCTCCCTCCACCTCATCATCAGATGAGTCTCCGAAAAGGATAAAATGCCCCACAAAACATTCGTCTTCCGAAGAGTGGGAAGCATTCAGGGTCAAAATGATGGAGGTGTTTGAGAAAGCGAAGCCTCGGTCCGCGCCTTCTTCGGAAGCCGCCCGGGAGTGTCCACGCTCTGACACTCGCACGCCCTCGAGCCTGGGTGATCGAAAAAGGAAGGATAGGGAACCTTCCAGGACGCCGAGCGAAAAACGCTTGAGTCGAGTCGACCGTTCGAGGTCACCGACGCCGTCCGAGACTCGTCACACCTCGAAGGGAAAATCTTCGAAGAACACCTCGACGCCCTCGAAGCAGACCCTGTCGACGACCACTAGATCGTCGATGCCGTCGACGCCCTTATCGACGTCGAACCCGAAACCCTCGGCGCCAAAGGCTCCAGCCAAGCCAGGAAAGCCAGAAAAAGAGAAGGATAAGGTTACAAAACCTGCAATTTCCTCAGAGCCCGGTACTACACCTCTTCCTCCTCCTCTCCCAGAGAAGGTTTTCAAGCCTCTCCCCAGGAAGGAGTTTTTCAGATCCCTGACCTCAATTTTTGAGGAGCAGGAGAGATCTGATGAGGAAAATGTACCTTTTGGGCTAGAATATGGCACCCCAAATGTCCCAGAATGCTTGATCTCAGAGGAAAGCAGAATGATGGATTTGGTGGAATATTTACACAATGCAAGTGGCATTGACACATCTCCTGAGAATGACTTTGGCAGACCAGAACCAGGAGAGCATGCCAGTCCTTCATACCGTCAATTAATGACAAAGGTAATAGATTACTTAGGATGGGCTAGACCACCAGCCCAATTCATCCAAGATGATTTAACAGATATATTGGACCATGGTCCCACCAAAGACCCAGTACTACCCTTTCATTTAGCCTTGCAACACAGGGTGGCCAAGAATTGGGAAACTCCGGATTCTATTCCTCTGGTAAATAAATCCCTCACCTCAAAAAACGCCCGGCCAGTAGCGACCCCGGCTATCTGTCAAAACATCCAACTCCTGAGAGTCTGGTCATACAGGCAGCCACAGCTTCTAACAAACTTGCGTACACTTCTATCGATCCAGACAGGGACGATAAGCGTGTGGATGGCTGGGCACGGAAGGTATTTTCAGCTGGGAGTATGGCTTTCAAATCTGCCAACTCCACATGTGCCTTGGCAAAATTTTCGTACACTATGTGGGAGTGCATCGCAATGGCGGCGGAGCACATACCAGAAGGGAAAGAAAGGGAAGGGTTCCTAGCCATCGTTAGAGATGGAAAGGAAGCCATGCAGGAATCCCTTCAATCTGGATTGAACACTGCGGATAGTGTAAGCAGGTCCATGGGCACTAGCACGGTAATGCGCAGATTTGCGTGGTTACGGAAGTCGGGTTTTGCACCGGACGTACAGAACCGCCTTCTGAACATGCCTTTTCACGGGTCTCACCTTTTTGGCAACAAGGCAGACCTCAAAAGCAGCTGCCAAATCTTTAGGAGCTGCTATTAGGCAACCTTAGCCATTTCGTGCGCAAGGACAATCGTGGAGGGGACGATCCTATCGTTACTACACCTCATATGGAAAGGCGAGAGGAATGGCCAGTCAAAGGGGCCAGAAAAAGGCCACTTGTGGTGGACGAGGAAAACGTGCAAAGCCAGCTCCAGCTGCAGTCTCTCTGCCATCAGCGGCTGCAACATCCGCCACAAAACCACTTTGAGGACTTGCATCACAAAACACCTGTAGGAGGCAGGCTGTCAAAGCATCTGCAAGAATGGCGAGCCATTACTTCAGATGTTTGGGCTCTAGAAATAATAGCCCAAGGCTACTGCCTTCCTTTTCTAACGCAACCTCAAAGCAATCCACCAGGGAGACACCCGTTGAAGTCTTCAAATCCGCTCCTACAGCAGGAAGTTGTAACCCTGCTGGAGAAAGGTGCTATAGAACCAGTACCTGCAGCGGAGAGGAACAAGGGATGGTACTCCCTGTATTTTTTGATCCCCAAAAAGGACAGAGGACTGAGACCCAGCTTGGACTTAAGAAACTTGAACAAGTTCCTCAGGAAGGACAAGTTCAAGATGGTTACCCTTTCTCAGATCCTTCAGGCACTTCAATTTCAGGACTGGTTGGTGTCATTGGACCTCCAGGATGCTTATTTTCATGTGCCGATTCATCTCAAGCACAGACAATACCTGAGGTTCGTAGTTGGCGACTCACACTATCAGTTTCGAGTCCTGCCATTCGGATTGACCTCCGCCCGAGGGTCTTCACCAAGTTAATGGTAGTGGTGGCAGCGCACCTCAGGAGAGGGGGGGGATTCATGTCTACCCCTACCTGGACGATTGCTTGATCAGGGCGCGTTCTGCCGAGCAAGCACTGGATCATCTGAAAGTCACCTGCCACTTCCTCCACAGACTGGGCTTCTCCCTCAATTTCAAGAAGTCACAAATTACACCTCCCCAACAGCTTCAGCACATAGGAGCTGTATTAGACACATCCTTGGGAAAGAGCTTGCCTCCCAAGTCGAGGGCTCAAGACATTCTTCAGATGGTTTCCAAATTTCAAAATGCCCAAAATCTCCAGGCTTACGACTTTTTAAGGTTGCTTGGCCTCATGGCATCCTGCATCTTCCTGGTGCCAGAGGCACGCTTGAGGATGAGATCCCTTCAATGGGCTCTAAAGACTCAGTGGTCCCAGTTCTCGGGTCAAATGACAGATCTTCTTCAGATTCCGAACAAGGTCCGACAAGATCTTCTATGGTGGACCTGCACAGAGAACATCCTAAAAGGAGAACCTTTTTGGCAACCATGGCCGGAGATCACAGTAGTGACGGACGCCTCACTCATGGTGTGGGGAGCTCATGCCAACGATTTGACAATCAACGGTCGTTGGTCTCCATCGGAGTCCAAACTACACATCAACCTTTTAGAGCTGAGGGCAATCAGACTGGCGCTGAAGGCCTTCCTGCCATCTGTCAGGGGAAAGAATGTCCTGATAATGACAGACAACACAGTGGCCATGCATTACCTAAACAAAAGAGGAGGTGTGGGGTTACTACCTCTGTGCAGAGAGGCAATGCAGCTCTGGTATTGGGCAATTCAGGAAGGAATCTCTTTAACAGCAATTCATCTAGCCGGGGAAGAGAATATGATGGCAGATGCTCTGAGCAGGCAGAGCACAGTGTCCCACGAATGGGAACTGGCTCAGGGAAGTCATTCAAGAGATCTTCGCCCTTTGGGGAATCCCTCAAGTAGACCTATTTGCAATCGGTATCAACCGAAAATGCGAAAGGTATTGCTCAAGGGAATTTCCCCCGAGAGGAGCCCTGGGGGGCGCGTTCGTGATGGAGTGGAAATTCCCCCTATATTATGCGTTCCCTCCGATTCCTGTCATTCCTCAGGTCATCAGGAGGCTGAGACGCTTCGGGAGCCGCATGATCCTAACTGCCCCGGATTGGGCCAGGAGAACTTGGTACCCGGACCTTCTAGACATGTCCATCTGTCCTCCAGTACGTCTTCCTCAGAGAGAAAACCTTCACTCTCAAATGGAGGGTCAGGTTCTCCATCCAGAGGTCAAAACGCGCAACCTTCATGCTTGGTATCTGAAAGGCTGAGATACAGGGATTGGAACCTTCCAGATGATGTTATGGAGGTGTTGCTTTTGGCAAGAAGGCCAGCAACAAAGTCTCTATACCATTGCCGTTGGAAAAAGTTTTGCAACTGGTGCAGAGAAAAGAATGTCGATCCTTTTCTATGTTCTATTCCGGAAGTACTATCTTTCCTTCTGACCCTAGCACATAGAGGTCTGAATATTGGAACAATAAAAGGTTACCTTGCAGTGCTTTCCATTTTCAATCGCAGGTCGGAAGAATGCTCCTACTTCAAAATGCCTTTGATAATACAATTCTTAAAAGGACTCACTAATGTGTTTCCTCCTCATTTCAAGTACCAATTTGGGATCTCAATTTAGTCCTAAAATTCTTAATGTGTGCTCCTTTTGAGCCTATGCACACGTGTCCATTAAGATTACTAACATGGAAAACTGCCTTCTTAGTTGCTTTAACATCAGCAAGGAGAGTGAGCGAATTGCAGGCACTGTCTGCTGGGCCACCCTATACTGTGTTCCATAAGGACAGAGTTGTATTGAGGGTAAAACCATCATTTTTACCCAAAGTAATATCTGATTTTCATTTAAGTCAGAAAATTGTCTTACCCGCATTCTATCCTCCACCCCATCCTTCTAAGGAGGAGGAAAGATTACACAGGTTGGATCTAAAAGAGCTTTAAGCTTTTACATATCTAGAGTTTCCAGACTTAGAGTGGACAACCAGCTGTTTATAGGTTACACAGGAAGAAAACTGGGTCAATCGGTCAATCAGTGACAAAACAGACAATTTCAGAATGCTACAGACTAGCACAAAAAGACCCACCAGAAGGGTTAAGGGCTCATTCCACCAGAGGCATTGCCACTTCGACAGCCCTTCAAAGAGGTGTCCCAATAAGATCCATTTGCAAATCAGAAACTTGGTCTTCATTACACACCTTTTCAAAATTCTATAACCTGGATGCTTCCCAGTCTAAGGAGCTGACTTTTGGAAAAGCAGTGCTTTATTCCGCCATCTAAGGGCATTGAAAAAATCTAACCCCTCCTCCAGAGAAAATATACAAATACTGCTTTGGGAGTCTATCTAAGATGAGGAATATGTTGGAGGACACAATCCACTCGAAGAACAAGTTACTTACCAACTGCTAACGTTCTTTCGATTGGATGTTCCTCCAACGTATTCCTCATCGCCCTCCCAGCCTACCCCTCTGTAGATTTTTCCAGGTTATTGCCATCTCAAATCTCGCAAGGCTGATACCTATCTACCGGCACAATCTACACAGTACAAGATCAAAGATAAAAAGGGGAAAAACAGAACTGAGGCCAACGGGCACCGCGCTTGCTACTTATACACCCGATGACGTCACCCTCGACGGAGGCCTTCGAGGGACCATCGACTCGACGACATCGACGCACGGCGCCCTCTGCCGAAAAAATGTCCATAAAGCAGCAAAGCTGGATGCAATACATCTAAGATGAGGAATACGTTGGAGGAACATCCAATCGAAAGAATGTTACCAGTTGGTAAGTAACTTGTTCTTCTTCATAAGCACAGTATGGCAGTTTACTTTAGCAATCACCCTCCTATTTGGGTGTTCAAATCAAATTTCAATCTTCTCTACAGTAGCTCATGGAGTGTATGTGTATTAGTACTTTCTTCAAGTGGACTATACTTTAAAAATAAATTAAATAACTTCACAATGAAACAAATAATACATTAGGAAAGAGAATTTGCTCAATACACCATATCATGTAGTTTCTTGGCATCTATCCAATATTAACACAAACTCTTAGCCTATCATTTCTAAATTGATATAGCTTTACAACTTTCTTTTGTCAATGCAATTTATGATAGGCCTACACCCAACAACCCACAAAATTCAAAATGTGAAAGATGTAAAATGTTACATAGAGATATGAATACGGTTGTCACACTATGTATTTCTAGTCCAATGTTGACAGGAGACATTTTTCTCATGTTCATACTCCTAAATAAGTATAAAGCTCTTAACCCACATTCTGTCCCTCAGGGTTCTTGGCTTTGAAATCAATAATGTATCTAGTTTCTTGTTGTCTTAGAAGTTTTTCTCTATCACCACCTCTTGGTCCTGTTATGATTCTGTGTAATCCAAAAAAGGAAAAGTCGCACAACTTTCCGTCATGACTTTCCCAAAAATGTTTGGCCATGGGGCCCTCACATGCTGTAACATCCGTACTCTCAATTTGCATTTTGTACTCCCCACATACCATTTGTTGCACGTGCATCTTAATACTTATACGACATAGCCTGACTCGCACGTGATCGTACTCGTAATTTCTATGGTGGTATTTAAAATGGGGTGTTGGTATGTGGTACAAGCATGTGCAAATTTACAAATTTTACATTTCGTGCAATTGCGAAACCCCATAGTTCTTTTCTCCAGCCATGTGTTTTTTACATTAGGAATTTCATTCACCATAAGCTACTGAGCAGACAATCTTTGATGGATTTGTATTTACGAAAACTGATACAGGGGCGTATACTCAGAGTACGGTTCAGATCAGTATCTACCATCAATACTTTACAATGTCTCTTGAGAATGTTTTCCACTTCCACTGCTGATGCTCCATATATTAGCACAAGGCGAGTCACATCCTTCTCCTTTGCGAGGCCTCCTATGTTTATCTTCTCTAGCAGCAGTGCTGACTTATCGCAAATGCGCGCTTTAAGGTAGGCTCGCTCAATGATCTTTTTGGGATAAGACTGTTGTTGAAAGCCCCATGCTGTAATCTGACTTTCTTTGTCGTATGTTTCAATACTGGAAGAGCTTCTGCGTAACCGGATAAATTCCCCATACGGAATGCCCCAAATCAGATTTTTTGAGTGTGCACTTTTCACATTTAAGGGGATATTAACTCCTGTGGGTTTCGGAAAGAGTTCACTTTTTAGTTCATCTTCTACAAAACCCATAACATCAGGAAAGATTACTTTCTTACGACTGTGTGTCTCTGTGAATTTTAAGTTATAGTTGTTATTGTTTAGATGTCGGACAAAGTCTATCCAATCTTCCTGACTCGCCCACCATATGAGGACTAGGTCATCAATGTAACAAGACCACATTACAATCTTGCTTGTGTGCATTTTATTTTCTTCTTTCCATACTTTTCCCAGTATCCCATACATTACAAGAGTGTCTGAGAAAACCTAAGGTGCCACAGAAACCAAACCATGCCCCACAGAGCAATCACACAGCTGACAGCAGACACAACACCACATCCCATTGTGTAAGCTCACCAGGCCTATTTGGGAGAAAAGTGGAAGGAATACTTTTTTTTTATTTACTCAGCATCAGGGGCTTCCGTTTTCATTCGTAACAGTAGATGTAATGCCACTTAGACAAAAAACACCATCATTGGCTCTTGGCAATCTCTTAAAAAGTGGTATTTATAATTGTAGTTTTGCTTTAAAGACTCACCATAAATTCTGACTTGCTAGCATATGTGTTTTCAATTTACACGGCAGCCATGACTGCTGCTCCTAACTCAAATTTAATGACCAAACAGTGCAATCATTGTAAAATTCACATGGGGGCATTTGGAGAAGGTCACATTACTCCTACGTCCCGCGGGACAGGACCGTAGCACCTTTTAATAGCATTTAAAAAATTACTGTTTCACAAGAACTGACCTTGGACCAACTGCACGACCTCCCGCCCTGTGAGCTCTATCGATTGTCAGCTCTCTAGCGTTCCTTCCGTCAAAAAGGTTATTAATGATTGCTTTAACAGCTCTCATGATGTCCACCTGCGTCTCCCCATCCTGTTCCGGGATGCCTAAAAATCTAAGATTAGAGCGCCGCTCCCTATTTTCCAGGTCATCCAGCTTTAGGGAGACCTTCTCCTCTCATCTCTCCAGCTCTGCTAGGCTCATGTCAAACTGTGTTTCGAAGAGGTCTGTTGAAGTTTGATTGGCCTCTAATGCTTGAACCCGATCATCAACAGCATCTACCTTCTTGTCAAGGGAGTCAAATCTTTTGCTGATATCTGCCCTGAAGCCTCGTATCTCCTCCAGCAGCGCTATCATGCTCTGACTCATTGATTGCACCTCCATAGAGTCCGACCGGAGAGCCGGTTGTGTTTCGTTTTTTTCCGCCATTTGCTCAGGGGAGCGTCGGAACTTCCGTAAGAATTGGGACCAGTCCATCAGAGAAGGAGAAGACGGGCCTGAAGGGCGGTGATTCAGGGCAGTTGAAGGATGGACAGGCCTAGGGAGAATGGCAGCTCGGACAGGCCTCCGGAAGCTCTTTGTCGCTCACACTTTGATAAATTCTTACAATGGCTCGAGCTCAAGGTCAAGACCTCAGGGGATCTCCCTCCGGCTCCCAGTCAGATACCTCCACCAGCAGAGCCAGAGGGCCAGCCTGATCCTACGGAGAAAACCGTTGTTGGGGCCTGGAGAGGACCCTCGCAGGACTACCTCCAGAAGAGGGAATGCAGGAATTTGATAACTCTCCTTGCGCCAACTGGGGAAAATCACCACACCAAACCACAGGAGGGGGCAGAGAAAAGGAGGATGGGCTCTCAGTCAGACCAAAACCACCGGGGCGACCCCACCCCTCATAGACTTCGCCCCACAGGGGCAGCTCCAGTGATGCACCAAGGTGACACTTCTCGGGCTGTGGGCCAGACCAATGGCGTTCCCTCAACCCCCCCAGAGCTCTTACTACTAAGGCGCACCTACAAATCTGGGGGGTGGGCGCCGCTCCTTTGCTTCCAGTGCCGGCAGGACTCAGTGAGCTAGCGACGCAGGATCCAGGGACAGGACAACCATCAAGAGGCCCATTTTCTGACCCCGCCCCCCACCCCGCTCCACCGGCAAAAATAAATACCAGCAGACCGGAGCGGACCTGGAGAACACTGCCACTGCTCAGGACGGCCGCGCACCCCAGACTGCGCTTTCCCCACTCCACGGCACTCTGGGGAAGTTGCAGGCTGACAGCGGGAAGGACCAGCAATAAACGTAGCTCACCGAAGTTCAAGGCTATGGAGAGCGGCGCCCCGTCCGGGCCAAGGAGATTGACAGCTCCCACTGAGTCCGTTCGGGAGCGATCGCTGCAGGGGGAGGATCAATTCAAAGACAAAGCCCGTGCCCGCTAGACTCAAACTCCTGAGGGCCTCCGATGTTCTTCACCCCCTGGCCCGGGACACCGGCAACCACTTCAACCAGGGGGATGGGGGGGGCCTCCTCAACTCAGACCGAAAACGCAACTGCTGCCCCTCCCCCACCGGACACTGGGGAGCCCGCCACAGAGCCGCTCGGTGGGAACAGTTTCCTCCCAGGACCCGCTCGCCACCAGGAAGGGTCCGTTCACCGGATGGCAGCACCTCCGGATGTCGGGAAAGCGCACAACCTATGCACGAGGGTGTCAGCAGGCCACAGAGGGGGGTCATGGATCCGCTACCGACATGCTGGGGGGGCACAGATCTCCTGAGAAGGCGTCCCGAGGTGGAGACTAACCCTTGACTGCTCAGCTACTTTACCTTGATTGGGTTTTGACTAACCTTTCAGTGTCTTCCCTGTTCACCATATATTGAGTGCCCTCCCAAAACCCTTACACCTGTATTTCAGTCACTTGTGGGTTGAACATTTGTGGTCTCTCTTGTTCACTCCTCTAGGAAGTCTGACTATTTCTTGTCCCTCTATTAGCCCTATGTGGGATAGGCGGCCTAACTGGTCATAGCGTAGCACAATGTCCTCACCCCCTCCAGGGATCTTGACTCTCAATCCCTCGCAGACTACTTGGTCTTGTTGGCCATGTGCGTAATGACATTTTCTCACCACCCTCAGGAATCCCTGGCTCTCGCCCTCTCGTGGGCTGCTCGGCCTTGTGAGCTGTATGTTTGATGCAATGTTCTCACCCCCTCCAGAGGTACTGGCTCTCTCAAACTCTCATGGACTATTCAGCGTAATTTGCTGTGCATTTGATGCAATGTTCCCACCTCCTCCGAGGTCCTGGCTCTCTCAGCCTCTCGTGGCCTGCTTGGCATTGTGCCCCGAGTGTTTGATTCAATGTTCTCATCCACTCTAGGGGTCCTGGGTCTCTCAGCCTCTCGTGGGCTGCTCGGCCTCATGAGCCGTGTGATTGATACAATGTTCTCACCCCCTTGTTGAGTACTTCAGAGTTTCACCACCCTCCTCCTCTTTCACCATACCGGCCACGTTCCTGTGTGTTGGCGGCGTGGCTCGTTGAAGTAGGCGGCGGCTTTGGTGGTTGCGAATCTGCAGTTTTGCGCTTGTTGGCTCTCTCGCCACAGTTCTTCTGCTCATCGTCTTGTCTCGGGAGCATGGGGTGTCGCTTCCCCAGCTGTTCGGTCTCCTGCTCCAGGGTGCCTTAGGTCGTCAGATGCTCTGCCCTCCTGGGCTCAGCAGTGTTCCATGGGCTCAGGGACTCCTCCGCCCATCACACATCTGACGTGGTCCTACCTCCAGGATCGACCCGCCCAGCATGTCACACGCAGGCTTCCACAGTTTGCGGCATGGCTACGGCTAGCTTTATCCCTGTAGGTACGATTGCGTGTCCTTTTAAGTTCTTCTGTGAAACAAGAGAGGAAACAGGATTGGTTCTGCGTCTCCTGAACAGGGGTCAACCAAGTGGGATCAGCAGCCAAGTAAGTCCTAGTTAAAGGGCCATTAACATCATAATAGGGCTCAGTTCTCATATAACCCATAAACAATCAGGATTCTGCCTCAGAAGAAGGGTTAGACAGTCTTATTTGGGTCTCCCTGGTCCCCTAAGGGGGGGGGAAATCACCCCAGTGAGATCCCCCTAGGGAGTATCTTGGATAGCAGCCTCACCTCCCTAGTACCATAGTTGATGGGTCCCCCTTCAGGAGAAGGAACGAATTTCCTGGAATAGTCACACTTGCAATAGAGGAAACTGCACCAAATCTCTAAGCCATGGGGCATAAGCGTGAGAGAGGTAGTGATAAAAATGCTATCTAGATCATGCATGGTGTAGGCACTATGAGTGCCTTTGCCCCATACCCATGGAGAAAAAGATTAGCGGTTGGAACCAGAGATCAGTGTATGGTCCTGTCTTGTCCACGTGAAGAAAAAGGCTTGTGTTTAGAGCTGGAGGTGTATGAATGGTGGCTGGAGTCAAGCACATGATGGGGTTGGATTAATGCATGGACATGTCCGTGCATCCACTGCAGCAGTGTTTCTTCTAATCTGCCGCACAGAGTGCTCTCGTACTGTCCCTTCCCCAGAGATGACATCCCACTTGTATGGAGGAAAGTGGACAAGACATCGGAGTAATGAGCCTTGACGTGTTTTAACCAAGGTCTAATTTATTCTTTTCAAAAGTGACCATGCAACTTTGGAGTTTTTCAGAAGGACTAACGTTCTATGTAGAAAGAATTGGGCCTCTCAGATGGACTACCCCTTGTAATAAAAGCGGGTAGGGCTGCAGTTGGTAGGTGGCTTGTATCCCTTATTTCTTGCACTTATGACCTTCGATTCCTTTAAAGAAGTCATGCTCATTCCACCAGTGCAAATGCAGCATAAGTGGCTTTCTAAAATTATGCACTTATCTTGGAAGATTGTGGGATAGTTGCGCTCTATCATTTTAGCACTACTCATTTGGTGAAATTAAACTCTAACTATAATCCAGCCAAAACAATTGTCAGCCAATACAAAAAAGTTTAGTGCATTCTGCCTCCGCAAATTCCCCAGAAAACATCAGTGGTGTTTGGTTATGAAGGCAAAATGTGCATGTCACACACGCAAAGGGCCAGACATACAGGGTGTGCAACAGTGCAGGAAAAGTGGGAGGTCTAAATTTTGAAAAACGGGATCGATGCAGGTTTAGACTACTAGTGGCAGGGTCAGATTCCAGCCTCACATGAAAGCTACATGAATCCCTCATTGCTTGTCAGAACGGGCATACCCTTCTGAATAGATAGTTACAGAATGGTGACTAGTTCCGCAAAATGTGGAGGGTTTGATGATGCCCTTTGCATTGGGGTGACCACAGAGCAATATGCAATGGCTTCGCCTGTCACTAAGTTCTTCTCCCGAAGTGCGTGTTGATGGAATGCATTGAACATGCACTTCTGCTCAGGGTATGTATTTTGATATCTGGAATGTATATAAAACCAAATTGTCTCTCTCTCTTCGTCTCTCTCTCCCTCCCTCCCTCGCCCTATCCCTTTCCCTTTCTCCCCTTCGAATGGATTGTGTCCTCCCACATATTCCTCATCTTAGATATATTCGCCAGCTTGCTGCTTCTTCGTAAACATTTGTTGCCAGAGGGTGCTGTGCTCGAGGCCGCATAGCTTGGTCCCTCGAAGGCCGCCGTCGAGCGTTGACGTCATCTGCTCGAGCCGGGCCCGTTGGTTCAGTTCCATTTTTCCGAGCTTCTGCTTCGTGTATCGAAACGGTGCGTCAGTTTTCTCATCGAGAAATGGCTTCTTCCTCAACTCCGACAACATCCAAGACAGGTTTTAAAAAGTGTTTAAAATGCGGAAGAAAGAGGTCCATTACGGATCCTCACCGCAACTGCCTTTGGCGCTTTAGTCCTGATCACGTAGTCGATGAGTGCGGGTGGTGTCAGGCGATGTCGAACAAGGCTCTTAAGGAACGCCAAGGTAAGCTAGCGGTGGGGGAAGAGTCTTTCAAGTTTGCGAAAAGACTAAAAGACTCAGGAGAATTGAGAAAAAAATCTTGTCATGAGTCGAGGCGATCGAGGTCGAAAAGTCGCTTGAGGAAGGCCTCTTCCTCGAAAAAAATCAAAAAAGCGACGTCATAGATCTTCGTCCCCCTCAAAAGAGTTGCGTGAAGAGCATGCCCCTGTCCACTCTAAAAGTGACAGAGGGAAATCTAAAAACGTCTCACACTAAATCCAACAATAAGTCGAGGGCGTCCTTGGACAATGATTCTCCAGCGCCTCATGAGACTATACAAAAACCTTTGGTGCATAAATCGAGGGTGTCAGAGGATAAAATGGCGTCCTCTTTGTCCAAGTCAGCCATCGACTCGACGCGTCCTTCGACGACTTTGTCGAAGCCAAAATGACATTGATACCTTTGGCCTCGAAGCCTTACTCGACATCGAAGCTCTCCTCGATGACCTTGGGGATTCCTTCAAGCATATCAAAGCCATTGTCAATTCCGTTGATAGGGAAATCTTTTATACTGGTTCCCAAGACAACAACTATGGCTAAAACTAGGTCTGTTCCGCCTTTACCAGAAAAATCTTTCCACCCTCAGTCCAGGCAGGAATTTTTTAAATCTATGTCTGCTATTTTTGAGGAACAAACCTCTGATGAGGAGCTTACATCAGCTGGTGTTCAATTTGGGACAAGAGAGGTCCCTGAAGAACTAGTAGATCCTAATTTAAAAATGACAGACCTTTATGACTGCCTACAATCGGCCAGTGGCCTAGATACCTCACCTGAGGTAGAGTTTGAAAGACCTGACCCCACTGACCATGCTGAACCGGGGTATAAGAACCTTATGGGAAGAGTGATAGATTTTATGGGGTGGAAATCAGTGTCTCCAAGATATGACCAGGACGATTTAACTGATATTATTGATGAAGGACCTCAGAAAAACCCAATCCTTCCTTTCCACAAAGTTCTTAAAAGAGAGTTATGACAAATTGGGAGACCCCTGAGTCTTTACCAGCTGTAAACAAAAAATGTGTAGGAAAGTATAGACCTGCTCCCTCGGATCCAGAGTATTTGTCATAACACCCTTCACCTGTAAGTTTGGTGATTCAAGCTGCGACTACAAATAGACAATCGGCTTATCCCTCCATGCCCCCTGACAGGGACAACAAAAAGATTGACTCCTGGGCGAGGAAAGCTTTTACTTCCGGTAGTATGGCCCTTAAATCTACTAATGTGACTTGTACATTAGCTAGGTTTACTTACACCCTGTGGAGCTGTTTAGATGCACGGCTGATCACATTCCGGGGGTGAGGAGCGGGATGATTTCCTAGCGATAGTAAAGGATGGAAAGGAGGCGATGGAGGAATGCCTCAAGTCAGGACTGGATACTGCAGAGAGTATAAGCAGATCCATGGCATCTAGCGCAGTCTTGCGTAGATTCGCATGGCTAAGGAAATCTGGCTTTGCATCTGATGTACAGTCCAGATTACTTAATATGCCCTTTGACGGCTTGAGGTTGTTTGGCAGTAAGGCGGACGAGAGCTTGAAGAAGCTGCAGACCTCGAAAGCGGCAGCAAAATCACTCAGTGCCGCTATAAGGCAACCTCAGCAACACTCTTACGCAGGCTCATCTTCCTGGAAGAGTCGCCCGTTTCGCTTCTATTCCTCTTTTAGAAAAGGGAGAGGGCAGGCCAGTCAGAGAGGACAACAAAGAAAACCCTTTCGTGGTGGAAAAGGGAGAGGCGCTAGATCAGCCACAGCAGCGGCTACTACCTCTTCAGCCACTGCTGCAGCCGCTGCAAAGCCACTATGAGGTCTTAACCCACAAGAACCCGGTGGGAGGCAGAATCCCTCAATATCTGGACAAATGACGAGGCATTACGTCAGAAGTCTGGGCATCAAAGACCTCAAGATCATCCACCAGGAGCCAACTCTGTAATAATTCCAGACCCGCTTCTTCTGCAGGAGATTTTAACCCTGCTGGAGAAAGGTGCAATAGAACATTTACCTGTAGCGGAGAGGAACAAGGGTTGATGCTCCCCTTATTTTCTAATTCCCAAAAAGGATGGAGGATTGAAACCCATCTTGGACTTGAGAAATTTGAACAAATTCCTCAGGAAGGACAAGTTCAAGATGGTGACTTTCTCAGATCCTTCAGGCTCTTCAGCTTCAGGACTGGCTGGTTTCATTGGACCTTCAGGATGCTTACTTTCATGTGCCAATCCATCTCACAGAAAGTACCTGAGGTTTGCAATTGGCGGATCTCACTATCAGTTTCGAGTTCTACCATTTGGGCTGACCTCCGCCCCGAGGGTCTTCACCAAACTAATGGCAGTGGTGGCAGCGCGTCTCAGGAGGGAGGGGATTCACATCTACCCTTACCTGGACGATTGGCTAATCAGGCCAAATTCACCTGAACAGGCCCAGGAACATCTAGCCATGACCTGTCACTTCCTACACAAACTGGGCTTCTCCCTCAATTACAAGAAGTCACAAATGATTCTGAGCCAAAGATCCAATTCATCGGAGCGGTCCTGGACACCACCTCAGGGAAAGCCTCGCCTCCCGAGGAAAGAGCTTACCACATTCTGCAGATGGTAACGAAATTTCAGAATGCCCAACATCTACCGGCATTCGACTTCCTAAGGTTGCTAGGCCTCATGGCATCCTGCATTTTTCTGGTGCCAGAGGCTCGACTGAAAAGGAGATCCCTGCAATGGGCCCTCAGTATGCAATGGTCCCAGATTTCAGGGGAGATGTCAGATCTTCTGCAAGTCCCATCCAAGGTGGCTCAAGATCTCCTATGGTGGGCTCGCAAGGAGAATATCCTCAGAGGGGAACCTTTTTGGCAACCATGGCCAGAGATAACTGTAGTGACGGATGCCTCACTCACAGGATGGAGGGCCCACACCAACGATCTGACAATCAGCAGTCGTTGGTCTCCATCGGAGTCCAAAGTACACATCAACCTTTTGGAGCTGAGGGTAATCAGACTAGCGCTGAAGTCCTGAAGTTTCTGCCCTCTGTACAGGGAAAGAATGTCCTGATAATGACAGACAACACAGTGGCCATGTACTACCTCAACAAAAGAAAGGGGAGGCGTAGGATCACTCCCACTGTGCAAAGAGGCGATGCAGCTCTGGTTCTGGGAAATGCAAGAAGGAATCTCTCTATTGGCAGTTCACCTAGCCGGAGAGCTGAAAACGGCGGCGGAAGCTCTGAGCAGGCAGAGCACAGTCTCCCACGAGTGGGAGCTAGCTCAGGAATTTCTTCAAGACATCTTCGCACTCTGGTGCCAACCGGAACTGCGAACTGTATTGCTCAAGGAAATTTTCCCCCAAGAGGAGCTCCGTTTCCACTCTTTTACACATTTCCTCCAGTCCCCGTGATTCCTCAAGTAATCAAGAGGTTGAGAAAGTTCAGGAAAACCATAATCCTCGTTGCCCCGGATTGGGCCAGGAGAACGTGGTACCCGGACCTTCTGGACATGGCCATCTGCCCTCCAATACATCTTCCACAAAGAGAGGATCTTCTCTCACAAGAGGAAGGTCGGGTTCTCCATCCAGAGGTCAAGACACTCAACCTTCACGCTTGGCTTCTGAGAGGTTGAGATATAAGGATTGGGACCTCCCGGATGAAGTTATGGAGATTTTGCTTTCAGCCAGAAGGCCAACAACAAAATCCTTATACCAGTGTCATTGGAAGAAATCCAGTAACTGGTGCAGGGATAAGAATGTGGATCTTTTCAATGTACCACTCCCATGGTGCTTTCCTTTCTATTACATTTAGCCAACTCGGGGCTCCAAGTTGGAACTATTAAAGGATATTTGGCAGCGCTATCCATCTTCAAGCGCTCCTCAGAAGAGGTTTCATATTTCAAAATGCCTTTAGTTATCCAATTTATTAAAGGGTTAACAAATGTCTTCCCTCCTACACCTTTCCAAGTTCTCATTTGGGATTTAAATTTAGTTTTAAAGTTTCTTATGTGTGCCCCTTTTGAGCCTTTACATTCTTGTCCTTTAAGGCTCCTAACTTTAAAAACTGTTTTACTAGTGGCTCTAACTTCAGCCCGCAGGGTGAGTGAGTTGCAGGCGCTCTCTTGTAAGCTTCCTCGCACGATTTTCCACAATGATAAAGTAGTTTTAAAGGTCAAGCCTTTTTTCCGACCTAAAAAAGTTTGATTTCCATCTGTCACAGAAGATCACTTTACCGTCCTTTTATCCTCCTCTGCGCGCTAGGAAAGAGGAGGAAAGATTCCACAGACTAGACCCTAAAAGGGCTCTCAGTTTCTACATATCTAAACTGGAAAGATTTAGACAAACATATCAGTTGTTTGTCAGTTACACTGGGATTTGGTGTGTCCAAACAAACCATATCCATATGGATTATCCTGGCAATATCTAAGCCTCCAGATGGTTTAAGGGCTCATTCAACCAGGGGCATACCAACTTCCACAGCTCTTCAGAGGGGTGTAACAGTGCAGGACATTTGTGCTGCGGCCACTTGGTCGTCAATGCACACTTTTGCTAAACATTATTGTTTAGACACTACCTCTTTCCAAGGAGGCCTTTTTGCAAAGGCCGTCCTTCATTCAGTGCATAATTAAAAAAAAACTATGGTACTCCCTCCTCCAAATTACAATTGCTATGGGAGTCTATCTAAGATCAGGAATACGTGGGAGGACACAATCCATTTGAAAAACAAGTTACTTACCAACTGTAACGTTCTTTCGACTGGATGTTCCTCCCACGTATTCATCATCGACCCTCCCAGCCTACCCGGCAGTATAGTTTTTACGCTTTTTTGCACTTGTACTTCCTTAAGAGCCCGACATCTGCCGACACAAAAATACAACTGATGCAACCTTTAACATCGAAAAAACAGAACTGAACCAACGGGCGCGGCTCATGCCCTTTATACGATGGATGACGTTGACGGCAGCCTTCGAGGGACCAAGCTACGCAGCCTCGAGCACAGCGCCCTCTGTCAAAAAGAATTTCCGAAAGAAGCAGCAAGCTGGCAAATATATCTAAGATGAGGAATATGTGGGAGGAACATCCAGTCGAAAGAACGTTACAGTTGGTAAGTAGCTTGTTCTTCTCCCTCTCCCCCACTCCACCTCCCCCAAGATCCTCTGGCCTTTTTGCTTACTTAATCTTCCTAGCACAGTTTTGACTAGGTTAATAAGCTTATTTGCCTGATTGTCCTAAAGTGTATACCTTGTGCCAACCTGTTGCATAATTCTAGTTCAATGGTGTTGATTTAAAGCACAATTTTAAAGTTGTTCCACTGAAATGCCCGAATGCTCAAGGTTTGATTATCTGCATGTGCCAACCAGATGCGTTTTTCATAGGACGTGTAATGAATGACTCTGCTAATGCCACAGTCCTAACATTCCTCACCAACTGACCTGATACGCCACTTTCAAAACATTCTAGCGCTTTGTTTAAAGGCCTCTTAACAAATCTAGCATAGTCTTTTTACAGGCAAAATCCAAAAGCCAACTCGCACACTGCCAGCTGATTTTTCTGACTTCCTCAGCTGTGACTAGGAACCTGGAGACCCAGTGAAAATGTCTTCTTTGAATCCTGTTTGCAAAGACCCAATAACGAAAGCATGATAAAATCGTGCTTTCTAGATGGCGAGAGAGAATATATATGTGAAAAAAAGGAGGAGAGGGGCGCACTCCAGTTCCCTGCACAGTAAACCTTCTCAGCTACAGGTGTTCTCCTCCGACCGGTTTCTGTGCCAATACACGTCATCAGGGAGGCTGTCTTAACTTGCAGCTCACAGCAAGTGCAGGTGTTAACACTTAGTGATGATTCTGCTGCAAGGACTTCTGGTAGCTGTAGTCATCAGGTTTGCAAGGAACAGACTCACACCCAATCCCATAAATGGGGAAAGGGGGGGAGTAGCCTACAGTGAGGCACTCCAAAGTTGGGCATATGTTACCCCGGTGCAGCACCCTATAAGATTTCTGAAGATTCCACCCTTCAGAAAACTTGCAAATGTGAAAAAAAGGAGGAGAGGGGCGCACTCCAGTTCCCTGCACAGTAAACCTTCTCAGCTACAGGTGTTCTCCTCCGACCGGTTTCTGTGCCAATACACGTCATCAGGGAGGCTGTCTTAACTTGCAGCTCACAGCAAGTGCAGGTGTTAACACTTAGTGATGATTCTGCTGCAAGGACTTCTGGTAGCTGTAGTCATCAGGTTTGCAAGGAACAGACTCACACCCAATCCCATAAATGGGGAAAGGGGGGGAGTAGCCTACAGTGAGGCACTCCAAAGTTGGGCATATGTTACCCCGGTGCAGCACCCTATAAGATTTCTGAAGATTCCACCCTTCAGAAAACTTGCAAATGTGAAAAAAAGGAGGAGAGGGGCGCACTCCAGTTCCCTGCACAGTAAACCTTCTCAGCTACAGGTGTTCTCCTCCGACCGGTTTCTGTGCCAATACACGTCATCAGGGAGGCTGTCTTAACTTGCAGCTCACAGCAAGTGCAGGTGTTAACACTTAGTGATGATTCTGCTGCAAGGACTTCTGGTAGCTGTAGTCATCAGGTTTGCAAGGAACAGACTCACACCCAATCCCATAAATGGGGAAAGGGGGGGAGTAGCCTACAGTGAGGCACTCCAAAGTTGGGCATATGTTACCCCGGTGCAGCACCCTATAAGATTTCTGAAGATTCCACCCTTCAGAAAACTTGTAAATGTGAAAAAAAGGAGGAGAGGGGCGCACTCCAGTTCCCTGCACAGTAAACCTTCTCAGCTACAGGTGTTCTCCTCCGACCGGTTTCTGTGCCTCACTGTAGGCTACTCCCCCCCTTTCCCCATTTATGGGATTGGGTGTGAGTTTGTTCCTTGCAAACCTGATGACTACAGCTACCAGAAGTCCTTGCAGCAGAATTATCACTAAGTGTTAACACCTGCACTTGCTGTGAGCTGCAAGTTAAGACAGCCTCCCTGATGACGTGTATTGGCACAGAAACCGGTCGGAGGAGAACACCTGTGGCTGAGAAGGTTTACTGTGCAGGGAACTGGAGTGCGCCCCTCTCCTCTTTTTTCAACACATTTGCAAGTTTTCTGAAGGGTGGAATCTTCAGAAATCTTATAGGGTGCTGCACCGGGGTAATATATGCCCAACTTTGGAGTGCCTCACTGTAGGCTACTCCCCCCCTTTCCCCATTTATGGGATTGGGTGTGAGTTTGTTCCTTGCAAACCTGATGACTACAGCTACCAGAAGTCCTTGCAGCAGAATTATCACTAAGTGTTAACACCTGCACTTGCTGTGAGCTGCAAGTTAAGACAGCCTCCCTGATGACGTGTATTGGCACAGAAACCGGTCGGAGGAGAACACCTGTGGCTGAGAAGGTTTACTGTGCAGGGAACTGGAGTGCGCCCCTCTCCTCTTTTTTCAACATATATATATATATATATACACACACATAGAGAGAGAGAGATAGAGAGAAAGAAAGAGAGAGAGTGGCAATGTGAGAAAGTGAAATTAGGCCAGTCTGCAAAAGGCCAGAGTTAGGTAGGAGCATGTGGAGGACACCATGTTGCCTTTAAAGACCGTTTCATGGGTTGCTGTGACTTGCTCTTTGATGACTTTCCTGCCTTGCTAAGCCATGTTATGATTTGCCATTTGTGTGCTCAGCTCTGTGTCCCTCACTTCCTGTCCATTGAGGGCTCGGACTGCTTCCCTGACTGAGGCTAAAACTTTAAGTTTCAATGAATAATATGTGTACCAATTAAGCCACCCAACATGGCAACTGACCACCCCTTCCAAAAACTCAAACATCAGAACACCGCTACAATCAACTTACATACCTCAGCCCCGCCAAATGCATTTTAGCATAACAGGCGAAAACATACTTCCTTTGGACACAAATGCCTTTATTCTGTTGACACAGAGCACCTAAGAACTGACCTGTTTGCAGATCTGTGGGAACTTCCAGTCCATATGCATCTAAACAACAACAAAGCTATCTTGCATCTTACTCCTCACTGCCTAACTTAATCCAAATCTCTCTCCTTCAGGTCTGCAAGAGCACACAGAGACCATACGAAAGGCTGTAGTGCTCAATGTAAATCCCATAGCATAACTTAACTAGACAGTAGAGCTCTCCTCCAAAAGTGCTCACTGTGCACAGTAATTGATCAGACTTTAGCCAGCAGTGTTATCTCCGAAATCGCACATAGCACACATGCAACAGTTTCAGACTTTGGACATCAAAGCAGTCACCTAAATTGGACATACTGCACCTTACATGATCAGACAGCAGAGATAGCCCCATAAATCCCAAATGATAAATACCAGAAACGCCCAGACAATTGTCTGACAAAGAACAATTGTCTCGCTTGGACCATATTCACAACCAATAGTGTGTTGAACGAATTCCACTAGAAATCTGACAGCCCTAATATTTTACCAGATTACATCTAATAACACAACTGGATTGCATTCAACGCTTTCCACAACCACTTGTACCTGTTGTTTATCTACTTCCCTCTTCTTCATGACTAACCGTACACCACTAAGATTTCCAACCACCGTACCCTTCACACACAAAGCATGAACATTAATCAAGCTATGACTAAGCTCTTCTCACTAGCTCATATCTTCTCATCAGAAGATAACTGGATGAGATATGCTGTCTATCTTATCTTGTGCTTCCCCTTTGAATAACATATTAATCCCACAGAAGCAGAACGGTACTCTGGTCTCGGGTACTTCCAACCTGCACCCATCAACACCACAACTTTTGCATCTGCCTCCCCAACTATCCCACTAAAAATAATTCCTCCCTCCTTACAGATCCACGCCCGAGAGTCAGAAGGGCGCTTTATAAGACAACTTTACATTACATCACTTCATAGACCTTTCCCAGCTATTCTGACTAATGGGATCTGGAAATTATTTTACAATGGAAGGCGATATTGACTGAAAGTGGCATAAGAGGCAATGTGAGCCCATAAGTGGATATTACTGTAGAAAGGAGATGCATGCTAATAATTCTGGTGTTGACCCAAACTTTGATCACAAGAGTAACATTTGGTTTGGTTCTGTGTGCCTAAACATTATAGAGTTTGAAAGTCAGAAAGAGGCCAAATATGAAGAGGTGCTCAAGCGGTTTCCAGATTGGACAGAAGAGGTCATCAGCAAACTTAAGCTGCAATTTATGGTAACTGACAACGACAAAGACTACCTTGTTGGCTTCAGTGAATTGTAAGTTTGAGTCTCCTAGCAAATGCCCTCCTTAATGCTACAATATTGATTTGCTTCATTACTTCATCTGTATTTAATGAGGAAATCCAATCTATTTTAATGCAGTGCATCATCTCTTGACGACATGGAGGTTGAGTCAACATTGGAGGAACGGGAGAAGTACTTCTATGCTGTTGCTAAAGAGAAGTCTGCGTTGATTGACTTTGAGCACTTTCTACAGGTGTGTACTTCTATGCAACATGTTATGTATTTCCCTAACTCACAAATATTTCCAGATCAACTCAAAACTGGACGGACCAGTGAATATCCTTCTCACTACCCAGGCAAGGTTCTGGCGGGACTGTTCAACAATAGATTAATGCCAATGAAATAGAGGTGGGGTCTAGGCGGTCACTCATATGTGACCTTACTCAGCCTCCCACTGGCCTTCAGTAATGTTTGCAGTCCGAACCTTTGGAATAAGCTGTCCCTTTTTAGTAAAACCCCTCCTGGATTTTATTAATCTTTATCTAACAGAAAACCAGTTTTCAAATCCACTGTGAATTTGTATCATAAGACCAAAATAGTTTATTTCTGAGAACCATTTGTCCCAATCTGCTTATTAATAGCAGAGCCAGAACACATCAAAGGCAGATGGTGGAAAGGTTCCCCCACCCTTGGTCCCCACCTCCCTTTACCAGTATCTATGCACCGAAATGAACAACAAAAGATAAAAGTGAATTAATGGCAGCACATCCTAAAGGTATGGTGCCCCTCGTTAAAAAGACCCAACATGCAGAGTTTTGTCAGGCATGTAGAGCAGAAATTGTTCTTGCCCACATAATTTAAGAATGGGCTCCAGACCTCTTGAAAGGTACACAAACAATCCTGTTACAAGGTCATTCTCACACACAGATGTATTGCCCACAATTGTTGCCACCAATTAAGTTCACTAAGTAGATCACGCTTCCCACAACATACCAATAGTGTATGCTTACCAGGCAGCAGAAATACAGTTATGCTATGTCCAGTTGGAGACTCTAATAGGTATAAAGATCTAACACGAGACCCATTATGATCACCTCTGGGGTTTCAGGATTGGGCATGTCAAGTGCCTCTGCAATGTAATATAATGTAGTCCTCCAAAGGCAGTTTGGGCATTGTATGAGAACATTTGTCAAGGAACCCTGCCCTCACCACAGTTTTGTCAACGGAGTGGGGAAATGCCAGTTTAATTTTATGTAACTGGGTCAGCATGTAAAATCACTTAAACACAATTCCTATAGCTGATTCTCTTTAACTGAGCACTCCTAGTGGAGCAAGCTTCCTCCCCCAGATCAAATGCCATTCTTGGTGTGTCAGTCCCTGCTCAATTTCAGCCCTCTACCTTAGACTTATGGATATTTCATCACCTCCATTTCGATTCCCAAAGTGGTCTGTACGTCTAGAATTTGTTGTGGTCAGAAATATCAATTTTTTTTAAATATGCTGGTAATCTGGTCACTCTGGCATTCTCGTCCTAACTCATAGCCCGTTGGCATAGCAGAGTTTACCTTAACCACTAAAGCGCAGTCTGAACAAACTGATTCTTTTATGTAGCAAGCGATTTGATGACACTGCCAGTTAAAAGTTATAAGGATCTTTCATAGCCCCCCGCAGGCGCAAGCAAAAACGAACAGAGAACTTTGTGGTTAGAAATGTTGGGTAAGTGAAAATAGGAGAACATGCCTCCGGGAAAGGCAATAGCCCAGCCTTCTTCAATCACTCATCTCAAATCATCATGTTTTTTCTGATGATTGGGTCTGTGTAAAGCAAGGATGGCCTATAGGATTTGGTGAGACATATAACGAAGTGGATTCAAAGAGGAAGTCAATTGCCATTCCTTCTGTACCTTTAGCTGTGCTGTGTAATAATAATTCAGAAAATCTGGGCATGGCAACTTTCTATCCCACATTAAGCCTTAGCCTATTAACCAGTCCAGGCGAACTGCCACATTTCTTTTTGTAGTTTTTCCAGGTTAGACCAAGGAATGAAGATTGGCAGTTATTGAAACAAGAAAGGAATACTTGTGAGAATATTCATCTTAGTCATAGCTATCCTGCCTATCAAAGATATGGCTAGAGTATGCCATTTAGTGCGCATATCATTACTATTTCCTGACTATTTCCTTACATACTGGTGTTGCCGATGACCTAGTTATATAAAGGCCTAAGTACTTAATTGAGGTATCTGAACAATACATGCCATTGCCTTCCCCTAATAGTAACCTATCTAGAATCTCAGACTTTAATCTTAAAAGCAGAATAAACTGTTTAATATCTGAGGAGCTCCTGTGGTAGGACTGGGATGGATTGAAGTTGGGAGGAGAAAGATACAAGTCTGTTGCCTTCAAAAATACAAAGTTTATACTCTACTACTGGAAAAGCCCATGTACATGCCTAATGCATGTAAAGGACAACATTTTCAGAGTGTAAATATATTATGTGGTGTATTTTAACATAATTTATGTTAACAGAAAAAGAAATGTGTAAAGGATCTTGCTTCTTTTACGTGGAGGAGTAGTAACCTCAAACAAAATCTCACAGAATCAGGTGAAAGTTCAACATAGTATATACGGCCGATTGTTGTATCTGCTCTTCATTGTCTTGGATTCCACTTATGGGTTTTGGACTCAAATATATAATGTTAAGCGATGTCAGAGTAATACAATTCATGTGAAGCATGATTCGAAGTGGACACGAGATAAAGCAAATTGAAGTCATAGTTTAAAACGTGCATGAAGAATATTATGGCTATAATAATACATACCACATACAATGAATAATTAGATAATACATATGTACATTAAAAAAATTATTTATTTTGTTAGAGAAATAGTGTTGAATCAAATGAATTTCTGTGTATGCAACTCTAAGTATGCTGTTAAAGTGGTATCCCTGTCTTGGGCCTTTTCTGCAGCTAGTTATATGTTACCATTGTTGAAATGCACATTTTGTTTGCCTGGAAGATGAACTTGACGTCTTATTATTGTATACGTAAGGCAACATACCCTCTAGTGGTGATAATAGGCGAAACGGGCAGAGCGGCTTTGGACAAACATACATCTGGCCTTTTATTATAAAGTGTATGATTACCCCCAGTTCAATGACTTTAATCTCCTTATTCCCTCATATTGCAACTGGCAGAGGTCCCCTTGCCAAAACAAACGAGTGGGGAGAAGAGGCGGTTCTCTCTTATTCCTATTTTAAACCTGTGACTTTTTGGCAAACACTCATTCACTCTCATCTTAACATCTGTGGTTATATAGATAACCATAACCCAATGAACAATATTAGAGCCCAGTCCCACCATGACTAGCACTTTCTGCAAGTAACCCCCGTCAGCCCTATTCAATGGCTTTTGGTATCTAACACTGCATGCACTGATGGGAGTCTTCTTTCCACCATCATATTTACTAACTTGAGGACTTGTCCAACATTGTCACTAGTTTGACATTAAGCTACACACCCTGCATAGTTGGATTTGATCAGGCTATCCATTGTGATGAATCCTCTGGGCTCCTCACTAATTCCCTGCCTAAAGTTTCTTCCCAGGTGGCCCGGGAAAGGCAGATGCTTTCTGATCCTGACCTTGGGGTGGTGTTCTGCGGGAGGATCACCTGGGAGGAGAAAAGGTCCAGGGGAATGAGAGGACTCTGTGGGATGAGACACAGTATCTTCCTTTAGGAAGGAGGGTTCTGCAATGACAAAGTATATAATGGATTGTTGCAATGACCATCTTGCTGTTCCACAAGATACACATAAAGAGTGAAAACAATTACAAACTCCTAGGTCTTGGGAGAACTCAAAACTCTTCTAACATGTGGGAGACTTACAAAACTAAAGACTTTGCTGACGCCCAAAGGTACAGTGAACGAAAGTCTATGAATAATAGCTTAAAAGACTTGCCTGTTCATTGTCAATCAGGTTTGGTGAATAATGAAATTCCTTTAAAGAATACTGTGAGTCACAAACATGTGTTTAAAAGTGAAAATGAAGCTCAGAAACCTAAACGTTGTCATTAGGGACTTCAAGTGCCATCATTCCCTAAGTAATGGGACGAGGAAGAGGGCTGGAGTGGTGCAATATTGCAGGAGTAGTCAAATCATTAATACAAATCACCTTTAGAGAAGGTACCTACCCCCTCTTATGGCAGACAGGCAAATATGGTAGTTAGGGTTGATATCCATGCCTCTTGTCCAACATTGTAAAAATCAGGAGTATTGTCTATTTAGGTAGTTAAGCTGCCCTTATTCAAGGCAAAGTACATTGGAAATAGGTAACACTGGACACACGTAATTAGGGCAACATAGGACATATAAGTATGTTTACATTATGTACAAACATCAAACACAGAATATAGATTTCTGATGTAAAATATAGGTTAGCAAAAGTCAGTGTACAATACATGGTTGTAGGTCTCAGAATATTATACATGTTTAAAAAGTGCAGAGAACACAGAAATGAAGTGGCATGTGCTGAAATGGGAGTGCATTTGGACTGAAGCCAGTGTGAGGTGCTTCAACAGTTTAAATGGTAGGAATATACAGTTTCTAACAGTGGTGTGGAAAGGTTTTCTATACATTCAATCTGGCAGTAGGTTGAAGCAGATAAGCAGAGCAAGATGGCCTAGGGCAGAATGTACTAAAACACTGAAGATGTGCGTCACTTCTTGAAATTGTTTTTGTCCAGTGTAAAAGTTGCAAACACAGGTCTTGTGATTTCAGAAAAATGGAAAACCGCTAGTCATCATGAATTTGCATTGGAAGTCATGTGTTTCAGGAAATGGTTATGACCAATGGGGAATGGGTGGTGTTTTGACCTTTAGTTAAATGACCAATTAGAATGTGTTAAAATGTAAGGTCCAGATTAGCATAAAAATATTGTGCAATCCCGTATTTTCTATAAGAGTATGTTTAAAATGGGCATGCTTTGAGCACTTGCCTATCCAACTGAACAACAATGGCTTGTGTTAACGGCTTCCAGGAAACTGAGTATAAAACCTTTGCTTTTTGCACAATCCCGTCTGAGAGGACTTTTGTTGAATAATGACTGAACTAAGGCCTCCCTTATCATTTGGCTAACCACGAAGCGACCAGGGCCCAGGTTTGTTCCTGCGATGATGTACTACAGGCCCTGCAGAGTGCTAGACAGACGGGCAGAGGAACAAGCCAAGGTGAACTCATTCAAACAGATGTGCCTCTTTCTGCATTCTGCACTGCAAATGCAGACATCAGATTTAGGGTAAAGTATGAGATTGTGCAAACCAGCAAAGGAGATTGTGTCGTTTTGTCTATATATATATATATGAAGAAAGAGTAACTGGATTTTGGGGATTATTAAAAAAAAGAGAAAAGCATACCTTGTTTCACTGGCCTGCGATGGGTGGAAATGTTAGGCGCTATATACAAATTCCATGTAGGAGTGTTAAGGATTCCTTTTTAAAAAAAAAAAAATATTTACAAATGATCATGTTATAAACAATAAAATAACCCCCATAAAACAGTCAAAAACTGAACAAATCACTGCACTTTGATACATAACTATGTACAGAATGAGATACAAATTACATCAAATCCCCCCACCAAATCAATTACATCTCTCAATTACCCACCCCCCAAACCCTCTATTTACACAGGTACAACACCAAGTCTAATATAACTGAAGAAATGTACCCCAGATTTTCTCAAACAAACCCAATTTCCCATCTCTCCTGTAAAGCACCATCTCCATTCCTGCCAAATCATGCATTTCAGTCAACCATGTCTCAATATTCAATGACAATGTAGATTTCCAATTTCGCTAAATAATTTTCTTACCAATCATTGGCCCTCTGAACAACCACTTCTGATTTTGATTGAGATCATCCAACGGCTCATCACTCCCCAATATCACCACTTTGAAATCCAGGACAGGCAGCCCCTCTATCACCTCATCACACACCCGTCCAATCTCACCCCAGAACAATCTTGCCAACCTACAGTCTCACAGCAAATGCTCCAACGTACCAGACTCATGCATGCATCTCCAACATCCCTCTTCTACACATTTTCTCTGGTGTCCAATAAATCTGATTAAGAATTTTTATCTGTCTCGACCTCTCCGTAAATCCCAATGAGCACATTTTAACATTCAGACACATTTGTTGCCACAAGTCTTCTGTGATAACCAACCCAATTCTTCTGCCCCACTCCTCCCTTAGCAAATCATTACCATGATAATGTGACACAAAAACTTTATATAGTCGACTCGACAGGCCTCCTTCTCTTCCTACCACCTTCTTGGTAAACAGATTCAAATACATTTTCTGCTCCAAGTCTACATGTCCTATCACTCGTTTAAGTTTCAGATAGTCGGAGGCTTTAAAGTTCTCTATGTTATAATGCTGCTGCAATTCCCTCGCAGTCATCCAAAGGTCATTACTAAACAGATCAGCCACCCACCGCACTCCTCCCAAAAACCAATCTGCCCAAAAGACCACGTTACCATTTATTTTAATAGCAGGGTTCAACCATATCGAGGCACTTGGCTCTTTAAATGCGTCCACACGCAAATACCTACACAAATTCTTCCATGCACTCCTTAAGTTCTCAATCAACAGATCTTTTCCGCAACTCTGTTTCGAGATAGAAGTCAATACAACTCGCAATGTCAGAGGCCCATTGAAGCTAGTCTCAGCCTCCACCTACACATCCTGCAATTCTTCCAAAGGGAACCAAGAAATCCGACATGAAAGCCAGATGATACGCTCTGAAATTTGGAACCCCTAGACCGCCCCTATGTACTGGCAACTGCAATTTCCACAACTTCAACTTCGGGGGCTTCTTATCCCACAAGAATTCCTGAAGCATTCGGTCCAAATCCTTCCAAAATGTTAATGGCAATATTAAAGGGAACATACTCACAACATAATTAATTCTTGGGGCAGAGATCATTTTGAAGGCGTTCACCTTGTCCAAAAAAGAGAGATTCAATAGATTCATCTATCCAGATCAGTCCGTAACCCACTACACACTACTTATGTTTTCCTTAATCATGTCTCTAATCTCAGGAGTCAGCCAAATGTCCAATTATAACAATTTGTCTGGACACCATCGAAATCCTAAATCCATTAGAAATTTCCTATCAACAGAATGTGATAAAGGCATAATCTCCGATTCCGTCCAATTGATCTTGTATCCAGAACACAATTGGAACTCTGCCATTATATCCATTAGCGCCGGTATAGATTTTTTGAGATCACCAAGGACCAGGAGCATATCATCTGCAAACCACCAAATCTTCTGCTGTAATCCCCAGCTCGATTGCCCCACCACTTCATCAGCCTCTCTGATAATCTCAGCCAATGGTTCTAATGCTATCACAAATAATAGTGGCGACAAAGGGCACCCTTGTCTTGTTCCTTTCTCCAACCTGAACTTTCCAGACCGCGTACCATTGGTGTTAACCTCTGCAGTCGGGTCACTGTACAGTAGCCTGATCCACGAAACAAATTTCTCACCAATACCCATCTTGATCAATACTGAGAAGAGGAAATTCCAATTCACTCTATCAAAAGCTTTCTCTGCATCCAAGGACAAAACAGCACTGTCTCCTTGTTGACCATTCGCCTTGGAAATAATATTCAAGATTTTCCTGATGTTACTGGAAGTCTTCCTACCCTTCACAAAGCCCGACTGGTCTACATGGATTAAAGATGGAAGCAAATGTTCCAATCTAATCGCTAATATCTTCGCCAGAATCTTGTTATCGGCATTGATAAGACTTATAAGCCTGTAACTCGATGGAAGAGTATCATCTTTCCCTTTTTTCAGAAAGACAGAAATCATGGCATGCCTATTAGATTCCGGCAGCACACCATTAATCATTGACTCCATATACATATCCCTCAAAAGCTGGAGTGCCGAGTCTGGCAGTAACCTGTAGAATTCAACAGGAAACCCATCAGGGCCCGGGGCTTTCCCCACATTCAGTTTACCAATAGCCTTCTTAATTTCATCAACTGTAAAATCCTCTTCCAACAACTTCGAATCATTCTTAGAGATCCTAGAAAGGCCCACTTTTTCCAGAAATTCTGCACCCCTGCCAGTCACCTCCGGCTCATTTTTGTATAGATTCACATAAAATCTTGTTTATCTCACCTGGATCATAAGTTATTTTTGTCACCCTGACCCCGAATCGATGGTATGGATCGCTCAACTTCCCTCTTCCGCAATCTATAAGCCAACCACCTATCACATTTTTCACCCTTCTCATAATATGCACATTTAAGATAAAATGTATTCCGATCCGTACGCTCATCTATCAGCGATTTCAACTCTCTTCGTACCCTTTTTAGTTCAGACACCACCTCCATACCTACTGGATCAGCCATAACTCTCCTGGACAATTCAATCAACTTTTTCCCCAGTACTGTCTCTCTATCGATGCTCTGCTTCCTCACTCCACTAGACACACTGATCAAATGACCCCGCATCGTACACTTCAGCTCCTCCCAAACTATACCAGGATGCATTTCTCCAATATGATTACACGCCACAAAGCAGTCAATTTCTTTTTTCAATGTCTCCACCACTTCATCCTTTTGAAGTAAAGAGACGTTCATCCCCCAAAATTTGTGCTTGTCCAAGGCATACCTTAACCGCAGATGTAAAGTCACATGGGCATGATCAGTTAAAAGTATGCTACCAATTTCACTCGTCTTACAATATTCTGTCATCTTACCAGCTGTTAAAAACATGTCTAATCTAGAATAAACCGAATGTGCTCCCGAAAAAAAACTATACTCTCTATTGGACGGATGCTCCAGCCTCCAAAAATCCCCCAAATCATGTTCCAAAAGTGTCATGATTCCTGCCCCTCATGTCCCCAGCCCTCCAAGAGGTCAGGCTGGAGCCAGGCCACAATCACCTACATGGCCCTCAAGGGCCTCTCCATCCCTCCAAAGACCCACTTGGAGTCAGACTTGGCGCTTGTGGCACCAGACTCACTCACTCCCATAGGATAACATTGGGGATTGGACTTGTAGTGCATTGATGGGGACAAGATGGATGTCCCACATATTTCGGTTCCCAGAAATGCATGTGCAGTCTAGTCTTTTGGGTGTGGTTTAGCCCAGACACACCTGGGATACCCAGAGACTATTTAAGCCACACCCAGGCTGAGAAACATGCTTTGCATTTTCTGCACCTGCAGTGACACTCACCGTGTTCGGATCGGTCTCCAGTAGGCCTGCATCTTTCTTCTGCGCTCAGCTCCTGCAAGAACAAGAACACCGTTAGGAACAGCCTTACCTTGCAGCGCTTCTGCCCATCATTCATCGCTCCTTCTGTTCTGCAGGCATCTTCGGCGGTGTCATTCCCATCCCGGCACGCCGCTTCCTAAGGTAAAGGGAAAAGAACAGAAAAAAAAGGCATTAGTAAGCATTCTGCAAATCTTCGCTTATTTTTAAATACTGTACGAGCTTCAAACGCTTACCTGAATCCCAGCCGCTCTGGGGGAAGTCTGTCTCCGGAACTTCTCATCCATCTGTAAGAGGGAAAAGACACTCCAGGTTAGCGTGGAAACATCTAGAGGCGCTGCATTCCCCGCTTACCCACCGCATTTGTTCTTCATAACAGGCATCCACGCTAAAAACGTTGCGGCACCTAAAAGACACAGAAAAAGAACTCACTTCAATGCAAATACGAAAGGGATGCATCGCGCTCTCACTCACCTTCAGCGCTACTCATCTCAGCACCACGCCGCCATCCCCGGACGCCGGCCATCATCTAAGGAAGGAAAGGAACGAAGTTAGAGAACTGTTCAAAACACTCATTATACTTACCTGTCGGACTCTTGCCAGTGAAGTAACTAGGCAGCAACAAGCATGCATCAATCAACGCGACCCTGCGCTGAAAGCAGGACGGAGAGCACACTTTCCAAGAAAACAAGGTGAGCTGTGGATCAAAGGGAAGGATTGGACCCCGGGGAAGAAGGGGTTCAAGCACACAGAGACAATAGGGAGTTAAATTCTACCAATCTTGTGTTTCAGCCCTACTCTCCAGTCGAATAGCCTCCAGGGAAGGGTTTGAGGTCGTAAGAGGTCAGAACAGGCTGAGTGACGTCCCCGTGGATACCAGGTGAGCGTTACAAAAAGTAAATCAGCCAAAGCCAAGTGTTGCCTGTCTACACTCCCCTTAGCAGTTTTCCTACTTCTGTCAATTTTTGCGTCCAATACAATATTAAAATCCCCACCCAAGAAAATATTCCTTGACCCCAAATCCTGCAGCGTCTGCGCCACTTTTCTAAAGAAAGACACATCATCTACTGATGGTGCATAGATATTATATAAAGACACCACATGGCCCTGTATATCTATCAGCAGAGCAATTATCCTTCCTCCCTTGTCTGATACTTCTCTCAGAACTTTAATTGGGGCATTCTTTCTTTTCAATATCACCACTCCTCTGGATTTAGTATTGAACTAAGCACAATGAACCATCCCCACCCATCCTTTCTTCAATTTTTCAATCTCATCTTTCGCCAAATGGGTCTCCTGCAAAAAAACATATCACCCCTGAGTTCATCCAAAAAATGCAATACTTTCATCCTCTTTTTTACATTATTCAATCCATGTACATTCCATGTCACTAACCGTAGGTCCTCACTCATTATTTCCACTTCAGTACTTTCCCACCTAACAACAAAAGTCCCCACTAGCCACTTAAAAGAACTTGGTAAAATATACACACCCCCACCAAGGTCACCCAACCCACCCCCGCTGAAATAGATGCAGTTAGCAAACCACAAACCAACGTAACAATGCAAAAAATACATTTTAAAGTCCAAGTGTCCCGACTCCTCCTCCCAATCATAATGAACTCATTTAGAAACTTCAAACCACAAACAATAATATCTGAAAACCCCCATCAACTTTAACATACTCCCCATTTTATCACCCCGATTCCACTCAAACTCAACAATTTGTGGACTAACTTGAAAATAGTAACAAACTATGCCACAGATCTCAAACAACATCAATCCCACCTCACTTAGCCCAAACACCTTGACACAGCCACTGGATTCCCATTCCCAATATCTGCAACATAGGAATCACCTTAATATTCCATCTATACAATACAGGTATAAACTTTGAGGTAGCCATCTATACCACCACCCGTTGGCCCCCCTATCAGAAAAATTGTATGTTGGGCAAAAATATATTTCACGTCATGACCACCCCTATAATCAATCTAAATAACAGCCCAATAACACCCCCCTTTCAAATTACAACACAAAAAGGAGAAACCACAAATCCATCCCAAAACCACTGCCTCAAGACCATCAAAATTCCAGAAATACCACATAATCGCCCAACTCAGATAAACATGAATAGCAAGCTGTGCTCGCAATCTGGTTAATATCACAGAACCAAGAATATAGCCCATATTTACTGAGCCAGTATAGCATTAATATTTTAAGGAATGCAACACCCAAGCAGGTACAGGACCAACTATTACCCCGACATCTTCACCCCATCTACTTTCAAGTTTAATGTTATGTCGCACCAGCCCATTGCAGCCCAATTATCTAACCCTCAAAAGAGCAGATAACAACCCATGCCACCCAATTTTTGCCACCTAACCCAGATCAGTCCCTAGCTAACACAATTCTAAGATAAGAAAACTTATAAATTTACATAAGTTCCTGTGTGATCGTATAATGCAGCATAAGATCTCCAGGCCTAGACGGTCAAATGTCTAATATACATCAACCACTGACAACAACACAACATATATAATGAACTCATAAGAACACATTAGTACAATATTACAGTCATCATTATAAATACGTCAGAGGTGAGCCCGTCGTAATGCCTCAATTCCCTGGAGGAAGGAATGGCCGTAACTTCACTACATCACTCAAGATTGGGAGTGTTCTCTAAGTCACCAAATGCATACATATGTTCTCCCACAAGTTGTCGTCGCCGGGCGAGTCTGGGTGCCAGAAACGCTTTCCTGTTGGCTGCAGCCCAGAATTAAATCCAGACAGATAATATAGAAATAGAAATCAATAGAGACCATTAGTGTTCTTCCGCACATAAATAACATATGTAAAGTACCTTCCGCCTTGCCCGGGTATGTCCAAGTATTACGAGACTTTAAAGAACCATGTTTCAGACCCTCGCCTCTGAAGGTTTGATGTGTGCGGGTGCCACGCACTCGCATATAAGACACTCAGAAGGCCTGCATAGCTAGCGTTCTACTGGTGTTCATAGGTTTGGATTCCATGGTACGTGAAAAGGAGGGACGTCAGTTTTGGTGAAGCTACATTCCCTTATCCATTAGTTAGGCACGGACACTCTGCTCTGAGCCATGGGGGGAACTTACTCGCACACGTCCTTTCAGCGTATTAAAACCTCAACAGGCTTTCACAAAATCTACACTGGATGCATATAGTGCAAAAGTCTGCATACATTGTATACCACCAGTTGAAATGATTTCTTAGTTAAGGGGGAAATGTCGAAAACTAGTAGGTATTATTCGGTGAGCATGTATTTGGGTTTCATATCAGTAGTTATCCAGCTTTCTTCTTCCCCCGTTGGGCACCGATCTTCTTTGTGCATCCAGTCCTTCGCATCCGCTCGCCGCAATACGCAGTTCATCATAAAACAAAAAACGATGGCGCTGCCGTACTCCGTATTCCGAGGAAAAACACATCAATTGATGACGCGCGACGCACGTCGCATCACGTGATTCCCCCACAAATCGAGGTCCTTTCCTCGGATGGTTTCCGGCAAGAATCCACGGGCGGAAAGATGCACGAGCAGAGTGAGTGAGTGCATTTTTCAAAAAGAAAAAAAAACATTTAACTGTGGCAAGTCTGAAGCGCCATTTTGTTATAGCAATAAGAACTGTGAAAAATTATAAACACGAAAAATAAATAATAATTAAACCGTCAAATATGAAAAATAAGCAAAACAGTACCTTCAAATGTCTGTTAAGTAATGGCTCAAGCCAATTCACAGCTTCTTTTGGATCCGAAGTGATCTTATCCCCACCAGGGAGGACAAGAGTCAGGACATTACTTCTATTCAAGAAAGCCTTCACCCCAACAAGTTTAGCCATGTCTGTAGCCTCTTTAAAAGACTTCCTGATAGCCAAATACTCCTTGGGGTAATCAGGGTATATGAAAATCTGTTTCCCCTTATAGAAGACTTTCTTTCATCCTTGCAGTCCTGAGCAACTCTTCCTTAATCCTTGTACAAATAAAGGAGATGAGAATGTGTCTTGTTTTAGGGCCACCTTTTCTGCCAACCCTATAAACAATATCCAGGTCACCTAGAGCAATCTGATCATAATGAAAGGGGGTTTTTAAGATGTCCAACACTAGCTGCATCAAATCTTCAGTATTATCCTCCTCAACACAACCAGCCTCAGGTTCCTGGCTCTAAACTTCAAATCCAACTCCAAATGTTTATCTCTCCCTTTCTGTACTTCTTTCTTCAAACTGTTACAGGCTCTGGAGCTACCAGCTATTTCAGTGGAGATGGACACTTATTCATTTTCTAAGGCAGAAACCCGACAGTCTAGTTGGGATACCTTCAAGGAAATATCCTCCATAGTAGACTTGACATCCCCCACATCTTGTACAACTTTTCCAAGATCCTGGGCCATCTTCAACAGCAAAGAGTATATGTCCTGAGTGCTTGGTGTCTCCTCCATCCCCAAAACTGGCTTTGATTTCTTGGGGATTGGATTTTCCGCAGTTTCATTTTTCTTTTTTGAGTTCATAATCATCCAATATTATCATAAAAGGGAGAGGGCGAGGAGCTACAGGATTATGCTGCTGCCTCTGCTGCCGGCATTCTGGAATCCGTGTTAAGGATTCCTGAGGGAGAGCCAACAAGAAGAGCACCTATCAAGCTCCGAGACGGAGTAAAGATAATAAGAGATGAGGTACATTTTTACTAAAAGTGTAGTAAAGGAAAGACACACGTAGAATTGAAAGTTCGCATTTTTGTTGGGGCTTAGATATTTGGTGTTGAAGTGTATGTGATGAATGAAGCTGGACTTCATTTTATTGCATGTAAATGGAGGATGGAGCAATTTAGAATGTTTGTTGTGTTATATGTTTTATTATGTGTCCGTTGAAACTAATGAATGTTATATGGGGTATGGATATGATGTGTTATTTGTGGTTTGTAAGTTTAAAAGACCAAGAGTACTTTTTTGGCAAAATAATGCAGTTTTGTCATTACAATTGCCATAGAAACAGAGCCCTGTTTTTGCCCCCCATGTTAAGTTGTGACCTGTGTTTTGGTTTCAGAAGTGACAACAGTGATTTTGTTGATTGCGAGCTTTCTTGATTTGTGCAGTTTGTGTTCAGGCTTTGTGGGATGCAGTGTTTTTCTCATGTTGAAATTCAAAAGCCATGTTTAAGCCTATGTGCATGGTAGAAACGGACCAGTCAGTGAAGGAGAAATACATGCTCAAATGGGAAAGAGACCTCCGCAGGGAAACGGAAATAGAAGATTGGTACCGCATCTGGACCCGAACACACAGAAGCTCTAGATGCATTAAAAATAGGGAGGGAGCAACCAAGGTGGTTACTGATGGTACCTCACCCCAGAAATACTAAACAAAAGTAATCCAACCATCTCACAACACTGTTGGCAGGGCTGCAGATATGTGGGGTCATGCTTCCATTTGTGGTGGCCATGTGATCTTTCAGCAAGGTTTTGGCAGGAGGTTTTGCATCAATTAAAATGGATCACAGGCTTGACAATTCAGTGGGACCCGGGAATTGTTCTACTGGGGACACGGGTAGGGGAGTGTTCCCTCTAACTGGACATATGGCTGACTTGATCACGCGCATCCTCACGGCAGCTAAAGTATCCCTGGCCTGCCTTTGGAGATGCCCGGATGGTCCGGTGATCTCACTGTGGTGGGCGAAATGTTGGGACATTGCCGTAGCGGAGAAGATCACTGCTACCCGGCTGAGACCTATGGGGAAATGTCTGCGTACCTGGTCTCCCTTCTTCGACTACACCAACCAATTCCCAGGAGTGGTACGCAAACCACCAACACTTTGATAGTTCAAGGGACACTATGAGAGACATCCCTATGAAGACAAAGACTGTCACTTAAGCTATTAATGACTTCTCCCCTATGACCAAAACCGTATGGTGCTCAGGGATGCCCTTATTGCTGCTCCTCATTTTTTTGCTGTTCGTCTCTCTCTGCTTTGCCCTGAACTGGTCATATGTTATAACTGTTACAAAACACAATAAAAAAGTTAATACTGGAGAAAAAAAAAAGATGGAAAGGTGGTGATGTGTCCTGTAATGGGTGGATCGTCGGGTCCGACAGTGGTGCAGAGACAGCCTACTGTAGCCTACAGCAGCGCTGCATAGGCACATGTGTGGATAGTGCAAGAGACTGTGGTGGTGGCTTGACCTGTCGTCGGTGGACCGAGCGTTCCGACAACTGCGCCGAGACCGCCAGCCAGCTGAAATTGGTCATGGAGAGTAGCAGGCCGCAGAAGTAGCGTGAAAGAAGTTGAAGTAGAGAGAGTGGACACACGATCCCTGGCAAAACCAGTGAAGAGTTCCCCGGGAAAAGGTAACAAGAACAGGTATAAGTCCAGGAGGGGGCCAGGAAGATGCAAGATTGTAAGCTGTGAAGAAGCAGAGAACGCAGTGAAACACTTTGTAGCAGAGCTCCCTGGACAGTTTCACAAGAGTGTGGTGCTGGAGAGTCGAGAGAAACTCAGGAAGCATTTTTCGTCATCCCCATGGGGGTGGAGTAAAACATATCAAGAAAGTAGAATGTGTGAAAACTTCCGTAAAGGAGCAACCCGTTTTGCTGAAAACTATAAGGAACATTGCGTAACCAGCTAGGAGAAGGAAGTCATTCTCCTAGACCCACGAGGATCCTGCAGAAGTGTTTTGTTTTGTTTGTGGGTTATAAAAAGCACCGATCTTTTATGGAACTTTTACTTTCAGAAAACTTGGTGTCTTTGGGACACTTTACATCCAGGAGAAAGGAGTCATTATCCTGGGTCACGAGAAGAGCCAGAACTTTATTATTGTAGTGAGAGGGATAGCACAGGAGCCTTTCTGACTGGTACAGTACCTTTTGATTTGGACTTTCACAGATTTCCTGAAGCGCCCCCGAGTTTCTTTAGTTTAGGTAGGGAAATTCCCATTACAGTTAATAAACAGATAGGTTTATCTTTCTTTTGAATAAAATTTTATAGCAATCATCATGGCACCAATTGGTCAGTCTCTTCACTCCTTGTCGCCACAATCTCCGCTCATTTCCAGGAGTCCAAGTATAACTCAATTATCCTGTGCAAAAGTTGTCTGCCACGCTTTATGGATGGACTGCCGCAACGCTGGGCCTTGCTGCTGGAAAAGTATGTCATTACCAAATATTACTTATTTCACAACTTATCTAAAAGCATTCTTTGGGCTTATCTTTGTGAGTGGAACTGTGGTGATGGAACCTGACCTGAACAACAAAGTCCCTCAAGGCAATCACATATGACAACAAACATATTCTAACATCTGCTAATTAACTCAGTTTCATTTGGGCATGCAATTGGGACATGAATGACAATGAAAGGGCCCTTAGCGGGCTTACCAGTAGTCTTATGCATGGTACAGCAGCTACAGTATCCATGCCTTGGGAGGATAGCACAGGGGCAACGCAGCAATACAGGTTCGATCCCCGGGTCCCCGCTTAGAAACCTCTGGGTATTAAGCATGTTATAAATAAACAATTATAATTTTATAATTATGCCTTTCATGGCAAGTCCTGCCCTGATCAGTACATTGGTCTAACTTTTGTGATGCACTTCACAAGTAGAGGTGAACCATCAGTAAACAGTCTCAGTCCCATTAAAAAGTAGAAAATTACCATACTTGAAATATCTAGGCCCAAGAACTGTAATTTGTGTGTAGCAAGTACAACAATGACTCATAACTTTAACATACAGAGGACCTGAACCACTACTATGAACATGGTTCATGACACTGCTATGCCAGCGCCACCAAGGCAACATAACTATAATGAGGCACATCAATAACTGGAACACCATTGGGGCTTACAGTACACATCTGGCAAGATTTGTCATATTATAGCAATCTGCTGTACGCTGCAAAATACTGTATTTCGGTTCACAAATATTATGCCTGATGTGACAGGGTCAGGGTCTTGACCCCGTCAGGTACCTACCTGGGGTAGGTGGATTACCAGAGCATATGCCAGAGCTGGTCTTAACCCAGAGGTGGGGTGATGGAATTGGGGGGAGGGGTTCCAGTTCCTGACCTCATTCAGCATGCCTTGTGTTTTACACTCATTGGTACCACTGCCTGTTCCAAAGTAGCTACCTGTCTTTTCTTGGCCAAGATCTTTTTCATTCCTTTCAGAACTCCAGCATCCAGAAACTACAGTACCAACAGCTCCTCTGTGCTGAACGGGAGGAGGATGGCAGAGGCATCTCTCACTCCACCGATGATCACAGTTATATCCACGAAGAGGCATCCTTCCGTTGGATGGAAAGCGAGAGACCACCGGGGTGAGCTAAGGCAGCCCCGAGCTAGTAAACACAGGTGAATGGAAAGGGGCAGGGCCAACCACATACATTGAAACTTTGCGATATGGGAGCCCAGCCCCAGGTGAAAGCACAGGGGAAGATCGGTCAAAAAGAAGAGGTTAGTTTAGGGACCAATGGGAAAGGGGTGGAGGTTAATACCAGGACAGGCAAGGGTATAAAGGCCCTCCACTGAGATGCAGGAATGCAGTGTGTTCGCATTATGGCGGAAGGAGTGGAGGTGGACCGACAGACCATGCAACACAGAGCAGAAGGTGGAGCATAGTGCTGCAGAGTTTGTGGAAGTGTTGGATGAAAGTACAGGTAAGGTATAGAGTGTAAGAGAGTGGTACAAAGTTTGAGTCACTGTAGTGACTGTTGTGTCTGTGTCACAATGTGTGAGTGGAAGGGCGTGGGAGATAGAGTGTGGAAGTAGGAGGAGGAGTGAATATAGATTGGAAGGTGAGAATGGGGTAGAGAGAGAGGAAGAGTGAGGAAGGCGATAGAACAGAGGTAATAGGCATTGTATGGGAGGTTAGAGAGCTACTGCATTCTAACCTCACATACTATGCATTTCCGCACCCTGCTTGGACTGCCTGCCTGGGGGGGGGCACGTAGGGGCACCAGAGCCAGAGCCATCTACTGGCTAGCCACTTGTTTATTTGGAGGGGGTACAGACTATTGCAGGAAGGAGGAATAGTGTTTGAGGACTGTGGAAAAAATTATTAGTCGATAGTGGCATTGATTGTTCAGACCTCCACTGATTGAAGTGTGGCATGTGCTTTCTCCCTTTGATGGCACTGAAACCCAGGGCAAAAAGAGTGGCAACCATGCAAACTGGCCGTGGGTGTGGCAAACCCCTGGCTCCTGCCGCAATGTCAAGGGGGGGGGGGGGGGGCAAGCTGATGCAGTCCAGTATCAGGTGTGCCTTGAGAAGCCAGAGGACCTCTGCCATAGCCACGGACACTGCCACAGCCCCAGTCTCAACCACAGCTGTTGCACTAGAGGCAAGTTCTGCCCTCCAGATAGGCGGGCAGTAGGAATTTGTGCGCGAACAGAGGCCTTTCATCGGGAGTGCTGTGGGTGGTGCTGTGGGTGAGTCGACTTTGGGAGGGGCGGCCCATGTTTTATGCACTTCATGCACTGTAGTCCTCCCCTCTCCTCCCCTCTGAGGTGTCCCAGGCATCAGAGGATCCTGCACAAAAGGCCAGGAGCATGGTGTCTATGTCATCATGTGTTCCCTTTTGTTCCCTTGTGCCTTGTTCTCGTCCTTTGCCCTCGCTGGAAGTGTCTCAGACAAACGCTCCTCCTACGACCGACTGCTCTATTTTGGAGGCCCTAGAACGCTCTATTGATTGCTTGTATGTGGAAAATTGTTTGGAGCCTGCCCCTGTATATTTGAACACTGTCGCGGATGTTGATGTTGGGCAGGCACAGCCAAGGTCTAGTGTAGCTTTGAGTGGGGAGCTTCTGGGCTCAGTGGATCCAGAGGATTATGGAATCGTGGACCGTTTGGTCCCTGAAGGAACATTGTCCTTTCTGGTAATTAGCCAGCCAGTTCTGGTGTCTATGCAGCCCAGACCCTTCACAGCAATCCGTGCAGTAGCTGATATCATTGCAGAAAAGAGGGGCAGCTCTGCTGTTGGGGAGGGTTCATTTATGTTGGACCGGAATGTGATTTGTTCCGCTGCCCCTCAGCTCTCTGCTGTGGGTGAGGAAGACACATATGCTGGCAATGCCGGCACTGGCCGGGTTTCCCCACGTTTTGAAGACTCCTTTATGTAATTTTCCCCTTTTTCTTAGTTATTGGCGTGCTTGGATCAGAGACTTTTGGACCTGGCAGCAGCTGTGCGAGAATTAAGTGAACCAATGAAGGCTGATACTGGACGTATAGATAAATGTCTGGATAGTCTTGTTAGATTTTTTAATACCCATCTAAGAACATGCTCGGCAGTGACAATGGAGTCAGGAACAGTGGCACTGGATTGCAGGTAGTGGATGGCGCTACACAAACTCCTGTGTATTGGGGTTTATCCATCCTATAGCACCGGTGGCAGCACTTTTGTCTCAACCTAAATTGCGCCCTATTCTGCCATATGCAAGGTGTCTTTGGGTTGTGCCCGTAAGGCGACGGCCTCCGGTCCTTCTATTTCGACCACCCTGCCCCAAGTGTGGCTTCAGCAGAAGTGCATTTGGTTGGTTGTGTGGATCGCCAAGGGTTGCACACGAGTTTGGCTGTTTCCCTGGCACCCCCTGCTGTGATCCACACCCTGTTAGTGCGATGATGCATGACCTCTCTCTATCCGGTGCCAGTGATCCTTTGGTGGGGTTGCAGTCTATGAACTTGATATATACCTTCAGAGGGAGAACACATGGGAAGAATGCTTACAAACGTACCCTTGCTAAAGCACTTTCAGAGATTTTGGGGGTTAAAGATATGACAAGCAGCATTTTTACGACTTGCCGTATCCTGTCGGATTGTATGTTTTGTGGTGGCTGCAGTGTCAGGTTTGGTTTTATTAACCCATGTGTGAGGACAAGACTTTGGAATTGCAAAGAAGCCTTGGTTCCAAGGGGATTATGGTTTGTTTTGGTGCCATCTTTAAAACCTGTCACTTGCATGATGCCTGGCTCGAGTCCACCTGTAGGGGTGGGGGGGGGGGTGCAGCTGGCGGCAAGTAGACTGCTTTTGCACTGTTCGCGTGAAACCCTGAAAGTTGCTTTAAAGTCCCCATCTGTAACCATTTCCTGTGGCGCCTTAGACATTATATCGATGCATGGGGGTGACCCCTCCGCGTGGAGTTTGATGCTAACCCTGTTTATCAGGGGATCCTAGGGAGGGTTTAGTTAATGTTATTGAGCCAGGGCTGGCATTAGTTGGCGATTCTACTGCTGGCCTACTGTTGGAGGAAGCGCCGGCCCTGCATAGGCCCTTGGTGGGCAGCTCTAGGGCCCTGAGAGCAGTTGATAGCATTACAGTTCTATTATAGCATGTCAGTGGGCTTGCCAATAAAGTATTAGATCCTGATTGGTACGCCCTGATAAATAACTATAGGGTATGTTTGCAGGAGACGTGGTTACTTGCCCAGGTGCGCATGCCTAATTATCGGGCCTTTTTCTCACCAGCTGTTAGATCCCCAAGGGGGCGCCCTAAGGGAGGGCTCTTGATTTGGATTCTTGCAAGCATTAAGACAACTTGTGAAGTTCTGGATGTGGGCTCACCTGACTTGCTTTGTGTGGTGTGCAACTACAGTAATGGCCCGATTGTCTTTTTCTTAAATGTATACTTGCGGCAAAACCGGATGCCATTAAGCACTTGGAGCTGGCTTTGAACAAGCTCGCCCTACCCACTACTGCTTCCCCCAACTGCCAGTTATTTGTGCTAGACTATTTTAACTGGCAGTTGGAGGAACTGAGCCAGTCCACGTGGAATCTTGCTGTGGAAGTTGAACTATGGGATATCCCGTGGGTGTAGGTCTCCCCGAGCATGCAGTACTACCTCTTAGTGGGCAGGGTTCAGTCGATGTTATATGCGCATGGTCTGAGAGCCTACATGGGAGGTTTTTGGAAGATTCTCCAGCACACATTACCTTTCGCACACAGACCAATGCGAGCTGTATTCATTATATTCTTGCTCTTGCTTACCACTGGGATGGGTTGGTCTCATTTAAGGTTTCTCCGAGAGCCGAGAGTAACCATGATCAGTTGGTGGTTTCTTTTTTGGTCTCTTTCAACACCAGTGGCCAAAGTAGGACTCCCCCCTCCACCAGTGAGCAGCCCTTCCAGGCCCGAATTTCATGTAGTTGGCCACAATCACCAACAGCTGTTTTCCAGGCCCGAATTTACGAGGCTTTGTTGCCAATCTTGGGGGCTATGTCGAGACATACTCTCCTTTATCACATGTTGATTTTTACAGACTGTTGATAGGTAGACTGTCCCCGTTCGTCACCAAGGAAAGACACCGTTCGTCACCAAGGAAAGACATCCTCAAGCGTCGGTTAATGGAAAGTCCATGGGGTGCTATGATCGCGAACGTTGGGCGGCCAAGTTTGTCTTGGTTAACACGCTTAAATGGCCATTCCCCCGGGAGTGGTTAAAAAACACAGGCATGAGGGGGCACTGTTGCTCAGCTAAGTAATAGCTGCCTAACTGTATAGCTTCATTATGGGCAACATCCTAAGCAATTAGAAACCCTCATCTGTGTCACTTTGCAACATGGAAAAAGCAGAAATATTGGTGTCCGAAGGCTTTGGGCAGAAGCTGTTTAATTTCCGAACACCCGCCGTCGCACTGAGGCTGAGAAATCTGTAGATACATTACACTGGCTGTGACTTGGGGTGCGATCAGCCTCCGACATCCGAGAGGCGCAGCGTCCTGGGTGGAGAGAGAGCGATGCTCCGGAGGCCGCAATGGGGGAGGAGCCACCAACCAACTGCTGCCGCACTGGAGTGCGATACATGCTCCACTGATATCCCCCCTCTTGTATAGCCGGTGCCGGTGTGGCCAGGGGACGACTTGACCACTGTTAATATTTACGAGGCGGCTGGGTCGCTCGTGAAGTGAGCCCCTCTGGACATGCACAGAGGACGGAGGGATGTGAGGCGGACCGCCCTGTCCTGGCTGTTGGACTAAGGTACCGGACCCTGCCACAGATGCTGGGGAGATCAAGGTCTGCAAGGAGGGCGCGGACCGGCACAGCCGTGTTCGCCCTCTTGTGTGGGACACGCAAGGTGATTGGCCACGAAACCTCGGTACAGGCGGCGGACAGGAGGCTTCCACCTGATCTGGGCAACAGGTACTCTGCCCCTCACGCCTTACTACAGGCGCAAGCATATTCACAGGCGACTGCTGCCTTGGAGGAATTGTTTATAATGCTACAGTCTGCGTGGGGATAGCGCAGACCCCATATGCCCTGCCCTACCGGATCACACCGAAGTGGACACCCCTTGCTTCCACGATTGTTCTTTTGACCTTTGAGGTGGGAGCTTATGGACCCTGGTAAAGGTATTGGAGCTGCCCTTCCACACACCAGTCCCACCTAGGTGATTGAAAAGAAAACTGTCCCACGGGGTGCTCTGTCCTGCATCTGCCGTGTTGACTGCTTACATATTTGCAAACCGAGACGAGTGGAGTGGGGAGGTTGGTGGGTCCCACCGAATATGCAGAGTGAAGACTTCTACCTGCAGACAGCTACAGTCTTCCCTGCTACCACGAAGTAAAGCTGGAAGGTCACGGGCAGATGGTGTTGGAACCCAAGTGGTGTCTAGACTATACTGGCTATTGTGTTCTCCTCGCTGTGGCAGGTATCCTCCCAGCAGGCTCTTCTGCATGATATTGATCGCTGGGAAAGCTGGCTTCTCGCCTACTTGGCGCACACCCGGTACCTGCGGGGTGGGGGGCAACGCAACCCATGGTTTCATCCGGACGGTGAAGTGGAGAGGTTCATGTCAGGGTCTTCAGAAACTGAGAATTGTTCTGGCCACGCGGGAGGACGCAACCCATTATGCCCCATACAGGGTAAGGAAATTGAGACACCGCAGGGGAGGTGTGATGAGACTGCTGGGCATGGCCAATGGGGGCAGCTACGCCACAACATTTTTTATTCGCATATGCAACTAGCTAGTAACTTCTATCTATTCATAAGAACAGCCGGATAGTTCACGTGACCTGTATACTTGTTGTGCTCCACGGCCAGTCTGCTGCTGTCCCCCTAAAACCTCAATACAGAGACAGATTCTGCTGGTTCACACCTGCAATATAGAGTCTGCTCTGGCGGTGAGAGGTGTCACTCTTCATTAAAAAACAATTTAGCTCTGGCCTTCACTGCGACCGGTCTAATATCGGTCACGAGCAGTGCTCATAAGTCGCAGGGTGCCAGCACAGGATCGACATTCATCTGCACTGCGCGGCGGCGGCTGGCGGAATTCTATCCGCCGAAGGTGGTGGATTGGCTGGATTCTCCCCCTACCATAAGTTGTGCGAACGGAGGTGAGAGGAGCCCTCTTCCTACTTCGCTAAACCCTGGATCAGCTACTCTGTGGGCCCCCACCACAGGGTGGTCTCTGTGCTCCCAGGTCTTACGCAATTCCCCACGAGTCTCTCCCGGGGGGCTTGAATCTCTGTTCCATCGATCTGCTCTGTCCTGTGGGTGGGGGTTTTCGACCTTAACACTAGGGGGCTGGTCAGATCACCTCTGGAGTCCACCCTACCAATGTTGCCCCCACATTACAGTGCCCTACTGCAGTCTCATATATATCCTGGTACGGCCATGACTAAAGGGGCCAGTAGGAAGCAGAGCTCCATTAATTACCTTTCCCTCTGGTTTCAAACATGCAACAATTATTCCTATTCTAAAGAAACCCTCTGCTGATCCACTTCTCACCGCTAACTACAGACCTATCTCTCTTCTGCCTTTCCTTTCTAAACTCCTTGAGCGCCTTGCCTTCTCTCAACTCTCTTCCTTCGTCTCTTCATCCGCTCTCCTTCCTCCCTTCCAATCTGGCTTCCATCCCAAACATTCCACTGAAACTGCTCTCACCTCTATTCTCAAAACTCTGCTTGGCATGCAAAGCAATCTTCTATCCTTATTCTCCTCGATCTCTCTGCAGCTTTTGACACTGTCGATCACCCACTCCTGCTCCACACTCTCTCCTCCTTCGGGTTCAAAGGCCCTGTTCTGAATTGGCTATCTTTGTACCTCTCCTCCCGTTCCTTTGCTGTTTCATGGGGAGGCCAGACCTCTCCTTCCTTCCCTCTTACTTACAGTGTCCCTCAAGGCTCTGTACTTGGTCCTTTCCTCTTCTCTCTTTACACCTCCCTCACTGCTCCTGTTATCTCCTCCTTTGGCATCTCCCATCACTTCTATGCGGATGATACTCAGCTCTTCCTCTCTTTCTCCTCCTTCACACCTGACCTCCACCTTAAACTCTCCTCTTGTCTCACAGCCAGAACTGGATGTCCTCCCGCTTTCTCTCTCTTAACACTGATAAAACTGAAGTCCTTTTCTTCCCTTCTAATATTCTTCCTCCTCCCTCTCCTCCCCCTTTCATCCACTTTCCTCCCTCCAATCTCCCTATCTCCACCCATGCTCGTAATCTAGGCGTTCTATTTGACTCCTCTCTCACCTTCTCACAACACATTTCACTCACCTCCCGCTCCTGACGTTACCACCTCTACAATATTTGCAAAATCCGCCCCTCCCTCACATTCCATGCCACCAAACTCCTAATTTCCTCTCTCAAATTTTCCCGACTCTTCTACTGCTCCTCTATTCTTCGGACTTCCCACATCTCAGCTTGCCCCCCCTTAAATCCATATACCACTCCGCTGTTCGTACCCTTTGTCTCCTTACCTCCCGTGACTCCATCTCCTCACTCTCTCACCTTCGCTGGCTACCTTTCCACTTACAGCTAAAATTCTGCTTTCCCTGCCTTGTTTTCAAATCCCTACATGGTCTTGCTCCTCCTTATCTCTCCTCCCTTCTCTCCTTTTACTCCCCCTCTCGTTCCCTTCGTTCTGCTGATCATTTCCTTCTCACTGTACCTCCTTCCCCCTGCGCTTCCTCCCGGTTCCGCTCCTTCCAACTCCTTGCTCCTCTGCACTGGAACTCTCTCCCCCTCTCAATCCGCTCTTCCACGGCCTTCCCCTCATTTCGCACTTCCCTCAAATCCCTCCTCCTCCATTCTCCACCTTGAATGCCCCCCTGCCCTCTCTTCTCCCCCCTTCGTTCCCTCACCTAATTCCTCTCTCCCCTCTCCGTTTTCACTCTCTCCCCTTCCATTTACGCTCATTCTATCCTTCTCCTGCCCCCCCACCAATCCTATTCCCATGCCACTCCCCCCCCTCAGTTAATTGCTCTTTGCACTGTTTTTGTTGTTGAATGATTCAAGATGTAATTTTTGCTCCCAATGTTGTTGTTGTTACTCTGTATTAAGTTGTTCCATTGTACAGCGCCTTGGTGTAAGGCGCTCTATAAATAAATAAATCAATCAATATGTTCACTAAATCAACTCCGAAGCTGACTGAGGCCCAGCCGGAAGCCGAACCTCCTCTGTAGTGTCTACTGAACCCACAGAACTTCAAAAGATGATGGAGTATATGCGGGAAGGGTTCACTACACTTCACACAAAGCTTGACGATATGAGCGGGACAATCAGCTCTATGAAAGCCCTTGCATTATTGGCGTTCCTGAAGATAAAATTGACGGTCCCATGGAGGATTATGTGGAACGTATCCTTCTCTCTTTGCTGGATGACCCGATGCTCTCACCACAATTTGCAATTGAACAAGCCCAACGATCCCTTGCTGTGGAACCCAAACCTGTGCTTCCCCCGACCCCATCATAGCCAGGGTGCTAAACTATCGTGACAGGGACGCTTTGTAATGTGCCGCTAGAGCCAAAGGTGAACTACTACTTGGCTCCGCCACAATCTATTTGTATCCGGACTATTCAACAGGAGCGCAAAACCTTCCTATCCACCAAGAAATGTCTTTGGGAGCTAGGTGTTAAATACTCCGTTATACCCAGCAAAATTAAGGATCGAACATGCAGACAGGGTCTTTTTCTTCACCATCCCAGAGGAGCCCTCCAAGTTCATTGAGGATCACTTTCCGGGCTAACAGCCGTCTCAAATCATCCCCTTTCGGACCATTCCTTTCTTCTTTTGAAAATATGGACCTCCCATACAATGCTGTGATATCAGCGCTCGATTCACTTGTGCGATCTCCTCCCACCTTCTACTATCCTAGCTAGCAACTGCGCCCCACTACTCTGGAGAACACTTCCTGACCTCTTGGGATATGGATCTCCCATGGGAACCCGGGAGATCGGTGGTGCTGGGTCCAACTGTACGTTCTCCTAGCACCCTTATTTTGATATGAACCTGAGCTCTTGGTTGGTTAAAGATCCGAGTTGACCACTATAATTCTTCTTTGTCAATTTCGGAATTGTGCACTACATCTTGTTTTCTTATGCCCTATGTCAGAGTCCTTGGCCAAGCGCACAGCCCCCATGCAGCGCTCCGATTGTTGTGTCTTTGGTTTGATGTTCAATTGGGGTTTCACCCTTCTGATTGGGAGTGGGGTGGGAGCGAGGTTTGGTGGGGAGGTACAAATGTTTTAAAAATTGCTTGACGTGCGATGTAGGAGCCGAGTTGCAACTCACTATCGGGCTGAGTACACCATGATTCTACCCTTTCCGGCTTGGTCAGGATCTTTCCAGGCACACACACATTGGGTCATGCTGCCACTGACACTATCCTTCCATATTGACGTGGGATGAAAGCATAATATGCATGAGCTGAAATATTAGATGATTGGGTAACCCTTTCAAAATGCGTAAACTCCAACTATATGTCGAACGACATAAGGTCAAGATACTTTTTTACAGGAAACTCATGCATTGGCTAAGGGATGTAATGTGTTTGCTAGGTCATGGGGCACACAGTGCTGCTATACCACCTACTCCACGCAAAGCCGTGGGGCTATGATTCTTATTCACAAGTCCCTCAAGTTTGTCCACAAGGTTACACATATTGACCCCCTGGGAAGCTATGTTTTACTGTTTGGCTCACTTCTTGGCGGGAGGTGGTTCTACCCAATGTACATGGTCCTAATACGGTTGATCCCGATTTTTACTCTCATCTCTCCATCCGGTTGGCTGGGTACCCCCTCATTCCTATACTGTGGGGTGGAGATTTTAACAACATAGTAGACACTGATTTGGATAGGTCTGGTACAAAAACTTGCCAGCTCTCCAAGGCTGCTAAAAACCATCATAGAATTGCAGGCCTTGCTGAGGGTTGTTTGTGCATGTAGACTGTTAAACCCCAATTCCTGTGCCTTCTCCTTCTATTCATCGGTACACAACTCGCACTCTCGTATTGATAGATGGCTAGTCTCTGATATACTCATCGGAACTATTGGGCAAATGACCATCCTACCTAGGACCTTTCCAGATCGCTCCCCGGTTACTGTTTCATTAAGATGGGGGCAGAACGGGGGGTTGACACTCTCATGGAGACTGAAACCAAACGCTTTGTTAGACCCGGTATTCGAATCTGAACTGGGGTCCAGTATTGACAGCTTTTCTGCATTCAATGATGGGTCAGTGGTGTCTCAGGCAAATCTCTTGGAGACTTTCAAAGTCTACATCAGTGGAGCTGCCATGGTGAAAGAGGCAGGGATTCTTAGAGTAATTAAAAAAATCCAATGGGGAGAGCGAGCTCTTATTTGCCAGACTGGAGACACAATACGCCTCGTCCCCGACCACCGCTACATTTGGCGAGATAGGGACTGCTCTAGATACCTTCCGAGCCCAGGTGGACCGCAAACGCAAGTTCTTAGATGATCCTCAGACCGCCAGAAAATACAGGGAGGGGGAATGCCCCAGACGTCTTTTAGCTAGACTGATCCGGCAGGAGAGGGGGCTCCCCATATCCCAGCATTTGAAAGAGAGGACAGTACTCTGGCCCTCATCTCAAGAAATCAATGACTAGTTTTGTTCCTTTTACGAAGCGCTCTACACTAATATGGACACTGCCGCCACGGTGGATATTGAATACTTTCTCTGCTCTGTGTTTTCCGCAGAGACCAGGGAGGAACTTGACCGCCCTGTGTCAGTAGGCATTAGCTAAATCAATGGACTCACTATCGTTGGGGAGGGCCCCCTGTGCAGATGGACTTACTACTGAATTCTATAAATGTTACAAGAATTGCCTGGTTCCCCGGCTGTTGGCTGTGTGGGAGGAGGCGTGCGTGGTCTGCAGGCTCCCCTCCTCGCTCTGCGAGGCGGTTATCTCAGTATTGTTGAAACCTGATAAGCCGGCCACGCAGTGCAGCTCCTACCGGCCCCTTTCTGTCATTCATTGCAATGTCAAAATATTTGCCAAGGTTTTGCCCTCCGTTAGCACCATACATGTCGTTCATTGTACACCCCGACCAGTCGGGATTCATCCCGGGGCGCTCCACCACTCTTAATCTAAGTCGCTTATTTGGTATCCTGGCCCGAATCGACCCAGAGGCACAAGCCGTAGCAGCCACATTAGGTATGCAAAAGGCCTTTGATTCGGTTTCCTGGAGGTTTCTGTGGTTGGTGCTAGAGAAGAGTAATGTTGGACCCCGTTTCCTGTCCTGGGTGAAACTACTATATGCGTCCCCTGTCGCCAGGGTCCGCACTGAAGATCGGTGCTCCAACCTATTTAAGATATCCAGGGGCACCAGACAGGGTTGCCCCTTCTCGCCGTTGGTATTTGCGTTATCCATTGAGCCTTTGGTGGACAGGATTTGTCAGCAGCATGCCCATAGGGGTATAAGACTCTCCGGGGACCCAGAGATTATCTCACTCGGCTGACGCATTGCTCTACATCCGTACTCCTGAGGAGAATTTGGAACCAATACTAGAAGACGTCATTCTCTTTGGCGAGTTATCTGGACTAAAGGTTAACTGCACTAAGCCCACACTATTCCCGTTAACGGGTGCCACCATGGTCCCCCGGGACGTTCAAAGTTTTACCTGGTCTCAATCAAAGATGAAATACCTTGGGTTATTAGTCACGCATCATTGGACCATATTATACGACCTCAATTATGGAAATTACCTCACCTTCCTTACCTGAAAAACAGAGGCCTTTGTTACATTGCTGATCACGCTAGCCCAGAGGGTGGCTGTTCTCAAAATGGTTATACTCCCACAACTATTGTACAGATTTCAGAACGTCGTGCTTTGGCCTGGAGTGAATTCTTTAAATCATTGACGCGGATGATTAATGCCTTCTTGTGGCACTCTGGTGCTGTCCGCCTGAAGTTAGACACGTTAGCTATCCCTTTTGTGCAAGGTGGGTTTGCTGCTCCTAATTTTGAGCTATACTGGATTGCTGCTTAAGCTCATTTCGCTGCTTTTTGGTTTGATTCTGAAAGATCTCCTCCTCATGTCAAACTGGAGCGTCTAGCAGCCGGTAGTCTGGATGTTCACTCTCTGGTTCTCCCCCCACCGAATCTGAAACTTGAGCCCACTGATCCCACCAGTGTCACGATGACGCCGTGGAGTAGACTTTGGAAACAAGTAGACAGTCCACATCCATTTCACAGCGATTTCCCCTTGTCGAACTGCCTCCCAGAGACTCCTCACGTGGATGTGGCAACAGTTGGGCACTGGTCGGGGAAGGGCTTTGACACTATACGGGATGCTTTCACTATGGGATCCCTCACGGAATGGCAGGACCTGTTGGAGCTCCTGAGAGAGCATCCTTACTGTTGGCAACAATACGCTGGCCTGCGCTGGCGGATCAAGGGCAGGTGGCAAGAATTCCCCTCGATTCCCCCTGATGATTCGCTACTATCCGAGATTATGATGGGCACTGCAACGAGGGGGAGTGTCGCCAGACTGTGGTCTTCCGCAGGGAAGGATAAACCGTTCATGGGATAGGCTCCGGGGGTCATGAAGCAGAAACTTGGTTATAGATACAACTGAACAAAATGGGAATCCCTGTGCGCTCGCACCCAGGAAGTCTCCCTTAACTCTAGGTTCAAACTGATCCAGTTTAAAATACTCCATACATACCACCATACCCGGGCTAGGCTGCATCGTATGTCAAGAGATAGGCCATCTGAGTACCCAATATGCAAAACAGACAACGCTGATTATATACACATGCTATGGTCTTGTCCAAAAACTCACTTCTTTCTGGGGGGAGGTATGTGATGCTGTATCCCAAATACTAGATTGCACAATCACACTATCCCCAATGACATGTCTTTTCCATGAGTTCCCCCGCACCGGCCGTGACCTCAGGAAGCTAGCCGGTCTCTGTATGCTGCTCGCGACCCACTGTGTATTGTTGCTCTGGTTGCGCTCTGGTGCCCCCACCTTCAACCAATGTCTTCAGGCTGTCACTTCGGCCTCTGATGTGGCGAAGCGATGGTCCACCATGCAGCTGGCAACAGTGATACTACTCTGTCCCCTAGCCTTACCCGTGTTAACAGGTCTGCATTTATGTTTTTGGTTCTCACTTTCATGAAGTAAAGCATATGAATTCCTCTGTTGAGGCCCTGCGTGGTCACATAGCCTGATTATGTACTTTATATGTCAGATATCGATGGTTCATACAATGCTCGTTGCTCCCTGTTGTATTGTCAAACAAGTTAAATAAAGTAAAAAAAAAAAAAAAAAAAAAAAAAAAAAAACTCAGGCATGACTATAAACTCATGCTTGTTGAAAGAAAAGAGAACAGGGTAACAGGGTAAAAGCATTTGGTCCGTTCTTGGTAGGGCTGCCGGGTCAAACAATTCTAAAGAGCTTTGGCATTTGGTGAAGAAAAATCTTAAAACAGAGCAGCTGGGTGTGGTAAGTAACATCTCCTTGGATGCCTGGCATGATCATTTTACTGTCTTATATGCTGAAGGGCGGTTGGTGCAGGCCAGTGGGGAGAAGACGGGACAGGCACTGGTATCCTTTTCCCCCCCAATGAGGGTAGAGTTGATCCTGTTACAGCCCTAGAAGTAGGCCAGGCGCTGTCTGAAGTGAAAAAGGGAAAGGCCCCTGGCCTGGACTGTATTCCCATTGATCTTTTTAAAAGTGAACCTATGTTATGGGTACCTTTTTTTTAACAACATTTTTTAATGTTTTTTTCTAGCAACCTCTCCCCGAGCAGTTGGAGGGATGCAACCATCATCCCACTATATAAGAAAGGCGATCATGATTCGCTGTATAATTATAGGCCGATTTTGTTGATTCATTCATTGGCATTACCTTATTCCAGGGTGCTTTTGCACCGCTTGGAGGATTGGGTGGCCAGCAAAGGAATTCTTTCCAATGTGCAAGCGGGATTGAGAGCGGGTATCCCCACGTTAGACCAGGCTATGTGGCTTGAACTCTTATGCCAGAAATACGTGCTTCTCAATTCACAATGCTTGTATTTGGCGTTTGCCGATCTACAATCAACCTTTGATACAGTGCCGATGTATTCTTCGTGGTCTGTTCTAGAGGAACTAGGCTTCCCCTTGTCCTTGGGTAATGGCATTAAATCTTTATATTCTGGCAACTCAGCACAGATAAGTTGGGGGGCCTCTGGCGAGTTAACCCATCCAGTATCTATTGATGTTGGGGCTTGGCAGGGGTGCATCGCAGCACCTTTGTTATTTTTATTATATATTAATAGCATAGTCCCTGCATTTTAAGAAGCTGCAAGGGACGTCCCACATTTGGGTAACAGAAAATGGATCCTATTGTTTGCGGATGAAGCAGTTTTGCTGTCAAAAACCCTGGTTGGCCTGCAGAACCAATTGGACGTTTTTAATAAGTTATCTCCTGCAAAAGGCCTTAAAATCAACTTTTCTAAAACAAACTATGCAGTGTGCCGGTGCTGGGAAATAGGCCCTAGTACGGGCACATTTTCAATTAAATGGCAGCCTCTTGAATCTGTGGATTCGTATACGTATTTGGGGTTGATTTTCTCGAACAAACTAAAATGGCAGGATCAGATAGGAAAGTGTTCATTATCGCACTTGAGTCAGTGTGGCCTCATTAAGAATTTAGTAACAAGACTTGATGATGAGGTTCTTTCTGTACCTCTTAAGATCTTCCAGGTACAGACAATCCTGGGGGTAACCTATGGAGCTGAACTATGGGGTGCAAATGATTGTACCCCCATTCAGATAGACGAAAATAGATTCTTGAAATCATTGCTTGGTTTACCTCCTAATGCACCGTCCACGCCAGTGGCATGTGAATTTGGCCTCATTGAGATCCGATTTGCTATTATGATGCAGCCAGTGTTATACTGGCTGCGGATCTGGAACAATAAACCTTTAGTTTTGTTTAGGGATGGTTTGGAGGAGCTGCTTTCATTACCAGCTGGTAGGAATCTTTCTTGGTTTGGGCATTTAAGAACCAAGCTTTTTAACATTGGGCTGGGGGAATCTATGGAGTGATCCCTCAAGGTTGGGCAGAGGCTACAAAGTGTTGGTTAAGAATACATTCAGAGAGTGGGCGTGAAGTATGATGATCGATAATTGCCCAATGAGGGGAAAAGTTAGGTCTTATCTGCAGCTTAAGGACATCTGGTGTTCAGAGGTATATCTGGATCTCCAAATGCCTGTGAAATCAAAAAGATGGTTTGCAAAGTTTCGATTAGGCACACTCCCTCTAGCCCACGAGTCTGCCAAGTCGAAGAATGGGCCCTGTTCCTCAAACCTTTGCCCTCTTTGTGGCAAGGGGCATGAGGAACATCTTTTCTTTTTCTGCCGGGCTCATTGCCAGGCAAGGGTGCGTTGGCTCACCCCGGTTTGGAGCCACCTAGACCAGCTCCCAATCCCCACAGCTATCCGAGCCCTGAAATGTTGCACCCAGCCTGTATCTGTGTTAGCAGTTTCAAATTTCTTAAGATCTGCATTTAATAAGAGAATGTTAGAGGCTAGAAAAGTCACTAGTTTGTCAGAGTATTAGGATGGGTAAGGATGTGTGCGATATTAAGGATTGGATTCACACAAGCCTACATTGGTTTTATAATTGTATATATACTTTGTGTATAATGATTTTATAATATTAATGATTTGGATATCTATGCAAATTTTGTTTTTATTGTTTTGTATTGTGAAAATTGTACTTAAATCGATATCTAATTTCCCAATTAAGTTAATGATGGTGATGTGCTGCAAACGTCTTTCATAAAAAAGTTAGAAAACTGGGACTGGACAAATAACCACACATATATTGCAAAGTTGAAGTGTTACAGTGAAATAATGGGGGTTGTACACAAGTTTAAAACTCCTCAGAGTTACCCAATGTTGTCATCCGCAAGGGCATTGCTAAGACTTATGTTGTTATTACTATAAATAGACTGCCGGTATTGACGGTAACTGGCCCCGAGCTTGGAATACCTGATGAAGCCAGGTACTGCTGTATGTATAAATTACCTGAAATGAATGAAACTGCCAGGCAAGTGATAACCGAATGTAAAACAAATGGATCAGTGTATATGTGTCCCCTAGGCAGATTCAGCAACGATTGTATGAAGTTGACTGGAAAGTAAAGTGCTGCAAAGGGCACAATGCTCTACACAATGACTTAAGAAATATGACTATGAACTTATATGTAGCCAAATAATGTACTATTATATATATTTAAAACTTATTTCATACATTTGGAATCAGATGTTTTTAAAATGAATTAAAATTATTGTTAAGATTATATGAAATTTCAGATTTGATTGAATTAGGAATTTAGTGATGTGCATTTTGTGATTCGGTGATTTTTTTTTGCAATTTTTGATCCTGTACTTGTGTATGAAATTTCAAACTCGATTATGTCCAAAGTTCATAATGAACTAATCTCATTAAAAAACAAATAAATAACAATATAAATGGGGTGAGGGCGGATTAGGAGAAATTAGTCAATGAAAGTGCTGGGCGAACATGAAACATGAAAACAACTGGATGATAGGAAGTTCAGTGTTTCTTTTTTAAATATACATGTTCTACTTGGTGGGATTTTAATTGCCAAATTGAAAATATACCCCAATATGATCATATGTATAGTCCTTGATGTAGTCTGGGATATTATTCCTGTCAATTGGGAAAGTACAGTCCTTCAGATTAAATCAGTAAATATATCATTGCAGAGTGTTCTCACAAAAGCATATAGGACATATATGGCTGATTTTTGTGGTGAAAGACCCTCGAAACAATAGGACACCTTGATGTTAATCTCACACAGACTACATGTTCATGAATGCAAATAGTTAGCATATTATAGAAAATGTTAAGGTGATTTTGAGGTTATAGAGTGGCAATGATCGCTTATGTGTTTCTTTGACGCCTGTGGATGAAGACATTTCTTTGGTGCAAGACAGCAACAAAAATATCTCTATTTCCAATTATAAAAGACAAATCAGATGGACAAATTGAGTTTCACCAAACGAAATCCTAGTAATATATGCATTTCTAATGCCAATTCTTTATCAGTGCTTAGCCAGTGGCTCTGATGTTTTACCCAAGGTGATATGGGATTTACTATCTACTACCGTAAACCCATTTCCGCTAGGAGCTACAATTCCATACAGAAATTAAGTTCTAGATGAGATGGATGGTTGAACCATGAATGTGGGTATTGTAAATGTAAACTTCTGTCAGCATTGAAAACTGTGGATGGGAGAAAATGTATGTGGAGGTTAGATTGCGGCTTAATGAGTACACATTATTCATCTTGAAGAAAAAGAAAGAACAGGTGGAGAAAAGATCTGATCTGTAAAATCTGTCTGCTCTAGCAATGATATACGTTCTTTTTGGCAAGTAGTCCAAAAAGGTGTAGTTCAAGATGGAACAAATATGGAGAAACCATTACAATCAACCGGACAAAATAAATTACCAAAGATGACTCCGAATATGCAGTCCTCAAAGCAACAAAAAAAAAACATACTACGCCACGAAAATACAATCGGCGACAAATCAGCAAAAAGAACTCTTCAAAATCGTCAAAGAGATAGAGAACCCTACATCCTGCAACAAAGGTGTCATTCCATCACATCACAAACACTATGTGACAACATCACCAATTTATCTTAGAATAAAAATTGAAACAATCCAACAGACCATTGTAGCAAGACGCCGCACTGTAAACATAATCATGGAACCATTGACAACTGACTATCCACCAACCACAGCATGATTCGTCCGATTTGAACATATAGACGATTACGTTTTCAACCTCACTAATAAAGGACACCAACCTCACTGGATCTGCGAGGGACCCTTGCCCCCTGCACATCGACAAAAAGTCTTCAAACAACAGCACCGCAGCATCATACTTTCAACTTCTGATAAACGTAGCCCTCAACACAGGACTACTACAGAAATCATTTAAACCGGCTTACATCAAGCCACTGATAAAAAATAAAATGGGAAGCGTGGAAGGCCCCAGTAATTACAGACCTATACCCAACCTGCCCTACCCGGCGCAAATACTGGAGACACATGGATACAAAATTCTACCAAGCTACATAGAAACTAACAGAATTCTTGACCACTCACAAGTTCACTTCAGACCCATCAGAGGAACAGAATCAGCACTCCTATCCATAGGGGACGACTTAAATATAAATCCAGACAACAGCACCTAATCTGCCCTCGTACTACTGGATATATCAGTGACGTTTCGACACAATCAGTCACACAACACTAATCGAAAGACTATGCAATGCAGTGTAAAAGACTTTGCCTTAAAATGGCTATAATCCTTCCCCACAAATCGTACCAATAGAACCTACCTACCGCCTTCTACCTCAAACACCAAAAACATCTCCTGTGGAGTGCCACACGGATCCAGTCTCTCCCTTCTCTCTCCTCTTCAACATCTACATGTCTCCCTTGATGCAAATCATTCAAAACCACGGACTGACCGCCTAAAACTACGCAGATGACACAAAGCTCATCGTCAAGATACCAAGACCCAAGCAACACCCTCAACAATTGCCTCACCGACATACACAGCTGGATGACGAACAACCTCAAATTTAACAGGACCAAAACAGAAATACTCCTCTCACCGCCAGAGGCCAGCGCAACCGACTCACAACTGGTTTGGCCATCCGAGCGTGGGAACCCAACCAGTGACATCAAACATGGTAAAAAACCTGGGAATACTCATGGAGAACGGACTCACACAGGAACTACAAGTCAATGCTATTAAAAATAGATGCTTCTACCTCCTGAGACTACTTAGAGGGATGCTCCCTTATCTCTCCTTCCACCATAAAATGCCTCCAATCATCTCCCTAGTACTATCAAGAATCGACTATGGAAACAGCCTCTATCTTGGAATCTTCAATGCATTCAAAACACTGCAGCAAGGATACTCCTGAGAATAAACAGGAGAGATCAAATCACACCAGCTCTGAGAAGTCTACATTGGCTTCCAGTATAAAAACGCATTAAATTCAAAGCCCTCTGCATTCCCCATAAATCATTACACAGACAAGGAACCAAATTCCTCCAGGCCAGAATCAGCCGCTACCTACCAGGAAGAGACCTAAAATCAAGCAACAACCTCCAAATCGAAAATAAACAATACAAATAAAGGAAATTCAGAGGAACTACATTCTCATGTCTATGGAACACAATCAATACTGAAGGATATTAGGGTGACAGTAGACCACCTCACCTTCAGAAAATGACTGTTAACATGGCTATTCAACTCCCAATGACCAACACAAAATGGACACTGCCAGCGATACCAATGGGGACTGAAGGAAAGCCACCAACTACTAACTCCTGTTTCCAACTCCTCTCCAGTATACCCCACAATTACCTCACACAATCCTTTAGATCAGTATAATTCCCACTGAAACACTCATCCCACAAATCCACCAAAAAAGAACTGACGCAAACAAACACCCAATCACTGGACGCTGCCCATCCGAACACAATAGCCCCAGTGCACACAATCCAAACACAACTACAAGCCAGACCCATGCTACATACCAGTTTCTCCTGGTTCTGCAAGCACCAACAGAAAAGCACAGACTCTATCCTACTTCCTCTTCCCTCACTAACCTACCCAACCCACTCTTGTACAGAACCACGTGAGCACCTGGAGACTGTACCAATGGTAAGGGGGCACAGAATAAGACAATTTAACATAACATAAATTGCCCCAGGACATACATATAACAGGTGATGTGCGGGTAACATATTTTTGAAAATTATACAATAGAGCAATAAACATTTTATAAGCAGGGGTCCTACCATCTCAGAGGCATACATGGTTCCCACTTGTATTTTCCTCTCAAACATCTTAATGAATGAGGTTGATATGGCCTTGCGTTCGCAGCATAGAAATGAGGCACCAGGATTAGACATATTATTTCTTGAATTGTTTAAAACCGAGCCAGTCATTTCGAATTCATTTCTTTGTAAACTCTTCAATGGTATCACATCCAAGGACTTGGATCCTTGCAGTTGGAAAAGTGCAAGATCATTCCTATATTCAAGAAGAGTGATCAGAATCATTCAGCTAATTATTCAGCTAATTATCGTCCAATTTCCCTACTCCATGTGTAAAGACTGGAGGGGGATATCTGTACTTCTGCCCACTACATGGTTGGGGTAGAGGCAAAGAGGACTCCAACCAAGATTCTCTAATGTTAGCTATGGACGAGCAACCAAGGCTGAGTTTCAAGGGAGGTGATGCAGGCTGGTTCTTAGGTACGGTGAATCCCCAAACTCCCCACAATGGAATGTCCGCACACTATGTTAGGTGATAACACAGTCCTTTTGTTTTGTTTTTTTGTTTTTTTTTTAAATTCCTTTTATTGTTTTCATCATAATAATCAAAAACAGGAGAAAGACACAGAAACTAACACAAAATCAAGAGCAGCATCAAACTAAACCCCCTCCCCCCTCCAGCCTCCTGCCAATGGATCCCCCCATCCAGCCGTATCCCCCGCCACAGATTAACCGTAAATGTCCAAGAGCTTAAGTCTCTGGGGGCACCATTGCTCCCTAAAGTCCCCTTTCAAGTATGCCAAAGTCTCTCCCCAATCTGCCGGGAAATTCTCCAGCCTATTATTTACTGCATAAGAAGCCCATTCTATTGAAACTATATCCCACATTTTCCTTAACCAATCTTGCTCCGTCGGGATCGTGGGGCTCTTCCACCTCTGATCGATGAGGGCCATCGCGGCCAAAGTGAAGATAACTTTTGCCTTGGTTCTACCCTTGCCCTCTTCCTCGCCCCCCAATCCTATCTTCCCCAGCAGAATCTCCCCTGGGTCCTGATTGGCCCTCTACCCCAGCGTCAGAGAGGGCTTGCGTAACCCCGCTCCAGAAAGGCCTGATGACGGGACAGTCCCACCATATGTGGGCCGCTGAGCCCTTTTCCCCGCATCCCCTCCAACATTTCGCCTCAGTCGTCGGGTACATCGCGTGCAGGCGGGCCGGAGTATAATGCCAGCCATACACATATTTATACCATGCCTCCTGCAGTTGAGTCGCCCTCGCCACTCTCGGGATCATCTTCCAAAGCCTCTCTCAGTCCTCCTGTCCCATGCTGAACCCTGGTTGCTGCTGCCAGTCCTCATATACACCCAAGTGGTTACTGGGCCTGCAAGCTCTAGCTGGCTATATAAATCTGAAATTAACCCTTTGGAACTCTCATGAGTGGTGAGAAATCGCTCAATTTGCGTGAGGCCCCGCGTCGCTGCCTTCCTTATTTCCCCCAACATTACCCAATGTCTGATCTGGAAGTAACAGTGTCTCTCCCGTTCCCCCACCCCAAATTCCTGTTTGCATTCCTCGAACGTTTTCACTCTTTCACCGCTAAACATATCCCTCAATGTTCTACAGCCCCCTCTCTCCCACTGTGCGAACGCCCCTTGCTCCAACCCCGGTGTGAAGTCCCCATTATTGAAGATTGGGGTGAACGGAGACGGAAAGGTTGTGATCCCCCACTTCTCCACTCCCCTGTCCCAGTTATCCACCACTCCCTTCGTAATCGCACTTAAATATAAATGCGATGGCCTCAGTCTTCGCGGGAGCCATAGTACTTCCCCGAAATTATGCCGAGCTACAGCCCTATCCATTTTCACCCAGTGCTTAAGATAGGTATCTGAAAACCATCCTCTGATCACCCTTAGTTGAGCTGCTTCATGATAGCGGCGAAAGTCAGGGAATGCCAGGCCCCCCCTCTCTCTAGAAGCCGCTAACAGCCGCCTGGATAAACGCGGCCTCTTCCCCTCCCAGATGAACCCTTTGGCCGCCTTATCTAAGCTCTTGAAAAAACTTTCCGGGACTGCAAGGGGGATAGCTTGAAAAAGGTACAATACTCGGCGAAGCACCACCATTTTGAGGACGGCACCCCTTCCCAACCAGGACAGTCGTAGAGCGCCCCATCTTCTTAAATCTTTCTTGATGGTTGACAGCAAGGGCTCATAGTTGGCCCCGCACCAACCCGCCAGAGAAGGTGTAATCCTGATTCCCAGGTAACGCAGCCCAGTAGGGTTCCACTTAAATGGAGAGGTCGCCTGCGTCTCTTCCGCCTCCTGCTTCCCAACGGACAGATTCATAAGCTCAGATTTCAGAAAATTGACTTGCAGACCCGATAGTTTACCAAATCTGGTCAGTAGTTCTATGCTTGCTCTAATGGAAACCTTAGGGTTTGTGAGGGTGAGCAACATGTCATCGGCAAAAGCCGCTACTTTATGCTGCCTCCCCCCAAATGGTATTCCCTGAATCTCCTCCGCCTCACGAATAGTCAAAAGCAGTGGCTCCAAATATATTGCGTAAAGTAAAGGGGAGAGGGGGCATCCCTGCTTCGTCCCCCGCCCCAATCTAAACGGCTGGGACATCTCCCCATTTACCAGGATCCGCGCAGTGGGGTTCCTATAGTTAGCTGAAACCATTTGTATAAATCCCATACCCAGGCCCATCCTTTCCATCAACTGAAATAAGAACGACCACTCTACCCGATCAAACGCCTTTTCGGCGTCAAGCACCAAAAGTACCGCCGGAGTGGACATCTTGCACGATTTCTCCACCAGGTGGGCCACCCTTCTGATATTATCAGTGGTTTGCCTCCCCACGACAAAGCCCGACTGGTCCTGGTCGATTAAAAAGGCAGGTGCCTTTCCAGGCGCTTTGCCAGGATTTTGGTGAAGATTTTTGCCTCTGTGTTTATAAGGGCAATTGGACGGTATGAGGTACATTCCTCTGGGTCCTTCCCCACATTGTGGATGAGAGAAAGTTTTGCCTCCTCCATCGAGGGAGTGATACCACCCCCCTCACCAAATGTGTTAAACAATTGCGTTAAGTGCGGAACCAAGAGGTGGGAGAAAGCCCTGTAGAAGGAGGCTGGGTAGCCATCAGGCCCAGGAGCCTTGCCGAGGGGAAGCGTCGCTATTGTGGCCCTAACATCATCCTCTGTAATTGGGCGGCCTAAATCCTCACCTTCCTCTTTGGATAATCTCGGGAGAGGGAGGCCCTCCAGGATCTCTCTCTGCAGCTGAGTGTGCGGGCTCGGTGAAGAATATAACGCCCCGTAAAATTCTACCAACCTCCCCTTTATCTCTTCGGCCTGGGTAAGCCTCTTTCCCCCACATCTTTAATTGCTTTTATAACCTTCTGCTCCCTTTGTCCCCTCAGGAGGCGAGCTAGGAGCGAGTCTGCCTTATTGGCCTTGGCGTAACATTTTTGCCTGACCCTGAGAATGGCCTCTTCTGCTTTTTTAGTGCGCAAGATCCCCAGCTGTCCCTCCGCCAGCCTATATTTCCTATAAGTCTTCCTAGTTGGGGTCTCCTGTACGCGCGCCCTCGCCTCTTCCACCTCATTTTCCAGCTGAGTTTCCAGGCCTCTCAGTAATCTACTTTTCTCTGCTTTCATAGCGATGATTTCCCCCCTCAAGGTCGCTTTAAAGGCATCCCACCTCACACTCTGGCTTGTGTCCCAACTGTTGTTCCTCTCGAAGAAGTCCCGGATTCTGTCTCCTAGCTCCTCTTGCAATGCCTGATCCCTCAGGAGCTCCCCCGGGAACCTCCAACTCCACACCCCCGGCCTACGCCTCCCAATCCGCATACTCATTTGCACCAATTTGTCGTCTGCTACCCCTAGGCGGCCCACCTCCACATCCTCCACCTGCCCCACCAGACTGGCAGAGATCCAGATGTACTCAATTCGGGACTGTGTCCTATGGACATCTGATAGAAAAGTAAATCCCTCTTCCTCGCCCCGTATTGCACGCCATACTTTGCGCAACCTGGCCTCCTCCCATTTCACCCTGAGCTGAGGAGATGCAACGGCGCCGCCTCGTTCCCTATCGTGCCGGGACCGGTCCCCCTTCCTATCCCAGGCAAGATTAAAATCCCCCATCACTATCACCTGTCCCCTAGCAAAATTCTTTAAAGTGCCCAAAGTATCCCGCAAGAATTGGTCTTTGCCCACATTGGGGGCATACACCGAGGCAATAGTATATTGAGACCCCAATATCTCCGCCCTCACCATAATGTATCTCCCATTGCTGTACCTGAGGATATCATGGAGTCTAAAGTTAACTCCCTTCCCAAAAGCCAGGGCGACTCCACCCCCTTTTCGTGGGGCCTGATGCACGCAATATCAATGGGAAGCCCCTCAGGCACAGGCGACTCTGGTCCCGCTTTAATAAATGTGTCTCCTGCAGCGCCAGCATGTCTGGCTTTTGCGACTTAGTGAACAGCTCCAGCTTTGTGCGTTTGAGCAGGGGAGTTCAGTCCCCTCACATTATGCGTTAGCCACCTGAATGCTGCGTTGAGGAGTAATTCGCCAGCCGCACCCCCATTTTATCCTCACCGCACCTCCCCTTCTCCTCCTGGGGAGGGTACCCACCACCTCCCTTTCCTTCTGCCCCTTTCCTTCCCATTCTGCCCAGCCCAGAGCTCCATTCTCCTCCACTGGCATCCATGGCGACCCCACCCCCCCTTCTGTGCCTCCCCCCTCTCTCTCTACCCATAAACCCCAACTGTGGGTGAGAACACCCCACCCTCCCTCCCCCCTGCCCCTCCTGCCCCCCCTTCCCCTCAGTCTGTCCCGCCCTACCTCCCCAACCTATGGCTAGGACTCCCCCTCCCCCCCACCCACTCAACCAGAGCAAATGCCCCCACCACTCGGGCCACATCGCCCTTACTGATCCCAAAATGTTGTGCCCCCTTCCTCCGAGCTCCTCTGCCACCCTTAAGGGTCCACCAACCCTTACGCATCAAGATCCAAATCAAGTGCTCCCCTTACTGCCATTTCCACCCTCCGCTCCACTCCCTCCCCCTTCCCGCGAGGAGCTGCTGTTCTCTCTCGGACCCCTCCTCCTCTTGTCTCCCACCGTGGACCACTCCCACGGCTTTGGCCTTGGCCTGTTGTCTCCGGCTCGCCTTGCACCTCTCGAGGGGTCCTCATCGAGGTCAATCCGCAGCAAAGTAGACCCCTCCTGGACAGAAGTTATCCGTTTCTGTGAGCCTTCCCAATCAAATACAAGGCCAAATGGAAATGTGCACTTGTAGCGAACACCCCGTTCTTTCAGCACCTTCAGTACCGGCGCCATCTGTCTCCTCTTGACTAGGGTGATATTTGCCAAGTCTGTTGACCTTTGTACACTATTGGTTCCTGTTTCCGCGCGGCCTGGAGAACAGCCTCCTTTTGTGCATATCTAGCAAAAGCGGCGAGTACATCTCTCGGTCTCGGGGTGGGCCCCTTGACGGGCCTACCGACCCTATGGACGCGATCTAATTCAATGGTGTCCGGGCCTGCTTCTCCTGTAATGTCAGCGAAGATACTCTGGATTTCCCGTTTCAGATCCTCGTCCGAGACCGACTCTGGTAATTGCTTCACCCTTATATTGATTCTTTGCGACCTGTTTTCAACGCCCTCCATCTGAATCTCAAGGTTCTGGGTCGCTACATCAAGGCGCTGTATGGCTTCACTATTGGCGGTCGTGTCCTTTTCCATTTCCTGGAGACCCCTTTCCAGAAGATCAGTCCTTTCTCCCAGTTGCCGCAGGTCCCGCTTGATCTCCCCGAGAGCCTCATTGAGATCTGCCCTCATCAGCTGAAACTGATCTTGGAATATCTTAGCCAAATTGGCATGTAGCTCCTGGATCTCGCCCAGAACGTCCCGTCTACCCGCTGGGGGCAGCTCCTGCTGTGCCTCCTCCGTCGCTCCTCTCTCCTCCGAGTCCTCAGTGCCACCATCCGAGCCCTCACCCATATCCTGCACTGACCACTGCGAGCGGAGGGTGCCCTGGGGCTCCCGCAGGTGCTGCAAAGACTTCCCACTTTTCCCTTTGTGGCGTGTAGCCATCTGTCCAATCTGTGGCCCGCCGTGTGGGGGCTGGCTCCTCCTTATACTTGACTCCCCTGTCTCCCTCCGGGGAGAGCCCTTCACCAGGTATGTCCATGTAGGGCGGCCCTCCAGCACCATGCCTCCCGTGGCTCAGTACTCCCGACATGGGCCTCCTTCCCCTCCTGCCTCCCCACCGCGCCACCAAGCTGCCGCGCTCCACAAGTATCTCAGCTGGGTGTCCACGCCAAGGGGGCCAAGAGACTACAGGAGGGGCTCGGGCCAGCGTTCTCCAGATACGGGAATCGGTGAAGTAACCCCAGATGCCACCCCTCCCGGGTGCAGGTATGTAGCAGGACTCTCAACAGTATATGGCTCTCATACACAGAAGGCCCCCTTCTGCAGGCATATATGCTAGTGCAGTCACTGAGGCACAGGGGGTGTTCCCAGCCCTGAAGGTCCACGGGGGGGAGCCAGGCTCTCCACGGCCACCACTACCGCCTCCTCGCGGGCCACAACATCCAAAGGAGCAGCCAAAGCAGACCCCACCACCCGCTCCTTCTCTGCTTGCAATGGTCTAGGGGCCCGCTCGCCCCCTTGCCAGCCGCCCCTGCAGCCCCCGCTCACCGCTGCATCTCAGAGCTCCAGGCAGCCTCACTCTTCCTCTCTATACTCGGGCCGCTGTCCGCCGTCCTCCTGGGCCGCTTCCATCTCACCTCTTCTGAGTGTCGGGGGAGGGAGCCCACCCGAAGTTGCGGGGCCGCCGGCACCACCTCCCGCTGCGACGCCACCCCCTCTGCCTCCTCAAGCGGGGCGAGTACTTGGCCATAGCCGCAGGGCCACACTGCTCCCGGCCCACCGCCCGCGAGCCTCCACAGGCAGCCGATCGCGGGCGCCCGCCTCCAGCAGCCCCCGCAGGCAAGCACCTTCCACCGGGGGCCATCCGGCACCCCCATCCTCTGCTCCGGCCTCACGCGTCTGCCGCAAGGCAGGAGCTCCGACCCCTCCCTGCGCTGGTCCGCAGAGCCAGCCCCAGGCCGCCACACAACTGGGCACTGTCTCCAAGAGCCCCCTCCTCTCCGCGCCTCGCAGTGTACCCCCGTAGGCGCCGGGAGCTTTGCCACGCTGCTCGGGAGTCTCTCACAGCTGGCGGGGTGGTAGACCGCTCTGTGACTGCTCCGAAGTCGGGAGCATCGGACAGTACGTCTACGCTCTACTGTCCGCCATCTTGGAATCCTCCACAGTCCTTTTGTTAAAGGATAAAAGTCAAGTAGATATATACAAATAAATAAGACTCACTTTATACTAGAAATCTAATCAGGTAACTTAACTTAATATGTCCAGTTCTATGTGGTACCACTGTAACCTTTAAATTCAGTTATAATTCACCAACTGCTGACCGTTCTTAAAAAGCATTTAAAATATTAGGCATGGGTTAACCTCATAAACATTACTGTAGAAAGGCAGGTACTAAAAATGCAATACTGTGTGAGGATACCCACACCTGGGCAACCTGTAAGGAAAAGTTAAGGTATACTGTATGTTGTATATTACAGCCCAGTCCAAATATGTTACTAGTCTGCTTCTGTTTCTACAGATCCCACCACCCCAAAGTACCTGGGAAGCTACAGGAGAACAGGATGCAAGATGAATCTGGGACTCCTGGATGAATCCTGATGATGGAAAATGTTCTTCCTCGTCACAGTACAGTACGAAGTGTCAGGGTTTCTCTGCTTTACTCAATGATGCTCCTCGAGGATGGTGTCCCCTTGGAAGAAGCAGTTGCTGGGATGTCAGTGTTGAACAGGAGAAGGTAACCAAGCAGTGTCAGAAAGGCAGCAATGCAGGTCTTTTTCTGTGGTCTCTGTAGTCGGGGTGTACGCCGGCTGTGGACTAGCAAAGATTAAACGAGCTGTGGACCTTGACAAGGATTGATTGAAGAAGATAAGTCCCTTGCTGGTTGTCGGCGACTTTCAGTGTCAACCGGTGCAGTGCCAGTAGTAGGTTTTGGTATTTTGCAGTTGGCAGCCTTTCGGTTCTTCGGTGCCAGAGCACAGACGGCTGGGTGGCTTCTGGCAACTTGGACTTGAGCACTGGACTGCACTGCAGTCCATCACCAAGTCTGGACCTTCTGGAGACTTTCTTCGGCCTTTGCTGGCGGGAAACCCACCGGATGGCACTCCGCACGGAAAAGTGGACAGATGTCGTAGTGGCAGTGCATGTGAAGATTTCTTGCGTTACTTGGAACTTTGGCAGCTCTGGGCGTCGAGAAGCACTATGCCGGCATACCTACCCCCTTCCCCCTTCTGGCCGATACACAACAACTTGGCATCCAGCCATCACAAACACTCCCATGGACCCTAGATGACACAGATGGACTTCTTGGGCTTAAGATGTTCAGGCACTCCTCTTCTGGACCCACGAAAGCAACTCTTCGGGACAGCAGGCACATAGAACAGGCTTAGTGGACAATTCGGGTGAAGAGTAGCAGTTGCATAATGTCCCCTTGTAGCTACGGGAAGAGGTCGCCTATCCAGGTCCTCTCTGGTTTAGACTTCGAATCAGCAAAGCAGCTTTTGGATTTGATGAAGAGGTGTAGCCACATACTTCTTCCACCAGCTGGATTCGTGATACAAGCTTCTTGAGACTCCAGATTCTGTTTCGGTTTCGACTTTCAGCTTCTGACAGAGAGGTAAGTGAGGGTCCCTAGTTATACACAAATGTTCCACATTCACTCAGGCTGAGCCAGGCTCAGCCAGCCAGACACACAAAGTGCATTCTTGTAGCTACCAATCATGCTCACAGGCATTTAGGCCATTCACCCAAAACCAGACACCCATGTTAGGCAGAAACCTGTGCATTTCCCTTAGGGACCACTGCAAAAGATTTAGGACTACAGGTGGTTGGCAGTAAACCCAATTGGTAGCAGTCTGTACCACCCAGATTTACCTGGTAGCTGTGGCTGAGCAGTCAGACTTCTCTCAAGATGAGTTAGGCAGTATGCAGAGTATACACAATAGGTACAGACACACAGTAGTACAAGCAAAAACTGACCAGAGCTTTGGTGTAAAAGTATATAAGTATTTAAAGACACACTTGTAATTTACACTAGCACAAAAAGAGGTAAGTAAATACAACACACAGTCACTATTACTAGATGTACATCCCTTATTCCTTATTAGACAAATCTTAGTTAACACCACTTATTTCCAGACAGGGGTGAGCGCTTAACTAAAGATGGCACTCCAATAAGTTAAGAAAAAGGGAGGGAAAAGGCAGAAATTAGGAAAAGCACACAACACAATACTTTAGAAGCACCCAGCAAGGCAGGAAAGTCAAGTCTACTTGTGAGCAAAAAGTTCAGAGGACAGGCTCCCTCTTTGAGAGAACAGAGCACCAATGCGCCCAAGATCACACAGTTTTAAAAGTCTTGAAAAGTCTTGCAGGGAGTTCAGAAAAGAATTAAGTCAGCTCAGAAAGGTTCAGTTAGCCAGCCTAGGGCCAACCCAAGTGGTAAGTGGAAGCTTTAAGAGTCACCCCACACAGGCCGTGGAGAGGGAGGCATGTTGGAGCATTCCTTACAAAATGGTGATTTTTTTTTTCAAAATGTTTTACTTTCCACAACCTAAATGTACAATCCTCCAATACAAGTGAATGGGGGGGAAAAGCACACCTCTTCCTGCTGCAAAATCTCCTCTCAACTGTTCTCAAATGTTGTGCTGTGTCTGATTGTCATGCTGCTTTTCGACTTTATCTGCTAGCCTATGCTCCCACTCAGTACTAGCAACTACAAGTCCATGTTCTTGAATGTACTGCTCTATAGTGGTTTTATTCTACAGATTCATATACACATGTTCTTCTACCTGTACAGGAAATTTCTTCCCACCTTCTCTAATGCTCCAGTTGATCTAAATGGCATCCAGTCCTGCCTTGTTCATATGAGGTCAGAAGAACTACTCACGAGTAGGCAAACGTGTGTCTGGTTCTGTTGCTTAGCCATAGACACAGCTCTAAGCTGTTTAAGGGGTTAAACCAGAACTTTAAGGGGCGTGGCCAGGCACAACCAGTGCAGTCATGCCTGCCGTAGGCTCCATCATCTGGCAGCCCATAGCCACAAAAAATGCGGATTTGAAGTGAGCTTACCCCCAGTAACGGAAGCGCACCACCTGCCGAGCACCTAGTGCGAAGTCCGTGGCAGTCTGGGTCGTGAGTCATGCTCTGTGCCGGTGTTGAGGCTGCACGCACCAAGGAGGAAAATGGTGGCTCTCTCTGCACAGCAACACCCGGGTGAGCACCCCGCTTTGCTTCCAGGGAGGCCACTCTAGACCATGTAGCCAGGGTATGAGGAGCGAATACAACTGCCTGGGAACTCCGATCCGAGGCTGGTGGCTGATTGGAGCACCGGTAGGCTGAAGCAAAGCCCTGGCTGGGTGAACTATGGCCCGAACACACAGTGGAGCGGGAGCTCTGATGCCTCCTAGCGTACAAAGGTAGGGGAGAGGAGCAAATGGAGAACGCTGGATAAACAGTTTGGTGGAATGGCCTGAAAGGTACCAGCGTGTGTGCAGAGATAGGAGAAGGCACACACTGCACCCTCTGATATCATGGGCAAACAAAGGAAACCCAGCTCAAGAGGGAAAAATAGCTACACAGGCAGAGCGCTCCATATCCATAAGTAGCCATAATTGGTGATTGCCTGAGTTTTTAAAAGAGGTCTGGACTTTGCCCCGATTTTCTTAGCAACACCACAATCCTGGGTGACATCAACAGACTGAAACTCCCTGCTGGTGCTACTAAGCTTTGATTACTGAACATTGACTACAAACTCCCTTTGGCTGGTGTTACAAACACAGGCACTTTGGGGCTGAGCACACTCAGGGCTAGGGCAACAGCGATACAAGATTCCCAGGGGAAATAATAGGGAGCAAGCTCCTATATGAAGGAGATGGCTAAGGCGGGAGCGAAACCTAAGGCAGGATATCAAGTCATTACTGGGCCTGCAGGAAAAAGAAAAGGAAAGGAACGCCAAAGAGACTCAAGTCGAGTTCCATATGCCGCCCACTGGTGTGGCCTGCTTGAACACCTCATTGTCATTTACCAAAAAAGAACATATCAAAATACTCTCCACGCTGAAGCAGGACCTAACAATGGAGATAAAGGCTACTAAAGAAGCGATGGTCAAAACAGCTTAATTCACATATGATGGGGTTAGAATCACGAGTAAACAAAGTTGAAAACACGCTGTGCAAACAAGTCCATGACCAAGCAGAGCTCAGTAAAAGGGTGTTGGGCATAGAACAACAGCTGGAGGAAATATGGGCAAAACAGGAGGACCTAGAAAATAGGTTGCACAGAAACAATATCAGGATACGGGGCATACTGCGTGACATCCTGGATCAGGACCTTGCCGAATATGTGCAAGACTTGTTCCGGAATCTCCTAGTCCTCCCAGACACTGCTGCACTGGAACTTGACAGGACACACCAAGTCTAATCCTCAATGCAACAGCGCTGTAATCTGCTGCCGATGTTCTGTCCAGAGTCCATTACTTTCAGCAGACAGAAAACACCATGGCTGTGGCCTGACAAATAGAGCCGGTGCAGTTCTGGGGTGCATGGATTTCCCTATATCAGGACATGGCACCTCGCACTTTGGCGTACAGACAAAAATTACACATAGTAAAGGCTTTGTTACAGTTGCATGGGATCAGATACTGCTGGGGGTTCTCCTGTAAACTCCTATTCAAATACCAGAATCAGCAATACGCGATCGAGTCAGAAGAAGCGGTGGAGCTGATGAGTGGGACCCCAGGCGGTACTCAAAATTATTCGGAGAGAGGCAAGACCACAAACGAGCTTGAGCTGGATTAGCAAGAGTAACGCAAGGAGATTAGAAGGAGGCGAATCTCATGGACAACACCTGCTGGAGAGGGGATCGACCTAGGTCGGAGCACCCCTACCTGACACACTGACAGATGGACCTTCCTGTCTCGGAACATCAATGATCCAGGTTTGCCAGGTCCTTGGAATTGACAGCAGGGGACTATAATCTCCTGTGTGGACTAAGATGGTGCAAACTTGTTAACTTTTGCTGGAAACTACTGGGGGTAACTGATTAGGGGGTGGAGGGTTGCCCTGAGGGAATGGCGCCCATAGGAATGTTATTACGAATAACTCAATTTTGGTTTTCTTATGTTCAAAATAATGGTTTCATTTTGAGAAATCACACATTTTGGGGTTTTGTTTTTCCTTCTTTTTTCTTTTGGTTCTGATCATTCACCGGGTTCTTAAGCATTGCATCTCGAAAGTGTTTCTCTGAGAGGCTCCTCCCGATTTCAGTTTGTCTTAGTGATGGAATCTGGGCTTCAAGCGATCCATGATGGTGTCCCCTCATATCTGACCCTGAATGTCTGGGGTCTAAACTCTCCAACAAAGCCGGAAAGCTGTACTACAAAGACTCTCCTCCTTGGAGGTGGATCTGATGTTCTTACAGGAGACCCATCTATTAAAAGGAGATGAAAAGCATCTCATTACTAAAGTGTACCTGCGAGCATACTTCGCGACTAGCGGCCTTAAAAAACAGGGAGTGACCATCATGGTACGCAAGGGCCTACCATTGCAAATATTGGAAGTCTTGCGCGATGCAGAGGGGAGACATATGCTACTCAAGGGTTACCTTGGAGATCGCTAACTCATATTAGGCGTACTATACGGCCCTAATGAAAACCATGCTGATTTTTTGGGGAAGTTCTCAGAGGCATTGGCAGATTTTAATGGAGGTAGAAATCATACTGGGGGACTTCAATTGTGTGGTAGACCCGCCTGTTGATAAATCACTGGCTCTCACTATTAATGATGGAAGTAACTATTACGCCATGACGACACTTTTGAGAGAGTTCTCTTTAATAGAGACATGGTGTTTCTTCCACTCAGGGGAGAGGGGATATACTTTTTATTCTGCTGTCCATTGGGGACTTCTCCAAACTAGATATGTTCCTGGTCTCTACTACCCTCCTCCTACTGGTTAAAGAAACAGAGATTTTACCGAAAGTGCTCACAGACCACTCTCCTGTAAAACTGGAGTTAGACCTAGGTGGGGGCACGCCACGACAGAACAAGGCCATTCTAACAGATGTGGTCACTAGGGCTCACAGAAAAGAGGCCATAGTCAATTTCAAGAAAATATTAAAGAAGATATGGAAATGCGAACTGTGTGGGATGCGGGAAAGTCAGTATTTCGGGGGTCATCATTGGGCAGTCAGTGGCCTGGGGTAAAACTCAGAATCTACATCGGGCCAAGTTGGAGGGGATAGTTCAAGAGAAAGAGAGGGTGCATGCAACAAAAGGGAATAGGCACTCATTACAGGACCTCAGAATAGCTAAACAAGCCCTAGAAACTCATATGATGGGGAAGTCGGCACAGTCTATACTTAGGTCGAAACAATACATCTACTCTAGGGGCAACAAGGTGAATAAGCTGTTAGCAGCTAAACTCAAGAAAGCGTCAACTCATAATGATATTGGCGCTTTGAGGGGTGAGGATGGGAGGCGCAAGGTCACAGAAGCAGGGAAGCTGAAGATCTTGGACGACTTATTTCGTAAGGTCTCCACCCCACATCAGGGAAACCCTATTCATAACAGGGAATTTATTGAACAGGCCCAACTCCCCCAAATCCCTGACACTATGAGGGAAGCATTAGAGAACCCTATATCTGCCCAAGCTTTCTCTTCCAGCGGGAAAGGCCCCTGGTCCATACGGGTTTACCAACAGATTTTAGAAAGCAGTTGCAGGCCCCCTAATCCCACAACTATTAAATTCCTTCTCCAAATCTGGGAAAGTAACAGACTCTATGGGGGAATCCACAATCACCCTACTTTTGAAACCAGAGAAACACCGTGAGGTCTGCACTTCCTACCGCCTCATAGCCCTCCTGAACACCAATGCCAATGCCAAACTCTATAGTAAAATACTAGCCACAAGGCTGGGAGAGGTTCTTCCTCATCTAATCAATTAAGACCAAATGGGTTTCATTAAAAATAGACAACATTCAGAGGGTGGTTGATTTGATAACAATGCCCCCATAACTCCTGGGAGGGAGGGGTCTGTCACTCCTTTCCCTAGATGCCCTTCGAGCATTTGATAGCCTGTCATGGGATTTCTTACAAGCAGTACTGCCAGCTTATGGTTTTGGCCCTGTTTTTAACAAACTAATATTGGCTAACTTTCAAATTCCATCCACCATAATCACAGTAAATGATGCCAGGTCAGCTTCATTACCTTTGGGTAGGGGCACGAGGCAAGGGTGCCCGTTGTCTCCCCTAATTTTTGCATTGGCTTTAGAACCACTAACACAAATGATACAGAGCAATCCACACATCCTGGTCCCGACACATGAGGGTAGCACACAAAGTGGCGCTATACGCCAATGATATTATCTATTTTCTCCAAAAACCTCTGTCGTTCCTGCCTTTACCGGATCTCCTTGAAAGATTCTTCATGGTATCAGGCTTCCGCATTAACCATCAGAAGTCGGTGGGACTGACAATCAGGGAACCGCCTGAAACACAACTGGCACTGTAGTCAGCCTTTCCTTTCCGATGGGCAAATGAGATAATGAGATTGCATACCCAGTGGTGCGCATTACTACAGCGTATAAAACTCTTATGGGAGCCAACATCCCCACCCTGTGGAAGGAGACTAAAGCCACTGTAAAACGTTGGGAAAAGCAGGAAATATCGTGGCTGGGTAGGGTCAGTGCAATTAAAATGACAATTCTACTGAGCCTCCTGTTTGTCTTTCAGGGAGTGCCAATCCTCGACTCCGAAAGAGACCTTCTAGATTAAGAGAAAGCAATTGGCCAATTCATTTGGAAAAATAACCCACCTAGAATTCAGCGCCATGCACTCCTGAGGTTGAAGGGGACGTGGGGAATTGAGGTACCATCGATACAGCGCTACTTCCGAGCAGCACAGATTGCGCCAATGTTGTAATGGGCTTTAGATGACAGGTGCCCGAAACGGAAGATAACAGAACAAAGCTGCACCCGCTCCCCTCTAGCCCATTTGCCATTCCTACCAAAATCTGCCAGGGTCCTTTTGCTAGAATCCACCCGGTCTACTTTTACCACCTGGGCTAAAGCTTGCGCACAATTGGGGGTTAAAACAGGACTTGGGATTCCAAGATGGCCGCCACGATCGTTGCACTATGAGGAGCGCGCTCCCACCCGGCAATCTCAACAAAAGGTGTGAAATGAGACCGGAGGCCCCGGAGTAAATGCCAGGACTGTAGGTCCACCCCACCAGCCCCCCTCCCGACAGGACATCCATTCCGAAAACAAGCACTGAAGAAACAGCGCAGCAGCACTGAGGAAGTCAGCGGCAAGGTGGAACGAAGCCCAGAGGCCCCGTGGTGAGGGACGGGTCTGGTCTGCCTGCAAAGAAAGGCGCTGCTGCAAAGGGACATTCCCACCCGTGCGGACCCACAAAGGGATATCAGGGAGGAGGCGGTGAGCAGCGGTGCCCCCCGGGGAACAGTGGGAGAGAGCTGCGCCATGCGATGGTGGAAGGGACCCGGGCGGGGCGAGAAGCAACTCAGGTTTCAAGCAGAAGGCTATTCAGCCGGCACTCACCCGAGGAGTCCGCGAGGAGTGGCAGGCCCCACAACAGAAACAGCAGGCGCAGCAGACCCCTCACAAGTGAGGGGTGAAACACTTTGCTGAAGGATCGGACACGGGAGGGGAGGCGCACACAGCTTTCCCCAAGCACTCTGAAGAAGGGCCTGGGTGCCCACCCACTCTAGCATGGCAAAAGGTGACGCTGGCACCTCACACCATACCTTCAGTTGAAAATAGTGACCCCGCAGCCAGGCAGAAGCAGACCACAGGGGTGAACGGCCCAGCACGGAAACATTCAGGACCGACACCCCTGCTGCAGCGCTGACCCCGCCGCCCCCTGCTGAGAGCCAGAGTTGCAGAGGAACAGGGAACCCTAATGGGCCCTGCACTGGGAAAGAGGGCAAAGTAAGCCACAGGACAACCGCGGGATATGCAATCTGAGCGGAAAGGAAGATGCAATAGCTGGGGGAGGGCCGGCCCAGCAGAACGGGGCCCGCGAACAACAGCAAGGACACACGCCAGCTGGAGGGGTCACACGGGATCAGAACAACGGGCCAGCAGTCCGGAGCGGCCGCGTACAGACAGGTAGATCACTGTACTACACTTGACCCCACTAGAATCATCATAACTAAAAAGAAACCATGTGAATCCCATTGACACAGGCGTATATCCCTTCACAGGATATTGAGAAAGGGTGTGGGCTGAGGCCCACAGGAATTAGGAGAGGTTCTACAACCAAGGGCAAGGAAGGGACTGCGACTCGCTAGGAGGCGAAGCAGCAGACTGCGCTAGCCAGAGGACTATCTGCCCCACAACAACGAGGGGAGAGGGCTGCCCACAACCAACCTGTCAAGAGAACTACCCTGAAGGCCTGAAAGGGGAGCACCTGCTGGGTCTACTTGCGACCCCTCATTGCCCCCCTAATGTCAAGGCTCAAACCCAAAGATCCCAAGGAAGGGGTGGCTATGGCCAAGATGGTGAAAAAACAGGACGGGATGCTCCAGAAGCTATGGCTTAGGGAAGGGGAAACTTTGGCGGAGGTCGATCAGACGCAGATTGCCCAACCAGGGTCCGGGGGGTCCCCAGTGCAAAGAAATGACCAGCCCGTCACAAATGAGGTTCCTCAGCAATGCTTCAAATCTTTTGGCAATCAGATGATGGAAACCCTTCAGACGCAGCTGAACTTAATTAGAACAGAACTGGCCCACTCCCTACAAGAGGTTAAGGGAGACATTGTGGAATTAGGGAACAGAGTGAAAACGCTATCCAGGAGCTGACTGAGGACAATGCAAGATTGACACACTAACTGACCAGCTAGCGATCATCACACACAACTTTGAGCTCAGGTTGAGGACCTCGAGGACCGTTCTAGGAGGTCAAACATAAGGGTGAAGGGACTACCCAAAAGTGTGAGCGACCGCAATCTCCGAGAGACAATGCAACGGGTGTTCGTAGACCTGCTAGACAGAGTCAGGGTGGAGGTATCAGTGGACAGAATACATTGAGTGGTCCCGGCAAGATTTGAACCAGGCGCTAGATCAAGGGAAGTGGTAATAGCACTGCAAAGATACGATCAAAAGAAGGCGATACTACGGGCAGCCAGGAGCACGACTCCCATAAAGATCAATGGCTCTGAAATGCAATTGTTCCAAGACCTGGCCAAATCCACACTGGCAAAGCGGAACTGATGGGCCCAGTGACAAGGACTCTATCCCAGACCCAGACGCGATGCAAATGGACCTTCCCATTTGGGCTGATCTTCACATGGGAGGGCCACCAACACCACATTACCACACTGGAAGAAGGGCTCTGAATCCTGAACATCGAGCAAGAAAGTGAGGATCCACCCGCCTGCCCGTAGGGCGAGCCGGAGGATCCTCCAGCGATCGCTTGCAGGAAAAACCCTGGGAATGGAGGAAAGTACAAGGAACAAGGGCAAAAAGAAAGCCTCCGCATGGCCCGGAAACGCACAGGTCCAAATCTCCAGTTCGAAAGAAAGACTAAGTATAAAAAAGGGCCCAGGCAAACTGTCAACTCACACCACGGGGGGGGCAGGCACAGTGGTGTATAGCATTGAATACACTGTATTACTTCTTTTGCAGGGGGGTCCTGGAAAAGCTTGAGAAATATACGAAGGGACAGCTTATATTAATGGGGGACTTCAATTTGGCATGGAGCCCAGAGGAGGATAGAAGTTCTGGCACAAACCCCACAGATAAAGGCCCAACTCAAATCCTGCGGGCAAGAATGAACAGGCTGGCATTGGTGGACGCCTAGCGGGAATCTCAGGGAGAGGCTAAAGGATATACGTTTTATTCCCATATGCATAGAACGTTTGAGGATCGATTATGTATGGGTATCCTCTAGCCTCTTGGGACAGGTCAGGCAGATGGAGCTGGGGCCCATAATTTTATCTGATCATGCCCCCCTGGTGCTATAAATTCAGTGGGAGAATGGGGGATATGGCGGTGACAATTCCCTAGACATCTATTGCGAGATAGTGATCTGTGAGGAACTGCAGGACTCTATGCGGGAATTCTTCAAGAGAAATAGGACTCCGGCTATCCAGAAACAGAAAATATGGGATGCTGTTAAGGCAACTGTACGAGGGGAACTGATAGCAAAGAAAGCACACCTGGATAAGCAAGAAAGGGCACTTCAGGCATATCTAGAACGACGCTTAAGGGAGGTGAGAAGAAAGGAGATGGAAAAGGGGTATCACTTAGGAAGGACTACAGGCACCTCAACGGTGAAACTAACAGTTTACAAACCAAACAAGCTGAAAAATCACTGCTATATCTTAAACAGCGATACTATGTTCGCAGAACGACTCTTGGCCTGGCGTGGCAAGTAAGGAAAAAAGAGGCATCTAGAGTGATCCTCTGCATACAAACATCCGAGGAACTACCACCACAGTATCGGAGGAGATTTTCCAAGCCTTTACGGAGTACTATTCTGCTCTGTACTCCTCTATTGTCCCACATAGGGACGCCCAAGAGGCATAGCTGAGGACATGCCCGCTGAATAAACTAAATCAAAGTGATAGGGAGAGCCTGGAGGGCAAAATCACGGAGGATGAGGTACGAGCAGCAATTCGATCCCTGCCAGTAAACAAGGCCCCCGGTCTGGATGGCTGTCCGGCAATGTACTATAAGGTCTTCCAAGACATCTTGGCCCCGATAATGACATCTCTCTTCAACTCCTTCGCGGAAGCGGGGCACATATCCCAGACAATGGAGGAAGCAAAGGTAGTTCTGTTCCCCAAGCCTAATAAAGACAAAACCCAATGCGGCTCATACCGCCATATCGCATTAATAAACCTCGACATGAAAATGTATACTAAAATACTCACATTCAGACTGGACAAAACAATCCTGGGGTTGATACACCCAGATCAAGTAGGTTTTGTCAGGAGGCGGCAAACGTTCGATAACATCAGGCGAATGTGCCACCTGGTAGAAAAAGTGAACAAGACCAGTCTCTCCGCTGGGGTATTAGCCCTTGACGAAGAGAAGGCCTTCGATCGGGTAGAATGGTCCTTTCTGTTCCTGACAATGGAGGCTATGGGGTTCGGGCTGGGCTTCCTTCGCTTTGTTAAGGCCAGATATGGGACACCATCACTACGGCTAGCCATAAATGGGCATATGTAGCAGTCAATAAGAGTGGCCAGGGGCACCAAACAAGGCTGCATGCTATCCCCGGTGTTATATGCAATATATCTGAAGCCTCTCCTAGCTACAATTAGGCAAGAAATGGGGATAAAAGGGATCCCGTTCGTAGGGGAGGAACATTAGGCAATGGCTTTCGCAGATGACATACTGATGGTTCTGACGGATCTGAATACCTTGCCCCTTAAACTATCGGATCTCCTGGGAGAATTTGGGAAAGTGGCAGGCTTGAAGATCAATGTCCAAAAATCTGAATAAATTGTCCTTCAGGGGGAGGGGGCACCAATGTCCACCCCGGCAGATGCTGGGCAGTTTGTGCGGGTAGACAGTGTTTGTTTTGTTTATTTTATTTATATAGCGCACCGGACCTGGGAGTAAAAGGGTGCTTAGGACAGGTTACAAAGCACAGTACATGGTAATTAGCAGTGGTACATTATCAAAGGTTATATACAGTATATCCAGACAAAGGTAGTAAATGCATACAGTAAAGACATAGGTAGGGCATGTACAATATATACAAATTATAGCTAGGCCTAGCTTATGGTTGGCTTTTTGTCAGTAGCCACCCAATGCCAAGTTTCCTGAAGGACTGGAAGGATTTGGAAGATTTGATGTTCAGGTGCAAGGTGTTCCATAGTTGGGAGGGGAGGACTGTAAAGCTCGAGTGGACTCCGATACTTGGAGGTAGTGGGAACCAAGACCCTAGATAGCATGCATCAAGCAAATGACCCTCCTCTATTGGCGGACGATAAAGGCTTGGTTGGAAGAGCATTGACCCTAGAATATATTATGGATGGGACGGATCAATGGCATTAAAATGATGGTCTTACCTAAAGTGTTATATTTCTTTCAGGCTCTCCCGCTAGTGTCCCCGCAAAATTTCTTCAGGACCTTGAACAGAATAATGGGGGAGTTTATTTGGCATGGGAAAAGGCCAAGGGTGGCATGGAGGGAGGGCTATGATGGCATGATGGCCCCAACCAAATGTGATGGGATGGGGTACCCAACTTACAAACATACTATCAAGCTGCCCAATTAAGAATCATTTGGGAATGGGTTAGCAGGACCCCTGTCAAGATCTGGCGCAGGATGGAGAGGGCGGTGGTGGGTAGGCCCTTAGATGTACTGTGGTGGGCAAAAATGGATAGGCCTCTAAATATGGACAGAAGCCGTATTACTACCCTGGTAGGCGACACATGGGATATGGTGGTCAAAAAGTCAGGTATCACAACCTTCCCATCACCGTTTACTCCCCTACTGCGTAATACCCAATTCACCCCGGGTCTTGAGAAGGGCGCGTTCGTTAGGTGGGAAGGAGCAAGCTGCCTGCAAGCAAGGCATATGATGGAAGGGCAGGAGGGTAGGTCGTTTCACCAGTGCAAACAGGTTATTGGACTAAGGGAGGAGGACAGATTGCAGTATGCACAGATAAGACATTAGTTATCAGCCGTGAATGAAACGGTTAATCACCAGGGTACTTACACCTTTAGAAAAATACTTACTAATGAACTCGGGTGACTGAAAGATGATAAGCAAACTGTATAGAATGTTCTCCCTCCCTGCGGTTCAGCCTCAATGGGCATATATGAAGCAATGGGCGAGTGCGCTACCCCGCCCTATCTTGGAAGATGGGATGGGTGGCAGAGGATCCCAAAACTAATGGGGGGTTACAGATCCGGGAAATGTGGACAAAGGTTCTAGTACAATGACACTATACGCCAGAGAAACTACATAAGTACTACCCCTTGACGTCCCATGCATGTTGGCGTGGGAGCAGCGAGGTGGGCTCTTGGATGCACATATGGTGGGCATGCCCGGCCCTGAAAACATTTGGGGAGACTGAACAAGGCAATGCAATCTATATTTGGTCGCCAAATACGAAGAGAATGCGGGGAAGCCTTGTTGGGGCTAGGTGCTGGACATTCTTACGACTAAATCCCAAAAGGTGGCATGCATGATTCTGTGTTTACGCCCTCTCCTTGATCACCTAAAAAACTGAAACAGGCGAGGTCACCCTCTGAACAAGAATGGATAGCAAATATATGGCACTATACATCATTAGAATGGGTCACCTATGTGATCGAGGGGGAATCCGCCAAATTCAATGACGATTGGAACCTGGTCTTGGACCTCTTACATAAAGACTTTCGGGAACAATGGTGCCCTCAGCGAATTCGCCTACTGGATGTATTCTAGACACTGCCCATAGGGTTAACTTACTGTATGACGGTACGTGACGAGATTGTAACGAACAAGGGGAGGGGACGGTGAGGCGGAGAGAAAGGTCCTTGGGGGGGCAGGGCTTGTTATTGTTAATAAATGTTTAAATGGCAATAAAAACGTTTAAAAACAGGACTTGGGCCCTTATTGCCAGTGTCACAGAATCCAGAATTCTCCTCGGGAATGATGAACGGAATCTTTGCACATTGGGAATCATTCAGCATTTTGCGTCTCAGGGACATATACAAAAACGGAAATCTTCTTACATTAATAGAATGAAAAGAAAAGTTTACCTTACCTGAAAAAGAACGTTTTACATACTTTCAGATTAGACACTGGGTGTCCAATGGGCGAGTTATTCAGGCAGGTTCACATCTCCCCATAGGGTTGAACTCCAAGTCTCAAGGGGCAAGGATGTCGGAAAATCTCTAGCTGTTAGGGCCTGTTAGAAAAAGCCTCTGTTGAAGACAAACTTCCATACATGATACGTTGGGAAAGGGAATTGGGGACCAATCCCAACGGATTCCTGGCAGAAAATATGGGCTCGAACCCAAAAAGCTCCAGGTGCACCACGTGCAAGGAGTGTGCGATAAAAATATGTTATTGTTAGTACATGACTCCACAGAGATTACATGCAATTCTAGCACTGGCGTAACAGGGGCCCCCGCAGCCCCTGCGGTGCGGGGGGCCCCACCAGCACATGCCCTGGGAGGGGGCCCCACTTGAAGAAAAACTCAACTAAAAAAAAAAATTCGTTTTGAATTCACTCTGCATTAATAAAGAAATTATTTCTATGCAGAAATCATTTCTTTATGAAGGCAGAGTGACTACAAAAAGAACCTCTTTTTGGAAGGCGGAGGGCTCCCCCGACCCCATGACATAGGAGATCCCTATGACTTCAAAAATAAATAGTTTATTTTTGAAGTCACTCTGCCTTCATAAAGAAATTATTTCCGTTATGGTTGGGTTCTTAACTGAATAATTTCTTAATGAAGTTAGAGTGACTTCAAAAAGAAACAATGGGGCTCATTCTGACCATGCCGGCCCGGAAACAACAGTGCTGGTAATCTTACCGGCACCGTTGTTTCCGGACCGGCATATTACAGGTTTACCTGCTGGGGCCGCTGTGCCGACAGGTCTGACCTTACCGGCACAGCGGCCACAGTAGGTAAACCCGTCACAGAAGCACCGGCACCGTTAACGGTGCCGGTGCTTCTGTGTCCCCAAACCCATGGAGTCCTATGGGACTCCACAGGAATGGGGATTACCGAAATTACCGGTGCCTGACTTCCAGGTCCCTGGACTTGGAAGAGCCCGGTGGCACTGGGAAGTCAGGCGCCAGTAATTTTTTAATGGGTCTGGCTGCAACCCACCGGTAGCACCGGCACAGTTACCCCCGGACCTGTAATGAGCCCCAATTTCTTTTTGAAGTAATAGGGCGCCCCTCAACCCCATGACGTGTGCGTGTCTGAGTGTACAGTGAAAGGGTGCACACTTAAATGTACAGGTGGCTGCCTGTGTGAGTGTATGGTGAAAAGATGCACAGAAATGTATGGGTTGCTGGGTGTGCGTATGTGCCTGTATGGTGAAAGGGTGCTCACTTAAATGTATGGATGGATGGGTGTGTATATGGTGAATGGTGTGTGTGCTTGTGTACAGGGTCACGACAAAACCTACATTTCGGGGGCTAACCCTTCAAATGTTGGGAGAGGCGTTAACTTCACGGGTGGTGGGGAGGGGCAAACTTATTTGTGTGGGGCATCTAACTTCTTTATGCATTTTAATGAGGCTATTCTAGTGCAGCGTCAATGCGACCCACATAGCGATTTCAATTTCAAAACAATGTGGCGTTTGAATGCAGGTACTAGCAGTGAAATGCTTTACGTTGGTATTTGCTGGGCCCTTATTAACAGAAAAACCCAGGTGCCGTTTAACATCTGTGTCCTGTTCTGTCCGGCAACTGCTCTAAAGGTCAGCCAGGTCAAGTCAATATAGGCCAACATTTCTGGGGGTGAGTGCTGCAGCCCAGTCAACTCAATGGTGTTGCGCCACTATTTGTGTTTAATGCCTTGATTACTCCTAGCCCTATTCTTCCTCGTCCCAGTACTTATGAATCAGGCAGTACTTGTGTACTCTGCCTCATACACAAGTACTGGGATGAGGTAGAGGTACACAAAGGTAATGCCTGACTTGGATACCTGTAATCTTTATTACTCCTAGTCCCCCTCTTCCTTATCGCAGTACTTACCTTTGAGGCAAGTAGCCTCATACGTAAGCTCTGGGACAAGGAAGAGGGACGTGGAGGTAATTATTGGCCAAGGAGATGATTTTGGAGGTTGGGATAGGGAGGGAGAGGGGATGTGTGGGGGGCGGGATTGTGCGATAAATCATAATGGTAGTCCATGTCCGGGCTAAGCAGGCATGATATGTGATATTAGTGGCTAGAGGTGCATTTTGGTGCAGCCAGTCTAGTCATTCCTCAGTTTGCTGTGACTTTCTATTGACTGGGAATTTCTGATAAAGCAGTCCTGCTAAGTGTAATTACCTGGCTAGATTGGCATTTGGCTGCCAGTCTAGCTATTTCTTACTGCAGCATTGTATATTTTTCTGGGCATCTGTGATAAAATGATATGATAAAAGTCATTTATAATGTGCCTGTACACAAGTGTTTCTATGCGCGACAATACAAGGGAGGGAAGATAGAGGGAGGACAAGACAAACAATCTCACTAGGTCTTGTGTCATTGTGAGAACGAGAGGTGCAAGATGAAAGGGATGGGGGAAGTGCAAGGGAGAGGGGAGGGGAAAACAGGGCTGCAATGTTCTGAGTAAGTGCAGCGAGGTTATGGGTAGTGCAAGGCGAACTAGGGGCTGCAGGGTTACAGTTACAGCCTATAAGTGCATGGTAGGCACAGAGACAGTGCAAGGGTGAACGATCAAGAAAGAGCCTGGACTTGGACAGACTATCCAAACAACCGGTCGGTACAGCAGACAGGTAGGTCAGCAGGGGAGGGAGAAAGAGAAAGCAGAGGAGAAAAGGAAAGTTTTGAGCTGCTTCCGAAACTTCAGATGGTCCGGCTCAAGTTTGAAGGGGCAGGGAGGCCATTCCATAGGGAGGCACCACCAAAAGAGAGAGATCTACCGCCCACTCTCTGTCTGGTGAAGCGTCTAACCCTTAGAGAGTTGGAGGTGGCTGAGCGAAGGGCTCGAGAAGGAAGGTATTTTGGAGGAGAGCATTGGATGTAGTGCAGGCCCCGGCCCCGGAAAGCCTTGTGGACAATGCAAAGGGTCTTGAACTTGATCCTTGCAGCCACCGGGAGCCAGTGTAGAGATTTCAGGGCTGGAGAGATATGATCCCTGGGCTTGAGGCCAAGGATAAGCCTTGCAGTCCTGTTCTGGATTAGTTGCAGATGACGGAGAGTAGAGGAAGGAAGCATGAGAAAGAGGTTGTTGCAGTAGTCCAGCCTAGAGAGAACCAGGGCTCTGGAGACAGTGAGTTCTGGTGGAAAGTGAGAAAGGGAAGTGTCCCTTTGAAGAGGAGTAGCTGGTAGTGGAACTTCTTGGTGACATCCGAGATGTCAGGAGAGAAAGAGAGAGTGGAATAGAAGATGACACCAAGGTTTTTTGCCCCGCAGGAAGGTGAAGGAAGAGGGCCCAAGGCGGACGGCCAGAGTAAGAGAGGGAAAGCTGGTGCCAGGGTCCCAATGAGAGGGATCTCCGTTTTACTGGCATTAAGAGGAAGGAGGTGAGTCACTCCAGGGCCCGATCCGTGATGCCTAGGTTCTCGCAGAGTCAATTGATCAGGATGGCGTTGTTGACTGTGTCGAAAGCAGAGGAAAGAAGGAGGGTGAGGACAGAAGGAATGCTTGAATCAAGGTTAGAGAGCACATCTTCATGGGTGTTCAGGAGAGCAGTTTCCATGCCTCTGGCAGCTCTGAAGCCAGACTGATGGTCATGGAGACAACCAACACATTCGGTGTGGAGAGTAAGCTGGGAGATGGCAAGCTTTTCCAAGAGTTTGCCCAAGAAAGGGGTGATGGAGATTGGGCAATAGTTTGCTGGGCAGGTAGAATCAGCAGACAGCTTCTTGAGGAGTGGGTGCACAAGGGAGTGCTTAAGTGGAGAGGGGAACCTTCCAGTGGCTAAAGAGTGATTACAAAAATCAGACAAGGCTGGAACGAGGGTGTCGATATGGTCCTTGATGGTTCTGGAGGAGCAGGGGAGCACCTGTTTGGACGATGCTTTCATAGATCAGACATGTCTAGAAACCTCATCAGGTGTTGTCAGAGAGAAAGAGGAAAAAGGAGGGGGAGAGGTAGAGATGGCCAAAGGGGCCAGAGAGAGGAAGAGGGAGAGGAAGAGGTGATAGAGGACAGGATGTCCTGAGATTTAGCTGAGAAGTGAGAGGCCAGATCCATACACAGGGTCTTGGAGGGAACAAGGTAGAGACCGCAACAGGATTGACCAGTTCCTTGCAGATTTTAAAGAGTTTGGCCGTGTTGCAAGAGGCTGCGGAGACGCAGGCTTTAATGTGTGCTCTCTTCTTGATGAGTGTTACTGCTTTGACTGGCATTTTGAAGCATCCAGTCTAGGTATGTCTAAATGTGGCCTGGCATGCTTTACTGTATTTTATTTATTTATTTATTTATTTGTAATGCTCCGGTAACTCGCAAGTTTCGGGGCGCAGAAACATGGACACGAGGACCAACAGAAATGGGACGAGACAGTTCCTAGAAATCAAAGGTTTAGGGGTTCAGGAGTGGCGAGGTCAGTTAAAGAGATACGTTTTCACTAACTTACGAAAGCATAAGTAGTTAGGTTCTTTCCTTATGTGGGACTGGCAGATTGTTCCAGATACCTGCTGTGATAACTGGGAAAGATTTTCCAAGTCCAGATTTACGTTTATGAGGCATTACTTCGATCCTACTTTGATCTGAGGATCTTAAGGCGCGGCTTGGGGCATAGGGACGTATTTTGGATTTTAGATAGCCTGGTGCCTTCCCGTGGATGCATCTGTGGGCTATTGTAAGAGCCTTGAAGTGAGTTCTGCTCTCAATTTTGAGCCAGTGTAATTCCTTCCTGGCTGTACTGATGTGGTCTGATTTGGATTTGCCTTTGATTATCCTGACTGCGTTATGTTATTATGTGTCTACACTGGTCTACATTGTGCAGTCAGTTGGGCATGTTTTCATTGTGGCATGGCATTTTTAATAGCAAAGGATTAATGTTCCTGTGCACTGTTGGTGACTTACATGTATTGGATTGGTGTTACCCTACAAAACAATTGCAAACACTGTGGCTTTATAGCCACTTTTTCTCAGAAAGTGTGCTGTATATTACATAAAAATACATTTTGAAGGGATTGTGTCCTCCGACGTATTCCTTATCTTGATAGATCACTTCCAGCTTGCTGGCCTCAGAACATTTTTTCAGTAGAGGGCGCTGCGCGTTGACGTCCCTCGAGTCGGTGCCTCTCGACAGCCTCTGTATCGGCGCCAACGTCATCCTGCGTATAAATAGACCTGCACAGCGTCCGTTGTTCAGTTCCGTTTTTCCGCGCTTCGTGATCCTCGGAATCGTGTTGCTAAGTTCGTTAGTCAAAGTATATTACTTATTCCTCGAGTATATCTTACTCGTTTCGATGGCTTCCTCATCTGAACCGTCGACACCACTGTCCGGCTTCAAAAAGTGTCGAGATTGTGGAGGGAAATTGTTGATGGATCCTCACAGGATCTGTTTGTGGTGCCTGGGATCGGAGCACCATTGTTCAGAATGCAAGAACTGCATGTCCATGACGGCGAAAGCCTTGAAGGAGCGTAAGGGGAAGCTCGAAAAGGTAAGACTCTTAAAACTTCTACTCCTTCGAAAGTTTCCTCGGCAGAGTCGAGACATTCGTCTCCTCGCCGTCACTGTAAACATTCTCGTTCGAGGTCTCGAAGCAGTTCCCATCACTCTTTGAGATCCAAACATTCGAAAAAGAGGCGTTGAAGATCTCCCTCTTCTTCGTCTTCTTCCGTTTCCCCTGAAAGGGTCACCTGCCTCATAAAACATAGCTCTCCAGCAAAGTGGGAGGAATTCCGTAAAAAGATGCTTAGCGTCTTCGAGAAAGCGGCCTCGACCCCCTCAGAGACGGCTAAAGGTGATACTCTGGGTGAAAGACCCGAAAAGTCGAAACGTTGCAAGTCATTGCACCCAGCGAAAGAAACTACTCGAGAGCGTCCCGAACCCTCGAGAAAAGGCAGTAAGACTGCGTCATCAACGTCTTCGTCGAAGGCCCCTTCGACTCATAAATCTGCGTCATCGAAGCCATTATCGAAGGGCCCATTGACGCATAGATCGGTCAAATCGACGCTGTCCTCGACGTCGATGTCGACGCCGATAAAGGAGAAACCTACAACTGTCACTACCTCGCAGTCAATAGTCATACCGAGGGCTCCTATCATGACCTCTAGAATGTCATCAATAACCTCGACGACTCCGAGTAGGATTCTGATCCTCTCGAGTTCTTTGAGGTCGCTTCATACCTTTTCGACGCCCTTTTCGGTTTCTTCGAAGCCTTTGACTTCGGCATTGACGATGTCGACGTTTTCTCAACCGTTTACCACAAGCTTAGCCCCTTCTGCTTTAGAAATGGGTTTTAAGCCTTTTCCAAGGTCACATTATTTCAATGCCTTGTACTCCATTTATGAAGAAGGTGAGGATTCTGATCAGGAAATACCTTTTGGGTTGCAGAGAACTACAACACCTGTACCAGAGGAATTTATCTCTGAGGAAAATAGGTTGAAGGACCTGCAAGATTCCTTGCATGATGCAAGTGGGTTGGATACTTCCCCAGAAGTAGAATTTGCCAAACCAGACCCAGGGGAACATGCTGAGACCCCTTATAGAACTTTAATGGCCAGAATAATAGAATTCATGGGTTGGTCTACACCTTTACCTACTTTTCAACAAGATGATCTTAAAGACATCTTGATTAAAGGCCCACAGGAAGATCCTGTGGTTCCATTCCATACTGCATTGCAGAGGAAAATATCGAACAACTGGGAAACTCCTGAGGATATCCCGGCAGTTAACAAGAAACTATCTGCCAAATATAGGGTATCTGCTTCTGACCCTGAATATTTGTCAAAACATCCAACTCCAGAGATTCTGGTTGTTCAAGCAGCAACTTAATCGAACAGTAGATCTGCATACCCTACTGTTCCACAAGACAGGGATGATAAGAGATTTGACGCTATGTCAAAAAAGGTCTTTTCTGCGTGTAGCATGGCACTTAAATCCATTAATGCTACTTGTATGCTCGCAAGATTCAGCCATACACTTTGGGAGTGTGCTTCATCAGCGGCTGACTGCTTCCCGGAAGGAGAAGAAAGGGAAGCTTTTCTGATCATCATTAAAGATGGCAAAGACGCAATGTGCAAATCCCTTCAAACTGGCATTGATTCTGCTGACAGTATCAGCAGGGCCATGGCGGCAAGTACTACAAATCGCAAGATTTGCATGGTTGCGAAAGTCTGGTTTTGCTCCAGATGTACAGGCCAGACTTTTGAATATGACCTTTGACGGCTCTTCTTTATTTGGTAAAAAGGCTGATGACAGTCTAGAGAATTTACAATCATCTAAGGCAGCAGCAAAATCCCTTGGAGCTGCAATCCGTCAAACTCCCTATCGCCCCTCAGGAACCTCTTGGAGAGGTAGGTCCTTTCGTTTCTATTCCACATTCGGAAGAGGCAGGGGACAGCCGGCTCAAAGAGGCCAAAAGAAATTTACCCGAGGTGGACGTGTTAAAAGTACAAAAGCTGCAGCAGCAGCAGGTGCCTCTTTACCCTCGGCATCTGCATGAGCCGCTTCTAAACCGCTCCGAGGACTCTCCTCACAAAACACCAGTAGGGGGCAGGTTAACTCAACATCTGACGGAATGGCAGGCTATTACGTCAGATGCTTGGGCATTGGAGACAGTTGCCCAAGGTTACTGCCTGCCTTTTCTACACACCCCTGAGAGTCATCCACCGGGGAACAACTCTTTGAAGTTTCCAGACCCGCTCCTTTTGCAGGAGTTTCTAGTCCTGCTGGAGAAAGGTGCCATAGAACCGGTACCTGTAGCAGAGAGGAACAAGGGTTGGTGTTCCCCCTACTTCTTGATACCGAAGAAGGACGGAGGACTGAGACCCATTTTGGACTTAAGAGAACTGAACAAATTCCTCAGGAAGGACAAGTTCAAGATGGTAACTCTCTCTCAGATCCTTCAGGCCCTCCAGCTTCAGGACTGGCTGGTATCTGTAGACCTTCAGGATGCTTATTTCCATGTGCCAATCCATCTCAAACACAGGAAATACCTGAAGTTCGCAATTGGCAACTCTCACTATCAATTTCGAGTACTGCCATTTGGGCTGACCTCCGCCCCGAGGGTCTTCACCAAGCTAATGTCGGTAGTGGCTGCAAGTCTAAGGAGGGAAGGGATCCACGTCTACCCCTACCTAGACGATTGGTTGATCAGAGCAGTATCTTAGGAACAAGCTCAGATCCAACTAGATTATGTCTGCCACTTCCTTCACAAACTGGGCTTCTCTCTCAATTTAAAGAAGTCACAGATGATACCATCACAGAGACTCCAGTTCATTGGAGCGGTCCTGGACACTTCCCTGGGGAAAGCCTCGCCACCAGAGGTGAGGGCTCAAGATATTCGGCAGATGGTCACCAAGTTTCAAAATGCCCAACGTCTCCCAGCCTTCGACTTTCTGAGGTTGCTAGGCCTCATGGCATCCTGCATTTTCCTTGTGCCAGAGGCTCGCCTGAGAATGAGATCCCTCCAGTGGGCACTAAGAACTCAGTGGTCGCAATTCTCAGGGAGAATGACAGATCTCCTTCAGGTTCCAGACAAGGTGGCTCGAGTCCTTCAGCGGTGGGCCTGTCAGGAGAACGTTCTGAAAGGAGAACTGTTTTGGCAACCATGCCCGGAGATAACAGTAGTCACGGATGCCTCACTAATGGGGTGGGGAGCCCATGCTAACGACTTGACCATCAGCGGTCGTTGGTCTCCATCGTAGTCCAGACTACATATCAACCCGTTAGAGCTGAGAGCAATCAGACTAGCGCTGAAGGCTTTTCTGCCATCTGTACAAGGGAAAAATGTCCTGATAATGACGGACAACACAGTGGCCATGCACTACCTCAACAAAAGAGGAGGCATACGATCACTGCCTCTGTGCAGAGAGGCGATGCAGCTCTGGTTTTGGGCAATCCAAGAAGGAATCTCTCTATCGGCAGTTCACTTAGCCGTAGAGAAGAACTTGACAGCGGACGCTCTGAGCAGGCAGAGCACAGTCTCTCACGAGTGGGAGATAGTTCAGGAAGTCCTTCAAGAGATCTTCGCCCTTTGGGGAACCCCTCAAGTGGCTCTCTTCGCCACCAGTATCAACAGGAAGTGCGATCAGTTTTGTTCAAGGGAATTTCCCCCGAGAGGAGCTCTAGGGGACGCGTTCGTAGTGGACTGGGAGTTTCCACTTCTGTACGCGTTTCCTCCAGTCCCTGTCATTCCTCGGATAATCAGGAGGTTGAGAAGATTCCGAAAGACTATGATCCCAATTGCCCCAGACTGGGCCAGGAGAACGTGGTACCCGGACCTTCTGGACATGTCCATCTGCCCTCCAATTCGTCTTCAACGCAGGGAGGATCTTCTCTCACAGAAGGGAGGTCAGGTTCTCCATCCAGACATCAGAACCCTCAACCTTCACGCTTGGTTTCTGAAAGGTTGAGATACAAGGATTGGGACCTCCCAGATGACGTCATGGAGGTGTTGCTTTCAGCCAGAAGGCCATCAACAAATACTTTATACCGCTGCCGTTGGAACAAATTCTGCAGCTGGTGTAGAGAAAAGAATATTGACCCCTTTTCATGTGGTACACCAACAGTGCTATCCTTTCTACTCTATTTGGCGAATTCAGGTCTTCAAGTTGGTACAATCAAGGGCTACCTTGCAGCGCTATCGATCTTCAAGCGCACTGCAGAGGAGCCATCATATTTCAAATTACCATTAGTAATACAATTTCTGAAGGGATTAACTAATGTCTATCCCCAGAGACCGTTCCAATTTCCCTTATGGGACTTAAATTTAGTCTTGAATATCTTAATGGGTACTCCTTTCGAACCACTCCACTCTTGTTCGTTAAGATTTCTCACCCTTAAAACTGTCTTATTAGTGGCTTTGACATCTGCCAGGAGGGTGAGCGAATTACAAGCCCTATCTTGCAAACCCCCTCATACAATTTTTCACAAGGACAAAGTTGTCCTGCAAGTGAAGCCTAATTTCCTCCCAAAGGTGGTTTCTGAATTCCACATCACTCAGAAAATAACCTTACACTCATTCTATCCTCCTCCCCATCCAGGGAAAGAGGAAGAGAGGCTACATAGGATGGATCCAAGGCGAGCCTCGAGTTTTTATATCAGCAGACTGGCTAGGATCAGGCAAGCAGACCAACTGTTCATAGGTTACATAGGGCTCAAATTAGGATTGCCAATCACAAAACAGACCATCTCCAGATGGATTATCTTCGCCATTCTAGAATGTTAAAAATTGGCAGGGAAAGAGCCCCCTCAAAATCTTAGGGCTCATTCAATCAGGGGTATCGCAGCCTCTTCGGCCCTCCAGAAGGGGTACCGATTCGAGACATATGTGCGGCTGCCACATGGTCGTCCGCACATACCTTTACAAAATTCTACAATCTGGATTCCTCCTCTAGTCAAGAGACTAGATTTGGCAAAGCTGTGTTACACTCTGTTCACTCTTAAAAGGGAATATGACAATTTTACTCACACCTCCGTTTACACACCACTGCTATGGGAGTCTATCAAGATAAGGAATACGTCGGAGGACACAATCCCTTCGAAGAACAAGTTACTTCTTACCTGGTAACGTTCTTTCGATGGGATGTTCCTCCGACGTATTCCTTATAGCCCTTCCCATCCATCCCCTCAGTAAAACTTCCCTTGTGGTTGCAGCTTACGCTCCTTCAAGGTCAATAACCAATTCATGAACAGATAATTCCAAGCTACAAAACGGAACTGAGCAACGGACGCTGCGCGAGGCTATTTATAAGCAGGATGAGGTCGGCGCCGATACGGAGGCTGTCGAGGGACACCGACTCGAGGGACGTCAACGCGCAGCGCCCTCTACTGAAAAAAATTCCGAGGCCAGCAAGCTGGAAGTGATCTATCAAGATAAGGAATACGTTGGAGGAACATCCCATCGAAAGAACGTTACCAGATAAGAAGGAACTTGTTCATTTATATCTTTCTCCTAGTGCAGTGTGCCAGGGTCGGATTGGCCCCTCGGCCTTTCGGCCTGTATCCGGGGCGAAATCGTCCCTGGGGAGTGGGGGCCAGTTTCTGGCCATGCCTGGGCCGGTTTGGTGCAAAAAAAACAAAAAAAAAAATAAAAAAAAAAAATAAAATAAAATCACATTTTTTTTCTTCTTTTTTTCAAGTGTATTATTTTTTTTTCAAAAAGCCTTCCATCCTTCTTAGGTCGATAAACGAGTACCAACACAGGTTGGGTGATATTGGATGTATATTTGTTCTATAAAAAAGAGCTCAAGCATAAGTGCTATACAATAACATGTTATCATTTGGCCTTGGACGTCTGCTTGGATTCACAGTAATTTAGTGTACTTAGGAACAATGATCCTATTTGTTGCCACTTCCTTTTTGTCAAGGGGTGAAAGGTCGTGTTTCATCGCTTCCCGGAATGTCACTTTGGGGTGGGGTCAAATGACATCACTTCTGGTGATGTCATCAGAGGTCAATGGTTGTGAGGTGAGGGGTGGGTCCCTTTTTTGAGGCAAGGGGTGGGGCACTTTTATCGGGTGACCGGGCCCATTTCTTGTCCCAGTCCGACCCTGCAGTGTGCGGCATAACCCTTCAGCAGCACGTTTCTGTATATTGCGCAAGCATGACAATCTAGGCCAGCCTAGAGTGTGGCGCGACCCGTGATTTGTTGCTGAGTTGGGGGGGGCCCTCAGCATGGCTCGCAGGGGGGCCCCCACATTTTGTGTTACACCACTGAATTCTACCCTAATATCCGGACCGCTGTTGGCACGGATGTGGGCAGCTGGGGAATCTCACATGTGGTGGCGGCTTTGTCCTAGAATGTACGATGAGGAATGAAGACTTTAGGTACTGTTTGAGGTACTGCTTGAGGTATAAAAAGTACACTGGGACATTTCGTGGAACCAATTGTTATTAATATCGTTTGTTAACTTTTATTGTATTATTTGGGCGGATTTTGGAAATTGAAAAAGAAGTTTCGATGTTTCCATTTTGAATGTTATATTGTGTTGCCGAGGTCGCGGCACAAAGAAAGGACGCACACACGGAGGCGTAAAGGAAGCTTCTTTATTCCTTCATTAACTACGCAGTAACTGGCGCCCTACGCGCCTTTTCCCACAAACCCCCACTTCCCCGCTCCCACGTCACCCTAGCACTCCGCCTCCCCAACGGAGGGGGCCAAGTGCCTTTAACTCGTGGAGTGCTGGGTAACACTACCCCCGAACATTATATCCTGACATCAGCTCAACATTCCTCAACAAGTCTCATTGGTTTCTTGATCACTCGTCGGGGCCTCTCATCTTGAGCTGTCTCCTCTAGGACAAGTGGATTGTTCACTCCCTGTCTCGTCCCTCCCGGATCCCCGACCGGAGGGGTCCACAGGTCATCTCTCTGCATGCGAGGTTCTGGGGAAACAGACCTCCTCGGCTCTTCCGAGCCCTCTCTCTTGATATAGTGTCTAAATTGTTGACAGTTCCTGGTGACGGCTCTATTTTGATCTTCAGCCGTCACCATAGTACCTTTTACTGCGACTACCCTCATGGGACTTGGGGCAAACCGCGGATCTGTCTTCCTGGTTATTGGTTGTTGCACAAGGACGTCGTCTCCTACCTGGAAATCTTTTGTTTCAGCGTGGCGCCTCGCATCAGTGTCACGTCTTGCCTTCTCCTTTGCTTCAGCATCACGTTGGAGCGTGTCAGTGTCAAGCGGTTCTTCACTTGACGGGTTGCGTGGGATGCGGGTTCGCACCTCATAGCGAAACATTAGTTCAGCAGGAGTCTTGTTCGTAACTTCATGCGGGGTATTCCTGTAAGCTCTCAGGAGGCGGCACAGTGCTTGATGCGGGTGGACTGCCTCCACCTTGGCTCTTTGTATCGCTTTCTTGATGGAGGCCATCGAGCGTTCCGCCATCCCATTCGCTTGCGGGTGTCGAGGGGTTATCTTCATGTGCTTGAAACCCAAATGCATCGCTAGTTCTCCAAACTCGTGCCCGCAGAATGGTGGTCCATTGTCAGACTTGATGGTTTTGGGAACCCCCACTCGCTGAATACTTCCTCTAGCACCTCTGCCACCTGGGGAAACGCTGTGGTGGAGACCGATTTGACTATGGGGAACCTTGAATGTTCATCTATTAGCAGCAGGAGGTAGTCGCCAGTTTCGGTCGGTCCGTAGAAGTCCAGGGCTACCCGTTCCCAGGGGCGATCTGGTATCTGTGTGTGTTGCAGCGGGGGTGGACGTTCCATTGAGGCGGTGCACTGGCACGCATGGCAGTTTTTCACCCATTCATCGACCGCCACATCTAGGAAGGGAAACCAGACGTAGCATCTCAACTGTTTCTTGGTGTTCTCCGCCCCTCGGTGACCTTCGTGGGCCGTGCGGACCACCTCGTTTCGTAGTGTGGCGGGAATAACAATCCTGCAGCCTCGTAGAAGAATGTTGTTGTCCTTCACAGCCAGTTCACCCTGCACTCTGGCCAGTCTCGCGATTTCCTGTTTGTTGACGCCCGGATGGGCTTGCATTGCCCTCTGGTGGTCTTTCCATTTGTTGGTTAAAGTCAAACTGATTGCAGGGGCTGTTGTCGGGTCGGCGGCAGATGCGGCGGCCACCCTTTCGAGGGACAACGCCGGTGGTAGCGATCGATCTGCTATATATTGCACATAGGCCACATCTCCTTTCCGCGTCAGCGGGGGCCCCACAGGGTGTCGTGACAGATAATCGGCTGGGTTCAGCTCACCTCCGGGGCGATGGATGATGTCGTAGTTGTACTCTTGAAGCCGGATGCCCCACCGCTCAATCCTTGGTGGCATCTTGGTGTGCGGGTTCCCGAACAGGGATAGGAGTGCCTGGTGGTCGGTAATCAGCGTGAACTTCTTCCCGATGAGGAAATTGTGGAAGTGTTCACATGCCCATACTGCGGCCAAACTCTCTTTCTCGGCTTGCGAATAAGCCAGCTCCGGCGTGGATAGCGCTCTGCTCGCATAAGCGACCACATGTCTCGGGTTGATGTCCGCCCCACTGGTTTGAGCTAGTATGGCCCCGAGGCCGACTGGGCTTGCGTCCACCACCACCTCGGTGTGCCACGCGGGGTTGAAGTAGGCCAGGCGGTGAGCCTCCGTGAGGGCCTGCTTGATGGCAGTGAATGCCTGCTGGCATGCGGGAGTCCACTCGAACACTGTCTCCTTCTGCAGGAGCCTCCTCAACGGGTCGGTGAGGGAGGCAAAATGGGGAATGTATCTCGCACAGTACCCCGCCATGCCAAGGAAGGAGCGGACGTCTGCAACCTGCAGCGGTTCGCCAAGGCCAGTGATTATGGCAACTTTGTCGGGATCCGGCATCATCCCTTCCCCGGAGAAGATGTGGCCGAAAAATTTAAGTTTTGTCTTGCTGAATCTGCACTTGGAGATGTTGAGCGTGAGACCAGCAGCTTGAAGGGCTTCACACGTGGCATGCAGCGCTGTGTCGTGGGACTCCTTGGAGGCGCCGAACACAAGTATGTCGTCGCTGTAATTCAGAGCACCCTTAACGGGTCTGATAATTTGACGTATGGCTTCCTGAAAAATCTCCGCAGCGGACGAGATACCGAAATTCAGTCTGCGGTACCGGAATAGGCCATCATGTGTCGCAAATGTTGTGATGACTCGAGAGTCAGGGTGTAGCTCCAGCTGATGATAGCCCTGAACCAGGTCGAGCTTGGAAAACATCTGGGCGTTGTTCAACTGCACAATCATGTCTTCTATGCATGGACCCGGGTGCCTCTCCTGCTGGATAGCCGTGTTGGCCACCCTCATGTCCACACATAGACGGATTTTTCCACCTTCTTTGGGTACGACCACCAGGGGGGAGACCCATGGGGTTGGGCCCGTTGCTGGCTCAATAATGCCGTCGGAGAGCAATTGCTGGAGAGCCTCGGACACTGCCTCTTGGAGGTGAAACCCGACCCGTCTGGGGTGTTGCGGCACTGGGCGTACCAGCGGGTCGATGTGTAGCTTGATGGCAGGGGCTATGAGTTTTCCCAATCCGGTACACAGCTTTGGGAATCTTTCCATTATGTCGTCTTGTGTGATTAGGTTCTGGTTTCGAACGCATGCCATTGTGCTAATTGAGTCCTTCGGGTTGTTTGAAGTTGCGGTAATGGTATCACCTGCTTTCACGTGGATCTCGATCAGACCCAGGCGGGATGCTGTGTGGTAGCTGATAAGGCATCTACTCCTGGTGAGCGAGCGAATGACATGGATGGTGGTGTCCACCTGTCGTCCATTCAGGAGAAACCGTCGAGCGAATTGTCCCACCGTCTGCAAAGGGGTAGCAGCGCCCCACTGGAAGATTCTTGAATGTGACGGGGCAAGCTGTGGTGGGTCTGACATCCTGTCGTAGTCCTGCTCGCCCATGATGTTCACAGTGGCGCCAGAGTCGATCATGAACTGGAATTGGTAATTTCCCATCTTGATCGGGATTTTTGGGGCTTCCCGCGCCTCTTCGTTATCAAGAATGAGATTGACAAACTCGTCCTGGTCATATGGATCATGCGGCGCATTGTAGGCCGCCTCTTGATCTTCATGATAGAATGCCTCAGGCCTTTGTTCCATGGGGGGGTTTTCGTATTCATCCACGAAATGCCTGGGCTGGTCCACCTGGTCTGGTTGCACGTAGTATCCCTGCATTTGGTACTCATCAATTGCTCTGACATATCGTCTCTGGTTTTGCCCTTGTTGGTACTGCCTCGGTTGATTGTATTGTGAGGGTGGCGGCCGAAACGGCGTTCTGGCGGGTGCTTGTGGACGCATCAGGGGAAATGGTATGCCCTCCCTACATACAGAGTGGAAATGCCCCTCTCTTCCGCAGTTCGTGCACCGTTGGGATAATGCTGGGCACGACCCGGAGTGTGGGAAGGACATCCCGCACCGATAGCACTGTCTTTGCTGGCGCGGGGTTGGTGCCCCTGGTGCTATATATTGTTGTGGTCCTCTGTCGCCTTGACGAGGCGGCTGTATGGCGCCTATGAGTTCATTGGTGTCTTGTTTGGGGTTATTTGTGTTGCTCATGGATGAGGCTTGTGCATCAACTCTCTCGTGTATGCGAGCGAGTTCGCTCACTTCGGGGATGGTGAGAGGCTTTTTCAAAAGTTGTTTCTTGAGTGCAGGAGAGAGACAACCTTCTATCACTCTCAGCCGTATTGCTTCTTCTAGGGAGAAAGCGTCGAACTGGCAGTTAGCACCTTTCACTCTTAGGCGAGTTATGAACTCATCAACAGTCTCGTGTGGCAGCTGGGTGCATTTGTTGAACAGATATCTCTCATAGTCTCGGTTGACTTCGATGATGAGTAGCTTGTCCAGGGCCTTAATCAGGTTGGGGAAGGTGTCTTGTTCTGCCGTCGGGATTGTTTTTACTACCGCCTTGATTTCAGCCCCCACGAGGTTGAGAAAGATGTCCCTGATGTTGGGGGAGTCACCATCGCCGGACCCCCGCACAAAATGGTGGAAGTCTTCCATCCAGTCAGTCCACTTGGGTCCTTTTGTCGCTTGTGGCGTCATGGTGAATGGCGGGGGCAGCCTCAGCTGTATTGAATTTGCTGCGCGCACAGGCTGCGGGGACCCAGGATTGGATCCCTGGACGCTCATGTCGTCAGGAGATGAGACCTCTGCGATCTTCGGGCGGTGTGTGGTTATGGAGACACTGGCGTGTACCCGCGCACTCACCCAAGCGTGCGAAGGCAGGTCCGGCTATGGACCTTTAACGGTGAGAGGTGGCTCACAGACGTCGTCGCTGGCGTGGTCCGTGACAGGGGACTGGAGCAGCTGGCTTATGTGAGGGCGGGGTTGCCGGCATGCGTGAACAGTAGGGACCGCCTGGCGTGGAGGATGCGGTTTACACGCGTCGTTTTAAATAAACGAAGAAAGAAAAAAAAAAAAATTTTTTTTCTTTTTTTTTTCTTCAGCTGCAGCCTTGCATGCGGAGGAGGAGGGGGCGCGGCGGGTCAGTGGCCGCCCGCACGAGCACTGGCGGGTTTCTGCGCCCAGCGCCACGGAAGGAGGAGCAGGAGGAGGAGGCTCCGCGTGATTCCCTGCACGCGAGCCGGGACGCGGCGGACTGCCGCTGGAGGACTCCGGTGTGCGAGGAACAGCCTCGTCGCCAATGTTGCCGAGGTCGCGGCACAAAGAAAGGACGCACACACGGAGGCGTAAAGGAAGCTTCTTTATTCCTTCATTAACTACGCAGTAACTGGCGCCCTACGCGCCTTTTCCCACAAACCCCCACTTCCCCGCTCCCACGTCACCCTAGCACTCCGCCTCCTCAACGGAGGGGGCCAAGTGCCTTTAACTCGTGGAGTGCTGGGTAACATATTGCTGTTCATTTCTTGATATGTTTCAATAAAAAGACATATTTGAAAAAAACGAACGACTCGCCCAACAATACTAATCCTTTTCTCATCGACTGTTTCCTCTCACTGTTGTTCAACCTTGGTACTTTCACTAAACTTCCTAGAGCTCAGGTTCTCTTCTAGTTCGCAACTCTCCCAAGTTAAACTGTATGGGTTCAGCACTTAGTACCACTCACTAAATGTTCTTCCTTTTCCTGTGTGCTCCTCTTTTTCTACTTCACGTACCATGCGTCTCTCACTTAATCTTCTTTCTGAGCTTCTTGTACTCAGTGTCTCGCACTACATTTACAGAGCTAGACCTATGCTTGTTCTTGACATGATGGGCCTTCATAAGGAAGGCAAACCAATCATAGGACTCAAAGGGATGGGTTGTGGGAATGGTGTATTTAATGTAGATGTTCATGCAAGAGGCTATACTTTCATATAGAGAATGGGAATTAAGTGAGATATAAACGTATGTCCTTGTATTTGTCCGTTCAATCATCTATGGTAATTACCCTAGTTGGTACACGAAGTTCTTGCATTTTACATTCCACATGAGACCTCAATGGTGCTTAACTCGTCCATAAAACGTTTGGTTGAGCTATGTAAATGAGCAGCCATAATTTGTATACAGTAATTGCCAGTATAAAAACAAAGCCTACAATCAATGATCACTCAATATTACAATGTGAATGAACTCTGTTTACAATCCGCAACAGTAATCACGCACCACTCTTATTTCAATGCATTTCAGCTCATGTACAACATGAAACAAGATGGATGGGACATTGAGATGACCTACTCTCAACTTGTCAGCAAACTGCAGTCTGCCCGCACTAGTGGCAGTGAAAAAGCCAGCATCATTAACAAGATGGATACCTTCCAGCAGATGTGCTATAAAGTTTTCTGAGGCAGCTTGTATGAGAACCTTATCTGCCCTTATGTTGTTGGTTAAGGAGCTGAAGCGTTTAATGATCTAGTTTTCATCAGTAACTTTGCAGTCCATTCATTTCGAAACTGGCCCATGAAATAGCATGGATGACAGATGAGCAATGATTATACAATTAATATGTATCGCTCAACAATTAACTATGTTGTTTCACATTTACTAAAGCTTTCCTTTGAATACGTGTTCTTTTTTCATAACCTAAAATAAGTGTAATGCTCAAGACTTTAGTAAAAGGGATGCATGGTACATCTTTCCATTAATGTTTCTGCAACGCTTCAGACATCTCGACTTTCCTTCAATTTACATAGAGCCCTCAGAAAGAAAGAATTAAGCACCAGGTGGCCTCGTGATCATTCCAAAACATTGAGAGTCCCAATGTGCCATTACATATAACATTACTATGACATCTAAATGGCCATGTTTTTACATTAATGACAGGTCTAAGCTGTTAGAAAATGTTTGGGTCACATCTGTGCTGTTAAAACATCAAAAATAAAACATTAACCAAACTTTAGTTATGTGTGTTGGTGCCAATAAATGTGTGTGTTTTTGGGCTTGCAGATTTCCATTTTGTTTCCCCAATATTTTGGCATAGACATCTATAAGGGGTTGTATACGACTTGATCGTTTTACAACTGCTCGAATGACAATTGACCTTTTCACAATTGACCGAATTGTGAAGGTCAATTGTACCATATATGTGGTGGGAACCCCCCACAACCCCCCACCCAACGCCAAACCCCCAAAACCCATATATATATATATTACCAAATATATATATATATATATATATATATTCGGTCAATTGTGAAAAGGTCAATTGTGACCCTTTAAGTTCGGTCAATTGTTCATTCGAACAATTGTAAACGACCAATTTGGGTAATACCCTATAATATAAGGATCTCAACTAATGCATAACATACTAAGGACTACTTTATTTGTTTAAGGAATATGACTTTAAATAAATAACATTAAAGCATGGTTGGAAATGAACCCCATCACTTATTGGTTATAACACATTTGACCAAGTTATATGTCTTACATAGGTATGTTTGCAAGACCCTCTGACAGTTCTCACTATAATTTATTTTATTAACAAAATATGGGAAAACTGAAAATATTTTGTAGTTATGTGCTCAGTGATCTGAGCTATTGCCAGTTATCCTCTGGTGATTCACAACCAAACAAGATAAAACACAGGGGGGCTCATTACAAGTATGGTGTACCCCCCCCCTTCCAGGCCACGGAATAGGCATACCAGAACAGGAAACAGTACCATTCCATGAATGTGCAAATGACCTACAATGCAGACCTCACCATCAGCCACTGTTGTTCCCGATACCCTGGGGCCACACAACTCCATGATACTGAGTAACGGCACCCTACGTGCGTATATGGAGAGGCACAAAGAAAAGCTCACCCGATTTGTGGGTAAGCAGCAGTCAGGCCAAAATCACAGACACGCACCTGGGGTATGTAAGTAGTAGCAAAGTGAAACTACAAGTCCCATGATGCAACAACAGAAATGTACAGAAAAGGCCTAAAACCCTAACTGACCCTCCCCAGCACACAGACTTGAACCACGTGACGATACAAAGCATCTCGCCATGCAAGGCAGCACAACGCAATCCGGGCAACGTCCAACCCATGAGAGCATTGCCAGGGACCCTACATGGCATACTGCGACACCATGGCTGACCTGTACATTACTAATTACACAGCATTGACATATACCACATGACTGCCAACTCCCATAACACGAATGACCGCAAGTGAACCACATAGGCCTAGTCCCATCAACCCTGATGCACACAAGGTGCACCATACACAACCGCTGAGTAATGCACATGGGTGTAGACACATCAGGGCCATCAACATGTACCTACAACCACACACCGCCATGTCTCACACAGGCCATTCATGTTTTGCAGGGGATGCTGGCTACTCGCAGTTACCATGGCTGATGACACCTGTGGGAAACTCTGCCGCACTAGAGGAGATAGCCTACAAACAGGCGAAGTGAAGGACCAAGTCATGCATTGAGCAGACATTTGGATTGCTCAAATCAAGATTCAGGTGCCTTCACCACACAGGTGGGGGAGAAATTGTAGTCATATGTGCAATGCTGCACAACTTGTGCATACGTAGGGATATTGAAATGCCACCAGATGAAGACCATAACCCCCCCCCAACCCCCTCTCTGATGAGGAAGATGTTGATGGCATGAACAGGGCACCACAGGACATTCATGGGGATGTGAGGGAAGGACGAATGGTCCGCCAGGACCACATGGACAATTACTTTTGAAATGGAACACATGCAGCCCATACATGCAATGAATGCACAAGTCTCAATTGCACTGAATTAAAATTTAAGAAATTATCTGGATTCAACAGAGTTTATTCTTGTCAACAAGGAACCCACAGCGAAACACCAACTGCCACCCCACACCCACAGCCCCAACACCAACTCCCACCCCCCAGTCCCAACACCAATTCCCACCGCCCAACCCCAACACCATCCCCAGCCCCAACACCATCTCCCACCCCCTAGCTCCAACACCAACTTCCACCCCCCAGCCCCAACACTAATTCCCACCCCCAAAACCAATTCCCACTACCGCTTCCTCTTGTCCTCTTTGTCCTTAGGATGGTAAGCCTGGGTGGTGTGCCTGCCATTGACCCATCAGTAGGGGGTGGCGGTGTGGCGGACACAGAACTCCCCTGTAGACTGCCCCGGGGGTATTCATTGGAGGCTTATAGCTGCTCAGCCAGCTCCCTCACCCTCTGGTTCACAAGGGGTTTGCTGGCATTAGTGTTACCTGTGCTCCTGCACAGTTTTTCCATGACCCGGGACATCAGTCTTGTTGACCCTTGAATAACATCCTGCATTGCCTGTGAATGTTCTAATTGTTATTGTGCAATTGCGCGCATCTGTGCCACCCCTGGCTCGATGCAGTTGAGTCGGTCCCAGATGGCCTGCATTGTGGAGGCTGTAACTGGCTGCAGGGATTGTGCATAGCCATGGGCAACATCCCGTGCTGGAGGATGGGTTGGATCGGCCTTCTCATCTGAGGACGTGTACTGTTGGTACCCCAGTGCATGGCGGAATTACGGTGATGGAGGAGTCGTGTGTAGTGGGGAGAGGCTGCACAGGGGTGTGGACTCAGTGGAGAAATGGTGGACGGGTGAATGTGCATGGCTTGATGGTGTGGGAGCTGACTGTGTGCACAGCTCTTACTGCAGCCATGGGCTGTTGGTCTTGCAGGCTGTTGTCCACACTCGGGCGCATGTGTGCGTCTGCAGACTCCACAGCTGTGGTGGTTGCCCCTATTACCGGTGTAGCTGCATGCACATTTCAGGCCTGTTGAGGAGCCTTTTTTATGGTATCACGCTGCCGCTCTGTGCCCTCTCCTGTCCAGTTGGCCTGGGGACACCTGTTGGTGCTGCTGTAATGGATGGTCCAAGCTCATCGGATGGCTTGTGGGTGTATTGAGTGCCTCTTGGAAGACATTGGGCTCATTGCGACCCTACCGGTCTGGAAAGAACGGTGGTGGTAAAACCACTGCTACTGTTGTTTATGGACCGGCTGATTAAGAGTCCTGCAGGCAGGTGTCACTCCCACCAGGTAGACTGAACCAGTGTTTCCATTGTCCCCATTCCCATGGAGTCCTATGTGGCTCCATGTTGAATGGGGACTTACACAATTACGCCTCTGGAATTCCCGGGTCACCGGAGTCGTAATGGCCTGGTGATTCCGGGAATCACGGAGGCGGAATGGTAATACAGGTACAGCGGTAACCTGCCAGTTTTTCCGGCTTGGTTACTGCCGGACTCGTAATGAGGCCCATTGTGATGTGCATGAATACATTGGTTTAGTTGTCCATTTGAGATAATCTGAGTTTGATCGATGTATTTGTGTACAATGCCTTTGTTGGTTCAATAATGTTAGCTGGGCATTGCCATTTCGCAAATTTTTCACCTGTTAACTGAATCAAAGGCAAGTTGCAGGTCAATAAAGGCTGCATGAATAGGATTTTTTTCTCTTATGGCTTCCAATTTTAAGATGTTAAGAAGTATTGGGTTGTTGTTGGTACCTATGTTCCTAATGAAGCCAGTTTGTCTTGGGTCTTGTCTTCCATTTGTTCTTGCCCACTGTTAGTCTTTGCAGGAGCAATGCTGCAAATATCTTCCCCAGGGGGTCCAAGAGCGCTATTGGGCAGTAATTAGTTGGAGGTTTCCAGTCACCATGTTTGAAAATAGGTATTATTATTGCTGTTTTCCAGGTTGTCGGGATGATTTTGAGGTCAGAAATGATCGCAAATATCTGCGTACATAGATGCGCCCAGGCTTCAGGCTTCTGTTTGAGAATCGCATTGCATAAACCATCTGGGCCAGGGGCTTGCAATGCGTTTAAATGTTGGGTATGTGTAAGGATTTGTTTGTATTCCCAAACGGTATTCCAATTTAGTTTTTCTTTGAAGGCAGATCCTTTTCGAGGTCATTCCGCTTCTTGTATAAAGCCGCGAAATAGGTTATCCAATCTGCTTCAAGACCGTCTTGATGTTGATAATTTTCATTCAATAGGTTCCACAGATCTTTGCTATTTTTATTTTTCAATGCTAATAGCATAAGTTCTGCATCGTTCTGTAGTAACGCGGCCTTTGCCATTTTCATCCAATTCCTATATTGTTGCTTTAGGAATTTGGTCTTTTTGACCATCTCATCCCGAGCCAGTTTCGCAGCAATGTTTAAGTTTTTCTGTAATTCTTTTTTTTTTTTGCTACTGGTCCCTCAAATACATGAGGGTATTCCCCTCTGTTATCTCTAATCGCATTTGGTTGTTTAAATGGTTTCAGCAGCCATTCGTATTCTAATTTCTACCTCCCAATACGGGATGTATTACAGAAGTTTTCTTTTAGACCATCCATTTGTCATGATTCCTGCCCCTCATGTCCCCAGCCCTCCAAGATGTCTGGCTGGAGCCAGGCCACGATCACCTACATGGCCCTCAAGGGCCTCTCCATCCCTCCAAAGATCCACTTGGAGTCAGACTTGGCGCTTGTGGCACCAGACTCACTCACTCCCATAGGATAACATTGGGGATTGGACTTGTAGTGCATTGATGGGGACAAGATGGATGCCCCCACATATTTCGGTTCCCAGAACTGCATGTGCAGTCTAGTGTTTTGGGTGTGGTTCAGCCCAGAGACACCTGGGATACCCGGAGACTATTTAAGCCACGCCCAAGCTGAGAAACATGCTTTGTGTTTTCTGCACCTGCAGCGTGACACTCACCGTGTTAGGATCGGTCTCCAGTAGGCCTTCATCTTTCTTCTGCGCTCAGCTCCTGCAAGAACAAGAACACTGTTAGGAACAGCCTTCCTTGTGGCGCTTCTGCCCATCATTCATCGCTCCTTCTGTTCTGCGGGCATCTCCGGCGGTGTCATTCCCATCCCGGCACATCACGCCGCTTCCTAAGGAAAATGGAAAAGAACAGAAAAAAGGCATTAGTAAGCATTCAGCAAATCTTCGCTTATTTTTTAAAGACTGTACGAGCTTCAAACGCTTACCTGAATCCCAGCCGCTCTGGGGGAACTCTGTCTCCGGAACATCTCATCCATCTGCAAGAGGGAAAAAACACTCCAGGTTAGCGTCTAAACATCTAGAGGTGCTGCATACTGCGCTTACTCACTGCATTTCTTCTTCATAACCGGCATCCATGCTAAAAACGTTGCGGCACCTAAAAGACAGAGAAAAAACTCAGTTCAATACAAATACGAAAGGGTCGCATCGCGCTCTCACTCACCTTCAGCGCTACTCATCTCAGCAGCACGTCGCGATTTGCTCACGATAGGCATGGCCTTTTCGATTTATCCTTCCAGTCACGGCAACTTGTATGTATGGTGCTTTGACCGATAAAAACTAGATATTTCCCCTGTCTTTTATCAACATGCGGAAAGTAAATACTAACACTTTGGGAAATGTCAAAATGTCGGTGCTTTGTTATATATAAGCTCCACAGTTGAATATTAAGAATTATACTAATTGCAAAATATATAGTTAATTTTGAAAATGTTAACTTATATGGTCGAGTTCATTTTCCCAGTCATTAATACTTAATTACTTTTTTCTTTTCTCCTTTCTGTGTTTCTTCATTACATGGTCTTCTCCTGTGTTTTCTCCGCCTCCCTGCCTGTGTTTTTCCCCTTTTCCCCTCCCCAGACTCTCTCTGCCAACAAAGATTGTTGATTGAATATGTTAATTGCATCCACCATTATTAACTTTACGCCCTGATGACGACCTAGATAGGTTGAAACACGTGTTGGCGAAAACAAGTTTCTTCTTTTTTGAATGCCTATCTAGCACATATGTAAAGTGTGACCAAGTTCCTCTTATGCATGATTTATTGACTACCAAAACGTGGTTCTTCACCTCTTTCTTTGGTTAAAACTGAAATGCAATGCAAATAATACTTTTGCTCTTTTGTTAAATTTGAAATACAGAAACCATACTCTTTAAACATTTACCAGGTGTCTCTCTTATTTATTTCCTTATTCTCTAAAATCCCAATCTTTACCAAACCAATACCACATAAATGTGGCATATGTATGATTGAGCGCAGTCTGTGAGGTTAGTATTGTCTTAAGCTTTACTTCTATATAGGTGATAGTGGAAAATCACCTGTCTAACCACACGGCTGCAACTGGTTCTATCACTTTAAAATCGGGAGTTTCTGCTACTTTAGTGGTGCGCACCCACAAACCCTTCCTTTGGGGCCACGTTTTCCACAAAAAATTATTAAAGTATCAATAAATAAGTCATCATTGATGGCAGCTGAGTTCCATTAGAGATTTATAATTCCAAGTTTCCTCTTGTTCTGTTTTCTCGTTAATTCCTTTCTCAGTTGATCGACCTTGGTTTTATATTCGAGGATAGTCATTTGGATCCAAGCATTCAGATTTACAGTATCTACTAGCTCCAAGTTGCCATCTATTTTAATTAATGTTATTAGACCAGACGACGATCGTCCTTTAGTGCGAATTATTGCAGGGTTCATAAATGTCAGATACCCATCGCAGATTGGTGGATTGTACAACCATGTTTCCTGTAAACAGATTATCTGATTTTCTGCTAGATCATTGTTTTAATTTTGGAACAGATGTGCCGATCCTCTAGTATCCCAAGAGCATAAACTGAAGTGTGTATCCTTTCCTGTATTTGATTGTTAGAATTGGCATTTTCTTTTGTTCTTTTAAGTGAGTTTGGAGCCTTTGTTTTTCGTCATGTTTGATTCTGAGTTTCCATTGATCTCTCTGTTTTTTCTGATTTTTTGATTCTGGCCCCATGCTTTAACCGGGGAATCTATCTAAGAGTAGAATACAGAATAGATCTTCCTTCTAATGTCATTTCCCCGTTTTCCAGAGTCTGGCTTTCAAATGGTTCCCTCTCAATGCTGTTCTCTGCACCTACTCGTGCGCAGCAGAATCCAAGCTTGTAGAAAAAGCATTACTTGTCCAACATTTTTTCCAGGGTTTGATAGGCTTTAAATTGCATCCTTATTTTATCCATGTTTTTTTCATGAATAAACTCCAACTTAATATCCTCCGATACAATATATTGTAGTTCTGGTATCACATGTAGTAGTCGAAGGATGTTGGTTCTATTTAATATTAGACCATCGTTCCTTTGTTCAATCCTCTCCATCTTTAATATGTTAAAATCCTCCTTACGTCGTGGATCCAGAAAATTTGGTAATTTGAGCACATTTTTTCCCCTTTCAATCGAATGAAAGTCTGATTAATCATGTTGCTTGTAGTCTTGCTGATCTTGTTGCGTTACCTGTAATGTACTATTGTAATCTTCACTTGACATGTCCAATTCATTATCTGAAATATCTTCACAGGACAATCCAACTAAGACAGTTTCTAGTGTGTGGCCTTCTTCATATTCATCAACAATGAATAGGGAGAGGTCATCTTTCAGTGGTTTGGAACCCGAGGTTTGTGGTTCATCATATGTGTATACTGAAAGGTTCATCAGTATTTCATGTTGGGCTCTTTCGTCCAATGTCATTGTATTTTTTGCCTCGGTTAAATGTGATCTTGTTGCTTTTATTAGGAGCTGTTCTTTTTTCTGTTTTACATTGTTGTCGATTTTTTGGTGCTGCTGAGGACCTCCGCTGAGGGGTGTTAGGTTCTCGGGAACGCTCTTGAATCTCTCTGCGTTGGTTTCATCCGTTTGCCAGCTCTAGGCCCTCTTATGGTTGGTATTATTGATTTTCTGTTGGGCGTTATATGAATCCTTTTTTTGGCTTTCAAAAATCGGAAAGGTTTCTGTTCCTTGTGCTGGAGGGTGTACTCTTGGCTCCTTTTTTCTGAGTTTTGTCACAGTTTCTCTGATTCAATTCGGTTTCAAATTGAGTTTTTTGAGATTGTGGACAATTACCATGTTTCTGGTCTAGCTCTTTTTGATTGGACATAGTCAATTTTGGATTCTCAGTTACACTTTGAGCAACTTGTTCCATTTGTACCTTCGCCAAATCCTGTCTGGCGAATTGAGTCTCGTTTGTCCCCATATTGGATTTGTGTACATTGGTGCCTTGATTTAAGTGACTATCTTTATCTTGAATATTTTGAAGGTGTGTATTCGATATTATTTTTATTTATGCTGATGTCATTAGAGCTTTATCCGATCTGTCACTACTTGCTATGTTGAACAATCTAGTTTGCCATTGGTTGGATGCCTCAGCTTCTGTATCTAATCTAGCTTGGAGTTTAGCAGTAAATGTTTCCAAATATATTTGTTTAGTGTGACTAAGTGCCAATAGTCTCGCCTGATCCTTCATTGTTTCAGTAATTTGTTGAATGGTACCAGTGCATGGCTCGAGGCTGCCATCAACATGTTTTGTAATTCAACCATTGTGGTTGGAACAACTTCCTATTGGTCTGGTCTCTGTTGGTGACATTGGCATTTCATCATTGCGTTTTTTTGTTGCTCTCTTTCTTCTAATCTACTACATTCTGCACATCCATAATGTTAGATTCATGTTTTAAGGCACCCATATTCAAGGCTGGTGGCAACCGGCTTGGTGGAATATTTGTCATGGACTATAGGATAGGCTGTATAGGTGTCGAGATTAACGCAGATTCTGGCCGCTTTGATGTGGATGCCAATGGTTTACCAAAAAACATAATTTCGCTTTTCATGGCTACTCATTAAAGCTTCAATCTCCGTAATATCCATCGACAGACGCGCCATGCGCCTATTGTGTAGCGTCTAGGATAAGCCGAGCGCAGGTGGTGTCTTATTCCTTGGTTCACATTTTTGTTGCCATAATTGCTTTGCTTGCATGGCTCTGATTTTTTGGGATATTTGTGGCATTGCATTATTCACCACAGAACTCTCTCTTCTTTCAATATCACAGATCTTTCTCCTCTCATAATCACGCCATGCTAGAGAGTCCTGGTTTTGGCTCATTATTTCTAGGTCGCTCTTTGAAGTTATAGGCGGTAGCTGAACAGGGCGTAAAACCTCTTCAGGGTGTAATAGCGCCGAACATTCCCCACTGGGCCCAATGGGGAATGGGAAATTCCCGAATGGGCCCAATGGGGAATGGGGACTTCCTGTTCCGCCAAACCCGTGATCCGGTGCTAATAGCACCAGGGGGTTTGGCGGTAGGGCTAATGGTCCCGGCGGTAATACCACTGGGGTTAGCGCCCAACTCGTGATGAGGCCCTCTGTGTGTTACTTATCCAGAGAATAGGTGTGTCATTCTTTCGTACATGGTCGGAATAAAGGTGTGAAATCACAGCGTTATTCGTCTGTTTTACCACCACAGTGACAGCAAGTTCAGTCAGGTCCAGTTGTTGTATATCAGAGTGAATGGGGCAGCTCAAGATTTCCATCCCTTTCTTCAGTCTGCATGGATCTCCCTCCCCCTCCTCAAGTTGGATAAAAGCTTGCTCCGGTATTGACCAACCTTGCGGCTGCACGGGTGAACTCACCTGGGTTTACGGGAGCCGCGCTGAGCAAGCAGGAGTCTTCCATCACATCTGTTTGCATTTAGACCAGGGAGGTTCTAACAGGGAGGGAGGACAAGGTGTTTGTGAAAGGTCCGAAACTGAAAGAGTCTTTACACGCAGTCATGTGCGTGGACCAGTGGAAGCAACTATAGTCACACAAATTTGAATGCTGGCTTCAGCTTCCAAAGTCTCTGTGATAATAGATTAGGGGTGGAGTCTTGGGGTAATGCTGCCTCCCAAAGACTCCACAAGACGCAGCACCGACTCCACGCCGCTCTGCAGTGAGTCGGGTTCTTTATGTGAAATGCTCCACCTCCTTTAGTGAAGCTGGGAAAAAGACTCCCAATGCTGGCAAAAGAGTCAAACACGAAAGAAATATGCCACTCACTCCGCTCTCCACAAGACTCAGCACCGTCCCCCACCATTAGTAGAGTTGTGTCTTATAGAACAGGAAAACAACTCAGACGACCAAGGCCCTTTACCTCAAATAGAGGTCATAAATGGCTCCCTAGAGGAAGACCCAGGACCGCGAGGGCTGGGTTAAGGTCAGCAGACAAAAGAGGAAAGGAAAATCAAAAAGGAAAAAAAGGACTAAAACATGCCACAGCAAAATGTAAACAAAAAAAATAACTCCAGACAATGTATTAAAGCCTTGACATAGGAGACATCGGATTCTACCCAACAACCCAAATCAACTGGAACGGGTAACAAAAAGGGGGCTGCTAAAAAATCAAAGCAACGCAAAATCACTGCTGTTCTGGAATCCCTCGATACTCCGGGAATCTCAAGAAACATCTATTGCCTCTGTCATCTTAGAAGAACAGGCATCCGATCCCCTGCCCACAACTTGGCTATCGACAGCAAAGCCTACCCAGGGGAAGAACAGGCGGACACTGTAACACAGAAGATGGACTCAGACTCTTTTCTTGGGACTACCATGAGCTGGGAGAGCAACACCCTAAATCTGTGGGAATGTTCATCTAAACAGAGGCCAAATAATAAAAATCTTTCAAGACATTCCCCAATTAAGGGCCCTCAGATCGGAGAACATACTGAGGATGGGCTTCTCAAAAAAGGGAGCGGAAAGATCGGTCTGTTATTATGCTTCTAACTTCATAGCACAGATTGTCTAGAACAACCGGAGGAATCTCAACACAGTTGGCTACCAACTAGGCCAATTAAACTCAGTGGAAGAAATTGAGGCCTTTTTAGTCAACCCCCCACCCTCCGCAACCTCAATTGGCACCAGCACAAGGAACAAATAAATCGGAAGCAACTGGGAAAACGGACCTTGAAGAATGGGCATGGCTGGAGTCAGCACTGGACATTTTTAAAAGGATAAAAGCCAAGCAGTCAAGTCTTTGAGGAAGGGTGTCTAACACTAACTACATGGAACATTTGTGGATACCTCAAGTTGCAGGGACTGGTTTCTTCAGAATGAAAGAAGGCAGGAATGCTACTGTTACAGGAGACTATGGCAATTACCCCTTTTGAGTTGGAAGGGTTTCACACTTATAATAAAGTCGCCACTATGGGTCAGCAAGGCAGGCCGTTAGGAGGCCTGGCAATTGCAATAGACTGAAATTGCGATTGAAAACACTATGAAATAGAGGCGAACTCAAAGGACCTTATGGCTATGAACTTATTCCTTCCCACCATAAAGGCTAATCTCTTAATTATCAACCTGTATTTCAACCACTTGAATACCAAAATGGAAGACCTCCAGCAGGCGTTGGATCTACTGCTCATGGATTGGTCTGGGAGGGGAGATAGAGAATTTAATAGTGCTGGGGGGACTTCAATTCTATGTGTATCGCCATACTGTATGGGGGGATTGGTAAAGACTGTAAGACGCCCTACTCAGTCTGTACGACAGGGGGTGGCGTGGAATAATTATTTAGAGCAATGGGACCTTCAGGGTTGTCTACCAGGGGACCAATAAGTGAAGTACTTCTATACATGGACTGGTGGGGCGGAGAAAAGGACATGGATTAACCACCTTTTTTTCTCTGAAGATCTGGGACATTTCTGTGATCCGCTAGAAAAGGGAGATGGCTATGGTGGTGACCACTTCTCCCCTTAACTCTGGCTGTCCGACTCCCACTCAGGGTTAACTATATACAACATCAAACAGCATTCATCTCACCGGAAAGAGGGGGGGGGGGGCAGACGGTAAAATTGAATGCTAGTGCCTATAGGACCTTTAGTGTTTTCTGGGTTGGGAGGACAGAGTAACGGTTAATAACTATACCTTCATCTTATTGAACTGCCTAAAGTCTCTCACTAAGAGGGGTAAAATAACCACAGGGAAACTACATAACCATCCATTTGATGTAAAAGTAAAAATGGCTAAACAGGAAAATAGCGCAGCCATTAGAACGCTACTTAAAACAGCTCCTGACAATTCCACATATAGGGCAGACAAGTCAAGAATAGTGGCCCTTCATAAAATAACATTAGGTCGGATTGTTAGGGAAAGGTTGATTGACCAAAATCAAAGTTGATCACAACCCTTATCCAGAAATACACAGCCAATTTCTGGAAAATTCTGGGGGGAGTAACAAATGGTGTGCACAATTCCTTGGAGTGCAACATCATTGCCCAGGAATGGGCAGAGTATATCACTAAGAAATACGCTATGCCCCCATATGAGGAGAATGTATTTAACCCGAGCATGATGGACCCGGTACAATGGGTTCTTCAGTGGTCGACTGAGGACATCTTATGGGCTATTGACAGGGCCAAACCTTCAAGGGCTCTGGGCCCAGACAACATACCGCCAGCCCTGATCAAATCCAATCCAGAAGCTTGGGCTGGCCCTTTGGGAGACCTGCACAACTATGTGAGCAGTACTCTTGTAGTCCCGGACACATGGAGAGAATCCCCAATTATCCCTTTACACAAACAGAGGGCCAGGGGACAACCTAAACATTTTAGATCAATAGCCTTGCTGGATTCTTCCAGTTAGATTTTTGGAACTCTTCTGTTGAGGGAGCTCAAGGGACTTATAAGATCGAAGGACTTGTACTCCCAGTTTCAGATTGGTTTTTGTACCGGCATGGGAACTTCCTTGAATGCCTTTGTCATGTCACACTTCTTAGCAGCAGTAACAAAAACCAAGATAGGGACTGTCTACATGGCATCGATAGACCTGTCCAGTGCCTTCGACACATTTTGCAGAGCAAGGCTTTGGAAGAACTTGCTGGGTATGAATTTACCTTTACTGTTGGTGCAGATACTGGCTTTGCTGCACACAGACACAACTGTCAGAGTGAGGTTGACTGGGAGGGAGCCATGACAGACTCCATTGCTACGCACGTTGGCTTGCGGCAGGGGTGCGTGGTGGCCCCCACCCTCTTCAACCTCTACCTTCTGACTTATTTCGTGTCTGGGATGGGGGTACTACCAATCCTGCAAAGCTGGGCTCATTGTCATTAGACTGCATTGTCTTTGCTGACAATGTGGTCTTGTTTGATCTGACACTGATGGGGCTCCAGAGGAAGTTGACACTGTTTTTTGAAAATGCAGTTGAGAATAACCCCAGAGTTAATGGCCAGAAGTCAAAGGTTATTCCCCTTCACGAACAAGAGAACCTCGAAAACCATGACATGGTGGGTGGGTGGTAACTCCCCAGAAAAAGTGGAATCCATTAAATATCTTGGTTACCATGTCACCATTACACATTCCAAGGAGACTTGGAAACTCCTGATTAGGGGAAAAAGTCTGCCTCTGCTGGCAAAAATGAAGAGGGTATATGTGCAACTGTGTCACTTCTCCCTCAACCCTCTACTTATCTTTCTACTGTGGAGGCTACCTGGATCTTTGCCTCTTCCAGTTGGGAGATTTCCTTAATACCATCCAGGGAATGCTGCTTAAGAAAACATTGGGGTTATCTATGTTGATCCCGAACGCTGTGATAAGGCAAGAGTTCGGGCTGATCTCATTGGGGACTAGAGCCAAATGGGCAAAAATGGTGGAATACGCCAAATTATTAAATCCACCAGCGACGTCTCTCTACTAGAGTTGGGGGGCCTAGCAAACCAGAGCATACGGGCCTCCATTTCTAAATTCAAGGAACTAATGAGTGAAACACTTACCTTGATAGGGTCATCAAAGGAAGAGCGTTGTTATAATGTGGCCACTGTTAAGAACAAACTACACAAATATGACTGGGTGATCTCCTCAGAACAGGTGATATGGTATGGCATTTATAACGCGCCTATACACAAGTGTTTCAAGGCGCGACGAGGCAAGGGAGGGGGAACAAAGGGAGGACAGACAATGTTACTAGGCCAGGTATCATTCAGATTGCGCAAGTGCATGGGATAGGGGAAGGGGAAAGTGTGGGGGGAGGAGGAAGGGACAGTGCAGTACGTGGCTATAGAATAATAAGAAGTAAAAGTAATGGGCAGCAGGTGTCAAGTGCAAAGGTAAGTGCAGACATCAGGTGTCAAGTGCTGAAAGTGGGACTGTAGGGATACAGAAACAGTCTCCAAGCGCGGGGGTTGCCAGGCAGGCAGTGTAAGTGTGTGTGACTGGCGGGGAAGGGACCTGGGCCCGAGATCAGAGGGTGGCCAGGTAAACAGTGCAGTTTCAGTTTCAGTCAGGAGGACAGGAGGGGAGAGGAGGAGAAAAAGCAGAAGCAAAGAGAAAGGTTTTGAGGTGCTTCCGGAACCGGAGATGGTTCTCCTCAAGTTTCAGGGAGGCAGGGAGGCTGTTCCAGAGGGAGGCCCTAACCGAAGAAAGAGATCTATCACAAACTCGTTGCTTGGAGAAGCAACGGACCCTGAGGGAGTTGGAGGCGGATGAGCGAAGACCTCGAGAAGGAAGATATTTAGGAAGAGAGAATTGAAGGTATTGAGGCCCCAGAAGGCCTTGTGGACAATGCAAAGGGTTTTGAACTTAATCCTCGCAGCCACTGGGAGCAAGTGCAGGGATTTCAGTCCTGAGAGATATGATCCCTGGGCTTGAGGCCGAGGACAAGTCTTGCAGTCTTGTTCTGGATGTCCTGAGTTTTAGAGATGAAGTGAGAAGCTAGGGCCTGGGAAGGGACAGGAGAGGTAGAGACTGCGGCAGGATTGGCCAGTTCCTTGCAGATTTTAAAGAGTTCAGCCGAGTTGTTAGATGCCGCAGAGACGCGGGCTTGGATATGAGCTCTCTTCTTGGTGAGGACAGAGCCGGTATTGCCTTTGGAGCAGGTGGCAGGCCAGTTTGTCAGAGGATGTACATGTCGAATACAGTACATTTCTCACAAAAAGAGAGGAGCTCCCTAGGTATGTTCAGATATTCCCTTGTCCTAAACTCAGGATAAATTACCTGTGTTGTAGGCTTAACTAAATTCTGACTTTGGAAAGGACGAGCAAATGGGGGCTGGGCACGAGCAACCAGAGGTTGCAGATTTTATAAGAACCTGGCTACTAAAGAAACTATTAAGCATCTTGTTAGCCGATTGCCCGGCTCTGCAATAAGAAAGGGAAAATCACCTGGGAATGAAAAATGTCAACAAACTTGTGTGGTCTAGCTTGATGGTTGGCCAGGGACAGACTGGATCTAATTGGCTTCGTCGCCCTGTTACTGAAAAAAATACCAGACTTATGATGGCGTTATTGAGTAACTACCCCGCTTTTCTTTGATGTGATGTTTTTATTGAATTGAATTTGCTCTAAAAAGTTAAATTTTGCTTGTATGAGAATGTTGATTTTAACTTTTTCTTTTCTTATTCTTGTATGTCTTTTTTATAAAGTGAAAGGCTCATTCTTTTTTGTCTGAACTAAAACACATACATTTTTTTTTTTAAATCTGAAAGTTCAAACGTGACCTCTGATTATCTGAAGGAAAAGGTGTACACGTTGATGGACAAATAAAGACTACCTGAAAACAGACCACAACAGGGGAGTTCCACAGATGCAACAAGCTCCGAGTCTGAGACCACAAGTGAACTTTATTAGGGAACACACAGGAAGGAAGAGAACGCAGAGGAGGAAAAGGAAATCAAAAATGAGGAGGGAGGATAACACGACAGAATCAAAAGGAAACTTAGTAAATCTAATAAGGAGAACTCTTAGTAGTGCTAAAATTAATACACTTCGAAGGGGTTTATTTATTTATTGTGTATTTGTACAGCGCTTATACACAAGTGAAGTGCTTCAAAGTGCTTCAAGGCGGGAAGGGAGAAAGGGAGAAAGAAAGGGAGAAAGGGAATAAAGTAGTCATTCTTAGGCCTTATAGGTTCCGATGATCTAGCAAAAAGTAACTAGCATACTAGGCCTGACGGCATTTCTCCTAGTGCAAGTGCATGAAGTGTTTCAAGCACAACCAAACTAGGAAGGGAAGACAAAGGGGGACAAGACAGAACTTACTGTACTGGTCCTAGTAATTCGTGTTATGCAAGTGTACAGACAGACATGGGAGGTTCAGGGGGGTAAGTACACCCTGTCCAGCAGGGCCCTGGGTTAAGTGCAGAGAGGTTATACCTCTCATGGAGCGTATGCTGCAAGTGCGGTAGTCTTAACATAGTGCAGAGGCCCGGAGGCACGTGCAAAGACTGGTGGGGGAGCCTGGGACCTGTGAGGCTCTGAAGGTGAACCAGGCAACCAGTCAGTAAAAACTGAACCGAGTTAGGAAGGGAAGGAGGAGTGAGGCAGACGAGAAAAAGAGGAGGTTAGCAGGGGAGAGGGAGAGAGAAGGAGGAAGCGAAGAGGAAGGTCCTGCGTTTCCAGAACCTAAGGAGCTCCAGCTCAAGGCGGAGAGAGGCAGGGAGGCTGTTCCAGAGGGAGGAACCTGCAGAGGATAAAGATCTACCCCCCAAATCTCTGTTTAGTAAAACGTCTCCCCTCGCACAAAGAGTTTGAATTTTGTCCCCCACATACAGCACCACCCTCTTTGACACCAAGGTGGAGTTGTTTAGATTTGTGAGGAAATTGGAACTCATTCTAAGTGTGCCGGTCCGGAAACAACAGTGCCGGTAAGCTTACTGACATGGTTGTTTCCGGACCGGCACACTACAGCTCTGCGGGCGGTTGCAGATCAGACCTGCCGGGCGGGACAGCACTCGCCTGCAGAGTTTGCACAGAAGCACTGGCACCGTTAACAACAGTACTGGTGCTTCCGTGGTCTCCATTCCCATAGAGTCCCATAGAACTGTATGGGAATGGGGACTTACAATTTGACGGCACCTGACTTTCCGGTCCGCCGAGTTTGTAATCCCCCAATGTTACCGGCAAGTCGCTGGTAAATATTTACGGGTCCAGCGGCAACCCGCACAGTTACCGTCGGACCCGTAATGAGGCCAAAAGTCTTTTTTAATGAAATTGAAGAGACTAATGATAGAGAAATGGTGGATCAGGAACACCAGATACAGGAATTTAGAAGCAAGAGCACTTTTATGCCACCCATCAGCATACCATCTGTGGAGATTTTACATAAAAAGTGGAAGAGAAACTTGAAGGTGTCTCAAACGCTAGTCCCCGGGGATCTGTCATCCAGGTGGCCAGGAAGCGGCCATCGCTATTGGAACCAGTTCCTGGGGGTGGACCAGTGCGGGAGGATCACCTGTATGAGGGGTCTTCGGGGAGTGGAAGTGAGACACCGAAGGGTGAGATGCGGTATTCCCCTTCCCCTATCCTACCAGGTAGGATACCTAGAAGCTCAACCCCTAAACCCCCTTTCCCGACACGAACACTTTCTCACGTACAGTTCATCGTGAGCGACAACGGACTAACACCAGAGCCGTATAGCTGACATGTCCCAACACAAGGGTCAGGTAGAGTCAGGCAATTACTGATAATAACACACCTGCCTTCCATCACACTTCCCCACATGAATAAAAGGCGGAGCACGAAGGCACACTCTGAGCAAGGCAAAACGCACGAGGAAGCAGCAATTCCGAGGTGGCAGTTTAAACCGAGGAGAAAGGTGGCAAGACCAGAGAGGGCTGCAAGGAGGGAACTACCCTTGACCTTTCCGGGGAAGAACTGCGACTTTTAAGAGTCCTCAAGGAAAAGAAACTTAAGACCAGGAATTGCAGCTGAAGAACAGTGCAGTGTGTGTCCAAGGTACACAGGGCCCTCCCGCATTGATAGCCAAGGCAGGGAAAAGTGATTGCCGCCGTGGTACAGTCGTTGGGTCCGACAACAAAGCGACACCAGTGAATTTGGCACAGCCGGTTAGTCGAAAAGATTGATAGTAGATCAGACTGTGTTACATTCAAGGTTGCAAGCAAAAACATTATATGAGGAAAGATGACTTGTATGTGATTGAACTTTTGCTAAACCGAAATAGGTACCAGATGCAGAGTGGTCCAGCGCCACGTGGGTGCTCAAGCGAAGGTCTCTGTTTGGTATCCTACTGAGCGTGTGAGAATTATTGAACTGTGAAATCCAAGTGACCCTGCAGCGGGCCAAGCTAAATACCGTGCACATTCGAAAATCTTTGATAGCCTATGAACTGAAATTGGTCTGAGCCCGGGTGAGGGAGACTAATTGTATAAAAGGGGATATGAGCACGGAAGACGGGGATCCGGAGTGAACCGTGAGTCACCCAAAAAGATATAGTTGTGGCAAATGTGAACCTGACTGAGGGATGCCTCTGAACTAAAATTGTTCTGAGCCCAGCAGAGGGAGACTAAAAGTATAAAAAAGGATGAGCCCGGCTGAGGGGGATCCAGGATGAAGAGTGAATCGTCCGACTTGAATATTTGGAAAGGAACTTTTTTCATTGTTTTTGGTACATCAAGCCCTCTGAATGAAGAGACTTTGAATGTAAGAGACTTGGACACAGAAGGTCCTGATGTTGGTAAAATGAACTGTGCCCCCGCGCTGAAGAAGCCCAAGAGTGTGCTATGCTCGAGTGAACCACCTAGTGCGGTGCTAGAAACGTGGGGAAGGGAGGCCAACAGCCTGAACATCCTGACTTATCATTTTGTGAACACTTCTTTCTTTTTCATGAACATTACCCCACATTATTTGTAACTTAGCGGTAAGGATTGGCAATCTTTTTTTGTATAGACCCTTTTTATTTGACGAGACTCCACTAGGACTGTTTTATTATTATTTGATGGTCGAAGCTTATTCCCATCTTAGATTTAGGTTTAGATCGGTGTTTTTCACAACCTTGATAAAGTTCAATAAACACCCTTGCACTGTGGTTGCTTGTGTCTGTCTTTGATACCATGCCTTCCTTACAACAGAAACTGAAATACCTCAAAAAAATTGTACCCCCCCTGGAGGACCTCTTGTGGAAACACAAACTGACACCTGAACCTTCGTGTTAGTGAGGTCATGAAAACCACTCTCAACGCCTGGGACGACCAAACCAGGAGGGGAATCATGACCACCCCACTGGCCTCCTTCACGCCTATTTGCTGGAACCCACAGTTCCCTCCGGGACTGGAATCAGGTGGCTTTGAAAAATGGGAAGCAGCGGGATGCAGGAAAATTGGGGAAATGATCCAGGACAAATAAATAAGAACTTTCGCGGAATGTAAAAAAATGTTAAATCTAACAGAAGCGGATAGATATAAATACGAGCAAATAAAACATTGGCTTAATACACCAGAGGTCCTCCAGGCGGCCACAAGGGACCTCACACCATTGGAAAATTACATAATAACCAACCCAGGTGACAAGAAACTGGTGTCAACGCTATATAACTTCATTAGCACACAAGAAGAAGAAATCAAATGGACATACATGAGGAGATGGGAAAGCACGCTGGGGGAAGAAATAACTAGGCAGCAATGGGAGGATCTGTGGGCAGGCATCCCTAAACTCACCAGGGCAGTCCAAACCAGAGAAATGTGGCTGAAAATAATCACTCAATGGCACTATACCCCAGAGAGGCTTAAATCAATGTATCCGGGTTCGTCGGATCGTTGCTGGAGGGGATGCCCGGACTCAGGTACTTGGGGGCATATCTGGTGTGACTGTCAGGGAGTGAAGAGCTTCTGGAGAGAAGTGCAAATGGAAATGACAAAAATATTCCCTGAGGCAGACCAAATGCGGGTGAGGGTGTGGTTGTGCGGATTTAAAGACCCACAGGCCAAAAGACTCCACAAAGCACAATGGAGGAGCTTTATGGGCCTAGTCATTGCGGCATGGGCAACGATAGCTCAAAATTGGAAAAAACGAGACCCACCACTGGTATTCACCTGGCTGCAAAGGATGTGGTCCATAATGACCATGGAAAAGATTACGCACCAGCTTCAAGATCAAAAAAACTCTTTCATGAAGGAATGGGGTATGGTGTTGGAATATTTGAAATCGGACTACATGGAACAATGGTGCCCGCACAACATCAAAATTTCAGACTTGTACAGCACGTAAACGCTCCCGAAGTGGAAAACTGATGAAAACTCAAATTGTTCCGGGTGGGGCTAGCGGGGGGGGGTTGGGATGAATATATGTGTTGATGTTTTATTTCTGTGTAAGAAAACAATAAAAATACAGTTAAAAAAATATATATATTGTACAAATTTCCTAAGCACACCAATTTTAGGCGGCATGAATTGAGCCCAATGACAAATCTATACAACGGTAAAAGTATAACAATCTGCCCAGCAGACAAGGGCAGAGCACTTGTGCTTATGGATACCACAGATGAATGCGACAGGCAGTTAAATGATAACACAGTGAATGCTAGACTGGACACAAGATCCTACATCTGTCATAATGACTCATCTTGCAGAAATTCTAGACAAAGCAGAAGATCTAGGATGGATGAATTACTATACAAAGAATTTTTTCCAACAGCCCACCTAAGAATCTCCATCTTTTATATCCTCCCCAAAATCCACAAACGCCCCACTAATCCACCATGGAGACCAATCGTGGCAGGGATGGAGAGCATTCCCCAACCATTGGGGGAGTACATAGATTTTTTTCTCCAACCCTTGGTCCAAAAAACTATCACATATATTCGAGACACTACTCATTTCCTACAGCAACTAAGTCAAATTTTGAATACACAAAGATCCATCATGTTTACTATCGGCGTGAAAAGTCTATAAACATCTATACCTCATGATTTGGGCATGGAAGCCATTGAATGGTTTCTTTTGAACGAGGTAGATATAAATGCATCTGTAATGCTTTGAGCTAAAATATGGTGCTTGTGCGCAGTGCATTCTGGTGCGCTCTGAGCCATAATTGACATTCGCTCCATGCTTCAGTGAAAGCTGCACTTGCAGTGAACTGTACACAGATTTTCAGCATGGTTAGCAATATTTTACTGGAAAACATGTTTTCAACGTTATTTGTTGCTATGTTGGTTTGCATTGCTCATCCAAGGACATGGTGCGTGAAAAAGACTCAGGTCTGCAGGTGCAGGCTGATACCTGAAAGGTTGCCATGGACATGGTCAAAGTTGAGGATGAGTTACAGAGTCGTTTTCTATGCTGTTTTGAGAAAGGGAAGAGCACTGCTCCTTTAGGTTACGTAGGTCACTTCAGCCGGGGGCATGCAGTGAACCACCAATGCACAGAGACTCAGGCCAGAATTTTTGAGAGAATGCTACCCCGCCTTTGCATAGGGCTAAAAATGTGGTACTCTGGAAAGGTCAGACACAAAGCCTCAGTCGGAGGGGGGATGCTTCGCTCCAGGCCTCTTGGCTGCTGTGATCTCTGTGCCTGGCTGTTTTCTGGGTTTTCCAGCCACTTCTGGCAAGATGATGGTGTTCGCTAACGTTGCGCCAATGGTAATGTATTTTCTTTAGATTTTTATATAATTTATTGCTGTTGCATTCTATTAATTTATGTATGCCTTTTGTGAATAAATAGCTGTATAAGAGCTAACTGATCATCTAACTGAGTGTGTATATGTGAATCATTGCTTACCTGCGTTCAAGGTTTGCCATTCAGTGTACTGGTGATAAAAAAGATATATGTTTGTCCGTGCACTTTTTGGCAAGCAAGACAGCATCCAAAGAATTCTTCATCATTTTATTGCAGTTTATCTCAGAGAACTGATATTTTCAGTTTAAAGACAAATTTTACCTTCAAGTCTCGGGCACCTCTATGGGGGCCCTACCTTGGTAAACTGTTTTATGCATACATTCGAAAGAGAACATGTATCGGATCATGCAGTCTGGCGTAACTACCTGTCCATATGGGTACCTTACATAGATGATATTTTCGGGGTATGGAAAGGGACACCCAAAGGTTTCGGTTGCTAATAGACCTTCATACCATAGATCCCTGATTACAATTCACAAGCGAAAGCTCAGAACACTGTATACATTATCTTGATGTGAGATCATACCACGTGAGGGCAAATATACAATTAATATGTTTAGGAAAGAAACAGACAGGAATAATCTATTACATAGGCTATGCTGTCTCCAACCAAGCCGTATTAAAAACCTGCCCTTCAGCCAGATGCTCTGGATCAGGATTGTTTATGAGCCTAAGGACTACGAGGAGGAGATCACCAAAATGGGGGAGAAATGTTATTCCCGAGGAGGTTGATGCAGCAAGAAAACAGCTAACTACGTCAAACAGATTTACTCACTGAGACACGAGTGAAAAAAGAATCCCCTATATTGGTGCATGTATCAAAATACTCGATTCAGAGTGGACGGATTAAATCAGTTATCAGAAATAATTGGGGAACCCTTACATGTGACGCTTGGGTAGAGCATTTGTTTAGAGCACTACTTACATTTGCCGACAAGAGAAGCACAAACCCGAGAGACCAATTGGTTAAAAGTAGACCAGCCAAAAAAAAAAAACATTGACCAAATGAACATGCATTGTCCAAACTGCGGGTTTGTAACAAAGGGAAATGTTATAAATCACCCCTGATCCAGAGAAAGAATTAAGATCAACAGTTTTGCCATATGTGACACTAGAAATGTGATGTATACTATTAAATGCCCTTGTGGGATATACTATGTTGGACAGGCCAAAAGACCATGGGCTTCATCACAAGTTGGGAGGTAACCCTTAAATGCGGCAGTAACGCTATTACTGCCGCATTTAAGGGTCTGCTCAAACGTGGGTCAGGCGTGTTTACCTCCAACTAAGAGCTGGGGGTAGACGTGCCGGATGAATGTTTATTTTTGGGCATAATTTGGACCCAGTGGGGAACGGGGAATTACATTTACCGCCCAACCCGTGATCCAGCGGTAATACCAGTCGGGATACCAACCAACCAACTCGTTATGAGGCTGCATGTAAGCAAAGGTGGAATGAGCACTGGTCTTGTATCAGGACCAAGAATGTCAACTCAGCAGTGGCCAGACATTGGCTCGAAAAAAGACAGGACATCTCTCAGATTAATTTCCAGGTTGTGGAAGTGATCAGTAAAAAAGATCCACATGAAGATCTGGCAAAAACATTAGTCCAAAGAGAGACTTTTTGGATTGAAAGATTGGATGCCCTAACCCAAGGAGGAATCAACGAAGAAACCAACTACATATGCTTCATATGATTGAATTTGGAATTGTGAAACAGGTATCCGGACATTAACAATACACAAACTGAAGCAAATCATGTTTGTATATCAATAGAGTGTTTCTCCATAATATGGAACTATGGGCATTAACTTATGGTGCATTTCAATGTGCCTCAGGTGTGCTTTGCTTAATTAGTAGGAGACACACAGCTTGTGGTGATAAATATTTGCATTACAACATTGTGATGCCCCATAACATGGAACTACTGCCTAGAACTTGTTCTTGGTACATCTCTACGCATCACCAACCTGCTGTGTTTTGAATTACAATGAGGCGCACATATTGTAACCACTGCCTTGAATGTTTAGTCACGTTTCACGTTTCAACACGTTCAATGCACTACCACCCCACTTTGGTTGTAATTATTTCTTTGGTTGTATGCTTCACCGTTTCACAATGTATGTACTTCTTATTGAATCATGATGCTCCTAGGGAAAAGTTTGATATGTATGTGAACACCTTTGGGCTCTATTGTAGGCTTTTTTTTTAATTGTGATAGCCCTTTGAGAGAAACTTAGTAGGTTATATTTGATAAGAGTCGGGCTCCATTTGGGGGCCATTGGTCTAACAATATGATGAAGATAGCTAGTGAGAACATGGGCATGAATCATGATTACTGTATATGCTTTCAGGACAGTAAGGATAATATGCATTAACATTGTTTCAGAAACAGTGATATCGTGCTTTTACCTGCTGTTTACAAGTAGAAATGCATTTACTTTGCTGCCTTTTCCCATTCGGCTTTTGCGAGCGGGACGCAGGCGGATGTGACTTCATCAAGTTTGGGTAAGCAGGACGTCACACCGCCCACGACAGCAGCACATTAAGCTCCTGTAAGTCAGCAGCCACACATGTTGTATGGCGCTGCAGTTCCGAGGTGAATGCCTTGTATGGAGCATTTGAAGAAAGGCAACGGTAAGGATTTATACTTTGGAAGGCAATTGAAGTTGTTATAACCATAAGAGGAACATTACTTGAAATTTTATTTGTCTGGTTTTTCCCCCTCTTTTTGGGTTCTTACATCTGAAAGTGGAACATGATCATTTAACCTAAGTGAGGTCATACATAAGACTCAGGTACCTTTCGCCAGCTATTTTTGCCAACTATATGGATTAGGATAACGCAATTAAAGTTAAACAAAACGTGCAACTGCTGTTCTTTTGCCCCCTTCTTGTTATTTTTCAGTTATGCCATTATCGCTTGATCCATTAAGGTAAACCTACTGACTATTTATTTTAACTTGAATTTTATTGAAGGAACCCCTTGTACGTATCACAACAAAGCATTATTGGATATCTGAATTCAACTCCCTCAAACTCTACCCTCACCCACCCATACAACAAAACAAGTGATTCTGTGCAATGTCTCTTCTAGGCCTCGTCTCCACTACCACCATGGAGAATTACATCATGGACAGGCTGTGTAGTGGAACTTGGCTTGAGGCACAGTGTCATTCCAGTGGTGAGCGTTCATGTTACCCCCTCTTCCCTTGAGCTCTTATGTTGGTGGCCTGCTGGTTCCCAGATCCATCTCCCCATAGGTTTCTCTGATTTACCCCAACTGTCTCCCCCCATCTCTCCCTTCACTCCAACCTCCGGTGGGCATGCTCTCCATGTGCGCTGCTAGTGTACATCCCATCCTCACTTGCTTATCACAGGGCCCCAATCAGCCATGAATGCGCTTATCTGGCCGTTCACCATTGCCATCAGTTTTTCCATCAGATATATGTCCCTTAGTTTCTGTTGCCACTTGCTTCTATTAGGGAGTGACCGCTCTTCCATTTCTGTGCTAGGGCAACCCGAGTGGCCCTGGACATAGCTTTGAAACAAAGAGGATATAGAGGCAAGTCTGACCGGTTTGAAGAACTGAAAGGGGGGTTCTTTCAGTGGTTAAAAAACAATTTAATCATCATAAATCAAAACATTCAACATCAAAACATCCTAAAATTATTCATACAAAAGACCAGAACATAGGTGGATTATTCATTGGTCCAGCACATTGACAAACTGCTGCATCGGTGGCTAGGGTATCATGACAAACATTAGTAGAGAATTCACTGTTGTCTTCTAGTTTTCCAACGCTATATGAAACATAGAATGTGTACATGAAACTTTGTTTTCGTTTGCAATAATTTTGTCACTGCATTCTCATTATGCATGACTTCTGGGGTGCTTACTGGAGCTTAGCCAGCCCACCTATGTCCTAACCGGCAATATGCAGACACGAATCTTATTAATGAAGGCAGTTCTGGCAACAATACAGCATGGTTGGGCCACCTTGATAAATAGTATTCTTTCATAGGTGCAGTTTATCCGATCAAAGGTCATTGAACCCTGAGCTAACGACTACCCCCTTACTACTTTCAAGCCAGGATGTAATCCAAAGAGTGAGGTCTGGACAGACAAACATGGTACTAAAGATGGCACACGGATGCTCAGCGTCACGAAATCATCCTGTCTGCTGGTTAGCTACTTTTTGGTTTACCTTGCTTCATGCTGGTTGCCTGGAGTTCAGGCTTGGACTCTGCTGACCCGTGTCGTGTAACCCAAGAGGCCATCCCCCTGCAGTTGCAGCACCCGTGGACAGAAGGGCTTTGCAGAGGCCCTTGGTTTCTGCGACAAGGGTAGTCTTCTGCCATTTCTTTTGTGGCTATTGCTGATCTCAATCTTCATTGTCTTGGTCCTCGGAGTTCTATGGTAGACCAGCTGTCCAGTCTCATCCTAAAATCCTGCTGTCAAGTGACATGTGCACTTTGTCCACGACCTCTAAATTTACCTCTACAGCGCTCCAGGGACCCAATAATTTCAGGAGCTCCATAAAGGAGGGATTGGCTAAACAAACCAGTTCCTAGCCCCTTACCTCTTTAAGGTTTAACAAGTGTAAAGTCATGGCCCACCTTACTATGATCAGGGAAGGCCCCCCAAAATCAAGGCTGCTGAATGGGAGTGGTTGCATGCTAGGTACAAAGACCCACACTAATGCATTCCTGTCATGGAGAGCGAATTGGCAGTGGTTCCATGAATTCGATATCTGGGAAATTTTGTTGGCACAGTTAGTCCAAGAATATCACTGTTTAAATTAGGGCAAGTTGTGACTTTTTCTTTGTTAATGTTAAAGGATATTTGTACCGCACACTATCACCACCGGAGTGGTCCCCTGTCGGCTCTGAAAAGAGGAGGGAAGGTTGAGTTAGTGGGAGGAAGCAGGTAAAGTGCAGGAGAACAGTGATGTGCTGTTGGCAGCCTCAGCCGGGTGGGTCCGTTGGCTGGGCCTGGGGTGTTTGAGGCCGGTAGTCGTCGTGTACTGTTGTGCGAGTCTATGTGTCTTTTCTGTTTTGTTGTTGCAGTGTAGTGAAGTTTGTGCGGTTTGTTGTGCTGTAGGTTTTGGTTGTGTTGGTTTGGAATGTGAGAGGTGTATGCAGAGCGGAAATTGTTAGTGGAGTTGGTTAGTTGGCATCTCTATCCTGAATTGAGGCGCTGTGCTTGTGTAGTCTCCCCTGATGTGCCTGTCCTGATCTGGGTCCCTCTGACATTCAAGGTTCCTTAAACCTCTGGTCCCCGCCTCTATCAGGTTTTCTCATAGACCACCTGTCCTCCCTTCACATTCCTGTGACCAGTGCACCTGCTAATGTCAACAAGTCAGGTTGTGTGCCGATTGCCGATATCTCGGCAATTCCACAACACTGTGGTACCTGGTGGTAACTAAAGGGCGCGTGGAGTAATTGGCTCGGTCTCCGTGCGTGTCGTCTGAGTTTGTTTATCCGGTGTCACCCGTCCCGGTGCCCTGGCTGCTTCCCCTTCATTTCTGGGCTGTCTGTGTTCTTTCCAGTTTAGTCGTACTATTCTCTGTTTCGGTTTTCAGTTTGAATCAGTGGTGTTGAAGAGCCAGGTTTTTAGTGATTTCCTGAATTTCAGGTGATCTTCGGTGTTTCTTATTTCTTTTGGGATGTTGTTCCAAGTTTTTGAGGCTAAGTGGTAGAAGGAGGTGCCTCCAAGTTTTTTCTTAAGGTATGGTTCGATTTCCAGGTGGACTTCGTGGCTTGCTCGGAGGGGTCTTGTTGGTTTGTAGATTGTTATTTTCTTTTGTAAGAATTCTGCGCCTTGTCCACCGATTGCCCTGTGCGTAATACACATTGTTTTGAAGGTGATGCGATGTTTAACTGGGAGCCAGTGTAGTGTTTTTAGGGCTGGGAGGCTGTAGCAGGAGGCTTGTGGTAGAAGCAGTTTCCAGCTGCTTTCTGTCCCATCTTTAGGTTGAGTGCATGGATCCCAACCAGACAGGTTGGTGACTATGGGTGTGATTTACAGAGTACAGAAACCTACTCCCTTACATTGTCATTGTCTCCTTGTCTAGTTCTCACCTTTGCTTTGCCCTTCTGCTTTTTCACAACTGATTGGAGTGCGTGGAATGGATTGGAGTGCGTGGAACGGATTGGAGTGCGTGGAACAGACCCGAGTGCATAGAATTACGCAAACATTTCATGGAATGGTTTGGAATGCCTGGAACGTTTGAAAGAGCATGTAACCCATCATATCACATCACCACACTTACTTTCTTCTTAACACCATCATTCAACTAGAACACAGATACTATTACACCATTCGGTATAGCTGTTCTCATACCAACATCTACCTCATACTCCCCATCACTCTAACTAAACAATGCTGGTTACACATCCCCCAGCCATGCGGTCTCCTCAGGCCTAACGCAGTCACAATCGGTCTGGATAAATCCTGCCAGAACGAACACATACTCTTGACTCAACCACCACACCTACCGCTAAGAAGCAGCTATTACACGAATGCCACACCAGCTGCACACATCCGGTGCTCACACGCACCTTTGACTCTCTCTACTCTCTCTACTGACTTGAACTTCGGTTCCCAAGGGCGTTCAACCTACCAGCGCCTTCAGACCATACCAATGGTACATAAGGCGCTATATAAATGCAAAGTAACATAACATACAGTATATTATCTCAACATGTTTCAGTTCACATTGGCAAAACATCCGGAACATTCATCAGGAGTGAGATCCCAATTTTTGTACAGGTGTGTAGTCTGCGCTAAAGTGCTTGAGAGAATATCAGCAGGAACTTTCTATTCGTCCTTCCCCTATCAGACAAAACAAAAGCAAAAAACTAGGGTAAGTTGCTATTCCTCAATAGTCTGGTATAAATCTCTAAATGAGTGTACCACCTCAGTAGGTTAATAGTTACCTGCATCAGTGTGTTAGAGAGCGAAATCATTCACAGTAATGGAGGTCGGGGCTCATATGCGTCCTTCCTTGTACCTGGTTAATGGAAAAGAATATATATATGCTTTTAGTATCGCTAAAAACAATTCCAAAGGGGTATGTGGCCCCACGTGCTACACAAAGCACTCACCCTGGGGGGCGAGAGAGGTCAACTCATATAGTGTGAGTAAAAAAGACACCTATCCTGCAATAGATGAGTGGTCATTATTTTCATGTCCTTGGATTTGGTGGTCCTAGAGAAGTGTGGTCGAGCTCTTCGGTAGGCGGTCTATTCAGGGCTTCCCAGGTGATTAGTACCAAGAAACGCGGAGTGTATCTGGGGAGTGAAGAAATGGTAGAATGCATCTTGTTGGGTACACTCTAACTGCATATAATCTCAATCTCTACCGTTCAGAAGGTGTAAGCAGGTTACCTTGTTAGGAGGTTCGTAGTGCTGCCGCGTGTGTCTGATCCTTGTGTGACCAGGAGAGCTAGTGTGCGCTGGTGGTGTGGCTACGAGAGAAGAATAAAGCAGCATGTGCATAGTCAGCCCTCAGTGCGTAAAAAGGTCATCTGTATCTATAAACAGTAGTCTTCCGTATAATCACTCACCATGCGCGATGATCAGTATCTGTAAAGCTTTACGACCCTGTGTGGTGCACGGCTGTGGCTTCGTAAAGCAGTCCGCATCCTTCCGAGTTGGCAACAGTTGCCGCTGCAACGTAAACACTAAAAGGAGTGTGGACTTCTTCTATTTTGTTGATCCTCCTGGTCGGCGCGAGCCGCCATCTTGGAGTGGCCTATGTCTATATTGATATATCTAAACTCCTAGTTCTAAGTCTAGGCTGTGGGGAATCGATTCCAATCGGTGCTCATATCTTGATCAACGGAGGACTCTGGGTAGATGCAAAGCCCCCTTGTGGTACAGCCAAAAGTCGCCCCTTAGTGTAAAGCCGAGTCAACACTGCCTGGCCCTATCTGTGTTAGAAATCTAGGGTTGGAAGTCCCGTACTTGGTCATGAACCCTTCCGCCTCGGGTGGCCCCTGCTGGTACTATTGTAGGGCCACGGGGATGCACACTCGCTGAGCAAGTGCACCAAGTAGCTTGCAGAATTATGCCATCTGAATACAATAACTTTTATTGAAATTTGTAATATGTAATGGATGAAAGAAAATCGGGTTCCGCTTGCTGCTTAACAAAGGATTATCTGGATAGGGACCACAACAGTGTCGGTAGAGAGTGTCTCGCTAGTGCGCACCCCTACATTGATGTTAAAGGACTGCCCGTGGGGTAGTGCTCAACAAGGATACGGATTCAGACGGGCTAATGAGGCCTGGAGTGCCCAATAAAGAAGTTGATTTGTTGCTGCATCAATGTCTCTCCATTATTTAGAATCTCATCAAGCACTCCCAGGGTTGTTCACGTACACAAACCTCCATTACTATCTGCGGGATGATCCATGGGTATGGGATCATAACACACTTCATGAATTGACTCTTGGAATCCACATCCTTCATTCAATAGCTTTACTGCAATACTTTAGACATTCTGTCCATACAGTACTGGAACTATCCTTTCAGGGAAGTTGTCCGTACACAGTGAACGCTCTGCTGATTAGTGCACCACCTCGGATCCAGTGCGTCCCTCGTACCGCCCGGGCTAGTTTCCCCTCACTAACCCACCTGTTTGTTATTTTCTCCTGTCGTTGTTTCATCCTGGTGTAGCAACTAACTCATACTTTCCTGGTGGAAGCGACAGGGTATCCTGGGGGAAAGGGAGATGTCTGTATTCATCTTTCCTATATAGTAATTCTAGACTCTGATCTCTTAGGTTCAGATTACCTGCCTCTACCAAGATACAACAAGGTATTACTCCTCTCTGTTGTGGGTGTATTTCCTTTTGCTCATTTGGCTTTGAAGTTGCTAACACTTGTCCTTCCTTTTGCAGCATTGGTCAAGCGGTGCGTGTGTTCCCCGCTCTTTTGTTGGATCAACTCCTCTGCCTGCATTATCCCAAAAGCAGAGGGGTGTATCGTAAAAAAAAGAGTTTCCTTGCGTTGAGGAGGCCTATATTCAAGGGGGTCGTTCGAATCAGGCTATCTGTCTGTTCTGTGATTCCACACCTACCTCAGGACGACAACGCCCCTGGCAATATATGTGCAGTGAGTAACAACTAGTTATGAAATCGTATTCCGGTTTGGCTCCTAACTTCAGCAGCCTACTTCCTACACGTGTAACAAAGAACATGGACTTGCATAGGCACACAGTACTTGGTTTTCGCATATCTCCTTTTGGAGTAAAATTAACATGTAGCCATGAACAAAGCATCCATTCAATAAGCAACATAGCGAGACCAACAACCAAAAATGAGTCCACTTAATACACAAACTCATGACGAGCACATGGCAGTGAAATTACACAAACAGAGAATGGACATGGCAGTGAAATGAAACACAGCGTGGGTTTCCCCACATGAACTTACGAAAACCCATGGCCTGCGAAGTAAAGCATCACATGGAAAAAACAACAAACATATTAAATGGTTCACACAGACTGGTCTTTTCCCTAAACCTGCCGGTCTAGTGTTCAAACGTCTTAGCTTCACACGTGCACCTTGCAACCTACTAGTTTCAAAATAAGATTTCATAGGCCACTGTTCTTAGGTTTTAAATGCCAAAAACGAATATGCACAAAACATGTTTGTCTTAATTGTCTCGCATGCTTTTTAAAATGCTAAACATGGTAGAACTGCAGCACGGATACTTAGGTGTGGCCTGGGAGCCCCGTGAGGCATTCCAGGTGATACAGTGATCTACCTTGTATAAGGAAGCCTGCAGAAGTCACTGCATCTCGGCCCGCATTCTCGTGGTCCTCAGCGCCGCTGGGATTGCCGATGTGATATGCATGGACGAACGCATGCGCTTCCAGCCGCAATCTGCAATAATCTGCACCGACCCGGGCAGATGGTGGCTTTAGGAGTGCAGCGCTGCGTACACATGTCCGCACATCCCCCCCAGGGGTTCATGGGAAATGTAGTTTGCGGCTCAAGGGAGCCGCAAAGCCAAGGCTTGTTGGCCTTAGCCTGGTGGCTGCCAGCACAGGATGTGCCACCTGCCCCTATCTGGCATACCCCCACCATATTTCTGACAGTACCTCCCATCTCAGGATCTCTCACTGGCCCTGGCTTTCCAGGATTTAAAACATGAAATTGTCCCACCAACCGTGGTGGATGACCCGCCTAAGGCGGCTCCCATGAACAATCCTCCAGCCCATAACTAAGCGATTCCACCAAAAACCACGAGTGACGCTGCCGCCTCCAGGGGTCCAAGATCCGGTTCACTTCATATTCTGCTTGTCCATCCCTCATGATGATTGGTGGTCTCTTGGTACTGACCCCTGAAGCTGCAGGTTTAAGCAGACACACATGGAAAACTGGATGGATTTTCAAATTCTTTGGCAACATTAAACACATAGCTGTCTGTGAGACACAATTTGCAATCCCATACAGTCCAATAAACCAGGGTGCACATTTTCGGGGTCCCCTTAATTGTAAATTGCGTGTGGATAACCAAACCCTGTCTCCCACCTTGCAACTAGGTGCCATTGGACGTTTCTTGTCTGCCTGTGCTTTGTATACTGCCTTAGCTTTCTCAGAATTGTGCTGTGCCTTTCACCTAATATCAAGAAGTTGCAGTTTTAGTTCTCTCAGGGCTGGATTCCGAGACGATACAGTGTCTCAGGTATCATATTCTGTTCATGCCCGTAAAGGCACTGGTTAGGAGCCATACCCAACAATGCATGCTCAGTGTTATTATAGGTAAATTCTGCCAGCCACACAGCTCGAACCCATGTGGACATACCATCTGCTAAGTAGCACTGAATAAACTGCCCCAAAGTTTGATTAACACTTTCCATCTGCCCTTTGTCTGTTTGAAGATAGCTTGTGGAGAGTGCACAACTGATTCATAACATGCTGCAAAAAGGCCAGCCAAAGGCCAGTCCCTCGATCAGATACAATACGTTTTGGGAGACCATGTAACCTCACAATATGCTGCAAGAATTCCTATATACAGAACAAAGTGAGCCTGCTTAGAAAAATAATCCACCACGATTAGAATAGTATCATGTTTGTTATCTTTTGGAAGATCTGTAATGAAATCCATAGAAACATGAATCCATGGAACCTTGGGCGTAGGCAAGGGCTGTAGAAATCCCATTCTCTTGGATTGATTTGCGTTACTCTGCATAAAAGTCTCGCACTCTTGAATGTAAGTGTGCATATGTTTATTCATATCTGGCCACCAAAAATACTTTTCCAACATGCACTTGGTTTTTCGCTCCCCAGAATTCCCTGCCAGAGGTGATTTGTGGCACCAGTACAGAGCAATTCCTTTGTGGGTAACTACAGCCATTCTGAATGGTAGGGGAGATCATCCCGAGCTGTCTGGGAGGTGCGACTTGCCACCCATAATCGTAACTCCTTCTTTCCCATACTCTTGCACACTTGCCATAACAAGTCATCTGTAACTGCCTCCAATGATCTTCTCGGGAGGAATGATAGCCTTCATGTCAGGAACAGCAATTTGTACATGATGTTGTCTGGTCGACATATCCGCCTTCCCATTTTTCTTCCCTGAGCAATACATTACCACAAAATCAAACTCATTAAAATATTGGGACCATTTTACTTGTCTTGGGCTTAGTGTCGAAGCTGTCTCAAAGTATTGTAAATGTGTATGGTCTGTCACCACTCTAACTTGATGTCATACTCTTGACAAATAATGTCTCCATTCCTAGAATGCTGCTCTGATAGCCAATAGTTCTTTATCAGTGATGGAGCAATTGTGTTCGCACCTTAAGAGTTTTTTTGAGTAATATGCCACGGGATGCAATATGCCCTCCTCATCTTTCTGGGACAACACTGTCGCGAGAGACTGATTGGACGTACCCGTTTCTACCTGGAAAGGTCACTGTAGAACCGGATGTCTTAACACAGGTGCTGCTGTGAAAGCCTCCTTTAATTCCTAAAATGCTCTCTCAGCCCCCTTATCCCAAACAAACTGTGCTGATTTTCAGAGCAACCGAGTTGTAGGTGTTACAATGTGGAAGAAGTTACCGATTAACCTTCTATAGAAATTTGCCAACTCTAAAAAGGATTGCATGTCTTTCACACACTGGGGTGAGGGCCAGACCGTCACCGCCTGCACCTCTTCCTATCAAGGACTATGGCAACTGGTGTTAGAATTATTCCCAAAAACTCCACCGTATCAGTGTGGAAAAAACATTTCTCCAGTTTAGCATAGAACTGGTATTCTTTCAACCTCTGCAGTACTACTTTCACATGCCCCACATGTTGTTCTTTGGATTTAGAATAGATCATAATATCATTGATATGAACAATGACGTCAATGTAATCCCTTAAAACGTCCTGCAGAAAGTGCTGGAAAGCCGCGGGTTCATTACACAGGCCAAACGTCATGACTAGATAATCAAAGAGTCTGAATGTAGTTCTAAAATCCGTTTTCCACTCATCCCCTACCTTGACTCTGATTAGGTGATAAGCCCCGCATAAATTCAACTTTGTGTAAATTACTGCGGATTTGACTTGATCGAGGAGTACCACGATCAATGGAAAAGGGAAACGATTCTTTATCGTAACCTTGTTCAGGGTGCGATATTCAATACAAGTCCTGCGCGTACATTCCTTTTTAGGCACAAAAAATAGGGGAGAAGATACTGGTGAGGTAGAATGTCGAATAAAACCTCTCTCCAACATATCATCTAGGTACTCTTTCAAGTGTTGTTTTCTGCCTCAGTTAGAGCGTAAATTCTACTACACAGTAACCTAACACCTGGTTCCAATTCTATTACACAATCATATGCCTGATGTGGAGACAATTTCTCTGCCTTCCCTTTGTCAAATACATCTGCGTACTTCCCGTACTGTGGCAGAAGAACTGGCTCCACTGCCCTTACCAATTGCTATACAGGGGTAACCCTTCGCCAAGAATGTGGCTGGGCCCATCATGTCCTGGGCATGAGACTTACACCAGTGAGAATCAATTGACACCTCTTGTTCTTCCCATTTGATCACTGGATTGTGCTTAACCAAGCATGGCATACCCAGAATGAGCAACAGCAGTGCTGCAAGTCAAAAGTAATGTCCTCCTCATATAAACATACCATCCGTAAGGGCAGTGTCTGCCATGTAATTGGCCCTGATGTTAAAGGGGACCCATCTACTGATTGTACTTCCTCTGATCTTTATTTTTTTCCTGTAGTGGTATACCCAATCTTTCTGTTAGCGTGATGGCTATGAAGATACCTGTGACACCTGAGTCCACCATAGATGACATGGTCTGTTTAGTTAATGCAAAAAAACAGTCACCAAAATATACAAATTCAGTGTTTTACCCTGCATCGTGTTTGCCACCAAACTAGGGAACTTAGACTCTAGATGGCCCGACACCCCCGTTCCGTCTAAGGTTGAGTTTTTTCCTTTTCCTGCCTCCATCTTGTTTCTGTCTGACCCCAAACATTTCTGGGGAGTTTTGGGAAAAGTTAGAATAAAATGTCCTGACTGACTGCAATACAAACAAAGACCATTTGCCTTTCTTTTCCACTTTTCCTCAATGCACAGCGGCCTTCTCACACTTCCAATCTGCATGGGTTAAACCTCTAATGGCCGTGCCCCTCTACGCTTGTGCTTCCGGTCTCTTCTTTTCCCCCTTTCCTTCATTAATGCGATTATCTAATCGTAAAGCCGAATCAATCATATTGGTGCACGTAGTAGGCTGGGGTTCCACCTGCGCTGTTGCGTCTTTTGATTCCTCCCCTAAGCCCTGATAAAATAACACTGTCTGTTTGGCTTCAGGCCAATCAGTCTCGATTACCAGTCTATTAAACTGGGTGGCATAGGAACCAGATCCCATGCTCCTTGTCTTAACTGCCTCATGTGCTTTTTCGAAATGCTAAACATGGTAGAACTGCAGCGCGTATACTTATCTGTGGGCCGGGAGTCCTGTGGGGCAACACGGGCGATGCAGTAATCCACGTTGTATAAAGAAGCCTCCAGACAACACCACTTCTCGTCCCGTATCCTTGTGGTCCTCAGTGCCGCTGTGATTGCTACCGTGATATGCAGGGACGAACCCCTGCACCTACCGCTGCATCCGCCAGTGGCGCGATCTGCAATAATCTGCACCTGGCACGGGCGGATGGCGGCCATAAGAGTGCAGCTGCTGCGCTGCATGCACGTTCCCCAGAGGTTCCTAGGAAATGTAGTTTGCAGTCTTACAGAGCCACAAGGCCAAGGCTTGTTGGCCTTTGCCTGGTGGCTGCGGCCAGAGACTGTGCCACCAGCCCCGATCTGGCATGCCCCCACCATATTTCTGACAGTCACATTTTTTTTTCAATGTCTCTTGGCAATGCTTGTTCCAAGTTTACCCCAACTGACATCTCATGTCAGGAGAATTGTACAACTTCTGCCTTTATCTGTAAAGTCTTTTGGCTTATGGCAATGCTGGCTCCAGGTTTCCCCCAACTGACATCTCTTATCAGGAGAATTGTACCATGCTTGCCCGCTTGTTCGTACGGCAAGTCTATTTGGTCGGTATTCAAAACTTGTATTTAATTGCTCATGTCCCTATAAGAATGCCCCAGTATCACCACTACAAAAGGACCAACTCACTGGTATTGTGGCGTCCCTGACTCGTGGTTTGCTGTAGCGGCAGAGCCCTGCCTCGGGTGCAACATCTGCAGCTTGTCAAACCCCCTTCCAGGGTCTGTCGGCTTCATGGTCCCTCGTCGGTATAGTTGCTGCCTGTGAATTTGACAGCAACATGGACAACCTGTCTTTGGTTGCTGGTTCCTTTGCTGGACTACCCTGGAGTCCTCTTGTGTCCGTTGGGTCTCCCGCCACCCCATTACATCGGGTAGTCCAGTGGCAGTCCGGGAGCACCTCTCCCCTTCAGCTGAACTTGCTCCTGCATGTCTGCCTCTCTCTGCGGCTCTGCTTCCTGCTCCGCGCACTCTGTAGCTCTTTCCGACTTCTCCTTCACCTGCAAGTGATTTCCATATTTAAATGTCACAGGAAATGGATTGAAGGCATAACAACTGGACTGCACGTTACTCTTAATATTGCTGTTTATCCTCATTACCTCCTTACTCCTCTTCCTCATCCCAGTACTAAAAACGTTTTGGGAATTGGAGTCCAAAGCATTTTCACAGTGATTCAAGTTCTTTTGTTGAACACTTTTGTCTACATAACAATCATCATGAACACCAGATGTCAAAGGAGTTTTAGAGAGGTTATGCACATAGCAAAAATGAATAAAGTTCCATTTAAGATGTTTAACAGAAATACGTTTCAAGTCCTTACAATTAAACGGCTCCGAATAATGACAGCAGGCCATTAGAAACTTTGGGATTAGGTTTTCTTCTTCACAGTCCTGGTAAGAATACTGTGTCACTTCTGTCAGAGCCATCACCTCCTCCCAGCAGTTTTCTCCCCCCATATGATCCTCTCTCCTGACACAACCCCCAGGGTTAGGATCAGGTAGCGGCTGCCTCTCCCTGGCCATTTGAGAAGAGATCACCATTGGGGATTAGAGATGACTCCTCTAGAATCATCACATGTCGCATGGAGCACACTAGTCACCACCAAAATAACGATATCTGGTCCATGAGATCAACTGTTTATTGGGTATACACGCATTTCACCACAGTATTTTTCATCGCGTGTTTTTTCATCGCCGTTTTTATTTCGAAAAAAAACTTTTTTTTTGGGGGGGGGGTTAAAAAATTAAATATATGGTTGTGGGTGTAAGGGAATAAAAAAAAGGGGGGATTGGGGGTAACCCCCCCAAAAAATAAAAAATAAAAACCATGAGTTTAAAAAAAAAAACGGCGATGAAAAAACCAGCGATGAAAAATACTGCGACGAAATAACGTAGAACCGTTTATTGGTAAGCCATCTACAAACGACTGCAGCACGTCTTCCTCTTCTCTGGTACCATCCTCTGCTGACCATAGCTCACTCACATTCTATTGTTTTCACTAATAACATTCCATGATGTAATGTTTAAATATAGTTTGGATATATAACGGATTCCATCTATCCAGATTCTAAAAGTGAAAATGTATGGGTTTGTGGCTTGGCGAAGCATTGTTCCTTATACAATCACCAATCTGCACCAAATTTTGCATAGTTACCTGTTAGGAACCTCCAGACATCACTAGTTACATGACATGTGGACACCCCATGCCTTTCCCCAAATTTAAGCACAAGTCAAAATTGCTTTGTGGGTTTATGGTTTGGCAAAGCGTTATTCCTTATACAATTCCACACTGTTTCACCAATCTTCACCACATTTTGCATAGTAACCTATTAGGACCTTCCGGGAATTACTGGCTACATGACATTTGGATACTCCACCCCTTTCCTCAGATTCCAGCAAAAATCTAAATTTGTTTGTGGGTTTATGGCTTGGCGACGCCTTGTTCCTTAGTTCACACTGTTTCACCAATCTGCACCAAACTTTGCATGGCTACCGATTAGGACCCTCCAGATCTCACTGGCTACATAACCTGTGGACACCCCACCCCTTTCCCCGGATTTCAGCACCTTCACAGATGAGACGGTTGTCTGAAATCAGCAAAACATCAAGTTGGTCGTAGAAGGAGCAGTCCTCAACCCTAGAATGCACAGATTCTGGGACATGTGCACAGCAACCAACTGCACCATGCCAGGGTGAGGCAACAGGTGGGGAGAGAGCACAGAAGGTCCCAGTATGAAGAAGCAGCACACCAACTCTGGCCTCCCCCCAACGTCTGCTCTAGGGTATGTCAGCCAGCCACACATGCCCATTCTCAGTGCAGTTTACTTCAGAGTTCAAAGCACATCAAACGATAAACAAATCGGAACAGACCTACAGGATCATTGATTTTTTTAACAATTGATGAGTGTCGTTATGTTTGTCCTCAGAACCTGTTTGTAGAACGGGTACGTTTTGCTGGTAGTTTTATAAAAGGAGGCTATAAGGAAATCGGGCCCCGGATCTTATTGGTATCCAATTCATTTAATAGACTTTAGGATTTCCTTAGGATCTAGGGGGACCTACCGTCTCCCTCTTCCGCCATCAGCATGAGATAAGCTAGATCCTCCACAGAGTCCTCTGAGCTGATTCTTCCAAGTTCTCGGGAGGATACAGTTTGCTACAGCCCTCTGGTCGCTACTTGCCTCATGCTGTGCCTGGTGTCGTGCCCCATGGTCGCCTTTAGACCACATTTAACCTATGCTGAGACCCATGTTGTGCCCTCTGGTCGCTACTTGCCTCATGTTGTGCCTGTGCTGTGCTCTTGGTCGCCATTAGACCACACTTAACCTATGATGAGACCCATGTTGTGCCCTCTGGTCGCTACTTGCCTCATGTTGTGCCTGTGCTGTGCTCTTGGTCGCCATTAGACCACATTTAACCTATGCTGAGCCCAGTGTCGTACCCTATGGTCGCCATTAGACCACATTTAACCTATGCTGAGCCCAGTGTCGCACCCTATGGTCGCCATTAGACCACATTTAACCTATGCTGAGACCCATGTTGTGCCCTCTGGTCGCTACTTGCCTCATGTTGTGCCTGGTGTCGTGCCCCATGGTCGCCTTTAGACCACATTTAACCTATGCTGAGCCCAGTGTCGTACCCTATGGTCGCCATTAGACCACATTTAACCTATGCTGAGACCTATGTTGTGCCCTCTGGTCGCTACTTGCCTCATGTTGTGCCTGTGCTGTGCTCTTGGTCGCCATTAGACCACACTTAACCTATGCTGAGACCCATGTTGTGCCCTCTGGTCGCTACTTGCCTCATGTTGTGCCTGTGCTGTGCTCTTGGTCACCATTAGACCACATTTAACCTATGCTGAGCCCAGTGTCGTACCCTATGGTCGCCATTAGACCACATTTAACCTATGCTGAGCCCAGTGTCACCCCTATGGTCGCCATTAGACCACATTTAACCTATGCTGAGACCCATGTTGTGCCCTCTGGTCGCTACTTGCCTCATGTTGTGCCTGGTGTCGTGCCCTATGGTCGCCTTTAGACCACATTTAACCTATGCTGAGCCCAGTGTCGTAGCCTATGGTCGCCATTAGACCACATTTAACCTATGCTCAGACCCATGTTGTGCCCTTTGGTCGCTACATGCCTCATGTTGTGCCTTGTGTTGTGCCCCTTGGTCGCCACTAGACCACTTCTAACCTATGCTGAAGACCTATGTTGTGCCTTTGCTCGCCATTAGACCACATCTGACCTATGCTGAGCCCTGTGTCGTGCCCTATGGTCGCCAATAGACCACATTTAACCTATGCTGAGCACGGTGCTGTGCCCCCTGGTCGCCACTAGACCACTTTTAACCTATGCTGAAGACCTATGTCGTGCCCTTGTTCGCCATTACACCACATCCGACCTATGCTGAGCCCTGTGTTGCGCCCTATGGTCGCCATTAGACTACATTCTCCTGCCACTGGAACTGGAAGGATGCTATACCCAGCACTACTCCTCTGTATCATGGCCACAGTCACACAGGTTGTCCCTAGCAGTCAAGATCACATCGAACAGTCACTAACACCTACCTCAAACTTTTGCCAACTCACCACTAACGCTATGCAACCTATTCTCTCCACACTCTGCAAGGCCCAAGTAACAACACACTATGCCTCCCTACCTTGCACCACACCCAATAGAAACAACAGACTCCGCGCAAGACTAGCCAAACTACACGAACCACTGAGAAGAGCCCTTCCGGCCTCCAACCTTAAAAATAATTACAAACCCAGCCCACGATTGCCCAGACAATCCAAATAGCCGACTCAAACTTCTACCTTGAATGTGAACACCCTCCAGCTTAATAACTTCCAACCTAAAGTTTGCCCCACTGTAGACAAACGCATCCGAGCCAACAAAACTCCGGAAGCCCCTCCTCTCAAGGGAGCGCTCCTTAATGCTAGATCCCTAGTCGCTCACGCTACGGATATTGCCGATTTAATTACGGAAGGGAACCTGGATTATCTTGCAATTACGGAAACCTGGCTCCATAATGCAGCAGGACCTGCCCTCATGCTAGCTGTCCCTGATGGCTACACCATAATCAGACAAGACCGTGATAATGCACGAGGTGGTGGCATTGCTATTATTTCTAAAACGGCTCTCGGTCTCAGACTAGCCCCCACCCAGCCTCTACAATCATGTGAAACCCTCTCGGCCAAAATTCAGATAAACAATTTGCAATCTATTACTATACACCTTACATACAGACCACCTGGCCCTCTTGATACCTTTGAGGAAGACCTGCATAATATAATTATGAACAAACTGAAACCTACCACACAACTACTTATATTAGGTGACTTCAACTTAGGATTCAACGACCAAACGAACAAAAATGCCACAGAAATAGCCAACACATTCAAAGCACTAGGCCTCACCCAAAAAGTCACTACACCTACACACCTTAAAGGGAGAATATTGGACTGGGCAGCGGACCTTAACTGCTCTGCCACTATTACTTCCATCTTGCCTTTAGCTTTGACAGACCATTCTCTGATCACCTTTCATTTATCCACCATCAGACCCACTCCACTGGCTCCTCCACGAGCACCACCATGCCCAACCAGAAGCAATAAAAGCATTACGGTAGAAAAAATCCTCCCCGCCATACTGCCTACGCTCAACGCACTGCCTGATAATCTCGACCCCAGCAGCCTAGTTCAGGAATTTAACAATATCATGCTCACCACATTGGATAAAATTGCTCCCATCAAACTCAGACCGAGCAAACCCATAGCCCACCTAAACAAATGGTTCACCCCACAACTCAAAGACCTTCGCACCTTAAAGAACAAAAGTGAAACAAAGTGGAGACTTTGCCCCTCTAGTGAGAATAAAGCTAAATTAACTGCACTCTCCTCACATTACAAAAAGGCAATCTGCCAAGCAAAACGCGACTCCTACGACGAACGTATTGCTAATTCAAACTCAAGCATGAAAGAACTCTTCTGCATCATCAAAGAACTTGAGTCCCCTATTGCTATCCCAGATGTCTGCACCAAGGACAAATCCTGGTGTACAGACATACAACAAGCCTTAGCGCATAAAATTGACACTTCAAAATAAAATTCAACTAAAAAAGAAGACCCTAAACTTACTGCACTCGCCTAACACTCCAGAGCCCAATGAGCCACCACCGGCACACAACACTACATTCCACTTCTCCAAAATGTCAATCTTAGAGGTAGAAAAAATGATCCCATCTTTGAAGCCCTCAAACTGCAAAGGTGATATCTGCCCTGCACAGCTAATAAAAGATGCTGCTAGAGAACTCTCCCCATTTATAACCAAACTGATAAATGCCTCATTTGCTACAGGTACGATACCCGCCAACCTCAAGCAATCCTGGGTGCTACCACTCCTCAAAAAACAGACACTTGATCCCCTCATTCCTACAAACTACCGGCCTATTACCACAGTCCCATTCCTATTAAAAATATTGGATAAGGCCGCCTACACTCAAATTCAGAAGCATTTAGAAGTGCACAAACTCCTGGGCAACATACAATCTGGCTTCCGGCCACTGCACGGAACAGAGACTGCCTTAATTGACCTCAAGTCCCAAATAGACGAGTTGAGAGACAAAGGAAGGACAGTACTCCTGCTCCTACTCGACCTCTCCGCTGCATTCGACCTGGTCAACCATAAGGTCTTATGTCGGCACCTTGACTCTGCAGCTCACTTCTCAACGGACACTATCAAGTGGATCGAGTCCTTCCTGAGTGAGAGGACCATGAGAGTCTTCTCCCCCTCAGCATCGTTCGATCCTACACCCATCCTATGCGGTGTCCCCCAAGGATCCTGCGTCTCGCCTACCCTCTACAACATGGACGATCTGGACCAGCTGGGTATCACCTACACTAACTATGCAGATGATACTCAGATTCTCCTACCACTTTCTGGGGATTACGGTACGGACATGGGCCTCGTGAACAAGGTTTACCTTATCATCCAAGCATGGATGGCCACTCACGGCCTATGCTTGAACGATGATAAGACTGAACTAATAATACTGGGTTCGCAGGCCAATATCAAAAAATTAGGTCAAGAATATTCATCTTTCAATATTGACGGCAATACCATTAAAGTCTCCAAGGAAGTAAAAACCCTGGGATTTTACTTGGATTCCACACTATCCTTTGACAAGCAGGTCAAATCCCTTACCTCGGCAATGGCTTACACATGCAAACTTCTCAGAGCTGGTAAACCATTCCTCTCTGACAATAGTTGTCTGATCCTGGCTAGAGCTCTCATACTCTCTAGAATCGACTATTGCAATGCCCTCTACATTGGGGCTAACAAATCTACCATTCAAAAGCTCCAAACGTTACAGAATAACGCTTTAAGAGCAGCCCTTGGCATAAACAAGAAAACCCACATTTCTGCCTTGAGTCGCCAACACAAATGGCTCTCCACGTCCAATAAAATACTTCTAAAAACACTCTCCTTGACGCATAAAGCCTTGAACAATGCGGCCCCTTGTTACCTTATAGACAAACTTCAGAGAAGAACCTCTCTCAGACCTACTAGAAGTGGGAACACCAATTGCCTGAATATCCCCAAATACAAACTTACTACTATCGGGGGTAATGGCTTCACTGTTAAGGCAGCCAAAAGCTGGAATTCACTGCCCCAGGAGCTGAGAGCTGACCAACCATATCCACTCTTCACAAAAAACTTAATAAAACACTTCACTGCCTCCAACCCTTAGCCTCCCATCTCCCTGAGGACATTATCCTGCAATTAAGAAACATTATATCCTGCTATATTCTTTCTTGGGTAAATATTGTAAATGACAAATATTGCAGCATGTGTATATGTAACCTATTGCTCAGATTGTATATATCCTGTAGTCATGCAAAATTGTTTATCCTTTGATATGTTAATTCTGTAACCTATGTATATGTAACTATGTAAGCCCTGCATCTCCTTGTCGTTGCGCCCTTTTACTTACGAGTCTGGTGCGCTTAATAAATGAACAAACAAACAGCAAAAGTGGCATGTCTGTGGATGTCAAAATCTCTGTGCAGCAGAGGTCTGCTGGATGACAGCTGTCAGGAGCCTGCCTGATTAAACTTTAAACATTTATAAACTGAAATCAAATGTTTGCAATCTAAGGGGCCTGTACTGATAGTAACCCATCTTGTAATTCTTTTGATCCCATGGTTTAAAATCTTGAACAAGTATTCTAGCTGCTATTTGAAATCAAAAGTTTGTTTTAAGCTAAGGAAAAATGCCAAAGAATTAACAATTAAATTAAGCTTGGCTAAAGCTACCAAACTAGAATAACGGGTCTCCTCACAGAAAAAAAGGCCTTTAGCTCCAGCAGGAAATCAGACCAAAGTGGTAATTATAGGGTTTGGGAAGAATCTGGTCTCCAGAGCCATAGGAAACAATGAACAGCTGCTGCTAAAGGAAACGCGAGGTGTGAGGACAGTCGCAAAGGCCCTCTGCTAAGAGCAAACTTAGGGGATGGCTCCTGGCTTTCCAGGGAGAGACCAAAGAGGCGGAGTTAAACAACCATTTGTTGCTTAACAAGGACAAAACACATTTGAAAAAGACAGATAACTTATTGTGTAAAATTGTGAAAAATGTAAAAACAGATTTGTGAATCTAAATTTTGGCTGCAAGTTTCAAGATGCGGCAACATCGTGTGACATGTTCTGGAAAGAAATGGCAGAAAATGTGATTTTACACAAAATGTATTTCCACTAGAAGTATGAAACTTTATACACTTATTCCCATGTTAAACGCGCACACTTGTAGAAATGTGCTTATAAATAGGACATTGTGTTCCTGATGAAAAGGGCAACATTCTGTGAAAAGCAATGATAAGATCCCACAGCTACAGGGTTTTGAGGAGTAGCTGCTAGATAAAATATGTAATCTGTATATGTGATTCTTATAGAGGTTGCACATGTGTAAATATGTATGGTGCCAAAAGTAGATTTTGTGTTCAAGGGGCCAGGGGTGGATTCTCAGCCTCATAAAATCACACCATAAAAGTGACACACTGTTTCTCTCCTCCTAGCAAGGCAGAGAGGAGACTCTGACCCAATCACCTGTCAAAGGGGTGAGCTTAGGATAAACCAGCCCACACACCCCCTTTATCATAGCATAAATAGAGACAGCTCACCACTAAAAAAGGAGACAGATTCACTCACTATCCTGATACTGGCGGAGCACCCTGCTGCTGAGCTCTACATCTTCCTAGCTCCAGACTCCAGAAACTTGGCAAAGCAGAAACCATTGCATAGCTGAACCATTTTCAGCTAGGCCTCAATTTCCAGAACCAGAAACCCTACAAACCTAAGGGAAAGCATCAAAATACAGCCATGCTGCGCTGTACTGCTTGCCTGCTGAAATAATTTTCATCAGAACCAAAAAGGGCAGATCCAATCCAGTCCTGTGCCGTGCTGTGACCAGAGTGCCTTGCAGATCCGATCCAGTCCTGTGCCGTGCTGTGACCAGAGCGCCTTGATGGTTGCAGATCCAATCTGATGTGCCCAGCAGGCTGTCCTAGAACCAGATCCATTCACTGACCAGAATCTTGACGGACCAGAATTCTGACGGTTCCGTTTAAAAACAGATCTAGTGAGCATCTATAGATAGAACTGTGTCACTAGCATATGTACCTTGCTTAGTTAATCCCTATCTTAAACCCATCCTATCTTGTATTCAGAACCCATATTGTTAGGAGTATTTTTGAATTGTCTGAACTCTCTATCCAATCCCTCCTATTTTCCTCTGTACTAGTATTGCTAAAACTATCTTTGCGCTGACCTTTTCTCATCTGAAGAAGGCGGATCCTTAGCAGGCAGTCATTCTGATCAAGTGGCTGTGTTCCTGTGAGGTATTCGTTTTGTTCATAGTCATCCTCTAGTGTAGTGTAGGAATTAATGTTGTCATTTTAAAAGTGCATTCCTGATTTCCATTCTTGCACCTATCTCGAAAAAAACAACCTGCACTAAAACGTCCATGACGTCCTCAGTTTTTGTGCTAGGGACTTGTAGCTAACATCCACAGCTTTAAATGTAATCTAAAACCGCATCCCAAATCCATATGGTTCTCCCGTTATCGCGATTATCGTGCAGTGAAAGGTTTGCCACGAATTTCGTTTTGGGGAAATTCTGACACGTGTAAAACAGCTTTTGATTGCTTCCGACTTGAATTTTAAGATTTCAAATTGTTTCTTGGTATTACATTATCGCTTGTGTTTGTGTGCAACTATCTAAAGCGGCTCCCATAAGAATTTATAGCAATTTCGACAATATTTAGTGTTTTTACCCAGTCCATTCTAAGATGACTTTAAAAACCATTCTGAAAGCTTGACAGTCAATTCTGTTTTTCTCTTGTGTTCGCTGGGGGAAAGTGGGATTGATATTCTGTTTGAATTCTGCCACTCCTGAATACCTGCCCTCTCCACCTACTTCTTTACATTGCCTATTGGGGGGATTAAGGGGTGTGCAGGGGGAACCTTTAACCACAGTGCTATCTGCACACACAAAGTATTATTTCTGTGCTGAATTGTTTTTCTCACTATTACTCCTTGTGTATTAAAGAGATTATTTAGTGTTACATCACCCCTTTGGTATTGTAAATCTCTAAATAAATATTTTAACTTTGCAAAGCAGCCTGATTCCTCATTCAGTGTGACCGGGGGGGGGGGGGGGTGCCAGGAGAGGGGCATGATATGAGTGGTATATCGTTCAGAATAAAGAACTTTCAGACAAAAATAAATAAGGATTTCAGTTGTGCATTACATGCTAAGCGTTGACTTGGGTGTGTGCCGGATTGAAATCACTTACAGCTTGGGGGCTCGTCACGAGATCCTGAATTAGACATACCACTTGTGACAGTCTTACATAGCGTGCTAACTGACGGGGTGCATACAACTTATTGGGCTACCATACTGTGCTACACTGTAAAAACGCCCTTCAATAGAAATACTCAAAGGAGTTGGGCCGGTTTTGCAAAAGTAAAGTAACCCTGAGATAAGTCAGAAAGAAATTAACATTTCCGGAATGGCGACCCTACTGGAAATCAATACGGCAAAAGAACACCTACTGCACAAATTGTTTGTCAGGGGTGAATGGGTAGAGCATGATGGGAATGTCTGGTTGCAGGAAATCAAACAACAAATCACTGCCATAGAAGTAGATACATGGCATGATCAGGGTCCATTACACCAGGCACTTAGTGAACTGTATATGGCCCCAACAGTAAAAGAAGAGCAATGTAAAATTGCTAAAATAGCGGCTTACCTGTACCTCCACATTGGAGTAATACAGGAAAAATTTGCCGAAAACCTACATCTGGCAAAAAGGCAAGTACAATCCCTAGAGAAAACCCAAACTGATCTGAACTCTGCAGAGCAAAGCCCACAAAAGAGCCAAGAATCAGAGAGCGAAACCAGACAGTACCTGACAAAATTAAAGGAAGATCTGGATCTCCTGCAGCAAGTGAAGGTAGAGCAAGATACCAAATTACTGACGCTGCAAAAAGAGTGTCAAGAAAGGTTGGACTCTTTAAAACAGAGCCAACAAAAGCTGGAGCAGCAATTGAACTATAATAGAGTATGTGCAGAGCAGATAGTCACCCTGCAAAACCGCTTAGAATCCTTAAAAGAGGAAAATAATAAATTATCAAATTTCTTGAATCCAGAGTTTGATGGAGAGCGCCAGAAAGATGGTGCATTAAAAAAACAGAGGGACGACCTGGCTGCACACAGGGGTACTCTGATTCAGGAAAGGGACGCCTTAGGCCAGGAAGTCAGCCATTTAAAAACCAAGGTGGAAGAAAATCACCTGGCCCTTCAGGGACTGGGTGAACTCAAAATGGACTATGAAAAACTGTTAGAGCACACCAGGAGGGTGGAAGATGCTCTGGCAAAGAATAATCAGGCCAATAAGGATCAGACTCAGGAGGCGAGTCTCCTGCAGCAAAAATAGGCCCAATACTCCCAAAGCAAGCAGGAAGCACAGAGAGACAATGAGGCTCTCTGTGAAAAAAATGACAGGCTCCATAGACAGGTAGCCATGCAGGAACAACTCAGATCAATAAGGCCTTAATAGAAGAACAAAAGGGTCAGATTCTTGCATGCCATCAGGGAGTAGGGGCTGAGAGAGATGAGGTCCGATGGCAGAGGGAAACCCCTGAGCATAACCTCAAGAACCCTGGCACCAGAGACTTTAATCCTTTCAATTCAATGGACTCTGCCACCTCCATGTCCACTGGCTCACATGAACCAAGGGCCACAGGGATGATAGACTTCAACCCAGTGGGAAATATGGGGCTAATAGGTCAGCGCCTCCCAGAAATGGATGGGCGGGCATCTATGTACAGGTTCCCAAGTGCTAGGGCCATCTTCTCTGATCAGGGATACTCCAGTGAGGGGAGAATCTGAGAAATGGACCCTCAGAAATATAACCTACCAAGAGATCAGGCAGTACAATTTGGTGGGGAATTCCATGAGACTAGGCTCACTAAGAGCATATTAAAAACCTCTTCCCAGCTAGGAAAGTGGGGGGGTACTCAACCAATCCTGGGAGCAAGGGAGAATCAGAAGACTCTTCTGAGCGCCACAGGTCCCTATAGACTAGGCCCCCACATTCTGCCAGCCATTCCCAAGCTTGCAGAATCCGGGAGTCTAGAAGACCAGACAGCCACCTCTGGTAGTCAGAAGAGGAGGAGTGGACCAGGGTGACAAGAACTAAAAAGGCTAACAAAGTTAAGAGGGCTTTACTCAAGGATCCCCTGAAGCAAATAAAAACTATTAGGAGCGTCATCACGCCCTACCACAAAAATCCCAAATATTCGGTTTGGGAGCCCCTTGAATTATTGGAGCAGATGATTGAGACTTTCCATCAGAAAGACAGCCAAAGCTGCATTCAGTATGTAAAGTGGACGTTTTCTCCTGAGTACTCCAGCTTCTTTGCGGGGCTGGAGGATCAGAACCATTCCAGATGGTCCGCCTATAGGGCGGCCATCCTGAAAACATTTTCCACTCATAGGAACCCTCAAGAGGCTCGCAAGGCAGCCTACAACTTACAATGTGGGGAAGACCAGGCCCCAAAAGAATTTGTTCAGGAATTGAAACGTGCCTTTGCGCAGACCACCAGAAGGGTGCACACTGACAGTAAGGAATTTGTGAACACCTTTCATGCTCACCCGAAATACATTATGACCCAGCTAGTGACGGACTTTCATGAGAAAAGATCACTAGACTGGGTCATTGAAGAAGCAACACGCATCTATGAAGTACAGAAGCCGTTGGAAAGTAAAAATATGAGCAAAAGCCCCAAACCAACCAACACCCCTGCTGCTGCTAAGGTGGTGGAGGTGAAGGTTGCCCCCATTTTAGATCTGGAGATGGGGGGGCCTAAAAACCTTCCCGCGCAGGATCCAACCAACCCCAAACCCAGAAGGCCCTCGGGCCAACCCAAACAGGGAGCCTGGGAGGTAACCCCACAAATGGGACCCCTAACTCCCCTGACTACATCAGCCCGCGCTACAAGGGAAATAGACCCATCATGGGCTATGTGTGGACTCCTCCAGCCCAAGGGGGGGGTGGTCCAACCAGGCAGCTGGAAACCCAGGAAACTTCACTCCTGCCTTTCCCCAGGAGGGCAGTATTCCCCAAATGCCGGACCAAATTTCTTTCCCCAATACCTGCCAAACTTCAACCCCCAAAACAATCCTTCTTTGTTTCCCCACTTTCCTTAGCCCAGACAGCCCAATTCGGGAGAGGGGAGGCCAAGGCTGGAGGGGTACCCAAACTATCCTAACCAGGGGTATTATGCGAGAAGGGATAGTTACCCTTCCCAGGATCAACCCAGGGTAGACCTGAGGACCCCGTACCAGCCAGAGCGGGTGTCCCAACTAGAGCGCCAGGTCCAGAACAAGGCAAAGAATCTGGGTTGCATGCTGAGGGCTCAACAGAACCCTCAGATAAGCATGGCGGCTCAGAACTCCTCAAATCCCGGGTCTGGTGCTCCAGAACGACGACAGGGAAAGAACCCTGACAACCCACCGGTTCCCAGAGAGGAGGCACAAGGGGAAGGGGGGTGTAAAGCCTTAGAGGAAGCTTCCTTCCCCACTTGTGGAAAGCCCCTGGAAATTTAGGAACCAGAACCAAAATCTCCTGCCCCCGAAAGTCTGCAACCCAAGGAACAGAGGGTGGGTAGGATAAATACATAGCCTAAAAAGACCCATTTTGTGGAGGAGGTGCAAATCTTCCAGTTTGAAGGAGAGGGATCCTCAGAGGATCCTGGGAAAAGGATCTTCTCCTTCAGGGATGGGGGAACTCCTCCCAATGAAAATGGGTCCCAAACGATCCAAATCCAGACTGGGTAGATGTGGGGACCGAGTTAAAACCGCCCATCATCAAACCCCAGAATGACCAGCACGAAAATCCCCTTGTTCAAACCCATTCTGGTGACTGCCTCCAAAAAGGGGGGGGGGGGGGCAGTCCAGAATCAGAACCAGGGGAGTCCAAACTTCCCCCATATCTAGCCGTCACCTTTTTCTTACAAGTTCCCAAGATCCCCAACAAAATCCTGCCCAAATAACCTCTCTGTCGGTATCCAAAGCAAGGAAAGTAACCCACCAGTTGGCCAGAAATGTGCATTATCTTTGCCCCCTTGAGGAAAAGGAGGGAAGATTTTATGCCCCGGTCCAAATACAGGGGAAATGTACAATTTTGGCACTGGTGGACACTGGATCCCAAGCCACCCTTTTGTTAAAAAGGACATTTGATCAACTGAATTCGGGAAGGGGGGAGAAATACCGAATTCCGCTCCCCCCTCTTCCTGGACAACTTCAGAACTTCGATGGGAAGGAAATTCCTGTCGAGGGGACTGCGGATTTAGACATTAAAATTGAGCGACACAAAGTGAAGCACCTGGTCATAGTTGTGACTCCAGAGGGCATACCATGTTTACTAGGGAATGACATCCTGCGTAGATTGTCTCCCCTCATAGATTGCTTAAACAAGGTCCTCTGGACCCAGACTAACCGACCAATAAAATTGAAACAGAGTGTCAACCATGTTAGTTTAAATGGCACATGCCACATGGTTGAACAAAAACCTGACCAAATTGAATTCCACTTCCAGAATAATCAAATCCCAGATGTGACAGTAATTGCAGTAGGACAACACTGGTGATGGGGAGTCCTCTGTATTTCTGAAAATCAACCTTCCTTCTAGTTTAAGGTGGCATTCCACACTGGAAGGAAACACTCTGAAATTCTATACCAATGCACAATCAGAAAATCCCATTCCGATAGTCCAAAAAGATGAGGAATCAGCTCAAAGCTTGGCTGATATTCAGAAAATTGGAGAGCAGTTGTTCATCCCTATTCAGTTAAATGAGGGGAAGGACTCTGTTCTCGCCCGAGTGTAGGTGAACAATGGTAAGAGCTTCACCAGCGAGGCCATGTTCCGCAAACTCCCAAAAGATCCAGCCATTCCCAGATTCAAACCGTTAGACAAATGGGAAATGGGCCTGGAAACACCCAATTCCAAACATCTCCTGCCTAGCAGGTATATGCTCAAAATGTCCATAGGCAACAAGAGCATAATCCATAATTGTTGGGTTGTGAGAGATGTCCCTGCTGCATTTTATTTAGGCAATGACATTCTCAATCGCTTTGCCATTAGTTTGGACCTAATAAACTTCAAAGCTTGGGACCGATTAGCGGGTAATCCCATGGACTTTGATGACCCAGAGAAAGCATTTCGGTCAGCTCAACTGCTGCCATATGCAGTTGAAATTCAGATTGGAGAGGAAGTCACCATCCCAGAACGGACTGGACAATTCTCACTTGAAGTAAAAATTAAAAGAGGACGGAAACTGAAAAATCCTGATGCCTAGGTCCATCTTAATGCTCATTCCCAACAGCAAGGGTTGGGGGTAAACCCAACACCACTAGACAACATAGAACACAACACCATTCCAATAGAGGTGAATAACAGCGACCTAAAGAGTATCACTCTGGGCGCAGGCACCATTATTGGAATGGCAGTTGATGACTGACATTTTTCCATAGATTTAGGTAACAAACTCTTAGGACCAATCCCCAAGGACTGTTTTGACAGTGATAGCGATGCTGACATAACACCAGACAGGATCTTCACCCGGCATTGGGGGAATTTTCTGGTATACTCTTCCTGCCCCTATGGTAAGGAAGATGTGACCTGTGACTTCAGGAGGGATGAGGTGATCTTTCAAGTTCACAAGGACTGCCTTCCCCACTTGAAGCCATCCGTCCAAATCAGCACTTTGACCTGGAACTTCTCCACCCAGCTGTAGGAGGCCGCTGAGATTGCCAAGCCAGAAGTCTTTCCAGGCTTCAGGCAAATGGTTGAAGCGAGAGTCAACCTAGCTGATGCCTGTAAGATTCTGGAGCAAAAACAAAAATTGAAACAAGTTTTCTTAGATTTTCAAGATCTCTTTGCGGTGGACTCATACGACTGTGGTCGCACCGACATCCACACAACAATTCCCACAGACCCTGGCATGACTCCAGTGTTTGTGAAGCAATATCGCTTGCCTCTCGCATCAATGGAGTCCCTTACTGAAATAATTAAGAACTTTGAGTCCCGTGGGATAATTCGTCCAGTCCACAGCACCTTCAATAATCCGGTGCTGGGGATTTTGAAACCAAACGGCCAGTGGAGACTCTGTGCTGACCTGAGGGAGCTCAACAAATGGGTCCATACTTCCCGATTGCCTCTTCCCTACATTGACCAAGGGCTGGCCCAGATCCAGGGGTCAAAGGTATTCACTGCAATAGACCTGACCAATGGGTACTGGACTGTACCCGTCATTACGGAGGACCAATACAGCTGGCCTTTACCTTCAGGGCAGCTGTACACTTGGACCCGGACTCCCTTCGGATACATGAACTCCGGCAATGAATTTAACATCTTTCTACATAAGGCCATGCCCGACCTGGGTGAAAGGGGTAACCTGGCCTATGTAGATAGTCTAGTCAAAAGCTCAACTGTGGAGGAACTCCTAGCGGAGATCCGTTATGTCCTGACACAGTTGAGGGCTGCCGGAGCAAAACTTTCCTTTCAAAAGGCACAGTGGTGCAGAACCTGTATCAATTTCTTGGGGCATGAGATAACTCCTCAGGGTCTCTGTCCCCAGGAAAAGAAAGTAGAAGCCCTCCAGAAAATAAAAGACCCCACAACTCTGCCGGAACTAAGGAGCCTCCTTGGGCTAACTAATTACAGTAGAAAGTTAATTGAGGATTACGCAGAGACCACAAGACCCCGATCCATCTTTTGAAGGGGGGGGGGTCAAGTGGGATTGGGGTCCAGAACAAGTCGAGGCAGTAAGACAACTCAAAAGAAGCCTCTCACAAGCGCCTTGCCTAGCTTACCCTGTCAAAAACAAGGAGTTCTTCTTGGAGACAGGGTTCTCAAATACATGCTTGACTGCAATATAATATCAAAAGCATGACAAGGTCAATAAAGTAATCTCCTATGCGAGTAAGACTTTATCCTCTGTGGAGGAATAATTCAACGATTGTGAGAAGGCACTCCTGGCAACGGTGTGGGCATTGAAGAATGACCGCCTGTTTATCCCGGGTGAACACATCATAGTGGAGACTCCACACCAACCTTTGCAGTATATTCAAAGTGACAGAATCAAGGGTGGAAATGTGAGTAATTCCCGAATTACTTCCTGAATTCTGTCAATGCAAGGCTTTCCTGTGGAGGTCAGATATGGCCAAAACAAGAAGAGTGCCCTCGCGCAAGATCTGGCTGACTTGCATGATTGTGCCAGAGAAAACTATGGCCAAAACAAGAAGAGTGCCCTCGCGCAAGATCTGGCTGACTTGCATGATTGTGCCAGAGAAAACTGTCTCGAGGACGAAAGTCTTAAAATCAAGGACAACATGGAGGCCTACCTTAATTCCCCACACAAAGACTATGAAGACGACCAGTGTGAGGGAATGCCCACTGTCTATGTGGATGGGTGCTCCTACCATGTTAACAACGAGGAAAAGGAACTTGTGGCCGGCGTAGGGAATGCATGGGTGAATGATGCCCCAGAAACCTCCGCTGGGTACAAAAATCGGTCCCTGAAGTAGTTAAGTGGCAGAGCTGATGGCTGTGCATCAAGCCATCCTCACTGCTGTCCAACACCAACTCCACGAACTGGTCATAATCACTGATTCCAAGTATGTACGGAACGGGTTCGTGGAGCACCTGGTAAACTGGAAAACCAGAGGCATGCTATGTGCTAATAATAAACCTTTACAACATGGTAAATTAAAACAAAATATTGATGATCTGGTCACCTCGAATGGGATGACCATCTACTGGAAAAAGATCAAGGGTCATTCTAAAGTAGAGGGACCAGACAAAACTGGAAATGACTGAGCTGATGAGCTGGCCAAAACCGGAGCCATCCAAGGGGATCTACTTGAGATCGAGTCCCTGTTGGGGGAAATCCTGGTCACTGCTATCACTAGGTCCCAGACAAATGCTCACAATGAACTCAACTGCACAATGGAGTAAGGAGACACCAGCACCAGATGCTGATTTGATTACGGCTCAAAAAGGGGATCCAATAATTGGTACGTTTCATCAACACATTGAGGACACTGAGAATTTTCCCTGACGGATACCGATTACATTGGGAAAGAGGACCTCAGAGTGTTGATGAAATGTCCAAAAAAATTCCGAATCCAAGACGGTTTGTCGGTAAGGAGATCCATAGCTGGCCATGACCAGTGGGTGGTCCCTACCTCATTCCGAAGCCTGATGCTAAGTCACGCCCATGATGCAGCCACAGCCAGTTATCGGGGGTTTCATACGACACTAGAAATCTTGCGAGAGGTTGCATACTGGCCACACATGGGGCAGGACCTCAACCAATACTTTAAGGGGTGTCTTGTGTGTGCACAATTTCAGCCAACATCACTAACACACTGTGCTCCCCTCCAAAAGAGGGGGATGACACTGCCTTGGTAAGATTTACAAGTTGATTTTATCAGGCCCATGATTCGCTCCTCTAGGGAGAACAAGTACATGTTGACCGTAACATGCTTGTTCACTAAATGGGGGGAATGTCTCCCGGCCCCAAATTGCAAGGCAGAAACAGCAGCTGCCCTGATGATCAACCACATCTTCTCGCGTTTTGGACTAGACCAAAGGATTGAGTCAGACCGAGGTAGTCACTTCACTAGTGAAGTGATGACAAAGATGTGGGAGATACTTGGGGTCAAAAGGAAACTACACATTGCCTACCAATCTCCTCTAGTGGTGGAGTTGAGAGATACAACAAAACTATTGTGAGCATATTAAAAAACTTTGTGGCAGATTCTGAGCCAAGTTGGGACATTCGATTACCCCTTGTCCTGATGGCCATCAGATCTACCCCTTCTTCTGCAACAAAAATGTCTTCATTTGAGCTGATGACTGGACGAAGGATGGTGCTTCCCTAGCATCTGCTCTACAGAACTCAAGAGCAGACCTTGATAAATGCCTCCACAACTCATGAGTATGTTGAGAATCTGAGAAAACACCTTCAACATGCTTTTACCTATGCTCAGCGGAATCTAGAAAGATCTGCAGACAGTATGAAGACCCACTATGATCGTAAGACAACTAAAAAAGAATACCAAGTAGGAGAACGGGCCAAAGGAACCAAGCCAAACAGCACAAATTCCTCCCAAGTTGGGGGGTCCTTTTGAAATTGTAGTCAGAATCTCATCAGTCGCCTACAAAATCTGCATCCCCAAGGGCAGTTTGGCAGAAGGGGAAGACAAGTGGGTCCACATAAACCAGCTGAAGAGTTGCCATCCCAGGCATACTTTGCGGCAAATAGAGGAGCCAACCAAAAACCCAGAGGGGACATTCCAGATACCTAGAAGAATCCAACTGTTGAAACCATTAGTAAATACAGGCGGGGAATATTGTAAATTGTATTCAATGTATGCATCTTCCCCACTACATGAATAGTAGTGGGGACATTTCCATAACCATGCTCTGTTCTGTCTCATAGCACTGGATCCAAGAATTTCTTATTACCAAGGAGGATTACTCGGAGACAGGGAGGAAAGACCCAAGGAGCCTGGAGTATCACTCCATACTCCCATCCAGAACCGGCGAGGAGAGCATGTCGATCCAGCATTTAGTGCAGATGGGAGAAGCAGACGACTTTCTCCACCTGGACAAAAGAAAGCAAGAACATCCAAATTTCCCGACTCCACCTTGACAGACAGTCAAACTCAAGTTGTGAGGGGGGCTCTGAGGGATATTTTAACCCACTTCTGCTCTGCTATGCTGCAGCACTGTGTTATGAATGTGCCAGAAATAGCAAAATGGATGCAAAACCCTTGTGCGTGCCAAAATCTCTGAAAATCTTGCTTTGCAAAGCACAACAAGATGGCTGCCCAATCTGCCATGCGTGTTATCAGTGGTGGAACAGAGATCTCACTCCTGGAATATGCCACTGGGCTCCACAACATGTGAAAATGGAGTACAAAAGGGAAAAAGCAGTGCTCTGCTAAATGAAACCCCAAAATCTTGCTATAAATCCTTTTTTCTTTGTGGTTGAAACTGCAGAATGCCGGTACAAAACACCCTCAAACATCCAAAATTCTTGCTGGTTGCTACAATTCACTTAGTTTAAGAAATCATTGTGAACTTGCAAGGTCCTGAAAAGCTGAAAGCATAAAGGGATTTCCACAGCAAAAGCAGCCTGTCTGTGGATGACCAGATCTTGACGGACCGGAATTCTGACGGTTCCATTTTAAAACAGATCTAGTGAGTATCTATAGATAGAACTGTGTCACTAGCATATGTACCTTGCTTAGTTAATCCCCATCTTAAACCCATCCTATCTTGTATTCAGAACCCGTATTGTTAGAGTATTTTTGAATTGTCTGAACTCTCTATCCAATCCGTGCTATCTTCCTCTGTACTAGTACTGCTAAAACTATCTTTGCGCTGACCCTTTCTCATCTGAAGAAGGCGGGTCCTTAGCAGGCAGTTATTCTGATCAAATGGCTATATTACTGTGAGGTATTCGTTTTGTTCATAGTCATCCTCTAGTGAGTAAGAAATCATTTTGTCATTTTAAAAGTGCATTCCTGATTTCCATTCTTGCACCTATCTCGAAAAAAACGACCTGCACTAAAACGTCCATAACTTCCTCAGTTTGTGTGCTAGGGACTTGTAGCTAACATCCACAGTTTTAAATTGCATCTAAGACCACATCCCAAATCCATACGGTTCTGCAGTTATCACGATTATTGCGCAGTGAAAAGTTTGCAGAGAATTTCATTTTTGGGAAATTCTGACACGTGTAAAACAGCTTTTGATTGCTTCCGACTATAATTTTAAGATTTCAAATTGTTTTTTGGTATTAAATCATCGCTTGTGTTTGTGTGCCACTATCCAAAGTGGCTCCCATAAGAATGTATAGCAATTTCAGCAATTTTGACCATAGTGTTTTTACCCAGTCCATTCTAAGATGACTAAAAACCATTCTGACAGCTAGACAGTCACTTCCGTTTTTCTCTTGTGTTTGCTGGGGGAAAGTTGGATTGATATTCTGTTTGAATTCTGCCATTCCTGAATATATGCCCTCTCCTCCTACTTCTTTACATTGCCTATTGGGGGGTTTTAGGGGTGTGCAGGGGGAACTTTTAACCACAGTGCTACCTGATCTGCACACACACACAAAGTATTATTTCTGTGCTGAATTGTTTTGCTCACCATTACTCCTTGTGTATTAAAGAGATTATTCAGTGTTACATCACCCCATTGGTGATTATTGTGTACCCATTAAAACAGTGTGATTAAATTGTAAATACCTAGATAAATATTTTAAGTTTGCAAACCAGCCTGATTCCTGGTTCAGTGTGACCGGGAAGGGGGGTGTTCCAGAAGAGGGGTGTGATGTGAGTGGTATATCGTTCAGAATAAAGAACTTTTAGACAAAAATAAATAAGGATTTCAGTTGTGCATCACATGCTAGGCGTTGACTTGGGTGTGTGCCGGATTGAAATCACTTACAATGTCCACAACAACATCCATTACTCTCAGCTGTTCAACACCACTCTCAACTGTCCCCAACACCACTAAAGGTGGTGACAACATGGTCAGAGTGCAACCACTCATTTCACTCCTATTTCAGCAACCTCTCACTGTTCCTACTCGCTTCTACCAAGCCTCCTGTTTATGTGGCATTTCATGTACACTACATTGCCATTGTCAACAAAGCCCACGGAAGAACAGAGTACACTTCTGCATCCACATACCAGTCACCCTTCCCCTCATGTGATCCACAACATGAGGCTGCCCAATTGGACACACACTAGCCACGGTCAACATCAATGGGAAGATGCATTCTGCCCATTTCAGGAATCCTCTCAATCCCCAGTCTTAAAAGTGAGCCGTCACCTCCGAATTAACATTAAAGTTTCCTCACAGCATTGATCTCTATTGTGATGGCAAATCGCATATCCATGAAACATGCCATCTGGGGGGTATTAGTCCGCTCACACCATCTCCACTGACAAAACTAACTTCCACACTACAGCATGACAACTTGGTCAACCCAGAATGGCGACGAAATTCAGCTTTTACCTGTGTGCATACTTACTAACAATGCCCCCCATCTGAGGCTGCCGCCTCCTCTCCCACTTATGACATAGCACTGTTCTGGGTGCCATTTTAGCTCTCTGACTGAACTATTACAAACTTTAGGGGCAGATGTTTGTCTTCTCAGACAACTATCTACATGTAAGCCCCCCAGTTCCAGTGAGGGCCAACTCTCAGCCTCCCACACTCTACACCCGGCCCACTTCCAATATTCCACATAAAGATAATCAAGGCCAACACCCTCTACAACTTAATTACCGTCTCTTCAGAGACTCCACCACCTCTCCAAATAACCAACAGATTGCTCAATCGTCGCCCACCCCACCCACTCTTCCTGGCATAAAAGGTGCCTTAATAAATGCCCGCTCTATGGTAGCCCACGCCACTGACATAGCAGACATAATCCAGAACGAAAACTTAGATTTCCTAGCTATTACTGACTCCTGGCTCCATCCCACAGCAGGTTCAGCTATCATGCTAGCCATCCCAGATAACTATTCCTTTATACGACTGGATTGCACCACCTCCACAGGTGGCAGCCTTGCTATAATTGTCAAAGATAACCTAACGCTAAGACTATCCGCACCAACTAACTAACTCCTATGAAACTAACAGCCAAACTCACTATAGCTAACAACCAAACTATCATCATCCACTTGATCTACCGACCACCAGGACCCCTAGGCTCCTTCGAGGAAGACCTCATGAACCTACTGTCCAATAACCTAAAAAACTCCACTCAATGCCTCATCCTAGGAGACTTTAACCTTGGATTTAATGATGCACGAGATACCAATGCCGTACAGATTAAGAACGCCCTTGAAGAATTAGGTTTTTCCCAAAAGATTACGGAACCTACGCACATTAAAGGTAGGACCCTTGATTGGATTGCGGAACATAACTGCCCAACCACTATCACGTCCATACTGCCTCAACACTGGTCCGACCATCATTTAATTTCGTTCTCCCTAGAAGCCACTCCACCTCTAAATAAAAGTATCATAGCTCCCAATGCACCCACTAGAAATAAAAGAAACATAACTCCTGAAAATCTCATCCCCCTCATCCTACCTATCTTAAACTCATCTCAGATCAGTCTGACCCAGCCACTATGGTAGACATCTACAACGAAGCGATGTTGGCCTCTCTAGATGCCATTGCGCCGCTGAAAATCAGAAAAAGCAAACCTCGCCAACATCTAAATACGTGGTTCACGCCCCTCCTGAAAGACAGACAAAAGAAACGGCTGAGTGAAAAAATCTGGAGATCCGACCCCTCAGACGTCAACAAAAATAACTTGAACACACTAGCCACTCTTTACAAAAAAGAGATCTTAGCGAAACAGTCATCCTATAACTCCTGAATCTCTCAACCCAAATCCAACACCAAAGAATTACTCGCTATTTTGAAAGAAGTAGAATCCCCTATCCAAACTCCTGATTCATGCCTCAAAGACAAGAACTGGTGCACCAGTATAAAAGAAGCCCAGGCCAATAAAATTACAATGCTCCAGGCAAAGATTACCAACAAAAAAGGCTCCATCACTGTTCCTAAAACTGATATCAAAGATATCACCCCCAAGACAGCCACAAACCTTCCACGTACTCGGCAACTCACCCCAACGCCACCTAGATCAGACACTCCCAGCTTCCACTTCTGCAAAGTCTCTATTAAAGAAGTTGAGAAAGTCATCCGCACCCTTAAACCATCCAATTGTCAGGGTGACCAATGCCCAGCCCAACTTATAAAAGATGCAGCCCGCGAACTCTCACCCTTCATCACTAAACTTATAAACGTCTCATTCTCTACTGGCACCATACCTAGCAACCTGAAACACTCGTGGGTCCTTCCCCTCCTTAAAAAACAAACCCTGGATCCAGCCATCCCAACTAATTATCGACCCATAACCACTGTACCTTTCCTACTTAAAATTCTGGATAAAGTAGCTTACTTACAAATTCAGCATCATCTAGAACTTAACCAACTCCTTGGAGTTCGCCAGTCCGGCTTCAGACCGTAACACGGTACCGAGACTGCACTCCTTGACTTCAAGACACAAATTGACATACATGGGGACAAAGGCAAGACGTCACTCCTGTTACTCCTCGACCTGTCTGCCGCATTCGATCTGGTAGACCATTCAATACTTTACGACCATCTGGTCACCTCTGCCCACTTCTCTCAAAGGCAGTCGCTTGGATCCAGTCCTTCCTCAACAACAGGAACATGAGGGTTTTCTCCCCCCTAGCAGCTGCTGACCCTATTCCCATCACATGTGGCGTACTCCCACTCTGTATAATATCTTCACAAAGCCCCTTTTCGATGATCTAGATGGTCTAGGTATCACCTACACTAATTATGCAGATGATACTCAGATCCTCATCCCGTTGACGGGTGATTATGACAAGGATTTGGCCTTTGTGAACAGAGTTTACCTCATCATCCAGGCATGGATGGCCTCCCATGGACTATGCCTGAATGATGATAAAACAGAACTCCTTATCCTGGGCTCACCCTCTAATATCAAAAAACTAGGCCCCATTTACACCTCCTTCATAATTGATACTAACAACATAACTGTGGCCAAAGTAGTCAAAACCCTTGGCTTTTACTTGGATTCCACGCTTACATTTGGCAAAGTAAACGCTATGGCCTCAGCCACCTCCTATACTTGCAAATTAATCAGAGCAGCCAAACCCTTCCTTTCCCCCAATAATTGCATCACCCTCGCTAGAGCTCTAGTTTTGTCTAAACTAGACTACTGTAATACTCTATACATAGGCAGCAACAACCACATTACCTCTAAAATTCAGACCCTTCAAAACAATGCACTAAGAGCTGCCCTCAGCCTTCCTAAACATGCCCATATATCAGACCTTAGGAGATCCGTTAACTGGCTCTCCACTAAAGACAAAATACTCCACAAAATGGCATCTGACACACAAATGTCTTAATCACGCAGCCCCCCAATACTTAATAGACAGATTCACCAGACAAACTGCTGCATGCCCCCTAAGAAAAGCCAACTCCAATCGCCTGCTTGTACCTAGATTTAGGCTCACTAAATCAGGGGGGAGTAGTTTCCCTGTCAAAGCAGCTCAACACTGGAACACCCTTCCCCCTGCCTTAAGGGAAGATCGCCCATACTTACAATTCAGATCCAACCTCATTCTTTGGTTAAAGGAACATGACGTCTAACCTTACCGTACAAGCCTCTTGAGATCCACTGCATATATGCTTTGCCTTCCTTAGGCATTCCTCAGACTATTGTATATACCTTGTTTTGCTTCCTTTTCTCCATGTATATGCCCGCATACAGCATTGTAACCAGGTCTGTTCCATATATATTATGCTGATTCTGTAACCCAAGTTGAACAACCCTCTTCATGCCTTCACGCCCAAATACCCCTGGGTCTGGTGAGCTATATAAATAATTAAAACAAACAAACACCCTTATTTACCTTTCAACCCTGTGGATGCAGAGAAGATCTCAGTTAGGTTTCCAACCACTATTAACTCCCTGCATGCTGAGACCACAGCTTTGCCACATTACTCCTACACTATCCCTCCCTTGGAACAGATCACCAACAGATGATCTGTTATCACTCAATGAATGATTCACCATGCATCATCCACCCTCATACATGTCTGCCCATCAACCACAGGTGGCCATTATTACACCACTCTGCACAATGGTACCTGCATTACCATCTACAGTCTTGATGCCAGTCGCCTAATTCCTCTGGATCCTGCACCTATCACCTGCACACCAGAGGCCGCTCCTGCTCAGTATCCTTCCCAGTACTAAGGTCCTCCACGTGGATAGGCCGTCCCTCAACCATGCCACATTGCTTATCAAGCCAACACTTTTGTGTCACACAAGGGAAGCCGCATCATACAATATGCACCTTCCAAACCGAGGCACACCCACACAATTGCAGAACATCCCTGCAATCAGGTGCACAGAGACAGGGACTCATTCTACATGCCATATCCATTAAGGGCAGCTGTCCCACAGCTATTAGTCAACAAATGTTTGTGAGACATTTATTTACCTGGCAAAGCCCTCTCCATGACAGCTGACCACCCAAACTATTGGCCACATACACTCGACCAAGTGCCATTTCACATTGAAACCAACCCTTGAACTGTGTCTGTGTATGGATTTCCACCAATGCCAACGTATAAAAGTAGTGTATTATTGGCCTTTCCACCACATGACATGTATATCAACGCTGGAAAAAACAGCATCTCAGAGCCCCAGTGTGTGTGTGTGTGGGTCCCAAAATGTAAGGTATTGGCAAACAAGACCATTGACCTGGTAAGGAATCCCCAGGCATTTACTCAATGTGCCCCTTCCGTCGAAGTATCTGCACAATCTTGCCTGCCCTTGCACAATAGTACTCCAAGTGCTACCACACTAGTAAGTAGCAAGAGGATGCAATAATGATGTTTCATGGTGTCAACTTCATGTGTTCCCTGGTAAATATGACTGTTCTGGACGTGCAAGTGCCATTTGGAAAACATGTACAATTAACCACATGGTACACATACATTGTTCACAGGCAGGCACATGTGCCTTGAACAATTATCTACATCAAGGTACTACTCACGCGAACAACATGCAGGTCAACATGCATCAACCCAAGGCTTGGGTAAGAGAGTGATCATGAATGCAATGGCGAAGCTTCTCAAAGTCCCCAACAAGCAGGCAAGTCTGATAGATCTGTGCTGGGGCTGTGTGGCATCTGCACAAGCATGCATGCAAGCCCAGCACAAGTGCATCTGCGTTATAATTATTTCTTTAAAACGTTTCTAAGCATGGACCCGGGATTTGAACCTGTGTTGCTCTGCGTCGTCTTGCTTCCAAGAAGAGCGCCTTGCCACTGAGCTATACTACCCGTGCCTAAAAGCACAAATGAAATTGACATGGCATGTTGTGCATCTAATATGTCACCATTTGAGGTAACATGCATGGAGGCAGAGTCCTGATGACATGGCATGACCATTGATGTGTGTAAACGCACAAGAATGGTCAAAATGTGAAGTGGCAAATTAGACTTTCACGCTATGTAGACTATGGCATTGCCTACCTGGCCAATTAGACTATCCTTGCATACAGTAGCCATGAGATGAATGGAGAAAACATGCCCTCTCTGTGCTGTCAGATCTTCCTCATGAAAGACAGACAGCTAGACCAAAACACCATCCCCAGTCACTGTCCACTTTCTGTGACACACTGACTGCTTACACTATACTGGGCGAGGGGCAATAGGAGGAGGAGGAGGAGATTAAAAGGTGGCTCCTCATTTACATACTCACATTCCTGTAGAGACGAATAGGAGGGAAAGTTACACGCAGTTTTGTCATCCGGCATACTCTGTTTCTGTGAGATCTGCTGATGACACAGTGGAAAATCATATACTAGAAGTCAGGGCTCAAGTTGAGGGTACACGCAGGGGGACGGAGTCCACCCATTTGATTCAGAGGGTGGACTCAGTCCCCCCCCTCCACAACTAAAAGAGAAACATTGGATGCTCTCTTTGAATTCATGAATTAAAGCTGACCTCAGGGATCAAACCACAGTGGTCAGGTTTGCAGGCCGGACACTTGACCACTGCACTATAGCACCTGATAAACAAATAACTAAAGGTGAAATATCCCATTTCGGTACTGCAACTCCCAGGGAAAACATTTGTATTGGTTCTTGGAGTTTAAAACATGCACACATTTTAACATTTTCAAAAACACTATTAGAAGAAAATGTGTGTGGTTGTTGATTTTATGAAAGGCAAATGCCATTCGTCCTGTTCAATTTGGGTGGTTATGCAAATCCAATTTATTGAAATGTGCATATTTCACCTTGACATGCTAATTTCTGGCGACGTCACAGCCCACTGCATTTGTTGATGAGTCCCCCCCTCTTGAATTGTTAGGGCTTGACCCCTGCTACAAATGTATTTGCCCCAAGCAGCCTAGGTGCTTCTCTATGTATTCCCCATTCCGTAAGTGGCTGTTGATGACCTTAAAAGACACTTGATAGCGTTCTTTCATCCCGTGGAGGCAAGTGATATACAGTTATACACCCCGACAGAATGGCAGCATGCTGGCCAGGTGTGTTTATCTGCCACCTTACAAATGACATGTCAACGCACCCAATGCAAACATGAAGGGCACCATGTTAACGAACAATGGCATGCCGACACGTACACATTTATCTGAGAGGGACAACCAGTAAGGGTAGTGATTGTGTAAACTGTTTCTTGTGGGGTACAATAACATGGTAGCGTATGCGGTAGCAATGCCTGGCACAGGAATGGGCAAAATCCAAACACACCCCAGCACATTGGGCACCCACTATGTGCATCACGAGGGAGGCACGCTCTTTTTATGGCCTCATTTATTGTGCCCATATGCCCATTAAACCCTTCCCCATTCTTGATCGATGGCACCTGGAAATGCAACATGAAACATAATGTCGCCACCATACCTTGCCATGGTAGTTGTTCTAGCAACACAAGAGGTGATCTTGTAACATGTTTGCCCAATGTGACATATGAGTCAAGTACATGCTTTATTGTTGCATACATGTAAGAACACTGTGCCCACCGACTCTGTGCTCACACACAGGTGACCATGAAGACACCAGTGATGATGGAGATGGTAGGGATGACAATGGTGGCGACTATAGGGCAAGTGTTCCTGGCCTTGACATGGGGAGGACACTAGCAGCCAGCTACCCAGCCACAGTGACCAGGACAGCTGTGGAACTTGTCATCATGTCCCAAAGTGACACAGTTGCTGAGGGTTGGGGGAATTGTGGTGGTGGTGCCCGATGACAGCAATACTCCTGTGGAGCGTGTCCCTCCCCACGGCAGGTACAAAGCTTGCTGGACCAGCCCCCAAGGACACATGTATCTGGCCACACTCAAGAATAGACATCCACTCTGCCCCTTCATCCGCCTTTACTCAGTGACCCTGCATCCATGAGTGACACTCTTCTCACAGAACTTGTGGGGAAAGTGACATTCATGGAGGCTACACAGACATGGTTTAAGCAGCACGAGAGGGACTGGTGAATGCATGTTCCTCATTGGGGCCTATTATGGATGAAATCCCCCAGTCCCTGGAGGACATCCAGCAAGAGTATGAGGTTGCAAAATGTGTTAATGGGGATAGGGAAAGCATGGCAAGAGGAAAGTGAGGATGCTTGCCTGGCATGTGAGCAGGCCTCTGCTTCTGCAGCTGCAGAGGCCTGTACCTGTGCTAGATAGGCGGCCCCTCTGGGCAGGAAAAAGCTTCATTTGCCACAGCTACAGGTCAGGTAGGATGAACACCAAGCCCGGGTGCAGATCTCCGCTTCTGTTGCAGTGGCAAATGCTGGGGCGAGGGAGAATGCCCTACTGCAGGCCCCAGCTATTTCTGCTGAGGATGCAGAAATTTACTCTGGGGCCAAGAATGATGCACACTTTGCCTGGGAACAGGACCCCAGACACAGCCACGGCGCTTGCAGTGCTGCCAGTGCTTCCTTTTTCACCTTGTTCCACTTGGCAGAGGGACGACACAGCCCGGGCGCTTGCAGTGCTGCCAGTGCTTCCTTTTTCACCTTGTTCCACTTGGCAGAGGGTCGACACAGCCCGGGCGCTTGCAGTGCTGCCAGTGCTTCCTTTTTCACCTTGTTCCGCTTGGCAGAGGGAATCATTGCTGCTGGCCGCTGGATGGTGGCGGCTGGCCTGCAGCATTCCCAGAAACTGTCACAATCACAACTTAAATCGAAGGGAAGAGAGATCGAAACTCTCCCCCGAACCACAGAAGCCGAATGAATTTGATCCTCCCACCGTGGTTGGCACAGGCGCCTGATTTTAGAGAACAGGTCGCCACGTGGCAGCCAATGGGGGGAAGAGGGGTTAGGGAGAGGTTGTGGATAGGATGGGCAGTTAGGAACACCGGATAGAGGGTAAGGAACTCCTACCTTGGATAGGAATCGGGCAAGCACAGGGAAAGAACCGTAACCTGTCTAACATATAACCACACAGATAATTCAATAACCTGGGTACTCCTTAAACTCTAGATCCAGCCTAATACTAAGCAGCACACCGTAATACGTGTACTACACTCTCCTTACTCACAAGAGACACATATAGCAAGCAACGTGATGAAAACAAACAGGGATTAATCCCAGCATGAAAATACAATTACACACGGCCCCTCGGGCAGCATAAGCAACATACAACACATACATTGAGCCCCAACTAGTTATTTGCACTAGAGAAGCTTTGTTCCATGCCCCTGAGTCAGCTATGACCCCGAGTCCTTTTGGCCATGTAGTATACGTGAGGTTCCCTGCACACAGGCGTATACATTTGCTCACTAAAGTTTCTTAAGGGTAAGGCCGTAACCACTTTGAACATATAACGTATGCACATCAGATTGGACACACCACGCCTTTCAATGTTGGCCCATGGTACTTATCTTGAGTCTGGGAGCCCCTCAGGACTTCCCAGACACTGAATGCCTTGCAGTAACACCACCTTAGAGACCAGTCCCTTCGCAGAGACACACAAAACTCCCCCGTACTTATCTCTGGTCTGGGAGTCCCGCAGGACTGCCCAGACAAAGGGGTGAAGTGCCGTGAATCAACCATCCGTACTGCAGCCCCTCCTGCTCCTCCCGATACTGCTACCGGTGGGAATTCGTCCTGCGTTCCGTTCTGCATTCCTCGGCGTGCGGCATGCCTGCTCCCCAAACGTCCAACAAACATAATAAGCCACACCTGCCACTCGCCATTGCCTGCTCATAAACTGTGCTTAATCCCATACAGCTGGCAACGCGTGCGTGCAGAACTACCCGGCACGCTGAGGCTGCTGGGAACTGTAGTGTTCAGGTCCTCCCAACGCTCCTGTATATTAATAGGCACATTTTAGCACTCCACGTCTCTGCCAGCCCTTATTCCTGACAGATACAGATGGCCTTGACCGGGTTACTGACACCAGGAGCACCCCCTCTCTGTGATACAGAATTATGTTGCCGTCGATTCCACCCCTCTTCCATCACCTTGTCATCGTCTGCACCTACTTCCATCCAGCAGTCCCTTGTGCACACTCCCCCTGCGGTTCTGCCTATCAGCGCATTTCCCTGCCACAAATACCTAAGAGACAAACGTATGTGCCCATGAGCCTATGGCGGGGGGTGGGAGGGAGTTTGGGGCGGGAGTAGGAGAGCCCCTGTTCCTTGTACGCAATCCAGTTTAGTGATGGCTTTCTTTCAAATCCCAGCTGGATGTACCTATATTTTTCCTGATCATTTTTCTACATTGCTCACCCCTGTTTTTATTCTATTGCACCCTGGCCATTTGTGTTATTATGAACAGTATTCCATTCTCTCCAAAGCGCTCTGCTCCTACGGTTCCACAGTATAAATGCAGTGCACAAGGTCTGGTGTTCTCCACCATGTGTTGGTGGAATAGCCACTCTGCACTATACACCCTATACACATCAGCAAAGTCAAAACTGCTCATCAGCTTCACCAGCTCCCAATGGGGGTGATAGAGGTGCAGCTGGTAGAGTGGGCTAGCCCGCAGGTTGCCTTCACTCCTCCTCTGGAGGGGAGGCCGGAAACAGGGGACGGTGCCTGTTAGGAACAACCCTTTCCTGCCCAAAGGGGCCTTTATATTCCCAAGCCACCCAGAGGTACTCCTCTTTGTTTGGCGATAGGGACGATTGTGGCGGGAGATACTGGGTGATCCTAGATGAGGAGGAGTAACGCTGCAGATGGTAGCCGCAAGCATTACCTGTTGCTGCATGAGCCAGGGCAGGCGTAACAGGCACTTCACCCTTAAGGACAGTTGGACTCCTCAACAACGGCAGAGTGGCCTGGGCTTCGCTTCATATAGGAGTATGAGAGTTAACAGACTGCTCGCTCCTGGTAGAAAAGATACCAGACAAGGATTTTAACCTGAATTTGAAGTGCAGTGTTCACACAGAAGCAATTTATAACCGAAGTGAGGGGCTCACTGGGTGGAAAACCCGGGAATGGAAGAAGGTCACCTGTGGGTTATGCTTAGGGTCTGGTTCACTAGGGGCTGTGAACGCCTGTAAATTAACTCTTATAAAGTGGCCTGTTTTTATTCCAAAAAATAAACAACGGTGTGCTAGTTATTTAAGGTACACTACTCAAGGGAGCTTAGTAGGGGCTAGCCTCGCTATGCACCTGTCATGAATCTCCCAAAACACCCATTCGGTGGAGGTGGGCAGGCTACTGCTCGCTCTTACTTCACCTAATGAGCTCGGCCCGGGCATCGTGGTCCCGTGCTGGTCCACTGGTTTCTTCAGTCCCGAGTTTCATGTACGGAATGGCGACTTTCAGCTCTACATTGTCTGGGATCGTTTGATGTACCCCGCCATTAACACTGCAGGTCCCAGTGAGGTCTGTGTTTTCGTATTGGGAACCTTTTATCTGCTCGTTGTCAGGAATTCTCTCCACCAGGACTCGCTGCTCTCATAAAATTAAATACACTGGCAGTCTTCCCAGACATGGATGCTGCACTTTGTCTGCTGTCTTCGTCCGCCAACACTGTCCCAGGTTAGTTAGAAAATGATCTTCCCACGCCCACACCGAGTTGAATTTTAGGGCCAGCATACCTCTTAGCTTTCTGTGTTCTTTGACTGCAAATTCAGGAACATTGGGTGTTTAGGATATCAGCTACGCGTGGTATAAGGGAATGGAGTACATGAATTAACACAGAGTACTCACACACTGTCTATTTGGTCATGCCCCCCTCGTTGCATTATTTAACTGTTCTGTTCTTGAAAACAAGGCCTTAGTTCATTTTATGATGGCACTCCTCTTTTTATTAGTCTTTGTGGAGTTTCCGTCCCTGTAAACAATGTAGATTACCCCTGCTATCTGCGCAGGGAGTATTAATTCTATTAAAGACTAGGAGGCGAGCATTATGCTTCATCTTCCCTTTATTCTACTCTTCACAGCAGTTCAACAAACACAATAAAACTCTTGAAAAGTGGCTAACAACAAAACTTTTCCATTTAAAACTACAAAGTCCATGAACTTCTGTAGTCCAAGCTCCTTCCGACAGCCACAACCCACTTCCTGCACATGGGCTCCTCCTCTGCTTTTACTTGCTCTGAATGTCCATATAACTCTCCCAACTGTGCCTCGCTAACGGCGCGAAGGCTCCATCAACTTGATAACTCAACTGCCGAACTCGGCCTTCTAGACTCTTCCGTCTTCAGTTACTCTTCTGGTCTTCCCCTAATAATCAAAACAAATAGAAAGTCTTTAGGGTGGTGTCTACGTGTTGTATTTACTAACATAAGAGCAATACACATGTAAATCGACAGTACAATACTCGGGTGGGAATTTAATGCTCGCCTCCTAGTCTTTAATAGAATTAATACTCCCTGCGCAGATAGCAGGGGTAATCTACATTCTATGACAAGACTGGAGGCGAGCATTATGCTTGTTCAAAGCTCCCCCAACACCGTAACTGCTACATTCTCCGTTGGTTTAAAATAAAACTCTTTGAACGTGCGTTCACACGACCAGTCTGCTGCTAACATTATTTCCTTTAAGGACACACCTGCCCTTACGGCTCTCGAGGCCATTGCCCCTCTCACCGAATGAGCCCCATACATGCTCACATTCACTCCTGCAGCCTGCATAATCTCTTTGACCCATCTCGCGATAGTTGCCGCAGTGACTGCGTGAAAAGGCTTCCTGCGCGCTATTAGAAGCTGCGTGATACCTACTGCTCTATATTCCGCCGTCCTGCTCTCGTATTCCTTAATGCAACGTGCAACGCACCATTTCCCATTACTCGGAAAATAGGGATAATGTACCGACGTGGTCCCTGTCTTAGTTCTCTTCACTATCGAGAAAGTCACTCCCTCCGGCCCGAACGACCTTCTGGACACTTCCAATGCTCTCACGTCCGATACTCGTTTACAGGATACCAAGCACAATAGCATAGCCAGTTTACCTGATAACTGCTTGAGTGAAAGGTATCTATCTGATGGCCAATCCGTTAGCAATCGTAGCACTATCGCTACGTCCCACGTCGAGCTATACCTAGGCTCCGGTGGCACTTTAAACTTTGCTCCTCTAATGAGCCTTACTACTGCGGGGTGTTCTCCTGCCGGCCCTCCTTCAATCGGCAAATGGCCTGCCGAAATGGCCGATCTGTATACTCCTATAGTACGGAAGGCTCTTCCGTCCTGCAACAAATGCGCTAAGAAGTTCAAAATTTCCACTACAGGCGCTGAAATGGGATGAACACCTCTGTTCCTACACCAGCTGGACCACCTAGCCCAAGCTGCGTCATAGCTCCTCCTAGTGGATGGCGCCCAGGATTCAGCGATAAGCTCCGCAGCTTGCTTCGAAATTCCTGGCAGCGCCCAGCGTCTCCTGATATCCTGCACGCGACTAACGGGAGTGTCCCTCTCACTCTCAGAGGATGAGATGACCCAACTGGGTCCGTGAGTAGTCGCTCTCCCTCTGGTAGTACTCTGGGTATGTCCGTCACTAACTCCATGAGCGCTGGAAACCATACCTGGGACTTCCACCCGGGCACAACTATCACCAGCTCTGCCCTCTCCCTCCGACATTTCGCTAGAACTCTGTCCAGCATCACAAAGGGAGGGAAAGCGTAGTGTGTGCCTCCGGACCACTCTTGCATGAAGGCATCCGTTCCTTGTGCCCCTGGGTCTAACCTCCAGCTGAAGTAGTTCCTTGTCTGGGTGTTGAGTCGGGAGGCAAATAGGTCTATGTGTACCGGGCCCCATCTCGCGTTCAATTCTCGAAAGACTACCGGATCCAGCCTCCAGTCGCTGGAGTCCGTCAGATACCGCGAGTTCCAGTCCGCCACTGCATTCAGGGCGCCTGGTAGATATTCTGCTGTCACTGACGTCTTCGATGCTAGGCAGAAGTGCCACAAATCCTTCGCTAGCTCTGCTAACATCTTGGACCTTGTCCCCCCTAGGTGGTTGATATACCGTACCGCTGATATGTTGTCCATCTTCAACAGGACACAAGATTTTACTCTGTCTCTCGTGAATGCCTTGATCGCAAACGAACCCGCCAAGAGCTCCAGACAGTTTATATGAAGCCGGAGTTCCTCTTCGCTCCACTTGCCTCCGGTCTGTAAAGACCCACATCTGGCTCCCCAGCCCTTCCGGCTGGCATCCGATTCTATGATCAGATCTGGCTTGTCTCCGAATATGGCACGCCCATTCCAGGCGTCCATATTCCTCAGCCACCACTCTAGTTCCGTAATGGATTCCGAATCTAGGGGTACCGACTGATGATACTTCAACCCCTGCTGGAGGTGTCTGATCTTCAACCGCTGCAGCGCTCTGTAATGCAGCGGGCCCGGAAATATGGCCTGGATAGATGCAGCTAGCAAACCCACTATCCGCGCCAAAGTCCTGAGCGATACTTGCTGCTTCTCTAAGCATGCCCTGATCTCTCTCTTGATATCTTTTATCTTTCGAGGTGGGAGTTCTAGAGTCGCTTTCTTGGTATCTAAAACAAACCCCAGGAAATCTAACCTTTGTGCCGGCGTGGTGTCGGACTTCTCTGTATTCACCAGAAACCCTAGTGATCCTAGAAGGTCCTGCACCCACTGTGTCTGATATACTAGCACTGCCCGATCCTCTGCCAGGAGTAAGAGGTCGTCCAGATAAATGATCATCCTCACTCCCTTCTCTCTGATTGCCGCTGCTACCGGCTTCATCAGCTTCGTGAAAGCCCAAGGCGCTGATGCTAGACCGAATGGCATCGTCTTGAATTGCCAGAACTGCCCCTGCCAGTGAAAAGCTAGGAATGGTCTGTACTCCTCGAGAACCGGGATTGTCAGGTATGCGTCCTTCAAGTCGAGACGTGTCAACCAGTCTCCCTCTCTCAGGGAGTCTCTTAGCTGATGGATACCCTCCATCTTGAAATGTCGGTATATAATCCATCCGTTGAGCTCTTTGAGATTTATAACTGGCCGCACTTTCTCCTTCCTGCGGACCAGGAACATGTTGCTCACAAACCTTGGCGTTACCTCGCATTTCTCTATCGCTTGCTTGCGCACTAATTGCACTAATTCGCTGTCTAAGCATGCTTGCTCTGCTAGCGCTAGCTTTTGCCTCTGAGGCCTGCTGGGCTGTACTGGGTCTTCTACAAATTCTAGGAGCAAACCTCTGACGGTCTGCAATACCCAGGAATCGCTTGAAAGCGCGCGCCAATTTTCCAAAAACCTGCGCGTCCTCCCCCCTACAGGGGGATACACCTTCGCTCTCACCTGGAGTAAAGCTTGGCCTCGCCCTGATCCTCTGGATCTGCGTCCCCTCGGGAACCTTCCTCTGGACGGAAAAAAGGTGTCCTGGCCCTTGTTCTCCCAGTACTGGGCTCTGGCTGTATGGGATCTTCTTCCCCCTTGGCCGCGACCGGCTGCTCGACCCCTGAAACGGCCGGTCCCGCCAAAAACTCTACTTGGGAAGATCCTGCGGATCGATGCCTGAGCCTTCTCTAAGGACGCATACGTTCCGACAAAGCGTCCCATCTCCTTCCCAAATGTCTCACCAAACAGAAGGCCCTGCGCTCCTTCTCCCGCTTCATAAGAAGCCAAATCACTAAGCTTAGGGTCAATCTTCAGAAGGAGACCCCTTCGCCGCTCTGATGCAATGGCGCTGTTAGCGTTCCCTAGAAGGCAGACTGCCCTCTGGGCCCAGCCGGCGAGAGCTTCGGGGTCCACCTCTTCCCCGGTATCCTTTGCCCTCTCTGCGAGGTCCATAATCTTCGCCAGCGGGCCGGCCAGGTCCAAAACTTTTTCCTGGCAGCTTCTCCAGGATCTATCGATGCCCTTGCGCGGGTCCTTGACTGATTTTGACACAAAGGTCAGCATCTTTGGGTCGAGTTCGGGAGCCTCTGCTACCTTTCCCGGAAGGTCTGGGCGTGGGCACTCAGCCCGAAGGCGCTGCCTTACTTCCTTGTCTAGCGCCTTGCGCAATCTTGCTGCCATATATTGCGCCACCCTGGGACATGGCTGCCATTCCGAGGACCTTGGGTTGCGAATACTGTCCGGGTCGAACATCTCGTCCTGGGGCTCCAGGAGATGCTTCTCTTTTCGCACCCTTTTTCCTCCGCTCGGGACGGCCCAGTCGTCTTCCGCGACTTCTTCGTCTCCCTGCGAGGTCCGATCCTCTATCAGCTCTTCTTCCGAGCTAGGGTCTTCTCCAGCTATTTCTTCCCCTGGAGATGGGGTCAAGAGGTGCGGCACTGTCTGACGCTGCAGATAAGCCTCCTTCAACTTCGCAAACGCGTCAACCACCTCTGGGGCCTTGTCTTCCGCCCCTTCCAAAGAGCCCCGGGGGTCGTCAGAGAATTTTCTCTTAAGGGCTGTCTTACTCCCCTTACTCCCCTCTTCCGAGGGTTCTGCGGGCGTGCTTTTCCAGGTCTTGGTGCTTGTACTGGGTTGGGATAGCCATGTTTCCAGCGACTCCAGTCTCATCTGCAGGGGTCTGACCCCTTCCGCCACTGCATCCACTAGGGAGGTACCCAGCACTTTCTTGAAGCTGGCAGCGAGGTCCTCATTCTGTTCCTCCTCGCTCCACTCGAACTCTGACATTGTGCTGTTGTGCTCTGTGCCTAAAATACCTGTCACAGGTGTCTTAGCACGCCCCTGCTCCCTTAGATGCACTGTGTACCCTTATATTCGTGGCTGCACCGACCTCTTTTGCCTTCTGGCAAGCTGCGAGACACCTCGCTTCGAGCGCTGTCTTTCCTTTGCACTGGGCTTTTCACTGCCCCTTTCTTCCAGCTGATTTCCCTCAGCTGTCGTATTTCAGCGCTGCGATCGAGGGATCGCGTGATGAATTACAGCTGAAGCTGTACACTCTACTTCTCGAAGCTTTTCCTTCCTCACTGACTCTTCCGACGCCGATCGGCTTCTGCGCGAGGCAGAAACTCGCTATTGGCTCCTCCCACCCGCGGGTGGGGGCTCGCTCGCGGGAGCGCTATACGCTCGTATTCCCGATCGAAGCTCCGCCCACCCGCGGGTGGGGGCTCCCTGAGATCGGCGCTTCCCTCGCTCGCGAGTGCTGGCTCCACCCCTCCAAAGGAGGGGGCCGTTGCGCGAGCCGCGATGAGCCCTGCTCCGCTCGCGAGTCCGGCCGCACCCCCGGAGTGCCGGTAATGCGACACGGGGTCGCCGCCTCGCCAGCCTACCTCCTCTGCGTCCCGCGGGAACGCTACTCACCTGTTGACTCTTGCGACGAAGTCGCCGCCTAACAGAAAAACACTTACTGTGCCTGTCGCGCTGCGCCGAGCCGCTCGTGCGCGCTCTAAACACTGCCTATGGAGGTAGAAACACCTCTGCTGTCTATTAGTGCACAGCCCTATCTTGATAAAGCTGTTTGCTATCCCAATAACTACTCTCTCCAGTCACTCCCCCCCAGACACACGGAGAGGATAGATGGGGTACTTATCTGCTTGAAGAGCAGTAAAAGAAGAGGAGGAGCCCATGTGCAGGAAGTGGGTTGTGGCTGTCGGAAGGAGCTTGGACTACAGAAGTTCATGGACTTTGTAGTTTTAAATGGAAAAGTTTTGTTGTTAGCCACTTTTCAAGAGTTTTATTGTGTTTGTTGAACTGCTGTGAAGAGTAGAATAAAGGGAAGATGAAGCATAATGCTCGCCTCCAGTCTTGTCATAGAATTGAATTTCGCTTCTGTCTTGTTAACTATTGTGGTGTATCACCCCTTTAAGATAATATGAGTCCCTGCCAGGGCTTGTGCTCATGTCACATGTCAGTGACCATGTGACTACGTTAATAAAAAGATTTTAGCACCACAGGACTCCAGCCTGATGGCTCGTCATTTCCAGCGCTGTGCTGGCACTACGTAAGGCCCTCTACCATGACAGTGCCCCTTTGAGGCAGCATTGTCCCTCCTGCACAAAGTCTAGCAGAGTCCCTGCCGGGCAACGCTGCAGTTGTCTCCCGGAGCGCATGCTGGCCCACTCTGGCTGCAGTTGTCTCCCGGGGCGCATGCTGGCCCACTCTGGCTGAGTTGGCCTTGGTGAAGGTCTGTTTGATCATAGGTTGACAGGGTGCCTCCCTGTCCATTGTGCATTAGCTGGGTGTCCTACAGCACCTATACGCCTGTGCCCTTAATTTATTTAATTTGTCAATTCATCACAAAATCAATTCTCAATCCGGACTAGCGCAAACCAAAACTGGGCCATGTGAGGGGGAGATTAAGTGAATTGCTCAAGTTTTTCTGCATAGCCATCACATAGCAGGGAGCAAACAAATGTATCCACTCCCGTACCTATTTTCTTAGATTTTATATTTTCCAAAACATCTTAATGTAAGGGAGGGGTAAACATATTTCGCATTTAGTCAGTTTCTGGATCTGGTGTGTATTACTTGGCCAAATCTCTGATGACTAACAAGAAGATTGCCACCTCCCCACACTGACGTCCGCTTAGCCTCTGCACTCAGCCGTTCTCTGGATCTTGGGCCACTCTCTCATCACCACAAGCTAACGAACCAATCACACACCTCATTCATGACAGGGTACCTTAGCCCCTGCTGCGCCTCGCCACAAGGCCGGCACAGCACCAAGGCCAAAAGCCAAACTCCTCACTTTTAATTCTGCAGTATACACCTGGCAGAGGAGGGCACCGCCATTACTCTGTGGCTATCTTGGAACTTTAGTGCACCCTTCCTCTAGATTAACACCCCTTTTTGTGCCACTCTGCTTCTCCTACCACAATTTCAAAAGGTAGCCCTAGGGGTTAGCATAGAACAGCACTTTGTATTCTTAGGCCATGTCTTGGACTATGAATACACGTAGTCATCTTGGGTGACAGCGGGACACCCCCCCAGAACTACATTCAGTAGCCAGTATGGTGTATCTAGAGGAATAAAACAAATCAAGGTAGTGTAAGCTCAAGATTTCAGGGTTATGTTGACATTCAGCCACCCGAGTTCCCAAATGTTAAAAAATGATGCATGGTACCCATTTAACTGCATTTTAAAACAATAGGTTAGCAAGGGAAAGGAAGAAACGTTACAGCAGGCTGGGGGGTTCCAGGGAAGGAACATAGAGAAAATGTGAGGTGGATTGGGGAGAAGGGGCACGGTTATCGAGTCTCTGAGTGGACTTTATGCATACCCAGGTGTCAAGTCATCACGCTTGTTTGGGGGTTGCTTCCTGCCTGCACCTCTTTTAACTGGACGTCCAGGTACTGAATCCCATGAGACCACTAGACTTGCAGGTATGCTGCGCCGGGGAGAGCGATCCCTGACAGGTGCAGATGACTGCCATTCCAGAAGAAACTAGAATAGATGCCATGCAGGTCTGCAAAAATGAGATACAGGCCTTATGACGGAAGGTTACTGCATTAAAAGAGGATCCTAAAGCAGACTCTAATGGCCCAATTCATATAAAAGGGTGCATAGACCCTGCAAAGTTCGCGAGAATTACTTTGCGTGCCCCCTCACACATGAGCTCCTGTGCGCGATCAGCGTATTCATGGAATCTACAATGCAAAGTAACCCTAAGCGCAAGTCGCGGCCGGAACACCCCTGACATGCCCCCCGCAAAGCAAATGTAGCCACTAATACATACTTATGTGTGCTCCTCTGGTGAAAACTCATGCACCCTGTTAATCCCGCATGGGGTCCCACGCAACCAATCCAACACCCCAGCGACACTGCATAGGGTCCCACGTAACTGTTCACAGCACCCTGACAACATGCGCACCATGTTCCGTAACACCAGTAATTTCACTGTCAATCTGTGTGCGAACCCCTGTAAACCATGCCTGCACCGCGCTACACTGCTTACGCACACCCCTACATCCGATCGGGATGCCGACTGTGTGCACGCACCCCTAAATCCAACATGTGATCTTACCTCCGTTTGTTGATTCCTATGCGCAGGTCTCTGTACGCCTACCTTCAGGCAGCGGTCAGATCGGGAGCAATGCATGGTAATTTCACAGACGTGAGATTGCGTGGTCAGATCTGTGAATATGATTTGTTCTGCGTAGTTGTGGGTGTGTGATCTCCTCGTGGCAGGTCGCCACTCGGCATGCCCAAATTTTTCCTTGCTCTTCCTCATTTTGGATGTTCCACCCCCCTATTTTGGACTCTGCATAGGCTCAACCCACTCAGCGAGGAGTCTCTCACAACGTGCTCGACTGCTCGCACAGGTGTGCCAGACCTGTTTGAAGCCCATGCAAGTCCCGGAAAGGTCCTGCTCAATCGATTCCATTAACTGACAAACAGGGTTTTGCGCACAGAATGGCACGCAAACCCTCTTTTTTTTGCGCAGATAATTCCATGAATCAGGGCCTTAATCGTGACACCTCAGCTGTTCTCTCTGAATACTTCCTTTTCCATGGTGGCCCTATGAAATGCAACGGGGACCCTTGCAAGCTCAATGAATTCTGCTATCATTGGAAAATCAATTCCTATTCCATTAGTCCCATTTCTTGAGTGTTAAGGACAAGATTGGTTACATACCCAATTTAACCAGTAATACCTTGGCCTGAGCAGCTCCATATGTATCGACTCATCGTACCCTATTGGATAATTCTGCAGATTTTGAGAAGGTCTTTCAGCCCCCAAATCAAACAGCAAAGGCACAGAACCAACTAGCGGACATGCGACAAGACAATTAAGACCGAATATCCTATATTGTTTGATCCTGCCAAACAGCCACAGATTTGTTTGGACAGAAGTTACCCAATGTATCCTTTCAGGCAAGGATATAGAGATGAATACAAAGAGGAACTACACCATGTCACAGAAGCAGCCTCATTACAGGAATTAACTGACCAGATGTGATAAATTGATCATAGCCATGGTGAATGATTAGCAGAAAACCGTTGACAATAATCCTCGAGAAGGACTGGTCACCCTGCAATTGTGCCTTCTGCACAAGCTCCAAGACACACCCTGGAAGAACCCAAGCAGCTTGGGGCCGTTTAGAGATTTCTGAGCACAGATGGCCCCAATCTAATTGCCTCTGCTTATAATGTGGGGGCATGGGACAATATCTGGGTTCCCATCTGGTCTGTCCACCTAAGACGTTGATAAACTAATGCACCTGCTGATGGAAGGGAAGGAATAAGCAGACCACCACCAAACGCTATTTGCCTTCCTTCAAGCGCTGTTTTTCCATGCCACATATGCCTTTATTTGCCTTGGCAGTGGAACACTGTTTGGGTGACAAACCAGAAAAAACAGAAGAAGCCAGAAATCCAGCATCGCTCTGTTGAATTCGGGTGACTTTGGCAATTCTAATAATCAGGCCCATCTTCAGTGCCATCGCATTCCCACTCACTAAACCTTCTGCAGCTATGATTGAGGTTATGTGGCATCTCTGCTGTACACAAATGACAAGGGCATTGGATGTCATCAAAACACCAGCTTGCCCCGTTGTGTTGGGTCTGCAATGGCTCTCCTTGCATAATCCGCACATACATTCAACAACCCTCACAGTAATCTTGGGTTCAGACTGATGTACCAAAGAATGTTGTCCAGTTCATATTACAACACATCGATTAATTCCTGTGATGAGAAAGATGCCAAACAAAGCATTATTTCCTGTCAAACCATCCCTTTGGAATTCCAGGATTATGTTAATGTATTTGCTAGTCTATAAACCATTCCTCTACCGCCACACAGGCCATATGACTTAGATCAGACTGATGGAAGATCAACCCATAACCACATGGTTGCATATCTGTTCCCTCACAAAAGAAGAAAAGAAAGTCCTATCTGTATAATTGTCTGGACAGGGGTTAGTTATACTGCTCCATCCAGTTTCTCGGTGCGCGCCATGTTATTTTGAATGCTCAAAAAGGCAGCCCCCTGAAACCCTGTGTGGACTACAGGGAATTCAATTACATCACCCTGAAGGATCGCTATTCCGTGTCCATTGTTCATATCGTGGAGTCCCTCCATTCCGCCCTTGTATTCACAAAGCTGGACATGTGTGGGGCCTAACAGATTCAGCATGTAAAAGAGGAAGACAAGCGGAAGACCGCAAAACACCTTTTGGGCAGTATGAATACCAGGTTATGCACTTTGGCCACAGCCATATTATAGCACTTCATGGATTCAATCTTTTCCAACCTTCTTAAGCTATCGATAAGGGTATATTTACATGAAATCCTGATGGTCTCATTTTCCATGCAAGCCCACTTTGAGCATGTATCCAACACCCTCTCCTGCCTTCGAGCTAACCATCTCCATGCCAAGCCAGAAAAATGCTTATTCCTTCAGAATTCCATTAAGTTCATGGGTTATGTGATTAGCCACTGTGGCACTCATGCAGACCCCCACAAAATACACACCAGAATGACCTGGAAAAGCTCACAGGACATAAAAGTCACCCAACATTTCCTGGAGTTTTTAAACTATTACTGCTGGTTCATCAATGGTTATGCCTGTATCCGCGGAGATATCCTGGCCACTGTTTAAGGGCACCAAGTTTGTCTGGAATGACAAAGCAGAAAATGCTGTTCTACAATTGAAGAGGGCCCTTACCATTCTTCCTATCCTACAGCACCCAGATGATGGAAACCATTTATAGTTCATGCAGAAGCCCTGGAAAAGACTAAGCGGTAGTACACCAGATAAATAATAATTCCCTAAACTAAAACCCAACAAATTGAAAAAGAGCTGCATGCCATAAAGGAAACATTTACTGAATGCTGATATCATCTGCGAAGGGCTCAACACCCTAGGGAAATCAGGACAGATTACCCCAATTCGTAATACCTTTGATACCCAGCATGTCAAAATGCAAGGCAGGCCAGATTTTCTTATCCCAGTTTGATATCTACACCCAATACATGCTGGGTCTAAAATATCAAGGCCGACAACCTTCCCATTAATTTACAGAATGGATCAAATACTCCTGACCCCTGCTGTTGCCTAAATTACATTGATTGTCAGCCCTTCTCCCACTCCTGGAGCAGGTCAGCAAGTCAGGAGGGGTACCACAGCAGACATGCAGGTTCCGGATCTCCTTTTCCCACCTTTGGCCACAATGGAAAAATGCATGGTCTTCCATGAGAATCTGCTTTAAATCCCTCCATCTGAAATGTGCAACCAGATCCTTACAAGCTTCCACAATGTCAGAGGGCTCAGCACAAGGAATACGCAGCACACATGAAGTTAGACAAAGGCAGATCTGGCTTCGCAAGTGTGAGAGTATGTATCCTCATGTCCAGTGTGTGTCCAAACCAAGGGAGCATGGAGAAAAAGTGGGGGTCTTTTGTGACCTGTGGAATTACCACCTTACCCTTGGCACACAATAGCAATGGATATTATCGGTAATCTCCCCCCATCGCAAGATAAGTCATGCATTGTAGCCATCTTCAACTGCTTTAGAAATATGGTTCATACGCCTGGGCATGGCAGCAATACTATACAATAATGCGGGCCATTTGGCGACAGGGCTCGGTCCTTACTATTGTACCTATGCATACCATCCAAAGAGCCTACGTATGGCCACTCTGCGTCTTTGGCCGTGCCATTGGCAGACAACCTGATTCAACACATCCAGGAGGTCCACTGCAATTTCTGTGCAAGGCTAGGCATCTCCAAACAAATCCAGAAACATGTCAATAAATGAAGCATTCACACTCTGGCTTACCAAGTCAGTGCAAAGGAGAGGTGCTCCTCAAAACACCTACCAATACACAATCTCTTCACCAAACTGGCTTCCTGATTCTTTGTACCCTTTAGCATTAGCAACTGCCTGCCTCCTGGCAAGAACACTCATCATTCCATGTACCCTTATTGCAACAGTACCTCCCTGATTGTTAAGGTGGCAGTTTCCTAAACCTGCCCCAATACTGGTAAAGGGTGACACAGAAATGAAGTCAAAGACATCTGTGATGCTCGCTCACGGAAAGGCTAACTATACTTTAGAATCGATTGGAAGAGCTATGCATCATGAGAGTGGACATTGGAGTCTGTTTCGCATGACCAAGCACGCTGGCCGATTCAGCGCTTTTACCATTATTTTAAATGGAAACCAGGGGCTTCAGGGGTTCTTTTTGGGGGTGAAGTGCCACCATTTGGATAGCCCCAGTGGTCCTCCCAAGCATACCGTCACAGCAGGCCTACTTTGTTTGTGAACGCTGAAACTCCAATGTAGGTCAGCCTGGGGCAGAGACAACAGAAGGGAATGCAGCGTGCAAGAGGCACACAGTAAAGACCTGGTACAGAAAAGAACTGTAGCATGGACGAAGCCATCATGGAACCTTCACGCATGTGCCCGACCTTGTGACACATTTCAGGAATGCGTGTTGACCGAGAAACTTTAGGCAACTAAGCCTCTTTTGCAATCTGAATACTACATAGATGGCAACTTCCCAGAACCGTTTCATCTCAATGCTCCTCGCTGGTGAGTTTGAAGCTGTCACATGTTTATGCCTGCACCTTTGTCTTACTGCCCACTCTTTTCTATCCTTCTATTCCTTTACCGTTTGACCTGAACCTGACCATTCTCTGCTCTTCGCCCCTGGGTGTTACTGTTTGCCTGACCTGCTCTGGTTTCCCACACTCATGTCATTCCTCAGGACATGAGGAATGTCATATCCTTTAGTCTGTATTGGGAGTTGCCTGTTGCGTTTCCAGCTGAGTGCTGCAGCCTCCGACCAGTTTGCTACTCTGCTTACACTCTTTAAGGCCATCCAGTCCTCCAGTCTTCACCGGGTCTATGATCATCAAGCCACCCATCCCATTGCTTTCATTGTCGTTTTCCCACATTAATGGTGGTTGGTCTTCATAACGTCCAATGGGGACTGGACTCCAAGCATACTTGTGTGTAAAATGATCACATTTGTTTAGGAGTTGCTTCCTGTCTGCACCTCTTCTTTGAGCTGGATGTCCAACCAGATACCGAATTCACATCTCCAGACTTGAAGGTACACAGCTGCGGTGAGACAATAGCCTTGACACTTAGCCATGGTTGTGGGGATGTGTGCTAGAGCTGAAAAAGTGAGCTTTCTCATTATGCCATTAATAATGATGTGGTAACTGATAGGCATGAGGTTGCCATGTTCAGGGATTTGCGTGTATAGTGTAAGGGGCTAGGACATTTTAGAGGTGACTTAGTTGGGGAGAAGATGGGAGTAGACATATGAGGGTTACATGAAGTTGGGATAACATACATGCTATGGCTATATTCCTTTATGGTCCCATGGTCCAGACCCAAATAAGCCCATTCTCTCAACATCCCTTTGCAAAAGTGTGGGTTCACAGTATGTTTATATGGCTTTAATGGAGAGGGTCCCTCATGTTGAAATTTGTGTGAGAGAGTTTCGTTCATTGATGTTTTCATGCTGGTTTCATGCTTTTGTTAGTTTAGGTTTAGCTGTTTTATGAAGGAGTTTGGTTGAGGGATTGGTGAGGGAAGATCCTCCGTGGTATTTATGATTAAATGTTTGAGACTGTTACTAAGGCATATTTGAATGCGCTCAATGATTGGTATTGGGGAAATATCCTTGAGGCGGATTGTGGGCCCTTCCTGTTGAAGGCATGGCAGGCAATACATAGTGTTTTTAAGGGAATCCTCCATTTGATCAGGAGCCAGTCGAGGGCTCAGAGGGCTGGGTTCATGTGTTTGTATCTTAAGGTTCACAAGCAGTCTTGCTGATGCACTTTAGAATCTTTTTAGCCTGTTGAATAGGTATTAATGGAGTGAAAGGTGAAGGCTGTTGGCCAAATCTAGTCTTGAATGTACTAGTGCTATAATTGCCCTGGTTCTGTGCAGAGAGATCAGGACGCTCATGAAGAATTGGATTGTTCGGATCTGTGAAACACTCTTGATGGCTCCAATGTATGCTCACAGTGCTTCACAAATCCAAGGTTTCAGACCATTGTCATATGCAAAGGGCATGCTCCCATTTCTTAGGGCCAAGCGATGCGTGGTATTTTGTGGTTTATTACTGCAGATCATGAGCACAATTTTGGTTGTGTTGAGTTTCACTATGTTTTACGCTCATACATGAGTCCATATGCGCAAGGCAAGTGCTGAGATACAGTGAGTTTGTTGTAGAGTTGATAGTGAATTTGAAGATGATTTGGGTATCATAAGCATAGTTGAAGCATGTGAGGGCTGAGCCGTTAATACGTTCCAGGAGAGGAGTGTTCTACATGTTGAGTATCAGAGGTGAGTGATTGGATACTTGGGAGTCCTCTGCATGCCATGTTTTGAGGGCATGATCTGAAATGGGAAAAGTGTATTTCAGTCCTTTCAGTAAAAGATAACGTTATCCAACGTAGAGTGTTTGCCTTTAATCCAATGTCCTCTAGTCTTGAATAGACTCTCGTTGCTGATAGTGTCAAAAGTTTCAGAAATGTCTAGCAGGTTGAGTGCATTAGGTAAAATGGCCTCAGCATTGGTTTTTAGAGTTCTGTTTGAGCGTAGTGTGGATTTGGTTCCTCAAGTTGGTCTAAATCTGTGTTGCGACTCATGTGGTGGTTGTTTTTAACATATCTCTGAATCTGTTTGTAGATACAATTCTCAGGGAGCTTGGCAGAGAATGGTGTTGGAAATTGGTTATGTTAACTGGGGTGTTTGGTTCAGCTGGTTCTTTTTTAGCAGCTGTTCGATGAAGGCAGTTTTGAGGGCATGAGGGACCACACACTTCTAAATGGAAACATTTAGCAGGTCAAGGAAGGAGAGTGCTATTTGGGGATGTTTAACTATTGCTAAATGACATCATGGGGCACAGGTCTTCTAGGGATTCTGCTGGATTGCTAGCATTGACTGTGATGAGATAGTCATAGATAGAAAATGCATGAAAAGCTGTCATTGTTGGGATAGTTGTTTCTCTTCTTGGAAGGGAAGGGAAGGGAAGCTCAGGGGCAGCGTGCTCGCCTTGGAAGCAAGACCACATGGAGCATGGGTATTAAGTGTGTTATAAATAACCTATCATATCAAGTGGTGTTCTTGTCCGTTTCCTGTGTAGGTGATGTTGGATTAGAATAATTGTGTTGCAGAAGTTGTGGGGAAAAAAAGATCTGAGAAAACAACTGCGCACAATTGAAAGTAGCAACAAATCAAGAGATGAAAAAATACAGAAAAAAAGAAAAAAATTCCAATATAGAAACTGGACAAAATGGCACAAAGCAGCAATGGAACGAAAAGATGCTGAGAGCATGATATCTTGTTTAGCTCAAAGAAACGTAAGACTTTTCGGCGCCAATAAATGACCTAGAAAAACACAAACTGTCAGTCTAAGCAATGTAGTTACTGAAACTAAATGGACTGCCCATTACACGGCACTGTTCCAGAAGAACAAAGATAATGAACTAGCTGAAATGTCAACTGAGGGGTCTTGGAATCTTTGTATAGAGAGAGGACATCCTAAATAACATCAAGAGCCTAAGTACATCACGGGCACCAGGGCCCGATGGCTTAACAAATCGTATGTTAAAAAACAATCCTGAGGAATGGGCGGACTTTTGTTTCAAGTTGTTCAAGATGGTAATAGCACTTGGAAGAGTCCCCAAAACATGGAAAAAAGCTATAATTGTGCCAATTTTTTAAAAAGGCTCAAGGCTGGAAGCCACTAATTACAGACCGATCGCACTACTCGACGTAGTTGGGAAACTATTCGCCAGTCAGCTGCTGACCCAATTAACAGCCTGGATCCAGAATGTAGGAGTAGAGGATTTACGTCAAACTGGTTTCGTCAAAGGAGTGGGCTGTAACTTAAACTTACTCATCTTGAACATACTGAAAATGGAGACTATTAGACAAAAACAAGTAATGTACATTGCATTTATTGATCTGGCCCACGCCTTTGATGGCGTGGACAGAGATATGTTGTGGGAAAAAATGAAAAGAAAAGGATGCCCAATAATTCTGGTTGTGCAATAACTGGGATTTATTCAGATACCTCTGTACAAGATCATCTTGATCAGAAAGGGCACATTACCGCCACCATCCCAACTACTTGTGGAGTAAAACAGGGCTGCCCCTTAGGAGCTACGCTCTTTAACTTCTTTATACCGGACGTGGGTGAGGCATTGAGTAACGTAATCTCTTTCCCTCCTAAAATCAACGAGGAACATATTAACATGATCTTATATGCAGACGACATTGCAATCTTGGATCTAACGCCAATCGGACTCCAGAGGAAGATCAATGCCTTAAAAGCCTACATTGAAAGAAAGACTGGAAATTAACGTCCATAAAACAGAGATCCTTATATTGAAGAGCTTACAAGGTGCCTGCAACCAAAATGCGTGTGGTAAGTTCCAATGGAAGTTGGGCAACAACGTTATTAAAGTTGTCTCTGAAGCAGAATATCTAGGCATAACAATAAGTGCTAGCATTTGTGATGAACCGATGGTCAAAAAGCTGGTGTCCAAATGCAACCAACTTGCTGCCTAAGCTTCAAAACTCAACATAAAATACGGAAAATTCTCTATGGTCCCAGTTGTTCGCTTCTATCGAAACAAAATACTACCCGCACTGACATACGGAGCGGAGACTATTTGGAATCAGGCAAGACTTCTGGGGTAAGATGCGAACATGTTATTTGGCGAAGAATCCTCAAACTGCCTAACGGCTTTCCAACTGCCTGCATGAAGTATGAACTAAGTGCATCATCCGTGCAGGTTATTGTTTCATGAAATGCACTAAACCTTTACAGGACAATTGTAGGAGATAACATCTCTCCACAATTTGGCATATTAAGACCAAAAGAAAGAGGAAAGGAGGGATGGCCTCTTCAAAATCTGGAAAGCATCCTGCGAAACCATTTTAAATCAACTGAACCCTAATACACAAACTTTAGTGCAGAATCTGGATGCTGTTAAAAAAAACTGCTAACACTTGACAGAATTGAGACACAAGATCAGAGAAGGCTACATAAAAGAAAATGCTCCCTTCGAAACAAAGAAACTAAATGAACTCCCGAAATACCTGATGCAATTTCCGTGCAAAAGGAGGAGAAGAACTTTTATGCTCTTCAGGTTAAATGAATGGGAAACAATGGAGACATTGTACCAAAGAGGAGAACGAATGGAAGAAGATGAGATAGGTCGACTCTGCAACATTGGAGAAGACTCATTGAAACATCTGGTGTTAACCTGTCCGACTCTAGGTGTATGGGACAAGAGCTAGACAAATACTCTCCATATACTGTTGAAGAATGGTGGAGAGCCATCCATATAGGAGAAAATAAAAAAATGACTTTTGCACTAACTGCATTTTTAGAAGTGATAGCAAGATACCTGAAAGTAAAAAGTGATGTATCCTGCTAAAAGACTAATGGAACTCCATCTCAAGAAGAAGATAGATATGAAGAGCTGAATAGGAAATCGTTTTGATATTAACTTTTAAAAGTTTGTAATAAACTAAAGAAAAAAAATACTAATAATTGTGTTGCTGAAGTGTGGCACTTTGGGGTCAGAGTTCTTGAGATTGTGCTGGTGCAATGTTTTATATTCTTCATTTCTTTGAGTTTTTCAAATAACATTGAACTAACAGATGTCATCTCATACTGGGCCTTCAGGTTCCAGGGTATCAAGTACAATAAGGTGAACCTCTGTGTACAGGTTGTGGTAGTGACACATCTCTGCATATCAATAAGACCTCTGAAGAGTAGGCGTCCACCCTTTCTTGTTAATGGATTCCACATTTATTTATTTATTGTCCATTTGTTAGGCGCTTATAGAACAAGTACATTGTTTTTCAAAGTGCCCACAAGGCAACGGGGCGGGAATATGGGATTGAAAACAATTTATACACTGGAGGATAAAGACGAACCTACTAGGCCTTTTGAGTATTCAGAATATGCAAGTGCAGAGAGAAAAGGGGGAGTGGGGGGTAAGTGCTGGAGTATCCGTGCTCGTGGGTGAGCAGCAAATGTAAGTGCCCAGTATAGTAAGTGCCGGGGAGCGTTGAGCTGCAATAAGTAGGTAAGTGATTTCCTCAGATACCTCACAGCCACCCCTCATACTTCCAGTAGGCATGCACATATTCCTCCATGACAAATGAAATGTGAATGTAGCTATCATCAAACATTGCCTCCAAACATATCCATAAATCTTGTAGTACTTCTATCGTATGGTAGGGAACTCTGAGGGGAGGTTTCAATTACTCTGTGGCTTCTCATCCGACACTCAGCTAATGTTTAATAGAATAGTTTCCCATTGCATCCTGACTGCTTACCTATCGTGCATATTTTCCCATTGCATATGTTGTAATGTGTTGAGCTATGCTCTTCCCCACTTCTCTAGATCTTTAAGACAAATAAGGGGGCTCGGGCCTGCTCGGATTTCCATGCCATTGCGATTCGCCTAATTGTCAGTACCAGGGCCAACTTTAAGATCCTACCTGTTGGTGTTCTTTGCCATCTCCGAGATCGAAAGCCCAATAGGTACGCTGCAGCAGTCGGCAAGGCATGAGTTACTTCCAGATTCACTAGCCAATTACTGATTTCCTCACGGTAATGGGGGATTTTCAGGCATGACCATAACATGGATCAGGTCTGGGTTTACTGTCTGGCACTTAGTGCAGCAGTGAGTGGTGCTAGGGAACATTTGTGCCAGTTTTCCCAGGGTCAGGTAAACCCTATTGTATTAACTTAAAGCGATGGGCTCTCGACACTAAATTAGTGTCGGCAAGAATCGACTCCCATTCAGTTTCTTTGAAGGTATAGCCCAGGTCCTTCTCACATAGTGCACTGATTTTCAACTCGGTCTGGGAATGTTTGTCAGTTAGCACCTCATATTAGCGATATCCCCTTCCCTCCATCACTACACCCATAAAGTGTACTAAGGATGGCGTCCTGGGGCGGTTGTATTAGCAATTCATTTGGCTCTGTCAAGTAAGGCAATATAGGTTAAAAACTGCCCCACTGAGATCGCCTGGGTGTTTCTTAATTCTTCAAACGGCACAAGCCACCCCGCAGCAAATATGTCACCCCCAAGTCGTAATACTGTGTATTTCCCAATACAATTGCAAAGTGCTGTAATATCAAAAGAGGCAGTTCGAGTCCAGTGCCTAGCGGAATGCCTGGAGTGTAGGGGGGCCCCGCCATCGCATTCTGACACAGGTGTGTTTTCATATTCAGATACCTGTCTTAATCAAGGAGGTGGTTTTGCTATTTGTCGCACCCATCCAGGTTCCATGTGATAATAGCCCCGCAAAAATGTTGTCATACAAGAATGGCGTTTTTTTTGCAGCGATATTCCCATATGGAACCTGCGGGTGACACCTCTCGCGACCCCTATATTGTTTTTTAAAGCGAGTGGGGGACACCCCTGCTCCCATTTACCCCACATATTGTCCCCATAAATAATGTTTCCATGCATAGGTGACATTATTTATGGGGATAATATTACCCGATAACCCGTTCCACAGGATCTCCTTCATTGTGTGTGGCTCAACCAAGCAACACAGAAGCCTTGTTGGAAAATTCACATCCTCCGAGAGCCACATGGCCACGTACTGTAGATGCGTGGTAATTTAGAATTTTTTTTTTTTGGTCTGGCACCCGTAGCCTGCCCCTAGCAGTGGGTCTACGGAACGTCTGTAAAGTGATCATGTCCCTCTTGATCCTAATCTTGAGATATCACCACATGATTATAAGCAGATGTCCTAGAAGCGAGGAGAGCATACTCATAAGCCTTGCATGATTGGAATAGGTTCAGCTGTTTTGTATTAAAACAGGGGCAACCAGCCTAAGGGCTGGCATCTTCATACGTCACACTCACCGAAGCCTCTGTTTCAGAGCCCTCAATCTTTGCATCTAGGCCCTGAGTAAGGATGACATGGGGCCTCATGGTGTGCCTGAGGATGTTCACAGTCTCACCTGAAAGGCGAATCTCGGCCACCCTTAAGACCGGTCTTAAATAGGTGCATCTTAAATTTAAGGTCACAGTACATATCAGCGGAATGTGCAACATAGTTTCACTCTCTGCACCACACGTTGGACCGCGCGCCCCCCCCCCCTGTATCTTTCCAAGATCTTGCAAAAGATGCTAGTAGCAATATTCCCAGCTTAAAACGGACAAACAGTGAGCTTTCATAAGCTGGTGTGATTATATTGAGATATGGTTCAAACCCGGGTCCCATTTTATGCAGCAAGTAATCTGGTCCCAATTTAACTTTTCGCTTTCTCCACCAATTACAACCTTGATCTTATGTAGGCGGCTTTCTTCAACCTCTTAGGGGCCGATGCACCTCGTCTTTGAGGGTTTTTCGACAGTCCTCTCTTTCCAGGGCAAGCAGAGTATCCTTCACATGTGCATACCATGCCCTGCACGGAGGGATTACCCCCAAGCTACTCTGAACCACAACTACCCACAAGCCCCGAAATACATCTTGCAATAAGCGCCGGCGACCCCCTGGACAATTCCCTCTGGCCTGGAACAAGTAAATACTGGGCCCCTCCGCCCACTGCCAGAAAATAGAGGAGCATTGCACATAAGGGGGGGGAGGTCCAGGACAACATAGCCAGGGGTGTTTTGAAGCATTGAAGGAAAAACCTCAGATGCCAAACGCAAGGTGGCCAGTTGGAGCGTTGAGACAACACGCGGACAGCCATCCCCCCCACAGTGGAGTGTCAACCCATAGAAAAGAATACTCTGAACCGCCCCCAAGATGGCGCTAAGTAAGGAAGAGCCGCAGGTCTGTTTAAGATGAATGGAAACAAGAATGATGGAATCACTCCAGAATCATTTTGGGAACTTGAAGGAGGAACTCAAGTCCTCGTTTCAAGAAGTGAGAAAAGAAATAAACGAACTGGGAATTAGAGTGGACGCCACAGAAGAAAGCCTAAATGTAGTGACAGAGGACCTCAAACAAAACAGTGAACTACTGGAACAAGTGGCCCATGCCTCCCATAACTTTGAGATCCAAGCAGAGGACCTCGAGAGCCGTTCTAGACGATCCAAGATCAGGGTCAAAGGACTGGTGGAAACAATTGTGGAACGAGATCTAAAGGATACCATACAAAAATGCTTCAGAAGTCTCTTGAAAGGATCACAGCCCAAGGACATAAGGATTGACAGAGTGGGCCCAAAGAGGAGAGATCCGGGTGCAGGACCCCAGGATATCCTGGTAGCCCTGTCCTCATATCCTATGAAAGAGGAGATACTCAGAGGCGCAGCCACACAAACGTATGAATACATGGTTCCCAAATCCACATCTTCCAAGACCTCGCCCTCTCCACGTTACAAAAGAGAAGAGCGATGCAACCAGACACGAAAATACTCGTAGCCAGAAACATCACTTACAAATGGACCTTTCCCTTCGGGTTGCTATTCTCATGGGAAGGAAAACAGCAGCGGATCACCACATGCGGCGGATCACCACATGCAAAGAGGGCCTGACACTAATGCAAATCGAACAAGAGGAGGACTAATCGGAGCAGTCGCCAACCCAGACTCCCCTACGTGGGGATCCCAGACCATGGGGATGGTCAACAGTTGGTAACAAGAGCCGTGAGATGGGAGCAAAATTGATAAGTCCGCGGAACAAATCACTCACCCAATGAAGAAATGGGTTGAAGATGGACAGAAACCATAAAGGTGGGAGAAGAATGTAGAAGCATTTGCTAAGATAAAAAGAATGACCCCGGACGGAGGGGCAGACTCTGGACTATCATGGAGTATGACGTACAATCAAGATCATTCGGGTTTTACCACCGGGGGGTTTGCGAAAACCCAGGCACAGAAGGGGTAAAGAGATGGGGGATGGGAAAGGGAGGGGGTGGGGGAATGGGAAAGTTGGTGTTAAAGTTTTAAAAGTTGGGGAATGGTCATCTGTATGGTACAAATTCTATGGGGGATTCAAAACCTGAGTAAGCTGATATAGTGCCAATAGCAACGAGACAGAATGTCCTCTCCAAGTATAACTGAAATGAACATAATAACTGAATGAGCAAGGCCTCAATCAACCGGTGAAACTCCACTCCATATTGAGGAGGCTAATAGACCTTCAAACATCCATAGCGTTCCGTCAGGAAACACACTTACTCCCTAAAGACGAGAAAAGGATGTTACACAAAACATTCCCCAAACAGTGGCGATCTTGATAGGAACCCACCTGCCGCTCACAAAATTATTTTTGCACAGAGAACCTGAGGGGAGATTTCTGGTGGTACTCAAGGGCATGATAGAAGGGCTGATGCACACGCTCCTGGCAATAGATTGGCCAAATGAAAATCAGGACATCTCTCTGGTGAAACCACTACAACAAATAGGTAGCCGGTGCAAAGGGAAGGTGATTGTGGGTGGAGACTAACTGCGTAATGGACCCCACCCTAGATAGAACTCTCCCGCTGTCACCCACAGATGGCAAGAACAGGCAAGCATTGGGGAATCTATTCCGAGACTTGGGGGTATTAGAGGCATGGAGATATTTCCACGGTCAGGAGAGAGACTACACACATTACTCAGCCGTACACAAAGGGTACTCAAGAATAGACATGGTATTGGTCTGTGCAACATTTATCCCTCATGTGAGAAAGATAGACTTTTGAATCCAATACCTGTCCGATCACGCCCCAGTGATAATGCAAGTTGAAATGCCCAAAGCAAACCCCGATAGCCGCAAGCATTTGAGATTAAATGAGCTGATTCTTGGAGACATAGCATTAAGAGCACACATGGAGGAGGTGATAAATAACTTAAAAAAATGAGAATGGGGAAACTAATTGGCGAATAGTCTGGGATGCAGGTAAAACAGTGGTGCGGGGAGAATTCATATCCCAATCCAGAATATATGCTAAAAGTAAAGCAGCAATCAGGGGAGAACTGGAGGGGGAGGTTAAGGAAGCCCAGCATAAAATCTGACACTCACAAAAATCCCTAAGGGCACGGAAGAAAATCAGCGCACAGCTAGAAGCCCACGTTGCTGATCGCACGGCCGTAATGCTAATAAACTCCAAAAAAACGTATTACATGCAAGGAGGGAAAGCCAATCGATACCTCGCAGCAAAACTTGCATCAGAAAGCCTGGAATTACATCACCCAACTGCATGATGAGGGAGACTATATTTAGCAGACGCAGATAACTTTAGAATTATGGAACAGTTCCATGCTGCCCTGCCGAAGCAAGAAGGGCCTGACCGGATACTACAGACGAGGTATATGGAGAAGTTACCGCTACCCCGAATTCCCAGAGAAGATGGTGAAAACTTGGAAGCCCCCATTACGTCACAAGAAGTTAACGATGCAATAACCTCTCTACCGTGCAATAAAACACTGGGCCCAGACGGCTTAGGTAATGGCTTTTACAAAACCTTTACGGTCCAACTGCTTGCACCACTGACTAGACTCTTTAACCACATAAGAGAACACGGGTTAGTCACTGAAGATATGGGGGAAATCTAACCGTTCTCATCCTAAAACCAGGGAAAGACCATACTGATTGCGCAAGTTATCAACCCATCGCCCTACTAAACAGCGATGCTAAAATATATGCCAAGATTTTATCTGCCAGATTAGTGAAGGTCCTCCCAAGCATAATCCACGAAGATCTGGCGGGCTTCATAGTAGGAAGACACACAGGATAATATCATAAGAGCCAGAGACATGATTGATTTAGGCACAAGCACCAAACAACGATTTTCTATAGCTGCGCTCGACACACGGCAATCATTCGATAGCCTGGACTGGGGGTACCTACGACTTGTTCTTGCAGCGTTCGGTTGTGGCCCAGAATTCACCAAGATAATTTTGGTGAATTTCCACATACCCTCCACAACCTTCCTTGTCAATGGGTGGGCATCGGCACTGGTGAAAATGCGGCGTGGTACACGTCAGGGGTGCCCTCTGTCGCCTCTGGTATTTGTCATGGCAATGGAGCCCCTTGCAGCAGCAATCAGACAGGATCATACAATTCAGGGGATAACGAGTGGTAAGGAGACACAAAGTAGTGTTGTACGCAGAGGATATACTCTTATTCCTAAAGAAAACAACCAGATCTCTGCCCGGGGTGATGGTGAAGCTGCAGGAATTTACAATAATCTCTGTGTTCACTATAAATTACACTAAGTCTAAAGCCCTAAATATAGCCGAAAACAGTCAGGAAAGAAGCAGAATAAGCCAGACTTGCCCCCTGATATGGGAGGAGGACACCATAGACAATCTGGGGATAAAATTAAAGAGAGAATACAAGTGCTTATATGGGGCAAATGTAACCCCAGTTTGGAAACACCTACAAGATGACCTACACAGATGGACCAGCCAGCAACTCTCATGGTTTGCACGAATTGCAGCGGTAAAAATGACACTTCTGCCCTGCCTATTGTACATAGTAAACTACCAGTGCAGATCCCCCCACTCGCATGAGCAAAACTTTAGAGTCTGAAATCGTATCCTTCATATGGTAGGGGAAGAAACCCAGAGTACAACAGAGTCCTGAAACGCCCACCACTCTGAGGGGGGGTTGGGAATCCCAGACAGAGAGATAGATTCTCACGGCACAGGTAGCACCCATGTTGAAATGGTCAACAAACAGAAGCTGGAAATGCATTGAAGGGACAGGGCCTCCCTGTCCTTGTCTTGTAGTCCTTTTTCATTTGTGTTCTGTATTGTTTTCTGGGCAGGAGTCCATGTCGGACTACTGGCAGTGCAGCACTTCCTATTTTTGGATGGTGTACAGACCCATGGGATACCCTTACGGGACCCATGGGTGGGGGTACAACCCTGTGCCCCTAGTGTATGTTTTTGGGCACCTTTGTGTGGCCCACAGAGCAGGGTATGGGCTGGTGGTAGCTCCATGCTGAATTTGACAGGTGCTCTGAGTACCCTCCATTTTGGGGATACCCCGGCCCTGCCATTGGAATCAGTTGATTCCTGATAGGAGACAAGATGGCCCCTGTGGCCCCTTGCTTTCTATTGCCTGTTACCTTGTTTTCCCAAAGACCTGGGAAGCCCCGACTCTGTCCCTTCCCCCTGACTGCTGGATGTTGGGTGGAAGTTCCATATATGGTATTGTGGTGAAGCCCAGGCCAGACTGGCTGGAGCCTTCCCAGTGACTGTATGTTGTGGGTACCCCCTGTGGGTGGGACCTGGGTCAATGGAATGTGTGACCAATATGCACTTTTTGTTGTGGATGTCTGGTTTCTGGTATGAAACAATGACTGAGACAGGCCTGCCCAAAAACTGGTTTGAATGCAGTGTGTAGTGTTGAATGGCTGGGTACTTGTCCCAATACACATTCCTTGTTGTGAGTGCCTGAGAGGGAGGATAATTGCCTGAATGCACTGTATGCCCGATTGACTGACTGCTGAATGCCCTTCTGAGTGATTGGTTGCCTGAGTGTGACCCAGCACAATGAATGAGACAACAGTATATCTGGGGGCCTCTCACTGCTAGAATTCATTCAGAAGCTGAAGTTGATACTTGAAGCTTATCCTTGAAGCCCAGCTGGGAGAAGAAGATCTGCTGCTGCATTTGCTTGGACCCGATCCGAAAGCCATCGAGGACTGATCCGAGTGAGAGAGGACCTGGTTAGACGCCATCTTCCTGAGCTCAGAGGGACCATTGAGCACAGCTAACCTTCGCCAAAGCTCCCTGGAAGTCAGACCCTCGACAGGCTGCGGACCGGAGACGGGGACCGCCGAGGAGAACGAAGAGAAGCACCAGACATTCCGTCCACCATCGTCGACCAGGGTTCGCAGGTTTGCTATAACCGCTGGAGGCCCGTCGAAGCCGTGTTGCCCAGAAGCGGGGACTGCTTGACGCTGTGCCGTCGACTACCGGAGCCGCAACGCTCCATTGATTAAGACATTCGAATCGAAGGAATCTCTCGACCGCACCGCCGACCGCTTTGTCCCGACGGAGAAAGTCGAGGCCACTGACGAGAATCTGTCGGTGGGTTTCCCATCACCCAAAGACTGCAGAGACGCTGGATGACTCAACGCCCTTGCTGGGCCAAAGTTCTTCATAGACTCTTTGCGGTCCCGCGCTATCGACATCGAGGTGCCCCACACGCCTCATCCTTGCAGGACGACTTCGACTCGTCGTTGACGAGCACCGCCAGGACCGAAGCTGCTGCCTCGACACCATCGATTTTTTCATCGAGGATCATCGACGCCAAGTTCACCTTCTTCGAGGCCCCTGATTTAAAGGGAGTCACACAAGAAGGATCCATCAACGCCTCCTCGAGGAACTCTGCTATTCCAGGTACACTGGGGTGGTAGAAACATATTAGAAGGAACTAAGACTAATTGAACAATATATGGACTGGGCTTGTAGTATATCCTTTATTTTACAGGTTGCCCAGGTGGGGGGATCCTCATACAGAATTGTGCCTAGTGGTAGGGACCCAGTACTCCACCAATTATTCTAACCAACTGCTTCCTCCTATATCTATTGTTGGTTACCTTTATTAATTGATTTGTGTGACATTTGACCAGAGTACAGTTGATGCACTTTAATGAAATCTGCTAATAATTATGGTACCACTTAGAACTGTATATATTTTCCATTGTAGATTAACTGAGCACAACGTGAGTTACTGTGATTGTGTATATAACCCTGAACCTTAATTATATAAAGACTGTTATCACCAACAGTGTGCGGACATTCCTTTGTGGGGGCTTGAGGAATACACTGTACTTAAGAACCAGCCTGCATCACCTCCTGAGAAGCTAGGCCTTGATTGCTCGCCCACGTTTACCAAATAGAGAATCTTGGCTGGGGTCCTCTGTGCCTCTCCTCTACCATATAGAGAGCAGAAGTACAGACACCCCCTTCCAGTCTTTACACAGACAAGACACACAAGGGTTGTTGTGAGATAGAACAAGGGGTCACCACCATCCCCTTGAAAGCTCTACACACCATGCGAACCACTGCCCGTGGAGCATGTGGACAGCTCCTAGAAGCCACAAAGTGTCCCTAAGCGGATGGGATCAAGCCGTCAGGAAGGGGAAGTACCCAAAGGATTAGGTCCCTAAACCCCAATGGCTCACAATAAAGACTTCACCTCGGGTCAGAGGAACTCATTCTGGGATGCCTAGAAGGGAGAGAAACCCCTAGTACTGAAGGACTTCTATCAGAACGGGAAGTCCCTACAGTTTGAAGAATGTAAGCAGAAATGTGATATAGGTGAGGGGGAACACTTCAAATACATCCAGATTAAACACTGGGTATCGCAGAAGGAAGTTACAAAAGCAGGCACAAGAGCCCCACTAGGACTGGAACTGACCCTCTAGGAGGGCTTGTCAACTAAAGGTTTAGCAAGATTATACAAACTGCTGGACTGGGCAAAGCTGGGGTAACAACTCCCATAAATGACTAGGTGGGAAAAGACCTTGGAGGTCCAATCTCAGGAGAAACATGGGAACAAATTTGGAGGAGGGCGCATACAGTTTTTAAAAGCACATTGATCAAAGAAACCGCATACAAACTCTGCTTCAGATGGTATCTGACACCCCACCGGCTACACGGGATAAATACACACTAAACCCCCCTCCCTCCAAATGTTGGAGACTGTGGGGAAATAGTGATAGTGGACCTACTACATATGTGGTGGACATGCCCCAAAGCTATAACATATAGGAAAGAAGTCTTGGGGCACATAAAACAAATTATAGGGGCACAATTACAATACTCACCCACAGTAATCCTTCTAGAGGCAGAAGTAGAAGGGTATACGCAGCAACTGCCAATAGAGCAGCCCTCATCACACATCTCCTGATGGCCGCACATATGACCCTAGCCCAAGGATGGCAAACGGTAGAGGGACCCATCATCGCCTGGTGGTGGGTGAAGATTTGGGGGTTCTTAGCGATGGAGAAAACATGTGCGCTAAAGGCAGGGAAGTACAATAAGTTCCTGGCAATATGGAGCCCTTTCGATGAATACGTACAGGATAGGAAAAACCAATTCCATAAACCAAGGTTACTAAAGAATATACATGCGATGTGACTACAAAAGAACGCTATTCAGCCCTCGGAGGATCACAGCAATGAAAACCCAGAACAACGGAAATAAACCATACAAGTTGGGGTTAGGGAGGGGTGGGGAGGGGTGAGGAAAGGTGAGTGGGGTCTGGGGTTTGTTAATATAAAAATGTCATGTTTGCTTGACCTGATCAACACACTACTGGAGTTGATACCTGTAAAACATGTAATGTCAACTGTGATTGTAAGAAAAATTATATGCTGCCTGGGAACTGCGGACATGATTGAAAAATAAAAGATTAAAAAAAAAAAAAGAAAAAACGTCAGCCACCACAAATGCCAATTGCAGACTCCTCCATGGAAGCATAGCGAGTGGAAGAGTCTGAAATAGAAACATTTACATAAACAAGCTGCAGTTCTTCTAGCTCCAAGAGCCTTTCCTCCCTCCATAAAATGGACTTCCATCCAAGTACAGATGGGCCACAGAAACACCATGTCCTTTTTGAGAAAGCAATAGAGCAAAATGTCTACGACCCTTTGAAGGGAATCTCAAAACATCGAACACTAGTCCTAAACAGGGAATTTGACTGTTACGCTGATCCTATTGGGGATCTAGAATGTTTAAGCAGATGCTCAGAGCAGGTAATTCCAAGAAGCCCATGAGTGCGCCCAAAACCACAACCTCTTTGAAGTCATACCTATTCTGCTCAGTTGCACCTATTCTGTACAGGAGAAAAAAAGGAAATAAGACGACTCTGCATCCTGGTCCCTGGTAGCCAAATTATGAGGGTAATGCTAATCCGATTAGCTGCTCAGGAATGTTTCTGCATGTCTCTTCCTCCAAAAGTGATGCTAAAATTGAGACAATCCAGTACATCAATGGTCCCAATCGTTCAATACGGTCTCTACAGTGGTAATACATGGAACCTATTCACCTGTCAAAAGAACTAAACTAGATTCTGCAATGCAGAGCAGATTTAGTATTCACGATGATCCACAGGAGATGTACTATGACTGCCTGCTATTGCAGCACTTGGTCAGACGACTTCAGAGTAACTACATTGTGCGTGCATGAGTTATAAAAGTAGGACCATGGCTATCAGATCTTCATATACATTGAAATGAAAGATTCTACCTTTAGAGAAATACAGGCGTATGATTTGGCAAGGAGAAACCACACTACCCTACCTTTATCTGATAAAAAATCCTGCTCATGAAGCTTTTTCCCCCATTGCAGACATTAAAGATTTTTGTTTTAGGTGGATTGAACAAATGGGACCCTTCTGTGTTCTGGTTAAATTAATGGGCCAGTCTTTGGGCCTATGCACAAAAACAAGCTTTTAACATCTTTTCAGGGAAACTAAAAGTAAACAATAACATTCCTTCTCTTAAGCCTGAGGTGGTTTTCTTGCCGGAAAAGGTTTTATAACAAAAAGTCTTACAGCGACGTTTTTGGGTTCAGGACTACCTTTCTTCTGGTTTTTATGGCGATTCCAGGAGACTACAGGGTTCACAGCCCCCACTCTCCCTTCTCGTCTGTGACATAGTCTTACAGGTCCATTGTTTGAGGTCTTTCTCCTGGACACCCACTGTCTGCTCCTCAAAACTGGCAGTGGAATCATCGGGCTCCCCTAGCAAAAAAATAATGAGCCTTGATAGCAAATGCGGCACCTCCCATTTTCCTGAATGTGGACCTGGAACTTGGTAGATTGAGAAGGTGGCTGAAAACTCTGCCTAGATTTCTACATCTTCATATCTCATTCCCTAGGCCTAGGATACTCGCTCTGCTTGCCTTTTGTCCGAGCTTCCGATCCCTGATCTGCCCCCTCGGATGATTTACCAGCTGAAGTAAATGTGTTCGTAAATCTCAGTCTCCTCAATTAATCTTCTGACAAGCTCTCACTCTCTTAATGTGTACCCATCTCTGATTTGTATACTCTTCTTTCCAACCCCACTGCATGTTACCTTCTTCGTCCCTTTGGGAAACATTCCTCTCCCAGTATTCAATTTTAAAGTCTTTACATTCTCTACTCCTTTCTTCACCCCTTTGGGTGAGATCTAGCTAGTACTCAATACGCTCAAGATCCTGCCTCTTCCACCTTCTCCCTCCCCCTTTTGAGAACTGCAGCTACTGTTGTCCAAATCATTAATCTACCTATTCCACTACTTTGGGTACTTTCATCACTCCTCTGAGCACATCCCTCCTTCTCATTTTCACCCTATGTTTCTTTCCCCCTTTAGGCATCACTTCTCCTGGCAATTTCCAATCTACCCATCTTCAATCCTTTGGGCACCTCACTCCCACACTCCATTTTCACATTCAAGGATTTATAGCCCCCTCCCAACATTTTCACCCCTTTGGGCACTGCCCTCCGTCCCCCTACTTTCCAGCTCAATGATCTGTAGCACTCGCATCCCATTGGGGCATACTCTGCTTTCTCAATGTCAGCCTTGTTTGTTCACCACTTCTTTCCGCTAGCTCCCGCTCCCTTTACTCCTTGGTTGGGTCTCCAAGATCTCTCTTCCAGCTCCCAGTTTTCAATATAGCCAATCCTCTTGAAACTCTCCTCTACTATTATGGGTCTTGCTCATTCTTGTACTCCCTCATCCAAATAGTGATAGGTCAAATTCAAATTGTCTTAATGTGATTTGATTCAATGTGCCCTTTATTTAGTTTTTTTTATTAGAATTCTTCTTTGCCCTTTAAAGTAGTCAGAAGAGGAAGCAATAATGGGGCAAGGAAGCAAAATCAGGGGAGCTCAGCATTAAAATGAAACTGCAACGTGGGAGAGCACAGAGTGCAGTTTGCTGGGAAGAAGGAACCTGCCTTTGCTCTGTGTAGCCTTGTTGCTCATCTCCTTGGCTATATTTGGATACAACCTTAATTTGGCTCACTGGTAAAGAAAGTTACCTACAGTGATACCACTTTCATAACTAAGCATACCCTCTAACTGATATTTGATATTTTTCCATAGATCGTCTTATAGCCACGCCCCCTTCACAAACAATCCACATATAGCATGGGTTGCGCGCAACGTGGGAGTGCAAGGGGTGCACTGTTTGCTGTTTCCACTGTGCAGCTTGCGGCTCTCCCGTGCCCTCCCACTGCCTTTTTCTTTCTGGTACCATCTGAGTGAATCACCAAGCAATCCCCCCACCCCCCATGGTTTAACATCTGACCACAGCAATGCCACTTAATGCAAATATGTTATTACAAATGGGCCTGTTTATCCCCTAGGCACCCTTTAGAACTGAATCAAGGACGGCATAAAGACCGCCTCGTGTAAAGGATGAAGTGCGATCCAAATCCATAACAACTGGTATACGTATGCTACGGGCTGCTGCATCGGTAAACAGGAAAATTGTGTAAGCAAATAACACATGCCGAGCTACCTCAACGAACAACACAGCTGATGCTGATCTCAGACATTCCAAATGGCTTTGCTCTACAATTACACAATATTACTAGTTCCTCTCCAACATCCCACCACGAATCAGTCTCAGCCATACATCAACCTCTGAAAGAGTATGAAATACAAACCTATGCCCAAGTATTAACTAATGCACCACAACCCATATTATACCATGACCTTAACTCATCTCCAACGGCCGAACCCCTGACAGCTCGGGCTGTGGCCCAACAGCCCTCTTCTTTGGAAACACTACCATCGGCACAAAAACAAGATGAAAAGCAGGCCACTTCCTGTATTCCACCATTAGCCTCATCTCAATCACTGGCGCTATATCCGCATTCAGTTTCCTCCACCTCAGCGCACTCAAACCATTCCCTCTTTTCCAAACCGATGGCCAAAACTTCCTTTGGTCTACACCCTCAACCACATAACTCATGGGAGGTAGCGCTAAATGCCATTACCACTGGCATGCAAACACTCCTAAAAATCTTTGAAGTCCTGGAGAAAAAGGTGGACTCTGAATCCTTGGCAATAAACTTAATGGATGCAAAAATTGACGGGATAGCGAACAAATCACATCACTCCTTACAACACTTAAAGATGCCTCTTACCTTGCCTATAACAGACGGGGTAAATCGCGCAAACTCATCTCACGACGATGTAATGCAAATCAAGTGACCAACCTGACCATGCAACGGAACATAATGCTCCACCTCCAACAGTGGATTCAGCGAAGGAAGTCAAAAATGTTTCTATACTAGTAATTCAAAGCTAGGATCTTCCAGACATGTCAGCAGACCCTGACCCACACATTGGCCCCCCTTTACGATTTCAGAATAAACCATCCAAACAGAAATCGAAGAAAATAACAAAGAATAAGAGGAAAGTACCTGCGGAAGCTCTTGAAGAACTAGCACCAGAGCTGCAAGCAGGCAAAAAAAAAATACAAAAAATAAAAATCAACTCATCTCTCAAAAACCTATGTCATCGAAATCTAAGCAATTTCTAAGTAAAATCACAACACCTTTACTAACTAAGCAATTGCTCCGAAACCCAAAGAAAAAGACAAGAAAACCTGAGTATTCCAAGTAAAAACCCAGCTGTATGTGAATCCATTACCATTGCGGAAGACCCTGAAGAGCCTCTGAAATTCCATTCATTAGAACTCCCAGATGGAAGCCCTCTTGAACTTATTCACATACTCCCTTGCTTCCAACCAAGATGTTGCATTTATTCCACAAAACCAAGATGTGGTTAACCTAATCACTCATAACACGAACCCTAAATAAAATGCCAGACAATTATAATGAACAAAACCTCTGCACATTAGAACAGAAGAGAGCGAAAACCCAGAGTGACAGATCTACTAAACATCCCAGTGAAAGCTCAAACAAACATCGATCTGACCCCGTCATGCAACCAAAACAAAGGAAAATATCATTCTCCTCGGATACCCCAAGCAACACATACACCCATAGGACCTCTTTCAAACCCGAACGAGATCTCTCCATAAATGACTGTTTTAAGATACAAATGATTGAAAGACATTCTCAGGATCCCTATCCAACAAGAACAACGCTCCTCAAAGTCTTCAAGCTTATTCCAAGTTTACAACTAATCCAAATTACAGATATAGCATATATTAGGAACACAAGCAATAGATACATGGACACAATTGAGACCAAAATTCCATCACTAATTATTAAAGAGATAATACTAGATGCTAAAGAACAATTGAAGAAGCATGGTGTAAAAGTCTCCACCTGCCATAACAACTCACCTCGCCCAATTAAGACCAACAATGATGAGACACACAGTGATAAGCGGTCCCCCCATCAACAGATGTTAACAGTGAATTGCTTGGGATCCCCATAGGCCAACTGAAAAGAAATGTTACTGCGAAATCCACTTCCCCTCTTGCCCTAAAACAAAATGTCTTGGGTATCTAATGCACAACTTGATGGGATGGACACAGCAAGAATATAGAGCCAAGTCCATACTTTGAATCGACAATTTAAAATTGCAGTATGGAACACAAGAGGTCACAAGCATTTGATGGAGATTTACACATATTTTGCCTCAGCCAATTATGACTTAATCCTTTTACAAGAGACATTGATCTTAAACCAACCCACATGGCATGGATACCAACTATGCTGGGTAGCTGCGATAAAGTCCAACTTAAGCAGACCATCAGGGATGTTAAGAGCTGTGAAACTATCCATCTTTGCTTCGCTCAAAGCCTGGTCCTCCCCTGCCCCAGGAATCCAATTAACGAAGTTCACTTTGCCATTGCATCTACAAAACCTGACCATCACTGTAGAAATTATTAACATATGTTGGAATGCCTTGGCAAACAGATGATAACTTCCTTGATCTTATAATGAATACAAGGTACTTAATCATGACCAATCGAGCGATAACAACAATCATCGCAGGAGACCTTAACATAAAATGCTCGATTGCTAAAGATGTTTTATAAAATCGAGCCAGACGATGGCTGAAAATTATGTCCACAAGAGGCTTCATCATGTTTAACGACTCAATGAAGTTAGATATTTCAGCATCTCCAAAGTAACCTTCTAGAGATCGCCTGGCAGTTTAATGTCTAAACCAAATTCCTATTATAACTTTGCGCTACAACCCTCTTCAAATGGCAATCAAATAAAAGTCACGTCCAGTCTCCTAGATAAGCTACAAGCTTATTATCATGATGTAGTCTCCTGCGTACCACACAAGTATGAATATGATTAAGTATTGCAATTTTTTTTACAGACTCCAAACTGCTCCATGGTCGAATGACAGCTTAAAAAGTGTAAATTTAATCATAATATTCAAAAACTAAAAACCCTAATGAGAACTGAAATTAGAAAGGCTCTGAAGATTAAAACCATAAACTCCCAAATAACATGCAAGGGGATACAGAATAAATATAAAAATCAAATTAAGCAATATAAAATGCTAAAACAACAAATAGATGCAGAGCATATGCTAAATGAGTTAAAAAGGGAAAAATACTGGCCACACATGGAATTTAATTGTTGGCTTACAATGATACACCAGAATCAAGCATGATAATGTAATAAGTGAAGAGGCCTGGTGTAAGCACTTTGCAAAATTATTCTCTGCAGAAGAAACTCTATCTCTTATCTCACTATCAAGAATGGATCAATCGTGACTAAAATGTGATCACTTAGACATGATGATCATTACGAAACTCAGCTCATCTCGAACTCTAGGACCGGATGGTCTGACCAATATATCCCTGAAATCTCACCCTCGAGTCTGGGCATCTATTCTGTTAACAATTTTTCAGAGAATAGAACAAAACCAAATTCCGTCCACATGGAAAAACTCGATAATCATCCCAATCTTCAAAAAAGGCAATAGAGAAGACCTGGAGACTATAGGCCCATAGCTTTGCTTGATGCTCCGGGAAAGATCTTTGCACGGCTTGTTCTCCAGGATTTCCATTGATAGTTAAAAACAACACTTCATACCAATAGGTTTCAATCAGGTTTTGTGGCTAGTCTCGGGACACTAGTTAACTTATTAACATTAGCAACCATAAAGGAACAAATTATAGAATCCAATCATGCAGTTTATTTTGTCTTTATAGATTTCAAACAAGCATTTGATTCCATCTCACGCAACATTTCATGGGTCAAACTTCGTCAGGTGGGCTTCCCGAATTACTTGCTCAATTTAATTCAGCAGCTTTACATGAATACAACCATCCAAATAAGATTCAATAAGGAGTGCCTAACAACCGGAGGACTCAAACAAGCATGCATCCTCGCTGCCACCTCATTTAATGTTTACATAAGAGACATCAATAAATCACTTAATCCAGTCAGATGATTCCCACAGAAAATAGGAGACACGCCAGTATTGTGGCTATTATAAGCCGATGACTTGGAGTTAATCGATCTTGCACCAATCGGCCTACAGCACAAATTAACAGCCTTACAAACCTATGCTGACCAAAATCATCTTCAAACTAATGTCAAGAAATCAACACATTAATGATCACCAGAAAGGAAAGAAAAACAAGCCTCAATATAGATGGTCTCTGGGAGGAGTGTTCCTCATGAACATAAATGAGTACAGATACTTAGGTCCGAATGTGAACAACAACCTAAGCGAGCGTCCATACAAGAGTGAAGTAAAGCAGAAAATTCAAAACCTAACTTCCCTTGCTAAACTTATTCAATCCAAGTATGGAACATTCTCCTGCAAACCACCGAGTATGTTCTATGAACAAAAAGTAGCTCCGACTGTCACCTATGGGGCCCACACAAAACACCTCCATGCAACAGCCTAACTGGAACATCCTAGAGGGCATTTCTGGAAGGCATTGTTACGGCTGCCTAAAGGATTCCCGATTCAGATTATTAGATTTGAACTGGGTATCCTGTCTTTACAATCCACGGTTGAATGGCAGTCCGATGCTATTCAGAAAATGCATAGTAGCACAAGCGGACTGTCCATCCTTGCCAAAGCCATTACATATAAAGAGAACTCCCTGCTGGCTAAATGAAAGCAATACTGTGAGAAGCTTCTAAAAAAAACTAATATTGACATACTGTCATTATCACAAAGACCCAAATCTGCCAAAAAGTAATTTAAAGATAATGAGTCTTGGTTACTTTTTAAAGCTTTTCAATCTGGTATGTTCATTATAAAGTCTAGAGGCCAAATTCCCACCTATCTATTAACATTTCCAGACATTGGTGACTGGGCAAATTTGATGAGGATGCGCTTTAATCTCTGGCCGACGAAGTCTTAAGCTCGAGACATATGATATCATCAACAGAAGCCAACTGCAGATTCTGTAAGATTTCTACAAGTAAGGACTCACTTGAGCACTTGCTCACTAACTGCCAAGCCTTGAGCAAGAAAAGGGCGGATAGCTTTTTTAAATATAGCACTTCAAAACACTAATAAGCAAAGAAATGTGGAACATGATATTTAATTCAAGGTCTATTTCTCTTAATCCAGCAACCATTCAATATTTGTCAGCCCTAAAACTCGACACCAAGTAGTGAACAATTGAATGCTAGACTCCTTACTGCTATCCTCTGATGTCTGGCAGTTGACATGTGCATCTTCCACCTAGCACAAGCCTTAAACACTGCCATTAAAACTCCAACCAAAAAGATAAAAATGAAGGGTTGAACTTTGAAGCACTCAATGATTAAAAAAACAATCCAACTGTTTAATTGCAATACCATATATTCGAGATGGCCAAAAGACTCAATATGATATGAGAAATTGTACTAATGTCATTTATTACCAAACATATTACTCAACAATTGTTTTTAAGGAAAAGAAACGTCTTAGCTGAACTTGTGTAAGGTTATATATCTTAACCAGATACGCAAGTACAACAAAAAATATTAACAAAATGAAACTGCTCTGTAACTAAGCTATAACTCACTGACGGAGGCAAAGTGAGATCCAACGCATGAACATCTACCATTTACCCAACTCCGTCAGAAGCAGGCACTCACTGATCCTTGGCTTTCCCTCCGATTTATAAATTTCCCTGCAGAGTCCAGAATTGCTAAATGGAGAGGGGAGAGGTGGAGGGAGGGGACAGGTGTAAAGTTCTTCATTTCCATACTATTGACTTTCATTCTACACAGATATTCCTAATATACATGCAGTCCAACGTTCTGTAATGGATTTTTACATTTATTCGGAGCCCTGTGTAAACATTAAAAACAATTCCTGGGCATTAGGGGTGATGTCATTCTTTTAACGTCATTTTGGTGAATGTTCTGCAATGGACCTTTCCATTCAACTAGTAAACAGTCAAAACAGTTGAAACCTTTGCCTTAGAGACTTGAAGTTTACACCATACTTTTCAACTTGATTTGTAGCATTTATTTTACCAGGTAGCGGTAAATACCTTTGTTTGATTTCGGAAATGAGTAAGCCTTATTAAATGCCTTTTAATGTTGACTCACAGTATTGTTAAAGGATACTGTCCTTTTCTGTCTCACTCCCCACCACATATGAATCTGCCGATTCTCTCCCCAAACTGGTTATTAGAACACCTATTTTCCTGATCAAATGGCATTACGGCAAAATGGAAAGAAATGCTGCCCAGCAAAGGATGTATACTCGTATAGGTTTCTGTAATGCTTACCAGGCCGACAGCACGCATAAAGATCGAAACACATTATCTGTGGTTCTGTTTATCATAGGACTAGTGCAGACCAAGGACTCAGCAGCTGTTTGAAAGGCAGCATTATAAATGCTAGAGTACTTTTAGATAGTGTTTTCATACTATACAAAAAATAACTCATGAATGATTTTTCCCATGTGGGCATTGTAGGCTACAATTCTTTCATCTCCATTTTCAGGGCACTGCCATGCTACTCTAGGAGTAAGTGCTGGAGAGACTACAGACCACAAAGATAAATAAGTTCCTATACCTAGCCTCGATTTCCAAGACAACCAATTTCTGAAATGCCATCACTTGTCACCTGGATCTGAGGGTTTTAACTCTCAATTGTATAAAAGTCCCATAACTTCAAGTTATGATGCCTTTTTTGTAGTAAATGAAATAAATATGATTAAGATGGCCTAGTGCTGTGGCAAAGTCACCTATCCACACCTAACCAAGGGTGGGGTAGCCACCCACTCCATGATCCTTAGGGAGGTACTGTGAAGGATTGCCTTCTGGCAAGGGTGTAGACGCCCTGGAATTTGAAATTTTTATTTAAACACTAGATGGGGTACCCAGTGTTGCCCATGTCCTGATCGAGTGCTGTCTCATGTGCCCTGGAGGATGTTGCCCTTGTCCTCATGCCAGCAAGTCTTGCATCAGTTAGCTCGGGCATCTCGTTTGCCCTCGAGAAAGTTGCTATTGTCCTCTGGTCGGCAAGTCATGCTGCTGTTTGTTGTTGTGTGAAACTCTAGATATTGATTTCCGCTTTGCATCAGATGGAGCTTTTCCAAGTGATGTTAGTTTTTTGTGCGACATGCTTCAGTCCCTCAAGGGCTTCAGCATATTTGAGAAAGTGTCCAAGAATAGTTGATTGATTGTACTCTCTTCTTGTGATTGAACTGAAGTAAACTGTAACCTTGCCATTTCCCATATTTGAAGTGGCATGATATCCCTTTAAAAAGGCTTTAAAAACACTTTCGAACAGTATACAGTAGTAATAAAATTCAAAGGAATAACCAACACATTGAACATTTTGCTTCAGACACTTTGCCAAATTTTGCCTCCTAGTACCTACTGTAGTGAATAGGGGTGAGCATCAGTAAATGAGGGTATCTTCAAAGTGATTTTTTTGCATCCAAACAGACTTCAATCTTGCCCCAGAAAAAAGAAGAATGCATGCAAAATTTGGTAGACGTGGGTTCAACGATGTGGCTGTGTATAGCCAGACAGATATATATATATACACACACACACACACACAATTAAGGGGGTAATTCTCAGAGAGGGTGCCTGCTGACCAGATTTCCCTCTCCACCAACTCCATGCCGAAAGCATAGTACCCACCTATGCCAGGTTGCAGCCCTGCTCTCCCATGGCACAGAGCAGGTTCAGTGCACAGGTGCCCTCTTGACAGCTGCAGTGACAGCCAAGTTACTGCAGCATAGGGGCTGCATTTAGGTGATGCACCGATGTTCCAAACCTCCCTAATTGTACTCTCATGGTGGCACATTAAACCCTAAATATAAGCCATACCCAAGTTAGGCTGTGGTGGATGGTGTGTCCCAAAATGATAACATTCACATCCAATTGAAATTACACATGTCAGCGCTGTAAGCTAAATTAAGATGTGGAAGGATTATGTATTATCCACTCACCTACTCCAGCCAGGCTGGCCTTGCTGCTGCCAGCATGCCTGTAGCCCTGGGGTTGCCTCTCTTCATTCCTTTGTGAGGGCAGGTAACACCCTACCCAGAGATTCAGCACCTCCACTGGAATCTGTCTTGGGAACAGGAATCAAAGGGCACACCCATTCACCAAAGGGGTAGCTTCACACCAGGGTGCTGCATACCAAAGGGGCCTTTGATTCCATTCAGAAGGAAAGGGGCTGTTAGTGTAGACAGAGGGTACTCCTTCCATCTGGCAGAAGACTCCACCATCTTGTTTCTCTCTTCCTCAATCTTTCCTTCATGTCCCCTACATTTCCTGCAGCACAAAACACTTTGGCAGAAGGCAAAGTCCACTTCTTCCAAGGACAGGATTAGATCACTAAGGCAGGCTTGCTTTGGTCCAATCACCTGTAGACTTGCCTTTAAAGGAACAGGTCTCCCACCGCTTCTCAGATTCACTTTGGAACATATACCCAAGAATGAATTTAGTTGGACCTCTTCTGGGAGGTGAAGACCGAGTGTCCAAGGCAGAAGAGACCTCCGTTTCCTAGGAAGGAATCCGAGGAAACATTGGGGTTGAACCTGCTGTTGGTCAAGGCTTGCACATCTGCAAGTCACAATTTAGCCCAGGACCTAGTCATGGTGAAAGACCCCCAACCGTGTACACCAGCCCCCTTGCTTTAGGAGCCCGAGAATTAGGACTACACTTGTCGCTGAGGTCCACGAGAGGGGCACAAAGCACCCGAGAGCCAACACATCCATGATTCCTACATTGCACCATCATACCTCTTGCTGCAAGCCATGTTTCAAGCCCGGTCAACCATATAGAACCACCAGGAACCTCTGAAGCTGCCTTAGGCACTCACCCAGCTCTTTGAACTCAAACTGCACATTTGAACTTGTTTGTGCCACACTGCGCTAGCTGAGCGTGTTGTTGCCTCGGCTCGAAGTACCCACCATTTGTTGCATCTGCCGCCTTCAAACCGCTGCTCGCCCCACCCATCGGACGTCACATTGAACCACTCAAGCCAAACTGTGCATCCAGTCACCAGCATCTTCACCATCTACTGTACCGTCAAAGTGACCCTGGTGGCGCTCAAGATCCATATCCCCTCCGGCACTTCATCGAAAAGATCACATAGAACTGCATATCTAAGTCACCAGCATCTTCATATTCAAGCTGGCACTGGTGGCCCTTGCGATCTGCCCTTCTTCCAGCATCACCTTTAAACCACAACAAGCTCCTGTTCAATCCCACTGTCTAGAACATGACCGCCGCATTCGAGCCGCTTCGAACCACACACAGCACCGAAAAGCCTTGTTCGCCATTGGCAAACTGCCAAGAAGGTACTATTGACCTAGAACTGCCCCCTGGTCCATTTTGGAACATAGAGACTGGTTAGGTCACTTGAACACCTTTTTCATCCAAGACATATACTTTAAAAGACCATTGTCGCTACTGAATTCGCTTTTATCCTGTATTCTGCCCAGAGTGCTGCATTCCCGCTTTCTTTGCATATTCTATGTTCTTTCAAAAGGTGAGGGTTTTGTACAGTTTTTCTATGTAGTTTTCTTGCAGATGGTGTGTTTAATTAAAGTACAGATATATTTGTATAGAACCTTGACTGAACAAGGCCTTTATTTTAGACTGTTACACTTTGCTGTTTGGGTTTCTACTGAATCACATTCACACCCCTCTTGAGAGTAAGCCCTTCCTTCAGCCCATATTACGATAGATGGTGTAGGACGTATATCTCTTAACTGTCTGTTTAACCTTTATGATTGGGATCACTGTTGGTTTGTAGAAGCGTGAGGGATGACTGGTTTTACTACTACTCACCCATGTACTCCTACAATGTAGAAGTCATTTTGTCACAGATACGCTGTAAATCCTTCATGGAGGGGATCTTGGGTGTCGGAGCACCTTAATGAGGTACAAAACACATGCTGGAGTAGAGGCATCTCCCTCTCAATGGATCATAACAAAAGAGGTGCCTCTAAGAATAGATATGTTGACGTCGAAGAAACCACCAGAAAACATGCAGCAATACCCCAGAAACCATCACAATTTCCAGACCAGGGTATGCAGTTTGTGAACCTCTCTGTAGATCCACAGGCTGAGCAGACGCAGACAAAAATGTACCTAGCCTGAACCTCTTAAAGGGGTTCACTGACGTTTGGAGTTAAGCTCAGAGGGTCTCGCCCCCAAAGCAGCAACAAAGAACTAAGTAAACTTACTGGCCAGGACTGAGGAAGGCTCAAGAGCTGGCTGCACAGACTGGCATTACTCAGCTGCTTCACTCCAAAATAGCAGAGAGTATTTGATAGTTTAAGCCACAGGGAGTGAGGAATGGCAACATCAAAACCAATAACATTCTCAAAACACCATAGAGATGAAGCAATTACACAGAGGATGTGGAAATGCATTGTAAAGAACAATCATGAAGCAACATATACGCATCCACACAAACACCACTCAATGTTGGGGTTTGTAGAGTTTGAGGTGGATAGTGAGGAAGAGGCTGATAAGAGTGGGTACCACATTGAGAAAGAGGATAGCGTGCCTTTAAACAAAGATAGTCCAGAGAGCAGACGTAGGAGAATGAAGTTCTAGCAGTACTGCAGCCAGGAAAGGATGGTGCAGTGCCAAGGCCACACTAAGAAGTTTGTGAAGGGAAAAGCAAGACCAGCAGTTCCATGGCTGGAAGGAAGCTGGGACTAGATTGCAGGTAGGATAGGATATAACAGACCTAGTTAAAGGGCTGATCTGTTCTACACAGAATTACCCTGAAAAGGGGTGGGTGTCAATACGTACCTGCTTTTTTTAGTATTAATTACACTAAGAGCAAGAGAGTGCAAGATGCGTGTGCAGGTAGTGGCATGAGGGCGTCGCCACATTCTTTCAGGAAAAAGTTATCTTCATCAGACGACTTCAACTCAAAGACAAGTCAGGACTAGACGTGCAGTCTGGACTAGGACCATGACACCAAGTATTGTTTAAAGAAATGTGCCGGGGAATTTAACACCCAGTGACTGAGTCTGCCTGAACAATTTCTCAGCTGGACACCTGGGCATCATCTGCTTTCTTAGAGTAGGGATAGGCTTTAAGCTAATACATTCTTCCATTTTAGCAGATTTCCTTCTGTTAGTCCAATAAAAAGGTATACAAATGGTATTATTGTGATTTTTAAAACTGGACTTACAATGAATCTTTTTTGCCAGCTGTAGCAAGCAAGCCCTGCACTTCACCCTGGACACATTTCCCCCATGTGGATGGAATCATCATTTTAGCATTGGATCCTTCATGGATTCACATGCTGTGAAACATGAATGCATACATTTTGGCCGTGGCACAATTGGTTGCGGCCGAATTGATCATGGTCAATTCGGCTGCAAAGCCAATTTTGCAGCGGCCAAAACTGCCCCGTTTAAAAAAATAAAAATTAAAAAAAACACTAACCCCCTACTTACCTTCTCGCCGTCTGGGCCTTTACTGACCGTGCAGCGTCAGATCTGTCCCTCCTAAGCGGGTCGGATCCGATGCTGCAGGGTCAGCTTTTATTTGTTTTTTGTCCCCCGCCTCGATACCTCTGTAAGCGGGCGGATACCCCTGCTGCCCCCAAAGGCAATTACTACCAAACACTGAGAGCAGGGGACATCCCTGCTCCCAGTGTTTGGTAGGGATTACCCAAATTGGTCGTTTCAAAAGGACCACATGGTACTGGCCGAATTCAGCCAATTGTACCATTCGGTCAATTCGAAATGACCAATTTGGGTAATATCTGAAATATTGCTCATTGCTAGTAAGGAAATCATTAATAGATTAAATACATGGAGTTTTTAAAATTGTGTTAAAACAATAGTTCATGAAGATCCTTTTTGACTCAACCAATTACTGGATTAGGACTAGGCTCCGCCCACGAGTTGATCTTCAAATTCCTTTATGTGTAAAGGAGAACTCACATGAGCTCATTTTATGGGACCTCAGTCGGGCAAACGTTTTGATTTACCTTCTGCAAACTTAAGAAACAAATTGGTGTTTCTCACGTTTGAAAGAAGCCGCCCACGTGGAAGAAGATGGACAGGCGAAGCTGAGATCAATAGCATGGCATCCCTTATGGAGCATGCTGAATATGTATAGGATCGCACCAACCAGCTACCTGGATTTGTAACCAATGTAAATTACGTCATTAAGGACACTGTGCATTTATAATCTGCTGCTTATGCCGGTTTCGTCAGAGCGCTCTGTGGTAGCAGAGTTCTTTGCCATTGTGTACTGGTCTTTTTTATGAGAATAAACCTTGTTCTCGTTGCAAGAGTTGTGCTGGGCCTTTTTCCCTGTTGGGTTGTATTTTCTCTGGTGTGAGTGTTGAGGGTTTTCTCTACACTCTCAATCCTATTCCAAGTCCCTCTACCTCCAAGCCACTGGAAAAACCTTCAAGGTCAACCTCATCAGCCTTACTGATATACAAATCCTTGTTGCTCCACTGTCCTTAATGCCAACCAGCCTTTTGACACCTTTACCGTGAATGCTAAACAATCGTTGTTGGCTGCTCTGACTGTTAAACCACAGTTCTCATTTTTGGAGTACTCAGAGAATTTTCTTTTCCTTGGCAGCACAAAGAAAATTCAATCAACAACAGCTGTACTGTCATGCGAAGACATTCTTTTATCGTATGGCTATGAAGAAATCATTACTAGACCTAATACTTGATTGTGTGATCCCAGAAGATCACTACACTATTCTTAAAAAAGGTAAACTGAGTAGGAGCCTCATGTTTATTTTCCAGGAGCAGCTTTGCAATTTGCAGAACATAATTTCCATGTATGATGTAGTCTTTTCTCCTATGTCAGCAACTGTTTATTCAAAAACATCTTATTTATTGGTGACAAAGCTGGTCAGGCACCAACCACTCCCATACCAATATTTAATACCTGAACTGCCTTTTACCCCACAGATCCTAGACCTTGCACACCTTCCCTTTGACTCCGAACACCACAGACAGCTGAACCATCTTTGTACCTTTGGCAACACTTCCATCGTCTCTGCCTGCATTGCCTAAAATGCACGTTCACCACCCTAGTGGGAATTGAGTAATATAAGCCAAAGGATGATAGTAATAATGTCCTTAAAGAGGGTGCCATGGTGGTTTACCCCCCTTTGAGTGTGAACGGGGCAAGTGGCGTCGCCATGACTCTGGAAGAGCACAAGATGCTATGGTCTCTGTGGCAGCAGTACTGGAGAACCTAAGAGCAATGCAGGGAGACAGCTGTGTTGACAGACATGTCTGAGGCCCAGGAGTGATGCAAGGAGACTGCAGATATTCACTGGAGGATCACAGAAGACAACCCTGCTTCTCTGTTTTATTGGCGGAGAAGAAGAATTGCAGCCACAGAAAGCCACCAATGGCTTAAAATACTCAATGTGGCGCTTGGTTGGTTCTTCACCCCTTAATGGCCGCCCTCTTTCAGGTTGGTGCTGATAGTTATTGGTGGTCCTGTCATCCTTTTACCACGCGTTGAGTGCTGCAGTTGTGGCAGCCGCCTTGAAATGGAGGAAATACCCCTGACTGATGAAATATGATTTTTTTCAACCTAGAGAGTGCATGCACAAGAAAGGGTTAAGAGATTAGTCACTCAAAGCTCAAATGTGTGTCTGAGGAGAACAAGATGACCATAGGTGAAAGGGCTCTAATTTAAAGCCTTCAAAAGGCTCCAACTTAAATCTTCAGACCAGAAACATAGTAGTGGATGTAAGAGTGGTGGAAACAAAACTAGAGGAGCCATCTGGTAGAGTGGCAAGCATGGAGCAGCATCATGTGGTTTGGAAGCCTGAGTGTCAATCCTTGAGAAGCTGGCACATGAGTCATCCACCGCTCCAAGGTTTAAGAAACTGATCCGGATCAAATTACATGGAGCAATGATGACTGAATATCCAAGGTCTCATACGAGCCCTAATGGTCTAATTATGCAAATTTAAACTAGGATTTTCTTGGACCAAGTCCAGTTATGCATCGACTGGAACTTCATAGCTAATAAGTGCACCAGTGATTGGTTAATTTTAATTATTAGTACTGCTAAACAAAGTTTCCGAAACAAAGTTGAGAGATGGAACAAAAAGCAAGAACTCCTAATGTCCAAATCCATCTTAGACAATTATTTAAAAAAAGATTGGAAGAGCTAGATGCCACAAAGAATTTAGAGATTTCAATCCAAATAAAAAGATTACAAAATTTAAGAAGGCTATAGCAGCATTTACACATGAAAAAAAATATATTCATGTGTCAAAGATAAAAGCTATGAAGAGCGGAATAACAGACATATTCTGGGAACACCAAGTGGAAACGGCAGCACAGTAGACACACAAAAAAAAAAAAAGAACTAAGCAAGTCCCAACAATTGGAGTTTCGAGTGCAAGCTCCGATGAGGACTACAGAGCGGGTCCCTCGTCGGCAACTGACAACGAACAGATGAGAGAGAGAATTGGGCATTCTCAAGAACGATATAGTGCCCCCCCCCATAAAGACCACTTAACACCATTTTTTACAATAGCTCAGGTGGGGCAGGTGGGAGAGCTCCCTTAGAATTACTTGCAGCAGAGGCAGATATGCTCCTCCGAACCTCTAGTGATTAGCCTATCTGATTATACTCTGGAGATGAATTAATAGAAGTCCTATAGTAGGAACTGTCCTTTGTACCAACAGCACACTATGACCAACCAGTTTATGACTAGAATAGAGCTCACACAATTGATTAGGCAGGTTTGTTAAAAACAGTGCTTTCACAACTTTGAACATGAAGATAAAAGACATACCCGGCCTTCGTAAAGCTTCAGAGTATTTGAAATTTGAGAAGGCTATTCTAAAAAAACTGGATGAATTGTAAATTCAGGAGATTAAATATTTTAACAATTTCACAAAGAAAGATCAATCAGCACTTAAGAGCCTAATGAACAATTCTGCAATTACTATTAAACCAGCAGATACGGGGGGAATTGTTGTGATGAATATAAAGACACTATAACCTAATGGTACATACGTTAACTACAGTAATAGTTACTATTGATTAGCACGCAAACCTACCAATACTTTAAAGCATTTGATTGATCCAATTACTGACGAAGCATTGAAGAAGGGAGCCGAAAGGAAAATGATTTTCTGTTACAACAACATCTGCGAATACCAGCTTTTCCGGTCTTACCCAAGGTCCAGAAAAAACTGTCTCCGACTGCCCCACCCAGCTATCCCACTGTGGCAGGGATTGGATACATTTTAGAACCACTGTCACAGTGTGTTGACTTTTTCCTCAAGACCGACATAAAAAATGAGCTTGTATGTGAAAGATGCAACTACAGTATTCAACTTAGTTAAATAGCTGTCAATTGATCCAGGCATCCAGTTTTTAGTTATGCGAGATAGAGAATCTCTATACAAAGATTCCACAGAATTAATCTTCTATGGTCTTTGATAAGGTACTGGGAGAGAGGGATCTGCGATTAGAAATTCCAAGAGTATTTCTCTTATAGCTAACAGCAATAGTGCTCACAAAAAACGTCTTTATTTTTTGTTTATTTATTTGGTAATGCACACCGAACCCTTGGGTAGCTGGGTGCAGCAGAGATAACTATACTTGAGGCTTGGTTACAACATATACAGCATACAACATATACAATAATTACAATAAGGAGAAAGACCTTAGTTACCACGTGAAGGTTACAATGATGCAGTGGTGCTATAGGTCACCTAGCACAGTCACATAGTACAATGGGACTTGATTACAATAGATACAGTAAATGCAGTAAAACCATAGGCCAAAGTTACCACAACAGTTATAGTGATACAGTGGTCCTATAGGTTAATTATCACGTTACAATGAGACATAGAAAGGGTGTCCATGGTCAGGGGAAGGTCATTGCCAGTATGGAGTACGTTATCAGCAGTTGTTTAGTCATAGCCAGTTTAACATATCATGTCTTATTTTTAGGTAGGGTTGTTCACTTCTCAGGGCTGGGGAGAGTGCATTCCAAGATATGGCCGCTTTGACCGGGAAGCTGGAACCGCCTGCTTTGGTTCGTTTGAATCTAGGAATATCTAGAAGGTGGGCATTGGCAGATGTAGTTGGTTGTGTCGAGGTTCTCCTGGTTATTATTTCTATAAGATAGGGGGTGCTACGTTGTTCAGACATTTGGAGGTAAGTGATACTATTTTGAGAAGAATCCTGTCGTTTATTTTCAGCCAGTGGTGATATCTTCTGAGATTGGAGATATGTTCTCTGTTGGGAATGTTCAAAGCAGGGCGTTATTTTGTAACCTTTGAATTTTATCTAGGATGTATTTATTGGCACCTAGGTATAGGGCGTTACAGTAGTCCAGCTTCAACATTATTAGTGCATTAGTGAGGGTGATGCAGCTGGTTTCAGACAGAAATGGTCTACAGGCTCTAAGAAGTTTACAGGTATAGGCAGTCGAGGATGCTAGGGAGTTGACGTTTGAGTGTTAAAGTAGAGTCAAGGTAGGAAGCTAATGTTTTTACTTTGGACATCACCTTAATTGTGTTGCCGTCAATGTTGAAGGTGGTATAACTGGAGCTGAGCTTTTGTAGGTTCGCCTCTGAGCCCAGGATCAGTATCTCTGTTTTATCGTCATTCAGGCAGATGCCATGTGATGCCATCCATGCCTGAATGAGGAGGTAGAACAAGTTACTCTCTTTCCCGGTAATATTCTTTCGATGGGATGGTCCGACGACGTATTCCATATCTATCACAGTAACCACCACAGCTGTGCTGCTTTGGAAAATCTTTGGCGTCAGCATCCTGCGTCGATGGCGTCGATACGCTGCCCTCAAGGACCTCCTCCGACGGCACTGGATGTTATAAGTAGGACGCACGACGCCCGTAGCCTCAGTTGTAGTTTTTTCCCAGAACGTGTGCCACCAGTCTTCTGCCACTCTGACACACAAAGCCTTGCGGAAACGTAAGCTGCAATCACATAAGAAATTCTGTAGCGGGGAAGGTAGGGAGGGAGCGATATGGAATACGTCGTCTGACCATCCCATCGAAATAACGTTACCAGGTAAGAGAGTAACTTGTTCTTTGAGGGGATTGGGTCCTCCGACGTATTCCACATCTATGACAGACTCCCAAAGCAGTACCAATGCCAGGAGGTGGGAAAAGAATTTAGAAAACAGAAATTTAGCATGCCCAATCAAATTGCAGACTAAAGGACCGCCTTGCCAAAGGCCAGATCCTGCCCCCGGATGGAATCGAGGGAATAGTGACGTACAAAAGTATGTACCGAAGCCCAGGTGGCTGCATCAAAGATGTTGCGAATAGGAACACCCCTCTGCAGGGCAGTAGAGGCAGCCATACCCCTGGTAGAATGGGCCCGTAAGCCGACCGGTGGGTCCTTACCCGCCAAGCAGCAACACTCAGAGATAGCCAAAATAATCCAGTGAGACAAAGTCTGTTTCGTCACAGCCTGTCCCAAACGCTTTCCAGCGTAACCAATAAAGAGCTGATCGTCCACTCTGACCCGGGACATGTGTGAAATATAAAAGCTTAACACTCTCCGAGGATCAAGCCTATGGAGCCTCTCCTCTTCCTTACCAGGATGTGGAGGAGGATAAAATGCTGGAAGAACAACCTTCTGGCCTAAATGAAATTCCGACACCACCTTCGGAAGAAAAGAAGGACGAACTCCAAGGACAACCCTGTCCTTATGAAACACAGTGAAGGGTGGCTTAACTGAAAGTGCCTGTAACTCACTCACTCTGCGAGCGGAAGTGACCGCAACTAAAAATACAGTTTTCAGAGTTAACAGTCTCAAAGGGCATGAATGCAAAGGCTCAAACGGAGGACCCATCAGAAACTTGAGAACAAGGTTCAAATCCCAACCGGTCACCTGGAACGGTGACGGAGGGAACACATTAGTGAGCCCTTTCAGAAACTGAGAAATTAAAGGAATTTTAAAATAGGAACACTTCAGACAAGCGCTTAAATATGGACAGCGCCGCCAGGTAACCTTTAATGGTACCCACTTGAAGGCCCCTGTGGGCCAAAGCAAGCAAAAAAGACAGAACCATGGGAATTTCACATGCAAAAGGATACACATTCCTAACCCTGCACCAGTCACAGAACTTTCTCCAACGGCAACGGTACAGGGACTTTGTTGCGGGCCTTCTAGCCGAAAGCAACACCTCCATCACGTCTTCAGGGAGGTCCCAATCCTTATACCTCAATATTTCAGAAACCAAGCGTGAAGGTTGAGGGACCTGACCTCTATATGGAGGACCTGACCCCCCTTCCATGAGAGCAGATCGTCTCGGTAGGGAAGATGACGTGGAGAGCAGATTAAACTCCGCGCCAGGTTAACCAAACTGTATGAACCTCCCCGTAGGTCTCTTTCCCCCTACTAACATCAAAACAACTTCCAGAAGATCTCCAATCCTCGCTATTTTAGACTACCTCCTTCACCCAACTCCAATACTTGCCCTACTCAGAACAACAAGCCCACTACATCTAACATACTTACTACTCCATCCCCCCCAAGCCACAGAGGTCTCCAAGACCCCAACTATCGTTGGAGCACTCTTGAACAGGAGATTGCTTGTCGCCCATGCCCTAGACATTGCCGACCTAATATCAGAAGGCAACCTTGACTTTCTCGCTATTACAGAGACGTGGCTACACAATGCAGCAGGACCCTCGCTCATGCTAGCCATCCCGGATGGCTACACGATAATCAGAAATGACCGAGAAGGTGCAAGAGGCGGCGGCATCGCCATAATCTCCAAAATAAGCCTCTCACTCAGACTAGTACCCACCCAATCGATCCAATCCTGTGAGACTTTATCTCCTAAACTCCACATAAATAATAATAATCAAACTCTCACCAGCCACCTCTTATATAGACCACCAGGCCCCCTAGGCACCTTTGACGAGGATCTCCACAACCTTCTCACTAATAACCTCAAACCGTGCTCGCAAATAATCCTCCTTGGAGACTTTAACTTAGGTTTCCATGACACCACGGATACTAATGCTACATTGGTAGCTAACACTATTCACGCACTAGGCCTATCTCAAAGAGTTGACAAGCCTACGCACCTGAAAGGAAGAACGCTAGATTGGATAGCCGACTGCAACTGCTCAACCACTATCCTATCCATAAGATCCCTACTATCTTTTGACAAACAGCTAAAATCCCTTGCCTCCTCCACGGCTTGCACGTGTAAATTGATAAGAGCCGGTAAACCTTTCCTCTCTAATAAGAGCTGCTTAATCTTGGCTAGAGCCTTAATACTCTCTAGGATTGACTACTGCAACGCTCTTTACTCCGGAGCAAATAAAACCATAACGCAAAGACTACAAATATTACAAAATAATGCCCGAGAGCAGCACTAGGCATAAACAAAAGATCCCACATCTCTGCCACCAGACGCCATCACAACTGGCTGACCACTGAAAACAAAATAACACTTAAGATGTTATCCCTGACCCATAAAGCCCTTAATAACTCCGCCCCTAAATACCTGATTGACAAATTCCATAGGAGAACATCCTTCAGACTGACTAGAGCTGTCAATTCCAATTGCCTGACAATACCGAACTTTAGACTTAAGACGATCGGAGGTAATAGCTTTCAGGTAAAGGCTGCAAAGACCTGGAACTCACTACCACAAGACTTGAGAGTGGACCTACCCTACCCTCGCTTTAGAAAAAATATCATCCAATTCCTCACTTCTACTGACCTCAGCTGATCTCACATGACCTATGTCACCCTCAACCTTGACTGCCTGCATTTGAACATTGTATATTTGTATTTATCTGTGTCCTATGTATATTTTGTAAGGATCTGTGTCCCATGACCCCACGGTTTTTCTACTGTACATTCTGCCAGGATGTGACCTGTAACTGGATTGACCTTTGCAAATTTGTATATTCTGTAATCACTGTATTTTATATTGTATGCTATGCTTTGATGTAACCTGCAAGCTTTGCATTTTCCTGCCATTGCGCCCTGCTACCCCTGGGTCTGGCGCGCACAAAAAGTGAATAAACAAACAAACCAGCTTGGTGGAGGGACCTCCTGAAATGGGCAGATGCCGAAACAGTGGTCTGGAGGGAAGCAGTTTGTAGAGGGGGAGAGGAGGAGGCGGGTACGCTGATAGCCTGGCTACAATTGGTTGCTTCCCTGACGGGCTCAGAGACTGGAGAACAGGAATCAGATAGCTCCCAGGATGGTGAAGGTGGGGCGACTGTTATAAACTAATAGACTCAGGTTGTAGATTGCAAGACCTTGGGGGAAAGGCGGATAGAAGGGAGTTTGTGATTTTTTGGTTTATGCACCATGTTGGGGTGTGCTGTATGTTTGTTGTGGAAACTAATAAAATATTTTAAAAACAAAACCTGATGAGCAATAAAACGACATGAACTATCCTACAGAGCAAGTTTATCCTTTTGCAACCTGCACACATGCGTTCATCCCACCTTTGTCGCCACTTAAGACGCAGGTTGCAAAAGGATACACTTGCACTGTAGGATAGTTCATGTAGTTTATTGCTCATCAGGTAATCAGAATAAGTAATCAAGGAGCTAGGAAGATCTTATGGAGAGCCCACTGGCCCCCATCATCTAGGGTACATCTTCATCAACTGCCTGCAGTTGATGATTACCTGATGAGTAATAAACTACATGAACTACCCAACAGAGCAAGTTTACCTTTTGCAACTTGCATCTTAACAGTGGCAACAAGTTGGTCTCAGATACAGACCCCATGGATGAACTAAGAAGAGAAATAGGTACCTATACATGAATCAGTGAAAGATATGGAAGTGACTGCTGTGGGGGCTGGGGGGCGCAGTAAAGGAGCTTTAGTCTGAAGTGAGGAAGAGGCTGACCCATTGCCCCCAGAGGTGTGTCCAACCACCCAGGGCAAAACTGAACTTGAGAGAGAGGACAGTAGTCTTGATGGCCTGTTCCAGAGGCCGTAGTCCTGCACCTAAGGCAGGGAGTGTCCCCTTGCAAAGGCACTTGGCTGAAACGTTGTAAAATGCAAGCATTGCCGTACCATGGCGGAAACAAACAGTGTGGAGACACAGGACTGCTATACGAGATGCATGGGCCAGCAAGGAAGTGTAAACTTGAAAACAACAGGGAAAGCTTGGAAAGCTAAAGTGCACGGTAAAACTGCGATCGTCCTTTTAACCGTTAACAAGGAAAACTTATGGTAACACAACAACAACGGTTATACTAGGAGGATAGATATTCTAGGTGCATCATAAGTATGCTAACAAATGGATCAATTGGAGTGCTCACACTCAAACACAGAGAAAGAAAGGGCCACCCGACTCGGCGTACCTAGCCCTAAGGAAGAACACCCTAGCCCTGGCGGGGGTGTCTATCCCTGGGTAGCGCGTGGTGTATCGCCTACTAAATAGATATAGAGGAGAGAGCTGTCCCTCAACCTTCTATACTAGTGGCTTTGTCCGGTGACAGACACATCATCCAAAAGGAACAGAGGATAAAAAATGGTATTCTCCAGACGGTTGAGCAATGTTCAACAAGGTATGGATTAGATCTTGGGGTTGCTTGATCTGAAGTGAGGGTACAACCTGCTAAGCAGGTCAACTGTTTCTTTCTTATCCAAAGTGTATAACTTTACTGGTGCCCGTGGGTCACTAAGGTTGGGATAGAAAACAATTCGTCTGGAGAAACCACTGGTGGGTGGAGAGGTAAAACACAGCCGGAGGAAGGCTGGAGGGCTAAAAAATGGCTCTTGTAAAATTGTTAAGCTCACTCGGTGGTGATGAGCGTGCTACAACAAGTTATTCAGGAAAAAATCTGTCGGTATGCAAGAGATCAGTGGTGGGTCATGAGAGCCCTCATGACCGAAAGGGGTTGACCGGTTTCAATGGCGTTAGGGATTTATGCCATCTTCGTCAGGACCATTGGTTTTAGTTGCAAACTGGGTTGCCAGGGTTCAGAAAACAGCTGAACGTGATCAAGAAATTCTGGTGTCTCCTGTAGGGAGACAAAAGAGGGGGGGGGGAAGGGGGAAGAACACGATCAGGGCAATTGGGGGACACTGGTAACATAAAAACAATGCAAATGCAGAAGTGGAGCTCATAATGTGTTTGGGTGAGCATTACAAGCAGGAACTATGAAGGTTACTGATTACAGGAGAGGTTGGGGGTGCCTGGGCACCTGTGGTGGGTCTCACCGCCGGGGGGCAATTGCATGGGGGCGTCAGAAGGGAAAGGACTGGTGTGCAAACAGAAGGGTGAGTGCACCATGTACACTAAAGATGGGTGGAGTGGCATGATGGCCAAAAAACTGTGAGCCCCTATTAGGTAAACCCAGGCTAGTGCAGTTAATTAGTGCCATTGTAAAGTGCTAGAAAAAACTTTTTACCTCTAGGCCAAAGTCCAATGTAGGAGGCAAGAGGCCGATGGAAATCAGGGGTGGTTCAAAGCACCACACAGTAGATGCACAAAAAAGCGGCAAACAGGGGTCACGGGTCAGGCGTACCTGTTGAGAACACAATTAGTGTTAAGGTGGACTCCAAAAGGGACCTGGCAGAGGCTGTGTGGAGTCACAGCTGTGGGGCCTGGGTGGAGGGTGTACCTGCAATGGGGCTGCTGCTCGTCTCTGGAGGGTCTGTGTGCTGTATCAGACTGTACAGCTCCGGACTGGTGATTCTGGGAAAAGTAAGGCCCATTGCCTTTAAAAAAGGCTTAGAAACGCGGCTCACGTTTGCGTCGTCATGACGCTCTTGGCTCCATCCAAACGCCTAAAGCATGTGAAGTCAGCTGAAAAACAAGCCCGAGTGTCTATCAAGAACACAGGAGAGCGCGCACTCCGGATACTGAAGGTGCGGCAAGTTGAAGAGCTGAAAGGTGCTGTTGCTCTGTGTCTGAGTACACGGGGGAGTACTGCGTGTAGACGCATGGCTCACGGAGGGGACTGCATAAAAGCATTAATTAGTATGAATGATGATTAACCAAGAAGTGCAACAAAAAATGAATAAAAATTAAATAAAAATATAAAATATAGCTGATGGGCAAAGAATGATGAATGATGAAAAGATGAAAGCAATGCATCAAAAAAATTGAGACAAGGCTGTCTCAAAAAAGAGGAAGAGGGGGGGAAGGGGAGAAGGGGGGAAGTGGCCGTAGGGGGAGAGACCAGGGAAAGGGAGGGAAACATGGTGCAAGATCTGCACAGCTCATGAAATCATGGAACCAGACCAGGGCTCCAGCAGGACTCAAAAGAGGGTGGGGTTCTGTTGAACAAGGAGGAAAAAAGGGGCACCTATGGTAATGTACAGGGTCAAAATTTAGGATAGTACTGCTAATTCGTGCCATTGGATTTGTTTATTCAATCCTTCAGAGTGAGTGTTGAGTCGGTAAATCCACATTTGTTCTTTCTTAAACAGCATATTGTTGTAGTTGCTGCCTCTGCAGGGTGGTGTAACTTTTTCAATAATTGTCCACGTAAACTGCTCAGCAGTGTGTCCTTTGGCTAAAAAGTAGGACACCAAAGGTGCAGTAATTTTGTTTGTTCTTATACATGATCTGTGTTCGGCCATTCGAGTTCGGACTGGCCTGGTGGTCATGCCAATGTACCTCAGATTGCAAGGACAGGTTATCATGTAGATGACGCCCTTGGTGTTGCAATTAGTGAATGTGTTCTGTGTCCATGGTGTTTTCCATCCAATCTCTATCTGTGTAGTTCTAGAGGTCTGAGCGCACATGGAGCAGTTGCCACAGGGCGCGTGTCCCATGATGGGTGGAATATTCCACAGGGTCCCCTGAGTGGAATATTCCTTGGATGTGCTGGGTATCAGGGTTCTGACAACCTTGTCTCTCACGTTGGTGAATATCTACCCAGCAAGGAAGTGTGCCTGCACCCTAGTGGGATTGTGTATCTGTCTCACCTCGATGTGGGGTCCTGAGATTCCTTGGTCCTGTGAATCTGTGGGTCTCACGGACACAATGGTCGTCACATGCTTGGACCCAACTCAGGGAGGCCGTCCCAACCCTTGCAGCGGTTGGAGAGGTATTCTTTCAGGTGTGCCTCCAGTAGAAATTATGTCATCAGGCTGGTGTGGGAGTTGGTGGACATGGAACCTTTCCTCAGCGGTATTCCATGGTACGCTAGTTGATAGTACAACGTTGCGGATGATGAAGCGAAGGAGGCGTATGGAATGAGCAGTACGCTCGCAGAAAACGACCTCCGTGCGTGGAGGCTGCAAGGTCCTCCGAGTAGTAGACAGTGTGTGGAGGTGGCGGATTGACGTTTTCAACATCACCAGTGTAAGCGACAGAGTGCCAGTATAATTCTGCGATATAGAAGAGGATTCGCCGTGCTGACAGAAACACACTTCAGAATCTTGAAAGCTCATAGTGGTTGGACGTGGCAAGAGACTAATGCATTGTGGTGTATCGGGAAGAGAACAAAATGCTTAACTAACTTTCTTGAGTGAGTCCAGTGTTTTCCTGACTTATTGTCCCACGATACTAAAAAACAAGACAAGAAGTGAAATGGCTTGTGACTCATTGAAATTCTGCATTGACTGTGCACCATTTCAGGGCATACATTAAATCCAATGGGAAATTGGAATTCAAATGTGCTGACTTCAACCCAAGGTCTATTTGAGACGCGATGAGGCAGTGTATAGTTGTTTTATATGGTGCCTACATTGAGATTTACAATGAAATGTTGGAACATTTAATGAATTATTGAAACGCACTGGTATTGGAATGTGTTGAAATGTTTAGTGAAACTCCCATGGGATAAGTACAGTACATTGTTTTGTCTCCGTTGAGTACCGTTTCTTTCCCCACTTGCATATGTGCTTTTGTGAGGGTGCATTATACACGTACACAACGTATGATATGATAGGTTATTTATAACATGCTTAATACCCAGAGGTTTCTAAGCGTGGACCCGGGGATTGAACCTGTGTTGCTCCGTGTCATCTTGTTTCCATGATTGACCCCTGCTAGAAGGTAGCTGGAGTGAGCGGATAATTGTATCTAATTAGGAGGTGATGGTGACTGGAACAGGGGAGTACGGGGTAGACCACATCTGGGAGAGGCTTGCATGTGGATGGATTCTGCATGCCATTGAACTGCTCTTTTAGTGTTTAACCATGGAGTAATTTCAGGTACCTTCCAGGTAGCAGCTGCAAGGAGGCAGCATTGGACAATTAATTAAAAGTATGACGCTTGCTAGTTAGCGATTTTAAAGTGAGTTACGGTGACAGCAGTGTAACAAGTGTGGGGTTTTAGACTTAACCTTTTGAGGAATAGCAGGATCATTTCTTTGGGATGTGTCATCGATTGATATGACACTGTGTATACATTACAAAGCATCAATGAGGTGCGAGGGATGAGAACAATGATGCATGGGTATTTTAGTAATGTACTCCACAACCTTTGCTATGTGGAAGTGATTGAGGGAAATGCAATGTGCATGGGTTGAAGCATGCAATTCAGAGTTCATAGTGAAGTGGTTGCTATATGTAGTTTGTTGTTGAATGTGTGGAGATGCACACAAATAAGTGAAGAAGTGATGCTTTGAAGTACACAATTTCGAGTTAATAGCAATGTTGTTGCTATGCGTGGCGTGTTGTTGAATGGGTGGTTTGTAATCTGGAGTTGTAGTGCAATGTTGAGTGGGCAGAGTGACTAGGCCATTTGCCACTCAAGGGGTTTGTTCACGATTAGCCAAGATGTTTTAACTGGTTGATGTTTGTAGTTCTGGTTAAGATACTAGTTGCACACTGGTGTCAAAGGAGAAATCAGTGGTTATGCGTATCTGCGTTGACTCTGTTGACAAGAGTTGTCAGTAGTGTTGCCTGGGTTTGCGAAGGACGCCGTCCACATGACAGCTTGAGAGTTGTTTTGGTTGGGGACGCCCGTCTGCCAACTTTTAGAGTTGATTTGAAGATGTTTCATGACTTTTGGAGATGATTTGGTGATTATTGAAGTGTTTGAGGAGTTGTCATGTGTTGGCCTATACAATTCTTTCATTGGACAATAAGATCAACCGTGCTACCCGATATCTGGTTTCTGTGTGCGCAGTTTGATCTCTTGTGACTTTTTTCACATCTGCCTATGGGAGTTTGGGTTGGTACCTGCTTTTGCTTTTGATGGGTTTAAGGTTGCCGGGCCAGCAAATTAGGATTAATTGCAAGTAGGATGTGCGTGGTGTGGTAGTAGTTCCCACTGTGGCTGCTCCCATTTCAGCTGAGTTCATATGTGTGTACATGTGAGTGATTGTGGTAACCTCTACTTTTGTGTCAGGTGATCAAAATGGAGATCGTTGTTGCCACCGCAAGTTAGCTCAGTACTTTGAGGGTACCGAAGGACCAGCGTGCCAATCCATTGAGGGGCATGGTGTTGTTCGAGTGGCAGTATGGAGGTCCATCAGTGGCAGAGATTGATGGAAGGTGCTTTGTTACTGGTGGTGTAGGATCGTAGCTTGGTAGCCCATGGAGGGGCAGGTTAGTTCTCTAGGGTGGCACCCTAGATGTTCATTTGTGGCAGGAATGGATGGCAGGAGTCATGCAATTTCCAGATGGTTTTGAGTGCATTTGATGTGGTGCTGCCTTCTGTAGCAAGTTAGTTACGCCTGTTTGGGTGCCTCGGTCTCCGGGTGAGGAAATATTAGGTCTCAGAGGTGGTGTGAGAGTTGGTTGAATGGTGTGAGTTGGTTAAATGGTGTTCATCTTTCTGTACTTCATATGGTAACAGAGGGAGTTGTGTTATGACTGGTCCTGGTCCCTGTATGCATGTCCAGGTGCGTGGTGATGCCAGTGTGGAATGTCAGTGTGGAACCCTGCGTGTCTGAGAAGAATGTTGTGGTTGCAGTAGTTCTGATCCAGACAGTTGATGAAGATGTAGCCTGGGTGGTGGGAGCCAGTGGGCTCTCCATAAGATCTTCCTAGCTCCTTGATTAATTATGTTGGTTACCTGATGATTACCTGATGAGCAACAAAGTACATGAGCTATCCTAAAGAGCAAGTGCATCCTTTTGCAATCTGCATCTAAACAAAATCCACTTACTGGATTGCAATATTGTAGCAATGCAGTGTGTATTGAGCATGTCAGTGTCCCAAAAACAGACCAATAGGAACTCCTTGCTGAGCTACAATAGTTCCCATCCAAAGACGTTGAGACAATCTGCCCTTCGGCCAGTTCTTGCGATACAGAAGGAACTGCTCAGAAGTACAATCAACAGGCACATGAGTTAACTGCACATCTACAGCCAAGAAGCTACCCCAAGAAACTATTGCAACACAGAAAAGAACACGTGAAAAACAACACTCGAGAGGTCGCCCTGAGACAAGAGATGAGACTGGCACATGCCTACCAAATCACAGCCATTTTGAGCTATTCGCCAATTTGCTCAAAAAGGAGATAAAAAAGTTGTGGGCTATACTTAATGTAGGTTCCACACCATTGCTGTATCCCATGTCTGCCATAAAGAGGCAAAACAATCTCTGCGCCTCTTTAGTACACTTCTACTGTACCCCAGAAACAGGAGAAAACCAACAAACTAGTTGGACTGCACCAATACAGAGTGTTCATATTTCTATTGGTGCACAAACTAAAGTCAGTTTAACTGTGGATCTGGGTTGGTGGACACCATGGGTGCAGAAATTCCAACTAATACAACAGATGCCATCTACATGCCCCTGCCAATTGAGATACATTGGAATGACTAATAAACCAGTCAAAAAGTGCATTATTGAACATAAGTCCTGTATTCGAACTAAGAATTCCACAACCCTGATGGTGGAACACTTTGTAGATAAGGAGCCAAGTGCCCCCCACCTCAACCATCTCACCTATATGTTGGGAGCCAGAGTGTGAAACACATGCATTACCAGTTAAAATACAGATACCAAGGAGAATCCTGGAAGCAAGGTTCCCATTGAGAAAACCATACATGTATACGCGAAAGCATGATGGCCATTTGAATGAAATCCCAGAAGAAGCAGAACAAGTGTCTGAAAGAAAAGAATGGTGACGTCACACGAAGCCCGACTGACATACATAGAAGAGATGCAGAGTCAAGAGAATGAAGATATTCTATAAGGCATCAAGAAAGTATTGAAGATAAGTGACATCTTGGGATCAAGATGAAGATGCTTATGCTACAGAAACAATGAAGATATCAAGTCGTTTTACACACGTACATATGCAAAGGAACACAAGCAGACAAATTATTCTTAAGGCTATCTAAGTACTGAATAGATTGCGGCAGGCACCAACGTACGCATATATAGGAGTGAGTAAAGAATAGATGTTTCCACTACGTGTTATAGCAGAGCTGGGCAAGAAAAAGGCCTTTTCCAGGTGTCGCAGTTGAAAAGCAATTGAATTACAGGAGTGAATCTCAGAAGGGCAGGGCTGGATGAGCCCCAAGAAGCCAAGGCCGTTCAGGCAGACATTAGTTACAATTGTGTGAAAGAACAACTCCATTTCAGAAGGCACAGACAAAAACAAGGAAGACGTCAAAGGTCTATTAAATAAATAGTACTTTAAATGCACTAGAGCTTAATTTTTTGGTCTTCAGTCATGTGGAAGGATGAAGTTGGACAAACATGACGACCAACACCTACGCATGAAGGCAGAGCGTGCCTCTACTCCCCTGAATTCTCCAGAGCAAAGAACACTCCCAAGGACAAGTTCAAAGCCTTAATTGACAGACCACTGAGGTGGGGATATGCTAATTGGTGGGAAGCTATGGTTATAACCAGCATCTGGAAGTCCAGCCTGCGTGCTGCTAACGTAGGTGGAGAAGTACTGACGGATGTAAGATGCCAACCAATTATAGCGGGCCGCATGATTAAGGGTCCAATAGTTTGTGTAACCAATAGGATGTTGTTTATTTAGTGACCTTTATAGTGGCCTGTTTGAGGCGAGGGCTTAGTTGCCCCACCTGATGTTAAGAAGCCCATCATCGTATACTTAATGTTCCCTTAGACCCAATCACATTTGCCCCTAGGTTTTTGTAGTTTACCATGTAGGATGACGTCACATATGACATTTTTGTTATAAAAGTAAACTTTTTTTAAAGATGCATAGAGAAACCATGCGGTGAGATGTCAGCTGATCTCCCCGTTTTAGATAATTGATATTAAAGCAGTCAACCTTTTTGCCACCTACCCGAGTCATTTCGATTATTGATGTTTGAGTAACTTCTGCTTCCCCATTTATCTCCTAGTATTGCTATGTCTTCTTAAAGGTCCGGATGTCCCGGTTTACGTGGTAGCAGAGGATGGTTTAAAATCCATCAAGACAGTAAGCTTTGGGGGTCCTGGTAATATCGGATGTCCTCTGCCATTCGGCTGAAAGGACGTGAAGCTCGCTGTAGATAGCGAAACCAGTTTTTAAGATCAGCCTTGCAAGCACAGGTGAGACGGGCCCCTCGGTTTCTACGAAATCCCCTCCCAAGGTCTACAGGAAGCGGCTGATAAAGATGTGACGATCCCAAGAGTCAGAAGTCGAAAAAGCGAATGGTGAGTAAAAACAGAGTGAGGTGGCAAAATTGTGAATGGGCAGTGAGTGGAGAAAGTGATATGAGAAAACTAGTAACTGAGGGAGGTGGGTAAAGAACAGCTCAAGACGATGAGCGTCTAGTTATTAAGTAATTGACTTGAGGAGTCAAGCAATTTAGAAATCATGAGACGGTGAAACATCACAATAGAGTAAGCCCAGTGTCCTGCGTCATAAGCAGGAAACAGAAGCAACCGTATCTAGAATCATTTGCGGATGACATAGGGCATAGACTTGTTTAAAGACAGTCCAAAGAGAACGGTTCACAACCCAATCAGGGTATTTATTAGGGGCAAGGATAAGTCTTGAGGATCATAGACTGATATATGTGGCCGGTCGAATACGCCCGTTTCTTTTATGTGATTGTATATGATAAAGAACTAGAGGAATTTAGAAACGTGACATGGGAAAACACGAGATTCAAGAGTTAATTATTAATTGGAAATGAAGCTGTTTAGTGAATAAAGTAGATTAAAGTAAAAACATGAGAGGGTTTGGAGCTGCGACGGTTGGGGCACGCTCATATTGTGTTTTTCTGAAACATTTTTTGAAGAAAAAAAATGTGCAAAGTGTAAAGGTGAGGATTGACAGTCAAGAGTGACGAGTCAAAATGGAGGATATTACTCCACTTGCACATCTGTGCAAGCAGTTGCCAAAACACGCAACCAAGCTTAAGCAGAACAGTGCAGAATGGGTTAAAGGCACAGCAAATAAGATGTTCATGCCGTGGCCACAAGGGGGATCACTATCGAAGGCAGTTTTGCAGCATATGACAACATATTTTCATGCAGCATACACGGGAAAAAGTGAGACAAGGTTAGAGAGCTTAGAACTCTGTAGAATGTACCAGGAGCAAAGGGAAGAGCCGCCTCCTGAAGACTGGATACTTATAAGCAAAGAGGAGGGGAGGAGACTTCTGCTCCCACACCACGCCGGAAATAAATGGCGATAGTAAGAAAGATGACGGATTGCACCCATTAAAAGTTTAAGGCAGCGACAGGGTACAGCAATCCGGCATACGAGTCGCCTGCCCAAAGCAGCGATGAGGATGCAGAGAAAATATCTGAAAAAGAGGTGAGCTCTAAAGTCCCGAGGGACAAGGAGAGACGTGACAAAGAGAGGTGATGGACAAAGTACATCATTAGATATAAGACGGGAAATAAAGAGATGGAAAGGAGAAAAAGATGAGGGTGATGAGGTAGCGCTCATAAAACGAATGGATGGTCATATTTTGCTCAAACTCGATGGTAAGACCATTGAGGACGTGAGACAAAGGGAAGATCGAGACGAACAAGACAAAAAAGATAGGGACAGAGGAACGACTAAAGGAAGATGGGGAAAAAAGGAAAGAGAAAGACGGGAACAGTTGTATCAAGACGAACAACTGAAAAAGCAGGAAAGAGCAGAGGAACAAAAAATATAACAGACAGCGAGCAATTGAAGAACGAGAAAAGCTAGAAAGAGGAAGAACAAGAACAGAAGTTAAGGGATAAAAATACAAAGGCGAAGAGATACGAAGGGGAAATGAGCAAAGAGATATGAAAAGAAAGGAAGACAACAGGGTGAGAGAAGAAGCAAGGAAGCGAAGAGAGCTGGATGATGAAATAGAACGAAAGAGGAGGCAGAGAGCATGCGATCTTGAACGTGTAGAGATAGAGTTAATGGATTCTAATTCAATAGTGGCATTGGAGGACATAGAATAATTCTTCCCAGCACATGAACCAAGGCCAGGTTCATCTAGAGCAAATCTAGAGGAGTTTGACCCTAGAAGAATTGGGGACGCAATCTATAAAGTCTATCATGATAGGAGGATTAAGAAAGAACTGAAAGCCAAGGGTAAAAATGATCGACTCGAGAGTATGCAGCTGTAGGACAAAGAGGGAGGCTCATGTAGTTTTGAGCCTAATGAGCGGTCTTTAGATAGACTGACCAGAGACCAAGAGGAGAGCAGCCACACAAGTTGGGGACAGGATATGTCAGGTGAGGACAGAGAAACCTTCCGTGGGGAGGCAAAGTATGTGGTCCTGAAGGATGTTTTTCAATGGACAAGGCAGTAAGATGGTCGGATCCAGACCAACCTATATCTCGGGCGTCAGGTCACTGCAAGGAAGACAACGGTGCGGAGCCATTGTCCCTGCTACAGACGATGGGGCCGAATGCGAGTTTGGCATTTTGCAGTTTCCTATGTTAGAGAAAGGAGGAGCCAGACCACAGTATACACAATTTAAGGTGTAAACTCCCGATTTTGACTTCTTGCGCTGGGAAATGGATACACAAGTTCGAAAAAAATGACAGGGGTTAATAGGTTAGCCAAAGGGGACGTTAAAGGTCTCCTAATCGCTATCCTTGGGGAAAGGGCTGATGACGTTTGGTCAAGAGAAGGATATTCAAGTGTTACTATGTTAAACAAGGTTCATGATGGAGCACCATTCAATAACTGTAGGACGGAAGTCTGGAAAGCGATTAGAGTGCTGTATCCGGACACGTCAGATATGGGAGCTATAATGGCAAGAAAGATGCAGGAAGGGGATGATCCACTTGTTTATATTCAGAATTTTCAAGAGCAATGGCTTTGGAGACACACGAGGCTTGGGGGAAATCAATACCTGTATTTTATCATATGCTATGCCAAGAGCTACAAAAGTCAGTGCAGAAGTAGCTCAAGAAATTGGTGGGCATGGGAGCAAAGCCATGGTCAGAAATACAGCTGACCATGGCGCATTATTGCAGACTGTTGCAAGAGAAGAATCAAAAGAAAGAATGCTAGGAAAGGAAGAGGCAACACTAGTGCAGAAAAAATGGTCAAAGTACACCATTGAAGGGGCGATGTTGACCAACGGAGAAGGGTCAGATAAAGACATGGCAAAAGTGCCAGTTTCATTCTGGACAATATGCCCTTATGACATAGGCCTATTGAAGGGGGCTGGAGAAGTAAAGATTAAATTGAAACTAGGAGCAATTTTACCTCGAGCACGACAGTATCATATGTCTCGAGAGGCAGAAAAAGGTATTTATTTTTAAGACGATATCCGCCATGATGGAACAAGGTATCTTGGTGACGTCAGTCACCGTGTAATACGTCAGTGTACCCGATTAAAAAAAGTAAAGGGGGGGTTGTGGCATTTAATACAAGATCTCCGCCCGATTAACCAGATTGTAGAGGCCGTGTTTCCTCTAGTTCCTAATCCTGCAACAATTGTATCTAGTATACCTGTTGAGGCACGATATTTCCCTGTGATTGACTTGAAGAATTAATTTTTCTGAATCCCATTGCATAACGACTCAAGATCTGACGTCATTTACTTTCCGCCAAACTCGACTGAAAAGTACTCGCCTGCCTGAAGGGTACTGTCAGTCTCCATCGATTTTGCCCTACAGATGGACTTAAGCAATATTGATTTAGAAAGTCTTGTGTTGCAGTACGTGGATGACATATTGGTCTGCAGCACCTCAGAGGAAGGGTGTGATGCAATTCATTTCAGCTGATGACCATTCTTGCAGAGAAAGGATATAAAGTAGACAAGGAGAAATTGCAGTATTGACATGAAGAAGTATTTTATATAGGCCAGTTAATTTTGCATGAAGGAAAGAAGGTCACACCTGAGAGGGCTGAAGCTATTTTAAAAACAGTAAAGCCACACACAAAGCACATGCATAGATTTTTTGGGACTATGTAATTGTGTGAGAGCATGGGTCTTTTGACTACAGTTCATACATAAGGCCTTCGTTGCAAGCTCTGAAGAAAGCACAGGCAACTCAAGAAAAGATTGTCTGGATGGAGGAAATGGAAGAAGGGTTTGAGGAGTTGAAAAAAGCAATTTGCACAGCTCCAGTTTTAGGGATTCCCGATTATGCAAAGGAACTCTTATTTTTGCACACAAATGGCACTGTTATGACAGCTGTACTCACACAGAGAACCACGGTAGGATACAAGCCCCTTGCCTATTACAGTAGGATTCTAGACCCAGTAATGAAGGATCATTTTCCTTGCGAACAATCTTTGGCAACCACCGTGTTTGCCATTGAGAAGGCTGCCAGCATAGTAATGGGGTGTTCCATGACGTTATTTGTTTAACATGCTTTGTTAGCCATTTTGGTAAAGCCTAAAAGTCATGTTGACTTCTCAAAGGGCTTCTGCCTATGAGGTGTTTATATCAAATCCAGCGATTAAAATAGTTTGATGCAGAATAGCAAACCCTGCCATGTTTGTAGCAGAACCACTGGCAGAGGATGAGCATGCACATGATTGCTAGAACTATGAGGAATTCTATGATGAACTCCCAAGGGTGAAGGAAAATGCGTTGGAAGCTGTGGAGATTCTCTTTATTGACTGTTCTTCTAGAATCAATCAAAATGATGGACAAAGATACACAGTTGCCGCTGTGGTGAACCACACGGCTAATGGAGAGTTTGAAGTATTGATGAGTGCATGACTACCGTCTCACTTTTCGGTACAGGCTGCAGAATTAGTGGTGCTGATTGTCATGCTCGAGAATCACGCAGACCAGGCAGTAACCATGTACAGTGACTCTGCCTATGTGACGTCGACAGTTCACGCAAGGCTAGCACGTTGGAAAAGCTGGGCTACCTGCGAGCGGACAGCACTCCAGTGCAGCACCCAGCCTTATTGGACAGACTCATTAAAGCACTACAATTCCCATTAGCCATTGCAGTCATTAAGTGCGTGGCACACACTAAAAGGGCAGACTTTGTCTCACATGGAAATCAAGCAGCAGACGAGGAAGCGAAATGCGTTGCATGTTCAGAAGACATTATGATCTTTGAAATGCCTGATGTGAATGAGAGCATGGTGTTGATGAGTGTGTCTGATTGTTATAGTAATTTGTTCAAGACTCGGCTAGTAGAAATTCAATGGGAAGCGCCTCAGGATGAGGAAGACCTGTGGACGCGGAGGGGATGCCTGTAGCCTTATCAAGGGTGGCATTGGAACAGCTACACTACCCTGCGCATGTCAATAGAGAGCCTCGCCGTAACAATTGTGGAGGATTGGTTTGTTCCGAATTTGGTAGAACACGTTGCATTTTATGTAGGAAACTGAATCTTATGTCAAAAGTTTACCGCTGGGCACACACTGCGTACAGTTAGAGTCATTCCGAGACCTAATGGTCCTTTTCAGCATTTGCATATCGACTATGTCGACATGCTGCTAGTATGTAATTGATACAGATATGGAATTGTAGTGGTATGTCCCTTTTCAAGGTGGATTGAGGCTGGTCCATGTACACATCCAGACTCCACCTGTGCAGCGAAAACCTTAGTACAAGAAGTGTTTCCTAGATGGGGAATATGTGAAGTATTGAGATCAGATAATGGCCCTCATTTTGTTAATGAAGTCTTTGAACAGGTAAGCTTGTTGCTTAGTAAAAAGCACAAGTTTTCATCGGCTTATCGCCCGCAGGCGAACAGACTTTGTGAGAGACTCAACGGCCTGCTTAAAGAAAGAATAGCCAAATTGAAGCTTACCTTGAAGAAATGATGGTTGCATTGCATGAGTTGAGAAATCAACCAGGTTCCGACCACCATCTTACACCCCATGAAATAGTGACAGGGAGGCAGATGAGAACACCCCTCAGACCTCCATCTAGAACTAGAAGTGATGCCAAGACGATGGCAGAATTGTTAGGGAAGTAGTTAGGCGATTACTTAACATGTATGACTATAAGTATCTCTCATTTCAGATCAGCTCAAGCGGAAGGGGTGTGGGGCACAGAACACAGAAGGAGATAATACAACAACCGGATGTGAAGAACTAAGTCTTCCCAAACGTTTCCACAGTGATCAGATCCTGATCTACAATTTTACATGTAGATGGCACGAACCACGCTTTAATGGGCCATTCATCGTGGAGGACATAACACCGTCAGCAGTGAAGGTGCAAGGCAGACACGCATGGATATTTCTTGGAGGCGTAAAGATCTATGCTGGAGAACCACCTTCACTCCACCCAAGTCGGAAGCAAGCAACAGGGAAGACCACAGCACGTGCAGACTAGGTCCATGACAAAGGACGCATAAGCTGTTGAATAAACAGATAAAGAGTACATTGACTGTGGCTCGTTTTGGGACACTCTTTAGCTACTAAAAAAGGAGTTAAGGGAAGCAATTTGTTCTTGGGCCAAAGGAGTTTGTTGGCATTGGACTGAGACATGTTTAAGTCTTGATCGAGAAGGAAAGAAATGCCAGATTTGGAATTCCTTTGACGACTGGAAGAGGGAACAGTTCCCCGATTGCTCTCTCAATGAGTTTCTTTTTGGAGATACCCAAAGACAATGTTCATCAGATCATTGTTGCTATTTTTGTCTACGTTCTTCATTCTTGCCCTATGCTGGTGGGGAGAACTTTTGACGTTTGTAATTTCCTGCAAGATCCTAAGTCTGGTCAGATCGTGAGGAGATTGCTCACAGCCATAATAGAGTAAGTTCAACTTCCTGAGTACAGTGGGGAAAATACAAATGACCCTATCGGCTGATAATGCGCATAGAGTGGTCGGCATGGTATTCTATTATTTGATTGAGGAATGCCCACATCTTGTTGGAAGACAAACTGACGTTCACACTTTGAGATCTCTAAGGAATACAGTGGCACTTAATGAACTGTTATGATATATAATAACACAAGTTAAACTATATTCTGAGAGAACACTGAGAACTGAATGAGACTTTTGGAGGAAGAGATCCAGAGCCTACTAACTGTAGTCTTCTACTTCTTGCTGGAGCGGCATCCACATTTCGTCTGGTGAAAGGACAATTCCTTTGTCTACATTGGGCACTTTTGGTTAATCGTCCTGCAATCAGCCAGCAATCAGCCAGCTGATCGAGAAACTTGTGGAGCAGGTTCAGCAGCTTCCAGAGTACTGCATGATGTTGCGCGAATAAAAATGGATTTTTCCTTCCTTAAAAAAAGATTAAGAATGGGCCGCATCAATATTATGGCAGACAACGAGACACGTCCACGATGTGCAAGAAGCTATTGTTTTAAGAAGTGGGTTTACCTGTATGTTATTTACACATGCATTTTGTTTATAGCGATACTTTTCACTTACAGTGCGCACTGCTTACTATCTAGATACAAATAGAGCAAAGGTCCCTGTGCATCTTCCTATGCAGGAGGGTACAGATGAGGCAACTACAAGGCAGCTGAGACCTTATGTGATTGTTCCTACTTTCGAGGTACACATGAAAGTACCTAGTCCTGAGATCGAAAGGTCAGGGCTTCCTTTTGGAGGAAGGTCAGCTTTGAGAGTATTTTTTATGATAATCAAACATCTTAATATCATGCCAGAAGGAGGAAACTTGATGTGAGCAAACCTACATAGGTAGTACATGTAAAAACACAGTCCACTGACAAATGTTTCTATGATTGGTCCAGTGAGGAGGAATTATGCTGACATACTTCATGAGATGATTATATAAACTCATACGAAGAGAATGAGACCCAAGAAGTGCTAGTGAGGTTGATCATGAGTTAAATGATTACCTGGATAGTACAGCACACTTTGAGAATAACATGGTATCGGCATATGAAAGAAGTGGGAAGCAGGACCTCAAAGGAGGAATGCTTTGTATATGCACTCCTGCCTTATAGCATGGGGAAGTATAAAATCTGCATAGCTACTGATATAGACGTCCAGACAGCACATTGTCCATCACACATTACACTCTGCCATACAAAAGGCCATTTCCTGGGTCGAATAGCCTATCTCAAATGGGCAATTGAATGGACGGATCCAGTTGAAGAAAACTATGTCCAAGACATGAAGACAAGAAATAGCGTGCACACTAAGAATCACGTGATCAGATTTGAAAAACCTTGAGTAAAAGGAGCTGAAATCACATGGGAAGTAAACAGAGTCCAGGAAAATCTGCAGAAGAAATTCGTAGATGGAAGAATAGAGGCCAGATGCAGATTTGGGGATCAGTGTTATCACCAGATGAATGGGAAAAAGGAGTGGTCATCTGCAGAGCATGGGTGATAATTGGTCATCATGAATCAACTATTGGCATTATAGAACATGGATGCAAGCCTCTATGGCCAAGACTTGCTACACTACTGACCTGGGTCGAGGATAAAGGAGGGCCCTTGCAGATAGTACCTTTGGAAAGTGAAAAGCTGTGCTTCAGAAACAATGGCACAAGAAAAGTTGGAGAGAACCAGAACTGTGGTCGAATCTTTGACGTACCAGGAATGAAAATTGAACAGCAGTGATAATGGATCACTACTGGGATTGTGGATCCAGAGCTTATATGAAGCTACCCAAAGACTGGGGAGGACGATGCTCACTAGTAAATGTTCATGTTCCAGCATTGGTGATTCCTAAAAGTGACCTAAGCCTTGACAGCTTTCCTAAAGCAGATGCTCATCTGAGGAAGAAGAGATGTGTTGAGCTGATTAATCAAATGAAGAGGTAGACCTATTTCTCAGCTAAATCGAAAGAAGTTTTTGATTCCATTCCATATGAACACAGACTGTTCAGCCAGACTTTGCCGATATTCACGATTATCTTCATGCCAAGGATCCAGGTTGGAGAAAATACCAAATGGCAGCAGATTACTAGATGGGAATTACTGCAGACAATCAACACTACCATAAAGGATTCAATGCTATTTGGGAAGAGATGAGAGCCATACGACTGATGACTCTTCAGAATAGATATGTCTTGGACATGATAACAGCTATGGATGGAGGTGTTTGTGCAAAAATCGGGGAATCATGTTGCAGGTTCATACCTTAACATGATGACGAGAATGGCACCTTGACAGAGGCCATAGAGATGCTGATGAAGCTACATGTCCAGATAGACGAAGTGGAAGACATTGCAGAAAGCTGGTTTGGATCGATCTTTTCCTGGGTTCCACAATGGATGGCAGACATGCCCAAGTTTCTTGGAGCCCTGATCATGATGGTGTTGCTTGGATTCTGTGTGATTAGGATAATCCCACAATGCAAGAAAACTGCAAAGAAAGCAATAGGGATGAAAATCATGATTGATGTTGAATCAGGCTGGAGTGCTAGAGACTTGACGGATGAAGAAATCAGAGATTTTGTGAAGGCCAGCATTTATGCACCAGAGGCAACAAAGTTCCTGTATCCTAAGAACCATAAGAAGTTTGTGGAAAAAATGGATCTATTGCAGTCCAAGTGGACAGCGCATGCCCATGACTTGGAACAAGGACAAGCATGTGAAATCAGCTTGATGCCTGAAAGGAGTCCTAAAGATATGGATACCAAAGAAGCATTTCGACAGAAGAGGATGTCTAGACATGAAGGATGATGAGAGAGTGGTTGATGAATCGCCCAGAGGGAGGAGTGTAGAGAAGGAGCCAAGTGCCCCCACCTCAACCATCTCGCCCGTATTGCCTCAATGTTGGGAGCCAGAGTATGAAACACGTGCATTACCAGTGAAAATACAGGTACCAAGGAGAATCCTGGAAGCAAGGTTCCCATTGAGAAAACCATACCTGCAAACGAGAAAGTATGATGGCCATTTGAATGAAATCCCAAAAGAAGCAGAACAAATGTCTGCAAGAGAATGGTGACGTCACACGAACCAGACTGACGTACATAGAAGAGATGCAGAGTCAAGAGAATGAAGATATTTTATAAGGCATCAAGAAAGTATTGAAGATAAGTGACATTGTAGGATCAAGAGGAAGAGGCTTATGCTACAGACACAAAGATATCAAGTCATTTTACACGTGTACATATGCAAAGAAACGCAAGCAGATAAAGTATAAGGCTAGCTAAGTAGTGAATAGATTATGATAGGATACGTTCTCTATAACACGCTTAATACCCAGAGGTTTCTAAGCGTAGACTTAACCTGTGGTGCTCCGTATCGTCCTGCTTCCAAGGTGAGCACGGAGCGCCTGAGCTATCCTCCCGAGATTGCGGCATGCATAGTACACATACATAGGAGTGAGTAAAGCATGGATGTTTCCACTACGTGTTATAGCAGAGCTAGACCAGAAAAAGAAAGTCTTTTCCAGTGTGTCGCAGCTGAAAAGCAATTGAATTACAGGAGTGAATCTCAGAAGGGCGAGACTGGATGAAGGGAGGACCGCAGTTGTCTGTCGGGTTTGGTTATTGGTGGATATGCCATTGTCTGGTTCACGCTTGATTCTCCTCTTTAGTTGGGAGGCGGTACTTCGTTTAGCTCTATCATTTGCTAGTGGTTGATGGGTGTATTTGATTCTAGATCTGAGACTGTGGTTTCTAATGTTTGTTGGGCAAGGTTGATTTGGTGTTGGTTGGGTAGCAAAGCTGAATCCATTGAGATGAGGAGAGAGGGCAGTTGGACTTGTTGATAATCCTGACGTTTGGGGTGGGACTAGCAGAGGCTAGCTGGCAGTGAGGCAGGAATTTGGTCAGTGTTATGAGCCAACAGTGTTAGTGTGCTGGCCATAGTGAGAGGGATCCAAGGTTTACCAGGCAAGAGAGGTGCGGTAATGCCAGTCACCAAGGTGCTATAAGATTGGGGGTTAGACATGACAACAGTGGTGTGTGGAAGTAGTGTTAGTGCAAGGAGCAAACTTAGCAATAGCCGCCTGCATGAGTTAGTTGTGGTGTGCAAGTACATAACTTCTGGGACAGGGAAAATACTCGTAAATTAAGACTGATTTGGTTAGTAAACCAAGAGTAGGCTAGACATCAGTTCAGGAAGGGCTGACTAAGCAGCTCAGGTTGGTTATGACCAGTATTAGCCAAGTACTAGTATAGTTGTAAAGGAGGCAGGCAGCGAGTTAATACGCTGCAAGAGCACAGTGGTTGTAAAGCAGCTGCAAATGCACGGCCACACAAAGTTGGGTGGTCTCGCAGCCATAAAATCTCCGTGGACAATGATGTCGGCAATAAGGGAGGTAGGTGGTGGCCAGTGCGTAAATAATGCTGAGGAAATTATGCAGTCAATTGAGGACACAAGCAATTAGTGAAGCGTCCTAATGCTGTGAGAGCTTATAGGCAGTGTTACCAACATGCGTGAGAGGTGAACAACAACATCACAGGAGGCAAATTAGTAGAAATTGTGGCAAAAACATGCTACGTAATGCAGATGAGAAAATCTAACATTCTACATTTACAAAGTATCAAGGCTAGTAGCGAACATTTACGTCAACAGTGGCTAACGTGGTGGTAGCGTAAACAGAATGCTGTTATTGTAGGGAACATGGGCTAGAAGGAGCATTATAAACAAAAACAGGTGGCTAGCATTCAGTGTTAGCAGTGAATAGTGACTGACATTGGAGGAAATACGCAGGTAAGAGTCTGGCATATGGCGTATAAAGACAATCCTTGGGGAGGAAACCTTAGCCCTGACATAACGTAGGCCAAGGGATGATCAGAGGCCGATATTTGCGAGTAGATGAAGGCAAGGTGCTGGTTGATGCAAGGTTTCGAAAGAGACGATCCTGTGGCGAAGTGAGCATTGCGTTGTTCATGCAGGAATCAAGGTGGTCATAAGCACAGTAGCAAGTTCAATAGCAATGAGAAATAGGCTTTTTGACTTAATTGGGAGTTATACCCTACTTCTCCCTCTTATGACCTTCCCCCCCTCCCCTGTACTCGTACTCTAGCAAACTCTGGCTGTGACCCCAAAGCACAAGGCATGTAGATTTGTGCTTTATAAATCCCATCAGACTTATAAGTCGTTGGTGTGAACCTCTGCCTCAAGGGTGAACACCAAATATGAGATGTATGCCTCTTGGATGGGGTTATACAGACAGTTGCTGGGAGACACTTTTCTATATGGAGGCATTTGGTGCTAAAGCGCCACCCACTCCCTCCCCATCCCTGCCACCTTTGCTTGACCTAAAAGTCTTGCACAAATTCAGACTGCATGTATTGCTCCATTATTCTATTGGACCTTAGTGTGGCATTTGATACAGTACACCATTCCATGCTGCTTTCTACCTTGTCTTCTTTGGGCATTTTGGGCCATGCTATTCAGTGGTTCTCTAATCTCTCGTTCATTTGTGGAGTCCTGCAAACAATTCTCTCTCCTGTTACTTTCTGCTTTCCTTTGTAATACCCCATAGTACTGTCCTTCGTCCCCTTTTTACCCTTCACATCTGGCCTTTCATTTGTTCTCATGGGTTCCATACCCTTTTTTATGCAGGAGAGTCCCAAAACTTTCTCTCATTTGCCTCTTTTGATTTCACTATCCACCAGCGTATTGTCAGATTGGTTGTCTTCTGGCTGTGAAAAACTGGATCGCTTGGCAATTCTTGTTTTAACCCGAACAAAACGGAAATGCGTTTCTTGCCTGCTTCTCCTTCTGTCATCACACCTATTTATTTTCCCCCTTTTGACCCATCACTCCTCATGCTCATGCCTGTAATCTGGGATTTTTTTGATTCTGCGTTCTCTCGTCAAAATCAAATGTCTATTTCACAATGTTGTCGGTTCTATCCTATTGACCTCAAGAAAACGGACATCTTTTAACGTTCTCCTCCACTAAACTATTTCTAAAAACTTATGTTTTTTCTTGTCTCAACTATTCCTGTTCTTTATGCATCTGTCTTCCAGCCTATGCTTTTCTTCTGCTCCGTCGCATTCTTCACTCAGTCTATTGTTTGGATTGGAGTACTCTTCAAATATAGCACAGTTCCAATTGGTTTTGAATTTAATTTTCTTTGTCTTCTTTTTCAATGTATTCATGCTTTGGCTCCCGATTACGTGGCTTCTTTAATGTTTAGATCACCCGTCTTGGGTTCTTCATCTCAATTTCTTCTTTCGGTTTCTCGCCCTCCCTGTGCTTTGTCTTGTTTTTGTTCCTTTCAAGTACTTGATCCTAAACAATGGAATCCACTCCCTCTAGATATTCGCAAGAGTCAAATTTTACTAACCAATGACTAGTGGCGAATGCACATTTTGCACCCTGTCCTCTGAGCTACACCACATACCCATTTCATGTTTTCATTTTTCAGGACCACAGCCCACTAATCACAAAAGGAATGAAGTTAACCCATATGGACTGGTTGACCAAGGGGATGAAAAAAGGGGGGGATCAAACGCCCAATTACTGCATTGGAACATCGCTTTTGCATTTCATAATAGCAAACAAAAGTATCCGTATCCCTCCCAGAGTACTTACCTAGTAGAAAGGTTTAAGTGTCTGACCTAAGGACACCCCACCCCCTTAGTTGGTAGGACACCTGAACAACTGGTATGACACCCGTGGTGGCACCTCAAGATGTACCCTCCGCCAATCCACTTAAAATATCCCTGCTAGCACTTTCCTGGGTGATGCGTATTGTCCCCCCGCCCCCCCCCCCCCCAAGTACTCCACTTTCAGCTGCACTGGAAAGCTGTTATTGCCTTCACTCTGCAGCAATTCCTTCTTTACTGGTAGACTGTCTATTATTGGAGAGTCACTAGTCTGACAAGAAATGGCAACAATCGCTCCTTCTGTTGGGTGGATGCTGAGAGTAGGCCATCTCTCCTGTCTGCGGATCGAAGCACCACCATAACTGCCCCTCCCTCTCCTACAGTCTCATTGGTCCCTTACCCTTTGTAGAAAGCCTATAGGTGTGTCCCTGCTATCCAGAAGAGAGAGGGTGTCCTTTAAAGCTAAGGAGCAACTCAACAAATATGAGAGGATTTGGGTGGCATTTAATGACCTCTATGCTTAGTTGTCTATTGTAGTCTAGGAGAGGTTGAACTAATATATATATATATATATATATATATATATATATATATTCTTTCTTCTTCCGTTTTAATTTTTATCCTTGATTGTTCTTTATGGATAAAGTTAATGATGGAATTGCATAAGTATTCCTTGAACATTGTGTTATTGTATTATATTTTGTTGTCAATGTGGAATATTAAATGTATAAATAAAGTTGAAAAAAAGAACATAAAAAAAGCTTATAGAATATTTTAACTAGTGGACCAAGCATTCTACACCTTTCCCAGTGAAAATATATCTAATATTAGTTTGAAAAATCCACTGACAACTCATGAGGGGCCCCCAGCACTTGAAGTGGAGCCGCTTTACTAAGATTTTACAGGATCTCTACAGTTTCAAAATGGCAAATGTTCTTAAATCCTACACAAGGGACCACAAAAGAGCTACAGGGACCTGCCCTAGGCTCAGGCATGAATTGACACAAAGGTGGACAGGCAACTTACAAACATCCCATACTTGCCAGACATTGAAAGCATCACTACTTACTCATAACAGATGGGACAGAGAACAACTATCACTAAAGACAAAGCCACCTACATCTAGACAGTGGTGGTGAGCCGCTTATGTAGGACTGCAGATAGAAAAAGAACAAGCAAAACGTGGCATTGGAGCACAATTTCTTTTTTAACAGCGTGTAACAAGAGTATCTAAAAGGAAACCACAGTGAGGAATCAAACCTTTGTTCACCATCACTTGTGGTATATTCCTACGGGTATTCAAAATCCCATATTTAAAAGATCAGGATGGCCATTCGGTGAACTGAGGACAAGACAATTGGTATTACTTTTACTGGTCATATTCCCTGTTCAGTTTGACCTATTTCAGTGACATATATATTGATTGCCAGTCGCATTCTCCAGGACCAAAATCACAAAATTCAAAAAGCATCACTGTTCGTCATGCTCCCTGTTAGAGCTCTGTGCTTCTCTGGACCCATCGCCTTATGCAATACCTTCTTAGGGTTGTGAACAACTGCCCACTCATTGCTGTAGGGAAGACATAGCATATATTGTGCTATCCGCGTCTATAAATAGGAACTTGTGTCAATCATACGCGTAGTTCTTTACTAAATCAAAGCTTACTTGTTTAATTGGAGATAGTCTTGCTTTTAGTTCATAGAGGCCCTTCGCCACTCCTGCTTACGATTTACCAGTATTAATATAAAATGTATCAACCTAAGTACCAAGCTGCCTCGCGAACCTTGGATGAGCAGAACTTTGCTACTGTTTTTTCTTTTATCTTGACACCCCCCCTTTCTTGCGCTTCTTACAAACTATGCGCTCACACTCATTTGCAGAAGGAGACGCATCGGCTGGCTTGACGCGTTACCAGGCAAATACTCTGCAACGAATACAAGGTAGGTGTCGCAGTTCGCGAATCACATGACCGTACGATGAAATTGCATCATCGCGTGGCACGTTGCCTTGGCAACCAGCCATTTCGTAGCATAAACTGGCATCTAATGCTGGTCCGTTCACCAGCATTCTGAGACAGCTATAAGGGCATTAATTTCATGTGCATACTTAGTAATCATATACTATAGTGCCCACTATGTATTTGATCTCCAGAGGGATTGTTAATGAAGGATCTTTTAAGGCAATATCTGGTTATTAAAGGGACAGTCTATATCATTACTAGCCATAGTTCACCAGACCACAGTGATCTTACTCGGTTGTCACTAAAAAGTGGAAAGCACTTGCCAGCATATATGATCATTTAAGCTGCAAGTGTCCGTATGTAATCTATAAATCCAGCATTGTAATGCTTTAGTAGGCTTGCATTCAGATAGACCTCACAAAATGGCCTAATAACGTTTTCCAGAATAGTCCATGTGAAGTCGTTCTGCGTTTTATTCTTTAGAAAGTTGAACCGGGATAGCCGGCCCTTTAAGACCAGGTAGCAATATTATGAGATGAATGGCGATGCAGAAGTTACTCCATCAATAATCGAAATGACTCAGATATTTGGCAAAAAGGTTGACTGTTTTAATATCAATTATCTAAAACAGGGAGTACAATGGACATCAACGGACGTCACACCACATGGTTTCTCAATGCATCTTTAAAAAAAAAACATACTTTTATAACAAAAACTTGTCATAGATGATGTCAACCTACGTATTTGCCAATGTCATCCTACGTGTCAAACTACAAAAACCTAGTGGAAAATATGATTGGGTCTAAGGGACCATCTCGGTATACGTTATATACTAGTCTAAGAACATCATAGGCTTCTTAACATCAGGTGGGACAACTAAGCCCTCCCCTCAAAGAGGTCACTATGAACGTCACTAAATACACAATGTCCCCTTGGTTACACAAACTATAGGACCCTTAAACACGCGGCCCCCTATAAATAGTTGGCATCTTACATCAGTCAGTACTTCACCTATGTTAGCAGCATGCAGGCTGGACTTCCAGGTTCTGTGAGCTGGTCATAACCATAGCTTCCCACCAATTAGCATATCATCCATCATCACCTCAGTGGTCTTCTGTCAATTAAGGCTTTGAACTTGTCCTTGGGAGCGTTCTTTGCTCTGGAGAATTCAGGAGAGTAGAGGCACGCTCTGCCTCCATGCGTAGGTGTGGTTCATCATGTTTGTCCAACTTCATCCTTCCACTTGACTGAAGACCACAAAATTGAGCTCTAATGTATTTAAAATACTATTTAATATACCTCTGACATCTTCCTTGTTTTTGTCCAGACCTTCTGAACAGAATTTTTGTTCTGTTACATGATTGTAACTAATGCCTGCTTATCCCAGCCGTGAAAGGCCTTGGCTTTTTGGGGGCTCCCTGTGACACAGCTCCTATCAGGGGTGCGCTTGTAAATGCCAGATCTCTGGTAGCTAATGCTCTTGGCATTGCACATCTTATAGTCTCAAATCAACTAGATTTCCTAGCTATAACAGAGACTTGGCTACATGCAGCAGCAGGGCCCACTCTGTCACTAGCCATACCTGAAAACTATACCATACACAGGATAGACAGAGTAACCTCCAGAGGCAGCGGCATTACCTTTATCGCCAAGACCAAGCTGGGACTTATAATCCTTCCCTCTCTCCTGTTCCCCTCTGGAGAACTTCTGACAGTCAAATTACCACTCACTGCATCACACACAATAACTATGCACCTTTAGCCCACCAGATCCTATTTCAACCTGAGGAAGACATCACTTTGCTTCTCTCCGCAAACACCAAACCAGGGTCACAAATCAAGCTACTAGGAGACTTTAATCTAGGCCTCATGACCTGAATGATGACAATGCCTCAGCAATTGCCAACACTATCACAGAATTAGGCTTCACCCACAGCATTAATATGCCCACGCACAAGAAAGGAAGACCTTAGACTGGTTAACCGACTTTAACTGCAATACTAAGATCCTAGCTAATGAAACTTGTGCCTGGACGGACCTTCACATCATATCCTTCACCATACAAAACAGCACACAATCTAACCAGATGAACTCACCGGCTCCACCGGCACTTACCAGAAACAATCGGACTATAACATTGGAGAATCTATTACCATTACTCCAACCTATAACTTATTCAGCATTGACCCCGCAGCTTTAGTAGAACTATACAACCATACTATAAAGCAAGCCACTGATAAAATAGCACCTCTAAAATTGTGCAAATCCTCGAGCACACAAACTCTTGGTTCACCCCCAATCTCAAAGAATTATGCAATGAAAAAAGATATGCTGAATCCTTATGGAAAAACAACCCCACAATAATGAACAATGAAAAACTCTCCAAAATCTCTACAAAATACAAATCTGAGATCATTCAAACTAAAAAGGGACACCTACAATGATAGAATCAACAAAGCCAAATCAAGTACCAGAGAACTCTATCATCCTAAGAGAACTGAGTCCCCTATACCACCAGCTGAAACCTGTACCAAAGGCACCTCATGGTGCATGAATATTCAAACTGCGCTCCTAAATAAAATCTCACTCTTGCAAGAAAAAATTGAAATAAAAAAATAAAACCTCAGGGCACCTGCCCTTGGAGTCGCAGGCGACTCTTGCAAAACCTTGCCACCACTTTAAATTCGCCCCAGTCTCCACCTGCCTAGTTGTGGACATAATAGCTAGCCTTAAACCATCCAGATGCCAGGGGGACAACTGCCAGGTAACAATTATCAAAGAGGCAGCCAGGGAACTAGCGTCTTTCATTGCTACGCTAATAAATGCATCTGTGAAAACTTGCCTACCAACTTAAAAGATGCTTGGGTCCTTCCTTTATTAAAGAAACCAAGCCTTGACTCTAACATCCCGACTAACTATTCCATTCCTCCTGAAAATTCTAGACAGGGCAGCATATTTACAGATTCAGGCTCACCCCGAATCGAACAATCTCCTTGGTCTGCGACAGTCAGGCTTTAGACCTAAACACGGTACAGATCAACCTTAATTGATATGAAAAATCAAATTGATGACTTAAAGGATAAAGGGAAGTTTGTGCTCCTTCTCCGTTTGGACCCCTCAGCAACATTTGACTTAGTCAATCACAAAGTACTATGCAATCGCCCGACGCCAGCTGCCTTCTTCTCTGCTGAAGCCACTGCTTGGATACAATCCTTTCTTGATAATAGAACCATGAGGGTTTTTTCAACAACTGCGTCTGCTAAGCCGGCACCGGTCACCTGTGGAGTGACTCAGGGGTTGTGTGTCTCTCCAATGACATACAACATTTTTACCAAGCCTCTTTTTGATGATCGTGACAATCTGGGTGTCACCTACACCAACTATGCAGATGACACGCAGAGTCTCATTCCTATCGCAGGAGATTACGACACTGACTCAGCTGCTTAACAAAATGTATCTCATTATACAAGCGTGCATGGCCAGGTCTCTGTCTTAATGATGAAAAAACAGAGCTACTTCTCTCATAGCAAGAGTGAATAAACTAAGCTAACATTACAAATCCTTAACTATAGACGGCATCAATATAATAGTATCTAAGGTGGTAAAAAGTCTAGGCATTTATCTGGAGTCAGCCCTAACACTGAAGCGACAAGTGAATGCCACAGCCTCTGCCACAGCATACACTTGCAAACTAATCAATGCCTGCAGACAAGTTGCATTACACTGGCAAGAGCACTACTCTTATCTAAATTATACTATTGCAACGCCTTATACTTGGGCACGAGCAAGTATAATGTTAAAAAACTACAAACACTTCAAAACAACGTGTTAAGAACTGCACTCAATCTCCCTAGAACCCAGCACATCTCAGCTGTAAGACGCAACACCCAATGGCTCTCAGTGAATGATAGAATCACCTTCAAAACTCTAACCCTCACTCAGAAATGCCACTCCAACTCGGCTCCCAAATAGCTAGCATGTAAATTCTCTAGAAACACATCTGACCAACCTACAAGGACCCTACACTCTCACTGTTTCAAAGTTCCAGGATAAAAGCCACAGAAAGCAGGTGGGAGTAGCTTTCCTGTGCTTGCAGCCATACTTTGGCATGCGTTGCCCGTTGACCTAAGAGCTGAACCAACATAGCATGGCCTTAGAAAAAAAGCCAAAATATAGCTCTTCTCGCAAGAAGTATAACTAATTCATCATCCTGCCTTTCTTTTAAATATATGCAATGTATTATATAAAGCTCTTGTATATGCTCATCTCTATGTAACTGCATGAAATGTCATGCTGGCTGTGCCCATACATGCCCATGGAGCTTGTACCAATAAACGCCAGCATTACCATACACGAACATACTCCGGTTAGCTTTAACAGTACAAAATGTCTTGACACAGTAAATAAATACCTCCAGGTTAGCTGCAGCCATGTAGACAAGCCTAGCCATGTAATAATTGTTATGTTGGCTTCACCCTTTATGCTTAGTCAAAAATAAAACATGCCACAGTAAATACATTTGTCAAGGTTGGTCCATCAGTGTAGGTCAGTACCACGTAGGAACACTCATGCTGCCCACACCCTTGATGCCCCAAAAAAATAAAATGTCATGCCAAAAGTAAGAACACCTGGCCTCCTGGCTGCAGTCCCCTTTTTTGCCCACCACCCTGATCACAGGCCAGCTTTGCATCTCGGGAAACAATAGAAATCTAGAAATTGCTAGGCTGCACCTAACGCTTTTAGGTCCTGCCAACATAATAACTATCCTATACCTGGTATAATCAGGATTGCAGAAAAATGAAATCCAGGCTTTTGAAAATGATTAAGGAACGAATAGAGACAAAGCTAGTCTTGGAAAGTTGAGACTGTGTTATAAAAGTACATGAAAAGGCCAAAGACCTCTGGAAGCAAAAGTATTTCCATTGACTGCAGCTTGGGTTAACAATTGTTCACAGTTCTATACATCTATAGGAAATGGTGATAATTTATCTGTAGTAAATCCCTCACACTGGGGAATGCTCCCCTTAATTTCTTCCCCATTGCAGTTTGAGGTTGAAGAGTTAAGGAATGCTCTGTGTTCCACTCCCTCAGGAAAATCTCCTGGTCCTGACCAGATTGTACAGGAAGTATTTAAGGAAAACCATCGATCGGGGTGCCTGTTTACACCAAAATCGTCAATGCTATGGTGGTTAACGATCAAATCCCACAGAGTTGGAAAGAATCAACAAGAATACTATTCTTTAAAAAAATGCGACAGACTTGATCCAAGTTGCTATAACCCTTGATTCTACAGCGAAATGGTTAGGCAGGGTAATTTATAATAGTATCATTGATTGGGTGCAGACCAATAATATTTTATCAGAAGAGCAATATAGCATTAAAGGAGGAGTCGGAACGGTTGAGAAGGTCCTCAACCTCAGGTCGCTACTGGACAAGTACGTACAAGGTCATGGATTTCCAATTTACCTGGGCTTTATGGACCCGAGCCAGGCTTTCAACAGGGTGACTCGTCCAAAGCTATTGTACTTTCTGGACACTTTGGGCATGCCTGCGCCCCGTCTACACTAGCTGATCTCCTTACACAATCTTAAGGCAGTGGCGAGATTGGATAGCATGGGCAAAGTCATTCCTCCCTTTAGTGTGTAAACTAACAAGGGATGTCCTGGGAGTGCCTCTGCCAGACATTAGTCCTGGTTACGAGAGACTTACCCAGAGTCTTTCGCTCACCATCTTTCACAGAGAAGAAATATTACAAACATATCCGTCTTTGTCCTGCCCTGGGGCAGTCCAGCACCGAAATGCTAGGCACTTCTCCTCTGAACAAGAGTACTAACAGCAACCCCAGACACGTGTTTCGGTCTGGTTGGACCTCATCAGTAGGGTGGGGCTGTGCCTCTCTAAGAATAGTGAAGCAAGGGGTTCACGTCTGGACCGCTTGCTCACTATTCTTAGAGATGGCACGAAACACGTGTCTGGGGTTTCTGTTGTTACTCTTGTTCAGAGGAGAATTGTCTAGCATTTTGGTGCCGGACTGCCCCAGGGCAGGACAGACTGATATGTTTGGGATATTTCTGCTCTCTGAAAGATAGTGAGCTAAAGACTCTGGGTAAGTCTCTTGTAACCAGGATTAATGTCTGGCAGAGGGACTCTCAGGACCCCCTTGCTATTTTGTCCCTTTAGTGTGTCCCATGGGTTTATGCAAAGGGGTGTGCTGGCACCACTTTTATTTCATCTTTATGTACGCACTAGAGCTAAATGAAATCTCAAAGGACATACCCAAAATAGTAGGGAAACATTTATCCTTTCTTACGCAGAATATGTTTTACTAGCCCGCACCCCATTAGCTCTCTAGAAACGTACTGATGAATGTGTCAGACTTATTGACTTAATGGGTCTCAGAATTCACTTTTCTTAGGGTAGTATTTCATAGTGGATTAAATGTTAACAATCATTAAGAGCATGGCTATAAAATGTGTACAGGCTAATGGTGCCATCACAAAGTTTGGCAGAGACAATGGAGGTCTAATTATTGGGCCAGGCATATAGCAATAAGTGTGGATGGGGCTGAGGTGTGTCCCCCCCGCACTAGTAATTCAGATTAAAGAAAATAACTTTCTGCAACATCTTCTTGGAACCACAAAAAGTGCCCCGATTTACTTGCTTCATCAGGAATTGGGACGGGATTACAAAAATTCCCTGAGAGATCAATTGAAGAAAGAATTTAACCTCCTTGACCTTCTGCAATTATATAGTTCCTTTTCCAATATATCAAGGAAGGATATATTCATGGTCTGTTGGAGATTTATGGAAAACAGAAGGAATATATGTTCCAGTACAGCGATTAGGAAGCACTCTGGTTCACAGTACTTTGCATACGGATGCAATGAGTTAAAAGCGAATTATTTAGGCTGGTTTCTGTTCACGCGTAAGAGGAGTTTTATTTAGTTTAAGGGCTTGTTGCTTACCAATATCAACTGTGTTGAGTTGTTGCACAGATAAAAATGGCCTGAACTGGAGTGCTTTTTGTCCCTGAAATAACAAATCTCTGGACAACCTCACACACTTTTTATTCGTTTGTCCATTATCACATGATCGCAGGTTTAGGTTCTTAATTCAGATGAATTAAAGGTAGAACAATTAGAGAAGTTATTAAATATTTATGTCCAATGGCGAACAAAGATGTTGCCAGTGCAATTTATCTGTTTTTAGAAGGTGCTTTATTGTTGAATGAAGCATACCACCAGAAGAAAAAGTCTTCTTAAAATCTGTGGTATCAATTTGTATTGTATCCTTTTATGACGTTTTAACCTTCGAAATGAAGATGGTTTTCAAAGTACACATTCACCCACTTCTAAACCCTTGCATAAACGCACTGATACTGTACATACATATTCGTATTTTCTCGCCTGCAGCCCTACTCCAGCCAACTGAATGCTGCAATGAAGGCCCTGCGGCTCCCACACGGCATACAAAACAAATTAGTTATTCCCGGTTCCTGCAGATGTGCAGTGGTGCCAGAGCACCTCCATGCCGTTCCTCGGGTCTTTGATGTATGGGGTGGAGCAAGAGTACTTCACCACCTCCTTGCACATTCAGCTCTGCAGTACCCCAGGCTGCCTCCCCAATGGGCCATGCAAGACTAAGGAAGCAAAATGCTCCCAGCCTTGCATGGCTCAGTAGTCACGCATGCTGGGGTACTTTTGAACTGTCAAAGGGAAACTCTTTCCCTTTGACAGTTCAGTAAAAGCCAGCTCTGTTTTCACTGGGCTCCTTTGGCACGTCAAATAGAGGCGGGTCGACATCCTGTCACCCATTAAGGATGAGCCACCAATGGTATTTGTATTCCTTATACAACTACCCCAGGGACCATTAGGTTTCCCTACCTGGACAGTTGTCACATCGCAGGAGGGAGCATGTCCTTTCCTCACGCCTGTTATTTGTATACAGTGCTTTGAATGCAGCGGTTTCCACAGTTCCTTTGCAGAGATAGTGTCCATCCTCCCCAGGGACAAGAGCTTCTGTTACAACAGCAAGAACAGATTTCACACCCCCATCCTCAATCAAGCAGCTTGACAGCCTAGTTCCTGAAAGCTGGGATTGTCTAATGAAAATCTGAAAATGCAGAAAGTGGACAGTCGTGCCCTTTATGTCTATACTGGTGAACACGGCATTCAGGTAGCACTCTGTAGGTTATCGCAGCAATTGTTACTTTTGGAAATACTAGACCGATTTTCCCTTTGCAGATTCTGGTGGTCAAGTATTATTTCACCTGATAGTGTGCTGATTATGCATCTTCGCGTGAGAAAACCTCTTCCTTCCTAGGGTCTGGGTAATTGCAGCTTGTGTGGCTATGGCTACATACAACATCAAGCTCCTCACTTGGAAAATGGGGTTTCTGGGTGCCACCAAAGTGGGATCAGGTGTGTGTGAGCCTTTCATTGTGTTCCACAAGGACAAGCAGTTTGAGGATCGAGTATCCCTCTTCACCCAAAGAAGTTTCCAAATTATATTTCAAATCAAGAAATTCCGTTGCCATTCTCTTCTAAACAAGTCCACTAATGCAGAAAGACCTCTTCATCCATATGAGAGAATGGCCCTGGAGGTTTACCTGGCCCACAGTGTATGATGTGCAGTGGTTTGCCTGCAGGACAACAGGCTTGAAAAGGGTCTCTTGTGCATTCTGGAGGCATACAATATTCGTAAGGCCACACCAAAAAGAGGGATCCATGCACAGGCAGTACAGGGAAAGGCAGCATCAGCAGCATAGCAGTGACATGTACCCCTAGATATACTAGGTCAAGCAGCTCCCTGGTATGAGTCACATGTGCTCGGCAAGTATTCTTTACAGGACACAAGTTCCAGGTAACCAATTTTAGCCAGGTACTACCCAAAATCCTTTTTGGCTAAACGGTAATTGATGGCACCCGTTCTCAGAGGAATACTATGATAAATTGTACAGCACTGCAGAGTTATGAGGTGGAGGGGTACATGGCGTACCAGTGAGCACAAACCACTCACTGTAGTGACTATCTAGTAGCCCATTGTCTACCTTCCTACAAATGCTTCATCGACCACCTTCCCCCACGGTCTGTTGTAGCTCTTTAGGATACAGGTTTGGATATGTGTGTAGGCATATTGGCAGCAATGCCTGTGCACGGGTAGAGCTGTTCGTACACACAGGAATCCATTGCTTTTCTAATGCTTCACTAGCAAGTACAGAATACATCTTTCACTGATGTATGCGAGGGGAGGGGAGATACCAGTAAAAGTCACAATGTGAGTAACTTTGGCTTTCTTTGGACAAAACAAGATGTGCACACAGAGCTCCTAAGATGAAGCAAGTCAAAATTGTATATTGCATCTAGTGAAAAGCACATTTTTTACAAACCCGAATTGAAACAATGGCTCCCCTCATGATGTCTGAATACTAAAAAGCATCACAGTGCAGTGAAATTTTAGGCAGAAAATGGAGGGTATGTTTAGCTTGTCAATACATAAAATACCCTACACAAAATATCCTATACTGGAAAATATTGGGGAGTGGTCTGGCCAAGTATCTTAATCAATACATTTACTATATTGCAACTGGTGGGACGGCCTTGTAGCAGATTAGATCTTAATATGGAGGAAAGCATTGAAAATGCCACTTGTCAAATGATGGTTTTTCAAAGACTTACTGTCTGGTCTCTGAAGCCAAGACCAGTGTCTGAGCTCCAGGAATTCTTATACCACAGCATCACTGGGCAGATGTGGCTCTCGGTCATCCTCCATCGGTCTCCATTCTGCTCCAAAGTGTGGTTATGCGCCCAAATTACAGCGGGTTTTATCTCAAACAAGGCTCTGCACCTCACCAAGCAAGGCAAGCATTGTTTCCGCAAGAATCCTGCCCAGTGTCAAGTCAGATGCCATAAGGAGAGAAATTAATCAGATTCCGTAGCAGAGAACATTTTAGCCTTCCTGCGTCCATGGCCATTCAAGTATTTTCACTTGATCTGTATTAAATAGAGCATTTGCACAAAACCAAACCTTCTGCCTCTAAGAACTCAACTTATTGCCATTGTTGAATATCAAGTGCTTTTATTAGTGATATTTTCAAGATAGCCCAAGTTCATAGAGCTTAGCACATACTACCATTGCCTTTCCAATGGAGGTAAAGTTACAATACCAAACTCATTAGATGCCATGTCACATTTAGTTATCAAATTCCACTTGTAAAATGACCCACCATTGAAATGTGTACACATTTACTGGGTCCAGTCTGCCCAGTTCATACACAAGGCTCCCACATCAGCCACACAGATCCATCTCTCATACTAATAATGATCAACATGATAGAATCCAGAGGAGCAAAACTGCACAGCAAATAATCGAAGCAGAAAATGAATATTGGCATTCAGTCTTTTGAAAGTCATGAAATTAAAAGGTAACATAAGAATGGGTTGATAACACAAGGGCTTCTTTTTCTTTACTTTGGAATTGTCACATGTGGTTAGAAGCCTGAAGGCAAACAATGGGAGACAACCTCCTGCTGGTTGGGCTAGTATGTGGGTGGGTACAACGTAACTTGCAAAGGGCTGTTCAATTAGCTGGAGCTGCCAGAAGACTGCATCCAAGCAGTGCAACAAAGATTCGGTTTGGGAATAGGATGGTTTGTAGAGGCATATTTTCTAATTCTGCAGTACATTTCTCGCTTGAAAAAGTGATCGTCAACAAGGGAGCTGTGGTTTCCCTCTCTTTGTGGTAGAAACATCTAATGAACTTCTGTTCAAATAGGGCGACAGGAATGTAGCCAAAAAGAGTATGAGATGACATCAGGACATCAGGGTAAGCATTTGGGTAACAGATGGAGAACCTTGGACACGGCAATATCAGCTGCTACACCAGAACCTTCATATTGGCCAGAACAGCACATTAATAGCACCCTTGTGGATATTATAGGAGCTGTCCAGGATGGCAAAAGTGGCACCCTTAAAAATATGTATTTAGGCCAATTGGAATTTGGTCTACTTTTTACATACTACTTTATGCAACAGTACAGTAGAGGGTTATAAGAAGCAAAGGATTTCTGTGCCAAACTCTTAAGGGAGTTGAAGACTTACGCAACCTGCGCAGAATAGAAAAACAATGTGTACGAGGAGTCCAGACTTGCAAAATGCATTTGCCTATTTATCAGACATAACTGAATCTGCAGGGGGGGGGGGGTAGAGTTGGGGATTTTACCATGCACTCAAACGTTGCACTTTACTTTGTATCAAACAACGACATATATATGACAATACATTGTGAAGACTCATTTTCCCTAAAAAAGGAGGCTTAGCCCGATGATTAACTGTAAAGTGTACTAAATGGCACAATATGACAAGCAAACACCTGCCACCATGGAGATGAATGTGCCCATTGTTCCTCAGCTCGTGTTTATCCGGTGCCACTACTGCAACGGAGAGATGCTCAATATGGGTCCAGAGGTTGGGAACTTTTCATCCTCAGTACAACGTAGATTTGAGGCCATATTTTTGCTGCGTTGCCCCAAACGGCTCCCATCGATGAAGTCAGCTGGTTGTGGAGAAGTGCCAAGTCCCAGCATCTGCACAACTCTTGTGCTATAAAGCTCAGGGTATGGGAAGAGAACGGAGCCCTGAACTACCATGAAACTCCTTACTAACAAATAGTGCATGGTCCGCGGATCGGTGATCCTAGGACTCAAGTCAACTGCAGGAAGAAGTCAGAATCCCTAACAAAATCGCTACAGGAAAGGGGAGGCCAGTGCTTCATTTTTCTTCTTACACATCCCCTCAGGGTCCTCCGCTGTAGGAATAATCAGCCTTGTTGTGCATCACCAGCTTGTTGTCTACAAAGTAGAAACTGTCCGATTGCGTTTCATAAGGGTGAACAATCATCTCTTGAACTGAAAGTAGAAAGCACAGAAGAATTACTGTGAATCTTCACCACCACAGTTATCAGTGATACAGGGTTCAATATTTAAATGTGAAACAGAAATCGGCTAATTGGCAAACGTTCTGGAGGCATTCTTCTGTCACCTAGCAGCAATTCTCAGATTAGCACCAATGAAAGGTCCCTGGGTTAGTGACATCACATACAGATACATGAATGTTTAAAAAAACAAGAAAAAAAACATGTGCTGCGTATATGACTGGTTTGGAAGTGCTTGCACATTTACAGAGATGCAATGGGAGGCACAAGCAAATGTTGCCATATTGTAGCGACTGTACATTTACATTTAATCTATAGGGCTACATGTCAATGCTGTATTTGCCAGATTTGTGGTGGAACAGCCAAATAAAATACTAGACACTCACTACCACATGCTGCCTTCCTTTATAACTCAATGAGAAGCAAGTCAATGTTTCTTTGCACTAGTTTATAGGTTATATACATGCTGCCCAGACCATTTCCACCTTACATAGTGGAGGTCCCGGGTGTTTCCAACATAATGCTCCAATATAATAAGTAAAACGCAGTAAAAATTGAGCTGCTTTGGACCTATGGGGAACACAAAGAGAAGGTGGAAGGTTCCACAACAAGGAATAAGGTGGAAGGGGATAGGCGAGGAAACCATAAAAGGGAAGAGACTTAGAAGCAGAGGAAGTAGATGGGTGTGGGAACTAGAAGACAGGACGTCAACAGCATGGTACAATTCACAGGGCCATCCATGTACAGGAGAGCACCTATGTAGTCAGATTTAAAAGTAGCTGTTTAAAGGTTGTGGTGCTTGCACATCCACAGTGAACAGGAGTGGCTTGTACATCTAATAAAACCCAATGGAAACATACTAACAGAAACAGCTTTGAAAATGCAGTTGTCCTCAAAACTCAGATTGTATAAAACACAAGCGAGGAATCCATCAAGGGCTTGTGTAAAAATGGGTTGCTCACATTTTTAAGTGAGTTTAGACTGATCAGGCGTTTATTCTCTCTACTTAAAAACTGAAGTGCTAACTGGGAAATGTTCCCTAAACATGGCCCCCTACATCTCCATACAAAACAAAAAATAGCAATCAGGGATAGAGAGGAACTGAAGGGGAAGAAATATTCACTTCCAGTATTGGTTCTCCAGATAGGAGGTCTTCTCATTTGCATGCTGCTACCACATCTCAAAATGTTTAGAGGAACCTTCAAATTTGTCAGGTTTTCAGCTTTTTTGACCTCACTGGAGATGTACTTATGTTTGAGCGCCAATAACAAGATGGTTGCTCAGTTCCTGGAAAGTATTCATATAATGCCCACATAAGGGGTCTACCAAGAGCTATGAAATTAGCTTTTCAGTGACTAGTTGATAAAAGCGACACTCTGCTTGGCATAATCTACCTTTGAGATTGTCTGCTTTTGTCAGACAAATTGAAGTCTACAAAGAGCTAAGCGAAACATTTTGGCTTGTGTGAATGTGTACGATGTAATTTATTCAAATATTACTTTACAGGCTATGATGGGTTAACATCACTGGCAACGAATTACAAAGCTCAGTGGCAAAGTTTAAATATATTTTTAACAGTACAGCCTAATGTTAGTGGATTAGTTAAAGAGGAGCGCTAATGCGAAGTGTCAGGTCTTGAGTGTCCTGTGGACGACCAATCAATTATTCTTTGAGGCCTGGGTGGAGTTAGGCAAAGGATGAGTTAAGAGGATTGCCTGCATCAATTTTGCAGGGGATATGAAGGAGGAACAAGGAATCGAGGCTGGGTTATGGTGCTTGGTTTTTAAGAGTGTGCTGGTTGGTAGAAAGTCTCATTCAAGAAGCAAAAGTAATTTAAAATTAATCTTTCGGGAGACAAGCAATCCTTGAAAGGAGAGACCAGCAGTGATTTCGGTGTGGGGCACAATATGCCCGACTTAGAAAGCCTCCACAGGAAGCAAGCTGCAGCATTTGGGTTACTCAGCAAAAATCTTCATGGGATTCATAAGCTTATCCAAAGTCCCCACAGTACTTTTTGTAAATTTAAAAATCGAAATCCAGGAACAAAAATGTTTCTTCCTTTTTGACAAATGCCACTGAAAACCACAGAGAACATGGTCGAGCAGAAGAAAAATCTTTGCAGAAAAAGGAGTACAATTTTAATACATCGGATCCAAGAATTCCCAGAATCTTCGCTACATTGTTTAAACGTACATTTTGTCAAACGGTTTTCAGTTACTGTATATGACTCCGAAAAATAACCACAATAACAACTGACAGTTACCCACTAACCCCAACACGCCCAACCTGCCCCCCACCTCTCCCAAAACTCAAGAGATGCTTGCTTCGTTACCAGAGTTCAGCACCAAAATTCAGATACGCCTGAACTCGAATAGTACAACTGTCAATCCCTATATGACCAGGTTTCAACCAGATCTACAACTAAATTAAAACTTGGTACAATACTTCAAGTAGTGGTGGAACCTCCCCCTCCCCCTACTCCTCTTCCCGGGTACCTAGAACCCCACCCCACACCAGCTTGTCGTCCCACTCCACAAGACCCTCCCTCCCCACATCTTAGCTTGATACCCATTTACCAACCAAAGAGCTCCACTCCTCTTGAAACGTTCCCACTTGGTCATGTACAGTGGCTGTTAACTTTGCCATTGTGTAAATGTCCCCAAGTTTCTGTTCGCAGAGCACCCCATCGGGGGTCCCCGAGGACTTCGACGTTTGCACTAGTTTGACCCTACCCGCTTGTAGCATCAATTTCCCATAATCTCGGGAACCTCCCCTCCCCACCGGAAGGGAGTCCACGCAGGTTCTGGAGAGGGGATCTAGCTCCAGGGAGACCCCTTTGACTTTCATCCAGCCGAGGACCTCTGCCCAGTAAGTCTGAATCACTGGGAAATCCTGCCACATAAGGAACCATGTGGCCTGCTTTCTGCAGGCCCGGGGGCAGAGCGGGAAGAGCCCTGAAACATCCTAGAATGTTTAACTGGGTCTCTATGCCATCCATGGAGAGCCTTAAAATTGTGCTTGATGGTGGAAGTAAACGGGTTACCATGAAAGGCAACTGTGAAAACCCTGGACCAGGTTTCTTCAGAGATTTCCTTCCCCAGCCAGTTCTTCCACCAATGCTTGAAGTCTTGTCTATTTAACCCCCCCCCCCGCCCGGGCTGTGATCATAGCTCTATAAAATCACAAAAGGATTCTGTTCTGACCCTCTGCGGAAGCCAGTACCGCCTCAAATTCCTAAACAAGTTACCTACCCACTTCCCATCGGTTAGCAACCCTCTTAACCTCAGATATTCGAAGATGGACATTGCGTCTTTCTCCACATCAGACACAGCTTCATAGATTATAAAGGTAGCTTCCAAAAACAATTGGCCCACCCTCTTTATAAGACAAGGTCTATTGGGGGACCCTACACTGAAGAAAGTGGGAACAGCCAGGACGACAAGTGACCATGAATGTTGGATTCTTCCCATACCGACCATAGAACCCCAAGGCTAGGATGAGATCACAGTATCCCGCGAACCCCCCACAGTGGGGACCACTGAATCTCCAACCTTTTTTTGGGTGGGCCGCGACATCCTCAAGAAAGGTCCAACAATTGCCCAGATCATCCCTCAAACACTCCACCAGCACACTCAACTGGGCTGCCTTATAATAAGTGTGTAAGTCAGGGTAAGCAAATTAACCCCCCCCTAGGCAATGTTAAGTGTTGAGTGCTTAATCCTGGGGACTCTTTTCTGCCAAACAAAATCGAGAGCTGAAATCCATGCTGGCCCAAAAATACAGCTCAGGGACTACTGTGGACAGGCTTGAGAATAGATCGAGCAGCCGCAGAAGAACATTTTCCTCCCTTACCAGTTGAGCAACCGGGGAGCACACCTCGCTAAGTCCTTCATCAGCGTTGCGAGCATTGGAGTACAGTTCAAGGAGAACAGCATGGTAAGATATCTGGGAATCTGTACTCACAGGCACAAAAGTGCTACCTTTTCAACCCTCATACCCTTAAACTGAGTCCTATTCTCCAAGCAGGACCCCTCAAGTTGAATCGGCATAACAAGATTTGTGTACGTTGATCTTAAGTCCTGAAAATCATCCGTAGGTCGTAATCAGGGACACAAGCAGATTGAACCGCTTCCCGCATTGAATCCCGCTGAGGGACATAGTATAGAACAGGGGTGAGAGGTGACATCCCTACCTCGTCCCTCTGTTCAACGTGAATGAGGCAAGTAAGAGATCCATGAACCAGCACACGGGGCGTTGGGGAGTCAGAGGGCCGATATCCATCGCCAAATGTAAGGCCCCATGCAAACTCTGTCCAGGGCCTGGAACATATACAGCCATTCGACGCAGTCGAAGGCCTTTTCGGCGATAAATTATTAACAGTGCCAGCATCAACGTCCACCCCTGAGCCACATGAATCAGATAGATTGTCTTTCCAACGTGATCTGATCCCTGCATTCCCTGGATAAAGCCAACCTGATCCCAGTGGATCAGTGTTGGAAGGTATCCCTCCAGCCTCCGTCCCAGGAGTCTAACAGAATCTTCACGCATGTATTCAGAAGCGATAAAGGCTGGTATGAGGAACACTGCCCCCGGATCGCACCCTGGCTTATGGATAACCACTATGATGGTGCTAGGAATCGAGGCAGTAAGAGCTTCCCCTCCTAACACCCAGTTAAAAACCTTGGCCAGATGCGTAGCTGAAAGAGACCGAAACATCTTGTATAACTTAATGGAGATTCCGTCATTGCACAAGATGGAACCTGACTTTAACTCCCTTGATCGTAAGGGCCAACTCTGGAGTAACCAGGCTGTCCATGATCTCTGCTGCGCGATCAGCAGATAAACCCGGCATCCGTAGCAAGTCAAGGAATAGGGATGCTGTTTCACTATCCACAGCAGCATCTGTAGAAAGTCAAGGAACTGGGACATTGTTTCACTATCCCCATCAAAGTCTGAGGTATACAAGTCTTCATAAAATCTACGAAACTCCTCTCCTATTGCCCCTGGATCGAACATGTCCCTCCCCTCCAGATTTTTCATTTTGTTAACCAACTTAGATTTCTGCACCTCCTGCAGGCACCATGCCAGGAATCGGTCTACCCCATCGTCTTTTTCATGATATTTCTGTTTCTGGAAGGTCTTTGGGATGGTATCATATAGGACTTCTTGTAATTGATGTTTCAGGGCTTGTTCGGGAGAATGTGCCCTGATCAGCCAATCGTCCAGGTAGGGGTAGACTTGAATCCCCCCTCTCCCGAGACTCGCTGCCACTATCGCAATCAACTTGGTGAAAACCCTTAGGGCAGAGGTCAGCCCGAATGACAGAATTCTAAACCAATAATGAGAACCGCCAACCGCAGGTACTTTCTGTGCTCGAGATGGATTGGCACATGAAGTAAGCAGCCTGAAGGCCCAATGATACCAACTAGTCCTGGAGTTGGAGAGCCTGAAGCATCTGAGAAAGGGTGGCCATCTTGAACTTGTCCTTCCTGAGGAACCTGTTCAAGTTTCTTAAGTCCAAGATGGGTCTCAATCCTCTATCCTTCTTGGGAATTAGAAAATAAGGGGAATAACAACCCTTGTTCCATTCTGCTATAGGTACATGTTCCATTGCACCTTTCTCAAGCAGGGTTAAAATTTCCTGCACAAGGAGCGGATCCAGAGTTGTATCCTGGTGGATGATGCGGAGGTCTTTTTTGAAAAGGAAGGCAGTAACCTTGGGCTATCGTTTCCAGTGCCCATGCACCTTAAGTAATGCACTGCCATTTGTTCAGATACTGAGAAATTCTGCCTCCCACCAGGGTCTTGTGAGTTAAGACCTCAGAGTGGCTTAGAGGCAGCTGCGCCAGCGGCTGAAGGTAAAGTTGCCGTTGCTAGGGCTAATTTAGTACCCCTTCCTCGTCCACCACGAGGGAATATTCTCCTTTGTACGGCTTGTCCTCTTCCAATTGGTCCTCTTCCAATTGACAAATAGAAACAAAATGACTTAACCCTCCAGGAAGATGAGCCTGAATAGTGTTGTTGAGGTTGTCCAATGGTGGCACTCAGGGATTTAGCCGCTGCCTTCGAGGTCTGCAGATACTCCAAACTCTCATCCACCTTGCTGCCAAACAACCTCGAGCCATCAAAGGGCATGTTGAGCAGTCTTGCCTGCATGTCTGATGCAAACCCCAACTTCCTCAACCATGCAAATCTGCACAATGCCATGCTAGCAGCCGTGGATCTGCTGATGCGGTCAGCAGTATCCAAACTCGAGGCATTCACTCATTGCTTCTTTACCATCTTTAATGATCGCCAGGAAGCCACCTCTTCGCCTTCCGGGATGTGTTCAGCCACCATAGCAACATAATCCCCCAGGGTAAATGTGAATCTGGACAGAGTGCAAGTCACATTAGTAGATTCTATAGCCATACTGCCTGCAGTGAAAACTTTACCTGCCCAGGCATTTACCCTCTTGTCATCCCTGTCAGGGGGGATGGAAGGATAAGCGGATTGTCTGGTTGATGTAGCTGCCTGAACTACCAAGCTTTCCGGTGTGGAATGCTTAGTCAGGTATTCCGGGTCACTGCTGGAAGGCCTATACTTCCTTGCAAAGTTTTTGTTAACTCCAGCAGCAGCAGCAGCTTCCGGGGGTCTCCCAATTAGCAGAGACTTTCTTCTGCAGGGCCATATGAAATGGTAAAATATGGTCTGAGGACCATGGTCAACGTCGACAGCTCTGACTCCGATGGAGTCGGCAAAGTCAAGGTCTTCAACGCTTTGAGATTTTTTGCCAGAACCAAAATAGAACTTGGCTCTCTACTCGTCGACACTCAACGACGTCTCGTCGGATCGAGAACTTTCTCCACGCGACAACGGCTTTGGGCACGGCTTCGAAGTTGTAGCCTTCGACTTCCGTTTGTCATGCTTCGGGATCGACCAGGGCATCGCTTTTTTGCATTTCTTTCAAGGGGGGACGAGGGGCGGGGGGGTCGAGGCTGCATTTTCAGAAATTTGCAACATCTCAGAATGAAATGTGTCCCACTTTGCAGGGGAATCAGATTTTGTCGGGCATCTGACCCTCAGTCGTCGATACGGTGCCCGGAGGCCAGACACTGCAGGCAGACGCGTTGAGGATACGTAATGGACATTTTCGATCCGCAGTTGTGGCATTTTTTAAAACCAGACTTTGGTGTCGAAAGTATAGATGAAGACATTTTCCTCATGAAAAACTGAAGCGTGCCGTAATTACTCTAAGAGTAAGGTCAGAAAAACAGAACTGAAGCCAACAGGCGATGCATGCGCGATTTATGGTGATGACCTCGACGGAGGCCCTCGAGGGACATTGACGCGTTGACACTGCATACAGCACCCTTGGTCAAAAATAACATTCCGAAGCAGCGAAGTGGGATAGATATATTATCATAAGATGAGGAATACATGGGAGGACACAATCCATTCGAAAATTGGTTTTAGAAATAATTTTCGACTTTGGGTAGCAGCCCTCTAAAGCTCCCCGACAGCGAGAGTCCAAGTTAATGGTGCATCATGTTGCCTGATAAGCTCTGTGTAGCGGGATGCGACAGGGTTGTCCCCTCTCACTGTCATTTTACACCCTAGCGATACGGGCAAATCACAATATAAAAGGGATCCGTGGCGGGGAAACTAAATTGCCCCCGTTTGCAGACGATATATTACCCTATATTTATAGCATACAGATTTCGCTGCCATCTCTCCTGTCTCAATTATCAATATTTGGGGACTTCTCCGGGCTAAAGATAAATATAAGCAAGTTTAGCGTTATGCCAATCCAGAATCGCTCACGCCTGGACTCCGAGGAGGTGTTTTGGGGAATTCAGGTGGAAAATTGTGTATTGTCCACCTTGCGGTTCATTTGCCCAGAAGGCTGTCTGACTTGTCACTGGGTAATTTTGGCCCTATTTTAGTAAGTATTAAAAAAATATCTTACCCGGTGGTCGTCAGTGATTTTATCTTGGTACGATCATAGGACTACCATAAAAATGAACGTTCTTCCAAAGGCTCCAATATCTTTTCTCAGCCTTGCCCACATTCCTCCCAGAAAGCTTTCTTAGAGAGCTCCAGGGAGCCTTAGGTAGATTCATTTGACGAAAGAAGGTTCCTAGAATTAACCACTCCGCATTACCTTTGCGAAGAGACTGGGGAGGATTTGCACTACCCGATATTTACCTGTACTACAAGGCCGCCCAATTGAGAATCCTAGTGGAACATTTGAAGGACGACCTGGGTAATTATTGGACCTACTTAGAAGATTTGGAAGCTCATCCCAAAAAAAGAGATCTACTATGGGCCCCCTCGGGGGTCAGTTCCCAAGAAGCTGAGGGGCCGCCAGACTTTGGGCGTCTTGTGGTTTCTTTGAAAGAAGAACAGCGCAAATCAATACACTTCTTCATGGCCTTCTCCCCTGGCATCGATATGGTGCCCTCCTTTAGATTTCTCATGCCAGCGTTTCTGGCACTTGCAGGATTGTTCGGACAGGGGATTGGAAAGTGTAGGGCAGCTCTTTGCCCAGGTTACATTTAAAGAATATGAAGCCTTCAAGGAGGCACTGGGGAGAGGGGCAATTTCAGTCTTTAACTGCTTGAGGCTCAGAGGAACTGTCACAGATAAATAATGGGATGACAACATGGCTAGGGACTGGACGCCCTTTGAGAAATCAATTGCCACTGTATACCTTACCTTACTGTTACCTCATTTTGTATTGATGAAGATCTGTTATGTCTTAGCACTGAACTGTTTTACCACTCATTATTACCACAATATGTTTAGCCTATAACTAATCATGTTGCTTGTACTAGACTATCTAAGGTGAAGAAATATTCTGTCGAGCTTAGACTTGCACTTAAACTATACAATCCGATATACTAGACCAGTGCAAAGTGGAATTAGCCTATTCCTGTTTTACTATACTAGCGCAAAGTGGAAATCGCCTATTCTTGTTTTACCAGACCAGTGCAAAATGGAATCAGCTTATTTTCTTTTATCAGCTAATTCTTGCTATACCTGGTATGGTTCCTGTATTGCATAGCCTGCCATACTAGCGCTGACGATGGATCAGCCTACCCTCATAACAAGCACCTTGGCACTTGCCCACTGTAACTATATATTGAGTGGCATAGCTACAGGTACCACTGCATCTGACCATTACAGCACATAATGTTTGCCACCACCCTCTACCTAATGGCACTCATGACCACACTACTCAACTGCGTGCCGGACTATCCAAAACATGTCCCAGAATACTAGGACTAGCCACTCCCAACCTGCGACAAAATCTCGCCAGCCTAATGTTCTACCTAATGTTCCCAGAACAAATGCCCCATGTGATCTTTCGCAAAGGAAACTAACTACGAGCAAGACTACCTAAACGATATGAACCACCAGCTAGCTATTCAACTAGTCGCGCCCATTATCCCAAAGATACCCCTACAAAATTGAGCACCGCTAATTTAAGGGCTACCCATAACACGACTTTGAAACCACCTAAATTTAATACAACCCCTAGCCATAGCCAGACTATGCACACCTTAACTTCACCAATACCTACCTATCCGCTAAAAGGAGCTCTTATCAATGCAGGATCTCTAGTAGCACACGCTACAGAAATCACTGATATGATAGAAACAGAGAACTATGACTTCTTAGCCATCACTAAGTCTTAGTTGCATCAGACAGCAGGCCCAGCCTTGATGATCGCCGTGCCAGCTGTTACACGATCTTAAGAGAAGACCGAGCCAACACCCGTGGTGGGGGTATAGCAATTATAGCTAAATCTAGACTAGAAATGAGATTAGTAGCTCCACTACATGTCAACTCTTGCGAATCCCTCACAATTAAGTTACCCAGCCAAGGCATAAAATAAGCGGTATCGCAATTTGCGATACAATACCGCTGGTTTGCGTTTTAAATTTAATATCTTGTCGCAGAAACTGCGATATGATTTAGAGCACCGAGCGCAGAGTTTAAAAGGCAAAGATTACTGTGCCTGTTTATTTAAACTCTGCGCTCGGTGCAGTGACAGTGTGCAGGCAGCAGCTCCCAGGCTGGGCTAAATACATTGTATCAATGTATGAGCCCAGCCCGGGAGCGGCGTCGAAGTCACGCAGAGAAGACTTCAGCAGGAGCACCAGAGCTCCACTCACAGACCCGGCTTCAATCCAAGGTAAGGAGTCATGCTGGGGTGCTTAGGGGAGGGTGGAGGAGGGGGAGCCCCTTGTCTGCGGGACTGGGTGTTAGCAAGTGGCCACGAGAAATATTAATTCCAGCCACTTGCTAGTACCCAGCCCCACAGTAAAATGGCATGCTGGCAGATCGCCTTCAAATATTCTCTCTTTCTCGTGATTTGTGAAAAGGAAGGAATATTTGAAATGCCCTCTACAAGCAGGCTATGTTATTTCTGCAGGCCTGGGTGCTTAGAAAGTAGCTGGAAATAATATTTCTCCCGCCCGAACAGACGGGAGAAATAATATTTCTGCCACTTTCCAAGCACCCAGGCCTGCAGTAATAACGTGGCCTGCTTGCAGAGGGCATTTTTAACTTTCTTTCAGTCTAGTGCTTAAAAGTGCCACAAGCGCTTTAATCACGAGACTGCAAGAAATGCCCTCTGCAAGCAGGCTATGTTATTACTGCAGGCCTGGGTGCTTAGAAAGTGGCTGGAAATAATATTTCTCCTGCCTGAACGGACAGGAGAAATATTATTTCTGCCTATTTCCAAGCACCCAGGCCTGCAGCATACTTGCCAACATTTTGTGGCCAAAAAGATGTAGAATTTTTCAAGTTTCAAAACTAATCAATTACATCACAGGAAAATACAAAACATACATTGTTGGCACCACTGGAGCGGTCTAAAATACACAACCCACCCAACAGCACAAGATGGAAAGATGTTCAAATGTTAAAAATGTATAATTCTGAACGTAAGTTAACACCAATTACCTACCTTCACAGAAGGTAATCACACAGAGCTGGGAGGCAACGTTTGCCACTGCTCTGTAGCAGTAGCCCGGGCAATACAAATTTATTCCTGCAGTGCAAGATAAATAACTGAACATGCCGACCGATACCCTCCTCAGTCTGATATGCAGATGATGTGCGATGGTGGCACGCTCTGCCACTTGCCTTCACTGGTGGGTCACCTAAGGCCTGCCCCGGCCAGAGTGCAGGGCAAGGTCATGTAGCTGTCAGGTCACTGGATTGGTCTGAGCCCATAACTCTGCACAGAGCTTTGAAGTGAAAAATGTTTACAGAGCTTTTTTTTTTAATCAGATCTATTTATGTAGTCCATTCTCATGCAGTGAACCTTTACACTCATTGCACAAATGTATTACTTCAGAGGTACATAGAAATGCTGTATTGTTGCCAATTGTATGTCTTGGGGTAAAACAAACTTCTGGTGGCATTTAAAATAGGAGTACAATGTTGCTAATCAAATAGGTTTATTTGCTAATAAAAAATAATTTTAATTAGCAAATTCTGCGAATCAATTTTTGAAAACTAATTTATGCCTTGCCATCTCAGACTCACAAACCATCACTATACATCTAATCTACAGACCTCCGGGCCCTATTGGCTCCTTCTAAGAGGACCTCTCCATGATTTTGTCAGACAACCTAAAAAATGCATCCCAGGTACTCCTGCTAGGGGACATGAATCTAGGTTACAATGACCCCAATGATACTCAAACCACAACTATCGCCAATGCCCTTTCAGAACTTGGCTTCGTGCAAAAGTAACACAGCCTACCCATGACAAGGGCAGGACTCTTGATTGGGTGGCCGATTATAACTGCAACATCACCATCACGGCCATCAGCCCTCAGGCCTGGACGGACCACTCGCTTATAGCCTTCACTATAGACTCTAAAATCAACCGTGTCCCAAGTAACCCCATAGCACCCACTATGCCAACTAGAAATAAAAAGAACATAACTTCAGACATACTCTTACCACTTATACTCCCTATGTTAAACTCGTTTGATCCATCTACTTTATTGAATGAATTCAACAAGGTTATATCAGAAGCCCTTGATACTATCGCCCCCATAAAAATGAGGAGCAGTAAGACAAGAGGACATTTAAACGCCTGGTCAATCAGAAAAGAAAAACGAAAAAGTTAACCCATATGGAGGTTAACACCATTTGAGGTGAACCTTATTAAAATCTCTACAAAATACAAAAATGAAATAGGACGAGCTAAAAAAAGAACGTTTTGACAACAGGATACTACAGGCCAAATCAGGTACTATGGAACTTTTCGCTATACTAAAGGAATTAGAAAACCCCATCTCTGCACCTGTTAACTGTGTCAAAGACAATACATGGTGTGCTAACATACAGAAAGCACTCACTGATAAAATTGCCACTCTTCAAGTAAAAATTGCCAAAAGAAAACTAAAACGTACCAACATCTACTACCCAGCCTAGAAATGGACCGAAATGACCCAAACCAGAACTCTGTTTCAACTTCACCAAAACTACAATAATAGAAGTTGAAAAAAGTAATACTCTCTCTCAAACCTTCTAACTGCCGAGGAGACCAATGTCCTGCCCAAATTATAAAAGACGCTGCAAGAGGTCGCTCACCCTTCATCTCCAAGCTTATTAACGCGCCATTCACTTAAGGCACCACCCCAAGTAACCTCAAGGAATCTTGGGTCCTCCCTCTTCTGAAGAAACAAACACTCGACCCTGCTATACCCACAAACTACACACCAATCACAACAGTTCCATTCCTCCTTAAGATATTAGACAGGGTGGCATACTTACAGATTCAGAGGTTCCTGAAACAGAACAAACTCCTGGGTACCCAGCAATCTGGTTTCAGACCTCAGCATGGAACTGAAACAGCGCTCATAGACCTCAAGGCCCAAATGGACGAGCTGAGAGATCAGGGTAAATGTGCCTTATTACTCCTCGTAGATCCCTCAGCAGCGTTCGACTTGGTGGACCACACTGTTCTCTGCAGCCACTTACAATCAGCTGCACACTTCTCACAACAGGCCATAGCATGGATTCAATCTTTCTTGTGCGAAAGAACAATGAGTCTTCTCCACCTCAGAAGCAGCTGATCCCATCCCCATTTCATGTGGTGTTCCCCAGGGTTCCTGTGTCTCCCCTACTCTGTATAATAGCTTTACCAAGCCCCTCTTTGATGATCTGGATTGTCTTGGCGTCACCTACACTAACTATGCAGATGACACTCAGATTCTCCTCCCACTTACAGGGGATTACATCCAGGATGTGGCCTTGGTGAATAGAATATACCTCATCATCCAGGCATGGATGGCACTCCATGGCCTATGCCTGAATGATGATAAAACGGAAATCATCCTGGGGAGCACACCTAATATCAACTAACTCGCCCTTAAATATACCTCCTTTGACATAGATGGCAACACGATTAAAGTAATGAAGGAAGTAAAAACACTAGGTTTTTACTTGGATTCCAGTCTCACTCTGACAAAACAGGGGAATGCTATGGCATCCGCCACGGCTTACATGTGTAAACTGATTAGATCTGCTAAACCCTTCCTCTCAACGAGCAGTTGCACCACCTTGGCAAGAGCACTTGTGCTTTCTAAGTTGGACTATTGTAACGCTCTTTACATTGGAGCTAACAAACATATCACTAAGAAAAATCAAATACTCCAGAATAACGCCTTAAGAGCGGCGTTAGGAATGAGAAAAAAAGATCACATCTCCACAGCTAGGGGAAATACTAACTGGCCATCTACCCTTGATAAAATAAAACTCAAACCTGCCTCTCTAACGTTCAAATCCCTCAACAATGCAGCACCTCTTTACCTAACTGAGAGGTTCAACAAAAGACCGACAGTTCCTCCTTTCAAATGAGCTACTATTGGCGGAAATAGCTTCCCTGTCAAAGCTGCCAATCTATGGAACTCCCTGCCCCCGCATCTGAGGGAAAACCAAGCATACCGACATTTCAGACTCAACATTATCAACTGATTTAAATCAAATGACCTCTAAATCCTGACCAGAGTGAGAAGGCCTTCTAACCTCTCCCACCTCGCTAACCGCCTATGACCCTTCCCCTTTACCTTGACAGACCTACATAACTTACCAGTTCCTGTAGATGTCACTGTATTCTATTTTAATTGGTAAATTGTCAACACTGTCATACTCTTTAATTGTGCAAACTGCCAACTCTGCTATTCGCTGTAATATAACTTTATTGCTCAACACTAATATGCAATATGTAATTTTGTAAATTCCTGAACTATATTATGTAACTATGTAAGCCTAAAATATCCTCGTCTTCACACCCTTCAGGTCTGGCGTGCGTTACAAATAACGAAACAAACAAGGATGGGGGAAACCAGATAAATTCCATAAGGAAATGAGATTGTTAGCGTTTCCAAGAATGGGGAGAAGGGAACAAGAAAAAAACAAAGTTACCCATTAAGATGCATGCCTATGTTTTAACCATGTTGTAAGGTGGGAGGCGGGGGGAGAGCAGGGGTTTAGAGTTGAGCGCTTTGGACGTGGTGTTATTTTGTTGAATGTGTAATGAAATTAAATTTAAAATGTGTTTTTAAAAAAAGGCTATAAAGGTTAAAATGAACTAGCGGCAAACTATCAATTGTGTAGCCAGTTTCCCTAAAAGGGGTATAGGCACATTTCTTTGACACTGTAGTTTGCCTAGTTTTAGATCTGCCTGATTATTATCTTTGCTTTATGTGGAGAAGAATTTAAAAGTAATGCACAAACTAATCCAGTGCATTTTAATTGCACATTTGGGTTGTTAAAAAGTGAAAAGACAGAAAACAATCAAAGCAATTTGAAATGTTTTCTTGAAAGTGCTTTTTCATGGTTAAAAAAAAATAATATAGTGTTCTGGGTGCAGGCATTACCAGCTACAATATACGGAGCAGAATTATGGGGACATTGCCTCATACAAAACCTGTATTACGGAACATTTTTTTATTAAGAAACTTGCGGCAGTAAACCTGTACACACCTAATATTCCTTTGCACTTTGAACTAGGCCTCAGACCCATCATGGACCCGATTGCAATAAACCCCTTGTTGCACTGGACAAGAATCTGGAGGGATAATTCTTCATTATCCCACTATTAGTCTGCCTTATTGGACATTCTGTGGTACCAAAGTTATGTGGTGTGCTAAGGTTTTAGTATCTAAAAGATCTAAATTTAAAGAGTAAAGTTGATCAGCTGTGGCTAAATCCCACCTCGATCACTCAACGCAGTAGTCAACAAATCATTAAGGCCTAGGAGGCGTGTTCCTTATCAAGATACTGATGACTGCTTTAAATGAATCTACTGGCTTTTAACCTTCAAACAAGATAGTGCCCGAGAACCCCTTCTGTACTTCATAGGTAATGCCTATAACAAGGGCATTACATATGAAGTTTAGATTGGGGACATTGCCTGGAGCTGCTTTTAGAACACGCTGGACAGATAACCCACCCCTTAGCAAGATATCCTTTCTGCCCTGAGGACGTTGTGACAATGCAACATTTTCTATTTTATGTGCTCCGTATAAGAACCCTTGTGACAAAAATGTAAAAAAACTGCTTATTGAAAAGAGGTAGCCGCTGCCTAAACCAGGCAGAGTCATTATGAAAGAAATCACAAGACCTCAAGGTTTTATTGGCTGTGTCCACCTACTTAGCCAGGGCTTGGTGGTTGAGAGGAAGGAGGAGGGTGGTGGTGGTTTTACGAGCTCTACAACTGTTTGATGCTTGTATCTGCTTGTATTTGCTTGTATCTGCTTAGATTCACACCATCTAGTGGTACGTGCAGAGTATTGCATAACCTGTTTATAGAAGGTCCAAAAGGGACATCGACTGGGTGTGTCTAATACCGTCCCATAGTGTGACGTCCATAGTACCCATGGTCCTTCGTGCATCAAAGCCCCTCAGATTGGTTTGTTTCTGACATGCGGGAGCATGAAGTGTATGATGTTTGATGTCCCAGTACCTTCAACTCCAAAAGGGGAGGAAGGGTGGGCGCATGTGAATTTAAACACATACAAACATCAGAAATACGATTCAATGTATGCCTTCTGAGGCTTGTGGATCTGCTTAGAATTACATGCTTTGCATAGACTAGCAAGCAGTACCTGGAGAAAGTGGTGGGATGTTAGAAGGCACAGCAGCAATTAGATGTTAAAACTGTTTGTCCCATCTGTGAACCTCATTTGGAGTGTGTATCCAGACAGTAATGCGGAGTAAAAGTATGCATGGAACTCCAAGTAGAAGCTTTGCAAATGGCATCTAAAAAGGATATTTGCGATAAAAGCTAAGGTAGTGCCTGTGCCACGTGTAGTGTGTGCTCTTGGTGTGAAAGGCAGAGTTTTGTTAGAAAGGGAATAGCAAATCTGAATGCATTTGACTATCCACTTTGAGATAGTTGACCGATCCCCTTCTCTTCCAGTAGCTATGGATAAAAAGCATTGATCAGTCTTTCTGATTGGCTTTCTCTTGTTAAGGTACTACAACAGCTCTCCTAACATCTTATGTCTGGAGGCTTTTTCTGCTGAATTGGGAGGGGTTGGGATGAAAGCTAGAGGTTCTATGGACTGGTTAAGATAGAACTTTGAAATACATTCAGGTGAAAAACGAGGTTGTGTTCTTAGCACCACCTTGTCTTTACAGATAATAAAAGGGATCGTGGACAGAGTGCTTTAAGTTCACAGTCCCTTCTGATGGATGTAATGGCAACAAGAAAAGCAGTCTTGTAAGTGAGGTGTTTAAGACTGGTTTTAAGCATTGGCTCAAAAGAGGGACCTAGGAACTTTGTAAGCACAACATTTAAATCCCATCTGGGAGTAGAATTTCAAATAGGGGGTTGTAATTTTTAACACCTTCAATGAATACTTTAACTACTGGCACTTTCCACCACAAAATGTTGTTTGAGAGGAGGTGTGTGCCGACGGTGCAGCTAAATGGACTTTAACGGAGTTGAAAACTAACCCTGAATCCAAAAGGTAAAGTAAATATAAAAATGTGTGTGAAGGAGAGCAATCACTTGGACGGATGTCTCGAGATTTGCAGCAGATAAATAGTTTCCATTTATTGGAATAGAAATGTCTGGTAATAGGTTTTCGTGACTCTTTAAGGATGTCAATACATCTTTGCGTTAAGCTAAGATGACCAAACTTTATGACTTCAGGAGCTATGCTGCCAAGTTCACTGTTTGGGGGCATAGGTGATAACCATAGATGTCGTGCCCACATTGGAGCTATCAGAATTAGTTTGACTGGTTTCTGGTGCATCTTGTGGATGATCTTGTTGACAAGAGGTGCTGGGGAGGAAAAGAAAAGGCAAATCTCCCTGACCAATTCATCCACAGAGCATTCCCCTTGCACCCTGTCTTAGCAATGTACCTTGTGCTGGGTTACAAATAGATCTGGTTGGCTTATGTTTCTGTGCAACTGTCATTTGTGTTCTGATGGAAGATGCAATTCTCTGCTTAGGACATCGGCTAGGCAGTTGTGTTCCCTTGGAACATGTTGGGACAGAAGAAACCTATTGCGTTTAAATGCCCAATTCGAGATGTTCTGTGCTAGTCAGGGGAGATTTGGAGAGTGTATTCCCTCCTGCTTGTTTATGTAAAAACATGGCTGTTGTGCTGTTTGTTATGAATATGACTTTTTTCCTGAAAAAGCACTTACAACACTTAATAATTCTAGAAGATTGAGGTGCTTCTTTGTTAGCGATTGTAACCATGTGCCATAAACAGTGTGCGCGCCCCACATTGACAACAATGAGTCTGTGGTAAGAGTGCCCTCTACTGCAGGGGTGGCAAATGATTTTCCTTGTAAAAGGTTCTCCTTTATACACCACTACAGGAAGAAAACTAAGTTTTGCAAAACTACGAATAGATCATCCCACTGACCGATTGTCTGCGACCACTGTGTTTCGCTAGCCACTGCTGCATTGGACGCATGCAGAGCTGGGCGGAGGTACTATGTAAATGCAGGAGGCCATCATCCCTAGGAGGAGCATGGCCTTCCGTACAGTTATCCGACGACCGGTGACATCATGTGGAATCTGAAACCGAACATTTCATATTGTCTCATTGGAAGGGAAGACTAAAGAGTGTTTTGCTTGAATTTGGGCGCAAAGAAACTGTTTTGTTTGACTTGGAATGAGATTTTTTTCTTGTTGATTGAGAATCTTAGTTTCAGTTTCTTAGTTATCAGTTAATATCGCCACCAAAAATATTGCCGTACATATGGTCGTCGGGAACGGCCATAGGCGATATTTTTGGTGGGGATAATTTATGGGGTAAATGGATGGGGGTTGCAGGGGTGTCCCCTGCTCCCTTTTAAAATATATGGGGGCTGCAGGGGTGTCCCCCGCAGGTTCCATGGGGTAATATTGCTGCAAAAATATGGCAAAATTTTTTTATGGCGATATTTTTGCGGCAATATTATCACATGGAACCATTGCTTGGGTGTTTTGTTGACGTGTCTCTCCCGTTATTAGTCGTAGAGATAAGGGTACACTGGAAAGGATTGTCTGCAGGTGGGCAGCTTCCGCGGCAAGAACTATGGTGAATACCGTTGGCACAGAGGATATGCCGAAGGGAAGCACTTTGAACTGGTAATGACTTGTGCCACCTTTGAAACCAAGGTATTTTCTGCGAGCTGGCAACATTGAAATATGAAAGTACGCATCTTTTATATGCAGTGTTGCGATGCCATCCCCCCGTTTTAAGAGTGAGATTACCTCCTGAAGGGTAGTCATTAGAAACTTTTGCAATTTGACATGCATGGACAAAAGTCTAACAGGGCGCATAGTTATATCCTTTTTGGGAACAGCGAGGGTTCAGAAATGAGAGGCAAACACAAAGTTGAAATGTTTTCAACATTAGACATTTTATTAAAATAAAAGGGTTTGGATAGAAGCCTTTCTGACCCTATCCTAAAGATTTTCCCTTCCTAGGAAATTAAAACTAAGGATCAGTCTATGTCCAGTCATCAAAATGAGGTAAACTGTCCTCGTTTCCAAAAAGTATCTGACCGTCACACTAGAAATTGACAATAAAAAGGTGCTAGATAAATGTCTCTGCTTTATATGCAGCCAAAGGTGTGCACAGACTAAGTATGTAAATCGAAGAAAACAATCCTTGCATCCTTGGGATGATTCCCTTGACTGTCCAAGATAGAATATTGAAAATGTTCTGTTCAAACGACGATTCTTTAATAGGAGTAGAAATCTCTCTTTCACAACACCAAGGATGACGAAAAAATGTCTTTTCAAGCAATGGTGTTTTAAGGATGGCAAACCTGTCTTTTCTACACAGCAGGTGGTGTAACACTAAGAATGAGGGGAACCCATTTCTTTTCCAAACAATGGTTCCTTAAGTGTAGTAAAATGCCTTTCTAACACTAAGGATGATGAAGTGTCTTTTCAAAGCAATGATTGTTTAAAGGATGGCAAAAGTGTCTTTCAAACACAGCAACTTCTTAAAGATGGTCTCCTGGTAGACTCCCCTGCCAAGAACCTTTTTACAATGTATTTTCCTTTCGCATATTTTAGATGGATAAGCGGGTATACTCTCCTGCCAGGTATCTTCCCTCCTCCCCCCAAAGGCTCACTGCCTGATGTATTCCTTTCACCAGGTCTTGTTATAACCTTTTCTTTATCCTTCAGTTCAATTTCTCTTAAGGTATACCACAGTTGTACTCCTTCACCGTTTATACTTTATTGGCTCCAGGTATTACTTACTACAACTTCCCTCATATTGACATTCCATATATGAAGACTTGTTCAAGTTTTGTTTGTTAAATTGTTTAACTTCATTGTTAGTATTCATTGGATTGTGGCAAAACTTGTTCTAATCTTCCCCATATTGACATCTCATGTATGGAGACTTGTGTCTTTCAGTATTTCTAAATTACTTGGTTGATATTCAAAACAGGTTTCCAATTGTTTGTATGCCTGTTGGCATGCCTCAAGTTTGCCATTACTTCTGGGCAGACTCGCCAGTGTTTGCAGGCATTTGTGACCCGTGGCATATAGCTGCGGCAAGGTCCTTGCTTCGGGAAAGCATTTCCTGCTCTGCAGACCCTTGTCCAGCTTTCCTGTCGGCGTCACTTTCATCCGCCGGTTGACTTCTGCTCTAAAATGCACCGGCGTCCTAGATAGCTTCTACGCTGCTGCCGGCTCCCCAGCGGTCCCTCCTGCAGTACCAATTCTGCTTCTGCCAGTGTCTCGCTTTCTTTTCCGGTAGGAAGAGCCTGCCTCCTTCAGCACAATCTGCTCTCGGGTGTCTGCCTTCGTTTCTGCTTCCCGCTTCGCACGCTCTGCATCTCTTGTTTCCACCTTCACTTTTGACTTGAAGAGGCACAACATTTTTAAATGTCCTGCACAGCCGATTCCAATCACAACTAGTCTGCACATTTAACTTGATGTTTCTTTTAATCCACATTAACTCCTCCTTCCTCGTCTAAGTACTTGAGGTTTTATGGTAGTTGGAGTCTATGGAATTGTGCTTTTTAAAGTTGTATTGCTTTGGCTTTTTGTTCAGATCAAACCCATCCGAAACAGGTGTTATACATGTGTTATGTATATATGAAGTGTGAATGTTATCCTCTCTAGGGTGTTTGGCAAGAAGGGGTTTTAAGGTTCTACAACTGGAAGGATTTGTATAATGACAACATGCCATCAGAAAGGTAGGATTATAAGGTCTTCTTCACATGGAAGGCAAGTATAATCTGTCTCTCCTGATGGGGTCACCACATCTCCCCGACAGCCATATCCTCCCATGTGATCCTCCTTCATAATACCACCCCCAGGGTCAGGATCAGGTAGCGGTTACGGTACGCTGGCCACATGGGAGAAGATGACAATGCATTACTTACCGTAAAAGCATTTCTGATGGTTGCATCTGCTTAGATTCACATGCTGTGCATAGGTCCGACATCCAGTGGTCACTGCGGAGTATTGCATTTTGTTTTTCGTAGTCGAAAAGGGGACGTCGACAAGGCGTGTCTGTAACACTATCCCTATAGTGACGTGCGTTGTACCCACAATCCCTCACGCGTTGAGGTCCCTCTGTTTGTATTTTTCTGCCCTGAGGGAGCCTTTTAGCCGTGAGTGAGTACAGAAAAGAGAGAAATATATATAAAAGGATGTCTATGTTCCTTCCATCCGAGCAGGGAGGAAGGGTGGGCGCATGTGAATCTAAGCAGATACAACCATCAGAAATGCTTTTACGGTAAGTAATGCATTGTCTTCTGATGTTTGTTAATCTGCTTAGAATCACATGCTGTGCATAGACTAGCGAGCAGTACCCGGAGCGGTGGGTTATGAGAAGGAACAGTAGAAAAAAGATGTCTTAATACTGCCTGCCCAACCTGGGAATCAGATATAGAGTGTGCATCTAGACAGTAGTGTTTTGTAAATGTGTGCACAGAACTCCAGGTTGCCGCTTTGCAGATGGACACAAGGGGAACATTTGCAATGAATGCTATGGAAGCCCCCGTGCCTCGAGTGGAATGTGCTCTTGGCTTGAAGGGTAGTTCTCTCTTAGCAAGAGTGTAACAGAGAGTGATGCATTGAACAATCCATCTAGATATAGTGGATTTTGAGACCGCATCTCCTTCTCTTCCTGCTGCCACCGAGACAAAGAACTGATTAGTCTTTCTCAGTGGTCTGGTTCTTTCCATGTAGAACATGACAGCTCTGCGTACATCTAGTGTATGCAGACTTTTTTCTCCCGAGCTGGAAGGGTTTTGAAAGAACGTTGGTAGTTCTATAGTTTGGTTTACATGAAATTTCGAGATGAATTTAGGTGCAAACCTTGGGTGTGTGCGTAGAACCACCTTATCTTTGTGAACTGTTACGAAGGGGTCTAGTATAGAAAGAGCCTGTAGTTCACTTACTCTCCTAATGGAGGTGATAGCTATTAGGAAAGCGGTCTTAAGGGTGATATCTTTAAGAGTTGCCTTGTGCATGGGTTCGAAGGGAGGGCCCATGAGTCTGGAAAGTACCACATTTAAGTCCCATCCGGGAGCTGGGTTAGCTATCGGAGGGTGTATCCTCTTTACCCCCTCCATGAAGGCTTTGATAACTGGTATCTTCCACCACGACACTTTAAGTTGGGAAGTTGTGTATGCAGAAAGTGCCGCTAGGTGGACTTTAATGGAATTGAACACTAAACCTGAATCCAGTAAATGGGTCAAGTATAGAATAATGTCAGTAGGAGAGCAGTCAACTGGGTTGATGCTAGTACCTCTACACCAGATAACGAATCTTTTCCATTTGCTAGAATAGCAGTGTCGAGTATTAGGTTTTCTGGCTTCCCTGAGGATGTCCATACATCTCTGTGGGAGTTGTAAATGTCCAAATTCTATGATCTCAGGAGCCAGGCTGCTAAGTTCATGGTCTGAGGGCATGGATGCAGTGTTCTGCCCTTGTCTTGTGACAGCATGTTGTACGGGCAGGGAAGTTTCACTGGGGGAGATAGGGACATCTCCATCAAGTGAGCGAACCATGGCTGCCGGGCCCACATTGGGGCCACTAGTATCATTGTAACCTGCTCCTGATGCATCTTGTGCACCACTTTGTTGAGAAGGGGAGTCGGGGGAAAGGCGTAAACAAATTTCCCTGACCATAGAATCGACAGACCGTTCCCCTTGGACTGGTTTTGGGGGTACCTGGAGGCGTAACTTTGGCATTGTGAGTTTTCCAGAGTTGCGAACAGGTCTATTTCCGGGAATCCCCATTGAGTGAAGACGTCTAAGACGATGTCTTTGTGTAATTGCCATTCGTACTCTCCGGGCAGGGGGAAGTCTCTGCTGAGTTTGTCTGCTAGAAGAATGAGTTCCCCTGGTACATGTTGTGACAGTAGGAACATGTTGTGTCTGAGAGCCCACTTCCATATATTCTGGGACAGTTTGGACAGTCCTGGAGAGTGAGTGCCTCCTTGCTTGTTGAGGTAGTACATGGCTGTGGTGCTGTCTGTGAGGACCATCACTGTCTTTTCTTGTAGCTGTTTCTGAAAGGCTTTCAGTGCTTTGAACACCGCTAGTAGTTCCAGCAGGTTTATATGCTTGGATGCTAAGCTCGGAGTCCAAACTCCGTGGGCCGTCTGATGGGATAGGTGAGCCCCCCATCCTGTAAGGGATGCGTCTGTGGTTAGAGTGGCTTCCACTGCGGGTGTGGCAAAAGTTTTCCCTAATAACAGGTTTTCTTTTGTCCACCACCGTAGCGAGAGAACCAAGGCCTGCGAGACCACCACTAGATCGTCCCATTGTCCGCTGGCCTGAAACCACTGGCTGTAGAGCCACTCTTGCATTGGGCGCATGCGCAGGCGCGCGTGAGGTACCAAATAAATACATGACGCCATCATCCCTAGCAAGCGCATTGCTTTGCGTACCGTCACCTCTCGGCCTGCTACATAATGGGGAATTTGAAACAGCATGTTTTGGACCCTCTCGTTGGAGGGGAATACGAGGCCGTCCTTTGTTCGAATTAGAGCCCCTAGGAATTGTTTGGTTTGGCTGGGGTCTAAGCTGGACTTCTTTTCGTTGATGGAGAAGCCCAGTTGGGACAAAAGGTCTACGGTCTTTTGGGTATTGGAGAAGCATGTTTCGTAAGAATCCCCTGTTATGAGCCAGTCGTCGAGGTAAGGGTAAACCGGGATGGATAATCTGTGCAGGTGGGCCGCTGCCACTGCCAGTACTTTCGTGAATACCCTTGGTGCAGATGCTATCCCGAAGGGTAGTACTCTGAACTGGTAGTGTTTGTCCTCTATTTTGAACTTGAGGTATTTTCTGTGCGATGTCAACATTAAAATATGAAAGTATGCATCTTTCATGTCCAGTGTTGTCATGTAATCCCCTTGTGATAACAGTGGGATTACCTCCTGTAAGGTCACCATACGAAACTTTTGGGGTTTGACAAATATGTTCGCTGGGCGCAGATCTAATACAGGGCGCATGGTTAAGTCCTTTTTGGGTACAAGGAAGTACACTGAATAAATACCTTCTGTTACCTGTGATAGGGGGACGGGCTCTATAGCTTCTTTTTTCAGTAGTTCTTCCACCTCTTGAAGAAGAATGGAGAGGTGTTGCGGTGTCATGCGTCGGTTCCGTGGGGGTTTGTACTTCGGGGAACCGTTGAACTCGATGCAGTATCCGTGGGCTATGGTGGATAATACCCAACGGTCTGACGTGATTCCCTCCCATGCTGAAAGGAACGATGTTAGGCGGCCCCCGACCGGTGATGCATGGGAGGGGACCCGAATTTTTGGGTCATTTGCTGGTATTGGGCGTGGAACCTCTGGGGCTGGAGCCACGACCTCTTCCTTTGCCACGGCGTTGGCCTCTTTGACTGAACTGGGTGTTACCCTGGTTAGTGGGCCAGTTGGAACCAGAGTAATATTGTTGTTGTTGGTTCTGCTGCTGTCTTTGGCCACGAAAGGAGCGTTTATTACCATAGCCTCGCCTGTTAGGGGGCCTAGAAATTTGATCAAGAGTCTTGATGGTATCAAACTCTTTTTTAGCATGTTCTAGGGCCTCATCTACTGCTTTCCCAAACAGATGCGTCTGTTCAATGGGTTTATTTATGAGGGAGGCTTGGGTTTCGGGCTTAAAACCTGAATTGCGTAGCCAAACGTGGCGCTTGAGAAGTATTCCCTGCACTAGGGAGCGGCCAGCCGTCTCAGCGGCATCTAGGGAGTTCTTAACGATGCCCTGGTTTACCAGTGTGCCCTCTGATATTATAGCTAGCAGGCGAGAACGCAGAGGTTCAGGTGCTTCCTCTGCTTCGCTGCGCAGCTTGTTCCTCTGTGCATCTGCGTAGCTAGCTAAAAGTGAGTTGTTATTAGCAATTCTAGTAGAGAAGGCGGCGGAGGTCGTGATTCTCTTCCCCAGTGCGTAGAGTTTTTTTTGCCTTCTTTGTCTGGAGGTGCTTCACTAGTGGATAGTGGCACCCCTGCTCTTTTTCTTGTGTTGGTAACCACAAGGGAGTCCGGAATAGAGTGTCCTCTGATGTATAAAGGGTCAGAGGATGAGGGGCTGAAGAGCTTTTCTATTCTAGGGTTGACCCCTCTTACTAAAGCTGGGTTAGTAAGGGAAGGAGAAATTCTTCTTTTAATAGAAGCCAGGAGTGGAATAGATTGGCTAACAGGGGCTTTTTCTTTGATGACTTTCTACAAAGTCAATGTCTGGAAGAGTTTCCCCTGTATCAATCTCAAAATGCGCTGCTGCCTTGCGCAATAGTGCATTGAGGGAAGGTTGGTCATCTATGGGAGAGGAGTTCCCATGTGAATCCTTGAGAGGAGAAGGGAGAAAGGCATCAGGGTCTGAATGTACTGATGGGGATTGCCAAGGCTGCACTGACGGTGAATGCCAGGGCTGCGAGGTAGCTGTATCCTCTTCAAACCCTGTAGCAGTGGTGTAAGGATCTTCTTCGAACCCCTCTTCCTCAAGTTCTACCTCTTCTTCTCCACCCAAACACTCATCTTCTTGGAGGTATTGCTCCTCCTCAGTGAGGTCAACCAGCCTAGGAATCTTGACTCTAGGGTCATCCTGTGGCCATTCTCTTTGTCTTTTGTGAGTGGGTGGGTCTTGGTTTCCTAGAAACCTTTCCATTTTCTCCATGCAAGAATGGAGTCTTTCAAGGGTCTCATGGGGTACCCCTGAATAGTCTAGAGGGGGGAAATTAGTGTTTTCGCCTTCGAATCGTTTAGAACGCTCCCACAACGTCGACGAGAGGTTCCCGTCTCCTTCTGAAAAGCCTTCAGGTAGTTCGGAAGCGTCCTTTGGAGAAAGGGGCAGTTCCTGGCTACTTTTATGTTTTTTCGACGCGGTATTCGACATTTGTTTCGTCGTCCGCGTACGTTTGTCTTCGGCGACAATTCTCGCTAGGCTCTCGACCACGATTTTGTCCGTCGAGGGCTCTGGTGTCGACGTTGTGTGCGTTGCGCGTTGTATCTCGACGGTCGCTCTATGGAGCGTTGCGTCGGATGTTTTTGGGGTAGCGCCCGTGTTAGATGGAAGCCCAATCGCTGGTCGCGGCTGCGTTTGCGGGTGGGGCTTGTGACCTTTACGGTCTGCGGTAGACGCCGGAGTGCCCTGCGTCCCCTTCGGCGCTGATGGATCCTTTGTTCTCGACGAAGAAGAGCCGTGGGTAGCGTGTTTAGCCTTATGGGGTTTGTGTGCGTCCTTGTCGCCGGGGTGTTCATCCCCATAAGCAGGGCGTGAGCCGAGCCCGTCGGGGCCGCTCCTTCTGGGGGTTCATGACTTCCGTAACGGACGTCGAGTTATCGCACTCCTCGTCACTTTCAGTAACAGCGGCAGCGGGTGAGGAAACTGACTTCGACATCGCGTAGTCCGCCCACATCTTAACCCTACGTTCTTTAAGAGTCCTGGGTTTTAAGAGCTTGCAGGCTGCGCAGCTGTTCTCTATGTGATCGAGGGGTAAGCAATGATTACAGAGCTTGTGCTTATCTTTCCAAGTATATTTGCCCCTGCAGCGTGGGCAAAACTTAAATGGTGTCCCCTCCATAGCTGAGGCAATAATAGCTGGCGATAACAACCCCAAGGGAAAGAAAGGGGAGAAAGAAAGACATTCTCAAAGAGAAGAGACAAAGTTCTAACCCCCACTCTCCCTACTGTAAGTTGGCCGTCGAGGCCAGGCCACGTGTTCGGCAGCGCCGAAGGATCTCCTCCGCTCTTCCTCTCCGTCGAAAATCAGTTCTGCGGAGAAACAGCTTCACAGCTAACGTCGAGGGGGAGGGATCGTTATCAGTATATTAAGTTATGACAAAAGGACCGAGGTCCGTGGCAAGTATAGCAATGTCTCTCTAGGAGCTCCGCGAAAAGCGACCAGAAACTGGGCGGAAAAAAACAATCTGAGGGACCTCGACGCGTGAGGGATTGTGGGTACAACGCACGTCACTATAGGGATAGTGTTACAGACACGCCTTGTCGACGTCCCCTTTTCGACTACGAAAAACAAAATGCAATACTCCGCAGTGACCACTGGATGTCAGACCTATGCACAGCATGTGATTCTAAGCAGATTAACAAACATCAGAACTTAGGATAGGGTTCAGTGATGATTCCACAGGATTCATCACAGAACAGGAAGTTATCTGAATAAATACCCTTGTTTACCTCGTGAGGAGGGACCCCCTTCTGCCACTCATTTCTGAAAAAGGGCTTGGATTTCAAAATGAAGAATCTGTTGATTTTCTTGTGACATCTTGCACTGTTTTTGAGGCGGATGATGATGTGGTTTTGACAGGAATTCTATGGAGTACCATTTTGTTACAGTGGAAAGCACCTACTTGTCTGATTTAACCTCCTCCCTTGCGTGGGCGTAATGTGATATTCGACCCCCTCCCGGGGTAACATGCGAGGGGACCTGAACTGGGGAGTCCTTTTTAGGCAGTGGCACCCTTAAAGGCTGCTGCCTGGGATCTACCTCTACCCAGTCTAACCTTCCTTGACTGAAAGGGGGTGGGTTGTGCTGTGTTTGGATACTTATTTTGGCTGAATGTAGATCGAGAGGCTCTTGGGTAACTTGGGCCTTGGAAAAACCTAAGTGTTTAAAAAACACCCCTTTGAAGGTATTGTTTGTTAGAAATTGTTCCTAGAGATTTTAATGGTTTCATATTCTTTCCTGGCTATTTCTCTGCTGCTTGACTGAAAAGCCCATTGTTTTCAATGGGCATAGTTAACAGCATTGCTTGCGTTTCCGATTTAAACACAGACTGATGTAGCCAGGCATGGCGTTTCACTAAGGTTCCCTCTGCAACAATTCTGCCTGCATCATCAGCTGCATCGAGGTTGCCTTCAATAATATCATTTGCAACCAGCCTACCTTCATTGACAGTTTTAGAATTTCTGAACAAATAGGTTTTGGGGTGGAATCTAGTGGAGTCTGGACTTTATCCCAAAGGGTTCTATTGAAACTGGAGAGCAGGGTTGCGTTAGCAATTCACACTTGGTATGCAGCAGACGTTGCTGCCTTTTTTCCCCCCAATGCGAAAAGCTTCTTGCTTTCCTTTTCTGGTGGTGCTTCAGCAAAAGCCAATGGTATCCCTGCTCTTTTGCGGGTGGTGGTAACCACTAAGGAGTCAGGTTTGAAATGACCCTTGATGTACAAAGGGTCAGAAGGTGGTGGCCGGAAGGTTTTTTTCTATCCTGGGGTTAACAGTCGTGGTAAGAGATGGTGTAACTAGCTGTATCCTTTTATTTATTAACTGAAGTAAAGGGATCCATTGATCTATTGCAGATTTTTCCTTGAGCATTTAGTCTACAAAATCTAAATCTTAGGGAACACCTTAGGTCTGTATTTTAAGAAGTGTTCGACTGCCTTTTTAAGCAAATTTATTTGAATTTATATAGCGCGCAAGAAGCCCAGAGGCATCAAGGCTTTGGTCCAATGAAATGTATTAGTTACATGGTACAGAGGATGCTACTGGTTACACAAAGCGTAGCAGAAAGGTGCAGACAGTACAATATTTGTCTTTAGTAACTCAGGTAACTAAATGAAATGTGTACCCGATAATCAAGGGTGATGGCAGGTTCCTGCAAAAAGCATGGTCTTGATCGCTTTGCGGAAGGCTAGGTCTCTGAGGTGCGGTGACAGCGTGTTCTAGTGGGAGGCCACAATGAATGGGAAGCTGGTGCCTCTGGTACGTGTTCTCAAAACCTTGGGTGATGTGATACGGTTGATGTATGGGGTTCTAGTGGGTTTGACATTATGTGGTCTCGCAATTCTTTTGTCATGAAGGCATGTGTGTGTCAGGGCAAGGGTTTTGAAGATCAAAGATTTGATCATGCACATGAGAATTAGCTACTGGCTGATTCCCATCTAAATGGGCGCCATCATAAGGATCCTAATCACAATATTGATAATCATAGTCCGGATTGTCTTGTTCTACGTCAATTACCTCCTCTTGTGTAAAAGTTGTAACATGGAGCAGCAAAAAGGGCATCTAAATGTAATATGGAGAATTTAGAAGGAGGCTCTCCTTGCATTAATTCTATTTGTCTTTCTGTAAGGGGATATTTATCCATGAAAGACACAAAGGAAGAAACGTTGCCCATAGCTTGTTGTAACCTTTCCTTTGTCCCAAGAACCTGAAGTCAGTGTTTTTTAAAAAAGGGAATATAGCATCTTCAGGGTTATACAGTGGGCTACGACCTAAAGCTTGTGATAAAGGAGAAGAGGCCTCAGTGTAATGAGTGATTTTCGGCGCTGTACGGACTTGCACTGAAATACTAGCTTGGGAATGCGTGCGTTTCGACTTGTCTTTTGAAGTACGCTTGGTGGTGGGAACGGTACTGGAAATAGGCGCTTGCTGGTGGGAACGGTACTGGAAATGGGAGTGTGTTTCGGTGTACGTTTAGTTTTGTGCGCTGTCAAATCTTGTGGGCCATATTTTAGATCCATGGATGAGTTTCTGTTGCGCGTGGCTATGCTTCGACAAATGTTTTGTTGAAAGGCTTGGGTTTGTATGCTCATCTCTAGTGCGAGTACGAGATTTCCAAGGTTTTTTCTTTATGTCCATGTGTGCCACTGTAGCCAGGTGTGATGTCATTAATCCTGCGGCTCCTTTACCAATTACATCTCCTCCTAAGTGGCCAGGGAAAGGCAGACGCTTCCTGATCCTGACCTTGGGGGTGGTATTTTGCGGCAGGATCACCTGGGAGGAGAAAGGGCCCAGGAGAGTAAGAGGAATCTGTGGGATGAGACATTGTATTCATCTTCCTCTAAAGAGGATGTTTCAGCAATTGCAAAGTCTGTAATGGCTTGTTGTGACAAAGATATGGTTGGCCCACAAGCTATCCATACAAATAAGGATGAATCCACTCATGCATTCCTGGATTTAGAGAGAAGAACAAGTTACTTCTTACCTTGTAACGTTCTTTCGACGGGATGTTCCTCCGACGTATTCCTCATCAGATATCTCCTTCCAGCTCTGCTGGCCTTGGAAATTTTTTTCACTAGAGGGCGCTGCGCGTTGACGTCCTCCGAGTCGATGTCCCTCGACAGCCGCCGTATCGACGCCGACGTCATCCTGGCTATAAAGACCGCGCGCAGCGCCCGTTGCTCAGTTCCATTTTGTAGCCCACAATAATGCTTTCTGGACTAAACTAATCACCCTGAAGGAGCGTAAGCTGCAACAACAAGGGAAGTAGAACTGCGGGGATGGATGGGAGGGTCGATGAGGAATACGTCGGAGGAACATCCCGTCGAAAGAACGTTACAAGGTAAGAATTAACTTGTTCTTCGAAGGGATTGTGTCCTCTGACGTATTCCTCATCTTAGATAGGCTCCCATAGCAGTATTCTATTATTGGAGGAGGGAGTACTGACTTCATGCGGTCTTCTATTGATGAATAGAATGCAGTACAGCCCTTCCAAACCTAGTCTCTTGACTGGAGGAGGAATCCAAGTTGTAAAATCGTGTAAAGTTATGGACAGACGACCATGTAGCGGCCGCACAGATGTCTTTAACCGGCACACCTCTTTTGAGGGCCGATCAAGCTGCAATACCTCTGGTCGAATGAGCCCTAAGGTTTTGAGGGGGCTCTTTTCCTGCCAGTTTATAACATTCCAGAATGGCTAGAATGATCCATCTGGAAATGGTCTGCTTAGTCATTGGTAACCCCAGCTTGTGACCTGTGTAACCTACAAACAGCTGGTCTGCCTGTCTTATCCTGGCTAGTCTAATGATGTAAAAACTTAAAGCCCTTCTAGGGTCTAGCCTGTGTAACCTCTCTTCCTCTTTCCCCGGGTGAGGGGGAGGATAGAAAGATGGTAGGGTAATCTTCTGAGTGATATGAAATTCAGAAACCACCTTTGGGAGGAAATTAGGCTTCACTTGCAGGACAACTGTGTCTTTGTGAAAGATAGTGTGAGGGCGTTAACAAGAAAGAGCTTGTAATTTGCTCACCCTTCTAGCAGATGTAATTGCTATTAATAAAACAGTTTTAAGGGTAAGGAATCGTAACGAACAAGAATGGAGTGGTTCGAAAGGTGTGCCCATCAGGAAAAATCCCACAGGGGAACTTGGAATGGTCTTGGGGGATAAACATTGGTTAACCCCTTTAGAAATTGTATTACCAAGGGTAACTTGAAAAAGGATGGTTCTGCGAGATAGCCCTTAATGGTACCAACTTGAAGGCCTGAATTTGCCAAATATAGTAGGAAGGACAAAACCATTGGTGTACCACATGAAAAAGGGTCGGTATTCTGATTCTCTACACCAGCTGCAAAATCTGTTCCAACGGCAGCGGTATAAAGACTTTGTTGCTGGTCTCCTTGCCGAAAGCAACACCTCCATAACATCTTCAGGGAGGTCCCAATCCTTGTGTCACGCCGCGCGCTCGCTCGCGGGCGCCACTTACCTGTCCTGGGGTCCCTGGTCCACGGCCGCAGCGGTCTCCTCCTTCATGGAGGCTGTACCCGCGGTGGCGTCTCTCCTCAAGCCGACCCGCGGTTCGGATGGGCGCCGTGGACGCCGCCATCTTGCGAGGATCTGCACATGCGCGGATCGTCAGTATTCGACGTCCCGCGCATGCGCAGTGTCGGAGCATGCGTTCCAAGCCTCGCTTTGACCCCGGACCATAAAAGGGCACCGCATACACAGGGACGACGCGTCAACGCGGTTGTTACTGTGTATGCGCTGCTGGAGTCCTGGTGCTTGTTTCCAGCCCTCCAGTTCCCTGTTCTACCTTTTTTCTGCCTAGTCCTGCCTCCTCATCTTATTTCCTTCTTGCTTCCTGGTCCTCCTTCCCTTTACTACTGATACTTTGCCTGTCCCCGGTTAGGGTAGAGGAGGTCCTGTCTGGGTTCCTAGTTGTAGTGGGGACTCTCCTGTCAGTACTGCTTTATCTTGCAGTTTGCTTTCCTTTGCCTGTCTTGTGCCCTGCCGGTACCTGTGCCTAACTGCCTTTTGGAAGTTCCTGAGTTCAGTCCTGTTATCGGTGATTTCTTCAAGCCTTCTCAGCCAGTGGAAACACTGTCCCAACGTCACGCAAATTCTGAGAAGTGCCACCCGTGGCATTGGGAGTTGGTTCAGTGCCATCCTGTCTTATATCGTCAGGAGGGGATTGGGCTAATTTCTCGCGTTACACATTCATCGGCCAACTATACATCGACATACTGGCAACCTCAACTCCACGGTCTACAGGAAGAAGAGGTAACCCACGATCTCGTGAAGATTCGCTTAACAGATTGAGACGCCTCACCCCCAGTCCCGACATGGACGACATGCAGGAACTACGCGAAGAAATGCGTGCCATGCGTCTTGAAATGACCACTCTCCGCCAGGAGAACAACACCCTCATACAAGCATTGGATCGCTGTTTGGCTAATCCCGCACAACCTGTCACTCCGCCTGAGAACTCCATGGCTTACACTACTCCGATGAAGTATGATGGTGATCCGCGTCGAGTGGCAGAGTTCTGTACTCATTGTCGGATCCATTTCCAATTTAGGTCTACTCATTTTGCTCAAGACAAGGCTAAGATCGGGTATATCCTTGGAAATCTAACCGGCAATGCACTCGCCTGGGCCGCACCTTTGGTCTCTACCAACAGTCCTCTGTTGGGTGATTTCGCTGCCTTCGAGAAAGCCTTTCTGGACGTCTTTAAACCGCCCAATTTGGCAGCCATGGCCCAGAATCAATTAATGGAGATCAAGCAAGGGTCAGGTGACATAATCCACTACATCAGTCGGTTTCGACAATTAGCAACCGATTCACAATGGCCTGAAATCACTCAAAAAACCTTGTTTCGTCGGGGACTACGAGAGGAGTACAAAGACGAACTGCTGCACATTCCGGAGCCAGAAACGTTGCCTGCATTGGTGGAACAAGTCTTACGCATTGACCACAGGTTAACCGAACGACGGAGTGAACACCGCAGATCTGACAGGTATCAACCAATTCTTCCAGCACAGAACCCCGGACCGGCTGTTTCTACCGATGTAGGTCCAGAACCCATGCAGTTGGGTGCCGTCCGAGGTCCGTTGTCCGAGACTGAAAAGAAAAGAAGACAATAGAAGAACTTGTGTATGTATTGCAGTGGTTCTGGTCATTTTCTAGGCACCTGTCTGCTACGTCCTCTGAAGAAACAGGAAAACTAACAGGCCCGTTGTTTGAGGCGAAGGCAGCAGCGGGCCACCCTTTTGAATCCGTCCTTCCTCCCATGAACTCAGTACCCTTGTTAATCCTGAAAGTCGGTGTTGCCTGGCTTGGAAACTGTGTGAAGACCTGGGCCCTTCTGGATTGCGGAGCATCTGGCAACTACATCGATGCCTCGTTCGCGATTGCCAATGGGATCCGTTTACATAATAAGGAACGATCAACAGTGGTCGAGGTGATCGATGGTTCTACTTTGTCTTCTGGTCCGGTTTGCCAACACTCCGATCCCTTGTGGCTCTCTGTGAAAGGGCATCTCGAACGTATCTCATTGGACATCATCAAGTCTCCCTCATTTCCGGTGGTGCTGGGTTTACCATGGCTGTTGTATCACAATCCCCAGGTCGATTGGACCGCTCGCTCCCTGGTGTTCTCTTCGACACGTTGTCCTCGTGACTGTGTTCTTCACGAAACCTTTCCTGCAATTTTGGAGTCCCTCAATCCTGCTGATGTATCTGCTCGTTTATGTGCCACTCAATCGGTTCCTCATGAATATGCTGGATACCACAAGGCGTTCTCCAAGCCTGAGGACATACCACTACCACCCCATCGGCACTTTGATTGTTCCATTGACGTCCTGCCTGGTGCGATCATTCCCCACGGCAAGATCTATTCGTTGACTCAACTCGAGAAAGGCATCCTTCAGGAGTACATTACGGATTGCCTCAACAAGGGCTACATAGTGCCGTCCAAATCCCCTGCAGGATTCCCGTTATTCTTCGTCAAGAAGAAAGAGGGCACTTTGCGCCCTTGCATCGACTACCGTCAACTAAACGAGATCACGAGGAAAGACAGGTACCCGTTACCACTCATCCGGGACATCATCGAATCCCTGAAATCAGCACAGATATTCACCAAGCTGGATCTAAGAGGGGCCTATCACTTGGTGCGGATTAAGAAGGGAGATGAGTGGAAGACGGCCTTCAAAACACCTATTGGTCACTTCGAATACAGGGTGATGCCGTTTGGACTCTGCAACGCTCCGGCAGTCTTCCAACGGTTCATGGACGATGTCTTTTCTGACCTTATTGGAATATCTGTCTGGGTTTACCTTGACGACATCCTGGTTTTTTCTGACTCTCGTACTGCACACGTGGCGCATGTACAGGAAGTCCTCCGTAGATTAATACACAACGGCCTGTATGCCAAGATTGAAAAATGCCAATTTCATAGGGAAAGCATGGAGTTTCTGGGTTATGTGATCAGCAACACAGGAGTACAGATGGATCCCGCAAAACTGCAAGCTATACAAGAATGGAAATCGCCACATGGCGTGAAGTCACTTCAAAGGTTCTTTGGCTTTGCCAACTTTTATCGGCGTTTCATTCCACGCTTTTCTCAACTGGCCAGCAGTCTAACCCGCCTGACCAGTACCAAGGTGCCGTTTCTCTGGGACACGCAGGCCGAGGAGGCATTCCTGGAATTAAAAAGATCTTTCATGTCGGCACCTGTTCTTAGATATCCAGATGATGTAAAACCATTTGTGGTTGGAAACAGACGCTTCGGACTACGCAATTGGTGCGGTCTTACTACAGCAAGATGCAGTCACGGGAATTGAGCACCCGGTGGCATATTACTCGAGGAAATTGTCAGTGAGCGAGAGAAACTATGCAGTGATAGAAAAAGAATTACTGGCGATAAAGGCTGCCTTCGAGGAATGGCGACATCACTTGCTGGGTGGGAGGTACCCGGTGGTGGTTCGCACGGATCACCGTAATCTACTGTTCCTGCGCTCTTTGCAATGCAGAACCTCCCGTCATGCTCGTTGGGCCTTTTTCGTTTCACAGTTCGACTTCACCGTCAAGTACATTCCTTGTTCCCAGAACACTAAGGCTGATGCCTTGTCTGGTTCTCTGGAAAATAACGTTGAAGGTGTCAAGGAACCGGAACCTCTGATAGCGTCCAAACATTTTCTATCGATGGTGACTCCTCAGCTCCAACAGTTGATTGAGGCCACACGAACGGATCCCTCAAGAACACAGATACTACAACGTGCTGACATCAGGGAACGTGACGGCTTGTTGTTTTTCAAGGATCGTCTGTACGTCCCCACATTGGAACTCCAGAAAATCGTTCTACAGAATTGCCATGATTCCGTCGTTTGTGGTCACCGTGGAGTCCGCACAACACAAGAACTGGTTGCACGACAGTACTGGTGGCCTGGATGGGCTACACTGGTAAAACACTACGTGGACTCCTGCCCTGTATGTGCCCAGACCAAGATTCCTCGCAAAAGGCCCATTGGTCTTCTGAAACCCATGCCTACGCCTCCGTACCCTTGGCATACCATCGCCACGGATTTCATCGTTGACCTGCCCCTGTCTGGTGGTTTCACGTGTATAATGGTGGTGGTGGATTTTTTCACCAAGACTGCTCATTTCTTGCCCTTTCCTAAGCTGCCCACGGCATCCCAGATGGCACGATGTTTTCTACACGAGGTGTATCGTCTTCATGGTCTTCCGGAGAATATATTGTCTGACCGGGGGGCTCAATACATCTCTTCCTTTTGGGGCCAACTGTGTCAGCATTTGGACATTCAGCGAGGCCTGAGTTCCGGCTATCATCCGCAGACTAATGGACAGACGGAACGTACCAATCAGACCCTTGAGCAAGATCTACGTTATGCCAATGCTACCCAAGACAACTGGTCGGAATGGTTGGATACCGCGGAAGCAGCTTACAACAACGCTGTTCATTCCGCTACCCGCCTCAGTCCTTTTTTTTGTTCTACCGGTCTTCATCCCAGACTACTGCCTGTCCATCCAACATCTTCCAGTGCCGTTCCATCTGCAGATGCCCTGGTGTCCCTGATCCGCGATCAACATCGTTTGGCGGCCAGTACCTTGGCAGCGGCACAAGCACATATGAAGGAGCAGGCTGACAAGAGACGGAACCCTGAGCCTGTCCTTCATGTTGGGGACATGGTTTGGCTGTCCTCCAAGAATCTACCAGTACGCAACTTACCTGTGAAGCTAGCCCCCCGCTTTTTTGGTCCCTTTCGCATCACAGAGCGTATTTCGTCTGTTGCCTTTCGTTTGTTTTTGCCTCGCTCTTGGAGGATCCATCCTGTCTTTCATGTTTCCCTTTTGAAGCCCTATGTGCCCGATGTTATGGGTCGTACCTGTTCCCGTCCTGCCCCAGTCTTGGTTCGGGGGGTCCCTGAATTTGAGGTGCAGGAGATATGTGATTCACGGATTCGGCGCGGTGCTCTGCAGCTCCTGGTCAGCTGGAAAGGTTATCCTGCTTGTGACCGCACTTGGGAACCGCGCTCCTTCGTGCATGCACCGCGCCTGGTTCGGGACTTCTATCTCTGCTATCCTTGGAAACCCGGTGCTCCGGGGTTGTCCGGGAGGGGGTATGGTGTCACGCCGCGCGTTCGCTCGCGGGCGCCACTTACCTGTCCTGGGGTCCCTGGTCCACGGCCGCAGCGGTCTCCTCCTTCATGGAGGCTGTACCCGCGGTGGCATCTCTCCTCACGCCGACCCGCGGTTCGGATGGGCGCCGTGGACGCCGCCATCTTGCGAGGATCTGCACATGCACGGATCGTCAGTATTCGACGTCCCGCGCATGCGCAGTGTCGGAGCATGCGTTCCAAGCCTCGCTTTGACCCCGGACCATAAAAGGGCACCGCATACACAGGGACGACGCGTCTCAACGCGGTTGTTACTATGTATGCGCTGCTGGAGTCCTGGCGCTTGTTTCCAGCCCTCCAGTTCCCTGTTCTACCTTTTTTCTGCCTAGTCCTGCCTCATCTCCTTATTTCCTTCTTGCTTCCTGGTCCTCCTACCCTTTCTTCCCTTTAATACTGATACTTTGCCTGTCCCCGGTTAGGGTAGAGGAGGTCCTGTCTGGGTTCCTAGTTGTAGTGGGGACTCTCCTGTCAGTACTGCTTTATCTTGCAGTTTGCTTTCCTTTGCCTGTCTTGTGCCCTGCCGGTACCTGTGCCTAACTGCCTTTTGGAAGTTCCTGAGTTCAGTCCTGTTATCATCGGTGATTTCTTCAAGCCTTCTCAGCCAGTGGAAACACTGTCCCGACGTCACGCGAATTCTGAGAAGTGCCACCCGTGGCGTTGGGAGTTGGTTCAGTGCCATCCTGTCTTATATCGTCAGGAGGGGATTGGGCTAATTTCTCGCGTTACACATTCATCGGCCAACTATACATCGACACACTGGCAACCTCAACTCCACGGTCTACAGGAAGAAGAGGTAACCCACGGTCTCGTGAAGATTCGCTTAACACCTTGTACCTCAGCCTTTCAGAAGCCAAGCGTGAAGGTTGAGGGTTTTGATGTCTGGATGGAGAACCTGACCTCCCTTCTGTGAGAGTAGGTTCTCTCTGAGTGGAAGTCGAATTGGAGGGCAGATGGACAAGTCTAGAAGGTCCGGGTACCACGTTCTCCTGGCCCAATCCGGGGCAATTAGGATCATGGTTCTCCGAAATCTTCTCAACCTCCTGATCATTTGAGGAATGACAGGGACCGGTGGGAACGCGTACAGAAGCGGAAACTCCCAGTCCACTATGAACGCGTATCCCAGAGCTCCTCTCGGGGGAAATTTCCTTGAGCAGAACAGATCGCACTTCCTGTTGAGGTTGGTGGCGAACAGTTCTACCTGAGGGGTTCCCCAAAGGGCGAAGATCTCTTGAAGGACTTCCTGAGCTAGCTCCCACTCGTGGGAGACTGTGCTCTGCCTGCTCAGAGCATCTGCTGTCAAGTTCTTCTCTCCGGCAAGGTGAACTGCTGATAGAGAGATTCCTTCTTGGATTGCCCAAAACCAGAGCTGCATTGCCTCTCTGCACAGGGGCAGTGATCCTACGCCTCCTCTTTAGTTGAGGTAGTGCATGGCCACCGTGTTGTCCGTCATTATCAGGACGTTTTTCCCTTGTACAGCTGGCAGGAACAGCTTCAGTGCAAGTCTGATGGCTCTCAGCTCTAACAGGTTGATATGTAGTGTGGACTCCGATGGAGACCAACGACCGCTGATGGTCAAGTCGTTGGCGTGGGCTCCCCACCCCGTGAGTGAGGCATCCGTGACTACTGTTATCTCCGGCCAGGGTTGCCAAAACTGATCTCCTTTCAGAATGTTCTCCTGACAGGCCCAGCACTGAAGGTCTCGAGCCACCCTGTCGGGAACCTGAAGAAGATCTGTCATTCTCCCTGAGAATTGTGACCACTGAGTCCTCAGTGCCCACTGGAGGGATCTCATTCTCAGGCGAGCCTCTGGAACTAGGAAAATGCAGGATGCCATGAGGCCTAGCAACCTCAAAAAGTCGAAGGCTGGCAGACGTTGGGCATGTTTGAACTTAGTAACCATCTGTAGAATATCTTGAGCCCTCACCTCTGGTGGCGAGGCTTTTCCCAGGGAAGTGTCCAGGATCGCTCCTATGAACTGGAGTCTCTGCGATGGTATCATTTGTGACTTCTTTAAATTGAGGTAGAAGCCCAGTCTGTGAAGGGAGTGGCACACGTGATTTAGCTGGATCTGAGCTTGTTCCGAAGAAAATGCCCTGATCAACCAATCGTCCAGGTAGGGGTAGACGTGAATCCCTTCCCTCCTTAGACTTGCCACCACTACCGACATTAACTTGGTGAAGACCCTCGGGGCGGAGGTCAGCCCAAATGGCAGCACTCGAAATTGATAGTGAGAGTTGCCAATTGCGAACCTCAGGTATTTCCTGTGTTTGAGATGGATAGGCACATGGAAATAAGCGTCCTGAGGGTCCAGAGATACCAACCAGTCCTGGAACTGAAGGGCCTGGAGGATCTGAGAAAGAGTGACCATCTTGAATTTGTCTTTCCTGAGGAATTTGTTCAATTCTCGCAAGTTCAAGATGGGTCTCAGTCCTCCGTCTTTCTTTGGAATGAGAAAGTAAGGGGAACACCAGCCCTTGTTCCTCTCCGCTACAGGTACCGGTTCTATGGCACCTTTCTCTAGCAGGTCCAAAATTTCCTGCAAGAGGCGCGGATCTGGAGCTTTCCGAGAGCTGATCCCCGGTGGATGACTCTGAAGTATACGTAGGAAAGGTAGGGAGTAACCCTGGGCAACTGTCTCCAATGCCCAAGCATCTGACGTGATAGCCTGCCATACCGCCAGATGTTGAGTCAACCTGCCTCCTACAGGTGTCCTGTGAGGGAAGTCCTCAGAGTGGTTTTGGGGCGGCTGATGCAGATGCCGATGGTAAAGAGGCACCTGCTGTTGCTGCGGCTTTTGAATATCTACCCCGTCCACCTCGGGTAGTTCTTCTTTGTCCCCTTTGAGCCGGTCGTCCTCTACCTCTTCCGAATGCGGAGTAGAAGCGAAAGGACTTGCCCCTCGCAGAGGTTCCTGTGGGACGAAAAGGTGTCTGACGGATTGCAGCGCCTAGGGATTTTGCTGCTGCCTTTGAAGTTTGCAGTTTCTCTAAACGGTCATCCGCCGTTTTCCCGAACAAAGAAGAGCCATCGAATGGCATGTTCAAGAGCCCGGCTTGCACATCTGGGGCAAAACCAGACTTTCTCAACCAAGCGAATCTCCTGGTTGTTGTACTTGCCGCCATTGCTCTGCTAATACTGTCAGCCGAATCAATGCTCGTCTGGAGGGATTCGCACATAGCGTCTTTACCGTCCTGTATAATATTCAGGAACGCATCCCTTTCTTCTCCCTGCGGGATGCAGTCAGCCGCTGTAGAAGCACACTCCCAAAGTGTATGGCTGAATCTAGCAAGGGTGCAAGTAGCATTAACAGATTTTAACGCCATGCTACATGTCGAAAAAACTTTCTTTGCCATAGTATCATATATTTTATCGTCCCTGTCCTGTGGGACGGTAGGATAAGCAGTCTTGACATCGGTAGCGGATGCTGCCTGTACCACCAGACTTTCTGGGGATGGATGTTTAGACAAAAACCGGTACGACATCTGGGGTTTCCCAGTTTGTCATAATCTTCCTCTGAAGAGCTTTATGAAAAGGCACCACAGGATCCTCCTGTGGGCCTTTGTCAAGAATATCCGTGAGGTCATCTTGTTGGAAAGATTGTGAGGGTGCAGGCCACCCCATAAACTCTGTGATCCTGGCCATTAAGGCTCTATAGGGGGTTTCAGCATGTTCCCCCGGGTCTGGCCTAGCAAACTCCACCTCAGGGGAGGTGTCTAACCCACTTGCCTCATGTAAGGAATCATGAAGATCCTTTAACCTGCGTTCTTCAGAGGGAAATTCCTCTCTAATTGGGGTTACAGGTCCCTGCAACTCAGATGTGTCTTCCTGTTCAGACAATTCACCCTCTTCCATAATTGAGGACATAGTTCTCAATTGTTCTGAACTCATAAAGGGTGTAAACCCCATTTCCAAAGCAGAGGGTGCCGAACTTGTCATAATCGGCCTCAAAAACGTCGATGTCGTCGACGCCGACGTCGAAGGCTTCGAGCGTGGCGTCGAAAACAAAGGCGGAGGCCTCGCAGACCTCGACAGAATTGGAATTCTGCTCGACAATCTCAAAGCCATCGACGTCGAGGACCTGGGGATAGTCACTGGGTGTGTCGTAACCGTGACTTTTCTTGGCGTCGACATCAGTGTCGAAGCTGGCGTCGAGTCGACAGACTCGTGTGTCGAAGGTCCCTACGACAACGGCGTCGAAGACATCGATCTCGACGTCGATGGAACCTTCGTCGACGGAACCTTCGAGGAAGGTTTGGAGGTCATAGTCCTACTCGAGGGTTCGTGACGCGCTCGAGAGGTTTCCTTCGCAGGGTACTGCGACTCGAGGCGTTTTTGACCTTCGGGTCTTTCGACCAGAGCATCGCTCTCGGCAGTCTTCGAGGGGGTCGAGGCCGCTTTCTCGAAGACGCTCATCATATTTTTGCGGAATTCCTCCCATTCAGCCCGGGAACTATGTTTCGTGGGGCACGGGATTCTCTTTGGCGAAACAGAGGAAGAAGAAGACGGAGAAGGGGATCTTCGACGTCTCCTCTTCGAGTGCTTCGATCTCGAGGAGTGATGAGACCCACTCCGAGATCTGGAGCGCGAATGGTGACGAGGAGACGAATGTCTCGACTTCGTCGAGGAAGAAGAAGCTTTAAAAGTCTTACCTTTCTCCAGCTTCCCCCTACGCTCCTTCAGGGCCTTAGCTGTCATGGACATACAGTCCTCGCACTCCGAACAATGGTGTTCAGCTCCCAAACACCACAGACAAACTCTGTGAGGGTCAGTCAGCGACATCTTTTTCCCACAATCTCTGCATTTTTTGAAGCCGGATCGAGGAGTTGTCGGTTCCGACGAAGAAGCCATCGAGTACGGATCGAATAACTCGAGGTAAATAGGTTTAACTCTGACAAAACTGAGCAACGGTATTCCAAGGCACTGAGTAAGCGCGGACAAACGGAACTGAGCAACGGGCGCTGCGCACGGCGTTTATAGCCAGGATGACGTTGGCGTCGATACGGCGGCTGTCGAGGGCCATCGACTCGAAGGATGTCGACGCGCAGCGCCCTCTAGTGAAAAAGTTTTCCGAGGCCAGCAGAGCTGGAAGGAGATATCTAAGATGAGGAATACGTCGGAGGACTCAATCCCTTCGAAATCAAGATCCTTCTAAAGTTTGGGAAACCTATAAAGCTAAGAATCTCCCTTACAACCAAGGAGGCAGTGAAAGGAAAGTTGAGAATAACAGTATAAAAGAATAGCCTTTTTCTGTACCATCAGAGTTAATGAATAATTCTTATAAAGTGCTTTTAATGTTAGAAGGAACAAATTGTGGTTTTAAAGTAGAACAGAGGAAAACCTACATTTTCCTTTAGGGACTTCAAGTCCCAGAATTCCCTAAATACTGGGAGAAAGAGGGCTAAAGAGGCACAATGTGGCAGGATTTGTCAGTTCATTAATAAAGATTAACCACACCTGAGTGAGACAGAGGCTTAAAAGGGCCTCTCAGGTGCAGGCCATGGAGAAGGAGTGGACTCTACTAGTGAAGACCAGAGGAAGTCAGAAGCAGAAAGCATGTGGTCGAGTTGGCGGCCCAAACGGAAGCTGGAGGAAAGAGGACCCCGGGACCATTACAGGGCAGGTTCCAGCTGTTGGTCCTGAGAGGGTATGTATCCCCAGAAACCTGAAGTGCAGAGGTCACACAGCGGGAAACCTGCAGAAGGAAGGTTTTCCCTTTTGTGACCCATTCTGAAGAGGTTGCACAGCAGGAAGCATGCAGGAGGCTTTTTTCGGGTGGCTGGCGTTCACCTGTAAGCCTCGAGGCCGTCTCTGGTGGCTGGCGTACACCAGGGGGCGCCTGGAGCAAGTGGCGGTCTGATTGTAGTGGCGCAAACAAAGGCAGGCTTACCGGAGTGGTTTGCTGTAGCGTGAAGAGCCGTAGCAGCAAATGTCCTGTGGAACGCAAGAGGAACAGAGGCACACGGGGAGACCGCTGAGTGATCCCGAAGTGATCTGTCCCTGATTGCAGGTGGGAAGCAGGCATGCGAGTGACAGGTACTCACTTAGTAGTAGAACAATCAGAGAGCGGCACTCGCATGTTTATAGATATAATTCACACGTTGACTTTGAGCACTAAACATTTGTAAAACAGAAGCGGCACTCGCAGAAGAGTAAAAGTGGTTCCCAAGCTATTGGTGCATATTTACCTAGGGAAAAATAGCTAAGACTTAATGGACAAAAGCCAGATCACTTATCTTGAAAGTGGGACATTTGGGAAAACCCAACCAACAGTGGGAGCGACTATATAAAGAGTTGTCAATAAGCATTGCCCAAGCCAAGCGGCTGGAAATAAGAAACTCAATCTGGTCTATATTACAAACAGCAGAAGGGGGCTAATGCAAGGGCTGCAAACTCTGGAACTAAGTGCCCATATTATATATAACAACTGGTACATGTTGGGATATCCACAGTTTGTCAAAAGTAGGGGAGAGGTAAAAGGAGACCCTACCCATGTCAGTCTGTGGTCGTTTGTGAAGTCGGGAAACAAGAGTGGCGAAAAGACTGCCCTGCTGGGGACCAGCGTCCAGAAGGAAAGGAACATAATTTGCAGATAAGTGTTGGAGGGTCTCAATGTGATTCTTGTCTTCCCTGAAAAGGTGTAGGGTCTTGAAGCTGTCAGTTGTTGAATGCTGTGACACTGTTCTAATCTCTTATCAGTTGACATTGAATATAAAAAGCACGGTTGTGAAAAGCTGTTTGGGCATGGGGATATACCCGAAAAGAAAAACTTTGGCGATTGGAGGCCTGGCAAGGAAGCAGGCCAAGTAAAAGTTGGAGAAGGGCTACAAGGTGGTCTGAACACAGACATTGTTTGTTTGAGTAGTACTGGGAGGAAAAGCCAAGCAAGGCTGTAGCGGAGAAGAACAAGTTACTTACCTGTGGTAACGTACGTTCGACTGGATGTTCCTCTGACGTATTCCACATCTTTGATGTATCCAAGTCTTGCTTTGTAATTTTTTTTCTTCGTAGGGTCAAGCATCGTGTAGCATTGAGTCTTGCTCTTTGACAGCCTCCGTTGCGTCCCTTGTGATTGTGACTCTGGTGAATGAAACATGTGTGCCGACCATTTTTTTCTCCTTTAATTTGCATATTGTGTCATAGGAGGAAACAATCTTAACATTGCAAGAAAGTAATGTTTAAGACACGAAAATTCTAGGCAAGCAAGACGGGATCTATGGGAGGGCAATGAGAAATATGTGGGAGGAACATCTAGTCAAAAGAAAGTTACCAAAGGTAAGTAACTTGTTCTTCGAATGGATTGTGTCCTCCCACGTATTCCTCATGTTTGATAGACTCGCAAAGAAGATTGTCTTAGGGGGTGGTTGCCAAGAATGTTCTTATTTGTTGATATTATGGAGGACAGCTTTGCCAAATGTAACCTCTCCTGATAAACAGTCTATACAGTAACATGTACTGAAAGTATGAAGGGACGACCAGGTTGCTGCTCTACAAATGTCTTGCACTGGCACACTGCTTTCCACAGCTGAGGAAGCAGCCACCTCTAGTGGAATGCGCGCTCAAAAATTCAAGCGAATCTTTGCTTTCTTTCAAGAGTAGCATCATTCGGTTATGCACATGGCAATCAATCTAGAGATTGATTGTTTTGTGACAGTCAAGCCTCATCTTTGCCCATCATAACCAATGAAAAGCTGATCATCCCAACAAACATTTGCTGTCTGTGTACCCTAGTAACTTTAGGGTCCAGGCGAAGCAGTCTATCCTCCTCTTTGACGGGTGAGGAGGGGCATAAAAAGTTGGCAACACTATAGGTTGTGCAAGGTGAAACTCTGACACAAATTTCAGAAGAAAGGATGATCGACCTCCCAGAACTACCTTGTCCTTGAAAAAGGATGTGAAAGGTGGCTTAGAAGACAGGACTTGTAGCATTTTTAAAGGACATGACTATAAGGGCTCGAAAGGAGCTCCCATAAGACATTTGAATACTAGATTCAAGTCCCATGTTGGCACGATGAAGGGAGTAGGCGGAAACACATTAGTTAGGCCCTTAAGAAATTGTACCACAATCAGCAGCTTAAAGTACTATCCCTCATCTGGATAGCTCTTAAATATTGACAGAGCCACCAAGTAGCCCTTCACCATGGCCATTTGCACCCCAGAATTGGTCAAGTGGAGCAAGAAAGATAGAACATGGGGGAGTTTACATATGAAAGGATCAAGTTTCTTTTCCCTGCACCAGCTGCAAAGCGTATTGCAATGGCAGCAGTACAGGGATTTAGTTGCTGGTTTTCTAGCCAAAAGCAACACCTCCATCACGTCTTCCAAAGATTGAGAGTGCTGATCTCTGGGTGAAGAATATGACCTCCTCTTGCAAGAGTAGGTCCTCTCTTTGACCGAAGACTAATTGGAGGGCAGATGGCCATTTTGAGAAGATTGGGGTACCACGTCCCCCTGGCCCAGTCCGGAGCAATGAGGATCATGGTTTTCCCAAAATTCCTCAACCCCCTGATCATGTGAGGAATGACAGGGACTGGTGGGAATGCGCACAGAAGCAGAAATTCCCAGACCACTATGAACACGTCCCCTAGAGTTCTTCTGAGGATGTTCCCTGGAGCAGAACAGCTTGAGGGGTTCCACAAAGGGCGAAGATCTATAGAAGGACTTCTTGAGGTAGTTCTCACGAGTGGGAGATCATGCTCTGCCTGCTCAGAGCATCCACTGCTGTGTTTTCTTTTCCAGCTAGATGAACTGCCAGAAGAGTTATGCCTTCTCTCACTGCCCTGAGCCTGAGCTGCATTGCCCCTCTACAAAGGGGCAATGACTGTACACCTCTCTTGTTGTCTGTCATTAGCAGGACACATTTCCCCCGTATTGAGGGCGGGAAGGTCATCAGCGCTAGTCCGATTGCCCTCAGCTCTAGAAAGGTTAATATGGAGTTTGTCGGGACCTGGAGAAGGTCTGTCATTCTGACGGAGAATTGAGACCATTGGGATCTGAGAGCCCACTGAAGGAATCTCATTCCTCATTCTCAGGCAGAAAATGCAGGATGCCATGAGGATGAGCAACCTTAGGAAGTCGTAGTCCATGAGACATTGGGCACTCAACCTTTGGATCATCTGCAGGAGATGTTGAGCCCTTAACTCGGGTGGCAAAGCTTTTCCCCTGAGGCTGAATACAGAACTGCTACAATAAATTGAAGCGTCTGCGAGGATGTCAAGTGAGACTTTTTGAAGTTCTGGGAGAAGCCCAGCTTGTGGAGGAAATGGCAGGTGCGACAGATGACTCAGACTGTTCCGGAGATCAAGCCCCGATCAACCAGTCGTCCAAGTCGAGGTAGATGTGAATCCCTTCCCTCCTTAGGCTCGCTGCCACCACTGCCATAAGTTTGGTGAAGACCCTCGGACTGAGGTGATCCTGAATGGCAGAACCTGAAACTGACCAGGAGAACCGCCAACCGCGACCCTCAAGTACTTTGTGCTTTTGATGGATGGCCACATGAAAGTAAGCATCCTGAAGGTCCAATGACACCAGCAAATCCTGTAGTAGAATGGCCTGAAGGATCTGCAAAAGAGTTATCTTAAATGTGTTCTTCCTGAGGAACTTGTTCAAGCATCTCAATTCCAAGATGGGTCGCACTCCTCCATCCTTCTGGGAATTTGGAAGTAGGGAAGAGTACCAACGTACCAACCCAGGTTTCTCTCTGCCACAGGTACCAATTCTATTGCATCTTTCTCCAACAGGATGAGAATCTCCTGTTGAAAGAGCCGTTCGGGTACCAAGGAAGAACTGGCATTTGGGGGGCAATCAGGTGGGTTCTTTAGGAATGGAAGTCCGTAACCACCTGCAATGGTTTGTAGCACCCATGCGTCCGAGGTTATGCTTTGCCAAGATGATTTGACAGTCCGCCTCCGACCACAGACTTTCGGGTGAGGGAGTCATTTTGTTGCTCCACCTGCAGCTGAGGGTGTTACACGGGGAGTTCTACCTCCTCTTCCTATGCCTCCATGAGGAGCTTTCCTCTGACCCCTTTGTGAGAATTGTCCTCTTCCTCTAGAGATGGCAGAATAGAAGCGAAAAGGACGTCCTTTGCATCCTTGTCCGACTGACGCACCTAAAGATTTTGCTTCTACCCTAGAAGCTTGCAGTTTCTCCAAGCTGTTGTCAGCCTTTTCACCAAATTGAAAAATTCCATCAAAAGGCATATTCAGTAAACCTGCCTTGACACCAACACAAAAAATAGACTTTGAGCCATGACATGCACCTAAGCACATACTGGCAGGCATGGGCCCAATTACAGAATCCACTGTATGCAGGTTGGACTGCAACGATTGCCTCACAGCATCTTTTCAATATTGGACTAGGCTTAAAAAGCCTTCCCTTTCCTCTCCATCCGGTATATATGTTATGCTGCGAGGGCAGTTACACCCCAAAAGGGGTGTGTGTATTTTGCTAAGGCACTTTTTGCGTTGTCCAATTTCAGTGCCATGCTTCCCGCACTAACATTCTTTTTCCGAAAGAGTCAACCTTCCCATCTTCTTTGTCGGCACGATTTGTAGGGCAAGCTTCAGACTTGCAAACTGTTGGCGCTTGAACAACCAGGCTCTCTGGAGTAGGATGCCTGTTAAGGAAAGGAGGGTTTTCATATTTTTTTCTGTACTTTTTTGTTAAAATTCTATTTACAAGGGGAATGGAATCTGGTTTCAGCTAATTTTTCAGGTAGTACAGCCTTCTTAACTGGACACTATCTAAAATATCTCTAAGGCCAGTTTTAATAGTAGCTGTGGGTTTAGACCACCCCAGATATTCAGCAACCTTACAAATCACTGATCTGTATGAAGGATCAGCATATCCAGCCACCTCTGGGTTCCCAAAAATCTGTTTCAGGAGATGTTCCCCCCCCACCCCCCCCAACTGCTGGTCTGTATTTTGCATCTTGGATTCTGGAGAAATGCGTTCTTCAGGAACATTGGGTGTTCCAAACTCATATCCATAAGGGGCTTGATCCTCATCTTCCTCGAAGATGGAACCCATAGACCTAGAGAAATCAGGTCGAGGAAGGGGTTTGAATGACTTGGTCGGTTCAACAACTGGTTTTACAGTCTTCGGAGGCACTGAATGCTCCGGTGGTGTCGAAGGCTCAGGAGGGTTTTGACGACTTTCCCGAAGCAGTCGGCGAATGTGCAGACGGTTTTTAATGCTTCGATGGCTTCAAATGGATAACATGCCTTGGCGGTTCAGGTGAAACTCGACAGCTTAGATACCTTCAAAGAAGACTTCGAGACCGGAGATTAAGGCTTTGAGTGGGTATACACTTGCTTTTTCTTATGTGTCGATGAAGACTCATTCGATTTGCATCGAGGAGCCCCTCTTCCCAGGCTCTGAGAAGGAGACATGTGAAACTCCCTTCTGGTCTTTTCAAACGTGGAGGGGTGGCTTGGTTTCCCTGACTACTTGAGAGGGGCACTCTCAGGAGCTTACCTCTGAAAAACGTCAAGCACAGGTTTTCCCATTCCGCAGGAGTCAAAGTTTTCTTAGGGAAAGACTTTTGGGAGAGGAGGAATAAGTCGACGACTGAGACCTGTGACGGCGTTTCTCACTCTTCATGTGAGAAGACGAGCATTGTGATCTTGATCGTCTCTGATGTTTGAGGTTTTCTTTTGGACAGGGTAATGGATGGGGATTTGGGAGAAGGCTTACCTGCGTCAAGTTTCCCCCTCCTTTCCCGCAAGGCCTTTACAGTCATGGATTGACATGAGACACAGTCCACCTTGTGGCCCATCCCCAAACACCACAGATGGACACAGTGAGGATCTGTTATGGACCTTTTTGCTCCACAGTCCGCACAACGTTTGAGGCCTGTCTTCAGTGTCGAGGCCATTTTGAAGGAGTATCGACTTGATAGAAGGATAAACCCACAATAGAAGGATAAACCTAATCGAAATTTTGCAGAGGCGAACAGCTCAGAAGCATGCAGCAATGCAGAAAAAACGAACAGTGGTAATGGCCAGGGCGCACGCTTCATATACCAGCGGAGTGACGAGGAATGCTACGGCAGGCATCGAAGACCAAGACACGAGGCTACACAGGGCTCGACTATGAAAAAATATTTTCGAAGCAAGCTGCAAGCAGACTTGGCTATATCAAAGATGACAAGTACGTGACGTGGGAGGACACATCCGAAGTTAAATTTCTTGGAATTGTTCAAGTGACAAATCATCCTGACCAATATAAACATTGTTGCTATTGTTGGAACTTTTCTGTTGACAATTTATTCTTACATCAGACTATAGTGGAACTTGGTAGTGAATCAGGATTTCCTTGTGTTCTTTTCTTGAACTGTGAAGCAGAATCACATTTAAACCTGGGGAAGGGAAGTTTGCCCAGGCTCTGAAAAGAGTCTTTGGTTACTTTATTAACTCAATCATGGTTGTTTTGAACTGCCATGTATTTCCTTGTTTATTTGTCATATGTTTAAGTGTGAGGGACAGATATACTTTGTTAGAGTGTTTCCTTTAGTTTATTTTAGGCAGGGAAATCCTAGTCAGGGTAGGGATAGTGAGGCGTTCATCCAACCTCAGTCCAATAAAATGGCATATGTTGAAAAAAACTTCATAACATGGTCTGTCTCATATTGCTGGCCCCTCACAGTGGTCTCCATGGCGATGCTGCTGGCATGCCTTTCAGAGGGAGGGGAGCTCGGCACTTGGGAAACTGCTGCTCCCGTTTCTTCTTCGGGCATCACTGTGCTGAATTCCTTCTCCTCCGACTCTCTATGCCTGCTGGTACCTCTATGAAAGCCTCAGCCTGCAAAGCATGGGCTGCCCAATGTTTCGTACGCCGGCCTTTAAGAGTATTAGGTTGAAAAATCCGGCAGACAGCACCACGTTTTCCGCAGTGATCTTGTGGAAGGCACCAATTATACACTTTTGAGTGTCCTTCCAGAAGGGACAGATTTTAAAATGAGTTCTCCAAAATGAAAAAAACTTGTGAAAGTTTAAGAAGAAAAAGGGAAGAGAAAAAGTAGGCATTCTCAAAGGGATATGTGGAATTCTCTTCCTACTGTGTAGACCAAGGCTTGAGGTAGGCTGAAGCCACGACTTGTCGATGTGGAGACGCTCATTGAGGATCTTCGTTAGTTGATATGCACCGTCAAGAAGAAATAACCGCTGTCGCATGCGATATTACATTTTAAGTAATAACAATACAAGTAAATAAAGGCTACAAGCCATAAACTCTGCAACTTGCGACCGTCCACTATGGCGGGAAAAACGATCTGAGGGACTTCAACACTTTAAAGCCCATGGGTACTATGGACGTCATACTAGGGATAGTATTACAGACACGCCCAGTCAACATCCCTTTTTGACATGCAAAAAACAAGTCATGCAATACTTCACACGTACTACTAGATGGCAGCCTATGCAAAGCATGTGATTCTAAGCAGATCCACAAACCTCCAAAATATATATATACTACTGCTGTATATGAGACTAGTACTGAAGTTAAGAGACAATCCACTCTGAAATCTATTTTAAACGGATAAATTGGAGATGTTATTGCAACATTTTAAAACCAACATTTGTAATTTTAAAGTTTATCACATGCAAATTCTCTGATAACTTTGTTGACGATGTTAAATATTTATATCTGAATGGAACCTTTCATAATGCACTATGATGGATCAAGCTATCCTAATAAAGTTTATTTATGAGTTTTAATGCATCCCATGGCACAGTTATACAAGCTACTCAGAGTAGGTACCATAGTGTCACAAGTGCCCCTTATTCCAGACAACCAATCCTTCTACATATCCATCAGGTTTCCTGTATCATTTATTTCCCAGTAACAATCGTTCTGTGGCTTTTATTGGTTTAGCGTTGTATGCTTTGCCTAGACTGCCATCAAGTGGTTGTTCTGGAGTGAAAGGTGGTGTCAAAATCTACAAGTAAAGGTACCCATTACCCTCACACGTCGACATTCTCACATGGTTTCCTTTTCTGACTTGACTACAAAAATGTAGTAAGTGTGCATTCCTCAACCCCATAAGTAGACACTGGGTAGGAATATGTGACAAAACAGATACAACCCACAGAAAAAGTATTACTTGGTAAGTAATGTATGCCTTCAGAGGCTTGTGAATCCATACTTACCAGCCCTACGGATTTAGGCAGTAAGCTACTGCTTTTTATGCAGGCATACAGATTTGGGAAGCAGGTCCTACTGCTTTTAATGGTGGCAAACGTCATCAGTGGCTCTCAGGCTGCCTGAAGCCAAGCCCACGACACAGAGCTACAGCGTTAATCAGTCTGTGTGTTTGGTGGGCAGTGGACAGTTTTAGTGATTAGCTTTATTGATGAGCTCCGGTCCATCCACTGATCTGATGACGTGACTCTACCCAGTGCTCTTGACATCACAGCTGTCAGGTCACCAGTGAAGACAAGCAGCAGAGCATGATGCCATCCTGCAGCCTGCTAGAGGAGGCATCAGTCTCAGCCTCTGTTTCGTGCAGTGCAGTATTGCCCAGGCTGCTGCTACAGGGCACAGGCAAACTTTGCCTTTCGGCTCCGTGGGATCTTTTTCTGTGAATTTAGTCAGGTAATTCGGTGTTAACTTACATGAAGAAAAAACATTTAACACATCTGAACATCTTTCCACTATGCGTAATCATTTGTGTATTTTAGAAACCTCCATTGGTGGAAACAAATCATTTTATCAGAATAAACCCACAAGGCTATGTGATATAGTCAAACATAGCTGAACAACTGCATTGCAAAAATGAAAATATAGAAATGTTAATAAGTCACATTTTTTATTCCAAGCGTGAACTGTAATAGGATGAAATATCAGTGAATAACTCTGGTGCAGGCGACAGGTTATATGGGCCCATAGAGCTCGATCCACAAAAATAATGAATGCTCTGGGGCTCTAAGGGCTGGATCACGCAGCCTTAAACCAATGTACATGTTTTCAGAGATACTGGTGCGTGCGTACAAAGGTGATTTTTTTTAAGTGAAATTCACAGAAGTTTGCCTCAAATTTTCTTCTTATGGATTGCATTTAAAATTTGTGCCAGGGACTCACGGATCAATTCCCCTCATCCCCAGTCTATTTGCTTCCTTTAAGCTACTATTTGCTTCCTTTAAGCTACCGTTTTTTGCAGGTTGCAGCAGACACCAATGTGAAACAAAAAAACACCCCTATTTCTCGCTGTATTCACAACTCATTGAGATGGGTCCATGCCTCATTCTTCATCTACTCCTAAGAAAATCCCTTCACAACAAACATTGGACTTAAATCTATAAAGTAGACTAACATTTTCTGTGTTTGCTTGGTTGACTTGGAAATGTCAATAACATGTTTGCAGGTTTGCACATTGTATTCACCTGCAGCATTACATGTGTGCCAGTGTGAAACAAAGATTTATGCTGATGTCCCATGTGAGTTGTGATGTAATCAGCCAGTTCTGTTTGGGCTTGCATCATACTATAGTCTGCTACTTATAGGCATGCCGTTATGTGGAAATCTACAGACATAGAGAAATGCATAACATGCAATAAAGAGAATAGGACTAGCAGTACAGGTCCTAAGAGCTCTCTTCAGGGATAAAGAAATAAGAGGATTGCAATAATTAAGCTAGGGGCTCAAAGTGGGAGGTGGTGTGTCAGCATTCCTAGCTTTAGTGGACTTCACACTTTTTTAAATTAATTTTTTATGTTTATTTTTTAAGGCTGATGAAAAGAACCCCCCTTTGCACCCTTTATTTCCTGGTGTATGTTATGCCCAGAGTTTGTTTGGCGGGGATGCGAGAGAGCAGGCCTGGTACAAAGGTTTGTTTCCAATTAAAGGAATCGCAGAAAGGAAAAAAAAAAAAAGGTACGCCTTACATGAAGACCAAACTTTTTTATACGAAAGAAAAAGGAATCTTTGAGACCAAGTGGGGGCCATTTGTATTTTTAATCTTACGGATGGTGTAATGGACTACTGACCTGTTGGTTTTGGATGGTGGTGTAAAATAACCAGGAAAAGTGGTGCTTTCAAAAAATTAGAATGCGCATTGGTACGACTTTACACCGAGTGATACCACTGACTTAACTACGCAGTAGCAAGTGTTTCTCGAGATGAGGCTTTCCGCAAGGCACAGACAGTGTCTGGCTTTTGCCTCTTATTTACAGATAGATAACATAAGGATAAAATGTTTCAAGATTCCCCCCGCCCCCATGCAGCTCAAAAATAATTCAAGTTCTGCTAAAAAAAAAAAATCAAAATAGCCAGAATCCAGCATGGGGCTTCAAAAATCCAGAAAAATAATTAGGAGGGAGAGGACCCCTCCCATCTGGAAAGCCTCACTGCTCTTCCTCTCTTTCCAACCTTCTGCCTCCTACTCTTCCTGCCCTGCCGCCCCAAACCATTGTGCAGGGGGCTGAGCTTACTCGGTTATACACTTTTCTGGCAGTCTCATATTCCACGCCTACAATCCTCCAACTTCTTCCAGCACTGAACATTTTTCTAAACAAAATATCGGGGACACAAGCGTCATCCGCTACTAGAATTGTGGCAACAAATATGTTTTAGCTGACAGTACCTTTCTTGTGTAAATATTGGCCAAGGATAGGTCTTTCAGCACTAGGAATTGTTCCAACAAAGATGTTTGACTACAGAATCCCGTTTAAAACTACAGAATAAAACAGAAAGGACAATTTTCTAGGTCACAATGTTTGCTGTCATCTATGTTTTGTATTTCGCGAGAACATTGGCCTCCATCCAAGAAAAGGCCTGCGTAGCAGTGAACAGCAATGTTTACACAAAAAGAAAAAAACGATTGTACTTAATCGCAACATGGGAAAGCAAATCTCACGTCTTGCATTTCACTAAACATGAAAGCATGTTTATCGCACTGTGCATTTAGCAAGAAGGGATGGTCTGCAGCTCAGAGCACATGTCATTTTAAGCATGGCTAATATGGGCAGATACATGTCAACATGGTTATAGAATATATATTTTGTCTTGTTGTTTATGTTATTTATTTACTTAATAAAGTCACCTGTAAAAGGCAATTATTTTAAGCCATGCGAAATGAAAAATGAACACCTACTGGTGCCAACTAAAGCTGGTTAGATATGTAGTCAAGTGCCAAAATTGTAGTCTGGGATCAATACAAGCGTCAACTCTCAACTAAAGTGTGAGATCCTGGGCAATCATTTAATTTCTTTGTGCCTAATCTCGGAGTCTCTAGAAGTGATTCAGTTCACCATTTACACTATTAAAAAAAAAAAAATGTACAAAAAAAAAAATCGCTAATGGTTTACTTGACTGCAGTGTAGCAGTGGCAAAGACAAGTATTAGGCTTGTGAATAGTGAAAAATGTTTTCCGTTTTTATGTTTTCATCATACAAAGGAATATGTGTTGTTTCCAAACGGGGGGGGGGGGTCATCCTGAGGATAGGAGTTCGGGAAAGGGTTGTGGGGTCTGATGGCAGGCCGGAAAATGGGGCACCAAGGGATACGGCATAGCCAGAACATAGGCTTGCATCTGTGAATAAAGCTTGTGTTGATGTGAAGTTCATTGGCTGTACCAGGTTCCCTAGGACCTTATAACACAAGTCGTCTGCATTATTTTGGTAATTACACATCAATGTCTGAGCCCCCACCAATACATTTCTGAAGTTGGCACTGTGAAGATGTAGGGGTAAGAGAGATGGACACAAGGGTGGCATGCTGATTGGGAAATAATTTTATTAGTAACAAAAGCAAAGGGAGGGGTTGAAGGACATCCTAACTATCACTACTTCGAAGGAGGGGTTTCCCAGCCACAACAGAACTAGATAATGAAACTGTCAGAATGTCCAAAGTAAAGTTTGCCGTAAACTCTACAAAAGGTGCAAACCTGCACCAGACCTGCAGCCTGACTTTGTAGGTCAAAACCAAAAGCTCCAAAAAGCGGTTTAACAGCAAGTAAAAGTTCCACAAGACTCAAGGGGTTGATTCCCTCCCCAACCCCCCCCCTCTGTTCCAGCCTGCTCTGCATCACGGGACGTCGGCAAGTGCGCTGCCCTCCTGGATACAGTCTGCCTCTCTGCACTGTGGTCCTGCTCGTACATGGACACTTTCTTGATTCCTGTCGAGCAGACAACGAAGATGCCATAGTTCCATGCTCTCATTGCTTTTGAATGACAGCTGACCAATATGATCGCTTGGAAGGAGAGAACGCATGCATTTGTTCTCGTCAGTGATCTGCATTACTCGTCGCCTCTTCCTCATTCCAGATCATGACCTCAGTCTGCCCATTTATGTTCCTACTCTCTCTTGCAAGAACGTAATTTATGCTCTGTCTTTTCCTTTAACTGCATTAACTAAATCTCTTGCTAAGTAACGTATGTGTCTGTATGTATCATGCGCACCATAATCCTTGTATGCATCATGTGTCCTATGTATTATTACTGCATAACCTTCTGTATCCTCTAACCATTATCTTCACCTTGAGCGCCCAGATACCCTGGGTCAGGAGCGCTATATAAATAAAATAAACAGAGGTTCTTGTCGGAGACATTATACAGCAACACATGGGGACATTGGGTACTATGGTAATAGATGTGTTTTGAGGGAAGGGTGAAAGGGATACTGTGTTCCCCCAGGATAGTCCCTACTCTCAATGGGGTACTCCCTCTCAATGAGATCCTCCTGCAAAGTACCACCCCCAGGGGGACTATCTGGTAGTGGCCTCACCAGCCTCATGGAAAGGGGCTCCTCATCTGAAGCAGGGACAATACCTCAGGATTCGTCACAGCACCCATTACATTTGGTGTCTGTCTCTATGCACGTGCACTGCATAAATAAATATTGCAGTGGAAAACTAGCACCGTGCCTGCCGGCTCCGTGATATCTTCTTCTGTGCAGGTTTAGTCATGCCTTGTTTTATCAAAATAAGTTCAACTTCAATTGACTGCAGGGTAGAGTGACTCATGGAATGCACAGGTCTCTGCAGTTCTCACTTGCCTCCGCTTCCTGCTAGCTAATTTTGCTGAATGCATCATGAAATGTTATGATGACATTACAAGCTAGTCAGATTGCTCAACAGTCACTCGTTTGCGAATGAGATTGCTCTGCTGGGTCAGAGAACTTGGGTTAGACTACACTAGACAGTCCTTTCCTATGATCGCTATAAATCTGTTATAATCTGTGGTGCGGAGTGCTCGTGCGGTTCTGAACGCCGGGCGGGTTCGTATATTTCTGTGTGGTTGTCAACGCCCGCACTCTAAAGCCTCAGGTTTGGATGCACGCATTTGTTGTCGAGGTATGCAAGTTAAGTGTGCCTGCATGCGTCAGGTGATGCATGTAGAGCGACATGCGGTTCTGAACACCGTGCAGGTTCGGATATTGTTGTGGTGCGGTTGTCCGCACTAGAGTTCAGGTTTTGAGTTTTTTTCACCTAAGGTTGTCTCCGCTGGATTACCGGCAGTGTGAGAAGGAACAAGTTACTTACCTGTAACTGTTGTTTTCCAGCATGGGTCTGGCATGGATTCACATGCTCATGAATATTCCCCGTCGTCAGGCTGGGAATCCTCGGTAAAGAAAAATCAGTATCAGTTTCGTTTCTGATCTGTCTTTCGTAGTAGTAACCAATCACTGATCTCTGCGTCATACTGACCACAGCCAATGACTGCCATCTCCCTAAGCCCCGCCTCTGGCAGCCATCTTCAGATTTGGTAGCACGTGAAGTGGAAGTATGACCAAGTGAAGAGCCGCAGAGGGGTAGGCGGGAGGGTTCGCATGTGAATCCATGCCAGACCCATGCTGGAGAACAACAGTTACAGGTAAGTAACTTGTTCCTTCTCCAGCATGGGGTCTGGCATGGATTCACATGCTCATGAATAAAAGAATACATAGCAGTACACACATGCACAACCACGGGAGGCGGCAAAGGCTCAACATTAAGCATTACATCAAAACTCAACATTAAGCAATTCTTACCTCCTCACCAGGCTCACCCTAGGCGAACAGGTTCGCAGCACTGCTTGGCCGACCCTGGACTACTCCCTGGAATCCCGATCGGCGCAGTAGAATTTCGTGAAGGTGTGCGTCGACCTCCACGTAGCAGCCCTGCAGATGTCCAGCAAGGGCACACCAGATAGGAACCCCGTGGTAGCTGCGATCGCTCTGGTGGAATGGGCTCTCGGACGGCCAGGCAGCGGTCGGTTTGTCAACCGATGGCAGTACATGATACAGCCAGAGAGCCATCTGGAAATGGAAGCCTTCGAGAGAGCCTTCCCCTGATTGACAGGTCCAAAGTTCACAAAAAGTTGTGACATCTTCCGAAAAAACTTTGTGCGGTCCACGTAGAACTTTAGCGCTCTAGCCACATCCAGCGAGTGCAAAGTCCTTTCAGCCGGCGACGAAGGCGACGGGAAGAAAACAGGCAACACCAAGGGTTCGTTGAGGTGGAAGTCCGACGGCACCTTGGGCATGAAGGAGGGGTGCGTCCTGAGCACTACCCTCGTGTCGTGAAAAGTCAAGTACGGGGGCTTGCAGGAAAGGGCCTGGATCTCTCCCACCCGTCGTGCGGAGGTGATGGCCACAAGAAACGCTGTTTTCCACGACAAGAACTTCAACGGTGCCGAGTGCAGAGGCTCGAACGGCACCAGAAACATACCTTGGGCGTCGGCCCAATGCCACAGATCCTGTGCCTCCTTGGACAGGGCTGGGGATCTGGTACCGCCCTGCTTCCTGATGTAAAACATGGTGGGGTGTTGTCAGTGAAGATCCTCACCACCTTGCCCTTGAGGGACGAAAGAAAGGACCTGAGGGCCCAAAACACTGCACAGAGTTCTAGGACGTTGATATGGAGGGACCTCTCCGCCGGTAGCCAAAGACCCCTCGCGTGCAGGTTTTCGGTGTGCGCTCCCCACCCCTCCAGGGAGGCATCCGTGGTCACGGTCTTCTGGTGGCCCGGGGTCTGGAAGTCCATGCCCGCCGTCAGATGCGCGCGGGTGCCCCACCACCGGATCGCTCGTCGGAAACTCTCGTCGAGTGTGATCCTCTCCTGGAAGCTGCCCGTCGTCTGGATCCAGTGCGCGTCCAGGAACTCCTGCAACAGGCGCATCTGGAGCCTGCACAGGCGGATGAGATAAATGCAAGAAGACATCTTTCCGAGGAGGGACTTGATGGACCTCACCCTGGCCGCGTCCGCAACCAGCATCCGCTGCACCTTGCCCAAGATGGCCCTCGTCCTTTCCTCCGACGGAGAGGCCAGACGCGACACTGTGTCGAGCTTCGCTCCCAGAAACAGTGCTTCTTGCGAAGGCACCAGGTGGGACTTGGCGTAGTTTATGGAGAATCCCAGGTCCGTGAGTAGTTGGACGGTCCTTGCCGTGTGCTCCACGGCAAGCTCCTTCGTCTTTGCTCGGATGAGCCAGTCGGCCGTCGTTGCTGGAGAACACTGAGAGCCCGAGCCGTCTCCGTGTCCGCCTTGATGGCTTGTAGGGAATCATCCACTGTTTTCCCAAACAGGTTGCTCCCGTCGAACGGCATGTCCAATACTCTGGTCTGCACGTCCTGACGGAAGTCAGTAGCCTTGAGCCATCCACGCCGCCTAAGGCACACGCCGTTGCCCAACTGGCGAAATCCAGTGTCAGCGATGTCCGTCGCTATCGTAATGGCGTGGTCCTATGCCACTTCTCCTTCCTGCAAGATCTCTAGGGCCTCCGCCCTCTTGTCGTCTGGTAGGAAGTCCAGCAGGGGGGCGAGTTTGTACCACAACTCCCTGTCGTAGCGGGCTATGATAGCCAAGGCGTTGGCAGCCTTAATCGTTGTCGCTGCCGATGAGATGACTCTGCGTCCCATCGTGTCCAATTTCTTCCCCTCGCCGTCCGGCGGGGAGGTTGACGTAGAGGCCGCGCCCCCCCCCCCCGCTTTCTTCCTGGCCGCCGCGGAGACGACCGAGTCCGGGGTCGGCTGTGCCCGAAGGCACAAGGGGGCCGCGTCCGGGACCCGGTACTTCTTCTCGTACCGATCCCTTCTAGCCGGCGTTGTGGATGGGTTCTTGAGGAGGGAGAGACCCTCATCCAAGATATCGTCCAGTAGCGGCACAGCGAGGACCGTCTTCCTCTTGGTCTCGCGCCGGTGATAAAGGAAACCTTCCTTCGTCTCTTCCGGGCAGAGCTGGAAAAGCTTGGATGCCCTGGCGATCATGGCGTGAAACGATCCAATCTCGTCGGGCGGGGAAGCCCGGGTGGGAGGTGACGACGGGAGATCCTCGTCGTAAACCTCGTCGTCTGTACCCGTCGCGGCCGTGTCAGTCCCCGTATCATCCCCACGTGTCGTGGACGGGGAGGAGGGCTGAGCAGGGCGCGATGGTTGAAAAGGAGGTGGAGGATGAATCCTCCTTCTCTTAAGAGAAGGGCTCCCAGAGGGGCCTGGCTCCGGGTCCCCCGTCTGGAGCGGTTCCTCCGTTGGTGGTAACGGCAGTCTCGTCCTTATCTCCGAGCATAAGGACTGTATAGCCAACAAAATGGCCGCCGAGTTGTCTTGCGCCACTGGTTGAGGGGGTTCTGACGGGCGATCAGGAGCCCCGTCGGCACCCTCGACGTTCTCGTCGTCTCCCACGTCGGGGTCCCTTCCGACAGGATGGTCTTCTTCCACGCCAGCACCGTGGCCTAAGACTTCGATCAGCTCCTCCTCAGAGGTTGAGGCCGAATCCATGACGACCTCCTGCCCCCCCTTTTTCTTCTCCGTCGGAGGTTTCACGGGGGTCCTGTCGATGGGCATGAAAGAGGACTCCCTCCGTGGTGGCAGGGAGATTCTGGGCCCCGAGGTCGCCACCACTGGTGTAGCCCCCACAGCTGAGCCAGGGCCGCCGCGACTGTCTCGATAGAGGCCTTGGCCGGATGGATCCAGGCTTTCACCACCTTAGGTGCGCTCACCGCTTTCTCCTTGGGGGGAGGGTCACCACCTCTCTACCCCTCCGATGGGGCCTTCGAGCACGACCGGGGTCTCTCCAGGAGCTTTGCCGGGTGCTCGGCCTTCCTCTTACCCGAGCCAGAGTGTTGGCTCGTGGTTGATGGCGCCGGGGAGGATGCGCCTTGACTGGCGCCCGTAGAGCCCGACCGTTAGCGCTCCCGGTGCCAGCAGACTCGCGGTGCTTGGCCTTCTGTTGGACCCCCGTCGCCGGGGCGCCCTCAAAGGTCTTAGAAGACCGCTCGGACTTCTTCTTCTCGCCTGACGGACTCTTTCCTTCCAGCCAGTTGGCGAGACGCTGATGGCGGTCCTTCATGGTCCGCTCCGACATATTGCCGCAAAATGCACAGTCCTTCTCCACGTGCGTCTTGTCTTCATGCAGGCAGTAAAGGCAAAGGGAGTGTTCGTCCTCCTTAAAGACATTCTGAAGCTGGCATCCAGGGCAGACCCTGAACAGCTTTCCGGGCGTCGAGCTTCCCTTCTCCTGGGCCATGCTCGAGAAGGGCCTGAGAAACTTCTGGAGTCCTCCAAAAGCGTGACTCGACGAAATATTCACCCTTGAGGGGCGTAGAAGAATCCGACACGGGTCCCCGTTGATCGGATAAAGAAACGGTGGAGCTTGAGGCTCTTTTGACTGAAAGAGAAAATTTTCCTAAGAAAAAGTGCGAAAAAAGCACTAACGCCCGAGAGCAATAGCACGAGGATCCCAACACTTGAACGTGCGGTAAAAATCTGAAGATGGCTGCCAGAGGCGGGGCTTAGGGAGATGGCAGTCATTGGCTGTGGTCAGTATGACGCAGAGATCAGTGATTGGTTACTACTACCAAAGACAGATCAGAAACGAAACTGATACTGATTTTTCTTTACCGAGGATTCCCAGCCTGTCGACGGGGAATATTCACGAGCATGTGAATCCATGCCAGACCCCATGCCCCATGGAGAAGTGTTAGCACCATGTTATGTGTCCTTTGTTGCTACCCTAGATGTCCGGGTGGGTCTGGTGGGTAGTTGGGTTATTTCTTATTGTGTTTCCTCCATGGCATGCACCGTTCCGGCCAAGCACTGCACGTTTAACATGTGGAGCGTTGGGTCACTGCATGTCTGTGCAGTGGGATGTGGTTTAGGATGTATTTCGTAGAGGGGCACGTGTTAGTGGTGGTGGTGTTGTTGTCATGACAGGTTTTCATGACTAGTTTGGAGCAATGGTGAGTTGGAGTCGGGCGATGCAAACTCCATATCAGAATGTGCATTTATGCGCCCTGAAGGTCCACTATGCTGAGCCAGTTACTCTTCTGAAGAGAGGACTTTATTTGGCAAGCCGTGATCATCTTGAATTTCTCTTGGGGAAGAGAAAGATTGAACTGGAAAAGATAGAGGATAGCGCGCAGGCCAGCCTGGTTGGGTTTGGGCACTGAACAGACTGAATTAGTAGCCCTCCCCTTGCTCCCTGAGGGGAACAGGCTCCACCGCTCTGAGGTCTAGACGTTTCTGTACCTCGGCTCTGAGGGAGGGTGATGCATTCTGCTGGAAGGGAGGGTTGTGGTGTAGAAGGAAGGGGGAAGCGGAAGCCCGCCCCAGCGATGGACAAAATCCACCGGTCTTCGGTGATGGTCTGCCATGCCTCCAGATGAGACGAGATTCGTCATCCCACCGGAGTCTTGTGTGACCAACAAAAAATATAATTTGGCTGATTTGTAGGCAGGGAGGCTAGCTGCCCCTGGAGAGGATGCTGATGGCCAAGAGAAAAACCAGCCACCTAGGCGCTGTCGCTTACGGCAGGCCCGCCAACTGGAGCTTCAGACCAGCGTGCACGGCGATCCTGAAACCCCCTGAACCCAAAGGAGGACAGAGTTTGGCACCCTGACCTCTGAGTATAAGGGGCCTTAGCTGCCGCTTTCACCAGGAACGATAAAGAATCCGAGTACTCGCCTTGGTCTTTGTGAGTTCTTCATCTGTGGAGGAATGGACAACTCCTTGCCATCAAAAAGGTAGGTCTAGAACTTTGTCCTACACTTCTTTTGAAAACGTTGTCGCATGGAGCCACGCTTGGCGGGAGATGTCGACCCGGACCATAACGCCCCGAACGGAGGTATCTACCTGGTCTGCCGCAGATTCCAGTAGATCCTGTGCCAACATTTTGGCATCCGACAAACTGGCTTTGAAGTCATCTAGCCTGTCCATAGGGATACACTCCTGGAAATCAGCTAGCTCCATCCACAGCCTAAGATTGGCTGCTGCCAGGATGAGCTCAGTGAAAATACTTTCTTGCCAATGGTGTCAAGAGGTTTATTTGTATTTGTTTTTTATTTGTATACCGCAAACCAGGCCCGTAGGAGAGGAATTGGGCCGCTGCAGTGGAGGATGCAGATGCCGGCTTGGACTGGAGTGTGGCAGCTGCCACTACCGTGGACGATGGGAGCGGACAAGCAGATAAGGCTATATCTTCTAAGGCGTGAAGCTTGTATCGAGTGTCAATCCTCTTGTTGAGATGCAGCCTGGTATGGGGTTTGTGCCAGACCTTACAGGCCTCAGCCGACGTCCTTCTGGAGGAACAGGCTAGTGCGCTCTTGCGGCGATGGGGTAAAGGCTCCCGAAAGCACCCCTCCTGCGGAGCGGGGGCCTCGGTACAGGGATATCAAGCAAGTTCATCTTATCCAGCACCCGTTAATGGAATGCTCTGATCGAGCAGGGCTGTTCATTGCTGTCCTGGTCCGCCTGGTACTTGTCCAGTGAAGCGGGAACAGTAGGCTGATCCGCTGCACGTGGTGCCTCAGGTTTTGACATGTTGTCTAGAGGCGCCCCCCCCCCTAATGTTTTCTCTATCGGGGATAGAGGAGGAAGCGCTGGAGGAGGTCCAACAAGTAGAGGTGGAGAAAGCGACACCACCAGGACCTGCGTAGGATCAACCGGGGACAAAGGTGGTAGCAGAGGACTGGGGTACAGCTCCTTAAAAAGGCCCTTAAAGTATGCCCTCATGGGATTAGAGTGCATGGGTGTCTGAAATCTCCCAAAAAACACATCCTCCAACAAAGGTCTGGGCGCTGGAGTAGTCAGACTGCTCGTGAGGGGCATACCCACATGAGTGCAACGAGGATGGTTGCCAAGACAGCCCACCGCAGGCTGGGTCCACGTAAATCAGTGGTGCGGAACTAGGAGGAAGCAATACTGGATGAGGCAGCGGTGCCCGAGCACGCCAATCTGTACAAGGGCGGAACGGGTTCTTGTTGTCCACATGGAATGTAAAAAAAACTGCTCAGCCCCAAAAGGAATGCTCCCAGCACCAGCCGTTGTGAATATTGGTGTAAGAGGTATCCAAAATGGCTGCCGTGGACCACGGAAGTTGAGCTGCCATTTTTTCAACACCTGAGGAGAACTGCGTCACAGGAGAAAGTGAGGCAACTGTCTCCCCAGGGGAAACAGGGGACTTAAGTGGCATTTTAGCCTTGAAACAAGGATCCTCGGCTGAGTCAGTGCTGTCAGATCGAGGATGTTACTGGACATCCTCGATACTGTCCCAAAATTAGCTTCCAGTGGAGGAACCTTGGGAGAGCCGGTACTCTAAGGCCTGTGGTGCGTGACTGCCTTCCTTGCCGCCTTGACAGAATCGGTACCTGCACGCCAAGTGTGGGAAGGGTGAGGAATACACCTCACTGACAAGACGAGGGACCTCCGTTTTTAACCTGGGACTTAAAAAGGTCCTTCAAGTCGTGATTCGGTATGGAAAGCTCCAGAAATGGAGACCTCAGGGCGAACCCCGGTATCCAGAGCCACAGAAGAACCAGACTGAACTTTAGCCACCAAAAGGGAAAAGTCGGAAGAATGTCCGGTTTTGGCAAGCCCACTATGGGAGTCCTCGGAGGACGCGCCGGTGTGCCTATTAGGCCCATTGCGGGACACCTCAGGGATGTCCCCGGTAGAAGTGCTACACAAGCCCCTCCCGGTCCCGGAAGACCACGGAAAGGAGTCCCCAGGCTGGGGTGCCCTAAAAAGTAAAGAACTTACTGGGCGTTTCTTCTTCTCGCAGATGAAGAGCTGTAAATGCGGTGGAGGAGCGCACTGGAACACCACCTCCCAAAAAAGAAGACGGAGTGCCCGGACGGACATGGAGTCGCAATAAAAGACAAGTCCCAGCGATGTTCTGGGCCTAGACACTCCAGACAAACAGAATGAGGATCCGCCCCTGCCAAACGACATTTGCATGAAGAACAGGACACGAATCCCAGACACTCGGCATAGACAACTGTGGGACCAGAGCAAGAAGGAAGGATAACTGGAGTTAAAAAATAAATTTAAAAAACTGATGCAAGTGCGTCCAGACCTGACCGGGCAGAGAAAAGGACCGAAGGGCGATGCGCAGAGCAGAGCTCAGGAGGGCAGGGTCACGGCCCAGTGTGGTGCCCCACGTAAAAATAAAGGACAAAACAAGTTTTTATGCTTTTTTACAAAAGTGCTTCGGTCCCGTCCTGAAGGACAGAATGTCCGACGGGAAGTAGGAGTATTTAAGGATCTTAAATCTTCTTAGTCAAAGAAGGTTGGCAAGTATCTGAATCTATTTAGCTACACGTTTTGCATAAATTAGCAAGCAGCAACAGATGTATATCAATAAAAGTACAGCCTATTCACCTGAGAGTCTGATCTTGCTTGTGTGCCTATTCAATAAGTGTTGTATGAAAGTGTGCGCAGACCTCAAAGTAGCCGTCCAAAATACATTTGCAATTAAAAGGTTCAAGTTACTTACCTGTAACTATTGTTCTCCAGCATGGCAGGCCCGGCTCCAGGAATTTTCATTTGGGTGGGCCAGGGTTGTGATCAGGGGGGCCCACATTCCATTGGGTGTGGGTCTAGGAGTACCCTAAACAAAGTGCTGACGTTGATTCAGATTTCCCAGATCCGTGATCCAGCAAACAAAGTCTTCCCAGATCTGCAAAAATATGTTTGTACCCCTCTATAAAAAACAGTACATAGCAAAAGAGAAGCAAGGAAAATAGTGTTACAACATCAATCTACCTATCTTCCCTTCCCATCTGCTCTCCCCTTTCTGGTATATCTGATCCTCCTTTCACCGTTCAGTTACCTTCCTTCAGCTTCCCTAACCACCGTTCCCATTTACCTCCCCTCCCACCTATTCACACCAGCACCCAGCACGCCTTTCCTTGCCTGGCTTAGGAGAATTATTGAGGGTGATGCCTCCTGTTCCTCCTCTGAGAGGGTTGAGCAGTGAGGCCCGAGTCTTTGTACCATCTTAGATGGTGTCCGCCCAACAATACCTTCCTGAGCACTGTGGCTACTCCCAGCATGCCCCGGAGGCGATGCTTATGCTCCCTCCATCTTGTTGTGAAAGATAGATCCCCCCCCAGCCCCTCAGAATACTGAAGCAAGGAATAGGCGATTTTGTTTCCTACAAAATTACATTTTCTTTCAAACTTCTGTTCTTGAAATTAACTGAACATACCATGTCCAATCAACACAGGTAGTCTTTTGATCTTAAGAATATTTCGAGCACACCAACATATACTCCAATAACATACACATGTATATACAATCCTCCCTTCACCCACCCATTCCACAACCTCCTTCCCCCCTCCTTTCCAACTGAAACACTACAGTCATCCCATTCTGAATGTCTGCCATCAATGGTTCATGTCCAAAATTCCATGTTAAACACAAAATGTTATTTAATTGCGTTGAGAGTGCACAGGAGTGCTAGATGCTGCATCAGGAGGCAGACAGTGCTGTTTGAGGGGTTTGCGGCCTTCTGGTATCTCTCCTGGTGGGGCGTGACCTTGCACATCATTGTCTGGTACATACTGTTAACACACTGGTTATAATATGCAATTGTCCATGATGACTCTTTGTTTGATGTGTTTACTTTGATTTGCTATTGAATGGCACAATCTTATTCAATAAATGTGGCCTGGATATTTTCAAAGTTACATGTGAGTGTCCTAATGCTTGTGCTGTGCATCTATTAAACCATGAGTGAGGCTTTTTGGAATAGCTTATAATGCGAACTGAATCACTTCGAGGGGCACCTAATTTTAACAGGTAAGGCATAGTGAAATTAAAAGTATGCCAAGGATCACATACTTTGATCAAGTGGTAAAGCCATAATTTGAGCCTAGCCTGAAATTTAGATACTTGACCACACATCTTCTGAGCTCAAGTTGGTACACATATGTGTTGAAGTTTGGCTTTGAATACCTAAAATAATACTAAATGTTATACAGATTACTTTAAAAAATGCACAAGTCACATGATAAACCAACCTGAAAATGTATTCATCATTGTAGAAACATGTTGATGAAAAAATTAAGGGGGGCATTTTGTTTTGAATCCGAAATTGCAAAGAGTTATTTGCACTTTTTTGCGAAAGGGGCCATTTATTAATTTTAATTGTTTCCACCAAGTACTGGAAAAGTAAAGAGTAAACCCCAGGCTCCTTACTTTACCATTACATGTCTGGAAAAGTGTAAATCACTTCCACAATTAAGGATTGTGGGAGCCAACCATAAAGTATTCCTTTGGACTCTGCCCGCTTTTACTAGGTGTAAACGTCAGACAGATCCCATAGGAATCCATTGGTTTTCCCCAATGTAAAAATACATGCTGGTGGAACACCAATCGGATTTGGCAGGGGGACCTTGTTAAGTCTGATCTGCTCTCCAACTTAGCCTGTGAAATCATAAAAAATCCAGCAGCTCCTAAATTGTGGAGCTAAATGCATTTAGCACCACTTCTTCCACACCGCTTGACCTGGAAAATTATCCCCTATGACTGTAGCTTTATTTTCCCCATCCTTAACGGAAGCCTACAAGCTCTAGCATAGCAATTAATGAGAAGAACAAGTTACTTTCTTACCTGGCATCGTTCTTTCGATGGGATGGTCCGACGACGTATTCCATATCTATGACATGTAATCACCACAGCTGTGCTGCTTCGGAAACTTTTTTCGGCGTCTGCGTCGATGACGTCGATGCGCCGTCGTAGAGGACCTCCTCCGACATCATCCGATGTGATAATTAGGACGCACGACGCCCGTAGCCTCAGTTGTAGTTTTTTCCCCCAGAACGTGTGACATTAGTAAACTGCCAGTCAGACACAAAGCCTTGCGGAATGTAAGCTGCAACCGCAAAAAGAATTTCTGCAGCGGGGAAGGCAGGGCGGGAGCGATATGGAATACATCGTCGGACCATCCCATCGAAAGAACATTACCAGGTAAGAAAGTAACTTGTTCTTCGAGGGGATTGGGTCATCCGACGTATTCCATATCTATGACAGACTCCCAAAGCAGTACCAGAGCAAGGAGGAGGGAAAGAATTTAGAATCAAAATTTAAAATAGCCAATCAAATAGCAGAGCAAAGGACCGCCTTGCCAAAGGCCAGATCCTGTCCTCGGATGGAATCGAGGGAATAGTGACGTACAAATGTATGTACTGAAGCCCAGGTGGCTGCATCACAGATGTTGCGAATAGGAACACCCCTCTGCAGGGCAGTAGATGCAGCCATAACCCTGGTAGAATGGGCCCGCAAGCCAGCCGGTGGGTCCTTACCCGCCAAGCGGTAACACTCCGAGATGGCCAAAACAATCCAGCGAGACAAAGTCTGTTTCGTCACAGCTTGCCCCAACCGCTTTCCAGCGTAACCAATAAAGAGTTGATCGTCCACTCTGACCCGGGACATGCGTGAAACATAAAAGCTTAAAGCTCTCCTAGGATCAAGCCTATGGAGCCTCTCCTCTTCCTTCCCATGATGCGGAGGAGGATAGAATGCCGGAAGAACAACCTTCTGGGGCAAATGAAATTCCGTCACTACCTTCGGAAGAAAAGGACGACGAACTCTAAGGACAACCCTGTACTTGTGAAATACAGTGAAGGGTGGCTTAACTGAAAGTGCCTGTAACTCACTCACTCTGCGAGCGGAAGTAACCGCAACAAAAAACACAGTTTTCAGAGTTAACAGCCTTAAAGGGCAAGAAAGTAAAGGCTCAAACGGAGCACCCATAAGAAACTTAAGAACAAGGTTTAAATCCCAATCGGGCACCAGGAAAGGTGACGGAGGGAACACATTAGTGAGCCCTTTCAGAAACTGTGAAATTAAAGGGATTTTAAAGTAAGAACACTCTTCAGACGAGCGCTTAAAGATGGACAGCGCCGCCAGGTAACCTTTAATGGTACCCACTTGCAAGCCCCTGTGGGCCAAAGAAAGTAAAAAGGATAGAACCATGGGGATGTCACATGCAAAAGGATCCACATTCTGAACTGTGCACAAGTCACAGAACTTACGCCAACGGCAACGGTACAGAGACTTTGTTGCTGGCCTTTGGGCCGAAAGCAACACCTCCATCCCGTCTTCAGGGAGGTCCCAATCCTTATACCTCAACCTTTCAGAAGCCAAGCGTGAAGGTTGAGGGATCTGACTTCTGGATGGAGAACCTGACCCCCCCCTCCCGTGAGAGCAGATCGTCTCGGTAGGGAAGACGACATGGAGGGCAGATGGACAAGTCGAGAAGGTCCGGGTACCACGTCCTCCGAGCCCACGCCGGGGCAATGAGGATCATCCGGGAACCGAACTTCCGTAACCTCCGCAGCACTTGCAGGATGACGGGGACTGGAGGAAACGCGTACAGCAGCGGGAATGACCACTCCACCACGAACGCGTATCCTAAGGCTCCTTTTGGAGGAAATTCCCGAGAGCAAAACCTTTCGCACTTCCGGTTGACACTGGAGGCGAAGAGATCCACTTGAGGGGTCCCCCAAAGGGCGAAGATCTCCAGAAGAATCTCCTGAGCCAACTTCCACTCGTGAGAGATCACGCTCTGCCTGCTCAGAGCGTCCGCCGTCACGTTTTCGTCTCCGGCCAGATGAACTGCCGAGATCGAAACTTCCTGCTGGATGGCCCAGAACTCGAGCTGCATAGCCTCCCTGCACAGAGGAAGTGACCCTGCCCCCCCCCCTTTTTGTTGAGGTAGTGCATGGCCACTGTGTTGTCCATCAGGATCAGGACACTCTTTCCTCGCACAGTCGGCAGAAAAGCCTTCAGGGCTAGCCTGACGGCCCTCAGCTCCAACAGATTGATATGGAGTCTGGACTCCGACGGAGAGCAACGACCGCTGATTGTCAGCCCGTTGGCATGAGCTCCCCATCCCGTGAGGGATGCATCCGTCGCGATCGTCACCTCCGGCCAGGGAAGCCAAAATGGAGCCCCCTTCATCAAGTTGCCTTCGACGGCCCACCACAGAAGGTCCCAGGCGACCGAGGGCGGCACCTGAACCGGGTCCGACATCCTGCCAGAGGACTGCGACCATTGCGTCTTGAGTGCCCACTGCAAAGATCTCATCCGCAGGTGAGCCTCTGGCACCAGAAGAATGCAGGATGCCATGAGGCCAAGCAACCTCAAGAACTCGAACGCTGGGAGCGTCTGGGCATGCTGAAACTTGTGCACCATCTGCTGAATGTGAAGAGCCCTCACCTGGGGAGGAAAACACTGCCCCAGGGAAGTGTCGAACACTGCTCCAATGTACTGGAGCCGCTGTGTTGGCATCAAATGGGACTTCTTTAAATTGAGGGAGACGCCAAGCCTGTGAAGGGAGTGGCAGGTGACGGACAGATGATCCAGGACTTGCTCCGGAGAGCTCCCCCTGATCAACCAATCGTCCAGGTAGGGGTAGACGTGAATCCCCCCTTGCCTGAGATGCGCTGCCACCACCACCATGAGCTTGGTGAAAACCCTCGGGGCGGAGGTCAATCCGAACGGCAGGATCCGAAACTGAAAGTGCGAGTCGCCAACCGCGAACCTCAGGTACTACTTGTGCTTGGGATGGATCGGCACACGAAAGTAAGCATCCTTGAGGTCGAGTGACACCAACCAGTCCTGAAGCTGAAGGGCCTGGAGGACTTGAGAGAGAGTAACCATCTTGAACGTGTCCTTCCTGAGGAGTTTGTTCAAACCGCGCAAGTCCATGATGGGTCTCAATCCCCCGTCTTTCTTCGAAATAAAAAAAAAGGGGGAATACCATCCCTTGTTCGTCTCCGCTACAGGCACCAGTTCTATGGCGCCTTTTTCCAGCAGGGCTTGAATTTCCTGCGCAAGGAGCGGATCCGGACTCTGCAAAGAGAGGTTCCCCGGTGGATTGTTGCAAGGCCTGTGCCGAAAGGGAAGACAGTAGCCGTGGGTTATGATCCCTAGAACCCACACATCTGAAGTAATGGCTTGCCACTCTACAAGATGCTGCGCCAGCCTTCCCCCAACCGGCGAACCATGGGACATGGCCTCATGACTGAGCGGGAGCGGCTGCGGCGTTACCTGAGGGCAAAGAGGCAACTGCCCGAGCGATGTTGGCACCACGGGTACCCTGTTGTCTACCTCTGGTACCCCTGCGTTGGCCTCTTTGACTGCCAGCTCCTCTCGCTTTACTGAAGGACGAGTAATAGCGAAAGGAACCACCCCTCCACTGCTGTCCCCTAGGACGAAAAGGCGGAGGTTGGCGAACTGCAGCGCCCAACGACTTCGCTGCAGCCTTTGAGATCTGCAACCTCTCAAGGTTCTCGTCAGCCTTGCTGCCAAAAAGGTGTTCACCGTCAAAGGGCATGTTGAGGAGCCGGGACTGCACATCGGGAGCAAACCCCGACTTCCGCAAACCACGCAAACCTGCGTATCACGGTGCTCACCGCCATGGACCTACTGACGCATTCAGCTAAGTCCAAACCCGACTGAACGGACTCGCACGTGGCATCCTTACCATCCTGGACGATAGCAAGGAAACCACCCCGTTCGTCCCCTTCGGGAATATGTTCAGCCGCTAACGCAACACAGTTCCACAGAGTGTGTGTGAAACGAGACAAGGCACAAATTGAGTTGGCCGCCTAAAGTGCCATACCACCAGAAGAAAACACTTTCTTCGCCCAGCCATCAAAACGTTTGTCGTCCCCATCAGGAGGGATGGTAGGGTACGACGCCTGCTTTGCCGGAGTGGGGTGCCTGGTCAAGTAGCAGGGGTCGCTACTGGCTGGACGGTATTTTCGCGACAAGGATCTGCCCACCGCCGGGAGACTCTCCAGAGCAGTCCAAGCCGCTGCCACCCTTCTCTGTAAAGCCATATGGAACGGCAGTACCGGGTCAGTTGGGGAACCAACATCAAGGATGTCCGTTCGATCATCCTGCACAAACTCCCCTGGGGGAGCAGACCATCCCAAGTACTCAGAAACCCTAGCCATAAGGCGCTGGTACGAGCAATCGGCATGAGAGCCATGCTCAGGCCTACAAAACTCCACCTCCGGAGAGGTGTCCAGTCCACTGGCATCATGCAGTGACTAAGAGCAAGGGAAGAGGACCCAAAGTTCGAGTCCTCCCGTCCCCTGCACACTCTTGGACTACGCAACAAGGGCGTAGATTCTTAAGGATATAGTTAGCAATATTCGTTTTTAAGCACTCTTTAGAGAATTGATTCGACAAAATTTATAACATCAAACAGAGGAACAATGGTTTCTGTATTTTAGGTGTACAGGGATGAAGTGAGCACCTATTTATTTATACATAAAAATGTAGTGAAGACAGGAGAAATTGCATAACAACATTATAATGTCAACATAATCAAAAGTTGATGGAAATTCCACTCTCAATGGCTTGACGCGTTTCGAGGTGATACCCCTTCTTCAGAAGCCTCTGTGGATCTACTGTCTAATCAAAATGCATTTAGGGAAAAAAAAAAAAATCAACAGAAGGTATACTTGTAAGTTCGTCAACCAAATAAACAACAAGCAGCATTACTTCATTCAAATTAAGTATCTACATGTAGTGTGCTAAACAGTGCAAACATTCAATTTAGTTTGACCAGAGTAACTATCTGGCCATGTTTCTTAAAAATTCAAAACACTGTCTAGTATAATCCTGTGCATCTCTAATGGGAATCCAACCAAATAGAATATCATTAGTAATATAAAAATGGAAGCTATAATGAAGGCTTCTAAAATTCAATTCAACAAATGAAACATATTCGATTTTAAGGGCATATTCAACCAGTGTAGGTTTACTGTTTAGCATGGTAAATACAAACTACACACCAAAGAAGGGTTTTTTTCACAAAGAGGATATTTTACATAAAAAAAGTACTAACCTATTTAATGTTGTAGCAGAAAAGCCATCTATGGCGAAAAAAAAAAGTCCATCTATGGCGAAAAAAAAAAAGTCCAAGTGGACATGCTTGCAGTGCCAAGACCTCGATTTAGGTGTTTTCTTGGTACAGAAAGGTACTTTAATACTTCCAGTAATCTCTGTGGATAGCAATGTTAATGTACGGGTCACTGTGTGCGACTAAATATCTATTCACAAGTACAATAATGTGTTCGTTAGTGAGGAAATGACCATATACCTGCTATAATTCGTGCGGTAGAGCACGCGGGTATGTTGCGGCAGGGTTCAATGTACGGCGGACCTGCAGGATTCCTCTGTGTTGCATCTAACGTTGCAGGAAGAACGGGTGCAGATAGATCTGGGAATTTGTAAGTGCGAATGCTTTCTGTGGAGGACAGTGTGGTGCTAGTGAGTATTCAAGATCATATGGATCATTGATCACACGGTCAAAAACGTGTACAGTATTCTATACATAGCGCGTACCTGTACAGCCTCTATGTACATCCAGTTGTGCTTCTCTCTGCTCGTTGTTTGCACGGTGCCCATGGAAACGAGGGACCGTGTTCAAACAGCCTAGTATTTGGCGGGCTAGATTCTGGGGGTACAGATCAACAACGGACTAACCCGATGTTCGAGAAATGTGGCGGCCATCTTTAGCTATGTAAAAGGACCCTGTTAGTAAAGGTGGTTACGTGTGTAAAATTCTGCAAGTCATCTTCTGACAACATAATCAAAATTCTATTAAGAGTAGCATAAGTTTGAACAATATGATGATAACAGCAGCGGTCGAAAAACAAAGTTATTTTACCAAACATTTTCTACACGTGGTGCTACTTATGCGTATGGCACTTCTGTATCGTTCGAGTGTATCCAAACATCACAATATGTCCATTTACATCCCTTTATCTAATTTGCTGGACAATCTGATACATGGTACCAGATGTCCTCACATTCTTGGTTATGCACACTGTTTACTTGTTCAATATTACAAGTGGCGAATGTACATTGCTGTAAATTCCATCATATACTAGGACTAACAATACTAAGTCCTAGCATGCAACAATGCATTAAAGTATGTATAATATGTACCGTGGCGTGAAGACTGTTCTTCAATGGCTATGACCACTTGATTAGTTGGCTATGACCACTTGATTAGTGCTGTTGATCTATCAAATGTCTAGTTATTTCAATAGGGTGCCCTTGTGATATTAATTATCCCATTCACTAGAGTGAGTTGTGGGGACGTTGATGCCTTCCCATATCCAAATGCATAGTGAATTATTGGTGCATGGTAGAGAGTGCAGGGTATACAGGACAGAAATATCTAAAAAGTAAAAAGTATCTAAATGAAGCAGTTCAAGGATGTCTCCTCGTTGAGACCCCTTGGGTATTTGGTGTCTAAAAGTTATATCCAATATTTTTCTCTTTGTGCCAATAGTCTTATGTAGTTGCCACCTTCTGTGGTTTTCTTACAACTTCAACGACCTGGAATCTTATTTGACTGATGTTATGTTTTGCTTCCATAAAATGTCTGGCTACTGGTGATTTCTGGTTTTGGTACCGGATGGTGGACTTGTGCTCTGATATTCGTTCTTTCAAAGACCTCGTAGTCGGTCCAATGTATAATTTGCCACAAGGGCATTTCAGAGCGTATATGACGCCTGCTGTTATACAGGTGGCGAAACTTCTGATCTTTATCTTTTTGCCTGTTGATGGGTGAGAGATGGTATTACCCTTAATTACATTGTTGCAGTTGGTACAATTAAGACATGGAAAAGTGCCCATTTTTTTAGTCTGTAAAAGCATCTGTTTATCCTTATTTGGTCTTTCAGCTTTCACAAGTCTGTCCCTAAGGTTGCGGCCCCTTTAAAATGCCATCATTGGTACTCTTGGGAAGAGTTCTTTCAGGTGTTCATCACTTTGTAGTAAAGACCAGTGCTTTCTTATAGATTTGCCAATCTGGAAACTTTGACGTGAATATTTGGAAATATACATCAATGGAGTAGAATTAGTTCTGGACTTAGGTGCTAACAGGTCTTTCTGTGTTAGATGGTTCGATCTATCATTGGCTTCTTGTAGAATGTCCTGAGGGTATCCTCGTTTCTCAAATCGCTCAATTAGTTGAGTGCATTCAATGTCAAGGCCAGCTGGGTCTGATATGATTCTTTTTAGTCTCAATATCTGACTGTAAGGGAGACTTTTTAGCATGGGTTTCGGGTGAAAGCTGGTAAAGTGTAGGAGATTATCGGTATCTGTGGGTTTGTGATAAATGGTGGTCACTACCTTTCCTTCATAGATCTTCAAGCTGACATCTAAAAAGTGGAGGTCTGGTTCTCCAACGTCCATCGTGAATTTGATTTTTGGGTGTACTGTGTTCATGTAGAGTAAAAACTCATCCAATTCAGTTCTTGTGCCGCACCAGATTCCAAATATATAGTCTATGAATCGTTTCCACAGTATGATCTTACATTACCATATTTGATTATCTAAGACGTGTTCTGTTTCAAATCTATACATAAATGAGTTTGCATAGACAGGTGCCATAGCATAGTTGCAGGAACGGAGAGCATCTTCGATCCCCTAGCTATCTATGTTGACCGCCTTCTACAGCCTTTATTCAGGAAATTTCTACCTACCTCAAAGACACCACAGACTTCCTCAATTTAGCAGAAATCTCGGCTATCAGTAGCGACTGCATCATATTCAGTATGGATGTATGCAGTCTATATACCTCTATACCACACGATGAAGGCATTAACGCTGTGGAATGGTTACTCTCCAACTCTGAACAAATACGAGGTAACCCAGAGTTCATCATTGAACTACTTAAACTCATCTTACATAATAGCTACTTTCGATTCCAAAAGACCTTCTACAATCAAATATCCGGCACATCCATGGGCTCTGCTATGGCACCTGTCTATGCAAACTCATTTATGTATAGATTTGAAACAGAACACGTCTTAGATAATCAAATATGGTCATGTAAGATCATACTGTGGAAACGATTCATAGACGATATATTTGGAATCTGGTGCGGCACAAGAACTGAATTGGATGAGTTTTTACTCTACATGAACACAGTACACCCAAAAATCAAATTCACGATGGACGTTGGAGAACCAGACCTCCACTTTTTAGATGTCAGCTTGAAGATTTATGAAGGAAAGGTAGTGACCACCATTTATCACAAACCCACAGATACCAATAATCTCCTACACTTTACCAGCTTTCACCCGAAACCCATGCTAAAAAGTCTCCCTTACAGTCAGATATTGAGACTAAAAAGAATCATATCAGACCCAGCTGGCCTTGACATTGAATGCACTCAACTAATTGAGCAATTTGAGAAACGAGGATATCCTCAGGACATTCTACAAGAAGCCAACGATAGATCGAACCATCTAACACAGAAAGACCTGTTAGCACCTAAGTCCAGAACTAATTCTACTCCATTGATGTATATTTCCAAATATACACGTAAAAGTTTCCAGATTGGCAAATCTATGAGAAAGCACTGGTCTTTACTACAAAGTGTTGAACACCTGAAAGAACTCTTCCCAAGAGTACCAATGATGGCATTTAGAAGGGGCCGCAACCTTAGGGACAGACTTGTGAAAGCTGAAAGACCAAATAAGGATAAACAGATGCTTTTACAGACTAAAAACATGGGCACTTTTCCATGTCTTAAGTGTACCAACTGCAACAATGTAATTAAGGGTAATACCATCTCTCACCCATCAACAGGCAAAAAGTTAAAGATCAGAAGCTTAGGCGTCATATACGCTCTGAAATGCCCTTGTGGCAAATTATACATTGGACCGACTACGAGGTCTTTGAAAGAACGAATATCAGAGCACAAGTCCACCATCCGGTGCCAAAACCAGAAATCACCAGTAGCCAGACATTTTATGGAAGCAAAACATAACATCAGTCAATTAAGATTCCAGGTCGTTGAAGTTGTAAGCAAACCACAGCGAGGTGGCAACTACATAAGACTATTGGCACAAAGAGAAAAATATTGGATATACCTTTTAGACACCAAATACCCAAGGGGTCTCAACGAGGAGACATCCTTGAACTGCTTCATTTAGATACTTTTTAGATATTTCTGTCCTGTAGACCTTGCACTCTCTACCATGCACCAATAATTCACTATGCTTTTGGATATGGGAAGGCAGCAACGTCCCCACAACTGACTGTCTAGTGAATGGGATAATTAATATCACAAGGGCACCCTATTGAAATAACTAGACATTTGATAGATCAGCAGCACTAATCAAGTGGTCATAGCCATTGAAGAACAGTCTTCACGCCACGGTACATATTATACATATTTTAATGCATTGTTGCATGCTAGGACTTAGTATTGTTAGTCCTAGTATATGATGGAATTTACAGCAATGTACATTCGCCACTTGTAACATTGAACAAGTAAACGGTGTGCATAACCAAGAATGTGAGGACATCTGGTACCATGTATCAGATTGTCCAGCAAATTAGATAAAGGGATGTAAATGGACATATTGTGATGTTTGGATACACTCGAACGATACAGAAGTGCCATACGCATAAGTAGCACCACGTGTAGAAAATGTTTGGTAAAATAACTTTGTTTTTCGACCGCTGCTGTTATCATATTGTTCAAACTTATGCTACTCTTAATAGAATTTTGATTATGTTGTCAGAAGATGACTTGCAGAATTTTACACACGTAACCACCTTTACTAACAGGGTCCTTTTACATAGCTAAAGATGGCCGCCACATTTCTCGAACATCGGGTTAGTCCGTTGTTGATCTGTACCCCCAGAATCTAGCCCGCCAAATACTAGGCTGTTTGAACACGGTCCCTCGTTTCCATGGGCACCGTGCAAACAACGAGCAGAGAGAAGCACAACTGGATGTACATAGAGGCTGTACAGGTACGCGCTATGTATAGAATACTGTACACGTTTTTGACCGTGTGATCAATGATCCATATGATCTTGAATACTCACTAGCACCACACTGTCCTCCACAGAAAGCATTCACACTTAGGAGTTCCCAGATCTATCTGCACCCGTTCTTCCTGCAACGTTAGATGCAACACAGAGGGATCCTGCACGTCCGCCGTACATTGAACCCTGCCGCAACATACCCGCGTGCTCTACCGCACGAATTATAGCAGGTATATGGTCATTTCCTCACTAACGAAAACATTATTGTACTTGTGAATAGATATTTAGTCACACACAGTGACCCGTACATTAACATTGCTATCTACAGAGATTACCAGAAGTATTGAAGTACCTTTCTGTACCAAGAAAACACCTAAATCGAGGCATGTCCAAGCATGTCCACTTGGACTTATTTTTCGCCATAGATGGCTTTTCTGCTACAACATTAAACCTCAATAGGTTAGTACTTTTTTATGTAAAATATCCTCTTTGTGAAAAAAACCCTTCTTTGGTGTGTAGTTTGTATTTACCATGCTTAACCGTAAACCTACACTGGTTGAATATGCCCTTAAAATCGAATATGTTTCATTTGTTGAATTGAATTTTAGAAGCCTTCATTATAGCTTCCATTTTTAGATTACTAATGATATTCTATTTGGTTGGATTCCCATTAGAGGTGCACGGGATTATACTAGACAGTGTTTTGAATTTTTAAAAAACATGGCCAGATAGTTACTCTGGTCAAACTAAATTGAATGTTTGCACCGTTTAGCACACTACATGTAGATACTTAATTTGAATGAAGTAATGCTGCTTGTTGTTTATTTGGTTGACGAACTTACAAGTATACCTTCTGTTGATTTTTTTCCCTAAATGCATTTGGATTAGACAGTAGATCCACAGAGGCTTCTGAAGAAGGGGTATCACCTCGAAATGCGTCAAGCAATTGAGAGTGGAATTTCCATCAACTTTTGATTATGTTGACATTATAATGTTGTTATGCAATTTCTCCTGTCTTCACTACATTTTTATGTATAAATAAATAGGTGCTCACTTCATCCCTGTACACCTAAAATACAGAAACCATTGTTCCTCTGTTTGATGTTATACATTTTGTCGAATCAATTCTCTAAAGAGTGCTTAAAAACGAATATTGCTAACTATATCCTTAAGAATCTACGCCCTTGTTGGGTAGTCCAAGAGTGTGCAGGGGACGGGAGGACTCAAACTTTGGGTCCTCTTCCCTTGCTCTTATTTGCTATAGGGTTTTTGTGCCAAAACCCTATTTTCCTCCTCTGCACCTCATAAAAGTATCAACACCACTCCTTGTGGTTTTCAAAATAATATTTTCAAACATCTCCTCTATTTGGGTGTGCACTCACTCCACCACTATATCATGCAGTGACTGCCTCAAATCGTCAAACTGACTATGGCCTGAGACAATTTCATCTGGAACCTGACTAGGAACCAGGCCATCAGAATCCTCATCCGCCTCTGAAATATATTCCAGGTGGCGAAAAGAAGGCACCCGAGAGTGCTTGCTCTTAACCAGAGCCTTCCTAGGGGGTTCCCCCGTGCCACGGGGTACCTCCGACACGAAAGGTGTCGAGCGAATCGGCGCCGAGAGAACAGGCATCGGCGCCGAGAGGATCGACGTCGAGGAAATCGGTGTCGACGTCAGATGCAGCGCCGCCAGCATCGGCTGTGTCGACACAGCCCTCGAAGCCGGACCCCCGAGTGTGTCCTTCAACGACCTGAGCGTCGACGACTTCCTCGGAGCCAGAGCCTCGAGAAAGCCTGTCGACGCCCTCGACGCCTCAGACGTCGATGTCTTCCTCGAAGACCTCACAGGTGCACACGGTCTCGAACACGTCGAGGACCGGGACCTGGAACGGGTACGTGGAGAACGAGTCTCCTTGTCCGAACGGGACCTCTCCCGTGACTCGTGCCGACCACTCTTGCGAGCGGTGTCTCTCGACCTCTCACGACCGACCCCACTCGGGGGCGCGGACGGCTTAGTACCCTGCGACTCAAGAATCGCCAGCATTTTCTTCCCGAAAGAAGCCCATTCCTCCGGCGTCGCACGGCTGGTGGGGTAAGCGACGTGCCGGGCAGAGTCCTCCGAAGAGGACCTGGAAGAAGACCGGTGTCGGCGCTTCCGAGAATGCCTCAAAGAGGCTGAGGAGTGGCGAGACCGACTCCTAGAAGGAGGCCCACGAGACTTCCGACGATGACGCGAAGAGTCACCCCTCGAATCATCCGTCGAAAGCCCTGCAGATCTCGACTTCCGGGGCTTGGACACCCGACCTACTGACAACTTCTTCTTATGTTCGCGTAAGGCTTTGGACGTGAGCGACTGGCAGTCGATAGTCATCCGTGTCGTGGGCCTCCACGAGGCACCAGAGGCAGGCGTCGTGCGAATCCGTCACCGACATCTTGGACCCACACTCCCCGCACTTCTTGAAGCCCGGACGCGGGGTCGAAGACGAAGTAGAAGACATCTTCACACGAAGGACTTTCACAAAAACGAACAGGTTCGAAGAACCGAAAAGAACATAACTTCAAAGAGTCGAGGCGTTAACCGAGAATCACGAAGCAACACGTTCGCAGAAAAAACGCAACTGAGGCTACGGGTGTCGTGCGTCCTACTTATCACATCGGATGACGTCTGACGAGGTCCTCGACGACGGCGCATCGATGTCATCGACGCAGGACGCAGACGCCGAAAAAAGTTTCCGAAGCAGCACAGCTGTGGTGATTACATGTCATAAATGTGGAATACGTCGGAGGACCCAATCCCCTCGAATTTACAAAACTACTCATACAGACTCAAAGTGAAATGAAACGCATGACAAAGTTACTGTTTCACACAGTTTGTTCTGTATCCCCTTACTTACTAATCACCCAACAATCGCACTTAAATAGCTTCTTAAAACCCTATATACCTTTTTTTAAAGTGCTACAGCAATGGTCGCTGCCTTTTTACCTTTTCTCATCTCTAATCACTTCCTGTTGTAAATAATCTGCCTCTGAGACTCTCACTGGTGGGGCCTGATCAGCCCTGCTGTTTGTATTCGAGGGGAGGGAGTAGAGCAGGGGGGGGAAGGGCATTGGCATTTGTCCCTCGTCCAATTGTTAAATCCACCTCTGATTGCACTCTTAAGAAAATATTTAAATACTGCTTTTTGGTTCTAAAAGATGTACACTTTTTATTCTTTGTCTGTAACATTATAGAAAACGTTTTATTTTATGGGTGTTCATGTTTCATTTCCAGCACTGCCTAAACACCCAGCACCCAAGATTTACATCATCCTTTCCAAACAAATCCCACAACACACATTACCTATTTTGTTTACATGTAAACCGAATGAGGTTATCAAGTCAGTACTTATCAGTTTGAATCATGAAACGTTCGGTCAGAGTAGACTAGCCTTCCAAACAAAGATACATTCTATTTAGGTCGGAGCCCCACTGGTAAGTATGCATGAGAAGATTTGAAATTGGTCAATAGTTGCCAAACTAGCCTTATCATTTTCAGGTAGGGCCTTGTTGGACAGCTCAGTGAGGTGCAGCTTGATTCCCTAGGCATAGCAAGCAAGACACCCACATCTGGGCATATAAACGTTCACTTAGGGAGACAAACTCAAGCCAACATGCACTGGCAGAGCCAACAGCTTGGGCTTTTGATTAGGCATGGATAGGCATTTGCCAGGTACTGCGATGAGGGTACCACCTGGCCATAAAATGGAAAAAGCTGGAAAATGCTGTCAGGAACTGGGCATATGATGGCAAATGTCTGCTAATACATATACGCAAGTCAAACCTGCTGACTTTGTGATTGCTTGTTTAAGACAGGACTTCAGTGCAAGTCCCAGAGGCATTGACAAATATATTGTTTATAAAATCAACTGGCTGAAGACACACATTAAGATAATTTTACTACAACAGTAGCTCATTTACAGAGGCAATTAAGTAATGAAACAGTCAAAAGAATGCTTAGATATAACACTGGCAGGCCCTGTACAGCAACACGTGTGTTGTTACTTTGTGACAGACCTTGCTCAAAGATTTCTGCAAAGGTTAGGTTTTGGTGGTGAGGCATTGATGTAGCCATGGCTAGTCATTAGGTGGGTAGGTGACCAGACACGCATAGGATGTGTGTTTCTCCTCAGTTTATTGCCATGTAATCTGTGTTCCACTACATGAGTTTGGTTGCTACCTAATAGGTAAAATGTCTCTGAATCAATCAGAACCACCGCCATTGTTCTGGCCAGCCTTCCATACCATTGTTTGCATATCAGCCTTGGCCCTGTCACTAATGTCAGAAGCCCTTCCCAAACTGCTAAACCACAGAGCCTAAACATTAATGTGGTTGCTTGTGTTCCAGTGCAGATCCAATACGGCTTAGCAATTGAGATTAAACTGCACCTTTTGGTGGCAGCACCAAAATTCATTTGCTAATGGCTTGTCCCCTTCTCTAATTGCACAGACATACTACAGAATTATGGCATGGAATGTTGCGCAGAGCAACAGTAGTGGTAATGTTTAATTCAAAGCATTGCATCCATCACTTTTCGATTTGACTATACTCTCGCCTCCAGAATTACATTTTTGTAACTACCAACCTTATCTTTTCACTTATACTCAAGTAGTTAATGCAGCAGAATATATACTTTGAATGTAATTTGTAAGGCCCCCCGTCAGTTGACGCACGTTCTGCAGAAATCTGTGTTAAAGCAACTTTACCTGTCATTTATTGTTTGATCTAGTTAACCATTTTATTAAGCATGATGTGTAAAACCACTATATTCCCACAAAAAACAAACATACTTTAAATTACAGAATCCAAAATTTTGATTTTAGGTTTCAGAAAATGGTTGTAGGCAGCCTGCTTGAATAAGTGTGCTACCTCACTAAGAGGTGTGAATGGCTGTGGGGCATACATCATTGTCTAGGGTAAGAAAACAATTCTTGGCCAGGCCTCTTGCAATACAGCCTCTCAGAATGATGTCTCTGAGGTTGCTGCTAAATGTTTAGACGCAGGGGGGCACAACTGATTTTGCCAGAGGGCCGAATGTTCCCTACATGCTGCCTATAGTGGGCCGAAAAGTAAATGCGGGAGGAGAGGCAGGCGAGGTAGTGGCAGGAGTGTTCTTCAACCCTCTATTATTAAACGCATGGAAAAAATACATTTTTAGGTGCCGGTCTTTGTGTATTTCAAACGTATATTTTGTACTACAGATTTTCCATTTTTATAATTAATTTATTTCATAAGGATATATTGGCAATAGTGGACAAAGTAGACAAATCATTCAGGAGAAAAAACACTGTGCTGAAACATTTCACACATTATGCCACTTTAGATTTGCAAGGCACAAGCTCATTATTTTGGGCTGCTATTTGGACTGCTATACTTTGCTGTTTGTGTTGGCCATACTCTTGGGAGTATGGCCTTCGTTGATTCAGGTTTCCACAAAAGGCAAAGGAGGTACATCTCTTAACTGTGCCTAATTTAGCTTTATGATTGGGTTCACTCTTGCGTGTGACACTATACCCCATGGCCCCCACCTCCAACCAAACACTATGCCCCATGGCCATAATCCCACAGCTAAAAACTGTCCCCCATGGCCCACACCTCCACACTATGCCCCACGGCCACCACCCCCCACCCAAACTCTGCCACATGGCCCCCACCCCCAACCAACCACTATGCCCCATGGCTCCCACCTCCCAACTAGACACGATGCCCCATGGTCCCCATCCCCAACTGAACACTATGCCCCATGGCCACAACTAAAAACTGTGCCCCATGGGCTGCACCCCCGCACTATGCCCAATGGCCACCACCCCTCCAACCAAACTCTGCCACATGGCCCCCACACCCAACCAAACACTATGCCCCATGGCTCCCACCCACCAACCAGACACTATGCCCCATGGCCACCCCCCCAAACACACTATGCCCCATGGCCTCCAACCAAACACTATGCTCCATGGCCACAATCCCACAGCTAAAAACTGTGTCACATGGCCCGCACCTCCACACTATGCTCCATGGCCACCACCCACAACCAAACACCATGCCCCATGGCTCCCACACCCAACCAGACACTATGCCCCATGGCCCCCACCCCCAAATAAACACTATGCCCCATGGCCCCCACCCCCAAATAAACACTATGCCCCATGGCCACCACCCACAACCAGACACTATGCCCCATGGCTACCACACCCAACCAGACACTATGCCCCATGGCCCCCACCCCCAAATAAACACTATGCCCCATGGCCACCACCCACAACCAAACACTATGCCCCATGGCTACCACACCCAACCAGACACTATGCCCCATGGCCCCCACCCCCAAATAAACACTATGCCCCATGGCCCCCACCCCCAAATAAACACTATGCCCCATGGCCACAATCCCACAATTAAAACTGTGCCCCATGGTCCGCACCGCCACACTATGCCCCATGGCCACCACCCCTCCAACCAACCTTTGCCACATGGCTCCCACCCCCCAACCAAACACTGCCACATTGGCCCCACCCCCAACCAAACACTATGCCCAATGGCCTCGACCCCCAACCAAACTCTATGCCCAATGGACCCCACCCTGCAACCAAACACTATGCCCATGGCCACAATCCCACAACTAAAAACTGTGCCCCATGGCCTGCACCCCGACACTATGCCCCATGGCCACCACCCCAACCAAACCATATGCCCCACACCCACCAAACAACAGAATGACTAGCGGATTGCATCAGTGCAAGAGCCTTTCCACAAAGACAGTGAGCTAAATAGAATTGGCATCAACAAATGACTGTCAACAAATCCTAATGACTATACTGTTGATGCATCTATAATAACAGTGCAATTTAGGTATTTTGCACCACAAAGTTATTTGCCACTTGGCTTACTTATGGCAACCTATTCTAAAGTCACTTCCATTGTACCTTCAAGTATCAAAAACTGATGATGCTCCTTGCAAAGTCCTTTTCTGTGAAGTCACTTCTGTTGGTGCAATCAGTATGCATGTGTAGGTGTTAAAATGCCATCTGCCACTAATGTCACCCAAATAAAGTTGATGGGAGGGGAAGCTGCATAAATGAGGCTGTATGCATGGAATTGCGCACACTGCATTTGGGGCAAAGTAGCAGGACTTTTTTTGCACCTCACCCGACACACTGTTGCAATGCTGGATACTCCCCTGCACACACACTGATAAAGAACATGAGAGCGCCCCCACTTACCAGCACTGTGGATGTGCTTGCGCTGCAGATGGTGTGGAAAGGCTGAAATGCCTTCCGGCAACAGTCCACGCCACACCAGCTGCAATGCTGGCCCTCTATTGGTGTAGCTACATGGCTCTTAGCCGTCACTACGTGACGCCTAAGAGCCATGTAGTAAATGCAGTCCACCAATAGAGGGTCAGCATTTCCTGACCTGGCAAGTAAAAAAAAAAAGACTTTCCTAACAGAGGACGGCCGTAGCTGCTTGCGGCCTGTCCTCCGTTAGGAGAGTCTTTCATCCTGGTGGGCCGGGAATATCAACATGCTGGGCCGCACTTGGGCCGCATGTTGTGCACCCGTGGTTTAGAGTGACATCCACCCCCCACTCCCTCGGTTACCAGTGGTCATTAACACCACTGGCATGGCCCCCTTTCAAGGGGGTGCCAGAGGCTGGCTTTGGGGGTGCCTGGCCCCCCCTGCCCCTCCTGCTGGAGCCGGGCCTGCAGCATGGGTCTGGCATGGATTCACATGCTCATGAATATTACCCGGCAGGCTGGGGAAGAAGAAAAAAAAAGTTTCACTTTCACTAACAAACTGTATTTCTCCGTTAAACCAATCACTGTCCTCTGGAAGTATTGCCCCCATCCAATGACATTCCTCTCTCTAAGCTCCTCCTCTGGCAGCCATCTTCAGATTTGGAAATCACATAAAGTGGCAGCATGACCAAAATGAGCCGCATAGCGGACAAAGGTAGGGTTTGCATGTGAACCGATGCCAGACCCATGCTGGAGAACAATATTTAAAGGTAAGTAACTTAAATCTTCTCCAGCATCGGGTCTGGCATGGATATACATGCTCATGAATAATGAAGACATAGAAGTACAACATTACACAATCACAGGAGGTGGCAAGACTCAACAGAAGCAATTAAACTTACCCCTGGAACAGACTCCCCTCAAACAAACAAATTGGGTAGCACGTCTTAGCCGACTGGGGACTCCTGCCTGGAATCCCCGTCGATGCAGTAGAATTTTGCGAGGGTGTGAGTGGACCTCCACGTAGAAGCCCTGCAGATGTCGAGCAGGGGCACACCAGACAGGAACACCATTGTCGCAGCGATCGCTCTGGTGGAGTGGGCTGTCGGATGGCTGGGCACCGGTCGGTTAGCCAACCATTGACAGTGCGTGATGCAGTCGTAGAGCCATCTTGAAATGGAAGTTTTGGACAAGGCCTTCCCATGGTTCACAAGACCAAAGTTCACGAACAGCTGTGAAATCTTCCGAAAACTTTTTGTGCGTGTGACCTAGAACTTCAGGGCACGAGCGACGTCCAGCAAATGCAAGACCCTTACACCAGCAACAAAGGTTTCAGGAACAAAAAGGCTTGTTGAGCTAGAATTCCGATAGAACCTCCGGCATGAAGGAGGGGTGCGTATGTAGTATCACCAGCGATTCGTGGAAAGTCAGGTATGGTTCTTTGCAGGATAGGGCCTGGATCTCACCTACCCACCTGGCAGAAGTGATGGACATCAGGAAAGCTGTTTTCCACAAGAGGAACTTCAGCAGGGTCTGATGCAGAGGCCCGAAAGAAGCCCCCATGAGCCTCATCAGAACCACGCTGAGTTCCCACGCCGGGGCAGGTGCCTTCACCAGTGGGAAAGATCTGAATAGTCCTTTAAGAAACTCCTTGACAAGTCGATGGGACAAAAGCAAAGATCTTCCTGGTGAGCTAGTGTAGCGGGAAATAGCCGCCAGATGTACCTTGATGGAGGCGTACACCAGTCGGGCCTTGGCCAAGCATAGCAAGTACGGCAGGATCTGTGGAGCCATGACCCTAAATGGGGTAATCTTCTGTGACCGGCACCACGTAGCAAAACGCTTCCACTTGTGACTGTAGCACTTCAAGATCGACAATGCCCTGGCTTTTGCGAGGACCTCCCTGCAGTCCGCTGGCAACTCTTATCCTCCAAACTTTAGGGCTGCAGGAGCCAAGATCTCCGGTTCAGCGATCCTGGGTCGTGATGTAGGATTGCGCCTCCTCCTTTGGTGAGAAGATCTTGAACCACTGGCAGCTTGACCGGAGGGACCGTCGACAGGCTGAGAAGGTCCGGCTACCAAATCCGCCTCTACCACGCCGGGACGTTGAAAATCATCCTGCACTGGCACAAAGTGTGTTGATGACTAGTAGCAGGAAAGGCAACAGAGAAAACATGTACAGAAATGGCCCTTCCCATGGGAAGGAGAATGCGTCCTCTAGGCTCCTCGGTTGGTGTAATCTGCTGGCAAACGTCTGGCATTTGGAGTTCGCCACCGTCGCAAACAGATTGATCTGGGGCTTGCCCCACTTGACGAAGATTCAGTCCACCTCGTGGCAGGAGCGCAATTCCCTGCTGAGGGAGTCGGAAATGGTGTTCTTGACTCCAACTAGTTAGACAGGGAACATCTTTTGTCCAACGGCCCAGTGCCACAAGTCCTGCGCTTCCTTGGAGTGCTGGGGATCAAGTGCCCCCAGTTTCCTAATACAGAACATGGTGATGGTGTTGTCGGTGAAGATACTCCCCACGTTGCCCTTCAGAGACGGAAGGAACAACTTTAGGGACCAGAACACTGCCCGTAGTTCCAGGATGTTGATATGGAGATCCTTCTCCGTCGGCAGCCACAGGCCTCTGGCATGCAGACGTCCGGTGTGGGCTCCCCAGCCTTCCAGGGAAGCATCTGTGGTAACCGTCTCCTGGTGTGGAGGGTTTTGAAACCCGTGCCCCGGGTGATATTCGAGCGGACGCCCCATCATCCTATCGCCCGACGGAAGTCGTCGAGTGGGATCTTGTCTGTGAAGCTTCTGGACACCTGCATCCAATGGGCAACCGGGAACTCCTGAAGAGGTTGCCTTTGCAACCTGCGGAGCCGGATGAGGTAGATGCAGAGCGACATGCCGAGCAACGATTTGAAGGCCCACACCGTGGCGGTCTTCATAGACGACAGCTGCTGCACCTTCCCTTGAATGGCTGCTACCCTCTCCTCTGAGGGTGACGCCAGGCAGGACCCCGTATTGAGTCTGGCTCCTAGGAACAGCGCGTTCTGCGATGGCGTTAAGCAGGACTTCAGATAGTTGATGAGAATCCCAGATCCGTCAGCAGCTGGACGGTGGTCTGTGTCCAACGGCCAACTCCCACAAGCAGGCCCGGATGAGCCAGTCGTCAAGGTACAGGTAAACGTCTATGCCCCATACACGTAGACTGGAAGCCACCAGCTGCAGACATTTTGTGAACACTGAGGGCCAACTTCAATCCGAAAGGTAGAGCCTTTAACTGGTAGGCTGAACCTGCACTACGAAACGCAGAAACTTCCGATGTTTCTTGTGAATGGGGACGTGGAAATAGGTGTCCTCGAGGTCCAGTGACGTCAAGAAGTCTCCTTCTTCCATTTGGCCAAGTATGTGTTGCAACATTACCATCCAGAACTTTTGTGCCTTCATATTTGTTGAGCTGTCGCAGGTCTATGGTGGGCCTCCAGAACCCCCTCCCACTGCCCCCCCACCTCCTCCCGGTCTTCTTTCTGACCGGAAATTATCTGCAATAGACTCCGGAGCCACAGAGTCGTTGGGGAACTAGCTCTATTGCCCATTTTCGCAGCATGCCCTGTACCTCATCCAGGAACTGAGGCATGTGCTGCACATGATGGGTAATCGGAGGGATCAGTAGACATCTGCATTGAAACTCCAGGGTGTGCCCGCGGGCGAGAGCGGCCAGCACCCATCTGTCAGTAGTGATCTTCCACTCGCTGACAAATCTAGTCAGCCTGCCTCCCAATGGGTGCACGCATGGGGGCTGACTTTCAGGCCTGCTTCAGAGCCGGCGTTCTGCCCTGCGGGCAACGCTGTGTTCTGCTACCATAGGCCTAGGAAGGCCTCTGTAGGCTTCCTGAGTTGTAGATCTGGAGGGTTGACGATCCGAAGAGGAGAAACTTTTGGCAGAGCTGCTCGACTTTCCCCTGAAGGAGCGAAAAGAAGAGCGATGCTGCTGGAGAGTGCCCAGGGAATGGACGGTCTCTGTGTCCACCTTGATGGCTTGTAGGGACTTGACCTTACCAAACAAGTTCTCGCTGTTGAAAGGCATGTCCAACACCTTTGCCTGGACCTCCTGCTGGAAATTCATGGCCCTCATCCAGCCTTGGCGACGAAGGCAGACACCGTTCCCCATCTGCCATTACCCTGTGTCAGAGACATCCAACGCCACTGTGCTCAGACGTCACTTCCCCTTCCTGGAAGAGAGCTTGCCTTCAACCTCTTATCGTTGGGGAGGAACTCCAGAATAGGCCTCAGCTTGTACCACAGCTCCCCGTCGTACCTGCCTAGGTTCGCCAGTTAGATGGCCACCTTGATAGTGGACGCAGCAGTGTAAATCACCTTCCATCCCCATCCCATGGTGGCCATCCTCTTTCCCTCGCTGTATGAAGGGAACGAAGATGACGAGAACGGGTTAGCCGACCGTATCCTTGCGGCCGTTGACACCACAGAATCCAGCGATGGTTGCGGCACCCGATACCTCGAGCCTATCCAATTTGGCTGAAGCCGTGAAAGGGTTCTTCATGAGGGCCAGGCCTTCCTCCCACACGTCGTCCAGAAGGGGCACCACCATGATTGTTTGCCTCTTGGCCTCGCGCCTCTGGTACAAGAAACCCTCCTTCCAGATTTCCTCTGGCACAAGCTGGAATAGCTCCGAGGCTCTGGAGATCATGGAGTGGAAATACCCCACTTCGTCCGGTGGGGACACCCTAGGTGGAGCATCCAAATGCAGAGACTCGCCGGCTGCTGCGACGATATCTTTGCTGCGGACCGTAGTCGTGGCCGTATCTGTCCCTGTACCTGTGTCTGGGTCTGCTGGGGAGAAGGGGCCCGACGTGGATGTGGAAGCTGAAATGGGGGCGTCGGATGATGCTTCCTCTTCTTCGATGGAGGCTGAACAGGGACTTGGGGGGAAATCACCGGAACCAAGCCCGGGGGCATCCGATACCAAGGTGTGCAGGGTTGACAGAATGCCTAGTGACACGTCCCTCGGCTTAGCTGGCAGAAAACTAGAACCTGCACCATCATCGTTGCCCTCCTCTTCCCTGTCCTTGTGGACCATGTGCAAGGACTCCTGATCTTTGTCGTCCGTGGACGAGACCTCCATGGCTTGGGCCACGGGCTGGGAGGGCTGTTTCATGGCCTCCTCATCTCCTTTTTCCCCCTCTGCAGGGCTGAACCGGGACCTGAGCCGGTTCCCCCCTTCAGGCATGACGCAGACTTTGCCAAAGTCACTGCAGAGGTGTGGTGCCTTAGGGGTAGGGATACCTTCACAGGGTCAGCTCCTTTAGCAGTCGTTCTAGCAGCCACCGCTAACTCCATCGTCGACAAAGTCTTTGCCCGTGCCCTGGCAATGGAGGCCGAGGGTGATGTCGATCGCACCCTATCCACCTTGGGACTCGCTTCCGCGGCAAACCTGGTGGACCGACTTGCAGTTCTTGCCATTGTCTTGGGCCCCCACGCATGAGGCTCCCTCAAAGGACTTCGAGGGCTGCTCATTGGACTGGCCGGTCCTTGGTGAGGCATGACCCTGCTCGGAGCTCGGGGCAGAGGCCCCAGCGTTAAGCCACGCTGCCAGTCTACTGTGCCTGTCCCTCGTTGTCTTCTTGGAGAACCTGAGGCATATTTTGCACTCCACCTCCATATGGTCTGGAGGCAGGCAGTGGAGGCATTGCAGGTGCTTGTCTTCTACAAACACATTCTGTAGCCCGCATTTGGTGCAGGGCTTGAAGAGGGACCTTCCCTCTTCTCCTCAGTCATGATCGGAGGGCGCAAAGTACACCTGCTAGCCTTCTAGACTCTTCTACAATCTTCGCCCTTGAGGGCCGCTGAAATTCACTGAGAACGGATCCCCACTGTCGGCAGATGGAGAGCCTGCATGCTCTTTTGGAACAAAAATAGAAACTTTTTCCATTGAAAACATAACAAAAGTAGATGTAGCTGGCAAGAGCAAACTCGAGGACTCCCAACAATGAAGTATGCAGTAAAAATCTGAAGATCGCTGCCAGAGGAGGGGCTTAGGGAGAGGACTGTCATTGGATGGGGCAGTATGACCCAGGGGACAGTGATTGGTTTAAAGGAGTGAGCTTGAAAGGCAGGGGTCTGTGGGCCAATGTGCAGCAGAGCTGAATACACCGTGTATAAGTCAACTTTTAATGGTAGATTTAAAGACAGACTACCCACTCCCTTCCAGTTGCGAAAGACTCAAAGAACTGACTGGTTTTATGCAGAGATTTTGGTCAAGTGCGTCAAGGTGTTCACCCATGGTCAAGTAAAGGTTTTCACCCCTTGTTTTGGGTTCCCTGTTTTGAAAGAAAATAGGTCATTCTATGACTGACGGACATGAATTAATTTTGAGGGAAAAATTGGGGCGAGTTCTAAAAATCACCCTAGGTTTGTGAACTGTGACAAAGGGCTCATCTCATCTACTGAGAGTGCTTGAAGTTTGCTTACCCGCGTTATTGCTGTAATTGTAAAGAGGAAAGATACACTATATGTGAAGTCCCTTATGGAAGCTTAAATTTATGGGCTTGAAGGGTCTGTGTAAAACCTTATTTAGATCCTAACCTTATGGGTATGATACTGCAGGATACAAGGTTACTCCTTCCAGGAAAGCTTTGCCTGATGGTATTTTCCACCAAGACACTGTTTTGAGGTTGTATATGCGCTCAGAGCAGCTAAATGTACCGTAAGCAAATTGTATACGAACAGTGGTAGGTAGCCAGATCTGTTGGTAAACTAAACTCGTGGATCGATTTGTGTCTCTGCGCACTATATTATGAATTGTTTCCATCTATTCAAATACCAATTGATAGTATTTTATTTACATGCCTCAAGTAGTTTGTCCATGCATCGTTGAGGCAGGTTTAGATGACCAAATTCTATGACCTCAGAAGTCAAGCTGCTAAATTCATAGTTTGTGGATTGAGGCGTATTATCTTCCACCTTTGAGGGGTCAAAAGGTTGTGTACTGGATGCAATTAGACCGGTTGTTGAAGCAACAACTTTTCTATTAGATTGCTGAGCTCTGAAACAAGTCTTTGATTGCACCCCCGTCAGACTTAAGCCATCTATGTCCAATCCCAAGATTAGATGAAAGTTCTCAAAACGCCGACTTAAGTCATGCAAAATGTGTAGTCATCTTACATGTGGGCGAGAGGGCAGGCAATTCATGCACTGCTAGGGCTCATCAGAAATTGCAGAGTACGGTGAGTAATTCCACTTTAAGACCTTCAAAGCATCTGCACTGTTCGGTTGGGCTCTCATTTAGCAATGAAACCACAGGTTATGGAAATAGAGGAGGGTGTTGAGGATTCAGAGGGGTAATAATTTATTGGTTCAAAAGTCTTACACACTCATTTCAAATGAGGTGGAGCAAATAGGGAGATTTAAAAGCGAGGCGTTATGTTAACACCTCAATTTCCAGTCTGCCCAATTTCCGGCAGTGACAAGGCAAACAAGGGCACAGGGCAGAGATGAGATCTGTCTGGTCAGTGCCTTAGGTTATAGCACACATGACGTTTTCATGCAGGCACAGAACAAATGGAATCCTATAGAATCTGCACATGTAAAGGACTAAGGGGTTCCACTGGAATCCCTTAGCAAATACCCTCTGAAAAACGTAATTTCCATCAGCATTTACTTTTTCACAAGATAGAGAGGAAAATGAAAGAGTAAAAGCGAATTTGCATTGCTTTACTCTTTCCTTTTCCCCTCAGCCTTGAGAAGGTTTATAATTGCATATAGGTGGCACAACAGCACCAAAGTGCAAACATTGGTGGTTCTCTACATGTATTTTACTTTCAATGAAAAATGAGGCAGACATTGTCTACAGTAAAGTTTAATTTACAATGGTATCTTGATGCAGGAAATGTAGGCTCTTCAATATTATTACAAGCTAAAAAATATATTTGGAGGGGTTATATCGTCAACTATTTGAGCAAGTGATCCATTTCAAAAGTGTAAAGTGACTGCAGGACTTTTGCAATGTGCTTTGAGCATGTGATTCTATGAATGAACCCGCTGCTAGCCTCCCTCCGCCCCCCACACCACTTCCTCAATCTTCCCCTGTGCATGCTCGAGAAGCTTCTTGAAAACTGCCACCGGAACATCTTAGAGCCTTTGGAGACAGAGGGAAAATGTACAGGACATTACAATACAAATTGGAAACCATGAAAGAAAGAAGCAAAAAAAAGGCAAACAGTAGTGGCGGAGCAGGTAATACTCACTGAGATCCTCCGAAAGCTGGGGAAACTCATAGATATGCTCGCATGTATTTTTGCTGCTCGGAATACAGAAGCCAAACTCAAAGTCAAAGCTCTTTAGAAGCTGTTCCCGGAAGTAATGACGTTCGATCATGCGAAAGTTATTGATAGGTTTGTCTCCTACTGTGAATTCAACACTGCAAAGAAAAGAGCAGTGCAAGTTAGGTGAATTTACGGCATTCCTAACTAGACAATGCACAAAATAAAACATGTATGATCTTTTGAGGACATTGTGTTGTTTGGTAGAGTCAATTGCTCAATCAAACACTGCTTGAATGTATTCTTCTGTTTTTCCCCCCCTTGAATTTTACCACCAAAATGTAGATGTGAATTGGGGTCAGGCAGTAATTGGTGGGGGAGGAGTATTGCGGGGCGGCTGTGGCAGTTCCCACCCCACATACTGTTGTCAAATATTTGAGAAAAGAAACTAGCAAAAAAAGAAGTTGAGCACATTAAGAGTTATTTTGTAGCAATTGACATACTTCTGCTTGTATAAAATACAGTTATAGAGATTTTTCATAACTCGGGTGAGGGATGTGCAACACCCTACACTAAATGTGAAACATTAATTGCAACCAAAAGGTAAACTAAACCTCTCTGAAGTGGTAGCAACGGCAGAGTGGTCCTGCTTCAGGTGGAGGAAGGCCGATAGTAAATGTGTTAGTCAATCACACTATTCCAGATCCTCCAGCACATAGAAACATGGTCGATATAAACGTGCACGTGCACTATACATTAAAACACAAGGACCTGGAGAGAGAAAAATCAGAGCTTCAGCAACCAAACCTAGCGGGCACCAAAGGTCATGCAGAAAATAGACTAACAGTACCAGTCACAAGGAGTCATTGTACACTATAAAAAAACAATATGGTAGGCCACAACTGTAACAAATTAACATGTGTGACGAATCCCCAGATGTCGCCACTTCTCCCCTTGTGGGGAGCCCCTTCTCACGAGGCCAGGGAGGTGAGGCCGCTACCAGGTATTCCATCCGGGGGTGGTACTCTGGAGGTGTATCTCATGGGGAGTGAAATCCCATAGGGGACTAGTGTCAATCTGGGGAGAACATGGTATCCCCATAACCCACCTTACCCCGACAACTTCCTACGCCCATCACACCAGCACTATCCCTAGTGTTCCTAAATGTTTTTGTAGATCTATCAGTATAGGAAGTACTGGGACGAGGGAGAGTGTAGGCATCACAAAGGGAGAGTATTCTATAAGTACTGAGATGATGGAGAAACCAACTGACCCACTGGAAGATATCCAAGTTGATAGAGACGTAAAAGAGGCGCTGAGCCGTGCAGATGGCCCCCACAGAACCAAAGGAAGAATTCTAGCTGAATCTGGGGAGGTACAAAGCAACCAGTTAATAAAAGAGAAGCGAGACAACCAATGTTGTCAGGCCCTCCCTGGAGTAACCTCAAGATTGTAAGCCGGACGAATCAGTTGCCAGGAAAGTGCAGACCAGGACGCTTACCTGCAGGCAGAGGCGTCCCTGGAAAGTCCACCGTGGACGGAGAAGCCAAGGAAGACATAACAGGGATGCAGAGCGGGCCACAAAGGACACCAATAAACACCATAGAGAGCTCAGGGGGGCTGTGATGGTTGGTGAGGCTCCCACAGGGCAGAAGATTAAAAGGAAGATGGTCTGGGACCCACAATCCGTAACAAGCAACCTCCTAAGCCATCTTCCTTGTGGCGGGACCTGGCATGGTAGTGACCCAGGTCTGCTAAAACCCAGAGAAGCAAACAGAGCCTAGGCCTGGGACCCACATCCACAGAAGAGTTATACATTAAGCCATCTTCTTAATCGCAGTACCCAACAGGCGAGTGAACCGCATAACAAGTGTCATTCCACCTGGTACTGCGCCTTGGCAAAATCTAAAAATTAATTCATCTGTTTCCTCTAAGATTACTTTGCCTCACAATGACCTTATTCAAGTGTTTGTATGTTTTCATATTCTAATGTTAACCAGAAGTGTTCTGGTCACCATTTTGTTAAAATTGTCTGCTTTGACAAACATTTTCTTGAAGTAAAAATTATAATTATACTTGACTGATTCTGTATCAGCTTTAATGGTGTGCAGGGGATGGGAGCGTCTTTAGATTTAGACACTTTTTTCTGTTTCACTGCACCTTAAGCTGATCAGGGGAAGGGAGTAATTCTCCTGATACTGGGTACTATAACAAGAAGCCTGAGAAAGGCCAGGGAAAGGGAGGCAACCCCCTGGTAGTATGAATTGTGAGAGCAAGTTGGAAGATTACCAGGGGAACGTAGTTATTACCTTGGGAGTCTTCAAGAACACTTGAAAAGGACAGTGGAAGAGATTCATGCTGCCCCCCCAACCCCTGGCGACATTGTGAAACTTTCAAGAAAGCCATGAGGGATCAGAGGAAGAGAACCATAACCACCAGTACTGTGTAGTGTGGAGCCAAGAGATCAGGGAAAGGGATCCTTACATCCCTTGGTGTTCCACGTGAAGCAAAGTCGAGACAGGCCTGGGGAAGACAGCCATTGTCCTGGCACTGTGGAAGTGTTATTAACTAGACACCTGGAGAAGTGAAGCAATCTCCAGGAACATAATAGTAAGGCAAACTATTTTAGTTTAAGAACTCTGCTACTAATTGGACACTTCAAGTTGGAACTTTGAGTTATCTCTTGGAAAGTAACTGAGACCTGGAGAAGGGACCCATTCTCTCAAGCATAGTCCCCACCTGCCAACTGGAACTATAACCCAGTGTCCAGAAGAAGGGAGTCATTCTCTCGAGCATAGTCCCCACCTGCCAACTGGAACTATAACCCAGTGTCCAGAAGAAGGGAGCCATTCTCTCAAACATAGTCCCCACCTGCCAACTGGAACTATAACCCAGTGTCCAGAAGAAGGGAGCCATTCTCTCAAGCATAGTCCCCACCTGCCAACTGGAACTATAACCCAGTGTCCAGAAGAAGGGAGCCATTCTCTCAAACATAGTCCCCACCTGCCAACTGGAACTATAACCCAGTGTCCAGAAGAAGGGAGCCATTCCCTCAAACATAGTCCCCACCTGCCAACTGGAACTATAACCCAGTGTCCAGAAGAAGGGAGCCATTCTCTCAAGCATAGTCCCCACCTGCCAACTGGAACTATAACCCAGTGTCCAGAAGAAGGGAGCCATTCTCTCAAGCAACGTCCCCACCTGCCAACTGGAACTTTTTTTTTTACTGTAATTTTATTTGTTTGACTTTAAAAAAAATACAAACTTTTTATTACATTTCTAACATGTAATCAATTTAAATTGAGTTTGGCAGGTCGTTGTGTCAGATTACTCAAATGTCTGTACAAAATTTCGTTTTTTCATTTAAAACAGAGTCCATAAAATTGATTACTGCACAGGTCAGCCGGTTGTTTATTCCTGCAATTACATAGCTCCACCAATCTTCCATGTTGTGGTTTTTTTGGAGCACAAATTGCAAGATGCAGCGTCCTTTATGCTGTAATGGCTGTGCACTCAATTATTAGATGTTTGGCAGATTCAACTGCGCTGTTACAGTATCTACATTGATTATCTGCTGTTTCTGGATCTCACTTCATCATCAGTGTGGCTTTAGTCTTCTAAAGATTGAAGCGCAATCGCATTAATTGGTTTCGATTGTATCAAGAGGGGAATTTGTAAAGATACTTGGGGGTCTCGCCCAACCCGTGTGTTGAGGTTCCAAGGTCTTGTATAGATTTTAGGCTCTTTCGCTTCTTGTTCTGTAAGCAGTTCCAGCGTCACAGTTTTATTTTGGCTCTTTGCAGCATTTTTAACACAAGTTCATCTGACAAACCTGCATTTCTCATTATTGTGAGAAGTTTTTGTTCCCACTTGTTTAACAAGTCAGATGAATGCAGGTTCGGTCTTTTTTGTAAAATTTTATAGGTGCTTGCTGGTTGTTCGCTTCTCATTTTTCGCCAGAGTGCAATTTACTGCCACAGAACTGTACCATATAATGAATCCAAGCCTAGTTCATACCCATATCAACGATTTGCTAAGTTCTTGGGTAAGTGCAGGACTTTGCGCCAGAATTTTCCATCTAATTTACACCAGGTGTCAGCTGGTAAGTTCCATCCTGCTTCGCTGCCGAATGTTATGGCCGGTACTACTTTTTGCAAGTAGAAGGAAAGTATTGACATGAAGTTTAAGTCCTTGCAGGGCAAACATGGTCATTCTGGTATGTAGGTCTTGGGTCAAATTCCATTCCCATATGGAAACATTGAATTGAACACCTAGATAGCTAATGCAATGTTACCTCAAGTTTTTCCTGATTTAGGTGCCAGTCAAATCTTCTTTTTCGAGTCTTCTCTCCATTGGCAAATGCCATGATCTTTGATTTCTTGGTATTGATGATTAAGTCATTGATAACGCAGTACCTTTGTAAGGCGTCAAGAGATCGTAGTAACCCGATTTGTGTTGTGTCCAGCAGGACGATGTTGTCTGCGTATATGAGCCAGGAGACATGGTTGTTATTTATCTTTGGTGGGAAGGTCCTCGGTTGCAGAAGGGCAATAAGAAGGTCTGATATAAAAAGTTTAATAATGCAGCTAATGGGCAACCTTGTTTGACTCCCCTCTGTGTGGATTACATTGGAGAGATCGCCTTTTGAGTTAAATCTTACACGACAAGATGTGTTAGTGTGGAGTGCCATAATCGGGTGCATTAGATCTAACGGGCAAACCCATGATAGAAGTTTTTCCCAAAGTTTCTGGCGATTGATGGTATCAAAAGCCCATTTTAGGTCTATAAATGCAAGAAACTAATTTTTGTTGTTCTTCATGGCTTCACTTTTGATGGTATTTAAGATGGTCAAATTTAGCTCCACGCCAACTCCTTTAGTGCAGCCTGTTTGTCGCTTGTCAGCCACTTTTGCGTGTTCGGCCCAATTTGCCAGTTTCTTTTGAAGAAATCCTGCAAACACCTTTCCGATGGTGTCGAGGATCGTTATTGGGTGCTAATTTGATGGCTCATTTGGTCGCCTCTCTTGAATATGGGGACGATTATAGCTGTTCTCCAGGACTCTGGTAGGGTTTTGCTTGCTGCGATTCTCTCTAACAATGTGGCGATGAACTTTGCCCATGCCGGGGTGTTTGTTTTTAACATTGCATTAGAGATGCCCTCTGACCCGTCTGCTCTGGAATTATTTAGTTTCAGGATCGCCTGTTCGATGTCTTCCTGAGTTTCCACTACGTTCCATTCGCTGGCACCTTTATAATCCGACATGGGGCTTGGGCTGTTTATGTCGAGTAGTAGGAAACCCATCTCGCATCGTTTACGCCGTTAGCCATATCATATGCAACTTTTATTGTGCCTGTATTAATAATTTTCCATAACGCTCTGGTGTCCTTTCGTATTATGAGTTGTAGCATCCTTTCGGCTTGTTCTTGATTTCGCATAGCATTGAACGCAGTGAGCCAGTTTCGATATTGTTGTTGCTTTTTTCATTAGCGCTGCGCAATTCTTTTTATTTGCTCTTTTTAGTTCAGATAGATCCTTACGCAATTACTTTTTCTTGGCATAAAGTAGTGCTAAAGAAATGTCTATTTGGTTTATGTTGAATCTTGTAATTTATGTTCGTTGCTCGAAACTGTATCATAGGCAGGCTGTAATTTAGGTTTCCTTTTACAGCAGGAGATGATGTATATTTTTCCGTAAAGGTGTTCAATTGCTTTACATTCATTCTCAGCCTTGTACCAGCGTTATTTGTTATTGCTTCTGTATATTTGGCATCAGGGCTAAACTTGTCCTTCTCGTGCCAGCACAATATGAATGCATTGTGGTCACTTCTTGTGGTTTGTGCTATTGTTAGGCTTAGGATTTTTTCTTTTAGGTTTTTTGACGCCCAGATATAATCAAGGGTCTTTGAGCATGTGCCACGATGCCAGGTGGCTGAGGCCGGGATATCACCATGGGTGCATCCGTTCAACATTGCGCAGTCTCTTATCAGTTCATTTGATCATCACTCCCCTCTATTTAATGCTTCATTGCCCTTCAAATTATTCAATGTACGGGAAGATTTCAGTTCGTTAAACCATGAATAGTTCACGTCACCGCATACAATGATAGCTGGATCGTTGAATGCAATTAAGCATTCGTCAATTGCTGCTGTGACCGATGTTATCAGTTCGTTTTGTTGGATCATAGCTGGGTTCCAGAAGACGTTTATTATCAGTAATTGCCGCTCGGGACCGTCATTGTTCTTTGGGTGTTGTACTGTGGTTGCCTGGGTGAACAGGTTCACAGTCTTTAGAATGGTCCATTTTAAGTTGTTTTTAATCATCGTGATTAGGCCTGCATACGGGCGACCAAACATGTTCTTGCCTGCTGGATTAACAGGATTGTGTATCCTTCACTGACTGGTTTCTCCCTCATCCATGTTTCTTGCAGACATAAAATCGAGCATTGGTCTATTTCCGGCCATTTTTCATTGAATAAATGGGCAAAGCCTCTTGTATTCCAGGAGGCTATACAATGAGTGGATCTCTTGTCGATAGTCGTATCCTAGTGGACGTTCTTATTGTGAACATGAGATATACATCGTGATTTTGTAGAGCCTGTTGGAACTATAACCCAGTGTACAGAAGAAGGGAATCCTTATTTTGGACGAAGAACATCCAGTATCTTTTAGTTTAGTTATTAGCGTAAGGGATAGAGGTTGGCATTTTTACAGAAAACTGATTTTTGTTTTGTTTTGTTACTTGGACATTCTGATAGGCTCCTTAGTGAAGGCAGGGAACCGCCTATAAGAGTTAGGGAGGGATAGGTTTCCACTTATTTTTTAGACAAAAGTCTATGACAACAAGCATGCCACCTGTGCGTCAGTCTCCGCCTTCTACATTTACACATGGCAGCTCCATAGGCAGGACTGTAACAAAATGTTAAAAATGCAAATAAAGATCAGGAATGGCAAGGGTCTGAATTGACCTACAAAAAGGAAAATGGCGATGGCCAGGATTTGGAGGGCCACAGCGGATGTGGTTTTACTTCAAGAAACGCTTGATGGATCAGGATCCGATCTGCTTGAAGAATAGAACATATTTGCAAGAACTTATCAATAATCATAATGTGAAAACTAGGGGTGTGTGTGTATCCTGATCCACAAGGGAGTGAATGCAATTATTGAGAAGGCGTACTGAGATGGGGAGGGGGGGAATAATGTTGGCCGATGTCTTGTTTGATGGAGTTTTGCTCACCATTGGATCGGTTTATGGGCCTTGTACTCCAGGGGGGATTTTTTCCAGATCCATCAGCTTTACTATAGAATCTCCAGGTTGAGAGGGTCATCTTAGGGGGGAAGACTTCAATTGTGTTCCGGACTATTGATTAGACCAGTCAGCATCCTGTAGGCACACTAGTGTAAAGCCAAGTATGATAATTGTTTCACCCAAGATTTTAATTTGGTGTATGTGTGGAGGACACCAAATCCCATGGAAAGCTTACTCCTGTTCTCTTATTCACGATTCATACTCAAGGATAGATTTGTTTTTGGTTACAGACAGACTTGTGGAGAAGGCAGGGAATGCAGTGATTAGAGAAAGGGGAATTTCGGATCATGCATTGGTTGAGTTGGATATCTGGGAAAAGAAAGTTTCAATAGATATGAAAACCGGTATTTTGAAATCAGAATTGGTGACAGCACTTTCTTTGTTCATTGAGGTTTTCTTTGCCGAGAATTGCAGTACAGCAAACGTATTGGTGGTTCGGGACAGCTTTAAGGCCACGATAGGTGAGCTGAGCAGTCGTACATGTCATATGCAGAAGGTTGGGTTAGCAGAGATTAGGAAATTAGTAAACAATCTAGTGGATCTTCAGCTGAAATATGCTCTGACTGATTGTCAGAAAGACAAATTGTCGATGCAGAGGGTATCCAATGCCTTGCAGGCTGTAAACATAAATAGAAAGGTCTTTTCTCCCAGAAGCAAAAATATTGGGAGATGGTGATCCATTTGGTAAGCTGTTGACGAATATATTTAAGGTCATGGCTGAGAGGGCCGTGATTAAAGGCATGAAGAATTAACGGGGGTGTTAAGAATGAAGAATTCTGAAATCTACCCACATTGGCTCATGATCGTAAAACGGCCTTGCAGGATTACTGATTTTGACATTTTAACAGCTATTTCCCAACTACAAGCTGGTAAATCGCTGGGGTTAGATGGTTTACCGGGGGAATTTTAGAAGGTCTTGCAATCTCAGTTGTCCCCTTTTCTATGCAAATGATTCCATTTTATACTTCGGGGTAATAGGTTGTGTTCCTCTTTGCGAGAAGCCCTTATTCTGATCCTGAAAAAGATCATACGAAATGAGGTAATTATCGCTGTATAGATCTACTCAATGTTGTTTATTTGAAACTTTTCACAACATTTTGATGAACAGGCTTGTTGGGCAGATTATTCATCGGACACAAACTGGATTTATGCATCAGCGTTTCAGTTATGATAATATTAGGACCCCGATTAATATTTTGGGATTGCACAGGAGCGCTGTTGCTGCAACTTTTTTTTGGACGCAGAAAAGGCTTGACATGATGAACTGGGTCTTCCTGGAGCGTATGATGAGCAAGATGGGTTTTGGTGACTTTTTTGGGAGCGATAGGCTGTTTACATGCTGAGGCAAAGGTGAAGGTTTAGTTGAATGGGGTCCTTTCGAAGGAAATAGTCATGATGCAGGGTACTAGACACGGGTGCCCCCTCTCTCCGTTTCCGTTTAATATTGCTTTGCTTTAGGACCGCTTGCAGCTTGCATAGGAAACAAGGTGGATATTCGTGGTATTTGTCTAGGGAGACAGAATTTTAAGGTATTGTTATATGCTGATGACATGGTTGTACTTTTGTCCAAGAAGTTGGGTAATTATCTGGACACAATATAAACTGGGACAAAATTTAGGTTTTTCCACTCCCATGTGTACTCGGGAAGGTTTTAGCTCCTGGGATAGTAAATGGTCAGATCAGCAAGTGAAATAGTTATGGGTTTATATTTTGTGGTACTTGAATAAGATTCTAGATTTTAATGTGGGTAGACTTGGGTGATCCTGAAGGATGTGAGGAGGTGGCAGAGATTGCGTTTGGGTGTTTGGGTCTGCGTTGATGAAATAGAAATGACACTACTTCCTAAGGTACTTTATGTTATACAGTCACTGCCACTGAGATTTACAAAGAAAAACTTATCGAGGATTGACAAGGTTTTTCAGGGGTTCCTCTGGGGTGTTGGGAAGAAACCCAGGATTCCTACGTTCCTATGTTTATATTGACACAAGGTTTAGATGAAGGTGGGTTTGGATATCCTGATTTGGTGAACTATTGGAAAGGATTTATGCTGAAGAAGTCTGCTTATTACATTGGATCAGAGGAAAGTGTTACAGCGGGTTGGATAGAATTGGATAATATTTATTCTTTTAAAAGACAGGCTTCTGGGTGCAATAGCCTGCCTTCTATTGAGGCTACCTATTTGGCGTTGGGCTCATGGTTTGAGGATAACGAACAAGATTGGTGGGTACATTATGAGGCCTTTCTGTGGCTCAATCCGGCATTACAGATTGATACACAACCTCTACACTGGCGGAGTTCGATCTCGAATGGGGTACTGAAAATAGGTGATGTTTTCAGGAATGAGAATTTGAGGAGTTTTACAGCACTGAGATGCAGATTTCACTTGGGGACACAGGAACATGATCAGTACAGGGACTTGAGGCGGTTAGTGCACACATTGAGTTTGTTGCAATCAGCACTTAAGAGGCCAGGTTTATGTACTGTTATTGACCCCCCCCACCCAATGTATGGTTTCAACTTGTGTAAAGCAGATACCCATGAAGCCGGCATATGTTGAGCGTTGGGATAGGTTGCGTCATGAGTGGGAAATAAATGTGCAGTGTGAGGTCACACTATCAACAGGAATTTGTGTTGAGGGCAGGGTGTAGGGCAAAATTGGACTTGGACCCGCTGTTGATCCACCGCTAGGTACTGGGGCGTTAGTATTGGACACCAGTGGGTTTGCATAAAATGGGGCTGATGGATAATAATTTGAGTTGGGTTTGTGGATCGGAGGTAGCTATTTTGTTGCATATGTTGTAGGAGGGTGCGAGTGTGCACGATTACTGGAGAGAAGTCTTCCATGGGTTGGATTTAATCATGGATATGTAATTTCCTTGCTTGCCATTGGTGCTATTATCAAAGACCAGCAGGTGTAGAGTGGCCCAAGCGAATAGTCGCTGGATTGATAAGTCATTAGTGGTGGCAGTTAAGCAAATAATGAAGGTCTGGAAAACGTGGGAAATAAACACAGGTCGAAGATTGGATTTATGAGTGGCAGGTCTTATCTAGTTTTGTTTGGTAGACAGGATATGACTGAGAAATATCTTGAACTATGGGTGTATTTTAATGAGTTGTGTGGTAGGCTGAGAGTTGGAGTCCGTGTATAGGTGGTATTAGAAGTCATGTATTGTTGTGTAGTTAGTGGTGTTTGTGGGTGCGTGTATGTAGTTGTGTACTGTCTTTGGGGGGAATTGAATACTTAATGTGATTTAAGTTCAAAAAATCTATTTTCTCTATTTATATTTTTTCTTTCTCTCACTGTTAATATGTGCATGTTTTGCACTTTATGTAATTGCTTATTCGGTTTAAGGAAAATAAAAAGAAATTAAACAATACTAGAAAATAAATCCAGGGTACCGGCTAACATTCCAGACTGTGATAAAGGGACACCAGTGTGAGGTGGGGGAATGTCACATCCAGGCAAGTGCCTGTAAAAGTCACTTAAGAGGAGTTTCAGTTAGGTTTTAAAAGTGCGCCATAGGTACAACAGGGCAAGGTCTGTCGGCAGTTGTTGTAAAAAGCCAGCCAAATCTTAGTTGTAAACTTCACAGGTGTTGAGATCATGTCAACTAGCAACAGAACGCCAGAAGAGCCTCTATAAGAACTCTAGTGCCAGGCTCAAGGCTCAGCAGCCCCAGGAAGATGCACAGCTAAGCAGGATTTTGGGCCCATAGAAGTAGCAAAATGGGGTTATGCCTGAATGCCATCTATGAGGGTGTAATAGGGTGTAATCGTTTAATTTTTAGTGATAAATGATGCAGGTAGAAACGGTTCTGAAAGGGAAATCTGCTAACCAGACCCCCCTTTTGTAATGCTCCATGTTGAAAAAAATGTAGTACAAGCAAGTGCCTCTGCTAGACCAGTCTAGGGACACCTGAGCAGCCGCCTTGTAATTTGGCAATATGTGCATCCATGCTAAAAATATTTTTTTACATTTTTAAAAAAAAGTCATACTGTAGGGGTTACACACCTGATCAATATGCAATGCAACACTCCACATTCATGTAAAGTTGGAGAAGAAATTAAGTAGCCTCCTACTGATGCTACCCCTGTGTATTGGCAAGGGCAAAACTAGAGATACAGGATAGGATAGGGTGATAAACAAATCCTGCCTAGCGAAAGACTAATCCTAGTCTGCGCTGGCCCGCCGCCTATAAAAGTGGATAGGATAACCAGTAGAATTTTTTTTTCTTCCGTTTTTGTTTTACTTCTAGGCCACCATTCAGTTGTTCTGGAGGCTCAATGTTCTCTATCATTTCATTCTCTCCTGCTTTGTACCTAATGTTAGTCAATCATACATAAAATGGTGATGGAATACCAATAGTCCGGGGACGGTGGGGGGGCCTTTTATTCCAAAAAACCAAAGTTAAAACAAGTGCGAAAACACTTCATCTGATCCATTTTGGATCAATCGTATCCTATTGGTCCAAGAGAGATCAGTTCAAATCTGTATTCTTGGGTAAGTTCTCTACTACCCCCACTACAGTTTCTATTGTCTACCGGTTTCAGTGGTAATAATTCTTTGCAACCACTTTCTTAAGGACATTCTCCGTATTTAATAAAAGGGTAATATACTCACTAGTCTTTTTTAAGTGCACATGTGCAATATTTCTTACCACATAGTATAGATGGAGACTGCAATCAAGGCCCTAAAAGAAAAGGTATGTCACAACGCTGTTGCAAAATTAAATAAATTAAGCAGGTAATATCGTGAAAAATCACCATTCCTTTTTGTACATCATGGCATAGAACACACAATACATTCCACATATTCACTTCTACACCCCGTGGCTACCCAGAAGGCATGGTACCATCTTGTTATAGCGCAAGGATGTTGGTCATAGCTCATTAATCTTGTACCATAAATACTTATTCCACACAGTAAGCCGGAACCATCACTAACCTGAGCTTCTGTCCCGTGATGGAGGAAAGGGCTCAGCTTCAGGCATGTAGTTCATCACATAACCAGTTAATCTGATGTCAAAAAAGGGAAACGAGAGGAGACCGTCAGTCTACTCCTCTGTCTGTTGATCTCTATTCTCATTAAGGTTACTTACAGTCCAAATCCAAGTATTATAAAAAGGCACAGCCAGGTACTCGCTGGAGGGACTGCTCGGCACAGGTCTGCCATGTTAAGAGACAGTGAGCACAAATGTGCCATAATGGACAACAGGCCTTATTCCCCCATCATATTGCGCTCCATACCTGCGGGTATACTGCTGCTACGCGTGGTCTGGAGTCGTCCAAGCTTTTCCTGTCTGCCATGCATGCAGTCAAGTAAATGTTAAGAGCTCCGTTTCGGTTCTACTTAAAATTGAATTGGGAATGTATCACGTGACACTGTTTGTACGTACGTCCATCACGTGAGCAGGAATGACCTGATGCAGAACCAGGCATGCATAACGGCATGCATTCATTCGATTAAGCGACTACAGGGCTCCTCCTGTGTTGTGGAAAACTAACCGCTCAAAGCGGTTTGTTGGTTATATGTTGATATCTGTGGAGCCCTTTACCCTGGTCAGATAAGTGGAACAAAACTGTCAACGAAAAGAGGCTGGTCTGTCAATCACTGGTTACCAGATAAAGCACAGAAACGTAAGCACTGTTGTCACATACCTAACAGTGCTGCATATGTGTGAAACTAGTCGCATATTTCTTGATATGAGTGAAAGCTCTGCTGTTATGTCAGTCACCAAAGTGCTTATGAGGGGGACAAACATCTCATGCGTCCATACATAGGTTAAGTGCATAAGTTAGTTGTATAGACCCAGTGCACATCTCATAATGGACAGGTAATGTCCTCATTTCACAAACTGCCACCCAACATGGTCCTTAACTAATATCAAGTGAATATATAGAAGCCACTTATTTCACAGCACATGTTTGTGTATGATCTCTTTTTATACTCAAGACGCCAAGACAGAGATATGGATTCCCCTGGGCTAGGTCTCCTCAATTATGTGCCCTTTCTAATAAAGCACAGACATTGGACCTCATTACGAGTCCAGCAGTAACCAAGCTGGAAAAACTTGCAGGTTACCACCGGACTCATTACCTTTCTGCCTCCGTGATTCCCGGAATTACCGGGGCATTACGACCCCGGTGACCCGGGAATTCCAGAGTCGGAATTGTGTAAGTCCCCATTCCCATGGAGTCCCATGGGACTCCATGGGGATGGGACAATGGAAACACCGGCTCTGTCTATGACGGAGCCGGTGTTTCCATTTCCGACCTGCAGGTGGGTGGTGTTAATTAAACCTGCCAGGTCAGACCTGGCAGGAGTGACACCTCCCGCCTGCAGGACTAATCAGCCGGTCCGGAAAGCATGGTGGTGGCGGTTTTACCACCACCCTTATTTCCGGACCAGCAGGGTCATAAGGAGGCCCAATGTTTATTTATTTTTTACATTTATAAAGAGCACAAAGCAGCCCCTAGGCATCGTGGCACTATTACAGGAAGGCTTGCTCAGTTACACATGAATGATAGCTTGTCTGGGGCTCGTTGGTACAGGAGAACCTTGTACAAGATAGCGGTACAAAGTATACTGTTACAAAGGATAGGGAGCCTCTACGGTTCAGAGGGTTACAAGTGAATCGCTTAGAAAAATACCAGACTTCCACTTTTGCGCTCCAAATATAAATTTTATTTGATTGATTACACAGTTGATTCAATACATTGTTTCTCAGTTGTGAAGGTTATAAGGTTCACCCTCAGTTGATTCAATACATTGTTTCTCAGTTGTGAGGGTTATAAGGTTCACCCTCAGTTGATTCATTACATTGTTTCTCAGTTGTGAGGGTTATAAGGTTCACCCTCTACACGTGTTTCACCTTGCTTGTGTTGGCAAGGATCTTCAGGAGGGATTTTTAATGTATAGTTATGCTAGTTGGAGCTAAAGAGAAAAAAGGAACAGAAAGAAAAAAGCAGAAAATCAATGCTTTATAGAGCAGATCATCATCAGGTTCGCCCTATTCAAGTTTATTTATATACGGTATCTACTTACATATATTGGGATTTCCTTGTTAGTGCTAGCTTCTGATATTACATCAATTTCCTTCATCGTCTCATTTTTTAACACAAATTCGTTGTCTATATCCAAAGTTTTCCGAACAATCTACAAAAAAATATAATTTTTAAATGTGTAGTTGATGTTAGCGTGGCTGTTTGCCTATTACAGTTGAAAAGTAACATCTTCTTTAACAAAAATAAGTTCTGCCATTTGGAATATGATAGGTTGCTGTTATTGGGCTTACCTGGAAGTGTTGTTTGGTCTTAGATCATCTTGGCGGTCACTTTCGAGGGTGTGCATCGGATACGATTGTCCGCTGAACCCCTCGAGAGCCGCTGCTTTTTATAGTGAGTCCATGGCGTCGCGACATGATCACGTCACCTCGCCGTGGACGCAAACTGACGTCACTACGCACCGTGTGTCGCGTAGTTGTTCCGACCGCCATTTTGGATCGGGAGAGAACGTTGTATTAGTGCCGGAGGAGAAAACTTACAGGGTAATTCATAGAATTTCGCAGAAAAGTGTCGCAAGCGGCTGGCGCAGAGTGTCCGCGTGCGATTGACTGCGCCAGGCACGTGCGCTAAAACCGATTTCCGCGCACAGCGTATTCATGGATTTTAGGCTCCCAAACCAGCCGTGGCGCAGAGTATCGCAGCGACCCTGCAGCAGCGCCAGTAACGCCCCCAAAAACGCCCTCGCGCAAGGAAAAGCCATCAAAATCGCTAAATCATCGCAAAGGGCTGCGCTAACCCTGGACCAGTTTACAGGGCTGCCAAACAAGGAACGCAAAGCGGGTAACGTGCATATCAGGGGTACGCGTGAAGTTATACACGCGATTAGCCAGGGTACGTGTATTACAGGGGTACGCGGGAAGTTTAACACGCGATTAGCCAGGGTACGTGTATTACAGGGGTACGCGGGAAGTTTAACACGCGATTAGCCAGGGTACGTGTATTACAGGGGTATGCGGGAAGTTTAACACGCGATTAGCCAGGGTACGTGTATTACAGGGGTACGCGGGAAGTTTAACACGCGATTAGCCAGGGTACGTGTATTACAGGGGTACGCGGGAAGTTTAACACGCGATTGGCCAGGGTACGTGTATTACAGGGGTAGGCGGGAAGTTTAACACGCGATTCGGCTGGGTACGTGTATTACAGGGATGCGATTTGGCCAGGTACGTGTATTACAGGGGTGCGCAGGAATTATCACACGCGATTTGGCTGGGTACGTGTATTACAGGGGTGCGTGGGAATCATCACAGGCGATTTGGCTGGGTACGTGTATTACAGGGGTGCGTGGGAAGTCACACGCGATTAGGCTGGGTGGGTCCTCACAGGTGTTCCCTGTACACCCTCCACGGCCCCTGCAGGCAGCCTACAAAACAGGGGACTACCCTGCACACCTGCTCATGTCCCCCTGCACCCCCACCCCCCAGCAGTGCAGGGGCAGCCTCCACCAGGCCCCCACTCATGTCTCCCACCACCCCCACCCTCCCGCCACCAGGGGCAGCCTCCACCAGGCCCCCACTCATGTCCCCCTGCACCCCCACCCCCCAGCAGTGCATGGGCACCCTCCACCAGGCCCCCACCCATGTCTCCCACCACCCCCACCCCCCCGCCACCAGGGGCACTCTCCACCAAGCCCCCACCCATGTCTCCCACCACCCCCACCAGTGCAGGGGCACCCTCCACCAGGCCCCCACCCATGTCTCCCAACACCCCCACCCACCAGCACTGTGGGGCACGTGGCCAGCAGGCAGTCAGGCAGCAGCAGATGGCAGGTGGGAGCGTGCTCAGGGCTCTGGGGGGCAGTAATTTGGCCTCCTGGCCAGGAGCGTGGTCTCTCGTGTGTGAACGCGTGGACAGCCTGATAGGGAGTGAAATCCCACACGTCAGCAAAGGCCCTTAGCGCGTAAACCCGTCAACAGCATATGCGCGCCTATAGTCACCTGCACGTGCAGGAAATTGTTGCGTGACACGTCCCAGTGTCAAAGCGTGTGATTGGTGAAAATGGATCTACACGCAGAAGTGACAAAGCGTGTGATTGGTGAAAATGGATCTACACGCAGAAGTGACAAAGCGTGTGATTGGTGAAAATGGATCTACACGCAGAAGTGACAAAGCGTGTGATTGGTGAAAATGGATCTACACGCAGGAGTGACAAAGCGTGTGATTGGTGAACGTACACGCCGCGTAAGTGACGCTGTACGTGTGGGCCTGTATATAAGGTACATGTAGAACACCATTTCCTTGTACGTGCTTTTCGTGGAGAGCGAGTGGGTGAATTCTGTACTTCTTGTCGTTTCACACGCGATTTACTTCACGGCGTTTCCAGTTCGTATTCCCTGTTAACTCTGACAGCTTTTTCTCTTTTTTCTCTTTTACTGGTTTACCTGGGCCTGTTCCCTCAAACAGTGTCCCCTTCTACTGTTGTCCTGTCTTCTCAGACAGCGTACACATCTTCTTTTGGCGGGGGTTTAGCCAGCCAAACGCGCTCATTTTTCACGCTCTTTTACCTGGCAGACGGTGAGTCACGCACGTATCCAACTTCTGTGCTTGCCCCGTGTGTAGCCTACCCCTTCAGAGGTCATTCTAGGCTGCGTGTGACACGCATACGTTCATTCTTGTGTTACTGGGTGCCACAGCGTAGTGCAGGTTTTTCTTTCTGCACACGTGGTCTAGGAGGGGTTGCGTGCACGTCATCTCCCTTTTTTGGGCCTCCTGTGCGTTGCGTGACCCGTCATCTTTCCCCAGGGGTTACAATCAGCCGTGCTAGAGCACTAGGGTACAATTACCATCTGGTACCCAACCCCTTTGACCCCCAATTGCCCAGGACAATTGTCTACAGCCACTCCCATACGCACATTAATATCAGTGCCATGGCTGGGAGGCGAGGATTCCGTAAGGGTGGCAAAGGTGGAAGAGCCACAAGTGGTGGCCGTGGTGGATCCGGTAGGGGACGTGGTCGTAACTTGCAGGGTGAGCCTGTCCCCCCATGTGTGGAGGACCAGTCAAGGGCACCCATCATCCCCTCCCCCCCTCCCGTTGAGGCTGAAGTGGCTGACACCATCCATGCTCAGCCCTTGTTGGACCAGCCCATTGTGGCACCAGACCTGGCTGACTCCATGGCTGACTTCCAGGTCAGCAGGGCTACGACACGTGCGCTGGTGCACGTTGATGCCATCATGCCACGTGGATCTGGGGCAGCAAGGTCATCTGCTGCACCAAGGAGGCAGGGCGGAGAGGCTGCAGGGGCAGCTGCGGCTCCATCCACCCCAGCCCTCACACACCCAGCCAGGACAGTGCCGGTCCTAGTCCATGCTGCTGACATTCCCCCTGACACCATCACACTAGAGCCAATGCCTGCACCAACTCCCATGCTGAGTGTGCAATCCCACACTCCTGATACAGAGTCCACCAGGGCTCCTGCCCCTAGTGTCCAGAGCGGCGCAGGACACTCAGGATCACCACCACCTTCCAAGCGGAAGAGGAAGAGTGCTCGTCCGGCACAGGCTGATGCCCCAGACACGGCTACACAGTCCGGCCCGTCCAGGAAGCCCAGCTTCACGGATGACGAACTGAATGCACTTGTCGAGTATGTGTCCGGACATGACAACGAGATGGTCATTGTTGCAGGATCCAAGACCACACCTGCACAACGCCAGGCACACTGGCAGACCGTTGCGGACATCGTAAGTGCCCTTGGAATCGTGAGGCGCACAGCCAATGATTGCTATAAGCGCTGGAATGACCTAAAGCGCAGGGCAAAGAGTAAGCTGGCCTCAAGTCATGCCGCAACTCTAGTGACTGGAGGTGGGTCTCCAGTAGTAGACATGGAACTCACTCCACATGAGTCAGTCGCTGGGACCTACGTCACGGAGGAACAGATCCAAGGCGTGGGAGATCTGGCTGATTACGAGGCATTGTCCGGTGAGTGCACATGCATGTGTGTGTCATCCATGTGCATGGTGTGTGTGTGAGGGCTTCTGTTTGGGTGCCAGGTGAGAGTGTGTGCGCCTGAGTCGTATGGGTCAGCCATGTGCTTCATGCAATCCTTCCTGCGCAGCTGCATTTGGCCATAGCAGTATCCCTTCTGCCAACAGTAGACATCTAGCACAACTGCACGCCAGTTGCCCTTGAAGTGTCACCTTGACACAACATATTTGCTTATTTTTCACTGTTCATTCAGTCAGTTTGTTTGCATTCCACCACTTTCACTAGGCATGTCGCTGTCCACTAGTCACATGTCTGACATGGGTATGGTAAAGTGGAGTGACTGTTACCTGGATATCATTTGTACACACATGTCCCTGTGCAATTTGACCATTTCAGACTGGCAGCTCCAGGTGAAAAATCTGACCTGTTAGAATTAGAAAAGCTATTACATGCGGGAACTGGACTGAATGAATAGGTGCTGCCCTCCTCTCCATCTTCACTCAATAGCAATGGTACATGCCATCTGTGTGATGGCATGTGTGTTTCACCTGCCAATCACAGGCCAATGTGTGATGCCACTGCCAGGCAGCATGCAGAAAATTTGTTCATCTTCCATCTTGGTGTCATCAGTGTGTGCCATTTGCCTGCACTTCATACGCAGTGAGGGTGCATGCATGGGAGGGTTTTAGTCATGTGGGACATGTGTCAATCAAGTACTGGTTCTCTTGCTTCTCAGCCCTCAATGTGTGCCATGGTGCTAATGCCTGTTTCCATTTCTTTGTTTTCATGTCTTTGCAGGGGAAGACGCACCTGATACTGCTGGGGTTGTGGAGATGGTGCAGACCCAGGAGGTGTCCCAGGGCCGACCAACCACCAGTGAGGGACGTGGTGTGGTGGTGGGGGAGAACCCACAAGTGCTGCAGGTCGTGCTCTCAAGGGGTGTCTCTGGCTGCACCTCCCCCGAGCTGTACTCAGGTGTTGATTCGGATGAGACCTACGTGCCGTCGCAGGTGAGTGTTCCAGGGAGGGATTCTGTTCTGTCTCACCCACCTGCACCAGGGTCAGTACCCTCCATGGGGATGTCAGTGTTGGCAGCTACGCCTTCGGTGGTTACGGATGCAGGGTCACACTCCGCGACATCTGATCCTGTTCCTGGGCCAGCAGATCAGAGGGGGAATGCAGTCCTGCAGCCTCAGGCAGTGCCGGCACAGCAAGGCGCAGTTCGCCTTGCCCCAGACAGGTGTGGTGCCCGCCGACGTGGTGGCCGTACGCCACCCGGCAATACCTCATGGGAGCAATCCATTTACGGTATGGCTACCCAACAGGCTGCATCATCCGAGATGATGGCTCAGGCCATGGATAGGGTGGCCACTTCCATTGTCCCCCCAGAAAGGCTGATGGAGCGACTAGAGCAGGCAACCGACTCCATCTGCCAGTCACACAGGGAGGGCATGTTGGGGTCCAACAGGGACAGGCGGGCGGCACTGGCGACTCTGCAGGAGGCCATCTCCATTGAGTCCCAGGGCCACAGGGAAGCCCTGAGGCAGGAGCTCCTACACCTCAGGACGACTCTTGTTGAGCTTGAGGCTTCAACACACCAAAGGACAGAACAGCAGCTGGAGCGTCTCACCCGTACGCTCTCAGCTGAGATGCAGGCAACGAGGGCGGAGGTCCGGGCATCCCGTGAGTTGTTGCATGGGGACCTCCGCACACTCATCCTCCAGAACCAGACCTACCACACCCGCATGCTTGCAGCCATGGAGGAGCAGACTAGGGCCTTGCGTGGCTGCCTCCCATAGTGCAACCACCTCCGGATGCAGCTGCACAGGGTGATAATAGCGACAGCAGTGATACTCCCAATAGGGTAGCCGTGTGGGCCATGAGCCCATGGAGGTGTTTTATCTTCCCAGGATCCACGCAGGTGGGTTCTGGTGTGCATCCTGTCCTCGGACCTCCTGGGTGGCCTCCCCAACCCCCCCGGGCCCATCAATGGCCATTTTTGATTGTTTCTTATTTTTATTTTTATTTTGATTTCTTTTATTCCCAATTTTTTTTGGACGATCTGTTGGCTTCGATGTGTTGGCTTCGATGTGTTGGCTTCGATGTGTTGGCTTCGATGTGTTGGCTTCCGTGGTTCCTGTGGGCATATGCTGCATTGTGGCTGGGCACATGCAGGCTTGTAATGTATTTGGTTCAGATGCTTGGGTTTGAGTCACACACACCCCTCCTGCTTCCCGTTTCCATGGGCTTGCAAAGGGTGTGCCCAAGTGACAGTGAATTACACAGTGACGTTGGACTCCCATGAGCTGTGTGGCAAGTCTGTAGTCAATACTGTGTATACATTCATAGTGCATATTGCTGTTGTGTTGTACACTGCATGTTGCATTGATGTGTAACTCTTCTTCTGTGTCTACCTCCCAATTTGCAGGTCCCTTCCTCATGTCCACACAAGGACCTCACAAGGACCTCTAGTCTGGAGATGGGGACCATGTTGGCAGCAGTGCACCTACAACTCTACATGGCGACAACACTGCACAGTTGGTAGTGGTGGGAGTGCAGGCATTTCCAGGTGGTGAGACTACTAATATGTAACATTTGTGATGTCATGTTAATGGTACTACGTGCTCAAGTATGTTGTTGGTCCGGCATTGCTGTGAGCATTTCAGGTGTTGCAGGTTTCTAATAGTGCCACTGTACATAGTGAGACTGATGTCATGTTGTGGGGATTACTTTGTTTACCTGCAATTAGCATGACATGGCACGGTGTGTCGTGTGGCAGTGCTGGGGTTGGGTTGGCTGACATGGCACTGTCCTCTTGTTGCATTTTGCAAGTGGGTATTCATTTTAGCTGCTTCAATGTGTAACTTCACAAAACTGCATTGGTGGTGTCTGTGTGGGTAGGGATGCACACATTGTGACACTTCCAGGTGAACAATCTCAGGCTGACATGGTATTCCCGGTTCATTCTCCAGACATTCAGGATCAGTGTCAGGTTGAGTCATCATTGATTGTCAGATGGAATGTGCCAGGGCAGTGTGCACTCCACAGGGGTGTGATTTCTATGTGAAGTAATTAGCCACTAGCTGTGTACGGGCTGCCTCCCCCCGTGCCCTTTCCCCTCCCATGCGCAGCGGCTGTGCATGTGGTTGGGGATGTGGGGCCACCACCATGTCCACGGCCAGGCCCCGGCGTGTTGCAACGTTGTGCAGGACACATGCTGCCACTATGATCCTGCACACTACTGGGGGAGCGTATAACAGCTGCCCGCCAGAACGGTCAAGGGAGCGAAAGCGTGACTTTAGCACTCCGAATGTGCGCTCCACTATGCCCCTGGTTGTAATGTGGGCTGTGTTATATCTTACCTGGGGTGGCGTGGTGCGGTTCCGAATTGGCGTCATGTGGGGGCTGAGAGGGTAGGCACTGTCCCCTGTGGAGGTGGGGATTGGTATCATTGGTGAGGTTGTGACCTTGCTCAGTATCCAACATGCATGCATGTGCAGTGGCATACATACTCACCAAGCAGCCATGTATCGCCATGCCGCCCAGCTTCTAGGTCCCGGCTTAGGGTGGACATTCGGTAAATGAAGCTGTCGTGGGTGGAGCCGGGATAGTTGGCATATACTGAGGTGATGATTCCATTGGCATTACATGCTACCTGCACGTTGATGGAATGCCAGTGCTTGCGGTTCCTATAGATGTGCTCAGATGCCCTGGGGGGACGTAGAGCCACATGGGTGCAGTCGATGGCACCTAGCACTTTGGGGAATCGTGCCACTGCGTAAAAATCCAGGGCGGCAGCATGCCTTTCTGCAGGTGTTCTGGGCAGGTATATGTGCCTGCGGACTGATGGGCGTGCAGTCATGATGTTCAAGACCTGGTGTAGGCAGCGTGACTGGGTGGCCTGTGACACCCCACCCACTATGGCACTTGTCCGCTGAAATGATCCAGTGGCTAAGAAGTGCAGTACATTGAGGACCTTCTCCAGGGGGCTGAGTGCTTGGGAGCACAGGGTGGGTGATGTGAGGTCATCCTCCCACTCACTCACCAGGTCCAGTATGATGTGTGGTGGAAACCTGTACCTCCCATACACCTGGTCATCAGGCATCCCGAAAAGGCTGGTTCTGGGTGTGAATATTCTGGCCCTGACTATCCTCCTCCTCCTCCTTTGGTAGCCCACTGCCACTGCTGCTAGGAACGGTATGTTCATCCTGGCGTCTGAGCTTGTTATTGTTAAAGTCCGCAATTTTATGCTTTGCGCGTGTTCTAGGCGAGCGTGTGACCCGCGCACCCCTGGAATCCAGTTCCCAGTCCAATAGCGTGTGGAAATTCACACGCACCACGGGATACAGCGTGTGACCCGCGCACCCCTGGAATCCAGTTCCCAGTCCAATAGCTTGTGGAAATTCACACGCACCACGGGATACAGCGTGTGACCCGCGCACCCCTGGAATCCAGTTCCCAGTCCAATAGCGTGTGGAAATTCACACGCACCACGGGATACAGCGTGTGACCCACGCACCCCTGGAATCCAGTTCCCAGTCCAATAGCGTGTGGAAATTCACACGCACCACGGGATACAGCGTGTGACCCGCGCACCCCTGGAATCCAGTTCCCAGTCCAATAGCGTGTGGAAATTCACACGCACCACGGGATACAGCGTGTGACCCGCGCACCCCTGGAATCCAGTTCCCAGTCCAATAGCCTGTGGAAATTCACACGCACCACGGGATACAGCGTGTGACCCGCGCACCCCTGGAATCCAGTTCCCAGTCCAATAGCGTGTGGAAATTCACACGCACCACGGGATACAGGTTCGCTGACGTACTTGCGTGTGTAAGTGGCCGCGCACCCATTAAATACACGTACATAGGCCAATCGCGTGTACACGCACTTTTGTCCAATTACACGCGATGACACTCTGACGTGCAGTATCTCCACGTGTGCCCCGTCATCACGTGCTGAGTGGGGAACACCCGTGCGGGTCACGTCACAGACGCGCTTACGCGCTGAGGGACTCTGGTCCAATAGAATCGCGTATGCGTGCTGACGCGCTTACGCGCTAAGGGCCTTTCCTCGGATTTCACGCTGACGTGCAGGATTTTCACGTGCCAAATCACTCCGTATCAAGCTGGCCACGCGAAAACACACGGAAGCCCACGCTCCTGCCCAGAAGGCCGAGTTACTGCCCCCCAGTGCCCCGAGCAGCCTCCCACGTGCCATCTGCTGCTGCCTGCCTGCTGCCACCGTGCCCTGCCATTTGGTGCCTGCACATCAGCCATCTGCAGGGGTCCAGTTGCTGTGTCCACCCCTGCTGGAACTGAAGACTCCCGACTGGCATTACATCGCTCCACAGCCCAGCCCCAGGACCCAGTTGCCCACCCACACCTGCCTCTGGGGTTGCCATGTCGGGCACTTCCACATCTGGCACCAGTGGCAACCCCAGGCCAGAGGGGCAGAGGGGCACCAGCTTCACTGTCACCGAAGTTGGTGTCCTGGTGGAGCATGTCCTGGGGCAGTATGATGCCCTCTTTGGATCGTCCCGCGCCAGCAAGGAAGGACGGCAGAGGATCTGGGCCGACTGTGTGGTTGCCATCAACGCGGAGGGGGTGGCAACCCGCGACGTCCTGAAGATCAAGAAGCGCTGGGAGGACTTGAGGTCCAGGACCCTTGTGAAGGCCCGGCGCCTCGTGGAGGGGGGCCGGGGCCGCATGAGTTCCATCCAGATGAGGGTCCTGGAACGCGTACGCCCAGCGCTCCACGCCCAGATCCTTGAGAGGGAGGCCCGTCTGTAAGTGTCCATGCATTACTGTGTGAGACAGGGCATGTTGCGGTGTGCTGGTTCTATGATACTTGCCTGTATGTGTGCCATAGGCCATGTATGCATGTATGTGTGCAGGGACATCATGGTAATGCATGTGCGACCAGTGATGTGTGATGCACATGGTTGTTGCATGTGTTGAAATGCCGCATGGGGAGCCCTATTCAGATTTTGAACATGAGAGCATGCCAGTCTCTGTACCTGGACATGGGTGGGGGTGAGGGATGGGTGCTGATGCCAGGTACATATATGGTAGCCATGTCTGTGGCCCTGACCTGCGTGTCTGTGACTTGTGCATGCCATGGATGCATGACACATGTGTGTGACAATGCAGAGATTCAGTAAAGCAGCCAAATTACCCTTGTATCCGCTGTGTTTGGTGTGTTTGGGGCCAGATGGATGTGACTGAGGTGAAGTGTGTGCATGTGATGGGCATGAGCCATGATGCATGTGAGTTACATATCATTGAATGTTTCAAGAGTCCATTGGACATGCATGGAAATGTCCACGGCATGCACCATGCCTGTTACTGTGTGTGTTTTGCCTGGACTGACCCATGTGTTGTGGAGGGACATGATGGAAGTGTACTTTGACAGTGGTGCTCATCTGCTATTGCTTCCTGTCTAGGGGACCATTGTACAGTGCCCTGATGCTTGTGTTCTTTGTCTCCCTCTACGCAGCGGCTAGTGAAGAAGAGGGCGGAGACGGCGCTGTGGAGCAAGGCGGCGGGGATGCCCCCACGGCTGCAGCGGAAGGGGTGGGTGAGCCCCCACAGGGGCCTGCTACGGTGGGAGACGGTGAGGAGCCATCCAGGTTGGTGGTTTGCACAGAGGAGGAGGAGGCCGCCACTGGGGCACACATGGGGCCTGGTGGGGGCATCCCTGCTGGTGCAAGTGGTGCAGTCCAGGGCCAGGGGCAGGAGGCAGCACAGGTCACCGTGGAGGGGCCTGTGCATGTCGCTGTCCCTGACCCTGTGAGTGCACCACCATGCACCAGCAGGGATGCCCCGTCCCAGGCCTGTCCGCAGGTAGAGGGGATGTCCATGTCACCTGACTCCCCTCCACCTGCGGACGTGGGAACCCCTGGCCGTGCGGAGAAGGTCCTGATTGGGGTCGCGATGCGCACGGCTGTGATTCGTGATGCCGTGCGTGCTTCCCGGGAGGAGCACGCACGTCATCACGAAGTGCACCGTGCCGACGTGGCCCAATTGGGATCGGCCATGTTCGGGGGTTTCCTCCATGTGTTGGCCAATGTGGCGGCCCTCTCCTCCTCTGTGCAGGCTATCCACCAGTCGTTCTCCTTGCCGTCTTCCAGCCCAGATGCCACCAGGGCCCCCTGTGGACCTGCCCCTACCAATGCAGCCAGCTCGGTGGGGATCCCATCCCTGCCACAGTCGGGAGTCAGAGATCCAGCAGGGGTGGACACCAGAGCAACTGGACCCCAGCAGATGGAGGATGTGACGGCATCATCGGGCAGGGCACGTGCACGACGGCGTCGGTGGTTTCCATCAGCCTGGATGCCGTCGTGCTGGCACAGGCAGTTGCGTCGGAGGCAGCAGCAGGCTCAACGTGGGAGGCATCATGGCTCGGGGCCATCAACATCAGGGGTGCAGGCATCGGCCGGAGGGCAGGAGAACCCTGGAATGGGAGTGGCTTCCGTGTGGGAGAGGTTGTGCCAGCGGATAGGTGCGGAGCGGCAGCGGGCAGAGGAGGAACGGCTCACGATGGTCAGGGCGGAGGACTCCATGCGGAGGGCGCTGAGGCGGGCTGAGTGCCTCGAGGGTCTTCGCAGGGAGTTTGAGCTTGACACTGCGTTATCCCTGCGGGACCTCGGGGCCAGGGAACATGCCCGCCTCCAAGCCATTGACCAGGAGTTTGATGATGCCCTGGCCCATGACAACAACCAGTGAGCCGTCCGAATAGCCCGCTGCCTTTGTATATAGTTGTATAGTTAGGGTTAGGTTTCCTTTGTTTTTTTGATTTTTTTTTGGTTGCGATTGGACAATGCACCACTTTTTTGTATATAGTTCACTTTTTAGTTAGTAGTCATAGTTAGGTTTAATTTGGTAGGGCTCATGGACCCAGGATGATCTTCTTCATTGGCTTATTTTAATTTTTCAGATTATTTTCTTGGACATTCATCTTGTTTTGTTTGATTTGCTTTGTGTTTTTTCTTATTTCATTTCCATTCTACTTGCTGTTAAATACATATTTTTTTAATCTTCAATGTGTCGTATCATCTCATTGCTTTCAGGCATGTCATGTTGGGTGTTTTGTCATTCACTTGCAGCCATTGTGTGTGACAGACATGTGTTCAATTGCATTATTTAAATTGGGGGTGTAACATGTAATTGCCTTTGATATGTGGGTGGGTGTGATAGTTGGTTGGGCCTTTTGGCAGGGGAGGATGGGCATTACGGACATGATTGGGGAATGTTGGGACCCAGGTGCAGGGGGGCATGGATTGGACATGGGTGGGGGCCTGCTGGCAAGTGCCCCACAGTGCTGGGGGGGTGGGGGTGGTGGTAGACATGAGTGGGGGCCTGGTGGAGGGTGCCCCTGGTGGGAGACATGAGTGGGGGCCTGGTGGAGGGTGCCCCTGGTGGCTGGGGGTGGGGGTGGTGGTAGAAATGAGTGGGGGCCTGGTGGAGGGTGCCCCTGGTGGCTGGGGGGTGGGGGTGGTGGGTGACATGAGTGGGGGCCTGGTGGAGGGTGACCCTGCACTGCTGGGGTTTGGGGGTGGTGGGAGACATGAATGGGGGCCTGGTGGAGGGTGCCCCTGGTGGCTGGGGGGTGGGGGTGGTGGGTGACATGAGTGGGGGCCTGGTGGAGGGTGCCCCTGGTGGCTTGGGGGTGGTGGGAGACATGAGTGGGGGCCTGGTGGAGGGTGACCCTGCACTGCTGGGGTGTGGGGGTGATGGGAGACATGAGTGGGGGCCTGGTGGAGGGTGCCCCTGGTGGCTGGGGGGTGGGGGTGGTGGGAGACATGAGTTGGACATGGGTGGGGGCCTGCTGGCAGGTGCCCCACAGTGCTGGGGGTTGGGGGTGGTGGGGGACATGAGTTGGACATGGGTGGGGGCCTGTTGGCAGGTGCCCCACAGTGCTGGGGGGTGGGGGTGCAAGGGGACATGAGTTGGTGTTCATTAGTTCAAGGAGACATGTGCCTTTGCTGGGGGGCATGCCCATGGTGGGTGGGCTGCCTGCGGGACATGACCAGGGATGCAGGGTAGTCCCCTGTTGTGTGGGCTGCCTGCAGGGGCCGTGGAGGGTGTACAGGGTACACCTGCGAGGACCCACACTGTCAAATCACATGTGGAACTTCCCGCGCACCCCTGATATACACGCGCCCAGGCTATTCGCGTGTGGAACTTCCCGCGCACCCCTGAAATACACGCGCCCAGGCTATTGGCGTGTGGAACTTCCCGCGCACCCCTGAAATACACGCGCCCAGGCTATTCGCGTGTGGAACTTACCGCGCACCCCTGAAATACACGCGCCCAGGCTATTCGCGTGTGGAACTTCCCGCGCACCCCTGAAATACACGCGCCCAGGCTATTCGCGTGTGGAACTTCCCGCGCACCCCTGAAATACACGCGCCCAGGCTATTCGCGTGTGGAACTTCCCGCGCACCCCTGAAATACACGCGCACAGGCTATTCGCGTGTGGAACTTCCCGCGCACCCCTGAAATACACGCGCACAGGCTATTCGCGTGTGGAACTTCCCGCGCACCCCTGAAATACACGCGCCCAGGCTATTCGCGTGTGGAACTTCCCGCGCACCCCTGAAATACACGCGCCCAGGCTATTCGCGTGTGCAACTTCACGCGCACCCCTGGAATACACGCGCCCCCAGGCTATTCGCGTGTGGAACTTCCCGCGCACCCCTGGATCTTCCCGCGCACCCCTGGAATACACGCGCCCAGGCTATTCGCGTGTGCAACTTCACGCGCACCCCTGGAATACACGCGCCCCCAGGCTATTCGCGTGTGGAACTTCCCGCGCACCCCTGGATCTTCCTGCGCACCCCTGTAATACACGTAGCCCGCTCCCCCAGGCCCGATCGCGTGAGGAACTTCACGCGAACCCCTGTAATACACGTAGCCCGCTCCCCCAGGCCCGATCGCGTGAGGAACTTCACGCGAACCCCTGTAATACACGTATCCCGCTCCCCCAGGCCCGATCGCGTGAGGAACTTCACGCGAACCCCTGATATACACGTAGCCCGCTCCCCCAGGCCCGATCGCGTGTGAAACTTCACGCGAACCCCTGTGATGCACGTACCCTGCTGAAATCGCGTGTTAGACTTCCCGCGCACCCCGGTATACACGCACACGTATTTTTTGTCAGCGGGTGTCCGTGTTTGTGGGTACCCCTTTGCACGTCATTTTTCCTGGAGGGCCACAGTATGGGACATTCATCATGGCAGTATATAGGTGCGATTTGTTGGCGCACCTTTTGGCGCACATTTCTTACAGCCGCAGAGACGCTACCGCCTGCTTTCTTGTGGCGGTCGTGTTTGTGCCTGTGCGCTGGTTTGAGCGTGCGCTTTTTTCCCCTATTCTATTCCATGAATACGTGTTGTAGGCGAGCGTGTGGGCGTTCCGCGCACTTGTGCCCTGTACTTCCCCCGTGACGCCCACGTTTTGGCAAGTTGTTCCCCATTCCGAGTGTTACGCCCGTGTTCCGCCTACTTTTGTTGCGTGCGCCGCGCTATGTGCGAATTTCGCTGTGGCCTGTGCGATTTTCGCTGTGACCTGGCGCACGCTGTTGGATGGCCTGTGCGCCAACGTGCGCCGCGCACTTTTTTATCGCACATCCGCTGGTTTTCTCGCGCACGGCCTTCCATGAATCGACGTGCGCTGCTTTTCGTGCGATTTTCGCTATTGCACTGCGATTTTCGCTATTCCACTGCGAATCGCACGTTTTTGCCCACTTGCGCCGCGCTAATTATTCCATGAATCGGCCTCTTAGTCTCTGCCGGTTTACATTGAGTGGAACATAGGGAACTGTCTATACCTTCTGGAGAAACCCATTTGTAAGTTATCACTATGAATTATAAATTGACATAATATTTTGCATTTTTAACATTTTTTGCAATTTGTTTAGACATATTTACAAAACGTGTCCCATTTCCGTATCAGTGTTTAGACCTTTGTTGCAACAGTCCATTAAACAAATCCATTTTTCTTCATGTTGCCGAAGTTTCTTTTCTTTATTGCCACCTCTCTGTCCCATCTTGACTTGTTCAATGCCAAAGTATCTTATCGCATCCATACTCTCTTCAGAGTGTTCCATTACGAAGTGTTTTCCCAGTGAGTATCTATTGTCTTTGTTCCTGATTGTACGTAAATGTTCAGCAATCCTTATTTTAAGAGGTCTTGTTGTGCTGCCTATATATTGTTTATTGCATATACAGATGATGGTATATACTATGTTGCTCGTGTTGCAGTTCATGAGGTCCAATAATATTATGCGTTTTTCCATTGGGTAAAGTTCTAGATTTCTTGCCATTTTCTGCAAATTTGCAATAGTTACATTGTCCACACTTGTAAAATCCTACTAGTTTCTCTGTTGACCATAATTGTGTTTGTCCTTGTTTTGATAAATCTTGTATAAAATGCGATGGGCATAGAGTTTATTTGAGATTTCTTGCTTTGCGATATGTGATCAGAGGGTGGTCATCAATGTGATCCTTCAACTCTTCATCCAATGTAAGCATATTCCAGTGTTTGTTTAAGATTTTCCTTAGAATTTTTTTGTCTGAATTGAAGGTAGTAACAAATCTTATTTTGTTGGCTTTTTTGTCTGCTTGTTTTTGTTGTGTTGTTGTATGTAGAAGATCTTGGCGATTCCGTTGTTGAACTTTTGTTAGTGACTCTCTTAGAAGTTTGTCGTGATAGCCTCTTTTTCGAAATGTGTCCGTTGCTGTTTCCAAATGTTTGTACATTTCACTGTCTTTGGTACAGTTCCGTTTAATTCTTGTAAATTCTCCGTAGGGTATATTTTTTATTGTATGTGGTGGATGATTACTGTTGGCATGTAAGATACTATTGCCAGAAGTAGGTTTTGTATAGAGAGTAGTTTGAATCTTCTTGTCTTCTATATACAGTTCTAAATCAAGAAAATGAATCCGGTCTGGACTTTCTTCCATAGTAAGTTTTAGATTATAATTGTTGTTGTTGAGGTGATTTTGATAGTCTTGCAGATATTTTTGGTTACCATTCCATATCACTAGTATATCGTCAATATACCTGCCCCAAAAAATGATCTGATTGTTTTCTGTGAATGCTTTGTGTGACCATGCATGTTTGAGTTCAAAGCTGCCCATGTACAGATTGGCATATGAAGGTGAAAATTTTGCGCCCATGGCTGTGCCTTGGCATTGTAGATAGATCATGTTGTTGAAAAGAAATATATTGTTTTGTATAACAAAATTGAGCATTTCCAAGATCCTGTTCTGATTTAAATAGGATATAGATCTTGCCTTCAGAAAGTATTCTGTAGTTTCCATTCCTTTGAGATTTGGTATGCTTGTGTACTAGCCTATAGTTGGCTTCCCATTCGATGTGTTCTAGTTGTTGTATAATATGTTTTGTGTCCTGTATATATGATGCTAGGTTGGCTGCCAGCGGTTGAAGAAACCGATCGATGTATGCCGAGATGGATTCTGTTAATGCACCTATTCCATTGATGATTGGTCTGCTTGGCGGTATTTTTGTGTATTTTTTGTGTATTTTTGGTAGAAAGTAAATTGTGGCAAGTACCGGATGTTTGGGCTTTAGATATTCTAATTCATCATCAGATAGGACGCCGGTCTCATACCAATCAGTAATCATCTGATTCCATTCTGTCAATTGAACCGGCTTCAACTCTTACATTCGTGAACAAAGGTACCGAAGGAGAGAACCTAGGGGCGGTGTGTGGGCTGGTTGAAGAGCCCTGTTTTAAGGGCTTTGCGGAAGGCAACGTGCAAGGTCTCATTCCTTAGGGTAGGTGGGAGGGCATTCCATTGTCTTCATGCTATGAAAGGGAAGTTGGCACCTCCAGCTTTGGCACGTTTGACAGTAGGGATGTTCAGTTGGTTGGCGTAGTGTGATCACGTAGGCCTGAAGGAGCTGGTTCTAACTAGTTTTGCTGAGAGATAGGAGGGGGCTATGTGGGAAAAGGCACTTTGGATGATTGCAAGTGTCTTTAAGAGGATGTGTTCTTTGACGGAGAGGCAGTGTGCAGAGCGCCTAGCATTGGAGATGTGTTCCCTCGCGGGTATGTTAAGGGCTGCGCTGAGAGCGTTATTTTGAATTATTTGCAATCTGTTTCAATTTTTTGCAGAGGTGCCCGAAACGAGAAAGTTGCAGTAGTCTAGTTTTGTACCTATAGTGGCTCTGGCTATTGAGACACAGTTCTGGGTAGATAAGTATGGTTTGACCGTATTGATCAGCTTCGCAGTATATGAGGCCAAGGAGGCAATGGCGCTAACTTGGCCTGACATGGAGTGTGGCATCCAAGTAAACCCCCAGTGTCTTCACTGACGGTGAGACCGGGATCTGTGTGTTGTATATGGTAAAAGAGCTGTATTGATTTTTGAGTGTTTCCTTGGGGCTGACAAAGAGGATTTCATTTTTTTTCTCCCCGTTTAGACAAAGCTTGTTGGCAGCCAGCCATGCTTGGATGGAGGCGTAGGCAGTGCAAAGTGTTTTGGCATCTGTTTCATATGTGCCCAAGAGGGGGAGGAGGACCAGAGTGTCATCGGCCTAGTTCGTGTATGCAATGCCGATTGCGTCCAGTATGTCAAAGAGGTTTAGTAAATGTATTGAAGAGGGTGGGCGAAATACAGGATCCCTGTCAGACTCTGCAGTGTATGAGGATAGGTGCTGCACAGACCTGCTCGGAGAATACTCTCATGGCTCTCCCTTCAAGGAAAGAAGGTATCCATGCAGAGGCTTCCAGAGTGAACTAAGCTGAAGTGGTGAGGTGTTTGGATAGGGTGTTTTGGTACACTAGGTCAAATGCTGCAGATAGATCGAGAAGGAGTAGTGCTGGTTTCCCCTCACCAGGATTTCACCTCATCCATGGTTTTTTAGGTTCAATAATGCTGATTTGGTTTCGTGGCCAAGGATGAAACCCGATTGACGCTTGCCTAGGATGCAGTTGGTTTCTAGAAAGTGCTGGACCTGGGTGTAGGCTGCTTTGTTGAGAATCTTTAGCAAAAATTGGACTGTATTAATGGGCCGGTAGTAGTTTTGGGGGGGGGGGGGGGGGGGGGGAGTGTCTAAAGATATTTTTTTCAGGAGTGGGCGTACCCACACCTCCTTGAGGCATGGGGGAGCGATTCCTGAGGCGAAGCAGGCATTTATGAATGCAGTGAGGAATGGGGCTAAGGTGGTAGCACAATGTTTGCTGTGGTATGGCCTCATTAAGGCCAACTTGATTGGTTTTGAGTCGAAATATCCACTTTTGTTCCCTTTTAAGTAATAACGATTGAATATCTCCACCCCTCCGTGGACAAATAACCTTCTTGATTATTGTCCATTATATATATCCTTCGGAGAGTGGTGGTGCTGAAAATCTGCCACCATAGGTGCATTTTCCCGCCCGAGTCTGATACACATGTGTTGTTGTATTTGTTTTTTTGGTTCCATGTCATTTCATCGTGGTATTTTACTGCAGATTTTTTAAGAAAGAAACTATCAAATGTTTTATTTTGGGAGGAGGGGGGCACCCCCCCAAATCCTTATCCGCTTTTTTATATATTCCAGAATACCCACACCCCAAATATATTTTTCTAACCCCCTAAAAACTTCGATTTGTTTTTTTCATTAATAAAATCTTCAGTAAAAAAACCCAGCGAAAAAAGATCCCATGATGAAAGGACTTACTGTTTTTTGATGGGTCTGCTAGAAATCCCTACATATTTAAGCTGGCAAGGGCATTTAATCAAATATATCATATTACTACTGCCGTTTCTAAACGAGTTCTGTTTCCATTGGGGTCTGAGATCTAGATCCATCATCAGTGTACGTCAGCATTCAGAGCATTGTCCACAAGTCGAAGGTCCCAACGGTGAATCTATGCCCCACAGCGAGTCCTGACGTTCAGTAAAGTCTGATGGTCGATAAGACTGCACTAGCCTATCTCGCAAGTTATGTGTCTTCTTAATGGCAAATCTGGGTTTTGGCAGATTAGAAGAGCCCACATTCAATATCAGTGTAAACTTCAAGATCTCTCTATTGATTTTATTGGTCTTATTAGAGTAACTGAAGACCACTTCTCAATTGTTCCCGCATGGTTCTCGTATCTTGTCGTAATGTCACATCCCGAGGGATGTTGCGTGCTCTTTTTCTAGCATGCTTAATAAGCCTTTTCAGGTATTCTCATTAAAGTTTTCATTTGGGGGAGGTTAGTGTTGAGGGATTCAATGTCGAGAGTAGCCAGGATCTCAATATGGGCATCAAAGAAGAGTTATTTTACCAAATTAAGAATGGCAGTATTCTCCTTGAGGTATGAACGCATTTTGGAAACTTCTGGTTTTGATCGACCATCTGACCAGGGAAAAGGGCTTCACAGATAGACATACAATCAACAACCAACCTTGAGTGGTGAGTTTTCCACAACACAGCAGGATCCCTGTCACAGCTTAATCGACTGAATGCATGCCGTTACGCGTGCCTGGCTTGCCTGTCTTTGCATAAGTACATTCTTGTTCACGTGACGGACGCTCAAACACCAGATTGGAGGTGTCACGTGATGCACCCCCAATTCAATTTTTAAGTATAACTGAATCGGACCCCGTAACATTTACTTGGCTGCACTCATGGCAGACAGGAATGAGCTTGGAGGACTCAAGACCACGCAGAGCAGCAGTATACCTGCAGGTACAGAGTGCAGTGTGAGGATATGGGGAATAAGACATGTTGTCCATCACTTAACACAACAGACTTGTGCCGAGCAATCCCTCCAGCTAGTACCAGGCTCTGCCTTTTTAATACATGAGAATAGGGCTCAACAGACAGAAGAGTAGACCAACAGTCTCCCCTTGTTTCCCTTTTCTGGACATCAGATTAACTGGTTACATGATGAAGTACATGCCTGAAGCTTTACCTTGAGCCCTTTGCTCCATCACAGGACAGAAGCTCAGGTTAGTGATACTTCCAGCTCCATGTGTGGAATCTTGTATTTATGGTACGAGATTAATGAACTATGACCAACAGCCTTGGACTGTGACAAGATGGTACCATGTCTTCTGGGTAGCCAGGGGGTGTAGAAGTCAATGTGTGGAATTTATTGTGTGTTCTATGACATGATGTACATACAGGAATGGCGATTTTTCACAATACCTGCTTAATGTATTTAATTTTGCAACAGTTGTGACATACTTTTTCTTTTAGGGCCTTGATTGCAGTCTCCACCTATACTATAGATATGCGGTGCGGTAAGAAATATTGCACATGTGCACAAAAAAAAAAAAAAAAAAAGACTAGTGAGTAGATTACCCTTTTATTAAATACAAAGACCGTCCTGAAGAAAGTGGTTGCAAGGAATTATTACCACTGAAACCGGTAGACTATAGAAACTGTAGTGGGGGTAGTAGAGAACTTACCCAAGGATACAGATTTGAACTGATCTCTCTTGGACCAATAGGATACGATGTGTCCAAAATGGATCAGTTGAAGTGTTTTTGCACTTGTTTTAACTTTGTTTTTTTGGAATAAAAGCCCCTTCCGGAATAATGGCTAATAAATTGGGCTTGACCATAAATAGCCCGGTAGACCTTCAATCACCTTTGTATGTATGATTGACAAACAAACTGCAAAGGAGCAGAGAATAAAATAGAGATCATTCAGCCTCCAGAACAACTGAATGGTGGCCTAGGAATAAAACTAGGCGGCAAATCAGCGCAGACTAGGATTAGTCTTTCGCTAGGCAGGATTAGTTAGATAATCACCCTATCTTGTATCTCCAGGTCTACCCTTGCCAATAGGCAGGATAGCATTAGTAGGCAGCTACTTAATTTCTTCTACAACTTGCCAAGAATTCCAGCTGCATCTCCTTAGGGGCATTCTACCTTTCCTCGCCTTCCCGCAGAAGCTCAACGTCTCCTGAGCCCTGGTTCTCTCTAGGCCAGATTACTGGAACAGCTTCTTCCTCAATCAATCTGCCTCTTTCCTCCCTTCGCCCATTCCACTAATCCAGAATAGGACCATCATATGGCCTCAAGCATCTCTCCAGCCCAAACATCTCTCCACTGGCTCCCAGTGACCACAAGGATCAAATTGTACACCCTCTGCATCATCCACAAGGCCGTCTGGGGTCTGGGACCTCTTTACATCCAGCTTTTCTTCCCTAAACACCTCCCGGCCAGAGTTCTTCTGTCTTCTGGCTCCAACTCTCTACAGGTCAAATATTTCTCCAAGCAGAATCCCTTTCCTTGGTTAAGGAAACTACGCAAGACTTTCCTTTTCTACTCTTCCCTTCCCTATCCCCCTCCCGTGCCAACTCTCCCTCTGCAACTGGGGCCTGGTGCCTTCAGAGTCATACAGGGGCCAGACCTCCCCCTACCACTCCCCCTGCATCCTTTGCCAGCACTTGCCCTCAGGCTCCCTTTTCCCGGACTAGCCCAACTTGGTCCTCCCTGTCCACTGCACTCAACCTCCCTCCACCAACCTCTTCCCCTGGCACTTACCCACCCCACCCAGCACTTGCCCGCCCCCTACCCCCTTGGGGAATCCCACTCCTGAACTTCTCCCTCTACCCCCTTCCCCTTGAACTTACCACCTTGTCATGCACTTGCACGGTACGATTGCACATGGCCAATATAACCGTTTTTGTTCTACTTTTGGGATTCCCATGTCCCGCATTCCCAAACCCCCACCCCCACCCTCCAAATCCCCATTTTGTCTTGTGGTGCCAGGAAACACTTGTGCATAGGCGCCATACAAATGTCCAATCAAAATAAAACTGCATGAATGTGGAGTGTGTTGCATTGCATATTGATCAGGTGCGTTTGCCCTCTTTTGTGATAACACATTACTGTCAGGGCTTACCCTGCTTATTTTGAAAACAAGCTCCCTATTTTGTTTAGGGTTTCACAACAAAAATATTCCTGGATTCCCTGTTAAGATAAAGGTGTAGGCTGCGGGGTATATGGAGGGAAGTGGCCGAAAGAAGGGGAGGTGGGGCAGGGTGTTCAGCGGGGGTGTTCCCCGAGTAAATAAAATGAATACAATACATTACAGTTTTGATAATGTGTGGGAAATGAGATGCTACATATTAAACTATCTTGTTATGCCACACATGCCCACTAAATTTCACAACATGAGAGAAACAATATGTGGTATAAGATTATTTTGTTTGTTTATTTATTGTCTCGGGGGAGGGGGAATAGCTCAGGGGCAACGCGCACACTTTGGAAGCAAGACGACAGAGCAAAACAGGTTCGATCCCCGGGTCCACGCTTAGAAACCTCTTGGTATTAAGCAGGTTATAAATAACCTATCATATCAGATTATGCACCAAAAACCCACAGGCATCAGGGCGCACAAAAAGACTCATGGCAAAACAACAAGGCCAGGACAAGTGAGAGAAAGGTGCAATTAGAGAGCTGATTAAACAGGAGACTATTTAAACAATAAGGTTTTCACAAGCGTCTGAAATAAGAGCAGGTTACTTTCCTGATGTAGATTCAAAGTCAGGGAGTTCCAGTCTGTAGGCCAAAACTGAAAAGGATCTACCATTGCCAAGTTGTGTTCTAGGGCAACAAAGTACCCTATCATTGGCAGACCTTAGAGCTCCTTCGTCTAGTCAATCTATCCCTGAGGAATGCAGGAGCGTTACAATGTGGCTCTTTCCTAGTTTCTGATATATGAATTTTGCGGGAGAGATTTTTTGCAGTACAAATGGCATCCTTTTGAGTTACTTGTAGCTTCTGGATACAGCTTTTACTTGCACCCCCTAGAAGAGCATTACAATAAATCCATTAAGGAGAATTGTGGCACAAGCAAGAGTAATACAATTTTGTTCTGAGTGGAATGGCCTGATCTGTCCGAGCAGTTTTAGATGTTATTGAGAGTTTTTTGTAATGTAATTAACATGCGATTCCACGCCAATGATGCTTCCAAAAAGACACCACTTTATCGAACACTGAAATAATGCAGTCCTCGATAATGAAGCTTGAACATCTAGAGTCGAGTTTGGTCCTAGATTGGGAAGATCCAAAAAGCATTAACTGTTTTGTGAGACACATCCAATGGGAGGACAGCCATTGCTTGATAGTTTGGTAATAGAAGCTCAGTTTGTCAGCATCCTTCTCATATGACCCATTCAGTTCAAACAACAGTTTGTGTCATCGGCGTACTTTATAAACTGCACACCCATGATGGAAAGTAGGTTGCAGAGTGGCCTAATGTAAATATTTAACGCCGGCAACAGACATGCGCCCTGGGCGACCCCACAAAGTATACGGGCTGAATCTGAGGGGGCATCGCTTCAGGGCATTGTGGACCTACCAGTTCTTAAAAATGAACTAACCCAATTTATAGCATTTTTAGAACAGTTTCCTACTGTATCAAGGGTCGCCAGAAGAAGTTAATGATCAAGGAGGTCAAAGTGCGAGAGATTAACAGTACCAGCAACCTAGATTTCCCTCTGTCCAGGATATTCAACATGTTGAACTTTAGTACAACAAGGCACTCTGCCATGATATGGACGGAAACCAGATTGTTTTTTATGCAAGAGAAAAACAGAATTCAGAATTGCTTAAGTAGAAAGTGAGAATTGGGCTGAGATTGGCTCTATCTCTGGGATATAAACCCACTTTCTTTACCAGTGGCGTTACTATGACCTCCTTAATAACATCGTGAACACAATTATATGCTAAGGATGAGTTGAAAAATCGTGTGAGTAAAGGAGCACATTTTCTGTTGTGAGTGAACAAACAGGTCATACATATTAGTTTGTAAGCCAACAAGCAAATTCTTCTTAATTGTCTCCCGAGCGATAGTAATATTATCGGAAAAATCCTGTTGTGTACATATGCAGTCAGTATTAGAGGGAAGAAAGGAATGAGCTTGGGCTTTATAATAATTTTAAGAGAGTTGAGAATTATTCTCTGTGTTGTTTGTCTGATTGTTAACAAAAAAAATAATAAAGAACATTCTTAGCTTCATACATTTATTACTTGTAGATTTTGTCGTAGTTTTTCCGTGTTTTGTTAGCTCCGGTTTTGGATTTCTGCCAAGCATTTTCAGCCTAAGATCTTCTAAATCTAGGGTAAAACAGCTCTTGGGGCAGGAAACGTCTCTTACAGTCTTCATTCTCAAAGGGGCTGCCTGATCAAACATACAAGTCAGGGTAGTTATATATGAAATTGCAAGAGTATTTGGAGGATCTGAGTCGATAGTGGATTCCATGAATTTGTTAATCCACTCCAAAAGGTCACATATTTGGATTTTCTTGTAATTCCTACTAAGTATTCTTTTGAAGTTACTCAATTTCCGCTTAGGTTTCTCATGGGGCTGTATATAGAAATCCACCAAGGAGTAATCCGACCAAATACATGATCTGGTATCAGTGATATTAATGCTGAAGTTGCGTGATACTACCGAGACCAAAATGTTACCTTTAATATGGGTAGCTTCATTATTGTGTACTGTAAACTCAGTTATTTAAATTTAATTGCAACAATAGTGCTCCGCTATCTGCAGCATCTCCTCGTCTTCGGTTCAAATTGCCCAACAATACATTTGCACAGTTTGGCTTATTTAGTAACCCTAGTATCTGGAGTAATATCGTCTGGGGGACAATAAAGAAGGATGAAATGTAAGCAACTATTATAGTTGGTGTACAATTTAAGATGTAGGATTTCACAGCCTTTGCAAAAGCAGGGCACCTAAAAAAAAAAAAAAAAGTGGAGTTCCTTCCTTACTATAATAGCAACTCCCACTCCATTCCTGTGTGCCCGATTCTGAAAGTGAAAATCATAACCCAAAAGGTACAGCTCGGTCAACTGTAGACCCGCTGTAATTCTTAAGCCACATTTCTGTTAAACAAAGAATATCATTCCTATTCTTCACGACGTAATCATGGATGGCGATAGCGTGCTTATTCAGGTATCTAGTATTCAGAAGAGATATTTTAATAGTACTGCCATCGATAACACTCGTTACCGATGATGGTTTGGCTGCAGTACCAACTGAGGGACGATTCTATAAGGCAGATGTCTCAATGGGTGTGCCTGCTATAATAGAAGCTATATAAGGCTTTCAGCAGGAGAATATGTGGCCTCAGCTGGTTCCATGAACTGACTAATGTCAGCAATATGGGAAGCATCACATTAGTCATTAAGATGTGAAGAGAGAGTAGTAGAAAAGGGATCATTTAAGGTAGTTCCGACATCTAAAAGTATGGGAGTCCTAAATTGGGCAGAGCAGGCGCTTCACAAGGTTGACAAGTGGACACACATTTGTCTACTAACCAGGGCAGAGAGGATGAATCCTCTATGCTACAGGCAGATGACTTGGGAAAGACAGTAGTGTGCGTAATATTAGGTGACAAGCCAGCAGCAAAGGCGGAAAGCTGATTCTGATAGCAGGTTCAGTACAATTGGTATCAGCTGTGGTAGATAATCTTTCAAGAACATTAGGTAAAGTGTCTTGAATAGTAGCATTGACATACGTATAATAGCTTCCTGTGATTAGCAGTGATATAAATGCATAATTGTTATTTATACACACCAAATGATTATTAATTTAAAACTGTAGTTTACCAGCCATTTAAAGACCTGCCAAGTGTAATGGGGTAAAAATCTCCAAAAGCCAGGGTCTGCCTTTAATCACCGGCCATCCTGATTCTAAATGAAATCATGTCATTGTGTGCTCCCAGAACCTGGTGACGGATGAAAAATCTAAATCTAAAGCAACATCTGGTTATAAAAGGATGGTCGTTGAGAACCCACAAGTATACTGGCCAAAACATTTGGTGCCATTTTGTCAGCTTAGTTTACAGTGACCTTCCTGTCAAGTCCTCCTTTGCATTCAATGTCTAGGTAAGAGTTTCACTCAAAATAGACCAATTTGGTTACACCCCTGCAAAAGCCAGTCTCTTCCCTGGAAAAGAGCTGTCACCTTTCAGGAAGGCGGGAACTTCGCCCAGGGTGCAAGCAGCGAGCCAGTGCTTCAAAGGGCAGGTTATGCTAGGCCAAAGGTACAGACATCGGCGTGATAAAGCACACTCCAATTTAGGACGACAGCAGAGGTGTGGGGTCGGGCGGGGCGGAAGTTAGTAGACAGTGGAGAAGCATAAGTCCACAGAAGGGTTCCACCATCTTGGATTCTCCCAGGGCTCCCAAGCGTCATGTGCCCCCTTCCCACTTCCTGCAGGCAAAGCACTCTTGGTAGGACATCACCAGACAGACATTACTGAAACAAGTTAGGATAGGGTCCCCTAGGGAAGGCTAAATGGAACTAGCCTGCTTTAGAAGACTGCCTATTTAAGGGGAGTGCGGCCATCAACCCGGGGAATAATATTTAGTCATCTGGACCTTAATTGGGTACAGTCAGCTTCAAAGCCACCTGACAATAAATTAGTGATACAGGATCTATAAAGAAAGACCATTCTCTTATTGCTGAACGACATTTGGGGTAACCAAACCTGCTGGACGTAAAAGGCGGACTGCAAACAGACCACTGGTAAGATCTAGCTTGAAAGTGCAGATCAAAAATGACTTACCTTGCCCCTACAGCAACCAAAGATTCAAAGACGTGACCTGTGGCTCTACCTGCATTGCTTAACAGGTTTGGGAACCTTCAAGACAATCCAAGCTGCAGCAAGGGAACTACTGGAGTCATTTTCAATCTTGACGCTTGACTGCCTCGTGCATCTAAGGGTCTTGCTCCACCCAGGAGCTCTGCCGTCTTCACATCCGAGACCCACAGAGTTTCCTAGCATCCACAAACTTCACATTGCCTGCCCATTCAGGAAGGCCATGACAATATACGGCACACATGTTTTCCCAGGTTTACCATGTAAACATCCTTGCTGTGGAGTCTCAATCGACTTCTAAATCAAGATCACCATTTTAATGCCTTATTACCCTGCTCACTAAAGGGCTGCATCAGCATGGAGTCTTCTCATAATACAAAAGGAGCTGTAAGCAGCCAATGAGTACACACAAGGAGCAGAGCCGGGTGTCTTATACAGGAAAAAGGCCACAGGGTGCCTTTTGGGCAGCATGATCTACAAGTCTTTGGGTCTCCTAGGACAACACAGTTCCATTGCCAAGGATGCCCTGGTGTGGGGACTCACTGGGAAGGTTTGGTGAACTGATAAATAAAAAGCAGAAAATGAAAGGGGTCTCACAAAGTCACAGATTAGGGTTTTCCGCCGAACACCATTTCCAATAGACACAGCAGGTAAGATCACCATGTCTGGTGCATGATCAAAGACTATGCGCGAGCGCTGGGATCAGACCGTGCCGAATCGCCTTGTAGGCTCCCTGTGCCTTGCCATGCACAGTGGACACCGTGACTGCAGGCCAGGTGGCCTTAGGCCTCAACCAGTGGGTTCACTGTGCACTGCTGTAGGCCATGCCTACAGGGCGATTACACATTCCCTGCAGAAGATTCACTGTACGCTCAATATAGACACAGCCATGCCAATTAGGCACTGTGGGTAGAGTCACTAGCCAAGGTTAGCGCTGGGTGTGGACACATACATAACAGGTCATACTTTTCATTTTTTGCATGAAAGATTACATAACCTTTCAAAAAGCATCAGATTAGACAATTACAAACCACAGAGGCACTACTACATGCACAGAAAATTGCCTTTTTTCTTTTATTAAAAAACCTTTGAAATTCACTACAGAATAGAGCTGGACAGTTCTGGTTACAATGAAGGGCCTAACCAAATTAAAATGTAGCAGTAAGAGTTAACAGTGCAACCAACACTCATGCACAAATCATGCCACAAGATCTCGATGACTAGGAAAGTAAGACTGCTTATGGAAACCTTACGAAGCATGCTCTCAAGGTATGTTCTTTTGGGCATGACGGTCATGCATACAATCGTGCCACTTTTTGTGGTGGTGTGGTTAATGTGCCCTGTGTACTTCCAATGCGCAAAATCCATAGGTCATCGAGTTTTAGAATTGTGGTTGGGAAGCATTGTACATAACATGGCAGTGATCTATGTCACCAGACCCAACTATACATTTGGATAATGCGGTTACTGCACACCCATGAGCCATTTCCGGAAAAGCTGTACTCTGGGCTAGGCTGCAGGCAATGTCCTGAACCGATTGTTGGTATAGGTATTCTGTGTGGGGCAAAGACACAGGCTCTTTGCCTAGGATTCAGAAGGTAGGACCATAATGATATCTTTGAGGATGCCAGTGGTGAGGGCATACGTTTAATTATCAAGGATGCCATTTTTAATGTCATTTGAAGGGATCGAAATAAAGATTTCATGAGCAGGAGCTGAAAGCAACCCCTGGGTATCTCCATCTAGTAAGTAAGTGCTCCCCAAGTCGAAGAGGAGCCCCCACCCCACCCACAACACAAAGATAATATTATGACACCAGATGACAAAGAATGCACAGTAGCTTGGGGTAGCCGTTGGTATCAGGCTAACCAGGCTCTGAGCCACAAGAAGGAGCTAAACAGAATTTGTATTTGTAAAGCGCGCCTGGCCCGAGAGCATCTGGGCGCATATCTTGGGTTACAGTCAAAGTACATACAACTAAACAATTTAAATAATTTACATCTGGGTAACTATCTCAAGTTACAATGATAGTGTGCATACCTTGCAGAAGTTGCATATAAGCAAGTGGTGTTAAGTATATACAAGCAGAATTGCAAAGGAGCATATAAGAAGTCACAATATTATAAAAGCAGGCAGATAGGTGATGCATAATTAGGCTTCTTGGGAAAGCAGCCAGGACTTGACTTTGCATTTAAATAAAGATGCAGACGGTTCGGTGTGAAATGGATAGAGAGTTCCAAAGTTTAGCAGCAAGGACTGGGAAGGTCATCCCACCTGCTTTCAGCAATTTGTATCTCGGTATATTGCGACATTGAGCTTGGGCCAATCGCAACGGTCGAGTAGGGGTGTGATGAGTAAAGCGCTTAGCCAAGTAGAAGGGGGCCCGATTATTCAAACATTTGTGTGCGAGGGCAAGCATTTATGGGAAATTCTTTGTGTGACTGATAGCCAGTGCATACTTCTCGGGATGTTTAAGGCTGCCCTGATAGCGTTATTTTGAGTAACCTGTAGTTTAAGATTGCGCTGGCTTGTCCATAGGTAGAATGAGTTACAATAATCAAGTTTAGACATGACCAGAGTTCTCGCAAGGATAGTGCAGTTGGCGGTGCTAAGAAATGGGCGGCAAGCAATGATGAGCTTGCAAGTGTATGCAGATGCTGATCTGACCGCATTAGTTTGTCTGTTGAGTGAAAGTGTGCAATCAAGGTAGATTCCTAATGTTTTGGTGTCTTTAGAGACCATGATAGTGTTACCATCAATGTTGAAAGCTCCAAATGGCGTGTCTAGTTTGTTAAGTCGGTGTTGGGTGCCTAGGATGAGGAGCTCTGTCTTGTCGTCATTAAGACAGCGCTCATGTTGGGCCATTCAAGCCTGGATGACTAAGTAAACCTCATTTAACGCTTTAGTGTCCGCAGCATGGTCTCCCGTGATAGGGATAAGCATCTGGGTGTCAACAGCATAGTTTGTATAGGTGACACCCAGATAATCAAGTATATCAAAAAGAGGTTTTGTGAACACATTGTAGAGTTTGGGCGAGACACGAGAACCGTGTGGCACCCACATAATACGGGGGCCGGGTCAGAAGAAGCAGATGAGGAGAAGACCCTCATTGATCTGTTGTTCAAGAAGGATCTGATCCACGTGGTGGCTTTGTCTGAGAAGCGGGCAGCTGTCTTAAGGTGTTGGCAAAGGATTTGGTGGTTAACCAAATCAAAAGCTGACGATAGGTCGAGTAGTAGTAATAATGCCAATTTGCCATTGTCTTTTAAGTCCTCAGTTTGTGTTTTAAGGTCAATAAGTGCCGTAAGCATGATTGTCTAAGGCCAAGGAGATGGTTTGATTCCAGGTAATTCTGAATCTGCAGATAAGCTGCGTAGTCTAGTATTTTAAGAGAAATGGAACGGTTGTGATTGGTAGCTATACTTGCATCCAACGTAGGTTTCTTCAGAAGAGTGATGACCCAAGAGTTTTTAAGGTTGTCAGGGACTATGCCAAAGTTGTAGGATGAGTTGATAAACGCAGTGATGAAGGGGGCTAGGTCATGTGCGGAGTCCTTGATAATACGAGCAGGGCAGGTATAACCCTGACAATTGGAGGGTTTGAGTTTAAATGATGGTGTTTTCGACCTCTGTTGTGGTAAGCAGTGAGAAGCTGAATGGTGTATATGTACGTGTAGATGACTGGGGTTTGTGAGGGAGAGGGTTAGTGAAGGAGTTGGACAGTAGGCAATTTGTTTTTGTACATTTTCCACTGGAGAGTAGATATCTTATCAAAGAGAGCTTTTGTATGCTGGCACACCAAGCACTGTCTTTGCTGAAGCTGTCAGGCGGGGAGGAGGGGGATTCGATAATTTTAAAGAGCTCCTTTGTATTGGATTCCGCTTGTGCTAAACGTGTGTTGTAGGTCTCCTATTTAGCCTGGAAAATAGCCTCCTTGTAGTTAAGGCTAGCTATGATAAAGCTGTCTTAGTTAGCTTCACGAGGGAGACTTTTCCAGCAAGCTACGACGTTGCGTTTTTCTTTGCGGAGTAATCTTAATTGTGGGGTGAAACAAGAGTTAAGGTGGGCACGTTGTTTAGGTTTCCTAGATTTCATGGGGGCGATAGAATTTATTGCTTTCAGCATAGTGCAATTAAAGGTGTCATGAAGGATGGTAGGGTCTGAGCATGTCTCAGAAGTCGTGTTTAAGATGGGCAAGATCATAGGTAGCAATTTGTCCCTGGTAATGTCCTTTTTGTTCCTAGTAGGGATTGCAGCCGCGATGTTCTGTTTGATGTATGGCTCGCTAGCTAGGATGTTGAAGGTAATGATGTGGTTATCAGACCGCACGCAAGGGAGGTTGGACGTTATTGTAATGTTACAATTTAGATCAGCTAACCAGTCTAATGTTCGTCCCTGGTTGTGGGTAGGTTCGCAGATATGATGTGAGAAGCCGAGGTTGATGAGTGCTAGCGATGTCCCAAGCATTGTGTTCCTTGGGGTCGAGGAGGCCCACGTTGAGGTCGCCTAGTAGGATGATTTTGGAATTTGGTTTAGTTTTGTCAACTAGGATGGAGGTAATGTCATCGGCAAAAGTGGTGATTGGTCCAGGGGGCATGTAGATGAGATGTAGTGTAGCGGTGCTGGTGTGAGAGATGGCGATTTTAACCAATAGTAATTTGGCTGAAGGGATCTGTGAATTAGGGATGATTCTCAAGTTGTTAGAGTCTGTGAATGAAGGCAACTCCACCCCCTTTAGAGAGGTTTGAGTTGCGGCAAGCTATTTTCAAACCCTAAATCACTGATATTATGTGCACTGTCACGAATGATGCGCATAGCAGGGGAGAGCCATGGTTGCACTGGTAATCATAACTGGGAAATTGTATATGTTTTATTCTCCATTATAACCATTGCATTCCAAAGCAAGCATCAAGTGAAAATGGCTTGGCCAGCATTCAATCATAAAAGTAAAAATATGTTTGTAGTAGCTTCCCTGAAAGATGTTCAGTCTCATTCTGGTGTAAACATCATTTTCTGCCTGAAACATACATTGATATTGCATCAAAGTAAGCTGGCAGAGCACCTACCCTCATCAAGATGGTGTTTCTGTCACTTAATTTTTAAGGCCCTTGGTTTTAGAATGAGCATTCCAGTTTTGCACGTTTTTACAGAGGCCGGAGAATCCAGTGCTAGTTGCATAGTATTATATTTTGTAACCAACTCATTACAATTGCCTGAATGTCATTAAAGGAGATGAAGCTGACGTCAGTAAGGATTCTGCATTGTGTTTAAGTAATCAAAAGTGCTAGTGCCCGAGAAACCTGGAGACGAAGGATGTTGACCCGAAGGCTGATGCAGAAAGGTACATGAAAGGATCTGATGAACTAACCGAGAAATGGTTCACGGCCAGCTGTCACAAGTGCTGCCACTCTCCTCCCTGTTGGTTGCAGGATCATCCACTCAGAGCTCAGAATCTACCGACCTGAAGGTGGAGTAGCTCTGATCTTTCCCAAGTGGATCCCTGCTTATGTCATTCCTATATTCCGTCCGTCCCTCCTCTCTCCCTCTCTCCCCCCCAGGTTGCCCTCTTCCTACGAGTGGGCTGACCTCTCCTCCTCTCTTCTTGCCTACACCTCTCAACTTCTCTCTGATACCTCAACATCCACCTTGATGCTTCTAATCTCTCCTCTGGGCTCTTCCGCAACCTCCAACATACACTTTCTCTATTCTACCCTCTGGTCTGACACACTCTGCCAGACACACCTTGGGTGTTCCCATCTCTTCAAACATCCCCACCTCTCTAACCCTCTCACTACTCTCTTGGACTGACCACTTTCTGCTTTCCTCACACCTGCAACCCAACTTCTCAGTTATTCGGCCCATGAAGTGTGCATCAGTGTGCATCAGTGGATGCCTTTGCCTCTACTTTCTCTGCTACTCCTGAGACTGACTCACTCTGACACAGCCCTCTCTAACCTGCATCTTTCTATCTCCAACGTTCTGGACATCTTGCCCCTGTTATGAGAATCCATCTGAAGCCTACCTCCAAGTGCAACTCTTGGTATGACTCCGACATCTCCGCCCTGAAACGCAAGTGTGGTGTGGCTGAGAGGAAGTGGAGGCCGTTGGGCGCATCCTCCGACAAACTGGCCTGCCAGCTGCTACAAAGGCAATACAGACTCTGTCCTGTCCAAGAAGAGAGTCCACACCCAAGCCTGTGTATCTGCAGCCTCCAACACCGCTACACTCTAAAATCTGCAAGGCGCTGGCCTCCCAGGCCCTCTATACGGCTCTGGCTTCTCACTTCACCTCTAAAACCCAGGACATCCTGTCCTTGCTCTACTCTTCCTCTCCTTTACCTCTCCCTGCCCCCCTCTGGTTGCTTCCCCCCCCCCCACCACCTCCTTTCTCCTCTTTCTCTCTAAAATCACCCAACGAGGTTTCTAGACAAGTCCGATCTACGAATGTGTCATGTAAACATGTGCTTCCCTGCTCCCCCAGACCCATCAAAGGGTGGTTGCCAGGAAGGCATGCCAGGAGGGGCTGTCTGTTAACACCAGGGGTCATGGCAGTAAAAGACTAAAAGGATGAAGGTTAGGGGCTGGTTACTGGGCAAGTGATGGACAGGTGACACATCCAGTAGGAAAAGATACTTCAGGAGAAGGTCCTTTTGTCTAAGGTGCCTGTCTTTTCTGTTGTTGCCAGAGAACAGCTGATTGTGAGGACGACATCTGTTGTGAGTGGGCACATTGAGAGCAAAGTTGCCGCGAATAAGATTGCCCTAAAAGAGTTAAAAGTTACATGTTGGATACATTTGTGTTGCTAGAGTTCCTACAGTTGAAAACTGCTTGCTTTGAATCCGTTGGTGGGTGAGGAGGTGAGAGGAGAGGAGCCGAAACGAGGCCCCTTTACTTTAATAGAAAGGAGGCCGTTGTGACTGAAGAGGTTCGTAGCACCCCGAAAGCTGAAAGAAAAATCTCCATACGTGTCCTTGCGGTGGGAGTGACCGCGACCCAAGTGTTTAACAAATCCCATTGTGCTGTGCGTTTGTTGAGTTGGCCTGAGCAGCCGGAGTGGTGCGGAATGATGGGGGCGAGACCGTTCACCAATCAGTTGGGCCCCGATCAGCTGTCTCGGTTACGAGCGCCGCAGCATCGCTTTCCAAGAGGACATCTATTGGTGAACGTTGGAACTGCAACGCTTCTGAAAAGACATCTGCCGGTGATGCTAGGAGTTTCAGCAAGAATAAAACTAATGTTATTGTCTTCAAGAGGTACAAAGGAGCATCTGAAACAGTGCAGCACACAAACAAGGTTATGTAAAAATGGTATCAGCATTAGTCTGCTACGAATGGTGAAGCTAAGGTGAAGTTCACAGGCAGGCCCTCCTGCAAGTAAAGAAACTGTGAAAGAAATTTCAAAACAGAGAACAAGGCAGAATCCTGTGTGCACACACCAGAGTGACAAACAGTGTTAAAGGGGGAAACGTTTATGAACTAAGGGATCATTTTGTAAGGCCTACCAGAAGTCTTTAAAAAAAAAAAAAAAAAGATACAAGGAGGACCCCGAAGGAGGGGAATAACAGAGGACCGGAGGCCTTGGGACTGCAAAGAATCCTGCCGATTGTTGTTTGTTTGTCCTATTCCGAGTCTGTTGGCCTTTATTCCCACCCAGAAAAGTTGACACCCCCCACCACCTCCTTTCTCCTCTTTCTCTCTGACATCACCCAACGATGTTTCTAGACAAGTCCGATCTACGAATGTGTCATCCAAACAGGTGCTCCACTGCTCCCACAGACCCATCAAGGACCACATGACACCCTTGCTCCAGCCTTGGCTGATTTCTGCAATCACTCTTTCACCACTGGATCCTTCTCCGCTCTCTCCTCAGGCACTCCTTTGTGCATACCCTCCTTAAAAAGCCCTCCGCTGGCCCTACCTGCCCGGCAAACTATTGCCTGAGCTCCATTACTCGTTTCCTAGGCAAACTCCTGGAAAAGCTGGCCATCTCCTAGCTTACTCTCCACACTGAATCTGTTGGTTGTCTCCATTACCATCACTCTGGCTTCAGACCAGGCAGAGGCGCGTAAACTTGAACACCTCTGAAGATCTGGTCTCTAATCTGGATACCAGCCTTCCTTCTGTCCTCATCCTCCTCGACCTTTCCTCTGCTTCAGACACGGTCAATCAAGCCATCCTGATCAATCGACTCCATGAGAACCTGGGCATCACAGATCAGGTCCTGGAGTGGTTCACCTCCTTCCTCCTGGACCGACCCTGCCAGATGCAACGTGGGTCCTTTTTCTCCACCACCTCTCTCTCCACATATGGTGTTCCTCAGGGCCCGATCCTCTCACCCTGTCTCTTCAATGTCTGCTTGGCCACTCTGGCCCAACTGATCTCTACTTTCTCCCCTAACTTTCAGTGTTATGTGGATGACACTCTGCTCTCCTTCAGGCTCCCTGAGCCCCCACTCCTCCCTCGCTCATTCCTGACTGCCTATCCACGATTCAGGACTAGCGCGCATCCAACTATCTCTGCCTTAATGCCAGTAAGATGGAGATCCTTCTCATTGGGACCCCTGCCACCGCTTTCCCTCTCTCACTATGGCTATTCTCCTTGGGCCCTCCTCCTTCACCTTCGTGTGAGGCAAAAGACCTTGGTGTCAATTTTGATTCCACTCTCTCCTCACATCACAGACGTTGCCAGTAAGGCCGACTACCAGTGGCACCGCCTCAGAGAGATTAATCTTTTCTTACTTTCCCCCAGAGCCCTGGTTCTCTCTAGTTGGACTACTGCAACAGTGTCTTTCTCAATCTGCCTTCCTCTACTCTCCACCCTCTGCAACTAATACAGAACTAGACTGCAAGACTTGTCCTTGGCCTCAAGTCCAGGGATCGTATCTCTCCAGGACTGAAATCTTTGCACTGGCTCACAGTGGCTGCAAGGATCAAGTTCAAGACCCTCTGCATCGTCCACAAGGCTGTCTGGGGCCGGGGCCAGCACTACATCCAACCCTCTCTTCCAAAATAACTTCCCTCTCCTGTCCTTCACTCAGCTAACTCCAACTCTGAGGGTCAGACACTTCTCCAGGCAGAGAGTGGGGGGCATCTCTCCTATGGAGGTGCCTCCCTCTGGAATGGCCTCCCTGACCCTCAAGCTTGAGCCGCACCACCTGAAGTTCTGAAAGCTGCTCAAGACTTTCCTCTTCTCTGCTTTCTCTCTCTCGTCTGCTAACTTACCCGCCTGCTGTGCGGACTGGTTGCTTGGCTACCCCCAGAGTCTAAATGGGTACCAGGCTCCCCTATGATCAGTCTCCCCCTGCACTGCCTCGGGGCATACCGTGCACTTAAGAGCTGTAACTAACCCCTGCCTCCTTGCACAAAGCTGAACTGCACCGGCTGCACTCACTGAGAGCACTGATGCCCTGATTGCACTTTCGCCTTCCCACTCCCTGGCACTCCCTCCTCCCAGTCTCCCTTCCCCCTGCACTTTATAGCTGCTGCACTTGCACTATCTGAATGACAAGGACCATGAAGATCGTTGGTCTCGTCCTCCCTCTGTCCCACCCACTTTGTCGAGTGGTACCTATACGTGTGTACAGGCCCGTTATAAAAGGCATATCACTTAGAGCTAGGAGGTGAGGAGTTTTTAATAAGCACCCCCCCTTCCAATTGTGTCTAGAAAGTAGTCATGGATAGGTGCGGCTCCTAAGGCTGAAGACTGTCACTGTAAATGTGTACTTGCAGGCCAGAGCCATACCTCTTTAGAAAGATGTACACTTATCACAGAAATGCTTCACCCTGCTTCCAGCTCTTTCATGTGGGGCAGTGAATATGCCCGAGATTAATTAAGTTTAAGGAGGGCCTCATGCTACCGTAATGATAAAACGAGGGAAAATCACCCATTGGAGTTCACATTTGGAAATAACGCCACTTCAAATGTATGCACCACACCGCTGCGACTCAAACAGGTTTACCCAGTTGTAGGCAGGAGGGCCTTCGAACATTTTGAAATGAGGCTCCAGAATTCTTAAATCGGCCCGTGGTCCAGACATGGTAAAGAAAACACCATCTGCACGCAGTTTGACGATGAAAACAAGTATCTACTTACGTGGCTCCCACCTGCCGCAGTCTTAGAAATGCTGGGGTAAACTGGTAACGCACGAAACGCCCAGCGTTGGGGTCAACGTCCTTCTTATCACCATGTTCACGTTCTAAAATGGCAGAAACAGAAGCAGAAGCAGTAAGTACTCTTGCCGACAGCAGCTGCATACAATTAAACCATAGGAAGAACAGAAGCACCAACACTTACTGGCACTTGAATGCAATGCAAGCTCATCCTTTTATGCTCGTCTATTTCCGTAAAACAGTAAGGGTGCAGTATCAGAGTAACCAGAGGAGGGAGCTAAAGCATAAAGTATCGCGCGGCTAAAGACCCATTCTGTGACAGAATTATGTGACTTAATTATTTTGCGAAAGTAACCTGCAGGAATAAAGCAACAAAGAATGTATATCTGTGGCTCCTGTCGTCTGTACGGAAAACCAGTTTTAAAATAAAACTGGTTTTGTTAGGTTCCAAATTAACATTGTAAAGCACAGCATTCACTCTTTCCATGGCTCCCGGTGCTGTTTTCCACTAACATTGTCGGTTTTCCAAAAAGACTGTCACGTGTGGCCGCAAGTGCATTCTACGTATATATTTCAAAAGACAAGCCTATGGCGACTCAAGTAGTTTTTGTTGCCTTTTTCCAAATGAAAGTATTTTTAGCCACACCGTATGTCTTGAAATTACTTACGCTGTCAAAATGGCAATTTATAAAGCACCAGCATTCCCGTCTTTGTTACGTTATGTGATCTCGCCTCTGGGAAGCAGTTAACCTGTTGATGCTCATCCAAATGTTTGTGCTTTCGGTTTAGACTAGTAATCGACTACCAGCCATGTGCGTTTGCTACACTCCTTTTTGGCGCCGCCGAATCGGCGCAGGCCGGTTTGGCGCGACGGCCATTTCGACGCGCCCATTTTGGCGCAGAAGCCTTTCTGGCGCCGTCGATTTGGGGTGAGGGACGTTTGGACGTGGCTGACATTGCAGGCACGTCTAAACTCCCTCACGCCAAATTCAAAAGCATCATTTGCAAATGCAGCACGTTGAGGTACTGCGCCTATTAACGTGTTGCATTGGCAAATAATGATTTTTATGATTTATAGTACACAGAACTGAATTTTAACATGGCACTTTAAGTGTTGCTGGAATAAGGAGGTAATGCGCGACCTGCATCCAGCCAGCTTGGGGAAGTTAGCAGTGTACAGCAGAGGCACATGTCTTTCGTTCGTAGATGCGACATTTAGGTCATGTTTAAATAAAAGGATATGTCCATGCATCTACACTGTTTCTTTAAGAATCACTGGCAATGCCAACCGTTTTAGCATTTGTAGTTTATTGCATTTTAATTGTATATGTTTGAATGCAGTTAATAATTAGGCTCTACATAACCCGTAATTTTAAAATTCCAAAAATGGTTCCAAGTTGTTTGTAGACACATCATTAAAAAAGCCAATTGCAACCCGCTTATGTGGGAAGTAGCCCAAACTGGTAACATTGGGTGCAGCTCATTGACAAGATCGCTAATACTCCCTAGATGTGCTTTTTATAGGTGGGGATGGAAGGGCACTAAGCAGAGCAAGCCGTATATATTGCAATAGTACACCTGCACACACACTATGTCAGCTTCTCCTCTGAAAGCCACATCACTCTCCAACTGTAAACTCCCACCTCCACTTTTAGCTTAAGTGACAAACCCATAAATGTCATTTTTGAGCTATGTGGTTTGTCCACTTGAAGAATGAGCCTCTAGTAAATAACAGCGAAAATGGCCAGAAACCCTTTCTGACTTGGGGAAGGACAAGTAGTGTGCAGCAGTCATGTGCGCAGAGGTGGACAAGGAGAGGACAGTGTGGAAACGGGGAGCAGGCCATTGGGCTGCTGACAAGTGACTGACGGTAAATGGGTGGGAGAGCAGACATAGTGGATGGGGGTCAAGGTGGTGGAAGGGGTGTCCCTCGGATGAGTGGGGAAGAGTGCAAGGGGCAGGAGTTTCGGGGGTAATCCCCATACAGGAGAAAAAAGGACATGAAGCAGAGGACGTGGAGGAGAATACTGTGCAATGAAGGATCATTCCATAAATACGGAGTACTGCCGAAATAAGATTTGTAAAATGGATGAAAGAATAGTTCCATTTTATAGAAGAGGTAGTATTTCCCTCTCTGACCTCGCGTTCTTTGCCACGTCGGTTACGCACATCACACTGGTCCTTGCACCCTCACCTCTCCTGCTCCTTGCATCATCCCTACGAACTGCACATGTGGGCAATCTGTGTATTTTCCGAACTGCACATGTGGGCAATCTGTGTATTTCAACAGTTTTCGATGCTGTAAATACCGATACCCTCCCGTCCCCCCAAATCCTTGTTCACAATGCGGGCAATACCCGCGCCAGAACATCACATTTGCGAACTGGTCGCCTCAAAATGGGCGCGCCAAAACGGGTTCAGAGTCCAATCGGCCTACGCCAAAACAGCCGCACCAAATCGGCCTGCCCCGTGGTGGAACCTTGGAACCCTTCACTTAGAGGCATCAAGCAGTGTTCGCAACAATAACTGGCCACGCTGTGGTGCTCAGAATTGTCTAAACAGAAGAATGTACCCTTGCTAGTAATTATTTTCATATTATTTCTTTTTTTTCCACTTGTTTCAAATAATAAATTAATATCTTTGAGAGGTTTCCGAATTATAGAAATCCTAAAGTGGGATCTGCCGCTGTTCTTATATAACCACCCAAATAGTAAAGTAGCTATGTGTTTCAAAGGACAAACATTACGGTGATGCTTCCAGTGTTTGAGAACTAAAATAAGAGGTGACTAATATAATTAAGGAAGAGTAGAGGACAGTCACTTTCTACTTCCGAAGGTATCAAAAACATACATTTAAAGAAAACCTGAACACATAATCGGAAGTCAACAAGAATATAATCTCAACCTAAAATAGAACAAAATACAAATACATCCACATGATACATTTAGGAGGCAACGTTTTTTGTAAAAAGAGATTACAATGTGCATAAGTGTTTTGACACAATTATATACAAAAACCAAAAAAACATAGAACATTGGATTTATATTCATTTCTTTACATTATAATGACTAAATCATAAAGAAGAGTGCAAGTAGGACATATATGTGATACTGGTTCAGTAGATAAACAAGTATCATAGCCCAATTTCTAGGCATTGTTCAGTAATAGTCCCTTTTTGCAATTGTTAGTTTCAAGCAATTAATACTGCAGGGTCTTTGGTACAAGATATCTTTTTTATCCTTGTGCTCAGAATTGTAGCAGTCTTCAGGAAAACAGTCCCAGGTGATGCTTAGTTCATCGCCTAACGGGCCAGCGAATTCTGGTCTTTGTAGTTGCAATGTGCAGTTGTACATTCCCCCATTACTTAAGTAGCTGAACCTCGGTTACAGAGTTTGGAGGAGGCTAGTCGTGAAGCATTCTAAGTGGGGTAGAGTGACATTGCTGCTGCTCCTCTTGAGCCCAGTTCTCCCCCCCTAAAACAAACATATGGGATACATTACTCACCGTAGTCGTATTTCTGATGCTTGTATCTGCTTAGATTCACATGCTGTGCATAGGCCGACATCAGGTGGAAGCTGCGGAGTATTACAGTTTGTTTTTCTAAACTCGAAAATGGGCGTCGACACAGGGCGTGCCAGTAATACTATCCCTAGTGTGACGTCCACTGCACCCATGATCCCTCACGCGTCTAGGACCCTCAGATTGTATTTTTTCTGACATGAGGTAGCATGAGGAGTAGCGCGAGTACAGATAATGCAAGCAGATAGATAAGACTACAAGCATCCATGCGCCTTCTCCCAGAGGGGAGGAAGGGTGGGTCGCATGTGAATCTAAGCAGATACAAGCATCAGAAATACGATTACGGTGAGTAATGTATCCCTTCTGAGGCTTGTGGAATCTGCTTAGATCACATGCAATGCATAGATTAGCGAGCAGTGTTAGAAGGAGGAGGTGGGATGTGAGAAGGGTCATGAGCAAATAAATGTCTTAGAACCGCTTGTCCCACTTGAGTATCTGTCTTGGAATGGGTGTCAATGCAGTATTGCTGAGTAAAAGTGTGAATAGAGCTCCAAGTAGCTGGTTTGCAAATGGTGAAGGGGTACATTTGTAATGAAAGCCAGAGTGGCCCCAGTGCCTCTGGTAGAGTGGGCTCTTGGCGTGAAAGGCAGAGTTTTTTCAGAAAGAGAGTAACACAGCTGGATACAGTTAACAATCCACTTAGAGATGGCACCTTTAGAGACGCAATCTCCCTCTCTGCCTGTAGCTACGGAAACAGCTGATCTGTTTTCCTTAGCTGTCTGGTTTTGTTTACATAGTAGAGGACCGCCCTACGCACATCTAGGGTGTGTAGTTTCACCTCAGCCGAGCTTTGTGGGTCTTGGAAGAAAGCCGGAAGTTCGATGGACTGGTTCACATGGAATTTAGAAATAAACTTAGGTGAGAACCTAGGGTGTGTACGTAAAACCAGTTTATCCTTATGAACTGTAAAGAATGGATCCTGCACTGACGGAGCCTGCATTTCACTGACCCTTCTTCTAGATGTTATTGCTACTAAGAAGGCCGTCTTATAGGTCAGGTGTTTGAGACTGCTTTTATGCATGGGTTTGAATGGGGGGCCCATGAGTTTAGATAGCACCACGTTAAGGTCCCATCTTGGTGGTGGGTTTGAAATAGGAGGGTGAAGTCTCTTTACTCCTTCCATGAAAGCTTTAACCACTGGTATCTTCCACCACAACACCTTGTTATGGGAGGTGGTGTATGCACACAGCGCTGCCAGGTGTACCTTAGGTGAGTTAAATACCAGTCCTGCATCCAGCAGGTGCAGCATGTATGTGACAATTGTGGAAGGAGTGCAATCAACTGGGTTGACTTGCTTATTCTGGCACCAGATAACGAATCTTTTCCATTTGTCAAAGTAGCAGTGCCTCGTGTTTGGCTTCCTAGATTCTTTTAGGATGTCCATACATCTCTGTGGTAATTTGAGATGTCCGAACTCTATGACCTCAGGAGCCATGCTGCCAGGTTCATGGAGTTGGGTTGAGGATGCACTGTTTCACCTTGGTGCTGGGACAGTAGGTTGTACCATTCCGGGAGTTTGATGGGTTCGCACACTGCTAGTCTGCGTAGGTGGGGGAACCACGGTTGTCTCGCCCACATGGGAGCAATTAGGACGAGCGTCATTGATTCTCTATTCATCTTGTTGACCACCTTCCTGGAGAGGTGTTGGTGGAAAAGCATACGCAAACATCCCTGACGAGTTCATCCACAGGGTGTTCCCCTGGGAGTCTGGCTGGGGGACCCTGGATGCAAATTCTGGGCACGGTCTGTTTTCGCTTGTGGCGAATAGGTCTATTGTGGGGAACCCCACTGAGAGAAGATATCTCCTACGATTTCTTTGTGTAGACACCATTCGTGTTCCTCTGGGAGGGGATCTCTGCTCAAAGCATCCACCAGAGAATTGAGATCCCCTGGAACATGTTGAGATGACAAAAGATGTTCAGTTCCAGTGCCCATATCCAAATTTTCTGGGCAAGCTTGGACAGATTTGGCGAACGAGTCCCTCCTTGCTTGTTCAGGTAAAACATGGCTGTAGTGCTGTCCGTCCGGATCTGAACTGACAGATTCAGCAGGTAGGGCTCGAACGCTTGAAGCGCTCTGAATACTGCCAGAAGCTCTAGCAGGTTGATGTGATTCTTGGCCACTGAGTGAGACCAGAGACCCTGAGCTGTGTGGTGGAGGTGGTGAGCTCCCCACTGTAACGCTCACCTGATTCCCGCAGAGGCGCCGGTCTTGACTGGGTGAATGCCGTATCTTCAAAGGTGATGTGTAACACACGGTTGGCTCTTTGGGCTGGACCTCTGTGCACTGTATGTCTGACTCGAAGAGTAAGATGTCTGCAGATAGAAAATATGGGATTAATGAACTGGGGTTATTGGGTGCCTCTCTCCTCTTCCCCTTTCTCTTCTCCTGTAGAACCCCAAAGGTTAACGCCCTCACCTTAGGTAAGTGAACGCCGAGCTCTCCATCTGCCTCGGGGCAGGGTGCCGTAACCAGTTTCTTCACTGGATAAGGGTGCAGGCCTCTTGACCTCAGAGGACTGCTGTCCGTCGTTAACTGCACGAACGGTAAGTTCTGGGCACTTCAAATGTCTTAAAAGTCTTTTGTAATGATATCTCTTGTTTTGCAGGGTTCCGGCGATGGCGGATGGTGGGCTGATGAGAGTTGAGGATCGAACCCGCGTGAGGAATAGAAGCGCCTGGAAGCACGTAAGTAAGCGCTTGTAGCCTGCTTCACGATGCACACTAACTGTCCCTTTTATCTTGCAGGTACAAGTTCGGAGCTTTAGAGAAGCTGAAGGGTGCTGGAATACCCACTGGATTCGGCGTGGGAAGGAGTAATGGCACGTGAGTAATAAAGTTGCCCAATGTCTTTAAACGCACCTTCTTTTGTCTTTCAGATGCGGGATGCAGCGCCGAAGGCCTCCGGAGCGTGCGAAGAGCTGGTAAGCTTTTGTCTTTCAGATGCCGGAATGCAGTGCGAAGACCTCCGGAGCATGCGAAGAGTAGGTAAGCCTTTGTCTTTCAGATGCCGGAATGCAGCGCGAGGCGTTGGTGACAGCCGATGGACCAGGTAAGAGATGCGCTGCCATTGAAGACCGTAGTGCTAACCTGTTCTTTCTTTGTCTTTACAGGTGCTGCTGAAGACTGGATTCCAGGATGGTAAGCCTTTGTTCCCTTAAGCCCAGGATCAGAAGCAGAAGACACGATGAGCGTTCTGCTGCAGAGAATGCAGAATAACGCAAAGCAAGATTCATCCATCGGGTGTGGTTTAAATAGCCTCCTGTAGTGCTTAGGTGTCTCCTTCCACAGCCACGCCTAGGTAAGAAAAGAGTTCCTGCTTTCCAGAAGAGTTCCAGTGTTCTGAACCCAGGGAGTGGCTCTTGCCCCACCCAACAGGAAAAGTAGTCCCAAACAGAAGAGGATCAGGGGTTCAACTGGCAGGTAAGTAAGCAGCATGGTCTGCTGCAGGTAAGTCCACCCAAGCATTATGAGCCCGGCGCTTCCAGCGCAGGGACTGGGTATCTTTATGAGCCTGGTGCCACTGGCGCCAGGACAGGGTCCAAAAGGTCCCAATTGGGACTGGCTGGCACTCGGAACCGGGGTTATGGGTCTGCTTCCAAGGGAGTCGGGCAAGTCCTGATCTTTTGGAAGCAGAGATCATGACAGCACCCCCCCTCAAGGCCCCTCCCAAACCGGGCTTCTCCGGGGGTTTGGGCTTGTTAGGAAATGTTCAATGAAATCTTTTGATTAGACGAGGCGCGTGGACATATTCTGCAGGTTCCCAGGATCTTTCTTGGGGACCGTAGCCTTTCCAGTCAATCAGGTAAAATAGTTTAGATTTGGAGATCTTGGAATCCAGGATGCTTTTGACTTCAAACTCGAGTTCTCCATCAACTAGAATAGGTTTTGGAGATGTAGTTAGTCGGGTTTGAGGTTGCACGGGTTTTAATAGAGAGACGTGGAAGACCAGATGTATCTTCATGTGAGGGGGCAAGTCCAACTTGACCGCTACTGGATTTACTATGGTAGTGATGGAATAGGGACCAAGGTATCTTGGGTTGAATGTGCGTGGTCCTTTTAGAGGTAGATATTTGGTGGATAACCAGACTTGATCTCCTACTTGATATTGGGGGGCTTCCTTCCGATGTTGGTCTGCTCCTTTCTTGTATTGTTCTTTAGCCCTTTGAAGGTGAGAAACGGCTTCCTTAAAGGCTTGGGTGATTGTAGAATGCAGGTGGTCTACTGCTGGTGTTCCAAGATCTTGGAGTGGATCCAACTCCGAGGTTCGAGGGTGACTACCGTATAAAAGAAAAAACGGGGTCTTCCCAGTTCCCGAGTGGACAGAGTTATTGTAGGCATATTCGGCTATCCAAAGGATATCTTTCCAAGTTTTTTCAGTTTGTTGTAGCATGCAGCGCAAATACTGTTCCAGAGTTTGATTGGTCCTCTCGGTTTGTCCGTCGGTTTGAGGGTGGTGGCTGGTCGAAAGTCTCACATCAATTTGAACCGACCGACAGCAACTTCGCCAAAAATGAGAAATAAATTGACTACCTCGATCCGAAATTAGAACTGAAGGAAAACCGTGCAGTCGGACGATGTTTTGAGAAATTCTCGGGCCAGAGTTGCTGCTGTTGGTAAGCCTTTGAGTGGAATGAAATGCGCCATCTTGGAGAATAGGTCCACGATTACGAGGATCGTATTGTATACGGAGCATGGAGGTAGATCGGTGATGAAGTCCATAGAAAGCGTATGCCAAGGGCGAGGCGGGATGTCAATAGGGCGTAAGAGGCCGGCTGGTTTTTCCTTTTGACTCTTGTTTTGGGCGCATACTCCACAGGACATTATAAAGTCTCTGATATCTTTTTTCCAAGATGGCCACCAGAAGTAGCGCTTGATCTTTTCCGAGGTCTTGGTCATACCGGGATGTCCTTCCATTAAAGAATCGTGATAACAAGAGATTACCTTTTTCTGTAAATCTGTGCTGGGCAGGTATAACCGTTCTTGGAAATATAATAGGTTGTCCTTCACCGTAAAGTCCTTTCCCTGCAGATGCCAATTCTGTATGTCTGCTGGAGTTACCAGTAGCCTGGCTTTATCCTTAACTTCCTCTATGGATTGTGTGGCGATTACACCTAGAATTCTTTGTTCGGGAATGATAGGTACAGGTTTAGGATTGATCAAATGTACTTCCACTCCCATCCGAGAAAGGGCATCAGCTTTACCGTTTTTTGTACCAGGTCGATAGGTAATTATGAAGTCAAACTCGGCAAAGTATAGTGCCCAACCGAGTTGCCTAGAGGAATGAGCTTTTGCGGTTTTCAAATATTGCAGGTTTCGGTGATCTGTAATCACAATAACGGTGTGTCGGGCCCCCAGAAGATAATGCCGCCAAGTCTTAAAGGCAGACTTGATAGCTAGAAGTTCCTTATCAGTAATAGTGTAATTGATTTCAGGAGGCGAGAATTTGCGGGACCAAAATGCCACGGGATGCAACTGATTGGTTACTGGGTCCTTTTGTGATAGAACTGCCCCCATGGCAAGGCTCAAAGCATCAGTTTCAACGATGTAGGGGAGTTCTGGGCGAGGATGTTTTAAGATCGGTGCAGAGATAAATCTAGTCTTCAAATTCTGGAAAGCTTGTTCCGCCTCGGTAGACCATTCAAAACGTTTGTTTTTCTTTAACAAGGCGGTGATGGGCTGGACTATTCGAGAGAATTCGGGAATAAACCTGCGGTAAAAGTTAGCGAAGCCTAACATGCTTTGAACACCTTTTACGGAGGATGGCGATGGCCATTTGAGAATTGCATCGACCTTCTTTGAATCCATACGCACTCCGCTAGGTGATAATATGAATCCCAAGAATTCAACTTCAGTCACGTTGAAAACACATTTTTCCAACTTAGCGAAAAGTTTGTGTTGACGCAATCTCTCGAGGACCATTTTCACGTGTTTCCGATGAAGAATAAATGAGGATGTCGTCAATGTAAACAACAACACACACATCTATGAGCTCTCTGAGGACATCGTTCATAAAATATTGAAAGGCGGCCGGGGCATTGCAAAGTCCGAAGGGCATGACCTGATATTCAAATAGCCCATACTTGGTGCGGAAGGCCGTCTTCCATTCATCGCCCTCTTTTACTCGTACCAAGTGGTAGGCTCCTCTAAGATCCAGCTTTGTATAAATGCTTGCTTTTCTGACTTGGTCCAGGAGTTCAGGGATCAAAGGTAACGGATATCTATTCTTAACGGTGATCTGGTTCAGGGCACGATAATCTTTACAAGTTGTAAGGTCCCCTTCTTTTTTTGGAACAAAGAACAAAGCTGAGGAAGCAGGGGACTTGGAAGGACGAATAAACCCATTCGCTAGGTATTGATCCAGGTATTGTCGGAGGTGAAGATTCTCATGCTCGGTGAGGGCATAAATTCTACTACAAGGAGGAGTAGATCCAGGTATCAGGTCTATCTGGCAGTCATAAGACCTATGAGGAGATAGAGAGTTAGCCTGATCCTTCCGGAAAACATCTTGGAATTCTAGGTATTCAGGAGGTAACTGGGGAGCCTCCGAGGAAATTGCTGCCAGTGCAACACCAGGTCGAGGGTGACAAGTAGAGACACATTCTGGAAACTGAACCGTTCTTGCTCGCCAATCGATCTGAGGATTGTGCTTCTCTAACCAAGGAATTCCTAGAATAATCTGAAACTGAGGGGCCTTGATCACATCGAACACGATCTTCTCATGGTGTCCATCTTGACTTACTAGCGTCACTTCTTTGGTGGTATGCGTTACTGGTCCGGAGGCTATCTCCGTACCATCCACCGTAGTAATGACGTCCTTTACAGCCTTTGGACAAAGAGTCAGATTCATCCTCAAAACCATTTCATGATCCACATAATTGCCGATGGCACCGCTGTCGACGTACGCTTCAATCGCATGTAATCGATCCGGATGTTCAGGGCTAATGAGGACCATAGGTATCACGAAATGCGAGGTCACAGAACTGGTTTTAACGCTCGGCAAGAGGACCTCTATTCTTGTCGGGCGAGGTCGTTTCCCCTGCTCAGAGTTTGTGACCCTGGTAACTGCAGCTCCTACTGCCTTCTTGGCTGGTTTCACCGGACAGTCTCGAAGAAAGTGCCCCGAGTTTCCGCAATAGAGGCATAATTGCAGCTGTTTTCTCCTTTCCCGCTCCGTTTGTGTTAGTGGTCCTTTAAGGCCCCCTATTTGCATGGGTTCCCCGGAGTCTACTCCTTTGGTAGGAGTTGGTGGTTTGGAAAATACTCGAGCATCAAACTTGGAACGATCGGCCTTCCTGTTCTGCAGTCTGTGGTCAATTTGACCGACTAAGTCAATATAGTCCGAACAGTCTTGCGGGGGATTCACTACTTGGGCTAACACATCTTTGAGCTCTCCACGTAGACCTCTATAAAACAGCGTAATCCTTTTGTCCTCAGGCCATCGAGTTTCCACTATCAGTCTGTTGAAAGACGCAATATAAGCCAAAAGGTCTTGATTACCCTGTCGCAATGAAGGGAGCTCATTGTCCAAGGCCTGCTCCTGTGAATGTCTTGCAAACAGTTTTTCCATACTGAGCTGAAAAGCTTGAAAATCATGGAGAACCGGATCATCTTGATTAACTAGAGGGATCGACCAGTCTGCCGCATTGCCACTAAGGTACGAAAGCACGAAAGCTACCTTAGCTTGATCAGTTGGAAAGGCTGCTGGCCGGCATAAGAAGTGCAACCGGCACTGATTAATAAATACTGCAAACCTCTTTGGGTCACCAGAAAATCGTTCGGGCGGAGCCAGAGGTACATTCCCAGGTAGGTTGATCTGCACTGGGTTCGTAGAGGATGTTGAAGGAAGATTTGCCCCTGATGCGGGTAACAGAGTTTGTCCGGCTTGTGACTGTAGCAATTGTCTAGCGAGATCGTCTGTTCGCTCCTTGGAAATAATCAGTTCCCTTCTTAGAGCATTCGTTTCCTGACGGGCTGCATGCACTTCTGCTCTTAGTTCCCCAAGTAACTGGGCTAGCTGGTCGGTATCCGAGGTTTCCATAGCGCCTGGGTGGGAGTTTTGCGGTAGGCTTTGCGTTCTGTAACGCTCACCTGATTCCCGCAGAGGCGCCGGTCTTGACTGGGTGAACGCCGTATCTTCAAAGGTGATGTGTAACACACGGTTGGCTCTTTGGGCTGGACCTCTGTGCACTGTATGTCTGACTCGAAGAGTAAGATGTCTGCAGATAGAAAATATGGGATTAATGAACTGGGGTTATTGGGTGCCTCTCTCCTCTTCCCTTTCTCTTCTCCTGTAGAACCCCAAAGGTTAACGCCCTCACCTTAGGTAAGTGAACGCCGAGCTCTCCATCTGCCTCGGGGCAGGGTGCCGTAACCAGTTTCTTCACTGGATAAGGGTGCAGGCCTCTTGACCTCAGAGGACTGCTGTCCGTCGTTAACTGCACGAACGGTAAGTTCGGGGCACTTCAAATGTCTTAAAAGTCTTTTGTAATGATATCTCTTGTTTTGCAGGGTTCCGGCGATGGCGGATGGCGGGCTGATGAGAGTTGAGGATCGAACCCGCGTGAGGAACAGAAGCGCCTGGAAGCACGTAAGTAAGCGCTTGTAGCCTGCTTCACGATGCGCACTAACTGTCCCTTTTATCTTGCAGGTACAAGTTCGGAGCTTTAGAGAAGCTGAAGGGTGCTGGAATACCCACTGGATTCGGCGTGGGAAGGAGTAATGGCACGTGAGTAATAAAGTTGCCCAATGTCTTTAAACGCACCTTCTTTTGTCTTTCAGATGCGGGATGCAGCGCGAAGACCTCCGGAGCATGCGAAGAGTAGGTAAGCCTTTGTCTTTCAGATGCCGGAATGCAGCGCGAGGCGTTGGTGACAGCCGATGGACCAGGTAAGAGATGCGCTGCCACTGAAGACCATAGTGCTAACCTGTTCTTTCTTTGTCTTTACAGGTGCTGCCGAAGACTGGATTCCAGGATGGTAAGCCTTTGTTCCCTTAGGCCCAGGATCAGAAGCAGAAGACACGATGAGCGTTCTGCTGCAGAGAATGCAGAATAACGCAAAGCAAGATTCATCCATCGGGTGTGGTTTAAATAGCCTCCTGTAGTGCTTAGGTGTCTCCTTCCACAGCCACGCCTAGGTAAGAAAAGAGTTCCTGCTTTCCAGAAGAGTTCCAGTGTTCTGAACCTAGGGAGTGGCTCCTGCCCCACCCAACAGGAAAAGTAGTCACAAACACAAGAGGATCAGGGGTTCAACTGGCAGGTAAGTAAGCAGCATGGTCTGCTGCAGGCAAGTCCACCCAAGCATTATGAGCCCGGCGCTTCCAGCGCTGGGACTGGGCATCTTTATGAGCCTGGTGCCACTGGCGCCAGGACAGGGTCCAAAAGGTCCCAATTGGGACTGGCTGGCACTCGGAACCGGGGTTATGGGTCTGCTTCCAAGGGAGTCGGGCAAGTCCTGATCTTTTGGAAGCAGAGATCATGACACCCACCCTGTCAGGCATGCATCGGTTGTGACTACCGCCTGTATCTCGGTGTCGTAAAAGTGTTTCCCTTTGGACAGATTTTCTCTTGTCCACCAGTGAAGGCTTTGTACAAGTGTTGGCGAAACGACCACTAGATCGTCCCACTGACCACTTGCCCGAGACCACTGTTTCGCTAACCATTCCTGCATGGGACGCATGCGAAGGCGTGCGTGGGGGACCAGGTAAATACATGACGCCATCATGCCCAGCAAACGCATTGCTTTATTTGCAGCACTATATTCCGAATTCTTTCCTCTGATGGAAAGGTCAACCCCTCTTGCGTGTCTAGGATAGCTCCTAGGAACTGTTTGGAGTTGCTTGGCACCAGACTTTACTTTTTCTCGTTTATTGAGAAACCTAATTCGAAGAGGAGGTCGATCATCATTTGAATGTTTGTTCTGCAAATTACTGGGGTCTCCCCCGTGATGAGCCAGTCGCCCAGGCAAGGGTACACCGGGATTGCCTCCATGCGTAGGTGTTCTGCCGCCACCGCCAGTACCTTGGTGAATACCCTTGGAGCCGAAGCTATCCCAAAGGGCAGTACCTTGAACTGGTAGTGCCGACTGTCCACCTTGAAGCGCAAGTACTTTCTGTGCGCTGGGAACATGGAAATATGAAAATAGGCATCTTTCATGTCCAATGTTGCCATGTAATCCCCTTTTCTAGGAGGGGGATTACCTCTTGGAGAGTAGTCATGCTAAATGTTTGGGGCTTGACATACTTGTTTGCAGGCCTTAAGTCCAATACTGGGCGCATTGTCAAATCTTTTTTTGGCACAAGGAAGTAAGTTGAATAAATACCCTTGTTTACCTGCTGTCCCGGGACGAGTTCTATCGCGTCCTTTGCTAGAAGATTGACTATCTCCTCGAGGAGGCTCTTCTGGTGGTCCAAAGAATGTATTTTTTGTCGTGGAGTGTGGTTTCGGGGACGCCCTAACAGTTCTATGCAGTATCCTCCGGACACTGTGGACAGCACCCATCTGTCTGATGTGATCCCTTCCCAAGCTTGGGTGAAGTTGGAAATGCGTCCCCCCTACTGGGGATGCGTGAGAAGGGACCCTGAATGGAGTGTCACTGTTTTGGTGGAGGCATGCCGCTGCCTCTACCTTTACCACGTCCTCTATTACTACTCCAGTCATAACCCTGGGTAGACTGAAGGCTGCTGTTGTTCCATTGTGTACCCTGTCCCTGGGAATAGTTAGACCCTCTCTGGGAATTTTGTCCGCATGGGCGACGAAAATTTCCACTCCCTCTCTGGTTTGGGGGTTTATTGGTTAGTTGGCCTAGGGATTTGAGTGTCTCATACTCGTCCTTGGCGTTTTTCAGCGCGTCCTCGACCGCCTTTCCAAATAATAGATCCGGCTCCACCAGTTTATCTATCAATGATGCTTGGGTTTCGGCTTTGAACCCAGACTGCTGCAACCAAGCATGCCTCTTGATAACAGTACCTTCTGCTATCAATCTGCCGGCGTTATCTGCGGCATCAAAGGTTGCTTTTAATATGCAACCGGACACGGCTCTTCCTTCCGCCGAAATTCGTGCCAATTGGCTTTTTAAGAGTTCTGGGGCGGAATCTATGAGTGCCACGACTTCTTCCCACTGGTGGCAGTTTTAACTCGCCAGCAGGGTGGTGGAGTTGGCAATCCTTGCCTGGTAGGCAGAAGTGGAGGCTACTTTCCTGTCCAAGCCATAATCTTCTTGCTCTCCTTGTCGGGAGGAGCTTCAGACGATGACAAGGGTGTTCCCACCCTCTTACGGGTGTTTGTAACTAACAGGGAGTCCGGTTTCAGATGCCCTCTTATATACAGTGGGTCTGTTTGGTCTGCCCTGAAAACCTTCTCAACTCTGGGGTTTACTGCCCTAGTGAGATTGGGATTAACAAGGGAAGGGTCTATCCTTTGTATTGACTTAAGGATAGGGATGGCCTGGGCAACAGGTCTCCTTTCTCCCACTAACTTCTCGGCAAAGTCCTTCTCTTCCTGAGCACCCTGGGTGTCAATGTGGAAGTGTTCTGCCGCTCTGGACAGAACTTCATTCAAGAGAGGCTGGTTGTCGACAGGGGAGTCGGTAACTGGGGGTTCTTTATCTACTGGGGAATCTACCCTGTAGGTTTCTGGGTCGGCCTCCTCCTCCTCCTCCTCCTCCTGGCCCTCTTCATCCCCTTAGTAGCCCGTCCCAGTTTGTTCTTCCAACATGCCCAATTCTGGGTCCTCACAGAGGGATGGATCTCCCTGATATTGAGAATAGGGTTGTATACAGAAGGAGTCTGAAGTAGGAGCTTCAACCCGGGACTTCTTACTTGGGGGTATAGGATCCTTAGAGCCTGAGGGTGTTGACCCGTCTGGGGTATAATAGAGAAAGTGTTCAGGGTTTTTGGCGTAGAAATCTGCCAATGATGACATCCTTGACATGACGGTCTGTCATCACTAGACCATTCTCTTGAACTGGGAATGATTCTTTCTTGAAGGGCTTTCCCCGTTTTATCTTGACTAGATATATATATATATATAGTGTCGAAGTTCGACATTGGGGTGGGGAAGGATGTCAATAGATTATCATTTTAAAATTTTAGCAAAAGTATGGCTAAGGCCAGGGGACTCCGCAAAATGCTTCCAACCAGTATGGAAATATATATATATATATACATATACATACATATACATACATACATATACATACACACACACATTACTCACCGTAATCGTATTTCTGATACTTGTACCTGCTTAGATTCACATGCTGTGCATAGGCCAACATCTAGTGGAAGCTGCAGAGTATTACAGTATATTTTTCGAAACTCGAAAATGGGCGTCAACACAAGGCATGCCAGTAATACTGGCCCTAGGGTGACGTCCACTGTACCAATGATCCCTCACGCATGTAGGACCCTCAAATGGTATTTTTTCTGACATGAGGTAGCATGAGGAGTAGCGCAAGTACAGAGTATCCAAGCAGATATAAAGATAAGACTAGAAGCATCCATGCGCCTTCTCTCAGAGGGGAGGAAGGGCGGGCGCATGTGAATCTTAGCAGATACAAGCATCAGAAATACAATTACGGTAAGTAATGTATCCCTTCTGAGGCTTGTGGAATCTGCTTAGATCACATGCTGTGCATAGATTAACGAGCAGTGTTACAAGGTGGAGGAGGTGGGATGTGAGACGGGTCATGAGCAAATAAAGGTCTTCAAACCGCTTGTCCCACTTGAGTATCTGTCTTGGAATGAGTGTCAATGCAGTAGTGCTGAGTAAAAGTGTGAATAGAGCTCCAAGTAGCTGCTTTGCAAATGGTGTCAAGGGGTACATTTGCAATGAAAGCTAGAGTGGCCCCAGTGCCTCTTGTAGAGTGGGCTCTTGGCGTAAAAGGCAGAGTCCTTTCAGAAAAGGAGCAACATAGCTGGATACAATTGACTATCCACTTCGAGATGGCACCTTTAGAGACGCGATCTCCCTCTCTGCCTGTAGCTACAGAGACAAACAGTTGGTCTGTTTTCCTTAGCGGCCTGGTCTTGTCTACATAGTAGAGGACCACTCTTCGCACATCTAGAGTGTGTAGTTTCACTTCAGCAGAGCTTTTGGGTTCTTGGAAGGCCGGAAGCTCAATGGACTGGTTAACGTGGAATTTTGAAATTAACTTGGGTGAGAACCTAGGGTGTGTTCGTAGAACCAGTTTATCCTTATGAAGAGTAAGGAACAAGTTACTTACCTGTAACTGTTGTTCTCCAGCATGGGTCTGGCATGGATTCACATGCTCATGAATATTCCCCGTTGTCAGGCTGGGAATCCTCGGTAAGAAAAAATCAGTATCAGTTTAGTTTCTGATCTGTCTTTCGTAGTAGTAACCAATCACTGATCTCTGCGCCATACTGACCACAGCCAATGACTGCCCTCTACCTAAGCCCCGCCTCTGGCAGCCATCTTCAGATTTGGTAGCAGGTGAAGAGGCAGTATGACCAAGTGAAAAGCCGCAGAGGGGTAGGCGGGAGAGTTCGCATGTGAATCCATGCCAGACCCATGCTGGAGAACAACAGTTACAGGTAAGTAACTTGTTCCTTCTCCAGCATGGGGTCTGGCATGGATTCACATGCTCAAGAATACATAGCAGTACACACATGCACAACCACGGGGGGTGGCAAAAGGCTCAACATTAAGCAATACAAAAAACTCAACATTAAGCATCTCTTACACCTCCTCACCAGGCTCAACTTAAGCGAACAAGTTGCGCAGCACTGCTTGGCCGACCCTGGACTCCTCCCTGGAATCCCGATCGACGCAGTAGAATCTCGTGAAGGTGTGCGTCGACCTCCACATAGCAGCCCTGCAGATGTCCAGCAGGGGCACACCAGATAGGAACGCTGTAGAAGCAGCGATCGCTCTGGTCGAATGGTCTCTCGGACGGCCTGGCAGCGGTCGGTTAGCCAACCGGTGGCAGTGCATGATGCAGCCGGAGCCATCTGGAAATAGAAGACTTCGAGAGAGCCTTCCCTTGATTCACAGGTCCAAAGTTCACGAACAGCTGTGATGTCCTCCGGAAACTCTTCGTGCGGTCCACATAGAACTTCAGCGCTCTAGCCACATCCAGCGAGTGCAAAGTCCTCTCGGCCGGCGACGAAGGAGACGGGAAGAAAACAGGCAACACCAAGGGCTCATTAAGATGGCAGTCCGATGGCACCTTGGGCATAAAGGAGGGGTGCGTCCTAAGCACCACCCTCGAGGCATGGAAAGTCAAGTACGGTGGTTTGCAGGATAGGGCCTGGATCTCTCCCACTCGTCGTGCGGAGGTAATGGCCACCAGGAATGTAGTCTTCCATGACACAAACTTCATCAGTGCGGAGTGCATCGGCTCGAAAGGGGGGCCCATGAGCCTGGTCAGCAACACGTTAAGTTCCCACGCCGGGGCCGAGGCCTTCACCGGCGGGAACGACCGGAACAGTCCCTTCATAAACTCTTTTACCAGTCGATGGGACCACAGGGACGTCCGTCCTGTGGTTCTGGTATATCTGGAGATCGCCGCCAGATGAACCTTAATGGAGGCATGGGCTAGCCCAGCCTTTGCCAGCGATCGCAGGTACGGCAGCACTTGAGGGGCCGTAATCCGTAGGGGGTTGATGATCTGTGCTCGGCACCAGACAGAAAACCTCTTCCACTTATGACCGTAGCATTTGAGAGTCGAGGACGCCCTGGCCTTTGCAAGAACCTCTCTGCAATCGGCCGGTATATCATAGCCTCCAAACTCTAGCGCTGCAGGAGCCAAGCCTGCAGGTTCAGCGACGCCGGGTCGTGGTGGAAGATGGCGCCTCCTTCTCTGGAGAGAAGGTCCGCGTCCGCCGACAGCTTGATGGGAGGGACGTTGACAAGTCCAGAAGGTCCGGGAACCAGATCTGCCTCGGCCACGCCGGTGCGACGAGGATCATCCTGCACCGGGACCTTTTGAGCTGGCTGATGAGTCGAAGCAGCAACGGCAAACGGAGGGAACGCATACAGGTATAGGCCGACCCGGGGAAACGAGAACGCATCGCCCATGCTTCTCGGCTGGGGAAACCTGCTGGCGAACCTCTTGCACTTCGAGTTGGTCGCTGTTGCGAACAGGTCGATTTGGGGTTTGCCCCATAGTCGGAAGAGTTGATCCACCTGATCCTGGCGCAGTTCCCACTCGTGACACACGCGCAGCTCCCTGCTGAGCGAGTCGGCGATGGTGTTGCTTTCTCCTGCCAGGTGGTAGGGAACCAGGAACATCCCCTGGGCGACCGCCCAGAGCCACAGATCCTGTGCCTCCTTGGATATGGCTGGGGATCTGGTGCCTCCCTGCTTCCGTATGTAAAACATTGTCGTGGTGTTGTTCGTGAAGATCCGCACCACCTTGCCCTTGAGCGACGGGAGGAACAATTTGAGAGCCCAGAACACGGCTCGGAGTTCCAGGACGTTGATGTGCAGGAGCCTCTCCTCCGGGAGCCAGAGGCCTCTTGCGTGGAGATCTCCGGTGTGGGCGCCCCAACCTTCCAGGGAGGCGTCCGTCATCACCGTCTCCTGGTACGCCGGTGTCTGAAAGTCCTTGCCCGCCGTGAGGTGCGCCGGAACACCTCGTTGAGATGGACCCGGTCTTCGAAGGTGCCCGTCGCCTGCATCCAACGGGCGTTGAGAAATTCTTGAATAGGGCGCATCCGTAGCCTGCAGAGGTGCACCAGGACATCATCCCCAGGAGGGACTTGATGGACCTCACCCTGGCCACGTCCGTGGCTAGCAGGCGCTGCACTTTGCCTAGAATGGTCTTCGTCCGTTCTTCCGACGGGGCCGCTAGGCGCCTCACTGTATCGAGCTTCGCTCCCAGAAACAGGGCCACTTTGGGTAGTTTATGGCGAATCCCAGGTCTGTGAGTAGTTGGACGGTCCTCGCAGTGTGTTCGACGGCGAGTTCCCTCGTCCTTGAGCAGATGAGCCAGTCGTCCAGGTAGGGGTAGACGTGAATCCCCTGCAGGCGCAGCAGCGCCGCCACTGGTGCTAGGCACTTGGTAAATACCCTGGGGGCCGACTTCAATCCGAACGGCAGTGCTCTGAATTGGTAGTGGCGTCCCTGGACGACGAACCCGAGGAACTTTCGGTGACTTTTGAGGATGGGAACGTGGAAGTATGGATCCTCCAGGTCCAACGACCATAGAAATTCGCCTTCCTCCAGCTGTCCCAGTACGTGCTGGAGAGTGACCATCCTGAACATTTGTGATCTGATGTATTTGTTCAAATGACGAAGGTCCAGGATGGGGCGCCAGCCGCCAGTCTTCTTCCTGACGAGGAAGTACCTTGAGTACACCCCGGAGCCTCTTGGGGACAAGCTCGATGGCGCCTTTCCTGAGCATCGCCCGTACTTCCAACAGCAGTTGCGGGACGTGATTTTCCTTCTTGGCCACCGGTGGAACGTGAGGGCACTTCTTCAGGAATTCGATAGTGTGTCCTCTTGCCAGGGTATCCAGCACCCAACGGTCGGTGGAGATGGACTTCCACACGCCGATGAAATTCGTCAACCGGCCTCCCACCGGGGTGTTTCGGTCAGGGCCAGAGACCACGGCCGGTTCAGTCCTGCTTGGAGGTGGTGGCCTTGCCGCCCTGGCCACCTTGCCGACTGCGGCGAGGCACTCCCTGCTTGCCGCGGCCCCTGTAGGCCTCCTGAGACAAGGAGCGTTCCGCCTGGCAGTAGGACGACGAGCCACCGCTGGATCCCTTGAAGGCACCCTGTCTGCCTCCGGAGCTCCGAAAGGGCCGTCGTTGCTGAAGGGCTCCTAGGGCGCGAGCCGTCTCCGTGTCCGTTTTTATGGCTTGGAGGGATTCGTCCACCGCCTTCCCGAACAAGTTGCTGCCGTCGAACGGCATGTCCAACACCCTGGTCTGGACGTCCTGACGGAAGTCGGTCGCCCAGAGCCAACACCGTCGTCTTAGGCAAACGCTGTTGCCCAGCTGGCGGAACCCGGTATCGGCAATATCAGTTGCCACCTCGCCCTCTTGCAGTATTTCCAGGGCCTCGGACCTCTTGTCGTCCGGCAGGAAGTCCAATATGGGGGCCAGCTTAAACCAGAGCTCCCTGTCGTAAAGGGCCACGATCGCCAGGGCGTTGGCCACTTTGATCGTCGTCGCCGCCGACGAAATGACCCGCTGCCCCATGGCGTCCAACTTCCTTCCCTCGCCGTCCGGCGGGGAATTCGACGTCGAGGCTCCTGACCCTGCCGCTTTCTTCTTCGCCGCCGCCAAAACGACCGAGTCTGGCGTTGGCTGGGCCCTGAGGCACAGGGGAGCGGTTTCGGGGACCCGGTACTTCTTCTCGTACCGGTCCCGTTTGGCTGGTGCCGTGGAGGGGTTTTTGAGAACCGACGGGTCCTCCTCCCAGATGTCATCGATTAGGGGCACTGCTATGACTGTCTTCCTCTTGGCCTCCCGGCGCTGATAGAGGAAACCTTCCTTTTTCTGCTCCTTCGGACAGAGCTGGAACAATTCGGACGCCCTGGCGATCATGGCGTGGAATGAGCCAATCTCGTCAGGCGGCGAGGCCCGTGCGACGGGCGACGGGAGAACCGTTCCGTCGCCCTCAGAACCAGTCGTCGAGCCCAACGCACCGTCATCTCCCGACTCGTGGGAGGATGAGGAGGGAACTGTAGGCCTTACGGGGGCGAGCGGAGGAGAGGGTTGGGTCCTCCGTCGTTTGTTCTGAGGACTTCCCGACGGGCCAGGTTGCGGGTCCTCCGGTCTGGGCCGTGGGAATCTCATCCTTATCTCAGAGCATAAGGACTGGATGGCAGACAAAATGGCCGCCGAGCCATCATGAGGCCTAGGATCCGGCTGCGCCGGAAGGGAAGGCCGCTCTTCCTCACCATCGTCGTCTTCCTCGGTTATCTCCCGAGGATCTTCCTGACGGGATCGAACCTTCTCGATTTGGACTTCGAGGTTCCTCACGGCCTCGGTCAGTTCCTCCTCCGAGGCTGACTCCGAGCTTGAGGAGGCCACCGTGCCCCCCCTTGCTTCTTCCATCATGGCGGCCACGACGATGGGCTGAAAAGAGGATTCCCTCCTTGGCGGCAGGGAAACTCTAGTCCCGGAGGCAGTCTCCGCTGGCGGTGTCTCTGCCGGCTTGGCCAGAGTCGCCGCGATAGCCTCGATAGAGGCCTTCGCCTGCTGGGTAGGGGCCTTCACCACCTTAGGTGCGTCCTGGGCCTTCTCCTTCGGGGGAGGGGCGGCGCCTCGCTCCCCCTCTTCCGAGATCGGACGGGGCTTCTCCCGAAGCTTACCCGGGGTCTCGGACCTTCTCTTCCCCGAACCGGAGCGTTGGCTCGTGGTGGACGGTGCCGGGGAAGGTGCGCCCTGCCTGGCGACCGAAGAGCCCGACCTTTCGGCGCTCCCGGAGCCAGCGGACTCGCGGCGCTTGGCCTGGTGTTGGGCCCCTGTCGCCGGGGCGCCCGCACAGGACTTAGAAGCCCGCTCGGACCCTTTCTTCTTCTCAACCGTCAAGCCCTTCTCCAACCAGCTTGCGAGACGGGATCGACGGTCCCTCATGGTCCGCTCCGACAAGTTCTTGCAGAACTGGCAGTCCTTCTCTACATGAGTCTTGTCCCCATGAAGACAGTAGAGGCATCGCGAATGTTCGTCTTCCTTAAACACATTCTGCAGCCCGCATCCAGGGCAGCTGCGAAACAGCTTGGGTCCGGGCGACAAACTCGCATCCTGGGCCATCTCGAAGTAGGCCGCGAATCTTCTGGAATCCTCCAATAAGTTGATTCGACGAAATCTTCACCCTTGAGGGGCGTAGGAAAATCCTGCAACGGGTAGCCGTTAAACGGGAGTAGAAACGGTGGAGCTTGAGGTTCGATTAACCGAAAAAAATGTGAAAATTCACCTGAAAAAGCGCGAAACACGCAGCAAAAGCTCGAGCGCCAAGCACGAGGACTCCCAACACTTGAACGTGCGGTAAAAATCTGAAGATGGCTGCCAGAGGCGGGGCTTAGGTAGAGGGCAGTCATTGGCTGTGGTCAGTAGGACACAGAGATCAGTGATTGGTTACTACTACGAAAGACAGATCAGAAACGAAACTGATACTGATTTTTTCTTACCGAGGATTCCCAGCCTGACGACGAAGAATATTCATGAGCGTGTGAATCTATGCCAGACCCCATGCTGGAGAAAGAAAGGATCCTGCACTGACAGAGCCTCAATTTCACTGACCCTTCTTATGGATGTAATGGCTACTAAAAAGGCAGTTTTATAGGTCTGGTGTTTGAGACTGGCTTTATGCATGCGTTCAAAGGGTGGGCCCATGAGTTTAGCAAGCACCACATTAAGGTCCCATCCTGGTGGTAGTTTAAAAATTGGAGGGTGGAGTCTCTTTACCCCTTCCATGAGGCTTTAACCACTGGTACTTTCCATCAGAAAATCTTGTTATGGGAGGTGGTGTAGGCTGACAGCACCGCCAGGTGTACCTTGAGTGAGTTAAATACCAACCCTGCATTCAGCAGGTGGAGCATGTAGGTGACAATATTGGAAGGAGTGCAATCAACCGGGTTGATTTGCTTATTCTGGCACCAGATAAAGAATCTCTTCCATTTATCAAAATAATAGTGCCTCGTGTTTGGTTTCCTAGATTCCTTTAGGATGTCCATGCACCTCTGCGGTAAGTTGAGGTGGCCAAACTCTGACTTCAGGAGCCATGCTGCCAAGTTCTTTGAGCTGGGTTGAGGATGCACTGTTTGACCTCGGTGCTGGGATAGTAGGTTGTGCCAGCACGGGAGTCTGATGGGTTTGCACACTGCTAGTCTGCGTAGGTGTGGGAACCACGGTTGCCTCGCCCACATGGGAGCAACTAGGATGAGCGTCATTGATTCCCTGTGCATCTTGTTGACCACCTTCCTCATGAGAGGGGTTGGTGGAAAAGCGTAGGCAAACATCCCGGACCAGTTCATCCACAGGGCATTCCCCTTGGAGTCTGGCTGAGGGAACCTGGATGCGAATCCTGGGCATTGCCCGTTTTCGCTTGTGGCGAATAGGTCTATAGTGGGGAAACCCCACTGTGAGAAGAGGTCTTCTACGACTTCTCTGTGTAGACACCATTCGTGTTCTTCTGGAAGGGGATCTATGCTTAAAGCGTCTGCTAGTGAATTGAGATCCCCTCGAACATGTTGAGATGACAGGTAAATGTTCTGTGTGAGTGCCCATGTCTAAATTTTCTGGGCAAGCCTGGACAGATTTGGCGAACGAGTCCGTCCCTCTTCGTTTATGTAAAACATTGCTGTCATACTGTCTGTTAGGATCTGTACTGACAGGTTCAACAGGTGGGGTTCAACGCCCAAAGCGCTCTGAAGACTGCCAGGAGTTCTAGCAGATTGATATAATTCTTGGCCACTGTGTGAGACCAGAGACCCTTAGCTGTGTGGTGGAGGAGCTGTGCTCCCCACCCTGACAGGGACGCGTCTGTAGTGACTACAGCTTGTTCCTCCGGATCGTAAAAGGGTTTCCCCTTTGACAGGTTCTCTCTTGTCCACCAGTGAAGACTTTGTACAAATGTTTGCGAAACGACCACTAGATCGTCCCACTGAGCACTTGCCTGAGACCACTGTTTCGCCAACCATTCTTGCATGGGTCGCATGCGCACGTGGGGGACCAGGTAAATACTTGACGCCATCGTGCCTAGCAAACGCATCGCTTTGCTCACCCTTATCTGGTGACCGGGCTGATAGAGGAATTTGCAGTAGTAGATTCTGAATTCTTTCCTCTGATGGAAAGGCCAACCCCTCTTGAGCTTTTAGTACAGCTCCTAGGAACTGCTTGGAGGTGCATGGCACCAGGCTTGATTTTTTCTCGTTGATAGAGAAACCCAATTAGAAGAGGAGGTCAATAGTTCTTTGAATGTTTGATCTGCAAATTACTGGGGTCTCCCCCGTGATGAGCCAGTCATCCAGGTAAGGGATTGCCTCCCTGCGTAGGTGTGCCACCTTGGTGAATAACCTTGGAGCCGAGGCTATACCGAAGGGCAGTACCTTGAACTGGTAGTGCTGACTGTCCACCTTGAAGCGCAAGAATCTTCTGTGCGCTGGGAACATGGAAATATGAAAATAGGCATCTTTCATGTCCAATGTTGCCATGTAACCCCCCCCCCTTTTTTTAGGAGGGGGATTACTTCTTGGAGAGTAGTCATGCAAAATTTTTGGGGCTTGATATACTTGTTTGCAGGGCGTAAGTCTAATACTGGGCACATTGTCAAATCTTTGTTTGGCCCGAGGAAGTAAGTTGAATAGATACCCTTGTTTACCTGGTTGCCCGGGACAAGTTCTATTGCGTCCTTTGCGAGAAGATGGACGATTTCCTCGAGGAGGATCTTCTGGTGGTCCAGTGAATGTATCTTTTGTCGTAACGCTCACCTGGTATCCGCGGGGACGTCACTCAGCCTGTTCTGACCTCTTATGACCTCGAACCCTTCCCTGGAGTCTACTCGACTGGAGACTGGGCCCGAAACACAGGATTGGTAGAGTTTAACTCCCTATTGTCTCTGTGTGCTTGAACCCCTTCTTGCCCGGGGTCCAACCCTTCCCTTTGATCCACAGCTCACCTTGTTTTCTTGGAATGTGTGCTCTCCGTCCCGCTTTCAGCGCAGGGGCGCGTTGATGGATGCAGACTCGTTGCTGCTTAGTTACTTCACTGGCAAGAGTCTGACAGGTAAGTATAATGAGTCTTTTGAACAGTTCTCTAACTTCGTTCCTTTCCTTCCTTACATGATGGCCGGCGTCCGGGGATGGCGACGTGCTGCCGAGATGAGTAGCACTGAAGGTGAGTGAGAGCGCGACACGAGATGCGACCCTTTATTGAACAGAGTTTTTTTTCTGTGTCTTATGTGCCGCAACGTTTTCAGCGTGGGTGCCGGTTATGAATAAGAAATGCGGTGAATAAGCGCGGTATGCGGTGCCTCTGTTTCCATGCTAACCTGGAGTGTCTTTTCCCTCTTGCAGATGGATGAGAAGTTCCGGAGACAGAGTTCCCAGGGGAGCCGCTGGGATTCAGGTAAGCGTTTGAAGCTCGTACAGTATTTAAAAATAAGCAAAGATTTACTGAATGCTTACTAATGCCTTTTTTTCTGTTCTTTTCCCTTTTCCTTAGGAAGCGGCGTGCCGGGATGGGAATGACACCGCCGAAGATGCCCGCAGAAAAGAAGAAGCGATGAATGATGGGCAGAAGCGCCTCAAGGTAAGGCTGTTCCTAACGGTGTTCTTGTTCTTGCAGAAGCTGAGCGCAGAAGAAAGATGCAGGCCTACTGGAGACCGATCCCAACACGGTGAGTGGCACGCTGCAGGTGCAGAAAACAAAGCATGTTTCTCAGCCTGGGCGTGGCTTAAATAGTCCTGGGTATCCCAGGTGTCTCTGGGCTGAACCACACCCAAAAGACTAGACTGCACATGCAGTTCTGGGAACCGAAATATGTGGGGCATCCATCTTGTCCCCATAAATGCACTACAAGTCCAATCCCCAATGTTATCCTATGGGAGTGAGTGAGTCTGGTGCCACAAGCGCCAAGTTTGACTCCAAGTGGGTCTTTGGCGGGATGGAGAGGCCCTTGAGGGCCATATAGGCGATTGTGGCCTAGCTCCAGCCTGACATCTTGGAGGGCTGGCGACATGAGGGGCAGGAATCATGACAGTCGTGTAGGGTGGTTGTGGGGGCGCTCTAGCAATTCGATGCAGTATCCTGCGGATACTGTGGACCTCATGCCCATCTGTCCGATGTGATCCCTTCCCATGCTTGGGTGAAGTTGGAAATGCACCCCCCTACTGGGGATGCGTGGGAAGGGACCCTGAGCAGAACGTCACTGCTTTCCGGGAGGCGTACCGCCTCTGCCGAGGCTGCCTCTACCTCTACCACGGCCCCTCTGGTTACCTCTGCCATAACTTTGGGTAGTCTGCTGGTTGCCACCCCATGATGTTCCCTGTCCCTGTGCATAATTGGAGCCCCTGTGAGAATTTTGGCCGCGTGGACGTCGAAAATTACTATTCCCTCTTTGATTAGTGGGCTTATTCGTCAATTGTCCCAGGGGCTTTACAGTATCATACTTGTTTTTGGCAGTTTTCAGTGCGTCCTCTACCGCTTTGCCAAACAAGACATTCAGTTCCACCGGCATGTAAATAAGGGTTGCCTGGGTCTCGGGTTTAAACCTTGACGGTCTTAGCCAAGCTTGCCATTTAATGACAGTGCTCTCTGTTATGAGCCGGCCTGCATTATCTGCGTCGTCAAAGGTTGTCTTCAAAATGCAGCCGGACACGGCTCTACCCCCCCCAACGCGATCTGGGCCAACTGACCCTTTAGTGGTTCCGGTGCGGAGTCAATGAGAGCAGCTACCTGCTCCCACAGGTGGCAGGTGGCAATTATAGCTTGCCAGCAGAGTGGTGGTGTTGGCGATCCTTGCCCGGTAAGCTGAAGTGGAGGCTACTTTCCTTCCTAATCCATACATTATTTTGCTCTCCTTTTCTGGGGGAGCCTCAGATGATGAGGTGTCCCCGCTCTTTTTCTGGTGTTTGTGATTACCAAGGAGTCGGGCTTCAGTTGACCCCTTATGTAAAGAGGGTCTGACTGGGCGGCCCTGAACATCTTCTCAATTCTGGGGTTCATAGCTTTGGTGAGATTAGGAGTGAAAAGGGAAGGATCAATTTGACGTTGGATTGATTTGAGAATAGGAATGGCTTGAGCAATGAGTCTTTTGTCCCCCCCACTAGCTCCCCTGCAAAGTCCCTCTCTTCCTGGGCCCCTTGAATATCTATGTGAAAGTGCTCTGCAGCTTTATCCAAGACCTGATTTAGAAGGGGTTGGTTATCTATAGGCGAGTCAGTAACCTGTGGTTCCTTGCTAACCGGGGAGTCCATATTGCAGACTTCCGCATTGTCGTCCTCCTCCTCCTCCTCCTCCTCCTCCTCCTCCTCCTCATCCTGTCCCTCGTCATCTCCATAATACTCGACCCCAGTTTGGTCGTCCAGCACCAGTACGTCTGGGTCATCCTCATACTGTTGGTAAGGCTGAATATAGTAAGGGTCTGAAGACAGTCCCTGAGCTGGAGTACCAAGCCCAGATCTCTTATTAGGAGGCTGAGGGTCCTTGGATCCTGAAGGAGTAGCATTGTCAGGGGTATAGCTAAGAAAATGCAGTGGATTTTTTTCATAAAAATTAGCTAAGGAAGACATTCTCCTCATCACCCTGTCTATGTCCTCAGTGCTCCATTCTCGGGAACTGGGGATGACAACCTCCTGTTGAGATTCATCTTCTAATCCCATATCGTATGGAGTGGGAGGGATGAGACTGGGTGTAGTGACAGGGACAGGGGTCTTAGATGTGTCCTTATCTGACGACCTTTGTTTGTCCTTGTGTACCTGGGGTGCAGAAGTTGAATGTGTAGACTTTTTCTGCTGTTTGTCCCCTTTCCTGTGAGTGGAATAGTGTCTTCACCCTCTCCCTCTCCCTCTCCCTCTTCCTCTCCCTCGAGTGCGCATGTTGGAACTCAGAGGCAGACACTGAACGGGCTGCCGAAGCCGACTTTGGGTGTGCGGCTTGGGGAGGAGGTCAGATTAGTCTTCTGACGAACGTACCTCTGTTACTTTAGGGAGCGAGGCACTCTTGGCAACTGTGGACGGTTGCCGTGTGTCGTGCGGCGATCTCGACCTGGAATGCGCAGAGGACACCGATTCGGTGGACCGATCTCTTTGTGCCTCTTTCTCCCGTGAACTCAAAACGCGTGTCGAGTCTCGGTTGGCCTTAGTGTTCTTAGATGTAGAAGAAGATTGGGTAGCGCTTGTGTCGCCGGATGTGTTCCCCATAACTGCCCTGCCGGACAATCCTCCAAAGTCGGGGACTAGGGCTTGGGTGTCTTTCAACACCCCTGTGCCCTCGCCGTCCAAAAGGGTGGCGTCGCTGCCATCACTGAAGGCACCCACCGCTTCCATGGCCTCGAGCTGCCTGGCGTGGTGGGCCCAACGTTTAGTGGAGCGGTCCTTGTGTGTTTTTGCTTTAAAAAGCCTACACGCTCTGAAGTTAGCTTCGGGGTGGTCCCACGGCAAGCAGAGGTTACAGGTGGTGTGTTTGTGAACCCAAGGGTACTTGCGGTTGCACTTGGGGCAAAATTTAAATGGAGTACTCTCCATATGTCACCTTATGGCAGCGGGCTAGTGTGTGTAGGAAAATAAAGAGTGTAGAGTATGTTTCCACCCACCACACTCCCTACTTGCAGGGCCGAGGTCAGATGCCTTCCAAGGCCCAAAGTCTGTCGTACAGCTCTCGACGGCTGTTTGTTCTTCGGACCGGCATCTATCTTCGATGTCTCCACGTGGAAGTTAAAGAACGGGAAAATTAATATTGATTTTTGGCAAAATGGCTTAAAGCCAGGGAACTCTGCGCAATGCTTCCGACAAGTACGGCGGAAAAAAACCATCTGAGGGTCCTACACGCGTGAGGGATCATGGGTACAGTGAACGTCACACTAGGGATAGTATTACTGGCACGCCGTGTGTCGATGCCCATTTTCGAGTTTCGAAAAACAAACTATAATACTCCGCAGCGAGATAGAGATATCACACACACACCAAGTACACAGAGCTGGAATGCACCCTTCATCGTGTGTGTAACTCTTGTGGTGTGCGCCTTCTAGCGCTTTCAAGCCTCATGCTCTCCTCAGGAAGCGTCATCCCCCGCCCCTCCCCTCCCGAGGTTCAGCTACTACAGTAATGGGGGAATGTCAGCTATCAGGAACATCTGAACATTGCGACTACAAGGACCAAAATTCCCTGCACTGATGGGCAATTAATTAATCAACACCTGCAGCTGCCTTCCTGAAGGGAGCATGTGGCTCAAAATCGGTAGAAGGGTACCACCTCAAGAGTTGCCAGGTTCACTTTATTGCTTGTAATGCACGGCACGCCCAATGGCCTAAGGGCACACAAAAACAAATACAGACCCAACACAAAAAGAGAATCAAATGCAAGCAGACAAAAAGACCAATGGGGAAGCGCACAGGCATGACCAGGGAGGGAGGCTACTCAGTCCAATCCTTTGCTAAAAAGGTATTTGATTGCTTGTCTAAATTGATTCACGCGGGGAATGGCCCTATGTGGGAGAAAGCTTGTTCCACATGCTTTGGGCCCAAGTGTCAAATCTAACTCCCCAAACTTTTGTAGATTAAACTGCGGCTGGAGGAGACCCTTGCTATTACAGCACAGGGAGCTGCCTTCAGTCGATCAGCTCAATATCGGGCCCATTAGCTGAAAGAAATGTATGCGTCAATGTGAGGGCTTTGTGTTGGATTCTGTGCTTCACTGGCAACCAGTGAAGAGGATGTCGAGCTGCAGTGATATGATCCTGCCTCCTTAGGCCACGCACGGCCCACACAGCACCATTTTGAATAGTCTGGCGTTGGATCACATTAGTGGCAGACATGCCTACTCAAAGACTATTACAGTAGTCCAAATTAGACTATTACAGTAGTCCAAATTGGACTTAGAGCAGAGGCCACCATTGCTCTATTCTCAGCAAGGTATGGACGAATCTGTCTCAACAAGTTGGTTGTGTAGGTCCAAGAACGACATGTGTGGTATGCTTTTTGAATGACAACTGTGAATCAAAGGAAAACTCCAAAGGTTTTAACACAGGGGACCACAGGGATAGGACAGGCAGCTATGATAAATTGATCCTGGCACGGGGTCGCGTTTTTTGGCCTGGTCCAGAACCAACGATCAACAGCTAAGTTTTATGGTCATTCAGTGCAAGCGAGTTCATCGCCATGCATGTCTGACCCAGGAATAGATCTCATTGATAGCCCCTGAATTATAGGCCTAGTCAGCCGATAGTTCTAGCAAAATCTAAGTGTCATCAGCATAGTTCGTATAACTGACCTCCAAGGAGTCCAGCAGAACAAAGGCTGTGTGTAAATACTGAAAAGCATGGGCCAAAGACAGTAGCCCTGTGGTACACCGCAAGTAAAAGCAACACAGGAAGTTTGAAAGTCACCCGATGTGATCCTACCAGAGCGGGCTCCAGAAAGGATTCAATCCAATCTGCAGCGTTCACTTAGCACCTCCCAATCAGTCTTCTAATACCATGTCAAAAGCAGGTGACAAATCAAAGAGCATCAAAAGAGCAGTATGAACATTGTCAATGATGTCCACAATATTCGATTTAAAGAACAAGTAAGGCAATTTCCATCTCGTGCTTCGCCCAGAATGGAGGACCCCCCCCCCCCCCCCCCCGGATATTGTGTCTCCATTTCCAGCAGCTGCAAATATTCAATCCTGGCCAGAATCTTTAAAAGAAAGATAACGTTGGTGATAGTTCGGTAGTTGTCAGCCTGTAGTATTCTAAAATTGCCAGAATGAGCCATGTGGATAAGGTCCGTTTTGTCACAGCCTGGCCTAGTTGCGACCTGTATAGCCTATAAAAAGCTGATCATCAATACAAAGTTTGAATAATCTGGAGATATAGAAGTTTAAAGCTCTATGTGGATCCAATCTGTGTAATCTCTCCTCCTCTTTGCCCGGATGAGGTGGAGGATAGAAAGTGGGCAATACACTTTTCTGTCCTACATGAAAATCTGAAATGATCTCAGGTGAAAATGAAGGCTTAACCCTCAGAAAAAAACTATCCTTGTGGAAGGGTGGCTTGGATGATAGTGCCTGCAACCCAGCACCTCCAGAACAATGCTCATAGAGCTGGACTCGGTATCTCCAGGAGACATCATATCTCTGAAACAAGGAGAACTAACAACTGGTTATCCACGCAGGATAAAATCCAGTTGAAAGTGGCTTCTCCCACATAAAAGATGCCTAATTAATGGGGCACCTTGCTACATTACTGAAAGAATCACTAGAAAAACTCCTATAAGACCCTCTAGATTATCAAATACCAATTGCCTCCTGGTCCCAAGATTCAAACTCTCCAGAATTGGGGGACGTAGCTTCCCGGTTAAGGCAGCCCAACTAGCCCCTTCTCTGCGAGAAATTCAATCCTACCCAAAGTTCCAGCAGAACCTCATAAGCTGGCTCAAAGACTCAGACCAGCAATCTGGCATATGACTCCATTCTACCTCCTGCTTTACCTTTGTATATAATGTGTGTGCTACCATAATTTGTACACAGCATATTAGCTGTATCCTGATTATACCCTGCACTATCTAAATGTACATTTCCCAATGTCCTTTCTGTAATAATGTTTATAAAATTGAATATAGCATTTTATTCTTATCCTGACTATGCAACGTCATCCTATCCCAGATTGTATACCTGTTCATGTAAATTTAACTTTGTAATTGTACTTTCTGTAACCAAGCAAGTGGTCTTAAGCAATGCGCCCTGATACCCTTGGGTCTGGTGCGCAATACGAGTAATAAAACAAACAAACAATTCACTAAATTCCCTGGAGCAGTAGAGTTCGCACTTCCGATTGACAATGGTTGCAAATAGATCCACTTGAGAGGTTCCCCCAAAGGGTGAAGATCTTTTGAAGGACTTCTTGCTAGTTCCCAATCATGGGAGACTGTGCTCTGCCTGCTCAGAGCATCCACCGCTGTGTTCTCGCCTCCGGCTAGGTGAAGTGCTTATCGTGAGATTCCCTCTTGAATTGCCCAATACCAGAGCCGAATTCCCTCAATGCACAGTGGTAGTGACCCTACACCTCCTCTTGTTGAGGTAGTACATGGCCACTGTGTTGTCCGTCATTATCAGGACATTCCTTCCCCGTACATAGGGCAGAAAAGCCTTCAGCGCAAGTCTGATTGCCCTCAGCACCAACAGAATGATGTGTAGTTTGGACTCCGATGGAGACCAACGACTGCTGGTTGTCAGATCGTTGGCATGGGCTCCGCCCACCCCGTGAGCGAGGCGTCCATCACTACTGTTATCTCCAGCCATGGTTGCCAAAAACCTTCTGCCGTCAGAAGATTGTCCTCACAGGCCCACCTCAGGAGATCCTGTGTGACCCTGCTTGGAACCTGAAGTAGGTCTGACATATTTCCTGAGAACTGGCACCATTGTGCTCTGAGGGGCCATTGAAGGGATCTCATTCTCAAGCTAGCCTCCGGCACCAGAAAAATGCAGGATGCCATGAGACCGAGCAACCTAAAAAAATAAAAACTAAAAGGCCAGGAGGCCAGGAGACGCTGGAAATTTGGAGACCATCTGTAGAATGACTTCAGCCCTCACCTAGGATGGCGAGCTCTTTCCCAAGGATGCATGCAGTACAGCCCCGATGAACTGGAGCTTTTAAGACGGTGTCATATGGGACTGCTTGTAATTGAGGGAGAAGCCCAGTCTGAAGAGTTGCAGGTACGTTGAGATGATTCAGGACTTGTTCGGGAGAACGCGCCCTGGTCAGCCAATCGTCCAGGTATGGGGTAAACATGAATGCCCCTCTCCTGAGACTCGCTGTCATCAGTTTGGTGAAAACCCTTGGGGCAGATGTCAGCCCGAAAAGCAGAACCGCCAATGGCGAACCTCCGGTACTTGGTGTTTGAGATGTATTGGCACATGAAAGCAAGCATCCTGAAGGGCCAATTACACAATCCAATTGTGCAGTTGGAGAGTCTGATGGATCTGAGAAAGTGTGACCATCTTGAATTTGTCCTTCCTGAGGAACTTGTTCAAGTATCTCAAATCGAAGATGGGTCTCGGTCCTTCTTGGGTATTAGGAAATAAAGAAAGTACCATCCCTTGTCCCTTTCCGCTACAGGCACCGGTTCTATAGCGCCTCTCTCTAGCAGTGTCAAAATGTCTTACACAAAAAGCATATCTAGAACCCTCCAAGAGTGTCACCCCGGTGGATGTTCTGAGGTCTCTGAATGAAAGGAAGGCAGTAATCTTGGGCTATGGATTCCAATGCCCAAGTATCCAAAGCAATGTCTCGCCATTCTTTCAGATGCGGAGACAGCCTGCCTCCCACTGGTGATTTGTGACTGAAGACCTCAGAGAGGTTTTGAGGTGGCTGATGCAGCGGCTGTTTGTAAGGATGCCCCTGCTTGAGCGGGCTTTGCACCTCTCCCTCGTCCACCACGAGGGAATCTTCTTTGGTTTCTTTGACCAGCAATTCCTCTCGCTCTTCCTGTTAGGGAGAAGTCTCTGTTTAGGCTGAATTTCCTAACCTAGTGAGTCCCCCAGCAGCTTTGCTGGATTTCTGGAGTTTGTTTTTTTCTCCTGCCAAGAGTGAGACTCTTTTTCTCCCACTCTTGTACATGATTTATGGTGTTCCTTTGACTGTTAATGTGTTTTATCGGCTATGGGGTCCTTTACTCCATAGGGTCTCATGTTTTTGTATGTGTGTTACACAGCGCCCTCCGTGCAGTAACACCGGGGGTGTCATAGTGACCCCCCACCATAGACTCCATACCCTGGGACTGACTACTGTCTCCCAGGGCATGTAAAGTCACCATTGGCTTTACTAGTCCCAAATTACTAACAGAACCAGTACAAACCATCATATTGTGGACGTACTGGTAGGGGCAATTCGATTGCCCCTGGGTCTGTTATTTGAGGGGGCACTGTCCCGTCCCCCCTCGTCAAGTTTTGGCTGGTGGCAGTGGATACTACTTTTTATATTCAACCGCAAATATATCTCTATGGGATTTTCCCATTGTTCGAGGCTAATACTTTTTAACATAGCCTCTAACATACCGTCGGTTTATTTATTTAATATTAATTCATCGGCTGGCATTTTCTGCCAGAACTCAGTTTGAAAATGGCGTTTGTGTTCGCCTCTGTAACTCCAAACCAAAGGTCGAGCCCTTTGTTCCACTTTTTGGCCGGCTTCTCCACAGAAGCCTCCAAAAGTGGTACCACTCTGTCTGGGTACCACAGGGAGTGCGGGAGGGGGTTTAGGCACCCTGGACTGAGTTACCTTGGTAACTCAAGTCGCACTCTTGTGTGATTGGCCCAAGTGGTGAGCAGGCCGGCTCACCTCTTAGCATGTTTGATTGACAGCTAGGCTGAGTGAATGGGAGAGTGCTGCATAAAAGCAGGGCTTTTTGGACTGAACTTCAGAAGTCGCCACAGGACCTGAAAACCCGACGAGGGAGAAGCTGAGCCGGCCTGCTACGACGACACCACCGGTGGAGCCCTGCTGAACCAACTCACCACTTCCCAACGACAGAGGAGATCTCCCGGCTGGAGAGTCTTCTTCCCCTGACTGGTGGGCACAACCAGTTTACCTTCCTTTCTTGCATCCCAGGACGTCTTGTGGTCGAATTGCCCGTGCCAAGCAGCCCGGCAACCGGATAGCCACTTACCACTGGACCCCGAATAAAAGGGCCACTCCTTTTAATTGAGAACTCTGAGGTTGCTTTCTTCCCTGGCAGTGCAACGGACTCCTGCTTTCCTCCCCGACGAGATCCTCTCTTCCTCCGGTCGAAGCACCAACTTGCACCCGCTGCCAGGAACAACTGCCCTCCCCTGGAGCGTTCTCACCATTTTAAGGTATCGTGTCCGCCAGGCCTCCCTTTCTAAAGATTGCTACAAGGTAACAATAATCCCTTAACCTTCTGGACTGGGCTGGTCGTCTTGACCCTCTAACTGGTCCCTTTCTTTTTGGTCCAACTCTTTCTAAACTTATTGCAAGACTTTTGGGCACTTTGAACCTTGGACACATTTCGACCGGAGCCTCTTAAAGTGGGTCCGGCCTTGTTAACTTTGACTTTACGGTCTTAACCTGCCTTCTTCTCCTACTGTGTTCTTCCGAAGGTGTTGGGATCTGTTTCTATCTTTGCTCTGCCTTTCTCTCCCTTTTAAACCGATCGATTAGAGTGCCATCTTCGTTAAGCGCTCACCGCTGTCTGAAAATAAGTGTAGCGTTACTTAAAACTTTTCTGACTAATCGTTGAAGGGAGTGTATATCTTTTAGTGACCGTGTTTTAGAACTGCTTGATATTAGTGCCAGTGTGTTTTACTAGATGTGTTTTTAAATAAATAATTATATCTCTTTTACACCAAGCTCTGGTCAGTGTTTGCTTGTTCTACTGTGTTCTTTTGACCTATTGTGAATACTCTGTATACTGCCCAACTCTTCTTGAGAGAAGTCCGACTGCTCAGCCACAGCTACCAGGTAAATCTGGGTGGTACAGACTGCTACCAATTGGGTTTACCTCCAACCACCTGTAGTGTTAAATCTTTTGCAGTGGTTCCAGAGGGAACTGCACAGGTTTCTGCCTAACGCTTCCCACTGAGGAGTAGTAGCAAAAAGATCTACCCCCCCCCCAAGGCGGTCCACTGGGGCCAAAAAGCAGAGGTTACCTAAAAGCAGCACGTAAGGATTTGGCTGCCGCCTTTGAGGTCTGCAACATCTCAAGGCTTTTGTCGGCCTTGTTGCCAAAAAGGTGAGACACGTCAAAAAGTAATGTTGGAGTCTAGACTGCACATCCGGTGCAAATCCCGACTTCAACCATGCAAACCTGCATATTATGATGCTTGTTGTCCGCACATGGCTTCCTTGCCGTCTCAAACAATAGCCAAGAACCAGTCTCTTTCCTCCCCCTCGGGAATGTGCTCTGCCGTCATGGAAATACAGTCCCATAGAGTAAAGACTTGCTAGGCCACTTGTGGGAGTTGGCTGATTAAGAGCCATGCTCCCTGCAGAAAATACTTTTCTTGCCCATCCATCTACTCTCTTGTCATCCCCATCTGGAGGAACATTTGTATAAGCTGCCTGCTTTGAAGTTGACGTAAACCCTCATCAAGGGTGTCCGTCAGACCATCCTGCTCAAAGGGGAAGGTAGGCCTACTCCACCCCAAATAGTCTACAATTTTAGACATTAGTTGTCTATATGAAGCATCTGCATGCTTACCAGCCTCCGGTCTACCAAAATCCAGCTCTGGTAAGGGGTCTACCACACTGGCCGTTTGCAAATTGTCAAAGCTTTTTCAATCTAGACTCTTCCGAAATAAAGCTCTCAGGAACAGATGGTGTACCAAATTGAAGGCCAAATGGCGCATCATTATCAGATGGCTAATTTTCCTCATAAATTGAGGTGAGAGATTTGAAATCTTTCCTTGGTAAAGGAATATATGTCTTGTCTGTGATAGGTATCGAAGGCTTAAGAAACTGAACTCTACGCGAGGAGTCGAAATCTTTTTCGGCTTAGATGCGCCATTGGTTTAGATGACGCGGCTGGCGTCAAAAGCGCATCTGGCGTCGAAAGCATAGCCGGCGTCGAAGGTGCCGAAGCTGCGGACAGCGTCGACTTATGTTTGGACTTACGGCTCGAAGGATCCTTCGATGATTTATCATCGCGTTGAGGCCTCGACGGCTCTCTATGAGGATCTGGCATTCGTCCCGGGCTTGAGGGTGCGCAGGATTTGTCTCAAGCCCTGACATTACCAGCTTCATTGGAAGGCGCGGTAGGTGCATGGCTTGCCAAGGGTTGTTTTTGAAATAATTTTTGCATTTCAGATCTAAATACTTCGCATTCAGCAGGTGTGGATCTTTTCATGGGACAAGATACCCTCTCTGGGGAGGGGTCTGACGAAGTCAAAGAAGGCGACTGGTGGTGCCTCCTTTTTGACTTCCTCAACGACGATGAGGAGTGGTGGGAGCCACTCCTCAACGACGATGAGGAGTGGTGGGAGCCACTCCTCAACCTGGATCTTTTAACCTTCGAGGAGAGTCGCTTCTCGGCTCGTCCGAAGAAGGTTTCTTTTCAACGCGGTAGCCAACAATTGGGATTTTTGGGGGTTTTTAACCAACCGCCAATTTCCCCTTTCGCTCCTTCAGAGCCTTTCCGGTCAGTGACCGGCATTTGGAGCAGGCTGATGTCTTATGCTACACCCCGAGACACCACAGACAAACTCGATGTGAGTCGGTTAACGACATCTTAGAATCGCAGTCCTGACACTTCTTGAACCCAGTCTTCGGGGTAGTAGGTGTCGAGGAAGAAGACATTATCGCGAATTAGAACAAAAAAAGTGAGCCATAGTTTTTCGAAGCGCAAGCTTACTCGGAAAAACGGAACTGAAGTTAACATGCTCTGTGGTGCCATATATACCTTCGATGACATCCTTGAGACGGAAGCCCTCGAGGGACATCGACTTAACTGCATCAATGCACAGCGCCCCTCTGCCAAAAAGTGTTTTCCTAAGCAGCTGTAGCTGGATATTGAATATCAAACATGAGGAATACGTGGGAGGACACAATCCATTCAAAATAGGTTTGACCACAAACATAAGGTTGTTAACAGGCTATTAAGGTTTACAAAGAATAAAGTTAAAGTGATAAAAGCGTGAAGGGTGAAATGTGCAAATATGCATAACTATGCAAAGGAATTTTTTGCTACACAACAATCCTTGTGACGTAATGTAGACCTTCGCTTTTTCTAGTTCGACGGAAAAGCCATCTAGATAACTACTAGAACTGATGTTGGTCTTCCTCAGGACCCGACTGTCAGTGGATGATCCCCAACATGTTTCTAATCCTCACAAGTCATTCCGAATAGTCTCTATAGAGATAGTCTAATAAGACAAACACATGCATAGCACATTAAAACACATTATTCACAACTGCCTGTCCATCATCCCTCTACACACACACAGACACACACACACACAGTGTCTTGGCAGCCAAATCAAAAATATCGAAATTGAAAGCCAATCTGACCAAGTTAAAATAAACAGCAATGGAAGACCTACAAGCTGATAAGTCAATTGTAATAAGGTCATCTGATAAAGGTGGAAATGTTGTACTAAACATAAAAGACTACCAGAGGGAAGCAGAAAGACAACTTAGATATGTCAAGCTACCGGAAGATCCATACCCTCAATATAAAATGGGGTATGACAACCAATTAACTTCATGGCGCAAAGAAGGCCTCATTAACATTAAAGAAAAAAGATATTTGACTAAAGACCACCCAGTAACCCCGATTATACATTTCATTACAAAAATTCATAAATCCATGTTGCGACCACCAGGACGGCCTATAGTGGCGTCAATTGACTCTTTATTGGAAAGCACATCCAAATACGTGGATACCTTTTTGTTTCCCTTTGTAGAAATGTTGCCACCATATACAAAGGACACCACAGCCTTTTTAAACCAGATTGCCCACATCCCCTGGCATCCCGACCTCCTTCTAGTAAAACTGGATGTAGTGTCATTGTACACTTCTATTTCACATACACAAGGTTTAGCAGCGGTAAAGAGGTTCTTGTCGACCAGATCCATAAACTAACGGGAACATTTGCAAATTATGCAAACACATTATGTATGACCAGGTGTATTATAATCAGATTTGCAGTACGGCAATAGGCACTGCAGTAGCCCCAACATTTGCGAATTTGTACATGGGGGCTTGGGAAGAGGACCTTTTCTCAAATTAAGATCATAAAAGATACACCGACAAAGTTATTTTGTGACAAAGATACATAGATGATCTTTTTATCATCTAGCATGGAACAGAAACTGAATGGATGTGTTTTTTTGACTGTCTAAATCATGAACATGCTAATCTTAAATTCACCGATCATCATCATCGGTCAGAGGCAGTCTTTTTGGACATCACAGTGAAAATAATAAAAAATGCCATAACTACAGAACTACATCGAAAAGACACTAGCACTAATACTCTTTTACATGCAACTAGTGCACATCCTGCCCGTCTTAAAAACAGTATCCCTTATGGGGAGTACCTGTGAATCAAAAGAAATTGCAGTGAAAAGACAGTTTGGGAAATTAATGTATTTGTATTTATTTTCGTTTATATAGCGCTTCATGCCAAAAGCGCTTACATTATAACAATAATACATAGAATATAATGAAAAATTAATTGAAGCAAATTACATACATGAAACAAGCTAACAAAACGGTATGTAGGGCAATTTACCTGGTTTATAATCGAGGAAGGAAGGCGGAGGAAAGGGGAGAGATGAGGGAGGCAGGACAGGGAAATAAAAAATAGGAGCAGGAAGGAAGAGGTAAGCAGGGAAAAGATGAGGGAGAAGAGAAGTAAGGGAGGTAAGGAGGACTGTCACGGTGGGGGATAGAGAAGAAGAGATTTCAAGGAGGCTCGGAAGGAGGAGTAGGTGGGAATGAACCAAATTGAGAGGTAGATGGCTCCAATGTAGGGGGGGCAAGAAGTTGAAAGGAACGGAATCGAGTAGAGGCACATCGGGACAGGGGTACTGTAAGTAGGAAGAGAGCAGCAGATCGGAGGGAGTGTAGAATGAGAGGAGAGAGGAAAGGTAGGGTGGAGCAAGATTGTGAAGAGTTTTGAAAACAAGACAGAGGAAATGAAATTTAAGTTGGAAGTGAAAGGGAAGCCAGCCAAGTTGAGAAAGCGAGGAGGAAATTGGCAGAGTGGTAGAGGGATTTGAGGGGAGCAAGATGGGAGGCAGGGAGGCCGAAGAGAAGAGCAGTAGAAAAAATGTGAGAAGATAGGGGAGGAGATTAAAGGGATGGTCTAGTAAAAATGTTTATTTAAAAAATAGATAGGCAACATAAAAAAAAATACTAGCATTCTCCGTTTTAAAACTTCCTATGTAAAATTTTGAGCTATTCAAGCTCACAATTCGCAAAAGCAAGCATATGGGCGCATCCATTTTGTGAAATTGAGGCCCTCCTGTGCTGGCTTTTGCTTTTGCGGCACTAATGAAGGAAAAGCCAGCCAGCTGTAGTAAACAAAGGCTACCGCTGGGTGGCTTTCCCTTCATTAGTGCTGTAGGCGGAGGACAAGGACCGGAGACCAGAGCAGGAAAGCTGCAGCTGAATCTCGGTAAGTGCCATTTATTTATTTTTTAAAAATAAGCACTAGCTGCGTTTTTTTTTCTAAGTTTTCCGGGCTGGAGGAGCCCGGAAAACTTAGAAATAAAACCTCAGCTTTAAAAACGTTGTATTTATGTTTGCGGTCGCTTTTGAAGTGACCGCAAACATAAATACAACGTTATTGTGTTGGAAAACGCTGCGGTTTTTCTTTCCAAGCTCGGAGGAGCCTGAGAAACTTGGAAAGAAAAACCGCAGCGTTTTCCAACACAACCGTGTTGTTTCTGCCTGAATCTGCTTTACCATTTGGGGCTCTCGGGCTCCCCACGGGGAGCCCGAGAGCCCCAAATGGTAAAGCAGATTCAGGCAGAAAACGCAGCATTTAGCATTTCCCATTTGGGTCTCTCGGGCTCCCCACGGGGAGCCCGAGAGCCCCAAATGGGAAATCAGCTGCAGGTAGAAACACTACGCGGCATGTAAACATAACCGCGTGTGTTTCTGCCTGCTGTGGCTTTCACTTTGGGTCTCCAGTGCTCCCCTGGGTTGTGTTGGAAAACGCTGCGGTTTTTCTTTCCAAGTTTCTCAGGCTCCTCCGAGCCGGAGGAGCCTGAGAAACTTGGAAAGAAAAACCGCAGCGTTTTCCAACACAATAACATTGTATTAATGTTTGCGGTCGCTTTTGAAGCTGCGGTTTTATTTCTAAGTTTTCTGGGCTCCTCCAGCCCGGAAAACTTAGAAAAAAACAGCAGCTAGTGCTTATTTTTAAAAAATAAATAAATAGCACTTACCGAGATTCAGCTGCAGCTTTCCTGCTCTGGTCTCTGGTCCCCATCCTCTGCCTACAGCACCAATGAAGGGAAAGCCACCCAGCGGTAGCCTTTGTTTACTACAGCTGGCTGGCTTTTCCTTCATTAGTGCCGCAAAAGCAAAAGCCAGCACAGGAGGGCCTCCATTTCACAAAATGGATGCGCCCATGTGCTTGCTTTTGCAAATTTGAGCTTGAATAGCTCAAAATTTTACATAGGAAGTTTTAAAACAGAGAATGCTAGTATTTTTTTCATGTTGCTTATCTATTTTTTAAATACATTTTTTTACTAGACCATCCCTTTAAGAGTTTTGTGGCATGGAAGGTGAGGGAGGAACGGATTTTACGGATATTGAAAAGGTGGTAGCGACAGGCACAGCAGGTAATAGAAATATGGTAGGTGAAGGGGGGTGGGGGGAGAGTCGAAGTAGAGGCCTAGATAGCAGGCGTGGGCAGAAATGGTGAGATTAGAAGGGGGAAGTGGATAAAAGGAGGGGAAGAGGAAGGGGGAAGAGTGTTGGAGGGAAAGAATAAGACTTCAGTCTTGTCAGTGTTAGGGGAGAGAAAGTGGGATGACATCCAGTTTTTAATGGCAGTCAGACAGGAGGAAAGATTAACATGGAGGTCAGGGGTGAAGGAGTAGAAGGAAAGGAAGAGCTGGGTGTCCTCAGCATAAAAGTGGTGAGCAATACCGAAGGAGGAGAGGAGCGAGAAGGGAGGTGTAAAGGGAGAAAAGGAAGGGGCCGAGAACAGAGCCTTGGGGAACTCCATAGTCCAGGGGGAGAGAGGAGGAGGTACGACCGCCCCAGGAGACAGCAAAAGAACGGTTGGAGAGGTAAGAGGAGAGCCAGTTGAGAACAGACCCTTTGAAACCAAAGGAAGAAAGAGTATTGAGAAGCAGCGGGTGATAGATGGTATCAAAGGCTGCAGAGAGGTCTAGGAGGATGAGGACTGAGGATTGCTTAGAGGAGCGAGCAGTGAGGAGGGAGTTGAGGACATAAGTGAGAGCAGTTTCTGTGGAGTGTTTAGGACGGAATCCAGATTGAGGGGGAGGAGGAGAGAAACGATGACAAAAGCGGCAGTTGATTGTAGGCTAAGCATTCAAGTAGTTTGGAGAGGTGTGGAAGAAGCGAGATTGGACGAAAGTTGGATGCAAGAAGGGGATTAGCAGATGGTTTCTTCAAGATAGGGATCATAGTAGCGTGTTTGAAGACAGAAGGAAAGGTAGCAGAGGAGAGAGATGCTGAAGAAGGAAGTTAGGCAGGGAATTAGAAGAGGGTAAATCTTGGGAATAAGGAGGGTGGGGAGGAGATCAGAGGGGGCAGCAGTAGGATGAGTTTTGGACAGGAGGAGGGAAACATCAGAAGGAGTAATAGGAGAGAAGTCAGTCATGCAAGCAGAAGGGGAGTAGAGAGGAAGGGGAGGAGGGGAGTAGGAAGGAAATTGAACAATGTGTTGGCGTAAAGAGTATTTTGTAAGAGAAGAAGTCAGCGAAGTCAGAAGGAGAGAGGGAAGTAGCAGCAGAATGGTCGGGAGTGGAAGGGGAGAGAAGACGAGAAAGTCTGAAAGATACGGTGAGGGTGAGGGGCTTGGAGTGGAGAAGGTTGGAGAAGTAAGAGCGTTTAGCTGAGTTGAGGCAGGAGTCAGAGGGAGTGGTACAAGAAATGGGAGGTTTGGTTAGCCAGGGAACCGGATTTGAGCCAACGTCACTGAAGGTGACGGAGGAGACGCATGGACAAGAGGTGAGGGGAAAGCCAGGGTTGAGAAGGTTTACGAGTAGGGCGGAAGGAGGAGAGGGGGTAAAGCTGATCAAGATTGGAAGAGATAGAGGAGGACAGAGAGGATAAGGCATCATTAGCCGAGAGAGAGAGAAGTCAGAGATAGAGGGGACGGAGGAAGAGCAGGTGTCGATAAAGAGAGAAGGGCTAAAGTTACGGCGATCCCGTCGACAGAAGGAAGTGCGGGAAGAGGGGAGTAGATGGAGGGGGAGGGAGTGTAAGGGTGAAGGAGAGTAAATCATGGTCAGAGAGATAGTTGGGTAGGGTAGAGACAGGGGAGGGCGAGTGGGTTGAGATGAAGAGTGGAGCCAGAGGAGTGAGTAGGAGGAGTGGGGAGGGGAGAGAGAAGGTAGGAGTCAAGAATGGAAAGAAGAGGGGAGGGTTGGGGGGGTGAAGGCTGAAGTCACCGAGAACAGTAAGGGGGAGGGGGAGATGAGAGAGGAGATGGTCAAGGTCATCATAGGAGGAGGAAAGAGGGCGAGGAAAGAGGGCCTGGAGGTCTGTAGATAATTAGAAAGGAAATATGGTGAGGGGGAAGTAAAGGATTTGTAAAGGTATTCAAAGGAAGGGAAAGTAGGAAGAGGCATAGTAGATTAGGAGGAAAGGCATTTTGGGTGGAAGAGGAGACCGATATCACTGCCACCGTCAGAGGGACGAGAGACAATGAGAGAAGGAGGAAGAGGAGGTGGTGCGAGAAGCAGGTACAGAAGAGTTGTGAAGGGGGATCCAGGTTTCAGCGACGCAAAGGAATTGACGGTTGAGTCAGAAGAACATGTCCAAGACAGCAGCAGTCTTGTTGCAGAGGGATCTAGCATTCCATGGGGCAATATTGATAAAGCTGGAGGGTTTAACGATAGGGGGGAGGGGTAAATGAGGTTAGGGTGGGGGGGGGGGTCTAAGGGGAATGGGTTGAACAGGGAAAAGGGTAGAGCGAGGGGATGGTCATAGGGATAAGCGGGACGGAGAGGAAAAGGAGGTGGAAGCAGAGGAGAGTAGGGGCGAAGTGAATGAGGAGTAAGGCAGACAAGGAGAGTGGAGTTTGGCAATGCGCATGACAAAGTACTGTGGAAGAAAATATGAAGGGGGTTATGCCAGGCGCAGGACTGGTTTCCTGGTGGTAGTGCTGTTGGTAGAAGTCCAGGTCAGCAGACAGCTTAGGACCAGTTACAGCAGGGAAAAATAGAAAGCAGACAGCAATGATAAACAGGAGAGGATCAGCACTGTAGGCTGGGAAGGCAAAGGTACACTGGTGAAGATCCCTTGTTGAGAGATATAGGTCGCAGGAGATGAGCAGATCCAGGGACAGGACAAGTGGTGATCAGCGCACAGGTAGACTGTGGGAGAGAAGTCAGTGCGTGAAGAAGGTCTGCAGACGTCTAGGTCAGTAGGTCAAGTCGTTGAAGATAGGGAGGTACGTGGTAGTAGAGGGTCTTCCGAGGCCAGGTCGTTGTAGCTAGGTCTGTACGTGGCAGCAGAGGAGGCAGGGGCTGGGGGTAAAGGAACAGCCCGGGAGAGCACAGTTCGTGGCAGCTGGGCCAATGAAGTCCGGAGAAGAAGGCGGAGGTCAGGTTGTTGTAGATAGGTAGGTACGTGGACAGCAGAGGCCAAGTTGCTGTAGGTAGATAGGTATGAAGAAGCAGAGGAGGCAGGAGTTTAGGATAAGGAGCAGCCCGGAAGAGCATAGCCTGTGGCGGCTGGTCAGTGGAGTCCGGAGAAGTCAGCAGAAACGAAGACGCTGTAGATCCGTAGCTACGTGTCAGTAGAGGAGGCAGGGGCTGAGGGTAGCGCACAGTCCTTGGCAGCTGGTCCGGTGAAGTCGGAGAGTCAGCAAGAAGGTATGGCACAGAGACGACAGGCAGCTCACAGTCGGAGCAGAGAGGGGAAACACAGCAGCAAATGGTTTAGGAGGCTGAGACTGAGGACCGATGCAGGTAGTAGAGGGCCACTGTGATGACAGGTGGCATGTGGCCGGGAGGGACCAGGTGGTGGTCTACGATCCGGTATGGGTAGGCAGCCACAAACAGTCAAAGCCAGGGACCGGTACTGGCAATGGAGGGCCAAGGTGGTGGCAGGCGGCCAGCGGTCCGGGTGGGCTCAGACGATGGTCCATGGAGCTGAGATGGCAGGTGGTGCACAGTCAGAGCGGAGCGGGCAACACTGCAGTTAATCCTTTAGGGTGGCGAGATAGAGGACCAAAGCAGACAGCAGAAGGCCATAGAGATGGCAGGCGGCCCGTGGCCAGAAAGAGTCCAGATGGTGGTCAACGATCCTGATGGGGAGGCATCCACAGTCGTCGGAGCCAGGAACTGGCGGTCCGGGTGGGCTCAGGTGGTGGCAGGCTGCACGCAGCCAGGAAGGGGTGGGTAGCCACGCGTCGGCGAGGTAAATGAAGGTAGGTCCGCGCACAGCTTATCTGCAAGCCAACGGAGGGTCCAGGCGGTGGTGGGGGCCCACAGAGAGGACAGTGCAGGCAGCAGCTGCCAAAAGATCAGCCACAAGATTTCCAACAAGAGAGTACCGAAAGGATATCCTAAGCAAAGCATATGACCGTAGCAGTAACAAGACCAGGGAAATTATACTCGTCAAAGGAAACATACAAGACAAACATATACAACAGAAGGAAGACAAAGGAGCAAACATTGGCACTTGCTTAAACGGGACAAGGATATCAGTCATCATTTACAGAGAAATTCCACAGTTACCTAGAAAAACCCCTTTCCAGACAAGATTGTCACAAGTATGTTTCTCTCCACAAATAAACAGACAACCACCAACTGGCTAACCAAATGTGTACCTGGGTTTTCTACATGCGCCAGATGCAAGGCATGTCGATTTGGAATTACCATTCGTAAATACATCCATTCTCAGACTAAAACTGAAGTTGAAATCAAAAAGTAACTCGAGTGTTCCACTCAGTATGCAATCTATGTCATCACACGTGCTTGTGACCTCTGGTATGTGGGCAGCACAAAATTAGAAGCAAGGCTACGTATTTTACAACACTTACGTGCAATAAAAAAATCGGGATATGCGCAACACTTTGAAGTTCTACATCAGGGTAACATCAGCTCAATGAAATATTTTGTAATTGAAACAGTACTAGCGCAGCCCAGAGGAGGGGACAGACTTCTGAAACTTAGACAAACAGAATCGAGATACATAGTGGATTTCAATTCAAAGTTTCCTGGAAGTCATAACCGAGATGAAGAACTCTATGTGTTTGTGGGAGATTAATGTGACCCAAGAGAGCTTCAAAGCCCGCCGAGTTCCTCATGATTTATACACTGAGTAATTACAGGAATAGTGTCCAGTCTTGACAATCGATGTGCTTCACGATTATTTGTATAACATTTGTTTGGGTTTTAATTCTGTCACATGAACTTATCGGTTAAATTTCAATTCCATTTTATTAGGAGTTTCACCATTGATTTTAAGATATTTCTTTGCACTAAATTTTGCACTTGTTCACAATATTTATAATTCATCACATGCACAATCACCTTTTTAACAATATTAGAGGACTTGATATAGTGGATAGCCAGACTTGTCACATATACCAAACAGAGATAGGGTCAATCTTGTCCAGCCAAATCATGAATTTAATGAAAACGAACATGGCACTTTAAACAAGATGAGTTGTTTCTATCAAATATGAGACCTATTGAAGCAATAGCACACTGCACTTTAAAATACAACCATAATCTAATATTTTAGGTCTGAATAGTTTACATAGCACGATGCACTTTAATATGTATGCTCTGAACAATATATAACACTTTGCACTTTACTTTCAAATCACCAATAGTGGTCGATTGTTTTAAATATGTACAAAACATTAAACTCTGGCGCGCGCGTGAGGGTTCACTGCCAGCATGTTGGCTCTAGATATCAAAACACAAGCGCCCACAAGGATATCAAACTGCCCATTTATGGCCAACATGATTCATGTTTTGTAAATCGTACATCACTATCTATGAATCTCCCACTTGGGTTGATTTCGAAATAGCCAACTATGTAGCACTGTCATTATTAAGCCAACATATCGATCATTGATATAAAGACAGTATAACCCATAAATGTCCACAATGCACCGCACTTTAACTAGAAATCATCCCAGGTGGGTGAAACATAGATCATCAAATAGACTACATTAACACTATGCATTTTAATTGCAATTCATGTATTAAGATGAATGCATTTGATCTCCGGTGCCCGCAAGGGGGTTAATATATTTTGTGCAATATATAGGTTTCAAGCAGTTTGTATTTTCTAACCAACATCAGCACTGTGCACTTTATCTGCTGTTGTGCCATCAAAGTGAAATACTTGCAAATTGGGAGAAATAAGTATATATATGAATGTTTCAAGTGCTAACATTATGTAAAAATGTTTAAAAAATCTTTAAGGCTAGGCATTATTTGCACCATATTTATTTACAAAATGTCTGGGCTATGCGACAAGGGGAATATGCGTAATATACTATGACCAATCCCGTTGTTTTCAGAATGTGGACACATTTTTTCACCCATTTCATAATGGAGGCACTTATAAACACTAGTAACCCTAACACCATACTAGTGGTTCTGGCTCAACAACAGATGATTGACTTATTAAGTCAAATGGTATCCATAAATGCATAGTCCTCTTTTCCTTACCTTTATACCAGACAAAGCCCGTTTAGGGTGAAATGCATCGTTTTTGTGGGGTTTTCTGCTGCTTTCCTTGGCCACAACTATAAAACAATAAAGGACTATGGCCTCTATTTATCATTCGGGGTGCTTATACTGCATGCACTCTGGACAACCAAGAAAAACCCCACCTACCTCAACCGCTTTCTAAATTCTTCTGGTGGTGAGGACGCTTATAATTCTCTTTATTCATTTTTCTTTCTTTAAATTATGTTGGAGAAAGATTTTCCCTTTTTACAAAAACTATTAATGAGGTTATTTCAATATTCCACAATTCTAAATACTCTCAGATTCTTATACTTACCAAAATCCGTAGAGGAATTCTCTAGATGACTGAAGTCTAGTCTTATGTTCCCGCAGTATTGAAACAAACCGACCGAGAACACTACGCATTAGAGCTTAACCATGTGTGGATAAATTACTTTCGTGTCATAACCGACGCCTATGTGAAAGTAGCCATCTCGCTATTGCGAGAGCGGGCGCCAAGTTCTATCTAGGTGCCCATTTTGTTAATCATGCTCTAATGCGATTGCCAACTTGTTTTAAAGCAGAATAATGTCCTACTGTTGTAAACCAGCATCAACATGCAGCTGCATAAGAGTGCTACAAAATGGATTATAATTTAGCTTAGATAATGAAATAACCCAACAAGGTTGCAATAGACCAACATAATGCATCCTCATATGTATCTCAGGCATAGTGACAAATGTCACAAAAACAACGGTTTCATTAGAACGCCCAATTTCTGAATTAAAAGCATGTACAGGAGCATAATTCATGTACCCTTAATGACAGCCCTTGCTGTTCCAAAGGCAGGCACCATATTGTGCTCATTTAGCAGCCTTTATTCTTCAGATATTCCTTGCTTTAAATTTCAATATCCTTTGTTGTAGAAATTATATCTCACTAATGCCAAGCATAAATATATAGCGTGCTTCAGATGTTAAAGAATTTTACTATACTGTTATACCTTACCTACTGCCACGTAATAACTAAAGGGGGGGCTAGTATAGTTATACCACCCCAATTGTTATCACTTTAGGTATAGTTTGTGCATAGATCACACTCCATGTAGTTACCGAAATTGAACAGGAAAATCATTCAAAAGGAGTATCCTTTCACCATTAGTTATTCATTTTCTAGCAGAAAAACATGGGCACAAAGATTTTAAATAGTGAGCCATTGAAATGGTGGTTGGAAACGATGCGCAGAACACTTATGTCAAACTCTCTCAACGCAAGCAGTGGTGGCTTTACCATACACCGCTATATGACCAAGTGTCGATGACCAAGAAGAATGGAATCAATATTTATACTGTCCAATCCCAGGACCTTCCAGCCAGGTGTAGTGGCCCTGATCTTCCCTGAGTGGGTTCCTGCCGCCATAATCCCAGATACTCAAACGTACTCATCCTTTGAAAGCCTTGTCTGCAAGCTGTCTCACCTACTTTCTCTCTTACTCTCGCTACCATCTACAGACCCCACGGACCGTCTTCCCTCTTCTTCTCTGAATGGGCCGACCTTTCCTCTTCTTGCCTCCTCCCACAAATGTATCTTCCTTAGGGACTTCAATACCCATCTCGACTCTTGATGTGGGCACAGTTCTCTCTCGCTACCACTGCAATACTCTTTCCCTCTTTATCCTTCCCTCTGGCCCAACCCACTCTGCTGGACACACCTTGGATTCCCTCATCTCAGACATCCCTCTCTCTAACCCTCTTACTACACCCCTCTCTCCTGTCCTAACCACCCTTTCCTATCTTCCCACCTTGATCTACCCTGTCCCCAGACGCCTCCATCTGCACTGCCAGTCTCCTTCTCCATCATTTGACCGATGAAGCATGTGTCTGCCGCTGCATTTGTCTCTTCCTTCATCCCTCTTCCGCCCCCTTCATTAGACTGTCTGATTCTGTTTTAGCTAATCTCCATCTCTCTATCTCCAACACTCTGGACATCCTCGCTCCTGCCATGAAGATCCCCATGAAGCCTGTCTCCAAATGCAACTCTTGGTATGATTCCAACTTGGCCGCTTTGAAACCCAAGTGCAAAGCTGCAGAGAGGAAGTGGCAGACATCTAGCTCATCCTCTGACAAAATGACCTGCCGCCTACTCCAAAGGCAATACAGTCTCTCCATCTGCTCCAGAAAGAGGGCTCAGGTCCAAGCCTGCATCTCTGGAGCCACCAATAACACGGCTGAACTCTTCCTCCTCTCCTCCGCCTCCTCCTCCCTCCCAAGCCCTCTGCTCTGCAGAGGCTGCCCACTTTTCCTGCAAAACTCTGTTCATCCTGTCCGGTCACCTGCACCGCCCCCAAGTAACCCTCCCCTTCTCCCGCCTCCTTTGCCCCTCCTTACTTTGCTCTTTCTCTCCCACCACACCAGATGAAATCTCTAGAGTAGCCTCCTCTAAACAGGTGCTCCCCTGCTCCTCTAGAACCATCAAGGACAACATACCTCTCGCGCTCCAGCCTTGGTGGACCACTGCAACCACTCGTTTGCCACTGGCTCCTTCCCTCAACCCCTCAAGCACTCTCTTGTGCACCTCTCCTAAAGAAGCAGTCTTCTGACCCTTCTTGCCCGGTTAACTATCACCACTTTTCTAGGCAAACTCATGGAGAAGCTGGTCATCCCCCAACTGACCCTTCACACCAAAATGGCAGGCTGCCTCCACTCCACGATTACCAGTCTGGTTTTAGGGCTGCCAGAGACATGGAAACTGCTCTCCTGAACACCTTTGAAGACCTACTCTCTAAACTGGAATCTAACTCTCCTTATGTTTTGATCCTCCTCAATCCGTCCTTTGCTTTTGGCACAGTAAAATACTCCATCCCCAAACCGTCTCAATGATACCCTTGGCATCACAGACTGGGCACTGGCGTGGCTGACCTTTTCAAACAGACCTTCCCGATTGCAAATGGGCCCTTTTCTCGCCTCCATCTCACTCTCTACCTGTGGCGTCCCTCAGGGCTCCATCCTATCGCCCTGGCTCTTCAAAATCTACCTGCCCCTCTGATCTCCACCTTCTCCCCTCATTTCCAGTGTTACGCAGATGACACTGCACTTTCAAGCTGGATTCCTGTACCACTACCACCTCCTCCTCCTCCTCCTCCTCCTCCTCATACCAGACTGCCTCGCTGTTATTCAGGCATGGAGATCTGCCAGTGATCTCTGACTTAAGGCCAGTAAGACAGATCCTTCTCATTTCTCATTGGGACACCTGCTCCTTGACCCCCCCACCCTCTCTCTAACCAGTCTCCCTGGGATCATCTCTGACTTCTCTCTTTCTCTCCACACATCACAGACCTTGCCAAGGCCAGATTTCAGCTCCAACTCCTCCTCAGGGGCATTCTACCTTTCCTCGCCTTCCCCCCAGAAGCTCAACATCTCCAGAGCCCTGGTTCTCCCTAGGCTGGACTACTGCAACTTCCTCAATTTGCCATGCTCTGGAGTATTTACACACACCTAGGAATTTTTGCAAGTCTTTTACTGCAACAGGTTTGGACATGGCACGCACAGATTCTGCTCTGTCTGGTATTATTCTCTTGCCATTTGCGGATATCAACTGGCCCAAGTAAAGCACTTTCAGTTGGCAATATAGAGTTTGGCTTGTCAACCGTGTACCCGCTGCGGGCCAAGAGTTGTAGGAGAGTAAGAGTGCCTTCGGCAGTTTTGTTTGTTGTCACTACACACACAAGTAAATCATCTCCCTCTCAACCTAGGCCGTATGCCCTCCCTAGCATCGTAGGTGCCCGCACCTGGTTCACATTCGTACGCTGCCTCGCAACTTGGCCACGTGCGCTTCCTTCTCTAGCCGCGTGTTCTCCCTTGCATCATAGGTCCCTGCATCCTGTTGCTTGCGTGTGCTCCTTGCTTCTCCACCTGCATGCGCGCCCTCGCATCGTAGGTCCCTGCATCCCGTTGCTTTTATTTATTTATAAAGCAACAAAAGCCAGCGGGCATTGGGGCATTGGAATAAAAACACAGTGAACAATCCATAAAACAGAATAGGTCAGTGGTTTAGGAGAAGGAGTGTGTTAGGGTCAAAGTATGGGACAGTGTTATCTGAAAAGGGCGTTTTTAAATCTTTCTCAAAGGTTTTCAGATTAAAGTCTTCCATCAGCGATGTGGGCAAAAGATTACATGATTTAGCCGCCTTTAGGGTAAAGTACTTTCCAAAGCCCTTTTCCCCGTTTGTATCTGGGGCATCTGATCAGCTTTTTTTTCCAGCCGATCGCAGTGCCCTGCTTGGCTCATATGCGTGATAAGGTTTTTTAGATATCGTGGGGCAGTGCCATGTATGCACTTATGGCTAAGTGACATGGCCTTAAAGAGGATTCTGTCATGCACGGCCAGCACGGCCAGCCAGTGTAGGTTTTTTCTGTGTTGTGTAACATGTTTACGTATCAGGAGTTTATTCACAACGCGTACAGCATTGTTTTTGTCACTTGGCATTTGGTTAAGCTAGTTTCCGAGGCTTCCACCAGCAGGGAGTTGCAATAGTCGTGCAATAGTTGCTGTGTTCTTCTGTGACACGTAGGGTCAAAGGTTTCTCAGAAGGTGGAGAGAATAATTGCAGTTGATTATGGTTTGATTAAAACGTACATCAGATGCCAATGAGGCCTCCAGATGAATTCCCAGAGTTTTTACTTTCTCCTGGACGGGATGCTATTGGTACAGATTTGGAATTTGGAGAAGTCCAAATTAAGTTTGGTTCAAGAAGCTTGGGAGCCAAAAATCATAAGCTCAGTTTTGTTCCCATTTATACAGAGCCAATTATTGGACATCAATTTTCTATGGCAGTTAGTGTGGCGCATCTTTTGCATTGTCGCCCTGTGATTTCAAGGGCCAACTGCGGGTCATCCGCATAGTTCGTGAAAAACACGCGCATGTCCTCCAACAAATCACAGAGGGGCCTGATGTAAAGATTAAAGAATAATGGAGATAAACTATCCCTTTCGGGAGCCCACACCAAATGGGGGACTTAGGGGAACCTGCCTCTGCCCAAAGAATTCAAGCTTCCCTGTCTGAGAAGAAAGAGAAACCGTTCAAGTGCTAGATCCGAGCATTGACCCAATTGTCCGAGCGTTTCCTTCAGGATGACAAAGTCCACCAGATCAAATGTGGCAGATAAATCCAACAAGGTCAGCATACCCGGTTTACCTTCCTTGATTAATTGTAGCATGTGGAACTGAAGATCTAATAGAGCAGTCTCTGTGCTGTACTTGGGTCTAAAGCCGGATTGCTTGACATGTAGGATGTTTTCGGTTTCAATAAAAGACTGGCATTGCTTGTATGCTGCCTTATCAAGGATGTTACAATTTGTGATCGGTCTAAGGTTCTTGGGAATTTTGGGATCTAGGTTGGGCTTTTTTTGAAAAAATCTTTTTTTTTTTATTTTTTTTTAATGGGAGTGATTTCCACGATTTTGATGCCAATAGCCACTTTTCCATCTCGACAGTATGCAATGGCAAATCTAGTGAGGAAGGATGCAAATATTTCCTTGTGGGAAAGAATTATTTTAGAGGGAACAATGTTCTCTGAGCAAGTCGTAGGTTTCATGGTTTGTAGGATGTTTATCATGTCTCTTGTTTCTAACCTAGCGAATGAAAAGTTGCGAAATGTCTCGCCAGCCGTCTTATGCTTTTATGGCCTGCGATATTACCTTGCGTCGTATTGGCCAACAATCCCTCCCTGATTTTGTGATTTTCTCGTCAAAGGAATCTTGAACTGTGAACATGTCTTTCGTGGTGGTGGGTATAAATGGCATCTTGGGAGCGTTGGTTTTCTCAAGAGATTTAACAATCTCAAACATCTTTCTTAAGCTGTTTGAGGCTTTTTCGATCTCTTTGTTGTAGAAATATCTTTTTATTTCTGACACCCTATTTTTGTAGTTCTTATCTGCTTGTTTCCAGGAATCCTCAGTAGGATCAGATTGGTTTTTGATCCAAACAGAGTCAAGGCTGCGTTTCTCCTGTTTGAGCTCTTTCAGTTCTTCACTAAACCATTTCTGGTGTGTAGGATTTTAGCATACCCTTCTGCTTCTTAAAAGGTGCTACACTGTTAATCAGTATTGAAAAGTATTCTTGATATTTCATCTTCTGCCGAGTCATCGTCTGAAGTCTCCTTCATGATGGTATTTAAGCATGTTGTAAGCTCAGTTGGGTCCAATTTTTTTATAATTCCTGCTGCAGATGGATTTGGAAGGGTTCAGGAGTTTTTCAAGTGCACATGGTAGCTGTAGGGTCCATCGGGAGGATAGCTCAGGGGCAACGTGCTCGCCTTGGAACGACACAGAGCAACACAGGATCGATCCCCGGGTCCACGCATAGAAACCTCTGAGTATTAAGTGCGTTATAAATAACCAATCATATCATATCATATTCTATGGAATGGTGATCAGACCATATGCAAGGAAGGGTCAAGTCTTCTTGAATGGTTTTTATTAATTTTTTATTTATTTTGTCTCAGCTCCAATTAAATCAGGGGCAGACAACAACACACTTCATGGTGTCAATTAACAATGACCATTGTCACCATTTTGGTGTTTTTCCCATGCATTTTTGACCAAAAGATGGCCGCGACAAAGAAAACAAAAAAAAAGGACCAATTGTAAACAAGCAAGGAACACATATGTTACTATGATTATAAATAGACACGTAATCATTTACCCGCATAGAATTCCATCATGGATACGAACACATAAGGTCGGAAACAACTTTTTAGCAACACGTAGTATCTATTGGTGCGTAACTACGAGATTAACAAATATTTTCTTTTAATTCATATCTCACAATGTTTCAAATATACGTACATATAAAAGTTGCTTTTTCATGCTAATATGTAAAAAGAACGTTAAGTGGTCCTTAGCCAGGAAACCAACATGGAGAGCATAGTAAACACAATGATAGGACTAGTTAACATCATGCTGAAAGTAAATAGGAAGACGACAAAGAACCGCGAGGACCGTTTGAAACCGTATTCGCGGCTGAAGGTAAGCGTACAGGCGGGTCCCCTTAGGGGGCTGCATTAGGAACTAGTGCAAACATGTTATTCCATATGCAGATGAAAAAAGGTTTTTTTTAAAAAATTATCAGGACGTCAGTACAGCGTTGAGGCTTAAAGATTACCCCATTTGACATTTGCAATTTTAAGGGACAACAGAATGTTAGAATGGTAAAACCAACACAAGCATTTGAATTAAGCCGAGGCCATTTTTTGGAGGACCTAAAGTCCGTAGACGAATACTAAAAATGAGCACCTTAATGTACCAGCAGTGTGTACTGGAATATTGACGCAATTATAAAAAAAAGCGGAAGTATCTAAGTATTAAAAGGGAAATCAACCTGTAAAGCTTAACATTACCTTTTGTGTAAATTTACAGGGATTTAACCTATGACTTATTCGAGTCCACAGTAATGAACGTTTCAAGTATTATGAATATCCAAATTAAAACATTAGGTAAGAAATTAGATGAAACCAAAATTCAATGAAATTTAAATGAATATTTGAATTACCTTCAAATACAATGTACTTTAAAACTTTTTTGTTAATTTTTATTTTTTGTAAATTTCTTTCTCTCTTTGTTGTTTTATTTTTTATCCCTTACCAATCCGTCCTTTCACCCCTCCCCAATGGCCAACCAAATGTTTTATATTGTTTCGAACCAATTATTGCATGAAAATAACAAATTTTCATTTCTCATGTACTATGTTTCAACAACCTGATTCATGATTGTCAATTTATGTTTTCAAAAAATCACTATCTATTTTGATTTACTAACTAGCCCTGATTTGAAAAAGGCGATGGTTTCGCCGAAACACGTGTCATCATAGAGGGCAATTCAACAAGCATAACAATATGTTTGAATAAAAGATATCCATTTATTACAAAATCAAGAAAAAAGTTTGGTATACATATTTTTTCTTTCCTTAAGGGCGCAGAAGAAAAACAGTAACCCAAAACATTTATTTATTTCTTGAATGGTTAGTTTATTTGTGCAAATCCAATCGAGGATATGATTTTTTTCATTAGGGGGGGGGGGCATTGTTTTTGACTTTATAGTGGATGTTGTTGAGGTCCCTTTCATGTTGGATAGCCTAATTATCGGTCCCATCGCCTTTCCAACTGTTAAAGTCACAGAGGAGAAGTGTGGACCTATTAGTACCTTCCAGGGTGTTTAAAATATGAATTAGTTCATCATTAAAGTTTAGCATTGGGCTGGGCGGTCTGTAGAGGAGAACAATGTTAATGCAGCGGTTAGGGTTTGGATTCCATTTAACAAGAAGTATCCCGCACTCATAGCAAGCAATTGGGGCAGAGAACAGGCCTGCCTCTGTTCTTGCAATTATGGTTACGCCCCTCCTCTCCCCACCCTCCCGCCCCCCCATTTCCAAATTCTCAATTCTTATAAAGAATGGAGTATCCAGGTGGGACTGCTGTGCTAATGGATACACAATGCTAGTGGACCTGCCAAGTTTCTGTAAGGCACAATATGTCAAGCTTTTTATCTATAATCAGGTTATAGATGTTAGTTGCTTCATTATTTACAGACCTCGTATTTAAGAGTGCCATTTTTAGTGAGGTGACCCCTGTCGTTTTAATCAGAGGCAGATCAACACTGCTTTGAAGGTCAGGTACAGATTTAAATTCAGGGGCATTTTCTATTAATGGGGCCACTTGGGAGCTAGAGTGGTAGTGGATCTAATGTGGGCTCTTCGATTGTGATTTGGGGGTTTATTTGTATTGCAGCGGCTGATTGTTCAGTCACGTTGACCTGTTCCATTCTGGAATATTTCAGTCTGTTAATGGGCGTGATACGGTTTGCTCGAAGGGGCAGCCAAGGATAAGGATTCTCCTTTTAGGAAACCCATGAAGGAGTAAATTAGCAAAAGCAGGCAACTTTACAGAGAGGGGATAAGAGGAAAAATGGATTTACCTCAAAGGTAGAGAGACCAGACCGCCGAGAACGTGATGACAGCGAGGACCGGCAAAGACCTACTGGGCTCAGAAGCACCAGCGCTGAAGTGCTCAACGTTTCTTAATGAGCCTGGCAAAGGTCTCTGGTAAGACATGCTGTACTTACCGTAAAAGCATTTCTGATGATTGTATCTGCTTAGATTCACATGCTGTGCATATAGTCCGACATCAGTGGTCACCGCAGAGTATTATGTCTCGTCTTTCGAGAATCGAAAGGGGACATCGACATGGGTGTGCCTGTAACACTATCCCTAACGTGACGTTTAGTGTACCCAAAATCCCTCATGCGTCGAGGTCCCTCCAATTGTATTTGTTCTGCCGTGAGGGAGCCTATGACCATCGTCCGTGAGTACAGAAGAGAGAGAAAGTAGTAAGACGTCTATGTTCCTTCCATCCAAGGGGGGAGGAAAGGTGGGCGCATGTCAATCTAAGCAGATACAATCATCAGAAATGCTTTTACGTTAAGTAATGCATGTCTTCTGATGCTTGTTAATCTGCTTAGAATCACATGCTGTGCAAAGACTAGCAGTACCCGGAGTTGGAGGTGGGATGAGTGTCTAGGCAATAGTTTTTTGTAAAGGTGTGTACAGAACTCCAGGTTGTCGCTTTGCAAATGGACTATAGGGGAACATTTGCAATGAATGCTATGGAAGCCCCAGTGCCTCGAGTAGAATGCGCTCTAGGCTTGAAGGGCAGGTCTCTCTTAGCAAGAGGGAAACAGAGTGTGATGCATTTGACAATCCACCTAGAGATAGTATATTTAGAGACGGGGTAGCCTTCTCTACCTGCAGCCACTGAAACGAAAAACTGATGTCTTTCTTAGTGGTCAAGTTCTTTCCATGTAAAACATAACTGCTCTGCGTACATCAAGTGCGTGCAGACTACTTTCTCCCATGTTTGAGGGGTTCTGAAAGAACATTGGTAGTTCTATGGATTGGTTCACATGGACTTTTGAAATTAATTTAGGAGCAAACCTAGGGTGAGTGCGCAGAACCACCTTATCTATGAACTGTTACAAAAGGGTCTAGAACTGAGAGCGCTTATAGTTCACTTACTCTCCTAATGGATGTAATAGCTATTAAAAAGGCAGTCTTGTAGGTGAGATCTTTGAGCCTTGCTTTATGCATGGGTTTGAAAGGAGACCCCATAAATCTAGTCAACACCACTTTCAGGTCCCATCCGGGAGCTGGGTTAGAAATGGCAGGGTGATTATCTCTTAACTCCTTCTATCAAAGCCTTAATAACTGATATCTTCCACCACAACACCTTCTGTTGTGATGTAGTGTAGGCTGAAAGAGCAGCTAAGGGAACCTTTAGAGAGTTAAATACCAGGTCTGAGTCAAGTAAATGAGTCGGGTACAAAACAATGTGTAGGAGAGCAGTCAATGGGGTTGATGCTCTTAGAGTTGCACCAGATGACAAAACGCTTCCACTTACTGGAATAGCAATATGGAGTGTTAAGTTTTCGTGCCTCCCGGAGTAGGTCCATACAAATGAGGTAGTTGCAGGTGCCCAAACTATGACTTCAGGAGCCAGGCCGCTAAGTTCATTGTCTGCGCGCATGGGTAAAGTGTCTCCCCTTTGTCTTGCAACATGTTGTACGGGCAAGGCAGTGTCATCGGAGGGGATAGAAACATCTCGATCAGATGAGCGAACCAGGTTTGGCGGGCCCACATGCGGGCCACCAATATCATTTTGACTGGTTCCTGGTGCATCTTGTGCACTATCTTGTTGAGAAGGGGAGTCGGGGTGGGGGGGGTGTAAGCAAATTTCCCTGCCCATGTTATCCAGAGTCTGTTCCCCTTGGGACGGTTGCAGGGGGTACCTGGAGGCGTAATATTGGCATTGAGCATTCTTCAGAATTGCGAACAAGTCGATCTCTGGAAAACCCCATTCAGCGAAAACATTGTAGACGTCTTTGTGTAATCGCCATTCGTACTCTATTGGTATTGGGAAATCTCTGCTGAGTATGTCCGCCAGAAGATCGAGTTCCCCTGGAACATGTTGAGACAGTAGAAACATGTGTGAGAGCCTACTTCCAAATGTTCTGGGACAGTTTGGACATCCCTGGAGAGTGAGTGCCCCCTTGTTTGCTCAGATAGTGCATGGCTGTGGTGCTGTCTGAGGATCAGGACCGTCGTTCCTTGCAGTTGAGTTTGAAAAGCTTTCAGCGCTTTCAATACTGCTAACAGTTCCAACAGGTTTATGTGGATGGATGCTATGTCTGATGACCAAACTCGCTCTTTGTTTAAGCAGGTGAGCTCCCCACCCTGTGAGAGATGCTTCTGTAGTTAGAGTGGCCTCCACTGCGGGGGTGGTGAAGGATTTCCCCTTCAAGAGGTTCTCCCTCGACCACCATCGCAGCGAGAGAACGAGGGCTGGCAGGATAACCACTAGATCGTCCCATTGTCCGCTGGCCTGACACCAATGGCTGTTGAGCCACTCCTGCATTGGACACATGCGCAAGCGCGCGTGAGGAACCAAATAAATACATGACGCCATAATTCCCAACAGTCGCATAGCGTTGCGTACCGTCACCTCTCGACTGGCTACATATTGAGGGATTTGAAACAGCATGTTTTGGACACTCTCGTTGGAGGGGAAGACGAGGCCGTCCTTTGTTCGAATTAGAGCCCCTAGGAACTGCTTTACCTGACTGGGGGCTAGGCTGGATTTCTTTTTGATGGAGAATCCCAGACTGAACAGAAGATCTTTTGCTCCTTGGGTATTTGACAGACAAGTTTTGTTCGAGTCCCCTGCATTTGTCTTGCATCATGAATCCAAGGTATTTTCTGTGCGCCGGCAACTTTGAAATATGAAAGTATGCATCTTTCATGTCCAGTGTTGCCATGTAATCCCCCTGTGAGAGCGGAATTACTTCCTGCAGACTGACCATACAGAACTTGTGGCTTTACAAATTTGTTCGCTGGACGCAGATCTAATACAGGGCGCATGGTGAGATCCTTTTTGGGTACAAGGAAGTACACTGAATAAATACCTTTGTTTACCTGTGAAAGAGGTATGATCTCTATGGCTCCCTTTTCTTGTAGTGTCTCAACTTCCTGAAGGATACGCAGATGGTCTGGCATTAGTCGTCTTGCGCATGGAGGTCTGAACTGTGGGGACCGGCAGAACTCTATACAGTACCCGTGGGCCACAGTCTTCAGTACCCACTGGTCTGTAGTTATCCCCTCCCATGCCTGAAGGAATGATGGAAGACGGCCCCTGCCCGGGAGGCATGGGAGGGGACCCGGATCTTCGGGTCATTTTGAACCCGAGGCCTGGGAGCCTCTGGGGGTAGAGTTCTGGCACCTTCCTTTCCCACAACGCCGACCCCTTTGGGGATACAGGGAGGTGTATCCGCTGGTTCCTTGGAGAGGACCAATTATTTCCTGAAGTTTACTTGTTTTGAGGGAAGCATTGGCCACGAAAAAGGCACCTGGACCCAGTTCCTCACCTTGTGAAGGGCTTTTGTGTGATTTGAACTAGCGTTTTAAGGGTGTCGTGCTCCTTTTTTGCAGTCTCGAGAGCTTTGTTGTCTGCTCTTCCGAATAGGCTGGATTCTTCCAACGGTTTGTTAATAAGTGACGCTTGAGTTTCTGGCTTGAACCCAGAGTTTCTTAGCCACGCGTGTCTCTTTAGGAAGGTGCCCTGAGCCAAAGATCGACCCACTGTCTCAGCGGAATCCAAAGTGTTTTTGAGTATAGTTTGGTTTACTGGTCTGCCCTTGGTTACCGTGGACAGAAGACGAGTCCGTGGCGGTTCAGGAACCTCCTGCGTGCCATCCTGTAGCATGGCCCACTGAGCGTCCGCGCAGCTGGCTAATAAGTAGTATTGTTAGCGGTGTGCGTAGAAAAAGCTGCTGCAGCCGTGACCCTCTTTCCTAGAGCGTAGAGTCTTTTACACTCTTTGTCAGGGGGTGCCTCCCCGGTTGACAGAGGAACCCCTGACCTTTTCCTTGTAGTGGTCACCACCAGTGAGTCTGGGGTTGAGTGACCTCTGATGTAAAGGGGACAAGAGGGGGAAGGCCGAAATAACTTTTCTATCCTTGGATTAACTGCACTTGTGAGTGCAGGTGTTGATAACGAGCGAGCCAGATGCTTTTTAATTGAGTTTAGGAGAGGAATAGCCTGTCTGACCGGCGGTTTCTCTTTAAGAATGTCCTCCAGAGGGCATGGCTAGCCATGGCATGAGAAAGACATAGGTCTTTTCGGCTCCCGTGACCGCAACAAACATCCTGGCAAAATCACCTGATTCCTGACGAAATAAGAGCAGAAGACACCTCTGTGTGGTGCCAGACACCCTTGGGCACAAACGTGGTAAAGAACAGCAAAAAAAAATAAAAAAAATAAAAATAAATCGCATTCGAATTCTGGAGTGGCGACCACGAGAAGTTTGAAGATGAACAACATCCAGCCTGTCTCCAAAATGGCTGCCGGCGCGCACAGATGAACGCCCTGAAACAGTGGCGAGGCCGCGCTGCAGCGGAATCAAGCCTGCTACTGATCTGCTGAACGTAGCGGAAGGGGAGTGCGGTCCCAGTGATCAGTGGGCGTACTTTGGTGGGCCCGTTGCGGACAGGAGTGTGAGGTGCGTATCCACCGGAGTGGGACGCCCTGGGCCCCGTCGGTGGCACTGGCACTCGAGAACGGAGGACGCACACCCCTGAGTGGCCCAACGTGAGAGACAAGCTGGAGCGCCGCCGGCAAAGAAGGAAACACTGACATGCGAAGGAGGCACGGGTGAGTGTCCCCCTGCGGGCTCTGCCCGACCTATAGTGGCGACGAGCGGGGGGCAGAGAACTGGGGGAGAGCTGCTGGAGCTCACGCGACCCTGTCTACAAGCAGGCCCGGCAGGCATCGCTGAAGCGACAACACATACACGGCCCTGTGAGCCGGAACCGCAGACCTGTGCCGCCACTGTGGGGAGAGCGTTTCGCCTCGGGGGTGTGCCGGGAACCGGCAGTGGACCGCTGCAACACCATGGGACGCGGAGGGGGCTCCCCAGTGGCCTGATCCTGCGCAGGCCCGGGAGAAGGGAAACGGCACGCATAATCCCCGGAGCGGGGCCACGCGGCGGCAACCGTAGGACTACCGGACTGGCAAAGTAAACAAGACAACAGGTTCACAAGGGGGTGAAGTGCCCGAGCAAATACTGGTCGGGCCAAATGCCCACACCAGCCCACACAACTCAAACTGTTGCTGGATCCAGGAGGCCTACCGCACCCCCAAATATTTGGCAATGAAGCAGCAGAACACCGCCCGGGGCGGACTCCGTAGGGTAACAACCAACATAACGCCAGGTCCCCCGGCATCAAAATACATTAATTCAACCCCAGTTGGCACATTGAAGATGGACTAGATCCAAGGGTGTAGTACCCGAAGAAGAAGAATTGGCTGGAGGTAGGCGGAACACAACTAGATCACCCCATACAGAGCTCCCTTATCACAATCCCAACGCCTATAGTGTACAGAAAGTACACGGATGCAACACAACTTCTACAAAGGGCCCATCACGCAAAATCATAATCTAGCGAAATTGGTACCATGGGGAAAGATAAACCTAGGAAACTGCCCACGCAAAGCAGAATGGACAAATACACCATTCCTCCGCCCCAAGCGTCAGACCTGCACCCGGAATCCTCGGAGATGGAAACAGACCAGGGAATTTCACTGAAGGACATAATGGCCACAATAGCCGACTCACGCACGTCAATGGAACAGAAAATGGACGGAATAAGCATGGACGTATCCCTCCTCAGGCATGATCTCCAAAAACTAACTGCACGTACCGGGGAAGCTGAGCATCGCATATCCAATACAGAGGATAGAATGCATAACATGCAACAGCAGCTCCAAAATGTCACATCTAAACTGAAGGTACGAGGACAGAATTGAAGATGGAGAAGGTAGATCCAGGCACAACAATGTGCGCATACTCGGTATACCCGAGAAGGCTGAAGGCTCTTGCATGGAACTTTTTCTAGAACAATGGCTGACCGACGTGTATGAGCCATGAGCCAAACGCTTTCTCCAAGTTCTTTTCCATAGAGAGGGCACACAGTGCCCACGGGCAGACCCGCGCCCAGCGCACCCCCACACAATGTAATAGCGAAGTTTCTAAACTACAGGGACCGAGATGCCTTACTGCAACATGCACGCGCCAGAGGCACCACCACGTTCAATGGCTCCAAAATCGCCTTTTCCCCCCCCACCCGATTACACCAGGGAAGTGAAAAAGGCGAGGCAATCCTTTGATCACCTCAAAAAACAACTACAAACAATGGGAGTGAAATATGGCCTGCTCTTCCCTGCGCACCTCAAGATTTACCACAAAGGAACAACAGTCCACTTCAGTGACCCCAAGGAGGCATGGCGCTGGGCTGAACAAAACAGAGACTGGTCGACCCCTTGCGACAACAGAGGGAGAAATTGCAGACCACCACCGGACCAACAGCGAGTGCCCCGTCGACCACCAGCGCAAGACCCACCAGAAATCTTAGGGGGCTGACCCCTGCCTCAACGCCCACCAGTGGCCCGAGGCCCCGAAGGGACATACAGATCGAATTACAGAACCACCTACACCACACACATACACTCAACAATAGGCAACACACACTTACCTGATGCGGCCGTGAAACGCCCCAAGCCAGCAAGACAAGGAGAGCCCCCTCCCGATAGTGAAACACTCCACGTTTACCACACGTGATGGCTCCCCCTGGACACATCTCTAGAGGGGTGGGGGGACTACCTTCCCCTTGGGTTCCAGTCAGTGGGAGGCCACGTATACCTGAAATTAAGTTCATTGCATGTAAGGTGTCCAGTTGACACCATAGGTTCTCTGTTTGGGCAACCGATGCTTCTAGTTGTAAGGAGTATGGGGAGGGGGGTTGGGGCTTTGTTAAGTTTAGCTACAGACGGGACCAGTCTAACACATAGTATACCATGGCTAGATAAGATGGTAATAACCCACGGGCATAACCTCAGTTGGCGCATAACGCCGCCATCGGCAGTACATGTCGCTATCACCACAAGTACACATGACATTACATAGCGGTACCATTAACGCTCTCAGAACACAGGCTCATGACATGGAATGTTAATGGCCTGGGCAACGCAGTCAAGCATCGGTTGGTATGGTAATTTCTAAACAGACGGGGTGCGGACATAGTGTTCCTGTCCGAGACCCATCTTGCGGGCACAGAATGTACCCTATTCAGACGTACAAATTACAAGCTGACATTCCACTAAGACTTCACGATGGGCTCAAGAGGCGTCATGATCCTAGTACACAAAAACCTCCCCTTCCACCGTAACACAGTAACTCATGACACAGGTGGCAGATACTTATATGTGATGGGCAGGTTATGGGATCAATCCATTGCACTGATAGCCACCTATGCACCGCCAACCCAACTAGAGCCACTACTCACTGACATTGCCCCACTGATCGCAAATTACACTTCTAACCTCATGGTACTGGGAGGTGACTTCAATGAAGTCATGAACGCAACCCTGGACAGATCACACTGCGTTACAGAAACCCCAATGTACCCACTAGGCTTGTCACATTCACCAACGCACTTGGCCTATGCGATGTATGGAGAGAACTCCACCCAGACACCAGAGCATAGTCTTTCCACTCAGGGGCACATGCCTCGCTCTCCAGGCTAGATTATTTTTTCACCCCAGCAAGGATCTACACAGGGCACAGGAAATAAACATGCTTCCCAGAGGCATTTCTGACCACTCCCCGCTGATGCTGAAACTCATAACATCCAGGCCGCTTCCACCGCCGAGCTGGCGCTTGAATAACTACTACCTGGATAACCCTGAGCTAGTGGACAGACTGTAGGAGACCACCAACACATATTCTGAGATAAACACACAGACTGCATCGAACCCTGAGACACTGTGGGAGGCCTACAAGACGGTGCTAAGAGTTGAACTAATATCGTGGACAACTGCAAAAAAGAGAACGCCTGAGCAAGACACTTTAAGCGGAACTACAAGTCAAGCAGGCAGAGGAGAGACATATAAACGAGGACACGCCAGCTACTAATGAAACACTGCTACCAGCACAGAAAAGGCTTCAAAATATAGCAATGGACAATGCAAAACAAACGCATACCGCAACGCGAGCAAGACTCTATGAAACAGGTGATAAGGCTGGCAAGATGCTGGCATGGCTGGAAAGGAAGGAGCAGGGACGCAGTCATGTCTGGCGGCTCGAAACAGGAGGGCCGAACGCAGGGGTGACGGACCAGGAAATAACCCAAGGCTTTGCGGAATACTACGCTGAGCTATATAGAGAATCCATGACCCAGATGGACGCCACGATCATGGAGCAAATTGATAGCCCCACCTTAAATGGGGTGCAACTGGAACTGCTGGAGAGGGAAATCACAGAAGATGAGATCCTAAGTGCCATATCTGGCTTCCCAACCGGCAAGTCCCCGGGACCTAATGGCTTCCCGGTTGAGCTATGGCAGAAGGTGGGAACCAATGTGATCGAACCCCCCCCCCCCCCAATTATTTTGAAAGCATCAACATGCGCGAGAAAAGGGCATTCTCCCACCAGGTCTGCGAGAAGCAACAATAATAGCGATACCCAAGCCGGACAAACCCCCTGAAAGATGCAGTTCATACAGGCCCATTTCACTCATCAATAGCAAGACTAAAATACTGGCAAAACTACTTGCGGACCGTCTACAACTGGTTATCCCCTCCCTGATACATCCGGATCAGTGCGGTTTCATGCCACAGAGATCAACCCGCATGAACCTCCACAGACTATATTCAGCCTTGGAAAGGGCCAACAGCATACAGGGCCACTAGCCCTACTAGCAATTGACTTTGAAAAGGCCTTTGATTCGGTGAGATGGGAGGCTATCTGGACCATAATACTCTGCATGGGCTTCGGTAAGAACTTCATGAGCTCGGTGCGACTGCGGTCCGAATCCCCAGTGGCCAGGACCAGGGTCAACGGCTGGCGATCGGACCTCTTTAGTCAGGGGAGAGGCACGAGGCAGGGCTGCCCGTTGTCGGCCCTGATTTTCGCAATCGCTATCCAACCACTGGCAATCATTCTGCGAAACACACCAACCTGGGAAGGCTTCCGATGGTCCGAAACCTGGGAAGACAAAATATCCCTCTATGCGGATGACCTGCTCATCTACCTGAAGGATCCAAGCAATTCCTGCCCCAGAGTCGCGCACATGCTAGGAAAATATGAGGCATTCAACGGTTCACGTGTGAACTGGTCCAAATCCATCCTATTCCCTATAGGAGAAGTCTCGATAGCGAACCTAGTGGCTGGCCCTTACCAGATCCAAATGGAACAGTTCAAATACCTGGGGATACGTATCACAAAGCACTGCACTGAATACACAGCCTTGAACCTCTCCCCCCTTGTAGCAAGATTCGCAGAAGATAATTGCCACTGGATCTCCTTGCTATTGACGCTGATGGGCAGAGCTGCCCTTGTCAAAATGATTGCCCTCCCTAAATTCTTATACATCCTGCAAAATGCTCCATTATACATCCATCATCGAGAATTCCACAAACTCGACTGTATCCTCCAGAAACTGCTATGGGGAGGACGACATCCACGGATTGCTCTTGTCACTCTGCAGAGGTCCATCTGGGAAGGGGGGGGATTGGGCTACCCAGACTGCAGTCATACTACTGGGCCAGCCAGATGGCGGTGGTGAAGGATATGCTCCATGGGGACGGGAGCCTTCCACACATCAAAGGGTTCAACTGCAACACCACAACTACGCCTCTAGAGCTCCTGTATGGAGGCCTGAGTCGCACACAAAAAACAGATATGGCAACGCATATAGTCAGAATATGGAAGGAAGCACATCGATACCTAGGGTGGGGCGGGAAACTAACATTGGCCCAATCTCTAGGGAACAATTGCAGGCTTCCCGAAATACAAAAATTGCCTAGATGGCCCGAATGGGTCCAGCGAGGAATCGCTAGCATTGCGGATGTGGTACATGAGGATTACCTGGTACCATTCGAGACAATACACTCAAAGTTCTCCCTCCCAGCTACAGAAAGGTACTACTACATGCAGCTGAAACATGCATGGACTGCCCATCGACTGATCACACAAGACATGCCAGAAAGCTCCCCACTACAGCGAAACATAGTACTGGATCGTGTGGAACAGAGGGTCACCTCTATCATGTACAATATGATAACATCCTTTGCGACACCAGAACTAACCAGTCTGAAAACAAAGTGGGAACGTGACGCGGGACCGCTTCAACCAGAGGACTGGGTTGAGGCCCTGATGTACCCGTGTGAGGCAACCATCTCCTCAAGGCTCAGACTGGTTCAACTGAAGATCCTGCATCGCACCTACTATCCGAGAGTGGCCTTCTTCCGCTGGGGCAAGACGTCGGACGCACGATGCCTACGCTGCAAGCGAGAGGAAGGTACCTTTTTCCATATTCTATGGGAATGTAGTAACATTCAGCAGCTCTGGCAGAAATGCTGTGATAAACTGTCTAGCTTTCTGGGCAAGACGATACAGAGGTGCCCAAAACACCTTCTCCTAGGGATTTCCAGTGACAACGACCTGCCCCGTTATGAGAAACTGCTCTGGTCAACTGCGATGGCGGTTCTCAGGTGGAACATTGCGCAACTGTGGGGCTCGGAACGCACCCCCAGCTATGACCAGTGGGCCACGGACATGGACATATGCGCTGTAATGGAGAACCGGGTGTACACTGCGAGGGGCTGCCTGCAAAAAGCGGACAAAATATAGAGAAGATGGGAGGAGGCTAGCTAAGTGCCAAGGGCGACCTCGCAGCTACCGAGGTTGTGAGATGCCCCGGGAAACCGGGCGAAACGAATCTGTTATGAACAAACTATGCCATGAGGTCATCCTATATCAAAGATTGACGGTCTGTTGGACTGCAGTCCCTGATGTGGAGTTCCTTGATGTTTTTGTTTTTCGATTGCTTCTCTCTCTCTCTCTCCCCTATTTGTCTCCCCCGGAAATGTTGATTTTATACATGTTCCCCCCTCCCTTCTTTTTTCTCTCCCTCCTCCCTTCCCATGTCCCTGCACTGTAATGCAGAGAGATGAATGTAATGTTGCCTTTATGTTTTAAAATCAATAAAAAATTTGAACCACAAAAAAAAAAAAGAATGTCCTCCACAAAGTCAGCCTCAGGAACAGCTTAATCGGTGGTGATCTTTAAATGTTCCGCTGCTTTACGAAACATGGCTTTAAACGTCATTTGATTGTCCACTGGAGAGGGCTGTCTAGCGGGAGTGGTCTGGGGGGAATCTAAATACGGGGCATCAGGATCTGGAGAAGGATTTGGAGACTGCCAAGGCTGAGGGTCATCCATATTCGGGTTTTCCCCCACCCCTCTATGGAGTCATGCATATCCTCAGGGTCAATGAAATGATAATCATCCCGAGTGTCTGCAGGAACCTCCTCCTCAGTGAGGTCGTAAGTCCTCCTCCTGAGAGGGATCAAAGAGTCTTGGAAATTTAGCCACAGGGTTCAAAAGGCTTTCTTCCTGTGGTCTTTTGGGGGTGGATTGCTCCGAGAAGGTTACACACCCGTCAAGCCTCTTCATACAATTCTCAAATGTTTCCCTAGTCCAAACAGAAGACCTAGAGGGTTCTAGAGGTGGAAAGGACTCTTGTATACGATCCTCTGACGCCAAACGTTGAGATCTTTGTCTCAACGCTGAAAAAATACCTTCTCCGCCTTCTGAAAACTTCACGGGGGACCGACAGAGGTTGTGTGTCCCTGTGCTTCTCCTTAGGCTTGGCAGAGGGTTCCGGTATTTCATTAAGCCCATCTTTGGATTTTGACGAATCCTCAGGCTTTTGCGTCGGCAAATCCCTAGACTGATGCATCCGAGCGTCCACCAAAACAATTCTCGCAATGCTTTCGATGACGTCCTCCGCAGTAGGTTGACGCGCAGCCTGTCCTGCGGTTGTACAGTCTTCGGCAGAGCCGGGGCCTTGTCGGCAGACACCTTCTTACGATGCGTCTCGACGGTTCTTTGAATATTGGGGGTAGCACCCTTCAATTTAGAGTGTCTGTCGCTAGGCGCATCTGCGGCTGCAGGGAGGGCTGCCGATCATGATGGTTGGCGGGCACGGCCGAAACTTCCGGTGTGCCCGTTGGCGCTGTGGTCTTCTTCGACTTTGTCGAAGACTGGCCGGGGATGTGTGTTTAGTGAGTTGAGAGTGTTTGTCTTCGTCGCTGGGTTGTACAGTCCCCATAGCAGTGCCTGAGCCATGCCTGGCGGGGCCGGAGACAGACGCAGAGCGGGAGTGCTCTGCCGAAAGGTCAACGACCTCAGAGTCTGAGGCCTGCTTGTCACTGAAGCCCTCGTCACACTCTGCGGTTGCGGGAGAACTTAGGCCTTCGACATCCCGTAGGCCGCCCACCGCTTAACACTGCGCTCCTTCAATGTCTTCGGATGGAGGAGCTTGCAACCCGCAGAACCTTTTTCGTCGTGATCGAGGGGCAAGCAACAGTTACACCATCAATGCTCATCTCTCCAGGGAAATTTGCTCTTGCAAATGGGGCAAAACCTAAATGGAGTCCTCTCCATAGCTGAGGATAGTGAAAGTGACGAAGACCAGAGAGGAAAGAGGGAGGAAAGGGAAAGGGATTCTCAGATTTTACAGAAATGTCCACCCTGACCCCACTCTCCCTACTGTGCAGGCCGGCTGGAAGGCCTACTGGATCACCGTCTGTCGAAGGTCTGTGGGGGTTTCAGCAGAGGTCCGGAACAGCCGTCGATAAGGACGGTCAATATTCGACCAAAGGTCGATGGAACAATTAGCAATGTGTCTGGACAAGCTCCTCATAAGGCGACCAGCATGCTGGGCAGAAAAAAAAAAAACAATCTGAGGGATCTTGACACGTGAGGGAGTTTGGGTACACTACACGTCACGTTAGGTATAGTGTTACAGGCACGCCCATGTCGACATCCCCTTTCGATTCTCGAAAGACAAGATCCAATACTCCGGTGACCACTGGATGTCAGACTATTTGCACTGCATGCGATTCTAAGCAGATTAACAAGCATCAGTACTATAGTTCCTAGTGCAGAGCTTTCTCTGCTCGTGTTGTCAAAAGATGTAGTGCGGCCAATTGTGAGAGATTTCTCTCGTAGTCACAAATCCGGAGTACAAAAACTGCTGTCTACATATACATGATACACACATTTTTAATACACAGGAGGTGTAAGTGTGCACGAATATATCAACACTGCTGCTTTAAATAATTCACAGCGTATGTGTGTACAGGAAATAGTAGTTGTAAAGCTTTTAGAATAGCTGTCAAATAATAAAGAGCACAAGAATACTCTGGCAGGCAAAGTGTTGCAGCGTGTTACCTTGGTGATCAAGAAAACGCATTTGAAGCCAGGGAGTAGCCCTTGCGTGCGCGCCCTTGCTTCTCTAGCCGCATGCGCTCCCTCACATCGTAGGTCCCTGCATCCCATTCTGCTCCCACTCCCCCTTGCATCCATGCCTTGCTCTCGCATCTGAGCCCTTCCTGTCCTCAATCTATTGTGTACTGTTTTTTACACTGTGTTGTGCTCCAGTTTCTTTCTTCTAGGTCCCTGTTGTGTTCTGTGCCTTGTTTATGTATTGGCTTTGTGCTGATCTCCACGGTTCTGATATTGTATTTTTCTCCACGGATTGTGGCACTACATTGCATTACCTGCATTCTTCTCTTCTAGGATCCCTATTGTGCTCAGTGTTTATTTTTGGTTCTGTATTGCATTTGCATTCTCCACCTCTAGGTCCCCGCAGTGTTCTGTTCATTGCTATTGGTCCTGTATTGCATCTGATTTATAGGTCGGTTCTTGTTCTTTGCTGCGTCTCCCCCCTTGTACCTACCTCCTTTGTGCCCCCCCTGCGTAACTCCCTCCTCCCCTGATTGTCCCCCACCCCTTTCCTCCCTGCACCCCCGATTGTGCTCTCTGTCTCACCTGTCTTCTCTAACTGCTTTTCTATCGACAGAGACAGAGAGGGAATCTCGCATGGTGGCGTTACCACACAGAAGCCATGGTGGGCTAGATTGCAGAGGAGACCAACTCCCGAGCTTTGCACGAGAAGTGAAATAGCTGCCAAGCCGGGCAGCAGAAGGGAAGTGACTGCTGCTGAAAAGGCAACAATGAGGGGAGGGGCGAACAGACACTTCAATATTCAAGGCTGGAGAAGCCATTAGCTTATGGAAGCCCAGAAAAACTGAACGGGCAGCGGTTGTACTAAGGCCCTGTTAAAGCAAGTCTGACAAAAGGCCAGAGGACTTTGGGGAGTACTGGAAACAAGAAACCTAGTAAACAGAACTGGGAGGAGAGAGAATCCGGGGCTTCAAGCGTTTGAAAAGAAGACAAGGACACAGTCAAACTCCAAGCGCGGAAAGGCTGGAGTTGTGTTAAGGAAACCTTTTTTTTTTTTTATTGTGTATATAGTTCAAATAAACTTCCACACAAATGTATAAAACAAATTCAGTCAATAAAATTTACATTAATATCATCAATATTATGAATTCATTATACATAAAATGTAAGAAAATAAAACATTACCTCCTTAAAAATTCTTCAATTAATTTGGCTTAAATTACAAATTTCCCAACACACTCTCCATCATCTAAAATTTGTAAATGGCTTCGAACACCTTTCCAAACTTGAACTATTGCAATCATCCGTCCACAGCTACAGTCCAAGACATCTCAACCAAAAGACTTCCCTTGTAATATCAATCAGGTTTTTTCTACACAATGGCTCAAATAATGCACATAGAACTCATTCATAGTAGGACAAGAAGTTAAGACGTATCTGGATGATTCAATCTGCTGAACATCGTTAAATAATCTACATAGCAGTTTTTCTTTTGGGGGTCCTAACCATGCACCCTTTACCTCCAAAACCTCCATCCTATTCAAACAAAGAGCTATAAATATCTTCTGCGTTAAAGGTGAAGGTAGTAGTAGTTTTATATAAAATTGTGACTTTTCATACCTAAAGTACATCCTTGCATATGTACTCTGGGATTTCACAGAGGCCACTTTATCATGGCTGGACACCCAATCCCATTTTTCGGCACTGTTCTTAAAAGATTTCATGAGAGGCCCTTCTCCATACTCCCAATGTGGTGTCCAACATATCGTCTTAAAGAAATGCCTAATTTTTGCCTTTTAAATACCTGTAAATACTGCACACTTATTGTGATTTAATGTACTCAAAACCCAAAAGGAAGTTTTCTTTAGCAAACTATCTTTATCCATAGTTTAGCTCTATTTATGCCTATAAGAGTTTCTAATGAGATCAGGCTTAATTCAATGTGTATCGCCTCAACAGGAGTGTCCTTTGGAAGGCCGGGAATCTTTCTCCATATGAGACTTTCTAGTCGGCCAGCCCAGCTTTTCAGGTCATCATAAGGGGTTTTCAAGGCATATAAGAAGGCAGCAGACAGTTTGTTTATGTATATTTATGACTTCCGATAAGACTATAGCTGCCGATTTTTATGAAAACTGGAAAAAGTTCGACAGTTGATAGGGCTTTCGCCATTTAATTTTTGTTCTGAGATGTTAAATTATAGATATTTGGGATATGACTTCTCACCACATCAATCACACCCAGGCAATTATTAATAGAGAACCTCACTGCCTGTTTTTTACCAGCTGAGAAGAAGAAAGTTTACCTTTAATCAATTCAATTCAGCATATTTTATGGTTGCTTGGACACTAGGACAGATTCCCATAACAGTGTTATCGAAAATTATCAAGTCATCTGCGTATCCAAGGCAACTGACTATTTACACCCAATTTAGGAAAGGCTTTCTTTTCTTCAAAAACACTGTCAAAGTCAGATATACACACGTTGAACAGGAGAGGAGCCAGTACACAACCTTGTCTGACTCCCCTCCTAATTGCTATCTGTTTTGAAAGTTCACCCGTGTTACTCAGTCTGACTCTAGCCGTATTATCCTTGCATCTTAACTTACAGGCTAAGAGGAGATGCTCTGGCCTTCCCAGCTTAGCCCAGAGTTATACCCTATCCACTGTATCGAATGCAAAGTCTACAAACAGAGATATAAAGGCAAAGCATCCTTCACCATCTGTTCTAGGAGGGTGTGTACTATGAAACGTATTCATGTTAGTTGAGCACCGCCTTCTAAAGCCAGTCTGGAAACTACAAATAATTTCTTCTTGTTCAACCCAATAATTTATTTCCTTCAAGAGTATAGAGCAAAAAATTGTACATTGAGATATCCGTCAGCACACGCGGATGATAGTTTGCTGGTATATCCATTGGTCCTTTTGTGTATGTAAGGTTTAAAAAGGTATCTTCCAGGATTCAGGAAGCCTTCCAGAGTTCATTATTTTTGAGAGCAAAGTTTTTAGAATGTTTGCCCACAATGTAGGGTTTGCTTTTACTATCAAATTACATAGGCCATCGGGCCTGGGTGCACGTGAAGATTCAAGTCCTTTAATTAGCTTCATCAAATCTTCTAGTTCAAATGTAATCCCCATTGCAGACTTTCTTTCCACTGCGTGTACATTGCCAGAGAATTTATCCAGAAGATATTCTTCCCAAGAAGCTTCACTAATACTACAGATGCTTTCACGGTCACCTTTTTTTTCGAGCTTTATATTTCGCCCTCTTAAATTTTTACTGTCTCCATTAATCAGCACCCTCGCCATACTTTGCTACACTACACTGTCTGCAGACATCCAATATCCTTTTAACCAGTTATTGTACTAATTTCTCACTTTACGTATTGTCAGGGATCTTTCCATATGCGTCAAGTATGATTTATCAATCCTTCTCAATTCTTGGCATAGCTTTTTTCCAAGCACGAATAACCTTGTCAAACAGCCTGCCATTCTTTTGTCCCGGTTTAAGGGATAGAATATTACCCATGGGCATAAAAGCCATATATGTGGGAGGAGATCCTCGAAACTAGATAATCTGCGTTCTCCATGTTAAGGTAATCTTCATGGACATCCATAACCCACTATTTCCAGGTTTTTATCCACCCAACACAGCCTATTACCACCTGTATTAACATTGACAGAGCCCACTTTATCAAAATAGGTATACGTCAAGGCTGGCTGTTGGTACCCGAATGTCAATATGGCATGATTACTATATTGTTGAATAAAATGTGAAATTCCAGTATCTGCAGATATAATTTTTCACAAACATAGATACAATCTAACATAGAATATCTATTTCCACTGTGCCATCTAGGAACCAAATGGATAACCCTTTTACTGTGCCATTAAGAATTATAAGTGCCAAATGAAACCATCAAAAAATGTACACCATCTCGAAGCATTCTTTATTTGGATACATCTTTGTTGAAATTCAGAGACATTCCAAATCGTTGCCTTTTTTACTTCATCTAACAGTTGGCATTCAAATCACTGCCCAGAATATTTAAGTTAGAGTCATCTGCATACTTCATTCCTAAATCATTAATACCTTAAATTGTATACCTGTTGTAAAGGCACCCCCTGGAGGGTCATAGATGTTTACCAGCAATAACTTATGATTAGGATCAACTTGCACCTCTACTATTAGCGCATTCTTATATTTTCCACTTCCAAGCATTCTTTAGCTTTCAAGCCATTAGGTACAAGAGCCAAGCCACCATACGGGCGGCCCTTTTCTTCCCTTGTAGCAGGGCGCAAATATGAGGTATAGCCATCGAATTGGACCAGCCCCAACAACGATTTTCTCTGGAGTAATATATCGGCAGAGTTCAGAAATGTGCATGAACGATCAGAGCTAAAAAGACGTTTGTGCCCTCTAGTATTCCAGCATTTAATTTCAATATGTGATCAAGGTTTCATCGTAATTGGTGGTAAGAATGAGCATAACCACTCCGAATGTGGTTTAATATTCGAGTCACTTCTTCAGTGGTTTTATCTACCTGTGCTTTATTAATTTCTACCTTCTTGCTATCCCCTAGTTTACAGTTTTTTAAAATCTTTGTAAGGGCCATTTTGTAAAGCTATCACAGTCTAGTTAGCCCTAATTAGGCCAACTACGTCAGCAGATGTACTATGAACCTTAGTTACATAATAGGGGCATAGCTCCACACAGTCAAAGTCACTGCGTTTTATCAATCTTAGAGGGAGGAGATTGTTAAAGTCGCAACCTCTATTTATGAGCCGCTTGGAGCCTTTCATCAGGCTAGCAATAGTAAACCCCCTATGAGGAAGATTATTGCACTTTGAAGAGAAAGATTTTTCTGTTGCTGACAGTTTATTGGCTTTCTTAGTTGAACGCTTGCAGCAGTGGATGCAATACTCATTTCTAAGGTTGTATCCGTTACATATAGTGAGCTTTCCTCAGTTTCATCCACAATCTCTAGATGCAAAACAACTGGTTTACCTTTAAGGTCCTTCGAGCCAATTAGCCATTTGGTTAAGTTACAGGCTGTTCTGGCCGCTCTCTTTGCTCTTCGTACTGCTTTCTTCCTAGATTTTGTCAAAGCTTTGTAGTTTTTATCCATGCTTTCTTTTCCAGATTGCTCCTTTGTTTCTTCCACAGTCTGGGGTTTCTTTGCCTCACTAGATTTTTAATTCTTTGTTTTTCTCTTTTTGATAGGGGCAGTCACCTTCTTCCTCATCACTGCCATCCAGAATCTCTACCTATGTTGGTTTCAAGTTTTCAAAATTCTATAACGGTTGTACACCATTGATCGGGATGGCTGCATTATCTATCTGCGGCTGGTGCATCATGGAGCCATTGTGAGGTCTAACTCATTTTTCCACAAGTAGCTCTGACAGCAGGCTTGCATTCTTTTGGGTTGTATAGGAATTGTTCAAATGACAATTGTTTGAATTACAATTGACCTTTGCACAATTGATCGGATGTTGAAGGTCAATTGGTACATATATGCGGGGGGAACCCCCCCAATATAGTCAATTGTGCAAAAGTCAATTCGGGCCCCTGTAGTTCGGTCAATTCGGGCATTCAAACAATTGTGTTCGAACAATTTGGGTAATACCGTTCTTTTGTACTTGCCACGAGATATGTGCTAATTTCAGCAATATTTTTTATGCAAAGCTTGAGGCTAGATTATGTGCATCTAGTTGTTTGAATTTACAAACGGTCCATGTTCACAGGGCTGCTAATAGTTTCAGTGAAGTCTAGAATGTCATCAGTTACCTCAGGATTTTCAGAATTGATCCAGGTTAGCCGTGGGGAGCATGATTGTCTCGCGGAAGGAACAAGTAATAGCCCATTAGTCTCAATAACTGTTTGCTCATTAACATTTGTCTCAATCTCTATATTATAATGCACAGCTTCCAGATCCACAATTTCTCCCTGTAAAGAGTAACAGAGGTTCAATAGTGAGTTGTCAAATTCCGCCGTTGTGTAAGCCAGTTCACCGTTTAAGTTTTCACATATTTCTGGGATAGGATGAACTTCAATTACCACCGTCTGCCCTTTATAAATGTCCGTTATTTTGTCACTTTTTGCAGCTTTAGGTTTTCAGACAGTTTCCGAGTTTGAACAAATAATAGAACCCACATTTGCTATAGACTTTTCATTGTTAGCAGTAGTCCTTTGTTTTCCATTTCATAGGCTCATTTTTCCCGGCATGTTACTCTGTAAAAAGGCCAAGTTTACAGTACCAAGTTTGATATTAAACGACCCGTACCGCTTTAAATAGATGAGATCTGCAGCAGCTTCTCTTAATTAATCCGCTAACAGGGCCGACCAGCAGTTCAAAGGCCTGCTTGGCACGCAGTCACTGCTTATTCCGTCTATAAAGTCCTCACCATTCAGAAAGGCTTGCTGGGAATAATTAGCAATTTTTTGCTTGGATGAGTTTTGAAGGTAGTCATACTTGTATGTTCTGAAAGAACAATGCTTACCCCAACCAGCAGGCCAAGTTTTCCAATAAAAAAACACTGTGATCGACTGATTTCCCATCACAGCAAGTCATTGCATTATGACAAAATTGTAGGGAGACGTTCTATGGACAGGACCATATAAATGCTAAACAATCGCTTTCCAAAGTAAAGGCTGGAGGCGTTTCATGAAAATGAACCTGCAACAGTTTGCATCAGCAGGAAACGCTCCTCTGCCTTCCCGCAACAAACCATGGACAACCACACTCGCTGCAACACTCTGAGCAGCACTATCTCGCGACACAGCAGGGTTAATGGTGTCTGCAGGTAGTGTCTCTGCCTCCAATAGCAGCAACAGTAGAGACTTGTCAAGGTTAGGGCATCAACCACAGACAACTACACTCGCCGCAAGACTCTGCACAGGAAACCTGATCTTTCCTGAGGAAAGGGAAACCGGATGAATTAAAGACTTGAAAATGTGGCATACAGAACCTGCAGAGAGGCTGAGTAAGAAACGCATGAACTTAAAACCTTCCTCTTGGAAAAATGAATGCAAGTGTTGGTCCAGGCAGAAGGCAAGACTGAGGCTATTGCTCAGCCTCCTCCGTTAAGTTTTCTTAAGTGGTAGGGCCAGTTAGCCAACTAGGATTTGGACTAAGTTGGGGCATTTGACCAGCACCACTAGTTTCAGATTGTTAGGTAGGGAACGTCCAACATAGCAGTAGGGATAGATGGGTATTTTCATTTTAAATAAACAAACTTGAAAATACTAGTACCTAGCACGACGACTACTCCTGGTTTGCTACCTCCTCATCCCCACCTCAGGTGGGACACTCTCAACATGTGGCACATGTTCCCAATATGGGACACCCACGAGAAAAAATAAATAAATAAAAATCACACCCCCTAGGCGATTCCATCACCTTATACTATGCCTCTAAATCTACCGAGTTCAGGTGTCTACATTAAATAAAGCCATTACAAAAGAAATGTTTGTATTATTAGTACTTTCTCAATACCCACCCAGTTCAATTCTAGATGGGTAACTGAGTGCTGTGCTGATTTAGGTAGGCATGTAACCAGTTGGCGAACAGGGGTAAAATGCACATATGTCACCATGAGACGCCGTTTGCTCATCTTACAGTGCAATGTGGGACCAACTGCCAGATTTAAAAAAAAAAAAAAAGGGAGCACATTTTAAAGTTGCTTCAAAATGAATGATGTTATAATGAGCAATTAGCTTTCAATATCTGAGGGGCCTAAGAATCATTACAACGAACGTGAATGCCAAGATAGTGTAAAGCTTTAACTTCCTCCATCATCTACTAGAATGCCGCAACAAGCTATGACAAATTCAGTCTAACTGGACACAATGAGTCTCTTAAACTCGCACGCACCCCTGACCACCTCAGCACCCATCCACAATCATGGGTAGCTTACTGGAGCTCGGCCAGCCCACCTAACTCCCTATCTTCGACAAATGCGCACACACACACTGACAATTTTCCCATACCTTGAACTACGGTGCCACCAGGGCGTTCCCACCACTAGCGCGTTGAAGCCATACTAATGGGATAAAGGCGCTTTATAAATGACAAACTACTATCTATAGTCAAGTTGATAGTATGTTTTGTGGCACTATTTTGTTCAGGTTTACTATTTGCAATGTTAATCTCAAACCATATTTGTGTATAAAGTTTGTTAAATCTTTACATCTGCTTCTGTAATGCTCTAATAAACTCAAAACTGCATAATCCCCAAATAATAAAATTGGAATGCGTTCAGAGTTAATCATTAGGGCACCAGTGGGAAATATGGTTACATTAAAAATGACTTCAATAATAAACAGAATACAATTGGGGCAAGGACACACTCATGTTGCACACCTTTCTCTATTGCCAAAAGTTCTTCAACCTTAAACCCTATCAGATTGTGGCTCAATGTTCATTATATAATAGCTTATTTCTAGAATTGGGGATTTCGGGATGCTTTGTTCCAGAATGCCGATCTAGGAACTCCATCAAAAGTAGTTTTCAGAGACACAAACATGAGGTATAGCTTCTATTTAAGACTGCACACTTTGTATAATGAGATGTAGCCTGAAAGCTTGATCCACAGTGCTTGAAAACCAAGGTGGTATTATAATTTTCTATCATCTAGCAAGCTATCCAGCCGTGCTGTATTGGCCTTACCAAATATCTTGCATGAATGTTGAAAAAGTGAAATGGGAAAGCAGTGTACCAAATTTTCTCTGCCCCCCTTTCGGTAACTGGGAAATAATCTGTCGGAAGGATGAATTTTACTCGAGCAAAAATATAGTGAAAACCACGGTTCGTAAAGGTGCCCGGATCGTAATCTCTTCTTGCAGGAGTTCTACTGAGAGCCCATTGGGTCGCAAGGCATTTCTTAGTTTAAGATTTTTTAGCAGCTTCCATCTCACTCAGAGAAAAACAAAAAGGGGATCTTTATTACTTTCACCTAATCTCTCACACAACTCTCCATTCCCAGAACCCTCAAATTGAGAAGTATTTGTTCTGGATACAAAATACAAAAAAACAGCCATTCAGGGTTCAGAAAAACAGGACTATGATGAAGTGGGACTGAGCGTTTCCAAAAACATGTATTGCTAGTTACATATCTCTACCAGGTTGGTGGATAATGAATCAGAACACTTCAAAGAAAGGTATGACATTTCTATATACTAATGGGATGACATTTTAACTTCATGGTGTCTTATTTAATTAATTTGTTCGATCCTTAGAATACTATGTGGATGTATCCTGGAAATGTGTTGTCCTAGAAATATAAACATTGTGTACCAAGTTTCTTACATGCAACTTCTGTTCTCCAGCATTGGTACCTTTCATAGATTCACATGCTGTGAATATTCCCCGTTGTCAGGCTGGGAATCCTTGGTTACCTTTTGATGCCCCTTGCTATAAGCAAGAAGAACCTAGATTTTGTAGACCAACACACTTGGGACCTGTAGTCCTATACTAGACCCTCCGCTTCCCCTCAGATTCTGACCCTGTGGTGATAGATGCCCATAGGGTGTATGTGGTTTTTCCCGATGGGGTGGAAGGAGGGCGCATGTGAATGTATGAAAGATACCAATGCTGGAGAACAGGAGTTACAGGTAAGAAACATTCTCTTTCTCCAGCATTGGATCGTTCATATATTCACATGCTGTGAATAGATTACGTATCAGTACGGAGAAGATGGCGGTACATAGAGGTGAAAAACCACCCAATTTCCTTACAGCAAATCTATAGGATCATACCTTATTGAAACAGGCATTGTAGGACTGCTCTCCCTGCTTGCACATCCTCGGCGTGCTGCTTCTCCAGGCAGTAGTTCCTTGGGACTGACTAGGTATATGCAACATGAGTGAGCTGGTTACCCGCTCCCTTAAGTCCACGCTATTTGTGTAGGCCAACAACCTGATACAATATATTCTTGTAATTTTTTACACTGTATTGCAACAAGCACCTATAATCCCAGTTCTAAAAGAATCAAGTGAAGGTCAGTACACAGCCTAAATTAGTGATTAAAATATGCGATTGAAGAATAGATTGTATACATGTAGTAGTAACAAGTAATATTTCCCATCCAGCAGACATTACTGATGAAAAATCTGTGGATTCAAGACAGAAATATTCAGTATTGAAGTCATAGCCCAGGTGCACATGCACTAAAATTCAGGTTAGTGTCCAACACAGCAGGATAACAACCCTGAAAAAAAGCACAACAACAATTGTTTTGGTTTTATGTGATATCACTTTTTAATACAATAAATGTGTATGTTTTTGCATTGTAGTGTCGAGATACAGAAAACACTAATGGGGTTCTGTGATTGAGTAATGATAACGCCTAAACGACACAGGGGCTGAAACATATGTAGACCATGCTTGAGGCCATACTCAAAGGACCTCAAATTATATGTTATATAATGACTTCTCATATGACTATGTTTTCTAGAGTTACCATCTTCAAATAGGAAGTGGCTTTGAAAAACAAGGGCTCATCCATCTTCAGTTCCTATGACCAACTAGTAAACACTGTATATGTTGCACAAGAACCATAGTCACATACTAACCCCAGAAGCACAGCAGTATTTTGTTTATTGGAATTCATGATCAAAGAAACTTTATTTTTTTGTAAAACCTTGTTTTAATTATTGAATAAAATATGTATTTTTTTTATTATCGGTGTTTGTTGAAATACTGTTATGAATGCACACAATTCTTTTACTGTTTAACAATCATAAGTGTCCCGTGTAAGGAAAACATGGAAACGAAGTTCTCTCACCTGGGGATTTGGAGCAGAATAGCAGCTACGGATGTAGAAAACAAAGGTACCTAGATGGTGATGTTCTAGCTTCAGATGATTATTAGAATTCCCCCCCGAGAAACAACCAAAGACCCGGGACAAAGCCCAGGACAAGGGGAGGTTCCCCGGGAAACCCTCCTGGGGAATAAAACCCTGTGGAGCTGCTAGTGAGCGTAGACTCCTGGAAACATCCCGTGGAGGTAGATTACGCTATCCAGGGAGTATGGTGATGAATAGGCGTGTCTTTAAAGGATAGGATCCAGGGCAGAAGAATCAGATTGACTAAAGGGAAATAGTGAAACAAAGTGATTAGAAATGATTCTGCCTAGTACTGGAAAAGACACTTCTAGAAACGGAACCCTTACCAAGGGAACTGATTGTAGTAAGACTTAGAAATGAGAGTAACCAACCATCCGGTATGATCTGAAAGACTGGATAAACTGGAAGGGGTAGAACAAGGGAAAATGATGAATAAAACACTCAAGAGTAATTGGAAACAACCTAACCTCCAAGAGGGGAGTAGAGAACAATAGTTACCCTGAATAAACGGAGACCCCTTCAAGCTTGATGAGTGACTGCGGTTCAGAAGGGATGAGCGTACAGGGTGTTGTGTCTGGGAGACGAAGACAAACTAAGTCCGCAAGACAAGAAACCAACAATTCTTATAAATTTTTCAGAAGAAAAGGGTGCCTACCAAAGGAAACCCTAGTAACCAACACCGGTCGAAGGTTGGAAACAAATTCTCTCAAGGCGAGTGACTTGGGCGGCTATAAAAGAACCCCAGTACGGGAAGGCAACGAAGAGTCCTAAAGTAAACACATAAACACAACAAAGATCAATTAGTTTCAAATAGAAAAGTGGCAATAAGAATATATGCCCCAAAGGCAAGTCTGAGTAGAAAGAGGAACAGAATTCCCTGACACGGACTCACGTAGCGTTCGCAAGCTCCTTGGAGAGTAGCAACGCGTCCTTGTCTGGGAGAAGCAGACAGAGAAGTTGTCGGCGCGTTGGCCTGGAAACGTTGCAAGGCATTCTGGGGCGCGGCGACTAGACTGCTGCACATACTGCAGTGGACTGCAGGAACCGGCATGTTGGGTTCAGGCATCGCGTTAGGATTAACGCGGATAGTAGTGACAAATACAGTCTATACTTGTAATTATTTACACTGTATGGACTTAAGGGAGGGGTAACCAGAACACTCCTATTGCATATACTTTTGCAATCTTCCCGCAATTGAACTGGTCCCCCGAGAGAAGAAAATAGGGAAGTACCCAATCAGAGAGCACTGACCAGGTAGCCACCTAGCAGATGTCTGATCGGGACTCCCAACCACCACGCCCCGCAAAGTCACAATTGCTCTTGTTGAGTGTGCATGCCGCGGTGCCTGGAGGAGCTTCCCCACTGATTTGTGGCAGAAAGTGACGGTAGACGAGATCCACCTCGCTATGCTTTGTTGTGAGAGTGCATTATTTATTGTTCACTTGTTAGGCGTCTATACAGCAAGTAAATAATGTTTCAAAGCACCCACAGGGAAAAGGGAGGGAACTAGGGAGTGAAACAAAAAAATAAACACAAATATTAAAAACAGTAGGGGGAAAAGGAGAAAGGATGAACCTACTATGCTTTGTGAGTATTCAAAATGTGCAAGTGCAGCAAGGTAGAGGGCAGAGGGGGAAAGTTCTGGAGCGTCTGTGCTTGTGGATGAGCCACAGATAGTGCATGGTATGGAGAGTGCTACATGGCTTGGAGCCGTGTTGGATATAAGTGCGAGCCTCCAAAGCGGAAGGAGTACCAGGGCAAGTGCTTTGGGTAGACAGGACTTGGGGCGATTGGGTGTGGGAGGTCAGGCCCCCATCCCCCAAGGATGCAGGAGGGCCCAATACACCAATCACAGCAACTGAAATTAGCAGCAGAGAGACAAAGGTAAGAAGGGGGTAAAGAAGAAAATCTCTAGGAGCTTCTGGAATTCAAGAAAATCCTGCTCAAGGCGCAGAGGAAGGGGAAGGCTGCAAGGGAGCCAGCAGAGCAAAGCTATCAACCACCTAACCCTCTGTTTGGGGAAACGCTTTACACACAAAGGGTTGGTGCCAGAAAAACGTAGAGGTCTAGAGGGAGAGTATTTAGTGAGATAAAGTTGAAGATAGTGTGGTCCCCGTGCCCAGACAACCTTGTGGATGATGTAGATGGATTTGAATTTAATCCGTGCGTCAACTGGCAGCCAGTGAAGACATTTTAGGGCAGGAGACATGTGGTCCCTGAGCTTAAGGCGAAGGATAAGTATTGCTGCACTATTCTGGATTAGCTGGAGGGGGTCGTAGAGAGTGGAAGGTAGGTAGGTTCAGGAGGAGGCTATTGCAATAGTCAAGCGTAGAGAGACCCAGGGCTCGGGTAATATTGAGCCTCGGGGGTTGGGGTGGGTGGGGGGGTGAGAAAAGGGTGAATTCCTTTGAGAAGGAAGAGCTGAAAGTGGGCCTTCTTGGCAATGTCCAGAGTGTGAGGGAGAGAGGAGTCGAAGATCACTCCAAGGTTTCTGGCTTCAGAGGAAGGAACAGTGGGAGAGCCCCTGGACGAACGCCAGATTGAGGGAAAGAAGGAGGGAGCCGGGGTCCCGATGGGAAGGATCTCCATTTTAAAGGCGTTGATGCAGAGATTTTACCTTTACTCGTTGGATCATATGCTATGAAAAGCTGTATCGACTTCCGGAAAGGATTGCGTCCTAGTCTATGTAGTATTTCCACGCTCGCTTGATGTCGTCGAATGCAATGCTACTTCCGCTGAGGACGATTGCTTAAGAAAACTGGTAAGGCTATCATGGAGTTCTTGTGGAAGTCCGCAGGGACTTTGGGAACGAACTGTGGGATTGTCATGAGGAGCACCTAGTATTTTTGGAAACGTAGATAGGGCTGGCTAACTGCAAGGGCTTGCAGCTCCGAAACCCTCTTTGTCGATGCAATTGCCACTAGGAAGGCTACCTTCCATCATGACAGATACTTCAGTGATGTAGAGGCCATATGTTTAAATGGTTTATTCATGAATCCCAACAGTACGGTATTAAAGCTCCATTCCGGCGATATCCATTTCACTGGTGGGAAACTCCTGAACAGGCCCCTGAAGAAATTCTTTATGAACCTGTGGCCATAGAGAGGAACACCTTTCCCTCGCCTAGTGTACCTAGAGATGGCTGCCAAATCAACTTTAATGGAGCTGTGGGAAAGGTCCTGCTGGACTAGCCCGAGTAGGTATGGTAGTATGTCCGCCGGTGTCAACCGGAATGGGTTAAGCCTCTCCTGGTGTTCCCCATGCTGAGTTTTGCACCACTTGCAAAACAGTCTCCACTTTAGGCAGTATGACTTGTTGGTGGAGGGGGCTCTTGCCTCCGCCAGAATGTCTCTGCACTCCTTCAATATAGTTAGTCCTCCGAACTCTGCGAAGTCAGAAGCCACACCATCATGCGGAGTGTTTGCAGGTAGTGGTGTAGAATTTTCCCTCTGCCCTGGGTGATAAGGTCAGGCGATTGCTGGGTCGGATGGGTTTGCCCCTGGAGGGCAGGACATGTCGCAGTACCAGGTCTGTTGGGGCCAGTTTGGCGCAATGAGGATCACCTTGCAGGCATGCCGCTTGATCATTCGTATTGTTCTGCACAGGATTGCGAACGGCTGGAACGCATATGCAAAGAGGACGTCCCATGGAAAACCGAACGAGTTTCCCATTGTGCCCTTTCGCAGTGTGCTGCTGGCGTACCTGGCACACTTTGTTGTGGATTGTTGCGAACAGGTCAACTGTCGGCTAGCCCCAGCACTGGAACAGCAACTGCAGTGTCGAGTAATTGAGCTCCCATTCCTGGCTTTGAGACACTCACCTGCTGGGGCTGTCCGTCGTCTGATTCTGCACCCCTGGAAGATGGAATGCTGACTGCGTGGGCAATAGCCAAATGCCAGGTCAGTTGGGCTTCCTTGGACAATGCCTCTCCCACCTTGCTTTTGCATATAATACATTGGGACGTTATTGTCTGAGGACTTTGACGGTCCAGCCCTTCAGTATTGAAAGGAATGACTTGAGCGCGCACCGAAATCGCTCCGAGTTAGACTACATTTATATGCAGGGACGTAACCTGGGGCATCCATAGCCCCCTTATGTGCTGCTGATCCATCTGGCCGCCCCACCCCTGGAGGGAGGTGTCTGTCACCAGCGTTTTGTTGGGTGTTCGGTCCTGGAACATTTTCCCTCTGCGGACATTGACCCGGTTTGCTCACCATTGAAGTTGCCCAGTTACATGGAACCAGTTTTCTGCCAGAACTCCTGTAGCGGTCTCATATGGAGTCTGCATGACACCATTGTCCCAAGCAGCTGCATGCATTGGTGCACTGTACAAACTTTGGTGTGAATGTTTTCAGTCGGACTGCAAGGGCGTTTACACTGTCGTGGGAGGGATGCACCCTGGGTGAAGAATTCCGCTCCACCCGCTCCAAGGAATAGAAGCTTTGTTGATGGCCATAAGAAGGATTTTCTGTAATGGATGGCAAAGCCCAACGTTCGTAAGAGATGCACTGTCGCTGACATAGAAAGCTGCGCTTCCTTCCTGGATGGGGCGCGCACCAGCCAGTCGTCTCAATAGGGATACATGTGATGACCCTGTTTGCAGAGATTGGTCACCACTGGCTCGATGCACTTCATAAACGTGGATTGAGCAGACTTTATGCTTAATGGAAGTACTCTGAATTGGTAGTGTGCCTTGCCGACCATGAACAAGATACTGCCAATGTCCTGGATGAATGGGGATGTGAAAGTACGTGTCCTGGAGATCCAGGGACGCAAGGTCTTCGTGGTGCGCCTTTGCTTCTATGACATGTTTTAGTGTGACCATACTGAACTTTTGGCGCTTGATGCATTTGTTTTACCTGCGTAAATCTAAATGTCCCACTTTCGTACAATGAAATACCAGGAGTATACTCTCTTCCCCCTGTGGTCCCTGGGGACTTTTTCTTTGGCCCTTTTTTGAAGCATGAGCTGCACTTCTTGTATAAGTGCGGTCTTGTGCGCCTGTGGTCGGTGGTCTGGAGGTATGGGAGGGGGCGTTTGCTTGAATTCCAGTAGATGACCGAACAATACCACATCCAGCACCCATTTGTCTGTCATTTTTCTCCAGTTTCGGGCTAACGTGGAGATCCTCCCTCCCAGGGCGCCATCCGATGCGTAGTTACTGTTGGCCTTTGCCCTGCTGTCCCCTCCTGGACCCGCAGAGCTGCTTGCAGTGCTGGCTCTGCCAATATTATTTCAATTCTTGGTACCATTGGTACACTCTCTTCTACCCCTGTACAAGGGGAAGGTCCACTACTTTATGGTGGACTTCAGCTGTGAAGTCTGTGCATCAGTGCCACGTCTGCCTCCTCAGGACTACTCCGTTGGCCACCTGCTTAAAACCCGTTTCCGCCAGGCCAAATGCCATACTGATCCCCAGGTTGGAGGACTCCTCACCTTCCTTTAAGATCACCTTTGCCTCCTTACGAGTTTCCTCTGGGAGATGTTCTAGGAATGGAGCTAAGTTAAGTTATGGTACATCTATCATATCTAGCGATGATGGCCAGGGAGTTGGCTGCTTTTACGGCTGTGGCCCCAATTGCTCGGACCTTTTTCCCCGCCTCATTGTCCGGTTGTACCACACACTTCTGCTTCTCTGATTTTGCCTTTGGGCTCGCTGCCGCCGAGACAACTGACTCGGGAGATGGTTGAGAAGAGAGGCATTTAGGTGCATTTTCTGGCAGACTGTACTGTTTATCGAGGCGACATTTGACCACTGGGGTTGTGAATGGCCGTTTTATTGTTTTAAGTCCCTCTTACCAGATGTGGTCAAGAGATTCTGACCCTTCAGCTTGTTGATGTTGTGTCTCAAAGTCTGTCGATTTCATAATGTAACATCTACTCCGGAATTTTATCGGAGTACTGAATAGGGGAGATGTGACCCATGGGGTCAACCATTTTCTGGACAGTTTGCGGAGGTGTGTACTTGTTTGGCTGCAGAGGCTGCGCCGGCTGCTCCTGGAGGGGGGGGGGGGAGAGAGTTATATTGTTTCTCAATCAACTAAGGTGTCGAAAAGCTGTCCTTTTTGTGGTTTCTCGAGTCCTGGGGATGGGGATTTCTCCTTCCCCACTGCGGTCGTTGTAGGCAGAGACAAAGTGCCCATGTGGTCTTTTCCCATGGGTTTCGTCGTCGATTATCTAATTTTAAGAAGCATTGTGGACGAGCCTGCCTTGGGGAGCGTCGTGGACAAGCCGGCCTTTGGGAGCGTCGTGGAAGAGCTGAACTTGGGGAGCGTCGTGGACGAGCTGGACTTGGGGAGCGTCGTGGACGAGCTGGACTTGGGGAGCATTGTATAGGGGCTAGCTGCCCTATGTTTGGTAAGTGAGCTGCCCTTATGTTTGTGTTTTGTTGTCATCTACGAGCCCATTGCCTTTTGCCAGTCTTTCTCCGTAGAGCGGTTGGCGACAAGGGGCTTGCGTCTACTGCTGTGGTGGTTTAAGCTAGCCCCGGAGGTTCCTTGTGTCCTCCCTCTGGACCCAGTGGTGACTTTGACAAGGTTTTCGTCTGCTCCCACTGACCTCTACTTACGTGTGTGCTCTTCTGTTGACTTGCTGCCTTATGTCCCATACTTCCCTCCCAATGACGACTGACCTTCTCCGGGTGACGGCTGCCTCTCTGGCCCTTTGGCTGGCCTCTTCTCGCCCACCATCAACGGCTTGTAGCTGTCGGCGACTGCTTGGTCTTCTTCTGACCTGGCCCTTTCCCTTGACCACAGTCGTTTCCCAGCCGGAGTGGCCATGGTTCGATTTGACGCCGGAGGGGTACTGGCGGGTAGTTCCCGCCTTGTTGAGCCAAAAGACCAGCCTTCTGTTTCTATCCTTGAGTGTCTTGGAACTGAGACCTATGCAGACAGTGCAGTTGTCAACCGTGTGGTGGGGTATAAGCAGTATATGCAGTCAGTATTTATCTCCCTAATATACATTTTTCACGTCACAAGTTGTGCAGCCCTTAAAAACGGGTCTCCTTTTGCCCTCCAACCACACTAATCCGTTGCACGTTGAAATTGTAGACTTGATGTTGAATTTGTTGCGAACAAGAAAAAGCAGTTTAATTTTGACCTAGATTCTGTCGAATACCAGAGAACGCCCTCAGCTAAACACGCGGTTAGAATATGAGGTGGGAGGTCGGGGGGGGTGGGGTGGGGGGGGCGAGGGTCTAGTATAGGACTACTCTAGGTCCCATTGGTGGGGACCAAAACCACCCATAACAAGGGTGTTAAGCTACAAAATGTAGGCTCTTCTTGCTTCTAGCAAGGGGAATCAAAAGGAGGATCAAAACCGAGGATTCCCAGCCTGTCAGAGAATATTGACAGCAAGTGCATCTATGAAAGATCCAATACTGGAGAAGGGGAGATGATCACTAGTCTTTAGGGATCACCTCTGTACTCCTAACCTCATCAATTAAAGATGAAACACCACATCAAAGTTTTCAGTTACTGGTTTATTCGATGGGGCAGGCACTTAGGCCTAGTCTTGGCACCATTTCTGCTGTAGCTAGGGCAAAACCAAGTTTCCTTTTAGCATCCAACGCAGGTAAGTTCACAGCTGCAGTATTATTCAGTTGTAAGATCGGAGAGGGCATCCAAGAGCTCAAGGTTTAGATTGAACTCTCCCGCTACTAAATGTAGTGCTCTGAAATAAACTCTTTCCAATTTTCCCAGGTTTCTTTCCATAAATTGAAACATGATATGATAGGTTATTTATAATGCGCTTAATACCCAGAGGTTTCTAAGCAAGGACCCGGGGATCGAATCGGTGTTGCTCCGGGTCATCTTGCTTCCAAGGCGAGCACATTGCCCCTGAGCTATCCTCCCTAGACCCCTCAACATGGCTAGTCCAATCCATGGGTCCATATAGATTCACTAGAAATGCATTATTATGTGCATTACATTGATTTACAAGCACTTGGGGGTCATGGTGACCGGTTGTGATCTGAATACAGGATTCATAAAACCCTACTCTCAGCCAGGTTATCAGGCGATCACTTGTTTGGCCTCAGTTGTTTTTGGAGGCAGGTACACGGAAATTGGCATATGCCTCAATAAAAAGGGAATCTATGGCCCAAGGTTTCTTGGAAACAGAGGATTTCCCATTCACTTATGAATTCCACCCAATTTTCATCAAGGAAATTTCTTTTGAGGCCTGCAATGTCCCATGACATGGCTGATATTACAAGCCCGACTAGAAACCATTTCAAGACCGTGTTTCATTCCCCTCCAAATGGCCAATGTAGAGGGAAATACAATCTGATGTGATCAACTTTACGGATTAATTATCTTCCTCTGAAGTGAGTACCTCTTCTTGTATCTGTGTAGCCATAGAACATTGTTTGGGGGCATCAGAGTTAAGAGTCTCCTTCCTCGGGTTAATCTAATTTCTAAGTTGAGAATTCACCCCCAAAGCTACTTTGTCAGCGGTCATTCTGTAACCAAGGCTGCAGAGTTATGAGCTGGGGGAAGTCACCCTGATCAGAATACACGGGTCAGAGGGTGGTAACGTTCTGTGTTATATTGCCACTAGGCCTTGTGCAATATGCTCCCTTACAATGACCATGCAGATAAAATCAGACTGGGTTATGTCCAGAAATAGAGCATGTGACTGGATTATGGAACATTCCTTAATGTGTCACACCCAATGGGTAGTTAAGAGGAAGTCACGACTCGCTCAATGGTACTGTAAAAATCAGCAGTGTTGCAGTCCCGCTCTTGTGCTGCACAAAATAACTGCTGACAAATATTTCGTAAAGACTCCACTGCAGCAGTTTCAAACTTTAATACACTTCGTCCTGATCATTCACATTGATTTGTCTTCTGCATTTATATATACCGGATGTAGCCCCCTGCACAATGAGGCATGGCTTTGCCAAACTATGCACCTACCGGATTTGTCTTTTGCATATATGTGTACCTGATTTAGCCAGCCTGGCACCAGGAGGCGTGGCTCTGCACCTACCCAATTGGTCTTATCTGATGTAGCCCCCCGTAACATGAGGCATGGCTCTGCTAGTCGAACCACTTGCATGCTTGGGATCGCATGCGTGTTCTTGCTTTTGGAAGAATGACATTCGCACTTACTGTAACTAGCGCCCTGATGTCCGAGGGTATGGAGCGCTGCTATAAATGTTAAAATAAATACTCATAAATTTACCTTGAAATGCCAAATTATAAAAAATGTCATGCAACAGCTTGTGGATTTTGTTAATGTGTTTCATGATCTGCAAAACATCAGAACTTCCTACACTGTAAACAAAATCTTTATATTAAGCCCATTCCATATATTCCTCTTTGATCACCTCACTAAGTTCTCCACATATCTCTAACCAATTTACCATTTCAGGACACTGCTATCAGGTGCACTACCTTCCTACCCGGACTGATGCTTCACCTCTTGGAACATGCTTTTGATGCCAGTCGTCTAAAGGTCCTGGTGTCTTCTTCCTTGGCCTCCCTATCCCCCTAAACATTTCCTAGGCAAACTCATTTCCTCATTTGTATTCCATTTTCTCTTTAACAAGGATTCCCAAATCCTTCAAACCTGAACTTAAAATATCTGTCTACCTCATTTGTTACTGCATGGCCGCTGGCTACCTTATGCTCAACTTCCCTAAAACAATAAAACAAGGATCATCTCTTCCAGAACTTAAAGCTCTTTCATTTTCCCCAGACTCTCTATATCCCCCAGGGCTCATAACCTTGGGGTTACTTTGGACAGTGACCTCAAACTCCAGCATTCATAAAATCAACTGGAACGATAGCCAGATTTTAATCAACTTAAAATGAGACAGATCTGCCCCCTGGGGGGGGGTGGGGGGGGACACTCATGGTTTCCACGTGCTTCTGCACTGCGGGAGGTGGACCACCCGATGTTGCAGTCTCCACAGCATCTCCCGACTGGGCCGTGCGTTCATCGCGGACACTCCGATCGAGTTCTGGTGCTCCTCTGGTGTGTGGCCCAGAGGAGGGAGGAGTAGCAGCAGAGGCCGTTGCCGCAGCGTGGGTAGTGGTGGCGACTGTGGTCCGGGCCAGCTGACTGTATCCTGGTGAGGGCTGCCGGACAGTGCTTTGATGAATCCTGCAGAGTCATCACTAAATCCCAGCATAATATCTCCTCCAATGTGTCCAGGGAAAGGCAGACGCTACCTGATGCTAACCCTGGGGGTGGTATCATGCGGGAGGATCATATGGGCAGAGATGGCTGTCAGGGCGAAGTGGTGACTCCTTTGGGAGGGACACTGTATTCATCTTGTGAGGATGAATATTCCGTAATTCCCAAGTATCTGATGGCCTGCTATCGTTCCACAAGTCCCTCATGTGGAAACACAAGGAACCTTCTGCAAAAGATTAGACAAAATAAGCTGCACACCTTGGAGTTTTTAAATCTAATGTGATATCCTCTAATAGGATTCTGTCTTGTGTGGAAGTCTTGGCCCTAATGTTAAGTTGCACATCAATTCTATAACATTTCCCAACACTGATTACATCCAGTTCAGCAGTCCCATAGAAATGAATGGATATAAAAAGCTCAAAAGAATTATGGACTTCTGGATCAATAATGTTTGTGGTGCTGGGAGGAAGAGCGACCAGGAGTGGATGATGATCAGAAATGCCATTAAAAAGAATAAGGTCTAGTTGTTGCAAGGCACCCGAGCGAGACCTTTAAAACTGAAGATGAAACAGCTGTGAGAAGAAGGAGGTGGAAGCGGAAGGAGCAGGAGAGACTGCTATGCCAGGTTGCAGCTTGGCACCGGAGTGTGTTCGGGGCAGGCATGCAAAAGAGCAAGAAAACTGCAGAGTGTGTCCACGAGGAAACCGGGAGATCTGTTGGTGCTGATAGCAAGCCGCCAGAGGCTCCCTGAGAGAGAGACAAAGATGGCGCGAAAAACCGGCGAGGTCCCCGAGACGCTGCAAGAGCTGCTGCTGCACTCGAGAAGAACAGTGAATCCGCCAACAGTAACTGGTGAGCCTCAGAGAGAGAGGGCACTTCATTAAAATAGAGCTGCCGCAAATACAGAATGAGGGGGGCAATAAAGGCTTGCCCAACTAATACCCCTTATTGGCGAAATATAAGAAGGCAAAAAGTGCGCAATTTCCCATTTATGAGACGTCAAATTTCCTGGAACCCACATTGACAAAAGCCAAAAGGCTATTCAGAAGAAGGAAACCTACAAAAAGGGAACCATTCTCCATTTATGAAGTGTCAACTTGAGGAAAACTGTAACCCATATTGCCACTAAAGAAACCAACTGTAGTGATAGTTTTCTTCCTGGCAGGAGAATGAACCAGGAAAGGGGCCTTTTAGAGTTAGTCTTGGCAGTGAGTAGACCAGGAAAGAAAGTTGATTGAAAGAAATGTGGATGTGGTAAAAAGGTGTTGAAGAGCCATTGAGAATTGTATTCTTTTGACAAACTGGTGCATCACCTAGGGTGGTGGTTGTGCTATCCTGACAAAAGCATTCCATTGGAAGAATCAGTGCGATGTGCTAAGATTTACTTTGAAGTCCGAGAAAGAAATTGTGTGGAGAAAACAATTGCCTTGGTTTCTTTCTTTGTGAAAGAAACATTTGCCTCATCAAGAAGGCTACGGTGCAAGAGAACTATTACTTTGGTTTTTCAACAAGTGTTTGTAGAAAAGATATGTGCTTTATAAAGTGGAAAGATGTAACGGATGGAAAAGACATTTTGTGTTGAACTGAACAGATTTTTGCCGAATCAGAACTTGTTCAAGTGTATTTCTGAATTGATCGAGGAGAAGGGAGTCCAACCTTGGTCACAGGGAGTACTTTCAAAAACATTTAAGTTTGAATTTTTGTACTGTTTTCTTGAACTGAAGGCAGCCAAATATTCCTTGAACATTTGCGTTGTATGCATTAGTGTGAGGGTCAGAAACTATGTGAAACTATGTGACACTAGGTCATCTTTCTTTAGTTTTAGTTTGCTAGTTAGGGCTAGTCTCGTTAGGATAGGGAAAGATGGGCATTAATCCAACCTTTTTTTGTTTTAATAAATGGCAAATATTGTGAAAAATATACCTTTGAGTCTGTCTCGCCTTTACCTTTCACTGTCCGCAGCTTGTTTGGAAACTCTCCTTAAAGAAATGCTTGGAGACCTGGCCTTTTTTGAAGCAACATTTGTGATTGAGTGGGCTCAACGACCCTAAAGACCTGCAAGCAACTAATGTCACTAATATCATCTCAGAACTAGGCTTCTCCCAAAAAATCCTACAACCCACACACGAAAAAGGCCGTATACTTGACTGGGTTGCTGACTATAACTGCAATACTACGATTGTCGACATCAAACCACAAATTTGGACAGATCATGCACTGATAACCTTCCTCCTAAATGTTAACTTGACCATACCTACTGAAATTGTTCTGGCTCCCCCCCTGCCAACCAGAAACAAAAAACTTATAACTACAGAAAAACTGCTACCACTCATCCTCCCCAGACTAAACTCTCTACCTGACTCATCGGACACCTCATCACTAGTAAATGAATTCAACTCTTCTATGGCTACAGCTCTAGATACTATTGCCCCACTGAAACTCAGAAAGAGTAAGCCCAGAGCCCACCTAAACACCTGGTTTACTCCTCACCTCAAATCTCTAAGACTTGAAAAACGTAAATGTGAATCTGCTTGGCGACTAGCCCCAACAGAGACAAATAAAATTACACTCATCAATGCCTCCAAGATTTATAAAAATGAAATAAAGAAAGCAAAAAGAGAGAACTTCAACAACAGAATACTGCAGGCCAAATCTGGTACGAAGGAACTATTCCTTATACTAAAGGAACTAGAAAACCCTATTCCTGTCCAGGATAACTGTGATAAAAATAAAACATGGTGCTCGAACATCCAAAAAGCACTAAATGACAAAATTGCCACACTCCAAACAAAAATTGAGATAAAGAAACAGAATATTCCACCCTCAACTAACCTAAGAGGCAAACTACCAACTAGCACTAAACTAAACCATATATTTAACTTCTCGAAAGTAACCATACTTGAAACCGAAAAGATAATACTTTCACTCAAGCCATCCAATTGCCGAGGTGACCTATGCCCAGCCCAACTAATAAAAGACATGGCCAGAGACCTCTCACCATTCATTTCTAAGCTTATTAATGCCTCCTTTGCTTCAGGCACTATTCCAGATAACCTCAAGCAATCTTGGGTCCTCCCCCTTCTAAAAAAACAAACATTGGACCCATCCATCCCGACTAACTACAGGCCTATCACAACGGTACCGTTCCTGTTAAAAATCCTCGACAGGGTAGCCTACCTGCAGATCCAAAAACACCTGGAGCTGCACAACCTTTTAGGCACAAGACAATCAGGTTTTAGACCTCAGCATGGAACTGAAACCGCACTTATCGATCTTAAAACTCAGGTCGATGAGCTGAGAGATTCCGGAAAGATGGCCTTACTCCTCTTACTGGACCTCTCCGCAGCCTTCGACCTAGTGGATCATGAAGTGCTATGCACCCACCTAGAAACAGCTGCCCACTTCTCCACGCATGCCATCGCATGGATCAAATCTTTCCTAACCGGTAGAACTATGAGAGTCTTCTCTACTTCTGCTGCTGCAGACCCAGTATCCATCACATGTGGAGTCCCACAAGGTTCTTGTGTCTCCCCCACTATGTACAACATCTTCACGAAGCCCTTGTTCGATGATCTAGATAATCTGGGTGTCACCTACACTAACTATGCGGATGACACTCAGATTCTCATACCACTCTCAGGGGATTATGAACAAGATTTGGCCTTGGTGAACAAGATTTATCTCATCATTCAGGCATGGATGGCCACCCACGGGCTATGCCTGAATGATGACAAAACTGAACTCATCATACTGGGGAACACACAAAACATCAAAAGACTAAAAGAAGAATACTCATCCTTCGTCATAGACGGTAACACTATCAAGGTGGCAAAAGTGGTAAAAACACTAGGGTTCTACCTTGATTCCCACCTCTCCCTAACCAAACAGGTGAGCGCAATGGCATCCAGCACCGCATATACCTGCAAGCTGATCAGAGCCGCAAAACCATACCTATCCACTGCCAACTGCCTAACCCTTGCCCGAGCATTAGTGCTGTCGAAATTGGACTATTGTAACGCTCTATATATAGGAGCCAACAAACACACGGTGCAAAAGATTCAAACACTACAAAACAATGCCCTTAGGGCTGCCTTAGGAATTCCAAAAAGGGAGCATATTTCAGAAGCTAGAAGACAATCTAACTGGCTCTCCACAGCGGACAAAATCAAACTTAAGACAGCTTCTCTAACCTTCAAAAGCATCAACTATCTAGCACCTAAATACCTAGCCGCTAGATTCAACAGAAAAATCTCCACTAGACCCACCAGAGAAGCATACTCTAACCAGTTAATGATACCCCCATTCAAACTAAGTACGGCCGGAGGAAACAGCTTCCCGGTCAAAGCTGCCCAGCTTTGGAACTCCCTCCCGCCCGGCCTGAGATCCCCCCAATCCTACGCTCTCTTCAGATCCAACTGTATCAATTGGATCAAAGAAAATGACCGATAGTCCATTACCACTGCTCTACAAACGTACTATGTACATAATTGTATATCCTCTTTCTCCCTACTGCATATTTCCTGCTTATATTATGTTACATGTATATACCATGGCCTGCATTATGTAATTTCTACTATGTATAATCACTATTTGTAATCATATGTAACCTGTAAAGTTTAAAGTATCCTTGAACAACGCGCCCGGTTACCCTCGGGTCTGGCGCGCGATATAAATAATAAACTCAAACTCAAACTCAAACTCATCAAACACTGTCCTCCGAGGCCTGTTATAGTAAAGATCCTGAACTACCGAGACACTATCCAGTAGCTAGGGAGAGAAGAACAAGTTACTTTCTTACCTGGTAACGTTCTTTCGATGGGATGGTCCGACGACGTATTCCATATCTATGACAGTAATCACCACAGCTGTGCTGCTTCGGAAACTTTTTCGGCGTCTGCGTCCTGCGTCGATGACGTCGATGCGCCGCCGTCGAGGACCTCCTCCGACGTCCGACGTCATCCGATGTGATAAGTAGGACGCACGACGCCAGTAGCCTCAGTTGTAGTTTTTTCCCCCAGAACGTGTGACAATAGTCAACTGCCAGTCCGACACAAAGCCTTGCGGAACGTAAGCTGCAAACGCAACAGAAATTCTGCAGCGGGGAAGGCAGGGCGGGAGCGATATGGAATACGTCGTCGGACCATCCCATCGAAAGAACGTTACCAGGTAAGAAAGTAACTTGTTCTTCGAGGGGATTGGGTCCTCCGACGTATTCCATATCTATGACAGACTCCCAAAGCAGTACCAAATCAAGGAGGAGGGAAAGAATTTAGAAACAAAATTTAGAATAGCCAATCAAATAGCAGAGCAAAGGACCGCCTTGCCAAAGGCCAGATCCTGCCCTCTGATGGAATCGAGGGAATAATGCCGCACAAATGTATGCACTGAAGCCCAGGTGGCAGCATCACAGATGTTGCGAATAGGAACACCCCTCTGCAGGGCAGTAGATGCAGCCAAGCCCCTGGTAGAATGGGCCCGCAAGCCAGCCGGAGGGTCCTTGCCCGCCAAGCGGTAACACTCCGAGATGGCCAAAATAATCCAGCGGGACAAAGTCTGTTTCGTCACAGCTTGCCCCAAGCGCTTACCAGCGTAACCAATAAAGAGTTGATCGTCCACTCTGACCCGGGACATGCGAGAAACATAAAAGCTCAAAGCTCTCCTAGGATCAAGCCTATGGAGCCTCTCCTCTTCCTTACCAGGATGCGGAGGAGGATAGAATGCCGGAAGAACAATCTTCTGGGCCAAATGAAATTCCGTCACTACCTTCGGAAGAAAAGAAGGACGAACTCGAAGGACAACCCTGTCCTTGTGAAATACAGTGAAGGGTGGCTTAACAGAAAGTGCCTGTAACTCACTCACTCTGCGAGCGGAAGTAACCGCAACTAAAAACACAGTTTTCAAAGTCAACAGCCTCAAAGGGCAAGAATGTAACGGCTCAAACGGAGCACCCATAAGAAACCTAAGAACAAGGTTCAAATCCCAACCGGGCACCAGGAAAGGCGACGGAGGGAACACATTAGTGAGCCCTTTCAGAAACTGTGAAATTAAAGGGATTTTAAAGTAAGAACATTCTTCAGATGAGCGCTTAAAGATGGACAGCGCCGCCAGGTAACCCTTAACGGTACCCACTTGCAAGCCCCTGTGGGCCAAAGAAAGCAAAAAGGACAGAACCATGGGGATGTCACATGCAAAAGGATCCACATACTGAACTCTGCACCAGTCGCAGAACTTACGCCAACGGCAACGGTACAGAGACTTAGTTGCGGGCCTTCGGGCCGAAAGCAACACCTCCATCACGTCTTCAGGGAGGTCCCAATCCTTATACCTCAACCTTTCAGAAGCCAAGCGTGAAGGTTGAGGGATCCGACCTCTGGATGGAGAACCTGACCCCCCTCCCGTGAGAGCAGATCGTCTCGGTAGGGAAGACGACGTGGAGGGCAGATGGACAAGTCGAGAAGGTCCGGGTACCACGTCCTCCGAGCCCACGCCGGAGCAATGAGGATCATCCGGGAACCGAACTTCCGTAACCTCCGCAGCACTTGCGGGATGACGGGGACCGGAGGAAACGCGTACAGCAGCGGGAACGACCACTCCACCACGAACGCGTCTCCTAAGGCTCCTTTTGGAGGAAATTCCCGCGAGCAAAACCTTTCGCACTTCCGGTTGACACTGGAGGCAAAGAGATCCACTTGAGGGGTCCCCCAAAGGGCGAAGATCTCCAGGAGAATCTCCTGAGCCAACTCCCACTCGTGAGAGATCGTGCACTGCCTGCTCAGAGCGTCCGCCGTCACGTTCTCGACTCCGGCCAGATGAACTGCCGAGATCGAAACTTCCTGCTGGATGGCCCAGAACTCGAGCTGCATCGCCTCCCTGCACAGAGGAAGTGACCCTGCCCCCCCCTTTTTGTTGAGGTAGTGCATGGCCACTGTGTTGTCCGTCAGGATCAGGACATTCTTCCCTCGCACAGTCGGCAGAAAAGCCCTCAGGGCTAGCCTGACGGCCCTCAGCTCCAACAGATTGATATGGAGTCTGGACTCCGACGGAGACCAACGACCGCTGACTGTCAGCCCGTTGGCATGAGCTCCCCATCCCGTGAGGGATGCATCCGACACGATCGTCACCTCCGGCCAGGGAAGCCAAAACGGAGCCCCCTTCATCAAGTTGCCTTCGACGGCCCACCACAGAAGGTCCCGGGCGACCGAGGGCGGCACCTGAATCGGGTCCGACATCCTGCCGGAGGACTGCGACCATTGCATCTTGAGTGCCCACTGCAAAGATCTCATTCGCAGGCGAGCCTCTGGCACCAGAAGAATGCAGGATGCCATGAGGCCGAGCAACCTCAAGAACTCGAACGCTGGGAGCGTCTGGGCATGCTGAAACTTGCGCACCATCTGCTGAATGTGAAGAGCCCTCACCTGGGGAGGAAAACACTGCCCCAGGGAAGTGTCGAGCACTGCTCCGATGTACTGGAGCCTCTGCGTTGGCGTCAAATGGGACTTCTTTAAATTGAGGGAGAAGCCCAGCCTGTGAAGGGAGTGGCAGGCGACGGACAGATGATCCAGGACCTGCTCGGGAGAGCTCCCCCTGATCAACCAATCGTCCAGGTAGGGGTAGACGTGAATCCCCCCTTGCCTGAGATGCGCTGCCACCACCACCATGAGCTTGGTGAAAACCCTCGGGGCGGAGGTCAAACCGAACGGCAGGACCCGAAACTGAAAGTGCGAGTCGCCAACCACGAACCTCAGGTACTTCTTGTGCTTGGGATGGATCGGCACATGGAAGTAAGCATCCTTGAGGTCGAGTGACACCAACCAGTCCTGAAGCTGAAGGGCCTGGAGGACTTGAGAGAGAGTAACCATCTTGAACTTGTCCTTCCTGAGGAGTTTGTTCAAACCGCGCAAGTCCATGATGGGTCTCAATCCCCCGTCTTTCTTGGAAATCAAAAAATAAGGGGAATACCATCCCTTGTTCCTCACCGCTACAGGCACCAGTTCTATGGCGCCTTTCTCCAGCAGGGCTTGAATTTCCTGCGCAAGGAGCGGATCCGGACACTTCAAAGAGAGGTTCCCCGGTGGATTGTCGCGAGGCCTGTGCCGAAAGGGAAGACAGTAGCCGTGGGTTATGATCTCCAGAACCCACACATCCGAAGTAATGGCACGCCACTCTACAAGATGCTGCGCCAGCCTTCCCCCAACCGGCGAACCATGGGACAAGGCCTCATGACTGAGTAGGAGCGGCTGCGGCGTTACCTGAGGGCAAAGAGGCAACTGCCCGAGCGGCCTTGGCACCACGGGTACCCTGTCGTCCACCTCTGGTACCCCTGCGTTGGCCCCTTTGACTGCCAGCTCCTCTCGCTCTACCAAAGGACGAGTAATAGCGAAAGGAGCCACCCCTCCACTGCTGTCCCCTAGGACGAAAAGGCGGAGGTTGGCGAACTGCAGCGCCCAACGACTTCGCTGCAGCTTTTGAGGTCTGCAACCTCTCAAGGCTCTCGTCAGCCTTGCTGCCAAAAAGATGTTCACCATCAAAGGGCATGTTGAGGAGCCGGGACTGCACATCAGGAGCAAACCCTGACTTCCGCAACCACGCAAACCTGCGTATCACGGTGCTCGCCGCCATGGACCTACTGACGCATTCAGCTAAGTCCAAACCCGACTGAACGGACTCACACATGGCATCCTTACCATCCTGGACCAAAGCAAGGAAACCATCCCGTTCGTCCCCTTCGGGAATATGTTCAGCCGCTAACGCAACACAGTTCCACAGAGTGTGCGTGAAACGTGACAAGGCACAAATGGAGTTGGCCGCCTGAAGCGCCATACCACCAGAAGAAAACACCTTCTTCGCCCAGCCATCAAAACGTTTGTCGTCCCTATCAGGAGGGATGGTAGGGTACGACGCCTGCTTTGCCGGGGCCGTGGCCGCCTGCACCACCAAACTTTCCGGAGTGGGGTGCCTGGTCAAGTAGCAGGGGTCGCCACTGGCTGGACGGTATTTCCGCGACAAGGATCTGCCCACTGCCGGGAGACTCTCCGGAGCAGTCCAAGCCGCCGCCACCCTACGCTGTAAAGCCATATGGAATGGCAGAACCGGGTCAGATGGGGGACCAACATCAAGGATGTCCGTCAGATCATCCTGCACAAACTCCCCTGGGGGAGCAGACCATCCCAGATACTCAGACACCCTAGCCATAAGGCGCCGGTATGAGGAATCGGCATGGGAGCCAGGCTCAGGCCGACCAAATTCCACCTCCGGAGAGGTGTCCAGACCACTAGCATCATGCAGCGACTGCCTCAATTCGTCAAATTGACTATGGCCCGAGACAATGTCATCCGGCACCAGACCAGGAACCAGGCCAACCGAATCCTCATCCGCCTCCGAAATATAATCCAAGCGGTGGAAAGGCACCTGAGAGTGCCTGCTCTTAGCCAGAGCCTTCCTAGGGGGTACACCCGAGACACGGGGCACCTCCGACACGAAAGGCGTCGATGGCGTCGAGCGAATCGGCGCCGCCGTCGAGAAAACCGGCAACGGCGCCGAGAGGATCGGCGTCGACGTCGAGGAAATCGGCGTCGACGTCAGATGCAGCGCCTCCAATATCGGCGGCGTCGACACAGCCCTCGAAGCCGGAGCCCCGAGCGTGTCCCTCGACGACCTGAACGTCGACGGCTTCGACGACTTCCTCGGAGCCGGAGCTTCGAGAAAGCCTGTCGACGCCCTCGACGCCTCAGACGTCGATGTCTTCCTCGAAGACATCACAGGTGCACACGGTCTCGATCGCGTCGAGGACCGGGACCTGGAACGGGTACGGCGAGAACGAGCCTCCTTGTCCGAACGGGACCTCTCCCGTGACTCGTGCCGACCACTCTTGCGAGCGGCGTCTCTCGACCTCACACGGCCGACCCCACTCGGGGGCGCGGACGGTTGAGTACCCTGCGACTCAAGAATCGCCAACATTTTCTTCCCGAAGGAAGCCCATTCCTCCGGCGTCGCACGGCTGGTGGGATAACCGACGTGCCGGGCAGAGTCCTCGGAAGAGGACCTGGAAGGCGACCGGTGACGGCGCTTCCGAGAACGCCTCGAAGAGGCAGAGGAGTGGCGAGACCGACTCCTAGAAGAAGACCGACGAGACCTCCGACGATGACGCGGAGAGTCACCCCTCGAATCATCCGTCGAAAGCCCCGCCGACTTCGACTTCCGGGGCTTGGACACCCGACCTACCGACAATTTCTTCTTACGTTCGCGTAAGGCCTTGGAAGTGAGCGACAGGCAGTCGACACAGTCATCCGTGTCGTGGGCCTCCCCGAGGCACCAGAGGCAGGCGTCGTGCGAGTCAGTCACCGACATCTTGGACCCACACACCCCGCACTTCTTGAAGCCCGGACGCGGGGTTGAAGACGAAGTGGAAGACATCGCTGCGAAGGAATATTCACAAACGAACAGGCTCGAAGAACCAGAAAGAACAGAACTCCAAAGAGTCGAGGCTAGAACCGAGAAACACGAAGCAACACGTTCGCGGAAAAAACGGAACTGAGGCTACTGGCGTCGTGCGTCCTACTTATCACATCGGATGACGTCGGACGTCGGAGGAGGTCCTCGACGGCGGCGCATCGACGTCATCGACGCAGGACGCAGACGCCGAAAAAGTTTCCGAAGCAGCACAGCTGTGGTGATTACTGTCATAGATATGGAATACGTCGGAGGACCCAATCCCCTCGAAGGGCCCGTTGCTCTACGAAGGCGCTACAATATATATCGACCCTGACTTTTCTGCAGCTGTGCAAATGGAGCGCAGATATTTTCTGAGGGCCCAAAAATTGCTTCAAGAGAACAGTGCTCTTCTCAACATGTTTGCGAATACAGCACCACCATGACCCTGATTCATAAATGTTTGAGCTACAGCATTCGCATGTGTACCCCCGGACAATCGTTATGTGGTGGTGCACTGTAAGCTATTAAATAGGGAAGGTTTGTTGGCACACACATATGGGCCCAATATAGATCGAGTTTTACACACATTTGGCAGGCATCCTTCCGATTCATTCCTTGGTACCAATCATATGGGGGTTGGGGGTGGGATCGGAATACCATACTGAACATGGAGATGGACCGCAAGGCGCCCACAACGCTTTCAAAGGCAGTATTTTGTATTTTGCACCAAATGACTAGGCTTACACTGTCGGATGTATAGCCAACTCTGCACCCGTGGATAGAGGGATTTTCATACTATTCATCGGTACACGACATGTCGCTCTGGGGCATGTTGTCTAGGATAGACAGGTTTCTAATCTTTGAGTGCCTATTGGGACAAACACTAGCAGCTTATATACTCCTGCGTACATATTTTGTTGCTTCTCCAACAACGCTTTCCTGGAGGTGGGGTGGGAAAACCTGGGACGGCACAACATGGTGCTTCAAATCGCTGGCGCTACATGATCTGGTGTTCAGAATGAGTATTGAGGAAGAGATCCCCGCTTTCTTCCAAACGAAAGACATTAACACTATCACAAGGTACGCTTTGGAAAACATTGAAGGTATTTATCAGGGGGGTGGCCCCGTCTAGGTAATTTGGTGTGCTTAAGATTGTCTGAAGAGACACTGGGCCTCATAACCATCCCGGTATGCTGGCAGGAAACCAGTCAGTAAACCGGCAAAGGCTATTACCGTTTTCTGCACTCGGTCCAGCCGGTTGAGTGCCGGAGTGACAGTGGTAATCCCCATTTGTGGAGTCCCTTCTTCGTGGAGTCCCTTCTTCGTGGAGTGATTTGCCATCATTACCGACAACGGCAATACCAGTGCCGGTAAAGATGGCTTTTTTTGCCGGTAGGGCGCCTGCTTTACCTTAAGCTCTGAGCTGGAGGTAACAGGTGCCCCACCGGCAAACCTGTAGTCAGCCAGTCTGGTAAATATGCTGGTATATATCAATACCGGCACGATTACCGGACTGGACAACATATAATGAGGTTGATTGCTCTTGGTGAAGCCGAGCTGAAACTGTTGGAAAGCAGATTTGCGGCAGTGCCACACCGCACTATGCGGGCCGAATGAAGACGAAGATCGAGGCATTTAAGCAACATACAGAAAGGTAGGTGAAATACTTTGCAAGACCTGCTGCAGCCAGGAGGTATGGAGAGGAAAGACCTGGTAAGGCGCAGTCCAACTAAACCTGGCTGGAAAGGGGGCTGAATCATATAGTTGGGGTGTGGGATGAATATCAAAATATGCAGTACTCAGATCAAAGTATTAGTGATGTTTTTGAATGTTTCTAGGAGGCCCGGTACCAGGCACCAGGGGTGAGTGATGAAGAGGGCTTGCAAGCCGCCCTGTTAGAGGCCATCCCCAGGTCTGTCCTCTGGGAGGGAGCTCACAGGCAGATTAATGTACCCTTGACGGTGGAAGAAATAATGAAGGTAATACACAACCTCCCGAGAAGTAAGTCCCCGCAGAATTTTATATTGCATACGGGGCGCTCTTGGTCCCATATCTGCTTGAGGTGTGGAGGAATCTGTGCAGAATGGGCAACTCCTGCAGACGCTTCGTGAACCCACTATTTTAGTACTCCTGAAATCTGGGAAGCCCAGTGTAGAAGGCACCTCTTATAGGCCATTGTCCCTCATGAATGTAGATACCAAAGTGTAGGCTAAAATCATAGCCAATAGGCTACTTCCCCTGATGCCCTCTCATACAACAAGATCAGGTGGGTTTTATACTGGGCAGGTCCAACACTTTGAATGTCTGGCATCTGTTTCATATCACGGCCCGCATATCGACTGCCGTTCAAGTTATGGCGGTAGCATTGGATGCTCAAAAAGCAATCAACATGGTGTATTGGTCGTTTCCATTTGCTGTTTTACGTAAATGTAATCGGCAGGGGTGGAGGGATGCAGCTCGTTCAATACATTAAGCACCTATACTTGCACCCGATTGCCACAGTTCGGATTAATGGTGTACAGTCCAAGCCATCAGCGCTGCACCTCATCACCCCAGTTTTTGCCCCCAAGATTGAACCCATGACGGACTTGATCAGACACCAGCATAGCTGGAGGGGGACTCATAGTGGGACAACCGGAGATCATCTTGTTGTATGCCGACAATGTTTTGCTCTACGCCAGAGACCACCAACAAAAACCTAGACCCCATCATGTCAGTTAACACTCAAATTGGTAAATTTTCAGGTATTACTGTGAATTATGATAAATCCGAGGCATTCCTGCTGACTGTTAACATTCCCTGACCCCTGGTGGCTTCTCCCCTTCAATGGGCACCAGGTAACTTCAAATATTTGTTTATATTGGTCTATAGAGACAAAAACACATTACTGTCTGATATCTTTGAGGCTCATGCAGCATACGTCTCTGGAAAACTGAGCCACTGGATTTGTGCCAATGTCTCTGACAGGTCAATTAGCGTTGATCATTAGGATGTTGGTACTGACATTGTTGCATCTCTTTGTTAATGTGCCGCTATGGCTATGTAAGCAGTACTTCAGGGATCTGCACAGTAGTATGTCCCGGTTTCTGTGGCACACTGGGGCTGTTGGGGAAAAATGGGAAGCTATGACAGTACCCTACGATGGGGGTCAGGGGGTGAACAGAATGTACATCCCCACACATGAAGGTTCACTGGCTGGCTGCCCAGGCACAGTACGCATGATATAGGTATGGGCTAGTTGGAGCCCCACTGCATGTCTAGTTAGAGAAGGCAGCGGCGGGTGCCTCAGACATGAAGTAGCTGATATTGGATACTAGCTATAAAGATGAGTGCCCCTTCGATCATGTGCAGACAACGCGGTTTGCCTGGCAAACCATTATTGCGAAAAACAATGTGGGCTGTGTGAAGGCATCCTGAAGCAAGACAGATTTAAAGTTCAAACAAAAAATATCTATTGACGTAAATGTAAGGTCTAACTTGCCCTATGCTAAGGTGGGATTTCCCTACCTGAATGAAACTAAGGAAAGTCTGAGTCAAAGAGTTCAACTTAAAAGTCTGTCTGTGTCCAAAATCTGTACTTGTCCTCAGATCTAAACGGTAAACAGTGTGTAGGGATGCCAATAAAGAATTGGTGCCCAACACAAAATCTGAGCTTCTTCCAGCTCCCAGCTTATTCTTCAGCTCCCCTTCCCCAAGTTTAAGACAGTTCCACAAAAAGTCTTCAGATTTACCTTGTTCAAGTTCAAATAGTTCCACAAACTCCTCAGGGATCCGTTCCCCAAGTTCAAAGTAACAGTTCAAACAAAAAGGGTCTTGAGGCCCTGTCCTCAAGATGGTACTTGTAGTTCATCAAGTCTCGGGGTTCCCTGCTCCAAGATTTCAACGTAGCAATCAATGTGTAATTCAGTCTTTTAAATTTCAGCTTAACACTGGGTCAACATGACCCTCCTGGTTTGCCTCACCAGTTCACTTGCAGCGCTCCTTCTTGATTGGTTTCACCATATCTTTATCTTCACGATGTAGGGCTCACTGGTCTAGGTGCAGTTCTCAGACCACATGGTCCCCACCACCCCATCGCAGGTCGTGCAACCAGGACCCTTAAGCTCTTCAGCCCACACGGGGACCACTGCATTTAACCCTGTGTACAAAGTTAGGCTCCTTTAGTTCCTCCTTGTTGGCCTCTTTGCGTTCTGTGCAATATTTACACACCTACAGCTTCCTTGATTACCCTCTTGGCTCCGCCATAACATGTCACAAACTTCTTGCCAGTCTTTGGCCTTGCTGCACTAGATTTACTCACAAGGCTCACTTGGTGGTGGTCTTGTTCACGCCCCACCTTTGGTTGTACTCCTTCACACTGGTTTTCTTCCCCATTGGTTGCTTTTATATGGGCATTTTCCTGTTCAGCCTTTCTTGACCATTTGCTTTGCTTATAAAGTTTATATTTCCTTTCAATATTCAATATGGTTTAAATTTTTAGGTTTTCAGTCAATTCAGTATTCAACCTGCATGGTGTAGCATGGTTAAAACTTTTCAGTTCAGTATTCAATACTTTATATGTAGTGCCATTTAAAAATATGTAACATTTTGCTTTGAAACGTTCATTCGTACGGCGCTTCATTTGTTGCATGCAGCCCACCCAGAGCGCCCCGGTTTCCGAGGGTCTTTTTCCCCAACACTCACTGGTCTGCTGCGTCTTGCTGTTGCTGCCTTCACTAGCTTCCCAGGCTGGTGCTCCGACCTCTGCAAGTCCTGCTTGCATGCCGGTTTCACTTCTGCATGCGCCAGCAACCCTGTTGCCTCTGGGTGGACACAAACAGCGTTCTCTCTCTTTGCTTGTTCGCAGGCATAGGCCTCCCTGTGTTTTTTTTCCCTCCCCACCTCTCCCCACCTCTCCCCCTTCCCCCCCACTGGTCTCCCTTCATACAAATGCAGCTCCTTGACAGGCTACAGGTGTGGATGCCTAATTACTCTTGCCTGAATATGATTAAGGGGACATGCCCGACTCACCATACCTTGCAGGCATCTTCCTCGTCTCAATACCAGAGTGTTAAAATTCAGGTGTAGTGTTCATTCCTCTTAGTCTCCTTTTCCTCGTCCCAGTACTTTCAAATTTTAAAAAATGGGGAAATGAGGGGAGAGGTCTTGCAAAACCCATAAAGGTTGGGGGAGGGTTAGGGTGGTCATAATTAGGGAGGGGGGAATGTCATGCTTCGCCTTTGGGCATTCTTCTCCTGTGTCTCAGAGGTCTATAATTCTTCTTGACGTTACCCTGATCAGAGGAAAAGGGGTAACAACATCCCACGAAGGCTTTTGGGATTATGGATTCATTATAGAATGGGAAGGGGTGGGGGTGGTGAGGAGTGCCGTGTCATCTCCCTCACCTCACAGACATCTCTCCCCAATCCACCAAGGACCCTCCACTCAGGTGATCCTCCCTCGGTTCTCCACCCTCAGGGTCGGGATCCAAAAGCGATGGCCTTTCCCTGGCCACTTAAGAAGGGGCTGTAAGGGGAGCAGATGTGAGGACGCCCTCAGGTTTCTCACAGCTGCCTGTACCATCGCTGGCTGCCGCTGCAAAACTTTCCGGTACTATCCCAAATCTAAGAGGCCTCGTTAAAATCATGCTGGAATAGGCTGTGGTATCAGGCCATCAGGGACTTGTTTCTGGAGGGGCAGTTCTTGACTCTGCTTACGTAGAGCATAAGGGTACCCCCAAGCAACTGCTACAACTGTATAGATTGAGGGTTGCGGGGCAAAAACGATGAGGATGCTACCCGATTGAACCTCCTGACAATGTGTTACTTGTGCGAATATATCCAATTCATGGCTGCAGGAAAATACTAGCTGCCCTGTTTAAGGGGATTCCACACTGGACCCCAGTGGTGATAGACAAATCACGGGGGAAGTGGACGGACGAGTAGGGCTTGAACATAACTGATGGGCAGTGGAAGGGTATGTGGTCATTTACCAAATCTGTATCAATGAATATTAGAATGAAACATTCAATATAAGATTCTGCATAGGTTGCATTATACACCACAAAGGCTGAGGGCACTATACCCTGCTCATGATGGCTGTTGTCCAAGATGTGGGGGTGAGGATCATGGACACGCGCATATACTATGGTCATGCCCAGAGCTTGTGACCTTCTGGAGTCAGATACATGTATTATTGGGTACCATAGTTGGGAAGGAACTGGAGATGTCACATATGAGTATTATTTGGGGCATGGGGAGGGGTCCCAGAAGGGCACCTGAGAACTTTTCTAAATATTGGGTGTAAGGTAGCGAAGCAGTGCATTTTACACAAATGGAAGGATAGCTACCCACGCATGAACGCGACTGGCTGAGGGAATTAACATGGGTCAATGAATGCGAAGACACGTATGCAACTATGCAACCAGCCTCATCACGCCCTAAAGATAAATGCAGGGATTTTTGGGGGTTCCTGGCTAAGGATTAGTGCAATTGTACCCCGATAATGTTAACCTCCATATGCGTACTGGGGTAAATGAACCTATGCGTTATATTGCAATGACTAATGTGCTACCGAAGCATGCTGGTGTATCTGTGCTCGACAAAGTTAAATAAAGTTTTTAAAAAATATATCTGCCACCTTCCTTCAACCAAACTGCTCATATCTACTCTTGTACTTAATGTGCACGTAGTTTTGTCAAAGAAGCAACATTGCAGTGAGAGGTGAATAGTCCAGGCAACTAACAATCTCCCCTCACCATCTCTTTGATGTTTGGCTCCATGTGCAACTCAACATTTTAGTCTTCAAATTGATCACATGCTCGCGCCCTGCCCAACCTATAGTCCTATACAAGCTCACACCCGTCCACCAACACTCGTAAGCTTGCCATTCCTCCCAGCAACACTCGTAAGCTTGCCATTCCTCCCAGCAACACTCGTAAGCTTGCCATTCCTCCCAGACTTGGTGCTAACACTCAATGCTGGGTCTCTGCTCTAATTTCCTTAAATCAAAAACATGACCACCATCCACACTGACATCTGCACTGAAATACCATTTCCTATTGGAAAGACCCACCCCCTTCCACAGGACTACTTCTGCCCCTTCTTAATCCTTCACATTCATACCATGGTAGTTTACCTCACTCCACTGCAAAGCCACCAGTCTGTTCTCAGTTCTGGCTGAAGTCATAATCATCATCATCATCATCATCATCATCGGTGGTTAACTACTAGCTATTCATAATCACCAGGTCACAGGGCTGGCATGTTTACTGAATGCACCTTCCGCTGTTTTTTCTGTTTGAAGCACAAAGGTCCCTTCAATAAAAATATATTTATCTCAAACCAACATGTACGGATTGAAAAAAGTTGAAGCACTCGAAAAGATTTCCTAGGTGTTCAATTGCACGGTATAACCGGAGACTGTGGCACACTGTGTCATACTTTGTTTTTTAATGAACAGTTAGAAAATAGCATTCACTAACAGCATTGTGTGGGAGTAATGGGGAGGAGGACATTGCCTACCTTGAAGTTAGCTACAGGAATCTTTCTCATTACAGATCTGGGCATGGGCTTTTACTGCTGAACAACCTGGAGCTGGAGACTGCAGATCAAATTTGCCACAGCCTGTACAACACTATACAGAAACAAATTAAGGGAATGGACACGCTTGCCTTTCAAGTTAGTTTTTGGACTTTCAACCAGCAACCATTAGTGTGGGGTGTCAAATGGTGGTGGAAAAGTGCCATTTGTTCCACTGTAATTTGTGTTTGTGAAGCCAAGACTTTCATTGCAAAACCGCAGTGATCTAGCTCAAAGCAAACATTGTAAGGTATACAGAAAACATTGGAGGGCAGTGGTCAATAGCCTGTGAAGCATGCAGAGATTTCAGACGCTGTGGGAGGTGGGGTTGGGGACTGGAGGTGGGGGGGGAGTTATGTTATGTGGTACAAAAAAGTAGTAATAGGTCAATGGGTGGTGAGCTGGTTGAAATAGGTAGGAATGCCTCTCTATGCAGCTCAGTCAAAAATAATAGTTCTGCTCAAAAAGCAAAAACAAATGTCTTAGAAGCCCAGAAATGCAATTTCAGAAGCTTTAAAATCCAGGCAGAGGACAATCCCCCCCCCCTCCCCTCTTCGTAGGCTGGCATGGAGTGAGTGGTTCCAGTCTGCTTTCTGGGTCCTCCAGCCTTGTCTGCCTCCAGTCTTGCTATGTCAAGATCCATGAACAGCTCTCCTCTCCCCTCCCAAATGTCAGTCTTTTTATAGTGTTGGTGAGTGGTTTACCTAAGCGACATCTCCCCCCAATGGCCTCTTGCCAACGGCCAGATGCCAAATTATCGCCTACAGCTCAAGAGCAATGCTAAGTTGCCAACAGCAAGATGCTAACGGCACGATACCGAATGATCTCTAAACCCTGTCTGTCACCATTCTCCCTCATGTCCGGTCAAATCCGGAAGCCCTTTAGTCCATTGTAGTCTTTCAGAACTTTGTTATGGTTAATGGGAACATTGCAAAGCATTTATATAAGCAAACGGAACAATTGGGACACATCCTAGACCACTGGAGTGCAGCCCAGAAGTATTGTTATAGCAGTGTACTCGTGTGTTCCAAAACAATGGATTAGTCTGGCTCGCATCCCAGACATTCAAACTGAATGAGAAACTCTGTTTGTAATTGTTAATATGTGCTCGCTCCATGAAGACATTTCAATGCTTTACTATGAATATGCTAACATATATACCTACTACTCATGCCCTAAGCCGGTCTGAAATAATCAATGGGTTCAGTTCACTGTCTTTGTCCTGGTCCCCCATCAAAGCGAGTGTCGCCTCCCTTTTAAGGCTTGGTTGATATGGCTTCCATATTTTTGCCAGGGATCTGGTGGGCCCTTGGTGCAGTCTTGTTTGGTAAGTCTAGTGAGGCTTCACTCCTTTGGCCAGCCTCTTATCTGAGGAGAGGAATCAGGGATTTTGTTGATAACTCAAAGTTTGTTGTTGATCTGGCCCATTCATGACTTATTTGTCTCAGTCTCATGATGAGGGGCCAACACATCAGACAAGCTGGGCCCAAAGGATCCACAGGCCTGAAAATGCTGGCAACGCCACTCAGGCCAGCGGTCCACCAGCTATCTCCTACTGTAACAGTCAATGCCATCTGCAGCCTACCACTGCATTAACTGTTCGTCGCTGAAGTGCCAAAAGCAACACCAGGAATCACATTTTTGTCCCTTTGGGAACATCGTTAAAATATGGCTCATGTCTTAAAAGGTCCATATTTGGTACCTTCTGATCCACTTTTATGGCACACTGTTCTCAGTGCTCGGGTGAAGTTAGCATAGGGTGGGGTCCTTCACATAACACTATCCAGTCTTCTTGCACTCTGGATCTCAGGAGGGGCAGCAAAACTACGGAGGAACACGGGACCCACAGTGCTGGGACATGGGCAATCCAGCTCTGCTGTGGGTTTACTCCATGCGATGATGCCCACTGCTATTCCTCATATCCAGGTCAACACCATCTTGTGGGCTCTGCAGGTCTTTATTTTGGTGCCGAGTCAATCGTATGATCATTGATTCCCTGACCCCAGCTTCAGAGAGTGGCCGTCTACTCAGATGCCAACTAAACCCATTTTGGCAGACAAAAATGCAAAATATTTTTGAATGACCGATCTAGCATTACCATTGATTCCAGACTTTCTGCATCCTATAGTAAGGACATCCATCTCCAGATTTTCAATTTAGTTTGCTAACTTGTTTATATAGACTAAATAGAGTAGGAGATAAAAATCAGCCTTGTGTCCGTTTACTGGAAGGATTTTATAAGTTCTCACCCAGCAACTACCTGAGGAACAGTGCTGGTTTTAAAACTGTAGGACAAATTACCCATCAGCCAAGCAGACAGCCTCAAACACTATTCAACAAGCCAGCCAAACCTCCAAGAAACTAACTGCTGATTAGAAGTGAAAATAAGGCAAAAATAACTAAATACAAGAGTACATTTCCGTCACTCAAGATTCTCCAGCATCGCATTTTTACTTCTAGTCAGCCCCCATTCTCAATGTACATTTTACATGTCTCTTGATTCATCTCCCCAGCAGATTGTCAGTTTAAACTATTTATATTCCTGTTACGCTTACCTAGTATCCACAGGGACGCCACCCAGCCGGGTTACCCGCTGGTATGCTCCTCAGCTTTGCCCTGATGTGGTCTGCGGGGAAGGTTCTGCCTTGTGGTAGAATTAGGCGTGCTCTACGACCTGCCTTCTTTGCAGGGGTGCGTTGTCTTTCATGGGCGAGTGCGGTCCAGTTACTTCACTGACGCCGGCCCATTTGATATTGTTGAGGTAGGTCTTATTGCTGTTCTTTAGTTTTGTTGCTATCCTGCATGCCTTTCTTTGTTTAAAATGTCTCTTTTTTCTCCCTTAGGTATGCAAAGCTTCAGCGCAGCGAACTGGCTTGGTTGAGCGACGCTGGTAAATGATGGCGCATTAAGAGCGCTATGATGCGGTAAGTAAGTGCTATGCGCAGCGCTGCAAAGTCTTGCCTTTGATAACTTGTGTTTTCCTTCCTTATAGGCCGCAGTGTTCTTCAGCGCGAGTGGAATGTCCAGAGTGGTGCTTGCCGAGAGGTGACCAGCCAGGTAAGCCTTTTGAGCAGTTCGTAATTTGTAAAGGTCTCTACTGCTTTCTTTAATGTTGCCTCTATCATCCTCTTTCAGGTCGTTCTGTCCGGGAGGCGTGCAGATTCGAGGAAGCTGTTCTCAGCAGCTGCGAGTGTTTAAAGATGAATAATGATGTTCCTTTTGTCTCCTTACAGGTTCTGCTTCTCCAAGGTTCAAGGGAATAGCTGGACACGGTGAGCGTCACGTTGCAAGCTGCAAAGTAACGCGAAGCGCATTGTCTTGCTCGGGTGTGGTTTAAATAGCCCCAACAAAATAGTCCAGGTAAAGTAGTCTCTAAGCTACCACACCCAAAACACTAGACCGCATAGCTTGGTTCTTAGGAACCAAGCTATGTGGATGCCTCCATGTTGGCTGACAATACAATAAAGTAGTTCCCAAGCACATTGTTTTTCATGGTGTATGAGCCTGGCACCATGACTGGCCCCATTAGGACTTTTGAAGAGGATGCCAGGCTCTAGAGGCCCCAGTCCTGACTCCACCTGGCCAATGGGTTTGCCAGAGGGGGTTTTGGACGAGGGTCGTGACAATTCCTCCCTCTTTGCCATCAAGAATTTTCTTCCACAGCATATTTTCATTAACTCCCATTACACATTTGTATGCGACTTATAACATATGGCCGGGGAACTTGATCCATAGGTTTGAATGCTGGTATGCTCCCAGCTTTAAAAATGTCAGCATGTTCTCATGGCATTGAATCAGTTGTTTATTCAGTTTTGTCAACCCTTCATATGGCCATTTTGACAATCCCAGTTTTCAAAAACACAGTATCCATTTTGGAATTGCAAAATCCCAGCAGCCCCAAATACAGTGGAGAGAAAACTATGCTAGAGAATCCCCACATCTAGAACGACAAAATGGAGACTATACGGCTATACCATACAGGACATAATGGCAGACAGTATGAAAAATGCTAAGGAGCTATCATACTGAGATATGGCTTTCAATAAACAAGGAAAACAGAGTGCCTACAATGGAATAAACAAACAGCTACAATCTTGTTTAATAAAAAAAAAGAAGTGGAGAATACAACAGTCTTCAAAAGTCAACGTGATACTCTGGTGAAGATTGCATGCAGTGCCACTCACCAGATGCTGGAGGTTTCGTGATCTCAAAAAGTACAGTGCCCGACTCCATGTCTCGGATTTTGAACCTGGTAAAATCTATTTTGTAGATATTTTCTTCAGGGGAACACAAATAATCTATGAGAGAGGAATAGTGGAGTAAATGATTAGTTATAGACTGTAAGGTGATGCACAAACTGCACATTTGCAATACTCATGGGTTATATATACTGGGAGGCATGCAAGAAGCGCCAACAGGAAAGCAAGAATCTTAAATAAAAAGCAATTTTTGGAAAAGACCAAAAAGAGTATATATATTTCTATCATATGAAAGCATATCTGATCTGTTCAGTCTGTGGGACTCGCCAATAAGTAATGCAGAGTTGCCAATTTGGTGCCACTGCAATCAATCATCTATCTAATCGAAATCTATCGGGAGATGCAAAGGCATCATGAAGTATGACACAGGCAACAGATTAAATTTTCTAAAAATAGTTTAATTTACTTCAAATGTCAGGATGGAGTAAAGCCTATCTTGCCCTATGCTAAGGTGAGATTTGCCTACATAAAGAAAACTAAGGATAGTCAATGTCGGTGAGTCCAATATAAACGTTTATTATATATAGCATATATAGCACACGTAGGACCCATTGGCTTCAGTTCTGTTTTTTCGTGTCATTCTTAAGCAGAACCACCCGCATTAAAGCGTATTTGACCATACTAGACTCTGAAGGAGCGTGAATAACATTGAAGTTCTGCTGCGGCGTTGGTTGGGACGGGCGATGAAAAATATGCAGGAGGCACATCCAGTTGAAAGAACGTTGCTAGGGGTAAGTAACTTGTTCTTCAAATGGATTGGGTCCTCCTACGTATTCCCCATCTTTTGATAGACTCTCAAAGCAGTGTTTGTTTTGTAGGCAGGAGTTAGGAATTTTGCCTCAGGGATTGTAGGGATTGTCATGAACGGAATTAATTAATGCTTTCCCAAAGCTTCCATCCTGATTTAAGGTGGAATCAAGGTAGAAATGTTTAGTAAAAGTATGAATTGTAGAACAGGTGGCTGCCTCGCAAAAGTTTATTAGGAACACCACTTTGCAGAGCAGAAGAAGTAGCCATGCCCCTCATGGAATGGGCTCTCAAGCCTTCTGCGGTACCTTTCCTGGCCGGTCTATAGCATTCGAAAATGGGTTAAATAATCCATCTGGATAAAGGTCCATTTGGTTACAGTCTGTCCCAACTCATGACCAGTGTAAGGTCATCCAGACGCAATTTCAACGTCCTTGAAATGTAGAAACTCAGCCCTTTTGTGGGTCACGTCTGTATAATCTTTCCTCTTCCTTGCCAGGATGAGGTGGAGGGTAAAAAGTAGGTAACACCATCTTCTGTCCCAAATGAAAATCCGATATGGCCTTAGGTAGGAATAAAGGTTTGACCCCCAAAGACAACCTTGTCCTTATGCAACACTTTAACGAGTGGTTAAAAAGATCGTGCCTGCAACTCACTCACTCTACGGGCTGATGTTCACACTACCAACAAGATGGTTTTAAATGTTAACAGTCTTAAGGAAAATGAATGAAGCAGTTCAAATTGTGTACACAAGACATTTTACAAACAAGATTCAGGTCCCAAACGGGAACCTGAAAAGGAGATGGAGGGAACACATTAGTGAGTCTCTTTAGAAATTGTATTACGAAAAGGTATTTTAAAATATGACGTTCGCTCAGGCAAGCACTTGAAGATGGAAAGCACCGTCAAATAACCTTTAATGGTCCCAACCTGAAGCCTCAGATTGGTCAAGTACAGCAGAAAGGATAACACCTCTGTTTTGCATAGCAAAGGGTCCACTTCTTGTCCCTGCACCAGCTACAGAATTTGTTCCAACGGCAGCGGCACAAAGACTTTGTTGCTGGCCGAAAGCAAAATCTCCATTATGTCACCCGGGAGGTCATAATCCTTAGACCTCAGCCTCTCAGAAACTATGCGTGAAGGCCGAGTGTCTTGACCTCTGGATGGAGAACCCAACCTTCCTCTCGCTAGAGAAGGTCTTTTCTTTGTGGAAGTAGTATTGGAAGGCAGATGGACATGTCCAGAAGGTCTGGGTACCACATCCTCCTGGCCCAATCCGGGGCAATGAGGATCATGGATTTCCCAAACTTTCTCAACCTCCCGATCACGTGAGGAATGACAGACTGGACGAAACGCATACGGAAAATGAAACTTCTCGTCCACTACTGCGGCAAAATGCAGCAGCCAGATTCCTCCTCAAGCTACCCAGAAGAGAACACATCAGACCCGCGCTAAAAATACTACACTGGCTACCACTGAAACAGCGAATAAAGTTCAAGGCCATGTGCATCACGCACAGAGCAATACACAAACAAGGCGCAGAATTCCTAAGCGACAAACTACACCTACACCAACCGACAAGAACACTAATATCAAGCACCGACATACGCCTGGAACCAAAACCCTACAACAGAAAAAAACTTGGAGGATCGTCCTCCTCTCGCCAGGCACCCAAAACCTGGAATGACCTACCTATGAATATACGGAACACAACAAACCACCTAGCATTCAGGAAACTCCTCAAATCATGGCTCTTCAAGGCATAACCACAACGGAGAAGCTCTAGAATACCCAGGCATCAAACAATGATGGACATAACTCCAACCTCGACCACTCTCAAATTGGACAAACACTCAAACCAAAGAACCGACCACTCGACAGAGCATAAGACATCATGGAAAATAGCCACAAAGGAAGGCTGCAGAGACTGACCACATACCTAGACCCACACGAAAGCCCAATTGACTCCCACACTGGTACGTACCGGACGAACATATCCAGATCGACAGACGCATCTAGATAGACGTTGGCCTGCGTCGCATCTGGATAGGATCGATTGAAGGATAACATGCCTGCACTTAGAAGAAACATGAATGCTAACATGTGCCACACCTAGAGTTGTGAATGGTGGCCTGTGTGGCGCTCGGATGGAGTTGTGAATGTCAGCATGCCCACAACTGGACGGGTCTCTGAACACTGGCCTGTGCTGCGTCTGGGTGGGAGTGTGAGTGCTGGCATGACCACGCCGGGATGGAGTCCTGGGCGTTGGCCTGCGCCGCGTCTGGATGGGAATGTGGAGGCCGACAGGTGCCGCACTCGGACAGAGCTGTGAATGTTAGCATGGTAAAGGTCAGGTAACCCACTAACCAATATAAGCTCAAACTCTGCATACTTATCTCACTCAGAAAACTCACACAACCATCTCTCGCACAACAAGCCGCACGCACTTGACAACACTGCAACAACACATAAGCCGGAACAACAGCACACGCGGACTGACTCCGATCCGATACCCGCACCAAAGCTCAGCACCTGGTGTATACCGAGTTGATGCTGCCAACAGAACACCACTCCTCTCACTATCCTACTCCCTTCTTCACCTTACTAACCCATCCCACTTTTATCGTTTACAGATCCGCCTGAGCGCCTGGGGACCAATTCCGTTGGGGACGGTGCGCGGTACAAATACCTTTAACATTTAACATTGAACATTTAACATTAACATTACGAGAGCGTCACCTAGAGCTCCTCTTGGAGGAAATTCCATGGAGCAGTACAGTTCACAATTCTGACACTGGTCACGAACAGATGCACTTGAGGGGTTCCCCAAAGGGCAACGATCTCTTGAAGGACTTCCTGAGCTAGTGCCCACTCTGGGCTCTGCCTGCTCAGAGCGTCCACTGCCGTGTTCTCCTCTCCGGCTAGGTGAGCTGCCGACAGGGATATTCTTTCTTGAATTGCCCAGAACGAGAACTGCAGAGCCTCTCTGTAAAGTGGCAGTGACCCTACACCACCTCTCTTGTTGAGGCAGTATATGGTCACTGTTGTCAGTCATTATCAGGACATTCTTTCCCTGTACAGAGAGCAGAAAAGCCTTCAGCGCAAGTCTGATTGCTCTCAGCTCCAAAAGGTTGATCTGTAGTTTGGACTCAGATGGAGACCAACGAACGCTGATTGTCAGATCATTGGCGTGGGTTCTCCACCTCGTGATGAGGTGTCCGTCACTACTGTTATCTCCGGCCATGGTTGCCAAAAAGGTTCTCCCTTCAGAATATTCGGTGATTAGGCGATACTGTGCGACCGTGCTTAGAACCTGAAGTAGGTCTGGCATGTTGCCCCGAGAATTGAGACCATTGTCTCCTGAGAGCCCATTGAAGGGATCTCATTCTCAGACAAGCCTCTAGCACCAGGAAAATTCAGGATGCTAGGAGGCCGAGCAACCTCAAGAAGTCGAAGGCTGGGAGACGTTGGGGACTCTGAAATTTGGTGACCATCTGCAGAATGTCTTGAGACCTCACCTCGGGTGGCAAGGTCTTTCCAAAGGATGTATCCAGTACAGCCCTGATGAACTGGAGCTTTTGAGATGGTATCATGTGGGAATTCTTGTAATTGAGGGAGAAGCCCAGTCTGTGGAGAGAGTTGCAGGTCGCATTAAGATGATCCAGGGCATGTTCGGGAGAACACGCCCTAATCAGCCACTTGTCCAGGGAGGGGTAGACGTGAATCCCCCCTCTCACGAGACTCACTTCCACCATCGCCATCAGTTTGGTGAATACCCTCAGGCAGAGGTCAGCCCGAACGGCAGAACTCGAAACTAATGAGAACCACCAACGTGAACCTCAGGTACTTTCTGTGCTTGAGATGGATTAGCACATGGAAATAAGCATCTTGAAGGTCCAATGACACTATCTAATCCTGGAGTTGGTGGCCCTGAAGGATCTGAGAAAGTGTGACCATCTTGAACTTGTACTTCCTAAGGAACTTGTTCAAGTATCTCAAGTCCAAGATGGTCTCAGTCCTCCGTCCTTCTTGGGGATTAGGAAATATGGAGCATAACATCCTTTGTTCCTCTCAGTTACAGGTACTGGCTCTACAGCACCTCTCTAGCAGGGTCAAAATTTCCTGCACAAGGACTGGATTTGGAACCTTTAAAGAATGGCTCCCTGGTGGATGATCCAGAGGTCTCTGAAGGAAGGGGAGGCAGTAACCTTCGGCTATGGTTTGTAATGCCCAAGCATCTTAAGTAATACCTTGCCATTCTTTCAGATGCCGAGACAGTCTGCCTCCCACTGGGGTGTCGTGAGCCAAGACATCAGCAAGGTTTGGAGGCGGCTGAAGCAGGGGCTGTAGGTAAAGATGCTGCTGCTAGGGTGGGCTTTGCACTTCTCCCTCATCCACCACGAGGGAATCTTCTTTGGCCTCTTTGACCAGCCATTCCTCTTGCTCTTCCAATTGAGGAGTAGTAGCGAAAGGATCTACCCCTTCAAGACGTTACACTACAGTGAAAGGGCTGAGGCTGCCCAATAGCGGCACCTAAAGACTTGGCTGCTGCCTTCGAGGTCTGCAGCTTCTGAAGGCTTAGTCAGCCTTGCTACCAGAAAGATGAGACCATCACAAGGCATATTAAAGAGTCTAGACTGCACGCCCGGTGCCAATCCAGACTTCCTTAACCATGTAAACCTGCGTATCAAGGTGCTTGCCGCCATGGCTCTGCTGATGCCATCAGTAGAATCCAAACCCCATTGAGGAGACTCGCACATGACCTCTTTGGCAATGGCAGAGAAACCTTCTCTTTCCTCCCCTTCGGGAATGTTTTCAGCCGCCATGGATGTACAGTTCCATAGAGTGCAAGTACATTTTGGCAAGGCACATGTGGAGTTGGCTGATTGGAGAGCAATGCTCCCAGCAGAAAAGACTTTCCTAGACCAGGCGTCTACATGTTTATCATCCCGATCCAGTGGGATGGTTGGATAAACAGCCTGCTTGGAGGTAGAGGTTGCAGCCTGCACCACCAGACTTTCTGGGGTAGGGTGTTTACAAGTAGCTGGCGTCACTAGTTGACGGTCAGTATTTCTTTGTCAAGTTCTTATTTACTGCGGCATTTGATTCCGGTGCTTGCCAATTAGCACGTACTATCTTCTTAAGAATGACATGGAAGGGTAGGATAGGATCCCTTTGAGGACCTTTGTCCAGGATATCTGAGGTCATTCTGTTCGAATGGGAGGGAATGTCTGCTCCATCCCAGATAATCCACTACCTTGAACATTTATTGCCTGTAAGAGGCCTCTGCATGCTCATCTAACTCAGGCTTTTCAAATTCCATTTCTGGTGAAGTGTCCACTCCAATGGCCGTTTGTAAATTTTCATGCAGGTCTCGTAACCTGGATTCTTCCGATATGAAACTATCGGGTACATTTGGTGTGCAATACTGCAAACCAAAGGGTGCATCATCATCAGACTGTTTATTGTCCTCAGAAATAGAAGTGAGAGACTTAAAAAATAAAAATAATCCTTTGTTGGTAAAGGAGTAAAGGTTTCCTGAATTTCAAGTAAAGGCGTCGATTGCTTCGAAGGTTTCGAGCCAGGTGCCCATGGAGTGGTCAATGTCTTTGATGAGGACGTTTTAGACGTCGATGGCACTGGTGGCTTCGATGACTTCAACATCGACTTCTCCTTTGAATGTCAGTGACAACTTTGATGGCTCGAAGGATTCCTCAATGACTTTTCATCGTGTCGAGGCCTCGACGGCTCCCGATGGGAATCTGGCCTTCTTCCCAGGCTCGAGGGCGCGCTGGATTTGGCTCGAGCCCTTTCCTTGCCGGCTTCAGAAGGCACGGTAGTAGCATGGCCTACTTGCTTCAAAGGTTTCTGGCTCGCGAACATTTTGAGCATTTCCTGCCTGAATTATTCTCATTCAGCCGTAGTAGAGGCCTCAGTGAGATAAGATATAGTCCTCTCTGGGAAGGAATCGGACAAGGATGGTGCAGTCCTCTCTGGGGAGGAGTCAGACAAGGATGACAAAGTAGGCGATTTGTGATACCTTTTCTTCGTCTTCCTCAACGACAAGTGGTGGGAGCCACTCCGCGACCTGGACCTTTTAGACTTCTTCCGTCAAGGAGAGTCGTCTCTCACTTCGTTGGAAGACATTTTTTCGACAGGGTAGTTGAAGGGGGTTTCTTGGGGAGTCTACCTACTCCCAATTTCCCTTTACGCTCCTGCAGAGCTTTCCGGTCATCAACTGACACTTGACAGGCCGAGGTCTTGTGCTACACACCAAGACACGACAAGCGTACTCAATGCGGGTAGTCAGTGACATCTTGTCGTCGCAGTCTTGGCACTTTTTAAAACCGGTCTTTGGGGTTGTCGGAGCGGAAGACTAAGACAATTTTGATAATTTGCAAAGAAATATCTGAAGGGTGCTATAGTTCACAAAGCAAAAGCTTATTAAGAAAAATTGAACTGAAGCCAACGGCCGCTTCACGTGCTTTATATACCTTCGATGACATCATCCTCGAGACAGAACCCATCAAGGGACATCGAGTCGACCGCATCGAAGCACAGCAACCTCTGCCAAAAATGTTTTCAGAAGCAGCTGTAGCTAGATATTGAAGATGTCAAAAGATGAGGAATACGTGGGTGGACACAATCCATTTGAAATCTATACTTGCCCCGACAACTAAATCTATATAATGTGTAGGGATGTCAGCAACAAAGGAATAGTGTTCAAAAAAGTTCTACATTTCTTCCAGCTCTTTTGGCTTTCTATCAGCTTCATCTTCCTCAGCTTCAAAATGGTTTTGCAAAAGACCTCAGGGTGTCCTACCCCCAAGCGTTCTCCACAATTCACAGTTCCTCACAGGTCTCAGGGTGAACCTTCAAAAGGTTTCAACACAGTTATTAAAGTCTTGGGGGGCTCCTTCCCCCAAGATGCCTTCTTTTCCAGCTTTCAAAACCTAAAATTCAGTTCAAATTCTCTGGCTCTCAAAATACCATCAGTTCAATTTCTGGTTCACTCCCAGGGGCGCAATTCGTTCCAAGCGTAGTTATCGGGCCACCTATCACAGGTCACGCAACCGATAACCATATGCACTTTGCTGTACTTCTGGAGCTCTGGCCAACACAGTTTGTTCTCACTCAACCTGTAGTCCTGTGGCCTCTTGGATCAATACTTATTCTTCTTGGTAGTCCTTTTGGCCTTGCTACAATATGCATTTCGTGCAATTCACACTGTGGTACATTACCCCTTCTTACCACTCTTCTTGGTAGTTTCTTTGGCCTTGCCACAATTTGCTTTCACTTAGTCTGGAGTTCACTCCATTCATACATGCTTGTTTTGCTCTGTTGCCGTATTCAAAACACACTTAACATATCTTTTCCTTAGTTCAGTATTCAATAGAGTTTGTTGCACCCTTCAAAAGAATTATACTTGGTAGTTGGTCATTTTTCATAGTCATCTCATTTGACTTTCCGTTACATGTGCAATATGTTCTCGTTCGTCATTCATGTACGTCAGTTTCCCAGCCTCTGCGCACCCCTGTATGTGTGTTCCCTTTTCTGCACTCATCAGTAAGCGTGTGCTCCTCCAGGCTTCTTGATTTGCTCCTTTCCTCTGCCTTCCCGCTGGATCTCCAGTTAGCCGCACTCACGACTAAGTAGTTCACAGCCCCGCTCTTGCATGGCGGGCGCTGTTGGGAGCCCCTCTCGCCCTCACCTCGGCCAGCAAGCTCTCTCAGAAGCTTTGGTGCCCCACAGCTTCAACTCTGGCCAACTGCTGGGAGGAAGGATTCGATGAGCCTCGACCACCTCACGGCCAGTCTTTACCTCAGCGTCTCCTTCATGCGCCTGCTCAGTCCGGTTTCCCTCCAGCCGGTTCCTCTCCAGCCCGCTCCGACTCCACACGCCAGCTCCTTCTCCCAATACCATCTCTCCCTCTCACCTTAATACACCTGAGAATTGTTAACAGGCTGCAGGTGCAAGTGCCTCAAACTGTCGGTCCTTGATGAAGCAGATTAGTGGGACGTGCCTGGCTATTGTAGTTTAACTCCTCAAAAGCCCTCTTCCCTCATCTCAGTACTAAAGTAGTATGAATGTAGGGGAGTGTGTGTGTATAACTCCTAATGGCTTCCTCCTGGTGCCAGTCTTTAGATAACAGGACTGTGGGACATTTTGGTCCGAATAAAGAGTCATGGGCTGACAATAGCTTACAAAGACAGGGGGAATATTGAATTCAATGTGACAAGGGAAAGGGGGATACCATGTCTCACCCAAAGGAGGACAAGTTCTCTTAGTTGATCTCTTCCTCATCATCTGATAACCATAGCATCTGTGAGGGTCTTTCTGAAAAGATTTAAAGGGATGAGGTTGACAGTAACCTACAAAAGCTGTTGGGACAGAGGGTTCATTGTGAAAATGGAATGGGAGATACCATGTCTCACCCAAGGATGTTCCCTCCCCATTCCCCAAGTTCCCCTCCATTCCACTGAGGTGATCCTCTCTCGCATATCCACCCCCAGAGTCGAGATCCAAAAGCGATGGCCTTTCCCTGGCCACCTAAGCAGAGTATGTTGGGGAAAAAGAAGTGAGGATCCCTCAGGTTCCTCACAGAGAGAACCATGGGGGTGCACAGTGCTGATGGAAGAGCACCTGGGAATGATGCAAGTGTGTCTGCACAATTCCTCTCAAATGGGACGTAGGAGGGGGGAATGGGAGACATTTAAGGAGAGTATTTGCCAGAATTCTGAAGAAGTCACCTTCCTTTGCAATTGTTCTGGGAGTACAAGTGGTCTCTGGCCTCTACCTGCCTTGCAGAGGTTCTGTGCCAAAGTTGGGCTAGAGAGAACATCAGCACATCAGGTCTTGAGAATCTCCCACATTTCTGACAGGAATATCAAAGGGGCTTGGAGGCCAAGAAGGGCAGAGGACAAAAAACAAATTATATTCAGAAGAAATTCATGTGAAATCGTTGACCAATTAAAAACAGGGCAATCCACAACCTTCACAGCGATTGCCACTCTGTTGCCGAACAGGACTACTCCATTTGCTGTAAAGTAGCCATACCGCTTATACTGCTTTTTGCACTCTTATGGCACTCATGTCCAACATGCTGCCAAGTCCTGAAAACAACTTGTGCGCAACTGCTTACCTTGCAAATTGAGATCTTATTCTTGCGTGTGAAGGCTCAGCTTCTCTCTTACTGTTGTTGGCTGGCTCTTCCCCCTATAATTCACTGTTTTCAAGTCTTGTTCCCTGGGCTAGCTGGGGCATCTACTGCAGTAAACTGAAGGTGTTCCCTGACAGAGCCAGAGGGAGATTCTACTGTGTCTAATACGGCATGTACAAAGGAAGGATTTCTTGGTGCACCTCTACCTATTGCCTAATTCAGCAAGCCCACTAGGCAAATAAGCAACCGTCTCGCCATGCTCCTGCACATCTCAAACCACCTAAAGCCCAGGATAACTGCCTACCACACTTACAGCGATACCGAAACAGGCACAAATTTCAAACATGGAAGAAAATAAAACGTAATCCTGCTCTGCGTAAAATAGCTGACATGTCAGTGGATAGACTTTGCAGAGCCTGTTGCTAGTAGAGTTGCCACCTACCACAGTCCAGCTGCAGGAAGTACAGGATTCCAGTCTGTAGTCTGTGCTGAAAGAGAAGCATCTGAAACACTGAGTTCCCCACCTCAAATGACACCCCAAGTACCAAGACGGCTTATAATTTGCAGTTCTCATATTTGGAGGCAAAGTTAGAGGCAGAGCACGCTGATTGACTCGAATAGTACATTAAAACAGCAGTCACAGGGTGGTCTCAGTTATCCCTTAGCCCCTTACCTTACAACCTAATCCTTGCGGTTACGAGTGCAATAGTAACTTGCTACCTGTAGCAGTCAAATCAACTATATAATCTGCCAAGAATACACCACTGATATCGAAGCCTCACCCTGGACCTCATCAAGATTGAGGGTTTGGAACAAGGCTCCACTGCACTCAGGAAGGACAAAGCTGGTGTGTTCAGTCTATGCCACACCAAACAGCCATCTTAATTAAGCTATTTAACTTCCCACATGATTATACTTGCAAAGGGAGGTACAACTGACATCTAAGGAGGGAGCATGTGATCAGTTGGAACCACAGGCACGCAGTAAGGACTGGTATGCAGCATGGCTGAACACATATCGAACACCTTGCAAGAAGAGGTGGGCATTCACTGAAGGACCATGAACCTCTGCGCCCAAACAAAACATTACCCAAATGAAATTGCACCACGACTCCATCACAGAATCCTCAATGTGGAACACTGTCAGAAGGTAGTGTGGGCGGAGTTTGTATCAACTCCCACAGCAAGGTACTAATATGGAGAGGAAGACGAGGGACTTATTGTGAACAAGCCAATCCCGTCGATGCTCACAGGAAGACTACTTATCCCAGGATAAATGACAGATGGAGAGGAAGACTGGCGGGATTTAAAAAAAAAAAAAAAAAAAAAAAGCAGAGTCCTTGAACAAACAAGGTAATTCACCATCTCGAGCCGCAGACTGATCCAGAGTGCTACCAATCAGAACCATTAAAGGTACAGATAACTCAGACGCAACTGAAGTGACAAGGTGTTGAGAAGCGCAGAAGAGCACTCTTGAATTTAAGCTGTGGCACCAAGGCATGAGAGGTCTCGACAATCTGAAGCCCTTGAGAAAGATGCTGAGAATTTTAAGAGGCCCTCCAATCGAATGTGTTGAGAAACCCGTTAAACGCTTTAACTTCAGAAGGATCCTGGAGTCCAACATATATTGGCAAATAAAATGTCCTACGTTGGGATATAGGAATTCCAAGAGCCATTTGAAAGATTAACATTTCACAAACAAGTTCACAAGAGGAACGCTTGAAAGCAATTTTGTGGACAACTAGAAGAATGCACAGAACTAGTTTGTTGTAGACTCTGGGACAAAGATGATGTAGATGAAATGATTAATTAATGGGTGGCCAAAATTGGAAGATAAAATAGACAATATCTAACCACAAGGAGTCGTTGGGAGGGACGAGTGGTGGGACTGAAATCCTCACAGAAATATTAAAAGAGAAATAACTGAACAGCATTTAAGGAGATCATGTTATTTTAATAGAAATACTAGGATTTCCTGAATAACAAAGTCTACTTTGTGTTACTATGTGAAGTCCTCCATGCATCTGGAATAATTAAAAGGAGTGGGGAAGGGGATGTACTTGGGGCAGAGATGGAAGGGCTGGTCTGGCTGCCATCGACTTGGAATTTCTGGCTCCCCTTGGCATCATCATTTGTCAGCAGAAAGCCTAGCCTACTGGAGATCATCTGGATTGGTTGCCACTTAAATTTCCTGGCTTGCCCCACTGGTATATGAGGTATATTATAAGCTACTAGCAAGCCTGAAGAAAAACTCTTCTGAAAGCTTGTGGGCAAACTGGGTGTGACGGGTACTTGGTCCTTTGTGGCAAAAGAATCTGCAAGAATCATGTTCCTGCAAATTCAAACACACCCCACTCCATCCCCCAAACCTGCTTCCAAGGTGGAGAACCTATGTGGAGGAGATGCCAAGCACACTCAAAGTCTTCCTTCCCTCCATATTCTCCCTCACTGCATACACTTTGTAGGGCAACTTCCCGTCCAACCATCACCTTTGAAAATTCACCTGGGAAGCGATAGCGGCAAGGTACTGTTTGAACCCTATGGGATTACCAAAGAGGCTGCTAGTAGGACCAAAGTAGTACAGGTAAGACCCCAGGAGAAGAACAAAGGAGGACAAGAAGCCACACTGGGCCCTACCTAGCTTCAAGATACAGTAAACAGCAGAGAAAGGATTCAAATTCATTGATTAGATATAAACATGCCTAATGATTAAATATTTGCATTCATCCCAATCCCAAACACACATGTTACCAAGACCACTCCAATTTCAAACTAATTTGGAATCTAAACATGGACCAAGCTCTCTAGATGAATGCAAATATTTAATCATTAGGCATGTTTATATCTAATCAATGAATTTGAATTAAATTTTCTGTTATAAATCCCTCCTGATGAGCCAGAAGATTTGGTGAAACACGTGTAGAGGGCACTACTATTTAAGAACAATTTTTGGAGGATCATTTTTGGAATAAAAAAGCCTCATGATACAACAAACATGATTTTTGGAACATCATTTAACCTATAGTTAGCGTTAACTTTAGGTGCGCTAGAAGTGACTTGAAAATTCTGTTCTTCATTTTAAATGGTAAGGTCATGGGAAGAACTAACAGAAATACTGGTACCTTTGAGGCAGCAAAGCCCTACATTACTGTTAGAGGATTATCAGGACAGAGAATCTTAGGTAGGGGTAATTTAGCAGAAGCCCGATCTAGCCATGATCAAGCAAGGCAGTCCAGTGGTGATCCAAGGCTATAAAGCTTCTTTGCGGTACCTTACCAGGAGTGAAAAGGGAAATGCAGTACTGAGACACTGGTGATACCAGTTCCTTTCCAACCAAGTAATAGTAGTTTGCCCACCATTATAGATACTGGGGCTTTCCCCACCAAAAGGTACACAAACATGAATATGGCTGAAGGATCAGCCTCCTGAACAGACACCGGAAACTTGAGTGCAGACTTTACTTCCCTACCGAAAGGCAATGCCGGAGAGGCAACACTGCTTCCCACTTTGCTCAGACCAGCATTCAGATCACTGTTACCAGGTGTGACATCAACAGTAGACTGCTTCTCATGCAGGGCACAAGTACCCACCAGGTGGTGGAGGCACAGGAAATTGACACAGGTGTGATTATCAGTCGTTGAAAACAGTTTCCTAAACAGGATGCATTGTTTGAGGATGGTGGCGTATGGCACAGAGGCACATGCTAGACGAGGGTAACAGATGCGAAATTGGTAGAGGACCGTAATACCACCCCAAAAAGGAGTGACCAAGTACTCAATGCCTCAAAGGGAGGGGCTGGGGGGGGGGGTCCTTATGCTAACCAGACCCAAACAGTTGGGAAGGAGGCCAAGGATGACAACAAAAACGACTCCAAGGTTCAACCAAACATTGACCAAGCATAATAAACAAGACTCCATACACTACCACGGCCCGATTTTCAGATATCTAGTCAAGAAACACACAAACTGCAACACTTTACAATAAAAGCAATCGTCCACAAATCATAAGAGAACCTCCTAATTGGAAGGTTCTTAAAGAATAGAAGAAACTGCACACAGATGGGACTACCAGCATTCAGCTAAACACAATTTCAAATAAGAGCATTTTTATTTTTAAAGTAAAAATGTGTCGACCAGCATATTATCTCTTCTCCAAAATCATCTTTTGACTTCAAAAAGGGCCAAGCTCAGACAAGAAAGCAAATGGTACATATCCTATGATAAAGGCTACTGCCCTGGGGCTTTCCCCAATGTACAAGTCGGCACAAATGCAGTAAATGTGCAGCTTGCCCTCTGACCCACTGCAGACACGATTTCTTTCTAAAACAGGCCCTGCTCCTTTTGGAAAGCCTCAGTGTTTAACAGAGAAAGGTTTCTTTATAAAACACCATGCAGGACATGTAGAAACAGTAAGTGAGCACATGTCCAACGTCCGGAGGAAAAACACATTAGTACCATACTTGCTGCAAAATGGATGGGGATACTTTAATAACTAACGATCTGGTCCGTCATAAAACTGGTCAAAAAGGAGAGGCCATTCTGAAAAAGATCTTTCGTACCAAGATCACTACATTTTTAACCAGCGCTCATAGGAAATGGTCTTGGAGCCATTACATGAATACCATACTTCAATAATCTCCCTTTTTATCCAATCTGAGATTGTACTGGCATGGTAGGACCGGGAGCTCTATGTTACATCTCGCACAGCAGGTAGATGGGACAAAACATAGCATTTTACACTGTGTTCTAGAACTCCACTGACTCAATCATCTATGAATTAACTGATTCAAATATGGATATTTGGTGTCCCATGTTCAATCGATCAAAGGGCTTATAACTATTTCACTCGGTTTTAGAACACCACACGCTGATGTACGTTTTAAGAAATTATATTCAAACACTGTGTCCCTGGTGTCTCGTGTATAATTATAGTGCTACATATAGAAAAAAGAACACCGCCTTAATATGTAGCAGGTAAAGTGAGCATAACACCACGGACGTCAGCTCCATGGTATTCCTGAGCCTTAGAGCTCAAGTATCACAAAGGATGCACTTCAATTAGTGCAACAGGACATTTCATTCCCGATTGGATAACAAAGGTCCTGGCTCAGATATTTCAGAGCGCTCTGCCAGCGTTCATCAGCAGTGGGTGCTAGGGCTGAGAGGTAGCTACTCATGTAAATGCAAAACAAAGTCCAACAAGTAAACAAAATGCACAAATCAGCGAGTTGAATTCTCCCCCAAGCCCCCGCCCCCAAGCACTCGTTTTAAAACAAGTGCAAACAATACTTTATTGTAAAGGTTAACAAGCCTTTAGATCACTCATTAATGACATGAGCTGATTTAGTAGGAGAAAGTCTGTGTGAATGGATTAAAAATAGCCATGTGTTCATCCTATTCAGGATTTAGTCAGTCTGAATCTTCTAACAAACTGCTTGGTTTGTGTGTTTAAACGTCAAAGCCAGCACACAATAGAAAACCACGTGTTAAAGCGGAAGTTCACTCAAAAATGTTATTGTCCCAAAAGATGGGCAATAATGAAAAAAATAAACATTTTTTAAAGAAAGTTCTTATGTAAAGTTTTGAACAAATGAGGCTCAAGGTTTATACATGGGGGCATCCATTTTGTAATATGAAGCAGCCTCCTCTGTTCATGTTAAGCTCTCTTCTGGCGGCAATAATCAAGTAGCAAAAGCCCCTTACTGGGAGATTTTGCTTACTGCAGCCAGAGAGCAGAGCTTAACATGGAGAGGAGGCTGGCAGTCTTTACAATTGCCTTCACTTTCATTTTACGTTTTCTGTGCTCCCCAAGCCCAGGGAAGCACAGAAAACGTAAAATGAAAGGTAGAGCAATTATAAAAACTTTGCCGCCTTCTGGCCGAGTTTTCGCGATTGTAGCGACTTTTCTAGTTTCCCCAGAGTACAGGAAACTGAAATAAAGTTGCAGCAATTATGAATAGGTTATGCCGGATGCTGAAATATTCATAATTGCCTTGACTTGGCTAAAACAAAAAGGCGTGGCAATTATAAATACAACCTTGTTGTATTTATGTCACGCTCAACTTGTCTCCTCGGGGGTGTCGCTCGAAGATGCAGGAATGATGTCTGCCCTAGCGATACACAGCTGGATGGAGAGACTTGCACGCGACTTCTCCTTCCCTGTCACTTCCCCGAATGCTTTTGCCTACAAGGTCGAAATAGGATGTTAGCACCGTGAGGAGCGGGGTTGAGTTCCCACCTCCCGTAACCTCCTAATGCCCCCTCTCTGCTTCAGCCTCACCTTGGTTTGTTTAGTGGTGGACTCTCCGTCCTGCGATCTCGTGCAGGGGCGCAATATATCAGTCTCTCCCAAGTTCCTTCACTGATCCAGTGAGGGTGTAGCGGAGTCTTGAATTGCTTGACTCAGCAATTAAGTCTCTATACCAATAGATGCTTGGAATAGTTACTTAAATGTCTTTATTACCCAAGTTTTGACCTTGTATTCACCTTTCTTTCAGATGCGGTCTTGAGCAATTTTTTAATGAAGATTTGACTCGTCCTTCAACGCTGAGCAAATTCTATGCGGGTGAGTATAGCGTTTGTGAGTGGCGCCGAATGTCTCTATAATGGTTTCTTCCTGTGCGCGACTAACCTGCTGTGTTCTTTTCTTTCCTGCAAACGGGTGCAGCGTGGCTCCGGAGCGGCGATCGGAGGAACCGCTGCAGAGGAATCCCAAGGGAAGCGGTCTCTGGCTGAGCATCAGCTGTTCTTGCAGATGCTTTCTTTTCTGCAGGTGCGGTGAACCGAAGAGCAGCTGAAGGAGCGGCCGCTTGGATGGAATCCTTCAGGTAAGGTCGAAAACTCAGTATTAATTCCTGTTTCTTTCTTCTCTTCTTCTGTTCTCAGGTTCCAATGGATGGAAGTTCCAGCACGGGCGTGGCTGCTGGCGTTCAGGTACTGGAGCTAAGCAGACAAGGTGAGCGTTACGCTGCAGGAGTGCAGAATAACGTGAAGCGTGTTCTGTCGGTAGGGTGTGGTTTAAATAGCCTTGTAAGTAGTTCCAATAAAATAGTCCCTCCAGCCTCATTCCGCAATCACAGGTAAAGTAGCCCCACAGCCACACCCAGGATAAGCCAGATGATTCAGCCCTCTTTGACTGGGCTGTATGTAATCCCATGTAGTGCATTACCAGATGGAAAATTATGAGTCTGGCGCCAGGACTGAGTCCAGGAAGTCCTTAGACTACCCTTTGGGGCTTTATAAGCCCCGATTTGTGTCAGTGACTGGGAAAGGCCCGCCAGCTCCAAGTGTTCTGGAGCATGCACCATGACAATTTATGATTGCTGTGGTTTTCTTTTTAAGTTTACCGGGCTCGGGGGAGCTCCTGAAACTTAAAAAGAAAGCCACAACAATCATAAATGCAACATATTTATAATTGCAGTGGTTTTCGTTTGAAGAAATAAAAAAAAATAAAAACACACTTACCAGCAGCAGACCACAGGAAGGATCCTGACTGCATTCTCTTCTCTCTGGCAATAATGAAGCAAAAGCCGGCTGTAATAGGCAAAAGCTACCAGTAGGTGGCTTTTGCTTCATTATTGCCTCGAGGGCAGAGCTTAAAATCACAGGTGGCTCATCCATTTCACAAAATGGATGCCTCCTAGTGTGAAATGTTTGACTACGATTTTGCTCAAAATTTTATATCAGAACTTTCTTTAAAATATTTTTTAGATATATTTTTGATTATGGCCCATCTTTTGAGACAACATTTTTGAGTGAACTTCCCATTTAAATTCATCCAATTACCAGTGGTATACTGGATTAAAATGTGTGGTGAAACAGAGGCGCCATTTTATGGTGGTCAAGCCTCTAGAATTTGATTACACATTACTAACAAATGTTTATTTAAAAATCATTATAATCCCAATCAGTAATGGGTATTTCTATAATGCACGCCAGTTTTATTGTTGTGCAATTATAAACATTTTGTCTGAGCTAAAATGAAAGTGCAAAGACAATTCTAATTCAAAATAATGTCTTAATCTATTAAAACAAAATCAGTCTTAACAGCAAAAACTACATTTTAGCCGCATGTAGGTAAAAAGTATAAAAGCACTAAGTGCTATGACATACTGGAGATAATTATACTAGTATTGGAATGCAAAGCAAAGATACATGTTAGCAGTCATGTAAGATTTATTTAGGTAAAAAAAGAAATACATATAAAATCCTAATACACAAAATGCCATGCCACAGAAAAAGGAAATTACTAAATAATCAATCGTCCAACCAATAAGAGCAAGCAAAAAAAAAAAAAAAAGATTAAGAATGCTTTCATGTAAAACAAACATTTAGGAATTAAATGCTTTTTCCTAGTTGGTAAAGCAGACTTTAAAAAAGTCAAACGCGTCCAGATCAGAGGAGTGTTAGCAAGTAAAATAAAATGTATTGCAGGTCTGAATTGATGAAAGTTAAAATTGTGTGATAAAGGTAATAAAGTTACTTTACGAATCCAATCATGCATTGGACAGAAAAATAACAATTGTGAAAGACTGTACGGACCATTATTGCAAACATCACATAACATTCTCAGAATCAGCAGCCCATCTTGCCATAACAGATTTTAAGGGGAGTAAATTAAAACTGATTCTAGTAATCAAGCAATGCTCACTTAAAGAGTCAGTCCATAAAAAGTTATTTTGGGGAGGGTTCAATGTCAGCAAAATTTGGCAACTTAACCATTTTCCATAATTCCAATTCTTCCCTCTCAACACACAGTCTTGCCCAAAGTTTATTGTGCAATACTTTTATCTCAAACTTTTTTATTAGCGCTGGTTTGGTAAGCAAGGAATCACAATCATACTTGCCAACTTCTTGATGTGAGAAAACCAAGGAATAGCAAACATTTTTTTCAGATTTCAGAAACCTTGTTTAGAGTGTTTTGCTTTATCGTGGCCACCTGTGAAGATCTCGTACTTGCGTTCTCCTGACCTTTGCAAAAGTAGTTATTGGACTCAGATAGGCAAAGAATTACAGAACTCATTAGTTATAGTTATAAGAAAAATGGTGCGTTACAGGCCCTTTATTCTTTATTTTTGTATGTTATAATTGAATAAACACATAATCGGTTATATATAGACAAAGAAAAAATGCTTCACCGTGAAGATCGCCACAGGAGACACCTTCATCTCTGCCACAACACTGCTTAGTCCCACAGCAGGTAGGCAAAGAGATCGATCTAACGTGATCTGGAGCGGAGCGCCCTTCCTTTCAGTGAGACTCCATCACCCGGTGTCCAAATTCTAACTATGCATTCCAATATTCCAAGAGGAAAACCCTTGTCTCTTATGGGAGCTGCTTTCGATCATTGCCCCTCATGGGTTACCATGCTGCCCTCGGCCGAAGAGCGGACCATAAGCATGAGGCGTAAACAGAGTGGAACATTCCAGTAGGAAGTGGGAAAAACCCATCTTCCCTCCTTGCTGTTGTTCCCGCTGCCCCTCATCACTGTACCTGCAGAGCGCTCCGACTCCCTTTCTAGCTTGTCCTTCGGCGGACAATAACATAACTATTCTCTCTGGCTTGCTCATCTGACATAAATGTGAGACCTTGTCTTTGCAGCAGAAGAAGTTACTTACCAACTGGTAACATTCTTTCGACTGGATGTTCCTCCTACCTATTCCTCATCTTTGATATCTCGTCCAGCTCCGGCTGCTTTCGGAAATAAATCTCGGCAGAGGGCGCTGTGCGTGATGGCGTTGAGTCGGTGTCCCTCCAAGGCCTCTGTTGAGGGTGACGTCATTGGGTGTACAAGTAGCATGCACGGCGCCCTGTTGGCGTCAGTTCCATTTTTTTCCCCTCCTGTGCGTGTTGGCTGTAGTGTAGGCAATCAGTCTGCCGTGCGAGAGCGGAAGCTGTAATAGCATGGAAAATTCTACAGAGGGGTAGGCTGGGAGGGCGATCAGGAATACGTTGAGGAACATTCAGCCAAAAGAACGTTACCAGTTGGTAAGTAACTTGTTCTTCGAATGAATTGTGTCCAACGTATTCCTAGTCTTTGAAAGACTCCCAAAGCAGTATGCAGAATTTGGTGGAGGGAGTAGAATTTGAAATTGTCGGCATTTTATAGGGCCGAATACAGTGCCACCTTACCAAAGGCAACATCCTGAGAGTTGGAAGCATCTAAACAGTAATGCTTTGTGAATGTATGCAGCAATGACCAAGTTGCTGCATCACAGATAGATTTAATAGGTATGCCGCTTTGAAGGGCTGTAGAAGAGGCTATACCTCTATTAGAATGCGCTCTCAAGCCTTCTGGCGGGTCCTTGCCTGCCAATTTGTAACATTCCGAGATGCCAAGAATATTCTACCTTGATAATGTCGGTTTTGAAACAGCTTGACCCAATCTCCTTCCGGTGTATCCAATAAAGAGTTGGTCATCCACTCTGAGCTTGGAGAGCCTACTCTTCTAGGGTCCAACATATGGAGCCTTTTTTCCTCTTTATTGGGATGCGGCGGGGAGTAGAACACCGGCAGAACAATTTTCTGATTTAAAAGGAAATCATATACAACCTTAGGTAGGAAGGAGGGTTTTACCCTCAACACAACCCTGTCTTTGTGGAATACAGTATAGGAAAGTGCCTGCAACTTGTTCACTCCAAGTGCAGATGTCAATGCAATCAACAATATGATTTTAAAGGTCAACAACCTCAATGTGCGCAAGGGTTCAAATGGGGCACACATTAAAAACTTTAGAACCAGATTAAGATCCCAAACTGGGACCTGAAAAGAAGAAGGTGGGAACACATTTGTGAGGCCTTTTAGAAATTGAATCACCAAGGAAATTTTAAAGTAGGAGCATTCTTCCGAAGAGCGCTTGAAAATGGAGAGCGCTGCCAGGTAACCTTTAATGGTCCCAACATTCAGACCTTTGTGTGCCAATGATGAGAGGAAATAACACCTCTGGAGTTGAACATAGAAAAAGATCAACATTATTTTCCCTGCACCAGTCGCAAAACTTGTTCCAACAGCACAGAGATTTTGTTGCTGGCCTTCTTGCCGAAATCAACACCTCCATGGCATCCGGGAGGTCCCAATCCTTGTATCTCAGCCTTTCAGAAACCAAGCATGAAGGGTTAGAGTGTTTACCTCTGGATTGAGAACCTGTCCCTCCCTTTGCGAGAGAAGATCCTCTCTCTGCAGAAGACGAATCAGAGGATAGATGGACATATCTAGAAGGTCCGGCTACCATGTTCTCCTGGCCAAATCCGGGGCAATTAGGATCATGCAGCTTCTTAACCGTCTCAACCTCCCGATTACTTGAGGAATGACGGGTAATCGGTGGAAAAGCGTAAAGTAGTGGGAACTCCCAATCCACCATGAACGCGTCTCCTAGAGCTCCTCTCGGAGGAAATTCCCTTGAGCAATACCTTTCGCACTTCCAGTTGATTCTGATCGCAAACAGGTCTACTTGAGGGGTTCCCCAAAGTGCGAAGATCTCTTGAAGGACTTCCTGAGCTAGTTCCCACTCGTGGGACACTGCACTCTGCCTGATCAGAGCATCGGCTGGCATGTTTTCCTCCCAGGCTATGAGAACTGCCGATAAGGAGATTCCTTCTTGAATTGCCCAGTACCAGAGCGGTACTGCCTCTCTGCAGAGTGCTAGTGACCCTACACCTCCTCTTTTTTTGAGGTATTGCATGGCCACTGTGTTGTCAGTCATTATCCGGACATTCTTTCCCCTGACCGAGGGCAGGAAGGCCTTCAGCGCTACTCTGATTGCCCTCAGCTCCAAAAGGTTGATGTGTAGTTTGGACTACGATGGAGACCAACGACCGCGGACTGACAGATCATTGGCATGGGCTCCCCACCCCATGAGTGAGGCATCCGTCACTACTGTAATCTCCGGCTATGGATGCCAAAAATGTTCTCCCTTCAAAATATTGTCCTTGCAGGCCCCCACAGAAGATACTGTGCGACTTTGCTTTGAACCTGAAGTAGGTCCGTCATCTTTGCTGTTAACTGTGACCATTGAGTTCTTAGAACCCATTGAAGGGATCTCATTCTCAGGCGGGCTTCTGGCACCAGAAAAATGCAGGATGCCATGAGGCCGAGCAACCTCAAGAAATCGAAGGCCGGAAGATTCTAGGCAGTTTGGAATTTGGTAACCATCTGAAGAATGTCTTCAGCTCTCGCTTTGGGTGGGGAGCTCTTTCATAGGGATGCATCTAATACAGCTCTGATGTACTGGAGCTGCTGAGAAGGTGTCAAGCCCAGTCTAAAGGGAGTGGCAGGTGACTGAGATGATCTAGGGCTTGTTTGGGAGAACGTGCCCTGATCAGCCAATCGTCCAGGTAGGGGTAGACATGAATCTCTCCCCCTCCCTCGCCCATCTCCTGCGATGCGCTGCCACCACCACCAGTTTGGTGAAGGCCCTCGGGGCAGGGGTCAACCCGAATGGCAGGACTCTAAACTGATAGTGCGAGCCGCCAACAGTGAACCTTAGGTATTTTCTGTGCTTGAGATGGATTGGCACATGAAAATAAGCATCCTGAAGGTCCAATGACACCAACCAATCCTGTAACGGGAGGGCCTGGAGGATCCGAGAAAGTATAACCATCCTGATTTTGTCCTTCCTGAGGAACTTGTTCAAGTATCTCAAGTCCAAAATGGGTCTCAGTCGCCAGTTTTTCTTGGGGATCCAAAATATGGGGAATACCAACCCTTGTTCCTCTCCGTTACAGGTACTGGTCCTATAGCACCTTTCTCTAGCAGGGTTAAAATTTCCTGCATAAGTAGCGGATTTGGAATCGTCAGAGTGTTTCTCCGATGGATTGTTGTGAGGCTCTGTTATAAATGGAAGGCAGTTACCTTTGTCTATGGTCTACAGAGCCCAAGCATCTGAAGTAATGTCTCACCATTCTTCGAGATGCTGAGACAGTCGGCCCCCCCCACCAGTGATTCATGATGCCAGCTCTCAGAGTTGTTTTGGAGTGGTTGCTGCAGCTGCCGATGGCAAGGAAGCTGTAGCTGGAGCTAGCTTTGCACTTTTTCCTCGTCCACCACAAGGGTTTCTTTTTTGGCCTCTTTGACTGGGCATTCCGCTCGCCTTTCCAAATGAGGAGTAGTAACGATAGCATCACCCCCCCCCCCCATTGTTGTCCTGAACAATGAAAAGGCTAGAGGGCGCTAGAGTGCCAAGCGTGATGGCGGCCTCCTAATGAGCTCCGAGCCGCTCCGTTTACATCCTGATAAATCCTAGCTTCTGTGGTGAATATACATAACCCCAGCCTGAATGAGACATACAGCCCCCGCCGGGGATTCCAACGAGCCTAATATTGACCTTTACAGCGCTCCCCCCCCCCCCGCTGCATCGTCTCGTTTGGGGAGGCTGCCCGGGGCCTGGTCGCCCGCGTGGTCCGGAGTGCCCCGCGGCTGTGACTCTACTAGTCAATGCCAGGAACACTTGCCAAGAACGAATCTGCATGCGGGCGTCCTGCGCCGCCAGTGGAAGAGCCGTCGCTTGACTGGAGCGACCCCGGCATCTACAGTTGGAGACCCGGCGGGCGGCCGGTGGCGTCGGCGGAGCCGAGAGCTGCAGCTGGCCTAGACGTCCTGGGAGACAGAGATGCGGTAACGCCTGGAATTGGCGGCAGGCCTCCTCTTCCCGAACCAGCACAGCCGGAGGACTGGGGGAAGCCGTGCGCTGCGGAGGGAGCGACGGCAGCCGCCTGCAGGAGTGACCCGTCCGGCTGGGAGGTAAGAGCGCCCCACGAAGCGTGTAAAATCTGAGCTCCACCTACCCTCCCGGCCCGCGGTCGCCCGACCACCACAACCCGCCTACCTGGGTACCCGGCCTGCCCGGGCACGGCCACCTGCCTCTCCTCAACACCAGCGGGTCGCTCCACGAGGCGCAGCGGGTGCCGGGGCCCCCCTCCCCTGCTGCACAAAATCCAGGCGGCAACACGCCAGCGAGTGAGTGGTGGGGGGCTGCTCTCCCCCCCTCCCATTCCTCCCATGTTTGCAGCGGTCGGCAGGCCGTGTGGCCCCTGCCTTATGGACCAATACTGAGACAGGAAATCTGGGGGAGGAGGCTGCCGCCACAATCCAAGCACAACAAGGAGCCCCCGCCATCGGTGTCGGCATTGCCCCCAGACCCAGATCTGTATAACGGCCACGGTGTGAACCCCTCAGGAGTCCCCCGCCGGAATAGCAAGATTGAGCGATACACTCGGGGGGCCTGACCGGAGACCACATACACCACAGACTTAAGGGCATAGACCTCCCACTGCCCTGACAGCGAGATTCCCGCAGGGCCGCAGCAGCATCTGCAGAAAACAAACCAGCAAGGCGCGATCCCGCGCATCATTCCCTACCCGCCACCCTATAACACCAGGGGCTCAGCCTACAGTGTACCTCACACAAAAGATCCCAGTGCTAACCAGATCCCCCTTGAACCTAAGAGACCTCCCGTGAACAGACCAGCCGCAACACCTTACGGCCCCCCCCCCGCCGACCTTGCTACTCCAGATAATCACAACAAAGGGGGGCAAAATACGCCTGGCGCCGCCACCTCTGCAGAGCCACCTCGACTATTGCAACCTGCAGCGAAGAGCCCTACTCCAATAAACAACATCATGGGTAAAACTGACAAGTACCAGCGAAAGCTGAATTTTGAACCTGGCCCTTCCGCCAAACCGTCCAGATCAGAAAGCAGACCTGAGTCGCCTACGCAAGAAGACCCTCACGAAGAGGAACAAACCCAGAATTCAGACATCAGAGAAATCCTACTCGACCTTAAGGCCGGAATTGGCGGACCGGGCAGTAAACTGGACTCGCTGTCCTCTAAGGTTGATCAATTGCAGCATCGCCTGGACAAGCACGCAGACAGGCTAGACGGCGTGGAACAACGAGTATCAAATCTGGACGATGGTGCTGTGTCCCTGGCCACGAGCGTGACGTCGCTAGTCTCCTAATTAAAAGCAGTGGCAGCAAAAAACGAAGATTTGGAGGGCGATCCCGCAAAAATAACATCAGGATTGTCGGAGTCAGGGAACAGCAACTTGGACTCAAAATGGAAGATCATGTCAAAAAAATATGCATAAAACTGTTCGGAGCTCAGTCCCTCTCCCAACTATTTGTCGTGGAAAGAGCACACAGAGTCCCTAACACCAGACCTATCCCAGGAGCAAGCCTGCGTCCAATTATAGCTAAACTTTTAAACTATAAGGACCGAGATTCGATACTCAAACTTGCCAGAGAGAAGGGCAACCTTTGCTACGACGGGGACAACATCCAATTCTATCCGGATTTCTCGCCAGCTGTGCAGGCCAAAAGGTCATATACGACCGTCAAGCGGCGGCTGCTAGACAATCAGATCCTATACTCATTGCTCTTTCCCACAAAGCTGCGAATCCAGCATTTAACACGCCAGAGGAAGCAAATAACTATTTGGATCATGCTGGTTGCAGACCCGCCTCTAATAACCCAAGACCACAAAGGAGAGACAGAATGAGAAGGGAACCACCATAAACCAACATCCAAACATAACCAAAAACGCAACTAAGTCACGTCATCACTACAAGATTACCACCACAGAAACACAATCCTGCAAGTCAAAGGAGCCCTCCATCCCGGGAGGCTACAAGTGCCCCAAGCACAGCACTGTTGATGTTCATGAGGGAGGGTTCAATGTGGGCCTGTTGGGAGTTGCCCGCACGAGGGAGGGATAAGTGTTCTAAGAAGTTGCCACCTGCAGCCCGCCTATCTTTCACTATGGCCCGATGTCGGACCCCCACCGCACCCTTCAAAGAGTCAACAGCTCCTTACAAACCAGAGAGGCTCCACAGCTCTACACTGTCCGCCGTATGGACGCACCCCCACAGTTATCAATCATCTATTGGAACTGTTTAAGGTAGCCACCTGGAATATCCGGGGGGGCAACCAACCGGCGAAAACCAGAAGAGTTTTACAATACCTCAAGAGACACAAAATCGACATAGTCATGTTGCAAGAGACCCATCTCCTTCCAACACTCCTCACTCACTTGTGTGCACCTCTTCTCCCCTTCCCCCCCAAAAGCATGCCTCCATTGCTGCCCTCCCCACATGGCACGCATCCAGGACTCTATTCACTTCCTCCTCTCCTCTACCGCGACCGCCTGGGCCAATCTAGCCTTCATTGGATGACACCCGGCCATGTTAGTCTTCTAACTTTCCTGCTATGTCCAATTGCCTCTGCAAGGGACCCTCTTACCCATCTACTTTTTTTCTTTATACTTCCACCCACATGAGATCAGAGCAGCATTTCCTCACTGCAGCCAGTGTGTTGTGCTCCATCTCCTTTCCATGATCCACCTTGCATGCCCAGTCAAATGCTGCCTTTTCACATCTGTGCTTGTTCTCAAATTTAGATGCCGTTAATCATGCACTGCCTTTGTTTATCTGCTGCATGTTCTTGCTTTGAAATCATTATCTTAAGCCCTCTTGCCTCCTAGTACATACACCTGAATCTTGCTGCCTCAATTTCTGTCCACCAACTGCTTTTCTTCTGCATTTTAGTGTTTTACTCTAAAGTCAAATCTAGGTGTGCTTTGAACTTCTGCTACCTGGTGCATATCTTGTTTTTAGGCACCTCGTTCACCAGTGCCTGCTTGGCTGATAGGCTGCCTGGTAACCTTATACGTGCGCTGTGTAGCTCCTCTGTCTGACACCACCACCCCCTTCATCCCACCATATGGCTCTCTCCAGATTTCCCCATCTATTCCAATGGCTACTCTATCCCATATCCGATCTTTCTTTTTTTTCTTCCAGCCCTTGTGAGAAAGAAATGAAGAGCTCTCCTGTATTCTAATCCAGGCCTACCTATTGGGGACACCTACGACATTGCTAATTCCAGGCAGGCTATAACAGACAAACACTTTTCTGTCCCTTGACCGGAGCTGTGGACTCCTCACTTGACATCCACTCTTTCCTCCTCCTCCCCTTCACCCATTAATCGCGGCACAAGATGGGACATACTTTTGGCATACTTCTCATCCTCCAGGTGCATCGTTAATGTCTACCACAATGGCACCATCATGGCCCAGAGCTCTCAACCTGCTCTCTTCCTCCTTGACCAGTGCCTGCCCTCTCTCAACTTCCTCCCTTCCCCTGCAATCCCTCCTTCCTCCTCCCCTCTAAGCTCTCTACCATCTCCGACTTAGGTACCATGTCCCTGTACCATACTCAGAAAACTTCCAAAGGGGGTAACCAGCTCCACCTGGCCAATCTGAATGCTCGCTCCGTTGTCAAACATTGCTCTGACATCGGTCTCTTTCTTGAAGGCGGACCTAGACATTCTCGCTCTTACGGAGACGTGGTTCAATGCCAGCTCGGTCACTGCTCTTGACATCTCCTTCCTGAGGGCTACAAAACCCTCTCCAAATCCAGACCCAACAGGCCCGGAAGTGGAGCGGCCCCAATTGTCCCTGCTTCCATCATACCTACTCCTCTTTTGAATACTATCTTCCTCTCTCTTCCTCTCTCTTCCTCTCTGAATGGACCGACCTCGCCTCCTCCCGCTGAGCCACTTCTTCCAAACTCCTACTCCTTGGGGACTTCAACATCCACCTCGATCCCTTGAAGTATCCAGCTCTTAGTTCAGTTTCCTCTGTGACGACTCCTCTCTGTTCTTCCTTCCTGTCTGACCCACTCTGCCATTCAAACTCTGGACGCCCTCATTTCCAGGGACATCCCCATTTATAATCTGGTCACCACCCCCCTCTCTTGGTCTCACTCTCCTTTCCTCTAGCCTGGGGCCCCTAAACCCTCTATACGAGCCAGCCTCCTTTGTAGCAAGCATCTGTCGCTGCTTTTGCCTCCACCTTCATCCTTCCCTACCACCCCCACTTCTGACTCTCACTTTCCGACTCGGTCCTTGCTAACCTGAACCTCTCCATCTCCTACACCCTTGACATTCTTGCCCCAGTCATGACTCAGATCTAGCATCTCTGAAACACAAGTGCATAGTTGCTGAATGGAAGTGGCAGACCTTGGGTTTACACTGACAAACTGGCCTGCTACCTGCTACAAAAGCAATATTGTTCCTCTATCTGCAGCAAGAAGTGGGCCCACATCCAGGCCTGCATCTCTGGAGCCAATAACAGCACGCCCAAACATTTCAAAGTCTGCACGGAACTCGCCAATCCAGCTGCAGTCTCCAACTCTCTCCCTCCTTCCTTCCTTCCTTCCTTCGCAGGATCTCTGCGCTGCTTTGGCCTTCCATTTCACATCAAAAACTCAGGACATGAGAGCCCGAGTGTGATGGCGGCGAAAGGCTGAGGCTCTGATGAAGGTGGGAGAGACGTCGGAGAGTACACCGGCTTGGCAGGCATGATAGCTAGTGCAGGAATGCAGTGGGATGGAACATGCTGCTGGAGGTCAGACCGGTAGCCTTTATTGGGTCCTCAGTGTCTTGTGGACCAAAAACACAGTCTGTGACCCCAGGCAAACTCATGCTGCAATGGCAGACGCTGAGGCATCATAGCGGAGGGTGGAGTAACTACACCGGAGACCGAGGGACCGACAGGAACCCTGATGCCAGAGGACACCCCAGCGGAAATATGTCCGGCAGCAGTGAGATGTGTGACCTGCCCCACTCTCCCCAAGGTGCCCCAGCGCGTATGAATCACACGCCCGAATATAGCTGCATGTGAAGAATTGCAAAACCTTTCTCTCTCACCATTTTGCACCCAGGAAGCAGCAGAGAAGACAACACACGATTGGAGCGTGAGTGCTTATACACCGCCCCACAACTCAGCTGCTGTGGGGGACTGGCGCACGGCCTAACTCAGAGTGAGGCAAGCACTGGGGATAACACACAAGGGAACGTACATGGCGCAGCACACAGCTGTGACCGTAACTGGCACTGGGCATATCACGCTGCCGCAGCGGCCCACCGAGCAACATGCCAAACACTGCCCTGTGCCGCAGGCTGACAAACGAGACATTGTGCATCAATCCACCAAAGACCGGAGCTCCATACGGGTGGCAGCAACATCTGTATACCACACTGTTGGCTACTACCTGGGAATGCAGAGTGAAGGATACAGGGCCAATGGACTATCAACTATGACAAACAGATTTGTATTTTCAATGACTACTCTGTGGAAGTTTGCCCCTCTGTTCACCGCTAAGGTACGCAACGGTCTGGTGCATCCTCCTGGAGGAAACATGGCACTCATTTGATGATCCAGAGGACGCATGTCGATTGCTAAGACAACATGACCTGGTATCTACAGACTTTCCCTACGATCTCGAAGGAGGCGGCTCCGCCTGCCAATCAGACCACACAATGGCGGCCCCAGACCACACAATGGCGGCTCCAACAACAACAACGTCGTCCACAAGGCAGGCGACAACGCTCAGATAGGCGGCCCAATGAACTGGATTGTACGGCTCCTCCACCGCCAACCTGACGGGACCGCTCACCTAATACCTCACCCTGGCATGCAGCACCCAGAAATTGCTGCGGCAATGATCTTTGCAGGAGATGCCATCCTGCCCTGTGAGATCCCATCTTGCCAAGACCCCTGACCCTCCTGCATCAAATGAGAAACACAAAAAAAACAGACTGCCATGCCTTGCCTACCGGGCGTGACCCAGCCTCTCTCCTCCCCCTTCCTTGGGACTCCCTATCTCCATCGACTACCATCGAGGGGGCTCACCTATATGCCCGAAAGGAGATCTGGTTGCTTCCTCTCCTCTACACTCCTCAGTGCATGGGCAGTTACGAAATAGTATTGGGACACGGTTTCCCATCCCAATGTTAATGTTATTGTTAAAGTTCTGGCCTTTCATTTTGCGGCCATGTCTGTTTGCATCACATGCATACACATCTTGCGTAGGACCACAACGCCAACTCTCGGCATGGACACATCGTATTTCCACACCCCCGCCGACCCCAACGCTGCATAGCTTTGCCTCGTGAATATGACTGTCCTACGTCTCATAATCCTTAATGTGCAGGGGCATCCAATTAAACGGCAACTCGTCCTTAACTATCTAAGAGTCGCACAGTGCAATATCGCTTTTCTTCATTAAACCTATCTTGATACTCACGAACCAGGGAAATTAAAACGAGGCTGCGTCAGTGCAGCAATCCACTCTCCTCACCAGGGCAATAGGGGCATCTCCATTCTAATCTACAAACGGGTCCCTCTCAATATACTACACACCATCACCGACCAGGACGGTAGAAAAGTCATGATTCAAGGTTTGATCCTTCAACAACCAATCACTCTTCTAAATATTTACGCCCCGAATGGAGATTCACACGCCTTTTTTATAGTTGTTCACAAAATGTGCACGGTATATGGGGTAGGGTGTGCTTATGGGTGGGGACTGGAACACAATCCTAGATGTAGCACTAGACCGCCAAGGAGCACCATTATCAACCCACCCGACTCCACGGCAAGCGAGACGCACTCCTCACACTTATGACCAATCTGCAACTGATGGACATGGCAGCACCAACATCCCCTGCGTCAAGATTTCACATTTTTCGGGAACTACCGCAAGTCATACTCGGACTTGGTTAGCCCTGGGGAATGTTCTCCCCCATGTCCGACAATACTCAATTCTCCCAATGACTGTCGGATCAGGCACCCATGCTCCTACTTATTAGAATAGAAGACACACCCCCTGTCAGACCCGCATGGCGCCTGAACCTACGAACACTTACATACTCAGATATCGTTAAGAACCTCGGTGAGGACATAGATATATTCTGACGCACCAATCTAATCCCAGGGTACTCCCCTGCCTCCTGCAGGGACGTGTTAAAAGCTTTTTTCAAGGGACAGTGCATTTCACGTTGGGTCCACAAATTAAAGGGGTGGAGGGAACGAGAAGATCAGCTTGTAACGGACATTACAGATGCAGAATCCCAACACAAGCGCCCTGGGACCCCACCACATATGCACGGCTCAATAGGCCCAGGGGAGAACTCAAACAGATCACGACCCAAGGAGTGCAGAAGTCCTTCACTAGTTGGTCACAAACCTACTTCCAAGATTCATGATAGTCACCTACATCTGATGGCGCTTGCCCTTCGCACTAGACAGGCCTGTCAGCAAATACTCAGCATAAGAAACAAAGAGGGGAGAACGCTTACAAATGAAAAAGATAGTTTTGAGGAATTTTACCACTATTTATACGCCAAGCCAATCTCAATCTCACTTGCCCCCGAGAGTATCATGGCTATCCTCACCTCAATTGCATTCAATTGATGACTCACAAAAGGCAGAACAAGAGCACCCAATTACGGCAGACGAAGTTACTCATGCTATCGCCTCATTATCCAGGGGAGTGGGGGGTGTTGAGGTGTTAAGGCTTCGGACCCGGATGGCATACCAATAGATCTCTATAAAATAATGAATGACCGCATGGCACCACTACTCGCTTCCATCTTTGCTGAAGCATCAGATAAGGGTCACCTACCAAACTCGATGGCAGCCAGTATTATAGTCTTCCACAAACTGGGGCGGGACCCCGAAGACTGGATCCTACCGGCCAGTTTCACTTATTAATGAGACGTGGGTGATTGAGATGGAAGAGTTAGCAGCTATGGAAAAGTCACTTTACAGAAGAGGAGGGAAGATGAGTTTATTTAAAAAGATCTGGGGTAAATTTCTTCAGCTTTATTAGACTTGATGTTGTACATGTGTATATAGGGGAGTATGGGGGTGGATATGAGTTGTTGGGATTTGCTTGGGGGTTTATCTTTTAATGTATATAGCTGTTTAGTATACCGTTTTCATGAATTTGGAATTATTATCTTCTGGAGTGTCCTGTTGTATGTGATTTTATGGTTTTGTATATACATTTTAAAATAAAGAGTTAAAAAAGTCTTGTAAAAAAAAAAAAAAAAAAATTAATGCAGATGCCAACATTTTAGCTGGTGTGCAGGATTGACAAATGACTTCCAACTTATACACAAAGATCAGACTGGATCTATTACCGCCCGCCACTCGGACAATGCCCGGCGACTCTTAAACATCCTAGCGGGGAAGAGGGAGCCTGCCAAACTAATCTTAACAATAGATGCTGAAAAAGCATTCGATAAAGTGAGGTGGGACTTTATGCTCGAGGGACTTGCAGCATATGGATTTTCACCAGCACTAATAAGGCTAATACGTCTACACTACACCAATAGTGAAGCCTCTGTAACCACTAACAGAAATAACTAATAAATGTAACCAATACTCAGGCACCAAACGGGGATGTCCCTTGTGCCCCCTCCTGTACGCTCGGTCCATAGAGCCGCTTGCGGACAAACTCTGCACTGATCCGCATTGGAACGGTGTACTCAGAGGATCAGAGGAGCATTGCATATATTTAGAAGATGACCTGCTGAACTCCACAATGTTACTCTCACACTTATGCCACCTACTACAAGAATATGGGCCCATGACGAGCTATCAGGTGAATTGGTCGAAGTCAGAGGTTCTCACCATCAGGCCGGAGATACTCTTGAGGGGGGGGGGGGGAGGTTCCCCCTTTCTATTACAACAGTACTCCATCAAATATTTAGGGATTCATATCACCCTTCCATCCAGGAACTTAAACTACACACCAATATTGGCAAAGATAAAGGAGGCTCTTACTAGGTGGAATGCGTTGCCGCCATCACTAATAGGGCGCATTAACGCATACAAGATGAACTCATTCCCAAAATTAATGTATCTGGCATTAATGATCTCATGTGCTGAAATGTATAAGCATATCGACAAGCAGCAGTCCAAATTCCCATTGAAGGGCAAAAAGGCTAGGGTCCGGCTAGAGATCTTAGAAGTCTCAAAAAATGATGGTGGATTAGCGGTACCAGTGTGGCGCACCTACCAGGCCGCTCAATTATGCTGGGCAAAAAGAAGACTAAACACGACTGACCGGTCCAGTTGGCATCAAATTGAACTCTCCCTAATGTCGCCGTACACGTCAACTGAAATCATGGCCATTTCATCTAACAAACCGCCTGAGAATATTAAGGCTCACCCATTACTTGGCCCAACGTTCACCCAATTGTATAGATTGAGGGGATTATCGGAGCGAAGACCCTGGATGCCCCTGCTTGGATTAGTGTACACGCAATTCTTTCTATGGTCTCGGCCATGTCTTGCACAAGCGCCAGAACTCCCTGTGGTCGGAAATCCGGATAAACTATTTGTATGCTGGGGAAGAGCCAATGGGGTTCCCGGAAGCCAGCAGGATACCACAGCTCCAATGTACGGAATGGTTGTATTACCACACCGTAAGGGATCTGATTAGAGCAAACACTACCAGACAGTCAATACAAGATGCGCCCTCAATAGGTGAGCAGGAAGTGAGTCGGAAACCCTACGCAATATCCAAGGCCACACTAATTTTACAACATCTGCACCCCTAACACCACACGCATCATTACCCTATCAGCACAATGGTCCAGTGATTTACATATATCAATCGATGCAGGTGACGTCTTAGACTACTTTGAGAACATTCCGGCCATGTCCTATAACATACGTAATAGAGAAATTCAATACAAACTGCTCCAATGGCTATACTACACTCCCCGTAAATTGCACCGCATGGGTCTAATACATTCCCCTGTATGCTGGCGCCAGTGCGGCAGATTAGGCACACTGGGCCATATTATGTGGTCTTGCCCGGTATTATTAAATTATTGCAAACACGTACATGGCTTGATCTCTCAGATCCCAAATAGCTCCATTGATCTTGCCCCAGGCCCATGATGTTTGGTACCAACGACACAGAATGGTGCACAGTCACTAATGCAAGACATATGGCCAGGGGTGTTGCTAGGTCTGGAAAAGATCAGAGGCTAGGCTTATTTTGGGACTGTCAGGACTGGGGGCTAGCTAGCCTTTTTGGTTGTAACCCCATAGCTTCTATCTGGGGCTATAACCAAAAGACCCGGGGCTATAGCCCCCTCAGCACACTCCTAGCAACGCCTCTGCATATGGCCCACGCATTACTGTTCTCTGCACGTAAACTTCTGGTTATGCATTGGAAAGCGACCAAAGCCGCAACCAAACAAGCTAGTTTGGGTCTGTTCCTTAATGTGTATACGCTAGAATGTGCAGGAATGAGGACCCACACATGCATATCGAATCTGGGAACTTGTTGCGACCTACATCAAGTGATACTGTGAATACACTTGGCTACACTAAGTCCAATATGCTAACTAATAGGGGTACTCGCTCTGTATGGACACCTCTGTGGCGGGTAGACATGGTCACAACTGATCGGGGGAGGGGGGGGACAGGGGGGAGTCACAGTCATGATGAAATTGTGTAATTAGGGGAAAGACAGGGACGTAGGGTATAGGGGGTGCGTGCGGGGGGGGTGCATTGTTGATATTCAACCTGTACTTATTGTTAACACTATGCAAATTGATGATGGATTGTGTGGATGTATTTGTTTCTGCATCAAAATTAATAAAAAAGTTGTTTAAAAAAAAACTCAGGACATCTTGTCCTCATTCTTCTACACCCCCCCATCCCCCCTTCATCTCCAGCCCAGCGTCTGCTCCCCTGCATCGCTTGGCTCCCCTCCTTCCACCCCCGGCACTCTACTCCCTCCTGCCCATAGCACCGGATGAGGTCTCTAAAGTTGTCTGCTCTAGGAATGTCTCCTCCAAACAGGTGCTCCCCTGCTGTTCCACAACCATTAAGGGCAACATCTCTTTCACCCGGCCCTTTGCTCCTTCACCAATGTCTCTATCCCTCAAGCATTCACTTGTTCACCCTCTCTTTAAAAAAAGGCCTTCTGCTGACCCCCCCTCCTGCCCAGCTAACTATCGCCCTATCTCCACCATCACCTTCCGGGGTAAACTCTTGGAGAAGCTGGTCCTCCCCCAGCCCCCCACCCCCCAACTGACCCTCCACACTGAACTTTTCGGTTGCCTTCATGACCAGCAATCTGGATTTCGGGCATCCAGAGACACGGAAACTGCTCTCCCGAACACCCATGAAACCATGCTCGCAAATCTCAACTAGATCTCTCCCACTGTTCTCATTCGCCTTGATCTTTCCTCTGCCTTTGACATGGTCACTCATTCTATTCTCATAAAACGACTGATACCCTCTGCATCACTGACCGGCCACTGGATTGGCTGACCTCTCCTCACTAACCCCCCCTCCCCAGCTGCAACTGGGCCCTTTCTCCTCCACCACCACCACACTCTACCCGTGGCGTTGCCCAGGGCTCTATGCTATCGCTGTGGCTCTTCAATATCTATCTGGCACCTCTTGCTCTCCTCCTTCTCTCCTCATTTCCAGTGTTATGCTAATAAGACACAGCTTTCTTTCAAACCTCCCCCAACTACCTCCTCTCTCATCCCCCGACTGTCCACCATTCAGGCAATGTGTGGAGCCAACGATCGGTCACAATGCCAGTGCGACTGAGGTCATTCTCGTTGGGACATCTGTGCCCTCTTTCCCCCCACTACCCTCTGCGAGGCCAAAAACCTCAAGGTAATCTTCGACTCTGCTCTCTCCTTCACCCCTCACATCATGGACCTTACCAAGAAGTCCCACTTCCAGCTCCATCTCCTCAGAGGCATTCTCTCGTTCCTCACCTTCCCCCGGTAGCTCAATGTATCCAGAGCTCTGGCCCTCTCTAGGCTGGACTACTACAACAGCCTCTTTCTCAATCTCCCCCTTTCCTCCCTACGCCCCATTTAGCTAATCCAGAATAGGGCTGCAAGACTTGCCCTCAAGCCCAGGGACCGTATCTCTCCAGCCTGAAAATCTCTCCACTAGATCGCAGTGGCTGCAAGGATCAAATTCAAGACCCTCTGCATCATCCACAAGGTTTTCTGGGGTCTGGGACCATGCCAGCTCCAACTGTCCCTCCCAAAATACTCCCCTTCTAGAGACCTACACTCCACTAACTTCAATTCTTTGACTGTCAAACATTTCTCCAAGCAGAGAGTAGGGGGCAGGTTTCCGTCCTCGGCAGGTACCTCCCTTTGGGACAGCCTCCCTGCCCCTCTCAGACTTCAGTCAGACCTCCTGAAGTTCCGGAACTTGATCAAACCTTCGTTTCCCTACTTCTTTCCCTCTTTACCGTTCCCGTTTATCACCCCACTGGCGCAGAGAACGGTGGCCTGATCCTCATGAATCTCACAGGATACTGGGCCCTTGCCCTTCTTCCCAGCTTCCCAGCCGATACCAGCACCCTCTCCACCCCCCCCCCCCTGTACTGCCCCTAATTGGCGGCTCTGCATCTAGCTCTTGTGGGAGTCTGCTCTAGCAATTATCCTGAGGTCTCCTCCTTGGCACTTTCCCCTCTGGCCCTCCACCAGCACTTGTCCAGCCCCCCCCCCCTTCTATGCCTATCTCCTGCACTTCTCTTCACTGCACTTGCACGTTCGAATGCCACAACACTTAGTAGGACCACAACTGTATATTTACTGTTTTCGCCAAAGTTATTCTTTCCCCTGTTCCCTTCCCATTTAGCAATATGGTGCTTTGAAACACAATTCTGCTATATAAGAGCCAAACAAATGCTCAATAAAATAAAATTCAGCCAAAACCAAATTGCTGGATTTCCCACTTCGGCCGAATAATCGCTCAAAGCCAAAGTTCCGTTACACCCCTAGTATGAAATGGCCTTCTTGAAGACCATGTTGAAATTAGAAAGAAATTAAAAATTCTTCACCCCTGCGGCCCCCCAGCCTCCGCCCCCAGGTAATGGCAAACCTGCTTTCGTTCATTGGTATTGTAAGGTGTCCTATGAAGATATTCTGCACCATGATGCCCCTCCGATGGGGAGACACTAAATTAATGTACATACCTACAGTACCCACTGGGCATGGTATAGCATGTCCTTTGGTCCCGATTTTACCCCTTCAGGCCATATGTTGCCCCCATGGGCTTTACTTGCAGCTATATCGATTGGCAGTTTGGCTGGAGCAAGACCTTAGTTGGGCCCCGCTTACTTCTGCTCCGGGCCATTTGAGGGCCCATTGGGCATGGCAATGCCCAATGGTCCGTTCTGCTGGGGCAAGGCCTGCCCTGAGCACCCCAAAATCACCAGAAGTGGCACTATCTTTGGCCACTTTACAGAGGACATAGCCTTCAGCCACACCAAGCCACTGGAGGGTATCACTGCCAACGGCCCAGTGTTACACTCACCTAGTCTCTGCGGAGGCGTTGGGGCACAGTTCGAGCACTCCCTCGACTCGGCTCGACTGTATCGGCAATCTTCCCCAGCTGCTGTGGATTATGCTGTTCTGGATGCTGGTATTGCCCCTGGGAGAAGATGAGAGGCAATGAGAATGGTGTGGGCGTGTCGCGAATTCCCTCAACCCTTTTGTGCCAAAATGTAATGCGCAAGAGTTTTCCCATGCAAGCTCACCTGTTTTGTAATGTTGAGCTGTCGGTCCTGCTTCCTTCAGCAGGGGCGCGTAGAGTGGACCTAGTTGCTTCACTGGCCCGAGGAAGTGGCGAGCCAGACTGGCTGAGACCAATCCACTTGGAAGGTAAGACTTTTGTTACGATCTTTTGCCTTGATTGTAAAATAATAATTCTTGCATTGTCTCTTCTCTTCCCAATGTTGTTCTATGGCCATGCCCGGTCTAAAGCACGTGCCTTAGAAAAGTGTGCTTTGCACACTCTGTGCTTATGAGCCTGGCGCCAGAGGGTGAGGAAGGCCTGGGCCCTTGCCCAATGACCATGACACCCAGTGGCCATATTGTCCCATTATGGGTCAACAAGGCATTGCCGAGTGTTGGGCAGAAACCTGTGCAGTTCCCTTAGGGACCACTGCAAAAGGCTTAAGACTACAGATGTTGGCAGTAAACCCAATTGGTAGCAGTCTGTACCACCCAGATTTACCTGGTAGCTGTGGCTGAGCAGCCAGACTTCTCTCAAGAAGAGTTAGACAGTATATAGAGTATACAGGATAGGTACCAAAATACAGTAGCACAAGCAAACACTGGCCAGAGCTTTGGTATCAAAGTATACAATTATTTATTTAAAGACACACTTATAGAAACACTCCAGCACTATTATTGTAAGCAAGTTCAAAACACAGTCACTATTAATATATATACATCCCTTATTCCTTATTAGACAAGTCTTAGTTAACACCACTTATTTTCAGACAGAGGTGAGCGCTTAACTAAAGATGGCACTACAATAAGTTATCAAAAAAGGGAGGGAAAAGGAAGAAATTAGAAAAGCACACAACAGTAATACTTCAGAAGCACCCAGCAAGGCAGGAAAGTCAAAGTCTACTTGTGAGCAAAAAGTTCAGAGGCCAGGCTCCCTCTTAGAGAGAGTAGAACACCAATGCGCCCAAGATCACACAGTTTAAGAGGCTTGAAAAGTCTTGCAGAGAGTTCAAAAAGGAATTAGTTCAGCTCAGAAAAGTTCAGTTAGCCAGCCTAGAGTCAGCCCAGGTGGTAAGTCGAGGATTTAATAGACACCCCGTACAGACAATTGCAAGGGAGGCTAGGCGGGCACAGTACCTTTAAAATGGAGAGGATCCTCCAGCGGGGCAGTTGTTCCTGACAGCGGGTGCAAGTCGCAGCGTCGTCCAGAGGAAGAGAAGATCTCGACGTGGAGGAAAGCTGAAGGTCGTTGCACTGCCAGGGAAGAAACCAGCCGCGGAGTTCTCCGATTAAAAGGTACTAACCTTTTATTCACGGTAGTGGAAAATCGTGGTATCCCGGTTGTCGGGGTGCTTGGCACAGGCAAGGCGGCCACGAGATGATCCGGGAAGGCGAAAAGGCGGGCAAAATGGTTATCCCCACCAGTCAAAGGAAGAAGGCTCCTCGGATTGAAGATCTCCTCTGTCGTCGGGAAAAGTGGTGAGACGGTTCAGCAGGGCTCCACCGGTGGTGTCGTCGTTGCAAGTCGGCTCAGCTTCTCCCTCTTCGGATTCTTTGGTCCTGTGGCGACTTCTGAAGTTCCAGTCCCCAAAGCCCTCCTTTTAGAAAAACCCCCATTCATCAGTCCTAGCTGTCACTCAAACATGCTAAGCGGTGAGCCGGGCGGCTCACCACTGGGCCAATCACACAAGAGTGCGACTTGAGTTGCCGAGGCAACTAAGTCCAGGGTGCCTAAACCCCCCCTCCCACACATCCTGTAAACCCAGACAGAGTGGCACCAATTTTGGAGGCTTCTGTGGAGAAGCCCGCCAAAAAGTGGAACAAAGGGCTCGACTTGGGTTGGAGTTACAGAGGCGAACACAAACGCCATTTTAAAACCGAGTTCCGGCAAAAAGACCCAACCGGGGAATAAATATTAAATAAATAACCCGGCGGTACCTTTAACATTGCACCAAAAAGTGGTGCGTTTAAAATGAATGGGAAAATCCCATAGAAAATATTCCCGTGGAATATTTCGCGTGGTAACCACTGCCACCAGCCAGAAACTCGACGAGGGGGGACTGCACAGTGCCCCCTCGAAAAACAGACCCAGGGGCAATCTAATTACCCCTACCAGTACTTCCACAGTATGATGGTTTGTACTGGTTCTGTTCCCAATTTAAGACCAGTAAAGTCAATGGTGACTTTACATGCCCTGGGAGACAGTAGTCAGTCCCAGGGTATGGAGTCTATGTTTGGGGGTCACTATGACACCCCTGTGTTACTGCACTGAGGGTGCTGTGTAACACTTACCAAAAACCACATGAAACCCTATGGAGTAAAAGACCCCATAGCCCATAAAACACATTACAAAGTCAAAGGATATCTCAAATCATGTCTAAGAGTGGGAGAAAAAGAGTCTCACTCTTAGCAGGAAAAAAAATGAAACCCCTAAAATCCAGCAAAGCTGCTGGGGGACTCACTAGGTTTGGGAAATTAGCCTTAACATAGAATTCTCCCTAACACCGCGGCCAAGTCTCAGGAACAATCAGTAACCATTGCAGGTCTACAGGAATCTAGTACCACTGACCCGGTCACCCACCCATAGTCGTCACTGGGCATGGCCTTGATCGTGCAACTCAGTGCTTCTGTGGGCTACAACTGGAGCTTAGCTCCGATTCATGTCTAGTCCGTGGTTGAGACAGATTTGAGACGCAGCCTTGGATTCATGAGTCCTGCAAAATAAAAGCGCCCTTTTGCTGGTTTTAGGGTATTTGGCACCACCTTGTACCCCTTCTACCCAGACCTCGTCGAGGGTGGCCCAGAAGGGTGCAAAGGGCCCAACAAAAAGTCTACAAAAATAGCAGTCCTATGAATTAGGTGACAATAATTTTTCCAATTGCTTTGCTGTTTTTCAACCAGCCTGCTAATCTGGGTTCTCCGTTCTAGATTTCCGAGATATTTTGAGGGTGCAAAAACACCAATTGGCCAATCAAGACCTTGAAAACAGCTGAGTGGGTCAATCAAAGGTAGGTATCCCCAATATGTTTCTGGACAGATTTTAACCAAACTGTTGGATTGCTATGCACCAAAACACAAAGAGGAATGACATCACATCAGGTGCAAGGACCTTGAAGGTTTGGTGCAAACCCACCCAGTGGTTTGAGGTGATGTGTGAGCAAAATGTTGCGATGAGAAACTGCATGGACACCCTTTAGACTGACCCTCACAAAACGTCTACATTATTTATAGAACATCCTAAACACCAAGCATCTCAAAGGGTGCTCTTCCTACTGAGAGTCCAAATAAAGCATTAGATATGGTTGCCAAATCCAGACTTCATTACATAAAGCAATGGCAGTGCACAAAAATGATAACATTTTAGCCTGTTGAGTTTAAAAAACAAACTATCAGGAGTGTCTGACCAAGTTGTAATGGTCTGAGCAACATTAACTTCAGCAGCACTGCAGATACATCTAAGAAGGTGCAAAGGGTAGTAGCTACAGGGTTAGATATAACAATGGTTTCAATGCACCTCTCAAAAGGGTACATAATGCTACAAAATAAATATAGAAGGTGAAGGGACTGCGCTATAAAAGGTGCATCCCCAAAAAAGTATAAGAGCTATCACACATCATGTAATCCAGTAGTTGTGCTACTATCAAATCGCTGGGCAAAGTGCAAGAAATGGGCAAATCCACCAGTGATTATACATCAGACTATTTTAGATGCCGAAGGTCTCAGGCGGATGGCTAATGCGCTCCTGAATGCTGCCAAATGCTAAACAAAAGAACCGAGGATATTGGAATATGAACTTCCTTTTGTATGGAAAACAGTTGTATCACAGCATGCGAGGATTTAAAGCAATTGGCAAACGTTAGTTTGCAAGCCTGAGATATATACATGTAGTGTGTGTCGGGGAAATAACCAAAATATAATATACTTGATTTTTTTTGTAAAGCGCCAACACACCCCAAGGCCTCAGAGCGCTACAATCAAAAACACTAAAACCATATAGATCAAATTATACGCAAATATAACAAGACAAACGAAAGCTAACGTAGATTAGTTCCACTACCACAAAAAAACTAACAGCACTACAAAAAGTAAAATCAAACAAAATGAAAATCAACAGACCAGTCAATTATAATTCTTAAATTGGTGGTGGATGTACTGCCTAGCTTGTGGCAACGACTCGGGAACATGGGAGATTACTAAAACCACAGCCAATGACAATGCAATCTGGATTGCTCCTGGGGCACCACTCCTTAATTTGCAATCTCCGAAGAAGTTTAAAGGTCCTGTGTTCTAATGTAGCCCGCCCCCCAACTGCAGCCATGCAAGCACTTTATTCCGAACAGCTTCTCTTGGCTCTGGCCTTTCTAGTTTGTTCACATTCATAATGATAATTTTTCTCTTGTCAAAAGCCAGACCTCTTAGATTGGGGTCCTTGATTTCTGACATTTGAGCCTTCTTCATACAACGGTCTCTCTTGGTAGAGACCTCGATTTAGGGCAGTTCTTGGAAGTACTACACAATACAATGGGTGTCACAGTGGGTGACACCAATGATTTAAGATAGTGGAGGTACTACACAAAATCGGTCACCAGGTCTGATGGGAGTACTAGGCGAGAGGCTAAATACACCTCTGACCTTTGAGGATTTCAGAGTTATCGGGCTCTTGATGACTTCAGGTCGGTTTGACCGCTTTTATCAGCGAAACTAGACAGTACCTGAAATTAAAGTCTGTTAGGCACTCTTTGTCCATCCTATCTAGCTGAGGTATATATAACCTTGTCAGAGGAGTTCAGCCAAGTGTGAAAGTCTACAGCGGTCTTACAATGGTCAACGTCCCGTATTATCTTCCCTTTAATAGCCTACCATCTTCATACACCCCTGCTCTCCTATATGGGAATGTAGAAGAGCCTCAGATATGACAATGTACAATCTCTGTAGAGGAGATTGCATTGCCTTATTCAGCACCGACACAAGGCATTCAATATTTCCAACTTTACTTTCAGGAGAACCCGACAGAGGTAGACATATATGGTAAATCTGGTGGATTTAAGGCAGAGCTGAGTGGTTAATCTGGCATTTGCAACATCCGCATCAGGGAAATACCAAATACATATTACTTCACTTGCTAAGTGGAACTATCACTTCCTGACTAACGGATTAGAGTTGGGATCTTACCATTGGGGTGGAAAAATAATAAATGGAACATTCACAATTTGAAGGTTTGTCCCTTCCATCCAGATACAATCAAGTCTAATCCACACTAATGTTCCCCTTGTGTATGCCGATATCCGTAGGAGGATTCTAAAACCAATCCGCCTAGCAGTAGGAATAACCTGCACAGATGAGGCACATACTTTGTAAAATCGACCAACCAGCTGGATGATACTGAAACAGTGGGCTAGTATCTGGCTTGGACTTGAAGGATGAAAAAGAGCTCAAAATAGGGTACAGAGAAAACCCTGATTAATCATTACCCGAATGGCCGTATATCTATTACTCCGGGGTTGCAGAAAATGAGCAATTGGGAAAACTGATGAATTTGAGTCACTTTATTTTAATATATACTGTATAGCTGTGGGCCAGGCACTTTAAAAAGGAATTACTAGTGGAGACTAAACATGAAAATTGAGATAACAAATGATTTTAAAAAAAACTGTCCTAATATTTCCTACAACCAAAGTACCTGTGGATGATGCACTTGCACTTTTAAAAAGGGGTTGTACACGACTGTCTAAATGAGAACCACAGATGTATGAGAAAAGGAACGATATGTAGGATATTTCGATTGCATATTTTTTCCATAACATCCATCTTGTGGTAAGTATGGGCTAACTAACCGCCGTTTAAAGGATATTTGTTATTTTATGTTCAAGCTTAACAGAAAGAATGCGTGTATACTAGTTTTCATTGTTCAGGGGGAGGATAGTGAAGACTCACTTGGAAGGCAGATCCTGAAAACCGTTTATAAAATGTTTTGATAGAAACCAACCATGTTACTTTAAAACCTAACGATATATTTTCAAAGCATGTTTATGCTATGGATGAAATCTAATGTTACTATGAAACTAACCTAGATAGAATACGTAAAATAATTATTTAACACCATGTGTGTGTATCGTTGTATATGCTAAGTGCAGCTCCAAAAATATAGTTAGGGGATACTAAAAAAAAGCAGAGTTTTGTTATGATTTGGAATCTGGCATACCAAAGACCATGTTCAGCACTGGGGACTGAATATCTGATTGCTATATGGAGTATTATCATCATATAAAATGATGAATGCCAAGTGATTTGTAACTCCATGAGGCCGAGTATCAACTATGGTTTGGAACCTACTTATAATGCCCTCCTAGGCCGATTGCCGGCGGTGTATTGTCTCTTGATTTTCATATTATACTTAAAGTGTGGGTATTATGTATTGCTCCAAGCACTTTGAAATTGTATGTCCTTTTATGGCTTTTGCAGAAATAAAGTATATTAATTGAAATTGACTAATTGATAATGGTTAAAAGTTGGAAAAAACCAGTGCACATCAAAATTTAACAAACACTGGCCCAAATGCCCTGAACCGCAGAAGTCTATTAAATTGCATGAGACTGCTAAATCGATAGTGTATATTAAGCCACCTGTAGGGTAGTTTAAAAATCATTACAGTCTTTCCAGGAGCAGCCTTTCTAATGGTAGTTCAATGGAGAATACCTGAACCAGATGCTTCACAAGTGCTGGGATGTGTTAAAACAGCAATGTAAATAGTGTTATCATTTGGGTGAACAGCTCTATGTACATGCTTCATGAAAGCTTACTAAAGCAATACAACTATAATGTGGTTTAATATCCCGATTGGTTTAAGGCACGGGTGCGTACTGTCCTTTACATTTTTTCATTATATATGAATGGCTTGATAGACATTATTACAGGGCTAGATGTTGATGCACCAAGTATGGGGGGTGGGTGGGGGGGCTAGACGATAGCAGCTCTCCTTTTTGCAGATGACAATCCTGATCTCAAAGACTCCAAAAGGATTGCAAATACTAATCAAGCCCCTCTCTAATGCTGAAAAGGACAGAGGCTTGAAATGGAACATTAGTAAAAGCAAAGGCTATGGTATGTCACCCGCTGAGGATGAAAATGGTCTTACAGCCAATGTTGAAAGTAGATGGGTAAATCATCAAAATTGTATATACATATAACTACCTAGGCCTACAAATAAATATCTCACTAAGCTGAATGTCCCAAGTATATAGGAGTGGTAATAACATGAAGAGATGAAGCGTTTACATTCTTCAAAACACGGGGGAAATGAATAATTTCCAGTGCTAGGGAGGTTTATAGGGCACAAGCAGTGTCCGATTCAGTTTATGGTATGGAATTATGGAGACACTAAGTCAAATGCGCTGGAAATAAAATAAAATCCCAAAAGTTGGGTCTCCCATTTAGCACTCTCTCAATGTCGTCAAGGATGCAACTAGGTATTCTAGGTATTAATTATATTAGACTGAAAACACCTTGTTTATTGGGCCCTAATCTGGAACAGCGAGAAATTGCTACCATATCTTCTAATCCTAAAGGATCTCTTGGCAACCCCTTGTGCAAGAGATTTGTCCTGGGTAAAGTATTTAAAACTTTGCTAACAATTTGATTCCCTGAAATATGGAATAACACTTTTTGTTATGGTTTATGTACTTAGAGAATGGCAAAGGTGGGCTATAAGGAATGAGCATGTGATATGGTGATGGGAAAAGGTGCGGGTGCTCGCATCATAAGAGTTTATTTAGTGACTAAATTGCATTCCAAGTTTTGAAAATGATTTTGATTTGTTGGAGGTTAAAGAAAGAAACTTACTTCTGAGATTCAGACTGGAACACTTCCTCTTCCAGCTCATGTTTCAAACTGGGGTAGTGGCCATTCAACGAAATGCCATTTTCGTGTAGATTAGAACGAGCCTCATGTTTCATATTCTATCACCTGTACAGGAAATTACGAGTGTGATGGCTAAAAGCAATGTTTAGATCAAAAGGAATACTGTCAGTTAAGGAAGCCGTATTGCTCTGCAGGGGGGCAGAAAACTATGTTCAATTAAAAGGAACTGCCTCTTTTCCAGCGACAGCTTTGAAAAAAGAAAGAATTCTCCAGGCAAATACATTATAATTCATTGTAACCTTCACAAGTGTACTTCATACATTACAAAACTCTAGGGAACCTATGAATTTTATTGATAATTGATATTTAAGTTGTGAATTTTGGATTGTGATAGTGTTAGTTATTTATTCTTATACTTAATGTACATTTTATTTTCACCAAATGAATGGCCATCCACTTCCTCAAACTTCCAAAACAGAATACCTCCTCACCGCCTCCTGCAAGGCACAAACCCAACATCACCCGCTGGATCCACTAAGTCACCACAGACAACTCACACATATGCCTCTCCACACCGGTCAAATCCCTTGGCTTCACCATAAATCCCCCCACCCACCTTTTCTTCACACACATTCCATGGCTGCTGTCACCAAAACATGCAATCTACAACTACACCTCCTATGCAAAATCAGACATATCCTTCCCCCTGACAACTTCCGCACTAGAGCCCAAGCACTGGTTCTCTAAGATGGATTATGGAAACACTCTCCTCACTCTCCAACAACCCCCTTGCAAGCCATACAAAACTCAGCAGCCAGACTCATCCTCTGCCTCTGCCTGCTCAATCATTCACACATCAGCCCTGCTCTTACCCAATTACCTTCAAAGGACTCTGTATTGTATCCAAAGCCATCCACCTCAAAACTCCATCTTACCTTCATGACAAACCCAAACCCGTCACCCACACAAACACAAGACAAGCCAGCCGACATCTACTACAGATTTCACTCTGCAAACTCACCTTCACACAAAAACAAGCATTTACCCGCTGAGGACCCAGCGCATGGATGACCCTGCCTCTTCACATATGCAATGCATCCTCCATCATCACTTTCAGAAAGGGCCTCAACTGTTTCCCCACACATAACCCTGCCCTTCTCCACTCCATCACATGTCTATCCTAATCTTCTGCATCTACGCGATTAATAAGGCACGGAAAAATGCCGAATCCCAAAAATTTGAATTCGAAATGTGCGGCACTCAACAATAACTTAGATCACCCCTGCCTGCAATCCCCATACCCTCCACCCCTTTGCCCCCATTTCTTACCTGCAGTGCACTTAACTAATCTGCTTTCCGCAGCTCTCTCCCTGTGACGCGAGTTCTGCCATCCCATTGTGTGACGGAACGTCAGCCGCAGGGACCAGGATTTTTTAGTTTTATTTTCTGCTTTACTTTCCCCCCCCCCGCAAGCCCTGCTCCACTTGTTTGACAATTTGGGAATTATTTTTTTTCTCATGCCGAATGCGTATAAAAAAGCCTGTTCGTTTTTTTCCCTCCAAAATGTTCAGCTGTTCTCAATCTTCTCATCGTCTCCGCAATGTTTTTCTTCTCAACTCCTACCTTTTCAAGGCCTTCTGGGTAGTGCCAGCACTAAACAAAAATTCTAATAAAATAAAGAAAATATTTTTGTGATAGAGGTGTTTCAAGTTTTAAATTGATTAAATTGCTAATTTGTTGTGTATGGATTAAGAAATGCGGAATTCATTGGTAAAATATTAGAATGAACGATATGATAATGAAATAAACACCATGCCTTTTGTTGAAAACATACTTGGTAAATATGAAGTTTTGTGGTCATTCTTGTGTTCTCAAAATGCTACGTGATTTTACACAAAGCAGCCGGGAGCCCTCACTGGGGCCATAAGTCCCTTCCTCATAGGGTTATTTCAAAAGACTACAATAGCGTAAAGCACTTCATAAATGCAAAAATACAAATAGCAGACTGTCCATCAATCAGAAAAATAATATATATATATATTAGTGATTTTGATAATGGTCAGCAAGGCATGTGTAACAGTCTTAGTAAAAATACAACATTATGGAAGGGATCACGAAAAACGGCCATTGTAACATTTTAAAGAAAATAAGTTTACAATGTCAGCATATCTTAAGTATAATTAAAATTCTACATTAAAAAAACCTTTTGATGAGAATGCACACCACTGTCTGTTACAATGTTCTTCCTTCTTGGAAAGGGCCACACAGACTAAAAACAATGTTAAGATTCTTCTGTGAGTAATACTGCAAAGTTTAATTTTGCATTCTGGTTCCTGATTGGATGGTAGGGATGCTTCACCTGCGCATGTCACAGTATGCACAAACACTATTAAAAATAGTGATTAAAAAAAATAGTTTCACCCTTCAGCTTCATCCTCTAGTATGACAATCATTTTTTTTTCCAGTTGGATATTACCCTATTAAAACGTTGTGATGACTTGGGATCTCACTACACCCACAATTATTGAAATAAAACTGTCTCGATGAAGTCCCACAACCACCGATCTGTTTGCAGATCAGTGTGTTGTACATGGTTACTCCAACACAAACATATGATCGCATATGATTGGGTGATTTACCCATTCTAGACTTCCCTATAAAGGATAGTGTGGCAACTAGGTTGTGTGTAAGATCATAAAGAATCAATGTAACCAAGTGTTGGATGCATCAACATAAAATAACCCTATATCCCAAAACGTTTCTTTGGGAGGAAAAGTGTGCCAGAACACCTACTACCACTTTTTCATTGCCTTTTAAGCCTTGCCGAATTACGCATTTGTTCTATGGCTAAGATTCAATCGATCGCTCCTCTCGTTAACCGGAGTATCCTACTGCAAAACTATTTTGCACCTCTTCCATTTAGAGCAGTCACACTAGAGGAAATGACTAGAAAGAAACAGGGTTGCAATTAGCAGGGGGGAGGTGGAAAATTACATTTGCAGAAACTGAAATAGAGGAAATGACTAACGGGCAGTTAGTTACGAGTGAGGCCCACGAGAGAATTGGCCAAAAGGGAGGGAGACCAGAATGAGAGTTACAAAGAGGGAAAATTAATAAGAATACAAATAATAATAATAATCCACTCAGCAATAGGGAAGGGCAAAATGGGAGCAATATAAAGAGGTAGTATAAAAACAAGGGACAGCCCAAAACTATTAAGTAGTAAATAACAAGGTAAACAAGTGGTCGATCTCAACCAGCGATAAGGAAAAAATAATGCAGACGAGAAGAACGGCAATAGGTTAACCAGCCATAAATAAGGAGGATGTGCACTAAATGGCAGGGGTAGTGGTAACAAGAGTTAAAACAGTTTGAATAAAGAAACAATTCGAGGTATAAGATGAGGGAAAGGTGAAAACAAAAAATTTGAAAAATAGAGCATGACCATTCATAAGGTAGAACAAATCGAAGAAAGGCAAATAGTAACAGGACTATCCAATATCAATGTGAATTTAGGATCTGAAAGGCTTAGAAAACATTGGAAGATATGGGTACCAAGGAAAGAGCAAAAACATGTGGCATGGACAATATATCTAGAGAAGACAAACATTAGAAATAAAATAAAGACCGATCTAGGCAGAATATCCAAATTAAAGACCAACTGAAAAACCCAGATGACATCTTATTCAGTATTTATACTGCGCCCATCACCACTGTAGTGGTCTTGCGGCGCCTGACCTTGTCTGAGGAGTGGAGCTTTGTGACCATGCCAGGGTGTCGTCAGACCTTGGTCTGTTGATATAATAGGAGGTTTGGAAGGGGAGTTGGTGATAGAAAAGGGGGATTAGCCAGTGGACAAACAACTTAGTTGGGGGGGATAAACACATAGGGTGATGAGGAGGGATCATGTTTGTGTTAGCTGGGATGCATGTTCCTTAACTGTGATTAGTTATGGGTAAGCATGAGAGAATGTTTAAGAAACGTGTGGACCGTTTTACAAATTCAGTATTCAACTTAGTTTGCAAATCCCGTCCCATTGTCCATGTCCATCCCCCACCTGACCCCAATTTCCCTTATTGATCTAATCAAGTTTATCCATCACACCTTGACCAAGTCCCATTCTCAGACCAGGGGGCTTCTGCCCGCCCCCTGCCCCACAACCCACAGCCTAGTGGATTTCCTATCCTGCTCAGCCCATTCCTACCAATTTCCCCCATATCTTGTGCTGTTCAGTAGGGCACCCTCATGATCTATACACACTTTCCTCCAGTGCGCAACACTGATCCAGCTGGGAAGGCATGCCCTTTTGCAGTACAGATGCAGACTGGGTGTTCTCATGGTTATTCATTTCATTTATTGAACATTCATTGGCCCCTATACAGCAAAACGTGTTCCCAGGTGCCACAAGACAAAAAGGGGGACAGGGGGAGGGGACGAAATAGGAGAAAACAGTAACGGTCCTACTTGCTTGTAACATTATCATGCAAGTGCAGTGATAAGTGCATGGGGAGGGGGCGGTCAGGGCGGAAGGGATGGGATAAGGGAAAGGGGGACATGCTGGAGGGAGAGGGCCAAAGGGGCTGGGAAGTGCTAAGGGCAGCCCAGGGTGGCAAGTGCAAGGGGAAACAGGGGTAAGTGTCAACTAATGCAAGGACCAAACTTTGTGGCTAGCTGGGGAGGTGTGCCCGAGGGCAAGTGCTAGTTACAGGGTCCTGGGGTAGACTGATCGAAGAGGGCCTGGGGCCAGTAAGACTCATAAGGGACCAGGCAACCAGTCGCAGCGACAGAGGGAGATTAGCAAGGGAGGGGAAAAGGGAAAGAGGAGGCGAAAAAGGAAAATCTTGAGAAGCTTCCGGAACTTAAGAAGATCCGGCTCAAGTCTGAGATGGGCAGAGAGGGCATTCCAGAGGGAGGCTCCTGCCAAAATAAAATCCACCGCCACTCTCTGCTTGGAGAAACGTCTGATCTGCAGAGAGTTGGAGCTAGAGGACAGAAGGTTATTTGGGTAGAGAAAGTTGGATTAGTGAGGTCCCAGGCCCCAGAAAGCCTTGTGAATGATGCAGAGGATCTTGAATTGGATCCTTACAGTACCGGAATACAGTGGAGAGATTTTAGGGCTGGAGAGATGCAGTCCCTGGGCCTGAGGCCAAGGATAAGTCTTGCAGTCCTCTTCTAGATTAGTTGACGGGTGTGGAAGGATGAAAGAGGCAGATTGAGGAAGAGGCTGTTGCAGTAGTCAAGCCTGGAGAGGACGAGAGCGCTGGAGACATTGAGTTTCTGGTGTAAGGTGAGGAAAGGGAGAATGCCTCTGGAGGAGGTGAAGCTGAAAGTAGGCCTTCTTGGCAAGGTCAGCGATAGGAGGTGAGAAGGAGAGAGAGGAGGCGAAGAGGACACCCACATTTTATACCTCACCTGACAGCGAGGGGAGGGGGACCAAAGAGAGTGGCCAGAGATTAGAAAGGAGGGGGTGGGGGTCCCAATGAAGAGTATCTCGGTCTTACTCGTATTAAGGCAGAGATCGTTAGCAGTACATCATGCCTGAACCGTAGTCAGACAAATCGGGAATGAGAGAGAAAGGAGAGGAGGGAAGCTTCAAGGAAAGGTGTGCGTCATCAGCGAAAAACTGGAAACGAGGAGAGCAGGTGAAGACCAAGTGGGCAAAAGGGGAAAGGTAGATGGTGTGAAGCCACAGCGAGAGGATAGAGCCCTGAGGGACACCTTAAGTAGGTGGAGGAGAGAAAAAAAGGGCCCGGTTGAGCCTGGGGGGGCCGGTCAGAAAGGAAAGAGGTCAACCAATCTAGTCCCATCTGTGATGCCCAGGGTGTTGCAGAGCTGATTTATGAGGGTGGCATGATTGACTGTGCAAAAGGCAGAGGACAGATCGAGAAGGATGAGAACAGAGGGAGAGTTGGAGTTGCGGTTTGAGAGCAAGTCTTCACAGGTGTTCAGGCCTCTGGCTGCTCTGAAGCCAGACTGGTGGTAGGTGAGACAGTCAATCGATTCCGTGTGATGGATTAGTTGGGAGTTGACCAACTTCTCCAAGAGTTTACCCAAGAAGATATTAGTGGAGATAGGGCAGTAGTTAGCCAGGCAGGAAGGGTACGCAGATTACTTTTTTTTTTAGGAGGGGGTGCCCAAGGGAGTGCTTGAGGGGTAGTGGGAAGGAGCCAGTAGAAAATTAGTGGTTGCAGAACTCAGCCAAGGAGGCAGTGAGTGAGGCACTGTTGTCCTTGATAGTTCTAGAGGAGCAGGGAAGCATCTCTTTAGAGGAGACTTTCATAGCGCAGACTGTTTTGATGACCACATCTCGTGCTATGAGTGAGAAGGAGGAGAGTAGGAGGGAAGGAGAGAGGGGGGGGGTCCAAGGGAGGCCTGCGAGCAAGTGGAGGCAGTAGGGGGGTTAGAGGAAAGAGGACAGTATGTCTTGGTGGTGAAGTGGGAGGCCAAAGCTGTGCAGAGTGCCTGGGAAGGGAGAGGTGAAGTGGAGACTGCATTAGGACTGGCAGGTTCCTTACAGATTTTGAAAAGTTCAGCCATGTCAATCAGGCAATTGATTTAAGGAGTTCCATTCTATATTCCTCCGTCCTTTGCGTAACATAATATTCCTTTCACCAGATTTCTTTTTTTCAGTGCAACCAGTTGGGATTTCCTTTCCCCTCTGTGTTGGCCTATAGCCGCCATTGCTTGCTCTCTTATTACGGCTTTATAAGCCTCCCGGATAGTATTATGGCTATTGCCCACCCCTTCATTTAAGGTGAAATATTCTTCGGTCTCATCTTCCAAACACCTGCAATCTTGGTGTTGTTGATGTAGTAGACATCCTTTCTCTCCGACATCTTTCCTGTGAGCTTAATATACAGGGGTGCATGGTCTGAAATACCTCTTGGTAGGAATTCCGCCTCCCGCCACTCTGCCAATAAATGTGGTGGGATAGAGAAGTAATCCAATCTCAACAATGGCACTTCATTGGGGTAAAGCACCCTCCAGGCATCCCTCAACCATGTGGCCCCTATAAATGTTTATAGCTTTGTTCATGCAGCATCCCACTCAGTGTGGACCCATCTCTCTTTTGTTGTACAGTCTCATTAAAATCTGTTCCCACCACTCTCACGTCCGTCCCATGATTTGTTAGCATTGACTGTATAGTATGTAACATGTAACCTACCCCCTGCAGCGGTGATGGGGCATACACTTTAAGAATTGCTAGTTTCCCCTCCCATAGTTGCCCAGTAATCAGGACATGCATCCCTGGTTACCTTGGTGTTGTTCAGAGGCAAGGTTTGTCGAATCATGGTAGTCACCCCACGAGACCCACGGTAATACCCTGCGCGTTCAACCACATTATACTGTGACCTTCGCAAAAAGGTGCATGCAGTTCCCACCAAGTAGGTCTCTTGTAGCATCACAATGTACGCCTTCGGTCTGCTGAGGTATTTGGACACTAGACCTCTTTTTAAATTTCACTCTTCAACCCATTTATATTCCAAGTCAGGCACCTCAGTGAGATCCTACGCCCATTATCTCTTTCTATTACTTATGTTGCTATGTAGAAAGTAGTAGTAGTAATAGGCGTGGTGCCTATCCCAATCTCAGCGCTGACAAGAGGGGTCGTAAAGCCAACTGATGGCTTCCTCCACAGCACCCTTGCCCTACTCTCACCTCCACCAGTAAAACCATTCAGCCATGCAACAGCGTGCCCAGTGTTGATTGTTGTTGGTCAACATTTTACTAGGCAGTTCTAGAAATGTAGTTTGCAGTGGTGCAAGTAAGGAAAGTGGAGCAAAAGACTGGCTTCCATATCTAAACTTCATTTTCACTTACTTAAAAAAAAAAAAAATCCTTGGGGAAAGCTGGGGCAGGACGGTAGCCGGGGTGACCGATAGCCTCCTGAAACGCACACTTCAAAATGGCTTTTCTCATCTTTTTTGGAAATGTGAAGGGACCCTGGACAAGAATAGTTGCGCCCTCCCTCCCCAAAACCAAGATTCTTCTGATGCAGACTTGGCCCCTCCAGTCGGGAGTTTTGGGGCTTGCTGGGTGATGAGCAATGGGTGGTGCTTCACTACGGGCAGAATGCATGTGCTGTGCTCATGCACTACACCCGACCTCTGCCTCTGGTGCTGAGCAAGCTGGAGACAAGTGAAGACATGTGGAGCAGTGCCCCCAGATCAGACTGCCTTGACAGCTGACAATGTAGATTTGGGTCAGGGAATCGAGTGAAGGTTTTTATAATGGTAGGGCCCTGGAAAAAGCCACCCGCTTCCCCTTCACACGGAGTCGGGTGAGCACTTCCCAATAGATGAGTAGCGAGGGTGGGTAGAAATAGAAAGTGGAAAGTATAAAAGGGAAGCAAGCGAAAGGCAGAGTATGGGCGAGGACAGGTGGAGTGTAGGCAGACTGAGAAACCAAGCAGTAGACCGAACGTGAAGTGGCATGCTCAAGATTTGATGGTGAAGATTGATGTGAAAGTGGAGATGAGGTATTGGTTATGAAATTAGTACTCCGTGTATGAATCTGAAGATGTGAAAGAGTGGAAGTAAAATGGAACGTTTAGTGTTAGTGGGTGTAAGAAGGGAGGATTGTGTAACATCAAAGGAACATGAGAAAGGGACAGAAGGAGAGAGAAGTGGGGTGCATTGAAGTAGAGTAAGTGTGGGGGGGGAGAATGAAATGATCAGAGAAAGTGAGTGAGTAGGAGAAAGGACCAGGGTCAGAGGCACAAGGCAACCATTACTGTTTTTGAAGAAACCTGGGAATAGTTAGGATAGGTCACTTAAAAAGAAAAAACAGTGAGAAAGATAGAAAAGGCTGTTGTCTTTAGGCCCTTACCTCTCTTCAGTATGGTATTAGATCGTAGGGGTTACAAATCTCTAGCGACCATCACCTTGGGAAGTCTTGGCTAGGGTGTGAAAAGAAGCCTACAGGAAGACGAGAGAGGGGCCTTATCTGAATAATAATGAAAACCCTTCAACGGTCTAAGAGTTGGTGGGATCTTGAGACCACATGAGAACATGCATGTTGGACTAGACTAGACCAGACCAGAGCGAGTGTTGGGCTAAAGAAAGTTAAAAAACAAGAGTACACCACCAAACTTAATGAGAATGCAAGTTAATCTTGACAGGCTTTAAACTGCTTTTGAGCGATCTATAATGAGAGTTGGATTGGGGAGTCTCCCTCTGGTGTCCTGATGGTTTAAGATTTATAAACTAGGCCCCCGATTCCTCAAACACAATGACACTGTACTGCGCAAAAAAAAAAGAAATCGCAATACAAATCCCATCACTGCAACCCTACACTGCGCAATATAACCCCCACCCCTTCCACCTGGACTTTTTCCACCCTTGTGCCACAACCACCCATGATCAAAGCAGCCCTCATCAACGCTCGCTCCCTAGCAGCCCACGCTGCAGAGATCACCGACCCAATCGTTGCAAATAGTCTAGATTTCTTGGCAGTCACAGAAACGTAGCTACACCAGGCAGCTGGTCTCGCACTAGCCCTGCCTGAAGACTACACTATCATCAGGGCAGATAGAACTCTCTGTAAAGGTGGAGGATTAGCCTTAATTGCCAAAACCCAACTAGGCCTCAGGGCCACCATACCTGTTAGCTTCCCGTCGGCAGAACTTCTCTCGGTGAAATTAACCCTCTCACTCACCCAAACCATACTCTTACATCTCATCTACCGGCCTCCCGGACCACCTCTCACCTTAGATATCCTGAACCTCCTCTCCACGCACACTTAACTAGGATCTCAAACTACCCTCCTAGCAGACATGAAGCTGGGCCTCCTAGACCCTAATGATCCTCACGCCCTAGCAGTGGATAACACCATATCCAACCTAGGCTTCCTACACAGAATCTCATCACCCACCCACTCCAAAGGTAGAATGCTAGATTGGATATCGGGCCTAAAATGTTCCATATCCATCACCCAAAATGAACCTGTAGCCTGGTCAGATCACCATCTCATCTTATTTTCTATCCTGGGGCCATCCCCCACCAAATCTCTTTAGTACCTCCTTCACTATCCAGGAACTTTCGCAACATAACCATAGACAACATCCAGCCTCTCATTAGCGACATCCTCAAAGAGAACAATTTCAGCACCCGCGACCCATCTAATCTGGTCAATTTATACAACAGCACTCTCAAATTGGCATTAGATATTGCAGCCCCTCTCAAACTCAAAAAAGCCAAACCCCAAGCCCACCTCAATAAAAGTTTCACCCCCGAACTAAAAAGTCTAAGAAACTTAAAAAGAGCAGCCAAATCCACTTGGCGCAAATCCCCATCCATCAATAACAAAACTGCATTCTCGTCAGCTTCTGCCATCTATAAAAAGGCTATCCTCTCATCCAAAATAAAACACCTATAATTCCAGAATCCTGAATGCAAAATCCAGTCCCAAGGAACTCTTCAGTATACTAAAAGAGCTTGAATCCCCTACTCCACCTTTCCAAGATTGCGTCAAAGATGCGGAGTGGTGTAGCAAAATTCAGCAAGCACTTGCTGACAAAAATCACTGTGCTCCAAAACAAAATCAAGGCCAAAAAGGCTAGCCTCTCGTGTAATGCCCAGCATGCCATGGACCCCGAGAAAGCCCCACCCACATGCACCCCTTTCAGCTTCTCTCAAATCACCCTTAAGGAAGTAGAGGACATTATTAAAAGCCTGAAACCCTTGCACTGCCAAGGTGACATTTGCCCGGCTACATTGATCAAAGAAGGCGCCAAACACCTTGCCCCTTTAATTACTGCTCTAATAAATTCCTCCTTTTCCACCAATCAAGTTCCCAACAACCTCAAGGAAGCATGGGTTATGCCCCTCTTAAAATAACAATCTTGATCCAAACGTTCCCACGAACTACAGGCCCATCACCACTGTCCCTTTCCTTCTAAAAATCTTAGACCGGGTGGCTTATCTGCAAATACAGAAGCACCTCTATGATAATTAACTCCTTGGTCTCAGACAATCAGGATTCAGACCCAGACATGGAACTGAAACTGCCCTTCTAGACCTCAAGATCCAAAAGGATGAGGCAAAGGACAAGGGAAATCTCTCAATCCTCTTACTCCTAGACCTCTCCCCAGCCTTCGACCTCGTCGACCATCAGATCCTTACCAAACATCTGATCACTGCAGCAGCCTTCTCCATGAATACGTCCGACTGGATCAAATCTTTCTTATCCAACAGGACTACCAGAGTCTTCTCCCCATCAGCTTCAGCTGACCCCACACCAATTCTATGTGGCATGCCCCAGGGCTCCTGTGTGTCGCCGACACTGTACAATATATTTACGAAGCTACTCTTCACCCGTTTGGATCAACTGGGTGTCATCTACACTAACTATGCAGATGACACCCAAGTCCTCATTCCCCTTACTGGCTGCTATGACCATGACTCCAAACTTCTAAACACCAATGGTCTCTGACTCAATGACAACAAGACAGAACTGATGATCGTGGGAACTCAGGCTCACCTGAACAAACTCGACTTCAACTACTCCTCCTTCGTCATTGATGGCAAAACCATAAGAGTTTCCAAAGAGATAAAAACACTGGGGGTCTACCTTGACTCAACTCTCTCCCTGAAAAAACAGGTAAACAGCCTAGCATCCTCCACGGCCTACACCAACAAACTGATCTACAGCTGTAAAGCCTATCTGTCAACAAGTAGATTCCTTACACTGGCTAGAGTGCTTGCGCTCTCCAAACATAACCTGAGAATACCAAGATACAATCTGAAAACAGATGGAGGGGCCAGCTTCCCAGTTCAGGCCGCCAAACGATGGAACATTCCCATCCCTCTCAGACAAGTACCATCGTTCCTCACCTTCAAAACCAATATACAAAATTGGCTGAGCAGTAAGTCCTCATCAGTAGAGCTGCTAACCTGAATACTTGCCATTGTATACCTAAGAAGGTTACTTACCTGCAACTGTTGTTCTCCAGCATGGGTCCGGCATGGATTCACATGCTCATGAATATTCCCCGTCGTCAGGCCGGGAATCCTCGTTATAGAAAAAAATCAGTATCAGTTTCGTTTCTGATCTGTCTTTCTTAGTAGTAACCAATCACTGATCTCTGGGTCATACTGCCCCCAGCCAATGACTGCCCTCTCCCTAAGCCCCGCCTCCGGCAGCCATCCTCAGATTTGGTAGCAGGTAAAGTGGCAGTATGACCAAGTGAAGAGCCGCAGAGGGGTAGGCGGGAGGGTTCGCATGTGAATCCATGCCAGACCCATGCTGGAGAACAACAGTTATAGGTAAGTAACTTGTTCCTTCTCCAGCATGGGTTGTGGCATGGATTCACATGCTCATGAATAAGAGAATACATAGCAGTACACACGTGCACAATCACGGGAGTTGGCAACAGGATCAACATTAAGCAATACAACAACTCAACATTAAGCAATTCTTACCTCCTCACCAGGCTCACCTTAGGCGAACAGGTTGCGCAGCACTGCTTGGCCGACCCTGGACTCCTCCCTGGAGTCCCGATCAACGCAGTAGAATCTTGTGAAGGTGTGCGTCGACCTCCACGTCGCAGCCCTGCAGATGTCCAGTAGGGGCACACCAGACAGGAACGCCGTGGTAGCAGCGATCGCTCTGGTCGAATGGGCTCTCGGACGGCCGGGCAGCTGTCGGTTTGCCAACAGGTGATAGTGTATGATGCAGCCGGAGAGCCATCTGGAAATGGAAGTCTTCGAGAGAGCCTTCCCTTGATTCACAGTCCCAAAGTTCACAAACAGCTGTGACGTCTTCCGAAAACTCTTTGTGCGGTCCACGTAGAACTTCAGCGCTCTAGCTACATCCAGCGAGTGCAAAGTCCTCTCGGCCGGCGACGGGAAGAAAACTGGCAACACAAAGGGCTCGTTAAGGTGGAAGTCCAACGGTACCTTGGGCACAAAGGAGGGGTGCGTCCTCAGCACCACCCTCCTGTCATGAAAAGTCAAGTATGGAGGCTTGCAAGATAGGGCCTAGATCTCTCCCACTCGTCGTGCGGAGGTGATGGCCACGAGGAAAGCTGTCTTCCATGACAGGAACTTCAAAGGCGCCAAATGCATAGGCTCGAATGGGGCCCCCATGAGCTTGGTCAGCACCACATTAAGTTCCCACGCCGGGGCAGGAGCCTTCACCGGCGGGAATGATCAGAACAGTCCCTTCATGAATTCTTTCACCAGGCGATGAGACCACAAGGACGCCCGACCCGTCGTCCTGGGAGATTGTAGCCAGATGTATTTTGATTGAGGCGTGAGCCAGTCCAGATTTTGCCAGCGACAGTAGGTATGGCAGTACTTGAGGGGCTGTGATCCGCAGAGGGTTAATCTTCTGTGCACAGCACCAGACATAGAACCTCTTCCATTTATGTCCGTAGCACTTGAGAGTGGAGGATGCCCTGGCCTTTGCAAGAACCTCTCTGCAGTCGGCCGGGATGTCGTACCCTCCAAACTCTAGTGCTGCAGGAGCCAGGCCTGCAAGTTCAACGACTCCGGGTTGTGGTGAAGAATGGCGCCTCCTTCTCTGGAGAGAAGGTCCGCGTCCGTCGGCAGCTTGACTGGTGGGGACGTTGACAAGTCCAGAAGGTCCGGGAACCAGATTGGTCTCGGCCACGCCGGTGCGACGAGGATCATCCTGCACTGGGACATCTTGAACTGGTTGATGAGCCGGAGCAGCAACGGCAGCGGAGGGAACGCATAAAGAAATAGGCCGTCCCAGGGGAACGAGAAAGCATCGCCCAGGCTCCTCGGCTGGGGGAAACCTGCTGGCGAACCTCCGGCACTTGGAATTCGTCGCCGCCGCGAAGAGATCGATTTGGGGTTCGCCCCATCGTCGGAAGAGTCGATCCACTTGCTCCTGGCGTAGTTCCCACTCGTGGAACGAGCGCAGCTCCCTGCTGAGTGAGTCGGCGATCGTGTTTTTTATTCCTGCCAGATGAAGAGGCACCAGAAACATCCCTTGGGCAACGGCCCAATGCCACAGGTCCTGGGCTTCCTTGGATATGGCCGGGGACCTGGTTCTGCCCTGCTTCCGGATGTAGAACATCGTGGTGGTGTTGTCGGTGAAGATCCTCACCACCTTGCCCTTGAGGGACGGAAGAAAGGACCTGAGGGCCCAGAAGACTGCGCGGAGTTCCAAGATGTTGATGTGGAGAGACTTCTCCTCCAGGAGCCAAAGGACTCTCGCGTGAAGATCTCCGGAGTGTGCCTTCTAGGGAGGCGTCCGTCGTCACTGTCACCTGGTGAGCTGGGGTCTGAAAGTCCGTGCCCGCCGAAAGATGAGAGCGGGTACCCCACCACCGGATCGCCTGATGAAACGTCTCGTTAAGAGGGATCCTGTCCTCGAAGCTGCCCGTCGACTGGATCCAGTGGGCGTCAAGGAACTCCTGTAAGGGTCTCATCCGAAGCCTGCAAAGGCGCACCAGATAAATGCAGGAGGACATCATCCCGAGGAGGGACTTGCTAGATCTTACCCTGGCCATGTCCGTGGCCAGAAGACGCTGCACCTTGCCCAGAATTGTCCTGGTCCTTTCCTCCGACGGCGAGGCCAGCCGCGCCACTGTGTCGAGCTTGGCTCCCAGAAACAGGGCGACTTGCGACGGAACCAGGTGGGATTTTGGAAAGTTGGAGAATCCCAGGTCCGTGAGCAGCTGGACGGTCTTCGCAGTGTGCTCCACGGCAAGCTCCCTTGTCCTTGCCCGGATGAGCCAGTCGTCCAGGTAGAGGTAGACGTGGATCCCCTGTAGGCGCAGCCGTGCCGCCACCGGTGCGAGGCACTTGGTGAACACCCTGGGTGCCGACTTCAATCCGAACGGGAGGGCCTTGAACTGGTAGTGCCGCCTTTTGACCACGAACCTGAGGAACTTTCGGTGTCTTTAGAATGGGGATGTGGAAGTACGCATCCTCCAAGTCCAACGACGACAGGAAATCGCCCTCCTCCAGCTGTCCCAGCACATGCTGGAGGGTGACCATACGGAACTTCTGTGCCTTGATGTACCTGTTCAGTCGTCGTAGGTCCAGGATGGGGCACCATCCTCCTGTCTTCTTTTTTACGAGGAAGTACCTTGAGTAAACTCCGGAGCCCAGAAGCCTCTTTGGGACGAGCTCGATGGCACCCTTCTTGAGCATCGCCCTTACTTCCAACAGTAGTTGAGGGACGTGATTTTCCTTCCTGGGCACGGGTGGAACGCGAGGGCACTTCTTCTGAAACTCAAGGGTGTGCCCTTGGGCCAGGGCATCCAGCACCCAACGGTCGGTGGAGATGGACTCCCACACGCTGACGAACCTCGCCAGCCGACCTCCCACCGGGGTGCTTCGGCGGGGGCCCGACCCCACGGTCGGTTCAATCTTGTTTGGAGGCCGCCTTGCCCCCTTGACCTCCTTGTCGACGACGATGGGCACCACCTGACTTGCCGCGTCCCCTGCAGGCTTCCTGGGACGAAGATCTTGCCGCTTGGCGGTAAGTGGAGGAGCCACTGCCGGATCCCTTGGAGGCACCTCGTCTACCTCCGGAGCTCCGAAAGGACGGCCGTCGCTGTTGGAGCAGTCCCAGTGCCCGGGCAGTCTGTCTTGATGGCCTGAAGGGACTCATCAACCGCCTTCCCAAACAGGTTGTTCCCGTCGAAGGGCATGTCCAAGACCTTGGTTTGTAAGTCCTGGCGGAAATCCGTGGCCTTGAGCCATCCTCGTCGTCTCAGGCAAACGCTGTTGTCCAACTGACGGAAACCGGTGTTGGCAATGTCCGTTGCCACCGTGATGGCGTGGTCTGAAGCGATCTCCCCCTCCTGTAGGATTTTAAGGGCCTCAGCCCTTTTGGCGTCTGGAAGGAAGTCTAACAGAGGGGCGATTTTGAACCACAACTCCCTGTCGTAGCGGGCTACGATAGCCAGGGCGTTGGCCGCCTTGCTAGTCGTCGCTGCTGACGAGAATCCGTCGCCCCATCGTGTCCAACTTCCTGCCCTCGCCGTCCGGCGGGGAAGTTGATGTCGAGGCCGATGCCCCCCCAGCTTTCTTCTTTGCCGCCACCGAGACGACCGAATCCGGGGTAGGTTGTGCCCAAAGGCACAAGGGGGCAGCGTCGGGGACCCGGTACTACTTCTCGTACCGGTCGCTCTTTGCCGGCGCCGTGGCAGGGTTGAGGAGGGCGAGCCCCACATCCCAGATGTCATCAAGAAGCGGTACGGCGAGGACCGTCTTCCTTTTAGCCTTGCGCCGCTGGTAAAGGAACCCTTTTCTTCTTTTCTTCTGGGCAGAGCTGAAAAAGCTTGGATGCCCTGGAAATTATGGCATGAAAGGATCCAATCTCGTCGGGCGGGGGACGCCCGAGCAGGGGGCGACACGTCCCGTTGATGCCTCCGTCGTTATCTGTACCTGTCGTAGCCGTGTCCGTGCCTGTATCATCCCCGTGGGTAGTAGACCGGGGGGAAGGCAGAGCAGGCCGCAGAGGTGGGAGAGGTGGCGTAGGATGCGTCCTCCTCCTCTTATGCGGTGGACTCTCCGAAGGTCCTGGCTCCGGTTCCCCCGTCTGGTCTGGCTCAGATACCTCCGTCGGGGGAAGGGGCAACCTTGTCCTTATCTCCGAGCATAAGGACTGAATCGCTGACAAAATGGCCGCTGAGGTGTCCTGCGGCGCCGGAAACGATGGGCGCGAGGGCTCTTGAGGAGCCTTGTCGGCGACACTGTCACTCTCGTCGTCGCCCTGTTCGGGATCCCTCCCGATGGGCTGGGCTTCTTCCACGACTTCGATGAGCTCTTCTTCAGAGGTCGTGTCCGTATCCACGATGGCCATCAGCCCCTCCCCACCTTCTCCAACGAGGACTTCGTGGGGGTCTTCTCAATGGGCCTGAAAGACGACTCCCTCCGCGGTGGCAGGGAGACTCTGGGTCCTGAGGGCGCCTCCACTGGTGTAGCCTCCACAGGCTGAGCCAGGGCCGTGGCGACATCCTCAATCGAGGTCTTAGCAGGGTGAATTAAGGCCATCGCCACCTTCTGGACGCCTGGGGCCTTCACCTTGTGGGGAGGGTCCGAGCCTTGCTCCCCCTCTGCCGGAATCTTCGAGATCGACCGGGGCCTCTCCAGAAGCTTCGCCGGGTTCTTGGACTTCCTCTTACCCGAGCCAGAGCGATGGCTCGTGGTTGATGGCGCCGGGGAGGATGCGCCCTGCCTGGCAGCCAAGGAGCCCGACCGTTCGGTGCTCCCGGTGCCCGCGGACTCGCGGTGCTTAGCCTTTTGTTGGGCCCCCGTCGCCGGGGCACACTCACAGGACTTAGAAGACCGCTCTGACTTCTTTTTCTTCTTCTCACCTGACGGGCTCTTCCCTTCCAGCCAGTTGGCGAGACGGAGGTGGCGATCCTTCATGGTCCGCTCCGACATGTTCCCACAAAACGCACAGTCCTTCTCCTTGTGCGTGTTGTCCTCATGGAGACAGAGGCATAACGAATGCTCGTCCTCCTCGAAAACATTCTGAAGCTGGCATCCAGGGCAGGTCCTGAACAGCTTCCCGGGCGTCGAGCTTCCTTTCTCCTGGGCCATGTCCGGGATAGGCCTCTGAAACTTCTGGAATCCTCCAAAACCGTAACTCGACGAAATCTTCACCCTTGAGGGGCGTAGAAAACTCTGAAATGGGTCCCCGTTGATCGGATGTAGAAACGGTGGAGCTTGAGGCTCTATTTAACCGAAAAATGAGAAAAATCTCCTGAAAAAGCGCGAAAACGCAGCAAAAGCTCGAGAGCTACAGCACGAGGACTCCCAACACTTGAACGTGCGGTAAAAATCTGAGGATGGCTGCCGAAGGCGGGGCTTAGGGAGAGGGCAGTCATTGGCTGGGGGCAGTATGACCCAGAGATCAGTGATTGGTTACTACTAAGAAAGACAGATCAGAAACGAAACTGATACTGATTTTTTCTATACCGAGGATTCCCGGCCTGACGACAGGGAATATTCATGAGCATGTGAATCCATGCCAGACCCCATGCTGGAGAACGGTATTTAAGAATTAATCCATGTTGCGTTCTTCTCACTCTTATGCCTCCTTTCTCAAGCACCGACCCACATGTAACCAGGGTCACCCATCGTTATCCTTACTGTATGAATTGTGCCTATACCTTGCATATTGCTTATACCCAAGCACTGACCCACCTGTAACAAGGGGGCTACCGTTCCTTATTGTTTGAACTATGCCTGCACCTTTGTACATTGACTATAAGTTTCTCAAGCGCCCAGTTACCTCAGGGTTTGGTGCGCGATACAAATAATATACAAATACAAATATAATCAGTTACAATTTTTTCTCTGTGAAAAACTTTGTATTGCAAAGGGTTTAAAAAAAATAATCAACGTTCAATCTGGAGAGGTTACACATTTTATGAGGGGAAGGGGGGCTCATCACATTTGATCATTTTTTCAAATTAGGAACAGTGATGCAAATGATTTTGCTCCTCTGGTTTCTGCCAAGGTAGTATTCGTTTAGATGGTCAGAAACATATCCATGACTTAGCTGATTTTACACATTGAGAAGAGAATACCCTGATTGATTTTGTGGAACACCATGACTTATGCAGTAGGGATGGCTCGCTGGGAGTTGTAGAGAAGGGTAGGACGGGTTGCAGGGCAGGGATCTAATTTTGTTCGTTTCCCCAGTATACAAGAAACGTGCGAGGAAATGAACGATAGAAGTATCACAACACAGATTTCATCTTGCAGTAAAGCAAATGGGGCCTTGCATGGTGCTCAAAGGTGTAATGAGAGTATAGAGACGGCGGCTGGTCATTCCCCACACCGACGACAAAGAGCCAATTCGCCACTCTTTGGAGAAATGCTCTGGATTTAAGGTTTATTCAGGGATTCGCTATAGGACAGAAAAGGAACCTGGGCATTGGACTATCCTGTTGGGCCTCCTGTGCTGCCAAAAGAGTAGGTGGGTTTACTGCAACCAAATGACTCAAATGAGACACTTATCTGTTCAGACTCTCCAGCTTATAGAGTTTGCGATCCTGCAAAATGCATTGAAAACTTTTTTGAAAAAAGCGCAAGCTTCTGTTTTTACAAAAACACTCACGAAAACGGCTGCTTTTGCAAAACACACACACACAAAGAGCCAGGTTCTAAAAAAAAATTCAGAGCAGAAGTCTTGAAATGTGTTACAACATCTCATCACTTTCGTCCAAAAAAAGAAAAAAAAAAAAAAAGCCATGCAACCTATTTATTTTTATTAATTATGCTGCTGACTTGCATTTCTGTTCCTCAAACAGGATAGATATGCCTTTTTTTTAAATCGCATTTTACAGTGACAGGCCCTTAAGGGCCCGTCACGTTGAAATGCGCTGGGATCCCGTAGAACATGGTCGGGAGAGGACTTCCAACACCAACTTATTCAGAGCAACTGGCAGCGCATCATTTGCATTACAAATGCGCAAGTCACTTTTGAAAATAAGGTAACATGCTCATTTCCAAAAAAGCATTACCTAAACACAGCATATCCTCTGCTCTATTTTTAGATGATCTGGGCCAACATCTACATTTTTAAATGTTTTATAAAAAATGGTCACAATGGTCACAATAGGAGGGAAGAGGGCGAGCAATGGGCCAGGTGGTGGGTGATGGGCCAGATGGAAAGTGATAGGCAAGAGAGCAGAGAGATCCCCAAATCCCACTAATCTACAAATCCAACTTCCCCCGGCTATTCAAATCACTGCGCTCCGACCTGAAACAATGGGACAAGCAAGAGATCTCGTGGCTAGGCCGGGTTGCCGCGGTGAAAATGACCCTGCTCCCAAGATTACTTTATCAATGCCACGCGCTCCCGACCCATATCCCCGAATCGGAACTGGTAAACCTGCAGCGCAATATTATGAAATTCATCTGGGGCGGCAAAAGCCCTGCATCGCCAGGAGAATCATGACCCTTAGTCGACAACTCGGTGGTCTCGGGGTCCCGGACATCGCTAGATACTGCCGCGCAGCTCAGCTCGCGCACGCCTTCGCTTGGACCAGTGTAGGGGATCGCCCTGCTTGGCTACAACTTGAGGAAGGATGGTGCTCGTCTCCCTTATCAGACCTGCCCCACATCCAATCTCGAAATACCCCGCCCGCAACACCTCCACTGCCCGCAACCTGTAACACGGTGGACAATTGGAAAGCCACAAACAGAAAATGGGGAATAAAAAGCTTGCTGGGCCCACTAACCCCAATCTGGGGCAATCCAGGCTTCTCCCCCGGCCTATGTCGCCGAAGGTTCGCCAATTGGTCTAGGGGTGGGCTCCACAAAATCTCAGACTTTTTAATTGATGGCCAGCCGCTCTCTTTTGAAGACGGTAAAGCGAAATTCAGCGTCTCCGAGGAGGAACGATTCCGGTACACTCAGATCAGGCACTGGATCTCTCAGCGCTCTATCAGGGACCGAGGCTCCAGGGATCTAACTCCCCTCGAACTTTCACTAACGGCATCCCCCCCAAGAGGCAATATCTCTACCCTTTATAAACTCGTAGAAAAATTCAACCCCGAATCAAAAGGAAAAGTATATGCTGAACTGGGAGCGCGATCTCGGGCGTCCCCTCGACCCTGAAACCTGGGACAAAATTTGGACTAAACTTCACAAGAATACTCAGTGCGTTACCAACAGAGAAGGTGGTTATAAAATATGCTTTAGGTACTATATTACACCGTCTCAATTACACAAAGCGGGGGTGCGACCCTCACCGAACTGTTGGAGAGGATGCGTGCAAGAGGGGACACTTTTCCATCTCCTTTGGGACTGCCCAAAAGCGGCACATTACTGGAAGGGGGTACTGACTCACATCCGAGCAATAACAGGCCTCAACATCCCATGGGACCCCGGAATTATTCTACTTGGAGACCCGGGGGATGGGGAGTTGCCAATGTCTGGAAACGCAGCCCGTCTCTGCTCCCACTTACTTCTGGCAGCCAAGACTGTCTAGTTAATTTGTTTCTTTTTGTTTGTTTAACTATTGAATAAAATATACATTTTGAAAAAAAAAAGAGCAGAGAGCGCGCTGCAGGGCGAGAAATCGTAGGGAGCAGAGGTCCAGAAAGCAGAGGGAGCATGGGCTACAGGGGGAGAAGGGGGCCAGAAAGCAGAGAGGGAGCTGTGGCCGGAAAGAAGCAGCAAGCTGCAGATTGGGAGAAAGGATGAAGGAAGAGTGATAGCATGGGAGAAAAGATGCAGAAGTAGCAAGAAAACAAATGAAGGACTGTACACTGCAGGAGGAATAGGGGAGCATTAGGTGTGAGTTGGGAGTATGGTTTGGAGCGTGGCAGGGACTGGGGAGTGTGAGTTGCAACTTGGCAGTATGACAATACATGAGTATGCACACAGAGTGAGAGGGTTTGGAGAGCAAGTTGTGATGGGGAGTTGGTGAGTGAGAAGGGTGCTGGTGAGAGCTGTGTGGGTGTTTGGGGGATTTGAGAACATAGAAGGGGAATAGTTCCACCATCACATGTCCAGGGCAACCCCCTCCAACTTCTGACCCAAGCTGCTGCTTGTGTCCCCTTCGAGTCCATTTTAAGGTCTCCTTTGTTAGCTGCTAACTTGCTGCTTCAATAACTAGACACTGGAAGTAATTCGCAGGAACTCTTCATAATTTGCTGTTTGTCAAGACTTCAAGCCCGCACCAAACTGCCTCTAGCTAGGGTTGTGATTTTGGACAAAAGACTTGCTAGGCGAAGAAACCATCCCTAGAACCTTGAACCAAGCTCACGTTGCACTAACCACTTATTGTCCTCCCTTTAAGTGACTTTTCTATATATGTGTCTGCAGAATAAATATATCACTGTATAACCCGTTGAAAACCGCATGAGTGCACAATTACCGATACTACGATAACCATGTCTTTTCCCTCTCCAAAGTTGTTACAAATGTAACCACGAACACTAAAGTGAAAGTACTCTTTGAAGTGTATTATCTAGTATTCCTAAGTGTTCTACTGTAAACATCTGTAGTATTTAAAGTTATTCTGGTGTAAATATAAAACAATCTTTTATGTGCAAGTGCTTTGTTGTGCCTGTCTAGCCAAGATTCAGTGTACTTACCTACAGCTCACATCTTCCTCTTAAGATAAGCCTGACTGCTCTGCCGCACTACCAAGTTCCTGAGCTAGAACAGACTGATACTAAGAGTTGGGGGATCTACAAACCACTGGGATAGCTTACTAAAGTCTTACTGCCAGTAGGAATTTAGGAAAACTGCCCCAACACTGATCCTGGCCTGACTTATTTCGGAAGAGGGACGGGCAATGCTTCTTTTTTGGATTGGATAAGTAAAAACACCAAACCACTTTTCTTTTTATGTTAAAAATAAAAGGCAGAATTCTTTGCTTGGGGATTGTTTGATTGATAGTATTTTGAGTTGTGGTGGTCAGGGCACAAGTTGTTGGTCTTTGTGTTCACAGCCTTGTGATAATCTTGTCCCAGCGATGGGTCTAAAAATGCTGTGCTGAAGTTTTGCTAGCTAATAGTAAAAATTGCAGAATTGCACCCATGCAGCAATATAATCTCCATTTTGAAACCACTTGCCTGGACCAAGGGTTACAGACTCTTGGCCTAAAATATTGCCAAGAATGGAAAGAGACGCTTCGTGGTTAGATAAGTATCTGCACTTACCCTTGCACTCCCCACCAGCTGGCTGTACCTTTCTTATATATTCTATTATCCTATGTACTGCAATGTCCCTTCCCCCTTCCCTTGCACTTGCGAGATCTGAAGGACACCTGGCCTAGTAGGAGCGTTGTCTGTCTTCCCTCTGTTCCCCCCTCCCTTGCCTCGTTGCGCCTTGAAACACTTGTGTATAGGCGCGTTATAAATGCCATATCATACAATTGATAATGATCAATACAATTAATAATAGTTCCTATCAAATAGAAGCGCACATTAAACCAAAAAAAGTAGAGCGAAACAATGTTCAGTGAAGCCAGGAGCATCTGGGACTCTCCCTACTAGATACAAATAATGAAAACCTGGCCTCTCTTGTAGTCTTGCACACTGCCTCTTTCCTGCAATGTGCCAATCTCACACCCTCCCGTCGAAAAATGTGCACGCAGAAATCAACAAACCTTTTGTCCTGCAAAATGTGCATTTTTATGCTGCAAAATGTTCAATTTCCTGACACAATATCCTGGAGGGTCTGCCTTTTAAGAGTGCTTTAGAGGGGAGATTATTGATACTGAAGGGTCAAATTTAAGAAGATTTGGTAACCTTGCGCTAACCACATTGCCTGAATTAAGGGTAAAATTTATATGGGACGTTCTTGACAGTCTAAAGGGATGTGGGGGGGTTTTACATTTGGTGACAAACCCCCACTTAAAGATGCTCTTCTTGAACCCGAACCGCCACCGGGGATTTTGGCCACAACTACACTGTTGAATGGTTTTGGTATGTTTGATACTTGGATGGTGGTAAATCCCACAACCTAGAACTTCTAGCTTTTACTCCAACCCATAAAAGTAATCCCCAGGTGGATTGTATTCTAGTGGGGGGAAGGACATCAATATTTAATTCTGGGTCCTTCATCATCCCAGTAGTATAGTCAGACCAGGTGCTATGTGGCTGAGGGAGAGACATATGGCAATGTATAGCAATGCTGTATTACATGATCACAAGTTGAAGGATTTGTTGAGAGTAGAAGCAGACCAATACTTTGTTGCCTTGGGAAAATTGTATACTTTGCCTAGTTACGTTTGGGAAGAGGTTGTGGGTTTCACAAATGGCATTTCAGGATTACTCAGAGAGACACTTTGAGAGGTATGGAGTGATTGTAGGCATGCCATTTGTCCTACAACCTGGCCCTCCACTATTAGTTGCATTTGGCTCCACATTTCTTGCAGACATCCAAGAGGGAATTTGATTATATGGTTGGCTCAAAGCAGGCTGGGAGTAAGCAGGGATGTTGGTGAGGAAGGGAAATGTTTTGGACATCAGGATGCTGGAGATGATTTTCTGGGCAGTCTATCGAGATAAAGGGGTGGCAAGAGTGAACAGTGATGCTAGATTTGGCATAGCCTATCATGAAGGAAAGAACCAAATTCAAATCACAAGATAAGGGATTAAAAACCCTGTCCAGGCAACAATGACAAAATGAATGGGGTCCATTTATTTTCGTATTGACTTCTAATGGAGGGCCCAAGGGGCATCATGATAATGGGAGATGGTCCTCAGTAGGGATGCAACGGTATTACGGTATACCGTTAAAGATACCGTGAACCACTTAATTGAACAATAATAACCGTCACATTGTTTATACCGGTATACCGTTCATACCGTTAAGTGTGCTTTTCAATCTGATTTGGAAAGGCTGCAGTAAGCAAGTGCTGCGCAGTCTTGGTCTTGCACCGTTGGATATGCCATCTGCCAAGTAGTTTCAGTTGGAGCAGTTTCTAATGCCATTCCATAAACCACACGTGCCTGACACAAAATCAATATGTTAGCAATAGGAAGAATAAATACAGTGCCAAGAAGGAAAAGGGTTTACTTTGGGTTGGCGGCTTTGGGGTTTATATATTTATAATGGATAATGTTTTCTAAACATATGACAATGGGGGATTTCCCTGATTCTATCATTGAATTTACAGATAATAAGTCACACTGAAAAATGTACTCATCTCTGAGGGTATTCCCTGCTGCCATACCAAAGGGTAACATGTCCGTGATTACTGAACACCTTTTGGCCCGCAAGTAAACTAAAGGCTGTAACGTAAAGCGAGAGTGCGTGTGTGCGTGTGCGTGTGTGTGTGTGTATATGCGCACAAGCGTATACTACCATCAGGCTCCAATGATCTGTGGCATGCAGGTTATCAAGATGGCAACATGTTCATCTTCACCAGTAGCCAGTGGGGGAGCTAAAAGCCTAAATTACCACTTAAGAAAAGCTATTCAGTTTGCTTTGCCAGTCGCAGCAGGGCTGCCCCCCCCTTCTCCTCCTCTCCACATGTGTGTTTGTGCTTGGTGGAAGCACGGGGTGGCATTTCAGTGGAAAGTATGTTGAAAAGCCCAATTCTGGCCCTGGGTGCCTGGTTTTGTTTGTGATGATAAATCTAACAATTTATGACCTTTTAGAAAATATTTGTTAAGATTAGTTAACTCCACCTGCTATACCGCGATAACCATGATATACCGTCATTTGGCAATAAGGTTATTGTACCATCATAAAACTAATACCGTGACACCCCTAGTCCTCAGATGACCCCAGGCGGCTTTAGGTCTCCCGCTCAGGAACCAGGCCAACAGATGACAATATTGAGGGGAGGCACTGCGTAACAGGGGCCCCTGCGGTGCAGGGGGGCCCACTAGCACATGCCTGGGAGGGGGCCCAACTTGGAGAAAAAAATGAAAAAAAAGATTTTTTTTTCCAAAATATTTTTTTTTTTATTTCTTTTTGAAATCACTTTGCCTTCATAAAGACAATATTTCTGTAACAGAAATAATGTCTTTATGAAGGCAGAGTGACTACAAAAAGAAACTTTTCTTTTTGAAGTCCGAGAGCTCCCCCTACCCCATGACATGGAAGACCCCAGGCTGGAGGCCTCCATGTCATGGGGTGGGGGAGCCCTATGACTTCAAAACGAAATAGTTTATTTTTGAAGTCATTCTGCCTTCATAAAGAAATGATTTCCGTTATGGTTTGGTCCTTAACAAAAATCATTTCTTTATGAAGTCAGAGTGATTTCAAAAAGAAACAGTCGCCAAACTTGTGCTTTTTTCCGGCACCCGCGAATGGGCAATTACCGGGTCATTACGGCCCCGCCGGACCTGGTAATTGGCCATTCGCGGGCACCGGAAAAAAATGCTCCCCATTCAAATTTGACCCCTTTAGGGTTCAATGGGAATGGGGAGCTCGGATGCACCAGCACTATTCAGAATGGTGCCGGTGCATCCGACATGCTCTGCTCGTGGGTGCCGGTATGCCCGCCAGGTCAGACCTGGCAGGCGGGAAGGCACCCGGGAGAAGAACTCTTAGTTTGCTGGTCTGGTAACAACGGTACCGGCAAGCTTACCAGTACCGTTGTTACCGGACCAGCAAACTTATACTGAGGCCCAATTTCTTTTTTAAGTAATAGGGCTCCCCTCAACCCAATGACGTGTGCGAGTGTATTGTGAAAGGTTGTACACTTAAATGTGGAGGTGGCTGCCTGTGTGAGTGTATGGTGAAAGGGTGCACAGAAATGTATGGGTGGCTGGGTATGCGTGTACAGTGAAAGGGTACACACTTAAATGTATAAACGGCTGCGTAGGTGTGCCTGTATGGTGAAAGAGTGCACACTTAAATGTAAGGATGGCTGGGCGTGCATGCGTGTTTATGGTGAATGGTGTTTGTGCTTGTGTTCAGGGGCACAACAAAACCTACATTTCGGGGGGCTGATCCTTCAAATTTTGGAAGAGGCGTTAACATAAGCACTGGGAGGAGGTAGAGGTACATGCCTGACTTAGCTACCTCTAAATTCATTACTCCTAATCCCACTCTTCCTCATCCCAATACTTACCTATGAGGCAAGGAGCCTCAAACGTATGCTCTGGGACAAGGAAGAGGGAAGTGAAGGTAATTCTGGGCCAAGGAGCTGATTTTGGAGGTTGGGAGAGGGCATGGGAGGGTGGTGGGATTGGGTGATAAATCATAATGGTTGTCCATGTCCAGGCTAAGCAGGCATGATATGTGGTATTAGTGGCTATCATTTTGGTACACCCAGTCTAGTTATTCCTCAGTTTGGTATTACTTTTTTTTGACTGCGCATTTCTGATAAAACAGTCCTGCTAAGTGTAATTACCTGGCTAGATTGGCATTTGGGTGCTGCCAGTCTAGCCATTTCTTACTGCAGCATTGTATATTTTTTGAGCATCTGTGATAAAATGATATGATATAAGTCTATTAACACCCGCCTATACACAAGTGTTTCTTGGTGCGACAAGCAATGTAGTGAAGATAGAGGGTGGACAAGACAAATGATCTTACTAGGCCTTGTGTCATTCAAATCGTGCAAGTGCGAGAATGAGAAATGCAAGGGGAATTGGAGGGGGAAGTGCAAGGAAGAAGGGATGGGAAAACAGGGCTGTAATGCTCTAAGTAAGTGCAGCCAGGACATTGAGGCTCTAGGTAGTGCAAGGAGTACAAGGGACTGTAGGGTTACAGTTACAGTCCCTAAGTGCATGGTAGGCCGGAGGCAGTGCAAGGGTGACTGATCAAGAAAGAGCCTGGACTCAGTGAGACTCTGAGGGTAGCCAAGCAACCAGTCAGTACAGCAGACAGGTAGGTCAGCAGGGGAGGGAGAGAGCAAAAGCAGAGAAGAGGAAAGTTTTGAGCTGCTTCCGGAACATCAGATGGTCCGCTAAAGTTTGAGAGTGGCAGGGAGGCCATTCCAGAGGGAGGCACCTGCAGAGGAGAGCGATCTACCCCCCCTCTCTACCTGAAGAAGCGTCTAGCCCTTAGAAAGTTGCAGGTAGCCGGGGGAAGGGCTTGAGAAAAAAAGTATTTTGGAAGAGAGCGTTGGATGTAGTGTGGGCCAGACCCCCGAAAGCCTTATGGACAATGCAAAAGGTCTTGAACTTGATTCTTGCAACAACCGGGAGCCAGTGGAGAGATTTCAGGGCTGTAGAGATATGATCCATGGGCTTGTGGCCAAGGATAAGTCTCGATGTCCTGTTCTGGAATAGTTGCAGAGGGCGGAGAGTAGAGGAAGACAGCTTGAGAAAGAGGCTGTTGCAGTAGTGCAGCATAGAGAGAAACAGGGCTCTGGAGACAGTGAGCTTCTGGGGTAAAGTGAGAAAGGGAAGAGTCCCTTTGAGTAGGAGCAGCTGGTAGGTAGTGGGACTTCTTGGCAATGTCCAAGATGCTAGGAGAGAAAGAGAGTGGAGTCGAAGATGACACTAAAGGTTTTTTGCCTCGCAGGAAGGAGAAAGAAGAGGACCCAAGGTGGGCGGCCAGAGTGAGAGAGGGAATCCAGGGACGGGGGTCCCAATGAGACAGATCTCCATCTTAATGGCACTAAGGTAGATATCGTTGGAGGTGCACCAATCCTGAATCACGGATAGACAGTCAGGAATGAGCAAGAGATGAGGAGCTTGAAGGAAAGCGGAGTGTCATCCCCATAACACAGTTAGAGGAGAAGGTAGAGATCAGGTGGGCCAAAGGGGCCAAGTAGAGGTTGAAAAGCCAGGGTGAGAGGATAGAGCCCTGGGGAATGCCACAGGTAGAGAGAGAGGTGGCATAGAGAAAGGGACCAAGTTGGAACTGGGAGGGGCAGTCCAAGAGGCAGGAGGTCAGCCACTCCAGGGCCTGATCCGTGATGCCCAGATTCTCAGAGTCGATTGATCAGGATGGCGTGGTTGACTGTCAAAAGTAGAGGAAAGTTCAAGGAGGATTAGGACAGAAGGAATGCTGGAATCAAGGTCAGAGAGCAGATCTTCACAGGTGTTCAGGAGAGAAGTTTCGGTGCCTCTGGCAGCTCTGAAGCCAGTCTGATGGTCATGGAGACAACCAACAGATTCAATGTGGAGAGTAAGCTGGGAGATGGGCAGCTTTTTCCCAAGAGTTTGCCCAGGAATGGGGTGATGGAGATTGGGCGATAGTTTGCCAGACAGGTAGGATCAGCAGATGGCTTCTTGAGGAGTGGGTGCACAAGGGAGTGCTTAAGGGGAGAGGGGAAGGTTCCAGCGGTGAAAGAGTGATTACAGAAATCGTCTAAGGTGCAGCAATTGTGTCAATATGGTTCTTGATGGTTCTGGAGGAGCAAGGGAGCACCTGTTTGGACGGCACTTTCATGGATCAGACTTGTCTAGAAACCTTGTCGGGTGTTGTCAGAGAGAAAGAGGAGAAAGGAGGAGGAGAGGTAGAGATGGCCAAAGGGGGGGCCGAGAGAGGAAGAGGGAGAGGAGGAGGAGATAGTGGACAGGATGTCCTGAGTTTTAGCGGAGAAGTGAGAGGCCAGAGCCATACAGAGGGCCTGGGAGGGAACATGAGAGGTGGAGACCGCAACAGGATTGACCAGGTCAGTGCAGATTTTAAAGAGTTTAGCTGTGTTGTTAGAGGCAGCAGAGACCCGGGCTTCAACGTGTGCTCTATTCTTGATGAGTGTTATTGCTTCGACTGGCTTTTTGCACAACAGTCTAGGTATGTCTAAATGTGGCCTGGCATGCTTTACTGTAATGTTATAACGTCTACACTGGTCTACATTGTGCAGCCAGTGGGACATGTTTTCAATGTGGCATGGCATTTTTAATAGCAACGCATTAATGTTCCTGTGCACTGTTGGTGACTTGCATGTATTGGATTGGTGTTACCCTACAAAACAATGGCAACACTCTGGCTTTTTAGCCAATTTTTCTCAGAAAGTGTGCTGTATATTGCATTACAACACATATTTATATCTTTCTCCTAGTGCAGTGTGCGGTATACCCCTTCAGTAGCACGTTCATGCGTATTGTGCAAGGGTGATAATCTAGGCCGGCCCAGAGTGTGGCACGTCCCGTGATTTTTTTGCTGAGTTGGGGGGCGGGGGGCCCTCAGCATAGCTCGCAGGGGGGCCTCCACATATTGTGTTACGCCACTGAGGGGAGGATGGTGATGGGAATTGGGGTAGAGGGTTAGGAGGAGAGCGGTCACATCCTATCGACCCCTAAGGCCAAAGGTCTCGCCTGAAGGGAAGCAGGATGGAGGAATAGCCACCAATTTCTTGAGGTTTGAGAACTGAACCAGGCCAAACAACATGGAACTTCCAGCATCAGGCTTGTCAGATTTGAACTTGGAGGAGGGGGCCTGAAGAAATAAAGAAAGAGGCCCATCCAAGAAACGCCAACTGTCCCTCAGGGACGCTGGTTATCTGCCCAGCCATAGGCAAACTGCAAGCAATTGGACTTCTGAGCGGGAAGCAAATATATTTGTGAGGGAATGCCCCACTTGGTGAAAAGATATTGGACCACTGAGGCAAGGAGATCCCATCTGTGATCCATCACTCACCCTGCTCTGAGCATCCACTTCCTGATGGACTTCAGGCAAATTAAGTATCATAATTCGATCTTCACAGCCAATTCTGTGGGTGAAACCGTCACCTCATATGCCCTATTGAGAAGCTCATAAAAACAATAGGCTAATTTGTGTAAAGGCATGTTTCAGAACAGACGCATTTTGCTCGAAGCAGGGCATTTGTTATTTTAAGTGATAATATAGGAGCTTATAAGCAGCATGTTCTGTAGCACTATATTTTGAACCTGCCATGTTGGAACTTCCAAAAGATAAAATGAAAACATGAGATCATTTGCATCACTCGCACAGCACAAAGGGCTAATATTTTTCACAACATGAAGTGACCAACATCATTCCAAACCATATTACGAGTCTGGTGTTATTTTTAAATGCCAAAACTGTAGCGATGCCAATGATCTAAAAGGAAGGCAGAATTTTATTACAAGAGAGCCACGATTTTGAAAGCTTTTTCTCTTCACATTAGTTGGTTTGTTCGTACATAAAATTGGCGTTCACCCCAGTTTGTCCGAGGCTGAAAGAATGAATGAGATGCGCTTGCATTAATTGCATCACGTGACTAATGATGGAGTAGACACAGAAGCACAATAGGTAACTAGCCCGACAGCAAGGGCACTTGATTTAAAATGAAGCTAATGGGGACTGAAGCAGCCGGCTAGAAACATATGGTTTCTAGATTAGGAGAGCTTCCCCCCCTTCTGTATAATTAGAGAACTAACGTAAGGGGAGGGTTTGATAAGCAGGTCTGTTATACCAACCGCAACCATCCAGCGACTTCCATTTCACTTCAATGGGAATTCTTAACCTATATTCTTGCTGGCAACAGTGTACCAATACAGGAGCAGACTGGAAGCCAAATCACTAGCTGATTTAGTGGCACAAATATTGCATGCAAGAAATGCACCGTTTTGCTGATTTGCGCAGGGGATTGAGTCCAAGCTGAGGGCACCTTCAAGTCAGACTGCAGAACGATTGCTTATAGAATGCCATCTGGGGTAGCTGTGTGGAGAGCCAAGCAAAACCAGTGGATTCATTTTGGATGTTTGAAGGGAGCAAAGCCCGACTAGCATGTGAAGTGTTTTTTTTTTCCAGAGAGCCATCTCTAAGAATAGTTCTATACAAGATCCAATTAGGAGTGTGGGCAGTGTGAAAGTATACAATTCTCCACTAATCTAAGTGTGGGGGAATGCAAGCTGGTGGATGAGGTTTTGTGTCACAATAGTCAGTGAGTTGAGGAAGAGGTTGGAATCCAGTTCATTTAAAAAGAATAGCAGGGGAATGTCTTAAGGTTTAACCTATTCATATAAGGCCTTGCTAGTGATTTGGAAAAACGGTTTAAAACTGTTCACTTGCATATTTGTGCAGTTAATTAAGCCAGTTAAATGGGTGAAATAACTCACTGTATTGGAGTTCTAACTGGAGGTTACATTGCAGCCTGTGGACGCAGTTGGAGATCAGAGCTGTAGAGAGGCAGATGGATACGTCATCTGTAGTGCCCACAGCCTCACCTCTGTCATATTGGAAGAACAAAAAGGAACTGTGCATGACACGTGGTACAGTACCAATACTGCATCGAAGATATGAAAGACTTTAGGCGCTCAGACAACCATATTGAATGTCCCCTCGCGTGGACGTGGTAGAAGGAAGCCTGCAGACACTATCAAACAGAGCTATAAGTGAAATCTGACAAGAGTAAAGTGACGTAATAAAGGAGACATGAGGACACACTGAAATGATATGAGAATACTTAAAGAATAAAGATGTGACTGGAGTAACAATGTAACTGAACATGCAATCATATACACTGAAGATAAGAGATGCAGCAGATGCACATACGCAGAAACACAAGGTAGAGGAGACATATAGAAGCTTCATGCAGTGGAAAATATAACACCGGTAAAGCGGCCGTGAAGAAAAGACGGACGTGGACTCTGTACAAATCAGCAAGAAGCCTGAAGGAGAGAGATTGAGGCTGTAGAAGCCGACGGGTACCAGAAAACAGCTTTGTGGAGAGAACAAAGAATACCCGGTTGCCTTGGGATCAAGGATACCACATCAAGAACTAACAAAGATGCAGAAAGCAAATAAGGACGGAGCAACCCAGTCTCTAGAAGCCAAGAGGAGTATTAGCACCCAGTATAATCTGTATTATACGTAGTTAGAGGTACCTCAAGGCGTGCCTACCAGATAAGGGGAAGCCAATTGTGTTAACAGTTAAACGAATTAGAAGTATGCATGTTCCACTAACCAATCCTTCCTTTCAATAGGTTTTTACTATTTGCCACATAGAATGATGTCAGAGGTGACATATTGAGTTATAAAGCTTCTGTATAACAGAAATGTATTTGAGAGTGAGTGAGCTGCAATCTGTCCATCAGGTTTCCCTACTTTATTGTGCTGATAATGAAGTAGTGTTTTGCCATATTCTTTGAATCTGCTCCGTTATTGGGTCATAGATCGTTTATTGGTAACTCCATCTGGCACTTTGAACACTTCAGGTGCTACTGCACAAAGCACTTAGGTTGGCAGACTGTTGAGGGCTTTAGCAAGTATGTTTTGAAATATTAGAAATTAATTGCAACTAGCAATTACAAAATTAAATATGAAAGTCCATGGCGCACCCAAGTTTCAAGAAACCTATGCATGTGGAGATGTTAAAATACAATTATGTGTACAGACCATTTTAAACAAAACTCTGAATTTAATTAGACGTTCCATTTATAACATATGAACGCCTTTGGCTAAAGTTTGCCCGACCAGAGTGAATGGATTTTCCTAGGTTGTCATTTGAGAAGTTTGAAACCTCTTTAGAATCAGAAGCATTTTTAGGCCGTAGGTATTGTTTTTAAATAAACCTACACAAAGTACTCTGTGTGAGTAATTTTTCAAAGTATCTGAGGATAAGTGATGTCTAAATAGAATTTTGCATTTCAGAATGCCACAGTAATGTCAAGTAAACGTCCATAGATTGTTCCACGAGGGATGCATATCCTAGAAGAATATATATCTTTTTATATTAAAGTGCCACAAACTATCCTTACCGCCAATCATTTCTTGCAACACATAGGCAAGTTTACTAAACATGATCAAGGGTGATGGCTTTTGAACCAAGAACCTTCAGATAACCTTCACGTAAAAGTTCTAACCATTGCTGGCAAACACTATAATCTTGGAGGAGGACTTCTCCATAGAAAGGTTAGGTGACCCACAGGGGTTTACGTATATTGAAATTGTATCGAAAGAGCCTGCACCAGAATGTTTTGTGCAATTACCCACTCCCACAGACAGCATGGAGCGCTGCAGGGAACCTGGTGACCCTCAGCTTGTTAAGCTGAATCATGGTCATGCTGTGTCAAAACCCAAGCCAAATGGCCACTGATTAACAAAAAGAAAGCTTTCAGGGAATTGAACAGAATATTGCTTGGAGCTTCAACAAAGTGGAGGAACCTCTTCAGTGGACCCCACAGGTCATGAACTTGCATATCGTCCAGTGTAATGCCCCAGAACAGAAGTGAGGAGTCTGTGGTGATCGTCCAGGAAGCGGAAAGCTCCTCAAACTGAAATCCCCTTTGAGATGGGATGGGGGGGTGGGTGCAGGCTTGGAGAGAGAATAAAATGTAAAAATCGCTCTACAAAAATAAAAATCGGCTCTCAAAGGAGGAAGGCATTAGGACTGGATTGAGGATAGCACAATTGGTTCCAGATGGGTGCAAAATAAAGGGGCGTCCATCCAGAGCATGGTACGTGGCACAGAGCATGTAGGAAATAATGAGCCCTAAACCTTAAACACCCAGGCTTGTTAAACTGCTTTTCACAAAGAATTAGCATGTTGTGATCAAGTCCTGAATCCTGTCATAGCCTGTGAATGTAACGCTCACCTGATTCCCGCAGAGGCGCCGGTCTTGACTGGGTGAATGCCGTATCTTCAAAGGTGATGTGTAACACACGGTTGGCTCTTTGGGCTGGACCTCTGTGCACTGTATGTCTGACTCGAAGTGTAAGATGTCTTAGGTAAGTGAACGCCGAGCTCTCCATCTGCCTCGGGGCAGGGTGCCGTAACCAGTTTCTTCACTGGATAAGGGTGCAGGCCTCTTGACCTCAGAGGACTGCTGTCCGTCGTTAACTGCACGAACGGTAAGTTCTGGGCACTTCAAATGTCTTAAAAGTCTTTTGTAATGATATCTCTTGTTTTGCAGGGTTCCGGCGATGGCGGATGGCGGGCTGATGAGAGTTGAGGATCGAACCCGCGTGAGGAATAGAAGCGCCTGGAAGCACGTAAGTAAGCGCTTGTAGCCTGCTTCACGATGCGCACTAACTGTCCCTTTTATCTTGCAGGTACAAGTTCGGAGCTTTAGAGAAGCTAAAGGGTGCTGGAATACCCACTGGATTCGGCGTGGGAAGGAGTAATGGCACGTGAGTAATAAAGTTGCCCAATGTCTTTAAACGCACCTTCTTTTGTCTTTCAGATGCGGGATGCAGCGCCGAAGGCCTCCGGAGCGTGCGAAGAGCTGGTAAGCTTTTGTCTTTCAGATGCCGGAATGCAGTGCGAAGACCTCCGGAGCATGCGAAGAGTAGGTAAGCCTTTGTCTTTCAGATGCCAGAATGCAGCGCGAGGCGTTGGTGACAGCCGATGGACCAGGTAAGAGATGCGCTGCCACTGAAGACCGTAGTGCTAACCTGTTCTTTCTTTGTCTTTACAGGTGCTGCTGAAGACTGGATTCCAGGATGGTAAGCCTTTGTTCCCTTAGGCCCAGGATCAGAAGCAGAAGACACGATGAGCGTTCTGCTGCAGAGAATGCAGAATAACACAAAGCAAGATTCATCCATCGGGTGTGGTTTAAATAGCCTCCTGTAGTGCTTAGGTGTCTCCTTCCACAGCCACGCCTAGGTAAGAAAAGAGTTCCTGCTTTCCAGAAGAGTTCCAGTGTTCTGAACCTAGGGAGTGGCTCCTGCCCCACCCAACAGGAAAATAGTCCCAAACAGAAGAGGATCAGGGGTTCAACTGGCAGGTAAGTAAGCAGCATGGTCTGCTGCAGGTAAGTCCACCCAAGCATTATGAGCCTGGTGCCACTGGCGCCAGGACAGGGTCCAAAAGGTCCCAATTGGGACTGGCTGGCACTCGGAACCGGGGTTATGGGTCTGCTTCCAAGGGAGTAGGGCAAGTCCTGATCTTTTGGAAGCAGAGATCATGACAGTGAAGTAGTAATAAGCTTTTACAGGCAAGAATGTAATTGTTCAAAAGGGATACATGTGAGAAACTTCAGGACTACATTTAGATCCCAGACAGGTACCTGAAAAGGTGTGGAGGATACACATTTGTCAGCACTTTCAGAAATTGAATAACTAAGGGTATTTTAATAGGATACCTCTTCTGAGGAGTGCTTGAAAATAGATAGTGCTGCCAAGTATCCCTTTATAGTGCCAACTTGGAGCCCCAAATTGGCCAAGTGTAACAGGAAAGAGTACCAAAGGAGTATTACATAGGAATGGATCCACATTCTTGTCCCTGCACCAGTTACTGAACTGTTTTGACCTCTGGATGGAGAACCCGACCTTCCTCTTGCGAGAGGAGATCCTCTCTTTGTGGAAGACGTATCGGAGGGCAGATGGACATGTCTAGAAGGTTACGGCTACCACGTTCTCCTGGCCCAATCCGGGGCAATTCGGATCATGGTTTTCCTGAACTTCCTCAACCTCCTGATTATGTGTGGAATCACAGGACTGGAGGAAACGCATACAGAAGTGGAAATTCCCAGTCCATCACCAACGCTGTCTCCTAGATCTCCTCTTGGAGGAAATTCCCTTGAGCAGTACTGATCGCCCTTCCAGTTGACCCTGGTCGCGGACAGATCCACTTGAGGGGTTCCCCAAAAGGGTGAAGTTCTCTTGAAGGACTTCCTGAGCTAGTTCCCACTCGTGAGACACTGTGCGCTGCCTGCCTTGCCAATCGCGAACCTAAGGTGCTTCCTGTGCTTGAGATGGATCGGCACATGAAAGTAAGTATCCTGGCGGTCCAATGATACCAACTAGTCTTGGAGTTGGAGAGCCTGAAGGATCTGAGAAAGGGTTACCACCTTGAACTTGTCCTTCCTGAGGAACTTGTTCAAGTTTCTTAAGTCCAAGATGGGTCTCAATCCTCAGTCCTCCGTTGGGATGAGAAAAAGGGGAGTACCAACACTTGTTCCTCTCCGCCACAGGTACATGTTCTATTGCACCTTTCTCTACCAGGGTTAAAATCTCCCGCACAAGGAGTGGGTCTGGAAATTTGGCAGAGCTGGCTTCCGGTGGATGGTCCCGAGACCTTTGTCGAAAAGGAAGACAGTAACCCTGGACTACTGTTTCCAGTGCCCATTCATCTGAAGTAATGCCCCGCCATTCGTTCAGATAACGAGTGATCCTGCCTCCCCCCCCCCGCCGGGGTCTTGTGGGTTAAGGCCTCAGAGTGGCTTTGCAGCAGCTGCAGCAGTGGCTGAGGGGACAGTTGCCGCTACTGGGGCTGATCTAACACCTTTTCCTCTTCCACCACAAGGGAATTTTCTTTGTTATCCTTTCTGACTGGCCTGTCCCTTTCCTCTCGCAAATGAGGAGTATAATCGAAAGGGACGACTCCTCCAGGAAGATGACCCTAAGTAAGAGTGTTGTTGAGGTTGTCTTATAGAGGCACTAAGTGATTTAGCCGCCGCTTTTGAGGTCTGGCTTGCTGCCAAACAACCTCAAGCCGTCAAAAGGCATATTGAGTAATCTGGATTGCACATCCGGTGCAAAACCAGATTTCCTCAGCCATACAAATCTGCGCAGGACTGTGCTAGACACCATGGACCTGCTTATGGTATCAGCAGTGTCCAGCCCTGATTGGAGGCATTCCCCTATAGCCTCCCTTCCATCTCGGACAATTGCGAGAAAACCTTCCCCTTCCTCGCCCTCAGGGATGTGTTCAGCCACTGCCGTCATACAATCCCACAGGGTGTATGTGAACCTTGCAAGAGTGCAAGTCACATTCATGGATTTTAAGGCTGTGCTGCCCGAAGAAAAAGCTTTCCAGGCCCAGGCATCAATCCTTTTGTCGTCCCTATCCAGGGGAAATGGAAGGATAGGCCGACTGTCTCGTAGATGTGGCCGCCTGCACCACTAAGCTCTCAGGTGAGGGATGTTTTGATAGGTATTCAGGGTCAACTGAGGAAGGCCTCTACTTCTCTACAAATGTTTTATTTATAGCTGGGCCAGAATCTGGGGCTTCCCATGTGTCAATGACCCTTTTTTGTAATGCCTTATGAAAAAGGGAGGGCAGTGTCCTTTTTAGGGCCTTCATTGAGGATGTCGGTCATGTCATCTTGATCAAGATTTGGGGAATTTGCATTCCATCCCAAAAACTCACTTCATTACGTTTCTGTACCCCGCGTCTGCATGGTCAGGTCTATCAAAGTATCCAGGCCACTGGCTGCTTGAAGACATTCATATAAATCAGCCATCTTAAAATTAGGGTCTACTAATTCTTCAGGGACATCTCTAGTCCCAAATTTGCCTAAAGCCGGAGTAACGTCCTCTTCAGAGGATTGCTCCTCAAAAATGGAAGTCATCGATCTGAAATAGTCTTGTCTAGGCTGTGGCTGGTATACTTTTTTTTGACAGGCATTGATCTCGGCTTCAACAAGTTTGTCGATTTTGGCGCCGGAATTAATGATGGCCTCGATAACTGCATCGAGGTCATCGACGCTGGCTTCGATAAAGTCGAATGAGGCTTCAATGCCGTCGAGGAAGGTGTCAACGCCATCTTCGAGGTCGGCTTAGAGAGCGCCTTCGAAGTATGCGCCTAAGTAACCTTCGACATGGACTCCGATGACGTGTGGATTCCCAACGCCATCTTGTCAACCGTCACCTCCGATTTATGCACCGGTAGGTCTGATTTTTTTTGTAAGGTGTTGGGGAATTATCCTCCGATGACACCCTCAACGACTTGTCGGATCTCACACGTCTGGTCTTTGACCTCCCTATCACTTTTGGAGTGAGTAGGGGCATGGTCTCCACGCTGTTTTCTCGAGGGGCTCTGGGCCGCATTCTTGAAATTTATTAACAGAGGTTCTGAAAGCCTCCCAATTTTCAGGGGAATCATGTTTGGAAGGGTAGGGGATTACCCTTGTGTCAGCCGACGAGGAGGAAGGAGATCTGTGTAGTCTTTCTTAGATTTTTCTCGACAAAGATTTCCTCGAACGACTTCTCGATTTCCTCTACCTATGTCGAGACTTTCCACCGGATTCCCTCGAAACTTTTTGTTTTCTCGAAGACTGAGGAATCCTCCCCCACTGCCAGTTTACCTCTACGTTCCTTCAGAGGTTTGTTGGTCATCGCCTGGCAGGAACCGCCTTCATCGACCTGATGGTCAGGGTCCAAACACCAGAGCCAATTTCGATGGGGGTAGGTGATCGACATTTTCTTCCTGCACTTCTAAAAAACGTTTAAGCCAGTTTTGGGCGTGGAAGGATTCGACGATGAAGACATAATGACTTGAAAAACAGAAGCGCTGTTTGTGTCACGAAGCAAGCTATCGGAAAACGGAACTGAAGCTAACAGGCGCGGCTCGAGCCCTTTATACTACGGATGACGTCAATGTTCAACGGCGGCCCTCGAGTGACATTCAACGCCAATGCCTCGAGCACAGCACACGGCAGGAAGCTGGAAGATACGAATATCTAAGATGAGGAATACGTGGGAGGACACAATCCATTCGAAGATGTGTAGCCGTAAGAGGAGATCTGGGTGCCAAGAGCTGAAGTATAGAGAGTGATGAGAAGTGGACCAAGGACAGTCCCTTAGGGAACTCCAACAGTAAGGGATGAGTGGGGCGATATGGCTGTTCCAGGACACCGCAAAGTGTCTGGGGACAAGGCATGAAGCAAACCAAACGAGGGCCTGATCTCTGATCCCAAGGAGTGAATGTAGAGAGACTGTCATAATGGTTGACAGTATCAAAGGCAGCAGAGTTTGAGAAGAATAAATTGAAGGTTTGCATGCAGAGCGGAAGAGCCAGAGTTGCTGACATTGAGGAGAGCTGTCTCGGTAGATTGCAGGTTGGAAGCCAGATTGAAGAGGGTTCTGGAGATTGCGAATATCAATATACTCAGTGAGTTGATTGAATACTACTCACTCTAGAATTTTGGAAGTTTGGTAAAAGAGAGACAGGGTGAAAGTTGGCAGGACAGTTGGGATCTAGACCAGGTTTCTTAAGGAGAGGGAGTAGCTGTCTTATTTGATGAGGGAAAAGTAGCATTGTCAAAAGGTAAGATGTGGAGCAACACGGGGACTATGTGCTTCGCCTTGTGTGGGGACAGTGGGGGCACAGGAAGATTTATTTAGCCTGCAGGAGAAGGGCAAGAACCTCATCAGGGTTGGTGGTGGCAAAGGAAGACATAGTAGTGGAAGAGGAGGCTAGGAGTAGTGAAGACAGTGGGCAGGAGGAGGGCATAGAAGTTAATTAGCAAGGGTATTGTGAATGGTAGAAACATTAGGCGCAAAGTAGAGAGCAAGATCATTTGCAGAAAGAGTAAAGGCGATGGAGGCGAGAGAATGGAGTGGATAGATTTTGAGGCACCTAGGTTGGGAAGATTGAGACCAAATGAGAGAGGGATAGAAGGCAAATTTGGCAGAGGCAAGAGTAGAATAGTTTTGATGAGCAGCATGTTGGAGATCAGGAGTGTCTTGACCTTTGCCAAGTGCAAATCTTTTTCAGCTTTGTTTTTGTTCATGGTGCATATGAGAGGTGCAATCAAGGGTCGTGTAGGGGGAGGATTTAGGAGTGAGTGTAGTAAGAGGGTAGCGTGAGGAAAAGGGAGCATGAAGACCAGTGTTAAAGTTAGTGAATGGTTCTTCAGTGGATGGAAAGGAGGGGGCAGTGTAGGAGGATAGAGTGGTGTAGATCAGAGAGGTAGTCAAGCCAAGAAGGATCAGCATTGTGACAACATCTCAGTCTAGAAACTGGAAAAGGTGATCCTGGACATACCAGAGGGATATTTAAATCTACATCAGAATTGCCCAATGAAAGTACAAGAGTATACCCATCAATTTGTATTTTTGACGCTAGTTTGGATTTTCTGGTACAAATTCATACAATTGACAACTAAAAACTCAACCGATCTTCCTTCAAGAGTGCAGTGTAGAAAGACAGACCGGGGATCAGAGCAGTCATGCAGTTTTAAAAAAGTAAGAACAAAAATGAGCATATTCCAGATTTATGCGATCAACTCAAATTGTAGCAGGTACAAAGTGGTCATCAACCTGATCGACCCATGGGCGCATAAAAGCTCACACACCTTTGTGCCTAGTTATTAGAGCTGTTAAGAAATGCACATTAAGAAACCAGGCTACTAACCAAACATGTGACCTACAGCAGAGGTCCTTTGCTGGACATGCAGTGATCCTGGAATGTGGTTGAGAAGCATTCAACTTCTGGCAGCCCAGGTCCCAACCAATACAGAAAAGGTAGCAGGCGCCCCTCTCTAGAAAGAACATGGCACGATAACCTATTCTGTGGTTTTTACCCACTTTGACAGTCCGCAGCCATCGCTTTTTGCTCACTGTACTTGTCACAAAGGAGGAATACCCATTTGCATATCAGTCTTTATCCCGCCCACAAGGGCAGTCGAGCACCGGAAAGTCTGGCAAACCAGATCCGGTTTGTCAGTGTAAAAGAAAAGCAATAGCTAGTATACAAAGTCACACCAGTTTCTGGAGACAGAAGGGGAGGTCGAGGAGATGGGCTATAGTTCCCAGGCAAGAAATCCAGCACAGTATCCAGCTATTTCAGGATACTGGGCGGGGTACTCCGTTGCACTCCAATTTGAACTGGATGATAAGGTCAGCATAGATTACGCATGGCTCCTGGAATCCTTCACAGATTGTGGCAATCAAACCCCTAAACCCAAATCGCGGCACTTAAATAACACACATCTAGTGGAAGCCAAAAAATTGCGGCGGAAGGACCTGAAGGAAATCATTGCAAAGAAGGGCCCAGGAATACACCAACACATTTTTAAAAAAGGAAACAAAAACACAGAAACTGGCTAATTGCATCAAAGGCCTTAAGAGCACAACATGGCGCAGAGACAATGCTAAAATCCACATGTAACAAAAACACCAGAGGACTATGGGAATTACTCAATGATGGCAGCTTCCAACCAGCCACAAATGTCTGAGAAAGTATGGAGCATACACTTCACAAAAGCATTTCGGCCAACCAAGCACGGACACACCAACCTCAAATCCAACATGCACGGGAGCGTGGTCAATTGATCATCTAAATGGCAATGCAGAAACTAAATCCATCCCGTACGCCAGGCCCCAGACTCAAATACCATGCTGAAAGCCCACAGCAACCAGTCTCATATTCCTCCTTTTCAACCAGATTAAACGCTCACGAGCAATACCCCCATCCTGGAAACAAACAATTATCATTCTCATTTTCAAAAAAGGAAACAGGGAAGATCCTCAAAACTATCGCCAAATAACCCTACTAGATATCATAGGCAAAGTATTCTGGATTGTTCTCTTGCAACACCTTAATAAATGGATTACTGATGACAAGTCTGATTGTAGACCAACCGATTTATGAAGGGTGTGGGAACCCCACTGAACATCTTCATTTTGAACGCAGTAAAACTCCAGGCTATCAAACAAAATAATTGCTACTGCTTAGCGTTCATCAACCTGGAGCAGGCATTTGACTGTGTTAAGAGTGTTGGGGTTGTCCAAAAGACCTGAGCGCGATTACAGCCATGTATTATGAGTTCAACAATCAAAGTTAAACTAATGAAAAACGGAGAGTTGACGAAGCAAATAGCCACATACTGTGGGCTTAAACAAGGCTGCGACATTTAATCTATACGTATCAGATCGGCAAGACAATCAAAAAGGAGGTCAGAGCGTTTCCACCAAGAATACAAGACCAAGAGGTACCCTGGTTCGTCTATGCCGACGACCTAGTTTTTCACAACTAAAACCCTGATAGGCCTACAGCGGAGACTCAATACATTTCAAAAATATACTGCCAACAACGACTTGACAAAAAACAAACAAAAACAAAAAAAAAGAAAAAAGTCCGGAAAACCTATGTAATGGAACTGGCAAGCTTTGCTAAAAGACAACGGGAGAAAAACAGTGGTTTCACATGGAAATTAGTAGAAGAAAAGATAGCCAAAACTAACTAACATACCTGGGTACAGCCCGCCAAATAAGGTGCGCATCAGGCCTTTTCACGCACAGAAATCTTGTCAATACGGCCCTTCTAATTCTTCCTTGTGTACCACTTAAACAGCCAATGTGTGGCAGCACCCCCATAAATCATGGAACTCACTGGTGACAGCCTGGCTAGTAGCAGCTTGCAAATCCACTCTTTACTTTAGTAATTCACACAGCTCCTTGAAAGAAGGAACTGGGTCGAGTCCTGGTCTGTTTCACTTTTTTAGCACACTCCTCTGTTAATGATGCTATCAAGATAATACTTTGAGTAAAAGGGAATTTGTGCTTCTCTCACTTTGTTCAACTGCCTGCATGTTGTAGGTTACAGTGTTATTAAAGCATCTTGAATCATGAACATGCTTTTCGCTTCGCTCTCGGACACAGGTAGTATTGTGTAAAATTATAATGGTCTTAAGCAACGGCTGCATTTCTGCTTAATTAATTAATTGGCTTTAATAGAGGAAGCGCAGTTGCAGCAGCATGGGCATTTTATACTTTGTTTTCTTTTCATCACAGAAGCACAACAATTGTATAGCTAGGCATGTGTTCTGAATTTATACCTGCTTGCGGTGGGTGGTCAGAAAGTGAGTTAATGGAAACGGGTAGAAGCAGTGCTGTATATATTTTCAGTGGCACAGATTGTACATGTACCTCTCAACAGGACCTCTATACATTCAGGCAAAGTAGCCTAATTTATCAACAGGGCTGATAAACCATATGCATGCATCACACAATGCCAAATATTCACAACAGGGCTGATTGCATCATGGCCACATTTCTTATCAGGAATGTTATGTTTTGGGACAGTACCTGAATTTCTTAACAGAGCCACTGTTAAGAAAGCACAAACATGTGTTGGCATTTTCTGCAGCGAGCCTAAGTACAGAGCAAGAACAGTGCCTGAAGCTCTTGCCACCAACCTCCGCCAGTGTGAGAAGATGGCATTGCTGTCATACTTCAATCCCTTCTACTCGGTCTTGCACTTTTCAAAACTACTGCTTCACCCATGTCCGATTACTGAGTCCCACTGGCAAAAATCTAGCACATTTCAAAGCCTCATTATGAATCTCCCGACTAATGTAGGTAGTCCAAACAGGTGTGGAGCTTTTGAAAAGCCATTTATGTCAGGCAAGCCTCACACGAAACAGCCAGTGCCCTAACCCTACGTGCCTTTCAGTGTCTACTGCCCGTTGGTAAAAGCAGCTCAGTGGGTCAATAACCCTGCTGCAAGGACTATTGTGTAAACCGTTAGTTCACATTCTGTTAATAGGTGAGTTAATGAGCCTGCAGGTAACATTCGATTGTAACAGTTGACTTTACTTTCGACTTACCAAAAGGACTACTAAATGTTCAATGATTCAGAACACACATTTAATCTAGGATGCTCTACTTGTAATGGCTCATAACACACCTCATCAGGGCTGCTATAACTGTAATGACCCAGTAAACATCTCATATGGGCTCTTGTACTTGTAATGACACACAGTGTTAGTAAAGAATCTGCATTCAAGCAAGTGCTGCATCTGGTCAGACAAACCTCTAACTCTATCATTCCCAGCCGAACGGCCAAAAGGTTTGCACACATCTAAAAAGGAGCAGCCAATGATAAAGGTGCACTATTTTTAAATGGAAGTCATTTTCAGCCTTTTTGGATATGTATTGGTGCAATGTTAAAAGACAAACAGAAAAACAGAAGGGGAACACCAACTCTGAACATAAGCAATACAGAAGAACGATGTTTGGGGGTGGTGGGGTGAGGGCTGTGTGGAGAGACAGAACATACTAGACAACCCATAACAGGAAGAGAGCAATGAGCTACATGATAGGGCAATAAAGAAAGTGAGAAGGAGAACAGAGTTAATAGGACAAACTCAATATGAGTGAGGGATAGAAGCAGAGCAAGAAACATTTGGAGGAAGTAAAATAAAACAGACCAACAGCAGGTGGGGAGAGATTGAAATAGAAAAGCATGATTAGCGAAGGGCAGGCCAATAACATAGGAGACAGTACAAGAAAGATAATCAAATACAGCGGGATACAGATGGGGGAAAAAGTAATAGAATGCAGTGGGAGGAGATCCAGAGTGACAGACAGACCGCAAAATGTGGCACTGCAATACTTAAGGGTGAGGGGCAGAGCATCAGAAAGTGAGACAGGGGAAACAAAGTAGCAAAGGGAAGGAGAGATGGAGCAAGAACACGAGTGGCTATCAAGCAGGTAGTGCCAGGCAGCAACAATAGGCCAGAGAGGCAGAGAAGTGATGCTGGTAGAGTGAGGGACTTGATTTATGAATCACCCGATGCAACTATCTGGCATCTGTAGTAACTCTTACAGAGTTTGTGGCCAAGTATCATGAAGATGAAGCTGAGTAGTATGTATTTACAAGGTTCTTGTGTGGGGGGGAAGTTTCCACAGGTGCAATACATTATTAAGAACCACTTTGAAAAACAGCTGTTTTGTCGCTTAATTTAATGCACACACTGGATAGCTGTCAGACACTTTACTCTTGCGAAGGAGGAAAATAAGTTGTACTCTCTTGAAATTGGATTTGCTCTCCAATTCTAAAAATTGGGAGTAAAATACTCTCACTCCAAAATCCTATCTGGAGCACTGCCTGGGTGTGCTGTTCAACATATCAAGAAATGACACGGAATGGTAGACCCGGTTACGATCAAAAACCCACTACCCCAAGCTACAGCCATGCTTAGTCGATATGAAGCATACACGATCACACCAGCCATAACTTTTTACAAACAAAAGGGAATACCAGTAGTTACAAATGGCGCAGAGGCAGCTTTATCTTTACAATGACAAATCTGGGCTTCCTTGGAAGGTTTATTTTGGAGAGGTCTCCTAAAGCTGTCAAACAGTCTACCCATAGCCTCAATCCGATAAGAGCTTAGTCTCCAATCAAAGGAATCCATTGTACGATGGAAAGCCCCATCCCTTTATAGGAAAGCCATGAAGACCAATTACGCCCCAGTACTGGAAATTATCAAACTCAGGGACCCCGAGCACTGACCCAATAATCCAAGAATGGGAACACAACTACACGCTCTGGCTGGATTCCATCGGAACTACACAACACGCTGATTCTCAATCCCAATGCAGTTAAAAAGAAGCTAAAAGAATAGGACTGGATATCAACTCAGGAACAGAGACTCAACTACAAACTGACTATCATTCACAACTTGGAAAGGAGACCAATCAACATAGTGCAAAATGTCCATCTAGCCACTACAGAAATCTCTACGATTTCACCTCAACATCCTGCCCACAGTTGAAGTTCTTCAACACAGGAAACGGAACACACACACTGTGCTATTGGTTCTGAAACTATGGGATCACCATTGAATCTCCATTTCACTTGATAACAGAATGCAAACCACTCTGCGAGAGCAGAGCCAAGCACCTCGCGAAATTGGTCGAGGAATCCTCAATCAACCCGATCTGCCACAAAATGGTGGGATGTCCTCTGTCTCTTCCCATGATTCGAGCAACTATGACATTTCTGGAACAAAATATTCCAAATCTCTCGACCCAAGAATTCACACGGACGAAAAGACAAAGGCTCAAAGCAACCAACTTGACCAAACCTGGCAAACCTAATGAAACAGCCCTTTAACCATGATGTGTTGGATTACAAGTCATTTCTTATATTGAAAGGTTTGATACAAACCAGTCAATTAATGAAAAGAAAAATATGGTTTAAGTCTCCCCAAAAGTAATAAACACTAGAACAGGACAGGTCCGGAGCCTTTTCAGGAGTAGAGGGCTTTCAATCAATTATCCCAAAGTCCACTATTCCACCCAAGAGCTGCCCTAGGACACCATTCTGGCCACCAAGTTTGACAAAGTGTTTTACCAAGTCAGCCAGCTACTAGGACGTGATGATGGTTTAAGAGAGCCCTAGGCCTTACACCTTAAGGTCACCAAATAGTTTTGCTAGAGCGGTTAAAATTGCAGACCTCATCTCTCCCTGATCGAAAGAGCTTTGGTCGGTGGAAATTCCCATTTCCAACAAATATCTGCAGGACCTGGAATTGTAGGCTCACCAGTCTAACCTCATGGCTGCTGTAAATTTTCTTCCTTCTAAACATCAGAGTGTGGTCACCACAAACTCTTCAGAGTATGGGCGAGTGGCTACTTTGGGGACCCTGAAAACCTGTGGGATCCAAAGGACAGGGAACTAAACATCAACTGTGCTGAAACTGTAGACCACTTTGCAGCCTTGAAATCTAGTCTTCCACTCATGGGGGAAACAAATAAAACGTTTTGAGCCAAAACAAAAAACAGAGGATTGCCACTAGATACCAAATCGCTCCCTATTGGTAGAACAGATCCTTGTTATCGACCTAGTGGCACGACAAGTTTGCGATCAGATCTCTGTTTCATGAGAAAACTGTTAGAACAATCATATGGTTAATGTAAGGCTTTATAGTGGATTTATCCAGTTTCTAAGCACCAACATCTGTGTCACCATTCTTACCAATGCTCTGTACTCAATTTATTGACATTGTGAGGAGGAAGGACTAAGTTGCCACATTGAACCCTTGTTTCACTTCATCAACCTGTTCAAGGCAAAGAGCTCTTCAGCACTCTGCCCAATTTATGGTCATGTCTGTTTTTGCAAGGGCAACCTACTTAGGACTCACAAACGTAGGCGATCAGGAAGTGATTCAAGTACAAAAGCACAACCTGTATATGGTTGTGCTTCAGGTCGCTGAAGAAAATTTAATTAATTTCACTTCTCTCTAAACAGAAACAATCCAGGTGGGCAATAAACATGCCCCAAAAAGGAACAGGCTTTGTGGAAAATACTGCTCACACACAGTTTTAATCAAATACTTGACAGATAACTGTTGGGATCAGTTTCAAAGTGAGAGTGACAGTGATTTCCACAAGACCAAAACATGTTGGTAGAGTAGGCACGCAGGGATGATCATCCTGGCATTCTGATTCAAGTCAAAAATGCAGCACTTTGAGGGTCACGTGATGATCCTGCAATGAGAGGCTGTGCTCTCCTGAAGCCCCCTCCCGCAGAGAGTGAAAAACACATAACATATTATATATAATTTCCTATATTTCATAATAAAAGAATACCATGAGACAGGGTGCAAAATATGCTCTTGCCACGAGTCAATGGCTAGTGATTATTGACTTTGAGAGTAAGAAATGGTGTGCTGTGCTTATGTAGAATTGAAGTGGCGAGTGTCTTCTTATGGCTGGCTAGTAGCTTGCAGCCTGACATTTTTACCCCTTCAAACGAGTTGTATGTACAACAAAGCCATATACAAAAAAGCATAAATAAAAAAAGACAAAATAGATAACTCTTCAAGTAACCAATGCAACTAATCGGGACTATTTGGCCCTTCTCCCTAGGGGCTGCCAACTCTGTTAGGCTAGGGAGGTGAGCCCACCAAGCCAGACCCACTAGGGGGTCTGAGCAAGTGGGACCTCACTGCGGGAGACTCCCCCTCTAGGGGAAAAGGACTCCCCATTCTGACAAGCAACATCCCATTAGGAAAACACTGCATGCCTGTATGGTAACTGAAAAGCTTGCCATTACTGCTGTATTACCTTCCATGAAAAGCGATATTGTTCCATCTCATTGTCTTGGTTTCCAGAGGTAATAAAAAGGTGAGCGAAAGCCCAGAGGAGTGCAGCTGAAGGCTGTGCTTCTCTGGCAAAGTCAGTCAATGGTGTTTAAAAAGCAGCAAAAAGTTTGGGGGTTGACACATGGAGGGAAAATTACATACGATTATGAAATCTTCCCTAACACTCGCCCCTCCCAGACTAAGGACGGGGGGAACTAATCCACCTCTGGATGAGTTTCTTGTTCAGGTCGGTTAAACATTCTGGACAACCCATCAGCATTGCTATGTTGGACACCTGGCCTATGCGCAATAGTGAAGTCAAAACCTTGCAGACTTATGGACCACCTAAGCAACTTTGGATTCGCTCCCTTCATGTTCATTAGCCACTTTAAGGGCTTATAGTCAGTTTGCAGAGTGAAGTGGGCCCCATAGAGTTAGGGCCTCATCTTCCTTAGGGCCCACACAACGGAGAAACATTCTTTCTCTACTGTGGACCATCTGAGCTCTATGTCCTTAAGCTGGCGACTAATGAAGCCAATAGGGTGTTCCTTACCCTTCTCATCTACTTGTGATAGTACAGCTCCTATCCCAGCGTCAGAGGCATCTGTATACACAATAAAAGGTATTTGGTAATCAGGGGCCACGAGAACAGGGGCCTGGCACAAGGAGTCTTAAGCAATTGAAGGCCTTCTCACACTCTTAAATCCAAGTTACCTTCTTGGGTTTCTTTGGAGTAGTGAGAACAGTCAGAAGTGCTGCTATGGTACCATAGTCTGACATTAAATTTCTGTAGTACCCAGTGAGTCCTATAAAGGCTCTCACTTGGGTCTCTGTAGTGGGGTTAGGCCAGTCTTGTACTGCTTGTACTTTACTGGGTAGAGGATTAGAGGCTGTATCCTCCCTCCACCTACTTCATGTCCAAGGTAGACCACTGATCCTTGTCCAATCTGGCACTTACTGGCCTTTATGGTCAAGTGGGCCTTCTGATGAGCCTGTAACACAATCCCAAGGCTTTTCACATGGTCTTCCCAGGTGGCACTGAAAACTGCTATATCATCCACATATGCAAGACAGAATTCATCCAACCCATTCAACACATGATTCACAAGCCTCTGGAAAGTGGCAGGAGCATTCTTCAACCCAAAAGGCATTACTGTGAACTGGTAAAGACCCTCTGGAGTTGAGAAAGCGGTCTTCTTCTTGGCATGTTCAGCCAGAGCTATTTGCCTGCAGTGAGGTCAAACGTGCTGAGGTACTTGGAGACACCCAAAGTATCCACCAGCTCATCTGTTCTAGGCAAGGGGTGCGCATCTGTCTTGGTGACAGCTTTCAGAGCCATGTAATCCACACATAACCTCAATTCAGAAGTACCTGCCTTTGGAACCAAAACCACTGGGCTGGACCAAGGACTACTGGAGGGTTCAATCACCCCAAAATCCAACATTTTGTTGACCTCTGTCTTAATGCAAGACCTTACGTTAGCTCCAGGGAATTAACCATCATCCAAAATGAAAATAGATTCTGTGTGAAAGAAGATGATAACAAGGGAAAGTCCTTAACGAAGTGTATGTGGAAAAGAAGGTCAGGGGGGCTGTAACAACAATGGGTGAGAGGTGAACCTAAGAAGGGTCAAGTTGTGGGCACACTCAATGTGAAAGGCCTCAACTCCCGAGATCCCTGGTTGTGAGAGAGTTCCGCAAAGCCTCGCTAGACGTGGTCTTTTTGGAGGAAAAGTGCCCAATACAGTGGGAGGAGCGACCACTGCGAGGGGGAAATAGGACAAGTCCACTGGGCATCTTGGAGCGCCAAGAAAGGAGGGGTTGGCATTGTCCTACATAAACAGTGCAGACTACGGTAGTGTGTTGCCACAAACCTGCTGGGGGGGCAGACAGCTGATCCTGGAGGGCAGCATGGAGGTAGCAAAAGTGCTACTGGTGTCAGTTAATGCTCCCAACCAGGGGCAAGAAGAATTCTTACTTGGAGCACTCGATACAATAGAAAGTCTCGATGCGGACCTGTATGTCATAGGAGGGGAACTCATGGGCAAATGAAACCTGGGACAGAAAGGCAAAGGGGGAAGGCCAAAAAAAGGGGAAGGGAAGCTGGGCCACCTGGGAAGGGCAATGGAGACGTGTGGCCTCGTAGATGTGTGGAGAAGACCGCACCCACGGGATGAGGGCGTCACCTTCTTCTCACTGCCACATAAGACATACGCTAGGATTGACTACTTACTCATAAATAAGGAATAGGGCGCGAGAGTGACTAGTAATACCATCAAGCCAATGGGCTGCACCAATCAAGATATGGATCACGATATGGTGATTATGCCACTAGATGTCGAAGGGCTGCATAGGTCAGATGGTGCTTGGCGTAATTAATCACTGTGGGGAGACCCAATCATTGCGGACCAACAAGCCAAAGCAATAGTGGAATACTTTGAATTAAATGATACCAGGATGTGTGCACAGGGAGGGAGCTCAGAAGAAAAGGATGAGGGGATTAAGGAAGGACAGACTGAGAAGAGAGGCTATAAAGGGGGAGGAAAGGATGGACGCTACCGATGGGCATGTAGATGAGATTAGGGAAGGGCTGCTGTCAAAGAGGGCGGAACTGAAAGCACTGGGGATAGGGGAAACCCTAAGGAAACTGAGATACCTCAAAAAGAAATACTATGAGAAGGGGGAGATGAGGCAGACGCGCTGCTGGCAACAAGGCTCCAGGCACAGAGAGCGGAGAGATGGGTGTCCAAGTTGGGAGGCCCTGCAGGGGGAGACCAGGTCTTGCCAAAAGACATTGCTGAGGGCTTCGCCCAATACTATGAAACATTATACAGGTCTGAAGCCTCAGGTGAGGAAAATGAAATGGGGGAATATTTGAGGGGTGTGAACATACTAAATTCACAGGCCCAGAGGTGGAGCATTCAGAGAGTCCCAAAAACCCGGAAGAGGTGCAAAACGCGATATCACGACTCTCTAACGGAAAGGTCCCGGGGGGAGGACAGGTGTAGCATAAGAAAGTATGCAGGGGTCCCATGACCACACGTGGTGAAGTTATACAACCATATCCTAGACACGGGGGGGGGGCACTGCCAACATTAGAGCTCAACTAATCAGTCATCCTGAAGGAGGGGAGGGACCCGGCCCAATGCTCGTCATATCGCCCCATATCGCTTTTAAATGTTGAGAAAATATTTATGAGAAACCTAGCGACACGATTTAAGGAGAAATTACCCTACATAGGGCACCCAGACTAAATGGGGTTTAATGCTGGTAGACAGGGCCCCGACGCGATTGGTAAGACACTAGATCTCATTGAACATATAAAGGGAAATTTGGGGGACGAGGCATTAAGTTTAGATGCAGAAAAAGCCTTCGATATGGTGGAGTGGGGCTTCCTCTCTGCTGTATTACGAAAGATGGGGTGGGGAAAAGAATGCATCGTTCAATTGGGGCGATCTACTCAGTAAATCAACGCTCCTCCCTCTACAGGTACAAACGAAAGTGCAAAACAGGAGTGGGCTGGGCTAGGGATACCGGTGGAAAAGGACAGCATAAAATACCTAGGGGTCATGATACCCAAAGACCTGGAAAAATTATGTGAGTTTAACTTCCCTACGTTACTGCGTAGACTCTTTAGCGAGCTAGAAACTTTGTCCAAATTAACAATCTCCTTGCTGGGACAGCTAAATGCCCTAAATATTATGCTACTCCCCAGGGTATTATCTCTATATCAGGCATTACCAATAGAGTTGCCAAACTCGCATTTTGCAGATTTGAAAAAGAGAATGAGGTTCCTGTGGCAGGGGAAGAAACAAAGGGTGGCTTATAGGCTACCGGTGCAATCCAAGGAGAAAGGTGGAGTAGGGCTGCCCAAGATGGGCACGTATTACAGAGCAGCCCAATTCAGAGCCCTGATCTCTAATCTGCGAATGGACAGGGATAAGCAGTGGGTAGGCATAGAAAACCACCTATTTAGGCTGGTCACGCTGGGAGAGGGGCTTTGGGCACCAGCAAAGGCGGCCCCTAAAAGGGTTCACTTGCATTGGATTTTGTGCCCAGTTTGGAGGCTGTGGAGAGATGATGGGAGTCACAACATGGCTGTCGCCACTCGCCGCTGAGCCATATATGGCTCCTCCCCCCACCCCCTGTTACGAGAACGTATACTGGGCCACAAGAGATTTCAGGGCTGGTTTGACGCAGGATTGGAGAGAATAGGCCAGGTACAAAGAAGGATCGATTCATAGATATAGGGGAACTGGAAGAGATCCTGGGGATAGGGAAAATCTCAGTAGTCCAATACTTACAGCTTAAAGGGGTACTAATGTCGGAGGAATGGAAGGCAGAGCTGCAGAGAGCCGACAAGTACAGAGAGGATACTAGACAGAGAGAGGAACGAGGGGGCTCATTTCCAGAATATAAAAATCGGGCATTATTGGCACAGGGGGGAGTAATTGACACATTTAAGAGGAAATGGGAGCGTGACCTGGGGATGGTAATGCAGACAGAACAGTGGGAAAGACTATGCGTAAATGCACATCGTATTTCGGTGGCATGTCAATACAAACTACACAGCCTCAAACTTTTACACAGGTGGCAGTGGGATCCGGTTAGGATATCGAAGATGTACCCAGGGACAGACCCTCAATGCTGGAGGAAATGTGGGTAAGCGGAGGACTACTGGCACATGTGGTGTGGGTGCGAGAAGGTGCAAAAGTATTGGAAGGAAATTCTGGGGTGGATAAAGGAGCTGGACCCCCCTACTAGTGCTGTTTGGGATGAAGACGGTGGAAAGGGACTGGGTGAAACTTTGCATATGCCGCACTACTTACTTATTACTGGCAGCCAGGGCATGCCTGGCAGGGCGATGGAAGAGAGAGGGGCGCCCGAGTGAAAGAGTGGGCCGCGAAGGCCCTGGACCTGTACAGAATGGAGGAACTAACCAGACAAATACATGACCTGGCCCCGACAAGGGCAATGGAAAGTATGATCCTGCGAGGCTGCAGATGGAAAGTGGAAGGAAGGACATAGGGGAAGAAGGAGTGTGACAGAGACGGAGTAACTAGAGTATTTTGATTGAGGATGTGTGGAGGGATACTGAAGTGGAGTGGCCTGCATTTTATGACAGGGGAAGAGGGTATGAGCAACATGGGTGTGCCCCAATCTGGACCCTGAGGAGGGGGGTATGACCCGATGATTGGTCAGGATAGGAGGACTCTCTTTCAACTGACCTGGACTTCGGTCCCTAAGGAATGTTCAAACTACCGGCGCTTTGAGGTCATACCAATGATGTAATAACAGAACATTTACGTGGAAAAGGAAATGGAAATTAATCGTGCCTCTCATTTTGGCTCTTCCATCTGCCCCTTGGTGATTTACCACAATAATGAAGGCTGTGGCATAGGGCATTCAGCACATTTGCCCAGACGACATTCTTTTAATGTCCGAGTCCAAACAAACAGTGGTACATTATCTGCAAATCAAATTAGCTCCCTTAAACATACCGTGTTTGTGATGAATTGAAGAAGTTTCATCTTACACAGTGTCATTCGATAGACCTTTTGGCGTTTCACATAATCTACTTCAAGCCTCCCTGCAGCTTGTCATATCATGGGCCTGTCTAAAATTAAGATGGGGCTTCCATGCCTTCATCAAGTGTTGCAGAGGTTGAAGGCTCTTCATATTAGGAGGTTTCATGCTATTCTGCAAGATTTGACTATGCAGAAGTAAGGACATAACTCTTATGACGAGTGGAACAAATACGGGCTTGGAACAGAAAAGCAATCTTTGCAATGCCCCTGGTTCTCATCATACAAACCAATGGTTTGGGGTGGGCTTGCTGTAGAAAGACAGCAGGGCAATAGACTCTTAAAGAACATCCCATCAATGGTCTGGAATGGATTGCAGCTGCCTTTGCTCTAAAAACCTCTTGCCACGTAATACCAAGTATTGGTGCACAGTTGCATCCTTTGAAGAATGGAAGACATTTCAGTGGCGGAATACACCAGCGTGATGGGATGCCCCCTTCACTATTAATGGCAGAAATAGCAAAGGAGTTCTGGCAATTTTGCCTAGACAAGCAGATGGTGCTTTAGACAGAACACTTGCCGGGTTTGTAAAAGTACAGCAGCCGGCTGAAATTCCAAACACCTTCCAGGCTCCAGCAACAGGAGATTACATCCATCAGTGTTTGCAGTATAATCTTCAGTGGGGAACCCTAAAAGGTACAGCTCTCTGAATCTAAACTCTCAACAACAGTTATTCAGCTGGAAGCCAGGCATGGAGTCAGTAGCTTGGAATGCCTTCCGGCAGAATGGGGCAGGGATCATGGGTTACACCTTCCACCTCCTCCACTTCCCATGACTGGAGATGGATTTGGCATGCAAGGATACAGGTTGCGTTTGATATCTCAGGCTTGGTATACAGCCCTATCGTACATCTGCATGCAGGCCCACCTTTAGACCTGCCCTTCCCTCCAATCCTATTGGTGCCAGGCAACAATACACAGAACCTAGGCCATCAGGGGTCCCGCCAGTTAGTGATGTAAAGGATTTCAGGGAACCCTGCACACCCAGAACTCCCAAAGGTTATTCGCTTTGAGAACTTGCGTGTGCTGGTCCCGTATAGTGGGTGAATTGCTTACCTTATTCGTTTGAGCAAGATAAATCATTATGCACGAGTAATTTGCACAGATAAGCAGGTCACGAGTTTGTGGATGGGATGGCATTCAGAACACATGCATTGGTCTGTCACCTTCTCAACAGGCATTACATTTCTAAATCAGAGGGCCCTCGAGTACACATGCCTACGAGATGTTCATTCAGAATTCAATTTGTTTTGCCATTGCCACCAAATGATAGGTTACGGTTGCAAGAGTGGTCTGAAAAATGAACCATGTGATTAGGTCTCATTTTGTTTAGAAGTATTTGATGTTCAAGTTCTGGACAATAACGTTCCTTTACTCATTTAGGCGTGTTTCACCATTTATGTATGCACTAAATGTGCTTCCATTTCTGTGAATTTTACATGTCTTGATCAAGAGAAATTGTGTAGTAAAATGCTTAAAGCATCAATACAAAGGGGTTGGCCGATCTCAAAAACGCCAATTGTTCACAACTATGTAGGCCTCAAAATGTGCACTGCCCACTAGCCATTGGCTAGTAATACTGGACTCTTGGCGAGTAGGAAATGGTGTGCTAGGCATAGGAGGAGATTTTAGGGGGTGGGGTGAGTGGATTTTAATGCCCAACTAATAGCTTGCAACTTTAACATTTTTACAGACTATATTTCTTTCAAGAAACCATTGGACCCAGTTTTCTCCCATAGCTTGCTAGGTCATGTCCCTTTCAGGTATGGAGGTCTCCTTGTTCAGGGCTCATGCTTCCAGGTGTGCCATGGTCTCAAAACCTTACCTGTCCAATGGTTGCCATCAGGACGTTCTAATTGGTCCAGCGATGCCACTTTCAAGGAGGTTTTACTTCAAGCAGGGTCTGCGCGGTTTGCAAGAGGCTTTGATGCACTTTGAATGTGCAAAATCACAGCTTCTTTGTCTCAACCAAAATTACCAATTTCGGTAATTTGCAGTGTAGGAAAAACGTAATTTTAATAAGACAGATGAATAGATTTACTTAACCTTGCATTCTATCTCCATTTCTCCTAGCCAATTTGCTTAGAAATCAGTGTGCTGGTCTGAAAAGAATAGTTCTACACATTTCCATTCATTTTAAGGACTTCTGGTATGCGCAAAGAGGAAGTGAACCTGGAATGATGTGCTTTTATGGACTTGGGATAAGGATTACGATCATAATTTTTCTAATTTGATTTAAAGTGGACAATTCCTTTGCCGCTGGTTTCGTAAAGAATGAAGTGCAAAATCTACACCTCAGTCCTATATTCAAATAGCATTTTCCTGGCATACCTAGATAGGAAAATCTGTTTTCTGCTGCCTCACAGTCCCAATTACTTGCCTTCCCTTGGGCTATGGGAAATGGCCTTTCTGGACAGCTACAAAAAAACCGGCCCACCCTACACAGTGCTTTTCATGGGTAGCCTTTAGGCACACAACCCCAGACCATGCAAACCCCAAGGATTCCTCATCTGAACAAGGATAGTTGGATACACATATAGTTCAACAACCTGATGCTTGACATTTTGTGTGTGCGTGTGTGTGTCTGTGTGGGGGTGGAGGGGCAGGTGGGGTTAAAGAGGCAAGAGACCGTGGTGACACATTAAGTGTTCGCAAACAAGCCAATGAACACCTAGGCGGGCACAAAAGCTCACCTGGTTAAAAACTGACACGAGTCTGGAGGCCCAAGTCATGAATTATTGGTGAAACTTTAGCTCCACACGCAATTAGGAAGCCGCGCTTGTGAAACAGGAAACCACAATAAAGTGTACCAGTGGTAACAATCTGCTGCTTTTTCAGCACACGCCAACAAGTCAACAGCTGAGAAAAGGGGAAGCGAATGTTACAAGAAACCCGCACCCCAGCAACGAGTAATGGCAGATGGATCCTCTGTACTCAAGCTGCGAATAACGTGAAACCAGCAGGTTCACTGAAGCACATACACGACACAAATTTGAAATGGAAGGGGTCATTTCAATGCTCTGAAACAACAAACCCTTTTATAGATGTGGCTTTCAGCTTTCAAACTGTCCGCAAACAGTATTGTTAACAGCCGAGACCACCGCCAGGGCCCAGGCGGTGTGCAATTACTCAAGAAAGGAGTCTTACCAACAATGAACACATGGGCATTACAAGTGTGAGGCTTTGCGCAGCTGGAAAACAAGTCTTAGCCTCTTTCAGCCTTTATTCGGAAGACGCTTATGTGAAAGGACCGGTAGGAAAATCCCTTGGCCTTGTTGAGCCATTGCACATGGGTGGAAGACCTGTCCCAGATTAGAACATATAATCTTCTAATCCCAAAGAGACGCAGCAGCATATTACACACATCCCAAAATAGACCTGCCACGTAATGAGCCTTCCTGATCCAAAGACAGGGATTGAGTTCCTAGTATCTGCTCTCCTCCCACCCCCACACGACTCCTGGATGTATCCAAGCAGACATAAGGTTGGTGATTTACTATCAGTTACATACCAAACCGTTTCAGCTATCTGCAAGAACGCCCGCATCAGCTCATCCCATACATGCTGGCAACCATAGCAAGACAAAATCTCACTTCCAAGTGTACCAAGGTTGATAGTAATGGCCAAGTGGTTCCCAAGGTCAAGACCCTGGGCATGATGGTCGATTCAGTTGTCGACTCTCACGCCCAAACCAACTTCCTCCAAAAAAATTCAGCTTACTATCTTAGGCTCATGAAAGCAATTAAACCTTTGCTTAATGAAGCAAATAGGGCAACGATAGCCAGAGCCATTATTCTCTCACGGCTTGACTATGGGAACGCCCTGTTGTTGGGAGCCGCTTCCAAGGATCTATCTAGTTGTCAGGTGATTCAGAACAACGCGGTCAGAATAGTAAAAAACCTGAAAAGGAAAGACCATGTCACTGAAGAGAGGCTTGCGCTGCATTGGCTCAGGGTAGAGGAGCGCATTAAGTTCAAGGCCCTCTGCTTGGTTCACAAATGCCTGTATGGCACAGCACCTCCCTATTTGAAAACTCACGTAAGGCCCTACAATCCCACCAGAAACCTTCGCTCGGGTGGAAAATGCCTTTTACACGTGCCCAAGTTTAAGCTAAAAACAGGGCTGGGCAGATCCTTCCTGGTGCTGGCTCCCAAATTGTGGAACAGCGTCCCTGAATCACTTAGGTCTGAAGTCAGTCACCCAGTTTTTAGAAAGAGGCTGAAAACATACCTCTTCAGATAAGAACCCGTGGGCGCAGGTTCTTAATTAGAGACCTCGTCGCTTATTAGTTAGCTGTACCATCCGCCCGTTCCATATGTGTTGTTTGTCCTTGGTCTTGCTGTATCAGTGTTCTATGTTCAAGCGCCCTGATGCCCGCGGGCTATGGGCGCTATATAAAAATTAAATACATACATACATACATACAAGCTAAAAACGCCTTTGAACAGATTTATGGCGACAAACTAAATTTGGTCCCTTAACGTCCATCATACAATTCAACCAAAATAGTTTAAAAAAAAAGAAAAAAAAAAGAAGTCACTACAGGGTGCCAAATATTCCCATTACATTTGTTTCATCAAGAGGAAGAAGAGAACCACGTACATTTTCGGTAAGATCGTTTTGACGCAGCCAATGTCCCAACAGAACTCATTTGTGAGGAATCTCACTTCGAGGAATTGGCCACGTGCTTTAAGAAAGTCTGAGGCTTAGACACTTCTCCAGAAGTGGCGTTTGCTTCATATGACACAGCTGCTCATCCAAGTGCTGCATAGAGGGGCGTGATGAACAGAATCACAGAGTATGTGGGATGGGTACATACTGCAAAGGACATAGTGCAGGATGACCTTACGGATATCCTTGGCAAAGGTCCACACAAAGAGCTTTACATTCTGCACTTCTTAAACACAATTTTGGAAAATTGGCAGAAGCAAGATACCACTCTAGCGTTCAAGAAGGAGTTGGTTAGGAAGTATAGACCGTCAGCTGTTGATCCTGAATTGCTCTCCAGGCACCCTACTCCTGAGTGTTTAGTGGGACAAGCGGCTTCTACCACCTTGTGTGATCATACGCTCCTACAGAGTGACCAGAAGTCCCCCTCTTCATGGATTCCCCACCAGGGCAGCCTGCCCAGGCAGGCGGCAAAGGGGCAGCTCCCATCCCAGTTTGCCCCTGTTCACCCATGGATGTCGGACAGACCTTCAGCGACACCCAAGGTAAGGTTGGTACGGGCAGTGAGCACAGCCATTACTGTGCACAATTCAAACCCTGCCACTTCAACAATACCACCATCATTTTTTACACAGTATGGATTACCTGCTATACCCCCTAGATTGCCTGATAGAATTACAGGGAGTTGTGTGTGCGGCACTTAGCTGTATTCAGGGAGTTGGGAGGGAATGCGTTGCACTTCGCTGTAATTTGGAAGTTGGCAAGGCGTTGCACTTAGATATTGGGAGTAGGAAATGTATTACAACTAGCTGAAATTCAGGAGCAGGAAACGTGTCAGTTTTATTGTGGGGACAGGAAATTTGTCGAACTTGGATGTATTCAGGGGCAGGGCAGTTGTGATATTTAGATGAATTTGGGGGTAGAAGATATTGAGTAGGTTAACTTATGTGCTGCACTTAGAATGAATTGTATAGATTAGCAGATGTATTTCATATGAAGAACTGTGAAGGACAGCACATGTATCTCACAGAATTAAATTGGGTAGGTTAGCTTGGAAGAATCTATGAAGGGTAGCACATGTTTTGCACTTTGAAGAGATTGTGTAGGATGGCAGATGTATTGCATGGAAGGAACTGTGAAAATGGGAGGGTGGCTCCAACATTGCACTCAGAAGATCAATATAGGTTAGGTCGATTGAAGGTGGTCAGTGTGCTTGGTCTTGGCAGTGGGCATTTGTGTTGCACTTTATCATGTTAGCCTGTCCATTGTGCTGAAAAAAAAATAGGATGGAAAAGTATACATTGCACTTCGAAGTTAGCCATTGTAACAAAGATATAGGCAAATATCCTTGATATTGCACTTAGAAGATGCCTGAAGGTAGCCCATAATAGCAGATAGAAGATATATAGTAAGACTATAATGGTAGCCTGGCTATTGCGATTAGAGAAACCTACGATACCAAGATCTTACAGTAGCTAGTCTGTCACGCCTAACGGTCTAGTGTTCTTAGAAGACTTTGAGGGTAGCCTGTGCATAGTGCCTAGAAGGGTACCTTCTCTTTTCACACAGACAAACTGATCACAGAATGAGATCAAAAGAAAAGCTTCATCTGAGTTTAAGGGACGTATAACGCACCACTTTAGTGGACATCTGCCACAGGCACGGCTTTCCATCCACACTAGAATGCAGCTACAACAAATTCGGCCTAGCTGAACACATAACCAGTGTCTCACATTACCACTCTTATGACCTCCCTCAGCACTCATGTACGTACCCGACTTGGGTTGCTTACTGGAGCCTAGCCAGCACACCCAATTCCTAATCTTGGCCACACACACAGCCAGCCAGCCAGCCACACACACACACAGCCAGCCACACAGCCAGCCACACACACACACACAGCCACACACAGCCACACACACACACACAGGGTCCCAGTTCCCCAACCCATATCCTAAGTGCCTGCATGATGTATCAACAGTACCCATGTGAATCACCTCCATACCTCTTGAAACCATGTCAGGGCAGTTTTTCTTTGCGTTTCCGATCAACACAACATACAACCAACATCTGGGCAGACCACAGGCCACTGGAGCCGTTCAGCCAAAAATTCCAGTCATCCACGGTTTACCACGAGCCATAAGCAAAAGAACTGCCAAACCAGATGACAGAGAGGCCACATGAGTGCCAGGGTCATACGATGTACTTGTTCGTTTCAGACTTTGCCGTAACACAGTCCCCTATCAACAACTGGGAAAGGATCCAATGCAGACTGCCATCATTTCAGCACGGCAGCCATGTGCAGAAGAAAGGTCCCCCCATTTGTACACTGGCCATTGTAACCCCTCCCGGGCAGGGAAAGAGGCATAACTGGAGAAGGTTGGGGGCAAAAGACTGAGGGCAACAGGAAGGTGTGGCTTGTTCAGGTGAGGTCAGAGGGGGTGTCTGGCCAAAAACCAGGATGTGGAAGGACGATTGACTGTAGTGTGGAGGTGTTTCAGAAAATATGAGGTACTAGTTGGTGAAAGAGGGTGTGAGAGTGTGAGTTAAAGGAGGAGAATGAGCGGTAGTGTATTGGAGAGGGGAAGAAGTGGATTGGAGAGGGGAAGGGGGAACTAGTAGTGGAGTGGAGTGGCATGGGGTAGAAACTAGGATAGGGCAACGCCTGAAGGCAGAGGTTGAGGATAGTGAGAGCGATAGACATCTGGTTCAAAGGCAGAAGTGCTAGGAGAGAAGATGGGGGTCGAGTTGGAAGGAGGAGAGGCTGAATAGTAGCAAGAGAAACATCTGGGCATTTAGACTGAGGACTTCACCCCTCCGCAAATGGTACCAGGCATAACACGAAAAGAGTAGCCCAAATTAAAGCAAGCGTCAAGATATTAGTGGGATGGGTCATAAGAGACTGTGCCACAAATAAAGGCAGTTTAATCTTAACTAGGCCTCCAACTTCATAAAAACAATGTTCACACATGCCAGAAACTGGGCCCAAACTCTACAACTGCAGATCTTGCGCCACAAAACAGTCCCTTCCCAGCCCCACACCAAACAACAAACTTGACATTTCACACCATAGGATCCCTATTCATTAATCTTCAACTTCTAATCAGAACTTTGATCCATAACTGTACCCTGGTCTGCAGCACAGTGCTTTCTCAGTCCTCCTAAAAGTTAAAAGTATCCTAGTCTGTTCATAGTGACGTGAAGCCCTGCATGCTACCCTACCTTTAGAACCCACTACTGGATCAGCCTCTCCCTAGTGACCAGGAGGCCCAGACAGGAGCTCTTTCATACCAAGGCCTTCGCCCCTTTCTATCCCTGCTCTATCAGATGTCACTGACAGGAAACCCAGGCAAAGCTGTGGAATCTTTATCTGTGCAGTGGTAAGGAGAGCAGAGATTCTGTTACGGGTATGAATGGGGTCATATCCCAGAGATTGTGGTATTATGACAAACTACCACTGCAAAAAACGAACTTCATACAATATGACATTTTTGTTCACCAAATAGTTTTGTACATCAATGATTGACGAAACATTTTAGCAGTTGCAGGAGCAAAAATTATGGATCATCGCAGGAGTTGGAAGGCAAAGTTCAATCTGACCACGTGGCAGTGGAGTAATCTACAGGCTTTTCCATCTCAAATCACATTCAATCCAAGTCCTTTTTTCCTGGGGATTACCATAGAGAAGTTAAACCCATGCCCCTTCATTCCGGAGGTAAGAGCACTGGAGGCAAATGCTCGAGAGCCCACAATAGTTCTGGAGCCCCAGAACTGTGCTTGCGGATTGAAGCAGCACAGTAGACCCAGGTAAATGGTGCCCATATGAATGGTTCTTCCTCCTTTCTAGACTAGTCCGATTGAAAGTGGCATTCAAAAAGGTGCTTCGCCTGCTCCTCCAGAACCATCAAGGACCACATGGACAACCTTGCTCCAGGCTTGGCCAATTTCTGCAATCACTCCTTTACCACTGGATCTTTCCTCCTTCTCCTCAACCACTCCCTTGTGCACACCCTCCTTAAAAAGCCTTCTGTCGATCCTACCTGTCTGGCAAACTATCGCCCGATCTCCATCACCCCTTTCCTGGGCAAACTCCTGGAAAACCTGGCCATCTCCCAGCTTACTCTCCACACTGAATTTGTTGGCTGTCTCCATGACCATTAGTCTTGCTTCAGAGCAGCCAGAGGTACAGAAAATGCTCTCCTGAACACTTGTGAAGATCTGCTCACTGATCTAGATTCCAGCCTGCCCTCTGTCCTCATCCTCCTTGACCTTTCCTCTGCTTTTGACACAGTGAATCACACCATCCTGATCAATCCACTCTTGAGAATCTGGGCATTACAGATCAGGCCCTGGAGTGGCTAACCTCCTTGTCCTGCACCAAGCCTCCTAGATTCAGCTTTTCTCCAGCGCCTGGCTCTCCACATGTGGTGTCCCCAGGGCTCCAACCCATCGCCCTGGCTCTTAACAGTCTACTTGGCCCCTGTAGCCCACCTGATCTCTACCTTCTCCTCTTAACTTACAGTGTTATATGGATGACACTTCGTTGTACTTCAGGCTCCCCTCAGCTCTCTCGCTCATTCCCGACTGTATAATTCAGGATTGGTGGGCCTCCAACATCTATGCCTTAATTCCAGCAAGACTGATCCATCTCATTGGGACCCCTGCTCTCACTTTCCCTCTCTCACTCTGGCCACACTCCTTGGGCCCTCGTCCTTCGCCTTCCTGACTCCACTCTCTCCGAACATGACAGACCTTGCCAAGAAGGCCCTCAGAGGTATTATTCCTTTTCCCCCTTCCCATATATCTTCCTCCCCCTCTCTCTTCCACTCTCTCGCCCCCACTTTCTCTCTCCCCCCCCTCCCTCCAGGCCTTAAACACAATTCGGGCTGTTACTCTACAGTCCCATGCGTCCTTACACTTACCCAGAGCAGCACTGCCCTGGCTGCACTCACCCAGAGCAACTGCCGCCCTGACTGCACTCCACCCTTCTCTATCCCTGGCACCTCCATCTTCTCCCTTCCGCTGCTCTTTCACGATCTGAAGGACACAAGGCCTAGTAACATTGTTGATTTTGTCCTTCCTCCGTCTTCCCTTGTCACACCTAGAAACACTTGTGTACATGCACATTATAAATGACATCATGCCATGCCACTTTGATAGTACCACTGTAGCAACTATAGAAAAGGTATCCATGACTCAGAGTAAACATTAGACAAATGAACAGAGGAACCCATGAAAATAAGCACTAGAACACTTTCCGTCTTACAGATTGTAAAGCTAACAGATATATTGCATTATCAGGCAAATGCTTCCCCGTTTTAACAACAGAGCCAATGGTAGCAATGATTATGTACACATGTGAAATAGCAACAAAAAGGCACCAATCTGCAAGGTCCCCGGAGAGGGACACTACAAAGAGTTCTTAGGGTCAATAGAATAAAATGCATGGTGCGCAAACACTGGGGCAACGAAGGAGTTTTTTTTTTACTTAACCTAATGAGTATGTTCCTCCACTAGCCACTACTACTAAAAGTACCTCAAACATCAGAGCAGAGACAAAATATCCGACTCAATTTTAAACCAACTTCCAAAACATGCAAGATGTGAGAAGCAGAACGTTAACCAGATAGTATGATATAGAAAGGAAAATAAAATGCGACATTATAATCAATGACCATTTATTGTTGCTATTAATTGAAACCCCCACAAATTCATTAAAGTAATAATGCGCTCAAAAATATTATTGTACCGAGGGTTCGGGCATGTGTTTTTAAGCATACGTTGATCGATCGTACAAACATTTCCTATGCACCTTACCAGAGTTTTCCTCTTTTGTACACGTGCAAAATTAGGCAGCATGGTGCAGCCATCGTGTGATAATCTGATATGTTGCTGCATCGCCCAAGGTGGACTGCCCTGGCAGCACCAAGTCATATCCCCCGCCCCTCAGGCTGAGATCACTAGATGCGTACCGCCCATTTCACAACGCCAATGCACGCCTCGTGTCAACGTTCTCTGAGCTTCAGCTAATGTGTCTCCATGGAAATGGCAGGACGCCTCTTTCCTCAATAGGTATAAACAGACCGCTTCTCAACAGAGAACATCATATTTGCTTTTCCATTCCTTTCACTGTCTTTTGAGTATTCTGTGCCTTGTTCCTATGCTCTGGTCAGCCTGAGCCTAGTCGCATGGACGGCGTTTCCACCTGGTGTACCTGCAATCGGTGTGCGCTAATGCCAACCGAGGAGGAGAACTGCTGATGCCGAGAAAACTCTGGATGCTTGTCCTACATATCGGAAGGCAAGACACGGCCAAATGCATTACCGAGTTGCCAGACTTCAGGGAAGCCTGCCTCACACGGACCGTGTTGAGGATCATGATAGTGCTTATGCACGAACTTCGAGCAACAGTTCGCCCTTGCAATCCAAGTAACGAGTAAGTATACTCTAGTTGTGATGTCACATAGGACACTACCATTTCATGGTAGTCTCTCCTATATTGCCCTAACTTTGATCTATCAATGCCAAACAAATGCAGTCTTGCAATTCCATACATCACTCGCAATTTGGGGAAATCATAGGGGTCTCCTTATGTTAATTTCATGTACATCCATGAAGCAATATTTGTGTCCCAAATGTAATGGAATGCATATTCGTTCAATATTGTACATTGTCTAGGTAACATTTGTACAGGCAACAATGCCGCTGAATTCAAGAATTGTCATTGGCAACTAAGGTTTAATACACTTTTCTTCATTTAAAAACAGTTTGTATTTTTCTCTTTCACAGGTGGTACAGGCTGGTGGCCCATCATTCATTTACATGGTGGCTTCATGGGAGGCTTGGACACCGCATTCGACGAGTAATACCCGCCTGTGTCGTTGGTGCCATTAAAGAACCTTTCCCCAGTGACAGCGGTCAGTATAGGGGATTTTCCCACACTGTGCTGCAATCAGAAGTTTTTAATGTGTAGTGCATTTGTGCCATCAAAATGAGCAACAAAATAACAAAACTTTTATCAATGGTTGTTTCAGTTTTTCAGTGAATCAAGTGCGTCTCCCTTCAGCAGTGTTCCGGTCCTTGTCTGCACACCTCATGCCCATCCATCCCCCCTCCATTATCAAAAGGCAGTTCGCACCAGTGGATGTGTGCTGCCAAAGGGGGCTGGCAGGGGTGGGAACGGCCAAGGTGCCAAACACCATGTACACTTCAAATGTATCTTACGCGCAGGGGTCAATGTTCACATGCCCTCCTCAGACCCCGTGTCTCCAGGCAGGATCACCTGAAGGAGGCCGCGCCCCTGCTATCCACATAAGACCACGCCATATACACGTCATTCATTCACAGACACACCCTCTTTTCTAATTCTTTATAAACCACTTGATATTTAACATGAGAACATCTTTGATCACTGCAAGTCAACTCGTGAACATGCTAACTGAGAACCTCTGTAACCACCCACTGCGAGTCAGCTCGTCGTCGTGCTACCTGTGGACATCTCCCTGTTTTCCTGCCACTAAGTACCCTGCTTGCTGAATCTGTTTGTTGGTCAAGGTAAGGGGAGGTCACCTAATCATATCTCCTTGATCTCTAAATTTCTATCTATTTCGAAAGAACGTACACAGTAGTGTTATGTTCATTCAGCTCGATTGCCATTGACTTGATTTTAATTTGTTATGTTATGGATATATATCAATTGTCATCAGTGTCAATTGGTATCGAATTGCATCCTTCACGGACCGTGTCTATAAGCAGGTTTCCTTTTGATGCTCGATAGTACATTCAAGGGACGAGTAACATGTTCTGGTTTTCATCACATCAATGAATTGTTTATGAAAGTTATCCTATAATGCAGCCGGCTACGCTACACTGGTTTTGCTTCGGTGACCAAAACATTGCTTGCATAGAAAAAAATGTATGGTATAATTCCGTCTTTCTGACGCGATTATGCAAAGTAATTTTTGAACATTGTTGACTTTTTTTTTTTAACAGAATTTCCAACAATGCCTGCATGTACGGTTTTCGGTTGCACTACTAAGACCCATAACAAATCTAAAAGGCACTACAATGCAAGTATTCCCAAGAAATAGATTGAATAAGAGAATGGGTCAGATATTACAGATTTGCGCCGAAGAGCTTGAATGTAGAGCCCATAAAGTCTTGGAGGACACGAGGGGTGATCGATACCGCGTCTGCAGCCGGCACTTTGCCACGAATATGTACGACCAATCCAAGTACACAATGAATAATCGACTCAGAACGACTCGTAAATTGCTCCCAAAGGCAATTCCGACTCTATTAATGAACAGGCCGTCTCAGGTGAGTCACGGTTCCGGATTTAGCTGTAGCCCTTGGGGTAGTGAAATGGTAACGAAATGGACGGATAGGTGTTTTAGGTGTAAATGTCCCTTGTAATACTTATTCACAAGATTGTATTGCTTTATAACTAAACCCCATTTTGCTAATCTGTCCTTGGTTTTAGGAGCATCATAGAAAATGTTTAATGGGCACAGATAACTATGCTATAGTGCTCTTTGAAATAAGCATAATCTTTTCGTAATCTGTCTCTTTAAATGACATTTTTTAAGATTAGCATTTCTAAATCAAATAAAATGTTCCCGTTGCAACTCCATGACTATGCACTGAATATGAAGGAGCAAGATTCTGCATCCATGTCTTGCCTGGAGTCAACAACAACTTCAAGCACATATCAGGTAGTCTTATTTAGCTATTCAGTTCCAGAAATGTTTTATGCATGGAATTTGAGATAATATGATCATATTTATGTATTGTGTTGTTCGTTTACACAATGTTTCATTCATGGTTTTTTATTGATATGTACCATTGTCTGCGTCACATTGTGTGTGTTCAATTTCAATTTTTTCCATCCATACTAAAAGTACTGTGTTAGAGGGAGATGCTGAAGCTTCGACTACAATTACATCATCCCTCGTAGTTGATCCAAAGCCAGAGGTATGTGTACGGACCGTTCCCTCGAATGAAAGAAAGTAGGTCCTAGATCTGATACTATTAGACAGTGACATTATTATAAACTAGCAGTTTTTGCAATTTGCTTGAGTGCAACATTTCAATCAGTGTGTTTCGCACAGTCATCTTTGAGGGAGTAAACTAGCCATCGATCTGCTGAAATTAAAAATGTATTTTTTGACTAAATGACGTATACGGTGTACGAGTGTATCTTTGTAAGCCAGGTGTGCGATGGAATAATTTGATTTCTAATTTTTTTACAAACATTTTTTATTTATAGACTTCGTTTTGTAAAAGAAACTTTTTGTCAATCACGTTCCCGCTCCCCAGCCCACATCATTACATATTTTTTACTTTTCGCATTTTTGTGGTGTTCCATTTGATTTCATTACACTAAAATTATGCAGACGTGGGCTGGTCTATCATCTGTGGTAGCATTCTTAGAGTGAAGGACCAGATTTATGATGGTTGTATCAATAGCATATCCATAAAGTTTATCACGTTACAAGTTAGCTGCACATTTCTTCCCGTGATCAAGTAGGACCACCATTCCACCATATTGCCGTTTTTAGGGGCGTAACTTTTCAGGTGTAGGGTGCGCTGGTCATTAATCTGTGAACATTCTATTATTAGATGTTTAGTGGATTCCGGTTTCTGCTTGCAAAAGCGGCAGTTATCATCCATAATCATGGGATCTTTTATTCTCCTCATGCGCAGCTTTGTATTGTGCAGGTTGAGGCGTAACCGTAAAAATTGATTTCGGTGGTAGCTTGACAGAAATTTAGCCAGATATTTCGGTAAAGTGCCTCTTTTTTGTTCACACAGAACAAGGTCAATTCCAGAGGGTAACGCAGATCGTCTTTCCGCATTCTTAATCCACTTTGATTGCATAAATTTTATTTTTGCCAGTTTTGGTGTCTGTAGGACCAGGGACATTTTTATATTTGTGTCTTCCAGAATACCTAATAGGTTCTCTTCCCATCTGCCTAGCAGAGAGGTGGATGTATCATTATTCTTATTGGCCAAGATTGAGTATGCCTTGGTCTGTGGGAATAATCTCATTTTCCTTAGCAATAGTATAGATTTCCACAATACTGTTGAATGCAGAGAATCTAGGCCCAATTTGTGTCTCAAGGCCACCATTGAGACATATTGGGGCAGCTGAAGGACTTTACGCCAAAAGCAGCCCTCTACTTGAGCCCAGATACAAGCGCTGATGTTCCACCCTGTTTCACTGCCGAAACAAATAGCTGGTGTCACTTTTTGCAAGTAAAAAGTCGTCACTGGTTGAAGTGAAAACTTCCCATAGATTGTATGTAGTTTGCGCCCTTGTAATGCGAACATTCGCATCCGCGAGATGATTTCATTTGTCCAACTCTATTCTCTAATTGATATATTAAATGAGATGCCCAGGTATCGAATTGCATCAGTTCTTAGCAATAACTCCTTGTCAATTTTCCAGTTGAACCTCGCTTTTCTTGAATTAGTGTTAGTTCCGAAGGCCATCACCTGGGATTTGTTCACGTTTATCATTAAGTCGTTTGCTATTAGGTAGGACTGTAATGCTACCAGTGATCTTTGTAGGTCTATTTCGGTGCTGTCAAGCAACACTATGTCATCCGCATAAATGATATGCGTTACATGTGTGCCGTTGATTTTCGGGGGAAAACACCTTGTTAGTGAAAAGGCGGCAGGCAAATCCGAAATGAAAAGTTTGAACAGCAATGCAGCAAGAGGGCAACCTTGCTTTACCCCCTTTGTAGTTGCTATTTCGTCGGTTAAGTCCCCTTCTGCGTTTAGACGCATGCGAATGCTGGTTCTGGCATATAATGCCATTAGTGGGGCCAGTAGATCATTTGGACATCCCCACATCTTTAGTTTTTGCCACAGAAGATTGCGGTTTATGCAATCAAAAGCTTGTTTTAGGTCGATGAATGCTAAGAACAACCTTTTTTATGTTTTAAAGCGTCCAGTTTTGCCAAGTTTAGTAATAGCAGATTAAGTTCCACGCCGACCCCTTTGGTGAACCCAGTTTGTCTCACGTCATAGATCCCATTTACTTCGGCCCATCTAGCAATTTTCGTTTGAAGGAATGTAGCAAAGATCTTCCCCATAGTGTCTAACAACGCTATGGGTCGATAATTTGCTGGATCTTCTTTGTTTCCTTTTTTAAACACCGGGACAATTATTGCTTTTGCCCAGGTATCGGGGATTTTTGATGTTTGGGCTATTTAATCGAATAGGACCTTGATGAACTTTGCCCAATTTTCTTTGTTCGTTTTGAGCATGACATTTGATACACCATCGGGGCCAGCGGCTCGTGATGACTTTAACTTCTGAATTGCTTGTGTTATATCTTCCAGTGATTCCTTGACATTCCATTTGCATTTGTCTATTTTTGGCTTTGGAGTATTATCACTGCTACTACTATTGAAAACAGCGTCATAGTGTTTTATCCAAGTGGCTGCATTCACACCATTGGCTAGGTAGTTTGATTGTATCAAGTGGCCACTATTTATTATCTTCCATATATTGGAGCTGTCTTTTTGAATTAAGAGACGCAACATGAGTTCCGCTTGTTCTTGATTACGAATAATTTTAAAGGACTTCAACCAGTTTCGATACCGTTGGCGTCTGGCGGATAATTGCAGTGTTAGATTAATTCCGCCAGTAGCCTTTTCACATCATGATTGATTTCTAATACGAATTACATTTTTAATGGATACTCTTTTTTATGGATGTATAATAGATCGGGATATAGAAGGAGACACGTGGATCCAAGTCGGTGGACCAGCTTGCTGGTGCTGTCATTGCAGTAAAGAAGGTTCCACAGAAAAGCAAGACAGATAAGGTAATTTCAAACAATTTCATTTTTAAACAGTGTTTTGTGCTGGTGCCTTCAAAACATGCTTTTTTTAATGAAAATTGTCCAATACTGTATGTTGGATTTACATTGAACATCTAGTTGCCCGATGGTGTACGAACTATACAGACAGCTACAGAAATCAGAGATGATGCTTGCCAAACTGATTTAACCATGGAGCAACTATTATTTGAGGCTCAGTGTGTTCGAATCAATAAGCAGACTCGAGATGCTTTTGTCCAATGGCCAGAAAATTAATTTCATCTGACCAGCGAAGCCAGCAAAGTGTTGTTGGACCATTGCTACAATGCGACTGCTCCACCAGATGAAAATGAAACTGAATGTAATGAAGATGCTTTTCAATTAGTTGCAGACCACTTGACACAATCGACATCCGCCAAAAAAGGGCCACCAAAAAAATAAAAATAAATAATTAAAAAAAAAAAAAACACTAAATCAACATTCATGTTTTCTCCGATTCATGTTCAAGTAACAGACGCTGGAATGACAGAGACTGAAGCATCAATACAATTGACCGAGGAACTAGACAAAGATCTCGACTGCAGTATGTCCAGTTTGGCTGATATGTCAACCACAGTTCAATCAGAAACAACATTAAAACCGGATGATAGTCTAATAAAAAGGAGCCCAAATACATTGAATTTGACAGCTGCTTGATGGTGATTCCAATGATGCTGAAGTGTGTGCATTCAGTGAGAGGGGAAGTATGTGGGAAGAGCCATTGGTGACTGTGACTCGTGTATCACAAGGCAGTAACCTCAAAATAAGTGCCACCTGTGAAATGCTCCATAAAAAATGTTCATGGTCTGCTCAACCAATGCTGGGGAAACTGCCAGCTGGGAATCTACTGTGTGGGTCTAGTTTCAGTAAGTTGTCCAGTTTCTGCGAATTTGTGGCACTCCACTTCATTGCTAAAACGCAGTACTATAAATTTCAACGTCAATATCCATTCCCTGCCATTAGTGAAGCTTGGAAAATTGAACAAAAGTCTAATCAAAGTAGATTTTCCGAAAAACGGTTCAGGCTAGCCTGCGATGGACAGTGTGACAGCCCCGGATTTTCAGCAAAGTACTGCGCATACCACTTTCAGGACAAAGAAAATAAAAAAATTGTGAGTTCTGTGGTTGTGCAGGTATCCGAATGTAAATCTTCAGTGGCCATGGAGAAACTTGGTTTTATAAAATCACCAAGATCTTCAATCGAGGGGAATGTAAATCGACCTCATAGCCACGGACAGACACGTTTCACTAGCCAAGACAATGCGAGAGCAGTTCCCAAATATCTGCCATGAATTTGATGTATGGCACGTTGCCAAATCCATCAATAAAAAAAAATCTCTGAAAATATTTTACAGTGGTCCCAGTCTTACCAACGATCTTTGGTGGAGCTCCAAAACTTGTGATGACTCTGTGGAAATTTTACTAGAAAAATGGCAGTCACTAATGCACCACTGTTCAAACATTCACTTTTGGACAGAACACCAACATTGGCCCTTTGTCGCCGGAGCAGGAACGGAAGAAGAAGTGGTTCATTCCATCTTCACCTCCGCACAAAGCCCTTGAGAAGATTGTTTTTGATAAAACTATCAAGAGATCTGAAGGGACTCACCAAATTCTGTAACACAGGAGATTTGGAGGTGTTCCACAATATATGCCTAAAGTACAGGCCAAAAAGATTGCATTTCGGCATAGACGGTATGAAATATAGGACATTACTAGCGGTATTAGCGCATAACGAGAATGTAGGGCGTGAACAATCAAGGACAACAGGAAACTTTGGGATGCTACGCTACGCAATGGCCTTTACGAAAAGAAGCAAAAAATGGGTCAAGCCAGTATATGAGGAAATGGAATTCGATTTTGTAAAAGATCTTATTATGACTGTCTTGGAGATACATACTCATGGAATCGTGCGCAATTTTGTTCCGAGTACACATACATTGCCACAAAACACGCCAACATGCCATGTCCACTTAAAGCAGTGCTAGAGGAACAGTTCACATCCAGGTTCAAATGATTACCATCTCTTTTTTGATCAATGTTTTTATGAATTGTCCAAATAAAGCATCCAAATTTGTCTTTTGAAATCTATCCTCTCTGTAAAAATAAATTTCGACAAGTTCCATTTTTACGAATGCCATACAATGCAACGCTGTGCTTTGACACGTCCCAGTTTCGACGACCTACTGTGGGACATTTACAGATCATAGTGGGTTGTTGGTGAGAAATAGCTGCACTCTGACCAATATATTCATGGGGGCATATGTTGAGGGTTGTTGCTAATATAAGGAAGGAGTGGGTCGGTTGAGCCCTCCGCACCCATACATTATACGCAAAAGCGACACCCTGCTCTTGCACTCGTGGGAGGCGCATCCTTTGCCCCTCTGCTGCCATGGGGAAGAAGGCCCCGACATAAGCAGAGGTGGGGCTATTGCTCGACACATTTGGACTCCATTTTCTGTACCCTCGACTACAAATTTGGACTAGGCCGCATTCTGTCATTGCGAAGTTTCCCCTACCCCTCAGCAGAGCAAAGAACAGCGAGCACCGACAGCCCCCACATTTTTCTTCCTGGGCCTATGCCCCACAAGTCCCTTTCTCATGGATGCGCCGAGACAAGATGTTGCAAACTAAGAATGTATCTTCAGTCTGAGTGAAGGTCAGCAGCTTTGATTTTTTTGCTTGTGCACTCAGCAAGCCCACGCATCGCACACAGTACAAGGTTCAATTGTTTTTCGACCTTGAGAGAAAGGCACGATCCCCAAAGGAATGAATTAAGGGAGGGGTTTAATAACGTCAAATATGATAAGGTTCACCATTCCAAAACTGGCCAAAGGATCATGCAATTTAATTTTATGAAAAGGCGTTGATCTGAACGGTGTCTCTGCGTTACGCTAAGAGAATGGAAATGCCGAATATAATGTAAGTTTTACTTTCGACCATTTATATAGATCAACGACTCAATTTATCATTAGCCCACCGTTATTGCTAGTTTACATTGTACTGGGTTGTTCTTTGTGGCATATTGCAATGACACGCAAGTACAACCTGTGTGTGTACTAGTCTTTGTTCCCAGGCACATGGCCAGTAAAGCATCGAGATGCATGTAGACCACCACTCGGTTCCCCCAGGTTCAACGCTAATATTTAATTAAAATGCCGTCTATGTGTTATTTGAATTGTGGCATCAGCTTCCGCATCCCATTTCGAGCTGAACATACTCCATAGCACTAACCTCTGAATACAATTGTGGACTCGTTTTCACGTGGTTTTCTGTGTTCATGATTAGTTTTAACGCTGGGTAGAATTAATCAGTAGAATTATCATCATTTTAATAAAGATCAGCTACTGAGACACATTTCTGTTATGTTTTCCAAACAGCTACATCGTACCTTTCTGAAACTGTCATCGATTCCAGATCCTAACAGACAGGTTTTTCAACCGCCAGCTGCAGATACTTTTGAATGGCTGCGTAACCGGGACCTTTTTTTGGGATGATCGACACAGGCCCATAGGCCCTTACGCGGTACCAGCGATAAGGAGCAGCGCGACAGTTTATGGTGGTCTAGCGGCAAGCCAAGCCTTTCGATTCACGGTGCGCCTGATGCACTTCTTATACCTACCCAAAAGGAACACCGCGTGACTCACGACAAACATTTGTCGACCGAGAAAAAAAACAAAAAGAAAAGAATTACCCATTTCATTGAATATGGCAATTGCCGGGTGTTGTCGGAGCGTTGATTGTTAAATAAAAGTACTTAAAAAAAAATTGTACTGTTTTGCTATTTCCTTTTAAAGTATAGTTTTGTATTCCGAATTGTGACGCGCTGTGTTGTGGGTTGATGTGTGTTGATTTCTGGGTTCTGCGTCACGTCACGTAGGTGAAGACGGGGCGCGTTTGGCTACGCTGCCCAGTAACGTCATCAGCCTCAGGGGCGGGGGATATGATTTAGTGCCACCAGGGCAGTCCACCATGGGCGATGTAGCAACTGATCAGATTATCACAAGATGGCCACGCCCTGCTGCCCGATTTCGCATGTGTACAAAAGGGGAAAACTACGGTAAGGTGCATTGGAAATGTTTGTGCGATCAATCAATGTATACTTAAAAACACATGCCCGAACCCTCGGTACAATAATATTTTTGAGCGCACTATTCCTTTAAGGCAAAGAGGCAACAGGCTTTAGGCTAGCCCAGCCAGGGTGGCTCCCTATTAAGCAGGCAGGATTCTAAGGAACAGGCGATGTCCTAAATAAGGCATTACAAAATCGTTTGGGGTATAAGAAGGCTAGAAGCAACTATAATCTTTTATTAAAAGCTGATAAAAAAGCAATGACAAATATCAGTACCTACACAAAAAAAAAAAAGAAAAAAAAAAAAAGGAAAAAGAAACACCTGTGGATACGCTCCTCACGTTGAAAACCCAATGCCAGAGCACTAATGGAGCACTCGAAGGGATACAAGGGTAATGCTAGTGCAAAGAAACACCACAATGTATAATGGGGGACTTGTGCGGTAGCAAGTCTTTTTTTTTTAAACTCACCAACCAGAAAAGACTATGGGGCACACTCTAGCTCCTGGAGGAGACAATCAACCCAGAATCCAAGGAGGACAAACATATTAAAAAGTGTCCATGACAAAGGCAAGCTGAAGGTTTAGTAAATCAGTCAGGTTGGAGTCTAAGTGCAAAACTAAATTACAGCCATGCCAGTCGCCCTCACTGACCCAGTCCCAAAGGCTCCATAGGGGATAAACCCATGCAACACGTGAGGTAGCTTGCCTCTTGAATGGGTTGCCTGCCATCAGTAAAGCACACAATTACAGTTTTAAAAGTACTATGTGACAGTATGAATTGGGTCTCTCTTCACACCTCAAGGGTAGGGAGCCCCAAGAGCTTTGGTAGGGAAAAAGAAGTCTGAAGTTGCATGAGCTAACCCGGCAACACTGTCCACTGCAGATAAACGTGCATCATTGTAGGTCCACTAACTGTCCGATAGGCATGGCAATAACTGATGTCACAGCTAAATGAAGCAAACAGATACAACAACAAAAAAAGAAGCCAAATGATCTTACAAATAAGAGCACCATTTCCAGATAAGCAGCAGGCTAGGCAAACTTTTAGAAGACCAAAATCTGTCGGATTTAGTTATGCAAACATATGGATATCAAAATCAAACAGAACCAACACAAATTATAAGGAGCAACAGTAGATCATGCAGTGGACGAAAGATGTTCCATTATTATTTGATTTGTAGCTTCAAATTACAGCGGCTGGTTTTATCAATCAGTAATTGGTCTTACAAGAAAGCGCAAAAAACACAGAGTACCAGAAAACACTAGAGGCTCAGACAACTTCACATGATATTCTAAGGCACTGGAGAGTCGAAAGCATCCAAATCAACCTCAAAACACATTAACACATTTCCCAATAGCTTAGATCAGCTACGTGGGCGCCAAAGCAAAAAAGGATACACGTGAAAGAGTATGGCTGGTGTGGGGGAGTGGGGTGGGGTGGGGGGAGATGCTCGAGTGACCCGTTGACTAGGTTTTTGCATTCTAGATCAAATACCTATACCAAAAAGGCTGCCACAATATGTGGCAACAGGCAGTGCTGTTCAATGGGGCAGGTTGGGGAGAAGGGAATATGTAACTGAACCCATCAATGAGGAATGTTGGGGTGGGGGCAATGAAAAACCACCATTCTAACCAAACAAAAAAAAAAAATGGAAGAATACGTTAAGTGCACCGAAGAAGCAGCAGACAAAAATAGTTCAGTAAAAAGGGACCTGCCCCCAAGGATATCAAAGATGCAGAATAAGCAAACCATGTGAAACAAATAGATCAAACCCCGCCACCACCCAAATCTACCCAGCCATCACCATGAATAAGGCCACCCCGGCCCCCACACGAGCCCCACAAAAAGTCAAACAAATCCACTGTCACTAGCCATACAAGATATTCCACAGATGGCAAAAAGCCTCTGCCGTAGCCCATTTGCTAGGACTTAAGGCAAGCTTTTGATCCAACCTTCTGGTATTTCTTTTGTTCCAACCTTATGTCCCCAGTTAATACTGCTGTCCACACTTCGACTATGAACACTTCGAGGGTGTGTAGGGGTAAGGTTGGAGTTCTGCAAAATCTGAACTCCAATTTCTTGCAATGTTGGACTATTGCAAGTACACTGAAAAGTGAATGCTTCCCTTTCATTGTAAATGCTGTATAAATCAATCAATTTCTCTCGCCAAACTACAGTACCACCACCTCTTAAGCATACAAATAAGACGTGTACCCTGCATAAGATAGGGAGCACAAGAAAGCCATAATTTCCCCGGTACTACTTACATCTTGATTTTCCACCAATATTTGTGGACCAATGAGATCCAATTAATAGTCGTTTTAAGACTAAAAGAAAGAAAACACGTTGAAGTCCTTTCAGGAATCCATAGCTTTGCCCCTCCAACAGAAACACGACTATCTCAACAAACCATTAAAAGTAGCACTAGTTGAATCGGGACAGGCATACCACAAAGAGCTGGCAGGTATTTTTCCAGATCAACCTTCATATGGTAGAAGGCCAGTATAGCATCCTGAAACGCTCATCAGCCAAGGTCGTGAAACGACAAGGAAATAAAAACACAACACCCCATAAACCGGTCTCCACAGTATTTTCAAGAAGCTGGACAGCATTACAGAATTCCCAACTCCATTGTGGTGACAATAGGGTCCAGGTGCTGCCCACGCACTCCAAAATGCAAGATAAGGGGGGGGGGGCGGGGATTGTGTGGGGTGGATCCACTTAGATGGCCAGGTAAAGCTCTTTCCAAAATTGCATCACATTAAACTTCAAACCTTATTAGCACGACTACCGAGAACAATACAGGATAGGATGATCCAGAGAAGAAATTTGCGGGCCATTACGACCGGCCTTGCTTGCAGTCAAACACTGTTCTGAGAAAGACAACAGGGGTACAAATGTCAAGCTTCCAGCTATTCTATTCTATGTGAATTTATATAGCGCCTGTGGTTGCTGTCTCGAATCGCTGAACAATCAATGATTGCGGTGAAAGTTCAAATTACAGCCAAGCAGAAAAAGTCACTCGACTTGATCACTCAACACTGGCGAGTGAAGACTGCACATTTTTAAATCTGCCTACAGCTACTGCAGAAAGTGCAGGATCACGACATACCACAGAGACAGGGAAATAAAGCCATGGAGTGGCTGCTGCTAGACCGCTGCTGGCTCTGTACACCCAGAGCAGAGCTCTCACCATCAGACAAATGTGCAAAGCTTGCAGAGAATCCTAGATGCTGAACCGTCCCTGCATACGCTTGGGGGGTAATAGGATTAAATGATGTGACGAAGGGTGCTTGAGAGGAAGAGACTACAGCAAAAACGCACCCCACACTTACAGGATGTGTGCGAGTGAGGTAGGGAGCTAGGGGGAGGACATATGGCAAAGCGTCAAGAAGGAATGCCAGGAGCTAGCTAATATGGAAGGCAGGAGTAAGTCTCATATGAACAAGCCTACTGACAAGGAAAGTGAGACTGGGCTGAATGGCCCCCTAGGCACAGAGGAGGGTCAGGAGCTTAGATACCGGCCTGTGGCAACCCTGCTCCACTTTTGCTGCAGAATCTGGGAACTCTGGACTTCCAGGCCCAGCAGTAGGGATAGCTGCAAGAAAGTCAACCTTCAGAGTACAAGAAAGTGAACCAAGTTACAACCCATCTGCCTGCTGACAGAGGAACTTCAATAAGCAAAAGGAGACTCGGTGGCGCCAAGGAGAGACTCGACATGGAACATCCAGAGAGCACCATTCCGACTCATTTTTTAAATTATGTTAGGTCTTCACCTTTAGGCACCAGGCGCACTCCAGCAGCAAACTCTTCCTATGATCTTACCAGCTGTGATTGAGATAGGTTCACCTTCACCTCCGCAGGTATCACTGACCAAAGAGGAAGAAGGAAACACGGGTCCTTCATCAGGAGCGACATGACCAAGGGGTTAGGTACTTTCCTCTAGCCGCATGGCTTTCACGCTATGTCTGCAGATCAGATGAAGCTCCCATATAAAAAGGGGAACGAAGAAGAGGCAAGGCATTCCCCCACTGTGTAGTAATGTAACGCAAACCAAGATGTATTCCTAAACGCAACTAAAAACTTAAACCGGCTAAATTTGAGTAAAAAGGTGATCCAAAAAAGAATAATACATACATAAATAGAGAAAAAGAAGAAGTCAGGGAAGGCATTCTTGTAATGGTCCTACTCTGCTAACCCTTAGATGCGCTGCCTCTCCAGGTTAGTCATTGCAGTTTAGGCGCTTAGGCGCTTAGCCAAGCAGATTCCCAGACCTAAAACCCAGGTAACCCTCCTCGTATTATTGTCCTCTTCCAGGGTATAGATTTATTCCTTTCCACTAGGTAAGAGTACTATCCAGAAAATGTTAACAAACCACTTCATTTCTTGACCATGTAACATCTAAAATATTTAATCTTGTGTTCCTCTCACCCCTTACTACAGCTCTACTTTGCTTCCAGACATTAAGGGTGTATGTCAAGCAGCACTTTCGCCTCAGGACTTACCCACAGCGTTGTTTTCCTTCAGCCTGTGAGTTATTTCCTTCAGGGGTAAGAAGGGTATTGCTTCCAAACCCTCACCCCCGAGGAGTCTCACTTTCACATAGCCATCAAAAAAGCCGACCAGGAGAGGCAACCAGGGGGCGCATTTATGGCAGCAGCCTAAACGTACAGCTCAGTTTCCACTGGGTATGAAAGGGTTAGAGCCCCCACTTATACCACCCCCCATACGGAAGGCTGTTTAGGAATCATCTGATGGCTAAGGATCTGGCATTCAACTGAGCTAAATACCAGATCCAGAGCTCGCTGAGGAGCCATAAAGGAAGCAGGAGAAAGGCTCTTCGGTGCAAGGCCCTGCAGGCTGCGAGAGGTGCCACAGATCCACCTTCTGCTGCCCGTCTGGGCTGCCTTCGAGCGCCTGCAACCTGGCCTCAAAGGCGGCTCTCGACAGTTATGTCCGTAGAATTGTGAGCTGCTGAGGCACCGGCCAAGTGGAGATCTGTGGAGGGGGGCGCAGACGCCGACAAGCGGAGTGAAGGCATCAAGCGCCAATGTGGACCCCAAGGTTGCCAGTGCAGAGGAACACTGTTGAGGGCGGTTCATCTGGCTAGGAGGTGAGGAATACAGTAAAGCAAGGCAGGTGTTTGACCATCTCACCCATCACCAGATGACACGGCTGCTGTTCCCGGAGGGACATACTATGGTGTGGCCTAAGGCCCCCCGAAATGTGGAGCATTGTCTCCCGGGTGAGGGAGGTGAAGAGGATGTGGTCCGAGACCAGTTTGGGACAGAAAATATAGCCCAGTGCAGCACAAGACTTACCTGGAGGCCCCTTGTCAGCGGTTGCTGTATGAGAGGGTTGCTGCCAGGTGGGCCTGAAAGTGGTCAAGTCGCACCTCTTAGAGCTGGAGTACAACATGTTGGCTCTACATGCATCGCTTCTGGAGTGACAGGACTGGATCTGGATCCTGATGGGCTGTGGCCTCAGCAGCCTTGTGACCCCCGATCACTGTGGAAAGGCGGTCCGGTGGCGAGTTGTGGGGATGGGAGGGGCAGGGGAGTGTCTGGTCTGGAGCTCGCTTACTTCTCTTGGCTTCATATTCAGCAGCCTGCAGAGAGGGAAGTGGGCGGCCGGTATAGCTGTGCTGGTGCCATTGTGGCAGAAGCAAACTTCATTAGACAAGGATATGCAGCTCTCAACTTGAAAAGGAGGGAATCTTAGAATACACTTAGAATGGACGATTTTGAGAACCGTTAAAGACAAAACCACCTCCGTTTTTTGGGGATCCAGGAAAGGGAGGGGAAATGGAGAGGCATCAAGCGGGTCATACATGATGTTAAACTTTTGTTTGGTGGTGACACTACAGTCAAACCCACTATTGACAGTCACTGTGCGGCGGAGGGGGCAAGGGCCCCCGAGATTGGTGTTGGCCCACTTTCACTATTATAAGGAGAACACAAAGATACTGGATAAGGCCAGGAAAGAGAGGCCAGTTTCTCTGGGAGACTCCAAGATAACTATTTTCCAAGACATTTCAGCTTTTACCCTGGCAGGGAGACAAATGTGTGTCCCCATCTCATCCGATGGCTCAATGAGGAGGGCATCCGATGTTGCTGGGGATTTCCCTTTTCCATAAAAAGCTGAGCTAAGCAGCATCTAGCAGCGACAAGCATAGTCTGTAGCACGTGTCCTCCTTCCACCACTTCCTCCTCTATTAACTCCACCCCAAAAGGAGGAGCCACGACAAAAGCTCTCCATGAATCCGTCCACCCACTTAATCCATGCAAGGACCTTCTACAGATCTGTGTCCATAATGCAACCTCAGTGTCTCTCCCCAGGCCCACCCCCCACCTGATCCTGGCCAGGAGTGGGTGCCTTGGTTCTGCCAGCAAGATTACCTTATACAGTTCCCTGGCACCCCTCCCTGTTAGGAGGATCTGTTCAAAGTCTGTCAACTCCCTTACCAGATTATCTCCCCTCCAGGGGTCTGTTAGAACTCCCTTCAGCTGCAGGTATCGAAAAGGCAATAGAGTACCCACGTTTAGAAGGTCTTATAGCCTAGTCAACGGGAGAAAGGTGCCTCAATCCCACATTTGTCCAGCTCTAGAGAGCTCCCCTTCATACCAGAGCTGTAATGCCAATGGTCCCCCCAAACCGCCCCATCGCATCCCTTGGGGGGGCTCATATGCAGTTATGGGGTGATGGCCAGGAGGTAAGCCACCTGTTCCTCCCTCCCTCTTCTTTCCACATAGTCCACAGGACTTCCAACACAAGGTGAAGTAAAACCCTTCGTGGGACACTAGCTCTGGGGACCCACAACCATTCCCCCGAGTGAGACTGGGGTTAGTATTGGATTGTCCATCGGTACCCACTATTTTCCAGAGAGCGGGTTCAAGTGATCCACCATGGTTCAAAGCTAAGCCACTTTATTGTAGGTCTTCAGATCCGGGAATCCCTACCCCTCACCCCCCCCCATCCCTTTCCAGGGTTAGAGTCCTGTAAGCCACCCTGTGCTTTGCTCTTGCCCAGAGAAATGTTAGCATCCCCCCTCTTCACCTAGGTGAAAAAGGCCCGTGGGATCATCACCGGTAGCATCTGGAACAAGAATTTGGGTAATACCACTATCTTTTAAATAGTGTTCAGGTGCGCCATCCAGGGACGCCCCAGTCTCTCCCACCTCTCCATATCGGTTTTCACGGCCACTTACAGCGCCAGGAAGTTCCTAGGAAAATGATTGCCGTAATTTCGGGTCACCTGGATTCCCAAATATCTAAAGGAATACTCCTGAACTTGAAACAGTAGTTCCCGACATATTCCACCTCCGACAGCCCCCCAACCTTAAAGGATACCGATTTCTCCAAGTTAACTCGGAAGCCAGAAAGTTCTCCATATTGCACCAGGCTTTCAAGCAGGGGTGAGACTGATCGCTCTGGCTCTAATATATAGCAGGGCATCATCTGTAAATAGACTGATCTTACACTCCATCCCCCTGCCCCCATCTGGGCCCCCTTTATTCTACTGTTGCTTTCAATAGTATTCCGCAAACTGGGAGAAGATTTCGCCCCCTGTGGTCCCACTACTCCCATCCACCCAGATTATTCCACCTACTTCTTTTTGCCCTGCACCCCCTCACTCAGTTTGCCAGAAGCATCCCCACCTCGTCTTCTTCACCACCTCCCCTATTAATGCCGCATGGAGCGCTCGTCTCATCTCGCCCAGGATTGCTCCCTGATCGCCCCCCCCTTGCTGAGGAGTCGAACTGTAGTACTTTCAGTTCCCCCTTGAGCCTGGCCTCAGACCCCTCTCACTTTTCTTTGGCGAGCCTTCTGCAATAAAAGGCCCCGGAATGTGGCTTGGCCGATTCCCAGACCATTGCCATCCCAGTCTCCCAATTATTGTTGGTCTCGAAATATGCTTGCACCTCCTTGCCAAAGAAATCTCAGAAGAGACTGCCCCTTAGCAGGGTGTTGTTGCATCTCCAGCAAAATTGTCGTTTGGGGCTCCATATTTTCCATTCCGCTACTACCAGCTCATGATCTACCAGGTAATTCCCTCCCAATACCCACCCTCCCGCCTCAGTTTCTCTGTCAAGAGAGACCAAGAGCAGGTCTATCCTTGTGTAGGTTTGGTGCAGGGTTGAAAATAATGTGTAGCCCACCCCAGCTCTGTTTGGTGTCCCCACCACATATCAACCCAGTAATGATCCCGTAAGAGATGTTTGAAGGCAGTGTTCTCTGGGTGAGCCACTTTCAGACTTTATATTTAGCCGCCCACCAGTCTAGTGTTGGGTGCACCACCAGGTTGAAATCTGCCGCCCAGCATCGTGGCTTCCTCCCTCCATCCATCCATCCCTCCAGGAACTCAAAGACCTGGCGCATGAAACCCATCTGTGCCGCATTAGGGGCATATAACGTAGCCAAGTTAACTTGCGCTCGTCAGTGGCGCCCCTTTACCCCTAGAAATTGACCCCCGAAACCCATTTTAACATCCATCTATGTCATTTTAAAGTTTGTTCCCAGTATGATACCCATTCCTTCCTTCTTGTGATCCCTATGCAGGGCCCAACAGTTTTTATCAATTTGCTTCCCCAGTATTGCCGACTCCGCCCACTTTTATAAAGGGTCTCTTGCAGGAAAAGGATTGCCAAGCACGGTTTATGAAACATGTTACTCATGAGGATATCTTGTTTTGGGAATTCAGCCCCTTGATATTTAGCGTAGCTACGTGAATCTCATCCATAGCCTTTCCTTACCCTTCTCCTGTCACCCTGAGCATCACTCCATGGGAACCCCCTCTCTGGCCCCCCAAAACCCACTGCATGGACTATCCCTCCTCCCTCTCCTGTCAAACTGTAAATGTAATCGCATAGCCCGAATAGTATGTTGGCCAGAAGCAAATTGCATCATGTGACAAACATTGCAAACTATGAAACCTGAATGCAACCATTGGGAGTCCATTTTGTAAATGCCTGCCATTCCTTGTGCCGATGCCCCATGTTCCCCATAACAGAAACTGTCTTTGCAGCCTCGGCTAGAAATACTAAAGTTTAGACTGAATGATGTTATATGCATAACTGTCAATTACCGAACCCTTGCTTGTATGTCACGTATAGGGGCAGACCGAATAATGTTGTAGAATGGGGATGTATTATGTGTATAGGACTGCTTTACCGCGGCTCACGCCCTCTCCTCTCAGTGTCTGGGAACACACGTTGTGAGGCGTTAAGAGACCCGGTCGGCCGACTGTGATACTCTGAGAATAAACCAGACCTGTTTGGAAAAAGAACCTCACGACTGGCGTGTTATTTAGTATATGGTTATTGTGCCTTTATTCCATATATGGTCTTACACTCCCTCCACCACAACGTGCCTCCCAAACGTTACCGGCTGCACCTGTCAAACTAGCAGGAATGCTGTCCCCAGCCCGTGTCGCATCAGTTATCCTCATCACTGGCCCCCATGTACTTAGCCCCCGGCCTATTTCCCCCTTATTCAATGAGATTCCCCCCTCTTTGACCAGTATTGGAGAAAGGAACCGTCCCCCCACCCTGCCAACTTCTACCCGTTTGCACCCCTCCCCATCTCCCCACCTCCTCACTTCGTGCCCATGAGCCTATCCCACCTACCCTTCAACACTGGGTTTCCCAAACCCCCTTCAAACAAAACCGGTTAACTCCACATACCTAGTTCCTTGTTGGGTAAACTGCCCCTAGGGGGATCATATACGAGGTACGTGGGGACCCGCTTGCAGACCTCCTCCCCCCACCATCCACTGGGAGCAATTTTATAAGTATATTGAGTGATCCATGTCCCTCTCGTCACTTCCCTTCTGGGAGAGGGGGCGTTCAGTTTCCAAACCTTCCTAGCCCCCTGCATTCTCCGCCGGCCTTGCTCGATGTGTGGGCCACGAATCTCTCGCCTCTCCGTTAACCCTTCTCCTTCCAAGGCGGCTCCTTTCCACCCGAGTCCCAACAGCATTTCTGTGGCTCTCCCAATATCTTACTCTGACACCAGGTGGAATCGTTCACCCTCCCATTCAAATATAAGGGCAAAGGGGTATCCCCATCGATATCAAACTCCTTTCTCCTGCAGCCACTTTGTGAGGGGGCAACACTTTTTCCGCCTCAAAAGGGTCTGCGCCAAGAGGTCTTGGAATATTGCCACTCTGGAGTCCTCACATTCGATGGTTCCCATTTGTTTGGCCTTCTCTAGGATCTCCGCTTTGTCCCAGAAATAATGTAATCTCGCCAAGAAGGAGCGTGGCTCTCTGGTACCCCCTCCTCCTGCCGGTGCACTCTGTCCAAGGTCACGTGTACTCCTTTTGACCCTAGGTCCATTCCAATGATTTCCTGGACCTTCTTAAGTCCAGCCGGGGAATTCCCCCTGCCTCTCTTTCAGACCAAAGAACCAGAAGTTATTCCGCCTCTCCCTGTTCTCGATATCTTCTAGCTTGAGGCCCAGCTCCATTTCTCTACTTTCGATGTCCCAAAGCCGGACCTCGGGCTGTATCTCGTGAACGCCTGTGGAGGTTCGCTTCACCTCCACCCCTTCGAGCCTTTCCTCCAGCATATCTACTTTTGCTGACAGGCCTGCCACTTTAGTACCAATGTCAGTTCTCATCCCCCAGATGTTGCTTGATGGTTTCCATCTCCGTAGAGCTGGGGTGTAACCCCATGGGCTCTTTCTCTCAATTTCTTCTCTAACACAGCCCTGGTATTGGGAGAGCTTCCCTCTCCAAGTCATTGATCCCGCTCTTCCCCCATCCTCCCTGTGTCCTGGCTCCCCCTCGGTGTCACACGCTCCTGTAGATGTCCTTTGCCTTGTAGTCCTTTATCACCTGGCAGGGGTCCCCCCCCAATGCCCTCCTGCGTCCGCTGTCCGTCAGCCTCCCGACTATCCTGATAGGTTCCCCCTCACTTCACAGGGACTTGTTGCTGTGCACACTCCACAGGCTTCCCCTTCCTGCCCGGGGGTTCCTTCACTCCTCCAGACGACTCCTCACCGTCTGCTTTGCATAGTTGGGCCCAATATGCCTGTTACAGCCCCCCTTGGCCTTCCTCCAGCACGCTAGTCCAGGAGGATCTACTCATGTCAGAATTGTGGGGGGGGTTACACTCCGGGAGGGGCCTCCCAACCAGGATCTTGGTGGGTGCCCAGCCCTGAACCCCTCAGTTCTTCCTGCAATAGTCCAGTGAGGGGCCCAGCCGGGTGGGGTTTCACACCCTTCTACCTCTCCGTGGCTCTTACTCTCTATATTGCCCCTTCTGCAGGCACCTCTGTCCACCTTAACTCTCTGCCCCCGCCTTCCCCGGGCTCTACGTGTACCCCATGTGACATTGTTTCTCCTTCTAGCCTCCCTGCGTCTCCTCCAGAGTGTCCTGGGGTCACTCCCTGCATTGACGACTAGGGGTGTGTGCTTCCCTTCCCAGCCACACACCCGTACTGCCTCTTGGCAACCCCTGCACTTGGGTTTGTATCTGCAACCCTACAGTTCCCTTCCAGCCCTCATCAGACACTGGTTGCCTACAACTTACTCTCGCACTTACCACCTGCTGGATGCACTGTTGATGTTCTATCACGTGTTCAGCACGTTCCCCTCCCCCTCACACTTTCCCCCTTCCTTCTCCCCTGCACTTGTACGTTCTCAATGTCACTGGGCCTAGTAAGATCGTTGTTTTGTCCTCCCTTGTTTCCACCCCCTGGCCTCGTTACGCTTTGAAACACGTGTGTATGGGCGCAATACAAATAAAATATATCTTTACGGCCTGGCAGGGCCTTATATATGGTGACCTCCTCACCCCCCATACCTCTGGCTGGTCTTGTGAGACACTTTGCCCCTTCCCCCCGTTAGTTATCCTTTGGGGGGGCAGGGGGATGCCTGTGGCCGAGACCTGCTCCACCTCCTTTAGCTTGTTCGCCGCAGCGGGTGTCAGCTCTCACCGCCATGACCGATTACCATTGGTGCAGCAGTGCACCTTTTTCCTGCTCCATGCACTGCTTTCCCGGGGTTGTCGGTGGGTGCCTATAACTCACACCACTGTTGCCCCTGCTGTTCCAAGGCACGTCAAGGCAGTTTCACTAGGCAGCGGATTCCGTTCTCCACCGTTACTCCTTGAGACACCCGGGACAGGGGACGGAGCTAGGCACTCAGGCTACAATTTTGCCTGTGAAACCTGGTGGCCTCCAAAAACATGGTTTTCTTAAACAGAATGTGGATGACAACCTTGAGAAAGGATGCATACGTCCCCACATACTTTATGTCCAAGAAGGACAACAGAGTTAACTCTCTATGGATTATAGACAGCTTAACGCCATAACCAAAAAGAACATATACCCCTTGCCCTTGGATCAAGCCAGAGCCAGCCAGATCTATACTAAGCTGGATTTAAAAAAGGGAGCATACAACCATGTCAGATTGACATAAGGAGAAGAACGGAAGACTGCGTTTTGTACTTGTTTTGAATCTTTGGTAATGTGTTTTGGATTATGCAATGCCCCTGAGGGCTTTCAACATTTCCTCAACATCTTAGGCAACTTATTGGATATCTGTGTTGTGATACATCTAGACAACATTCACATTTTTTGATCTTATGAGACTCCTGTTCAGCAGGTTCGTGAATTACCACAAAGGCTTTGTATCCACCAACTCTATGCCAAAGCTTCCAAGTGTAAATTCCACCAGAAAAGAACCACGCACTTCAGTTACATTCCAACTCCAGGATGCACAGAAATGGTTCCCCACAGGGTATTTGCTATCCTGAAATGGCCAATCCCTACACCCATTTTTAGCGTTATCCAACTTATATAGGAGGTTTACCCCGGATGACTGAAATCGTGTTGCCTTGACCAGGCCGTTAAAACATGCAACACAATGGCCCTCATTACAACTGAGGCGGTAAGGGGTTTACGGCGCCGTAAACAGCGCCGACCCTTACCGCCCGAGTACGAGGTCCCTTAGCGCCATGGCGGATTTAACACCCGCTGTTAGCAGGTGTTAAAATCCATGGCGCTAAGGGACCATGGAGTTAATTACGCCACCATAATTTACGGTGGCGTAATTAACGCCTTCCCCACTCCCATTATGCCCTATGGGGCAAAAATGGGAATGGGGAACGGTAAATGGGGATTGGGGACTTACCGCCCCGCCAAGGTCGGAATGGGGCGGTAAGTCCGCCAACCACCATGGCGTAAACGTAGTTTACGCCATGGTGGTAAAGTCACGGCCCAGGCGGTAACTTACCGCCTGGGTCGTAATGAGGCCCAATGACTGAAAAGGCATTCAGTATGTTAAAAACATGGTTTACGTAGGGCCCCAGCATTACGCCTGCCCGGTCCCAAATTTCTGTATACACTTGACACGGATGCTTCCAACCAAGCAATGTGAGCAATTCCCACACCCTTTTGAGAGAAACTATAGTATTTTTTAAAAAAGGAATTGCTCACGATCTAGGATGGTTTCCTAAATTGGAGACATCTGTTGGAAGGAGCTAGGTACACATGGATGATCAGAATTTGGGATTTAAGACAGCTCAAGCCATAAACCAACGTCCAATTTCTTTTCCAGCTTTGATTTCATAGTCACATTTAAACCCAGGAATCAAAATAACTATGCAGACACCCCATTTCTTGCCTACAAAAGGGGATCAAGAGGACTCCCTATACTACAAGAGAAGATTATTTCAGCCGTTATTCCTCCCTTAGTCACATAGGAGTTGTTGAGAAAAACCTACACCCTCAGATGAAACAGTTTCCTTCAAGAAAATGCAGCCCATTCGGAAGAACAAGGATTGTTACTCCACAACAAAAGGCTTGGGTTGCCCATCAGAGAAAGCCAACATACTATGTTGAGTTGCTGTCATGACCGCCTAGCATCTGCCCTTTCTTGGTTGAAGAAAACCCTTGAGGAAAATAACAGCAGCATGCCTGGTGGAAATCAAAGACGACAAAGCTAATTACATCCAAGGGTGTGGGGTTTGTGCATGTGGCAAGACTCCTCGCATAAAACCCATGGGGTTAGTTATTACATCCCCTGCCCATCCCTGAAAGGCCTTGGCAGACATGTTACAGGAACTTTATAACAGATTTGTCCAATGAAGGTGCATCATAACGGACAGAGGAAAACAGTTTGGGTCAAAATTCTGGAAGTCAGTAAAGAAATGGGGGGGGGGTGGAAGGGGCTCAAGCTGAACTTTCCTTTAGCATACCATCCTCCATGATAAGCAAAGCGAGTGAGCTAACCAAACATCTCTGTGGTTGGCTCACTCAACAAGACATGGACAAGCTTCTTACCGCCCGCAGAGTTCACTTAGAACTACTCATATCATTTGTCCATAAAAGGATACGACTTTTCATCTTTCTACTGGATTACACCTGTTTCATAATCATCTCAGAATAGTCCATGCATCAAACAAATTCATTGTTTGTAAAGAAGTGTCAGTCAATAATATGCTACCAGCTTGGTGAGTCTGTTTGATCATATATTTGTTTCAGTGGTCAGCATGGTAGATACCAATATTGTGACCGCCCAATATTAAATAGGAGTGTAGATTTTCTGTGGATGACCCATTATAGAAAAATTGAGAAGCACGTGTAGAAAATAAGAGAAATGTCTATACAATTTGAAAATAAATGAAAAAAGTAAAGATATGCAATGCCAAAAGAGATTAAATATATGAAACACAACTATTAAAACAAACAAACCAAAAAAAGAAAGCCGAGTGGTATTGTGATATCTGGAAAACCCTTGAATAACATCAGGTAAAAATAATAGATTTTGCAATAAGCTGTCGCACTGACAAAGAAAGCACAAGAAATCTTTGAAAACAAATGAATGACTACATTAAAGAAAGGCTTGATATCGGCAAAGGGGCATCTTCAACAAGCACACAAACAAGCATGGCGGTTTGCGAACTGCAAAAGGAGACTAGCACCCTCCTACCAAGTCCATGTATCAGTATAGTAGTCCACATTAAGATTCCAGCAAAAAATGTATTTGTGGCTGAGAGCGCCCAACATAGCCACCTAACTCAGCCGCTCCGTGAGCCCCAAGAACCTGCAGCTAAATCTAGGTGGCTCCTGTCTGCAGCAGCACTCGAGATGTTGGTAGCAGCAACCTGAAGTTGGTCTTGCGCATTGTGGCAAATTCTGATAGCGAGGGCAGTGGAAAAACAAGTACAAAAGCTGCGCCTTATGGAGCTGCGCAGTGAGGCCTGCGATGAACTTAAGTCTTATTTGAAACATTGGGACAACTCCCAGAGCAATCAGTGATGGAGTCCCGCGGAGTACGAGGCAGGCAACGATCAGGAGTGCAGGCACCTGAACGAAGTCCTATCATAACTCGGAGCTAAATCCTCTGCGTTCAGACGTACAGCGGGAGGTTGGCGGGGGGGGAGCTGGCGAACAAAGCAGCACTGAGAAATATCTCTGATGATGCTTTGTAAATTGGGGAAATGTGTCAACTCTGGTGATGTCTCCAGTGTCCTGGGGCATCTAGTCAGTAGAACACACTCATAAAACAGCCCCAATTGAGCGTAGGCACCCTGCCTGGTTGTGGTGGGAACAGTGGTGTGCAGCAAACAGCACTTGGAATGATCACAAGAAAAACACCCTCCTCCCTGACAGAGTGCGCATAAGGAACAGTGAGCACCGACAAGTGCGAGGAGGGAAGCAGTGTTTCCAAGCTCTCGGGGTGCAGAACCAAAAAGAAAGTCCAGCAGTGTGGTATATTGGGTAACAGCAGCAGCAGTGTGGTGAGACCAGAGGCACAGGGGCCAGCAGTGTACAAGCAGAACAAGGAAGAAGGGGATCCGCTCTAGGCACCGAGTAACCAGATGTCGAAGCAAAGATTGACACGTCAAAGCACGCAAGACTAATACCAAGTATCTTTTGGCCGACCTCGCCCAGCAGACTGTAGCACCAAGAAAGTCCTCAATAACAACTGGAGATCCGACGAAGTAAGGAGAGGTCATGGAATGTATTGCACAGGGCCCAGCTGTATGGCTCTCCAAATCCAACCTTATTGACTGCCTACAGAGTTGAAATGAGAAGCTGACCCAATCCATTTGTTCTGCAATTAAAAATACTGTAGAAAAACTAAAAAAAAAAAGAAAACTTGATAGCAGATCTGGTTCAAGACATGAAGCAGCTAAATGCACAGGTGGGCGATACTGAAACGTCATCGCAGTTGTTACAGGAGAATGTGTTCCACTTTCAGCTGGAGCTGGCTAGTATCAAACGCGACAGGTCTCGCCTTGTTCAACTATTGAAGATTTGGAAATTAGACATTGGCGGGAGAATCTCTGCATACAGGGAGCAGCCGAAAGAATAGAGGGTGCTGAAACTTTCATGGCTGGAAAGACGAGAATGTCAACTTCTCATACCCGACATATGCTGTTGCCTAGGCACGAGCACAAGCGTCTACAGCATTTTTAATCTTGGAGATTATTTTTCCAGTTGCGGTTTTTATTAACCTCATTAAGAAGGGAAAGCGTTTTGAGTCGTGACTGAAAGTAATTTTCTGTCTCCTCAACGTCGTTTTCGCTGTTACAAACTACCTGCTGAAGTGGAACTGTGGTGCACAGCGCTTCAGGAAAACTGTCATTTAGCTTTTTGGGCAAGAAAGACTTATTTTGTTTTACAAGCTTCTGACCCTGGAGACTGCGCGGTGACAAATCTTTTGATCGATGGAGACAGGAGCACGGGAAAATAATCAGCAGAGACTGTTCAGCATGGAGCCTTTCTCCGTTTTTAGTTCAACTAGAAGCTTGCTTTGATTCAATAATAAATACAACTCTCTGGGCAAGATAAACAGCAAAGCATTCATTCAAGTCAGTACAGTATAGTCAAGTAGAGTGTGTTCATCCTGGAGAAGAGCCATCATCCAAAAACTTTCAAGTAAGACTTGTTGCTCAGTGAAACCTTTAAGTATCAGAGGGTATCTATTGAGGAGGAGTTCATTATCTTTTCCTCTGGGCAAGAAGCAGAGGAATAACAGGTATAATGGGCAAATAAGTATGTGGGGACGATGTTCAGGCAGTACTGGTAATGTCGTAAACAAAACTGTATTCATTTCTGTTTCCCTTCTCTCTGCTGCAGATTCTCCTGAAGGAAGCTGTACATTTGTTACTTTTTCCAATTCCCCTTTCCCCTGGGGGTGTTGTCTGCTCCACTATAGTTAAGGTAGTTGAGTGTTCCACAACTTTGAGGGTCAGTCGGGGTTCAGCAGCTTCTGCAGATCATCGGACAAGACTCAGCCTGACACATTACAAGATCCATCCCATGTGTTCCATGTCTCCGACTTGAAACTTGTCTTCCATTCCGAGGTTTATGCCCCATCCTGTCAGCCAAGACCTCCCTGAAGTAGGACCCCTTCCCCAATACCCCTACCAGAGGAATAAGAAGTTCAGCGCATTGTATAGACTACCAATACAATAGGCATACACTTCCATATTTAATTAATTTGGCTGAGGTGCCTTACTAGATTTCATGCCCAACAACCTCTGAAGCCGTGTACCACGCCACTGCTCCCCTGGGGATAGGGAAGTTTTTTTGGGGGGGGATGGGGGTGGGGGGGTGTAGGGAGCATGGCGTTAGGTCCTCACCTTAAGGCGCCAGGGGCGCACCGGCAACAAACCTCTTACTTAGGGCATACCAGGTGCGATGGAGACTGGTTCCACCCTTCTCCTCCGTCGGTATCATTGAAGAAGAAAATAGGGCGCATATCATTTACAGAGGAGCAACATGGACGCACAGTGCATGACCACGATGTTAGGTACTTTCCTCTAGCTCCATGGTCTGAATGTGGTCGTGCCCCGTCTGCAGATCAGATGAAGCACCCATATATAAAAGGGGAACAAAGCAGAGGGAAGGTGTTCTTGGAACAGTCCTACATGGCTGATCCTCAGGCTTGCTACCTCTCCAGGCTACTCATTGTAGAAGAATTTAGCCAACTAAATTCCCCATCTACAACCCAGGGAACCCTCCTTGCATTATTGTCCCCTTCCGGGATCTGGATTTATTCCTTTTCCACTGGGCCAGAGCGATGTTCAGGTAATTTTAATTTACCAAACCACTTCATTTCTTGTCTATGTAACATACAAGATATTTAATCTGGTGTACACTACAGCTCCAGCCTACGTTGCTTCTAGAGATTATGGAGGTGTGTCAAGTAGTTATTTCCCTTCTGCCTGTGGGTTATTTCCTTCAGGGATAAGGAGGGTATTGCTTCAAAGACTCCCGAGAGGCCCTACTTCCGTTAAGCCATCACAAAAGCCAAGAAGTGATCAATTGGCCTTTTTTTCTTTCAGGTACCCCCATAAATAAGTGGCCTTGAACATCATACAGTCTATGTCCTTTGTGGAGATAGACTGGCATCACCGTGGATGAGCAAAATCGCACAGAGTAATCCTTTTTGCAAGTTCTGGGTGAAGGGGTGTAAAGCAGCTGAATGTTCTTCGGAGATGATTAGAAGACATCCATAGCAGATACATCAATGAAGGTGACAATAACATTTCTTGTCTGCAGTAAAATCCCTCATATTCAGAAAAGTGTTCTCAGCAAGAGCCATCCCCTCTGGGATCGTTCTTCCTTACTCCACCTACCCACTTTTCCTCAGGTCGCAGGATTTTGTGATCAGAATTTAGGTTTCTGGACCGACCGCGCAACTGATACCAAAACAACCCTACTACTTTCAGCACAGATAATGGATAACAATATAAACTTTTATTCAATGGGATCTCAAATCCTTAGTGGTTGGGTCCATCCGTCAATTTGCAGATGAATTGCAGAAACTATCTCCATTGGTCTGCCTGCTAGCTCCTTTAATACAATGTAAGTAGCGAAAAACATTACAGTCCAAACAGTAATTAACCTGCACAGGCATGACATCTGTGTTTTACACTGTCCGCCAGCTTCAGAAAGAACGTACTTTAAAATACTCTAGGTGTCTTTACTCAAGCATCACTGCCCTTACAGCCACTCCCAAATTAAAGCACTCTACTAGAGGGGGAAAATGCTTCAGCATCTGGGGGCTTCAACAATTTAACATCCCCCTGAATGCTGCCTTCACCGTTTCAGAGTCCTACTTTGAAGGCATCTCTTCACCTCCTTTGCTCACAACTCTACAAAAGGCAGCAAACATTTTCTAAAACAGGATTTTACAGATTTCCTTGCAAGCAAATCCACAGACTAAGGGTTCCTGCAGGCACTGCAACTGAGAACGCGCAGTACTCATTCCGAGAACGACTGCTAGCTTCTAACAAGAATTCAACCAAACAGCCTGTCAAACCTAGATTTCTTGACATTGAAAGAGAATGAAGGTGCTCCCCATTTCAAACATTGTGTCCCCGCCTTTTTCGGTCATCCCTACCTAGTCCCCATTAGATGAAGAATAAGATGTAGGCATTTGCAGTTTAATTGCTGCTGCAATAAAATGTAGTTCCACCAAACAACCTGATGACTTCATGAAAGTAATCACTTACCCTCCCTAAAGCAATCAGAATGTATTCAATCACTTTAAAAAAAGTAGGGGCTGCGCAAGACTCTAGCAGGGTGAATAGGAGGGGTGATGCAAAAACTAAACTGAAAGCCAAGTAGAGAGTTTGGTAGAACAGACTGACTTGGATAGCAAATTTTCCATTGAAGGTGGAGAGTCTGTGGCTTGAACCGCTTAAGGCACAGAAATTGAATCATACAATGAGAGCTCAGTAGATAGGGAGAGAGTGGTGTGGGAAGCCCTTAAGGTCACCCCAACGAGGGATGTGCATATCTAAGATGGTGGGAATCAGAAAAACGTTATCCCAAGAATTAAAAAATTCAGAGACTAATCTGGGATCTAGATTGATATGGGGATGGGAAAGGTGGTGGGCTACGATCTGGCACAGGCCATCACAACTCAACACCTACATCAAGAAGTCCCGTCCAAATTGGAAAGAAATCACTATACCAAAAGAATACATGGCGAAGGAGACAAAGCGGGTGGGTTACTAGCGTGGCTGATCCGGAAGGAAAATCCAAGAGGGGCAATCACGCAGTTGTATGACAGGAAGGGATCCACAGTAACCATACAACAACAGATCAATAGGCTCTTCCAAGAATATTATATGACCCTGTACTCGAGCGAGTGAATGTATTCGGAAGAGGAGGCTTCAGACCCGTTGGAAATAGCACACATGCCCAAACTAATGGAACCCCAGAGGGAGATGTTGGAAAAACCAATAGAGGTTGGGGAGATCGGGTGGGCGTTAAAAACAATGCAGAAAGGTAAATCTCCAGGTACGGACGGCCTCCCGGTGGAATACCATTTAGAATATGCCTATATAGTGGTCCCAGTGTTAAAGAAAGTCTACAAGAAAGCCTTCCACAGGATACTCTTCCTGAATCAATGAGAGAAGCACTGATCACGGTTATCCTGAAAACCCCAGAAAGATCCTACCCACTGTGGATCATACAGACCCACATCATTACTAAATGTTGACACGAAAATACTAGGAAAGATAATTGCACTGATACTGGAGAAAGGAGTCCTTAATATAATACATCCGGACCAATGTGGTTTTATAGGGTTGGGGGGTGGGACACCTCCATGAACATTAGAAGACTAAACTTTATAATGGAATATGTCCATCATTCAGATGAGGAACTGGCCATGATGGCGATAGATGCCACAAAGGCCTTGGTGCGGTGGAGTGAAAGTGGCCGTTTAAAGTATTGGGATGGGTCCTCAAATATTAGTCGATTCAGCTATTGTATGTAAGCCCCAAGCACGGGTTAGGACGGGCGATTGGATATCTGGGAAATGGACACTAGAGGCACCTACCAAGGATGCCCAGCTTTGCCAATCCTGTTCCCCCCCGCCCCCTCTAGCATAGGGGGCTTAAGCTATGCCCGAATTGTGAGAAGAATAGCTGCCCTGTGGGAGGAGACCCTCATGGAACCAGAACAAAGCTCCCTAATGCACCAGATACTAAACGCAAATCACAGAAGAGGACTGATCTCACGCCTGTACCAGCAGATGGTGGGAGGTGGGACAAAAACTCTCAGAAAGGAGTGTTAAGGCAAAATGGAAACGGGATGCCGGGAGAGGGATATCCGAAGGGCAGTGGGCTAAGATACGTGAACAAACTCATAAAGGGTCAAGAAACACCAGGTTCAGACTCATACAGTACAATTTCATTCACAGAGTATATAGGACACCATCCAGGCTCCACATGATTAACCCGCAAAACGCACATACTTGCCCTAGATGTAAAGAGGCCTCAACTGGTTTCTGGCATATGATTTGTGACTGGCCAAAGATTAGGATATTCTGGGAGGAAGTCACTTGTAAGACCAACTCCTGGGCCCACAGCGAGTACACCTGCACACCAGAAACATGCTTATGGGGGAATACTACCTGAAGCAAAGAGAACCAAGACCAAAAGGAAAATAGTAGCCTTGTTGCTCATATTATCCAAACGCAGGATTGCAATCTCGTGGAAAACCACAGGGGGCCCATCGACCCAGTTATGGATGAAAGATGCACATTGCTGGGGATTGCAGAGATGGTGCCATTAAGGGATCAGACTCCAACAGACCAAGGGGAAGATAGGGGAATGGATTGGGGACAAATGTTGAATACTCCTGACCTACGCCCACCATGATGGGATACACGAGGGAACGGACCTATCAAGAGTCAAATGCCAGTCTCGATCAGAAATTGAGCTAGATCTGGAGTTTTTGTTCTGCATTATTGCTGCCGACCTGGCTGCTCGCACCTGTTCGGTAAACAGGCGCAATGTTTCAGAACCTCGCATTGGAACATTTAAATTGTATGTTGCATATTCTAGGTATACATGTTATGGTTTAAAACGTTTTGTATTCAAGTAATGTTTGATGAGTTGCGGTATTGAACGCACTTGCTGAGATTTGTAACTAAGCAACTGACTGAAGCTTTTATCGCTTCTTTAATAAACAAATATATAAAAAAAGAAAGAAATAGAGGTTCAGATCTACCTGCTTCAAGATTAACATTCGCACGACGAAGCATGGACACGTAATTGAATAGAGACTGCAATCCATAGGGTCAAGGAGGGGCATCTGTACTTGCTAAGTAAGCAGACCCATGTAACCGTTTTAAAGCACAGAAACGGACATGAGTTTCAGGCAGTGATTAGCCGATTAAGTGGCAAAGTGCAAACATGCGTTATCAGGACATACCATGCTCCTATATTTCCCTACTGTTAATCTCCATACGAGCCAATCCTTTCCTTGCATAGTGGGGTTCAATACGACACTCAAGATAATAGGTGAGGGGCTTAGGGAAGAGAGAAGCTCTCTGGCACTAAGACGGCTATCGTTAATTGAAGTCCGTTTTAAAACGCGAAAGATGGATGGTGAGAGCAGCACAAAATCGAAGTCTGCATTTACTAGTGACTGTTAGAGGGTCAGAAATTGCATTATATGCCTATAATATGAACAGCTCTAAACTCCAAAGGCCACACAAGCTGTAGCCACATTTGAAACATTCCAATTAGCATTTGCTGAGCTACATTTCACAAACGTATTCCAAATGTTGACTTTGCCAGTATTCTAGACTCAAACACAAAAAACACATATTGTCAAAGTGAATTCGGGGTTAATATGCTCACTGGAAATCTAAGAGCTTTAGGCATTTCGAATTTTTTTTCAATGCAGCATGCATGAGAGAAGCTATTGCTCAAGTAATAAGTATACCAAATAACGGTCACATTCTGATCACGTTGTTCTTCAAAACAAATCTTGCTATGCTTTAATGAGTGCCGGGTCCTTTTAGCAGTAGGGTTATTGCATTGTACTTAAAAATGTGCTTGCATTAGTATTTACAAAAAGAACATGAATTCTGACCAACATTGATAAAACACTAACCAAGGTGGAATGTTTTAATTAGGATGTGCAAATTAGAAAATGTTGTGAATGTTATGTGAAGAAAAATAGCACTGTCGTCCATTTTATCATTTGGCAAAAGCTCATCTTGTTGAAACACGCTGATACAGAAGTGACAAATAACAAATGTGTATAAGCAAGAGGTTTTGTTTTAAATGTTCCTACAAGTTAAAAGAATGACTTAATTGTCTGCTAGAACGTGATTGAGTAACAGGGAACAGGGGTGGGCCTTTTTAAAAGGAAGGCGTTTTTGCAGCCAGAAGTCAAGCAAGCAGTTTCAATGGGTAGGCCAAGACTGTAGTCTTTGGGACTAAAATTGGCACTTTGCCGATTTTTCAAAGCTTGCTTTGATATGGAGATGGAGGCAAAACTAATTTACAAAGCTGAACTACCTTGGGAACAGGCAACAAACCGCTTGCATATGCCTTCACCCCAAGACAGTAAATTGCTAATGCGGCTAAACATTGCCACTTGGCCAATGTTTCCGAATTCAAATGTTTAGCCCATTTCAGTATTTTTGTGGACGAAATAAACAATTTTCACCCCATTTTTTTAAAATATATTTTTCTTTTCATTGGGACAATTCTTAAAAGACACCAGTTCAATCTTTCATGGGCTGGTGACACACTGAGTTTAGAATGGTACTGAGTTTGGGCACACTGTCCACATACAACCCGTGTTGCCCCTCATACTTCTCTGGCCAGGATAAGTTGGTCCATCAAAGCAGAGAAAAGGGCGACATTCTTTGAGGGGGGATTTCAAATGGTTTACCTGTACTTCTTTTTGATCCATAGCTCTAGATCACTGTTAAGCAGTTGTATTCTAAGCTAACTACCTATATACCATGGAGTTTTGACAAGAGTTTTTAACCCTTTCCACCCAATGGGTTATCCAGAGGTTGGTCTGTATAACCTCACCGGTCCCGAAAATTGCCAATCCATAGCAACAGAATTGTGAGTACAACTGTATATTTTACTGTGCCACAATAGCTAAATACACACTCATTAGTAGGTAGTTTTAACATTTTAGAAGAGTAGGATGCAGGGTATCTACTCCACTACCTTATTGATAATAGTAACTGTATATTTGCTTGACTATGCTTATATATTATCTATACAAGAAATAAACACATGCTGAACGAGAGCAAGTGAGCATTATTAATGTGTTTCTATTTATGAACATAAGAGACACTATTTTGCAAGTGTGAACACGTGTTGGTTTATTGATAAAACTGTGGGGAAGATAACCCACAGTTTGATCATACAAGGGTCATGAACAAGCATACACTGATTCACTCAGAAGCTGGACTCATAACAATCTTGCTGTCCAACAGTAACCCGTCAGGTGCTTCTGGGTAGTAGTTTCTCTTGCACTAAAGCGCAGAGCCCCAACTTTCTCCATAGTCATTGAACTTGTTCCAAACATTTGCCAGCCACTAGCCTTATGGATCTTGGGAGGGGACATCACCACATGTGAAAATGTCTTTTCCCAATTTATTGGCCTTGGCTTTGCCTCCGACAAACTAGGTGAAATTGTGCCCCCATACTGACTCTTCCCATTCTCTAGAAAGCTCAGGTTTTCCAGATTACGCCACCTTTTAAACCATGTAATAATTCAAGGCATAAAATAAGCAGTGTCGCATAGCAATTTGCTATGAAATTCTGTTGATTTTCCAATTAAACTGACGCGTGTGTAGTACAGCTTGCCATTTAAATTACCCTGTTCAATGAAAGCACAGCTCACCCTGCATTCTCTTGCCCTCAGGGGTCTCTCCATCCTCTTTTCCCTGTTCATTGCAAGTTTGAAGGGACTAATGGAGAGAGTGCAACAGTAAGAATCCCCTCCACTCTTTAAAGTGCAAAAGGCCATTAAAAAAAAGTATCAATATCACAGATGGTGGCTCTGAGTACTAATGGTGATAAATACCACTTTCATGGATGTACATGACTGACATGATATGCTTGGGCCTACATGGTTTGGTGGGGAGGTTAGTAGTAGCCCGACCCTCCCCCAAAAGTGGCATTTAATGCTATATTGAAAATCATATCAATGACAGGCAAGGGCCATCTTGTTCACCTGAAGTATTACCCTGCCTGCTGCAACACTGTACTAAATAATTAGTCTCACGCTATGACTTTCCTTTAACATTGTGAACTTTTTGATTTATGAAACATCTGAACTTCACCCTGCAGAACAAATGATGGGTCAAGCATGTGGATCATACAATAAATGGGACACTGCCCTGTGCATCACCTAGCTGCACAGAGCCTTGCATTGAAGACCTATTTTCAAAGCATTTTTATCATATGCATTTAATTATTTGTGTCCATTCATACAGCTAACCTTTATATTTTACAGACACCCATCTCACTAATGTCTCACTTCAGCAGTACCCGAAAATGCTGTATTGCTGCTCATTGTATGTCTTGGGTTCAAATAACTTCTGGTGAGATTAAAAATATGAATACAAAATTGCTAATCAAATTTGTTTGTTTGCTTATCAAGACTTTTTTAATTAGCAAACACTGCTAATCAATTTTTTAAAACTAATGTATGCCTTGTAATTAATTTTCAAATGATTGATACTAAAATGATATGTTATCATCCACCTAGAGCCTCATATCAGATTATGCTTCCTGTGTCTAAACAATGGCCTAAAAGTTGTCACACTATTGGTACTGAGAACAACCATAAATGAACAAGGGCTGAGGCTAGAGCAGACCCGTCACCATTCAAAAATGTTTGGAGGTTGCACATACCTCTTTAGCAGGTGCCTAACTCTTTGCACCAACGTTTTGGCCATAGGAACTATGTGAATAAAATGGGAAAAAAGGGGACGATTATCAGAGAGCTGCCTGAATCAGCAAAGAAGGCTGCATAACCAATTTAGGGACAGGGCTAGCTGATGACTGGTCCCACTCACCAGCCTTGACCTATTTCAAGATGTTTGCCCCCCCACCCCCCTTTTTTGTCCCCTTTGGCTACAGTTGGGAAAAAAGTCCATGTCATCCACAGAGTGCTCATCTTACAATGGAGTCAAAAGATTGCAACGGGGTGGAGATTTTGCGAGGGGAAATCGCTCTCTCAGCAAAGGGATAATATAGACTAAACCAGAATAAAAGGGCAACAAGGAGAGAAGAATGTTGCTGGATACGAAAAATGCCCAAAAGAGGCGACTGCTTGAAGGCGCCAGCAAAGACAACACTTAACATGTGTGGTATAAAGCACATATTACCTATGTAGAGGAAGGTTGAGTAAAAAGTAATAAGAAACCTGCTGGATACTGAAAACCCAGGGAAGGCAGCCAATTGGGCTTCCATCCCCCAAGCTCTAGCCCATCGCAACTGAAGTGTTAAAAGGCCTTGATACGGTTAAAGTGCATGGATATAACCGATAGAGAAACTGCATAAAATACCAACGTCAAAATGTCTGAACAGCAGAGATTACATGGATCAGATGCATTAACGTGCTGAAAGTATTATATAAACGAGGAAGAACCTAGAACTGCCAAGTTACTGATGGCAGGTTGTCACTAGACAAATCCCTCCAGTTTCAAAACTCTAAAAGGCATTCTAGACAGAAAAACTCACATGTAATATCCTTGGTCTCTGATGTTGTTCGTAAAATCCTAAACAAAATCACATTTTTTATTTGTATTTAATCCATTTAGATTTTTACAAAGACGTTTTGATCCTGTTCAGAATTATATAAGTGTTTTGACTGTGCGTTCTCTGCATGGACCAAGAACGAAAAGTTCTGCTAGTGAATAGACTTCAGAAGGAGACCCAATATCTTCATTTTCTAACTAGAAAGGTTAGTTAGAAATCACATTTGAAGTCACATAAATCCTATGGACTCCAACTCCCATAACGCCTTAAGTACTGATACGAGGAAGGGGGAGTTAGTATGGATTGAAAGAAACCCTAAACTAAGCATGCAGACTAGTTGTTACAATGAAGATTAGCTGTGCGGTACATTTAAAAATAGCTTACACTCGACTGGGAGTTGGCGAGAAGAGAAGCAGAACGGGCGAAGCGGGAAGCAGAACGGCCGCCCGGGAACAGACCATGCTGAAGGAGGCAGATGCTTTCAAGATACCACTTGTCAGCATTACTTACCGGGGTGATGGCCGACCGAGGCTAGTGTGGCAGGCACCAGAGAAGAGCCACCAAGGAACCGGCACCTGCAGCTTAGCCGTCAAAGAAGCAGTCGTGCCAAACAGCAGCAGCTTCACCAGCAAGCGCATGTGGAGCCAGCGGGAAAGTCACAAGAGGATCTTCAAAGTGGAAGACGTCACCCACGAGTATGGACATTGCTGCCGCAACGTACCATGGGTCAGAAACGCTATCAGACACTGGTGAGTTGGCCCAGTGATGATGGGAACCCCGGTGCGTACCAACGGGCACATGAACAATTGAAAGTTAATTTTGAATACCTACCAAGTAAAATAGAAAAACAGAATTTGCACAAATCCTCATGCATGAAATATTAATATGGGGACATTTGGAGAAGTATTGCCACAAGCAAATTAATACTGGTGAACTTAAACGACAGAACTTGGAACAAGTCTCCATATATGAAATGTCATGACGTGGAAAGATGGAACAAGTATTATCTAAAGCCAGTGAAGTATAGACTGCAGGAGTACAACTGTGCTATACTTAACAGAGAGAACATTGAAAGAAGTTCTGATAAACGAAGTTCATCAGGCAGTGAGCCTTTGGGGGGAAAGATACCCGGCAGGATATTATACCAGGGGCGGAGGGGGTCTACAAAACTCAAGGGGAGTTCCTGGCAGGGGAGTACATCAGGTAATCCTTGTAAAGTGTATGAAAGAAAAAGATTGTGAACAGAAACCTTGCAGGAGAGTATACCAGGGCATCTGAAAAGTCATCCCTGAGAAGTGGTTAAGTGGTTATATTTATAAAAAAAAAATTTTAAAAGACACTTTTGCCATCCTTAGATATTGTGTGGAAGCGACACCTTTGCCAGCTTTGAGAAGTTGTTGTATGGAAGAGACATTCCTGCCATCCTTAAGGAAACCGTATGAAGAAGACACTTGCCATCCATCCCGAATTAATCAAGGGGGAAAGGAACCACCCTCTGGATCCAAGGACGTCTCCTTGGAAGAGACTATTCTTGTTGGAGTTATCCATTTGATCACATTTTGGCTAAACCTAGATCAGAGAGTTTTCCTTACACAGTTGTTTCATTTCTAGCATGAGGGTCAGATATTTTTGACCACAAGACAGACTGATCTTTAGTTTTAGTTTCCTAGGCAGGGAAACTCTTTAGAATAGGGACAGAAAGGCCTTTATCCAACCCTTTTCTTTTAATAAAGATGGCGGATGTTGAAAACACTACTGGGTCAGTTTCTTATTTCTGACCCCTCACACTGCACACTAAAAATCCTCCAACACCCTGATATACCACCTCCCCCAATCCAAGGTTCGAAAGTAAAAACTGATGAGCAGGAGCAAAGACCAGCTCCTGAGATGTTAGGCATCACTCACAATGCAGGAACCCTGGAGTGAGTACTCCGAGCACCATGAATATAACGTCGTCTTGAGATGCACACTGACTTTTTCCTATGTACAATTCATTGTGCACTAGATGTATCCTAATTCATTCCCAAATGCTAAAGTTAATTTTGCGTATGCATGTTTGAAAGCACCAATTGGCTTCGGAGTCAAAAGTAACGCTCTGCTCGGATAGAAGCAGGAGCTAAATAGCTCCCCTCAATTTTGAACCCTGCTAATCGATAACTAAAGCTCCACACCAATAGTCATCAGGGAAGTTGTTGCACATCACCTCCGAAGCGTGTATAGTCCCCTAGTCAAACACACATTGCAACCCGGTTCCTTCATTAAACAAGTCACTTACCCTCAACCTGCATCCCACTTTTTTGGGAGCCACCTCAGACCGGATGAGCCATTGCAATCCCAGAATCCATTCCAAGCTTAAGAACAACCAATTAAACCGTGCCCCAAACTACACTGGACTGCTTGACAACATACCAAGTCCCTCTGTGTACAAACTGAAAGTACCGGAACCACTAGGGAAAACACATCTTTAAGTTAACTACATCACCACCTCATCTCCCCTCCACACACCAAGACCCTGCAACCCACACACGAGTACAATACGCAGTATCCACCATGTCAAGCATCGGTGCCATGAGACCACTGTGGCGATAATGGGCACAGTATACCCATCATTTACATTGTATATAGGCGCTTCATTGGACGTCGCCACGTTTTTTGTGTGTGCCTTCTAATCTCTTAACAAGTACGTTTAGATTCCACCGCTTTTAGTATTTGCCCCAAAGATGTAGAGGTGTTTATCTCCTCTATGTGCATCTCAACTTTTTGTTTTCTCCTCAAGTTGAGAAATAAAGTGTTTATAATCATCCCTCTATGTTGCGCAGCATAAGAGAACATCTCTCGACATCCAGCTCTCCCAGATCACACTGCAGGCAGGTTCTGGCTTCTCAGGATTAACGTTATGATCAGTCTTTTTCCAGCATGTGGTCGCTCAGAACGTATTTGATAAACTTGCTTATATACTTTGTGTTCATGAGCACAGTCCAGTATTAAACAAGTTGGAAGCAGTGGTGGAAATGGAAACGGGAATTCTCAAACCCCCTCTCAAACATTTGCATCTCAAAAGATTAGTCATGAGAACCTGGAAAATAAGGCAAGCAATGAACATTTCCTATAATAGTGCAGGCAAAGTATAAAACGTGCACACCTTTCAAACCGAAAAATATGTATTTAAATGCTGCCTGCAAAGTAATATCTAACAAGTGATTTCACAGGTATCCTGACCAGACATTTAAGTGGTCTGGAGTCAAAGTGTCTTGCACCTGGACTAAACAACAATGGTTCGAATTTTGGTTTCATCGCCCTTTAAAGTCCAAACACACAAAGACGTTTAACCAATTGAAGGGTGAAAATTGACTTTTCCAGATAGGAGAACGAGAGAGTTAATTTTTGCCAGCTCCCAAAATCCAGCAAAATCTGTCCCAAACTCCATCGCTAGTTTGAAGTACAATAAAAATTATCTGTACATATTTAATTTTTCCATAGTGCCCAAGTGGTGTCTCCCAGCAATCCTTGCAGGGCCTTGGTCAAGGTTATTCAGACAGATACGAGGAGAATGGTTTTGGGGGGTTCGGGAGGGGGGGGTGGAATGTTGGGTTTGGTCCTCGAATGCCTGGTGATGAACATTCTTAATGTGCATCAGTAGTTTAGATGCGCTTCTGGACACTGAGCCACTGAAGGAATCTACCTAGTTCTATGCGCCCATGATTGGAGTAGTTACTGTGCCCAAAGTGAAAGAGTCCTTTGGACCCCGTGTATTATTGTGCCCATGGTGAGAGGGGCATTGGGCACTGTGTATTATTTTTTTATTTAACTCGGTCTACAAGCTTAGCGCTTACGGTTTGGACCAGGACAGGAGCAGGGACTTTAGGTAGTATAAGAACTACATCATTTGTATTTTTGTTTTTTTTTCTTTAATCCGGTTTCCACGTGAGGACTAACAGCTGTACTTAAAAAGGAAATCAAAGATACCGAGTATTTTACTTTTATAGCATCAGTCTTTTTTTTCCCAGAACCAGGATTTTGGGTAGTTCTAACCGGGGCTTCATGCCTTGAGGTGCACTTTCTGGAGCTTTGGGTTTTACTGTAGGGCGGCACCGGGGCCTTGCAAGGGACTCCAAGGCTCCAGAGAGCCCAACTATAAAGCCTCATGGTCGGGTGTCTTAAAATCATTCAGAAGACCAGATCTCTGCAGCAAGCTGAAAACAAGGCAGTGCCATCTACCTGTGCATTGCAGGAGAACCCCCTTCCCATCAAGCAAAGCACCCCTTTTCAGTCCGCCTGCCATGATCGTGTGCTCTGTGTGTCACTCCGGGCCACCGCTGCCTGAAAGTGTAAGAAAAACAAAAATGCAGTGGGATCAGCCAAGCTTAAAAGAGGAGCTATTGATGTTGTTCTTAAATGCTTGATCTTGTGTCTATTTTCCAGCTTTCCCCATCCAAATTATTTTCAACAATTGTTTTGCTTTTTAACGGTCTTCCGTTCTGTGAGTTGCTTTTAATGCTTTAAAGAGGAAGTGGCATCAAAAGGAAGGATGAGCGCTAGTGCAGTCTGTAGATGCAAAGGTACGGAGTGCACGTGCAGCCTGTAGATTCATTCTAGCAGCAAAGGGACGGAGTGCACGTGCAGCCTGTAGATTTATTCTAGCAGCAAAGGAAGGCGTGCACGTGCAGCCTGTAGAATGATTCTAGCAGCAAAGGGACGGATGAGTGCATGTGCAGACTGTAGATTCAATCTAGCAGCAAAGGGATGGATGAGCGCACGTGCAGCCTGTAGATGCATTCTAGCAGCAAAGGGACGGGTGAGTGCATGTACAGCCTGTAGATTCATTCTAGCAGCAAAGGGACGGATGAGTGCAAATGCAGTCTGTAGATGCATTCTAGCAGCAAAGGGACGGATGAGCGCAAGTGCATTCTGTAGATGCATTCTAGCAGCAAAGGGACGGATGAGCGCAAGTGCAGCCTGTAGATTCATTCTAGCAGCAAAGGGACGGGTGAGTGCACGTGCAGCCTGTAGATTAATTCTAGCAGCAACGGGAGGAGTGCACGTGCAGCCTGTAGATTCATTCTAGCAGCAAAGGGAGGAGTGCACGTGCATTCTGTATATTCATTCTAGCAGCAAAGGGACGTACGGAGTGCACGTGCATCCTGTAGATTCATTCTAGCAGCAAAGGGGCGGATGAGTGCAAGTGCAGTCTGTAGATCCATTCTGGCAGCAAAGGGACACAATAAAAGGTTGGAGGTTTTTACTTTTCATCAACACGAGCATGTACCTGCTACTACTTCTCTTTTTGTGGAGTGGGATTAACAGAACTGGAAGTGCAATTGTACTGCTACCAACAAAAATACTGTAAGCAGCAGTAGAGCCCCTGCTACCAGTAATCATTAATACTGCTATTAGTACTACCAGAAGTCAAAGTGAATAGCAGTACCAGTAGTTGTATTATTGCTACTAGTAGTAGCAGGGATGTCATTTGGGGGTCGCCAGAGGTCTCAAGAGCGACCGCAGGCGATTGGCCAGCGACCCCTGTCAATCTCTTGTGACCTCTGGCTGTTTATGGGGCGTGGCCACAGCGTGCTGCGACGCTTGTCCTCCATTCCTCCAGGACCTCCATTTTGATTATTGCACGTGCGAGCGCGCTGCGTGCTTCTCCTCTCGTGCTGCCTGGCCTGCTCCTCAGTTTGTGTCCAAGCAGGCTGCAGGCATCCACCATGATCGACCACCACCCCACTGAAGGCCAGGCAGGAGCCGCAGGCCAGTGACTACTTCGGCCGATGAGGTCGAAGCTCAGGCAGGTGAGCGAGTTGACCACCGTGGTCGCCGCCGATCACGGCCGCTGCAGGCAATTCATTTTTACTAAAGAAGTTACAAATATGTGCCGCCGGCGGCAGCTTAACCACATTGCAAGCCGCCCTCGGCACATATTTGCAAAGTCGTTAGTCAAATGAATTTGGTGCCGCAGCCGACGGCAGCACCAAATTCATTTTACTAACGTTTCAAATATGTGCCGGGCCCGGCGGTCGGCTTGCTCAGCTGCCGCTGGCAGCACATATTTGTAGCATCAATGCTCTATAATCAAGGCTTTTGCCCAACAATATTGTAAGGCCTGGAGGCCCAGGCTATGGGGGATTTAAAATGGCTGAACGTGCTAGAAGGTAACTTCTGGAGATAGATGTTGAAGTTGGCCCCCTCGACTGGGTTGGTTTCCTTTAGTTGCCAGGTAATGGTACGTAGAGGGCTGTTATATATTCTTTAATGCTTCCCTCCTGTCCATTACTGGATATGCTGGGGGGCAGTTGTGATTCTGAGCCTTCTGGCCCATCCAGTTTTGTCCAATTAAACAAATAATTATTTGCTTGTATTGGGTAGACCCCAGATTTTGAGAGAGGCACTTGTTATGATATTATGAAAAGTATATTTAAGAACAAAGTTAAACGCAGGGACTGGATTAACAACTACGAACACTTGAATCGTCTAAAGAATTCTACGTTTGTGGTGTGTGTAGTACCTTAAAGCACAACCATATTTATTACATAGTCCCAGGGCAGCTGTTCGTGACCGGGTATTGCGGCTTTGTATAAACCATTGTTGGTTATACAAGGTATGTGCACTCAAATGCCCATTGAAAACAGACGTTGTTGCATATGCAGATCACAGGACAAGATGGAGCCGGCCGGCATGTGTTCACTGAATGCAGAGAGCTGGCTTCCATTCACATGTGCATTCTGGGACGATTTGTAAATCGGGATGATTCTATCGAGTTCTGGGATTATTGCTTGTGCACAGACTCCGAGGCTATGCACGTTGCACTTTTTTTAGCTTGGGGAAAGAAATAATAGTAACACACTAAGAAATGAAGGACCACATTTGTTAAATAATGGAAGAGTAATTCCGATTTTTTTCTATTTATTTATTTCATTGAATACGCACAAATTTGTTTTTGTTGGTTGAATAGTTCGTCAGATGAAATGTTAACATAAGCGATTGTGCTTTTAAATGTCCTATGTACATGTATATTTGGTGTTTTAACAAGATACATTAATGATTCTTGTAATTTGTAATTAGCAATATACAAGTTTTAGAGAGTTATGAAAATGGTGTATGATACTAGTCTCGTTTTGATGAATGAATAATATGGTTTAATTGATTAACAAATTTTTGTTTTGAAAAAGTTCTTATGAATACAAATAAATTAATAATAATAACTGACATAAAGTGGGGAAAATGCTCCTGTGCATTGTGGATGAATTAGCATCTAATGGACGTTTTTCATGTCTTGCCCTACAAAAACGATTGTAAACTGTGTGGCTTTTTACCTAATTTATCACAAAGTGTACTGTAAAATTCACTATTTTAACCCCTCATTTACACATTTTTCTCAGGGGCTGAGGGGGGCAATCCTATCCCAGCTCGGTGGGTTTGCTCTTTCTCGCTACGCTCAGTAGCCCCTACGGATTCGGCGGCGGGCAGAACAAGCCCAGTTCCCTCTTCGGGCTGGCCTTAGGGTGAGCCCTACTACATTAGCTACAGGCCCCACTTGTTACACAACTTTGGATGGGCCCATGCCGAGTTGGGGTTAAAGTGAAAGATGCACCTAATGGGACAAAGCAAGGCATAAGAGCTATTCAGCCTCCTGGGCGCAATGAGTTTAATGACCCCACTCACGACCAGCTTTCAAAACTGCTCTCCGGTCCCCCTAAAATGTTGTGGCTGACGCCGCCCCTGCTGCTCCCGTCCCTCTAAATTGTTGTGGCTGGCTCCGCCCCTGACACTCCAGTCCCTCTAAAATGTTGTAGCTGGCTCTGCCCCTGCCGCTCCAGTCCCCCTAAAATGTTGCCGCTGCCAGTTTTTATGGGAGGGCAAAAGGGACACTTGCCCCGGGGCTCCACTTGGAGGGGGCCCCAGAAGGCTGCATGATCTAAAGAAGTAAGATTCCATTCTTCACCCAATTTAAATATCACACGTCAGGATATGTTATGATGTGCTGCTGAGGCTCTAAACATATTGCCTGTCTGTACATTCTCCTTTGATCAATTCATTGTGTAATGCTTTCTGTGTTCACTGTGGTGTCCATAGTTTGTGTATTCCTTACGGCACAACTCTTGTAGCATGCTTTCCTTCCTGTGGGAATTATGTTGATCATGTGCAATAGTTGAAATGCATATTGATAACACCCTTCTATAATATATTGCATCTCATTTAATCTTGTATTGCCTAACCTCTTAAAATTGCCAGTCTCTTATGTTATCCTTTATTAAAACATGCTTTGCTTGTGCTAGACGAATGAAGGCCCATTTTATTGTAAGGATTGTGGGTAACCTAATGTCTGAGCTATGGCAAATGCGGATGAGAGCATCCCTTTGTTTTCTTTGTATTTTTGTGCATTTATTTTATTAAGACTTTTTATTTAGTGAAAAACAAGTACAGTAGAGTAAGGTGGTAAATACTGCCAGCACTGATTTACCACCACCAGGACATAGGAAAGCCTAAACATTCCTTTATATGTTCTAACTTTTGACTTTTAATGGAATTTAGATTGTAATCATTGTATTTGTTATTAAAGGTTGAATGATAACCATATGATACATGAATATCCCCATGCCCGCCTATCCGTCCCTTTCCCCCCAGAATATGATTTCGCTCTGTAGTCTTGTTGAAATAACAGGGCAGGTCCACATAAAGAGGGGATTGGGGTTCATACACTTCACGTGGCAACATGGGCCTTGACACTGCTACATATGATGATCCATTCTTGTATGAAATGTCACAATACACTGATATCGTAACCATTTTTTTCTTAGTGCACTGAGGAATAATGCTTTATGAGGCCACTTCTGTGATGTCATGGTGGAGGTGTGGTCAAATGACATCACTTCATGTGGGGTGTGGTCTAATTACATCACTTCCTGTGGGGGTGTGGTCAAATGACATCACTTCCTGTGATGTCACTCTAGGGGGCATGGCACTGTGATGTCACGTCCGCTACCCCTGGCATTTTGGTGAAATGACGTCCCTGAGTAGTAGTATTATCAGCATCAGAAATGGCACTACCACTGTAAGTAATACTGTTAGCACTTTGAATACAATTGACAGTAATACTCATACCAGTAATTTTACTTGCAATAGTACTAGCAGTACTACTACCACTGATGGTAGTGCCACTGCTCATAGTGGTGCCAATTTCTTTAGTTCTGGTAGTGGCCATTGTATTAATCCAAGTGCCACTACTAAGGTTGGTAGAAATGCCAATACAGCCAACATCACTTCTCATAATGGTATTGTTACCAGTAGTGCTTGTAGTTCTAGTGGAAGTAAAAAAAAGGGCAACTTGTTACTTTGCTGCTATAATTGATCTGCAGACTGCTCTAAAGGCTTACTCAAACGGACAACAATCACATCAATATAAATGCCTACAAAAACAACTACAAAAAGGTTGAAAATAAGATTGATGTAAATGTCCCCCTCCACCAACGGGGAAACAGGCAGAAGATAAAACATTAATAGCTTGGAAAAACATTACTTTTGAAAAAACGACGTCCTCTCTAACAGATATGTCATATGTACTGTGAAGTAGGGTATTTTCATTAGTGCTCGTGGTTTGTTAATTAAGTAGGAACTTCTCCGATGGTTATGGCAAAACAAGAGAGTATCCTTATTTTAAAGTATCATTAGTAGTTCTGTTCCTTCGGTGGAAATGACCAGGCAACCAAAAAATGATTAAAAGAAGTATTTTCGCAGCTTTTGGAATTTCCTTCAAAAGTACGCAAGCACATTTTTTAAAATTTTTTTTTACAAGTCTCTGAGAAATCATAGCAACTTGAGAAAAAGTTCATGTTTGGACGCAAATCAGTCCACCTCACCTTGCACCAAAAAGACAGCCACCCTTTCCCTTAATCCCCCTTTTGTAGTGCAAATAGTTGTTGATGTGGTTCCGTCCTGGCTTCAGGAGAACCTCTGTACGGACAGATCACACCATCCTCGTATGATAATAGCTCAAAGCCCCTCCCCATCTCTAGAAGGGCAGATACTAAATGTACACCTTTTGCATACTTGCTCCTGCCCTGGTATCACCAGTTGGTTCTGACAGAGCTTTCCTGGGAGCTCAGTCAGAAATGAGTAAGGGTGCAGGAGAGGTATAATTTTCGAATTTGTAGTGTTACTAGTCCACCCATCCCATCCCCTGCCCCAACCCCCTCTTCTTCACTGTCATTATGAACCTTCGTGCAGCCACAACACCTCCTTAGGCCTGAGGGATGGAGCACTCAGCTTCAAAGGGTAACTCACAGGAATCAAGACTCCTCAGTTTAACTTTCCTGCTCATGTTACTGTGAAGACATGACATGAGGCTTTCAGCATCATTCTGAAACCAAAGTTATGGAACAGCCACCAAACGAGGAGAGAGGGATTCTAGTTTGGCCTGCAGCTGTGTGCACTGTGTGAGAGGAGCTGAGGTGTTCAATGCTTGTGTGAGGCACAGGGGTAGACTTATGGGAAGAATGAGTAGGGATTCAGGCCTTTGCCCCAATCGCTTGACAAACTCTGCCTATACCCTGACAAGCCAAGGTCCCAGCTGGCCACTAAGAATATCACCTGAGCAAGAGTGTGAGGTTTGAGGTGGCACACAGCTGCCAACCTATGAACCGAAGGTTTTTGCCTCTACTAACCCAACTTATGATAATGAATGGAGTCTATGGACTGCCCTCTTCCAGCATCTGTTAATTCCAGATGTTTGTGGCACAAAGGGTAAAACAAGGCAAGAGATAAAATGTGAGAATGTGAAAAGGGTATTGGTCCGAAAGAGGCTAAATGGTAGAAGCATGGTAAAGACACAAAGCCGCAAGGCCATTTTGTGGGGTTTCTGGTAGTTCTAATGCATTGTGATGGCATCCATGCCTTGCTATGCAATGTTATGATCTGCTATATGTGGGTTTTAGTTTGTCTGCCCATCGAGGTCCCCGACTACTCCTTGCACCAAGGCTCCAATTCTACGTTTCAACACAACATGGTAAATTGAACACCCCTCACGAGCGACATCAGAACAATACACCTCAACTTTCACACCACACCTCAAGCCAAAGTATCCCAACTACTCAGTCACACAAGGTTCCCCTTAAAACTCAAATGCATCGATGCGCTTTCCAGTCAGCAAACACCACAAAAGCAAAGCCATCACGCATGTCCCCGCTCACCTCATCCACGCCCCTCTTTCAACTTCAACAGAGCAAATAGAAAATCCCAATAACATACTTTAATTACAATGGGATAATTTTTAACTCATGCAGTTTTCTGTATTGCATTGCAATTATTTGTAGCTTTTAGTCTATTGTACTCGTTTCCAACATGAGAGTGAATATGCCTATTTTGCAATAGGTTTCAATATTTATCCTATGGCCAGGTTGATTATGTGCGATTTGTTATGCTTTTATGAAACACAAACCAAGCTGGAGTGCAATCGCGGGCTGTGCAAATCAGATTTATAGAACATAATAGTCATTTAGGCGCTGAATAAACGGCTCTGGAGAAGGCAATGCCCGTTAGTCTAAACCTTAAATACTAGCTGGGAAGAGATATGGTCACAAGCTAAAATGCAGGCTATGGAGGCAGGAGCGCGGACATTTTGGTTTACCCGCTTTACTAAATTGTGTGATTCTGAGCCAAACCCTACCTCACTGACACTTATCGAACGAAAGAAATGGGTTCCTTTAGCAACATTTAGTTCCTCTTGAGCTGTATCAAAACCAAAATATAGCATGGCGCACTACATAAAAACTGCCATGGTCCTAGCCTCACAGAAAAGAGTGGTTTATAATTTGTATTGTTTGGATACAAATAGAAAACATATTTACTCAGTAATTACTGCACACAACAAGCTGGATTTTCTCTTGATGCTTGAAAGAAAGGCAGGCTCAGACTGGCCTTTAGGGCAATGGCCGAAGTGCAGGCCCAACATGCTAGTGTGGGCAGGTATTTTGGGCAAAGTGGACCAGTGTTATGAATTACTTCATTGGGCAGCAGGCTAGCAGTTTTGACCAGTGTTACTGGACTTAAAACGCACAACTTTAAACACATGCTCACAAAAAACTCCTGTGGATAGAACATATTGCTGTTGCCACTGTGTGAGGATATTGTTATGTTAATACATACCTATAGAGGCATGCCTATATAATTGCTGTTCTTGATTAGAACCTGAAGTGTAACTATGACAAAATCTTCGTGTATCGTTCCAGAATGTGGATGCAACCATACACGAAGATGTTGCTGTGAAGACGTTAGCCTCCTGGGGGCTCCTATGATTAAACCTGAAATATACATCTCAAGATATCAGCGTGATGTATTATTAACGAAAGGGAAACACAACAATTGGCGACGAGGAGTTTGTTACGTGGATGGAGCTCCCAGGCGCAGTGATGGGCGATTGAAATAACGCTCCGTAATAGCAGAGTGTTCGAGGACACAAAAGGAAATCAAACAACGCGCTACTAAGGAAAGAGACAGCCATACAGGATAGGTGAGCAGCACAGGAAACGAAGGATGTTTTGCGATGTATAGAAAACAGAGCTTACTGCCGGCACGATACTGTGTTCGTGTGAGTAGGGCCAACCGCTGTTGGCGTTAGAGTAAAGGACCCTCGTACGTGCTGTGCATGCCGCCACCTTGGGTGCCACACGGACAATACGAAGGATAAGTGACATTACGTGTTGTGAAGGCGGCAACAAGTCGTGCAAGTTCTCACATAAAATAGTAGCCTGCTGACATCAAAGGGACAATCCGATGCGCACAGAAGATATTACAAAAAATGTTGAGTGATATTTGCATATAAAAAAAAAAAAAATGTTTCACGTGCATTGAGAGAGAAGTGCAAATATAGTACTCACGTCAATGAGATGGACATTAAGTATTAAAAAAAAAAACAAGAAAGAGTGGATTGAAGGTGGACAATATTACATAAGCAACATATAGACATAAGAACTTTCTTTACTGCACGATTTGATAATCATGCAGAGCATAGCTGCCCCGGTGAAGTTCTTGCCATTACCTGGGAATCCGACATGCCCCTGGGAGCAATGGCAGGATAATTTCCAGGTGTACCTGAGAGCCATTGGGGGCTCAAAATTCAATGATGACCAAAAAGAGGCTACACTGTTAAATTGTATAGGGGCAGAGGCACTAAGAATTTTCAGAACATTGCCTGAGTTGGAACATGATGAGGAGAGCTGGGGTGAATCTTTGAGTGCAGCTAGGAAATTTGACACAGCGATTGCCAAACTTAAACATTTTGGAAATAAAACTAATATTGTATTGGAAAGATACAGATTTTTTACAAGGAAACAAAGTAAAGAAGAAGACATAGACTCCTATTTGGCTGCACTTAGAGGATTGATGGCCACGTGTGCTTTTACAGGAGTGGCAGATGAATATTTGAGAGATCAGGTAGTTTTACATGTGGCAGATCCACGCATTCAACAACGTTTGTGGCAAGCAAAGAACCCTACACTGGAAAAAACTATTGAAATTGCGAGATCGATGGAACTGGGTGAGAAATGTATGAAGGAGGTCCAAAGCAAAGTGGAGAACGCAGAGATTAAATCAGTTCAAGATATGGAGGATGAAAAACATAGCAATCCAGAAGAAGAGTTAATTGCTATGGTCAGGAGATTGGTCAGGTCAGACACAAATAAATAGTGGACCCAGACAGGAAAGAGGAGGCTCATTAAGACAAAATAACAAGTGTTCAAGTTGTGGATGGTATAAGCATATGAATGCAGAAAGAGATTGTCCAGCAATGTCAGCAGAATGTTACAGATGTGGACAGATAAGACATTTTGGAAAAATGTGTCGCACCAGTAGAGGAAGAGGCAGGTTCAATAGCCGTTATGGGAGAAATTCTGGCCGATACAATAGAGGCAGAGGTGCAGCAATGACGAGTATAAAGGCATTGGAGGAAATTGGTGGTCCAAACAGCTTGTTGGCGATCAATGATCGAATGGAAGATGGAGTTCAAATACTTGCTGTCACTCCAACTGGAAAAAGTGCGGGACCTTGGTTTCCCATGGAGATAAATGGCATAACCTTACAAGTTATGGTAGACACTGGGTCTCCATATACGATGGTTGATGTAGAGACATATGTGAATACTTTGAACAGAAAGATGGAAGAACTACAGATGACAAAAATCAATGCAACAGGTTATGGGAAAACTCCCATTAACATTATTGGTTTTGTTTGGGTGCATCTAAAATTTGAAGGGAGGAAGACATACTGCAGACTGTATGTGGCTGAAAATGGGTTTTCGATTGTAGGATGGTGGGAGCAGGCATCTTTGAAAATCAGAAACCATCCAGGTGAAAATGTACCCATATTATGCATCACTGAGAACAGTTGTGACACTGCAGAAAACTTGGCAAAGGCTTTTCCCAAAGTATTCAATGAAAATATCGGTTTACTTAAAGGATTCGAACATCGTATTATACTCAGAAGAGGGGCAAAGCCAGTGGTACACAAAGTGAGGAATATAACCATTGGTACCAGAGAAGCATTGAAGAATGAATTGGAAAGATTGTGCATGCAGGACATCATTTAACCCATTGAAAGTTCAGAGTGGTTATCCCCAATTGTAATTGTAAAAAAAAACAGATGGATCAATCAGGATGTGCGTAGATTTAAGAGACTTGAATGCCAATATTTGGATAGATCGTCATCCCCTGCCGAACATTGGGGAAATGTTGACCACCATGAAACCAGCAAAGTATTTTTTGACGTTGGATCTATCTTCAGCCTATCACCAAGTAGTGCTGGAGGAAGACTCTAGACATTTGACATCTTTTGTAACACCGTTGGGAGCTTTTAGATACAAAAAAATGCCTTTTGGATTGGCTTCAGCAGCCGCTGTGTTCAAAAGGTTAATGCACCATTTATTTGAAGGCTTACAAGGAGTACAGCATTTCCAAGATGACATTTTGGTGTCAGGGATGTCTCAAGAGGATCATGATGCGAAGTTATTAGGAGTACTACAAGTTTTACAACAGAAAGGAATGACTCTAAAGATTGAAAAGTGCAAAATAAAAAAAGTGAGGTAACGTACCTGGGTCACAGAATAAATGCTGATGGAATAATGCCAAAAGAATCATTGGTAGACACCATTCTTAAAATGTCTGATCCAAAAAAGAAGGATCAACTCAGGAGTTTCATGGGTTTAACAGAATACTACTCTAAATTCATTGATCATTATTCGGATAGAACTGAGAGAATGAGAAGTTTGATGGGCAAAGGCGTAAAGTTCAATTGGTCTGAAGAATGCGAAAGAGAATTTGAGCAAGTCAAAATATTGATCAATAAAGCACCGGCATTAAAGATGTTTGACTCTAATGCCAAGACAAGAATATCAGTTGATGCAAGTAATATAGGACTTGGAGGTGTACTAGAACAAGTACAAGCAGGTGAAATTGTGCCCATTGCTTTTGCTTCAAGGACATTAAGAGGTGCTGAGAGAAACTACTCGACAATAGAAAAAGAGGCTTTAGGTGTTAAGTGGATATTGGAGCATTTCAAAGGTCTAATTTGGGGCATTCCAGTAGACATTATAACAGATCATAAACCGCTTGTCCATGTTTTGAACTCGAAGAACCCTCACATGACATCTCCACGCATAAGAAGATGGACACTTATCATAATGAAATTTAATGTTACCATAAAATATACTCCAGGAAGGAACAATGTGGTAGCAGATTGTTTTTCTCGTTTACCGTGCGAAGGGTCCACGGATGATGGTGAGGACAAAGAAGAACTTACGGAAGAACAAAACATGGATTGTATTATAGCTCAGGTGCATCCTAGTTTCTCAAAGGAGGAATGGATAGAAGCCAGAGAGTGTGACTCCGAACAAGAAATGTTGAGAAGAGCCATTGAGAGTGGTTGGAAATATAATGATGATGAATTAAAGTCTTGGGAAAGATTCAAGGACGAGGTGTCTAGTGATAAAATATGTGTTTATCGGGGGGATCGAATAATACCTCCGGCAATTTTGAGGAAGAGGATTATGGACATTGCCCATGAAGGCCATGTGGGTAGAATGTTGACAAAAAGGAGAGTAAGAGAAACTTATTGGTGGCCCAACATGTGGAGTGAAATGGAAAATATGGTCAGAGATTGTACTGCATGTGCAGTGAGTGACGAGAGTAAATCAGTACGTGTAACTCCATTGCAGCCAGTAAACATTCCCAGTACGGTGTGGACAAAATTGGCTATGGATATAGCTGGGCCGTATGAGACATTGGGATTACAAAAAGTTTACTTCATAGTGTTGGTGGATTACACCTCCAAGTGGGTGGAATGTGGTATAGTTGAGAACAATGTTTCGGCTATCAAAGTTATGAAGTTTTTGGAAGAAATATTTAATAGAGAAGGAGAACCGCAAGAGCTCGTGTCAGATAATGGAGCTCAATTCATGTTGGTGGAAGTTCAAAAGTTTTTGAAGGATAGAGCCATTAAACACAGCACTACGCCTTGTACCATCCAATGGGGAACGGTTTAGTGGAGCGGATGAACCGTTTCATAAAAGGCATTATTCAATTGGCCAATGTGAATGGTCTACCGTGGAAAGAGACACTCAAAGAAGCACTCAACACGTACAAAGTTACACCACATTCGGTGACTGAGGAAGTTCCATTCACATTGATGAGGGGAAGGATATCCACAAATAGGCTGCAGCCTGCTTGGATGATGAACAGGAGAAATAAAGAGATACATTTAGAAAACATTGTCAATAAAGTAAAGAAAAAACAAGAAGAATATAAAAAATACTATGACATGCAAAAGAATGTTCAGGAGAGTCGGATTGTGAAGGGTGATTGGGTGAAAGTGAGAGAGCCAAGATGTGTAATGAAAGGAGAGTCAAGATTTCGTCCTCCTCAAAGAGTGATAGAATGTTCTAAGAAATCAGTGATTTTAGAAGACGGCAAGAAATGGTCATGTGATGATGTAGTATTGGCAAAGGAGGAGGAAGTAATGAGAAATAAAAGGGAACAAAAAAGATATGACGAAAATTTCATGGACAAGACATTCAAGGATAAGTTTGATGTGTCAAGTACACAGGAAAGAAAAACACAAGATAGTTTATGTGAAGAAAGGAATGACAATGATCAACCTATATTAAAACACAGGAAAAGAATGATGAACTTTAAACAAGACTATGTGTATTATTGAGTATCCGAGGCCCTCCAACATATCCAGGGTTTTGTTACTCCTCCGTGCAACATGAAGATCTTGTATCCTTTATATGGTGTTGTAGTTTAAAGAAAAAAATTGTTATAATACATTATCACAGCATAGCAGAAATGATATGCCAAAACTTTCAAGGTTTAACCAATATAAATTTAAGTTTATTTAGAAGGGGAGATGTGAGGATATTGTTATGTTAATACATACCTATAGAGGCATGCTTATAGAATTGCTGTTCTTGATTAGAACCTGAAGTGTAACTATGACAACATCTTCGTGTATCGTTCCAGAATGTTGATGGAACCATACACGAAGATGTTGCTGTGAAGATGTTAGCCTCCTGGGGGCTCCTATGATTAAACCTGAAATATACATCTCAAGATATCAGCGTGATGTATTATTAACGAAAGGGAAACACAACACACTGTAAGTTAAATTCGTCATTTGTGCCCAAACAAGTTTTATGCCTCAGTCCCACCCAAAAGTGACTTTTACTCAAATCGATGGGCCAAGATGTTTAACACAGTGGGCATCATCAGGAGTCTGGCGGTATCCCAGCAGCAATACCACCAGGATACCGCCAGCACAAATAACGCTACTGCTACTCTGATCACGAGTAGTGGTACAGCGATACGTTCCCACTGGGTCCATCAGTAATAGCGCCAAAAACTGGCAGAAAGCAGGAGATTCACCTCCAGCAAAACGCTGGAAGTAAACTTTCCGCCCAACTCCTGATTGGGCCAACACTTAATGCAGCGGTAATAAAGTTACAACCGCATTTAAGGGCTAAGGCCCAACTCGTGATTAGGCCCAGTGTTTGGAGGTACCTTGTGCGTGTGTAATTGACCTGAAACTTGATAAATGCACCCCCACCCTGCATCATTGTCAAACTAGCACTTACTCACCTTCAGCCTGCTAGCCCCATGTTGCTGGATTCCTTTTTTTCCCCTAGGTGGGCAGGAAAAGTAAAAGGCTAAGTATGTGAATTGGCGTCCTGCTCGCAGGATATGGTAAAACCGTTTTATTAGGACATGCTTGGAGTGTTTAGCTATTTTCAGCCTCTTAGTGAAAATCATATAGCCCACTCATTTTTACTTTGGTTTATTCGGCGGCAGTGCTACCTATAAGCCAAAACTATTGCATCAGAGTACAAATAAGGAGAAACGGCCTCTAAGGAGGGACACATAGCTTGAAGTTGTTTCCATGCTAATCCTTATGGCCATTCCCACCCAGTTCCTGCCCAAAATACCTCATCCTGGGTACTCTTTCAATCGGCTTCATTCACACCTTACCATCAAACGTTGCACTCAAACTGCCTACCAGTGTTTTTTCAAAGCAGTTTTCTGAAAGTTAATGACTTAGAGATGTAAACATGCTACTGATGAAATACAAATGTCTAAACTAGGCCTGCCTTCTGACACACTTTATATGCATAATGGGTGTCCTTCACCGAAGACCTATTAAAAGCAAGCATTGGCAAAGACAACAGTTTTGGCTTGTGTACGAGTATTTTAGGCATTTGCCATGCCATTAGACACCCAGGTACTCACATCATTGTGCACCTGCTACCATCAATGGGCAGTTAATATCACAATGGCAGTGCCTGACAAGTGCTTTTCTCATGCCTACACAAAAGCCCAAACTGTTGGCATCGCCAATGTTTGTTTTTAATGAGCGAGAGACTTTTGAACTCGCCCGTTATTTAGTATCAACTGACTGCTGATATTTAATGATTTTCTGTATGAGGATTATCTTGAACGCCCACAATACGCCCTTCTTCCAAAACATCCCACAACACACCACAAACAGGATGCTCATCCGCTAACCTAACCCCCAACACAAACAATATAGCCAGGCCACATCATCAAAGAAACTCAATGCCCACTTCCTGCTGACCCACATTGCCCCGCTTAACATACATAACTTCACCTGCGGGATACTAAACAATATTAGGTCCCAACATGCCACAACTGACCAGCAGTTATCTTTCTCATTCCCAAGACGTCCTCCGGTGAAATGAGGCTGTGTCCCGCGCCAGGCTCTGCGCCGCTCGCTTTCACCTTCATGGCCTCCTGCGTCCTGAGGGTATCTGTACCAACGGAGGAAGAACTCATCCTCCGAGGAGGGCACCTGCTGCGCCCACCCACAAGACAACTAAAGCCGCCTGCAACGAGAACCACAGAGCCGACCACTGTCTGTGCCAGCCCACGTAACTCTGAGCTGCTTCCCCGTAAACCAGACAGGCATCCGCTTGTATTCGTCTGCGCGTCACCTGTGAACCGGTCGTAGCAAGAATCACACTGATAACTTGTCTGCGCCCGCCCGCGCCTGAATCAGAGAGCCCCGCTCTGCATAGACATCCGCGGTTTACTCTCTGCGCCCGTCCGCACGAAAATCAAAGACTTCTTTCAGTTTCTTAGAGGCGCACCGTTTTCCAGATAAATGCGGTCTATGGTTTCAGCCACAGTACTGCAGACCCCAATCCACAAATTGTGATCAGCCTGAGGCTTAAAGCCGTCAATCCCCTCCGGCAGCGGTCCGTGATGCTCTGACAGGTGGCGTATCTGCGCCTGCGCTGTATGGGGCCGCCCACTATACGCCATGTAACGGGCGGAGGGTGGTCCAAGAGGCGGCCATAACAGAGTCAGCTATGACGTCATTTTGCTAATATCAGTCTTAATAAACGACAACTAGACCCAGCTAGCAGAGGCTTCTAAACAGGACAGGTTCTAGTCACTTGGGGCCTATGGCGAAACACTAGAATCCTCCTCACTCTAACTGGCACAAGTCCCTCCCAAACTACACCTCTGGCTGAGTAGTCTCTTCTTCTTAATTATCCATGCAGGACTTTAAGTGGGGGTAAGAAATCGAAAGGGGACGCTCATTTGGGGCCTGGCTATCAGGATGGGCGGGGCCTAAAAATTACACAAACCATAATAAGCTAGCAAACAAATATATATATCTTTGTAAGCATTTATACATTTGTATGCATACCTTACTATGGTTTGTGTGTACTATGCAAGCCAGCTTTTATAAACACAGAAATATGCTACATATTTCTGTTTATAAAAGGTGGCTTGCAAAGTACACAAACAAGCCATAGTAAGGTACGTAAACAAATACATAAATATATGTAAGTATGTATATATTTGAACACTGAAAAGGAGAGCTGGTGATTTTGGACGCTTCCCTGTTTGTTGCTTCTGTAAAGCACTGCGAGCGTGCTCTTGCTGCAGAAGCGTTCTCCGTTCCTTTCTGACGCCCTGCTTCCTGGAGGAGGCGGGCCCGATTGCCTGCACGTGACGAATCACGTGATTACACCGAGCTTAAAACCACGCTCGAGCCACCCTTGCGGCGTTAAGCCCGACAGGGGTGAAGGGCGCCGACTGTTGTGCGACTGTTAGGCGCTGGTGGTGCCCTGAGGGAGACTGCGGAGATAATTTTCTCTTTGATCCCTCTAGAATATTCAACCAAGCCACACTCAATCTGCAGGACCAACTCATCACGGTGCACGAGCAGGTAATCAGTGTACACTTTCTATATACGCATAATTGCAACCGTCTTTTTATCTTAGAACACCAATTCTAATTTTACATAGTTAGGTGCTTCTTTTACTAAAACTTCATTCTGAGAGTGCCTACTTTTAGGAATTAAATATGAGCTCCATTCTACAATCGAGTAACATCAATTTCCCACCAGTACTGTCAAACGTTAATTCCGTATCAGATGGGATCTCATCAAGACTAAAAAGTAGTCTCAAAAAAATCTCATCTACGACGTCTATCAACTTGACTCCGCGTGCAAAAACACGAGCAAAAACTCAGCTTGCCAGTAAAGACATCAGAGATTTTTGCCCCATTGTAAAAAACATTGTACCATCATTGGTGTTACCCGCTACTCAATCCAAAGACGTGACAAATAATAGCCCCTCTGTTGATTTACTTACCCAGGCAGTGCAACTTGTGCAAGATGAATCATTGACTCAGTCCACAGATTCAATGACTGTAGAAAGTCTACCAGTACATGATAACAGAAATAATTCCGATACAAGACTATCAATACTGTCTGCTATGCCGTCAGGCATTCGAAATGCTCTCATAAATTCTGAGCCACAAACTCCTCATGACTCACCAATATCAGATAACACTATGATTCAAGCTGTAAATCAATCTGAGCAAAATAAAACTGTGAAAACACAATTAAATCAAATATTAGAAAATCAAGAGGATGAAACTGAGGAGAACAGTGAAGATGTCTTTCCACAACATACATCGGTTACAAATGATAACCGTTCATCTAATAGGTCACCAATTGATTATCATCAACGTTGTTCTATGGACTCCACAATTTCTGAAGCTGTTTCATATATACTGCCAACCCCTCGACAACGAGAATCATCCAGAGAAAAAGAAAGGGCCAATTCCAAGGCTGGTCTATTGGAAGTTACCCTTGCGGCAGTAAACCAAACAATCCAAAGTTTGTTCAAACTATATGAATCTCTTGAATGTAAAATCAACTCACAATCAAGTAAAATAGATCAGATCTCGGTTTGGATCCATTCATACCCAATCAATACAGTGAATGCTTGCCAACATGAAGAAGTCAATAACGATCTATCGAAAAATGTTGAAATTATAACTATTCCAGCATCATCACATGTGAGTCTTCCTGCCTTTGAACATATAATTTGTCCCATCGAAGAGGAGGGTCAGGAAAACAGCCAGCAAAATTCCTCATGGATCAGTGTGGATCAATCTCCCAAACGTACAAAACAACAAATTAACACAACTCAATATGACCTGTTTAATAAGCACCCAAGAAAAAGAGGACAAGCTGGACATTTGATGTCGAAACCATTTCATTTAGCAAAACAAAATAGTAAATTAACTAAATGCATTGAACAACCACAATTGGTCGATTTAACTACAACAGTGAAACCAGTAGACAATCTGAATACAGGTCAAGTGACAAGGTGCAGAACTCCAGTCGTCCCAATTGCAATCCAGAAAGATGGGGATAACCCAACTTCAGGTCAAATGACTATGAATGGAACATTGATCCTAAAACAGCCTATACCATCAATACATCAATCTCCATTGAGTCAATTGGTATCAGTTCTGGACAAAGTTTCCCTATCTGTACAGGGTCAAAGGAATGCACAACCTGTTTATAATGCTAATTTTAGGCCTAATACAGCGCCCCAAACTGCATCAACCTTCAACTCAACCAATAATAGACATATCTCAAGTTGATCATCTAAAAGCAGCAGTTGACTCATATATTCTTCGTCGAACGCACGAACTAAAAGACATGGAATTTAAAATCTGCTCACAGAACATAAATGTGCAACCCATTTCGATTCAAGACCAGCAAAATGTATATGACATAGAAAATACCTGCTTGAATCCATCTGAAAATGGAGCACAAACATCTACAAAGTCTCCAGAAACGTTAAACGGATTAAAAATTGCCAATGCAGCCAGTCCCAGCCATGAACAAGATGACAAGATCAAATTAATAATTGAAACATATTTAGCGAGTCGCATGGACTTGGCTACAAACAACCCAAGACTTCCGTCTGAAAATCAAGGAAGAGTTACTTTTGCCGAGCAACCAGCATTACGGAGTAATAATAAACAACCTAAAATATCAAACAAAATGATGAGCGAATTAAGTCATAAGAATCTTTCTATTTCTAAAGACTCTGTAATGAAGTCACATGAAATGGAGCAACAGCGTAAAAAGAAATTTACAAGCTACCATACTTTAATCTTAAAATGTCGTGCTGCCCCATATCTACAATATGACCTATCACGCCAGCGTACTTAACATCTTTAGTGATGTGCCGGAGCTAGGCGATCTATCGTCATCAGATATAGATCAGATCGAATTTATTTGTGAATCAAACTTGGGAATTGTTCGACTATGGATAAAATCAGGGCTAGTCATGAATTAATTGTGGCAAGTCATATTAAAGCTCTTCGCGATGGGCTTTTTGCTAGCACAAGATCCGGAAAGAAAAAATGCAAACATCGTTAATGAAGAATCAGTCTTTACTAAATCTAAAAATGCCGGGTGCCAGTGTTTTAGTTGTAACCTAACTGTCTGTGAGAGTGAACATCATCCTGCCTCTCATTTATAACCATCATTGTTACAAGAAGTCTTGGAGAGAAAACTCAAACCTATAAAATTACTAAGTTGGAATTCGAGAGGATATTCACATTTACTCACAAACCACAATCCAACCTTAGAAGACGCGGATATCATAATGTTACAAGAAACTTGGATATCAATGATACCAGTTTGGGACAATCATGACATTGTAATCAACCCAGCGATCACAGCGCAAAAGGGACGTCCAATGGCTGGGCTTATGGTTGCCATCAAGCTGGGATCTAAAATGACACTTCAACCATGGGAAAACCCAAACAAACATATACAAATGGTGAAAGTGTCATATGACCAAGAAACATTGGCACTAATTAATATTTACAGAAATCAAGCGGCAATTACGGACGATTGCTTTTATAAAACCTTAGCGAAGATGTTTGAACTCATTGCCAAAACAAAAGAAATAACAGATATTGTATTAGCAGGAGATCTTAATTTAGACGCCTTTAAATGCAACGTTGTGAAGAAAAAACAAGAATTCCATAAATGGAACAGCTTTATGGACCAATTTGGCATGCGAATGACCAATGGATCTCTCCCTGGCGATATCCCTGCGCAAGCCACGTGGCAAAGAGGCTCCTCGGCAAGCACTATTGATTATCTATACTTGTCTAATAAGAAATTCATGACAGCCAAAGAACTCAAGATAGTGAAGCAAACTTGTAGTGACCAGCACATACTCTTACTTACATGGTCAAGAGACACAGGTGAAGTAGACACTAGTTCCCTATGGATGTCTCAAGAGTTAACTATTAATCATGCTAAATCTCGATTTAAGTGGAATACATCGCGACTTGCAGAACTAAATAACAAGTTGTTACGACAGTTCGAGTTGCAGACTGCAACATCATATGTAGAACTGCTGTCTGCCTATAAAACCTTTTTTATTCCATCTGTTAAAGCCCAAACTCATACATATGATCATTTGGTGTCTCAAAAAAAAAAGGATCTACACAAAGAATTAAGATCTGCAAACCGATTTCCTTGGCCAGAAAAGATTATCATGTGTAAAGCGCTAAAATCACGCTATAAATACTGGTTGCGCTCTCATAGAGAACAGATGTTTCAACAAGATGGAGAAACTTTCTTGGCAGCTATACAGAACAAGAACTCTGCTCAAATCTGGCATTTACTTAATCTGACATCAAATCTAACCAACCAAACAATTCAATTAAATGGTGTTTCTGAGAACCAATGGACATTGCACTTTTCAAAACTATACATGGATAGATCCTTCCAAACATATGAATATAAACGGCAGGGTTTATCGACCTGGAGCCTAGAATGCTCAGAAGAAATCATTGAGGCACTTATCATCAAATCCTCATCATCTAGAGCGGCAGGCCCTGACGGCATTAGCAATTTTATGCTACAACAATTTCCACGGTTTTGGGCAAAAATCTTGAATACCATCTTTAGTCAGGTTCTGCAAACCCAGAGAATACCAGACTCATGGCGTACTTCCATTATAGTTCCGATATTCAAAAAAGGAGACCGAAGTATACCATCAAACTATCGGCCGATAGCGTTATTAGATGCACCAGGAAAAATCTTCACTCGATTGGTTCTATTAGCATTCAATAATTGGACAAAAGAAAATAAACGACGAGATCCATATCAAACTGGTTTTGTTCGTGGGTTAGGGACGTCAATCAATCTTATGACTCTTAACTCACTAAAAATGCAAGCACGCTATACTAAAACCCCTTTATTCTTTGCCTTCGTCGATTTAAATGCAGCATTCGACTCTGTCTCCCGTATAAAACTATTTCAAAAGTTAAGTAGAGACAATTGTCCACAAGACATAATATATGCCTTACATTCAAACACGTCTATCCGAGTTCGACTTTCCACCATCGGCTTGCTATCGACAAAAATAGAAACATATAGAGGATTGAAACAAGGATGCATTTTGGCCTCGGCACTTTTCAACTTCTTCATTTATGATGTCCGACAAGTCTTTTCCTCAATCTCAACAGATTCACCCAAAATGAATGGCACAGTGATACAAGCACTGTGGTATGCCGATGTTTTAGTTTTAATATCTAGAACACCTACAGGTCTCCAGAAATTGATATCTGCGCTTTCAATTTATTTTGAAGAAAATGAACTTTCTATGAATGTCAAAAAATCCCAGATATTAGTGGACACACCAAGACGTTCACCAAGATTCAAGTTTGTATGGATGGTCAAAGACATTATTCTAGATATTGTATCCAATTATAAATATCTGGGAACGCAGTTTGAATCAAATTCAACAACCATTGAACACCAACTGTCGCAGCAAAATAAACTGATGGTTGCCACCTCGCAATCAAAAATAATTCTCCATAAATACGGCAAATTTTCAATCATGCCTGTTTTATGTTATTGGCTACAAAAAGTGACACCTACACTCCTATATGGTTTGGAAACATGAGATATTACCGATGCTAAAATTCTTGATAGACTGGAAGCTAAATATTGGAGAAGCCTATTACATTTGCCTCAATCAACCCCAGTCTCATGTATCAGATACGAATTGGGCCTTACCTCACTCCATGCCAAATACCATTGGCAACTTTGTGCATTATTCAGAAAATGCTTAGTAAACATAGCTGCGGATACTGTTATAGCTACTCTGTCCAGCTATTTATTTTCATCTAAACATAACTTTATTATAAGATGGACTAACTATGTGTATCAAATCTTAGCTGCAGCGGATGTAGACGTTGAGATCTTAGTTCAAAATCCTGAAAGAGCAAAGAAAAAATTTTTTCTCAAGGATTGGTTGAGTAATCGAGAGATCTGTTTAGGTTATAAAAACTTTAACACCCTTATCTTCCCTGACAATAAACTGGGAATTGTGGCAAATTATTTGATTAAATCGCCCTCACCATACGTTCGTATGGCGATCATGAAATTGCGTTTCAACTTGTGGCCTACACGAGAAATTTTGGCACAGCGTAGGCAACTAGCCGAATCAGATAATGGTTGTAGATTTTGTAACAATCTGCTCCAAAAGGAAACTTTAGAGCACTTAATTGTTGAGTGCTCTGCATTATGTTCAATAAGAAACAACATGTTTAAAAAACATTTATCCACTGTTGCTAATATCCAATCCAATCTGAGATGGTCTGGTCTTCTGAACTCATCTAACATGAGTATACTTATTGCCTCTGTCAATTTCATGAATAACCTTTGTTTGCCCATGACAATAGAGGATTAATTTTTCTTTCTTAATATGAATGGATACTTGATGAATTCTAATTTTATGAAAAATTGTATATTTCGAATTATTGTATAAAATTATTTTTGTATGACAATCTTGTAAAAAATCATAAATGATTAAAAACAAGAATAAAAAAAATATATATATATATATATATTTGAACACATATCTCTCTGCCAAATTCTGTGGAAAGTACTATAACATACAGTGCCTAAATAAAACTACACACATAGCATACAATAAAAAATCCAAGAACTGGCTGGGACTCTAAGTTTCAAGTGCAAAAATAAAGTGTTCCTCTGCTTCTATATACATTAACTAGTAAACCTATTCTTCCTAAATGTGCAAAACAGCAAGCAAGAGAGCTCAACAAGATCTGGTGCTATTTCAAGTAATCAACACGTTTCGTTCCTAAACAAGAGGTTGATTCAGTGGAACTTCATCAGGGGTTTTAAAATCCTTTTAGTTGTCTATGGTGGGCCAGCTGACAAACATCAATATTTGTCAAAACTATGGAACTTTATGCTTCTAAGAGGCTTCCAGTCTACAACCCTCTTTGTTAGGATCGACTCCGATTGTCACTTTAGCGTCCCAGCTAGTGATTGGATTTTTAATTGAGTGTAATAATATGCTATGTGTGTAGTTGTTTTTAGGGACTGTATGTTACAGTACTTTCAGCAGAATGTGGTGGAGATATATATATATACATATATATTTATAATGTATGTATAAATAAACACTTAAAAAAAAATTCTGTTTGACAATAGCATCTTTTGATCTAATTGCCTGCCTGAGCAGCCCAGGAAAGTTTTTGTGTCTTTACAAGTTATCATTACCAGGGATACTTTTCTGCTGCGTTACCAAACACCCTTGTGGAATCAGAAAAATACAATATTAAGGCTTTTATACCATGCAAGAGAAATACACCAACACGGGCTTGTAAAGATTCCCAGAATCTTTATTGCAATACTGTACAGTTTACAAAACAAAGTATACAAATAGCTATTCGGCCGTCAGTACATCACAGAGACCACCAGCAGGTTCAATGTGAGCAGTGAACAGGAATTGCTAGCTGGACATCAGCGTATTCATACAATTTCTTCATAACGATGTCCAGCCTCCTACAAGTTAATCATGCACTGGGCTAGGGTCGCGCCAGGTTCATTCCTAATTTACATATCTCGTGCATGCGGTTTATTTCTTAATACATTTACTAACAAACACTATTATTCTCTGGGTTTAACTTTACACTCTTTACACATTTGCTTTAATGCATGTCAAACAGATGTTTCGTATGACATTTTTAAACAGTGTCATTGTTCTTGTATACTTGTAGGTTAACATTGCCGATTCAAGTAATCCCCTGATCCCGAGCTCAACAAAGGACAAGGTCTACATGACCCTAACATGTAGCCTGCAGACAGGTTGGACATTAACTCGCCTACACAGGTTGAAGAGGTTAAGTAAGAACAAGAGAACGCAGGTCGGCCATTTTAGGCCACAGGGTGACTTTGCACGATAAACCAAAATGGCGGCTTTAACCTAAAATGGGACTCGATTAACTTAAGGTTATGACCTTGCGATGCGGATTTCCTCGCAGAGCGACTGGGCATAGGCCAACATATACAATGAGGACGAAACAATATTATATCAGTTTTAACAAACCCTCCTTTTGGCCTATGCCAAGCGCTAAACTACTTCCAATCACTTTACGACTAACTCCACATTTCAACGTCCATACACCTCGAATCATTATCAGACATATCTATTGCCATCAGATCAGAAACTAGAGTTTCTTTCAACACATACTCCTTGGAAACCTTATCTGGGGTGTATAGTTTATGCCCTAATACACTTGTTGCTTGCGCGCAACACCCCCCTAATACCGAACATATACCAGGGAGACACTGTATACAACAACAAAGGAATAGAAAACTACCCAAGATAATCAGCAGGGCCGAAAACAACTTCCATCCCCACGACCGTAGGAGGTCCCAAAACCATGTACTAAGTTCCCAGTTTCCCTCAGGAACATGTACTTCCGAACTAAGAACATATAGATTTTGGATCGCCCTAAAGATTGTGGGAGAGGAGTCTGGTACATAAACGCAGCAAGCGGACCCCACCAATTTACATACTCCTCCACGCTCTGCCAGAATGACATCTAATGCCATCCGGTTCTGAAGAGCTACTAATCTTAATGCTTTCTGTTCTAACGTCATATTATAGAGTATGTCAGTGGTCCGGTTGATGGTTCTCTCCAGTATTCTCGCTAGTCCCCTGATATCTTCTGAATTCGTAATGTGCCCAAAAAATGGCACAAAGGATTTCATGATGTCTCTTAGAGTTTGCGCTGGAGTATCCCCCTTCACACCTTGTCGTGGACGAGTCTTCGAAATTTCTGCAGTACTGGCAATAAATACCCCAGGTAACAGAATCCCTAAATAGCAGGTTCCTTGCCAATCCCTGGGCAACCATTGAAATGCCACATTACCGCAAACGAAATAGACAGGTTCACCTACGTACAGAGGTCTGTTCTCACTAGTCAAATTCGCAACGTTGGCGCATTTTCTAAAATTACCCATTGACCGTGTTCCATTCCTCAGTATGCAGAAGGAAACTGAATCAGGGCTATGGTTAACAGAATAAGATGGGGGCGTGGCATCCTTATTGCCTATAGGAGCCATTTTGAAAGAGATCAAAGACTGAAAAGGACGAGACAATCTATCAGAGGGCCTAACAGAAGCAACGTTTGGCTTACTCCTATTTGCAAAAAGCGAGCATCCCAAGGGCATCAAAACACGTTTTTCAAAACTATTCAAATTTGTACCATCAAAGTTCCCTGAGATGCTGTCATTCCATCGGCCAAAGAATAGTGCTCTAAGAGAAGCATAACAAGCGGTTGTCAAAGGTAAAGGATGAATGTACCAACCTAGCCCCTTATCCCCATGTTGCGGTAGATGTGAGCAGATCCAGCAGTTGGTCCTATTCAAAATTGCATGAGTGGCATTCATTATTAACAAAAGAGTATTATTCTGATAATTCCGTCTATGCGAAGAATCTCTAGGCGACAAGGTATGCAATTGCACGGAAGGAGTAGGGAAAACAGATACATTTTCAACAGGTAAAAAGTCCTCTAGCGGATATGCTTCCTCCAGATACCATAACCCAAAACCAATAGTTACTACAAACCCAGTTATTATTACTAAAAGGCAACAATACATTTTCGGGGTCCCCTTACATGCTTGATCTTTGTCTCTGCTAGTCACATATTCATCTAAAAGTTCAGTGCGAGCGGTAGCGGGTGCAGGCAGCGTCGTCTTCAATCGAAAAACACCAATTGTTCGTTTGGTGGTGACTCCAGTCGCGCGTCTTCTTAATGTCTTCCCCACAACCCTTAGCCAACAGAATTCTTTCGTACAGTCGGGCCAGAAAGGCAAGCCCTCAAATGATTTCCTCGATCGCACAGTCAAACCGTGCCATACGTCTATCTTCTTGGACGTAAATTATATTTCAAAATTTCCGATGCTGAAGGATCAGAAAAAAGTATGTTGTCACTTCCCACTGGAGGTGGCGAGTGAACGGAAATGGGATCAGAAAACGATTGATCGGGAAGTACCACTGTTGGAGAGTGCGGAGACAAGATGGCCGTTTTGTCCGGCCTTACGAACTCTGGAACGGTCTCCGATACTCTCTTGTCGATTGTTGCTGTTTCGGGCACGTTGGTTACAGCATTGGAAAGGGATTCTGTGTCTTCTGTATCGTATGGCACGGGCTGCGGGATCCGTTTGTTGTGTGTCACGTGGATCCAGTTCTTTCACCCTGCTACCCACACAGCAGTCTGGGTGACTAGCAGGACCTGGTGGGGACCCCTCCACCGAGGTGCAAGGCAAGACGACCTCTCGAAAACTTTCGTGAGGATCCAGTCCCCCAGTCGTAGACTGTGACCAGGACCCTCGTACCGTACAGGTAATGCCTCTCGCACCTGGTGATAAATTGAAAATAGATTTTTAGTCAACTGGTTACAGTAATCTGAAAGAAGCACATTCTCTATATCCCGCAACGAGCGACTTTTTGGCATACACCAAATATTAGCATCCCTCCCCATTACCACCTCAAAGGGAGAGAGCCCAGTCTTAGTTTGAGGGGTTGTTCTCATCGACAGCAACACGATCGGTAAGGCGTCCGGCCATTTTAACTTGGTGCCAGCACACATCTTAGCGAGCTTGTTCTTTATAATGCCGTTATGCCTTTCCACTAATCCAGCACTTTGGGCATGTCTGGCCGAATGGAACCGTTTATCAATCTGTAATCCTTCACATGTTTGTAGGATTACAGCAGCGATAAAGTGTGGCCCATTATCCGACCAGATGACTCTCAGCAGCCCAAACCTAGGAAAGAACTCTTTCAACAGAGTTTTTGCCGTGGTTATGGCTGTTGCATCTCTAACGGGGAAGGCCTCAACCCACTTGCTAAATGCACAAATGACAACCAACACATATTTAAGATTGTTGCAACGTTCCATCTCAATAAAATCAAAGTGGATAACCTCAAACGGAACAGAAGGTGGAGCAAAACTTCCTCTAGGAGTCGAGGTAACTTTTCCTACATTGTTCTACAAGCAGACCATGCACCCTTGGACAAAGCTTTCCGCAATTTTGAAAATGTTATCATTGGCCCATACACTGTGTAACATTTTAGTCAATTTACGTGCGCAGACATGGGTCGGACCATGAGCCATAATGACCATCATTGTAATATAGGCGTCAGGGAATAACCATTTTCCTTCAACATTGTCCACACAACACCCATCACCATCCAATCTCCCTGCACCCTCGACCCATTTCTTGGTCTCCTCTACAGTAGCATCTGTTTGAATGTCTTTTACAGAATCGACACCAAAAGTGCAAACATTTACAGTTTCCCTTACAGCATACATTTCTGAACTAAAATCAGTAGCAGTTTGTTTAGCTATCTGATCAGTGAAAGCATTCCCTTTTCCTATATCGTAAGTAACCTTTTGATGCGCTGTACATTTTATAATGGCTAACTGGACAGGGAGTGCGAGCGCTGAAAGTAATTGCGCTATTAAAGTGCCATGCTGTATTTTCGTGCCATGTGAGGTCAAGAAACCTCGTTCTTTCCACAGTCTACCGAAGTTGTGAACTACCCCAAAGGCATACTGACTGTCGGTATATATATTTACCGTAAGCCCTTCAGAAAGTTCACAAGCTTGAGTTAACGCTATAATTTCTGCGCATGCGCAGAATTATGCATAATTCTTTTGGTTTCCACAATCATACTTAAAGTAGTGACGGCATAAGCAGCCGTGGATGTACCATTCGGAAGTTTGAAACAAGAGCCATCACAAAATAGCTCTCCTTGTGGGCTATTCAAAGGCGTGTCTTTCAGATCGATTCTACCTTTAGTCTCTTGTTCTGTAGTGTAAAGGCAATCGTGTGACGTTTCGCCACCATCAACAGTATCTTGCGGGACAGGTAAAAGTTCAGCCGGATTTAGTACACAACACCTCTGAATTTGAATGTGGGGAGCAAACAAGATCAATTTGTATCTTGTCAATCGTGTGGAAGTGAGGTGTTGCGTTTGAGTTCTATTCAATAAACTATCTACAGAGTGAGGTACCATTAGGGTTAACGCATGACCCAGGACCATTCCCTCGCTCTGTTTTACAGACGCAGTAGCAGCAGCAACAGCTCTCAAACATTGTTAGGGAGAATTCTCTCTTTAGGCTGAATTTCCTAACCTAGTGAGTCCCCCAGCAGCTTTGCTGGATTTCTGGAGTTTGTTTTTTTCCTCCTGCCAAGAGTGAGATTCTTTTTCTCCCACTCTTGGACATGTTTATGGTGTTCCTTTGACTGGTAATGTGTTTTATGGGCTATGGGGTCCTTTACTCCATAGGTTCTCATGTGTTTTTATTATGTGTGTTACACAGCACCCTCCGTGCAGTAACACAGGGGTGTCATAGTGACCCCCCACCATAGACTCCATACCCTGGGACTGACTACTGTCTCCCAGGGCATGTAAAGTCACCATTGGCTTTACTAGTCCCAAATTATTAACAGAAACCAGTACAAACCATCATATTGTGGACGTACTGGTCGGGGCAATTCGATTGCCCCGGGGTCTGTTAGTCGAGGGGGCACGTCTCCGTCCCCCCTGATCGAGTTTTGGCTGGTGGCAGTGGAAACTACTTTTTATATTCGACCGCTAATATTTTCCTATGGGATTTTCCCATTGTTCGAGGCTACCAACTTTAATTATTTAATTCTCATAGCCTCGAACATACCGCTGGTTTATTTATTTAATATTAATTTGCCAGTTGGTATTTTTTGCCAGGACTCGATTCTAAAATGGCGTCTGTGTTCTCTTCTGTGACTCCAGCCCAATTCGAGCCCTTTGTTCCACTTTTTGGTGGGCTTCTCCTCCAAAAGTGGTGCCACTCTGTCTGGGTACCACAGGGGGTGTGGGAGGGGGTTTAGGCACCCTGGACCTTGGTTACCTTGGTAACTCAAGTCGCACTCTTGTGTGATTGGCCCAAGTGGTGAGCCAGCCGGCTCACCACTTAGCATGTTTGATTGACAGCTAGGCTGAGTGAATGGGGGTATGCTGCATAAAAGCAGGGCTTTGGGGACTGGAACTTCAGAAGTCGCCACAGGACCTGAGAATCTGATGAGGGAGAAGCTGAGCCGACCATGCGGAACTGACTCACCATTTCCCGACGACAGAGAAGACCTCCCGGCTGGAGAGGCTTCTTCCCCTGACTGGTGGGCACAACCAGTTTTACCTTCCTTCTTCGCACCCCAGACGGGTTTGTGGTCGAACTGCCCGTGCCAAGCACCCCGGCGGCCGGATAGCCACTCACCACTGAACCGCGAATCAACAGACCGCTCCTTGTACCTGAGAAACTCTGCGGCTGGTTTCTTCCCTGGCAGTGCAACGGACTCCTGTCTTCCTCCCCGACGAGATCCTCTCTTCCTCCAGACGAAGCACCGACTTGCATTCGCTGCCAGGAACAACTGCCCCCGCTGGAGTATTCTCACCACTTTAAGGTATCATGTTCGCCAGGCCTCCCTTTCTAAAGATTGCTACAAGGTAATAATAACCCCTTAACCTTCTGGACTGGGCTGGCCGCCTTGACCCTCTAACTGGTCCCTTTCTTTGGTCCAACTCCTTTTTGAACCATTACAAGACTTTTGTGCACTGCAACCGTGTGACCTTGGACACATTTCGTTTGATCCCCTGAAAGTGGATCCAGCCTATTGAACTCTAACTTCACGGTTTTACTTTGCCTTCCTCTCTTGTTATGTTCTTGTAAAAGTGTTGGGATCTGTTTCAACTTATTCTCTGCTTTTCTCTCCCTTTTAAAAACAAACTATTAGAGTGCCATCTACGTTAAGCGCTCACCGCTGTCTGAAAATAAGTGGGGCATTACTTAAGACTTGTCTAATATTCTTTTAAGGGAGTGTATATCTTTTAGTGACCGTGTTTTTGAATTGCTTACTATTGGTGCCTGTGTGTTTTTCTAGATGTGGTTTTAAATAAATAATTATATCTCTTTTACACCAAGCCCTGGTCAGTGTTTACTTGTTCTGTTGGGTTCTCCTGACCTATTGTGAATACTCTGAATACTGCCTAACTCTTCTTGAGGGAAGTCTGACTGCTCAGCCACAGCTACCAAGTGAATCTGTGTGGTACAGACTGCTACCAAGTGGGTTTACTGCCAAACACCTGTAGTCTTAAATCTTTTGCAGTGGTCCCAGAGGGAACTGCACAGGTTTCTGCATAACAAACATCTCGGCAAAGCACATGCAACAGGATCAAGGATGGATGAGAAATAGCCGCAGGGCCTATTCTTCCCTCCATGTTCCTGCGTTAACACAGCCAAAGGACATCCATCACGTTCATGCACATACAACACGAAGGCCTTTTCATAATTTGGAGTTCCTAAAACCGGTGCCGAACACAGCGCGGTTTTGAGCAAATCAAATGCTGTCTGGTGTTCCAAAGTCCATGGCAATGGCAAAGAAATGCCCTTCTTTGTCAAAGCCAGCATTGGTTTAATCGTTAACGAAAAGTTAGGGATCCACAATCTGCAGTAAGAAGCCATACCTATCAGGGCTCTAACTTCCTTTTGCATATTTGGGACAGACATGCCAGAAATAGTTTTTATCCGTTCAGGTGTCAACCTTCTTCCCTCCTTTGACAGGAGATAGCCTAAATAGGCGACCTCCTGACAACAATATTGGAATTTCTTGAGTGAAGCTTTGTGGCCATGTTTTGCTAGATGACAAAGCAACAACACGGTGCCTTCTTTACAGGCACTCTCAGAATCATCGGCCAAGAGGAGATCATCTACATACTGTAGTAACGTGCAAGTAGTAGGCAACTCGAGAGTATCGAGTTGCTCTTTCAATGCTCTACTATAAATACTTGGACTCTCAGTGTACCCTTGTGGTGCACGAGTGAATGTGAACGAGTGTCCACCTAGGGTAAACGCGAACAAATACCTACTATCCTTATGTATAGGAATACTGAAAAACGCATTTTTAAGGGCAAACAACGCTAAAGTGAGTGGCAGAAGCCGGAATCATAGTTAGTATCGTGGTAACATCAGGTACAATGGGAAATTGAGGAGCCACAATTTTGTTAATAGCACGCAAATCAATTCTAAATCGAAAAGGAATTGCATTATCACCTTTTTTATACACTGGCAAAATCGGGCTATTACACACACTACCTGTAATTTCCTCAATTACTCCACGATGTACAAAATCAGAAACTATACATTTCAAAGCCTGTTCACCTTCAACTGAGATCTTATATTGCGGGATGTGATAATTTTACTCCATGTTTCAGAATAATTTTAACAGGTTCAATTTGAAGAATGCCCACATCATTATCATCAATTGCCCATAAGCATTCCGGAATGTTACTAAATTCTGGCGGTAAAGGTCGAGTCAAAAACTGAGATTGCTGAGGTGAAATTGTTAACCGAACTCCGTCCGGGGAGCAATGTATTACTGCATTCAATTCCTTCAACAAATCCAACCCCAGCAAATTCTCCCCACAGTTTGTAGTAAGTAGAAATAGACACTGCTCTGTGAAGGGACCCAGTGTTATCGGTACCAGCAAAGAGACCGGACAAACTACAGGTGTGCCTGAAAACCCTACAGAAACGTTGGACTGCCCTGACAGAGGAATGTTTGGAACCTGTGAATGGTCAATGGAACACTTTTGTGCTCCTGTATCTACTAAAAATAGATGCTTCCTATTTCCCACCGCCATCTCAACGTAGGGGCCTTTTTGATGAATGGGAATAGGCTTTGGTTCCAAATCCTGTTTTGGGCAATCCTAACGAAACAGAATGTCATCAAAAGGAAGCTCTTCAGAGAGGTACGCGGCAGAAGGGTGATCAAAAATGTTTCTATTATCCACATTCGATACTTGTTTATCCTGTGAAGGAGGTTGCTGTGATTCTGGTGCAAACTGACCTCTGCCAGGGCCCCCTGCACCTGGGCGACCTCTGGATCATCTACCCATGTTCCCAAATGACCTTTGCTGCAAGGTCGGACATTGTGCGCCAGTGACCTTCCTGTCGACAATAGGCACACTGGTTAATGGTTACCGGCGCTAGGGGTGTACTTCCCTGTGGAATGTATTGACCTCTAAATTGATTACCTCCTCTAGGGTTTCTAACGATCTGTTGCAATAGTACTTTTGTCTTTAGGTCACCCTTTCTTTTCTCAAGTTTTTCCTTTTCATTATTTACACGATTTTCATAATACTTAGCCATGTGCAGTACTTCTGATTGAGACTTCGCCTGCCAAGCGCTTTCGGAGGACATAATCTGTAACTGGATGTCAGGCAGCAATCCACGTACAAATTTGTTGACAAACAGCCTTTTCCCTGACTCTGTGCCTAAGTCTTGTCCACTGAAATCTGAAAATACCTGTTCGAACCGATTGAAGAACTCAGTAGCACCTTCAGACTTTCCTTGGACACAGGCCGTAAGCTTGTCCCAAATGCTCCTTTTTCAGGAACTATAGTTTTCAATTTCACAATAATCCTATCAGGCAAAGTTAATTACACTTGAGGCGGTCGCTCGCCAGCTGGTCTTTCTCTGTCGAGCCTAACCATGTTATCCCATGTATCTCCTAACCCAGGTACATCATCTACAGTCCTAATCTGTTTCCATAAATCAACTGGCAGGAGTACAGGAAATAATAAATCAATATCACTTAAGGTGAATACCGATGATTGTAAGACCGACTCTATTTCTGTATAGAACCCCGTAGGATTTTTTCTTATATCAGGAATATATTGCTTTATGGTGTTCACTTCCTGTCTTGAGAACGGGACGTGAACAAACTGCGATACGTAATGTGCAGGAATGTCCACAGTGAGTATACCTCGTGCAGCATCGGCCGCAATCTCAACTTTTGGGACAAATGTTGGAGGGACCTCTCTCATAGGCAACTGAGAAGTAGGCATCTCCGAACACTTACTGAGAACAGAGCCAAATCAAGCGCTAAGGCAGTCGAAGAGGTATCCATCGAAAAAGCTTGCTTATAAACACTCAACAATTCTGCGGAACAACAAATCTTTCTTTTTACACACTCATTCTGCAGGTATTCTGCCATAACCTGAATCACTTTCTTTTGCATTTCTAACGTATACTGACCATACGTGTCATATACTTCATCTGGAGTTATCGACATATCCGAAATCCATCTTATCGCATCTTTTGTACAAATTTGTACTTCCTCACCTATCAATTCACGGTGAGGAGAAAACCGTTTCTGTAAGAACATAGTACCTAAACTATCACCATCTACTTCTTCATTCTGTAACTCTTCCAACTCCTTTCTATATGCAAAAATCCTCTTGACGTGCTCATATACTTTCTCCGCAGTATGTCTAGCCAACGCTAAGGTGTTCAAATCCTGTAACCCTTGTGGGAGATCTACATCGTTTAATCTATTCCACATTATACTCAAATGAATTCCTAACCCTTCAATAAAAACATTCTTTTCCGGAATACTTTTCAGATTTTTGAGTGTGGAAAAAACATCAGCTTGTTCACCCTTCTCCATACAGAGTTTAGCCCAAGCAATTAATTAATTCTTTTTATCTGGGGACACAGTACTACGAGTCACAACCCTTGATCCCGCTCCCTGGTCTACTACAAGCGATACGGAATCACTTGGAAGAGGAAGAGTTGGCACATTCTGAATGTCAACAGGTGTAGGCAAGGGGGCAGGCAAAGGAGCGGCGGCTGGAGGGACAACAGGAAGAACAAAAGGGAGGACCGGAGGAACTATAGGAGGAGGAATAACAGGGCAAAGCACCAGGAGGAGGTACATACGGGGGTGGTGCAGGGGCATCGGGCCTTCGTTCATGCAAAAGTTTGTTAATCAATTCATCGGACATATGAAAATCTTTCGAAGGGTAGATTTTCTGAATGCCTAATTGAAACGCTCTGTCCGTGTACCTAACTGATTCCAATTGTTTATTTTGATCATATAACCGTGCCTTTTCGACACTCGTCATATGTCGACGCATATGCTTCTCTCTACTCTTTTGTTGCTGCAAAGCTTCTGTTTTCCAACTGTGCAATGCGTCAAATGCTGCAGGTCTAGCCTTTCTCTTTACCAATACAGACTCTAAATATTCTATACGAGGGATTTCAAAGCTACCATTGGTTGGCCACCGAAGATTAGAATTATGTCTGGTCTGTCTGTGCCAAATGTCATTAAATGCTATACTACCAAAGCCTTTCTTACAGTGCATAGTACATGCCGGCGATCCCTCCTGTGGTGCAGGACGGCTATCTTCCAAAGATTGTCTGTCGCTGCGGAATAATGCCCTGAAGCAGGCAGACAATTTCCCAGGCATATCAGAGTTCTGGTGTTACCTGGTCAAATAATTGTGCTCGCGAGTACAATGCGCCAAATTCAAATTGTCAGGGTTAAATTAAGAATCGGGTCACGATTCACCTGACCAAAGGACTGGGAGGCCCGATCGGGTTACTAAGGACAATTCTAAGGACCCACGTGTCTGGTGATTTCGGCAAATTTACCCACATCGATATATGGACCTTCGTCAAGACGCCGTCTCGGGCTACAGCTCACCGTTCAGGGATCGGATCATGCTGTTCTGCCGGGGAATTCACTTTTCGGCCAAAGGGGCCGTTTTGTTTGCACCGCCCGATCCCGGTCAGATAGCCGAGCCAACCTTCAACGAGACAAAGTCAATCTTGAGGATCCCTATTCGGGCGCCATCTGTGGTATCAGAAAAATAATTAAGGCTTTTACACCATGCAAGAGAAATACACCAACACAGGCTTGTAAAGATTCCCAGAATCTTTATTGCAATACTGTACAGTTTACAAAACAAAGTATACAAATAGCTATTCGGCCGTCAGTACATCACAGAGACCACCAGCAGGTTCAATGTGAGCAGTGAACAGGTATTGCTAGCTGGACATCAGCGTATTTATACAATTTCTTCATAACGATGTCCAGCCTCCTACAAGTTAATCATGCACTGGGCTAGGGTGGCGCCTGGTTCATTTCTAATTTACATATCTCGTGCATGCGGTTTATTTCTTAATACATTTACTAACAAACACTATTATTCTCTGGGTTTAACTTTACACTCTTTACACATTTGCTTTAATGCAGGTCAAACAGATGTTTCGTATGACATGTTTAAACAGCGTCATTGTTCTTGTATACTTGTAGGTTAACATCGCCGATTCAAGTAATCCCCTGATCCCGAGGTCAACAAAGGACAAGGTCTACATGACCCTAACATGTAGCCTGCAGGCAGGTTGGACATTAACTCGCCTACAGAGGTTGAAGAGGTTAAGTAAGAACAAGAGAACGCAGATCGGCCATTTTAGGCCACAGGGTGACTTTGCACGATAAACCAAAATGGCGGCTTTAACCTGAAATTGAGGCTCGATTAACTTAAGGTTACGAACTTGCGATGCGGATTTCCTCGCAGAGCGACTGGGCATAGGCCAACATATACAATGAGGACGAAACAATATTATATCAGTTTTAACACCCTGGTGTCTCTTATTATATGTTTGACATACTGGCAATATGCCATCAAGAAATCAGGGATTATACAATCTTCTTCACATGGAAGAGGTGCCATACCGTGTCTCTCCTGATGGGGTCACCACTTCTCCCCCCAGCAGCCATCTCCTCCCATGTTATCCTCCCTCAATACCATCCCCAGGGTCAGGATCAGGTAGCAGCTGCTGTCCCCTGGTCATATGGGAGGAGAATTTAGGCTGGAGATGAGTGATGACTCCATAGGATTCATCACAGTTCCTAGACATCCAGACCAATGAAGCATCCTTGGTTATGAATTTTAATTGTTAACCTGTGAGGTAATACATTATGCTATATATTGCCCAATTGACTGCCATGCACTCCAGCTCCACTAGTAGGGTAGTTCTTTTCTAATGGATGGAATTTCCTGCTGAGGGATAATATGGGTTCCTCCTCTCGATCCTGTATTTCGAACAGGACAGCCCCTAGTCCCATAGAGACGTATTGGTCTGGAGGATTCTTGTGTGAAATCTTGCAAAATCAATATAGAACTGTGGTACAGACTTCCTGGTAGATTCATGCCATTGATTATTTTTTCTGCTTCACCGGGAGAAGATAGAATCATTTCATTGCCCAGGACATGAACGCGTGAAAAGGAGGAGGAGGGCCTGGTACTCAGGACGGGGCGTCTGAATGATGGAGGAGAGACAAGCCCTTCCTCCACAGGAAAAGCACTAGGTCGTGGAGGAGGAGGTAAAGAAGGAGCAGAAAGATGTTGCTGAAGCTCTTCGACTAGCTTCTGTAATATGGACAAGACATCCATGTAGACATCTCGCAAGCCCAAAGGAGTAGGGACTTGGACCAATCTTGAAAGGGTCTCTGGTTCAACAGGTGTCTGCTGCAAAGGCTTTGGATGTGCACTGGGAGACAGTTACAGACAAACAGGAACATGCTTAGTTGGTAGGACAGTGGGTGCCAAGGGAGCAAGTGGGGGCAGCATGTTTGGAGGCGGGAGTACATTGCCATCAACGTTGTCCAAAAATAAACGTTCTTGAATGTCCCTGTCACACTCAGCACCATGTTGCAACAATTCATCAGGAGGGGCCGTAGCTGGGAAGAGCACGGTAGATGGCACATTTGGGGTCAGTGCGAAGAGTAGCTGCCCACGAGTCAGCCTAGGGAGGAACGATTTCGCTGATGATGAATATAAATTCAAACACCATCTCCACAAACTATCTAACTCCTTCAAATCATTCAACATAGACGGTAACATCATTAAAGTCTCGTCTCTAACGAAGTGAAAACCTTAGGCTTCTATCTCGACTCATCCTTAACTCTGACACAACAAGTCAATGCCACTGCATCTGCGGCTGCCTATACATCTAAGCTCATCACCGCCTGCAGACCATTCTTATTTTCCGACAGCTGTATCACCCTAGCTAGAGCATTAATACTGTCTAGACTAGACTATTGCAATGCCCTCTACTCAGAAACCCTGACCCAAAATATTAACAAGCACCAAGTGATACAAAATAATGCTCTTAGAGCTGCATTAAAAATTCCTAAGAAATCACACATTTCAGAAACCATCACTGGCTCCCCATTTCAGAGCGTATCCAATTCAAAACATTTGCCCTGACACACAAATGCATAGACAAGCGAGCACCGAAATACCTCACAGACAAATTCACTCCTAACCAATCCTTGAGACCCACATGCGCTGCATACATGCACTGTCTTGCCATACCTGATTTAAGCGCCAGAAGGCAGGCGGCTGCAGCTTCTCGGTGATAGTGACCAAACAGTGGAATAAACTACCAGCAACACTGAGTTCCGAAAGCTCCTATTGAGCATTCCACAAACACCTAAAAACTTGGCTGTTCACCCAGGAACTTGATAAATAATACCCCCACCATGTACTACTCAGCAAACATACTGAGTATTACAGTTTGATCTGTCTCTCTCACCTTGTATCGATGTTGCTGTTGGCAACTATGTAACCCCCGCCACATGGAAACATGCAATTACCGTGTGCTTTTCTGTATGGTAACAACAATGCAATGTCTGCCCCCGGCAATTGTGTAACCACTTTATGTACTGCATAGCATTGTACTGCACTGCTACACTACGACTATGTCAATTGCAACTCTGTAACCACTGCAACTCGCTCTGCGGGTTATTTGTCAAGAAATGGGCCTCAATGCCTTCAGGCTTTGAGCGCCATATAACGAAAAGCCCAAAGTCTTCGAGGCAGATGACATCAATATGGAGTCTTGGTCGACGGAATGGATTTGGTCATCGACGAGGTGGTCATCGTCCACAAAATGAACTTGGGCTGCCTGTAGTTCATTGACGTGATGGATCAAAGACCGGAATGAAGGCATCCAACCATATACTTATTACACGCTTGTCACGAGGATTCGAAGTCAAATATATTTATTCAATAACAGCATTTGAGCAAATGGATCTCAGCGCCCCACGATATGTAAGGCGGACACCGTGAGGTGAGAGAGAGCGAGCACCAGTACAATACACACATATATAGCAAACTTCACAGCATTAGAATGCATTGCCCGGCCCCCTTTGTTCAGACATCATCAGGCTAGGGTTCAAGGTGTTACTGCGTAATACATTATAATAAGACATTCTACATTCTTACCACCAGTGCCAAAACAATTTACTATCTGAGAACCGGGTGCATCTGGATGGAGAAAGACATATCATGTTCCCTATAACGAGGTAGCATTCCTTGCTTTACCAGCTAATGTTATCTTTCTGTGCTAAGGTCAGACAGTTCTGAAGCAGAAATGAATAACAACTCCCGTGGAGGAGCACATACAGCCATGTATAATTCTTTCTAGATGCCTGTTATAATGGCCTAACTAGACAGGACGTCAACTGGGTTTGCTGATTACTCGTGCTTATGTACAGCTTCAAGGTTCTCTCATTGTAAGACAAAACAATTCATGTGGCAGCCTGGCATTCCAAGCTATGTAAGCAACTCAAAGTTCAAGCAGCGGTCGGTTACTATGCTCAAGATGAAAACCAGAATATATATATGCGATGAGCAGAGAGCAGAACACACACTCAAAATGGCCTCCTTACACAAAATGGCTTCTCAAGCAATGGTTTCAGGTTCACATGTTGCGACATTGTTCAAGATGCGAAAGTGATACGAGTGTGTTTAGGCCCATACATAATTAGACAGCATAGTTGCATTTATGATTCTACAGACAAAGTAATCGATGAGGATGGCATGGATGGAGCAACTGTTGATGAACGTCTCTTCTCTGAAGTAGATCGCTTCATTGTCGTGGGCGTTTTGGATGCTGCAGCCATCACCAAAGTGACCATAGTAGATGTGGACGAGGATGTCATTACAAACCATGTCCCATTTTGACTCTCTTCACGGGACCTTGACCTCTTTAACAAGGGTGTATGCTCAAGGCGTCTGCTGTGCCTTGCAGAAGCATAACTGCGGACAGAGGCAGAGTCAGAGGCAGAGTCAGAGGCCCAGGCACCGGCATCCAACTATGTGACTAACCTTCTGTGGCAATCCTTACGGGTCTTGGAGGAGAACGACTGTCAGATGGAACAGTTATTTGTTAATAACTGTTCTATCTGTTTGTTAATAACTGTTCCATCTGTCAGTCATTCTCCGGATACGTACAATAGAGGCATTCCTTATGAAGATCCTCGACGTACATCTTCTTGAGGTGGCAAGTAGAGCATGCTGTGAACAGGCTTTTCTTCAGAGTGTCTGCAATGAAGCCTCAGTGAATGGACCCTTAAAGACCTCAAAGGAAAGAAGCAGGACAGATACCCCAGAGGCAACAGAATGGGCCAAATTTCCATACCAGCCAGTGAGGAGACTAATCAGCACCAAAGGATGAAAGAACTTGAAGTGAAAACGAAGAAATGTAGACAAAATGATTGATGATTGAAGAGAGATTTTTCAAGGACTCTCAACCTTTAACATGCAGTAAAAAATCTGAAGATAGCATCTGAGGGTGGAGCTAAGGGATACCTATCTAATTGGCTTCGGGCAATATGACCCAGAACGACTGTAACAGAGCACTAAAGTGACCAGCAGTTTACAAATTTAAAGGTAAACTGCTTTAATGTTACAGAGGATTCCCAGCTTGATGCCAGGGAATATTCAAACAGACAGCATTAGAATCTATGAAAGATCCAATGCTGGACAAGTATGTTTTTGAATCAAAGTTTAAATCTTTCACTAAAACAAGGGAGCGGTTCCTGGCCCCTGACACCCAAATGTACCAGCCACCAGTGGCGGCTGGTGAATTCTTTAATTGGAGGGGCGTAAATATTTGTCACAAGTATGTGAGAGCGACCCACGTACGGAGGAAACACGAACCAACGAAAGGGGGTTTAGGGGTGTTCTCCATCCGAGAAAAGGTTTTGAACAATGGGTTAAAATGAAAATTGTGCATTATATAGTGTGCTTTGTGAAAAATTGGGTAAAAAGCCAGAAACCTGCACTCGGTTTTGTAGGGTTACTATATTTGCCAGTATAAAAATAAAGTTAATGCTGGCTGCACTTATATATACCAGTCTTCCAATATAAGAATATACTCATGTTTGCTTTGCGCATAATACCAGTATTGCTACTATAAGAAAGCATGTCCAAGCTGGCTCTGCAAAATATGCCAGTACTCCCACGTAAGAACATACTCCTGGTGGATTTGCCAATCAAAATGCCATGCCACAATAAGAAAACATGTCCAAGCTGGCTCCAATAAAGGCCAGTCTAGACACATAAGAACACTTATCATGCTTGCTTTATCATAGATGCTCAGTATAAATAAATGTCATGCCACAGTAAGAAATGACTAGACTGGCCACACCAGAATGACAGTCTAGCCATGTATTACCACTCATAGAGTTGGTTTCGCCCAAAAATGCCAGTTAATCATGCCATGTCACTATAAGGACATGTCAACATTGCTCCTCGGACTCCCCAGTGGTGTGCACACAAACAATCATATTCATACCCATTCACCTACCAGTCACTCACCCATAAACCTTCTCTCACATTCTCTCACTCCCACAACCAGAACATTCTCACACATAATCACTTTCATACCCATACACCTTCTCTCACATTCCCTCATACACTACATTATCCACACCTGCACCCACCCAGAACATTAAAAAAGTTACAGTCATACCCATTCACCCACCTGTCACTCACAAATACACCTTCGGTCTCATTCACTCACACTGTATTCTCCACACAGGTGCTGTGAGAAACCTGAGGGTATCCTCACTCCTATTCCCCCTGGATCCTCTTCTGAGGTGGCCAGGCAAAGGCAATCACTCTTGGATCCTGACCCTGGGGGTGGAGAAGCGAGGGAGGATCACCTGGGTGGAGGATCCTTGGGGATTGGGTAGAGGGTATCCACAGTAGAGACATGGTATTCCCCTTTCCCTATTGAAAACCAACCAACCCTCCCCTGACCTTTATGGACTACTGTAGAACATCTCCCCCCATTCAATCTATGACAGTACTGGGACAAGGAAGAGGTGACTAGGAGTAGTGAACACTAGTACTTAATTTCACCACTGTAGTTCTGGGACCAGAAAGATGCCTCCAGAGTATTTTGAAGGTCAGGCAAGTCCAATTGGGACCTCACACCTGCAACGTTTCAAGAGGTTGCCGATGTATAAGAAGAGAGAAAAAGAGCAGTAGACGGACAAACAGGGAGGCCTGTGTGGAAGAGACCAGTAGGGGATCCTGCTTGAGAGGTGTCAGCCGTGGTGGGGCCTGAAGGGAAGCCAGGAGGCTGGTAGACGATCCCAAAGACCTCTGGAGCCTAGGGCACGTTGGGCCGTTAAAATTCCACAGGTGTGGGAGCCTCTGAAGTCAGGAAGCCGCAGTTGGAGCTGCGGGCAGAAGAAAAGCAACAGTCGTCGCCAGCATCTGCGGAAGAGAAGGAGAGCTGCCGTCGAACACAGAGAAGCATCAGAAGTGCGAGCAGGGCTCGCAGTCAAAGGCAAGCCAGCAGTTGGAGCAGCAGTGGAACATCGCATCCGCCAAAAAGGACCACCGGAGACTGGTGAGTGAAAGGGAACATCACTCGAGACCAGGGCACTCCGAGGAGGCTGTGTGTAAGCGAGATGAATGTGGAATGAGCAGAAAAGGGTGCACCTAGTGAAACCAACCCGAAGCCACAGGATGAATGGACGTTTAGCAACTAAGTAAATAAAATTGAATACTGAATTGATTGGAAACGTTGTGGGAAAAGCTACGAGCCGATAACAAATGAAAGTGAAAGTGTCTATTTGGAAAGTAACGTGACGAACGAAATGAGAAAGCAAGTGTGAAAGTTTGCAAAATAGCATGACAGAAAGGTGGGGAAGAAATAAAACCACCAAGAAGTGAACTTTGTACCTGAATACAGTAAGGCAAGGCCAAAGACGGGCAAAGGGGATATGTGACACAGTGTGGCAAAGCCAAGAGACTAACCAGCAGAAGCCAACTGAGTGTGAACCTTCATATAACGGTAAGAGGCCGACAAGGGGAAGCGAAGTGAGTGTGAATCTGTACACAGGGGCAGATAGAGAAGAACCTGTGTGGGCTGAAGAGCCTAGGGTTCCTGGTTGCACGGCATGTGATGGGTGGACTGTGTGGTATGATAAATCTGCCTAGACCTGGGATCCCTCGATTGTGAAAACTAAAGACATTGTTGAATTAAACCAAGAAGCACAATTTAAGTGGAACTGTTAATTCTATCCAGGAGTGTCAAGTTGACCTGGAGGTGTGTTAAACAGTGAAACAAAGTATAGGTTCGCAATTTTAAGTCTTGGGAAAGGGAACCTTGGAATTGTGTTGCCTTCACCTTGGGGAAGAGAACCCCTAGGAGTTGTGGAACTATGGTGCCTTGAACTTGGGGAGGGGAGCCCCAAGGAGTTCTGGAACTGTTTTGAACTTGAGAAAGATAATCTCAAGAATTTTGTGGAACTTTCTTGAATTTGGGCAAGGGAGCTGAAGAGGAAGCTAGAGCTGGAAGAAGCTCAGAACTTTGTGTTAATTACCATTTCTTTTATTGTTGACGTAGCTTTAGCTGTGAGGGCAAGGATAGGTTTTGGACACAGACAGACTTTAAGTTGAACTTTCTGACTCAGACTTTCCTTTGTCTCGTTCAGGTAGGGAAATCCCACATTAGCATAGGGCAAGTTAGGCCTTCAGCCCTCCTGAAATGTGAGTTAATAAACTATTTTGTTTTGAACTTTGAATCTGTTGTCTGTGTCTTGCTTCAGGATGCCTTCTCAGTACCCACCCAGAACATTCAACACACACATAATCACATTCATACCCATTTACCCACCAATCACTTAACCATACACTTTCACTCACATTCACTAAAAGTACATTTTGCACTCATGCACCCACCCAGAACATTCACACACACAGATAATAACATTCATATCCATTCACCCATCAGACACTCACCAATACACCTTCACTCACATTCACTCACACTGCATTTGCCACACGAGCACCCACCAAGAGCATTCACACAATCACATTCATACTCGTTCACCCACCACCAGTTACCCATATACCGTCTCTGGTGTTATTTCACACTGCATTATACACACAGGCACCCACCCAGAACATTCACACAATCGCTTTCATACTCATTCACCCACCAGTCACTCACCCATACATCTTTACTCACATTTAAACACTGCATTCCCAAGATGACACGCATACTCACAGGCATAGATACACACCATTCAAATGCACACGCCAAGTATACATACATACACATCCGGCACACATCACACATGCACATCATGCACACATAAACACACACTACACATTCAAAAAAATACAAAAATGCTTCGGTCCACTGGTCCACTTCGTCACTCCAGGGTTCTGGCCCCTGCGCTGCAGACAAACAGGAACTAGGAACCTGACAGAGCTTCCTGGTTCCTGTATGGCATGGCACATGGGAGCCAGAGGTGGAGTACACCCTTTCCATGCTGCCAGCCAGGCACAGTCGGCTCTGGCCAGCTCTCACTCTGATAATCATGGTGATGACTGGGTCGGGCCCCCCACCCCCTGGCTGAGGGCCTCCTACGCCACTTCAACAGATATTCAAATGTTCTCTTTATGCTGCAGTATCAGTGCACTTTTTGGGCCACATCATCACACCAGGTCCAGCATGAAAACACGCCAGGGCTGACGGTTCACAACTAGCACCAGCACAGGTTACCAGATCAGCCAATTAAGATAGCTGGACACTGGTGCTGAGAAACCCCCAGTGCAAGGCTCTTAACCCCTTCTGGTTAGTGCCATTGTGGGCCAAGCTCTTGTGTGGGACCGTTTTCTAAGGCGCCTGACATTTCTTAGACCGCCGCCAAATTGGCAGTCCTCACGGTGACAGGCCACTCCACCAGCTCAGCAACATCTTTGTCCCAGGTCCTCACAGTCTCTTCTACCCCTAGCAGAGAACCCTTGGTTTGGGGTTTCTCAGTAGCCGAGCACTGGCCCAGACAAGGACCCCCGCAACAGGTACCCACCTACCTAAGGTGGACAATGCCAAGATGGTCCCACGCTCCCGATAGCCACCGTGCTGCAAGTCTCATCCTGGGTCTCTCACAGGCTAAGCTCTTCAGTTTGGGCTTACTTGTTCTGAGGCATTCGCCACTCCCCAGCTCACCACCAAATTTTCGGACAAATAAAGTGCTGGGCAACCCAACACCACCTCAGCATCTTTGTGCCACATTCGGACGGAGTCCTCAGCTACTGGCTATGATTTCCAGTTTGGCTTTCCTCAAAAGCCAGGCACCAGAGAGGTCTCCCGCAACAAGTACCCACATATCTCAAGTTGCCACTATAAAGGGACTGTGCTCCTGTGCACTGCCAAGCAGCAGGACTCATTCTGGGTCTCGTCTCATTTCATTACTGCTTGGGCCTAACCAACCCCTTTCAGCTGCCTCATGCCATTCCACAGGATACAGGATAGATCTTCTGTTTGCGCTTAGTTGTTCCGATGTGCTTGACACTTCCCAGCTCAACGCCAAATTGCCACCCCACACAGCACCGGGCCGGGTCAACCCAACACCACTGCAGAGTCTTTGTGCCATTGTCACACAGAGTCATCTGCTACGGGCTATGATTTCTGGTTTGGCCTTCCTTAGCAGCCAAGCACCAGAGAGGTCTCCCGCGGCAGGTACCCACCTAGCTCCGGTCGCCAGGGTAACAGATCCGAGCTACCAGGCACTGCCAGATAGCAGGATTCATGTTGGGTCTTTGACACACTCCCAAGCCACATAGGGCTCACCAAACACCTCTGGCCAGTCCTTGCTTTGCTCCCCAGGGTGCAAGACTGGGTCACAACATTTTGAGTTACTTTGTTTAGTCGCTTTTGGGGTACTCTGCCAGATGGTAATGTAGGATTTCGGCATTCCATGTGGACAGCTCAAGCGCTACACCACCAACTTTCTTGCAGACCGCTACCACTCCTAGAGCCTATTTTTTCTAACACATGTGCAAAGAACATGTTAACCATGCTCATACAGACATTTGGCACTAAGGTGTAGTGCACAGTGATTTGACGAAGTTTGACAAACATCATGCAGGTAAAATTGGTCAGCAATGAAAGTGTCACGGACACTGGACCTAAATGTGTATCCCTTCTTGTCTGGGTTCTGTGCTCTCCATATATCCAAGAGGCCTCCCTTTCTCAAGTTTTCCCTAACTCTCTCTCCTATCATGCTTGGGGTACCCTTGGGTTCAATCCATGTCATTTGTCTATCTATTTGTGGGTCCGCCCTTATATTAAAATCCCTTCCTATGACCATGGGGCCCTTGCTCCTTTCCACAATGGTGGTCAGGGCCTCCTCATTAAAAGCGTGCCTTGTTCCTGGTTGTTTGTATATATTCCGGCTAGCGTGATCTGGCTGCCCTCCCATTCCGGAGCCCAGCCCCCCATCAGTGCGTGCACCTCTGGGTTTGTCAGTTTAATTTGCTTGTGTAGTATTAAGCCTACCCCCCCTCTTTTGTGGTCAGCGGAGGCCCAATATGTTTGACCTACTCCCCTCCCCCTCATCAGTCTCTCTTCTCCTGCATTAAGCCTGGTCTCTTGAATGAAAAGAATGATGAGTGAGGCTCTTTCGAATTCCCTTATGACTAGTGACCTTTTGGTGGGGGAGTTCAACCCCTTGACGTTGAGTGTGCCCACCTTTAGAGTGTTGGTCCCTGGCCCTGATCTTGAGTTCCCTTGCATTCCTACGTTGGGCTCCCTCTCTCCTGTCCTCTTCCTCCCCGTTCATCCCTTTTCCTTGCATGTGGCCCTATCCCATGTGTTCCATCTTGCTTTACCCACGTCCGTCTCCCCCGCCCCTTCCAACTTTAAACATAACTAAACAAATGCGACCATGGTCTTTACCGCAGTCTAAAGTCTCTGAAGTTGAGATGCCCTCTTAAAACTGAGGGCCACTAGGTTTTGAGCTCACCTCCAATAGGTGAAGCCCTTGAGTATTCCCTTGTCCGGCTCTCCGTGCCTTGTGAGGCTTTTTTGTTCTTTTGTCCGGTCTCCCCTTTCATGGGCAGGGCAGCTGTGAGGTAGGCGGGGATCCCAGTTTAACATATTTTCTTCCCACCTTACTTCTCAGTCGCCTTTGGGGTTGTGATTCTATGTTGTGGGATCTTGGCGAGTGGGTCCTTTGGGGGCCTGATGGGCCTCTGGTGTCCATGGATTCCGTTAGATTCTTCAATACTTGCTTTGCTTCCTTGGGTGTGGTAACTCTATAATCTTCTCATTTGGCTTTGAGTGTCACTGCCAAGGGGTAGCCCCACCTATACCGGATTCCCTGCTCAGTGAGACAAGAGGTAAGGGGTCTGCATTCCCATCTGTGACCCAATGTGAAGCTTGACAGGTCATGGTATATCTTAAATTTTGAGCATTTATATTCATTATCTTGTACTTGTTTCGCTCTGCGGAGAACCTCTGTTTTTTCTTTGTAGCATAGGAATTTAGCAAGTATTGAGCGTGGCCCTCCTCCGAATGCCCTACCTTCTCTATGTGCTCTCTCTATTTGTACCATTGTACCTCCATGCGCCTTGTATAGAAGGTTGATTATGTCCTGTACTTTGACCTCAATTTGAGCAAGTGTCTCCCCGACTGTTTCCTCCAGCCCGATTATTCAGATGTTAGATGTCATTTCTCTGTTCTCCATATCATCCATTTTGAGGGTAATTTCTTCCTCTTTTAATTCTATGTCCGCCATTCTTGCGTTAAATTTCGTTTCCATCATTAAGTCCATGTTGCTTTCCAAATGTTCTATTGTTCCTTCTACCTTGTCGACTTTCCTTCGTAGTTCCGATATGGAGGTCTGTATATCTGATTGCAGAGCCCTAATCTCCGCCTTCAGCCCCACAATGTCCTCTTTAGTGGAAGCATCGCTCATTTTGGGGGGTGCTTTAGGGGTGGCCTCTGCTTTGAACACCTCCTCTCTTCTGTATCCTTGGAGTCTGTCCAGGAGTCTTATGAGGGGGGGCCCGTGGTAAGCACCTTTTCCATCCTGGCGGCTCAATGGTGATGTTGTGGGGGGAGGAATCCCATACAGCTTTTTGTTTACTTTCAAGTTTTTCCCCTTTGTTTTCGCTCTGCTATTTTTCCTGGGTTCGCTGGGGTTTGCTGATTTTAATTTAATAGCCCTCTGATAGGGAGCTTTCTCGTGGTGTCTGTCACTCCTGTATTGGGGGCTTTTTGTTCAAGTGTGCTGGATGTATTACTTTTTCCAATGGCTTGTGCAGCTCTCCCCGGGTATGGGCAATTGCATGGGGGTCCCAATGCCATTTGAGGGCTTTCCCCTATTCTCTCCTCTTCACCTCTTTGGATGGTCTTGACCCTTCAGAGAAGTGGGGGGGCTTCGCTATCTGTGGGTCCTTTAATAGGGTATCTTTGCCCATGTGCTCAGATCAGGAGTAAATCGATCAATGTGTCGCACTTTTATATTCTGACGGGGGTTGTACCCCTCTGCTGTTTGATTGTCTTTGCCACCCTGTCAGGTAAGGGTCTGTCCGTTTCCCTCAGTTATCCCCTGCGTATTCCCTTCTCGCTTGATGTTTGGGCCCCCTAGAGGGCTGGGGACCCCGTTGTATCAATGGTGGGGGGTCCACTGCCTCCATCCATGTCTCTGCGTTTGTCACTGAGCTGCAGCTATGTGGGGGGCTCTGCAGGGTTGCGGATTATTCCCCCTTATCTTCCGCTTCTCTATAGTGGCAGGGGGGCAGCCTCTCACCTGCAGTAATAGCTCCTCACCGTCCTACGCAGGGCTCCCTGTGCCGCCGCTCCTCCTGGGTCCGTGTGGGATGTCCTCTTCCCCAGTGTTGGTGGCCTTTCTCCTCTTCGCTCTGGCTGGGGCACCGGGTGGGGTTTCTGCTGCAACGGCCCCCCCGGTGGAGAGCCGCGCAGGCTTCCATCTCCCGCCACAAGCTGTGCTACGGTTAGGCTGGACGTGCGGGGTCTCCTGCTTCACTCCATTCTTGATTGGGGTTGCGTGGGCTTTTGCTTCCCCCTCCGCACCTTGACGCACCTTGTGGGATGATCAGTTTTTCTTTCCCTCTTTGTTGCCTTTCAGAATGTTTTTGGGATCTATGTCCAGCCGCTCGAGTGCCTTTCAGTTTTCTGCCTTTGGCGGGTCGCTATCTGCGTGCAGGACCCGGTGGGGGATGTGCACCTCACACATATGTCAGTCATATCTCAATACGTAGGTCCATTCTTATCACCCCCGCTTTCACCAACGCTTTACAGTTTCAGCCTTAGGTTTTAAGTCTCATACCGGGTCCGGGATTAGCTTGTTCTCATCTCTTTAGCTTCTTCTGTGAGAGGAGCTGAACTTCAGGCAGCCATTGCCTTCCGCACCCTCTAGTGGTCCCTCATGTCTTACACCTTTTAAAGCTGAAAAAACAAATAAGGACCAGCTAAAAACATGGCACCGACCCAACTCACTGCAGCAGTTTTCCTGCATTTTTTTCACAGTGGTTTCACTGAACCTTTCTGAGGGGTGTGTAGTTAGAGAATTTATCAACAAGAAAAGCACAGTAACAGCAGTGGCATATGAAAGTGATCCCCAAAAACAAACAACAGTTACAGATCTAAGCACAGTGTAATCCCAAAACAAACACTGTACAAAGTTTTCAAGATATGTCCCTTCCCCATCGCAACAGATACCCACAGTTGAAGTAATGATAGCATGATATCAACAGAATTAAGTAACTTGTTAGTAAAATATTTAGTAATGTAGACCTTTAATATTAGTACAAAAAATTGCATGATCTTAGTTTGAAATAAAAACTTGCTAATTCACATTAGCATTTTAACAAACTATGCTACATGTTAATAAACTAGTATTTTAAAACTTTAGTATTATTAAAAACAATTGTTTGAAACATAAATAACAATTTACTTAAATATGTATTATCATAATTATACAATTTGTATTTGTTTTGTAGAGGCTGATTTAAAGGAGCTTTTAAGAAGTCCCACAACTACTTCACCTGAAAAAGAAGCAACTACAAATATTGAAGACACAGCTGTTCCCCAACCTGAATGTTATAAGCAGGCCTTAAAAGTAATAAATTAAAGCTGAAAGAAAGGAAAAAATTATTATAACAACAGATGCTAAATTTCAATCATCAACTATAACTAACTCCCTGAAAAAGAATAGTCCCATTTGTAATGCACCCACATTTTCTAAAACTATTGGAGACACTAATGACAGAAACGTACTAAAAAACATTAGGCATGTGTGCCACACTCCGATTTGGCCAATTTCTGTCCGAGATTGCCATAAAATGCTCAGATAAAGATAATGGGCCTCATTAAGAGTCCGCCGGTAACCGAGCCTGAAAGACTGACTCGTATTACCATTCCGCCTCTGTGATTCCCGGAATCACCGGGGCATTACAACCCCGGTGACCCGGTAATTCCAGAGGCGGAATTCGGTAAATCCCCATTCCGATGGAGTCCCACAGGACAGGAAGTGGAAACACTGGCACCATGCTGTAATGGTGCCGGTGTTTCCACGTCCACCAGCAGGCGGGTGGTGTTAAACCCGCCAGGTCAGACCTGGCGGGAGTGACAACTCCCGCCTGCAGGACTTGGAATCAGCCGGTCCGGAAAGAACGGTGGTGGCGCATTTATCACCACCGTTCTTTCCGGACCGGCTGACTGGTAATGTGGCCCAATATGTTTCTAACATAACTGTCATGCACCTAACATCACTGCACTCGCAGAGTCGGCCTACCTCTCATCACGCTGCCGCCCCTTGCCTCCGTGGTCAAGCTGGCCCCGCTGCGTTCCCTTCCGGCAGCAACGTTCAGACTAGGCATCGGAGGATGCATGGGAAGCAGTCACGTGTGTGGTTCAAGCCGCATTCTCGATGGAAGTGCCATGGCGACTGCAGGACACCCGGAGAGCGCCTGCGGTCGCGTCCAGGGAACGTACGACATCACGTACACTGTTACCGCGGTAACCGCATAAATGTGCTCTTGCCGGTTTGTGTGGCATTCTGGTTCTTTCGTTCTCCTGCTGTTCGAGAATTGGGTTTCCTGGCGTTTGATCTTCTTTTTGCTTTTGGACCATGTGGCCTTTTAGGATTTGCCCTTTATTTTGTTCGCCTGGATTGCTTCCCTGGTATTTGACCATGAACTGCCTAACGGACTGCTTTTTGGTTCTCCTACGGAACTACTTTCTTCCTGGTTATTGACCCCGGACTGCCTCACGGAGTGTTTTGGATTACCCATAAACTCAGTATTCGGTTGCTTCATTTGAGGAACTGTCCTCGCTGTTGCTGGGGGGCTCTCCTTCCACTCCCATCTGCAGGAGATCCTGGCTGCTGGAACTTTGCCTTCTATCCTGCACCGTTATTGGGGTGGACAGCGGACACCTGCACTGCAGGAACCCTGATGCGCCGCTCCCACATCCATCCAAGCCACAGTCACCCACTAGGTAGGTGTTCACTCATACACTTGCACTTGTATCATTGAACATTTGCCTTGATCCTTACCTGCTCTGTTTCCTTTCCAGCCTTGGAGACGCGGTGCTGCTGTTCCAGCCACCTGTGGCCCTAAAGATCGGTCAGTGAGTACGTTCATTCTCCCTGACTGGTACTTAGGGACGGAGATATTCATACTTGACAGCCACGTTTGGCAATAACACCTTATTCAGAATTGTAAAAAGGTTCTCTGGAAGTGGTGGTATAAACTACGGGGCTCCCTAAAGCTCTTTTACTCTCCAAATGGGCTCTCTCTGGCCTATCCCAGTCATCCCGAACCCTGAATATGGTCCCAAGATGTATTAATAGCGCCAGGTAACCCCTACTATCTACTTCTAGGATATCTCTAGGGAAGGACCTAAAGGCTATGGTGTTCTCCATCTCTCTCCCTCCCTCTGGTACTTTCTAAGGGGGTTTTCACTCTGGTTATGATTATCATAACCATTTGTTGTCTCCACTCCTCTCTCATTCACGCTCTCCCACTGTTCTCTCTTTACTGCCCTTCTCCTATCACTTAATACTTCAATCCCTCTATCGCCACATGCCTCCTTCCTTTCTCCTACGTTCCTCTCTCCCTCTTCCTTGCCTATCTTTCTTCCGTTTCTCCCTCCTGACTGTATTCCCTTTTTATGCTCTCCCCCTCTATTCTCTCCTTCCACCTGCTGATCTTCTCACACTAGCTGTCTCATTCCTCAATCCCTCTATCTCCCTCCATCTCCTCCTATATCTTCCTTCTACCTTCCTCCCTCTTACTTTCCACCCTCACCACTTTTACAACCTCTGTTCTTCCACCGCCCTCTGGTCATTCTCTCTCTCAGACACTTACACAATTTCACTCACCTCCTTGCACTGTCTACCTACAGCTACACTCACTCTCTACCAGTCACTCTAACACTCTCTTCACACTATCAAACTTGGTACCACTCTCTCTCCCCACAGTACCTTACCTGCTCTCTCTCCCTATGCTGTGCAGTCTCCATCAAACTCCTTTCTACCATCCACTTTCCTCCACCTGGTCTCTTTGTCCACCTACTCCACCACTGACCTCACCCAAACATTTTTCATCCATAATATGCACCGCTGGGTTTTTATAGCTCAGGCTCCCTTGTCCTGTCACTCAGCCTGGCTCCCATTGGTGTCCTGGGACACCTGCCAGCTTGGGCCCATCTCCTCCTGCTCTTTACAGAGGGGTAAGGTTTGTATGTCAGAGGCTTTAAAAGTTGCAGTAAGTCCTGCCCCCTTTTTGATCTCTGCAGTGGTTTTCATTGCAGACACGATGAACAGACACTTTTGCTTTGCTGAGTTCCTGTGCAGGTTAAGGTTGCCTTTACCGCTTTGCAGTTTTTCCCTCCGCTGGTGCCATGCGGTTTTGGGGTGTCGAGCGTATCGCTGCAATCTGTTTTGTCTTGCAGTTTTGTTTCATTTCTTTCTTGCCGCAACTCGTGGCATTCTAGGAGATGCACTTATGTAAAGGTAAAAGAAACCTGGTCAGACAAGAGGCGGTTTATCATCGTTCTCACCACAGAGAACATAGGGTGAAGTCAGGGACTGGGGTCTCTCTTCAGCACCATCATACCACCTCTGTGGTGGGTCAGACTATGGCAATGCCCTGGTAGGCCACCTCCCCCAGGTTCAGAGGGGTCCCCACATTCACTGACAGGGCCATGTCCCTGAGCCTGTCACATACCTCCACCCTTTTTTTAAAGCCCTGCTCCTCCTTCCTCCACTTACCTGGGGGTACCTCAATAGGTAGTCTATGTGGCTTGCTTTCTGGCCTCCCGATGTTCAATTCTGAAGCAGTAAGACTCTAGGGACAGAAACCACCCGAGTACCCTATGATTTTGAGCTTTGTTCCTATGCATCAAGACCAATGAAGCATGCTCAGTTGTGAATTTGAATTGTCAACCTGTGAGGTAATACCTTAGGCTATATATTGCCCAATTGACTGTGCAGCGCTCCAGCTACCCTACCGGATAGCTCTTTTCTCACGGATAGAATTGAGGAATAATATGTGTTTCTCCTCTCCATCCCGTATTGGAGTCCCATTGAGAAGCATTGGTCTAGTGGATTAATTCTTGTGTGAAGTCTTGCAAAATCAATATAGAACTGGGGCACAGCTTACTTTTTAGATGTTCAAAAGGTTCCTGTGCTGGTGTATCCCTGCGACAGGGTCAGGGTCGTGATCCTATCAAGAGGAACAAGGAACTGTGAGGGGTCAGTAATGCGAGGTGGACAACTGCTTCTAGTTTTATCACTATTTGACATTTTTTATTTAACAAGGAAATGCAAACAAAACCCTACTAAGCCTAGTCTACCAGGGAATTCTCTTTCTAGTCTAGGATCTAAGGGAACATATCCTAGCATGCATAAACTGGCCCTCACACGAAACAACAGAACAGTCAAAACAAAGCATAAACATCATAAATAAAAGATTACCAAATAACCAGTGTCTTGGATGACTTCTACCTGTGCAGGGTAGATCGTGTTCCCCCAGGAATGTCCAAAGTCAATTTCTCCCAAGGAAAAAGAAAGTCTTAAATCAGTTCTTGAAAAGTTGCAAAGAACCAAAAGCTCACTCAAACAAAAATCCACTGGTAACAGTTCCTTCTTTGTTTGAAGAAACTTAAACAAGACTCTTTGACCACTGCAGGTTGGCAAGACATTCTAATTTCTTGTACGATGAGAAAAGGGCAGCCTCTTTGTTTGCCTTTCCTATCTGTCTTGCAGATACCACAAAATATATTTATGTATATATAAATATACGGAAAGAAGAAGGAGAAAAAATTAACCACACTCTCCGCGGCCGATTAAAAGGCCATGGTCATGGAGAAAAAAGGCACAGCTCACAGCAAAATATAGGTCTGAAAGTTATTTAATGTGTCATACAGAAAAAGACATCAATAAAAGATACGGCTGGAAGGCAGTAGAAAAAACAGAGGCAGGACGCCGGTAAGCGCGACCCACACACAGCGCGTTTCACACTCGACTGAGTGCTTGATCACGTGAAGAAACAAAGGACCTGGGCGCATTAGTAGTTGGACAAATGCAGTCCTTTTGCTATTTCGATGAAACTCAATGGGTGCTTGGGAAGATGGAATGGGCGGCGGCCATGTTGGAATGAAAAGGCATGAATGGCCGGCAATGTAGATAAATGAGCGTGGTGGTGGAAAGGCACTGGGAACCAGTTAAGACAAAGTGTCCATAACATATTGACCAAAGCACCCATTCCATGACACCCGGACCCATGGTTTCATAATACCACCGATGTGATTTGCAATATTAAAAAAAAGAGTTTGCAGATCATAATATGTAAACAATTGAATGAATGAAATTAACCCCCACGATTGAAAAAGCAAACAAAACCCATCTATGAGAATGAACCCATGCCATATCATAACCCCATGTTACAAGGAAAACATATCGTAGATATGTAAGTCATGGCTAGACATGGTAAAGGCTTTCTAATACCAAAAGGATGAAATAAAGTGCAAGTGCAAACGATTATAGCAGCAAAGTAATGTGCAAAAATGCATGACCAAAGTGACAATATCAACATATGCAAAAATGCAAAATACAACATTCTGACAAATTGAATAAAGTGCAAGTGCAGGCAATAGTAGCAGCAAAATAGAGCACAAATGTGCGGAAACAAGGTTGCAATATATAGATATATAAAATAGCATGATACAACATTCTGGCCGCAATAAAAAATGGAATAAAGTGCAAGTGCATAGCAGCATGATAATGTGCAAATGTACCGGGCCAGAATGTCTAAGTCTATGGGAGCAAAATTGCAGAGTATCGCCATTATAAAAAAAAGGTATAAAGCAACCTCGGAATGTGCAAACTTGCAAAGCCAGAATGGTAGCATTGACATATATAGAATCACATGGTCCATGACTAGCCAACAAACAAGGGGGGGGATATAAAGAATAACAGGTCGTAATTCTAGCATAGACAGGGGAAGTAAACGATAACAAATATTGAGGGGGAAATGGCAACGATTGTGAGTACAAGTGTACAAATCAAAGGGGAGCAACTGTGTAACAGCATAGAAAGTGGAATAGAAAGAATTTAGAAAGGCAAAAGGACTGCACAAAAATGATCAGAAAAAAGAGCTCAGGTCCCATAAAGACGTGCTGCAACAGCTAAAAAATTAGACAAGAATAAGTCTAAAACAAAAAGACAAAAACACCAATTAAATAAGGTGTGAAATAATCCAATATAGGCCAAGGATACGACATATAAAGAAAAATGCCAACGGAGAACACCTAGAACAAAAGGAGATCAAGATATGGCAAAGCAAGAAAGAGCATAGCAGGGATTGGACAGAATAGCCAGTCTTAGGTGCCCAGAAACGTGTAGCGCTCCTCATCGAGATTATGTCCATTAGGAAATTTAGTATCAAAGTCCAGGATAAATCGAGTTTCCAATTGGCTTAACTTTAAAACATGGTCTCCACCCGTGGGATGAATAGGAATGTGTGCCACTGCAAAAAACGTAAGCAAATTGAAGTCATTCTCATGTTCCTGCCGGAAGTGTTTGGCCATGGGGTACGCGGGATCCGAGTTTTTAATCACCCTGAGATGCTGAAGAATCCTTAATTTGAGCTTGCATGTAGTGCAAGAAAGTCTTAAATCAGTTCTTGAAAAGTTGCAAAGAACCAAAAGCTCACTCAAACAAAAATCCACTGGTAACAGTTCCATCTTTGTTTGAAGAAACTTAAACAAGACTCTTTGACCACTGCAGGTTGGCAAGACATTCTTCTTTCTTATGCGATGAGTAAAGGGCAGCCTCTTTGTTTGCCTTTCCTATCTGTCTTGCAGTTACCACAAAATATATATATATATATATATATCGAGAGAGAGAGAGAGACAGAGAGAGCGCAATCCCAAGAAGAAACATCCTGACAAATTGTATTCAAGAAGCTGCAGAGATTACAAGAAGAAGAGTGGTTATTGAGCAGAAGCGGTACTTTTGTTCTGCTTTCTAACCATTCTTTCCTAGAAGGAGGTTATCCAGGAATACCATTGGGGCTGTTTTATTTGTGGAAATTGGAATTAGAATCTTTTCATCAAACAAAGAAGGAACTGTTACCAGTGGATTTTTGTTTGAGTGAGCTTTTGGTTCTTTGCAACTTTTCAAGAACTGATTTAAGACTTTCTTTTTCCTTGGAAGAAATTGACTTTGGACATTCCTGGGGGAACACGATCTACCCTGCACAGGTAGAAGTCATCCAAGACACTGGTTATTTGGTAATCTTTTATTTTTGATGTTTATACTTTGTTTTGACTGTTCTGTTGTTTCGTGTGAGGGCCAGTTTATGCATGCTAGGATATGTTCCCTTAGATCCTAGACTAGAAAGAGAATTCCCTGGTAGACTAGGCTTAGTAGGGTTTTGTTTGCATTTCCTTGTTAAATTAAAAATGTCAAATAGTGATAAAACTATAAGCAGTTGTCCACCTCGCATTACTGACCCCTCACAGGTCCCTGTTCCTCTTGATAGGATCACGACCCTGACCCTATCGCAGGGATAAACCAGCACAAGAACCCTTTAAACATCTAAAAAGTAAGCTGTGCCCCAGTTCTATATTGATTTTGCAAGACTTCACACAAGAATTAATCCACTAGACCAATGCTTCTCAATGGGGCTCCAATATGGGATGGAGAGGAGAAACGCATATTATTCCTCAATTCTATCCGTGAGAAAAGAGCTATCCGGTAGGGTAGCTGGAGCGCTGCACAGTCAATTGGGCAATATATAGCCTAAGGTATTACCTCACAGGTTGACAATTCAAATTCATAACTGAGCATGCTTCATTGGTCTTGATGCATAGGAACAAAGCTCAAAATCATAGGGTACCCGGGTGGTTTCTGTTCCTAGAGTCTTACTGCTTCAGAATTGAACATCGGGAGGCCAGGAAGCAAGCCACATAGACTACCTATTGAGGTACCCCCAGGTAAGGGGAGGAAGGAGGAGCGGGGCTTTCAAAAAAAGGGTGGCGGTATGTGACAGGCTCAGGGACATGGCCCTGTCAGTGAATGTGGGGACCCCTCTAAACCTGGGGGAGGTGGCCTACCAGGGCATTGCCATAGTCTGACCTATCACAGAGGTGGTATGATGGAGTTGAAGAGAGACCCCAGTCCCTGACTTCACCCTATGTTCTCTGTGGTGAGAACGATGACTAGCTGCCTTTTGTCTGACCAGGTTTCTTTTACCTTTACTCATCTCATCAACATTCCATTTGTTCCAGCTCACCTGCTGCGTGGTGCGACGCATCCACAGCATCAAGGAAGCCTACAATGGCTGCCCCGGTTGCCGTAGCAACCTCCGACAGCATGCTGTCGAAATGATTTACCGCTGCAGGCCCGCAGTCCCATTTGCTGCCTTGCCAGCCCCTCCATCCCCGCCTTAAAGGGAGAGGGAGTGGGCCGTCAGGCGCAGCCGCAAGGAGAAGGCCGACGGACAAGGCCTCCAGTGCTCTTTGCAGCTCTTCGCTGTTCGTCGCCAGGCGTCTGCTTATCCACTCATCAAAGGCAACAAGGTAAGCGGTCCGCTACTCCCCAAATTCCCCATACCTATTGTTCTAGCCACTAGGCTAATAAGGCTAGGCTCAGATACCTATACGGCCCCATATACCTCTCACCCACTGTCTACACACTCCAGGAATAGGCGTTTGCAAGCACGGCTCAATGTCTCACCTAACGCCTGCAGCGCACAATGGCCCATGCTCGTCAATCTGACTTCCAAGTCTGCGAGCTTCAGACCCACGCCGGCAACCCACACACCAGCCACAACTGCTCCACACTGCCCTTGCACAGACACACGTGTCTCAAACTTACTTGAAAGGCCGCTCCATACTCTTGGACTAAAGACTTACACAGTAATGCTGGACCACGAAGGAACTCCGGAATGCTCTACCCTGCACGAGACATTTACGCCGACCAAGGCCATACCTCACGCTGAACACAACTCTGCCTCCCCTTATGCTCCTAGCACTAAGCGCTGTGATGCTACTACTGATGTTGTAATCACCAGGATACTGCACATACTTGTAGTGAATTCTGTTGCTAATGTTCTAACCATTCCTGATACTAAATGTACCAATCCCACTGTTAACATTCCAAATGTAACGTTACCACACCTATCTACCGTCAGTTCTGTCTGTGCTGAACTGAATGCCACTGCCAATGATGCCCGTACCTCAAAAAATGCCATTGGAAATGTTCCGGTTACTAATGTCATGTTGCCACATTTAACTACTGCCAGTTCTGCCTGTGCTGAACTGAATGCCACTGCCAATGAGACCGTACCTCAAAAAATGCCATTGCAAATGTTACTGTTACTAATGTTATGTTGCCACATTTTACTACTGCCAGTTCTGTCTGTGCTGAACTAAATACCACTGCCAATGATTCCCGTACCTCCCAAAAAAATTCCATTGCAAATGTTACTGCTACTAATGTCATATTGCCACATTTTACTACCGCCAGTTCTGCCCCTGCTGAATTAACTGCCTATGCGCATACTATTGATGAGGACATTCCTAACGCTACTGATGCGAATACCAACCTATATACCGCTATTAACTGCCCCCACTCCAGCCTACCCAAGCCACCTCCCGCAGCCACCGTCACCCACCAGGAGCCCCACCTCAACTGTGGCCTGGTCAATGCCCGCTCCATCAATGCCCATTAGATATCCATGACCTCATCACCACCTACAACTTGGACCTCCTTATGGTAACGGAAACTTGGCTACATGATGCCTGAGGTCCTGCGCTAACCCTGGCCCTCCCCCCAGGCTACTCCAGCACCAGACAAGACTGCCTATCCAAAGGTGGCGGCGTAGCTCTCATAGCTAGACTCCCTCGCCATAAAGAAGGTGGACAAAGACATGAACAACAACAGCGACTACCCCAAGTGAAACTCAATCAATCACATCATAGCACTATCGACATACATCTCGTCTACCGCCCACCAGGACCTATAGGGGACTTCCAAGTAGCTCTCACCCACCTCCTATCAGACAACTTTAAAAAATACACCAAAGATATCCTACTTGGTGACCTCAATCTAGGCCTTAATAACGCCAAGGACCAAGCTGTCAAGTCACTTAACCTAGCCCTTGAGACCCTAGGGTTCAACAACTCTGTCACCGACCCCACACATACACAAGGCCGCACACTTGACTGTATAGCCTAACACATTTGTCCTCTCATCATCACTGATAACACTCCCACCCTGTGGTCTGACCATCACATTATTATGTTCAACATCTCTACTACCAGAGCCAATTCACACCCCTCTCCCCCTACCTCCTGCACTCGCCAGAAGCTCCCGCCAGCTCACAAAGGAAAGGATCCTACCTTACCTACAGGTACCAGCTTTCAGGCCCCCATTCTCCACTGACCCAGAGGCCCTGGCACTATCCTACAACACTGCCATCACATTGGTTGTCAACTCCATTGCCCCGCTTAAGCCCAGCAAAGCTAAACAGACCAGCCACACTAACGCTTGGTTCACCTCGGACCTCCTCGAACTCCGCTCCAAAAAACAGACAGCCCTATCCTGCTGGCAAACCACCCACTCTGACGCTGACAAACAGGACTTCCATATTCGGTCAAAGGTGTACAAAAAAGCGATCATCCGCGCCAAAGCCAACTCTTTCAAACCCAGAATCTCTCAGGCTAAGTCAAACACGAAAGAGATATTCACAATCTTCAGAGAACTAGAGACCCCCACCAGCCCTTCGGAACTTCACTAAAGACAAGGCATGGTGCGACAAAATCCAAACTGGCATGCGCAACAAAATGAACACTCTCCAATCTAAAATCCAAACCACCCAACACTCATTAACCAACACTCCCATCCATGTCACTGTTCCATCCTCAGACACTGCCGATCTCCAGCTGGCACCCCTATTCTCATTCAAAGCAATTCAGGAACAAGACATGATCAACCTTATGAAAACTATAAAGCCATCTAATTGCAAAGGCGACATATGCCCAGCTGCTATCATTAAGGACAGTGCCAACACCCTTGCGCCATTCCTGACAGCATTTGTCAATGCTTCCTTTGCCACAGGAAAGGTTCTCTTCTGCCTCACAGAAGCCTGGGTATGCCCGCTGTTAGAAAAACCCACTCTCAACCCCACATCTCCAAACAACTATAGGGCTATTACCACCATCCCTTTTTTACTAAAAATACTTGACAAAGCAGCTTATCTGCAGGTGCAACAATTCATTGAGGAGAACAAATCCTAGGCTGCGGCAGTCGGGTTTTTGCTCTGGGCATGGGACAGAAACCGTGCTACTGGACCTTAAAAGCCAGCCCTACTCCTACTCCTCGACCTCTCTGCAGCATTTGACCTCATAGACCACAACGTCTTATGCCACCACCTTACTACCACAGCCAAATTCTCCCCCAATGCTACTGACTGGATCACATCCTTCTTACAGGGAAGGACCTTGCAAGTATTCTCTGACTCAGCCTCTGCTTCACCAACCATCCTGCTATGTGGGGTGCCCCAAGGCTCTTGCCTCTCGCCCACTCTATACAACATATTCACACGTCCCCTCTTCCTCATCCTTGATGCCCTGGGTATCTCCTACACCAACTATGCAGACGATACTCAGATCCTAATCACACTCACAGGCGACTATGACACGGACTCGGTGTCAAGAGGCAATATGGCGTGGACTATGTACCTCTGCCCCCAAATACCAGCCAGAGAGCGACAATGAACTTGCTAGACGATCTTTGAGGCCACAGGTGGGCGGAACAGCTGCGCCAGGTCTCCAGGTGACTAGAAGGAAGGAAACAGGCGAGTTAGAGGGCAAGATACGTGTACTGCAGTAACCACAAGAAAATCCCCCCCTTTGGGAAGACCTACCTAATGGAAGACTGAAGAAGCCCGGAAGCAGGGAGCGTGGACAGTACTCAGACAGGTCCCCGCCTTGGAGGCATAGGGGAGATGAAGCATGGTCCGGCAGCCTGAAGGTGTGCTGGGTGGAGTTGCACAGTTCCCAGGTAAAGCACAAAATCCAATGCAGGGAAACAAAGGGAGTCCAGAACCAGTCCGTAATGCAGTCCAAGGTCCAAAGACAGAAGGCAATAGCCAGTGGCAACAGTGCAGAAAGGCAATCCAATAGCAAGTCCAATATCCAAGCTAAGAGGTCCAAAAGCCAAGAATATCCGTGGAGCAACAAAATCACCAGGAACGCCACTCGCCGGCAAAGAGAACAGCTGAGAAGCGGCGTGTGACCACAGCAACGGGTCACGTGTCTGCCTGCGCTGAATGCGTGCTGCCGTAGATGCTCTGAGAGTGTTTCCCAGTCTCCAGGGCAACCACTAGGAAAGCTGCCCATGGAAGCGTGGTGGTGATTTCCGCGGCCGAGAATAGTTCCCGTATGGAGGTAGGAACCGGACTGCAGGCGTGGCGAGCTTGGCAGCTGCATGACCAGGCTGGCGGATCAGGTCCTGACGGTGAGTGCATCTCTGTGTACAAGACAAGGGCGGCGGCATGACACTCGAGAACGCTCACCTACATATACAACACCATCCAGACTTGGATGACAGCCAACGGACTGTGCTTGAACTCAGACAAGACTGAACTTCTCTTGGTAGGTTCCTCCGACACACTCAAGAATCTCAACCCCCAATTCAGCCACTTCATCATTGACTCCATCAGAATCCCAGTATCAGAATCAGTGAAAACACTTGGAGTATACTTATACTCCAACTTGTCCATGACTAGGTAAGTCAACGCGATCGCCTCCTCAGCAGATTTCCATGCCAAGCTCCTGAATGCAGCCAGACCATTCCTATCTAAAGAGAACTGCACTAACATAGCAAGGGCCATTACTGGCTCAAGGCTAGACTATTGCAACATTCTCTTCTTAGGCACTTCGGCAAAAAACCTAGACAAATTGCAAGTCATCCAGAAAAGTGCACACTGCACAGCTATGGGCATCCCCAAAAGGGAAAACATCACGATCGCCAGGTAACAAGCCCACTGGCTCCCTATAAAAGAACGCATAATATTCAAAGCGCTGGCACTGACCCACAAGTGCATTCACCTCACAGCACCTGCCTACCTGTCACAAAGGATTCACCCATCCACTTCTGTAAGCCCCACCAGAACGCCCTACTCTATCTTGCTCACTGTGGCCCTGGTCAAAAGAGTTGGAGCAGGTGGCGCCAGCTTCCCATACCTAGCTTCCTCACAATAGAATGCTCTCCCTCAACCATTACGTGCTGAGGGATCACATATGACATTCCGAAAGGCGATGAAAACCATGCTCTTCGCCTAAACCACCTCTGCACTTACCGCAGCATGTCGACATACTCAAATGTCTATATAAACAGCAATGTATATTTAATATGTGTCTAAGCTGTATAAATGTTATTCCTGGAAATGTATACTCAACCTGTACCCTCCTGTAACTAAGTTCCCCTCAAGTAACAGAGCCTTGATGCCCAAGGGCTATTTGTGCGCTATACAAATGTAATAAATAAATAATAGTAGGAGACACGCAACCGCTTGGCAACAGTAAAAATGCAACAATGGGAAAAATAAAGTCTTTCTCTTCAAGCAAGCACTTTAACTTTGGTGAAACAAGGGTGTGATACAATTCCCTTGTTATAGTGACTTTCCACGGCTGCAAACAACTTTCTCTTTTTTACTTACATGCAAGCATCAATTAAGCGTGTTACAGTTACCGGCAAAGTAATCCTGATTATTTGGAGTACAGAGCTTCTTTCACCAGCTCCACAAACATAGCAGTTGCAGGATGCTACTGCTTCCTGTCTTTATTCCTTCTGCTACTACTGCTACAGGCAGTCCTGGGACCAACACCTCTCTGAAGCATGGGTGTCACAGATCCAGCCTTGACGATGGAGAGACTTCCTTTTTCCAGTTTCCCTCGACCTGCTTCTGCACACTGGCCTCTGGTAGATGCACGACTTCAGCTCTGCATTCACTGCAATTAGGCACACCTGGAAAGACTGCTAGTTTCTCCTAGTCTCTTTAAATGCATCCGCAGCCTAACCGGGTTTGTGAGCACAGGACCAAAATCTGCTCTTCCTTTGCTCTGGCATCCCTTCTGTGGTCACACTTCCTAGTGAACTGTGAATCGGTATAAGTGCAACAGCGCCCTTATACCCATTGACAGGTCAGTGCACTAGAGTATAATACACAGCAGTAACAACAGAGTTTCCCTATACGATTCTTAGTAATTAAAAAATGTGTTTATTTTTTCCAGAATATCAGAGCCATTAAATCCAATATCTAAACCTGAAGAAGGGCAACGAATGCCCGAAACGCGTAGTTTGAGATAGGGAACACCATTCTAGGTTCACCCAGAGTCAGCAAGAACCTATCCCTTTGCAGATACTTGGATGAGAGCATAGAATCACATATGCATTTGTTATAATTTTGCACATATGAAATTAATATGTACGAAACAGTGACAATGTGATTGAAATGTGTTTCGATTATTGTGTGTGGAATATTAATTGAACAATTATTTACTTGAAATACCTCTGTCATTTTATATGTATAGAAACATATGTTCATTTGTTAGGTTAAGCTTCCCGCTTACTGACGAAAGAATTCATATATATATATAAATATATTTAATATATCTATATATATTTAAATCAAATTTAAAAATAATATATATATATATATTTATATATATATATATATTATTTTTAAATTTGTTTTTAAACAAGAAGTCTTGACTGACTTATTGGAAATTTCATGACTATTTGCAAAATATCCTTTTGCCATTTGTGTGCCCCAGCTTGTTCCCTGTGGTTTCTCGAGGGATCATCCATTCTAGTATTTATCCTGTAAAGTTAGCACTTTACCTAACTGGGAGCACCTCTAAGTTTGATGATTATATATAAACCCTTTATTTTTTAAACTCACTAATCATTGAAAACACGAGTCTACCTCCACACCCATTTCTACAGTATTGAACATTATTGGACTGGGTTGTAAAAGACAAGATAAGTTACTCCCTAACTTTTCCATTACAGGTTGCCCAGGTTAGGGGGATCTTCACACAGAATTGTATACCTTAGTCTAAGGAAAGCATTCTGCCACTGTTCACAACTAATCTGCCTTTCTTCCCTATTATACCTATTCTATGCTGTTACATCTCACTTAATAATTCACATGTCTATTTAAAACTGTCTGCAGTTAGTGCATCTATTACTGAATTTAAATATTATGTGGTACCACATAGAGTGTATATATACATGTGTCATTCTTTAAAGAAGTATTTCTAAGTACACAGTGTTATTATTTAAATGTATTTATATTCCAGAATCTTATTTTATATAAAGAAACTGCGTTATCACCTAATATAGTGTGTGGAAATTCCTTTGTGGGGGCTTGGGGACTCACTGTGCTTAAGAACCTGCCTGCATCAACTCCTGAAAGATTAAGCCTGGCTGCTCGTCCATTGCTTCAAAATTGATAGCCCTGGCTGGGGTGTTCTGTACCTTTACCCTACCATATAGAGAGCAGAAGTACAGATATCCCCCTCCAGTCATTACAGTGTTACAAAAGACTTGTTCTTTGGGTAAAACACTTTTCTGGATTGCGCCTTTACAGTTTAACCTCCCATCTTATATGATATATCAAAATGGCAATAGGCCAATTCCTCCTCTAATCCCGTGGCAAACGTATTCCTCTTCAAGGGGAAATACTGTGTCTCATCCTGCAAATTCTCCCTACTACCCTGGGCCTTGCCTCCACCCAGGTGATCCTCCTGTAGTACACCACCCCCAAGACTGGGATCAGAACGTATCTGCCCTCGCCTGGCCCCCTGGGAGGAGACTTTAGGCAGGGTTTTAGTGGAGGATCTGTATGAAAAGGGAGTCTGTGGGGGCTCCCTGTTACTGACTCTCATGCTATGCATGTCCCTAATGGTACCACTCTGGCACATAATGTCTCCAAGTAATGTTATGGCCAGTCTTCTTTCTTTTTCTTTTCAGGACTCCAACTCCCAGAGTGTGCCTGAACAGACAGGAGATGAATTGGAAGTTTCCTTGTCAAACAAAAATGAGACACCCAACACCTCACCTAACAACCTCAGACATAGTGACAGGCGAATTAGTGGGCAATGGAAAATTACTTGGAAGTGAGGAGAAACTGGGAGCGGGTCGTGGAGGGGAACATCAGAGAAACAGAAACCCTCCCCAAACCAAATTTGCAACACAAATTAGCTGCAAATGAAGGACTAATTTAATCTTCCAAGAGAGAGTTGTTGAATAAGAGAATCCTATACCCTGCATTGCCAAAGCCAAGAGGGGAGAAATTAATGTAACCCTTCAAAAGGGAGAGGTCGAATAAGAGAATACTGCAACCCACATTGCCAAAGTAAAGAGGGGGCAATAACTGAGAAAAGCAAAAGCAACCTTTCAAAAGGGAGAGGTCAAATGAGAGAATACTGTAAGCCACATTATCAAAGCCAAAAGGACACAACAAAAGAGAAAAGCGGATATCACTTACCGAAAGAGAGATATCCAACAAAGGGATATTATAAGCCAGACTGCTAACACTCAAGTTGTTGTATAGTCAGAAATTGCAGGATAAAGGCCCTCCTGGGTTAAGGGGGAGAGAAGTACAACCTGCATTGCCCAAGGCAAACAGATCAATATGAGCAACATTGTCCTTTTGTACAGTATACAAGTAAAAGAAGTTATGAAACAATTGTGTTGAAAGTCAAGAGATTAAATCAAGAAGTAGTTAAAAGTTGTGAACCAATTGTGTTGAAACTCAAGAGATTGAATCAAAAAGCAGTTGTTGATTTCTCTTTCCCTATTGAGGATTTAAGTGTGGAAATATTGGAACAAACCTCATCACAGAGTACACATAGTAGTTTTTATCATGGCAGCTGAGTTCACAGGAAAGGGACAGTTAAAAGTTAGTCCTGACAAGTGAGTGGACCAATAAAAAGGTGATTTCAAGTACTACAAAGTGGTAGAAGGTTGGGGTAAAAAGGAAGTGACAATTGCGTTAATTTGTTTGGATGCACTGTCATATAAAACATCCTTACAAAACGACATTGCTCATGAAGAAGTAATGTGATATGATACAAAATGATTTGCTTCAAGAGTGGAGAATATTTACATTGATATTTGGTTTGATTTATGAAAAGAGAACACTTTTTGTTTACCAAGCAAAGATTTTGGAAGCTGTGATAATTGTCTTCAAGATAACACATTCTTGTTGGAACTGAATTAGTAAACTTAGCTAAGACAAAGAACAATTTTGAACTGTGCATTTTACTTGGCTAATGAAATTGAACTTTGGTTTGAAACAACCTGTATTGATCCAGGGGAAGGGGGATCCAACCTTAATCACAAGGATCTTTGTTTATTATGTTTCTGGATTTCTATGTTTTTGTAGGAAGCTCACATTTCCAGATTTGTATGTATGTTATGTCTATATGTTTATTGAGCCGGCCGGCTCACCACTTAGCATGTTTGATTGACAGCTAGGCTGAGTGAATGGGGATTTGCTGCATAAAAGCAGGGTTTTTGGGACTGGAACTTTAGAAGTCGCCACAGGACCTGAAAATCCGACGAGGGAGAAGCTGAGCCGACCTGCTACGACGACACCACCGGTGGAGCCCTGCGGAACCGACTCACCACTTCCCGACGACAGAGAAGATCTCCCGGCTGGAGAGTCTTCTTCCCCTGACTGGTGGGTACAACCAGTTTACCTTCTTTTTCTCGCATCCCAGGACGTCTTGTGGTCGAATTGCCCGTGCCAAGCACCCCGGCAACTGGTAAGCCACTTACCACTGGACCGCGAACAAAAGGACCGCTCCTTTTAACTGAGAACTTTGCGGCTGGTTTCTTCCCTGGCAGTGCAACAGACTCCTGCTTTCCTCCCCGACGAGATCCTCTCTTCCTCCGGACGAAGCACCGACTTACACCCGCTACCAGGAACAACTGTCCCCGCTAGAGTATTCTCACCACTTTAAGGTACGGTGTCCGCCAGGACTCCCTTTCTAAAGATTGCTACAAGGTAATAATAATCCCTTAACCTTGTGGACTGGGCTGGCCGCCTTGACCCTCTAACTGGTCCCTTTCTTTTGGTCCAACTTCTTTCTGAACCTTTTCGAGACTCTTGTGCACTTTTCAACCGTGTGACCTTGGACACATTTCGTTCTGATCCTCTTAAAGTGGATCTGGCTTTCTGAACTCTAACTTCACGGTTTGATTCTGCCTTCCTCTCTTGCTGTGTTCTTTTGAAAGTGTTGGGATCTGTTTCAATTTATGCTCTGCCTTTCTCTCCCTTTTAAACCAAATTATTAGAGTGCCATTTGTGTTAAGCGCTCACCGCTGTCTGAAAATAAGTGGGGCTTTAATTAAGACTTGTCTAATATTCTTTTAAGGGAGTGTATATCTTTTCGTGACCGTGTTTTTGAACTGCTTGATATTAGTGGCAGTGTGTTTTATTAGATGTGGTTTTAAATAAATAATTATATCTCTTTTACACCAAGCTCTGGTCAGTGTTTGCTTGTTCTACTGTGTTCTTTTGACCTATTGTGAATACTCTGTATACTGCCTAACTCTTCTTGAGGGAAGCCTGACTGCTCAGCCACAGCTACCAAGTGAATCTGTGTGGTACAGACTGCTACCAAGTGGGTTTACTGCCAAACACCTGTAATCTTAAATCTTTTGCAGTGGTCCCAGAGGGAACTGCACAGGTTTCTGCCTAACAACTAGGCAGGATGCTTTGAACTGGACCCTTTGACAGACGGGAATCCAGTGCAGCTTCCTCAGAGCGTTGGATACATGGTCTCTGCGTCCCAAACCACATACTGCTCTGACGGCACCATTTTGAATTGTCTGCAATTTCTTCACGTTGGCCATCGTGGTGCTGACTAGTAGACTGTTGCAGTAGTCGAGTTAGTGGTCACCATTGCTATTAGGGCTCTATTTACTTCTGAGAGGTATGGTCGAATCTGCCACAAAAAATGTGTTGTGTATGTACAGCTAGAACTTACGTTAGCTACCTGTTTTTCAAAATTGAGATTACTGTCAAAGACCACTCCCAGTGTCTTAATAAAGTTTGAGACCTGGACAGTGGCCCCACCCACTAGGAATGTTTCATATTGGGGATCAAGAGTCCTACGTTTAGCCACACTGCCAACAATCAAGATCTCTGTCTTCTTGTCATTGAGTGCCAAGATGTTGTCTCTTATCCAGGTTTGGATGGTATCAAAAACCTTGGTGACCAGTAAAGAGTTCACCTCGTAAGAGCCTGTCAATTCCAGGACAATCTGGGTGTCATCCACATAATTAGCAAATATGACACCCAGACCATCCAGGACATCAAAGCAGAGTTTAGAGTAGATGTTATAGAGCAACGGGGACACGCTAGAGCCTTGAGGAACACCACAGCTAAGGGCAACCTCTTCAGACTTCAAATCCATGGGAACTACCTTCGCTCTCCTAAGTCCCAAAAATGACCTGAACCAATTTGCTGCCGATTTCAAGCATCTATCTACCTCCATTAACCTGTCTGCCAGCCTTTCGTGATTAACGAGATCAAATGCGGCGTACAGGTCTAACAGCAACAGCATAGCTGCTTTCCCCATATCAACAATTCCGGTAAGTATGGATTTGACATCAACCAGCACCGTTTCTGTACCATGATTTTTCCTAAATCTGGTTTGTCTGTTTGAGAGAAGGCCCCTCTCCTCAACAAAGTATCATATTGTAAACAAGCAACTTTGTTGATGATCTTAAGGAGGTAGGGTGATTGGTTATCGGTACAATGATGTAACGGGAGCAGCTACGTTGGAGAAATATCTTTTAAACATGGATGCAGGGAAAATGTCACCCATGCACGAGGTGGTTTAAGATATTTGACAATTAATGATATTTCTTCAATTGTGCCCTGTCTGAACGAGAAAAACTCAGTGATACCTTCCTCATCACTGCTGACCTCCCTAACTTCTACGCCGGCCTCATAGCCTCTAGGGGGGTTTATCGGGATAGTCCCTTGGAGTTGTTTGACTTTTGCACAAGGCTATTGTGGATTTTCTGACACCATGCGTCACTCACAACTAGCTGAGGTTCCTGGGCTTTTCCCTTAAGCTCTCCAAGAATATTGAGCGCTTCGATGCCCACGGGCTCTGTGAGCGCTTTAAAAATACAAATGAATAAATAATCTTAAACAGCTCTCTGGTGCTGGATGTAGCTCCCAGGATACACTCCTCGAGTTTAGCTTTTTTTGCTTCAAGGATACTGTCTCTTTATAAAGTGCCAAGGTATTTATAGTAGGAAACCTCTGCCAGCCTCTTTCGGCAGCTCGTTTGAGCTATCTGGCTTCCAGAACATTGGAAGAAAACCAGTGATTTACATTAGAATGTACATCTTTTTTACTATGGCAGGGTTTAAGAGGTGCCAACTTATCAAAAGCAAAGTTGAGAATATTACGTAATTGATCAGTGTAAGAGTCCAATGAGCTAATGCCCTCAATCGCCAAGAACTGAGCGGAGGTAATAGATGTGAAAGCCTTGAGGGAGACATTACGAATAGGTCTGTACAGAATAGGTTGAACACGTGCGCAAGCTCTTTTGGAAACATAACCTGATGCCAAAATCGAGAAGGTAATGAGGTTGTGGCCGGACCAACAGCAGGCTTAGACATTTATAGTCGAGATGATCTGATTTCTAACCAATATCCAATCAAGTGTGTTGCCTCCTTGATGGGTGGGGGCAGTCACACATTGTTTGAAGCCTACGCTCTTCAAAAGGTTCAACAATGCGCCTGCCTCCAGGTCGGACGGGTTGTTGACCCACAGATTGAACTCCCCTGCTAGTATAAATGGGGTCAGGGATTTTATATGGGGGCCCAGAAAAGCCAAGAGTTGTTCTCGAAAGTCTGTCATGAATAACTGGGGGGCGATAAAGGATAAGGAGATTAAAAGTGCATGTAGGGTTCAAATGAAGTTTTACTAAGAGACCCTCGTAGGCATTCAGTATTGGTATACTAAATACAGCTACCCCCCTTTTTGTCCAACTAAATCAAGGCTCTATAATCCACTAGCGTCACCAGCTGTAAAAGAGTGTAGGTTGGCCTCACACAGCCAAGTCTCTGTCAAATGTATTATGTCAACATTCGCCGACAGAATACAATCTGCCACTTTAATAACACTGTTTTCAAAGGAACACTTGTGCTGGGTTAGCATTTCTCCCCTCTCCACTCCAATACTACTCTCTCCTGTCTGCTACTACTCACTCTCTCGTACTCATTAACTATCCTTTCCCTTCCTCAGTTACCTTTCACTCACTTTCTACACTTTTAACACGTTCACTCGTCCACCTTACATGCACACTTACAGCACCTCTCCTTTTTTCCAAAATGGCTCCACACTCCAGTGCACTGTACTTCCTCCCTCTGGCCTGTTGATCTGCCATCTCCTCCTCTGACCTTGCCCGAACAAACCACACCTTCCTGTTGCAGGTCTCCCTTATTGTCCTCCCCCCTCCATCTCCCATTGGGCTTCTTCGCCCTGTTTTCCCGGCCCGGGAGGTGTTACAATGGTTAAAATTCATTAAAAAGGGGGGCTAACCCTGACCTTTTATTCCACGTGAGGTCACCATGCAGAAACAATGGTAGCCCGCATTGCAGAGTGTCCCAGTTCCTGTAAGGGGGCCGCATTGCAGCAAAGTCTGAGGTAAATATGTGAAAGTCTTTCTTTTTGTTCAGAAGCCACCACAGTGAAGCAAGTTCACAACCGCTTTTAGAAGGCTCAGTTGCAGCAGTTAGAGCACTGCATACACTGCTGCTGGAGAGTGGGTCGCATCATCCCTGGTGGCTGGATGGGTTTTCTGCCAACTTGGCTTGGTGGCTCTCTTGCTTTTCACTGGCCTGTGAAGGCATCATGAAGTAAACACAGACAACTGAATAGAGTTTGGGTTACAAACTTTTATTAAAATAAAGAGGGTTGGAAAAAGGCCTAAATTGCCCTATGCTAAGGTGGGATTTCCCTACCTAACTGAAACTAATGATAGTCTGTGTCAGGAAGTCCAAAGGAAATGTCTGTCCATGTCCAAAACCTATACTTGCTTTCACATCTAATTGTATACAATGTGTAGGAATGTCAGCACCAAATGAGAAGTGTTCACATAACAGTGCAGAACTTCTTCTAGCTCTTAGTTGGAAAGAGGAGTTCCCTTCCCCAAGATTCAAGATAGTTGACGTTACCAAAAAGAGGAGATCCCTTGTCCAAGCTTTCAAGTCTCTCAATGTTCCAAACAACAATTCCTTGTGATACTTCCCAGCTCTTCTGGCTTGGTTGCCTTTCACCAATTTCATCAATATCAGAGTTAATTTCCTTAATTTCAGATCATACAAGTTTTCCTTTACATTGAATCAGAAGCTTTTCCTTAGGTCAATGTACTCGGTCTAGGCACAGTTGTCAGACCACACAGTCCACCCCAGTACAGGTCATGCAATGGACACACCTTAATTTTTTTTTTTATCTTTCTTTATTGGTAGTTTGCATAACAACAATCACAAAAGAGTAACTTGCCCCCCCCTTTCCCTACCCTCCCCCGGTACATTCATTCCGGTGCAGGCTAATCTGTGATAAGGCAACCAGTGAATAAACTTCAAGTGTACTAGGACGGTCGTCAAAATGGGCCTACATGCGGTGTTGGCGACAAGCTCAAGATTTCGTAGGTGACACTCTCGGAAAGTCCGGACTTTGATTCAGCGTCTACGTGATTCCCGGTATCCCAGTTTCACTGGGATTCACGTGATCGTGGTGCTCCTTTGGCAGGGTGCTAGTCTATTGGTGAGCACCCTTCTATGATGAAGGCTATTGTGAAGCATCCTGCATTGAGGGGGGTTCGGCGTCCCCTTCGCTAGATTGTTTAAGGAGGTATAGTGTATTTGCGTACAACATCTGTCTGTCCCCCCCAACAATTTCTTTGCATTGCGCCCCATCTGGTCTCCATATTGTTGCAATACAAAATGTCCTCTGACCGTTGGGTGACCGTGGGGCCTCGCTTCCTGCCCCACCACATAGCCACTCTGTTTTGCGAGGATCAGAAGGAGGCCTATCAATTTCCTGGTTCCTTTAGGTACCTGTTTAGTGTACCCCAGTAGGGCCATTACGGGGTCTGGTGCAATCTGTTGCCCTGCAATTTCCCCAATCATTTTGAAAACCTGTACCCAAAAACGTTTCAGTCCCTCACATTCCCATGCCACGTGAAGGAATCCCGCGGCAGCCTGCCCACATCTAATACAGGCACCAGTTATTTGGGGGGAAATACTCCTTTAGCTGGGCCGCGGAGTAGTAGTGCTGGTGTAATAACTTAAAGTGAATCAGTTTGAATCTAGTGCAGATCGCCCCCCTCTTAATCATCTCGCAGCAATATCCCCATGTAGCCACTGGTTTCTCCCTGCCCAGTGTCCTTTCCCACACTTCCTGTGATGAAGTTGCGGCTACTGGTCTGTTTTTCAGAGCCATCGCATATAGTTTGGATGTTACACGATGCCCTAGGCACCCCCGTATCATTTTATCGAGTATATCTGCTGTGTGGGGTTGTTCAGGGAAGGACGGGAGCAGCCGCTGCATCACTACCTGCGGCCTGAAGTACAAAAACATATCTAGTGCAGATAGGGCCCCTCTCTCTTTCAATTGGTCGATTGATATGAACCTCCCACTTGGGAACAGGTCTCCAAATGTATTCACTTCCAGCCTTTTCATCAGAGGCACATGGCTCGTTTCACTGGAGAGGGGGATATCTGGGATATATGTAACCGGGAGCTCTGGTGAATAAAGTGCACCTCCCCTGGTTTTACGTTCCAGAAGGGCCTAAACCCTTCATGTGAGGTCCACCATGTTCCGGGTCACGCGTGACCAGTTCAGGGCAGTGAGCATAATTGACTGCAGTAATGCTGGAGATGCAATCGACCTCTCTATCTCTACATGTCGCTGTTCAGCCGCCATCCTGTACCAGTACCGAGGAAACCAGCTTGTGCCACAGTGTAGTATAATTCGAAATCCGGTACGGCCAGCCCCCCCTCCCGAACGGGTGCAATGAGTTTATCCCAAGAGACCCGCGCCTGCTTGCCAGCCCAGATATATTTCGTCACAGCCGAGCGGAGGTCCCGAAAGTATTCCTTTGGCACTTTTATGGGTGCATTGAGGAATACATAGAGAAACCGGGGAAGAATGGTCATCTTGATTACCGAGATCCTACCGTATAGGTTGAGTGGGTGCGAGCTCCACCTAAGCATTGCCGATTTGGCAGATTCAAGTGTTTCCATGTAATTACAGCGGTAGACCACCCCTTCATCCCTGGCTATAGTGATATCCAGGTAGCGTGTGCTGAGTAGATCCCACTGAAATCCCCAGTTATCCTGAAACCGGCCTGTCACATCTGTCAGCGGGAATATGACCGACTTACTGGTATTCACTTTGAGCCCCAACAGTTCCCCGAATTGTTGTACGTCTAGCATGATCGGATCCAGGTTGACCTCGGGGTGAAAAATGTACAGGACCATATCATCCGCATACAACGAGATCACCACCCGGTAAGTGTGTAGCTGAACTCCCCGGTGCATATGTAGTTCTCTGACCCTTTCGGCCCATGGTTCTAGCGACAGGGTGAACAACAGGGGGCTAAATGGACATCCCTGACGTATCCCTCGCTCGAGTGGTATAGACTCAGTTGTTTGCCCATTCACCTTCACCCTAGCCACTGGATCTTTCTATAACAGTGACATCAACGAGATGAACAGCCCTTCCAGGGCCAACCTGCATAGGACTGTGAACAAGAACGCCCACTCAATGGGGTCAAATGCCTTGGTGGCATCTAATAGAGCCGCCACCACCGGCTCGTCCTTCGGTAGTGTCGTCAATAGACTGAACATTCTTCTCAGCCCAAGCGATGTCGACCGACCAGGGATGAATCCCGCTTGATCAGCTCTAACTATAGTTGGCAGCAGCAGCGCTAGTATAGCCGCCAGAACTTTGGCCAGTATCTTATTATCACAATTAATGAGCAAAATCGGGCGATACGAGGAACAATACCCCCCAGGCTTTACAGGTTTCAACAATACAACAACCACTGCTTCTCTGAGGGAGTCTGGAAGTCGTCCCTCGGACACTGCCTGTTGGTAAACTTGCAGTAGATATGGCGCCAGTTTGTTGACGTAACATTTATCAAATTCAGCTGTGAAGCCATCCGGACCGGGGGACTTCCCGCTTGGTAATGACTTAATGGCCCCAACCACCTTGTCCAATGTCAATGGCCTGTTACAACCATTCCCGTTGTTCATCCGAACACCAATGCAACCCCACCTGGTCCAGATAAGCATCTATGTCTGTCTGTACAGCCTGTGACTGGGTGGAGTACAGGTGACTGTAGAATTTATGGAATTTGTGAACTATTTTCTCATCTTCAAATTGGTCTACCCCCCTCTCATCAGTAAACGCTGTTATTCTATTCTCCTGTCCGATCATCCTAGTAGCCCCAGCGAGCGACCGCCGCGGGGCTGGCCTTCCCCATATTGTCGCGGGGCCGTCCTATCCCACAGATATTTCATCTCCCTCTGGGGTAGAGCGTGAAACTCCTGAAGTTTCTGCATTATTTCCCCTTGTTGGATTTTGGTTGGGGTGGGGGCCATTTCCTGCAGGACACGAATCTCCTCCTCTTTGTCGGCCAGGTCCTTCCGTATCGGTTTTATGACCCCCAACTCCTTAGCTATACACTCCCCCCTTATCATGCATTTAAATCCCTCCCACAGGGTGCCCATCGAGGTAACAAACCCCTCATTGATCTCAAAATACATGTCTATGGCGCTCGATAGCTCCTCCCTGAAGACTACATCCGTGAGTCTCTCGCTCTTAAATCTCCAAGGGGCCTTGCCCCCGATCGTCCCCGCAGATGGATGGTCAGTAAGACGGGGGCATGATCTGAAAGAGTGCAAGCCAGTATATCTACCCCCGTGGTCCGACCCATGAGTGTGTGGGATATTAGGAAATCATCCAGTCGTGCAGCTGAATTGTGTGGAGCAGAGTGATGTGTAAATTGGTGTACTGCTGGATTTCTCACCCTCCATATATCCTCATTCGGGTGTAGGGCGCCTCCCACCCGGTCCCGGGTCGGTCTATCACCGAGTTAAAATCCCCTGCCCACAGGATTTCCCCTTCAGGGGTACCCCCCAACTGCCTCTCTACCCACACCAAAGATTCTGTCGTGTCTTGATTCAGGCATTAATAGCTGATCAATGTGTATAACTTCCCTTGGATAATCCCCTGCACTATCAGTGCCCTGCCCTCCTGATCCCTCAGGACCTTGGTCTGTCAGAACCCCACTGAGCTATGCACCAGGACACACACACCTCTGGAATAAGAGGAGTAAGAGGAAAAGTACCTATGGCGCCCCCAACCCTTGCCGAATTTAAACTCTGTTTCTGCCGTCAGGTGGGTCTCCTGGAGGAAGGCCACCCCCACTGGATGACGTCTCAGGTATTGTAAAACTTTCCGACACTTAGGAGGGCTGTCGAGGCCTCTAACGTTCGAGGTCATAAGTTTAAGTGCCGCCATTAGTGAGTGAATCGTCATGGGTACCCAAATCTCGTCCCATCTTTTCATGTATTTGCACCATCCGTACCACTGAATCCCCTCCCCTACCAACAACCCCCCAACTTGTCGGTGTTCTAACTCCCCCCGCTGTCCCTCCCCCCACACTTACCCAAAAGTGAACTTTCCCCCTCCCGCGCCGGATACTCCAACTGTCCAGCTCCCCATTTACTCACAGCATACCTGCAATCAGCTTTTGCTCGAGGGGCAACTACAAGCCCGACCCTACATGCACTGCTCCGGTTACTCCGACTCCTGACTAAACGATTAAACCTTGGTGTGACGTGCAGTCACGCTGTCTGAGTTCCAGTTATGCTTTGGCAGCGTGTCAGTCATTGTTCCCCTGCAGCCTGGGGACCCCTGGCAGCATGTCGAGGAAAGAGGCAGCCTCCTCTGGGGTCTGGAAAAAGAGTGACCGACTATCATGTTCGATCTGCAGCTTAGCCGGAAACAACATGGCGTATTTTATATTCCTGACACGCAACTGTTTCTTAACATCCATAAATGTTCTCCTGGTCGCTTGTACCTTATCCGAGAAGTCGGGAAAGAACCTGGTCGTATCTCCTTTGTAGGTGACCGTCTCCTTCTCCCTCACTTTCCGGAGTGCTGTGTCCCTAACCCGGTAGTTTAACAGACGGGCAATCAACGGTCGGGGGGGTGCTCCCGAGAATGGACTTCTACCGCTTGGGATTCTATGTGCTCTCTCCACAACGCGTATTCGAGAGAAACCTTCGAGCCCCAGTGCCTCCAACAGTATTCCTTCAACCAGAGTTTCCATGCTCCTCTGGTCCACCGACTCTGATAGGCCCACTATCCTAATGTTTTTTTTTTTGCAATATATTTTTATTTTATTTTTTAAGGTCGAACAAACACACTACAACTGTTTCAAAACATAGAAAGAATCATATTTCAACACATTTTCAAACTCCCCAACTCCCCCCACCCCCTTTAAACTAGAGCCGGTTCTCACATATCGTTTACGGGAACATCATTTGGTGGCACACTACCTAGACAGCCATTAACCGGGTCCTCTGTTTCGTTGTCACCCTGGTGAGGGTTTGCCAACGAGGCCACCAATTGCCGCCAGGCCAGCAAGGGCCCTACTTCTTCTTCGCCCCCCCTGGTGACCGCTTCAAACCAGACTACGGATTCAGCTTCCGCCCACCTCAAGAGGTCTGTCCACCATAACTCCACCCTAGGTCTGTGGGCCACCTTCCAGCCCATGGCGATCCTACGTTTGGCCAAGACATAGGCCAGGTCCTTCATCTTGCTTATGTGTTTCAAATGCCGGGGTCTAGGGAATAGTCCAAGTAAGCATGACCAGGCCGATTCCACATCCAGCACCACCCCCCCCGCCAGCCAGTTTCGTCTTGACCTCGTTCCAAAATCTATGCACCTCTGGGCAAGCCCAAAACATGTGTAGCAGTCACGCGTTCACCTCCCCACACCTGGGGCATTGCTGTATAGCTGATCCCCCAAACTTTGCAATCTTCCCGGGGGTTAAATAAGCCCTTTGGGTAATATACAATTGAAGCTGTTGGAATCTCGCGTTGCGGGACACCTTTTTATGGTACCTCTGGGCCCGTTCCCACTGCCCATCCGTCATGGGTCCTCCCACCTCCTCCTCCCAATCTTGTCTCAATTAGAGCAACTCCTTCCCTGCCCTTGCTAGCAGGAGCTCATATATCCTCGATATTTCGTGCCCGCTCTCCGATACATCATACATGGTTTCCAGGGAGGCATCTGGATCCTCCGCGAGCACTGTCTCCGACCATCTTTCTCTAGTCTTTTTCACCAGCCTAGTGTAGGTTATATATTGGCCACCATGTACTCCCGTCTCTTCCTGCAGCCGCTGAAAGTCCACCGCCTCCCCTTCCTGCCATATGTCCCCGAGGGTGGCTAGGCCTACCTGTTCCCAGTATCTGCGGACCGATTCAAGTAGTTGAGAGTCGCTCCCACACAGAGCCGCCAAAGAGGCCTGCCTGCTGGGAGTATGGTTCCGAGTGCCCCCCAATCTTCCATGTCCTGTGCCAGATCTCCCAGCCCAACCTCAGTAACTGCCCCTTGCCCAGCAGTTTATCTCTGCCCAACCACACCACTTCCATCAGAAAGTATGGGGCTGTATCTTCGCGCAGGAGCCTGGCTTCCGCCGAATCTTCAGTCGAGAGCCACCTGGCCACGTACTGCAGCTGCCCCGCCAGGTAATAGAGTTCGATGTTAGGCAGGCCTATCCCCCCTCCTGTCGCACGGGTTCTGGAGCTTCCACAGAGCCACCCTATTCCTAGAGCTTCCCCACACAAAACCCCTACACACGCTGTGAAGTTTCGCGAATAGGCTCCTGGGTATCAGAAACGGGACGTTTATAAAAAAATGCAAGAGTCTAGAGTCTAGGCAGGACCACCATCTTGAGCAAGGCCGCCCTCCCCATCATGGTCAGGGGCAGTCTGGACCAAAATACCATACTGTTCTTAATCCCCTCTATCGCCTTTTCCGTGTTGTGCTTGTGTTCTGTCTCGATCTTGTGGTAAATGTTTATTCCCAAATACCTAAATGTTACGGGCTGCCATGGTATTGGCAGAACAGGCAGCCCCTGCACCGGGACATTCCTATATCTACCAAAGGGAACAGGCTGGACTTTCCAGGGTTCACCGATATACCGGAGAGGATGGCGTACCGTTCTATCACCTCTAGGACGTACTGTAGGTTTTCTTCTGGGTAGCTAAATAAAGGAGCATATCATCCACATATAATGATATCAGATGCTCTCCACTGGCCGTGTTTATGCCCCCCTCCCCATATTGTTGACGCAGGCATTTGCCAGCGGCTCCAATGCCAGTATATATAGCATAGGTGACCAGGGAAATCCCTGTCTGGTCCCCCTGCCCAGTTGCCAAGAATCTGAGACCGTGGACCCTGTCTTGACCCTCGCCATCGGGGTGCTGTAAAACAACTGTACCCATCTGAGGTATCCGGGTCCCACTCCATACCCCTTCAGGACCGCTTTCAGCCAGGGCCATCGTACCGAGTCGAAGGCCTTGACCGCGTCTAACGACACTATAGCCAGCTCGCCCGTGTCCTCCTCAGTTTGGTCTATGACATGGTGTAGCCTCCGGTGGTTATCGGTGATGTTCCTGCCCGGAACATATCCAGTCTGATCTGGGTGTATCAGTTTCTTAATCACCCTCTTCAGTCTATTAGCCAGCACTGCCGTGAGTATTTTGCTGTCCTGGTTGAGCATGGACAACGGTCTGTAAGACCCGCGCTCCACGGCCGGCTTGCCTGGTTTCAGGAGTGGGATGATTACATCCTCACGGAGGGACAACAGGAGTTCTCCCTTCTCATAGGCCTCGTTGAAAGTGGCAAGCAGTGGCTGGAGCAACTCTTGCTGGTATGTTTTGTAGAACTCGCTGGGCAGCCCATCCGAACCCGGCGCCTTGCAAGTGGGAAAGTTCCGAATCACTACCTCCAGCTCATCCGAGGTGACGGGTGCGTCCAACTCAGAACGTTCTAGATCATCTAAGGTGGGCAGCTCAATGTCCCCCAATGTGTCTAGTATGTCCTGGCCCATATCCTCCCCCGTGTCCCCATAGAAGGGTCTGTAAAACTTAAGGAATTCCTCATTTACCTCTTTCTGGGTGTTGCATATGCTACCTCCTTCGCCCTGAATCTCACTAATCACTGAGCGGGGGGTCTCACTCTTGTACAGCCAAGCCAGCAATCTGCCCGGCTTATCGCCCCCTGCGTGTATCCTCTCCGTATATTTCCTGTAGCTGAGTCTGCACAGTCTATCCCAGAGTGCACTGCAGGACAACTGTAGCTCCTCTACTTTGGTTCTGTTATCATGAGCTCCTCTAGCTCCCTTTCCCCCTCCCAGAGATCCCTTTCGACCCCCCCCTGTAGCCCCTTAACTTGGGAAATAGCTACCCCACGCACCACCACCTTAAACGTTTCCCACAGTGTGCCCACAGAGCTTACGCTTCCCGTGTTTGTATCAAAATATTCTTCAATGGTGTCCCTCAGGCCCTCCCGAAACCCCTCATCCTGCAGAGCCTCGGTCCTAGGTCTCCATGTAGGGATCAGGCGTGGGGGCTGGTGTCTCCAGTCTACCACCAAGAGCGAGTGGTCCGACAGCACTCGGGCTTTGTATTCTGCTCCTTCTATTTCTCTCACTATCCCGGCTGTTACAAACATGTAGTCTAACCTTGTGTACAAATCATGTGGCGCTGTGTAGTGTGAGTACTGTCTATCCGTGGGATGCAGCCTTCTCCACGCATCCTCTAGGCCTAGGTCTTTCAGTAGGGTAGTCAGCACTTTAGCTGCCGGTGCCGTTTTTCCTGCCCTGTCCTTGGACCTATCCATACTGGGGTCTACGGTACAGTTAAAGTCCCCCCCACACTACCGTACCCCCCGCCAGGGGGCCAAGTTTACCGTAGAGGGTCCTAAAGTAAGCCGCTGTATCGTTATTGGGGGCGTACAAATTTATGATGTGTATTTCTCTGTTTTCCAAGAGACCCGTTACCACCACCATTCTACCCTCTGGGTCCACCGTAGAATCAAGCACTCGAAACGGCACGTGGGGCGCCACCCAAGTGACAACCCCTCTGGCATACGCTGAGTACGCCGCCCCCACAACGGTGCCCTTCCATTTCCTCCCGACCACCTCCAGCCTTTCCCTAGTGAGGTGGGTCTCTTGCAGCAGGGCTATGTCTACGCGCATCCTCTTTAAATACATCATCACTTTGTTGCGTTTAAGGTAGCTGTTGAGGTCCCGTACATTCCAGGTCACAATTCTGAGATTACCCGATGCCATCTAGTCGGTCTATCTCCGTCCCATCCCTCCCCATAATGTTCCCCATGTAGCGTCGTTTCCTGGCTCCTTCCCTTCTGTTAATGAACCGTGCCCCCCTCCCCCCTTCCCCAACCTCACACCACTGCACACAACTCCCCACCCCTCCCCACCAACCCCCAACAATAGCCCAGCTCCATCCCTGGATCTCAGGCCTATCCACGTCTGGACCCGTCTCGTGACCAAGAACAAGGACCCCGCGGGGTGTCACCAATCTAACAGTGACCTAACTAAGTGTACTACTATCGGGTGCAGAGGTTGCTCCCCAGGAGCTCCCAGTCATCTATTTAGGAGAAGTGAATTCAACGGGACCCGCCGGCAGATGCCGTGACCTCCCCCACACAAGCACAATATCAAACTATATTCTAGTCCCAATGTCATAGCTATGGCCACACGGGTGCCTCTGCAGCGTGCTACTTATCTCCATCCGCTTCTGTCTGGGCATCCGATTCCTGTGGTCGACCTTGCATATCCAGCCATTCCATTGCGTCGCTCGGCGTCTCAAAGAAGAGGGATCTGTTCTTATGAATCACCTTTAACCTAGCGGGGTAAAGCAACATGTAGCGGTAGCCTGCCTCTCTGAGCCTCCTCTTCACCGTTCCAAAGTTCATTCGACTCCGTTGTACAAGCAGCGTGTAATCCGGATACACTGTTATATTCGCTGACCCCCTTTCTATCGTGCCCCCTTTCCGGAAAAATTTGAGAATCTTCTCGCGGTCACGATAGTTCAAGATCTTTGCAATCAGCGGCCGCGGGGGGGCTCCTGGGGCCGGTCTCCTGGTCAGGGCCCTGTGCGCCCTTTCGACCGCGAACCCCTGGGTCAGCTCTCCGCCTGTAATCTCCTGCAAAAGCATGGTTTCAACGAAATCCGTGGGGTTCGATCCTTCCATTCCCTCCGGTACCCCCACTATGCGAATGTTATTGCGCCTGGCGCGCCCCTCCGCCTGCTCTGCTCTGTCCTCCAAATTGCCCACTCGCTGCACGAGGGCATGAAGTTCCTTGGCGTGTGTATTGCACGCCTCCACGGTCGGGGCCAACTCCTTCTCCAGTTCCCCAGTGCGCTCCGCGATCGTTCGCACATCCTGGCGCAACAGGTTCACTTCTTCTCGGACCGCTCCTATCTTGAGGTTTAGGCCCTCTTGCAACTCTTTCATGACCAGGCCCAGCTTCGTCTCCCAGGCCACCTTCAGGTCAGCAATTGCTGCCAGCACCTCCTGGATGGTACCCGGTGGGTCCGTCGCCGCCGCAGGGGTTTCTTTGCTCTTGCCCCCTTCCACGCCCGAGGGCGACCTAGCATAGGTCTCCATCATAGGCTGCTTGATCCGGGGTCGCACCACCTTGGAAGACATCCTGTTGCGTCGATTGGGCCCACGCGCCCAGCTGTATCCTCGCGGGGTTCACTCGCCGGCCCCTTCTCAGCGAGGTTTCGCTGAACCTGGGTTCACTCTGCTATCCCGCCATGACCCATGGCCTCTGCAGTGGGGGCTCGCCCTTACGTTCTTGCTTTCAGCCCGAGGCGCATGCGACCCGTCCGTCTATCTGGTTGGGCTCGCCCACGTTCCGACCAGCCTTGTCTTCCTCAGCTCGTCGGACCTTTTATGGCCCTTTATCCACAGGCGGCCATCTTGGGTGCTCCCCTTCCTTTGCGCGACTGCCACCTTTTTCGGGGTCTAGTTCCGTGAATATGCAGTCTCGCCGTTGGGGAGGGCATGCACCGTATGCCCCCCACTTTCATATGACTTTAGATGCTCGAAAGTCCACCAAAAAACATCACTTTTTTCCCAGGATCAGGATCGGATCATCGGGAGCTCCTCCAAGGAACGTCCTCTCACGTAGCCATCAAGCCACGCCCCCCACTATCCTAATGTTATTTCTTCTTGCACCATGGGCTTTGGGTTAAAAGAAAGAGAAATATCGTTTCCTACAACAACTCATAATAACAACGAGGATCACCACCATTCACTTAAACCGGCCTATGCGGAGTCGACAAGCCAGAGAAGCAGGGAGGTTCGCTTTAAAGACCCTCCAAGTAAAAAGCAAGTAACAGGAGACACTCGCCCTCTACATTGGGTAGGTCCAGAAGACCAAGGAAGTGAACCACCACTGTCCAAACAGCCTAGAGCGATACGCCTGGGCAGCTCAAGTAACGACTGGAGCTGGTTAGTGGGCACACTGGCTAGGAAGTCATAACGCCAAAAGCCCTCACAATCTTCCATTTTCCAGACCTTGACCATCTGCTCTTGGAACACCAGGGGATTCACGCACTTGTTTGGAGAAGGGGAACTTGTATTTGAGAAATATGACATTCTGTGCCTCCAGGAGACTTGGCTGAACGACGCACCCTCTCTGGAAGGAAACGAAGTACACTTGAACTCATCTGTCAAGGGGAATCTTGGGCGACCCATGGCAGGACTGATTATAGCATGTAAAAGAACAAATGGTTGGACAAAACTTTGGGCCCAGAACCCCACGCCACTGATTCAGTTTGTGATGCTAATAAAACGTTATGGTCAACACACTTTCCACCTCTTGATATGCAACATCTATTGGAACCCTTCATCACCACTGTCAGCCAACCTCCTAGATACTGTCACAAACTATATTGACAAAGCAAGAGCCACTTGCAACGTTATTGACGTCCTGGTATGTGGGGACCTGAACATGGAATGCTTTGACTGCAGGAATGAATTGATAATCAACCCACCAAAAATTGCTAACCCGAAGATATTAAGGGGTATAAGCTTGAGAGAAGAACTGCAAAAAAGAAATATAAACTTGATGAATGGCAATACAAGGGGTGACATTCCACCGAAAGCAACATGGAAAAGAGGTGCCCAGACTAAGATCTTAGATTACATCTTCGCGTCAGACAACCTATCAATCCAGATGAGGGATCTAAATGTGATAACATGTAATAATAGTGGTCACAACCTACTGGAGATGCTAGGAAGCTGCGTCGAACACAAGGCTGGGAAGCCTTTGCACTTATACAACACTACCAACATAGAGGTCACACCAGGCCTTAATCGGTTAAGAATATTCCCCAAAGACATTAGTAAATTAACTATGTCCTTGTTCAATGGCAAAAGTAGAGATGCTTCTGGCAATATTATACATCCAACTCATTATCCAGCAGCCCTGAACATTTTTCAGGTTAAAACTGGAAATGGTTTAAAAAGTGTCTTCACAAGAAAACACGTATTTAATAAGGCTGTACATGAAAAGAAAAAGCTCATTAAAAAGCTGGCCAGACAACTTAAAAAGGGCACACTCCCTGATGTAAAAGAAAAACTGAGAAAAGAAAAACAATTGTTTAAAAATTGGTTGAAACAACACCAACATCGACTACTGCAGGTAGACGGGGAGAAAATGCTGGGCCTAATGGCCAACAAGAACACGGTTGAGATCTGGAAGTTGCTGAACTCTACAACGGCTCCGCAAGACTCGATTCTTGAAAATTCAATACCATCGTCAACTTGGGAAAAACACTCTGCAGGCCTGTTCTCCAATAAGCCGGGGGAAGGACAAGAGCAGGTCACACTATCTAACCATCCCTGGACTTTTGAATTTGACAGGGAGGAGATACTTACTCTAATAAAAAGTGCAAGCGCCTCAAGGGCGGCGGGCCCTGACGGCTTAACAAACGCGATCTTGAAGCAACACCCGGAACACAGGGCCGATTTCATGTTGTCTTTGTTTCAGGAAATTAAACAAACAAAGAAAATAACAACTTCCTGGACCAAGTCAATTGTGGTCCCAATTTATAAAAAGGGCGACAGGTCAGACCCTGCCAACTACAGACCAATCGCCCTTTTGGATGTTGTAGGAAAGCTGTTCTCTGCAATACTCCTGAAACATTTGAACACGTGGTCTAAACAATCAAACCACCAAGACAGATGGCAATCTGGCTTCAAAAAATGGACGGGAACTGCCTTAAACCTTTTCCTGATAAATTTGCTCAAATGCAGGGCAAAAGTAACTAAGCAAAACAAAATCTACATCGCCTCTATAGATTTGGCCCATGCTTTTGACTCAATAAACAGGAAAACGTTATTGGGAAAACTGTCAAAATGGGGTTGTCCGACTGACCTGAGGGAAGCACTGGAACTCCTGCATTCTGGAACGACACTAAGAATACGTTTGGACAGAGCAGGAACACTCTCCAGCGAAATTGGAACATCAGCAGGGATAAACAGGGATGCAGATTAGCACCGGCTTTATTCAATCTTTACATATCTGATATTGAGGAGGCGTTTGAAGATGTGAGATGTTTCTGCCCAAGGATTGCAGGCATTCCAGTTGGAAGATTACTTTACGCAGACGATCTGCTCATTATGGACCAAACTGAAGTAGGTTTGCAAAGACAGCTGCATGCCTTGTCCAAATACGTGTGTGACAACTCTCTGACTATTAACCCTAAGAAATCCAAAATTATGGTCATAGGAGAAGTTAATAGAACCCGCAGGACGCAAAGAAGCTGGAGCCTCCGAGTTAAAATACCCGAGGTTACATCTATGAAGTACTTGGGGTTAACTGTGAACACCAGCATGGTAGACTCACACGGGGCATCAGCTGTGAAGTCCAGAGCTAAGAACCTAGCAACTCAGGCTAGAATAATCAACCGCAATTACGGAAAATTCACTTTACTTCCCATTATTAATTTCTACAAATTAAAGGTGATCCCGATCTTGACGTATGGCTCTGAAACGCAATTACAACTTGCAGGCTCTCTATGGAAGCAGGTCGAGGGAACATTTTGGCGAAAAGTTCTGAATATGCCAAGATCCCTACCGGTAGAAGTGATCAGGAGAGAAATGGAAATGGTGTCGTTGTACACAATTATGGTTTGGAAATCACTATCGATGTTGAGGAAATGCTTACAACCACCAGGCGAAGGAGGGTATGAAGTACTACAAAAAGCTATCTCCCTAAACAGAGAGAGATCTCTAACTGAATGGATACTTACTTGTGTGGCGATACTAAATATTCTCGCACTGAATGAAGAGACCTTATTGAGTAATCCTGACCACGTTAAGAAGAAACTTTATGATCAGGACTGGATAGACACAGGTGAACGGATCCAGAGCATGAAAAGTGGTGGGGACATAACGAAAGACTTCAGGAAACGTGGTCAAATTCCAAACTAGCTGACTAAGTTTCCCTGTTCCACAATTAGACAGGAATTCATGAGGTTCCGTTTGAACCTGTTTCCTACAAAAGAGATTCTCGAGAGACGCATAGTACCCTTGGAGAGAAACTACACATGCCAGCTTTGTAATGGCTCGCTTGAAACTTTAAAACACTTAACAACTGAATGCGAGTCATTGAAGGACCTAAGATCACTATACCTGGGACACTTGTATCAGAAGTCAACAACATTACTTCCGAACTCCTTTTGGGATAGCCTGTGTCAAGGGAGAAGAAACACCGAGATTCTATCTCTGATGGCCTATGTCAAAAAAATCTTTGAGAGCTTGAAGACAGAAGAAGATGTGGAAAAAGTTTTGACAAGATGAGAGGAATAAAATAGATGACGCAGGAGCGATTTTAGACTTGCAGGATGGGAATTGGGGCTTTTTTTTTCTTTCTTTCTCTTCTTTTCTCTCTCGCCTACTAATTCTATGAGCTGAGAGGAACATCACAGACAACGTTGGAGCGAGTTTAGACTTTCAGGATGGGAACTGGGCCTTTTTTTTTTCTTTTTTTCTTTTTTTACTCACACTCCTCTTTTTCCTTTTTTTTTTTAATTTTATGAGTGTTGGTTTTGTTTTGTTTTTAGTAAAAAGTATAAAAAACGTTTAATTGTAAACTAGAAAATATGCTAAAAAAAAAAATCTTCTTGACCTTAATTTTAGGTCTTCTTGCTGCTCCTCGAGCTCTTTCAGGGCTTTCCTTACCCCAGACCTTTCTCCCAAGGCAGCTAGATCTTAGACTCCGGATATTCGCCCCTCTGACTCGTCTTGTCTCTCCCCATGTTTGTCCAAGAGGACCTGCATGTGGTCTACCTTGCAGGTTAATGTGTCAAGTTTCCTGTCCAAAGATTGTATGCTGTCTATAACTGTGTGAACATAGCTGTCACGACCCGTGACCCAGAACCCCAATGGCATGGTCACATGCCAGGTAGGGTTAGGGCTTGGGGTTCATTTGGGGCCCGAAGGGCCTTGCATTTTCACCGGGCATTCTCCTGGAGTCAGTCCTGGCGCCTTTGGCGCCAGGCTCATTTTTGGAATGGGACTTGAAGGGACTACTTTTTATGTGGAGGCCTGTAGCCAACATGGAGACACCCACACAGTCTAGTCCCTAAGAACCAGACTGTGCGGTGCAGTGTTTTGTGGAGTGGTAGCCCGGACTACTTTACCTGGACTACTTTACAGGGTAGGCTATATAAACCACACCCAAGCTAAAGAACGTGCTTTGCGTTATTCTGCAGCCAGCAGCATAACGCTCACCGTGTTCAGAGACCAGCACCTGGTGTTCGTGGATTCGCGGACCTGCAGAGGAGACAAAAGAACATCATTAGCAGTTCCAGCTTACCTGCAGTCTTTCATACTTCGCTCCCAGCTGCTTGCAGTCTTCCATCCCGTTGGCAGCATCTTCAGGACATCGCGCTCGCACTGGAACGAAGCACCTGGAGAGGAGAGAAAAAGGGACAACGTTAAACAGGTTACTCACAGCAATCACAGCAGCAACCGAAATCTCCTCGCCTGGTTGGGCATATCTTGGCCGGTTCCGCTCCGGAAATCACTGCATGCCCAGAAAGACCATCAAAACCTGAAAAGGAATAAAGAATACAGGTTAGCCCAAAAAGACATTAGCGCTCCGCATTTCGCGCTGAACCTACCTTTCTTCATACGCTCCGCGTCCATAAATCCTGGCAGGAGCCGAACCCAAGCAGCGCACCCAGCGAACTACGCATACCTAAGGGGGAAACAATCAGGGAAAGACATTAATAGCCTGAAAGAAAAGCAAAGGCCCTCAGAGACTGCAATAATCAAACTTACCTCTTTAAAGACCCTCGAATGGGTTGGCACCAGTGAAGTTAACTCGGTCGCTTCAACCCGCAGAAACTACACATCCCTGCGCAGAAAGCAGGATGGAGAGCACGCCAGACATCATAACAAGATGAGGAGGGGGCCATCAGGTCGAGTCCAAGGGGCTGGTGGGAGGAAACGAAATCTGTGCCTAAGTCCAGTCCTCCTGTGTTTTCAGGCCCACCTGCCATAGAAGACATCATCCCGAATTGAGTACATCTGGGGGGAATCCGGCAACCAGGGCATACAGGCGTCCCTGTGGATACCAGGTGAGCGTAACAATAGCCTTCATATCTTGGAATGCCGTTGCAGGGCTCCCCTCTAATGCCGGCGCCGGTGCTGTCTGTGGGCGTCTCCGTCAGCTGGGTTGTTCACCCTAGTTTTGGGCCAGAGGAGTGCCCTCACCAAATTTCTCCAAGTCTGGGGCCTTGTTGTAGTGCCACCCAGTCGACCCCCCTGGCGACCTCCCCAGGTCTTCACCTTCACTTCCCCAGCCGGTCACTGGGCTGGTGGTCTCTGTGGCCCCGGGACCCCCCAGAGGGTTATGTCTCCCCCCCATGTTCTGCTCCAACACAGTCCTCGAGTGCCGCCTCCTACCAGTGTGGTGCCGACCCGCTCACCTCTGTTTTCCTCGGGCGTGGTCTATGTTCGCCCTACAGGGCATCAGCAGATCTCAGGCTCCAGAGCTCGGTGCGCAGCAGGAGCAAGGGCGTGCTGTGTGAGATCAGCCTGTTCCGTCAGCGGGCTGCGTCTGGTATTCCACAGCCCTCCCAGCAGAGGCCCCAGACCCCCAGTGCCTCTGCTGCTCAACATGAGGGGGCCGTGTCCCCGCCCAGTGGCCCAGTCCAAGTATCAAAGCTTGTTCGGGGTTGTTACGTCCCCGATCCCGCAGCTGCAGTTTTCCGGCGCCCATTAACCTCTCGTCCTAGGTCCAAGGGATCCCCCAGGGAGGGAAGCAACGCAGAATCCACTTTATGGGCCCACCACCGCCGCGTCTCTCCGGGCTCACTGCGTCACCACAGCAATGGATGTATACCAGCTTCCCGCTCAGGGACTCGCCACTGATGCATCCAACGGGCACTCTGGTCGACGTTGCCGTTGGGTCAGTCCACCATGTCCTGCCACCAAGCCTCGGGCCCAGCCAATGATATTGGCTCAACGCTTCGCCGCAGCCCCACACAGTTCACACAGTGCCTCTCTGGGTGGCTCAGCCAGGTCCTCCCACCGGGCGAGCTGTTGCCAAGGGCTCGGTACGTCCGCCCCATCTGTGCGCTCGTTGGTGTTCCCAGGTATAGGGTACACGTGACGTAATAAGAATCACTGCCTTCGGGGCACACTGCACCTGCCCCAAGCCTCCGCTTCTCCTCCGGTGCAGGTTTCAAGCGATCCCCTGCACTCCTCCTTCAACGGGCCGCTCCTCCCTACGCCGCACTGTCGGCACGGCCTGCAATAATTGATGTTCCTGGCCGGTTTACTGGGATTCCGGTGCCGCTTTCAACCGGAATTATTCCTGCTGGATCCCAGCTCTGTCAGGAGTCGATTTATGCAACGCAACCTCAGGTTTTTGTCAGGAAGCCGCCGGATAATGAGCCGGATATATACGGGTGCTGGGGAGCTTCATGGGCCTGCGGCCATCTTGTTCGGGATCTCTAGCACAGGAGGAGGATATACTGGGGAAAGAAGTGAGTACACCCTCAGGATTCCTCACAGGCCGTAATAGTCTGACTCAAATTGTTGGCTGAAAGTCTGTATTGCAAGTAGCCTGCCCAGATCTTGGCTGTATCTTGTGGTGATCTTAAAGTCCAAGAAATAAACTGGGCTGCGTGGTTTCCAGGAGTTGTGGGGTGAGCCTCCATGGTACTGTTGATATACATGCAGGCAGTTAGGCAGGGGACAGGAACTATGGAACTCCCAACTGCCATCTTCCCCCTAAGCAGTAGGAAGGTCTTTGGCTGTCACCCCCTTGTAGGTCTCACATAGCAATCCGAGAGGGGCCTGCATCCCTCGTGACAAGGTCATATTATTGACTTTGACATAGAGCAGAGAGAGTGCAAAGCAGTAGTGGTGAGGGCAGAGTGATACAGTAGGGGGGTGAAGGTAATGGTAGGAGATGAACAGTGAGTGTGGTAAGGTATAGATGGGGAAGAAGAGTGTAGTGAGAGATGAGAAGAGGGCATAGCGAGATATGAGAAGAGAAGTGTGAGATGAGGAGAAGGTTGTAGCAACAGGTACGGAGAATGGCATAGTGAAAGATAAGGAGAGGGTGAGGAAAAAAGAGATGGTAGGGGAGAAGGAGAGAGAGTTTGTGATGACCAGAGGGACAGAGGAAGAAGAGAGGGAGAATGAAAGGGAGCAAGTGGCTAGCAGAGCGTACGAGCAGGGTATCAGAGTCTGGCACAATCTTAACAGCAGCCTTTGATGTCTGATGAAAAGTTAGGGTATCCTTACGAAGTCACAGTGGGAGAAACATAGATAATGATCTGACCTTTAGACCTCCATCTATCACCAGCAAGCTTTAGATAGTAGGGATTATCATTCTCTAGTGATCATCATCTTGAGAATTAGGGAAGTCTGTGGTGAAGGGAGCCTAAGGGAAGACAAGAGAGAAAGAGGGATGCCCATTAGTTAGACCCCCTTCGAAATCCTAATAAAAACGCTTGAACTGTCTTAGACTGTGTGCTACTGAGGTTGTCTGCGACATCCCAAAGAATGAGATTTGGTTGATTTTCCCTGCAATTTATTGGTCAAAGGTGGTGCCAGTGTCAGGAAGCGGGGGACAACCCTGTGGTAGTATCCCATTAGCCCTAGGAAGGCCCACATTTCTTTCTTGGTCTGTGGTTGGGGGGGCATTTCAAACTGACACTACCTCGGCCTTGTAGGCCAGCAGGTAGGCATTTCCGACATGGAATCCTGGATATTCTACCCAATTTTGATTATAAACTTGCACACAGGTCTGCCCACATATTGCTATGGATGACAATGTCATCTAGATAGACTCCTGAGAACAGTTCCAATACCTGGTCCATAAGTCTTTGTAATGTTGCCGGAGCTCTATGTAATCCAAATGGCAGGACTGTCATGATGCCTACCCCTGGGCATCAGGACCAAGCCCATCAGCTCCGGGAGCAGGCATCCAGATACTTATTAAAACCCCAACAGCCCCGGCTGGGGGCTTTTTGGGTTCAGCCCTGGTGCCTTAGGTGCCAGGCTCATCATAGAAATCAGTCCTGGCGCCATGCTCATAGACTTTACTTACCTGATGCAGACCATGCTGCGAGCCCAAGCCAACGTGAGGCCTGGCTGGGACTATTTTATTACAGGGACTATTTTTTACTTGGGCGTGGTTCTGGGGAACTTCTTACCTGGAACTACTTTGGAGGCTATTTAAACCACGCCCGAACAGCAGCACACGCTTCGCGTTATTCTGCATCCAGCAGCGTAACGCTCACCATGCCTGCAGTCGGCATCCAGTCTTCTGCCACACCCGCCTTGAATCCGCAGCTCCTAAAACAAAGAGGAAAGAAAAGGACAAGGTTAGAAAACAAACTATTTTCGAATTCCTCACATGATTCCGGATCCATCTCGCCTCCGGACCTGGAAAGAACATCATTTCAATACGCGTCGCATCACCAGCTGCAGCGCTGTGCCATACTCACCAGTCCTCGCAGCATCTTTCGGTTCGGCACTGCCTCCATCATTTCTTCCCCGAACTCCGGCACCTGGGGGACAAGAGAAACCTACAAGGTGAGCCCGGAAAACCAACAAATATATCTCTTATCACCATAGACTTACCTGATTTACCACAGGAGGCATTATTCTGTAACTCTCCACATCTTCATGTGCCGCACCTGCAAAGAGAGAGAGAGATAACAACATGTTAAACACGTGCAGCATTTACCGGACAGCGTCGGGTAATACAGACTCTTACCTGAGCGCCATCAGCTACCATGAGAGCATCTTCTCACGAACTCAGCTGCAAGAAAAGGAAGGAAGGGGGGGAAACAAGAGTGAACATCGGACATATTGAACTCTATGAACTTGATACTTACTGTTCCTCGCCAGGAACTTCAGAGTCAATACTCTCCAGAACTCTCCCACGCCTTCAAACCAGTGAAGTAACTGGCATCAACACGCTCCTGCAATCCATGCAGGATGCAGAGCTCATCTTTCAAGAGTATAAGGTGAGATTGCTGAGAGGGCACTTCGGAGATGATTAGTGGGGAGGACTGTGGGTGGTGCCATCTCTAGAATCCACGGGTGGCTAAATACATCTCTCCACTTGCAGGAGAATACTTCTACGGGTCAAGCAGACAAGATTAGGAGGGCCAGTCCAGTCAGTCATCTCTGCACTACGCATCACGTTGGTGGAGTCCGCAGCCGTCCGGGTCCGACGATGCCCCTGTGGGAGCCAGGTGAGCATAACAGAACGCGAAGCCTCTTTATAAATCCCCACCCGGGCGTTATGGAAACCTCAGAAACTGACCAACTGGCCCAATTATTGGGGGAACTTAGGGCGGAAGTCCACACCACTTGCCAAGAGACTAATGCCCTCAGGAGAGAACTGATTGTCTCGAAGGAGCGCACTGACGATCTGGATAGGCAGTTGCTGCAAAACCAAGCAGGGCAAACACCTTTACCAGGACTTGGGGGGAAACCAACTCCTGTTTCATCGAGCAATCTGGTGCAAGTGGTTTTACCAGGAGCTATTCCTTTAGCTCCACCTGAACGCTTTGCTGGTGACCCAAACAGGTTTGCCGTGTTTATGAACCAATGTCGCTTACACTTTTTATGCAGACCTGGAGCTTTTCCAAACGACCAAGCCAAAGTAGCTTTTGTATTATCATATTTGAGTGGCAGTACAGCTGATTGGTCGATTCCACTAGTCAATCAGGATGACCCTCTTCTTCGGGACTTTCAGGGTTTTCAAATGAACATGGAAAGACTATTTGCTAGACATTCCCAGGGACAGGCACTGGATAACGAACTTTTATCTCTACGACAAGGTAACCAGGATCTGTTAACCTATATCGCAACCTTTAATAGGTTGGTGGTGGAAACCGGATGGCCAGAGGTAAAACGAATTACACTATTTCATCGTGGACTTCGGGGAGAACTTAAAGATGTCTTGGCCCAAGTTGTGAACCCACCTCAGGATTGCGCAGAATATATAGACTTAGTGGTCCAGTTAGACCATCGAATAGAAAGGCTGACCGAGCTACGTTTGAGAATCGGGTATTGGTTAAACCCAACGTAACCCCCAAAGGAACAGATGCAGCAGAACCTATGCAGATCGTGGGGGGGTTAAGGGACCCTTAACTCAAAAGGAAAGAGAAAGGAGACGGCAGATGCAATTGTGTCTATACTGTGGGGCCTCAGGACATTTTCTATGGGATTGCCCTATAAAACCATCCAAGAAAATAGTTGGAGTCCCTGATAGAAATCAAACAGAACCTGATTCGGGAAACGACCACGCCGGACAAGCATAGAGGTCCGCTTGCCGAGCTTGAAGAAGGAAACTCAGACCTCGCACCTAATCATACCAATGGTCCTTATTGATCCAAGGCAGCCATCACGTATGCACGCAGTAAGGGCATACATTGATAGCGGGGCCATAGGAAACTATATGGACCACGAGTTGGCTTCTAGGATGAATCTACCTTTCTGCAAAAAAAACCTCTTCGGATGTCATCACCACAGTTGATGGAACTGAAATTGCCTCTGGGCCTGTAACTCATTCCACCACAGAGATCACAGTGTTGGGTCAAGATGGGCATCGAGAGACTATTGTGTTTGATTTAATCAAAGCCCCGCAGTTCCAAATAATACTGGGGATACCTTGGTTGGAAACACATAATCCTAGTATTGATTGGCGAGAGAAGAGAATAACCTTTCCGGATTGTGCACACACTTGTTACCCGGAAAGAACCTTGAACAAAAGCCTGGCCACAGTCGCTAATCCAGCCGTGCATTTACCTCAGGAATATCAAGAATTCCAGGATGTTTTTCAAAAAGAACAGGCAAACACCTTACCCCCTCACAGATCATACGATTGTCAAATCGACCTCATACCTGGTGCACAACCTCCATGCAGTAGGATCTACGCCCTTACGGAACCCGAAAACCTTCACCTACGACAATACTTGGACCAGTATCTTGCTAATGGCTTTATTCGTCCACCAAGTCCCCTGCATCCTCAGCTTTGTTCTTCGTGCCTAAAAAGGAAGGTGACCTCAGAACATGCATAGACTACCGCGCATTAAATCAGATTACGGTGAAGAACCGATACCCATTGCCTCTGATCCCCGAATTACTAGACCAAGTAAAGGATGCTTGCATCTACACTAAATTGGATCTCCAAGAGGCATATCATCTGGTACGTGTAAAGAAAGGCGACGAATGGAAGACTGCCTTTCGCACCAAGTACGGATTATTCGAATACCAGCTGATGCCCTTCGGGTTGTGCAATGCACCAGCAGCCTTCCAGTATTTTATGAACGATGTCCTTCGTGAACTCATTGACGTCTGTGTTGTCGTATACATAGACGATATTCTAGTGTACGCCTCCTCAGAATCAGACCATGTTAAGCACATGTGTGCAGTCCTTGAGAAACGACGCCAGCACAAGTTATATGCAAAATTGGAAAAATGTGTTTTTCATACTACGGAAGTAGAATTCCTTAGATTTATCCTGACTCCAAAAGGAGTCTGAATGCACTCTCGAAAGGTGGACGCAATTCTCAAGTGGCCATCACCCAGTTCAGTTAAAGGGGTACAAAGCATGCTCGGATTTGTTAATTTCTACCGCAGATTCATTCCGGATTTCTCACATATTATACACCCCATCACAGCACTTTTGCGAAAAAACAAACGCTTTTTGTGGACCGAAGAGGCTGAAAAGGCCTTCCAAGAGCTGAAAGCGAAATTCACGTCTGCACCTGTCTTAAAGCATCCCCGCCCTGAACTTCCATACATAGTTGAAACTTATGCATCCAGTTTAGCCATGGGATCTGTCCTGTCCCAGAAGGATCCTGAAACCGGTCAACTTCATCCAGTAGCATTTCGGTCCAGAAAGTTCTCGGCACACAAGTTAAACTATGCGGTTACCGATAAAGAGTTATTAGCCATCAAATCCGCCTTCAAGGCTTGGCGGCATTATCTTCTCGGTGCCAGGCATACCATTACTGTAATCATCGATCACCGGAACTTGCAGTATTTAAACACAGCCAAAGCACAATCGTCGCGCCAACTTCGATGGGCATTGTTCTTTGCCGAGTTTGATTTCGTGATCACTTATCGACCAGGCTGTAAAAATGGCAAGGCAGATGCCTTATCCCGAATAGGGATGGGAGAAGCATATGCGAACCCGGAACCGGTGCCTATAATTTCAAAACAAAGAATTCTTGGCATAACTACTCTACAGACACTAGAGGATATTCATGTAAAAATCCAACAACTCTTCGATCCAACAGCCCTGCAGGCTGGGTAAAGAAAGGCCCGGACTACTCAATCATCAATGACCTACCTTATTATCAAGTGCGACTTTTTCTACCACATAAGGAACTACAAGAACGAGTCATCTCCAATTATCATGGCACCCAGGTATCGCAAAAACAGAAGCTAAAATTAAGAGAGAATTCTGGTGGCCCACCTGGCGAAAAGACGTAAAGTCATTTGTGATGTCTTGTGGCATTTGTGCCCAAAACAAAAGTCAGAAGAAAAAAAAACCAGCTGGCCTTTTACATCCTTTGGATTTTCCACCTACACCATGGCACACCTTATCTTTAGACTTTATTACAGATCTACCTCCATGTAATGGATTTAACACCATTCTAGTTATTGTGGATCTTTTTTCCAAGATGGCCCACTTTATTCCTTTAAAGGGATTACCTTCAGCTTCAATTCTGGCCCAGGAGTTCCTCGAAAACATTGTTCGAATACACAGATTTCCTTCCGTATTGGTCTCTGACCGAGGAAGTCAATTCATTTCACATTTTTGGAAGAAATGTTGTCAATTGGCGCAAATCGACGTGAGGTTATCAACCAGTCACCATCCCCAGACCGATGGTCAGACGGAGAGGACCAACCAGACCCTTGAACAGTACCTACGTTTCATGCTACACCAGACCGAAAGTAATTGGAAAGATATTTTATGGATTTCCGAGTATGCATAAAATAACTCTGTACATTCAGGAAACGGACAAAGCCCCTTTTATACCATATATGGACATCACCCTCGAACCTCAGAACTAGATTCGCCTCAGCACTTAGAAATGCCCGCAGTTAGTCATTTGCACTCTACTATTACACAAGGCTTTAAGGAGGCAACAGAACATTTGAAACAAGCAAAAGAGAAATATAAGAAAAATGCTGATCAACATAGAAGTGAAACTCCACAATACCAGATTGGGGATCAAGTTTGGCTGGCTACAAAACACATACCTCTGAAGGGAACTCAGACTTTTAACCCTAGATATTTGGGACCTTACACCATTAAGGCCATTATCAACCCGGTGGCCGTCAAATTGGAATGACCCTCTAATATGCAAATTCATCCTGTCTTTCATGTTTCACTTTTAAAACCAGTTCAACCAGGAACAAGATTAACCAAACCACCCGACCCCATCTTGATAGATGGAGAACATGAATTCGAGGTAAAAAATATCCTGGACTCCAAGATGGTTAAATCAAAACTTTTTTATTTAATCGATTGGAAGGGCTACGGACCACAAGAAAGGTCATGGGAGCCTAGTGACCACGTTCATGCACCTCGGTTGGTGAAGAGATTCCATCGGGACTTCCCAGACAAACCAGGGCCAAGGGGAAGAACAACTTTAGGAGGGGCCTTCGGGGGGGAGTGCTGTCATGATGCCTACCCCCGGGCATCAGGACCAAGCCCATCAGCTCCGGGAGCAGGCATCCAGATACTTATTAAAACCACAACAGCCCCGGCTGGGGGCTGTTTGGGTTCAGTCATGGCGCGTTGGCGCCAGGCTCATCATAGAAATCAGTCCTGGCGCCATAGGCGCCAGGCTCATAGACTTTACTTACCTGATGTAGACCATGCTGCAAGTGAGTCCAAGCCAATGTGAGGCCTGGATGGGACTATTTCATTACAGGGACTATTTTTTACTCGGGCGTGGTTCTGGGGAACTTCTTACCTGGAACTACTTTGGAGGCTATTTAAACCACGCCCGAACAGCAGCACACGCTTCGCGTTATTCTGCATCCAGCAGCGTAACGCTCACTGTGCCTGCAGTCAGCATCCAGTCTTCTGCCACGCCCGCCTCGAATCCGGAGCTCCTAAAACAAAGAGGAAAGAAAAGGACAAGGTTAGAAAACGAACTATTTTCGAATTCCTCACCTGATTCCGGATCCATCTCGCCTCCGGACCTGGAAAGAACATCATTTCAATACGCGTCGCATCACCAGCTGCAGCGCCGCGCCATACTCACCAGTCCTCGCAGCATCTTTCGATTCAGCACTGCCTCCATCATTTCTTCCCCGAACTCTGGCAGCTGGGGGACAAGAGAAACCAACAAGGTGAGCTGGGAAAACCAACAAATATAACTCTTATCACCATAGACTTACCTGATTTACCACCGGAGGCATTATTCTGTAACTCTCCACATCTTCATGTGCCGCACCTGCAAAGAGAGAGAGATAACAACACATTAAACACGTGCAACATTTACCGGACAGCGTCGGGTAATACAGACTCTTACCTGAGCGCCATCAGCTACCACGAGAGCATCTTCTCACAAACTCAGCTGCAAGACAAGGAAGGAAGGGGGGGGAAACAAGAGTGAACATCGTACATATTGAACTCTATGAACTTGATACTTACTGGTCCTCGCCAGGAACCTCAGGATGGAGAGCTCATCTTTCAAGAGTATAAGGTGAGATTGCTGAGAGGGCACTTCGGAGATGATTAGTGGGGAGGCCTGTGAGGGGTGCCATCTCTAGAATCCACGGGTGGCTAAATACATCTCTCCACTTGCAGGAGAATACTTCTATGGGTCAAGCAGACAAGATTAGGAGGGCCAGTCCAGTCAGTCATCTCTGCACTACGCATCACCTTGGTGGAGTCCGCAGCCGTCCGGGTCCGACCGACGCTCCACTGTGGGAGCCAGGTGAGCGTAACAAGGACTGCCAACTGGAATATTCTGTAGGAGGTGGGAAATTATTTTTTTTCTTTGGTCTCGGTATGGATAGGGACATGCCAATATATTTTTGTGAGACCTAACGTTAGGATGAACTTCGCCTTAGACAGGGTTTCAACCAGCATCTCTATTTGCGACATACCATACGCATTGAACTTGGGGACACCTAATTTCGCTGGTGGAAATTGATACTGAAACTCCAGCTGTGGTCTGGTTTCAGCACAAGCATGATCGGTGATAACCATTCCTTGTGAGATTTTCCAGTCACTTCTATGGCTAACATCTTCTGTAGCTCTTCCCTCACTATCCTCTTTCAGGCTTTATGGAGACGATAGGAGTTGAGATGGATCACTCTTCCTGGTGGAGTCTTGATCTTGTGGAAAAATCCTTGGACTCTTCCTGGTATTTCAAAGAAGACATTGGGAAAGGAGTGCAGGAGTCCTATCAGGTCCTTGTAGATCTGTATTGTTAGGCCTGGCAGGATCATTACTATTCTTATTTGTATCAGTAGAGACATTTCCCTTGTGTTGTTTTGGTATATTGCCACGAAGAGGGGATTGCCATTTTCCCTCCATGTTTTTAGTTTGTTAATGTGTAACAGCTGCAAGGGTTTTCCATGATCAACTTGCTCTACTTTGTATGTCTGAGAGGATACCGCCACTGTTCTCTCACAACATATGGCCCATGCCACATGGCTAATAGTTTGCTCTGGGTGGTAGGTAGAAGGTAAAATGACCATCAACTTTTCTTTCATGTCAAATGACCTTAGTTTGGTCATCTTGTTGTAATCTTTCTCTTATAGAGTTTGAGCAGCTTGTAGATGAGACTTCATGAGCGTTCTGACCAGCTCCCTATGTTCGTTAGTATTCTGGACCAAGGTATGATCACTGCTGTCTATTTCCTGAGTCTTCCCACTTTTCTACTCATATCCAAGACATTGTGTGGGTTTTGGCCATAAACCAATACGTGTGAGATGCGTGTTGAGGCCTCAGGAGACTTTTAGACCATGACGAAGGGTGATTGGACTAGATAGTCCCAATTATTTTCATCCTTACCAATCATTGTCCAAAGCACATTTTTGATATCTGGTTGAATCTTTTTACAAATCAGTCTGTCTTGATATGATAAATGGAGGTAGGCAGGGTTTTGATAATCATGATTCTTTAATTTCCCCATGAAGCCTAACATACAGCTATTCTCTTGGTCAATTAGGATTTGTACTCTTGTGAAGAAGGGGATCACGACCTTGAGAATAGCTTTGGTGGCGTTACTTCATAGGGGAAAAGCTTCTGGATAATGGGTGGGGTAAATCATTATCACCAGGATGTACTTCTCCCCTGCTCTGTATGATTCCGGGGGACCCACAATCTATCCATCTATCTATTAGATTCTTATATAGCGCCAACAACCCATGGGCCTCAAGGCGCATAACAATAGGTTATGTTATACTGCATTTGTATAGCGCTTTATGTACCATTGGAATGATCTCAAAGTGCTGTTGGTTTATCGCCCTCTGTGACCGCAGTCCGTAACAGTTGAAAGAGTAGTGCAGCCTATAGTGCTTGTGAGCAGCCAGAGTGGTTTTCGCGGGTTGGCTGTATTCTAATGCTAAGTGTGGTGTGGTGGATGTGAGAGATCAGTGTAATGTGCGAGGCAAGGAAGGCGGTTTCAGAGTCTGCATTCTCGCTGCCATGAGGAGTATATGTGTGCCACTTGGTCGATTTTGTTGTGGGGTATAGCTGCGTTCTACCAGGCTGTTGAGGTGTTTTATGAGCGATATAGGTATGTGTGCAGCTATGCCGAATTGATTGAGGGTTTTAGCTGTGTTCTATTGTTTGTTGATCTAAAGAGGCGAGTGAACATAATGGTATGAATGACTGTTGTTATCTCCAAATTTCTATCTCCAAAAACTCTATCTAAATGCGAGTCATGCTAATCTCCACAATTCTAGCTTGATGTCATGCATGCTAATCTTCACAATTCTATCTAGATGCGAGTCATGCCAATCTTCACAATTCTATCTAGATGTCACGCATGCTAATCTTCACAATTATATCTAGATGCGAGTCATGCTAATCTCCACAATTCTATCTAGATGTCACACATGCTAATCTTCACATTTCTTTTTAGATGTGATGCACAATTATCTTCACACTTCTATCTCGATGTGATGCATGCTTATCTCCAAAATTCTATCTAGATGCAAGTCATGCTAATCTCCACAATTCTATCTAGATGTCACGCAAGATTATCTTCACAGTTCTATCTCAGTGTGACGCATGCTAGCTTCCAAAATTCTATCTAGATGTGAGTCATGCTAATCTTCACAATTCTATCTAGATGTGTTGCAAGGTTATCTTCACAATTCTATCTAGATGTGACTCATGCAAATCTCCACAATTCTACCTAGATGTGATGCAAGGTTATCTTCACAATTCTATCTAGCTGCAAGTCAATTTAATCTCCACAATTCTATCCAGATGTGACACAAGGTTATCTTCACAATTCTATCTAGATGTAATGCAAGATTATCTTCACAGTTCACAGGCCAAAGGACAAGCGAAAAACCAAGTGGCACGGCCACGCTTGGACACAAGACACAGTTAGTAGTCAAACGCAAGCTAATGTTCACAATTGTCTAGATGTGACAGAGGCTAATCTATACAATCCTGTCTAGGTGCAGTGGAAGCAGACATTCACAATTCTCTCTAGATGCAACGGAGGCTAATTTTCACAATTCTGTCTACATATGACACAAGCTAGTATTACAGTTGTCTAGATATGATGTAATGCTAGTCTTTACAATAATGTCTAGATGCGACAGAGGCTAATCTTCACAATCCTGTTTGGATGTGACGCAAGCTAGTATTACAGTTCTCTCTAGGTGTGACGCAAGCTAATATTCACAATTCTGTCTAAATGCAACATAGGCTAATCTTCACAATTCTGTCTAGATATGATGAAAGCTAGTGTTACAGTTCTGTCTAGATATGACGCAATGCTAATCTCCATGATTCTTCTATCTGATTGTGACGCATGGCTAAACTGCACCTGGACAGAGTGTGAACACCTAAATTGGAGTTACAACAGTAAGTGCAAAACACCTAGATTTGAGGTATCTGGATAGAGGGAGAACGCCTAAGTATGGGACACAACAGTAAATAACACCACTGAACAGTTGGTACAAAGCAGTGAGAGGGGTAATCTTTACTAGCTGGCTGATTTTGGTATGCATGTTGTGTAGGTAATAAGAGAGGCAGGGCTTTTTGGAGTACACCGATTGCATTTCTCCCTACCCAGACCACACTTATCTTGTCAGTTGCTGCTTGTTAACGGCTGGCTACTGGCTTCTCAGGTGAACACAGGCAAACACGGTCTGGAGCTGCTTCTTTGGGAGCTGCCCTGTGCCTTGGGGCCCTTAGCCGATGGGGCTGCATGGGCAGTGGGCTGCCCTAGAGGGTGTGGTTAAGAACCTACCTCCTGGAGGGAAACACCCAATCACGGGCACAGGACAGGGGAGGGAGGGGACAGGACACAGTTACAGCAGAAAAAATGAAAAAAATCCAGAAGGCAAGTAAAAATGGCTGCTCCCAAGAATAGTAGGACAACTTTTGTCCTACTTACCCTTTTCCTTTATGGGTCCAGCAAACACCACGTTATGTGGAGTGCTGGGGGGTTACATAGTAACGTATTATCCCACTTCTCATGTAACTTTGTTACACTAACTCACTGTAACGCTCACCTGGTATCCACGGGGACGTCACTCAGCCTGTTCTGACCTCTTAAGACCTCGAACCCTTCCCTGGAGGCTATTTGACTGGAGGCTGGGCCTGAAACACAGGATTGGTAGTGTTTAACTCCCTATTGTCCCTGTGTGCTTGAACCCCTTCTTCCCCGGGGTCCAACCCTTCCCTTTGATCCACAGCTCACCTTGTTTTCTTGGATAGTGTGCTCTCTGTCCTGCTTTCAGTGCAGGGGCGCGTTGATTGATGCAGGCTCGTTGCTGCATAGTTACTTCACTGGCAAGAGTCCGACAGGTAAGTATAATTAGTCTTTTGAACAGTTCTCTAACTTCGTTCATTTCCTTCCTTAGATGATGGCCGGCGTCCGGGATGGGAGCGTGCTGCTGAGATGAGTAGCGCTGAAGGTGTGTGAGAGCGCGATGCGCCATGCACCCCTTTCGTATTTGCATTGAACTGAGTTCTTTTTCTGTGTCTTTTAGGTGCCGCGACGTTTTCAGCGTGGATGCCGGTTATGAAGAGCAAATGCGGTGGGTAAGCGCAGTATGCAGCGCCTCTAGATGTTTCCACGCTAACCTGGAGTGGCTTTTCCCTCTTGCAGATGGATGAGAAGTTCCGGAGACAGAGTTGCCCCAGAGCGGCTGGGATTTAGGTAAGCTTTTGAAGCTCGTACAGTTTTTAAAAATAAGCGAAGATTTGCAGAATGCTTACTAATGCCTTTTTTCTGTTATTTTCCCTTTTCCTTAGGAAGCGGCGTGCCGGGATGAGAATGACACCGCCGAAGATCCCTGCAGAACAGAAGGAGTGATGAATGATGGGTAGAAGCGCCGCAAGGTAAGGCTGTTCCTAACAGTGTTCTTGTAGGAGCTGAGCGCAGAAGAAAGATGCAGGCCTACTGGAGACCGATCCGAACACGGTGAGTGTCACGCTGCAGGTGCAGAAAACGCAAAGCATGTTCCTCAGCATGGGTGTGGCTTAAATAGTCTCTGGTTATCCCAGGTGTCTCTAGGCTGAACCACACCCAAAAGACTAGACTGCACATGCAGTTCTGGGAACCGAAATGTGTGGGGGCATCCATCTTGTCCCCATCAACGCACTACAAGTCCAATCCCCAATGTTATCCTATGAGAGTGAGTGAGTCTGGTGCCACAAGCGCCAAGTCTGACTCCAAGTGGGTCTTTGGAGGGATGGAGAGGTCCTTGAGGGCCATGTAGGTGATTGTGGCCTGGCTCCAGCCTGACATCTTGGAGGGCTGGAGACATGAGGGGCAGGAATCATGACAGCACTCCCCCCCAAGGCCCCTCTCAAGGCGGCTCTTCTGTCTGGTCCTGGTTTGGTTGGATGGTTTTGATGAAATCGTCTAAGCAAGCGAGGTGCATGGATGTACTCACAAGGCTCCCATGTCCTGTCTTGTGGACCACACCCCTTCCAGCCTACTAAGTAGTATAATTTGGATCTGACGTTCTTTGAATCTAGGATGTCCTTGACTTCGAATTCTGGCTCCCCGGCGACTACTACTGGCTGCGGTGGCATTGCTACCTGGGTCCCAGGTTGAACAGGTTTAAGGGGAGACACGTGGAACACAGGATGAATCTGCAAGTTTGACGGCAAAGCAGTCTGACCGCCACAGGATTTATCACAGAGGGGACGGTGAATGGACCCAGGTATCTTGGACGGAAAGTTCGGGCTCCTTTAATGGACACGTGTTTAGACACCAGTCAGACTTTGTCTCCCACTTGGTAGTTGGGGCCTTTGCTCGGTGTTGATCAGCAAACTTCTTTTGGCGATTCTTAGCTTGAAGTAGGTGTTCAGCTGTGTTAAGATGGATTTCTGAACTCTGTTCTGGCGGCGCAGAAGTTCAGAAGGCCAACCTAATTACTTGGAACAGGGTAACCTCTGGACAAGCCAGACCAATCAGGGTAGCGATCGCGGCGGTCAAGACTAGGTCTCAAGAGGGGTGAGGGTGACTGAAAGCCCGCAATGAGCACACAAAGCAAGGACACTTACAAACTACTCCAAACAGGTGTTATATTAAAAATATATACACATTTATTCCAAGGCCTTTAAAACAATGACCGTAGCGAGAAATCACAATACAACTCTAGTAAACCAACACATACCATACCAATACAATATATATATAAATACAAACAAGTCTCAAGCGTTAGATGCACGAAATGTGTAGTCCACCTAAAAGGGAAGGAAAACAGGCAGTGCAAAATAATGCTTAGACCCAGTCCGCCTTCAGAGGCACCTAACTAAAAGTAAGTCCGAGCCCTACGAAGAGTGGAGCCTTGTGCTCAAAAGGGCCTGCACACGCTGGTGCCAACGGGCAAAAAGGGGCGTCTTTCGAGGGAATCAGGCAGTTCAGTTTAGTGCACAAATGAAGAAGAACAGAGTTCCGCGACTCAAGCGCAGCCTCCACTGTGGGCAGAAGCAGAGCGCGAGTGCGGAAGGCGTGCTGTTTTGACACAGCGAGGAAAAGCTATGGGCTACTGCAGGAGGGCAACCAGTTCCTAGCTATGCTACTCACCGGTCCCCGATGCAAGCAGACCCAGGCTTCTCCGCGTCAGTTTCAGTCGCTGGTAGGTTCAGGAGAGCAGGGGACGTCTCGTCGTCGTGTAGATTCTGCAGCAGCAGAGTTGAGTTAAAGATGTCCCAAACGAAGTGAACCTGCACAGTTTGTTACCACAGCAGGGCAACGGAGCGGCCGTGTGTATCTCAGTCAAATGTACACTACTCACTTCAGACCTGGGAACACCAAGTGTACGAATCGTGTGAGAGTGACCAGGACTAGAAATACAACACAACCTGGCGGCGGTTACAGAGCAAGACTCCTGTGTAGGCTGGTCAGTCTGCTGGATGGCCCAGAGGCACTTCCGAAGGCTTACGTGCAGGAGATGGTGAAGATGCCGAGAATAGCTGTCCCCGCTATTCCAAGGGTCAAAGTACCAGTACAGGCCTTCTGGTTCGATCAGAGGTAAAAAGGGTTTCACAAGGCGACAGCAGTGCAGAGGTGCAGTCCTTCAGCGGGTCACCAGCGATTCCTCGGTTCAGCCTCGTGGTTGCAGGATACTTGGCTCCTGTATTCCTTCGTTCGTGAGAACTCAGGAGATCGACATGGTAGTGGCGTTTCCAGCCCCCTCTTATCCACGGTTCCCTTCGCGCCAAAACGGAGGGGACCCAATGGGAGATCCGCTCATCAACACTCACACCATACGTGGACCTATCACGGACCACGGTGGTCCCAGGCATTCACACCACCCTAGACTCTCTGGCACCCAGGATGTGTATTGGGACCAGACATCCCATCCCACATCCTGGAGGCACACACAAGGCCTGTAGAAGCCCGCGAAAGCATCCGTGTTTTGCGGGAAAGTACATGCCCAAATAAGGAAGGCCCCGGGTCGGCTAGACCTGGGGAAGGTGAAGGGAGCAAGACGGTCAGCGGACAGGACAAAGGAGCCTCGTGGTCTGGCCATTTTGGGAGCCAGGCCACCATTTTGGGCTAAGCGCGAGAAACGCGCTTAAAACGTCAAAAGGAGCTCAAAACACAAGAAACGATCGCTGCCACCATTCCCGTCCATGATTCACTTGCACCGATCAGTTACAATCCAAAAAGAGTATCTAGGGCCTGTAAAAGGCTAGAGACCCAAGAGAGCAGTAACTTAGCTTACAGTGCCCTCTTGTGTCATGCTGCACGAAAGCCGCAACATGATAAAAGAAACTACGGAAAACAGCGTTTCCCGGTACTGACTGTCTTAAGGGCATGTCAGTTTCCGCGTAAGAATGGAGCGAAAGCCCAGAGGAGTGCGGCAGAAGGCTGCACTTCTCTGGCAAAGTCTAGATCAAGGTGAAAACAACAGCAAAAAGTTTAGGGGTTGCCACATGGAAGGAAAATTACCCACAATTACGAAATCTTTCCTAACAAGCTGCCCTTTTAAAGGATTGAGAAATGGTCGTGTGCAAAGTTTTGACTGCTGGCATTTCCAGGGTTGTAGGAACGTCCAACTCAGAAGTACGTGGGTGCCTGCCATACATGGTATAAAAGGGTGTCTGCCCAGTGCTGGTGTGTAGGGAATTATTATAAGCATATTCAGCTACCGATAATAGGTCGAACCAGCTTCCTTCAGCTTGGTGTAACATGCAACGCAGATACTGCTTGATCGTCCAATTTGTCCTCTCAGTTTGACCATCCATTTGGGGATGGTGACTGGTGGATAGCCGGATGTCGATCTGGGCCATAGAGCAGCATTTTCTCCTGAAGTTAGATACAAATTGAGTACCTCGGTCTGAGACCAAAACTGAAGGAAACCCATGGAGCCGTACAATGCCTTCAAGAAATACCTTTGCCACAGTGGAAGCATTTGGGAGCCCCTTAAGAGGAATGAAATGTGCCATTTTTGAAAATAGGTCCACGACCACAAGAATAGTCTTAAACCCTTGACTGGGTGGCAAGTCAGTAATAAAATTGAGGGACAACATGTGCCAGGGTGCTGGTCGGATTTCCAATGGTTGTAGTAGCCCAGCCAGTTTCTGCTTGGATGACTTGTTTTGAGCACACACTCCACAAGATAGGATGAATTGCGTAATGTCTTTACGCCACGTGGGTGTTATGCTTGAACTAAAATGGCGCTGGTGCGCAGTGCATTCTGGGAGCGCTCGGAGCCATGATGGATATTTACTTCATGCCGCAGTGAAAAGCTGCACACATTTTGCTGAGTGTTAGATTCACGGTGCTGAGGAAAACATGCTTTCCAAACCTGGTATGCGGTCAAGGACATTTCTGCTGGGAAAGCTAACTTTGTTATGGTTTGTTACTGTTCTCCGCGGAGCGTATTTTTAGAGGAGGGAGGCACTCTGTCAAACTCACAAGGGAATAGGGGACTGAACCCCCTCTCCCGAACCAGAGAAGCAGAATAGATCGACCCTCCCACCGTGGTTGGCACAGGCGCCTGAATATAATATCACAGGGAACCACGTGGCAGCCAATGGGGGGAAGATGGAGTTAGGGAAAGGGGGTGGATTGACAAAGGAAAGGAGGGGGAAACATAACAAGAAAGTACATAGCAATATAATACTTTGTAGGTCAATGCTCCTAAAACCTGTATCTTACTCCTATTCCTGTATCCTAAACCTCATAGACCTGTAATGAACTTAGTACATAACATATCAAGCTTTTCATACTCCTAGTAATGTCTTTATGAGACACCACCCTTGCGCACAACACAACAAAATAGGGTTAGCAACTTAGACATGACATAAGACTGAACACCCTTTGAAACACTCTTGAAACATGGGGGGTTTGCAGACAAGCAAAATGGCACAGACAAATGAAGGTACGAGACTAATGGCCCAAGGGACACATTGAAGCAACAAATATGGGTTCAAACATACTAAGCACATGTCCTCTGGCTGTGTGGGGCCAATGGAAATAAATCTGAAATCATATTTTAGCTCCACATGATACTCTTCTTGCAAAACGGATATTAGCCAGTGTTAGAAGTTGGTTGTTCAGAAAATAGATGGCGTGTTAAACATTAGCTGTTCAGAAAATAAATGGCGTGTTCCTTCACACGCTCTCCCTTATTGTGGCATCATAAGTAAACACATAATTCAGTCGTACACACATAAATATGCCAAAAGCGTGAGGAACTTAACTGACGGTCTGGACGCCTTACAGGACATCCGGACCCTGAAGATCAATGCCCCAACACGGAAAACGAAGCAGTTCACCACCGCAGACCAGCGCTGGTTTCTTTCAGTTAAATAATGCACTGTCGCGGCCCGGAATACAGCTTCCCAGTCCTCCGGCGTCCCAGCGTTCGTGCATTACCTCACGTCCTCAGCTGCCGCCGCCCGTGCATACAATCTGTAATTACCTGCACTGTGGCACGGGCGGCGGTGGTCTTTAAGCAAAGCAGACCACAATCAGAACCAGCTGGCGTGCCGCGCGAACGCTAAGGACTACAGACTTCCCAAAGCATGCTGGGAAATGTAGTTTTTAGCTACTTACCGCCTTTTTGGGTACAAGAAGCGCCTTCCTTTGCCCCCATATCTGATTCCTGACACTCTGCTCCTTGAGGGTGGCTGTCGATTGACCCAGCTGGCAACTGACGGCTGCTCATCAACTGCGCAAGTGCCATTTCCAGAAGGTTTGAGAACTGTCACCCCTTTTCGGAGTGTGTATATATGCGGAAACCCGTAGGTGGTCAGGTGAGACTTCAGCCGGAGGAGGACGCTTACGTCCGGCACTCCTGTGAACTGTGGTGCTCTCGGCCTGGCTGTTCCCGGGGTCTTCCTGCCGCTTCTGGGCGAGATGAGGAATCCAGTTACGCTCACGGTGATGTATTTCCTTTTGAATTCTTTGCTTCTTCTGTGATTTATGTCTATGTTATTTCTGTGAGTTATTTCTATGTTATCACTTGTTGCTTCTAAACTTTGAATAAATAGCTGTATAAGTGCTGATTATCTTCTAAGAGTGTGTGGTTGCGAGTTATTGAGTCTTTCTGCGTTCAAAGTATTTGCTCTATAATTGCATTCGTGATTTATGTTTTTCCGTGCACTCTGGGGAGAGCAATACATTTTTGGCGTCACAAACAGGATACTTGTGATGAGTTGTTCCGAGTATTCAAGAATCTGTTTGAACGTAGATAGGATTCCGTTGTCTTGCAAGTGAAGTTGTTTTTTTTTTCCCTTTGCCGGTGTGTGCGTGCCTGTGGGAGTGATGGCAGTGTGGAGAGAACAATATATAGATATAAAGAGGTTTTGTTTTGTTTGCGATAATGAGTAGTTTGTTCAGGAAGAAGAGCGTTACCGCTGGCGGTGACTGTTCTGATGTTGTTATTCCAGGCTGGACTAAGAGTCCATATGATAAATTGGCCCAGGCGTGGGCATGTGGTGCAGGTCTAAGTGAAACATAGGATCAAGGATTGAGAGATGCCGATCCGGCTGATGTAATGGCATGCTTGCAACAAGTTCCAGTAGAACGTGGCAGAGAATGTGCATTAGGTAGGCGAGGTTGGGTTCTTTTGATTGCTTTTAGGAAAATACATCAAATGAAGGTGGAAATGAAAAATTAGGTTTTCCGATTAGAAAGCCGGTCATGTGGCACAGCGAGTAGAGCGCTCGCTTTGATATCCGTGCAGAGCTTGCTAACGCAGGTTCGAATCCCGGCAGGGCCAAACTCAGCCTTTCATCCTTCCGAGGTCGATAAATGATCACCACACACCGTGGGTAATAATAAGCAGCGCTCAGATACCTGAGGGTTTGTAGCACTATATAAATGCCAAATTATTATTATTATTATTATTAAAGAGAGCTGGCTGCAGAAAGGCAGACTACGTTAATGCAGCAGATTCAAATGAAACTGTTTAAAGATGAGGCTGACACATATCAGGCTGTGGCCCAGAGGGCAGCAGTCAGAGTAGCCCGGTATAAGTATAGGAAAAGACGGAGAGGGGTCAACAAAAGAAAGGTGGCAACTGTAATCGCTACCGCTGGTGTGGACTGGGATCCGGATAAGTGGGATGGCGATATTTTTGATTCAACCAGTCTAGAAAGTAGTTCTGCAAATGAGTCTCACCCCAGAATGGAAGTGAAACAGAAAACAGCGGCGGCTAAGCCCGTTAGAAGACGGCGAGCCGGACCCCACCCGCAGAATCCTGCTGGCGGAATGGTGGATTTAACCACGCTGGAGGATTACACACAGCAGGAGGTTGGGGAAATTATTACCCGTTTGAGGCAAAAATCAGGGGAAGCTTTATTGACATGGATGGTGAGATTACTAGATGGGGGTGCTGCAGGGTTGTTGGTAGATTCTATGGATTCACCGCGTTTTTTACCCCTGTCAATTGACACCAATGTACAGGAGGTCTTAAGGGCAGGACCACCCCCTGACGCAAATGGTCAAGATACACAGGTGTGTTTGTTGCACCTGGTAGCCCAAGCATGTAACCGTAAAAACCCCATTACCACAGATTGGCCTAGCGAAGAACCGAAGTGGTATACGTTGAGAGAAGCAATTCAAAAAGTCAGAGAGCATGCTATGAAAGAGGCTATTCACATAGATGCTCCTGATCACATGGGAGCCGTGCCGCTCTCAGTTTCAACTCGAATCATGGTGATTAGAACCACGCCACCCGCATACAAAAGTGTTATTATGACTTTGCTTGTAGGTATGACGGGCAAAGCTACTGATGAGGTAGCGGATGCCATTCGGCAACTTGCAGATTTAGGGGAGTGGGATAAGAGTGATAACAAGCTATGGGAGAGAGAAGGGCGTAGTGAGAGAAGATCCGAAGGCAGATGGCAAGATAGCAGAGACTCCCGAGTGTCCCGGAAAGACATGTTTTTGGCTTTGTTAAAAGATGGTGTGCCACACAAAGAAATTGATGGCATTGAAACCAGAGTAATGTATGAATTATACAAAAAAATGAGGACTTGCAGCCAAAGAGCGCTATAAACAGGTTAAGAAACAGGTAGTCACCACGCCACAGGGGGATACCTCACCTTCTGCTCCCCATGCGGAGGAACAAGACAAAGGGTCTATGGGGACACCTTCCCAGTACCAGCCAACATACGCTGATTTGAGAAAGGTGGTGAGCGCAATGTCAGAGGCGGAGTCCAGTCACACTCATTCGAAGTTTGACTAGGGCTTCGGCCAAGCTCCGGTAGCGTCTGCCCGCATAAAAGTTGATAGGCGGCCTCATGTTGATGTTAAGATTTTTTGGGGGCCAGGAAATACACAAGGGGTGCGAGCATTGATAGACACCGGGGCAGAGGCCTCTTTGATTCATGGCAATCCAACACCATTTAAAAGCAAACAGTTTATTATTACAGGTCTAGAGGGAAAGGAGACCCCCGCAGTACAAACGAAAGTGTAGATGAAAATAGGCAATTTGAATAGGCAGAAATACCAAGTGTTAATTGTCCCGATACCTGAATATATAATTGGCTTTGACATTTTGGAAGGGTTAACCTTGGGACTTGACAGTAAAACATACCAGTTTGGGGTGAGTGCATTGATCTGTACACCCATTACCGTAGGCAAATTGAAGATGCCCCCAGTGCAAGTGCCGGTGGCAACCAAGCAGGTAGCAATGAAACAATACCGCATTCCTGGGGGGCACAAGGACATTTCAGACACCATCAAAGAGTATGTGGAGGCGGGTGTATTGCGCCCTATTACCACCGCATGGAACAATCCTCTCTGGCCTATTAAAAAGGGAGATGCGTCGTGGAGGATGACGGTGGATTACAGGGAGTTGAATAAACACACTCCTCCCTTAGTGCCCGCAGTCCCAGATGCCATTACCTTGATTGAGAATGTCCAAAAGTTTGAGGAGACTTGGTATGCAGTGATTGATTTAGCCAATGCATTTTTCTCTGTGCCAATTGCTGAAGAGTGTCAAGAGCAGTTTGCATTTTCGTGGAGTGGACGTCAGTACAGTTTCACAAGGCTACCTATGGGGTACATACATAGTTCCGACTATCTGTCACCGGCTGGTGGCAGAGCATTTAGACAAGATACTGTGTAAACCTGACATACAACTCTCTCATTACATTGATGATATTTTGATTCAGGGCAAGGATGAGCACAGTGTGCAAAGCCAGTTAGATGTCATTATGGAAGGATTGAAGAAGGAAGGGTGGGAGATTAACCCTAGTAAAATTCAGGGTCCAGCTGAAACAGTGATATTCCTAGGGATTCAGTGGCATCATGGGCATCGGGAAATGGTGCCAAAAGCCCGATAGAAAATATTTGAATTCACCACTCCGATGAAGAAAAAGCAAGCTCAGCAGTGTATAGGGCTGTTTGGGTTTTGGAGGCAGCACATTCCCCATTTAGGGCAGATATTGGCCCCCTCTACAAGGTGACACGAAAGAAATATGAGTTTCAGTGGGGGGAGGAGCATCAGAAAGCCTTTGAGATGGCGAAAGACACAGTGCAGCAGGTGCTTGATTTATGGCCATTGAAGGAAGGCGAAGTGGAATTAAATGTGTCTGTACAAGACAATTATGCTAAATGGAGTGTGTGGCAGAAACAAGACAGGAAACGTGTGCCATTGGGGTTTTGGAGTCGTAAGTTGCCCGATGCTGGTAACTCATACACTCCGTTTGAGAAGCCATTGCTGGCGTGTTATTGGGCCCTTGTTGCTACTGAGCAAATGACGGTGGGCCATGATGTATTAATGAGACCAGAAATACCAATCATGCAATGGGTACTGAGCTCTCCTAAAACGCATAGAATAGGACATGCTCAAGAAGCCAGCATAATTAAATGGAAATGGTATATTCAAGACAGAGCCAAATCAGGAAAGGGTGGAGTGGCAAAACTACATGAGCAAGTAGCCAACATACCGCCCTCAGATTACATACCACCGGAAGTGCCTGAAAAACGTGAGTCTCCCGTGAAATGGGGAGTACCTTACAGCGATTTGACCGTGGAGCAAACAGAACATGCTAGGTTCACGGATGGTTCAGCTCGATATGTGGGAACAGAGCGGTACTGGAAAGCAGTGTCGTACAATCCCAAAACAAAAAAGATGTTGACAACGACAGGGAAAGCGAAGAGCAGTCAGTTTGCAGAGCTTTACGCAGTTTACCAAGCATTGAAACAAGAGACCCCTGGTCAATGTTATTTGTACACAGATTCATGGTCAGTGGCGAATGGATTGGCAGTGTGGTTGCCAACTTGGCAAAAGAATGGGTGGAAGATTCATTCAAAAGAGTTGTGGGGAAAAGAACTGTGGCAAGATATTGCAGAAATGTTATTACAAAGTGAAGTCACTGTATATCATGTGGACGCGCATTGTGCCACAGACTCATTAGAACGTTGGTTTAATTCTGTTGCAGACGAACACACCAAGATTTCATCTGTGGATGCAGAGGCTCAGGAAGACGATTTGGAGGGTTTGGCCAAATGGGCTCATCAGAAATGTGGGCACCTTGGAGAAAAGGCTATCAGGTGGGCACAAGCTTGAGGAATCAGTCTTCCTTTAGAAGTAGTGAAAAAGATCATTTTGCAATTTCCAGTGTGCCAACACCAACTGCATAGACCTATCCCTCAGATTGTTCGAGGTACATTGCGAAGAGAAAAATTACCAGGTCAAATTTGGCAGATTGATTATATTGGTCCCATGCCAATCAGTAGAGGTTGTCAGTATGCATGCACTATTGTGGATACATACTCAGGATATTTGATGGTTTTGCCGTGCAACACAACTGAACACCATCAGGTTGTTAGATCAGATCATACTACATTATGGAGTGCCTTTGCAGATTCAAAGTGACAATGGGTCACATTTCAAAGGCAAACTAATACAGGAGTATTGTCAGGGAAAGAGCATTGAGTGGTTGTATCACGTACCTTATTACCCAGCTGCTTCAGGGTTAATTGAATAAATTAATAGGTTATTAAAAGAACAGTAACGAAAATCTGGAGACAGCAATTTGGCAGGCTGGCGTGATCGTGTGTTTGATGCGGTGCAAGTATTAAACAATAGACCTGTGAATGAGCATGAAACTCCTTTGATGCGATTAATGACTCCTACTTTACAGGTTCAACCCAATTCAGTCAGAGAAACACTATTGTACTGGGAAATTACTCCGGGTTCTTTAGCTCCCTATCGAGCAACACCAGAGTCTGCAGGGGTAGGCTTGCATTCCCATGAGGAAATCAGATTAGACCCGAGAGGGATGGTTGTAATTGAAACAGGGATTGGAGTACAAATTCCCCCAGAGCATATGGGATGGATTGCCCCTAGATCTGGCCTAGCATTGAAGGGAGTTCAAGTGTTGGGAGGGGTAATTGATGCTGATTACCAAGGCGAGATTAAAGTCATCCTGATGAATAGTGGGGACCAATTGTTATCGATCCACAAGGGTGATCGATTGGCCCAATTAATCATTATTCCCGTTAAGTTGTCCATGATTAAGAAGGGGGAGCCTCCTACAGTGTTAACTACCCGTGGGGATCGCGGTTGTGGCTCTCCAGACAGTATGGTACCGGGTGCAAAGGTGTGGGTGGAAATGCCAAGTGACCCACCAGTGCACGCAGATGTCATTGCATCAGGCAAAGATCAAATAGTTTTAGTCATGGAGCCTGGTAGAAAGAAATGGCAATATGTGCCCGCAGACAAATGTTACCTGAGAGAGTAATGTACAATACTGATATCTCTTTTCTGGGTTTGCCTTGTAGATCCTGTGTCTGGCTGGTGTAATTGTGGTACTAAATGGACTCCATTTGGGAGAGTTAAACAGCCTGCTGCTACCAAAGAAAAATGTCACATCTGTGCCAGTGATCAAGGGGATACTGATAGTGATGAATAATGTTGTCCCAAAGCTGCCTTCTGCCGATGCCGAAAAGTCAGCCAGACCGAAGACATGGATTCGTGAAATGCGGCAAACACGTCAGGGGCAAGTGAAAACAACCTTGATGCCAGTAATGCGAGAAGCATTTTCAGGACGGCGAAAACATTCTCCTATGATCACCCAGACGGAGAATATGTGGATATATCTGGCACAGCAAGTACTCAACATATCGCACTTCTGTCTTACTGATGTGCCCAATGCTGAAGCTTTAATGACTATGTGCTTAGTAGCAGTGCCGACGCCAGTTCCAGTTTTAAAGCATATCTTCGGCGTCACACACAATGATTCTTTGGTTCAAGATTCGGATTTAAGGCAAGCTTTTTCCGTTTATGAGTACTGTAGGTTCTGCCAAGAAACCGATCGCAAATGGAGAAATTTGACACGTGTTATTACTTATAATATAACCCAAGGTGATGTATGTTATTTTATGACCTGCAATGCACAAGAAATTGGCAAATGCCAACAGATCGATTTAACCAAACAGCACAATCACACAATGTTTGAGAGACGACTGTGTTCGCGAGTGCCACGCACATGCACCAGTGTAAATAATACTATGTCTTGTAATCATACAGTGATAGCTGCCAGTCATTTGAATCATGTGAAACCTCCAACAGGATGGCTCTTTTCATGTGGCAACATCACATACACTTATATTCCAGCTAACATTTCCAGAGGTCCATGTGCTTTAACTCGATTAGGACTAATGATGTTTCCTTTACACCCAGCAATAACTCGAGGTAAAAGGTCAACTTTCGAATCTGTGGGTCTATCTCCTGATTTTGATTCACATGTACACTTGTTATCAGAAGCTGAGGTTCTAGCATTAACCCTTTCATTAGTGCGAGTTTGGGGTTTAGCTGCTGGGGGATACAAATCTTTGATGAAATTAGCATGTTTAGTAGTCAAAAGCCTTAATCATACTTCTCAGGCATTAGAAGAATTACTCCTTGATAGTCAAGTTATTAGAAAAGCAACTTTGCAGAACAGAGCTGCTGTTGATTATCTATTACTAAAGCATAATTTAGGGTGTAACACACTTGAAGGTATATGTTGTTTTAATCTAAGTGACCATTCACGATCCATTGAAAGTCATATTCGAGGTTTGAGGGATATCATTTCTCAAGTGTCTCAAGATCGTACAGAGAATTGGTGGGATTGGTTATTTTCATGGATACCTGATATTGGGGGTACACTACGTTACGTTTTTGCTTGCATTTTCATTATATTAGCTATCATAATACAATGTATTCCCAATTTAGTTTTAACGTTTCGTAGGTTTCAGAGACCGGCTCCTTTGCCACAGGGCTATGGAATGTAAATATCCAAGGATGGAATTGTTATGCTTGAACTAAAATGGCGCTGGTGCGCAGTGCATTCTGGGAGCGCTCGGAGCCACGATGGATATTTACTTCATGCCGCAGTGAAAAGCTGCACACATTTTGCTGAGTGTTAGATTCACGGTGCTGAGGAAAACATGCTTTCCAAACCTGATATGCGGTCAAGGACATTTCTGCTGGGAAAGTTAACTTTGTTATGGTTTGTTACTGTTCTCCGCGGAGCATGTTTTTAGAGGAGGGAGGCACTCTGCTCCTTGAGGGTGGCTGTCGATTGACCCAGCTGGCAACCAACGGCTGCTCATCGACTGCGCAAGTGCCATTTCCAGAAGGTTAGAGAACTGCCACCCCTTTTTGGAGTGTGTATATACGCGGAAACCCAGAGGTGGTCAGGTGAGACTTCAGCCGGAGGAGGACGCTTACATCCGGCACTCCTGTGAGCTGTGGTGCTCTCGGCCTGGCTGTTCCCGGGGTCTTCCAGCCGCTTCTGGGCGAGATGAGGAATCCAGTTACGCTCACGGTGATGTATCTCTTTTGAATTCTTTGCTTCTTCTGTGATTTATGTCTATGTTATATCTATGAGTTATTTCTATGTTATCACTGGTTGCTTCTAAACTTTGAATAAATAGCCGTATAAGTGCTGATTATCTTCTAAGAGTGTGTGGTTGCGAGTTATTGAGTCTTACAGCGTTCAAAGTATTTGCTCTATAATTGCATTGGTGATTTATGTTTTTCCGTGCACTCTAGGGAGAGCAATACAGTGGGCCACCAATAATTTCATTTTACCTTGGCTAGGGTTTTAGCGATTCCGGGGTGGCCCTCGATCAAGGAATCATGATAACCGGACATGACTTGTTCTCGTAGTTCTTGGTTTGGTAAGAATAAACGATTCCTGAAGTAGGGCAACTGATCTTTTATCATGTAATGTTCTCCTTGTGCACTCCATGCTTGTAATTGTTCCGGACTCATCAGGTTTTGGATTTCTTCATGTAATTCTTTCTGAGTTATGGTTGCTGTGATTCCTAGGAGCTTGTCACTCGGGATGATTGCTACTGGGTCAGGGGTCTGATACCCTAGCTCTTCCACCCCCAAACGGGAAAGGGCATCGGCCTTCCCGTTTTTCACCCCTGGTCGAAATGTAATCACGTAGTCATATTCAGCAAAAACAAGAGCCCAACGTAGTTGTTGTGAGGATTGGGCCTTTGCCGTTTTTAGGTACTTGAGGTTCCGGTGGTCAGTTATTACGATGATTGTGTGCCTGGCACCCAAGAGGTAGTGCCGCCATGCCTTAAAGGCTGACTTAATGGCCAGGAGTTCTTTGTCTGTGATAGTGTAATTGAGTTCAGGGGGTGTGAATTTACGCGACCAGAAGGCAACAGGGTGTAACTGGCCCGTTTCGGGGTCCTTTTGTGAGAGGACGGCTCCCATAGCCATGCTTGAGGCATCCGTTTCCACCAGGTATGGGAGATCAGGGCGAGGGTGGCGTAAGATTGGGGCAGATGTGAATCTTGCTTTGAGTTCCTGGAAAGCCTCCTCGGCTTCTGTTGTCCACTGGAACTTTTTTTTGCTTTTCCTTAGTAATGACATGATGGGATGCACGATTTGCGAAAATCCTGGGATGAACTGGCGGTACAAGTTTGCAAAACCCAGCATACTTTGAACCCCCTTGAATGAATTTGGGGATGGACAGTTCAGGATAGCATCTACCTTGTGTACATCCATTCGGGCTGAGAATAAAGACCAGGAATTACACCTCAAAGACGTGGAATGAGCACTTTTCGAGTTTGGCGTAGAGCTGGTGTTGAAAGAGTTTCTCCTATACGGATTGGACGTGTTTAACATGGTCCTGCTTTGATGCGGAATATACTAGGATATCGTCGATGTACACTAGAGCACAGACATCAATCAATTCCGTACGACATCGTTCATGAAGTATTGAAATGCAGCAGGCGCGTTGCAAAGGCCAAAGGGCATTACTTGATATTCGTACAAGCCGTATTTGGTGCGAAAAGCGGTTTTCCATTCGTCCCCCTGTTTTACGCGAACAAGGTGATATGCCCCCCTCAGGTCTAGTTTTGTGTAGATTTGGGCATCTTTGACTTGATCAAGCAATTCAGGGATCAGTGGCAGGGGGTAGCGATTTTTTACAGTAATCTGGTTCAGTGCGCGATAGTCTATGCCTGTTCTCAAGTCCCCCTCCTTTTTCGGTGCAAAGAATAGAGGACTGGCTGCTGGAGACTTTGAGGGACAGATGAACCCGTTGCCCAGGTATTGGTCAAGATAGGCTTTCAGGTGCTGGTTTTCTGGTTCCGTGAGTGCGTAAATTCACCCACAAGGGATTTGTGAGCCGGGTATCAGGTCGATTTGGCAATCGTATGGTCTATGCGGAGGCAGGGTACTGGCCTGTTCTTTCTGAAAGACATCTTGAAAGTCCTGGTATTCACTTGGTAGGGTGCTGATTGCCACAATCGCAAGCGTGGAGGTTCTGGTGTCTATTGGTTGTTTCTCTTGGCGATAACATGTGTGGGCGCAAGTTTCGGGAAAGGCCAATTCTTTTGCTCGCCAATCGATTCGAGGATTGTGAGCTACCAACCATGGCATTCCCAAAATCAACGGGAACTGTGGTGCCTTAATGAGGTCGAAAAACAATAGATTCTTGGTGTCCATCCTGGCACAGAAGGGTTAAAGCTGCAGTGCAATGGGATACTGGACCAGAAGCTATTTCCGTGCCGTTGACAGTGGTAACAGTGTCGGTGGTTGATTTAGGGCGTAACGGAAGCCCCATCTTTGCCGCAAGATCCTGGTCGATGTAATTCCCAACGGCTCCACTGTCTATGTACGCTCTTACTGCATGCATCCGAGATGGTTGTTGGTGATTGATTAAGACCACAGATAGTGCAACATGGGAGGTCTGTAGTTCACTTTCTTCGCTCGACAAGTGGACCCCTACACTTGCCGGGCTGGGGAGTTTTCCGATTCCTTGATGGTATCTTCCTTGTCCGTGGCCCCTACCGTCCCCCTCAATGGCTTCACAGGGCACTCTTTAAGGAAATGACCTGACCTTCCACAGCACAGACATAACTCCTGCTGTCTCCTTTTATCCCTTTCCGCTTTAGTCAAGGGGGATCTGACCCCCCAATTTGCATTGGTTCTCCTGAACCTTCCGTTGTTCGGGCAGTATTGTCCTTTTGAACGCACATACATAGGGCGAGGGTCCGGTCTGGTTCGTTCTGCTCTTCGGTTCTGCAACCTATGATCCAGTTGAACAACAAGGTCAATGAATTCTGAGCAGTCTTTCGGGGGGTTCAATACTTGTGCGAGAACATCCTTGAGCTCCCCCCGCAACCCCTGATGAAATAATGTGGTTCTCTTCTCCACTGGCCATTCTGCTTCAACTACGAGTCTATTGAACGTGGCTATTTATGTTAATAGGTCTTGATTCCCTTGGCGTAGGGACAGAGGTTCGTTGTCTAATGCCTGCCCATGAGTACGACGGGCGAACAGCTTTTCCATCTCCTGCTGAAAGCCCCTGAAGTCATGCAGCAACGGATCGTCTTGGGCCACAAAGGGTACAGACCAGTCCGCGGCGCTACCACTCAGGTAGGATAGCACAAAAGCGACCCGTGATTGGTCATTCGGAAAGGCCCCTGGCCTACAAAGGAAGTGCAGGCTGCACTGGTTCATGAACGTTGCAAACCTCTTGGGATTCCCCGTAAATCGTTCGGGCGGGGGCCCAAGGGAACTGCCCCAGGAAGGGTTATCTGAACGGGATTGGCTGATGACGCTGGCATCGAGGGCACGCTTCCCGGCAATGGTGCATGCCCTGCTTGTGACTGGAGAAGTTGCCGGCTTAAATCATCAGTGCGTTCTTTGGCTACTATCAGCTCTCTCCTCAGGGTGTTGGTCTCCTGCCTGGCTGCATGTACTTCGGAACGTAGCTGCCCCAACATGTGGGCTAACTGGTTGGTTTCTGATGTTTCCATGACGCCCAGGTGGATTTTGATGTGAGGCTTTTCGTTCTGTAACGCTCATCTGGTATCCACTGGGACGTCACTCAGCCTGTTCTGACCTCTTACGACCTTGAACCCTTCCCTGGAGGCTATCCGACTGGAGACTCGGCCTGAAACACAGGATTGGTAGCGTTTAACTTCCCATTGTCTCTGTGTGCTTGAACCCCTTCTTCCCCGGGGTCCAACCCTTCCCTTTGATCCACAGCTCACCTTGTTTTCTTGGATAGTGTGCTCTTTGTCCTGCTTTCAGCACAGGGACGCGTTGATTGATGCGGGCTTGTTGCTGCCTAGTTACTTCACTGGCAAGAGTCTGACAGGTAAGTATAATGAGTCTTTTGAACAGTTCTCTAACTTCGTTCCTTTCCTTCCTGAGATGATGGCCGGGGATGGTGGCGTGCTGCTGAGATGAGTAGAGCTGAAGGTGAGTGAGACCGCGATGCGCGATGCACCCCTTTCGTATTTGCATTGAACTGAGTTATTTTTCTGTGTCTTTTAGGTGCCACGACGTTTTAAGCGTGGATGCCGGTTATGAAGAACAAATGCGGTGGGTAAGCGTGGTATGCGGTGCCTCTAGATGTTTCCACGCTAACCTGGAGTGTCTTTTCCCTCTTGCAGATGGATGAGAAGTTCTGGAGACAGAGTTCCCCCAGAGCGGCTGGGATTCAGGTAAGCGTTTGAAGCTCGTACAGTATTTAAAAATAAGCGAAGATTTGCAGAATGCTTACTAATGCCTTTTTTCTGTTCTTTTCCCTTTTCCTTAGGAAGCGGCATGCCGGGATGGGAATGACACCACCGAAGATGCCCGCAGAACAGAAGGAGCGATGAATGATGGGCAGAAGCGCTGTAAGGTAAGGCTGTTCCTAACGGTGTTCTTGTTCTTGCAGGAGCTGAGCGCAGAAGAAAGATGCAGGCCTACTGGGGACCGATCCGAACATGGTGAGTGTCACGCTGCAGGTGCAGAAAACGCAAAGCATGTTTCTCAGCCTGGGTGTGGCTTAAATAGTCTCTGGGTATCCCAGGTGTCTCTGGGCTGAACAACACCCAAAAGACTAGACCGCACATGCAGTTCTGGGAACCGAAATGTGTGGGGGCATCCATCCTGTCCCCATCAATGCACTACAAGTCCAATCCCCAATGTTATCCTATGGGAGTGAGTGAGTCTGGTGCCACAAGCGCCAAGTCTGACTCCAAGTGGGTCTTTAGAGGGAAGGAGAGGCCCTTGAGGGCCATGTAGGTGATCATGGCCTGGCTCCAGCCTGACATCTTGGAGGGCTGGGGAAATGAGGGGGAAGAATTATGACACTCACTTTTCTACCATTATGCACTGTATCTGCAGGCTGATTTCTCAGCTGCAGTACAGCACTCAAGGGTGACCATTTTACCAAAATTGCCCGTCTCATTTGGTAGTTCCTTCTGGGCTTTTAAATGGTTGTTTAAATAAGGTTTTAGTCAGTTGTGTGTTTTTCCTTTGGCAGGCTTCAGCCTTGTAGCCCACCCAGGCTCAAGTGTATCTGGGAAGGCAGGATGTGAGGGAGGAGCCCAAAACTTCACTGGCCTTTGTTTTTGTAGGCATGCCTGGCTGAAACCAGTTCCAACTAGGCGGGTGGCGATTGACAGCTTAGTGCCGAGAATTAATGGGATTTCGCATATAAGGCAAGGGTTTTGGAACTACAATCAGAGACGACCACAGGAACATCAAATCCGAAGAAGACGATGGAGAGAGAAGCCAGCAGCAGGTTGCAGGACCGCAAAAGCACGGATTAAGCCTTGCAGCTGTGCGGACCCCGTTTTCCCCATTGTCAGGGAAGTTACGCAAAGGACCACTTCCTACCTTAGGCTGGTGGGACCAACTCGCCTGGAGACCTGCTTCCTTCTGTCCCAACCCCTGTTTTGCTGCAATCTTCCTGGGCTGCAATTTCCCAATACCCGTGGTACCTGGACCATCGACAAGTGCAACGTCTTCCGAAGGACGAATCCAGCTAAAACATCACAGGTATCCGTGTAAGTCTACAGAAGCAGGAAATCTACATCCAGATTCCCCTCACCAAAGTTCGGGACCGAGGAAATTCCAACCAGGGATATTCATTCTTCTTTGGTGCTGAGAAAAAGGCGCCAAAACCACAAAGAGCTGCTGAAACAAGTGGAATCCATTGCTTCAGAGTCCCTCGCAAGAGTGCTACCACAGAAGTCCACCGGAAGTTCTTCCTTTCTTCACGACAAACAAGGTCCAGAAACAAGGGTCTGCATCCCTGCATCAAGAAGGAAGTCAGCTGAAATATCTGCTTCAGTACAAAGGTACTGTGGGGCTTTGGGGTTAACCACCTTTAGCCAAATCTAGTGCTTCCTAGCTTGGGGAGGGCTCCTTTCTATCCTTTTGAATTACTGCAATTCACTTGTGCAGGCCTAACAGCTTGTGCACACCAGGTAGGCTCACTTGAGTGCCTGGATTTTTCATCAATGGACTACTGACTGTTCAACTAACTTTTTCTAAGAAGATTGTGAACTGTCCTATTGACTGTGGTTGTCCTGGCTTCCTAAAGGCTCCTCCTTCTGAACCCTACTGGCTTTTGACAGTGCGTGTTCCCTATAAACCTTTTAATTGTTTTACACTATCATTGCTGGGGAAAAGACTTCCCACATATTTTATGGCGGACCATATACTACTGACCTTAGCTGATGTCACTCTGTGTGCTGGAAATGTTTTAGTACAAAAAAAATGTACTCACCTGCATTATTGCTACTTCAATAACTTGATTCTGAAATTCTACTTGATATTACTATTAGTCGCTGCATAAACTAGTGTGATTCATTTGCTTTGTGTGTAGATAAATACACCATTTCGATAAAGCCTTTAAGGGTGTAAGTGTTTACTTGAATACTTGTGATCACGTATTTCAGTGTTCTGCTCTACAGCTCACAGTACCCCTCCTATGATAAGACTGGCTGCTCAGCCACTCATCTGACGTGTGTAGTACAGGCATATATTAAGAGTACCAAGCAGATAAGTCTTGTAAAGTCCCGAACCAGCTGTACTCTACAAAATCTTACCTAACACGCGACCAGGTGGACCTTTAGGGCATTGAAAACAGGTCCTGAGTCTAATAGGCGTGTTAGGTACAGGACGATATCTTTGGGGAGCAGTCAATGGGATTGACGTTCTTACCATTGCAACAGATAAAGTGTTTCCACTTATTGGAATAGCAGTGCCTGGTGTTGGGTTTTCCTGTTTCCCTGAGTATGTCCATACATCCGAGAGTGTTGGAGGTGTCCAAACTCTGACTTCAGGAGCCAGGCTGCTAAATTGAGTGTCTGGGGGCACAGGTGCAGTGTTTCCACTTGGTCTTGTGATAGCATGTTCTAAGGGCATTGCAGTTTCCTGGGAGGAGGGTGGGCCCGACATCATGAGATGGGAAAACCATGGCTGCCAGGCCCACACGGGTGCCACCATGATCATTGTGACTGGTTCCTGGTGCATCTTGTGCACTATCCTTTTGAGACAGAGAATCTGGGTGGGCAATGGCAAATCTCCTGGATCATGTTCCATTTGGAGCGCTTCTGAGGGTAACTGGAGGTGTAATCTTGGCATTGGGCATTCTCGAGGGTCGCAAACAGGTCGATGTCTGGAAATCCCCACTATGCAAAGATGCTGAGTAGAATGTGCTCTTGCAAGCGCCACTCATGCTCTATGGGTAGGGCAAAGTCTCGGCTGAACACATCTGCCAGAAGATTGTGTTCGCCTGGAACATGCTGTGAAAGAAGGGACATTTTGTGTTTGAGTGCCCACTTACAGATGTTCTGGGATAGTTTGGATAGCCCCAGAGAATGAGTGCCCCCCTGTTTGTTCAGGTAGTACATGGCTGTGGTGCTGTCTGTAAGGACGAGAACTGCTTTCCCCTGAAGGCGAGCCCGGAAAGCTTTCAGTGCTTTGAACAGTGCAAGCAGTTCCAACAGATTAATGTGATTGGATGCTACTGATGGGGACCATACGCTGTGCACTGTTTGTTGAAGGTAAGCTCCCCACCCCGACGGATGTGTCTGTGGTGAGAGTGGCCTCTACTGCAGAGGTGAAGGTTTTCCTTTACAGAAGGTTTTCCTTTGACCACCACTGCAGAGATTGAACAAGGGCTGTTGAGACAACCACTAGATTGTTCCACTGGCCATTGGCTCGAGCGCCACTCCTGCATGGGGCACATGTGCAAACGGGCATGAGGAACTAGGAAGATGCAGGAAGCAATCGTCCCCAGCAGCCGCATGGCCTTGCAAACAGTTACCCAGTGGCTGGCTTCATAATAAGGGATCTGGAACAGCATGTTTTGTACCCTCTCGTTGGAGGGGAAGACGAGCCAGCCTTCTGTCTGAATCAGTGCCCCCAGAACTGTTCGACATGGCTGGGGATCAGACTTGACTTTCTGGTTGATAGAGAATCATAGCTTGAATAGGAGATCTACTGTCTTCTGGGGATTTCCCAGGCATGTTCTGTACAAGTTTGCGGTTATAAGCCAGTCGACTAGGAAAGCATCCACGGGGATGGACTGACTGCACAGGTGAGCCGCTGCTACCGCTAGTACCTTTGTAAACACCCTCCGGGCGGAGGCAATGCTGAAGGGGAGAACCTTGAACTGATAGTGCGTGTCCCCAATGTTGAACCGGAGGTACTTTCGGTGCGCTGGCAACATTGAAATATGAAAGTATGCATCTTTCATGTCCAATGTGGCGATGTAATCCTCCTGCCATAGCAACGGGATCACTTACTGAAGAATAGTCATCCTGAATTACTGAGGCTTGACATACTTGTGTGTAAAATGCATATCTAAAATGGGGAGCATGGTTAGATCCTTTTTGGGTACAATGAAGTATATGGAATAAATACCCTTTGATGGTACCCTTTTCCAGCAGTACCTGGACCTCGTCCAGCAGGATGCGCAGATGGTCTGATGACAGTCGTTTGCTCCCAGGTGGATGGCAGCGGGCTGGTTGGAGGAATTTGATGCAGTACCCGTGGGCAACAGTCTTGAGTACCCACTGATCTGATGTAATCTCCTCCCACACGTGGGTAAAAGATGTTAGACGTCCCCCAACTGGGGAAGTGTGGGAAGGGAACATGTACCGTCGAGTGACTTGGAAGCAGAGTTTCTGCCTCTGCCTTTTCCCCGACAAAATCCTCTTCATTGAGGGGACTCGTAACCACTGAGGGGCCTGTTCAGAGTTCTAGTTGGAGCCTATCGAACTATATTGTCAATGGGAAGAGCAGGAGGAGGAAAGCACGCAAAGGGGTCGGCGGTGTTGAAATTGCCCTGCTGGACGAAGGGCTTGGCTGAGATTTGATTGAGCGATTTTAAAGTCTTGTGCTATTTCTTGGCAGTCTCCAGAACCTCACCAACCGCTTTCCCAAAAAGGTTAGCTTCTTCCACCGGCTTGTTGATCAGGGAGGCTTGGGTCTCCGGTTTAAAACCTGCATTTTTGAGCTAGTCGTGGTGTTTGAAAAAGGTCCCCTGGGCAAGGACACGCCCTGCAGTTTCAGCAGAGTATAGGGTAGTTTGTAAGAATATTCTAGGTGACTTGGCATCCTTCCGCAACCACGGCCAAAAGGCAAGTGCGAGCAGGTTCTGGGACTTCTTGGTGGCCCTCTTGGACGAGACCCCACTGAATGTCACTATAGCTGGCTAGGCGTGTGGTATTATTGGCTATTCTGGTGAAGGCAGCATAGGTGGTGACACACTTTCCAAGGGTGTACAGTTTCTTGCAGTACTAGTTGGGAGGGGATTTAGACAAGGACAGTGGTACCCTAGCCCTCTTCTGTGTAGTAGTGATGACTAGGGAGTCTGGGATGGCATGGCCCCTGATGTACAGTGGGTCTCAAACATTTTCTCCACACATGGATTAACCACACCTGTGAGCAATATGGGGGTCAGATGCTTTTTGATTGAGTTCAACAGCAGACGGCTTGGCTGACCAGGGTCTTTTCCTTAAGGATATTTTCCATGAAATCTGAATTAGGGATGACTTCTTGTGTAGTCATTTGAAAACGGTCAGCAAATTTCTTTAGGAGGTTATTGAACATCACCTGATGGTCAATAGGCAAGTCTCTGGTCTGAGGAGTTGAACGAGCATCTAGAAAAATGTTTACTGTGTCAGTCATGAGGGGGAGTGGTAGGCCTGATCATCTACAGGGTTCCAATCGGGGTCCTGAGAAGTAGGATCTTGGGTGTCCTGGCCAGAGTCTTGGGCAAAAACAATGTCTTGACAAGTATCACATAGAAACACATTCACCTGGGGGTCCTGATGGGATTCAATGATGAATGACAATTGAGCACCTGGGGAGTGGAGCCTCTGATTTAGAAGGGAAAGGCAGGGGTTAACGTCCCTATGTCTCTTCAAAATATCATTGAATTTGCCTGAGAAGGAGAATTTATTTAACGTAATGTTCTTTCTATGGATTCTTCTCCCACAGATTCCTCATCCGATAAGACATCCCGATCCAGCTCCGCTGCCCGGAAACCACCCCCCCTCCCCGCACTGATAGGGGGGCGCAGTGGACCCAGACTTGACTGTCGATCATCGATCAGTCTCACTCGGGCGCTCGACCGTCAGCCCCGGACGAGACGCAAGGCGTTCCATACACACCATGTCCCACACCTCAACAGTCAAACTTTCCCCTACAAAACATCAACCGCCATTTGTCCACGCATGTCCACCCAACCGGAGCTCGAGCACCAGAAAGGTGCACCCAACGCCACTCCAAAATGTCAGGGACCGACCCCCCCTTATCCATACTGATGCAGAAGGGTACCTCAATGATGGGTAGGGGTTGGAAAGTAGCCTTTGGAACAACGGCTGTTGAGGTCTTCTACATATGGGGTACACACCACAAAAGTTATTCATTTGGACATAGACTCCTGGCTAGTAGAATCTACTCAATAAGTTCTTCTGTGTCTTCTCTAGTCCCATATGTCAGGCCACAAGTTGGGGGTGGGATAGCTCCAGATTAGTCTTTTGGAAGGGTTTTGGGACTAGTAGCTGGCACTGATTCAATCCATCTCCCTTCGGGTTTACGCCAACTCAGTATATTAGCTCCCTTCTGTCTACAAAGAGAGGGAGTTTTGGAATCTTATTTTTTTATCTTAGGACACTAAATTCTTCTGAGATTGGCCCAGCAGCAGCGTCTACTTGCTGTGCTTCTGCAGACTATAGCGATGCTGGGCCAGGACTCCTCATTGGTCACCTTCTGCAGCTGTCAGAATCTCTCTGAAGACAGCTTCTGCTTGCTTAGATTTTTTAATTCCTATACCTCTTCCAATTCAGGGACAAGGACCTTCTTACAAACCAGCTGGGAAATGGCTTGACCTGGTTTTATAAAAAAAATAGGCCTTGTTCTCCAGGTTACACAGGACACCTTGACTTTTCCATGGTATCCGCAATCTATCACTCCTGCTCTAACATCTAGGGTGTGTTTATGGGCTAGACCTGACTTCGGGTCAGTCCTACCAAGTGCGCCTTTGGGCATTTCGGGCCATTGAGCAGTCCAAACCAGGGCCTTCCCTGTGGGTGGGACCACCACTTCTTTGTCTCCATACAGATCACATCCAGTGGCTATAGGGATAGACCTGGTAGAGAATTTGGCAGTCTTGGTTAGTCAGACTACTCTCAGCATTCTAGCACTTCTTTTTTCTTTTTCTTTTTTTTTATTGTTGTTTTTGATGAAAACATCTTCACAACACATACAACTCAACAGTAAAAATAATGCATAAAATATAAATTCATTACATATAAAATCAACCAGCAGAAATAATTAAAGACCAACACCTTCAGAATAATATTTTGTACACATTTTGCATAAACTTTGCCTATCATATGCTCAACACATCCATATAGTTAAGTCTTTTACATGAGTTCTCATTCCTTTCCTATAATTTACTTCAAACCTCACAAACAACATTTTAGGGGTAGGAGCTACCCAGTATGTCGTCCCTTTCCCACACAAATATATTGATAGTAAATTGTATGACACTCAATGGCTCTCATACGAGTCTTGATTTACAAACGCATGTGCATCAGCACCTTAGTATTCGATATCCATTTACTTGTTCCTAGTTAACATTCAATAATGGTCACAAGTACAGACAACGCCTGATAGAGTAGTTACACTATGTGCATAATTCAGGTAAAACTTCAACCGTCGCATGTTCAAGATTGTTTTCTATAATTTCCGAGAAGTGAACCAGCGCCAGTATTAGAGATTTCCTGTATCCCCACATACATTGTGACCATAGTGTTTCTAAGGTAACTAACACTAGTGTCAAAAAAGACACAATATAATACAAGATGTTTCAATGTTTCACTTGCGTTGTAAGTTTGGCAAGATTTTACAATTCGTATCATATGGTGTCCCGCTAGTGTTTTTGCAATATTTCATGCATACTCTAGTCGGCAGAAGATTGAATTTAATGCGCATGTACATTGTTCTTACATTATAGCATGGAACCTGCCTAATATATGGGAAATAGGGTTTCTGCTTGTGACAAAACTTTGCATATACTTCCTGCGATTGGTAGTTCCCAATCATGTCTGAAGTAGTTGCCCAATCATGTTGATAGAGTTTCTTTTTTCCAATCTGAGAATGTGCTAGCAAATCTTCTGTGTGCATTGCAATCATTCCCAGACTCTGTTTTAACAAGTTAGAAGCCAGATGCAACAGTTTTGGTTTGCCATTCGAGTGGATTGTGTCCTCCAACGTATTCCTCATCTTTAATTGTTATTCCATCCAGCTCAGCTGCTTCGGAAAATATATTTCGGCAGAGGGCGCCATGCGTCAATGTTGTCGAGTCGATGGTCCCTCGAAGGCCTCCTTCGAGGTGACGTCATCGTGTGTATAAGTAGCACACGTGGCACCCATTTGCCTCAGTTCCGTTTTTCCGCAGTGTACATTGCTTTGGAGAATCAGCGCGCCTCGAGTTCTGTGAAGAAAAGATAAATAACGAAATATGTCTTCGTCATCGACGCCGACCACGAAATCGGGTTTCAAGAAATGTAAATCGTGCGGCTCAAAAATGTCGATTACCGATCCGCACCTTGAGTGTTTATGGTGCCTTGGAGAGGGCCACGACATGGAAGCCTGCAAGAAGTGTCAATCGATGACAGGGAAAGCCTTACGAGATAGGAGGGGAAAACTTCAGGTAGGTCGTAAAATCCGACCGAAAAGCCTCTAGCGTTGAGTCGAGGTCCCGTGAGGAGAAATCTCCTCGACGTGAAAGGCATCTGTCGGGGTCCCGAAGCGATTCCCATCGCTCGTCGTCTTTGACAAAAAAAATAGAAGAAACAACGCCATATATCCCCCTCCACCTCGTCTTCGGACGAATCCACAAAAAGGATGAAATGTCCCACAAAACATTCATCATCCGAAGAATGGGAAGCTTTTAGGATGAAAATGTTGGAGGTTTTTGACAAAGCAAAGCCTTGGTCCGCGCCTTCCTTGGAAGCCGGCGGGAGCGCCATTGATCCGATACTCGCGCACCCTCGAGTCCGGGTGATCGAAAGAGGAAGGCTAGGGAACCTTCTAGGACGTCGAGCGAAAAAAGCCGCTTGAGTCAAGTCGACCGATCGAGGTCACCGACACCGTCCGAGACCGAACACACCTCGAAGGGCAAGTCCTCGAAGGGTGCCTCGACCAATCGAAGTCGTCGACGCCTTTGTCGACATCAACGCCGAAGCCCTCAACGCCGAAACTTCCAGCTCAACAAGATCAGCTAGGAAGAGAGAAAGAAAAGGCAAAAGCACCTGGGTTGCATTCAGGACCCAGTAGCACTCCTCCTATACCACCCCCAGAGAAGGTTTTTAAGCTTTTACCTAGGAAGGAGTTCTTCAAATCCCTGACCTCAATTTTTGAGGAACAAGAAAGATCTGATGAAGAAAATGTTCCCTTTGGCCTTGAATTTGGTACTCCAAATGTTCCTGAATGCCTGATTTCAGAGGAAAGCAGGATGAAGGATTTGGTGGAATCATTACACAATGCAAGTGGTATTGATACGTCCCCCGAGAACGAATTTGGTAGACCAGAGCCAGGTGAACATGCTAATCCATCATATCGTCAGTTAATGACTAAGGTTGTGGATTATTTGGGCTGGGCCAGGCCTACAGCCCAATTTGTCCAAGATGATCTTACAGACATATTGGACCATGGTCCCACTGAAGACCCAATTCTACCTTTCCATGTGGCCTTACAAAATAGGGTGGCCAAAAATTGGGAGACGCCGGATTCTATTCCTCCAGTGAATAAATCCCTTACCTCAAAATACCGCCCTGCCAGTAGCGACCCCAGCTATCTGTCTAAGCATCCCTCTCCAGAAAGTTTAGTTATACAGGCAGCCACAGCTTCAAACAAACTTGCGTACCGGTCTATCCCTCCAGACAGGGACGATAAGTGGGACGTATCAATACCACTTGCAATACCATGCAAGTGGTATTGATACGTCCCCAGAGAACGAATTTGGTAGACCAGAGCCAGGTGAACATGCTAATCCATCATATCGTCAGTTAATGACTAAGGTTGTGGATTATTTGGGCTGGGCCAGGCCTACAGCCCAATTTGTCCAAGATGATTTTACAGACATATTGGACCATGGTCCCACTGAAGACCCAATTCTTCCTTTCCATGTGGCCTTACAAAATAGGGTGGCCAAAAATTGGGAGACGCCGGATTCTATTCCTCCAGTGAATAAATCCCTTACCTCAAAATACCGCCCTGCCAGTAGCGACCCCAGCTATCTGTCTAAGCATCCCTCTCCAGAAAGTTTAGTTATACAGGCAGCCACAGCTTCAAACAAACTTGCGTACCGGTCTATCCCTCCAGACAGGGACGATAAGTGTGTGGATGGCTAGGCAATGAAGGTATTTTCAGCCGGGAGCATGGCATTAAAATCAGCCAACCCCACCTGTGCCTTGGCAAAGTTTTCGTACACTCTTTGGGAATGTATTGCAATGGCGGCGGAGTACATACCAGAAGGGGAAGAAAGGGAAGGATTCCTAGTTAGAAATGGAAAGGAAGCTATGCAGGAATCCCTTGAATCTGGACACTGTTGATAGTGTGAGCAGGTCCGTGGCCACTAGCACGGTAATGCATAGATTTGCATGGTTAAGGAAGTCAGGTTTTGCACCGGACGTGCAAAACCGTCTTCTGAACATGTCCTTTGACGGGTCTCACCTTTTTGGCAGCAAGGCTGACGAGAGCCTTGAGAGGTTGCAGACCTCAAAGGCTGCTGCCAAATCGTTGGGAGCTGCTATCAGTCAACCTCAGTCCTTTCGTGCGACAAATCAATCTTGGAGGGGACGATCCTATCGTTACTACACCTCATATGGAAAGGCGAGAGGAATAGCCAGTCAAAGGGGCCAAAGAAAGACCACTCGCGGTGGACAAGCAAGACGTGCAAAGCCAGCTCCAGCTACAGCCTCTTTGCCATCAGCGGCTGCAGCAACCACCACAAAACCACTTTGAGGACTTGCATCACAAGACACCTGTAGGAGGCAGGCTGTCACAACATCTGCAAAAATGGCGAGCCATTACTTCAGATGTTTGGGCCTTAGAAATAATAGCCCAAGGTTACTGCCTTCCTTTTCTAACGCAACCTCAAAGCAATCCACCAGGGAGACACCCGTTGAAGTCTTCAAATCCGCTCCTACAGCAGGAAGTTCTAACCCTGCTGGAGAAAGGTGCTATAGAACCAGTACCTGCAGCAGAAAGGAACAAGGGATGGTACTCCCCGTATTTTTTGATCCCGAAAAAGGATGGAGGATTGAGACCTATCTTGGACTTAAGAAACTTGAACAAGTTCCTCAGGAAGGACAAGTTCAAGATGGTTACCCTTTCTCAGATCCTTCAGGCCCTTCAACTTCAGGACTGGTTGGTGTCATTGGACCTCCAGGATGCTTATTTTCATGTGCCGATTCATCTCAAGCACAGAAAATACATGAGGTTCGTGGTTGGCGACTCACACTATCAGTTTCGAGACCTGCCATTCGGATTATCTCCGCCCTGAGGGTCTTCACCAAGCTAATGGTAGTGGTAGCAGCGCACCTCAGGAGAGGGGGGATTCATGTCTACCCCTACCTGGACGATTGGTTGATCAGGGCGCGTTCTGCCAAACAAGCAGTGGATCATCTGAAAGTCACCTGCCACTTCCTCCACAAACTGGGCTTCTCCCTCAATTTCAAGAAGTCGCAAATGACACCTTCCCAACAGCTTCAGTACATAGGAGCTGTATTAGACACATCCTTGGGAAAGAGCTTGCCTCCCAAGTCGAGGGCTCAAGACATTCTCCAGATGGTTTACAAATTCCAAAATGCCCAAAATCTCCAGGCTTACGACTTTTTAAGGTTGCTCGGCCTCATGGCATCCTGCATCTTCCTGGTGCCAGAGGCACGTTTGAGGATGAGATCCCCTCAGTGGGCGTTAAAGACTCAATGGTCCCAGTACTCAGGTCAAATGACGGATCTTCCCCAGATTCCGAACAAGGTTCGACAGGACCTTCTATGGTGGACTTGTACAGAAAACATCCTAAAAGGGGAAGCTTTTTGGCAACCATGGCCGGAGATCACAGTAGTGACGGACGCCTCACTCAAGGGGTGGGGTGCTCACGCCAAAGATCTGACAATCAGCGGTCGTTGGTCTCCATCGGAGTCCAAACTACACATCAATCTTTTGGAGCCGAGAGCAATCAGACTAGCGCTGTAGGCTTTCCTGCCATCTGTCAGAGGGAAGAATGTCCTGATAATGACGGACAACATAGTGGCCATGCATTATCTAAACAAAAGAGGAGGTGTAGGGTCACTACCTCTGTGTAGAGAGGCAATGCCACTCTGGTATTGGGCAATTCAAGAAGCAATCTCTTTAACAGCAGTTCACCTAGCCGGGGAAGAGAATATGACGGCAGATGCTCTGAGCAGGCAGAGCATAGTGTCCCACGAATGGGAACTGGCTCAGGAAGTCATTCTAGAGATCTTCGCCCTTTGGGGAACCCCTCAGGTAGACTTATTTGCGACCGGTACCAACCGAAAGTGCAAAAAGTGTTGCTCAAGGGAATTTCCCCCAAGAGGAGCCCTAGGGGACGCGTTTCTGGTGGAGTGGAATTTCCCACTACTGTATGCGTTCCCTCCAATTCCCGTCATTCCTCAGGTCATCATGAGGTAGAGATGGTTCGGGAGCCGCATGATCCTAATTGCCCCGGATTGGGCCAGGAGAACGTGGTACCCGGACCTTCTAGACATGTCCATCTGTCCTCCAGTACTTCTTCCTCAGAGAGAGAACCTTCTCTCTCAAATGGAAGGTCAGGTTCTCCACCCAGAGTTCAAAACGCTCAACCTTCATGCTTGGTATCTGAAAGGCTGAGATACAGGGATGACGTTATGGAGGTGTTGCTTTCGGCAAGAAGGCCAGCGACAAAGTCTCTATACCGTTGGAAAAAGTTTTGCAACTGGTGCAGAGAAAAGAATGTCGATCCTTTTCTATGTTCTATCCCGGAAGTACTATCTTTCCTTCTGACCCTAGCGCATAGAGGTCTGAATATTGGAACAATAGAAGGTTACCTTGCAGCGCTTTCCATCTTCAAGCGCTCGTCGGAAGAATGCTCCTACTTCAAAATTCCTTTGATAATACAATTCTTAAAAGGACTCACTAATGTGTTTCCTCCTCACCCATTTCAAGTACGGATTTGGGATCTAAATTTGGTCTTAAAATTCTTAATGTGTGCTCCTTTTGAACCGCTGTACACGTGCCCATTGAGATTGCTAACATGGAAAACTGCTTTTCTAGTTGCCTTAACATCTGCAAGAAGAGTGAGCGAATTGCAGGCACTGTCTTCTGGGCCACCCTATACTGTGTTCCATAAGGACAGAGTTGTTTTGAAGGCGAAACTCTCTTTTTTACCAAAAGTGGTATCTGGGTTTCACTTACATCAAAGAATTGTGTTACAGACTTACTATCCTCCACCCCATCCTAGTAAGGAGGAGGAAAGACTCCACAGGTTGGATCCAAAAAGAGCTTTAAGCTTTTATATGTCTAGGCTATCTAGGCTTAGATTGGATAACCAACTGTTTATTGGCTACACGTGAAAAAGATTGGGTCAATCAGTAACAAACCAGACCATATCACATTGGATTGTCCTTTGCATTTCAGAATGCTGCAGACTGGCGGGGAAAGACCCACCAGAAGGTTTAAGGGCTCATTCCACAAGGGGCATCGCTTCGTCTACAGCCCTGCAAAGAGGTGGTCCTATAAAGTCCATTTGTGAAGCAGCGACTTGGTCATCGCTGCATACTTTTTCAAAATTCTACAACCTAGATGCTTCACAATCTAAGGACTAAAATTTTGGCAGAGCAGTTCTATACTCGGCCATCTAAAAAAAATAATAAAAAAAAAATCTAATCCCTCCTCCAAAAGGATTGTCCTTACTGCTTTGGGAGTCTATCAAAGATGAGGAATACGTTGGAGGACACAATTCACTCGAAGAACAAGTTACTTACCAACTGGTAACGTTCTTTCGATTGGATGTTCCTCCAACGTATTCCTCATCGCCCCCCCAACCTATCCCTCTGTAGATTTTTCCCGGGCTATTGCCACTCCAACTCTCGCAAGGCAAAGTACCTGTCTACCGACACAGTCTGCATAGTGTAAATCAATAACAAAAGAGGGGGAAAAACAGAACTGAGGCAAACGGGCGCCGCGCGTGCTACTTATACACCCGATGATGTCACCCTTCGAGGGACCATCGACTCGACGACATCGACGCACGGCGCCCTCCGCCGAAATTTCTTTTCCGAAGCAGCTGAGCTGGATGGAATAACATTCAAAGATGAGGAATACGTTGGAGGAACATCCAATCGAAAGAACGTTACCAGTTGGTAAGTAACTTGTTCTTCACTATCATAACAGCCGGGTCTTCATATAGTGAATTCTGGATTGGTTGTAACATTTTTGCAAAATTTGACAATCTTCGCCATAAGAACTTTGATGCTAAAGATGTAAACCCTAATTCGTGTATGATAATAGGATTAGGCAATGAGTTCGGTAAATGCAAGACCTTCTTCCAAATCATGCCTAGGATAGTGTTCAAGACCGGTCCAATATGTAAAGTGCGTAAATCTAGACCATAAAGGATAATTGCTTCCACCTTAAGAAGGTAAAACTCAATAAGCGGAATTAAAGAAAACCTACAGACCTTCTGATGTAATATCTTCATCTGTACGATCAAAGGCATTGTTTTTATAGACCGGTCCAATAGGTAAAGTGCGTAAATCTAGACCATAAAGGATAATTGCTTCCACCTTAAGAAGGTAAAACTCAATAAGCGGAATTAAAGAAAACCTACAGACCTTCTGATGTAATATCTTCATCTGGACGATCAAAGGCATTGTTTTTATAGAAATGGCTGCTTGCCATTTCGCTAATGAGTCAGTATTTGTCAGGTTATAACCTAAATAGATCATACGCAATGCCTGTGGGATCGCAATCCCATTCGTTTGCCAACGGAAAGATGTAATCTTTCTTTTATTAGTAAAGACAAGAATGTTCGATTTCGCTGGGTTTATCGTGATATTGTGTTTATCACAGAAAACAGAAAAGTGATACAATTTATTTTGCAACCGGAATGGAGTCCGGTCAAAGAGGATCACATCATCCACGAAGGCCAGCCAATTAATACGCAAATCCCCTAATTTGACCGGAAAAGAATCAAAATGTACCCATAGGTTGTCAATGTCGGCAAGATACAAATTAAATAAGATAGCTGCTACATTGCACCCTTGTTTTACGCCTATATATGTGAATATAGGGGCTGTTAGTAGCCCAGTTTGATCGATTCTCACCCTATCGTTTGTGTTGCTATGCAAAAGGGCTACCATGGCAATAATGTGAGCTGGAATCTTGAAGGCTTGCATTTTTCGCCATAGAATTTCCCTGATGACGCTGTCAAAAGCTGAGGAGAGATCTAGAAGGGCCATGTAGGTTGAACGATTATCCGCCTGAGGAGAGGCTCGTAGTAAATGCGCTAGAATTGTGGCATTCAATTGGGTACCCATTCCTTTCCTGAATCCGGTCTGGAAACGTGATAGAATGTGCCTGGTTGAGATGAATTCATTAAGCTCTCTAAGAATTAATGAGGCAAAAACCTTTGCAGACACATCTATCAACGCAATTGGTCTAAAATAGCTTGGATCATTGAGAGATCCCTTTTTATGCAAAGGAATCACTATAGCAGATGACCAAGAGGCTGGCAAGTTTTTTGTTTGAAAGATGTATTCATATCGGCATTTCAAAAATGCGGCCCAAAACCTAGGGTCATCTTTTAGGAGGCAAGGCGGAATTCCATCTGGGCCTGCCGCTTTGGAAGGTTTCAAATTCCTAATGATCAACTCAATTTCTTCCCCTCCCCACGGACATTGGGTTGGTAGAGCTGCCGCTAAGGTTTGAAGATTACTATTCATGAATTTCTGCGGCATAGCATACTTATTTTGAAAAAACTCAATCCAGGACTGCCCCCTGACAGCCGAGCACATTGCGACCAGTGCTTTCGCTAAAGGGTTTCTTAGGATCGCCCAGATTTCCCGCGTTTTTCAGTTCGTTATAAGGCTAATCATTTTTTGATTGTTTTTTAAGTAATTGTCAAATTTCAAAATTTTAATATCGTTTTTGTATTTTGCTAAGATTGCCTTTTTATCAATTTTATGTACCATTGCATTCCATGACTTCCTTAGCGAAGCACGGATCGCAACATTTTTCTGTCTTTTTCTTCTGGCAATTGCATAATTAAATAACCCAAATGAGTCATCAATTTGAGCATGAGATTTCAAAGTTACAAGATAGTTTAAATGGTCACGAATCATTTGTTCATTCTGAAGGTCACAAGACCTACATTCACCTACAGACATCATATTAGTGTTGATTTTTATGACATCCCGATTTACTAAGAGGTTCAGTTGCCTAAAAGTACTGGATTCCACCTAATTGATATAGCATGCCTATCAATTTCTGGTAACACCATGGGTTTTAAGAGTTTATACACTGGCAAAGTGATCTCAATGGAGCACTCCAATAGACAGTGGTCACTCAATCTCAGGTCCAATATTGTACATGGAGATGCTGCACTGGCCAATCTACTTGACATAACAATGTAGTCGATTGTTGATGAGTTCATGCCCCGAGACCAGGTGACAAGCGATTAATTAAAGTTAAAGGGAATAGTTTGCATATCCCATGCTTCAAGAAAGTTTACCCACAATTGTCCTCTTTCATGCGATACAGTTGCGTAGTGATGATTTTGGGTTTCTTTCTGAGGGTTACTTGCCATTAATATTGAATTAAAGTCGCCACCTAGTATTATTTGAACATTCAGGGTATCAACAACAACATCCATCAACAGAGCGTTCAATCTATCAATTATTCCATCAACGTGTATTGCATTTGAATTCCAAGATAAGGATATAATTAGAAGAGGGTCACTCGATGTGGTGCACTTCAATAGCCAGCATCTCAGAAGTAGAATACACTCAACGTACTTTCATACAGTACACATTTTTCACAAGGATAGCGAGACCACCCCATGGTCGTCCAAGCAATCCCTTTTCAGCAGGATAAAAAAATGCAGAGTAACCTTCCAAATGAATATCTGTCATTGCCATTGTTTCTTGTAGTAGAATTAATGCCGGAGGTTTATTTTGAGGCAGTTTTCTAACCCACAAGAAAAGATTATTAAAGCCACAGCAATTCCATGAATTCAACACAAAGACATTATTTTATGATTTTTCCTTTGGGGGGGGTGTAATTGACTATGGATTTCATCAAGGGTTCCAGCCAAGCGAGACCATTTAATATCTGTGCCACTGATTCAGATTGCATTCTTATTTTTTCGTTCAATGTCGCCAGCTGGCAATCCCTTGAGTTAATATTCGTCTCTTGCATTAGCACGGGCAGTTGGTAATCAATAAAGCTTGTAGCCTCCTCCATTGAGAAGCAGGCAAACAATGTATAACCTAGTATCTCAAGGTCTTTTTGGTAGTTACAAATTAGCAAAATAATTATAGGCCTTTGGAACTTACAAATCATTCGATGATTGGGTGAATGAGGTAATCTAATCCAGTCTATGTCATCAGAGACCAGATTACGCAGGCCTGGTATTTGGTGAAACATTTTCATCAGTGCAGCTCGATTTAATTTGGGTTTATCTATCTTTGTTGGATCTGCCCACCACCCCATCACCAATTTCGTCTCAGGTGGTATGTCCTGCCTTAATGCAGACGAGGCAACATTAAACTCAGCGTCGTCAACTCTGTCATTTGTATGGGGTTTCGATTTTAAAGAGTCAAGACCAGAGGGATACATTAATGGGTTTGACGCCGATGCAGGCCATGGACAACCCTCAGTGCTTTCTTTGACCACCGACATTTCTGGCTTTACTTTATTAGAAGAAGCAGGATCGCTTTCACTGGGGCCTTGACCATTTAACCTGCATCCTTTTTTAGCCAGGCAGTCAGTAGTAATCGGATTGATTACAGTTTGGGACGACATGGAAGTGATTTTCTTGTCCATTTTCTCAAAAAATCTTTGTAAGTGTGTTTGGATTAAGAATGGTGAACCTTGTGAAAGAGTACCCTTTTCCATGTCTTGTGCCCCCTCTGTCGTGTCTTGTGTTTTCACATGAGTTTGCTCGATTGATAATAAACCATCATTGTTATTATGCATTCTCTTGTTAACCTCAAAATGTAATTGACTTTCTATATTCAATTGGTTCAAGTCAATAACCATTTCGTCTGATGACCTTAAACCCAGATTTTTGGTGGGTGAGTTGGAACAGATGGTTTTCAAGGTCTGTCACTTTTTAGATTTTTTTTGCATTATATTTACACTTTCAGTGTTGGTGTTTTGCACAATTGCATGTGCCCGCCTTTTTTGTGCTCTTGGCTGTAATTCTTTAGCTTTTCGAGACATAAATAAAGTGGATTGATGTACACCACTTTGTTCTGAAAAGTCTTCAAGAGATAACTGGGGCGCAACATGAGAAGCCACATTTAGATCAATCAAATCGGTTAAGGCAGACGGACTATCCGGCATGTCATTGGCCGGTGGCACTTTTATTACCGGGCTTCCAGTCTGTTCCCCCCTCAATATCTCGGGCGGGACAAGATTGGCTGCCATAAGAATGTTTTCCAAAACCAAGATGCAATCGTGCTGTAATTTAGCAATTTCTAAATAGTCAGGCACAGGGGCTGAGCTGCAACTATCAACGGGGAGGATTTTGTTGTTGCGTAATTTGGGCAAATGTCTTCTGCAATGTATTCCCTGCCTCACTCAAGGAATCAGTTTGCGTAAACTGTTCATGAGTGGTGCACAAGGAAGACATGAGAACTTTGTGCAGAATGCGGCCCGTTGAGCAATTAAGTTGCCCAAAATGTATGGCATTTTTCCTGGACCATCATAAACCCTTAAATTCTACTTAGTTTGTTCGAAATTTCTGAGATATAGCTGCTTAATGCATTGATGGCACCATGCGTATATTCATGCTCTTTATCGAGCAGGTTCAAGATCCTAGTTAGTACAGGAAAGTTTTGGAGCTATTGTTGATTAATATCTATTAGGGTGTCCTCTAGTGGATATAATGGTAAAGATGAATTGGGTAGACGTGTATGATCAGCTAAACCTTTATGCTTTTGTAGATCAAAGCCTAAAACAGGGGATTGCGGATAAATTAAATCCCTGGGGTTACCTGCATGCTCGTGGGGAGGGGAGCTAGCCTTTTGCTTGATACCATTTGCTGCTAAGCTCAATTCTCTTTTCCCCTTCTCTTTTAGCTGTTTCAAATTAGCATCAATTGCAGCATGAAAGTGAACTTGTTCTCTAATTCCATGTGATCTAGAGGCTGGTTTCAAGGGGCCATTTGATAGTCGTGTACGACTGTGTAGCTCAGCCAAAACTACCGGGCCACCAGCAATGTGTCTGACGGTGGAAGAGTGGACACATCACCAACAGCACCCAGGAGTGAGTTGTCATTAATTGAAACATTGCATATTGGATTTATGTGGTACATGTGATCATCATGAGACTCCAGACAATTGTCCTTTGATGTAACTAGCAGCGCGTTGCATGAATCTAACATCTTCATACCAATACAAGAAGAGGAGTTAGGCAAGGCACTACATGGAGGTATACTATTGGTCACCAGGGGTTCAATTCCAACCGCTGCATTCGCCCCACTCCTTTTTTTTAACCTGGTTTACAGATTCTTCCGACAAGTCTTCTTCTGACAAATTACCTACAGGCATTGTATTCGGTGAACCGTTGAGACAACATTTCCCGCTCCTCATATTTTTAACCATAATTTGGGTCGCAGGCAATTTAGAGAGAGCTAATTCTTTCACCCTTTATGGATTACTTGAGACATCACACATCACACTAGCATACATAATACACAATCTGAAGCTAACAATTTATCTAACCATCAATCCAACCATAAACGTCGAACAGTTACTTCAATACAAAAGGGTGATTGATACAGCTCTCTGACCTGTCAGCAACCTATAACCACTTCTAACCGCATCAAACAGAGTTCTCACTCAAGTATTTTGTCGTGTATGGAAAAATATAATCACAGGAGTGGTTCCTAAGAACCTGTACCCCGCTCTCACCGCCCACCTGAACAGCCAAACAGCCACACTTAGGAAGGCACTTCGGATGCGCGCGAGATGCGCGTGCACCAGTGCTAATAAGGAGGTGGAGGTTGTTGACGATGGGCTGTAGGCGGGCAGGGGGGCGGAGCTGTGTGGAGAAGAAAGTACGTTACTCAATCGAGTAAGATGATGTTGTAGTGGCAAGTACACTAGGAGATGCGGGAAACCCGCGATCTCAGAGCATGTCAAAGTTCAAAAGTGAAAGAGTCAATATTTACTTGGAAAGTTGACGAGGCAAAAGTTCAATGCTCTATGCTGCGCTGTTGCGGCAGGAACGAAACTTCAGCTTGCCGACGGCATTGTCCAAAGGCAGAAAGCAGAAGCAGGCTGACTGCAGAGCAAACAAGGGTCCCAGCCAAACAGCCACACTTAGGAAGGCCCTTTGGATGCGCGTGCACCAGTGCTAATAAGGAGGTGGAGGCTATTGATGACGGGCTGTATGCGGGCAGGGGGGCGGAGTTGGAAAGTTGATGCAGCAAAAGTTCAATGCTCTATGCTGCGCTGTTGTGACAGGAACGAAACTTCAGCTTGCCGATGCCGTTGTCCAAAGGCAGAAAGCAGAAGCAGGCTGACTGCAGAGCAAACAAGTGTCCCACCCAAACAGCCACACTTAGGAACGCACTTCGGATACTCACAACATTGGTAGCTGTGGGTGGCCTCTATATCAGGTCCCACAAAGACACCACATGTCCCAGATGGCCACAAAAGTCCACAAAGATATTATGTTTATTACACTTTATGGAGATTTGTAACAAGGTTCTCGGAAAGGTTGGGCAGGGCCAAATAATGATAGGTCTTTAAAGATCTCAAGTGTGCTCCCTCCACCCTTGCCCAGCATTCCCTAATCCACACTATAGTGGCAAGATGTATTACTACCGCTAGGTAACCCATACTACCTACTTCTAGGATATATCTACGGGAAGACCGAAAGGAAGTGGCCTTCTCTGTCTCATGCCTTCTGGGAGTTTCTAAGGGGTTTGGGTGTTTGGAATAGGAATCACGAGTTCGGAGGCTGTTGGAGAGTGAGGAAGGAGCTGAAGGAGTTAATATAGTTTTGGTGGAGGCTGGAGAAGAGAGGGGGAGATAAGTAATAAGGAGGAGTTTGATTCAAGAGAGCAAGAGGTTGGTGGAGTCCTTTGACCGAGGTTGGGTTTAAAAAAGAGGAGGTGGGCTTAAGAAAGTAGGAGTGTGGTTGGAAACCTCAGAAGGACATCAATTTGAGACATCAGGTGGAGGCTGGTGTAGACCGTCTGCAGGCTGGGAAAGCCCTACTTAGTAGGATCACAAGGATATAAGAGGGCATGCCTTGTATAAGGAAGGGATAAGGAGTGAGACCCTGATCTGAAGAGGTCAAGCACACATTGGGAGGAGGAAGACGCACGTGATGTGGCATTAAGGGTAAGGACCAGAGCAGGACTAGAGAGGTAGTGAAAAGGGTAGGAGTCTGGACCATAAGGAAGGGAAATGATGGAGGCCATCTTAAAGTCCATCCCTTTGAGAACTCAAGGGAAGCAAAATCCTGTTTCCTCACCATCTAAATTGAATAAAGATCTTGAGAAGAGCTAGCGATAAGAGACCCTAAGAAGAGGAGTATGGAAAACCCTCAAGACGGAAATCAGACTACAAGAGAATTCCATTGAATGAACAGGGAATGAAGGGGTTGCGAATCTATTTAAGCCCAGGAGTAAGACAAAGGAGAAGAAGCAGAGAGAAGAACTGAAAAGGGTGCAGGAACCCCTTTTTCCCCCCAAGACTGAGAATCTTGGGGATACCGAGGAGCATAGCGAAGAAAGGGACAGGAAACCGATGAGCAGGACCTGTGACTACAATGAAATCCCCTTGAGGCAAAGATGAATGAAGGACGTGGGACACCCTTTAAGCCTGGATATTGTGCTGCCCTGTGGATCCACCCAGTGGGACTGTAGGGTATAAAACGATTTGGGGCATCATTACGATTTTGGCAGTAATACCTTGGAAATAGCGTAACAGCATGTGGTAACATGAATGGTCCACATGACTAAGAGCCATGCAGACACTTCATTTATCCTCCATTTTGGAGTCCCATAGGACTCCATGGGGTACGGTTAGTCCTCTAAGTTGTATTGGTTTTCAGTAGAGGACAATTTCTCCACGCAAAACCAGGCGGCTTTTACAGAGTTTTATTTTGGCAGTGCAGTAAAAGTGGCAAAGAATCCAGTGATTGACACCTTTTTTTTAACCGCACTGCCAATCTGTAAATGAGGCCCTAAGCCATTTTCCTGGTTTACACTGTAGGGCCCCTTTTGTTGTTTTTGCTACCCTTAATCAGATTTCTAAAAATAAAACAAACTTTGCTAAACTGGTATCCCTGTCACCCCCATTGCATGAGGATCCCCCTGGTTACTCCACCAGTAGCAGGGCAAGGCTCACATGAATGCTATGTATACAGGGACGTCATGGCAGAGGGGGGTGCCACAGCTGTGACCCCTGCTGTCTCCCTTGCTACGTCTGGCCAAAATGTGTTTTTTTTTTTATTTCTTTTCTTCTCTTTACAACATTTTAAACTTTCCCCTCACCCTTTCCTCACCTACCCCTTTTCCCTTCCCCCAGCCCCTCTGGGGGTTCGGTATCCCCTTCTTGCATAACTTCCTTGTCGGGGCTCACTTAATTGAAGTCCAGGAGTTGTAGGTGTTGGGGCACCATTGAGCTCTAAACTCATCTCTTAAAAATGACAAAGTCTCGCCCCAGTCACTGGCAAATGTTTGCAGGTTGTTGTTCATTGCATATGCAGCCCTTCCAAACGCCACCAGTTCCCATACTTTGCAGAGACACTTTTGTACTGTGGAGATACTAGCACCCTTCCATCTTTGGGCGATAAGGGTAATTGCTGCCAAAGTTAATACTGCCTGTGCCTTCTCTCGGCCCTTACTTTCCCCTTCTTCCCCTGGCTCTTTCATTCCCAACAAGACTCGTTCTGGGGGTCTACCAGCCCCTTCCCCCTTTCTTGAGCTTGTGCCTGTAACACTTCCCTCCAAAACAGCTCAATTGTGGGGCATTTCCACCATATGTGAGATGCTGTGCCCTCTTCCCTGCACCCCCTCCAACATTCCTTGGGGACGTCGGGGTATATGCTATGTATGCAGGCAGGAGTGTAGTGCTACCTGTACAAGATCTTGTACCAGGATTCTTGGAGTTGTGACGCCCTTGCCACTTTGGGTATTCTTCTCCACAGCCTTTCCCACTCCTCTGTGCTAATTTCCTGCCCCGTCATCTGCACCCAACGCGCCATGTACGCCCACGTAATGCTGGGGGAAGCGTCATCTAATATTCTATAGAGAGTCGAAATAAGGCCCTTTGATCCATCATGTGTTAGTAAGAACTTCTCAAATGCAGTGACCTGCCGAGTGGCTGCTGCCTTAAGGTCTTTGTTAATTAGCCAGTGCCCTAATTGAAAATACTGTTGTCTCTCCCCCTCCTCCATCCCAAACTCCTGTTTGCACTCTGTGAAGTATTTAACCCTCTGGTCCGGGAACATATCCTGAATTACCCTGCAGCCGCCCTCCCATCATTTCCCAAAGGACCCCCATTCTATTCCTGAGGTAAAGTCCCCATTATTAAAGATGGGTTGAAATGGGGACGGGAAGGTCGTGATTCCTTGTTTCCTCACCAATTTATCCCTAGTGTCTGTTAACAGTTTAGTTATGGTGCTCATATACAGGTGTTTCGGCCGAAGTTGTCTCAGCAGCCACAAGACCTCCCTCACATCATGCTGTGCCATAGCTCTGTCCATCGAGACCCTCTGCTTCCCTTTAGCCCCGGAGAACCATTCTCTTATCAACCACAGCTGTGCTGCCTCGTAGTATTGTTGAAAGTTGGGGAGAGCCAGCCCCCCTCCCTCTTAGGAGCGATCAGAAGGCAACGGCTAATTCTTTGCCTCTACCTCTCTCATATGAATTCCCTTGTTAATTTCCTCAGTTCCCTGAAAAAACAAGGGGGTATTGCTAGCGGGATCACCTGAAATTGGTACAGTAGACAGGGGAGTGTAAGCATTTTGACCGCCGCCATCGTTCCCCACCCAAGAGACTAAGGTTCCTCCACTTTTGGAGGTCCTTCTTTATCGTCTTTAATATGGGTGGGTAGTTGGCTGTGTGCTGTCCTTACAATGCCAGTGTTATTTTAATCCCCATATATTTGATCCTCCTGGACTCCATATGAAAGGTGTGGATACTTTTAGATCCACTGTTTCTCCCATCCCCCCAGCTTTAGGTTTAGCAGTTCAGATTTTTTAGGGTTAACTTGCAGGCCAAATACTTCCACGAATCTTCCCAGCAATTCCCTGCACGCTTAAATTGATTCTCTGGGTCTGGTGAGTGACAGGAGCATATCGTTGGCGAACGCCGCAATATTATGCTGCTTACCCCCAAAGGGAATGCCCTGAATCTCCTCAGCTTTCCGTATTGATTGTAGTAGAGGCTCTAGATGGATTGTGTACAGCAATGGGGAGAGTGGGCACCACTGTTTAGTCCCCCTTCGCAGTCGGATTTGGCGTGACATCGACCCATTTAACATCAGGTGTGTGATCGGTGTATTGTAATTGGCATGGACCATTTTTAGGAAGTCTCCTCCCAGGCCCATTTTCCCCATAACCATAAATAAGAAGGACCATGCCAATAGGTCAAATGCCTTTTCTGCATCTAGGGATAATAGGCCCTCTTATGGGCTATCTCTACTAAGTGTGCCACCCTTCTGATGTTTTCTGCCTTCCCAAGACAAAGCACAATTGATCCTGATCAATCAGAGACGGGAGATAGCCAGCTAGCCAATTCGCGAGTATTATCGTGTAGATTTTAGCATTTCCATTTATGAGCGCTATGGGCCTATGCGATGTGCATACTGTGGGATCCTTATTGGGTTTAGGTATGAGTGTTATCTTGGCCTCTTCCATGGACGCAATTATGCGACTTGGCGTCTTAAAGGTGTTATATAGTGGAGTAAATTGGGGGACGAGTAAAGGCGAATATGTTTTATAAAAGACAGCTGTGTATCCGTCCGGTCCCGGGGCCTTATTCGCGGGCAGTTTTGCTATCGTTCTCCTCATCTCCTCCTCTCCTTTTCTCCTCCTCTGTTATCTCCCGACCCAACTATTTTTGTGTACCGGGGTCCATTTTAGACAACTGTATTTTTCCCAGGAAGTCTATCTGTTGCTGGCTCAGTGGGTTGTGGGATGAGTACAGGGATTCATACCTAGCCAGGCAGTCCGGTATTGTACGATCAGACCGAAAAAAAGGTCAGACCGTACAATACGACCGAAAAAATGCTACCACCAAAGGTTCGAACACCAAAAAAAAAAAAAAAGACTGCAGGGGCTGCGGAGGTGTCTCCCACAACACCCCGCTCACTATACTGTGTGGTATACTGATCTGGGTGTTGCAGGGAACACCCCCGCAGCACACCCGCGAAAAATAAAAAATTAACGGGGGCTGCAGGGTTGTCCCTCGCAACACCCCGCTCACTATACTTTACAGTATGTGGGCTGCGGGGGACACCCCTGCAGCCCCCATAGCATGTAAGTGTGTTCACATGAGAAAGGTGCAAACTTTTGGTAGTTCGCACCTTTCTCATGCGAACTTTCCGGCCGCGCCAAAATCAGCGGCGGCCGGATCATTTAGAATCGGCAGTCCTGCATTTCCTCCGTGAGGGTGTGACGGTATCCCTCTTCATCCTTTATAGCTATAATCGTATTCTGATCCTTTGCTTCCCTCAATAATTGTGCTAGCAGAGCTTCCGCCTTATTGGCTTTTGCGTAGTATTTTTGCCTGACAAATAGCAGTGTCCCCTCTGCTTTCTTTGTTTTAAGGCCTTGTAATTGCCCCACTGCTCGCCTATATACCTTGAGTGTGTTTCATGTGGGGGTTTCGCCCACCCTTTTCCCGCCTCCTCCACCTCTCCCTCCAGTTGGGTCTCTAATGCCTTCACCTGTTTCTCCCTTTATGCCCTTGCTGCTTTAAATGCATCCCACTGAGTGCTATCTCCCGTGTCTGAATGTTTATTAAGCTCAAAGAAAGCCTTGATTTTATCTTCCAAGTCCTTTCATATAACTGGATCCCTGAGCAATTCCCCTGGGGTCTTCCTTTGCCATACGCCTGATGTTCGTCCCTGCAGTTTCATTTTCATTGACACTTTCTTGTGGTCGGCTATCCCCATAGGGCCTACCGCCACTTCCTCCACCCTCCCCAGGAGGGTCACCGACACCCATATATAGTTGATTCTTCATTGTGAACCATGAACCATGGAAAGGAATGTGTATCCCTGTTTGTCCCCCTTCAACGCCCTGCAAACGTCCCTCAATCCAGTGGTCTCAAATCTATCTTGCAGTTGGGGTGTCGCTACCGGTCCCGCTCTCTGTCCTCCCTGGGCCGACCAAACCCAGCTCTTGTGCCACACCATGTTGCGATCCCCCATCAGGATTATATGGCCCAGCACAAATTCCTCCAATACCTCTAGGAGACCCCTCATGAATAGTTCCTGACCTGTGTTGGGGCATATAGTGATGCAATCGTATAGGCTAATCCCTTATATTCCATTTTTGCTAGTATACATCTCCCGCCCTTATCTCTTTTGATCTCTCGACTCTGAAGCCCATGCCTGTCCTAATGGCCAGTGCGGCGACTCCTGTTTTCGTCGGACCTGATGCAAAAAATAATCTGGGAGAAGCCTCTTAGTTTGAGTCGCTCTTGGTCCTTTTGTAAGAGGTGGGTTTCCTGAAGTGCCAAGACATCTGGTCCTATCGCCCTGGTAAACCTTTCCAACTTCTTTCTTTTGAGAGGGGAGTTGAGCCCTCTGACGTTATGAGTTAGCCATTTGAATTTGTAGTTACCTGGGTATTGCTCCTGGCCACAACCCCTTTGTCCCTTTCTTCTGCTCCCCACCTATTTCTCCTCCTTTCTTGAATGACCTAGCCCCATGTTCCCTCTGAATTATGCCCCTTTGTTTGTACCGTTACCTTCCCCCATTGGACTCCCCTCTGTCTTCTCTCCTGGCCCTGTTGGCTTCCTGCTTCTCCCACCTCCCCTCCCCCTTCATCCCAGGCCCCAACTTTGGGATGCCCCCCTTCCTCCTCACCCACCCCGTACACCTTTTCCCCACCCGGGCTTGTCCGCCCATACTGGTTCGAACATGTTTATGCTTCCTATCCCCATACTCAACCCTGTTTGTCCACCACCCCCCTTTATCGCTGGTGCTTGTAGGCTCTTTGTCTCCCTCTCTAACCCTCGTATCCCCCCTCTAGCCTCCTAGCCCCCTTTCGGACATGGGCCCCGAAAAAAAGTTGCTCTTGTCTTCTATGCCCCCCCCCGACGTCGTCCGCTCCCACGGTCTGGGCCTCACTCTGCTCTCTGGTGGGGAGGGCCCCCGCTCCCAGCTGGTCGTGTCCCAATTCCAGGTGGAGTATGTCTGCTACCTCCTGCAGGGAGACTGCCCGCTTTTGTACCCCTTCCCACTCAAACGCCAGCCTAAAGGGAAAGGTCCACTTGCGCCAGATTCCTCTTTCGTTCAGCTCCTTAAGAATTGGGCCCATTTGGCGACATTTAATTAAGGTGCTATTCGCTAGGTCTTGGTATAGTGAAATCTGTTGGCCCTTATAGACCACCAGGTTGTGTAGGCTGGCTGCCCTCAAGACCGCTTCCTTTTGGCTATACCTTGCGAATGCCGCCAGGACATCCCGGGGCCTCGCAATGGCGCCTTGTTTAGCAAACCCACCCTGTGGATCCGAACCAGCACAATTGTCGTTGGGTCTGTTCCTCCCAGCAGCTCTGCAAATATCTTCTATGTCTCCTCCTTTAGTTCTCTATCCTGTACCGACTTGGGCAGTCATTTTATTCTTATATTAATTCTCCGGGAGCTGTTTTCCATATCCTCCATTTGTAACTCCAGGTTCTGGGTTGCTACGTTTAAGTGTTCTATAGCCTCACTGTTTGCCGTGGTCTCTTTGTCCACCTCCTGCACGCCTATTTCCATTTAGTCTGTCCTTTCCCCTACCTGGCCCAACTCCTGCCTCATTTCCACAAGCGCTGAGGTGAGGTCGGTTTGCATAAATTGAAATTGTTCCTGAAATGTTTTGGCTAGGGTCGTCTGGAGGGACAACATTTCTCTATGGAAGTCTTGTCTTGTTATGGGTGCTGATGGCTCTCCAACCGCAGGGTCCTTGTGCTCCACCTGCCGGTCCTGGTTGATCTTTCCCAGGTCTCTTGGCTCCAGGGATGGCCACATAGTGGGGAGGGTGCCCGGCGTGTCCCCCGAAGTGGGGGCCACTTTCATAGCTCTGCCCTTTGCTTTAGTTGTCATTTATGCCCCCGGGTCCTGTTCCTTCCTTCCTGGGGTTTTTCCCTCTTGTTGTAGGATTAGGCCGGGGACCTTGCTGTCAATTGGTGCTATTCTCTGATGTGGGGGCCTTCTCCCCCTCTTATTCCTTGCCCTCTGGCCTGCATCCTCTCTCTGGGCAGCCTGGTGATATAGGCCACCTTCATCGTGGTAGCCGCAGGTTTCCCCCTGTCCCTGGGGCACGGTGGGGTCTCTGCCTCCCTGGTCCTAGCCAAAGTCTCAGGGCCTTGTTTTCCCCTTTCCTTGTCCCTGCTGCGTGCTCCAATGCTTAGGGGCTGGGTGGAGAGACCCGATGTATTTTCCCTGCCCCGTTTCAGGGGCTCTGTGCCTTCAATCAAGCTGCCAGTGGGCCCACCCCTCTCCCCGGCACTCTAAGGGGCCTCCGCTGCCGAGTCCCGAGCCCGATCTGATCCCGGGTCCTTGTACTTTCCAGCCTCCATTTTGGCTCTGTTCCGCCGTGTTCAGGGTGTATGGACATCTGGTCTGGGGCCAAGGAGTACTTTTCCAGCCCCATTTCCCGGACACCACGCTGCGTGGCAGTCCACTGGGTCAGGGGCTGAGACTTGCCCCCTCCCAGGACCCCGAATCACTGCTCTACTGTTCTTCTCCGGGCCCAGCCTCCTTTTGCTTGCCGCCTCACCATCAAGCCTGCTCCTCAGCCCCCATGGATTAACCTGTTCTTGTGTGGTTAATGGGTTCGCGATCCTGTCCCTTAGTCTGGGGGGGGGGCGAGTGTTAGGGAGAATTCTCTGTTTAGGCTGAATTTCCTAACCTAGTGAGTCCCCCAGAAGCTTTGCTGGATTTTTGGGGTTTATTTTTTTCTCCTGCCAAGAGTGAGACTCTTTTTACCCTCACTCTTGGACATGATTTGAGTGTGTTCCTTTGACTCTAGATGTGTTTAATGGGCTATGGGGTCTTATACTCCATAGGGCTTCATGTGTTTTTGTAATGTGTTTTACACAGCACCCTCAGTGCAGTAACACAGGGGTGTCATAGTGACCCCCCCCAGTATAGACTGCATACCCTGGGACTGACTACTGTCTCCCAGGGCATGTAAAGTCACCATTGACTTTACTAGTCTTGAATTCTGAACAGAACCAGTACAAACCATCATATTGTGGACGTACTGGCTGGGGCAATTCGATTGCCCCGGGGTCTGTTAGTCGAGGGGGCACGCCTCCGTCCCCCCTGATCGAGTTTTGGCTGGTGGCAGTGGATACTACTTTTTATATTCAACCGCGAATATTTCTCAATGGGATTTTCCCATTGTTCGAGGCGACTATCTTTATTTATTTAATTACGATAGCCTCGAACATACCGCCGGTTTATTTATTTATTATTAATTCTCCGGTTGGTATTTTTTGCCAAAACTCAGTTCTAAAATGGCGATTGTGTTCTCTTCTGTGACTCCAACCCAAGTTGAGCCCTTTGTTCCACTTTTTTGGCGGGCTTCTCCACAGAAGTCTTCCAAAGTGGTGCCACTCTGTCTGGGGTACTTAGGAGGGGTAGAGGGGGATTTAGGCACCCTGGACTGAGTTGCCTAGGCAACTCACGTCGCACTCCGTCCTGATTGACCCAAGTGGTGAGCCGGCCGGCTCACCACTTAGCATGTTTGAGTGACAGCTAGGCTGAGTGAATGGGGGTTTTCTGCATAAAAGCAGGGCTTTGGGGACTGGAACTTCAGAAGTCGCCACAGGACCTAAGAATCCGACAAGGGAGAAGTTGAGCCGACCTGCCACAACGACACCACCGGTGGAGCCCTGCTGGACCGTCTCACCACTTTTCCCAACGACAGAGGAGGTCTCCCGCCGGAGAGTCTTCTTCCTTTGATTGGTGGGGATAACCAGTTTCACCGTCTTTCCGCCTTCCCGACACATCTCGTGGCCGCCTTGCCTGTGCCAAGCACTCCGGCAACCGGAATATCACGTTTTACCACAACCACGAAATAAAGGGTAATACCTTTAACCGGAAAACTCTGCGGCTGGTTTCTTCCCTTGCAGTGCAACGACCTTCATCTTTCCTCCAAGTCGAGATCTTCTCTTCCTCTGGACGACGCCGAGACTTGCATCCGCTGCCAGGAACAACTGCCACCGCTGGAGGATCCTTCCCACTTAAGGTACCGTGTTCCGCCTGGCTTCCCTTGCCACCGACTGTACGGGGTAGATTTAGCCCCCGGCTTTCGAACCTGGGTTAGCCTGGGACACCCTGGCAAAACTTTTCTGAGCATCTCTAAACTCTTTTCAAACTCTCTGCAAGACTTTCAAAGCCTAGTGTAACTGTGTGATCTTGGGCGCATTTGTGCTCTGCTCTCTTTAAGAGTGGGCCTAGCCTATGGTCTTTGGCTCACTAGTGACTTTTGCTCTTCTGCCTTGCTAAAAGTGTTCATAAATCTTAGAGTGGTGTATCTTCACATATCCTGTCTTTTTCCCTCCCTTTTTCATGAACTTATTGGAGTGCCATCTATAGTTAAGCGCTCACCTCTGTCTGGAAATAAGTGGTGTTAACTAAGACTTGTCTGATAAGGAATAAGGGTTGTATATATCATAATAGTAACTGTGTTTAGAGTGTTTTACAATAAGAGTGCTGCAGTGTTTCAAATAGTGTGTTTTTAAATAAATAATTATATACTTTGATACCAAAGCTCTGGTCAGTGTTTGCTTGTGCTATTGTGTCTGAGTGCCTATTGTGTATACTTTGCATACTGCCTAACTCTTCTTGAGGGAAGTCTGACTGCTCAGCCACAGCTACCAGGTAAATCTGGGTGGTACAGACTGCTACCAAGTGGGTTTACTGCCAACACCTGTAGTCCTAAATCTTTTGCAGTGTTCCCAAAGGGAACTGCACAGGTTTGTGCCTAACAGCGATTTCCTCCGCCGCTCTTCTCCTGAGTGCTGCTTTGCCTTCTTCCACTGTATACAATATGGCTGGTGTGCACCTCTCTCCTTCACCTCCAATCCTCCTCGTATGTCTGTAGTCGGACCTCTGCCTCCTTGCCACGCCAGTCCCTGCATCCTCAGCACCTTCTCCTCTCCTTGGGCTGGGTCACGTACTCTCCCTTCCTGGTCACGCTGGGTCCCGCCTGGCTTTGCTTGACTCCTCTATCCTGCAGTTCGTCCAGCGTTGTTGGTCCACCCCACTTATTAGTGGGTGGTGGGTCTCCTTATGCTTGGCCTGGTGTCTGGAGCTGCAGTCGACACATCTAGCTTGTGTCTTGTGTCTTGTGTCTTGTGTCGGTGGCCATCTTAGAATCTTGTGGGGGTTTTTCAAACTGGCAGTAGCCAGTGGATATTTGGTCAAGGTCCATTGGGCCGGGGAACATGGTACCATCTCAATGTGGGCCTGTACACACTAATATTAACGCTACATATGGTGATGAAATCTATATCAAATGACAGTGATAACGTAACCATATTTTTCTTAGTGTACTGAGGAACAATCCAATGTGATACCACTGCCTGTTTTGCCAAGGGGTGAAAAGTTGTGTGCCATCATTTCCCGTGATGTCACTTGGGGGTTGGGCTCAAATTACAACACTTCCTGTGATGTTATCAGAGGTCAAGGGTCATGCAGTGTTACTTCTGCTACCCCAGGCATTTTGGTGAAATGAAATCCCTGAAGGTATAGCCTTTTAACATGCGAACAACAGAACAGGAGCTTTGTTGAGCAAGCTCTGCAAGTCTTCTTTAATCCTGATTTGGCAGTCATACTGAAACTGAACAGCGAAAGGTACAAGGCTGACTGAGGAAATGTGGGGTAATAGTAGAACCCCACTCGAGGCATTCTGGACCTGCATGCATGCACCAGCAATATCACAATGCCAAGACAGCAGACCAGCCTTTCGAGTGTTGAGTTGACAAACCTACAGGGAAGAATTTCATATTAATCACTCATAGGCCAGAAACTATTATCAGTCCAAGGTGCTAACCCTTACTCAGAAACGAGCACAGGGGGAGAGGAGAGGGCTGCATAAGGAACAAGTTACTTACCTATAACTGTTGTTCTCCAGCATGGGTCGGGCATGGATTCACATGCTCATGAATATTCCCCTTCGTCAAGCTGGGAATCCTCGGTAAAGAAAAAATCAGTATCAGTTCTGCTTCTGATCTACAATCACTGGTCTCTGGGTCATACTGCCCCCAGCCAATGACTGCCCTCTCCCTAAGACCCTCCCCTGGCAGCCATCCTCAGATTTGGTAGCACGTAAAGTGGCAGTAGGACCAAGTGAAGAGCCGCAGAGGGGAAGGAGGGAGGGTTCGCATGTGAATCCATGCCTGACCCATGCTGGAGAACAACAGTTACAGGTAAGTAACTTGTTCCTTCTCCAGCATGGGGTCTGGCATGGATTCACATGCTCATGAATATAAGAATACATAGCAGTACACACATGCACAACCACGGGAGGTGGCAAGGCTCAACATTAAGCATTACATCAACTCAACATTAAGCATCTCTTACCTCCTCACCAGGCCCACCTTCAGGCAAACAGGTTGTGCAGCACTGCTTGGCCGACCCTGGACTCCTCCCTGGAATCCCGGTCGATGCAGTAGAATCTCGTGAAGGTGTGCAGCAACTTCCACGTAGTAGCCCTGCAGATGTGCAGCAGGGGTACACCAGATAGGAACGCTGTGGTAGCAGCGATCGCTCTGGTCGAATGGGCTCTCGGACGGCCGGGTAACGGTCGGTTTGCCAACCGGTGACAGTGCATGATGCAGCCGGAGAGCCATCTGGAAATGGAAGCCTTCGAGAGGGCCTACCCTTGGTTCACAGGTCCAAAGTTCACAAACAGCTGTGATGTCTTCCGAAAACTCTTTGTGCGGTCCAAGTAGAACTTCAGTGCTCTAGCTACATCCAGCGAGTGCAAAGTTCTCTCGGCCGGCGACGAAGGCGACAGGAAGAAAACTGGTAACACCAAGGGCTCGTTGAGGTGGAAGTCCGATGGCACCTTGGGCATGAAGGAGAGGTGCGTCCTCAGCACCACTCTCGTCTCGTGGAAAGTCAAGTACGGAGGCTCGCAGGAGAGGGCCTGGATCTCTCCCACTCGTCGTGCAGAGGTGATGGCCACAAGAAACGCTGTCTTCCACGATAAGTACTTCAACTGGGTCGAATACAGAGGCTCGAATGGCGGCCCCATGAGCCTGCTCAGCACCACGTTGAGCTCCCATGCCGGGGCCGGTGCCTTCACCGGCGGTAATGAACGGAACAGTCTTTTCATAAACTCCTTCACCAGGCAATGGGACCACAGAGATGATCGCCCAGGAGTTCTGGTGTAGCGGGAAATCGTTGCTAGATGTATCTTGATGGAGGCATGAGCTAGCCCCGCCTTGGCCAGCGATAGCAGGTACGGCAGCACTCTCAGGGCAGTAATCCGTAGGGGGTTAATCATCTGTGCGCGCCACCAGACAGAGAACCTCTTCCATTTGTGTCCGTAGCACTTGAGAGTTGAGGACGCCCTGGCCTTTGCAAGCACCTCCTTGCAGTCCACCGGGATATCGTACCCTCCAAACTCTAGTGCTGCAGGAGCCAGGCCTGCAAGTTCAGTGACCCCGGGTTGTGATGGAGGATGGCGCCTACTTCTCTGGAGAGAAGATCCACGTCCATCGACAGTTTGACTCGGGGGGGACGCTGACAAGTCCAGAAGGTCCGGGAACCTGCTGGCGAGCCTCTGGCACTTGGAGTTCGTTGCCATCGCGAACAGGTCAATCTGGGGTTTGCCCCATCGTTGGAAGAGTCGATCCGCTTGATCCTGACGCAGCTCCCACTCGTGGCACGAGCGCAGCTCCCTGCTGAGTGAGTCGGCAATGGTGTTCTTTATTCCTGCCAAATGGAAGGGCACCAGAAACATCCCCTGGGCGGCAGCCCAGTGCCACAGATCCTGGGCCTACTTGGATAGGGCTGGGGATCTGGTGCCTCCCTGCTTCCGGATGTAGAACATTGTGGTGGTGTTGTCGGTGAAGACCCTCACCACTTTGTCCTTGAGGGACGGAAGGAACGACCTGACGGCCCAGAATACGGCTCGGAGCTCCAGGATGTTGATGTGGAGTGACCTCTCCTCCGGGAGCCAAAGGCCTCTTGCGTGGAGATCTCCGGTGTGCGCTCCCCATCCCTCCAGGGAGACGTCCATCGTAACCATCTCCTGATGTGCCGGGGTCTGAAAGTCTGTGCCCGCCGTGAGATGCGCGCGGGTGCCTCACCACCGAATCGCTTGGTGGAAGGCCTCGTTGAGCGGGATCCTGTCTTCGAAGCTTCCCGCCGCTTGTATCCAATGGGCGTCAAACTCTTGTAGAGAACGTATCCGCAGCCTGCACAGGCGCACCAGGTAGATGCATGAGGACATCATGCAGAGAAGGGACTTGATGGATCTCACCCTGGCCACGTCCATGGCCAGCAGGCGCTGCACCTTGGCCAAGATGGCTTTCGTCCTCTCCTCCAACGGAGAAGCCAATCGTGCCACTGTATCAAGCTTGGCTCCAGAAACAGTGCGACCTGCGACGGAACCAGGCAGGATTTCGAGTAGTTAGTTGATGGAGAATCCCAGATCTGTGAGCAGTTGGACGATCTTCGCTGTGTGCTCAACGGCGAGTTCTCTTGTCCTGGCACGGATGAGCCAATCGTCCAGGTAGGGGTAGACGTGGATCCACTGCAGGCGCGGACGCGCCGCCACTGGTGCTAGGCACTTGGTGAATACCCTGGGTGCCAACTTCAAACCGAATGGAAGGGCCTGGAACTGGTAGTGCTGTCCCTGAACCACGAATCTGAGAAACTTTTGGTGTCCTTTTAGAATGGGGATGTGAAAGTAAGCATCCTCCAAATCCAACGACGACAGGAAGTCGCCCTCCTCCAGCTGTCCCAGGACGTGCTGGAGGGTGACCATTCAGAACTTTTGGGCCTTGATGTATTTGTTTAACCGACGCAGGTCCATGATGGGTCGCCAACCGCCTGTCTTCTTTCTGATGAGGAAGTATCGTGAGTACACTCCGGAGCCCCGGAGCCTCTTTGGGACGAGCTCGATGGCTCCTTTCTTCAGCATCGCCCTTACTTCCAACAGCAGTTGAGGGACGTGGTTCTCCTTCCTGGCCACGGGAGGAATGCCGGGGCACTTCTTTAGAAATTCGAGAATGTGCCCTCTTGCCAGGGCATCCAGCACCCAATGGTCGGTGGAGATGGACTCCCACACGCTGATGAACTTCGCCAGCCGGCCTCCCACCGGGGTGCTCAGGTGGGGGCCCGACGCTACGGCCGGTTCAGTCCTGCTTGGCAGCGGACTTGCCGCCTTGTCCTCCTTGGCGACGACAACGAGATCCTCCTGACTTGCCTCGTCCTCTATAGGCCTCTTGCGACGAGGAGCGAGCCGCCTGGCGGTACATCGAGGAGCCACCGCTGAATCCTTTGGAAGCACCTTCCTTGCCTCCGGAGTTCCGAAAGGGCGGCCGTCGTTGCTGCAAAACTCCCAAGACTCGAGCCGTCTCCGTGTCGGTCTTGATGGCCTGCAGAGATTCGTCAAACAGGTTGTTCCCGTCGAAGGGCATGTCCAAAACTTTGGTTTGCACGTCCTGATGGAAATCAGTCGCTTTGAGCCACCCCCGTCGCCGAAGGCAAACACTGTTGCCCAACTGGCAGAAACAGGTGTCAGCAATGTCCGTGGCCACCGTTATGGCGTGGTCCGACGCCACCTCATCTTCTTGCAAGATCTCCAGGGCCTCAGCCCTCTTGTCGTCCGGGAGGAAGTCCAGCAGGGGAGCGATCTTAAACCACAACTCCCTGTCGTAGCGGGCCACAATCGCTAGGGCATTGGCCGCCTTAATTGTCGTTGCCGCCGACGAGATGACTCATCGTCCCATGGCGTCCAGTTTCTTCCCCTCACCGTCCGGTGGGGAGGTCGAAGTTGAAGCCGTCGCCCCCGCCGCTTTCTTCTTGGCTGCCGCCGAGACAACCGAATCCGGGTTCTGCTGCGTCCTAAGGCACAAAGGGGCGGAATCCGGGACCCGGTACTTCTTCTCGTACCGGTCCCTCTTGGTGGGCGTCGTGGATGGGTTCTTCAGGAGAGACTGTCCTTCGTCCCAGATGTTGTCAAGTAACGGGACCGAGAGGACCGTCTTCCTCTTGGCCTCACGCCATTGATAGAGGAAGCCTTCCTTCTTCTGTTCTTCGGGGCTGAGCTGGAAAAGTTCAGATGCCCTGGCAATCATAGCGTGGAAGGAGCCAATTTCGTCGGGCGGGGAGCTCCGAGGGGGTGGTGATGGCAGGCCCATCCCGTTGTCACCACCGTCGTCATCCGTCCCCGTCGTGGCCGTATCCGTTCTCGTTTCCTCTCTAGGATCAGGGGAAGGCAATGAAGGCTGAGAGGGCTGCAAAGGCTGGAAGGGCAGGGTGGATGAACTCTCCTCCGCTTGCCTGGAGGGCTTCCCGACAGTACCATTTCTGCTGGGTCGTCTGTCGGGGGTAAGGGTAACCTCGTCCTTATCTCCTTACATAAGGCCTGGATTGCCATCAAGATGGCCCCCGAGTTGTCCTGAGGCATGGGCACCGGCTGCGACGGGCGCGACGGTTGGGGGGTGGAGTCGTCCTCCTCCACGGGCTCGTCGGCGCCACCGTTGCTCTCTTCGTCCGCCTCGTCAGGATTCCTCCCATGGGAACGGACCTCCACAAACTTCTTGTTGAGGACCTTCACGACTCCAACCCGCTCCTCTTCAGAGGCTGAATCCGTGTCCGTGATGGCCACCGCCCCCCCTTCTTTTTCCACCGGGGTTCTCACGGGGGTCTTATCGATGGGCTGAAAAGAGGATTCCCTCTGCGGTGGCAGGGAAACTCTATGCCCCGAGGTCGCCTCTACTGGGGTAGCCTCCACAGGCTTCACCAGGGCCGCCACGACTCCCTCGATAGAGGCCTTAGCCGGGTGAATCAAGGCCTTCACCACCTTGGGCGCGCTTGAGGCCTTCACCTTGGGGGGGTTCACCACCTCGCTCCCCTTCTGCTGACTCCTTCAAGATCGACTGGGACCTCTCCAGAAGCTTACCCGGGTACTCGGATTTTCTCTTCCCCAAGCCAGATGGTGTCGGTGAAAGAGCGCCCTGCCTGGCACCCGAGGAGCCCGACTCTTTGGCGCTCCCGGTGCCCGCGGACTCGCAGTGCTTTGCCTTCTGTTGGGCCCCTGTCGCTGGGGCACCCTCACAGGATTTAGAAGACCGCTTCTTCTTCTCACCTGCTGGGACCTTCTCCAGCCAGCTGGCGAGGCGGATCCGACGTTCCCTCATAGTCCGTTGCGACAAGTGCTTGCAAAACGCACCGTCCTTCTCCACATGTGTTTTGTCTTCGTGAAGGCAGTAGAGACATCTTGAATGCTCATCCTCCTTGAAAACATTCTGTAGTCCGCGTCCAGGGCAGTTCCTGAACAGCTTCGATCCGGGCGTCAAGCTTCCCTTGTCCTGGGCCATGTCCACAAGGTAGGCCTCCAGATCTTCTGGAATCCCCCAAGAAGCGTAACTCAACGAAACTTCGCCCTTGAGGGGTGTAGAAAATTCCAAAACGGGTCCCCGTTGATCGGAAGTAGAAACGGTGGAGCTTGAGGCTCGATTGACTGAAAAAATTAGATTAAACTCTTTGAAAAAACACAAAATGCAGTAAAAGCTCGAGAGCTATAGTACGAGGACTCCCAACACTTGAACGTGCGGTAAAAATCTGAAGATGGCTGCCAGGGGAGGGGCTTAGGGAGAGGGCAGTCATTGGCTGGGGGCAGTATGACCCAGAGACCAGTGATTGGTTACTACTAAGAAAGACAGATCAGAAACGAAACTGATACTGATTTTTTCTTTACCGAGGATTCCTTACCGAGGATTCCCAGCCTGAAGACGGGGAATATTCATGAGCATGTGAACCCATGCCAGACCCCATGCTGGGAAAAGGGCATGCCCAAAATGCAACATTCTGGGCATTTCGAGTGAAGGAGATGGCAAGCAGACTAAAGCAGGGTTGGAGCAATTGGAGAGGCAAGAAGAACAAGAAGGAAAGAAGAGGGGAGTTGGAGGAGGGGGGAGAGATCAAGGACAGAGCGAGAGCTGGGAAGGAATGAGAAGCAGAGAAGGAAAGGAGGAGAGAATCAAAGTTAGAACATCTGGAGGGTACAAAATCTGAGAGAAAGTGCAAAGAGGTAGATGAATAAACCCAGAAGGAGTAGGAAGTTGAGACAGGGAAGAAATATTCTGGAGAAGAGGAAAGTCCCCAGAAATTCAGCAAGGAATCCTTCTAGAGAGCAGGAAGACTTTGCAGAAGGAAAGAAATCAGAGAGTAACCCCTGGTGTGATTTAGAATGGGGGAGAGAATTCTAGTCAGGGAAACAAGCTCCCTACACATACATTGGGCATGAGCAAAAAGGGTGGATGTTCGCATAGAGGACTAACAGGAGTTAGTGAACTTAAAGTTGTCCAGGTAAGGCTTACAGAGAAAGATCCCCTAGGCATCTGCATATGTTGGTGCAACGAGTAGAGTGTCAGCAGGCTGCTGGGCAATTGGTTTAAGACCCCTAGATAGAGAGGTGGTCTTGCGCCTAGAGTCAATTCCATAGAGCCTGTCACCAACTCCAGGCCTAAAAGAATCTGTGGATTATACTGGTGACATCAGCCTGGCTACAAGTGGAAATATTAAAGTGCACAGCCCCTAAAGGAAAAACAGGGCTGAGAGGTGGGGGCTACGCGCCAAATGGACTGATGAAATCCTGAAGACACGTGACGCTGGGGAGAGACCTGGAAAGACCTTGAGGAATTGTGAGTGACTGGAGACAGCCATTCGGACTAAGTATTGGATTTAAGCTGTTGATCCCCATTTGTAAATAGTTCCTAATAAACCAGTGTTCAACAGCATGTTGTAGCATGCGTCATTCGTGATAGATCCCAAAGCTGGAGCAAAGTGGTAACCATGGTATTTTTTTAAGTTCTATGACCCCGACATTTTATTTGTGGTCCTTCTTTCTGTATTCTTACCACAGGGAATGGGGATCTTGGCCATCCTGCCTTTGCAATCTCTGAGCAGAGCTCACAAAGGCATCTCTGAGTGAATGGAATCTGGTTTAGGCTGTATGAGGGTCTTTCAAACACTTTAGTCCACATACGTGTGGGTGTGTGTACTTGTGTGTGTCCATGAAAAATGGTGTTTGACCAGCCAAATTGGATGGCCACAAAAACCTCTGAGAGCTGCTAGGATGTTGGAGGGCTTAGTTTCCCCCTGTCCTCTTGTGTGTTTGTGCCTAACTGGAGACCCCAAGCCATTCTGGTGACAGCCTACCTGAAACTTTGTGAAATGTACTAAAGAAAATGGTATGTCCATGATGATCCTTGAGGCTAGCTTCCTGTTAATTCTTCCTCATCTTGATCTGTCTGCAAAACCTAGATCCTTCAACCCAGCAGCCTTGTGTGCTCTGCTGAAGCTTCCTGGACCCTCGATACCCAACCCAGCTGAAGCGGGAGGACCTGCTACCTTCTGGAAGTGACATTGTTGCTGCTGCTCAAACCAACCTGCTCTTTCTGGCTTATCCTGCAGCTTCTCCTTGGACCCTTCTGCATTCCGCCAGGAAGCTTTTGCCTGGACAGGATATCATGTAACCTGCTTTAAAGGGCCACTCTTGTGCTTGTTCTCTGCTGCTGCAGTTGTGCCCTGCACTTTGTGGAAAGTCTGATGGATGTCATCCAGCATTGTCCACATTGTTTTCTTTGGTCAGCCAACTCCAGTAGCTCTGCTTGCAGACCCCCTTAACATGAACAAGCACAGTGACAAAAATGAAATATTAACAAATTATACAACCTGTGCATCTGCACCCTCCTGGGCTGTATTGACGTCTTCTAGCAGTCTGGGACACATAACTTGGGGCATCTGCCCTCCAATAGGTCACTGGTTCTTGGGGATTTGTGTGATGTCTTCCTCCCTGATTTCTCGGACCACAACATCCGCTGCAACCAGGCTTTGTTCCATCTCTGCAATCCTTCTCTAGGCCTCTGCTCATTGGATGGCTGTCCAACTCTTTGAGGGGTGTGGGGGGGCAATATCCTTGCCTGACCAAAGGTTGCCTCATCAGCAGTTTTCTGGAATGCTGGTAACACTTAGCTTACATTTTTATTATATCTGCAAGCTTTCTTTTGACTTTGTCCCATTAAAGTCTACAGGCACACTTTCACGACAATGTTCACTAACTATAAGTTCCCAATAATTTTACTTACCTGTGACTTTTTTCTGAATATCATTTTATATAGGGGTATGTGATTATTACGGACACTGCTCTGATATTTATTACTTAGCATTTATTTTTGTGTTTATAAACTTACTAATCATTTTAACGTCTACTAAATTAGCATAAACATTTTATTAATCTGTAAAAGTGTGCAGTTAAATACGGTTATATGTCTCCTATAGAAACCTCACTGCTTTTATGATACTTTTGATTCTTTTTAACTACTTACCTGCACTGTGGATATTTGCTGATGCTTAACTTTATAATAACGAGTATACATTTCAGTAAATATACCAGGCAAACCGTACTTTAGTATTTTCTAATGTGTGGCTAACTGTACCTTAGAAACACCTCTCCTTCCCTAAAAGTGAAACCAGACTGCGAAGTGGAGCTTCTGATAAGAAGGCTCCTGAAAAACCTTGTTGGTTTGAATAGGTTACAGTCTTTCATGAGAATTCCCACAAGATCACTTTGTGCAACAGACATCACTTGCTTCTTTAACGTTTGCGTCTAGTTTGCCTTGTTGCAGCCACCCTAGCACTGTGGCCTCTTTTCGCATATGATTAATTATTTGCATTTGTAAAGCGGACAAGTCCAGGGGTATCAGAGTGCTGTTTCATACATGTTACATTCATCTTAACAAAAAGGGCCAGTCAGCCAGGAGAACACAGAAAAGAAAAGACGAAGCACACACTGGGGGGAGGGGCGCAACTGGCTGGAGGACGAGGGCCTGGCTGTTAAAATTAAGAGAGGGAAAGGAGGAAGTCTGGGGGGCGGTGGGCTTGAAGGGTTCTGGTTGAAGGTGGTGTGGAAGGCTGGACGTTCTTACACAAAGAGACATGTTTTCAGAGTCTTGCATCCAAGATATCATAGTAATTGTACTTTACTGCCTCCAGTGGAGTAACTTTGCTAAACATTTTGGGGGGGTGGGACACCATGACAACTGAAAGAAAGGGGCGGGGTGGAGTGGGCGGATGTTGGCACTGAGGGATAAGACTAAACTACTACACGACAACAGTCCATTGCGACGCTTGGTTATAGCTTTCATAAGACAACGCGGAGCAACACAGGTTCGAGAAACCTCTGGGTATTAAGCGTGTTATAAATAACCAATTATAAAAAATTACAATTATCAGAAGTAAATACTTCTTGTTCTGCAGCCAGTGCAGGAACTGCATGTTGCTGTACTAGGCATTCTTGAATTCTGGTATGGAATCACTTAGTTAATACATATCATCCCTCTAAGGTCTTAGACCTGCTATAGTGGGGTTTGCATAGCCGATTGATTGGGAAACGGCTCTGACAGGGGAAGGAACAGGCTGCTAGCCGAGGCATTGGCAGGCCTAAGCATAACGGGGGCTTCCGCATGGGATCGTGGCTGTAACCACCCAGGTCTGTTACTTATAATTTTGTCACCTATGGCAAACGAGTTAGGTGTTGATGGCTTTTCTTCTTAGTGAAATCGGCTTTGCCTAAAAAACAACAAATTGTGCCGCCCTACAACATACTTCATAGCAATGGTATGTATGTTTTTGAGCCTGATATGGACCTTGTGCACAGTCTTGCCAACATAAATAAGGTCACAGGGGCATTTAAGGGTTTACGTCACAAAGTATTTTGTTCACGTACAAGTGCTATTTGCCCACCCAAGTTCCACAATCCCTGCATTCTGAAAGTGGGGTGATCCACTGAAGATAATCTGCCTGCACAGTCGGATCTGTGTGGGCAGATTCAACCCCACCTACGGAATCTGTCAGCAGGGGCATGCTGCTGAACTGTTTCCCATCCCTCTTACCCCATTACACAGCATGCTTAGGGAAAAAGCAATACTGACAGTGGTGTGCCGTGTGCACAGGACCTTATCATCAGTGCAAAGCTGTAGATAGAAACACTCCTGCGCTGAACACGTGTTTTCAACATTTAGCTTTTAAATGTCTCCACTACATTAAGGTACAAATGTGAAAACTGTGTTCGAAGTGATGAATTCGTCAAGGCTGGTCAGTAAAAACGTGCTCTGCTCCCCGAGTCCCTGTGAGTTGAATTGGGTAGTACGTAGCAAGCTCAGTGTCAGGAATGTGTCTGACACTTTGGAATGCATCGGACGGGCTGGTTGTGGGCCTCTTCTGCCTGCAGTGCGTTAAGGCTATAGCACACAAAGCCCTGTTCTGATTCCCTGGTTTACGTGTAGGGATATTAGAGAGCAGAATGTGGGTGGGACATTTTACCACTCGCATCTTGCTCTCACGCATTCTCACAAATTGGCCTTCTTGTGTTTCTTTTGTTGCTGGTTGTGTAATCCCCACACATTAAATTCGGCACAATACTGTATTACTTGAAAAATGTCACGAGTGTAAAATAACTAATTCAGATGTCATCCAAATGCTTATGCTAACCAGATGTATACAATGAATCCTTATCTGGGTACACTATTCTGGCTGTTTTCAAGGAAAAATATTCTAGTTGCCTCTCAGTTGTGGTTCTTCACAGAAGAGGTAGAACAATGCAGTATTTTAGCCAGGGCTTTAAGTGGGGTAAGAAACCGAGGGGGGCCCTCATTTGGGGACGTGGCTTGTGGGAGGGGCGTGGCCTGAAAACTAGGCAAACCGTAGGGTATGCACACAAATATATATAAATGTTATATATTTGTGTGCGTTCCTTACTATGGTGTGTGTACTATGCAAGCCATCTTTTCTAAACATAGAAATGTTTAGAAAAGATGGCTTGCATAGTACACACACCATGGTAAGGTACGCACACAAATATATAACATTTATATATATTTGTGTGCATACCCTACGGTTTGCCTAGTTTTCAGGCCATCTTTTTTAAACATTTCGGGTTTATAAAAGATGGCTTTGAAAGTACACAATTCAAGCCGTCTTTTATAAAGCTTTGACTACCGACAAAATTGTCCGTCGGCAAAGCTTTATAAAAGATGGCTTGAAATGTGTACTTTCAAAGCCATCTTTTATAAACCTCGAAATATGTCGAGGAATCCCCAGGTTCGCCGAGGGTTAAAGACGCCTCAGCGACCTGGGGAAACAAAGGGACAGTAACTGCCTCTGGTGACCTCTCGCGCGAGGGGTCACCAAATGCAGTTACTGTGACTGACGGAAGTGGCAGCCAGGCACAGCGTCGCTGTGGCTGGCTGCCACTTCTGTCAGCTCGCCTGACTTCATGGCAGGCGCCTCTCCCGTCGCGGCTGCGGCCGCGATCGGATAATGCATCTCGCCAATGTTGCGGGCGGTGGGACGGGGCCCCGGCAGGGCCCCGGCTCAGCCCCACTTTTTGGAGACTGCCGGGGCCCGGCCCTGGCAGGCCCCAGCCCACTTTAAGCACTGATTTTAGCTCACGCGGATTTGCAGATGCATACAGTTGTTGTGTGATGAAGTCATGCTTGGAGGGGAGGAAGGAGAGACAAAATATGGAGTGGTCGTTTTCTCCATTTTGGGAAAGAAAGCATTTCTCTCACATCAAAATGTATTATTACAACAGAGAATGCCGCTGACGAAGGGAAAGACCAAAGAAAATGGAGGAGGCAGCCCATTAACCACTGCTGAGTCCCCAATGCAACTTGTTCCCCTCCCCCTGGGAAAGGGGAGGGTGCGGGGGCGGAATGGCGCCAAAACCCCCGAAGCCCGCGAAGGGCAAAGGAAAGGGGCGGGGCGACCCCCTTTATAATCAGCAGGGCTGACTACAGAGACATCTCGCTCTTGCAGTGGGACCCTGCTGACTCGCCGTACAAAGGAAGGATTTCGTTTTCCACCCACCCACCCACGAAAGGGCAGGGAAGAAGGGTGGCACCTGGACGTCACTGTCGCAGGACGGTCAGGATGGTGTAAGGCAGTGTTTGGGCGACCAAGCACAAATGATAGACTCCGGATGAGCCAGAAGAGAACCGGAATGGGTCTTCGCTCTTCCGGACCAGCGCCTCTTGGGGGCCTAACGGCGGGGGCGTCTGGTGGTAACAACTAAGGCTCAGCTTCCCCCAAAAGAAACAGCGCTCTCCCACCCACGGACACCTGCATGGGCAGGATAGGCTGAGGTACAAAGGATCGGGGGATTTGGGGGCCTAACAAGGAAACTATACAAAGGTATAGGGGGAAGCAGGTGAAATCCGACGCGGAGCAAGCGCCACACTTGCAACTGAAGTTTACAGATGTGTACGAATAATTCTGTTGTTATGGAAATAAAACTGCAGCCAAGTTTGCCATATGAAAATAGTGTGTCACGCCAATTCATTGCTTGAAAAGAAATAAAGCACAGCGAGGGAGCATGCGCAGAGGACTAATTGGCAATAGTGGCAAATGGGCAAATGCAGGGGTTATAAGGAACCGCTCCAGACTCTGTTATCCTTCTCTCACATGGCACAGAAAGAATCAAGATCATCCCCAGATAATTATATTCTACAATCAAACAGTGGCATTGCATGGAATAAAGTATGACGCCGAGATAAAGGTATCTTTACTTTCACACCATATCACTAAGCAAAGGGTAGTTCTATCCCACCGTAACAGCATACCAATGCTTTGAATAAATAACTCATCAGTTCTATCCTTCTATCTCATAATCTCATTGCCCCGATAACAGCCCAGAACTGCAGCTGTAGTTTGGCTAAATATTCAAGTGGCTTAAAATTCGAGAGACACGTTGGCTCCCATGGTAAAAAAAAATATTGCATTGGTCCGGCAATGTCCGGTCACTAGGACATTTTGGGCAGAACCCATGTAAGCACAATAGAGATTGTAGGAATGCCCTCGACGTGCTCCTCGGGTAATGCCCTATAATGTAGCACAAAGAAGCGATATTGAGACCGATCAAAAGATCAATTGACTGATCCAACAGTACGCCTTGAAGAAATGTTTCAACAAGTTATTTGTGGCTCCAATCACAGGTGTTCCATTGCAGTGAACTGTGACGACGTGTCCCAATTGTCTGCTATTTCGGCCAACTCCGTACAGAGATGCAGTAAAACTTTAATTTCACAAAGCACTCTCATAAAGAAGATAGTGAACGAGTATCCATAAACTGGTGGAAGACACAAGAGTGTTATGAGGCTCTGAGACTAGGAACCCGCAATAACAGTGGTTATGTATGATGAGCATAATTTAAGTATTAGACATCAAGACAAAAAGGGCCTCAGACTGCAGAGAATTGCATTTCTGCCCTCCTATTTCACGGCTTCTCGCTGTCATGAGGTGGCGTGTGTGCACATCCTGCGGCGGCGGTCACAAACATTACAATGTTCTGGCTCACACGCACACCTGCCCACACTGTGACCGTCACAGGGGCAGGTGTGCGTGTGAGCTAGAACATTGTAATGTTTGCAATATATGAAGAAAGCCTACACTGCAGAAACCAGACTAGCCCTCCACAGCGCTGCACACACTCACAACAAGCAGAAAATAAAATACAGCTCAGCCCAAGGCGGCCCCCCGGCACTCCCGTCAAAAGATGGGGGGACACATATGCATGCCACAAAAGTTGGGGGGGACAAAACCCCCGTCATCCCCTATAATTACGCCCATGACTGCCTCTATATATACTACAGCGTGCAGTGCACCAGAGTCAGACAGCTTTTTAAGTTGATTTGATTTCGATATTGCTAAAGCGGTGCATATTTCTTTGGTTTTTGTGCCATTTACAGATAGCCTGGTGCCTTGCAGAGCCTCAACGCTGTTGTCCGATTGCTGCTGTTCAGGCGGACTGTCTAGCAGAGAGTCCTCTTAGAGAAAAAAGCAGACTTAGCTTCCCAGGGACCCTCCACCTTCACTGAACTGATGAGGGGGTCCCTTTGGGACGGCAAGGTGACCTTGCACTGAGTTCTTCACTGTTCGCCAGTGCTAGCCACCACTCGAACAGTCTCCAACCCCCTACTGGATACAGTGGTTCACAGTTGGCAAAGGGCTTAAGGCAAATGGTACCCGCTAGGGCAACTCCATCGCCTCTTTGCCCTGGGCAACCTGCAAAGTCATCTGCAGCAACAATTAGGTAAGGAAGAATTGGGAGCATAGCCAGTGCTGTACTTCTGAAATCTTGCCACATTTATTACTACCATTTGATTTGACCATTGTGTTGAATCCCGCTGCCTTAGGAATTTTGCCAATGCACTAAATCTTGCTGCCCTGTTAAGTTTGCCACTGTACTGAATCTAGCTGCCCTGCACAGTTTACCACCGCTTTGGACCCTGCCACACTCTGGGGTTGATTACTGTGGCAAATTAGATCTATACAATTACTGCAACCCCCTTTACACCACATATATATGCGGGGGAGACCCCCACATCCCCCGTACTTGCATTATATACCATTACCCCCCCTCCCACATATATGTGGTGTAAAGGGTGTCAAAATAAAAAAGTCAACATTTTCGGAGGTTGCAGTGATGGGGGCGCAGTAATGGCGTAATTCCTGTCGAATCTAGCTGCCATGTGAAGTTTGTCATTGTGTTGAATCTAGCTGCCCTGTCAATTTAGCAACCGTTTGAACTTTGCTTCCTTTTGAATTTTACCATTATTGTAAAGGCTGCTTCCCTTCAAAGCTTGCTACTGTTGAATCTAGCTGCCCAGTGAAGTTTGCCATTGCTTTCAATCCCGCTGCGCTTCGAATTTTACCACTGGTTGTAGCTAGCTGCTCTGTGAAGTTTACCACTGCGTTGAACCTATTTACCCTGAGAAGCGTGCCATGGAGTTGAACCCCTGTGAAGCTTGCCATTGTATTGAATCTCGCTACCCTGTGAAAGATCACAACTGCTTTTAATCTTGCTGCCTTTTGAATTTTGCTACCATTTAAAACTTGCTGCTCTTCAAAGTTTACCATTGTGTTGAATCTTGCTGCCTTACTAACTACTAACCACCTATGCTCCTTGGTGCTGTGCAGTGTACCTTCCATGTACCACACACAACCATATGGGCTAGCTTTACTACACACAAACACACACGCCACACATCCGCCACAAGAACAAGCTGCCGCAAATAAACACAGACGCTGGACTTTGCCCCTGCGTAAAGACACTAACCCCAGTGCACACAAAGCACAGTCAGAAAGCCAACACGCACTGACGCCAGTTTCTCCTGGTTCTGCAAACACCAATAGAAGAGCACAATCTATAACCTAGCCCTCACTAACCTACTCCACCCAGTTTCTTACAGAGCCAAGTGAGCACCTGGAGACTATGCAAATGGTAGCAGTGCTCTGTATAAATCAACATAACTGGCCAGCAGCTGCCCTCTTACTTAAGAGTTCTTTGAATGCCCTGTTCTTGGTATGGACTACCCCAATGGGGGAGGGCATGAACATTCCTAAACCAGCAGTGGACATCATTTAATTTCAAAGAAACCATATTAAAAAGCAGAGATAATGGAGACAGTCTGGACCACCGAATGTTATGGCTTATACATTGTTAGCATGGCCTACAACTCTCGCACAGTGTTTCATTTTGATAAGCTTATTAACTAGACGCTAGCAAAACAAATTCAGTAACCTCTTTGACCGCCTTGTAATAAAGTTCAGTTCTCCATTATAAGATATGATTATTTAATTCAGCGCCTATACACAAGTGTTTCAAGGCACGACAAGACAAGGTGGGAAAGACAGAGGGAGGACAAAGATCTTACTAGGCCTGTGTCATTCAGATCATGCAAGTGCAGGGGGAGGGAGAAAAGTGCCAGGCTGAGGGAAGGGGGAAGTGCTATCAGGGCAGCAGTGCTCTAAGTAAGTGCAGCCAGGGCAGGGTGGGTCTGGGTAAGTGCAAGGAGGCAGGGGACTGTAGCGTTACAGATACAGCCCCGAGAGTGCAGTAGGCTCAGTGGCATTAGGCGCAGTGGCAGTGCAGGGGCTACAGGTCGAGGAGGAGCCTGGTGCCCATTGACATTCTGATGGTAGCCAGGCAACTGGTTGGTGCAGCAGACAGGTAGGTCAGCAGGGGAGACAGAGGGAGAAAGGAAGGTATTGAGATGCTTCCAGAACTTGAGGTGGTCCAGCTCAAGTTTGAGAGGGGTAGGAAGGGAGGCACCTGCAGAGGAGAGAGATCTACCCCCACTCTCTGCCTGTAGAAGTGTCTGACCCTCAGCGAGATAGAGGTGGATGAGCAAAGGGCTCGAAAAGTAAGTTGTTTAGGAAAAGAGTTGGATGTAGTGCAGGCCCCAGCCCCCGAAGCCTTGTGGACGATGCAGAGGGTCTTGAACTTGATCATTGCAGCCACCGTAAGCCAGTGGAGAGATTTCAGTGCTGGAGAGATACAATCCCGCATTTGAGGCCAAGGAAAAGTCTTGCAGTCCTGTTCTGCATTAGTTGCAGAGGGCAGAGAGTAGTGGAAGACAGATTGAGAAAGAGGCTGTTGCAGTAGTCCAGCCTAGAAAGGAGAGCCAAGTGTAATCAACATAACACTGAAAGTTAGAGAAGTTAGAGATGAGGTGGGGCAAGTAGACATTGAAAAGCCAGGGTGATAGGTTAGAGCCCTGGGGGAAACCACATGCAGAGATAGAGGTGGTGGAGAGAAAGGAACCAAGTTGGACCCGAGAGGGTCGATACAGGAGGAAGGTCAACCAAGCCTGGGCCTGATCTGTGATGTCCAGGTTCTCACGGACACTATTGATCAGGATTGCCAGAGTCTGGCCCCAATGACCAACATTCTTGTAATCGGTCTTGCTAGTATGACTGCTAGCAGATCTCCATGCACTTGGTAAAAATATATTTTAGTGAACACGTACAAAATGTGGGTATACTCTGCCTGTTGATTTTATGCAAAATTGTCAGTGTGGTCATTGAACTCTGCCATTTGAACATAATTAAAGACATCTATACATATATTCACAGCATTCCACACATCTCTTGCTCTCCTGTTTGTCCATCCACCATGAACCCTAACTTCTACAAATACCTCCAATTCCATCTACCGGGCTTTGGATAACATCCAATGCTAGTCTGGTATGAAGTGTTAAGATATCAGTGGTGATTATAATTGAACGATGCCGTGGCCACATATTGAATTCATGCGCATACCATCTCTCGACCTCTCAATAGTGGAAGCCAGATGAGTCTATCTTGCTTATCCCATGTTACAGCCCCTACCAAGTCAGCCCTCTGTTCATGTAATCATTAAACACTGACCCCTGGCTTTTGTCAAGACAACAGGTCACTGGGGAGGAACACTAATTGGAGTAAGGTGTGTTGTTATTTTTAGGTTACAGTTTCCGATATACACTCCTCCTTTCTTGCTCTGTTTGCGAGATGCCAATAAAAATATTAGAAACCAAGAAAGATAGAGAAAAACGGTACTTATTTTGCGTCATGGAATGTTGCGGATTGTCTTCTCTTGTGTTGGCTCTTTGCGCTTGTGTTTGTTGACTTCTCTTCTTGTGACGATTACTTCCAAGTGTATCTCACAAGTGGCCCATGTTGACTGTCTTTCATCTTTCACACAGCGTTCTCCACTTTTCCAAATCCTTTTGGCGCTTGCTTCTAGCTGGGTGATTACCATCACACCCTTGTGCACAGCATTGTCTTTCTGACATAAAGAAAACCTTTAGTGTGCATGCGCATGTTCCTTGCATTACGTAATCATTACTTTTTCCTATTTTCACTTTTATAGCATGTTAGGAACATGGGTCACAGTTCTTTTGTGTTAGCAAAGTGGATAAGCTCTCCCAATGTTCGTGCAGCTTGTTAGTCACAGATTGTATTGAGTTAGTTTCATTTGTCCTGCTCTGATTCTCCTTGTTGCTCTCAGTAGTCTTGCACTGCCACCCTGTCCACTGCCTGCAGAGGTACTGCTTCTTGAAATGGCAACCTATAACTATTACCCTGCCAACAGATTAAAGACAGTGCCACAAAACAAATCTTGTTCTCTGTCCAACCCATTTTTGGCAAGGATCTGAAGAAAACAGCTAAACCAATATCTATCAACATGTGAAATGCACATAAAAAATTAAATACAAGTACCTATGTCATTCTCAGATTGGTTACCAACACAGCTTTGCTTTTCAACATCTATAATTGGTCTGTAACTCTGTCTTCTTTTCAATATACCATTCGCCATTTCAAGACCTATTGCGATCCTTCTTGCACTACCACTGTTTATTGCCTCCATTATCTATTTATTATTTATCTGTTCTCCTCTGTCTCCGCACTCTCCCCCTTCCATGCACTTTTCCCCTTTCCCTTTCCCATGCACTTGCGTGTTCTCAATGTCACCGGGCCTGGTAAAATCGTTGTTGTGTTCTCCCTTGTTCCCCTCCCTTGCCTTGTTGCACTCTGAAACACTTGTGTATGAGCGCGATACAAATAAAATATCATATCATATCATGCTTGTCATTTCTTTAATCATCGCTTTCTTCAAAGCCTTTTTGCCTACACATGGTTTGTACTCTTCCTACACCTAGAATGGGGTTCTTTTCTACATAAGATTGTTTCTCTTCAATACCTTGTCCTGCTTATCTTCTCTCCTATAATTCTCAAGCCACTATATGAAAAATACACAACATTAATCACAATCACAGAAAGTAATCCATTGAATGAAATGGTAATGAATCCACCAACAATTTTTCATCACATAACCCTCAACATTTATTCACACAAAAATGGCAACTCTCAATTCATAAACCTATTCATCAAATCTATTCATCAAATCTCCACACCATAAAGATCCTTGGTCTTGTGTAACCATAAATACACCTATATCATCACTGGGCAAAACATAACACAATTGATACATTGTAGACAAAAATGATGCTTCTTTACTTAAACATGTAAAGATGAAGATGAATTCTGACAAGTTATTCACCAGAGACCAAGTGAATCTCCAATGGCAATGCCCCACACATTTCATTTTATGTACATATATTTTTTTCAATACACTTGTAAATCACCATTACACAAATGGCAGATTCTATCCATTCATTATAAGAAAACAGGCATTTTTTCATGAGGATCCGATGCATTTTGGACATTATCGCTTCTAAATTGCCATTATTTGAAGTGCTTCCACATAGCGCCATTTGGCAGTGTTTATAACATCCTGCTGCCTGCTGCACCACGAATTTGGGATCTTTTGGGACTTTCTGCCTGCAAACTGTGAGCACCATGCGGTGCTTTCAAAATGGCCGCCCTGGCCTCAATTCCATCTGAGGCTGTGTGTGCCTTCCTGGCTGCCTCTATGGTGCTCTGCCATTGGCTGGGGACTCTCGCATCCTAACCAACGAGGGACTGACAGGCTTTAGCCAGCCCCTACCCAAGGCCCGCTTCTAAGGCTCCTGTCAGCTTCCCTGTCTGCTTTCCGGAATGCTAATACAACAGCCTGACCCTCCCTGGGATTGCCATCTCATTTCTACTATGAACCTGGACTTCCATGACTGTCCCATTTCCCCATCTATTGGTCAGTTTCCCTCTTTCTGCCTACCCTTTCTATTTTCACTTCACTGACCTTCACTCTACCTTCTTCCTGTGTTTTTTAACTGGTCTTCCCTTCATGCTCTTGTCTGAGCACTCACCTATGATGCCTCCACATTTCTTTTACCAATTGGTGCCTTAGCTATTGCCTTGAATTTCAATATCTGGGTGTGTTTTGGGAAAGTCAAATTTGGGTGTGTTTGGGAAAGTCAAATTTGGGTGTGTTTGGGAAAATCAATTTTGGGTGTGTTTGGGAAAGTCAATTTTGGGTGTGTTTTGGGGAAAGTAAAATTTGGGTGTTTGGGAAAGTCACATTTGGGTGTGTTTGGGAAAGTCAATTTTGGGTGCCTTTTGGGAAAGTCAATTTGGGTGTGTTTTGGGAAAGTATAATTTGGGTGTGTTATATTTCTCCTACTGCCTCCTCTCTCTACCTGCCCATGGCATTATCTGTTTCTCGTATCTATTCCAACTGTTTCTCTATCAACTTTCCTTCCCTTCTCACTAAGTCTGGTAAGAAGAAATTCAAAAGGATATCTTGGTGTAATAACTAGTAATATCTTCGTCTTGCCAAGGTTCAAACACAATTTAGATTCACCCACCTGGATTCTTCTCCTGCGCGCATCTCTTCGAAGCCAGAGGAAAATGGGGAAATACCTGAAAATCCCTCCGCTGGCCCGAACCAAAAGGCTTCGGCCCGTGGTGAGACCTCCAGGGAAAACCCCCCGAAAGGGGAAAAACCCTGTGCAGGGAAGAGCTGCTAGAGTTCGATAATTCCAGTCAAACTCCTTCTTCCTCTGATCCGAAGTGCTCTAATCTCCAGGAGGACCAGTTGGTAAGTGCTAAGTAAGAGTCAAAGAACAAGATGAAAAAGTGAGTAATAGAATGCACTCAAGAGGACAGTCCCCGATGTTAAAGGAATAGGAGTGGTTAAACTAGGACTCGTAGCTTACCCTGATATGCTACTCAAAATGCCTCAAACGACGGAGGAAGTGGTCAGGGAAAGGGATGCAAGCAGAAATATGGCACCAGAATGCAACTAAGAAATAAGGAACCGATAGCTTCAAGAACAAAATAAAGAAAAGGCACAGAAATGAAACTATCAGGATCAGTAAGAATCACTTGTTACCCTTAGAGAGAGAAGGAGGTAAGATATTGTAGGTCCAGAAGCCTCCCGGGACTGGAAATGAAGAGGACACTATTCTCCTAGCCGGGACGTAGTTCTGACTGCTGGAAGCATAACGAAAAGGAGAATCAGAACGAAATATCCCAACGGCCCTGAATACTAAGAGAGAGAGAACTCCCAGAGGCACCTACCCGATTACTGTGTACTGAGTGTCAGACGCGGTGTATCCATGACGCGGAGCAAGTGAAAGGGAAAACAGCCAGGATAGATCTTGAGGTCTCCCGGGATTGGACTAAGGAGAGAATAGAATAGAATCCACAATAGATGAGGGCTAGAAATTCAGAATCCCTGCCTATTCCCCAAGTGTTCTGAAAAGTAAATCAGGAAGAATAGAGACAAACTCATGGAGCGTGGCTGGAGAGTAGCAACGCATTGAGGGACGTTCCGTGTATCCAGATAAGCGTTGTGCGTGACGGGGGGCGGGACTCCCGGCACGTCACTGTGCGTCAGGAACATTGGACTGCTGCGGTCAGACTGAGCCTCCACCATGTTGTAGGGAGGAGTTTCCGTGTTATACTCGTGTTGTACTCTTAGATAAATTCCATTTATCACAGTATGCCTCTTTCCAAGAGTATTCCCCCCTGGTTTAGTCGGATGCTTTAAATGAAATCTTTGAACTAATCGTGGGGCATGGACTGCTTTGCGCGATTCCCAAGTGCGGTCGGAGGGGGAGTATCCCTTCCAGTCCACCAGGTATTGGATTTTCCCATGATGGAGTCTGGAATCACAAATACCAGACACCTCGTATTCAGATCCTGAAGGTCCTTGTACAGGAGGAGGACGTCTTGAAACCTGGGGATGAAATGTATTTCGCACATCTAGTTTTAGTTGAGAGATGTGGAACACCGGATGAATTCGGGACCATGTCCTGGGGAGTTTGATTTTGAAAGCTGCTGGACCCATGGGTGCAATTACTCGAAATGGGCCCAGATATCTCGGAGTTAGCTTAGAAGGTCGAAGATATCTAGGGAGGAAACGAGAAGACAACCATACCCAATCCCCTGGTTTAATAGCTGGAGCGGTGGTACGTCGACGATCTGCAAATCTTTTCACTCTTTCCTGGGATTCAGTAAGAGCCTTCGTGGCCGCTTCATGCCCAAGGTGTAACTGTCTCATCAGCTGCTCCACATCCGGAAATTTGACCTCCGAGTGTTTACTCGTGGGAAAGATGGTAGGATGGAAGCCGTAGGCACAAAAAAACTGAGATGTCTTGAGTGAGGAATGGTAAGAGTTATTGTATGCAAATTCTGCCAATGGTAACAATTCGGACCAGTTATCGCGTGCTGCTGAAATGTAATTCTTTAAGTACCCTTCCAGAGTCTGGTTAAGCCTTTGCGTTTGCCCATTGGTTTGGGGATGATAACCCGAACTTAAGGCTTGCGAAATTCAACATTTTACAGATTTGCTTCTAATACCTGGAGGTATATTGTGACCCTCTATCGGAAATGATAACTTCTGGTAACCCATGCCTGGTAAATATCTTGTCAATGAACTTTCGTGTCATTTGTGCAGCGGACGGTAGTCCCTCGAGAGGCTCGAAATGAGCCATCTTAGTAAAAGTATCAATTGTCATCATAATGGAAGAATGTCCTTTAGATAGAGGCAGGTCCACAATAAAATCGGTAGAAATGATCTGCCAAGGCCGAGAGGGTAGTGCCATTCTTACTAACTTCCCTAAAGGATGTTGACGGGGACTTTTAGTCTGCAAACACGTGGGACAGGAATCGACGTATAGTCGCACGTCGTTTCTTAATGATGGCCACCAGAAGTAACGAGAAATCAGTTCGTAGGTGGTATATCGTCCTCGATATCCTGAAGACTTGGAGTCATGACACCACTTTAGAACTTCCTTTTGAAGAATCCTCGTTGGTACAAAAACCTGCTGGTCATGAAAAAACAGCCATCCTTCAAAATCATCTCTTTTTGTTGAGCCAGGGAACGTTTTTTTCAGTGACGATGGCCCGGATTGATGTTCTAGGCGATTCCAGAATTGGAGAGGTTTAGTCATCTTCAAAGTGGAACATGAAAACATAGGTTAGGATTGGAAAGGACTCAAGGGTGTGGGATCCTTTCTTGATAGGGCATCTGCCTGCAGGTTACTCTTCCCAGGAATAAAGGAGAAGATAATTCGAAAAGGGGAGAAAAAGTGGGCCAGCGAGCCTGTCTGCTACTGCAGGTTTGTGCATATTGTAGGATTCGTAGGTTATGATGGTCAGTTCTGACTTCGACCGGAATAACGGCCCCTAGCAACAAGTGTCTCCATTCTTCAAATGCTCTTTTGATGGCCAAAAGTCTCCAATACCGTGTAGTTCCATTCCGATGGAGATAAGGTTTTGGACAGATAAGCAATGGGTCGTTCTTGACCCTGAGCATCCTTTTGTAATAGGACTGCTCCTAAAGCATGTTGTGAGGCATCAGTTTCAAGAATAAATCCCTGATTTTGATCAGTGGTCTTCAATATGGGAGCAGTAGTGAATCGGGTTTTCAATTCTTCAAAAGATTCTTGAGTACCGGAGGTCCAGGTGTACGGAACTCCTTTCTTCAGCAGATTTGTTAAAGGCAATGTAAGAGAGGAAAAATTGGGAATAAAGCGCCTGTAGAAATTAGAGAAACCTACAAATCTCTGGATCTCTTTACAGTTTGTAGGTACCAGCCAATCTGTGACCGCGGAAACCTTTTCAGGGTCCATCGAAATCCCTTGCGCCGATAAAATGTACCCTAAATAGGTAACTTGGGGCTGGTGAAATGAACATTTTTCCATGTTACAGTATAGATGGTTTTGATGTAGTCAGCTCAAAACTTCTTGGACATGGATCCGGTGTTCTGAGAGATTGTTGGAGAATACTAGAATGTCATCTAAATAAACTATTACTGAATGAAGAAGGAGATCCGAGAAAAGATGGTCCATGAACCTTTGAAAAACGGCGGGGGCATTAGATAATCCAAACGGCATCACTTGATATTGGAAATGGCCGAAAGGAGTTCTAAATGCCGTCTTCCATTCAGCACCTTGTCTGATTCGTATCAGATGATACGCCCCCTTAAGATCCAATTTGGTGTAAAGATTAGCCCCTTGGACAGCTTCCAAAATATCAGGGATTAGTGGCATTGGATATTTGTCTGCAACTGTGATCTTATTTAGGCCCCTGTAATCTATACAGGGCCTAAGCTCTGAGGAATTCTTTTTGGGAATGAAAAACAATGAGGCCGCTGCCGGGGATGTTGACTCCGTAATCAGACCGTTCTTTAGATGAGTGTTCAAATACTCCCGGAGGACCTCTCTCTCGGATTTCGAAAGAATGTACATTCTGCCGAAAGGTAGAGGCTGAGCCGGAATTAGATCAATTGCACAGTCATCCCGACGATGCGGCTGGAGATGCAGATATTCGGACATAGAGAACACCTCTTCGTAATCTTGATATTCTTTGGGGAGTCCGGAGATGTAATTTACTATTCTTGGGACTCAGGTTTCCTGGATGGAACCCTCGGGAGCCTCAATCTTCTGTTCTGGGCCCCCAATACAGTGATCCACACAATATTCTGATCCCAAAAATAGTGATCCGGCTCTCCAATTAATAAAAGGATTGTGCCTTCGTAACCATGGTAGCCCCAGAATAATGGGATAATGGGCTGTCCGGATTATGTTCATCGTGATGACCTCATGATGTGAAGCTATTGACAGGGTTAGAGGATCTGTTTGGCTCATAATTGGACCGGATATCAGCGGACTACCATCCACACTTTAGTCTGGGATAGCGACTGGCTTGGCTGAGCGGGGAATATTCCTTTGTCTGGCCCAAAGATCGTCTATGAAATTTCTAGCCGCTCCACAGTCGACCAATGCCGAAACCTCGGTAATAAGCTGTTCTCCAAATCTTAAGGTTACCCTCAAAACCAACATAAAAGACTGAGGGGAATTAAGACACAAAGAAGTTTGCAATGGATGTGAGGAACCTAAAACTAAAGAGGGATCCTGAACCGTGGTTCCTCCTACGGTCGGGCGCTGGCGTTTCCTGATTTTCTTGGTGGTGCGATCGGACCTTCTTGCACAGAATGTGTATGAGCCCCGCAATACATGCATAAATTATTGGTTCTCCTTCGGGTACGCTCTTCAGTAGACAGAGGACCTCGGGGGGGGGTCGTAGTCCCTAGTTGCATAGGTCCCTCCATACTGGACCTAGATGTAGTGGGTAAAGAAGGCGACGGAAAAGGACGTAGACCTCTTCCCTTTCTTCTTTCACTATTTCGTTCTCGGATGCAATAGTCCAATTGCATAACTAATGTTACTAATTCTGCTAAGGATGAGGGATGAGGAACCCTAGAGATCTCATCCTTTAACTCTTCCGAAAGACTTCTACAAAATAATGTAACCTGGGCATCGTCCGACCAAGTGGTCTCGCTAGCCATTTGTTTAAATCGGGTAATATAAGTTAAAATGTCTTGATTTCCCTGTCTTAGATCCAGCAAATGCTCTTGAGAGGCTACCCTTATCTCTTGTCTAGCAAACATTGTGCGAATGCTATTACTGAATGCCGTATACGAATCTAGGATAGGGTTATTGGATGTAACCAAAGGTGTGGCCCAAGCTAACACAGGTCCTGACATTTGCGAGATCATATAACCAACACGGTCTCGATCTGTATGAAAATACGCCTGCTTGAAAGCAAACTGCACCGTGCAAGCGTCTAGAAATTCCTTCACCCGATGAGGGTTCCCATCAAACTGGCCTCCGGGTAATACCCCAGGAGGAACTTCCGAGCATTGAGGAATCCTACCACCGGCTCCCTGTTGTGCAGCCTGCTGTTGAGCCGCTTGTAGCTGAGCAGCCTGCTGTTGTGCATTTTGTTGTTGGGCAGCTTGCTGTTGTGCAGCCTGTTGCTGATTCTGTAAAAGTGCTGCATTCTCTTGTTTGATAGTTTGTACTTCTGATGTTAGAGATTGGACCGCAGCTATAAGCTGCTGAATTTGTTGATCCATCCTATCCTACAGGTGAACCTAAGACTGTTTGAACCCAGGAAAAACGACCTGTTACAATTCTCTTCTTTTTTAGGCGTCGCTATCTGTAATAACTAATAATATCTTCGTCTTGCCAAGGTTCAAACACAATCTAGATTCACCCACCTGGATTCTTCTCCTGCGCAGATCTCTTCGAAGCCAGAGGAAAATGGGGAAATACCTGAAAATCCCACTGCTGGCCCGAACCAAAAGGCTTCGGCCCGCGGTGAGACCTCCAGGGAAAACCCCCCGAAAGGGGAAAAACCCTGTGCAGGGAAGAGTTGCTAGAGTTCGATGATTCCAGTCAAACTCCTTCCTCTGATCCCAAGTGCTCTAATCTCCAGGAGGACCGGTTGGTAAGGGCTACGTAAGAGTCAAAGTACAAGATGAAAAAGTGAGTAATAGAATACACTCAAGAGGACAGACCCCGATGTTAAAGGAATAGGAGTGGTTAAACTAGGACTCGTAGCTTACCCTGATATGCTACTCAAAATGCCTCAAATGACGGAGGAAGTGGTCAGGGAAAAGGATGCAAGCAGAAATATGGCACCAGACTGCAACTAAGAAATAAGGAACCGATAGCTTCAAGAACAAAATAAAGAAAAGGCAAAGAAATGAAACTATCACGATCAGTAAGAATCACTCATTACCCTTAGAGAGAGAAGGAGGTAAGATATTGTAGGTCCAGAAGCCTGCCGGGACTGGAAATGAAGAGGACACTATTCTCCTAGCCGGGACGTAGCTCTGACTGCTGGAAGCATAACGAAAAGGAGAATCAGAACGAAATATCCCAATGGCCGTGAATACTAAGAGAGAGAGAACTCCCAGAGGCACCTACCCGATTACTGTGTACTGAGTGTCAGGCGCAGCGTCTCCATGACGCGGAGCAAGTGAAAGGGAAAACAGCCAGGATAAATCTTGAGTTATCCCGGGATTGGACTAAGGAGAGAATAGAATAGAATCCACAATAGATGAGGCCTAGAAATTCAGAATCCCTGCCTATTCCCCAAGTGTTCTGAAAAGTAATTCAGGAAGAATAGAGACGAACTCACGGAGCGTGGCTGGAGAGTAGCAACGCATTGAGGGACGTTCCGTGTATCCAGATAAGCGTTGTGCGTGATGGGGGGTGGGACTCCCGGCACGTCACTGTGCGTCAGGAACACTGGACTGCTGCGGTCAGACTGAGCCTCTGCCATGTTGTAGGGAGGAGTTTTCGTGTTGTACTCTTAGATAAATTCCATTTATCACACTTGGTTTCTAACCCTGGTCTCCCCATCGCTGATACCTATTCCAGCGCCTCTGCCAGACAACCCTCACTGACATCCTCTTTTTCGTTCCTTCGCAAGATCTCTGGACCCCTCATATGATCTCTGTGCTCTGTCCGGTCTCCTCCTCTCCCATTAATGGTGGCACCCGCGGGAAGTGCGTATGGATCTCTGACTCCTCTAGAGTCTTTATTAACATCTATCTAAATGGTATGGTCATGGTGCAAGGCCCTCAGGCTAACCTCCTCCTCTTTGATAGGCAGTTCCCTCGCCTCATCAACTTCCTCTCATCGCCAGCTGTCCCCTACTCTCTTTCTCTGGCTACCTTGCCTCCTCCTTTGCCCCATCTCAAGCTCCTTCCACACCTCCGCAGGGCGTACCTACGATCTGTACCCCTCCCCGGAAGGTCTTTAAGTCTGGCAACCTTCTCCATCTCGCCACTCTAAATTCTCGCTCGGCCGTTAAACACTTGTCTAACATCTCTCACCTCCTAGAAGAACTCGACCTTGATGTCCTCGGTCTCACAGACACATGGTTCACAGCCAGCTCTATCACAAGTTTTGACACTCTCCTTCCAGACGGCTACAAGATCCTCTCAGGTCCCAGATCCAATCGGCCTGGAGGGGGTGTAGCCCTTATCTTCCCTGAGTGGATCCCTGTCTCTCTCATTCCCACTCAAGCTTACTCCTCGTTTGAATGCCTAGTCTGCAGGCTCTCTCTCTCTCTCTCTCCTAGCCACTCTTACTGTCGCTACTCTCTACCGCCCCCCTGGTCAAATCACCTCTTTTCTCTCTGAGTGGGCTGACCTCTCCTCTTCCCTCTTGGCCTCCACCACTCAACTTCTCCTCCTTGGTGACCTCAACATTCATCTTGATTCTACCTGTCCCTCATTTTCACTCTTTCGCGACCTCTGCGATTCTCTCTCCCTCTCCATCCTTCCTTCCGGCCCGACTCACTTGGCTGGCCACACACTTGATGTCTTAATCTCATCCGGCCTCCCCCACTCTACCCCCCTTACCACTCCTCTCTCTTGGAGTGATCACTGCCTCCTCTCCTCTCATCTCTACATCTCCTCCCCCCAAGCCAAGTCCACTCCTAGATTGCCACTCAACTTCTCAGATATCCGGCCCAAGAAGCGTGTGTCAGTCGAGGCCTTTGCTGCAACCTTCTCCCCCCTCCTCCACCCCACGCTGACTCACACCCTGACACAGCCCTCTCTCTTCTCTACTCCTCTATTTCTGCTACTCTTGATACTCTTGCCCCCGTCATGAGGATCCGTTTGAAGTCCAAAGCCAAGTGCAATTCTTGGTATGACTGTGAACTAGCTACACTTAAACGGAAGTGTATGGCGGCGGAAAGGAAATGGAGGGCTTCTTGCTCATCCTCTGACAAACTGGCCTGCTGCCTGCTCCAAAGGCAATACTGAATTGCTGTCCACACTAAGAAGAGAGTCCACATACAAGCCTGCATCTCTGCGGCATCTAACAACTCGGCCGAACTTTTCAAAATCTGCAAGGAGCTGGCCAACCCTGCTGCAGTCTCCACCCCTCCTCTCTCCTCCTAGGATCTTTGCAATGCCCTTGCCTCTCACTTTATTTCTAAAACCCAGGACATCCTGTCCACCCTCTCCTCTGCTTCCCCCCTCCTCCTCCCTCTCCTTCTCAGCCTGCTGACCCTCCCTCAGCTACCCCTCATCCCCCTTTCTCCTCCTTTCCTCTTTTCTCCTCTGATGAGATATCTAGACAAGTCCGATCTGTGAAAACCTCATCAAAACAGGTCCATCCCTGTTCCTCTAAAACCATTAAGGACCACATTGAAACCCTTGCGCGGGCACTTGCTAATTTCTGCAACCTCTCCTTTGCCTCTCGCTCTTTCCCCACCCCTCTTAAACTCTCCCTTGTGCATCCTCTCCTCAAGAAATCCACTGCTGATCCGTCATGTCCAGCAAACTACTGCCCAATTTCTATTACTCCCTTTTTGGGCAAGCTCCTGGAAAAGCTGGCCATCTCTCAGCTTAATCTCCATTCTGACTCTGTTGGCTCCCTCCATGACCACCAATCTGTCTTCAGAGCTGCCAGAAGTACAGAAACTGCTCTCCTGAACATCCGTGAAAACCTGCTCCCCAACCTCGATTCTAACATTCCCTCTGTCCTCATCCTACTTGACCTCTCCTCTGCGTTTGACACGGTCAACCATACCACCCTGCTCAATCGTCTTCGTGACAACCTCGGTATCACTGATCAGGCTCTGGCCTGGCTGACCTCTTTTCTCTCTGATCGACCCTCCCAGGTACAACTTGGGTCCTTCCCATCTTCTATCTCCCTCTCCACATGTGTTGTTCCCTAGGGGTCTATCCTCTCGCCCTGGCTTTTCAACCAATACCTGGCAACTCTCGCTTACTGCATCTCAATGTTCTGCTTAACTTTCCAGTGCTATGCTGACGACACCCAACTCATTTTCAGGCTTCCTTCAGCCTCCTTCTCTCCTTCCCTCCTCTCCGATTGTCTAATCGCCATTCAAAATTGGTGTGCCGCCAATGTTAATATTAATGTTAATGTTAAAGGATATTTTTACCGCGCACTATCACCACCGGAGTGGTCCCCTGGCACTCTGAAAAGAGGAATGGGGGGTGAGCTAGTGGGAATAAGCTGGAAAAGTGCAAGAGAGCAGTGATGTGATGCTGGCAGCTTCAGCCCGGTGGGTCCGTTGGCTGGGCTTGGGGTGTTTTACGGTCGGTAGGCGTCGTGTGGTGTTGTGCAAGACTATGTGTGGTTTGTTTTGTTGTTGCAGTGTAGTGAAGTTTGTGCGGATTGCTGTGTTTAGGTTTGTAGTTGTGTTTGGTTAGAGTTTGAGATGTGTATGCAGAGGGATGAAATTGTTAGTGAATTGGTTAGTTGGTGTTGCTTTCCTTGCAATTGTGTCTAGGTGTGATTCTTGCCATCATTCACTATTCCATCTGAGTGTGGCACTTGCTAATCTTCAATATCCTCTCTAGATGTGAGGCAGGCTAGTGATCACAATTCCATCTAAGTGTGGCACTCGGTAACAATCAAAGTTCCATCTAAGTGTGGCACATGCTAACATTCACAATCCTATCTATATTTGACACAGGCTAGAGCTAAGAATTCCATCTAAGTGTTGCGCATGCTAACATTCACAATCCTATCTAGATGTGACGCAGGCTAAGGTTAAGAATTCCATCTAAGTATGGCGCATGCTAACATTAACAATCCTATCTAGATGCGACGCAGGCTAATCTTCATAGTTCTCTCTAGGTATGGCACTAGTTAACATTGGCAAGTATATTAGTATGTAAAGCGGCAACATTTACAGTCCATCCACGAGTAGATTTAGGCTGGTGGTCACAAATCTCTCTAAGTATGCATGGTGCAAGTCTATGGCAGTCTACGTTATGGAAAGGTAAGGTAGAGTGGCAGGGGCTTTCTGGAGTAGAGTAATTGCTCTATACCCCACCCATGCCACACTTACAGTTTTTGTTGGTGTCTGTTGACGGCTGGCTTCATTGGCTTCCTGCAGACACACCTTGGAGCTGCCAATGTAGAAGCCGCCCTTTGCCTTGGGGCCCTTAACTGCAGGGGCTGCTGGGCAGAGGGCTGCCCTGGGTGGGTGTGCTAAGAAGGGGCGAATAACCAATTATGGTTGATAGGTGGGAGGGGGAGGGGGAGGAGGATACCGGCCAGGTCCGGTACGGGTTCTGTTTCGAGCTGGATGGGCCAATCACAGGGGGGGGGTGGGAGAGGTGGGTCGAGGCAGGGAAGGGAAGCTAGGAAACGGGGCTGCAGGCCAGGGCAGGGGTCCCTAACCAAGCACCAAAATGGTGCACCCAGAAGCCCAGGAGGGTCTTCTCGTGCCCCAACTCACCTGCAGCGCCAGATGGAATGGCGGCTGCAGGGAGTGGGGCTCCATACGAGCCTAGCGAGGCTCAGTGTTAGGCTGCCCAATCAGGGATCAGGGGCTAGGCTGGGAGGCAGGTCGAGGGAGGGAAGGGAAGGGAAGCCAGGAAACGGGGCAGCAGGCCGGAGCCCCAACCAAGCACCAAAATGGTGTGTTGAAGCCCAGGAGGGTATACTCCTGCCCCAACTCACCGGCAGCGCTGGATGGAATGGCGGCTGCAGGGAGTGGGGCTCCATACGAGCCTAGCGAGACTCAGTGTTAGGCTGCCCAATCAGGGATCAAGGGCTGGGCTGGGAGGCGGGTCGAAGGAGTGAAGGGAAGCCAGGAAAAGGGGCTGCAGGCCAGGGCAGGGGGCCCCAACCAACCCAACCAAAATGGTGCGTCCAGAAGCCCAGGAGGGTGCTGACCAATCAGAAGGCTCGAAACGTTGGCTGGATTCTAAGGTACAAGCCTGCATTCCGACCACCATGGCTAGCCAGCGCCCCCTTCACTTCCCCGGCTCCACCCTAACTGAGCACCCATGTAGTCATGGCTGTCAATGGTCTTAATTTGCATAAAAAACAGTGCGGCTGGCGACGTGCAGTGCTAGAAGTCAGTTTTCAATATGGGTGACGTCAAAGTCGACATTGAAAATGGACTTCCAACACTGCACGGAGCCGGGCTGTAACGTTAAGTTTCCCCCTTTTTTATTTACGAAAAAAGGGGGGGAAAGAAAAGTCACCAGTAGCACCCATCTTGAGAACCACACAGGTGCCAATTGCGATGTGACCCTCGGTGTATAGACCCTGCATGAATCGGCACTGCCGTCCTCGTTAAGGGAGGCTTGGGCCACAACTTGGGCGGTGGGGAGTTACCTACAGGGTCGGCCTGCCATCTTGTGGAATATCGCCAAATTTGTGTTCACAGATTACCTATTGAAATGACTACAGAGGGCAAACCAGTCCGCCCATGTCTCTGCAGTCCTCCCATTTCCCTGCAACTAGATCAAAACTGCTCCTTGCACCTGGTCTAAGAGACTACATCTCACCAGCTCTCCAAACCCTCCACTGGCTCCCAGTCGGACGAAGGACACCTTCAAGACCCTATGCATCACTCACCAAGGAGTGCACAAGACCGACCCCTTGTACTTACAAGAAGAGAAAACCATACCTCCCATCCGGCACCCAAAGACAAAGCACCGCCTTCCTAGTAATTCCAACATCTATTTTTGTCAGGATCGGACAACATTTGGCTGAATGAATTATTCATGAACTTGACAATTGGAATCTTATATTGCTAAAAATGTAAGGACCTTTGTCTAAACCGAATTACTAGCCGCCCTAAAGGCGGTATAGTGTGCAGGGAAGGGAGGGTTCCAATTTTGGATCCTCTTCTCTCTTGAGGATCCGCCTTCTCAACCTTAGCCCCAACTCTGTGGAATTCGCTCCCCCCACATATTCGACACACCCAAGACTATTTGACATTCCGCAAAGCTCTAAAACCGGGGCTCCTTCCGTAATATCGACCACCTGAGGGCGATTGAACCTTGCATCGTGATGACTAATGCTCAATGAGATCCCGAGCAATGACGCAATTGAAAACGATAGGGTCACTAATAAGCAAGCGCACGCTTGAAATCCAAATAGCAAGCTCCTTAGAGCATAGCTCCACCCAAACACGCCTCCCATATCACTATGCTTACTCTCTACTCTACACCATCACACAATTAAGAGTGCAGCTACACCCCTCGATCAATTACGGCATAGCTGCTCACATACGAACATTACCCCATGAACACCTCATCCCAATAAAACACAGCTACACCCCATGACAAACTGGCCTAGCTGCACACATGCGTCCTACACAGGCCTAATGCAGCCAAAACAGTCTTGGGTGTCCATACTCCAGACTGCACACATTCAACTGATATCAATACAACCACACCTAATGCTAGGATGCAGATACCATCAGACAATTGCATCAGCTGCACACAACTGGTGCACCCTAGGACACCTTACTCTCGACTGACCTGGGCTATGGTCCCAGAGGGCGTTCAACCTAGTAGCGCTTTGAGGTCATACCAATGATATATAGAGCGGGGGGGCATGGGGGCCTTAACCCACTCAATAGGGGCCATTAAGACGGCTGTGTTTCAAGTATATAGATATTTCAGTATTGGTGCAAACACTTTACAACCTCACGCAATATGGATATGGGGCAGTCTGGAAGGCACTCTCACCCTCCTACACCCCCACAGGAGGGTGATGGGAAAGAGCACAGGTCAGACTTCCAAACTAGAGATGAAGACGTAGACGTAGATCTATGTCTAAATGCCGACAAGACTGAGATCCTCCTTATTGGTACACCATCTCCATCCTTTCCTCTCACTCTCTGGCCGGCCTCCCTTGGCCCTCCTCCCACCCCCACTTGCGCGGCTAAGAACCTTGGGTTTATCTTTGACTCTACACTTTCCTTCTCCGCACACATCTCTGATGTCTCCAAAAAATCAAAATGTTTACTTCAACTCCTTAGAGGTACTCTACCTTTCCTCTCCTTCCCTCAAAAGCTCACTGTCTCCCAAGCTCTGGTTTTTTCCAGACTGGATTACTGTAACAGCCTCTTCCTAAATCTACCTGCCTCCACCCTCCGCCCTCTACAACTAATCCAGAACAGGACTGCAAGACTTGTCCTTGGCCTCAAGCCCTGGGATCGTATCTCTCCAGCCTTGAAATCCCTTCATTGGCTCCCAGTGGATGCAAGGATTAAATGTAAAACCCTCTGCATTGTCCACAAGGCTTTCTGGGGCCTGGGTCCAAAATACCTTCAACTATCCCTCCGTAAATACCTCCCCTCTCGAGCCCTTCCGTCCTCTACTTCGAACTCCCTCAGGGTTAGTCGTTTTGCAAAAAAACGAGCTGCTGGTAGATCCCTGTCTTCGGCTGGTGCCTCCCATTGGAACAGCCTCCCGGCCACCTTGAAACTTGAGGAAAAACATCTTCGGTTCTGGAAACTTCTTAAGTCCTTCCTCTTTGCCTCCGCCTTTGCCCCCCTTCTCCCCTGTTGATCTGTTTCTTCTCATGGCATTGTGCACCTGGCCACCCTCTGTTCTTTCGGGCCCAGGTATCTGCTCACCCTGCCACCCTCCTGCACTGCCTCCAGGCCACCATCTGCACTAGGGTTCTGTATCTGTATCCATACAGTCCCCCTACCACGTTTCATCTGCACTTATCAAATATAGCTTTCTGACTAACTTTCACCTGCCACTTGCTGGCTGCACTACCATGGTTTAAAGCCCTTATTTATCATTTATTCTATTTAATATTTATTTATGTTTTCTCTCCTCTGCTTCGCACTTTTCACTCTCCCCCCCTTCCTTGCACTTTTCCCCCATTTTCCTTTCCCATGCACTTGCGCTTTCTTAAAATTTCACTGGGCCTAGTAAGATCGCTGTTTTTTCTGTTTTTTCTCTCCCTTGTTCCCCGCCCTTTTTGCCTGGTCGTGCTCTGAAACACTTGTGTACGAGCGCGATATAAATAAAATATCATTTCATTTCATTTCATTACTCCTTCAAGGATCTAAAGTAATCGAGGATAAAGAATGACATGCAAACATTGTTATATTATAGTCATTGTTTCACCATAATAGGGTGTAGTCATCCATCTCAAAGTAGTGACCCATACCTTCCTGTGACATCAATGGTTCGTACTCTTTTGCTGATATTGTACCAAACTCATCATAGGGAAATACATAGTCTGCGTGTCACCCAAATGTTTAAGCACAAAAATATATTCTGTGGCCAAATCTCGTTATAAAAAAAAGAAAACCCAACACCACATCCATCTTGCTTGCTTACAGCTAAAGCCAGCCTTCTAGCATTTCTTTTACTCACTGGAGGAGGTAGGGCACAGTCTAGCCATTCAACAGAAAAACAAATCTAGGACACTAGACACACACAAACCACATACCCACTCGCCACTACCAAAGAATTGAACATTAACTTCCTCCATTTGTACCACTCCATCATAAACACAATGAAACTGCACGGCTTCTGAAAGTCTGATGAAGCTGACTCATATATCAAGTTCAATTCTGAAAACCCCATAAAATTTCAAGCAACTGTATCCATAACTAATACAGATAGTGCATGATCCAACATCTTGTGCAACTGGGATCTGTGTGATTTTTCCATCGCGGAAAAGTCAGCATGAGAAATGTGTGAACCACAAAAGGTTTGCACATTTCCCATGCAAACACGCATTCAAAACCCCTACATACCCACACCCCCACCCCTCCCCCACCCACACCCTCAACACTCCCCCACCCACGCCCCCAACATAACCGAACCCTACTTACCTTTTTTACACGCCGAGTCCATGTGGCGGCAGTTCCCATCCACACTTCCGTGATCGGGAACTGGCGCCGCAGGGTCCTTTTTTTCTCCATGTGTGCGGCGGGGGTGTCCCCTGCAACACCCCGACCACTATACCACACAGTATAGTGAGCGGGGTGTTGCGGGGGACACCCCTGCATTCTTTTATTTTTATACTTACCTACAATGCTACCACCAAAGGTTCGAACTTTTGGTGTTCGAACCTTTGGTGGTAGCATTTTTCGGACTTTTTGTACGGTCAGACCTTTTTTTTCGGTCCGATCGTACAATTCTGTGCAACTGACACTTGACATTAATTATTCCATTTTTCTTTTTCATATCATCTTCTCTGGGGTTTCATGCAATGAATTGAGCTGACTGTCTATTGTTTTGGTGTTGTGGTACCCAATGGGAGGAGGATTTCAAGCAGGTTAGTTTTATGAACTGCTGCCACATTCACCTAAAGTGGGTATTCTTTTGTTATAGCTGATATGACTCTTGAATTATACTATATGTGTCCCGCCCAAAGTTATGGGTTGTCCTATACTCAGCAAGGACAGCGTATAGATTCTCCAACTTCTACATATGTGTCATCTCTACTCTCCCTCTCTCATCATCCTTGCTAGTGTTCATCATAGTATTTACTAACTGCGGCCAATTAAGTATATAATTAAGCAATATGCCCTGAGCGGCGGGGGCATTACCGAGTCAGGTAATGCCCCGGGGCCCATAGTTATAGGCCCGAGCGAAGCGAGGGCCATATTGCTATTAGTAAGATCCTGCAAGATCTGCGTGACCGGGGTACTAAAAGCAGCTGCAGCGTTTCGGGCCAGAAAACAAAATAAATAATTACCAAGAAAATGGCCGCCGGGAAAGGGAAACCGGTGTCCATTTTCCCTTTCCATAGCGGCCATCGGAAGCGGACGTGCTGGGAACAGAAGTGTTCCCAGCGCGTTTGCTCCCGAAAGACGACAGAGAAGAAGGTAAGTGGGGTTGGGAGGGCAATAAATAAATAATAGACGTACCTGAATCCCCGGCGGGGGACGAAGGCAGCCTTCATCCGTGGACAAAAGAGGTAGAAGATAAGTGGGGTGGGAGGAAAGGAAAATAAATAAATTAAAATTTTAAAAAAACATACACAAGTCCCCAGCGCGGGGGCGAAAGGAAGCTTCTCAGCCGTGTGGATAGCCCCGATTCAAGGCTTCTCATTGGCTGAGGGGCTGCCACACCTCCCCCCCCCCCCGGGAACAATGGCCGTGGAATCCCAGCTGAGGGATTCCCGGCCGGGTAATGCCCCGGTTAGGGCCAATCAGAATGCTTGTTTCATTCTGATTGAGCCCTCGCCGGGTACTAATGTGCTTTCTGTATTTCAACCTGTCCAGTGCTTGTCAAAATCTCTGCACAATCGTTAAGGGGTATACTCTCCTAACCCAAAATCTTGATACCCCCTCAACAGAGTGGCTTATTATCAGGGTCGCTCTTGTTTTTTATTATACTTCAGGGTTTCTGTGTTTAAAATCAGAGCCAATATCCTGGCATATGTGTCTGGCACAATAATCCTATCTCCCCATGGATATGGACCCACATTTTGGTAATACACATTGTAATGATTCCCCCTTCCCCTATGGGGGAAGTAGTGATGGTGGCCAACATTCTGCAGCAGCTGCTACAGTATTGGTAATCTACTTCTCTTAATATTTGTCTTCCAGATCAGCCGTTCACTCTGAAGCCCAGTTCTGTCTTCAAAGGATCATGCAATATGAAGTTGAAAGCACAGTTTCCTGTTTTTCCTTCATTTCCTCTCTCATCAGGTGGACTCATCAGTTAGGAGACTTCAAATCTTTACCTAACCGGGCTCTTGACTTGGTGAGGCAGGGCCAGTTCCTATTTGTTTCCACACAAGGCACCTCACTAAATACCCCATCTACCCTCCTTGACCCCCACACCTATGCAAACTGTCTGCCTGCTGCTTCATTCCTTATCATGTGTGCTGTCCAGCATTAAGGTTCTACATTTCCCTTAGAGGCTTCCAGGGGAGACAGGGCCACCTCACACTGGTTCCCCACATCAAATATACCCCCGATGAAGATTGCAGCCTGTGCCTCATCTCTTCTCCTCGAAGTCACAGAATCCCACCGCTGCCACAATATATTAGAATGGGCAGTCCCCAGCACTGTCTTTCGACCACAGAGGCCTCACACCCCCACTCATGCAAGGATCATCCGACCTCCCACAGCCTCTTATAAACAAGATGACACACATTACCCAATGTTCGCTTGCTCTGCATAGTCAATCCATTGCTCCACCTACTCACACCCTGCCTCAACTCAACCCCACTCAGATCAAAGCTGCACAGACCTGGTCGCAGCCCACTCATCTTCCCAATGATCCCGCTACAACCTTAACCCTCCATACCCACCCACACAACACAAATTTGGTTTAAGTTACATCTGTCTGGCATGGATTCACATGCTCATGAATATTCTGTCGTCAAGCTGGGAATACTCGATAAAAGAAAAACAGTTTCACGTTCACTTACAAACTGTATTTCTCCTTTAAACCAATCACTGTACTCTGGGTCATATTGCCCCCATCCAATGACAGTCCTCTCCGTAAGCCCCTCCTCTGGCAGCCATTTTCAGATTTGGTAAGCAGGTAAAGTGGTAGTATGACCAAAAAGAGCTGCAGAGGGGTTGGAGGGAGGGTTCGCATGTGAATCCATGCAAGACCCATGCTGGAGAACAACAGTTACAGGTAAGTAATTTAAACCTTCTCCAGCATGGGGCGTGGCATGGATTCACAAGCTCATGAATAATGAATAGATAGCAGTACAACATTACACAACCACGGGCGGTGGCAAGGCTCAACAGAAGCAATATTACTTCCCCTAGAACAGACTCACCTCAAGCAAACAGGTTGCGTAACACTGCTTGGCTGACTCTGGACTCCTGCCTGGAACCCCTGTTGACGCAGTAGAATTTTGTGAAGGTGTGGGTGGACCTCCACATAGCTGCTCTGCAGATGTTGAGCAAGGGCACACCAGACAGGAACGCCATTGTTGCAGCGATCGCTCTGGTTGAGTGGGCTCTCATGCGGCCCCTCATGCGGCCGGGTAGTGGTCGGTTAGCCAACCCATGACAGTGCGAGATGCAGCCAGAGAGCCATCTTGCGATGGTAGCCTTGGAGAAGACCTTGCATGGCTCACAGGACCTAAGTTCACAAACAGCTGTGGAGTCTTCCCAAAACTCTTCGTGCATGTCACGTAGAACTTCAGGGCACGAGCGAAGTCCAGCAAGTGCAAGGCCCTTTCCGCAGGCATCAAAGGTTTCAGGAAAAACAACAGGTAAAATCAAAGGCTCATCAAGGTGGAATTCCGACAGAACCTTCGGTTTGAAGCAGGGGTGCGTATGAAGCACCACCTTCGATTTGTGGAAAGTCAGGTATGGCTGCTGGCAGGATAGGGCCTGGATCTCACCTACCTTTCTGGCAGAAGCGATGGGCACAAGAAAAGCCTTTTCCCACAAGAGAAACTTGAGCTGGGCCTGATGCAGAGGCTCGAATGGGGCCCCCATGAACCTCGTCAGAACCACGTTGAGTTCCCACGACGGGGCAGGAGCCTTCACCGGCGGGAAAGATCTGAAAAGTCCTTTGAGAACTCCCCTAGGCTCCTCGGCTGGTGATATCAACTTCTCGCATTTGGAGTTTGCCGCTGCCGCAAACAGACCGATCTGGGGCCTGCCCCACTTGACGAACATGTGGTCCACCTGGTCCTGCCGAAGTTCCGACTTGTGGCAGGAGTGCAATTCCCTGCTGAGGGAGCCTGCAATGTTGTTCTTGACTCTGCTAGGTGAAGATGGACGAGGAACATCTCTTGTCCGAGGGCCTAGCACCACAAGTCCTGCGCTTCCTTGGAGAGCACTGGAGATCAAGTGCCCCCCTGTTTCCTGGTGTAGAACCTGGTGGTGGTGGTGATCGTGAAGATCCTCACCAACCTGCCCTTTAGAGAAGGAACAAACAACTTCAGGGCCCAGAACACTACCCATTGCTCCAGGATGTTTATATGGAGCTCCATCACCGGCAGCCACATGCCTCTGTCATGTAGACATCTGGTGTGGGCTCTCCAGCCTTCCAGGGAAGCGTCCATGGTGACCGTCTCCTGGTATGGAAGGTTTTGAAATCACGTGCCTTGGACGGTGTTGGAGCGGACGCCAAACCATCCTATTGCTGACGGAACTCGTTATCGAGCAGGATCTTGTCCGCAAAGCTTCAGGACACCAGTATCCAGCGAGCGTGCAGGAACTCCTGAAGGGGTCGCATTTGCAACCCTGCAGTGCTGGGTGAGGTAGATGCAGGACGACATGCAGAGTAACGACTTGATGGACCACACCGTGGCTGTCCTCATCAACGTCAGTCGCTGCACCTTCCCTTAAATAGCGCTACCCTCTCTACCGAGGGCATAGTCAGGCAAGACACCTTATTGAGTTCGACACCTATGAACAGCGCATTCTGCGATGGTGTTAAGCAGGACTTTGGATAGTTGATGGAGAATCCCAGATCCATCAGTAGCTGGACGGTCGTCTGTATGTCTGACAGCTGGCTCCGTCGAGCGTGCGCGATTTAGCCAGTTGTACAGGTACACGTGTATGCCCCGTAGACGTAGATGGGCAGCTACCAGTGCCAGGCATTTTGTGAACACTCTGGGGGCCGACTTCAAGCGGAAAGATAGAGCCTTGAACTGATAGTGCTGCCCCTGCACTACGAAGCGTAGAAACATCTGATGTTTCTTGCGAATGGGGACGTGGAAGTAGGAGTCCTCCAGGTCCAGCAACGTCAAGAAGTCTTTTTTCCTTTTGGGACTTTAGATATTTGTTGAGACATCTGACACAGGTCTAGGATAGGCCTCAAGCCCCCCCCCCCCCCCCCATCTTCTTTCTGACCAGAAAGTATCTGGAATAGACTCTGAAGCCCCAGGACCGTTGGGGTACTCGCTCCATTGCCCCTTTTTGTAGCATGGCCCGTACCTCTTCCACGAGCGGAGGGATGTGCTGTTCCTGACCAGTAATGGAAGGGATCCACGGACACCTGTGTTGAAACTCCAGGGTGTGCCTCTGGGTGAGAGCGTCTGTCAGTGCTGATCTTCTTCCACTCGCTGACTAACTTAGCCACCTGCTCGCAGGGATGTACGCGTTGGGCCCGATGTCCCGGTTGGTTCAGGCCCGTTTCGGAGGCAGTGTCCTGCCCCACGGGCGACACTGTCCTCAGCTACCGTAGGCCTGGGAACAGCCGCTGTAGGCTGAGTCATGGATCTAGAGGGCTGATGGTACGAAGAAGAGAAACCTTTGAAAGACCTGCTCGACTTGCCCCTGGAGAAGTGAAAAGAAGAGCGCTGCTGCTGGGGAGTGCCCAGGGAATGGGCCATCTCTGTATCCACCTTGATGGCCTGTAGGGATTCGTCAACCTTCCCAAACAAGTTCTCTCCAAAGAAGGGCATGTCCAACACCTTCGCCTGGACCTCCTGCCGGAAATTCATGGCCTTCCTCCAGCCTTGTCGATGAAGGCAAACACTGTTCCCCATCTGCCGGAACCCTGTGTCGGTGACGTCCAACGCCAATGTAATGGCGTGATCAGTCACTACTTCCCCTTCCTGGAAAATAGATATCACCTCCATCCTCTTATCATTGGGGGAGGAACTCCAGAAAAGGCCCCAGCTGGTACCACGGCTCTCTGTCGTATCAGGCTAGGTTCGCCAGTGCGTTGGCCGCCTTGATAGTGGACGCTGCGTTGTAAATCACCTTTCTTCCCATGGCGTCCATCTTCTTCCCCTCGCTGTCCAGAGGGACCGAAGACGAGGACAGGTTAGCCAACCGTTTCCTCACGGCCGCTGATGCCACCAAATCAGATGATGGTTGCAACCTCAGGCGCTTGGGTGCAGAGTCTGGCACCCGATACTACTTTTTCAGCCTATGCCGTTTGCCCAGAGCCGTGCAAGATTCCTTCATGAGGGCCAGGCCCTCTTCCCACACATCTAGAGGGGGCACTGCCATGATTGTCTTCCTCTGAGCCTTGCGCCTCGGTACGAGAAACCCTCCTTCCTGGTTTCTTCGGGAACAAGCTGGAATAGCTTGGCGGCTATGGCGATCATTGAGTGGAACGACCCCACCTCGTCTGGTACGGACACCTTAGGTGGTGCATCCAAATGCAGGGACTCCCTGTCTGCTGCAACAATATCCTCATTGTCCGTAGTCATGGCCGTTTCCATCCCTGTACCCATGTCTGAGTCTGCTGAGGGAGAAGGGGTGCTTCCTATTCTTCGTTGGGGGCCGAACCAGGGACTGGGGGCCCACTGGACACGGGCCCGGTGGTATCCTCTTCTGGATCTCTGACACCAAGGTGTGAAGAGTCGCCAGAATGTCCAGAGACACATCCCTCGGTTGAGCTGGCGGGATCGGAACACTAGGCCCTGTACCGTCATCCTCCTCATCCACATCCTCCTAGTGGACCGTGTGCAAGATCTTGTGGTCCTCGTCCGTGGACGAGACCTCCATGGCTTTTGCCACGGCCTGGGAGGGCTGTTTCTGGGCCTCTTCACCCCTCCCTTTTCCCCCATGTGGGGTTTGAACCAGAGCCTGAGCCGGTTTCCCCCCTTCTGCGCTACAGCAGACTTTGCCAAAGCCACTGCAGCAGTGTCGTGCCTTGAGGGCAGGGATACCTTCTGTGCTGCGGGGGCTACCTTCACATGGTCAGTTCCCTTAGCAGTCATGATAGCAGCCGTCACATCATCGACAAAGTCTTATTCTGTGATGCTTGGGCTGTTCGGCCTTCTTCTCCTCTGTCAGTGGCTTCTCCCGCAGTTTAGCTGGGTTAGGTGATTTCCTTTTTGAGGAGGAGCTAGATTGACGGCTGGCAATGCAGACGGAGGGTGATGTCTGTCGTGCCCTGTCCACCTTGGGACTCGCTTCCGCGGTGAACACAGTGGACTCGGACTTGCGGTTCTTGGACTTGTCTGGGGCCCCCACAGATGAGGCGCTCTCAAAGGACTTGAAGACCGCTCCTCAGACCAGCCAGTCCTGGGTGAGGTATGACCCTGCTCGGGGCAGACGCTCTGGCATTCAGCCACACCGCCAATCAACTGTGCCTGTCCCTCACCATCTTCTTGGAGAATCTGAGGCATATCTTACGCTCTATGCCCTTATGGTCTGGGTGCAGGCAATAGAGGCATTGCAGGTGATTGTCTTCAACAAACACATTCTGTAGCCTGCACTTGGTGCAGGGCTTGAAGAGGGACTGTCCCTCCTTCACCTCCTCGGTCATGGTCAGAAGGCACAAAGTAGGCTCGATTGCCTTTTGGAATCTTTGACTATCTTCACCGTTGAGGGGCACTGAAATTCGCCGACAACGGATCCCTGCTGTCTGCAGATAGAGAAAAGAGCACACAGGCTCTTTCGGAAACAAAAATAGAACCTTTTGCTGTCGAAAACATGAAAAAACGTAGAAGTAGCTTGCAGCGCAAACTCGAAGACTCCGAACACTGAAATGTGCAGTAAAAATTTGAAGATGGCTGTCAGAGGAAGGGCTTAAGGAGAGGACTGTCATTGGACGGGGGCAGTATAACCCAGAGGGCAGTGATTGGATTAAAGGAGAAAAGACAGTTTGTAAGTGCAAGTGAGACTGTTTTTTCTTTTACCACGGATTCCCAGCCGGACGACGGGGAATATTCATGTGCATGTGAAGCCATGCCAGACCCCATTCCGGAGAAACAGACATTCCAATTGTTCTCTTTCGGAAGATAGTTAACCAAACGCTGCATTTTTAGCAGTCCAGGGTCTCATCCTGATACCTTGCCATCATTCAAGAACATGGGCAGCAGACTTGTTTTAGACTCACCTGTTCAGATGTCTGCAGATTAAGCTGTAGCTTGTTTGATATGCCACTAGGCCTAAACTGTTTGCATCAGCTCTTTTAATTCACTTTCTCCGCAGCACACATGCTTGGGACCTCAAGTGTTATTAGGTGATTTATCATAAATATAGTATGCCCTTTCCAACGCACGATCAGCCTATAAAGCTGCACACAGGTAGTTCAAGGGTGGGTTTAGAGCAACCTAGCAGGTTTTCCTTGTTGGCAGAGGGTGATAGAATGAGGAATACTGCAAAGTGTGAAGGGACAAGTGGCTGCTGGTGGACAATATAGAGATGGTATCAACAGCCAATTATACTCTACAGAGAATTAAAAGATAACCTGAAGAGAGAAAATTTGAAAACGGCCTCAAACTGCGAGGAGCACCGGTGGCGAGGCCACCGGTACATTACCTTTAACAGAAGGCTGGGTAAATATTGGGACCAGGGGGAACAACTTGCTCCTTGATTCAATCCATGGAGGAGGGTCTCCTAGAGCTCCTTTAGCTATTCCTTTCGAGGATCAGGGGTACAGGCTGTGGCTCGCATGGAAAACGGTCACCGGGTGGATGGGGAGGATATCTACTGCACGAGGGGGCAGAATGAAACTGTTGCTATAGTCTAAAGACCCAATAAAAGACTCCTAGAAAGAAAATCCCATCAAATGAGGACTCGGAATAAAGGTTTCAGATTTCCAGTCAGGGTTCGAAATTGAGGGAAGTTGGGAGCTATTTAGCTCATGCTTCTAACATTGTAGATCCTGGTTAGCTTTAAACCAACAGCTACCAGGAGCTACTTTTTACTCCTAGGGCCTTCGAAACATGTAAATGTGACATTACCTTGGAGTATTTGACAATGTTAATAAAAAAGAATTAGAACACATCTAATACACATTTAAACACAATGGTTCACACAAAATGGACACAAATCTAAAGGAGCATCTTTGTTAGCTGTTGGTTCCCCTGTGGTAGCTCCTGCCTACTAGGTGATGCCTGACACGCAGGAGCTGGTTTTAGCACCTTCTCATTGAATCTCAATTTCCAAACCCTGTCCATTATTGGCAAATCATTGTGTACAGTTCACACATCCTGAACACATATCAATGCACAGAGCGAGAGCAATGCCAATCGATAAAGGATGTGCAATCTCTGGCATGAACTTTGGACAGGCTCCACAGTAATCCTTCTGCTGTCACAGAAAAGCTCTGCAGTACTGCAGATGAACAGCGGAGACATTGAATGGGAGGCTAAAATGTGGCGTTCGCGGTCTGCTATGATTACGCCACCCAATACTGACATGGTGGACAAAGTATGTGAGAGGATGCTGAGGCAAAGGGGGGGATTTTCAGCTCCTCTCGCTCAACGAGAATCGCTGTCACAGGTATGCCACAAAACAGCACAGGCAGCATGGAGAATGCTGGGGAGTAGGGTTTGTCAGTGGCCAGAATGTCTAGGAGAGCAGATAAAGACACTGGCGTCGGCCATGCTACAATGGCCAGAGAGGAACAGCGCGGAGGAGGGTGCCAGCTTCACACACAGAGCTGTGATGGGAAGCAGCCAAGCCGGCAGAAGACTGCTGCCATGAATAACCATGTCAGGCACCCGAGGATGCAGCCAAAGATGTCGGTTCAGAGGCATGAAGGCCTCAGCCCAGATCTGGGTGATGCTCGGTAATGGTGGACAAGAAAGGGGGCAGAACCTCCTTCACTGAGAAGGACATTCCACGGGGGAGGGAATAGAAGGGCTGCCTACCGATTGGTCCCAAGGTATGTCAGCGGGTAGGAGAGAGGGACATAACCTATCCGGCGTTGTGTGGGTGGTAATAAGAAGGCAATGCAAGCTAATGGTGGCAACATTTCTTGTGTTGCAGGAGGCGAACGTTGAAGAGGAACAGGTCCAGGAAGTCTTTACCTGGGCTTATCAAGCGACAGTGCTGTGAGGAGAACAGCACAAGTCAGTGAAGCAACTGCCTAAAGGAGGAAGAGAAAGGAGATTGTTAAGGACTAGAAGAGTTGTGTCCTGTGCAAAACCTATATGAGAGGGAGCATCATGGAAGTCATATTGAGCGCTCTGATGGAGGGGGTCAGCAGCAACTGCAACACGCCCTACAAATGCAGAACCAACAAGAGCAGGTGGACAGACCAACCTTTCACCAGGCTGTCCCAATACAGCAAACTCATTTAGCAGACACTACTGCCAACACTAGAAGTCATCCGTCAATACCGACGATGATCTCAAAGAAGTTCACACCTAGCAAAGAACCCTCATTTATTTGTGAACTTCTGGAGGGTGGCAAGGAACACCATGGGACTGCAACAGATAAGGTCAATATATACCCACTCTCCTGACTGGGCATATTGCAGAATTCCTATCAAGCAGCAAACCCTGTCGGGGACACACCGTATGTGTATATAAAGAAAGTTGCCCTTAACAACGAGATGTATCGGATAAAGTTAAGAGAAACACGTTTGAATGGGGGAGAAACTCGACAGATGTTTTATCGGATTTATCAGATAAGTGACTACAGACAGCAACAACCACGGTTGCTGAAAAGATCTAACAAGCGGTGCTGGGACAGTTCATAGAAGCCCTACATTTCCCAATATAAAGGTGGGACAGACAACACCACTGGCCCAGTCTCTCCAAAGCCATCAACATAGCCATGGCTTAGCAAAAGGCTGGAACCAGTAAATGGATGATCATATCAATGGGGTCCAAACCAGGATTTGGACACAGCCTAGAAGTTCCCTGGCCCATATGGTTTAGGCTTCACCAACCCCTGTATAAAGAAACAGAACATGGACCCCTTAAACCTTGGGCATAAAAGGCCAGAGGAACCAGCTCCTGAGGCGTGCCCACCTTGACCCAAGAGCCGCAGTGTTTGGAGTGGGGACATATCTCCCAACTGTGCCTCTGAAACCAGAAGACCGAACCCATGGACATGGGTGTCTATGAGCGGCTAAGAGAGGATGACGACGAGACAAGACAAAGAAAGTAGGTGAAGGTAGAGATCCACTCAGGGCTTGCAGTGATTCAATGATATGCTTAAAGTCATCAGGGATTTTATTTATTGATGTTTTAAGTGGTCCCGGTCGGATCTTGGCTACAAGATCCCAAAACAGTTTAGTGAAAGAGGTCCTCTGTTGTACATTGGAGGGCAAGACGCAGGGTACACTTTCGACAATATAATTGTCCAACAATGTTTATCTAGAAAGTATTATAAATAATTCAACTTTCCCAAATTTCAATGAGAAGGATTTTTACAAATGATTACAGAACAGAAGAAATTCAATTAATGGTGAACAATACACACAAGTATTTTAAATCTCATGAAATTGAAGGCAATTAACAGATATTGTATACAATGCTTATGGTTTTTCCTCGACAGACATTAAGTCCAAGTGAAGAGTTTGACATAAGGTAAGTAAAATTCACACAAAATATATGTACAGCATTTCACAAAGTTAAATACAATTTGATACTTGTAAACATCAGATATCACAATAGGGACAAATCTTCACAATTCTTAGCGAGAGCAGGTCTCTCTCGTGATCATCTCCTATCAGTTTAATACGGGTTTCGGGCTGCTATGCCCTTCTTCAGGTAAAGATATCTGGGTAGGTAATTCAGTCCTGAAAGTAAGGATACGGATGCATCGGTGTCCATTGGACTCCTTCATTGTCACATTGAATGCTCAATTCTTTAGTTAGACAGATTCGTTAAACTCAACCACTGACCTTGGGGTACGTGTTAGCGAGACTAGCGGTGTGCGTCATATGTTTTCAATTTTCCGGTCAGAGTCACTGTTGATGAAATTACACAAGTCATAAATATTGCAATAGGGCATCTATATTTGCTCTCCTGTGGGATCAGTCACTATAAAAGTGCTGGGTCCCACATGGAGAGCAGCAAGATGGCAGTTTCCCAATGCATGTTGTTGATATCCTGATAAGTGCACTCACCTATTTTCCATTTCCATCAATGTAATGGTTAAGGTGTAAAAGGAATTGACATCATGTTCGTAATACTCCTGTATAGGTGTTTGGGTTTAGGGTGGTGTGGCACAGTGTCTCTGGGGACAAGGATGAGACTTCCATTAGTGAATTCGATGGTGGTATGCCACCATGCGGCATGTAGGTCATTATCACAGCCCTGGCGTAGCAATGTTTGCATTCATTGCGGGAGAATAGATAGCTTTTTAATGCTGTACTCACCATCTGCTAGTGAGAGTTAAGGATGCTGGTTGCGGTGGCCGCAGCCTTCAGTTCGGGGCGCTGATGAGGCTTAGATGAATTAGAAAATGTTCAGTTTGAACTGGGAAGGAAAGAGTTCCAAAGTAGGCTTTAGTGAGGAATCGCGTAACGTTATCTATGTATTCCCCTAATGACTAAAGGGTGTAATTGTTTGAGTTGTGTCCCGCTTACCATCGTTTACAGTTTTCTTCCCATGGAGATGCGCTTTGCCTTTCCAGTGCTCTCTCCCTTCGTGTTTGGTCTTCTTGTTCTGTTGCCAGGTTACGGTGTGCCGCGGCTCTCAGTATTCATGTTTCATCGCGGCTCTCCGTTGCTGTGCAACCATGATTCCTGCCTGACTGTAGTTGCAGTACGTTCAGTGTTTGACTCGAAAATACGGGCACCATCTTTGTATTTCTTTGCCATCTATTCTCTGACTGACTAACTCCAAATTATTGTTATAATGTTTGTTTGAGCGTGGCCGTGTATTTTAAACTTTGAATACAAAGACCACAATGCTTTTTGTCCATACATTTAAGGTATGCGCCTCACCTTGTATACACGTTTTGTTTTTAATTTGAGACGGAAGCAAAGCTTCATCATGTCCATTAGCGCACATGTTCGACCTGTAGATTGGTATAAACTAGCCAGGTCCTCAGTAAGACACATTATGGTGTCACTGAGGAACAATTAGTCATCCAGTGCGATAGGCATAGAGGTTCATCTTCAAGCGGCATATGTGGGCAGTTTGGGTACTATACAGGTGAAAAAAAAGTTTGGTTAAACGATCAGTACAGTGTCCATATTTATAGATAGCAGTTCAGATCCCAGTCTAGATTCATCCCATGTGGGTACACCAAATCTAATTGGTCAATCCAGTAAATTTCTCTTTGCTGTAGAAGTCTATTGAGGTTGCCCCCTCTTCTGGGTAGGGTAACATTTCAAAATACCTATATCCTATAGAAGTGGATCTACAATCCACCAAAAAGGAACCATCTGCTTTGATCACTAAAGAAGATATCTTTACATTTCGAGGGAAATCAAACTTAAAATGGAGGACTACAAAAAAAGATATTGAAGCAAAGAAGATAAGGAAATTTAGGAGACACCCTTGACTATAAACTCAATATAGTATACACGAGGAAAGAGTATTAGCGGCAAAGAGACAACACAAGAAGTGGGAGAACTCAATTTAATAAGCCAAAACGAATACCACATCCAGAGATATCCTCCTGAGACGCATTGAGTGGAGACATTGACAACTCAGAAGCAGTATCAGGGAGTAGAACTAAACCAGAGATGCAAAGAACACCATCCAAGATCGAAATCCCTCAGAAACACCTGCAGAAACCACTTCAACCTCTCACTCTTTTTTAAATAGCACCCGTACTGGATAGATTATGGAAAAACCAAGACTTGTTCATCAAACCTGCCGATAAAGGCGGAGCCCTAGTGATCTGGGAAACCATCAAATATGAATCTGAAGTCAAAAAACAACTTGCCGACCGAGACACATATTTGGACATTTTCAACGATCCAACCGAACAAGTACGGGACATCATAAAGACTCTTGATGAAGCAGATGAACTAATATCTCATAAAACCAAGGCATTCCTAACGAATAGCCTCCTATTGGCAACAAGTTTCCCCCCCAAAAATAACTATATAAAGTATTCCTCTAAAAGCAGCTGAACCAAGTGAAAAATCCTGGAACGCAGGTACAAAAAAAGAGACCGTTCAAGGACCAGCAACAAAAGTAATGACCCTATCAAGATCAGATGAAACCAAGAGTCAAAACTGCTAAGAATGATCTGGTATATGTCATTACCCATTCGCAACAGAGTAATCAGATCAAAAAAATAATCAAAAGGAATTGGAATCTGGTATCGTTGGATCCCACATTAACTAAACTATTCCCCAATCCACTGCTATTTGCATACAGTAAAAGCAGGTCCATACGTGACCACCTCATCAAAGCTGACTTTGGATACAAGGGAAATAAGAAAAAAAAATGTCAATGGCACTGTACCATGTAATAACCAATTGCTGCCACAATGTGATTTAAGGCAACAGCATTTATCATCCACACCAAGGACATAAAATCCAACTACTACACACATCGACCTGTGACACGAAAAACATGAACTACGGACTAAAATGCCCATGTGGCCTATTTTACATTGGTCTCACAACAAGGAAAGACAAAACACGATGGTATGAACATAAATCAAACATTAGACTACTATCTAAAAAAATCACCAGTTGCACAACACTTCCATCAACAAAAACACACAGTGGCACAGATCAAATTCCTAATCCTTGAAAATGGTACCCTACCCAGGAGAGGGGGCAATCTCAATAGACTTCTACAATAAAGAGAAAATTACTGGATTGACCAATTAGATTTGATGAACCCAGGTGGGATGAATCTAGACTGGGATCTGAACTGCTATCTATAAATATGGAGCAGTACTGATCGTTTAACCAAACGTTTTTTTTTTATTTGGTTCTATTAATTTTAAACAAAAGAATTCACCTAATATAGTACATCATTGTTAGCTCATGGTTATATAACAAGAGCGGAACATATGGGATTGTTGTAGTTTCAAACATTTATAAACATGTCTTGATTCTCTGAATGTAACAGTTAACAAAAGAAACTTTGCCCTCACACACCCCCCTACCCCCCGTTGGTTGAGCAGACGTCTTGAGAAAAATGGTCATAGCCCTACTGTTGCGGTGGTTTCTCCATTGAGAAATATGAGCTGTCTTCCTAGGTCATTTATTGAGCCCTTCAACTTCCATTAGGTCACTGGAGGTTTGTCAGATTGGGAGTTTGAAGTTGTTGTAAGGTATTTATTTTTGAAGTCCATCCATAGAGTTTTGCATTGCGACGCTTTGTTGTGCAGAGAGGCTGTGATCATTTCCATTGTGTAGATGTTGGAGGCTATATTGATCCATTTGTTTTTTCCCGGAACAGTTGAGGATTTCCATTTCATTACCAGTAAGGCTCGAGCCGCCAGTAATAGTTGGGGGGTCAGTCCTTTGATTCTGATCCAATCTTCTTCATTCTTTTCTAGCCCAAATAGGATCAAGTGAGGGTCGGCAACTCTTTGTATACCATTTATTTCTTTGATCCAACCCAGGACCTCATCCCAGAAAACCTTTATGTGCGGGCAACTCCACCACATGTGCCAATAGTTGGCTATTTCTCCACATTTTCTCCAGCATCTCAGACTCATTGTTTGGGACATTTTTGAGAGTCTCAGTGGATCATATTGCCACCTGTGTAATAATTTGATGGCATGAAGTTTGTATTGGCTAGATATGGACGTTTTGGATGCCGTATTACACATTATTTCCCAATGGTCAGGGCTTATCTCGTCCCCTATGTCTTTTTCCCATCTACTTCTCAGAGGGTCTCTGAGGGTCTGTGGATCCATCCCCTGCCGCTATGAGTCCTTTCTTATCGGATTTGGAGTCCAGGAGTCTTTCGAATGGGGTAAGGTCTCTTTTTAGTTTATCCTTCCATTCGGGTTTCGTTAGAATGTCCTTTATTTGTATGTATTGGAATGTGGACATTGTGCCTATTCCTAGGGCCTCGGTCAGTTCTGGGAGTGAGATGAAAGTCTTTTCTCTGCAGCTGCCCCACCGTCTCCAGGCCCGCCTCGTACCATGATTGGACCCTTCCTACATTGGGGATGTGGTTGTTTATGCCAGGGGACCATAATTGGCTGAGCCCGGATGGCCAGGTTGTGATCTTGCGCATTTATTTGCTTATTCGCCATATACTCCATATGGTGCTTAATATTGGATGGCCTTTGAATCTGCGTTGAAGCTTTTTATGTGGGGCCAATAGCCACTCTAATACTGTAGCAGGTGATAAGTAATGGTTGTCCATTTGAATCCATTGGAGGTTTTTGTGGTCTCGAAGGTGTGGGATTAGAATGCGTAGCTGGGAGGCTTTGTAATATGTTTGTAGGTCAGGGAGCCCTACTCCCCCTTTGTCTTTGGGAAGTGTTAGTGTGTTAGATGGGATTCTCACTTTCTTCCCGTGCCAGAGGAACCTTACCATTACTATGATCTTTTTGGCCTCAATGAAGAATCCTTTTGGTATCTCAACAGGTAGCAGTTGGAAGGGATACAGGAATCGGGGGAGGCATACCACTTTAACGGTATTACTTCGCCCTAGCCAGGAAATTGTGAGTTTGTTCCACTTATTCAGATCAGCAGCGAATCGCTGGGGAAGGGGAGGGAAATTGGCCTCATATAGGTCGGTTAGAGTTTTGGTGATCTGTATGCCTAATGTAGAATGTTCAATCTTGAGGCCTAGTGGGAGGAATTTGGTTTAATTTTCTTCTTTGGATCCCTGGAGGGGGAATAGTATCGATTTAGTCTTATTCACTTTGAACCCAGAGAGTTGCCCATATTCCTCTAATAGATGAAAGGCGCGGGGGATGGATACAGAAGGGTGAGTTATGTGCAATAGGATATCATCTGCATAGAGTGCTACCTTATATTCTGTTGCCCCCAGTCGCATACCCTCCACCATGGGATCGGTTCTCATTTTTTGTGCTAGGGGTTCTAGGGAGAGCGCCAAGAGAATCGCAGAGAGGGGAGAACCCTGTCGGGTTCCACGTTTCAGTTCGAACCACCTGCAGTATTCTCCATTTAAAAATATTGATGCTTTGGGGGATGTGTATACCGCCTGAATTCCTTTTCTAAATCTCGGCCCTATTCCTACCTTCCGCAAGACCGCTCTTAGGAATTCCCACTCGACTCAGTTGAAAGCCTTCTCAGCGTCTATCGATAAAAGGGCAGGGTCACCGGGGATGGTATGCGATGTGTGAACGAGGTGGAGTGTTTTGTGCATAGTGTCCGCCCCTTGCCTTCCCAGTATACACCCAACTTGGTCAGAGTATTAGCTGGGGCATTAGTATTTCCAATCTAGCAGAAAACACCCTAGTGTAGATTTTGGCATCAAGGTTGAAAAGATAGGGCGGTATGATCCACAATGTTTAGGGTTTCTCCCATCCTTGCGGATCACCGTCATCAGTGCTCTTTTGAAGGAGTCTGGTGCTTCTACTGTCTCTAGTCTCTCGTTAAATAATTCTGTCAAAAATGGTGTTAGCTGCTTGTTAAAGGTCTTGTAAAAGCCGGCCGTATAGCGATCTTCCACCAGAGATTTGGCTAGGGTTGACCTTTTTATTGCATCTTCGACTTCCTGTTCGACTATTGGAGAGTCGAGCAGCTCGGCTTCTGAATATGTTATTTTGGGCATGTTGATTGGAGATAGGTAGGAGTCCGTGTCTTATTGGCCAGGGGTTATTTCTGAGGTATATAGGGTCTCATAGAAATTGGCAAAACACTCTGGGATGGTGTGAGGAGTGTGGTTCGTGGAGGAGTTGTCCTCAATTATTTCTTCTACCTTACGCTCTGCCCTTTGTTCTCTAAGTCTGGCGGCTAAAAGTGCATCGGCCTTGTCCCCTTTTTCGTAGAATTTCTGTTTAAGAAATCGTACTTTACACACTACTTGTTCATGCTACACAAGTCGTAGTTCCTCCCCTTTTCTGTTGTGCTGCGTTCATTTTATCAGGATCTACCTCAATGTCCTTTCTTATTTTCCCTTCTAATTGGCCTATTTCAGTTCCGAGTCTGTGTTCTATGATCTTTCGCTCTCTCTTCTTAGAAGACCCTTCATGTATTAGGATGTCTCTCCATGTGGCTTTCCCAGCCTCCCAGATTGTTTGCTTGGATACCTCCCCATTATCTTTCAATTTAAAGTATTCATTAATTTCAGTCTCCATCTCGGTTTTAAAAACTGCATCTTTCCAGAGGCTCTCATTACACCGCCATTTCCCTCCCATAACAGGTAGATCCACCCAGTTAATGTCTGCCAGCACCATGTCATGATCTGACCATGTTATCGGGATGATGTCTGAGAACGTTGTGATGTCAAGGAGATCCCTTGTAAGGAATACATAATCAATACAGGTGAGTGTGTTGTGCGGCGGGGGTGAATAGAAAGTGTATCCTCTATTGTAGGGGTGTAAGATTCTCCACACATCCTTCATTTCATACATATCCATTATTTCTAACAGTTCAGTGCGGTTGCCTTTATTCTGGTTCCTCATTTCGGAGTTACCTGGTTTCCAGTCTTTGGTCGGGTCTGCCCACTGGTTAAAGTCGCCCCGAAGAATAGTATGACCTGAGGCTTCCAACATTATTTTAGGAATTGTTTTCTCAAGAAATTAGGCCTGTCCGGTGTTGGGGGAGTATACCTTTACTTTAGCAATTTCCACGTTATGAGAAGAGCACGACCTCCCACATCTGACCATGTCTTATCTACTTCAAAGTTAACTCCCTTCTTGAGCAGGATTCTGACACTTCCTTTCCTGAGTGGCCCAGAGCCCCAGAATTTCAGCCCTCTCGCGCTTCGCAAGAATACTTAATTCCTCTCCCTTTGCAAACTTTGTCTCCTGCAAGAGAAGGGTGTCAATTTTGGATCTTCGAAATTCTCTAGATACCAGTGATCTCTTGGTTGGCGAGTTCAGGCTCTTCACTTTTGATTGTCCCCACTCTCAGAGAGTCCCTCCCCTTCCGTTCATCAGGTGATGCCATTGTTGGTTTTTATTGGGGTGCTGTGTATGTTCCATGACCAGAAGATTATTTGCTGACCTATTCTCACATTGCCTTTAATGTTTCGGATTAGCTCAGATGTTGCTAAACCTTTTCCAAATGTCTGTCTCCCCTTCCCGCCCCTTCCCCTCCCTGAGTTGATGGTGTTCGATCGAATCCAGATGGTAACTCTGGTCCTGCATCGAACCACCTGTGGGGACCGTTACTTCACGTCCCCTTGCTTAATATAACATCTCAATTTCGATTGAGCCCCCTATGTCCCTCCACCCATGTTCGTGTCTTGACCTTGTAATCAACCAAAAAAGAAGTTATTTGTCCAATCCGGTCTCTATCTTTTACATTGAAACAAATGTCATCTTACCAATATTTGTGGATGGTCAATTGGCTGCCTCCGGGGAGGCGTTACCTCTTCGGAATTTCCTTGAACCCTTCACGCGTCTTCTCCTGGGGCCCTGTAGGAGCCATCCTCTGTCCTCTTGTCATGGCCCTTCCCGGTTATCTTCTTCTGAGCGCGGTCCAAGTAGGTCAGAGATGTATGTTTTGATTTCCCTTTCCGAGCTCAGCTTTATTTTGTTGCCGTCGTATTCGAAGGAGAGATAGAAGGGGTACCCCCATCTGTATTTTATGTTCTTTTCTTTCAGGTGCTTTGTAAGGGGTCTGCACATCAGCCAGAGTTTAAGTGTCATGGATGACAAGTCTTGGTATATTGAGATCTGAGCACCTCCAAGCGTAATCGAATTGCTGTTTCTTGCCCTCTCAAGGACTCTGGCCTTATCCTGGAAGCGATGGAATCGAGCAAGTAGCGATCTTGGTCCGCCCGGAGGGCCTCCGGCTTTAGGTATTCTTTCGGTTTTAGGTTCATCAATGGCATCATCAGCGACTAGGAGTTTAATGATTTCATGTAAAGTATTTCTCAGGTCGCTCTCCGTCTCCCCTTCTCGTTCCGGGATGCCAAAAATACGTACTTTGTTCCGTCTTTCCCTGTTTTCCAAGTCATCGAGCTTTAGTTTGAAGTCCTCCTCCCACCGTTCTAGTTCCGTCATCCTCTGGTCAAGCTGTGCTTCCAGTGTGTCTATGGAAGCTTGGTTACTCTCCACTCCTTCCAGCCTCTCCTCCATGCTGTCTAGGCGATTCGTGATTTTGTCTATTTTACATCCAATGTTGGCCCCCCAAGTTCTTTATTTCTCCTAATAAGGCGGCGATGTCCCATTTGATGGCCGCTAATTCACTTGCCGTAGTGTCTGTGTTTGCCAGGTTGGGTTCGCTGGTTCCGGAGGGCAAAGAGCCGTAGGCGAATGGGGCTAATTTCTCTTTTATGCTCATGGGGTTCCAGAGATCTCGAAGGTGGTGATAGTTCGGAACCGAGTCAGTATCGCAGTTCTTGTATGGGGGGCATTTTGCCAGGATGGTGCCACCATTCAGCTTTTCTGTGTGCCCCGCAGTAATCGTTTGGGAGGTACGCTGTTGTATGCTCAGATACCTGGGGTTGGGATTTTCCCTTTTGTACTCTCTGTATGGCGGAGCCTGAGAACTTCTTGAGGGTTGAGAAGTTGAGTCCTTTATCTAATGCCCTGCTCCATGTGCAGCACATAGGTTGGCTGGGTTAGTGCTGATCTATGTGGCCACAGCAGGTTCATGCCCTTGCGTGAATGTCTGGTGCACCAGGAGGTGCTTTACGCGTGTTCCGTGAAGGCACTAGGGCTTGGTGGCAAGGTGGGTCCAGGTGTGTGCTTGTCACCTGGGGGCCGCAACGTCTTGTCCGTGTTCCAGCGGGGTACGCCCCAGTTGGCTGATGCCGCCATGAGGGCCAGGGATGCCTGGGGACCCAGCGGACGACACCCAGGTTTGGGTTGGAAGACCTTTTCTGGTGTGGGGCCTTGGGCTGCTTTTTAGATCTCACTCCGATCTGGGCTTCGGAGCAGGCCGCCCGGGAGATAGAGAGCACACAGCACGCCACGGGTGGGGGGACGGTGCGCGGCTGAAGGCACCCACCTCTTCGTCTTGACGGGGCACCGGGGTCTCCGCTGCAGGTCCCTCTTTCTCTGTGGTTGAAGGTGGGGTGCTGTTGTGCTTTAGGAGCTCCTGGAGATATTTTTTCGGCGGGCGGCGCACTTCAGTGCCTGTGCGTCCAGGTAGTTTCACTTTCGGGTTGGCCAGCCTGGTGAGGCCATTCCGTATCACGTTGATTTTCTGGCAATTCCTCAGTCGCTTTTCTCCGAAATTTCGCCCATTTGAGGGGTGGGGGGTGTTCCCATGGTTGGCGTTTCATTTTTAACTATGGGGGTGTCCTGCAAGTGGGGGCTCAGTCCTTTTTTCGGGCTCTGGGAACAGAGCCCACGCAGAGAGCATGGATGTCCCTGCACCCCCTGGTGGCCAGTCAACCAAACATTTTGTATAGTACCCAAACTGTCCACATATGCAGCTTGAAAATGTACCTTCAAGCGTATCACACAGGATAACTAATTGGTCCTCAGTGACACCATAATGTGTTTTACCGAGGACCTTGCTAGTTTATACCAATCTACAGGTCGAACATGTGCGCTCGTGGACATGATGAAGCTTCGCTTCCATCTCAATTTAAAAACAAAATATGTATACAAGGTGAGGCGCTTACATTACATTTATGGACAAAAAGCATTGTGGTCTTTGTATTCAAAATTGAAACCACACGGCCACGCTCAAACATTTTAACAATGATTGGGAGTTCGTCCAGTCAGAGAATAGATGGCAAACAAATACAAAGATGGCACCTGTATTTTGGAGTCAAACACTGAACATACTGCAACTACCGTCAGGCAGGCATCACAGTTGCACAGCAACGGAGAGCGGCGATGAAACATGAATACTGAGAGCCGCGGCACGCCGTAACCTGGCTACAGACAAAGACGACCGAACAGGAAGGGCGAGTGCACTGGAAAGACAGAAAGCGTCTCCACATGAAGAAAACTGTAAACGCTCGTAAGCAGGATACAACTCAAACAATTAGACCCTTTAGTCATTAGGGGAATAGATAAAGTTACGCGATTCCTCATTAAAGCCTACTTTGGACCTCTTTCCTTCCCAGTTCGAACTGAACATTTGCCAATTCATCTAAGCCTCATGAATGCCCCGAACTGAAGGCTGTGGCCACCGCAACCAGCGTCCTTAACTCTCAGCAGCAGATGGTGAGTAGAGCATTAATACGTTATCTATTCTCACGCAATAAATGCAAAAATTGCCACGTCAGGACTGTGATAATGACACACGACACATGGCGGCATACCACCATCAAATTCACTAATGTACGTCTCATCCCCGTGCCACACCACACGAAACCCAAACACCTATACAGGAGTAATACAAACGGGATGACAATTCCTTTTACACGTTAACCATTACATTGATGGAAATGGAAAATAGGTGAGTGCACTGATCAGGATATCAACATGTATTGGGAAACTGCCATCTTGCTGCTGTCCATGTGGGACCCATCACTTTTATAGCGAATGATCCCACAGGAGAGCAAACATAGATGCCCTATTGCAATATTTATGACTTGTGTAATTTCATCAACAGTGACCGGAAAATTGAAAACATATGAAGCACACCGCTAGTCTCGGTAACATATACCCCAAGGTCAGTGGTTGAGTTGAACTGAGCATTCAATGTGTCAATGAAGGAGTGCAATGGACACCGATACATCCTTACTCAGAAACGCGTAGTAAACTGATAGGAGACTATCACGAGAGAGACCTGCTCTCACTAAGAACTGTGAAGATTTGTCCCTATTGTGATATCTGATGTTTACAAGTATCAAATTGTATTTAACACTGTGAAGCACTGTACATATATCTTGTGCAAATTTGACTTACCTTATGTCAAACTCTTCACTATGTCGGTCGAGGAAAAACCATAAGCATTGTATGCAATATCTGTTAATTGCCTTCAATTTCATGAGATGTAACATACTTAAGTGTATTATTCACCATTAATTGAATTTCTTCTTCTGTTCTGTAATTATTAGTAAAAATCCTTCTCATTGAAATTTTGGAAAGTTGAATTATTTATAATACTTTCAGGACAGAAATTGTTTGACAATTATATTGTTTTACGTGTGCCCTGTGTCTTGCCCTCTGATGACAACGAAGGACCTTTTTCTCTAGAAGACCAAGAAAGACCATCCAACCTTTATCACGACACCTATTAAGCAGAGGTGAATGACCGCAAGATGAGAGCCATGATCGATTCCTAAAGGCCACAAATAGCCATAAGTGCAAACTTTGTGGGGCCTCTCTCAGGGAAAGAACATAGGATTCAAGTTAAATGCATACACAGGTACATAAAGCCATATCCCATACAAGAGGTCAATATGTGACTCCTGGGGACGAGAGAAGAATAATGTCTGCTGTGTTTCTTGGGTCGAGTGGAGCCAGTAGCAGTATATCAGATGTGCCAGGTTTTAACAGACTGGTCCAAAAGGCTGAACAGGAATGGATACAACGAGCACCATTCCATGACTCTGAAATAAAGAGTACCTACCAAAGAGACAAACCAAGCAGAAAGGAACAACAAAAGGAGAAAACAATTGTGGAACAGCTGGGTAATGTTACCAGCTTCTGTGGATTGGACCATTGACCCAGGTGGAGACCATTTCCATATGGCACAAACCTTGGACCCAACCCTTCGACACACAAGAGAAAGTGCCAACGCCAGGGATGAGATATGGAGAAAGGGCCCTTGGCTCCAGAAGAAGAATGGCCTCCATTAATGGGTAACAGAAGGAAATGACAGGGAACCGATAGAGCAACTATTGCTTCCATGTAAGCTCAGAAAAAACATATGGGAAGCAACATATTGTCAAGTGGGAGAAGGACACCAGGCAATGGAGAAAACAATCAACAAGGTTACTCAGTGGTTCTTTTGGCCCCGCACACCGAGAAATTGTGAGATACTATCAACAGTGCCCAGAGTGACAACGGAAAAATAGGCTCAAGGTCCCACAGGCACTCCTGCAAACAATGCCACTCAAAAGAACTGTTATAAGGAATTGAAATGGATATAGTGGGACCATTGGAACCATCCAGCAGAGGTTTACAAATACCTCTTGATATTGGTGGACTATAGCACACAAAACCTGGATGCTTTTCCTTTTAGAGCAACGTCGGCTCAAAGCGTCTGGGACGGCCTCATTCCCTTCATCGGCCGAGTAATCACAAAAGAGATAGTCACAAACCAAGGGACTAACTTCACCTCCACTGTGATAAAGAAAGCATGTCAAGTCCTACCCATCAAACAACTAAGAACAGCTGTCTATCACCCTCAAACCGACAGATTAGTGGAAAGATCCAATCAAACCATAAAGCAGATGTTGAGGAAGTCCAGGATCCAGAAAATGAAACTGGATCAGATCCTCCCCTCTGATATTGATGACGCTCCAAAATACACCAGTCATCAACCGGTTTTTCACCATTTGAGAGGAACCCTATGACTTTAATGGATGTGTTAAAAAAAGAATGGGAACAACAACCCTTGCAGAATATTGCCTAGACTGACTATGCCCAGGGTGTAAGAATCCTATTATAATAGGGGAACCTGTCTGAGGATTTTCAACAAGGAGATACATTTATGGTTTTGTTACCCACTAAGGAGAACAAGCTCTTGGCCCAGTGGAGGGGTCCCTAGGTCATTGATAAAGCAGTGGGGCCGGCCACCTATAGAGTGATACAGGAAGACCACAGACCTACATTGCAGACTTATGACATGGAACAAGACATTTGGGCCTGCACAGATATAAAGAAGTCACTAGATGCCAACACTGTTTTGTATTGACTGTATTTCTCTGCACACAGACGCCTCCAGCATGGGCTTGGGTGGTGTGACTTTACAGCCAGGAAGACCTGGTTTACCATGTCCTGTTCATCCGTCGGAAACTCTTGCCTCATGAAGTGGAATACGCTACCATTGAAAAACAGTGTCTTTCTCTGAAATGGGCCAAGGAGATGCTGCGCTATTACCTATTGAGGTGACATTTGACCCTGGTCATGCGCTACGCTCCTCTGGTTTGGCTGGTTTTCAAGACAAAAGGACAGCAACCCATGTATGCTACGCTAGTTTCTCGTGCTGAAATCGTTCTTTACGACCACACACTTGCCTGTCCTTCTGCTCTCGCAAGTGAACATCCTCTCTTGTTCCATCTCCCTGCCTGAATTTCAGGGCTTGGCAGGGGATTTGTGAGGATGCCGAGACAGAGGGGTGCTTACTGGCTCCACGCTTTCGGCAAAGTACCACCATCACAGGCATGCTTTGAGGTGAAGTCAATGCCACAGGCAGCGCAGTGAACACCAGCAATCTGAGTTCTGCAGCAGCTGGAGCGGCTAGGAGCACGGAGGAGGATGCTGGCCTCACCCACGCCAGAAGGGCCGACGGAGAAATGCGCTGCGAGGTGGAGGGTGCTGCATTCACACACACAGCTGGGACAGAAAGCGTCCAAGCTGGCGGGGAGACCGCTGCCATGAATCACAGAGCTGAGCAACCACGGATGCAGCCAAAGATGGTGGCTGAGAGGCATGCAGGCCTCGCCTCGATCCAGGTAGTGCTCAGCAATAGCAGAGAAGAAAGAGGGCAGAGCCGCCTTCAGTGAGCAGGACGTTAAAGGGCGGAGGGATTAGAAGCAAGAATGTCTGCCGCTTGACCCCAAGGGATGTCAGTGGGAAGGAGAGAGGGACAGAGCCTGTTGGGGGCACTAGGGGACATAAGCAGGCAACCCACGCTATTGGTTGTTAATGTTCCTTGTGTTGCAGGAGGCGACCATTGGAGAGGAAGAGGTCCAGGAAGTATTTCGCTGGGCATTAAGAGACAGTGCTGTGAGGAGAACTGCACAAGGCAATGAAGCAACTGCCTAAAGGAAGGAAAGGAGATTGTTGAGGACTAGAAGAGCTGTGTCCTGTGCACAACTTGAGAGCTAAATAAAGCCCATTTGGAACCACCTTGCCTGCTGTGATTCTTTGTATTTGTCACAGTATGCATCACTTTGGGCTGTAGGAACCGGTCCATGGACCAACCCACATTACCACTGCATGCACCACACAGGCAGGAAATCACTATCACTGGCCATAATACTGGGAGAATGTAGATGAATTGAGTGTTGAGATTCAGAGCTAGCATGGAGCTATAGTCCAGACACTCCTGGCAGTAGTAGGACCATAGGCCAATCTAAGCAACAGTGCTGGCAGTCTAGGAGCAGCCAGGCCACCAGATCAAATATATAAGACATGCTATTGCCTGAGACAGAGGAAGGGGGCTATAACAGTAAGAACCCAGTAAGAGGGGAGAGTGCACCCATCAGTGTTGGTTACCAAAAGAGCACTAGGCCAAAAAAGGCACATACATGTCTTTTACATGTCTTTTCCAGATAGCTGCTTTGAGAATGCGACGCCATCCTTCTATGACCAAAATATCAACCCTGATTACCCCAGCATCAGGACTCAGTGAGTACAAAGACCAAAGCCTGGACAGAGACCCTAGCCACAATGATAAACAAGGTCTCATGAAAGTAGTGTGCAGGGACACTCTAAATCCTGAGATTGTGAGTGACTAGCTGTATTACTGTCCTGGGCGGACGCAAGGGTGTTTTGTTTTGATATTGGACTAGAGATCGAATTTGGACCTCCTGTCCTTTTGAGTCAGTGCCTTTTCACAGACTGTGTTGAACCGCCTACCTTGCACAGTTTTACGTAGATTGTCCTCTCCAGAGTCCAACATCACCTAAATCCTAATTGGTCATGACCAAAGTTGTGTCAACTCTGAAAGGGAAGGTAATCTCCTACGACTTTTCACGGGAGGGTTCATTTGAGATACTGTATATCCATTTTAAGTAAGGAGAACATCTAGGGAAGTACCAAAGCCCATGGCCGAATAGGCCACATTATGTTGTGTTTTCGTTTACTTTCTTTTTTATCCTGGAACTACGAAAAAAACCTTTTGAGAACACTTTGTATTTTTGCATGCTCTGTTCCTCATGGTTCCTAACAAACCCTACATTAAAAATAAAGAGGGCAATCCATGTGCTGCAGTAAATAATTCAGGTTGGCGGTCCATTATCCAGTTTCTACCATTTGTCTTTATTTAACAAAGAAATAAATACAGCAGTTTGGTGACAAAATGTGTCTTGGGGCATGTGTGTTGGCAGGGGCAGCAGCAGCATCCACTCTTGACTTTAAAAGATGAAATTCCAGGTCTAGATGATATCGACTCATCTTCTGCTTGTCTGCTGTCACCAAACAGGCATGGGCACCTACAATGCCCTGGAAAGACCATTGTTAACCATAGGTAACGGCTAACTGGGGGAACTGGTAGAAAACATACTAGCACCATTGTTTGTAAACTGGCTTTGTATTGGTCTGTTTACAAATACCTCTATTTGAGGTACACACAATTACATGAAAATCCAGTGTTCACCAGGTGAAGGGGATGAATGGGATGATTTGCCTTCAAACTTTCTTTTTACCACCATGCAGAGAAAGCAACCAATAAACATCCTTGTCACTTTGCCACATCAGTGTGATCCCTTTCTAAAAAGGTGGTGCAACATAAGACCTACATTGGATTTTATTCTGTGGTAGCCACTCAGAGCTTTCGCCTTTATGTGCCTCTTTCCTTTAAAGCATTCTTTCAGAGGGAAGCCAGCACAACTCAGTCCTCTTTGGTGGGCTCTTTCCTGCGCTGTTTGTACTCCTTAGCTGTCTTTAGCAGGGACAATAGTATGGGCACGGCCATAGGCAGAAATAGCGGGATGTAAATGGCAAATTTCTGATCGTCTGGGAAATATAGGAGATGGAGCAGGGACGGGTCAAAGAAGGCCTTCTCAGATGAGGCGATGGCTTCCTTGCTAGCCTGGAATGCAAACTCCAACCTGCCACTCTCCAGATGGGACACAGCCAAATGAACTGCAGAGACGGCTAGATACACCTGGGAGAGAATAAGAATTATAGCATCAGATTGCTGCATAAATGAGAAAGGTGGTAGTAGCATAAACATACACTAGTTTATATTTACACACACACACACACCCCCCCCCCCCCAAAAAGGACATGAAGGTGCTTAAAACATCACAAATTGATAGTGCCATATGTTAGATTTGGTATTCATTACATCTACCTCAGGTGAATGAAAGTCTGAGATATCTTGCTACAGTTAGACCTATGATAATAGGTTACACTGGTAGTAATGAGATACAAGACAAAATGTTTCATTCTACACCTTTTGTGCAAAGCCCCAAGTATTTTGATTTTCCACATCCTCCAGGCCTCATCAAGAATGTAAATATTGATTGTGCACCCTGAGAGACCCTAAGGCCCTCTGGATCATGGTCCCCTCCTGTGCCTTTTTCCCTATGTAGGTCTCCACACACAGTTGACTGTGGCCGCTCCAATGGTTGGTGGCAGCCTTTGGTTGATTTGAGTGGGATACAGCTTGCTGTTCCCCAGGTGTATCCTTACAGGGAAACCCTGTACAAATTGCAAATCCAATATAGAGCCAGATATAGTTCTTACTTTATTTAGCTACAAAATTCCATGAACGTACACATCAATTCATCGACAATCTGACTTTAAAAGGACACACACAAGTCAGAACAGTGGCATCCAGCCACAACATGACAGAGTACAAATGTGCAATTTCATCAAATGTAGATGGAAACGATGGTCAATGAAACATTTGGTTAAAATAGAAAAAAGTATATATGGCAAACAGACTTGACTTAATTAAAAAAAATATTATTTTAATACCATCATATGATCAATATGTTTGCAACCAGTTTAATAAAGGAAAAAATAGAATATGATGCTAAGGCAACTACTCCAACTATTGCAAATCTAAACCAACATTTAGAAAATCTAACCTGGTAGTTCACACTTTTAATGCTGAACAAATAAAGATAAATTATTTAATGAAGTTTGATCTTACAAGACATTGACCCATTGCAGGTTCTACAGTGCAGTACATTTTTGGTTGGAATTCCGATTCTGCCACTTTATTGGCGGTAACTGAATAACAGCCAACTTTATTGCATCGAGATGAGGTGGCAGATTGACCTCTCCACTTGCCTCCGAAAATCAGATGATTTATCACTCACAGTACATTTGTAAAAATCCCCATGGGTTCCTTTAAATTCCAAAAGTAAGGGTTTAACATCGCTTTACCACAACAAGTTATCTGCGGGACGGAGTGGTGGCAACGGTAAATGAGTGTGGTAGTAATTCCGTGGAAATACTGCAGAATTACTACCAAACTCGTAATGATGTCCAATGAGAGAGTGATCCACATGTGGCCATCTATGGCCATGGCTCCAGCCTGCCCTCAGGGTGCAAGGGCTATAGACATTTTTGTGAATAGTGTTTAGATTCAAGCCCAAATCCAAACAAGAGACATTTTGTGGCTTTCTTCACAGAGGTTGAATATGACAGACTCCCATTGATTGAGGAGCAGTCAAAAGTCTGAATAAATTTAACATTGAGATTGGGAGTCGAATTACTCGTAAGCCACTAATTTACTACATAACGCCAGGGTCTGCATCATTACTTTGTAGAGCCTGGGGACAAATGTGTCAAGGATGGAGTGAGCAAAGAGGCCGTGTACCACCACCCGCTACGTGAACTGGGGGCAGCACAGGAGGATTCCCTAGTCCACCTCAACCTCTCCCATGCCCTTACTAACAGCTTTGTCCATTTAAGAGACCATTTCAGTTTCTAAAGCTGCTGGGAGATGAGCAAGCAATTCCTGTGTGGGAGACCTACTTTTCAGGGGTTCGATATTGAAAAATCTGCTTACCCCACAAAAGGTTGTGAGCTATGCATTCAAACACGCCTGTTCGCAAGCAGTGGAGCTAAAAAACTAGCAAGGCGCACAGACAAAACACGCCACTCGGCTTAGCAGAAAACTCAGCACACAAGCGCAACCACAATAGTACCTAGCTCACACATCGCTTTGGGTAGCACCAGAGGGCTAAAAGGTTAAATCCTCCCTGCTAGCATCATTAGTTCTACCTTCTGTAAAAACATTAGGAGTCCACATCGACGCCTCTTTTTCTATGGACAAACAAGTCAACTCCATTGTTTCAGCCTCCGCCCTGAGCACCAAACTCATTAATGCCATCAAACCTTTCCTAACCAAAGATAATTGCCTTTCTATCGCCAGAGCCACCATTGGAGCCAAACTAGATTATTGTAATGCGCTATTGGCTGGCACCTCCAACTCCAATCTCAATAAACTCCAAACCACACAGAATAATGCTGTAAGAGCAGCCCTCAATATACCTAAAAGGGACCATATCGCGCAAGCCAGAAAGGCAGCACACTGGCTTCCGGTCAAAGAGCGCATTACATTCAAAATACTTACCACCGCACACAAATGTATCAACCTGTCCGCACCATCATACCTGTCTGATACGCTAACCAAGTCTCTCTCCTCCAGACCAACTGGGCAATGCCACTCCAACCAACTTAAGGTCCCACGCATCAATCGAGCTAGAGCAGGTGGAATAAGATTCCTCTACATTGCCCCTAAGCTATGGAACGCACTACCTAGCACACTTAGAGCAGAAACCTCTCTCTCTGCCTTCCGAAAAAAGCTGAAAACCACCTTGTTTAACTAACTCCCTCTCCTCATGTTGTTTACTCTCTCCTCCCTCCTCTTCCTCTCCTGTAGATATTTCTCTTCTCCTGCAACTAAGAAATTATTTCAATGTATGTACAACTAGTCATCTGCATATCTTCTGTTTTCTTCTCTTGCAACTAAGTAATGACTTCAATGTATGTAAAACAAGTCATTTTCATTTCTGTAACAAGCGCCACGATGCCCATTGGGCTGCCTGTGCGCTAAACAAATGCGAATAAATAAATAAATAAATACAACATATTTACTCAAACAGCACTGCAAACTCTAATAGCACTGCAACAGGAAGAGTGAGTTAACTATTTGCATCAAAATGAAAATAGGGATACGGTAGGGCTGTGTCCTGGTCCCACCATCTCTTCAATTTACACATCAGTACCCTGGTGGTGGCCCTCTCTGATGTAGGAGCAGATGTGCCAAAGATTGCGGTCGCAGACAACTATTTGTCATGTTTGTGGATGATGCCATCCTGATCTCCAAGACTGGTAACTTTGATGGATCAAAGATGTTTCCTCCAGAATCTGGGACCCTCCTCATGTGGCCAGGGAAAGGCAGACGCTTCCTGATCCCGATCCTGTGGGTGGTGTACTGCGGGGGAAATCACATGGGGGCACGAGGAAGAGGGATGAAGAGGCAAGCAGTTGTAACGGTCAAGCCTATCAGCTACTGTAGTAGTCAGGCAATTTGGCCCAACAGCTCACACCTGAAGGAACCTGGGAGGCACAAAAGGCCCTCTCAAGTGTTGGAAGAAACTGGAACGTTAGCTGGAGTGCAGGCTGTAGTAGTGAAAGCCGAAGAAAGGCACAAGGCTGACGTACCAAGCATAAGTGGGAGAACAAAAGGGATGCCGGAACATGGAGACAGCATATTGCTCCTGCGTGTTTCTTAGAGTGTCCTGTCTTCCCAGACTCTGAATTGCAGAGGCTGCGCAGCGGAAGACGTGCAGGAGAAACTGTTTTCTCCTTGTGATCCTGATTGCCGAGCTGCTGGTGTGCCAGAGACTGAGGCAATACGCAACTGTCAAGTCAAGGGTCTCAGGAGTAGAGGAGACTCCCAAGGTGTGTGGCCAGACCGGAGACACCTGTTAAGGAGAACGGTGTGGGTCCCAAGCGTACCAGAAGCAGAAGTTGTAGTAAAAGTCAGGAAAGCAGAGCGACGCGCAGAGTAAGTGTTTCAGAAGCCAGTGAGTGAAGCACAGCATTCTAAAACACTGTGTGAGCCTTGCCGGTAACAGTAACCAGCTCCTTAGCCACTCTTGTAAGACTAAGCGAACAGAAGTTGAATGTTGTATTGAAAATCCTTTGACCAATGGAATTGTAACACGCGTATACCGTGAAAGTGTTTTACTCATTTAAGAAGCCAACGCTACAAAAACTCATTGTTCCACTATTCAAAGACTATTACTGTTCAAAGAGTGGTTGCATGTCTCTAATTAAGACAGAATGCTGATACAACCATTTCCAAACATTTTACTTTGATGATACACGAGCTACAATATTTACTGTCAGAAAACTACATTAGGAATAGTCGCGTGTGCCTTTTTGTGATTCCCCAAGGAGGCCTGAATATTATCCTTTTCTTCTACGGCAATACAATTAGATATCCACCTTTAAAGGTTGAAAACTACAAAGAGTAGTTTTCAACCTTTCAAAGTGTTTCGTGTGCCTAATTGTAGTTTTTACCAGAAGACAACCTTATACTTTAAAAGTGACATACCTTGCATTAAATGATTGAAGACGAGAACAAGCATTGCCTAAAGCCAAGAGGTATCCCATACTAATTTAGGAGTTGACCCTTTCTCAGAGGTTAGAGCAATCAAGCTGCATTGTGAGGTTAATAACAATAAAAAGTCCTAATATACAAGTGTGCAAGTATTACCTAAAGCTAAGAGTGGCGCCAAGGCTTCTGGGTAATTGTTTGGGCTGATAGCTGAGAGAATGACCAAGGTAAAGTTGGGGAAGGGGAACTGGCTGCTTGTAAAGACTATTTTGAAGCAGACTCAACCTGTAATGCCTACGACTGTGCAGACTAGAGAGAAGTGAGTCTTGAAGTCAAACCAGGTTGTCACTGTGGAAGTTAGACAATAAAGGCTTAGAGGCTGCCCCTTTGAGGAAAGCTATTTAAAGTAAGAGTGCCTTGCCTACCTGAGCAGGCTGAAGTATGTTAAACCTCCATCTTGTCGAAGTCTGTCTAAAGGTCATTGAAGCTGTGGCAGTAGTGCCAACTATTGGAACTCAAGAGGTATATCTGGTTGGCAGTAGATTCTACAATGCAGTTGTCGAAACCAAGGTGAAATACTGTGGACAAAGGTGACTCTTCTCATGGTAAAACAAGTAGAAATATAATTGTTGAAGTAGAAGCAGCAGCCCCAAGAAGTCATCCTGACAAATATACCATTTTGAATGCTGAAACTATAAATCAAGGAATCCTAACTGTTAATCAAGAACTGTGCATTGCATTTTTCTTTTGAACTATGGCAAATCTTCCTGTGGGGAGTGAAACAGCATTGTGGCCAGGATTACCATTGGGGCTATTTTGCTAGAAGTTAAAGGTGAATAACTTCACCAGAAAAAGGAGATTTGTTGCCAGTGGAACCTTTGTTGATTAACGTTTACTTTGACTTTAAAACTCAAAGTACTGAGTCACCATTTTCTTTCTATGGTTGAACATTCTGATGAAGTGACTTTAAATCCCGGTGAAGGGAAATCACCCAGGGACGTAGAATGTCATTAAGGAAATGTGAATATTGTTCATGTCATGTTGAATTGCCATACCTTTTCTTTATGCGTTTGTTGTTTAGTGTGCGGGCCAGTTATCCCGTTTTGGAGTGTATTCCCTTAACTTTTAGACTAGGCAGGGAAATCCTCAGTAGAGTAGGGATAGTGAGACATTCTGATAATTTTCTTTAATAATAGAATTGCATATTTTGAAAGATCTTCAAACAGCTGCCCGCCTCGCATTACTGACCTCACATAACGGCCAGGGCAAAATATTGGCAGACCTGGAAAAGTTCTGCCACTTGAGACAATTAGTCCTTAGTGGTACAAACACCAAAATCCTCCAGGCAGGCCGAAGAGCCAGCCAGGATGGAAGGGTCTCAACAGGTGGGGAGAAACTTCTAGAAGTTAATGTGTACAATTATATAGGCATGGATTTCTCTTCCTCTGGCGGACACAGGAACCCAAGGCAGCCGAAGCAGTGGCTTTGGCAGCAAATTGATTTCTCTGATTCCTAATATGGCTGTGGGGGCAGGGTCCAATTCCAAGGAGGATCGATGAAATATATAATGCCAGAGTAAAAACCGTAGGGTTTTAAGGAACCACAGTGTAGGGGTTTAGGAAAGCAAATAAGCTATCAAAGAGGGAGATAGCCTTCCCTCAGGCATTACTAGATTCTCAAAGTGCTTTCTATGTACAAATAGAGATTGGCTATGCCTCAGAGAATGAATTGGGTTGAGACCCTTTCTCATGTGGCTTAGGATTTGGATCAACCCACAAACCTCCCTCTATGGGGATTCCATTAGTGACATTGGAAATTTGGAGGAAGGATGTTCAACCAAATGGTTTGGCTATTGTGATGAAGCACAATGCATCATCACTCCTCTAAAAGGGTGGTGGGGGCCCTTCTTCCAACGCTGGGGGCAGCCCTTTGGACAGAACATGCTATCCCCATAACTCAACTGATGCTAGACCCCCTTCATACAACCCTAAGAACAACCCCATTCTTAATAGTCGTAGTCACCCTACCTGTAACGTCTGTAACGCTCACCTGATTCTCGCAGAGGCGCCGGTCTTGACTGGGCAACTACCGTATCTTCAAAGGTGATGTGTAGCACCCAGTTGGCTCTTTGGGCTGGACCTCTGTGCACTGTATGCCTGACTTCAAGAGTGAGATGTCTGCAGATAGAAAATATGGGATTAATGAACTGGGGTTATTGGGGTGTCCCTATCTCTTCCCTTTTTTGCTCTCCTGTAGACCCCCAAAGGTTAACGCTCTCACCTTAGGTAAGTGAATGCCGAGCTCTCCATCTGCCTCGGGGCAGGGTGCTGTAACCAGTTTCTTCACTGGGTAGGTAGCGCAGGCCTCTTGACTTCAGAGGACTGCTGTCCGTCGTTTACTGCACGAACGGTAAGTTTCGAGTAATTCTATTGTCTTTAAAGTCTTTAGTAATGATGTCTCTTGTTTTGCAGGGTTCCGGCGATGGCGGATGACGGGCTGAAGTGAGTTGAAGATGGAGTCCGTGTGATGAATAGAAGCGCCTGGAAGCACGTAAGTAAGCGCTTGTTGCCTGCTTCACGATGCGCTCTAACTGTCTTTTTATTTTGCAGGTACGAGTTCGGAGCGGCTGCAGGGTGCCGGAATACCCACTGGGTTAGATGTGGAAAGGAGTAATGGCACGTGAGTATTAAAGTTCCCCAATGTCTTTAAACGCACCTTGTTTTGTCTTTCAGATGCGGGATGCAGCGCCGAAGGCCTCCGGAGCGTGCGAAGAGTTGGTAAGCCTTTGTCTTTCAGATGCCGGAATGCTAACCTGTTCTTTCTTGTCTTTATAGGTGTTGCTGAAGACTGGATTCAGGATGGTAAGCCTTTTTTCCTTAGACCCAGGATCCGATGCAGAAGACACGATGAGCGTTCTGCTGCAGAGGATGCAGAATAACGCAAAGCAAGATTCATCCACCGGGTGTGGTTTAAATAGCCTCCTGTAGTGCTTAGGTGTCTCCTTCCACAGCCACGCCTAGGTAAGAAAAGAGTTCCTGCTTTCCAGAAGAGTTCCAGTGTTCTGAATCTAGGGAGTGGCTCCTGCCCCACCCAACCGGAAAAGTAGTTCCAAACAGAAGAGGATCAGAGGCTCAACTGGCAGGCAAGTAAGCAGCATGGTCTGCTGCAGGTAAGTCCACCCAAGCATTATGAGCCCGGCGCTTCCAGCGCTGGGACTGGGGATATTTATGAGCCTGGTGCCACTGGCGCCAGGACTGGGTCCAAAAGGTCCCAACTGGGACTGGTTGGCACTCGGAACCTGGGTTATGGATCTGCTTCCAAGGGAGTTGGGAAAACCCTGACCTTTTGGAAGCAGAGATCATGACACTACCATTCCCCTATAAAGTACTGGGACGAGGAAGACTAGAAGTTACCTACGTGAAGATCCCTTTCCCAGAACTGTGACGAGGAAGATCCTCAATGTCTCACAAGAGAGTCATAAGATCGGTACTTTAACAAGGAAGAAGTATGGAGGAAAGAAGATTACCTGCAAGAACCTCATTCAAAAGTCTAGTGTTTTCCCAAGTCCTATTGGCCAGAGCCAGTATAAAAGGGAAGACAGACTTAGGAAGTATGAGACAAGTCCTCCCTGGAGGAGCAAGGAGCAGAGAATTATGCTGCAGGAGGAGCAGCTGTGGACCGCAGACCTTGCCAGAGAGAAGGGGAACCTTTGCACACCAACAAAGTGCTAAGGAATGGGGAAAGTCCAGGAGAATCCCTCTCTAAAGGACTTGACACATGGTCTAGCCCTCTCTGGAGGGACCCAGAGGTCAAGCCTTCCCAAGAGCACTCCGAAGCAGAGATGTCGTAGTAGTAGTCCGAAGCAGAGAAGCCGTGAGAAGGGGGAGGGGTGACTGCAGAAGCCCAAAGCCAAAGCAGAAAGACCCAGAGACCGACCAGAGACTACTGGGAGAGACCCTAAAGGAACATGCGTCACTGGGACAGTTGGTAGGGGCAGCAGGGAGCAGTGGGATCCCTGACCCAGCCAAACAGGGGAAAGAGAGAAACTGTGGGAAGCCAAGTAACCTTCCCGAAGCCCCAAGAAACAAACCAAGAAAGACTGGTCTAGGACCAGCACCCAATGAAGATTACTCTTGACAGTCATCTTCATAGTCGCAGTACTTGGTAGGGTTATGAACCATGTCTGTAAAAAAGAATGACTAAAGGAACTGTGATACAGGTCTCAGACCCACAGCAGAGTGACACGAGTCATCTTCCTCCTGGCAGTACTTGGCCAAGAGGAGGGCAAGTGAAGCGAACCAAAGAAGAGAGACCAGGGTCTGCGACCCACAGCAAGTGACAGTGTGAAATCAACGGAGCAAACCCAGAAAAAAGCCAGGGGACAGAGGATGCCCCCTAGCCTTGTGAACGTTGTGAACTGCGAAAACCCTGAGAAAGGTCAAGGGAAGAGCCATATCCCGTGGAATTGTGAAATTCGAAAGCCTAAGCAAGATCAAAGGAAGAACCATACCCCTGGAGAGTGTGAACTGTAAGAAACCTGAAGAGACTCTGGGGATCACCTCCTGAGCCTTGTGAAACTGTTTCCTGCAACTTTTATTTTAAACTTGATGTTGGAACTCTGCAAAAGAGCTGCGAGGGGTCAGCTGAGAGAAATCCCCTTTCACTTTATACAGAGATTAGCTTGTGAGGGTCAGGTTTGGATTTGGACAAATAAATATTACTTTGGACATTCAGTCAGGGACACTAGTTCGTTTTGCTGAGGCAGGGAAACCCCTCCTAAAGATAGGACAACATGACTTTTCTTCAAACCCTGTTTTTGTTGTCAAATAAAAGTCTTTGCCAACCACCATAACACCCGGGTGGCGCTATTGAGCAGCCCAAGATGGCTGCTTAGCTTCTGAGCTCTGTGTGGCCCCGACGAAAATCCGCCTACAGCTGCGGCTTTCTTCATCCTTGACACCCCACATCTCGCTGAGCTGTTGCTCTGTCCCTCCTGCCTATTTCCTGAAAATCCTGGCCCGAATCGGACCCCGGAAACCTGTCCACGGGACTGGCGCCGGCTGCCTGTTGACCTGCAGGGGCCTCAGCGCGCACCCGGCTCCCGCCTCCTCATCCGGCTCCTCTCACTTGCAGCTGGCGGTGGTGCGCAAGGTGCGGTGCCAGAGTGCCCTGCCTCCCTCCCGAGGGCCCCCACTGCATTGTCTGCGACCGGTAACTGGGGATAAGACTGCATCATCGGCTGCGGCGGCTCCCCCTCTGAGTGCGCCATTGCGCGAGCGGGTCCGCTGCAGGGGCCTGCGCTGGAGCGTGCCACAGCCCTCCCCCCCTCTCAACGCCAGTACCGGATCCCTCGCTCTCAACAACGTGAGGCGGTTGGGCTGGATCCTGGCTGCCCCTTGCGATCCGCGGCCGACGAGCCTGGGCAGAGGCCCATACCAATCAGGAGAGGAGTGGGCGAGGGGCCCACACTGTGGTCACTGCGGTGCCTCCCTGGTCGACCTTCAGCCCCCCGCCTTGTTGCCACTTGGAACTCCGGAACTCTTCATCCCACCCTAGATTGGGACACCATACCCTGTCTACCTACTCTGGAGAGTGGGCTCGCAGGAACTTGTGCTAAATAGCACTGGACACCTTTCTATCCCCCATTACTGGGGACCCGGGCTGCACCCTAGGCCCCCCCCCCCTTGCTGAGGAGTGCTTGCAATTAAAGGAACCTTATGATAATGGTGTGCTTGGCCTGCATTTCTCGCTCCTTTTTTTGGCAGCGGCTAGGCTCCTGGGGGAACGAGGCCTGTTGAACTGAACCTACACAGCGCCCCCAACCTAACAGAGGAGTGAACCTCTTCATCACAATTACTACAGTTTGCCAGGTGGCTACCCGCCTTTGTGGATTGGCGACCTTTCAATCTTGGCCCCCGAGTGGCTCAACGTTCTCCATCCAGCTGTGGCCTCCTTGCCTCCACTGCTGCCATAGCCTGACTGCACCACCGTCACAAGTGCAGTGCCTACTGTCCTCCAATACCTCAGTCCCTTGGCCATCCGCCCTCCCCAACTGGCTGCAACTGTGGACCCCCGCCTCACCCAGGGTTATACCAGCGCAATGTCAAACAGATCTAGAGGCACCTCTAAGGGGGGAGCCATGGATACATTTACTAAGACTGTCCTGAGGGCAGAGGCAGGACACACATCATCCCTGCAGGAGGACCCTGAGGCTGACCCTCACCCCTGTGTTATGGTCCCCGATTTGACTACACTTATGGAATCTATGGCCAAAAACCTTGCCTCCTTCCACAAGAAGTTGGATGACATCAATGCCAATGTTGCCTCCCTAAAAACACAAGTGGATCAAGCGGCGACAAGAATCACTGATGCCGAAAGTAGGATATCAACGAATGAAGATGATATTCACGTGCTGCAGAACACAGTTGCCTCCTTGTCACGTGCCATGAAGAGTGCGAGAGCAAAGTGCGACGACTTGGAATCGCGCTCTCGCAGAAACAACCTGCATTGGGGTCCCTGAAAACGCCCTTAAAGGGCGCATGGAGGATGCTGTCGAAACCTTGCTTAAAGACCTGCTCAGCAATCCGGCCCTCTCGCCGTACTTCACAGTTGAACGCGCCCATCGAGCTTTGTCACCACACCCCAAACCGGGTGACATCCCAAGGCCCATCATCGCCAGGATTCTAAATTACCCGGATAGAGACCTCATCCTCCTCCTGTCGCGTGAGAAGGGAGACCAACGCGTCGAAGCCCACACCATCAGGATTTTTCTGGATTTTTCAATAGCGGTACAGCAGGAGGGACGTCAATTCCTCGGGGTCAAGAAATTGCTTAGGGAACGCAGTGTCCCATATGACATCCTGTTCTCGGCACGACTCAAAATTACTCACAACGGCAAACTGTACTTCTTTACTGTTCCCGACGAGGCGGTGAAATTCATTGAGGTGCATATTCCACTTCATGAACCGGCTGGTGGCCGCGCCAACAATGATTAACCAAGTGCATCCTAGCCTAACGTGGCCTAACCCATCTAGTAATCCTTGACTCTGAATGTGTCGATGGCAATAATGTACTGCAAACTCAGCGAACTCTGCCCCTTCCACATGCATCCGGGCTTTGGCTCAGCCTTTGTACTATGGACATTGATCTCCATTTCCCTCCCAGGGTGTGGAGCTAGCCATGAGCCCTAGTCACCTCTTCAGTGACATCTTGTTTCCGAGAACCTACTGGCCTTGGGGCCTGACATAGGATCCGTTTACCGCAGAAACCTGTATCTGACAGCTCTCGCTGTCCTACCTAATGCTCAAACGGCCGACCACATGGCAACAGCACACCCCAATGCAATTGCAATGCTCATGTTTTGTTGGCTGTTACTGCTTGTTGGCCTCAGTTGGGCCCTGGTAGGGGCATATCCCCATTGGATTTTGCCCTCTGACCTCTACTTCTCAGGGAGTGTTGGTTTAATAGGTGACACCAGCATTTGGAGTGGGGGGATCTGCACTGCAAGTTGGGAGTGGGCAGTGAGGGTGGGGAAGGCAATGTTGGGGATTGGGGAAACATTATTGCAAAAGGCAGACGCAGACCACACGACATCGGGCGCCCACTTAAGGGCTTGCTCCACCCTATTTGTAAGCTACAGCGACAGTGGTGGGATGTTCCATAGACTCTTAAAATGCCTACAACAGTGATGTCCTGGAACATTCAGGGCTTAAGTAATTACACCAAGGCCTGTAAAATCATGTCCTATGCTAATAGATCTTGGTTGCAAAATATTACTGTTGCAGGAAACGCACTCCACAGGCCCTCTGACTAAATGGACGGCACCATCATGGGGTCCCCACAGATATTCCACCTCATACTCGACTCGGGCCAGAGGGGTGTTGACGATGATTCACAAATCGCTTACATTTTTACTCCACAAGAGCTATATTGCCCAGAGGGAAGACACATCATATTGCACTGCACAATAGCTAACAGAGAATATTTATTGGTGAACACCTATGGCCCTAATGTGGACTCCCCCGACTGTCGACCAGGTAGTATCTATACTGCTGGGCTATGTGGGGGTGCAGATCATCTGGGGGGGATATGAACTTCATATTAGACATTACACTGGACAGAACAGGCACAGCTCCCAGACCGCTATCTGGCGCGGCACGTAGACTCCTAGCACACAGCACAACACTTGATATCCAAGACGGATGGCGGGCACTACATCCACAAACACGTGAGTACACCCACTACTCCTCAGTGCACGATAGCTCGTCCAGAATTAACATGTTCCTTCTGTCAAGCGCAATGCTGGGGAGAGTGGTGGAAACACAAATACTGGCTCGCACACTATCAGACCATTCACCAATCTTGATATCCCTAGAACTGGGAGCACCCTCCCCTACCATCAAAACATGGCGGTTCAAGTCCTCCGCCCTACAGGACATTGTATTCAAGGCAGACATTCTTGCTGACATCCAGTCCCATTTTGAGCTTAATACACCCCAGTCCACCTCCTTGGTAGTTCGATGGGATGCTTTCAAAGCCTTTATCAGGGGAATGTCTATATCTAGGGAGGCGGGAGTCCTTAAGACTATAAAAGCAGCCCTTGGCCGCTACGAAGCCAAACTGCGCAAACTAGAGAGGACAGCCAGGGGGCAGTACGGTGGTCCAACCAGCAGATCCTGGAAGCCTTCACGGACTTCTACTCTGAACTATATTCTCATCCCCCCCAAACCCCCCCGAGCACAGTGATTCCTATATGCGAGACCTCCTTGAGCAGATTCCCACAACTAATATCTCCCCCGCAACCAGAGACCAACTGGACTCCCCCATCCAACTAGATGAAATAGTTGAGGCCATATCTAAGTTCCCTAAGGGTAAGGCACCGGGTCCTGACGGGCTGACCGCAGAATTTTATCAGGAGTATGTGGCCATACTGGCCCCCAAACTACTTGAAGTATGAAATGAGTCACTCCGGCTAGGGTCCCTTCCCCCAACATTACGTGAGGTCGTTATAATGGTTCTACTTAAACCCGGTAAGCCCAATGATGAGTGAGGATCATACAGGCCCCTCTCATTAATGAATTTGGACACTAAAATCTTTGCCAAAATAATTGCCAATCGCTTCCTCCCGGTCATATCATATATGGTCCATGACGACCAGTCAGGCTTCGTGCCTGGGAGGTACACATCCCATAATATTAGAAGGTTACTCAATGTCATGTCGCGTATTGACCGGGGTGCGAGTGCAGTCGCAGTCACGCTAGATGCCCAGAAGGCATTCGACATGGTGTCCTGGAAGTATATGTGGCTGGTGTTGGAAACTATGGGCATAGGGCCTAACATGATTGCATACATTAAGTTATTTTACAGCTCCCCGGTGACCAGGGTTCGTGTCAACTCCCAGACGTCGGGCTTGATCCCTCTCTTTAGAGGTACCCGACAGGGTTGCCCGTTCTCCCCGATCCTGTTCGCCCTGGCAATAGAGCCGATGGCGGACTATGTCAGGAAATGACACTCACGTAAAGGGATACGCCTGAAAGACTCCTCTGAAATTATTTCGGTCTATGCGGATGACGTATTGTTGTTTATAAGAGACCCTGCTGTTCATCTTGACCCAATGTTGCACAATATCACCCGTATAAGCACACATTCTGGGTTCACTAAAAACTACACTAAATCCGAGATCTTCCCCCTCACCAGCTCCACGCAACAGCCCACCACCGAGTACCCGCTTCGCTGGTCCCCTGACGGGATCAAACATCTGGGAGTCCAGGTGTCCCTGACCAAAGATACATTACTAGCAGACAACTACCTGGCTGTGGCAGAGCAAGCCGAGGCCAAAATTGCACGATGGTGCACTCTTCCACTATCACTAGCCGGGCGACTCACTGGTGAAGATGATTTTACTCCCCAAGTTGCTGTACATATTTAGCAATGTGCCTATCTGGCCCGGAAAGGGATACTTCACAAACCTACACAAGCTGTACGCCCAATTCCTATGGCACTCCGGCGCTGTGCGTAAAAAATGGTCAGACATGACACTCTCCTATGATAGAGGGGGCTTCACCGCCCCCGATATGCTACGGTACTGGATCGCAGCACAGGCGCCGTTTGCTTCTTACTGGTATCCTGGGCCCCCACCTTGTGCCCATGTCAAGCTGGAAACACTGGAGGCAACAGACACCAGCATAATGTCTTTAATTCTACATCAGCAGTACGAACCAGATTCACCCATTGACCCGGTCCAAACCAATGTGCAAGCCTGGGGTCGGATATTCGCGACTTGTGCTGAGTAACGCCCATACTACAAGTGGCTCCCCGCCTGGCGATTTCCCGCGATGGAACCCACATTTGATACCGCACTGGCGCGACACTGAGAGGGCCCTAGGGTATCACGCCCTAACTGATAGGGGCAGTTTATAACGCCACAAACGTGGAGGCCGGGTCACTCTGGTTCCGCATTAGAAACTTTGCAGTTCTACAGACTCGGCGCCGCCTTCAGAAATGCATGGCCTGACTTCCCTAATGAACGCCCGGACTCCCTTGGGATTGCCTACATTGCCAATTCGGGCGGCGCCCGTGGGGTGGTTTCTTCACTGTACAAGCTCTTACTGACCACTGTCCCCCCTTACCCGCCAAGGCCCGAGATGACTGGGCGTCTGAGCTGGAGTTGGAACTCACTGACCAACTCTGGGAGAAAATGTGCTCACATACCACAGGGATTCCTTGAACTTTCGCTATAGTACCATACAGTATAAATTATTAAACAGGCTGTACTACACCCCGCGCATGATTTCTGGGTTTGCGTGTTCTGAACCACGACTTTGCCCTCACTGCGGCGCAGAGGGTGCTGACCATTAACACATGTTCTTGAACTGCCCGGGCCTAGCCGCTTTATCGGGCAAGATCTTGGAAACACTATCCGAAATCACTGACTCTGTGGTTGACCCCGACCCGTTGGGAGTTCTATTTGGGGTATGGCAGACTGAAGGGGCTAAGAGTATGGCTAGGTTCCTGAATGTTATCTGTATAGTAGCTAAAATATGTGTTTTACAGAATTGGAAGAGCTCCACCCCCCCCTTCATTCCAGAAATGGTTAAATTTGCTCACGTGGTCCCGAAAATTGTGAAGAAGAGTTCCTTGGTATGATTCCAGCTCGCTCCCGCCCCAAAAACATATGGTCCACCTTCAACGGCTACCTGAATAGCTTAGACGATACTTCCACAGTGGACGATTCCCCCCAGTCGCCTCCCTTAGGTGCTCAGGTACTTGTTGCTCCGTGATATATCATTCCCCAACTGCTGTTTTCCTATTTTTTCTGTACACCCCTGTAATCATTTATACATGTACCTAATGTTTTTGACTGCTCTGATGTATGTATATGCTATATGCCTCTGCCAACAAAAATCAAAGTTTAAAAAATAAATTAAAAAAAACCACCATAACACCCATGTGTCTGAGTCTTACTCCTACACCCTTACACTATATAAGGACAGGTTTGGTCAGGTTAGGTCTAAAGGGGTATGAGGGAATCCTGGGAGACTTTTTAAATAAATTTAGAAAAGGGGCATTCGATTTTAAAAAAGAAGAACTTCGTGTGGAGACAGGCTGTTGGTTTTTCAAGGCTGGGAAGCTTCAAAAGTGTGATAACTATTTAGAGTATAGGACATATGCATGCATGGAGTCAAAGTAATCTTGGACACAAAAAAATAATTATAGGCTCCTGTTTACCAGAGCTCACATGGGGCAATTGATGCTCAAAGATGAGACAGGTGCATGGGCAGCGTGGAAGAACCAGATTGTTTCTGCCATTGTGGGTTGGAAGAAATGTAGACCCTGAGCTATGTGATGTTTAACTGTCCCATCGACTTAATTCCACTGTTTCATATGAGCAACTAAATCCTGGTTGAGTCGGTACAATTCCTAATATATCCATAGGATAGAAGTGTCAAACCTGGTGCCGTAAGGTCTCAGGTGAACTTTCCCATTCCCATACCATGCATCAAAATAACCAGGTTACTCACTGTAGTGACCACCTTATTCCTAGTCCACAGTCCCCTTTCCTTCATACTTATGGAAAAACAAAGAGGTGATGGCTGGAAGGTTTAGAATGAATCTTAACCTCTGGCATTGCTCTGGCAACTCTCCAGACCATCGTTCTTCGCCTGCCAAGCCATTACAGAAGGGGAAAGACCATATGCAAATCAGGCTTGGTCCCACCCCAAAAGGGGCAGTCCAGCCCGAACTGCTAGGTCACATCCCTTCTGCATGAGACCTCAAGCATCCCCAAACATTTTCCAGCCTTCTTGGGCCTCATCAGTGAGGAGTAGCTTGGCTCTATAGGCCCAGCAGGCACGGGACCCACGTCTGGGCATACCCGTCCCACTCTGGGTGACAAAGCAAAAACAAAGAGGTGATGGCTGGAAGGTTTAGAATGAATCTTAACCTCTGGCATTGCTCTGGGCAACCCTCCACCTCCAGTCCTTCGTTCTTTGCCTGCCAAGCCATTACAGAAGGGGAAAAGACCATATGCAAATCAGGCTTGATTTTGCTCCATACCTCTCCGTCCTGTGGGACGGGACCGGAGCACTTTTGTAAAAAGCATCCAAAAATGTTGCAAAAATGTGTCCTTCCTCTATCTTGCACGTGGCCGTATCCCCTCCCACCTTGGCTCCACCCCACGCATCGCCCATCAGTCCTTTTCTATCGCCAGGTCTAAGACCTATTAGCAATAACAGAGGAACCTTATTAGAGGGGACGGCGGGCGGGCGTATGGAGGAAAGGGGACTAGGAGTAAGGTGGTTACTTCGGTGAGTAACCTGGTTATACTCCTACGTCCCGTCCCCTTTCCTCCATGCTTATGGGAGATTCCCAAGCACTCCTTACAGGAACTACGGGTGGATGGAAATACCCCTTACTGATACAGGTTCTTCAGCACAGCCTGACCAGACTGAGCATCAGCTTGTGAGCTCATGTCAAGACAATAATGCTTACAAAAAGCAGATGGGGAGGCCCAAGTAGCTGCCCTAGCAATGGACTCCCAGGGGACATATTTCTGAAAAGCAACCGTGGCTGCCTTGCCCCGCACCAGGTGTGCATGAATACCCTTTGGAGGCTTCAGCACTTGGACGATGAAAGACTCCGTAATGCAGGCGGCGATCCACCGAGAAATAGTCGCCTTAGATGCCTGCTTACTCTGAGGGTTGCCAAAAGTCACAAACAGTTGAGAAGAACTCCTAAACTTGGATGTTCTGTCCAGATAGAACTTCAGAGCCCTTCTGACATTGAGACAATGCAGAACCCTTTCTACCTCTGAGGTAGGGTTCGGAAAAAAGAACGGCAGAGAGATCGACTGATTCAAATGGAATTCAGATACCACCTTTGGCAGGAAAGCAGGATTTGTCCGTAGGACTACCTTATCCTTGTGAAAGACCAAAAAGGGATGCTCCACCGACAAGGCCTGGAGCTCACTCACCCGCCTTGCTGACGTAATGGCGACCAAAAAGGACACTTTCCAGGATAGGTACTTGAGGTCCACCGTGGCCATTGGCTCGAAAGGCTTATGACAACGCCGTCAGGACTACATTAAGATCCCACGACGGGTGCGGACTACGAATTGGAGGATAGAAGCGTGTCAAGCCTGCAAAATGCCTCTTAACCACTGGATTACACAGAGAGTAAGAGCACTGGTTCGTAGAAAGGTAAGCGGAAACCACTGAAAGGTAAGTTCTGCATGACAGAACATGGACACCCGACTCTGCTAAGAAGGATACAAAGGACAGCACCATGTCAATTGGAGCCCCCCTAGGGTCCAACTACCTGCTCAAACACCAATGACAGAACCTAAGCCATTTGCTTCTGTACTGGGAGCTAGTCGAGGGTTTCCTGGCTGCCTGGATAATACGCATGTTATCCGCAGACAAGTTAAGATGTTCTAAAGACTTGAACTCTGGCACCATGCCGCCAAGCTGAGCAATTGTGTGGAGGGGTGCCACAGCTGCTGTTCCCCTTGATGAGGAAGATGGGGGGTCACTGGTAACCTGATCGGTGGATACACCGACAGGTGTTGAAATTCTGAGAACCAAAACCTGGCCGGCCACCACAGGGCTATGAGTAGAAGGGAACCGTTCACAGAGTTCTTCAGCTTCCATATTGCTCGATGAACTAGAGGCAGAGGCGGGAAGGGGTAAGCTCTCATGTTGTGCAATGGAATCTCGAGAGCATCCCCCAGAGAGGAGGCTCCCAGCACCCCTCTGTAGGCATACCGAGGAAGGTTCTTGTTTACCACTGTAGCGAAGAGGTCTACTTCCGGTGTGCCCCAACACAAGAAAATCCATGAGAGGACCTCCGCCTTCAACTCCCACTCGTAGCTGACCACTGTCCGCAGGCTGAGGGATCCGCTGTGACATTCAGCTGGCCCGGGATGTGCACTGCAAGCAGCCAAACACCATGAATTACAGCCCACTCCCAAATCTGGATGGACAGGTCCACGAGAGGGAGAGACTTGGTTCCCCCTTGCTTGTTGATGTAATACACCACCACATTGTCCGTGCGTATGCGGACCACCTTGTTGGCTATGATCGGTCTGAAAGCCCTGAGAGCTAGGAAGATTGCCAGAAGCTCTAAATGATTTATGCGGAGGAGCTTGTCCCGAGACGACCAGAGATCCGAGACCTGAAGAAGATCCAATGTTGCACCCCACCCCAGAAGGGAGGAGTCTGTCGTGATCGTCACCGTAGGGGCTGGGTCCTGGAGCCCCGCACCCACCGACAGGTTGCTGAGAGATGATCACCACTCCAGGTCCACTCTCATGGGAGCCGGAATCATTATCAACTTGGAATCCGGGTCCACAGCCTGACGCCAAGAACTCCGAAGAGCCATCTGAGTCTGCCTCATCTTGAGACGAGCAAGAGGAAGAGCCAACATGCACGAGGCCATGAGGCCATGAGGCCCAGAAGCCTCTGGAACCACCAGGCCGACATGCTCTCCGACTGCGCAAACATCTGACACGTGGCTAACAGATCCGCCATTCTGTCCCCGGTCAGGTACACTTTGCAGTCGATCGTGTTCCAGCGAAAACCCAGGAAAATCAAGTCCTGCAATACCGTCATGGAAGATTTCCGCCAGTTCACCGACAGCCCAAGATGGAACAGGAGCTGAAGGAGAGACTGAAGACTGCACGCTGCTTTCAACGGGCAAGGACTGCGTAAGAGCCAGTCTTCCAAATACGGATACACATGGATACCCTGCAGACGAAGATAGGCCGCAATGACCAACATCATCTTTGTGAAGACACGTGGCGCAGAGCTGACGCCAAAGGGAAGCACTCGAAACTGGAAGTGCTCCTCTCCCAAAGAGAAACAGATATCTCCTGTGTGGATTCCAAATCAGAATATGCATGTACACATCCTGAAGATCCACCACGCTGAGCCAATCACCCATCTGCAAGGAGGACCGTATCTGGCTGGGCGTGATCATCTTGAATTTCTCTTGGGGTAGGAAAAGATTGAACAGGAAAAGGTCTAGGATGGTGTGCAGGCCAGCCTGGTTAGGTTTGGGCACCGTAAACAGTTGGGAGTAGAAGCCCTCCCCTCATTCCTCTAGGGGAACGGGTTCTACATCTCTGAGGTCCAGAAGCTTCTGAACCTTGGCTTTGAGGGAGGGCGAACCCAACAGTTGAAAAGGAGGGTTGAAGGGTGGGATTAGGAGGAGGGGGTAGGGGTAAGCGGAAGCCCACCCTAGCGACTGACAAGACCCATCTGTCTTCGGTAATGTTCTGCCACGCCTCCCAATGAGACGTAATGCGTCCTCCCACTGGGGTCTTGTGCGAGCGCGGAGAACCCTCATTTTGTAGGTTTTTCGGTGGTGTTGCCACCTGAACGTGAGGAGGAGGGTGAGGAGCGGGAGAACGAGTCCGTTGTTGCCTCCGGCGGTTATTCCCCAAAGGGGTATCCACTCTGCGAGATTTCCAAAGCCCCTAAAGCCAGGTGAGAGTCGACTTTTCGACAACGGCCGCTGGGTTTTTAAAAGGGGTTTTAACAAGGACCGACAAGGACTTTGCTGTCTGAGTGACATCCTTCATCTTGGTCAGCTCTACATCTGTTGTAGAATGAAAGAGCTCCTTACCATCAAACGGAAGGTCCAAAACCTTGTCCTGTACTCCCTTTGAGAATTTGGTGGCATGCAGCCAAACCTGTCGTGAGGAATCAACCCCCAGCATAAGGCCCCGAGCCGAGGTGTCTACGTGATGAGCCGCAGCCTCCAGGAGATCCTGGGCCAAGACCCTGGCGTCGGATAATCCCGCTTTAAAGTCTTCCAGCTTCTCGACCGGGATGAACTCAAACTCCAACACACCTTTCCACATCCGCATATTAGCCTCCGCTAACACCAGTTCGGCATTGGCCTGTCGGAGCTGCAAGGCCAAGTTGGCGAAAATCTTCCTCCCAAGGGAGTCAATGAGTTTATCCTCCTTTCCCAGAACCTGAGTAGCCGTCGTAGAAGAGGATGCTGCAGGCTTGGACTGTAAAGTGGCCGCAGCCACCACTGTGGAGGAGGGGGGCAGACAAGACGACAGGGCCACCTCTTCCGAAGAATGCAGCCTGTATCGCGCGTCAATTTTCTTATTGATGAAAAGTCCAGAGTGTGGCTTTTCCCAGACCCTGCGGACCTCGGCCAGAACGTCCTTCTGCAAGAACAGGCTGGTACGCTCCAAAGGAGACAGGGTGAACGCCCCAGAAAGCACGCCCTCCTGTGGAGCGGGTGCCTCGGGCACCGGAACATCCAATAAGCACATCATGTCCAGTATCCGGTCATGAAAGGCTCTAATAGAGCGGGGCAGGTCCTTGTTGTCCTGATCGCCCTGCGCGTAATCCGACAGGTCAGGATCCTGCTGAGCCGTGTCAGGCGCTGCCTTGTCCACGGGGGACAATGGAGGCAAAGGCGGAAGAGTAGGAGAAGGCACCGTAGGTAAAGGGGGCGCCGGCGGAATCACCGGAGGAACGGGTGGAGCCGGAGGCGCAGGTGGACATATTTCTCTGAAAAGCCCTTTGAAATATTCCTTCATGGGGTCTGTACGCATAAGCGTCTGAAATTTGCCGAAAAAGGCTTCCTCCGAGGACTGTTTTGGAACCGAGGAGGCCTCTCATCAGGAGGATAATTCCAGGCACGTAACGGGGAAGGTTGCCACACCAGCCCATCTCCCTAAGTATCCACAAAAATCAAAGGCGCCGACCCCACAGGCAACAAAACATTGTGCGGAAGGGGCAGTCGAGCATTCCAGTCATAAACCGGCTGAAAAGGATGCCCACAAGGAACTCTAGGTTCATCCCCAGAGCTAAGTCCTACACCTGAGGCCGATGGCGTAGTTGTAGGAGTAGCACCCAAAATGGCCGTCGCAGTCGTGGAGGGAACGGCCGCCATTTTGTCATCACCTGAGGGGAACTGTGGCACGTGAGACAGGGGTCCCCGTTGATGGATCAGGGGTCTTAAGTTCAGCCTTAACAAAAGGAACCTTGGCAGAGCCGGTACTATGAGGCCTGGAATGTTTCTGCGACATACCAACCGCCAAATCAGCCGCCCCAGGAAGGACTTTGGCACTGCCGGTAAAAGAAGAATTTTTCTTCTTTGCCCCCTCAACAGATCTGGTGTCGCCGCAAGAGCGGGAGCACTGAGAAACAACCTTCACCAATAAGGCCTTATCAGGCCTCTCAGAAATGTTGGTAACTTTAGCCTCTGTACGAGGGACCTCGGAACCCAGGTCCAGTAACAGCCTTACTAGCGCGGGCCTCGAACATTCGTTCGGTGACACCTAGCCCAACAAAGGCCTCGGGGCGCACCCTGGTCTTATTTTTGAGGGTAGCCAATAGAGAGGCCTCAGAGTGAGCTCCGGTACCCCACGACTCAGTAGAACTGGGTCTACAAGCAGCCGCCACAGGAGGGGCCTCGGAGCGTGCTCTGGTATCCACAGGCCCCTTACGGAGACCCTAGGAGAAAACTCTGGTACAATTATTAGGCCCAACGAGCACCTCAGGGCAATCCCCGGTGACAGAGCGATCAACGCCCCTCCCGGCACGTGAAGAACCCAGGAAGGTGTCTCCTGGCCGGGGTGCTCTGAAAAGTAAAGAACTTAACGGGCGCTTCTTCTTTTCGTCGATAAACGCTTGAAAATGCGAAGGGGGAGTTCATCCGAAAACCTCCTCCCACCGCTCCAACCGATGTTGAAGAGCCCGGACCACAAAGGGAATCACAGTAAAAACAGGAGTCCCAACGGTGATCCGGACCCAAACACTCTAAACAAAGAGGATGGGGATCTGCCCTCGCAAAGCGTCGGTGACACGATGAGCAATCAGGAAAGTCTAGTTTGAACGACATAGACGGACTAGTACACGATTGCTAGCGAGAGCCAGAGAGGAAAAAGGGAAGAAAATCTTCCGCGAATGCAGGTGCGTCCAGTCCCGAATGAGCGGAGAAAAGGACTGATGGGTGATGCGGAGCCAAGGTGGGCGGGGTTACGGCCGCGTGCCGGGCCCCGCGCAAGAAAGAGAGGAAGGACACATTTTAGCAAAATGTTTTGATGCTTTTTACAAAAGTGCTCCAGTCCCGTCCCACAGGACGGAGAGATGTCGCATGAGTATGGAGGAAAGGGGACAGGATGTAGGAGTAACATGACTGTTTTCAACAAAACATTTTATTGGACTTTTTCACATTATTAACATCAACAAGATTTACACACAACTATGAAGACACATGGACATAAGTGGGCGTCGGCCGTTAATCTGGAGTTCGGCAAGGTACGGTTTTATTTGCGGCCGGGCCTCCCAACGGGTCTCAGTGAGTTCATTTCGACCATACGGTTACTGGTATTCCGGGGGTTTCCGCATGTCCAGTGATATAGGCCTTTGTTCCTTTGGTAGTCTTATTTGGCCCATCTAGTCTAAGGCGGCCGGTGTGTTAACCCCAGGAATTTCTCACAGTAGTCCAGGAATGGGGCTCAGGTGCTGTAAAATTTGTTCGAACTTTCCATCCAGGCGGATGGCTGTGATTTCTTCTATGTACCATAGAAGAACCAGCAAACTATGTACCAGCATTTCACCCACCACATGGGGAGTGCCGGGCCTTCTGGGTGCTTCCACAGTCGAGCTATCATGATTTTGGCCACAGTGAGTAGCTGGGTGCAAAGGTTTGCCATGAGTGGGAAAGATCTGCCTTTAGTGTCTCCCAGTAGGATTATTCCCGGATCCCATGGAATGCTTAGGCCTGTGATTAAGCAAATATGTTTCAGCACCTCTTGCCAGAATTACATCACTTTCGGGCATACCCAGAGTATGTGAAATAAGGACCTGGTTGCAGGACAACCCCTCCAGCACTGAGGCGAGATCGATGGGTCGCTTTTGTTTAATAGCTCTGGGGTTATATACCACCTGAAGCAGACTTCTCATCCCGCTTTCCTTATTGGTGACGCATTTAGAGCTCTTATTCATACGGGCCCAGATGCAATCCCAGTTTTTCCGCTCCAATACCCGACCCAGGTCCCTTTCCCAGTTGCTCATGTATTTTTCTTTAACAGGGTCGGATTTGTCCAGAAGGCGGTATAGGGATAAAACTTTACCCTTGTCTATCTGTGTTCTGAGTGTGTGTTCCAAAGCTGACAGGTCCTGCCCTTCATTGGCCATAATATGACTTTGTAATAGCCAGTGCCTTACTTGTGTGTACTGACATCTATCAGCCTCCGTCACCAGAAATTTTGCTTTGAATTCTTTTAAAGTTAAGGGTGCTCTATTTACCAGGAAGTCTGATACCCGTGTTAGGGGCCCCCCTCCCTCCACCTGGTGAACCCCTGCAGGTGCAGGCCGGGAGAGAATTCAGGATGGTTCCATATTGGGGTTAAGGGCCCAAGAGGGCTCTTGCACCCCCATTTCCGGGCCGCCTTCCTCCAGCTTGTGATTGTGTTCTTGGTAGAGGTCAATGGGCCGGAGCCGTGGGAGGCTTGGTGTGTTGCGAGGTGTGAAAGCGCAGTTAGGGGAGCAGAACTCCAGGTTTCCTCTAGCTGCTTCCACTGTGGCTCATTGATGGTTACTTACCAAGTAAAGGCGTGAGAGAGTTGCGCCTCCCTACAGTATCTGGAGACATCCGGGAACCCCAACCCACCCGTACCAGTGCTTTGCAACATGATCCGCTTCACTATTCGTGGCTCCCCCCGCCCCAAACAAACTTTAGAATTCTTCTTTGCTGTTTTTGGAGGTATACCTCCGGGATGTGGACGGGTAGGGCAGAGCAGTTGTATAACAGCCTTGGTATCAAATACATTTTCTTCACTGCAGTTATTTTCCCCAACCAGGAGACCTCTAGCTTATTCCAACGTTCCAGATCTTTGTGTAGGTCGCTAAATAGCTGTGGGAAGTTGGCAGGATATATAGCTTCTACTTTGTTTGGGATTTGCACCCCTAGGTAGCTAATGCGATATTTGGCCCAGGGGCCGGAGTGCTTGGCTGCTAGGGCAGACCTGTGCTTTCATGGAATGTTAACCGCCACTTTCTATTAAGTTAATCATGCGTTGTACGTTATCTTGGGTATTACGCCCAGGAATGAAGCCCGTTTGATCTGAGTGAATTAATTTGGGGAGAACCATTAGTAGCCCGATTGCCAAGATCTTAGAGAAGATCTTGGCATCATTGTTCATCAGCGTGATTGGCCTGTATGAGGCAAATTGTTCGGGGTCCTTACCTGGTTTAGGGATGAGTACTGTCCATGGATGGGGTGATACTTCCCGTTGTGAGGAAGGAGTTGAAAAGGGCAGAAAGCTGAGGGGCCAAGATATGTGCAAATGCCTTATAAAACCGCACTGCGAGCGCCATCGGGACCCGGCCGGCATTCTTCAATGACTTTATAGCCTCCATAGTTTCCTCTGTTGAGGGAGTTCCAGGGTCTCCAGCTGAATGGGAGGAGGGACGCTTTGTATGGATCTCAGGTAGTGTGTTTGGGCCTCCGGGTTCGTGGGTGGTCCTGACATTATTTCTCTATGGTGTTCGAGCAATATTTCAATGTTCTCTTACTCCGCGTACCTAAGGACCCCATCCGCCCCCTTGAGTTTTGGAATATTATTCCTCATGTGCACTTTTTTCAATTTATAAGCTAGCAGCCGGTTCGCTTTATTACCGTTGCCATATTAATATTGTTTTGTATTTGCTACCGTCTTTGCTGAACTGGCCGTTAGGTGGATTTCTAGTGCAGTTTTGGCTTTTCTAAGGTCCCTGGATGGATTGCTGTTTAAGGTTCTTTTCTAGTTCCTCCACTCGCTTTTCTAATTTGATTTGTTGGAGTTGCCCAGTCCGTCTTACTGCGGCTACAGCACTAATCAGGACCCCTCGTACCACTGGCTTCATGGCATCCCACACCCTGCATTCTCCTGTTCCATTCTCCCAAAAAAGTGTGCAAGTGTTTCGGCCACCTCCATTCTGATTGAGGGGTCCAACAGGATGGAGTCCTGAAGCTTCCAGTGTTTCTGGGGGAGAGGAGGGAAGCATGAGTTTGCAAGGTTGCCACGACAGATGCATGGTCTGACAGTGCCTTTGGTAAAAATTGCATCCCCTCTAGACAAGGGAAAAGGGCGCTGGGCATCAGGAGGAGGTCAATCCTAGAAAAACCCTTGTGCACATTTGAGTAATGAGTGCAGTCTTGGGTACCCATGTTATGCAGCCTCCAAACGTCCACCGTACCCGATTCCCTCAGAAATTCTGCTATCCCTAGGGCCCGGAAAAAATCTTCTCTAGTTGGCAGAAGGGTGTTGTCAGTTTACGGGTCTATGACGGAGTTGAAATCACCCCCAATCACAAGATGTCCCTCAGTAAATACCAAGATAGTTGGTATTAGGTCAAGTGCGAACCTCTCTTGTGCGCTGTTCGGGCAGTAGATGGAGATAAAGGTCATGGGCTGCTCAAGGAGATACCCCTTAACCATCAGAAATCTACCCATGAGAGGCCACCAGGGGGCGCAGGCAAGATGGCCACCTGAGCCGACAACACCGCACCCAGCTCCGGGAAACTTGCGGAGTTCAGCAGGAAGAAGGAGCCCATCTCTCACAAGCTTCTCAAAAAAGGCCGTGTGAACCCCTGCCCACTCAGGGGGTCCAAACCAGGAGTTTCTACGACACCCACGGGCCGAGTTCGGCCGCCCAAGGTCCCCGCGGCCCCTCCCCCCGCGGTCCTGAGCAACACGCAGGCGGTGCGCGCCAAGGCACGCTAAGGCCGCAGCAGAGCGCAGGAGCGGGGAAACACTTTGGCCGCCTGCGGGGGGTGTATCCACTTGGAGCGAGGAGAATTCGGAGGCAGGGGACCCCGGAGGTTCCGCCGCGCCCCGGGGCCTCTGGCGCCCCGGGCGTGGCGAGGCGGTGCGGGGCCGGCATGAGGCCACGCTCGACATTGAACGAAGACGCCTGAGGAGCTGAACGCGTACCGCATCCCCTTGACACTCCACCCACCCACGGGGTTGAACGGGCCCACCTAACCGCACATCAGAACTCCCCAACCCGGGCCGTCGCGCGAGCGCGCCCACACTACATCCGGCTGGGGGACACTGGAGAAGGCACGTTCCAGGTGAGAGGCCCTCGGGCCAGGACTTCATGAATTGGCCCCCACGAACACCGCTCAAGTGAAGGGGCCCCACCCATACCCCTGCCACGGGGGTCCCCACTGAACAGGACCAGCCACCTAGTGTTTCCCTAACCACGGGGGGGGGGATAGACCCGCTTTTCCACTGGCGCTGAAACCCTTGAGTTATTCGGCTGGCACAACCATAGACAGTCACTCCGAGGGCGCCTCCCCCACCGTGGTTGGCCCCGGACTCTCCCGGTCTCTCCCCATACCTGAGTCCTACCGCGGCCGTGGGCCCTGCGGCGGTCAGTTGCCACACTCTGCCGCAACCAGCATCCCATGAGTTCGAAGGAGGCCCTTTCAAAGTACCAGTTTGCGGCCGGAGGGGACAAAATGGCCGCCGGGTCTCCATCAGTGCCGCCTCCCAACCTGGGAGCCATCCAAAATAACATCCAGATGATCTTGGAGGAGATACGTGGGATTCGTACCGACATGGGTGCTAAGTTGGCCGACCTTACCACTAAAGTCACCACCCTGGAAGACCGAGTGGAGGGAGTTGAGAACCACCAGCTCTCCACGGCGATCCTGGAGACGCAAATGGAGGCCAGGTACCAGGAGGTACATCGAAGGGAGGAGGAACTACGGTTCAAGGTGGACGACATGGAGAACAGAAAAACAACTTGTGTATTTTTGGCCTTGTGGAGACCGAAGGGGAGAGCCCGCAGGCACTGGAAGGCAAGGTTCACAATATCATAAGAGTCGTCATGGGGGAGGAGGCCGACATCGAGACTAAACTTGACAGGGTGCATCGAGCCGGCGGAGGTGGCAGAGGCCCGAGGTCGGTGCTGGCCCGACTGCATTACTATAAGGACAAAGCCAGGATCCTGGAGAAGGCGAGGAACTTCAGTGATATCCAATACAGAGACTCTAAGGTGGCAATCTACCAGGACCTCTCGGCCCTCACCCTCGCAATGAGAAAGAAATGCGGAGCCCTAACCAGATGGTTACAGGGTAAGGGGGTTAGATATCGCTGGGGCCACCCCTTCTACCTGGCATTTCGAGTGGTCGGGGGAAAGACACCACCTGATGACGGAGGAGGACATTCTGCGTGCCATGGCGACCTGGTGGGAGACCGTGCCGGTCCATCCGGCGGATCTGGGGGTGAGGCCAGGAACCCACCGCGGGGCCCCGACAGACTGGGACAACCCAGTGGCAAGACCAAGGTCAAGGGGCGCGCACATCCAAAAAACCAGGCACCCATCAATGGCCTCTGAGGACCACCTGAAGTGACTGTAACACCACTTTAACATCTGAGCATGAGATTTCCCAGTGACCATGGCCGCTAGGGGCTATGTCGCTGGCTCTCCAGGGCCGGGGCCTGCGGGCCACATGGAGGAGCGCCACATCGGTGCCGAGCTAGGCCCGTGGGGAGTTTTGGGTCTGTCCACTGTTTTTCTTTCCATAATGTTTGTTATTTGGTTCGATGGACCTGCGCGTCGGGTCCGCGCCTGGGGACACGAGGGGAGGCGGGGGACCTCGGGAGCAAAGTTACGTCTCACAAGTTTGGTTTAAAGGTTCACACACATTCATTCTGTTTTAAAGAGAATGGGTTATCCACACGTTCACACTACCCGGGGCTGGGGTAGAGTCCTTGGTGGTTCGTTGACCGTCCCCGAAGGAGGTCGGGTGACATGGACGAACGCCTCAAGACGGGGGGAGGGGGAGAAGCGGTGGGGGGAGGGGGGAGAAAGACCATCATCAAAGTCGAAATGGTAACACTTGGAGGGGTTCACGGGGGGTGGGGGGACTAGCCAGTCCGAACAGGAATCTTCCACTTTACAGCAGGTCACACGCAAGCATTATACTACGGTAAAGTTAGGGATGGACTACCTAGACGACAATGGTTGAAGGCAAGATAGGCACACTCAATGTCAAGGGCCTCAATTCACAAAACAAGTGGTCTCTGACCAGCAATATGTTCCGCAAACAGCAGCTAATGGTGCTGTTCCTCCAAGAAACCCATTACAGACAGGGGAAGGAATCACCCATCAGGGGGAAGGAAATAGTTGCCAACTTCTGGGCCTCCCACAAAAGCTCGAAGAAGGAAGGGGTGGGGATTCTCTTGAGCAAAACACTCCACCTTACTAATACAGAAACAAAGAGAGGCTTTGGGGGAGGTTCCTGGGGATTAAGGGTACTTACGAAGGGGAACGCATAACCCTAGCCACCCTCTACGCCCCCAACTCAGGCCAGATAGGTTTCCTAACCCAGATCCTAGGGGTAATGGATGAGTGGGCTGAAGGGGCCATGATACTGGGGGGCGACTTCAATCTCATAATAGATCCCGGGCTGGACTGGTGGACGGCAAGGGCAACTGAACCGAAAGGGATAACTAAAGATAACCTAATGTTCCAGACCCTGCTGAGGGAACACTACTGGGAGGATGTCTGGCGAGTGGCACACCCGGAGCCCGGGGGATACACATTCTTCTCCCCCCCACACCACACCTACACCAGAATTGATTTCCTTTTGACTTCTAAAGAGGGAAGTGGGATAGCTACAGCCCCAAGGGTTGAGGCAATAACGTGGTCCGACCATGAGCTTCTTGTGGCGGACTGGTCGCTCCCCCTGTCCTCCAGGTCAGCACGGTGGAAGTGTAATGACACGCTCCTGAGGGACCCGGTCTTCAGAGAATTCCTGAGAGGCGAAATGGAGGCGTATTTCGAGACAAACGGCAATAGGAAAATGGATATGGTGACAGTGTGGGAGGCGGCGAAGACCACCTTTCGTGGTCTCCTTATAGCCGAGGGTTCTAGGCGTAAGCGGGAAAAAGGGCTCATTGAGGCCAAGATACAGACGGAACTCAAGAGTCTGCGGGGTAGGCTTACCCAAGAGGGGGCTGACAAGGAGTCCCTCCTATCGGAAATGCGCGAGAAACGCCAAGCTCTGCACACGGTCCTCATAGGGGAGGTGGTCAAGAAACTGAGATACATGCGACAAAGGTAGTACGAAAAGGGGGATAGGGTGGGGATCCTACTGGCACGTAGAGCCAGGGGTTGTAGACTGGAGAGGAGGGTTGGACCTATTAAAGATGGGGAAGGTATGGACCTGAATAAAAAGGCAGAGATAGTGGGCTCCTTTACAACCTTTCATAGGGACCTGTACACAAAACAAGAGGGGGAATCACCGGAGGAGATCCGGGCCTATCTGGAGGAACACCGGCTACCCCGCTTAACGGAGACAGAGCTGCAGGGCCTGGAGGGGGACATAGCGGTGGAAAAGGTGGAGGCAGCTATCAAGAGACTTAAAGCAGGGAAGGCCCCCGGGGGAGATGGGTATACGGCTGATTTCTACAAACAATTCCAACCCATGCTGACGGAACCCTTGGCCAAATTGTTCAACCAAATCCGCAACAAAGAGGCGATCCCCCCCCCACATTCCTACAGGCCCTCATCTCGGTAATCCCCAAGCCAGGAAAAGACCCCACAGAATGCGGCACCTATAGACCCATCTCCCTTTTAAACCTCGATGCTAAAATATTTGCCAGGATCCTGGCCACTCGCCTGGAGAAATGCTTGCCCCGCCTGGTTCACCCAGATCAGACGGGCTTTATATTAAATAGACAAGCCTCGGACAACATGCGCAAAACCCTCCATGAGCTGCACTTTGGGAAACCCGGGACGAGGGGGTCCTCCTGCTGTCCCTGGACGCAGAAAAGGCCTTCCACCGGGTTAGTTGGGTTTTCATGGGGGAGGTCCTCTCGGCAATAGGGATGGGTCAGAGGTGGTTGGGATGGTTGGCGGCATTACATTCCACACCCACGGCCAGGGTGGCCGCCAATGGGATGGAATCAGAAGCCTTTCCCCTAGAGCGAGGAACGAGACAGGGCTGTCCACTATCCCCCCTGATATACGCCCTTGTCATGGAACCCTGGGCGATCTCGGTGCGTAACAACGAGGCTATCACTGGAGTACAGATGGGCGGCTCCCACTGTAAGATCAGCCTGTTCGCCGATGACGCTCTCCTCTATGTCACTAAACCGTCACGGACGATCCCACATGTGTTGCGGGCACTGGAGCGTTATGGGAGCCTCTCGGGGTACAAGGTCAATCTGGGCAAATCTGTGGCCTTTATGGGGGGGTCGATTACCGGACACCGAGAGGGAGTATGTGGAGGGTGTTCCCTTCAAATTGCTTATAGAGGGCTTCCGGCACTTGGAAATTCAAATCACACCTGACCCAAAGGACCTCTTCCTGAGCAATTTCACCCCTGTGTGGACTGAGGTCAAGAGAGATGTAGAGAGGTGGGCGGTCTCGGGGTTCTCATGGATGGCACGACTCAACTTGATCAAAATGGTGCTACTTCCCAAATTCCTATTCCTCTTCCTCTTCCAGATGCTCCCCACTCAGGTCCCCGCCGCGTTCCTACAGTCAATGAAACGCACCCTGATCAGGTTCCTCTGGGTGGGGAAAAAACATAGGCTCTCCTACGACGTCCTAACGAGGCCCAAGGAAGACGGAGGGGCGGGATTCCCAGATTTTGACACATGCCACAGGGCCTCCCAGCTGAGGATTTTGGTCGACCATTTCAACCCTGGGTCAGAAAAGAAATGGGTAGCACTGGATAATAGGCTACTCGCCCCGGTCATGCTCGTACGAGTGGTTGTGGGTCCCTAGAAAACACATCCCCAGACGGGTTCTGGACCACCCGGTATTGGGCGTTCTGTGGTCTGTCTGGAAGGAGGGTGGTTACTACAGATGGCTCACAACCTGGCCGTCCCCATTAAGTTGTATCTGGGCGCCACCATTCATAACCAAGGTGGTGGAGCCGGCCGCGTATCAGAGATGGTACAAGGCGGGCCTTGTTAGGGCATGCCACTTGTGGGTGGGCGGCTCCTTCATGCCCCTTCTGGACCTGCAGGAAACCCTGAGGCTGGGCAAGCTTTCACCTTTCCGCTACCTCCAACTGAAGGGAGTCCTCTCCGAACCCTCATGGGGGGACACACTCAGGAGGGAACTCACGGACTTCGCAAAAACGATCATCTCTACACGGGGCTCCAGGGGGGTCATATCCCGTTTGTACAAACTCCTGCTGCTCTCGATACCCAGGGATCCCCCGCCAGCACGGACACAATGGGAAAAATATTTGGGCACGGCAATAGATGATAAAAGGTGGACTAAAATGTGCATCCGGGCCCACCGCTCAACGACCTCCCCCCAGTACAGACACAAAGCTCTAAAGGTTTTACACAGATGGCACTACCCTCCACAGTTGATAGCCAGAATGAGCCCAGGTTACGACCCACACTGCTGGAAATGCCGAAAGGAAAAAGGGGATTACGTGCACATGTGGTGGTCTTGCCCGAGGGTGCAGTCGTATTGGGGAGAGGTCCTTTCCTGAATCAGGGGGGTGGATGGTGTTTCTAGGTCCCTCTGTCCCTGGTTGCTTCTATTCGGCATCGAGGTGGGTGATGACCAGGAGGCCACCCAGGGCCACATGTTACAGGTCATGCTCGTGGCAGCCAGGAGCTGCTTGGCCCAGAAGTGGAGGAATCCGCACATGTCTGATGAGAGGGAATGGGTTGCGAAGGTTCGGACGATATACGATATGGAATTTCTGACCCATGACCTGGATGAATCCAGATCTAACATTGAGGAACTCTGGCTCCCCTTCTTTGAAAAGTACGAGCGACCGACCTGAGGGGTGAGCCCTTGATCTGTTGGCCTGTTTGGGTTTTGAGCCAGGAGGAATTTGGGGACCTCATAGGTATCCGTTGTACGTGGCACGCGCCCCCTCACGGGGTGCTGCTAGGTTGAGCCCTAGACTATGTGTGCACTAACCTATTTGACAGCCCAAACTTAAAAAATGCACAATGTGTCCCTGCAAGACAAGTTTGAAATTGGCACCTGTTCACTGGCTAGGGGAGGGTGGGGGGGGGGGGAAGGGTTATTGTTTGAACGTTTTTTCTGGGAATGGTACCGAATTGAAATGACATGTTTGTTGTAATAACCTTAAAAAATGTTAATAAAAACTATATTTAAAAAAAGAAAAAAGAAATCTACCCATGGGGTCCCGCTGTACAGTGATTTGCGCTAGGGAGACACTCTCGCTCAACAGGAGGGCAACCAATCTCTTTTTCTCACCTGACGTTATGAAGTAACGATTTTTAAATCTGTTGAAGCGGATTCGTTTCTCATCAACCTCCAGGAGATTAGTCTCCTGCAGATACACCACATCCGTGGATAGTTGTGCTAGACTACGCTCTACCGACTTCCTTTTCCCCAGGAAATTGATGCCCTGCATGTTTCACGTTAGGAAACCCCAGTTCCCTGCTTGCATCAGCTGTCATGGGGCCCCTTGTGTTTTCTGCTCCGCTGCCGTCCCTCCGACCCACCCTGTGCCTTGTGAGTTCCCTTAGTGTGTGTCGAATGTCTGTCAATGTGTTCCTTAGTTTGGTTTATGTTTGTAGTGTTTGTTCACCTTTATGCGTGAAACCAATTTTAACCCTACCCTCCTCTGTATCCCCCTCACCCCCTTTAGCCTCCCCCCTTCAACTTGCGGTGTTGAGACCAGCCCTCAACCAACAGGGTATCCCACTTCAGCTCGCCACCGACCGTATTGGGGGCCAACGGGCCCCTTGCTTAACCTTTGGCAACTATTGTGAAGATAGTGTAATAGTGCTTATCGTGTTGTGGGCCAACCAGCCCTTTGTGAAACCTTAAGCAAACATTGTGAAGATTTGAAACTTGGAACTTATCTTGAACAGCTTGACTGACACCCATTGTCACACTGCATGAGCATTCGGGCCCCCGCCCGAGGCTGGCCCAGAGTTATTGGCGAGAGGTCCAACGCAGAACGAGCGGAGGTCCGTAAACCTTGCACTTGCCAGCAGTCAGAAGACGCTATTAAGGCCTTATCCTGCTTCTTGTATTTGAGAGGTGGGCCTCGGATCCTTCACCTGCGTTGCACCAGGGACCAACCTGCAGTGGCAGCACTCGCGGTGGATGTGGGATGTGTTTCTCCTTTCCCGCCATCCTCGCTCTCCTCATCGGGGCTCAAGAATTTGTCTGCCTCCCTCGGATTGTGGACCTGCCATTGCTTGCCCTCCCAAGTAAAGTTCAGTGACAGGGAAGCCCAGGCGTATGGGACCTTCTGTTCCCTCAGCCATTCAGTAAGGTGCTTCAAACTTTCCTTTTCAGTAGACTGCTATTCGCCAGGTCTTGGTATAGCAGGATTGATGCATCCCTGAACTGAATATGCTTGGAATTCCTTGCCTCCTGCATTATTTACTCTTTCATCTTGTAGAAATGCATCCTTGCTAGTACATCCGGGGGAGCGGAGAGGGCTTGCCTGGCTCTGGTGCGGGGCACTCTGTCTATCTCCAGCAGGGCGCTGTCTGGTAGCGTTAGTATGAAACGAAATAGATCTTTCGTGAAATCGGCTAGTTCTGTATCTGTAACCGAAATGGGTATGCCCCGCAGCCGGATATTATTCTGTCTGGAGCGGCTCTCTGCGTCTTCTTGTTTAAGTTCTAAGGCCTTACATTGTGATTAGAGTGCTGTGATTCTGTTCGCCCCCTCGCCGATCTCAAACTTTGCTCGCAGAGGTTGTTTTCCAATTCCGCCATTCTGCGTTCTACGTCCTCAATGCGTTTATCCAGCGTGGAGATTTTCTACATCACTTCTTCAGTGCCCTTCTGATACTCCCCAGTCATTGCTGTTAGTAAGTCCTGGAGGTCTGATTTTGTAACTGCTGCATGGTCATGGAACAGCCTGAAGTTGCGCCTTCCGCAGCTGGCTGTGTAGCTGTGTGCTCGCCCCTTTTCACTTTGTCGGGGAGAGATTGCCCCAGCAATGTGGAAATGTCAGTCTGTTTTGTATTCTTTCCGCTCTTCGCCATTGTTCAACCTGGGAGATTGCTGTGTAATGCTGTGACTGATTATGTTGTAGGGTGCAGAGTCCACAAGGTTCTCTGGGGTTCTATGGGCATTCGGAGGTGGGACTACCTTGAGCTTACATGCCTCCCCGCTTGATTAGATGGCTGGGGTTTTCGTGAGTGACTCTGCTGTCCAAGCCATTTGAGAGTGTGGCCCCAACATGAGCTTGTGGATTGGGCGTGAGGCTTTCCAAGTGAGCTGGCGTGTTCAGCATTGCTCCCTGCCCCCAGTGCCGGTAGGTCCACTCAACACCCGATAGGCGCTGCGCTGCAGTTAGGACGGATGCGCAGAAGTAACGTATGGCCGTCTTCACTGGTGTTCACCCAGGTTTCGGTAGACTATCGCAGGTGCGGCTTCAGGCGGCAGGTTAAACTGAGACCCCACGGGGCCAGCAAAGGTTGCAGTGCTGCGTAGTCCGACTTAGAGGTAGCGGCGTGATGGTTAAATGCCTTGCCTCCTCCTCCAGTCCTGAGGACATCAGTGTGGTGCTGACCTGATTATGCTTCGCTGCTGTGATGGGAGTCCCTGCATTGTAGGCCTTTGGAATTGCTGCCAGTGAATTAACTTGTGCAGCAGTGACTTGTTCCTGGTGGGACCGCTACACTCGCCCACCTCAACAGCAAGGAGGCTCACGCAGGCGGGACCGTTGGTGTGGTCTGGGGCACAGAGCGAAGTGTGATGGGGGCCCCTCCACCGCTCACTCAGAGTCGCCCCCTGTGCTGCAGTAGGAGGGATCCACCTGCTCGATGGCTCGGTGAGAGCCCGCTCCGATGACTCCCAGCGCAGTGAACATTTATTGGGTTCCAGACCCCAGCATGTGTGCTAGTTGCTGCATATTATTCCCAGCGACTGACTACGCACCGGCTCCCGCCCGTGGGGAGCCCACTCCACCGTGCGAGCTGCCTTGGGAACCAGAACTTCTTCCTTCCTCAGGCAATATCCCGCCCCACTGCTCTGTACTCCGTACCTCACGATTTGTGCCCGGAGCACAGCGTGCATGCTGGGTCTGCCTGTAGGAATTGCCCAGTGTTCTGACTCCCCGGGTGGTGGCCTCCCCGCCGGCGTCGTCCCTGGTGGCTGCTATTCAGGACCGTCCACGCGTGTCTCCCGTCTGCCGGGTCCCAGACCGCGGGGCGCTTGTTAATGCCGCGTGTTACTGCTGTCGAGCACCTCCATTCAAACCTCTACTGGCGGAGGACACTCCATCCTGCGCGATATGCACTCTCTGGGCTGAAGGAGGTCCTGCTCACCCACCACCTGTATTTATAATTTCAGCTTGGAAGGAGTCTCACTCCAGAGAGGGTTACATTCTCATTGTTCCTGCCGTCTGGTCTAGCTGCTGGCTCGGCACGCCTGCCATTTTGGAATTTGCCTCGATCTTCCGGGCCGAGTGCGCTTTCTCGAATATTATTATGATCGGGGGTGATTTGCAGGGTCAGCTGCTAACCGAGTGTCCATATCTTCATTGCACTGTTGAGCCGCACGTAGCAGTTCTGCGATTCCGCTTGCCGATAAAAATGCGATCAATGGCGTGTCGGGAGCCTTTAAGAAGCCATGCTGAACGCCACGGCTCCAAGCCATGCCCCTCCAAAAACATGATTTTTTTCAAGAAATAAAATGTATCTTTGCAATACCTCAGCATGGACATTAATTTATTCAATGTTCTATCTGTATTACTGTCCATCTTGCTAAACTCCTAAGAGATGGCCTTGGTTGCTTGACCACAGCCACTTCTTGGTTATCCAGATAAAAGTTAAGGATTGCCCGTTTGCTGTCTCTTCTATAGGTCTGGCAGAGAGTGAAACCCTGACTCAAACAACTTGAATTGGATCTACAAATTAAAAATCTGGCTGAGAAAAAGGAAGGGAGTTACAAAGGCATGTCTAGGTGTCTGAGAAGTGTTTGAAATGCAAAGCTTTTTTTTTTAAATTTTTTTCCTATTTGATAAGGATTGATTTTATTGTAGTTTGGCAGAGGCTGCATCATAATGCCAGCATATATCGGTTTCTCTCAGACCAATTTTGTACCTTTTTTAAAGAGTCAACCCATTTGATGTATGGTAAAAAACATGATTGTGCGACCGAAGCTGAAAACATAGCTACATGGGGGATTGCCAAGTCATAGCCCAATTACTACCTTCTATAGGGCCTATTTGGCACGCCAATAGCAGTTAATTACATTTTTTTCGATTTTATTATTGCCTTTGGAAGGTTTTCAATATGATCAGTTGGTAGATTTTTAGAGGCTACATGACTATTAGTATAAACATTCCTAAGTGTTTTAATAAGATCTGGAGTTTTTTGTAAAGATTAGGTTTTGCAATGAAAGCTTTCAATTTTCGTAATGGATAACAGTCAATATTGGGTAAGGGGACATTTTGGTGGATTTATGCAAGTGGTTCTCTCCGGATTTCTTTTTTTTTTTTTTTAAACTTTATTTTTGCATTTTTGTAAAACATGTGTACAAACAAGCCCAAACAGTGGGCTACCAACATACTGTCGTGGCCCCCCCCACGCCCGCCCCTCAACCCCCGACAGTCCCATTACACAACAAGCTTCTATTGCTTTTGATTTACTCAGGTGTAGTTTGTGGTGGCTGATCAAGTGGCTCGGTTAGCACAGTGGTGGAGAGGAGGTGAGAGATGTACAGGCCCCAAATATCTGGGGGTTTTGCGTGGTGGGGTAGTGTCTTTATGAATTCCGTTTCAGTTTCTTCGCTATTGTGGGGGGGTGTACCACGTCCCCACGCCATGGCCACTCTTCTACGTGCCAGTACCAATAGCATGCTTGCCAGTTTTCTAACGTGCGAGGACAGGGGTCTCGTTAGCCCTAGTAGTGCCACTAGTGGGGAGTGCTCCACCCTCTCGCCGATTATTGCGTCCGTTTCATCGAGCACATCTGACAAGAATTTGGTCACTGTTGGGCAGCTCCACGCCAGGTGCAAAAAGTCAGCATCAGGGGTCCCACATCTGTCACAACATGCGTTTGACCCGGGGTGATGTCTGTTTCTCTTTTTGGCGGTATAATCGGTTTGGTGCAGAAAGTTAAAATTGATTTGTTTGAAGCGGGAGTTGAGTGCCACTTTTTGAGTCTGTTGTAAGATATAGTCCCAGTCTTCATCTAGAATGGGCGTTTGTAGCGTGGTTTCCCATCTTGCTTTCATTTTGGGGTTCGATGGTAGAGTGTCCATGAGCAGGGCTTTGTAGATAGATGAGACCAATTTGCCCTGCCCTTGTGCCTGAATAACTCCGTGCAGCAGCTGCCAAGTGGGTGGTTGTTGTGGGAATGATGGAATGAGGGCCTGAAGGGTGTACCACACTCTGAAGTACATAAAAAATATCAAGGGAGGAGGTGCTACCTTTCTCCTTCGCTTGCTGCGGTGTTATGAAGGTGTCTTGTATGAAAAGGTCACCTAGTGTATTTATTTTGCACTTGTCTGCCCAGTTCAGATACACTTTCTCAGCAGTGAGTGGGATCCCGGGGATGAATTAAACGGGTAGTAGAGGAGAGTATCTAAACTGTATCTTGTACTTTTGGGCCATTTTCCGCCATATTGTGTAAGTAGATTGCACTATGTTCAGCGTCGTGTGTGGCACAGCCTGTTTGCTGATGATCACGGCCCTTAGCAGGTTGGGTGAGGCTAGTGCCCGTTCGACCTGTACGTGTGGTCTTACGAACTGGGGCTTAGGAACTGGGCTTGTGCTGCCCAGTAGTACCGTTCTAAATCGGGTAGAGCTAGGCCACCCTTAGTGACAGGGAGTACGAGGGACGAGTATGCCACCCTTGCGTGTTTGCCTGACCAAATGAGGTCTAGAACTAGACTTCTCAGATTACCCAGGAAGCGCTGAGACAACAGGATGGGGATGTTGGAGAATAGATACAGGAGTTTGGGGAGAATTACCATTTTTACCAGTGAGGCTCTTCCCCAGAGGGTGAGTGGTAGAATTTTCCACCTGTTCACCTTATCTCTTAGTGATTTCAGTGTGCTTTCGTAATTGTCCTTGAATATGTCGTGGTGGTTCAGGGACATTTGGATTCCTAGGTATCGGACGTGGGCTTTTTCCCAATGGAAGTTGAAATCGTCTTGAACTATTTTGGTCTTTGTGTTTAAGGGAAAAATGATTGATTTAGATGGATTGATTTTCAACCCTGATACCAGCCCAAAATTTTATTATTTCTCGCATGATCGGGTTAAGGTTTTCGCGGGGGTTTTGCATGTACAGGACTATATCGTCGGCACAGAGGGATATTATCAGACGGTGAGGTCCTATTTTGAGCCCTCTCTGAATTTGGCTTTCCCTGAGGCCCGCTGCTAAGGGCTCCATCACAAGGGCGAATATCATGGCAGATAGTGGGCATCCCTGCCTGGTGCCGCGTTAGAGATTAATATATGCCGAGCGAGTCGACCTAAGAGTGATTGCTGATAGGGGCTGATTGTAGAGAAGTGAAACCAGCTTAATAAACTGTTTCCCAAGTCTGAGCTGTTGCAGCACGGCAAACAACAAGGGCCACTCGACGGAGTCGAATGCCTTTTCGGCAGCACTGCCACCGCCTGCTGTTCGGGGTCGAGGGCTGCCAGAACCCCGAACTTTCTACGTATCCCGAATGTAGTGTTTCAGTCAGGTACGAATCCTGCCTGGTCACGAGTACCAGTGCAGGCATTAGCGGGAGAAGTCTGTTAGCGAGGATCTTTGCCAGGATTTTATTGTCGAGATTAATTAATGATATGGGGCGATAGGATTTACAATCTTCGGGTGGTTTGTCTTTTTTGTGTAGCAGTATTACTTTGGCTTCTCTTAATGTCTGTGGGAGGATGCCAGATTCGATCGCTTCTTCAAGGACATTTAGCAGAAGAAGGGCTATGAGAGGGGCAAAGTGTTTATAAAACTCACCAGTTAACCCATCAGGCCCCGGGGCTTTGGATGGCGGTAGACTTTTAATGGCTTCTTGGATCTCATCTAGAGTTATGGGATCGTTCAGCGGCTCACGGAGTTCCCTTTCCACCCAGTACAGTTCTGTGTCATTGAGGTAGTTCCGGATCGCCTCGGTATCCACCGGGCACCCGGCGCTGTATAGATCTTGGTAGAATGCCCTGAATACTTCGACTATGTCTTCTTCTTTATGCAGCATATTTCCCTGCGGTGTTCGGATACTGTTGGCCTCCTGTCTGCAGCTATAAGACGAGCCAGAAGGACCCCAGGCTACTGGCCTTCACCATATTGTCTAATTCTATGATTGTGGCCCATAAATTTTAACTCCCGTTCAGCTAGGTTTCTGAAGTTGAGAAGTTCTTCTTTCAACATTGCCTGGATGTGGTCTGAGTTGTGAGCGGCTTGCTGCTTTTCCAGTTCATTCGGGTGTGTTTTGCTGGTCCCTAGATCACGTCTGATAAGTTTCAGGATTCCGTTTTCTTTGGCTAGACAGACGCCCCTTACATAGCATTTGAGTGATTCCCACAGCACTCCGGCGGAGTTGACAGTGCCATGGTTGATTTCAAGAAAGGTGCTGATTTCCTCGCTTAGTTCAGTAGCAAATATTTGATCTGCAAGAGATCTGGGTTTGAAACGCCATTGGGGGGCCCGTGGTCTGGCAAGCAGCATTCGTGTATTACCGTGGCGTGGTCCGAGAAGGTTTTGGGGAATATTTGGCAGCTGCCCCATTGCCAGTTGATGTCTGCGGAGACTAGCAGATAATCAATGCGGGAATTCGTATTAAGTACACTTGAGTGGTATGTGTAGTCTTCCCAATTCTGGATCCTCCATAGGTCAAATGCTTTACAGATCTCCTGCATTTGTAGGCTGGCCTTGGACGAGTGCGCGGTTGTTGGCTGTGATTTATCTTTCTGTGGGTCGAGACGAGTATTCAGGTCGCCTCCCCAGATTATGATAGTGTTTCGCACTTGCTCAAGGCGGGACAGCACCCAGTCAAAGTTGTTTGCGCCGTATGTGTTGGGGGAGTAGGAGTTGACGAAAACCACCTCCTCTCCCTCCACCATGCCCCGAACCAAAAGAGCCCTTCCATCGTTCTCTTTCTGTTTTGATGAAGAGAAACCCCAGCAAAGTGTGAAGAAGTATTGCGACTCCCCTGGCGTAGGAAGAATATGAAGAGAAGTAGCAGTGGCATCACCAGCTGCGGGCCCACAGGTGTTCGTTTTGAGGTAAAAGGTGGGTCTCTTGAATCATTGCCACCTCGATCTTGTGACGTCTGAGTAATTGCAGGATCTTTCGCGTCTTGGCCGGGATGTTGCCCCCTCTAATGTTCCAGGTTGCTACTTTGAATTGGAACAATGATGCTTTATATGGAGCCCGTTTGCAGAAAAAGCGGTGGGCCACCCCTCGGTGGTGTCCCGACATTTGGGGTGGCTGGATTGCATGGGAGCTGCAACAGGCGCGAGGGCGTACAAAGGGCGGCGGCGGGGCCCGGGACGAGGTCCGCGGTTAGGCGATGGCGCTTGGCGCGCTTTTCGAACAACAACAACAATAAAACAATTTTCCTTACACGGAAAACCCCAAACTCGTCCGTTTGGAACCCCCCCAAATAGAACACAAGGCGTGCTGTGCACGGGGCGCAGGTGGCCTTCCAAGGCTTAGTCCCCAACCTCCCGTTTGCGAAGATTGTCGTGATGGCTTGTTTCCTTCTTGCTTTGGATCAGTGGCGCGGGTGTTCATCAAGGCGGGACTCTCCCCGCTCTTTCTCCGTTTGTGGCTCCCGACATTTGGTTTGCGGATTTATATCCCTGCCTGTTGAGGACCAGTGTGGCTTCATCAGGGGAGTTGAAGAAGTGGGTATTTCTCTCAAGTTGAATGCGAAGCCTCGCCGGGAAGAGCATGATTTGGTTGGCGCGCAATCTGTGTTTAACATGGGTGAACAATCTCCTTTGGGCTTGGACTGACGGCGAGAAGTCTGGGTAAAACGGAGTTTGCCCTTTTCTCTTGCCATTCTCAGGATCGCGTCCCTGTCCTTGTAGCTTAAGAGCTTGGCAATGATCGGGCGGGCAGGAGCTCCCAGAGCAGGTCTGGTTACAGGTATTCTGTGGGCTCTTTCCACTACGAATATTTGCGACAGAACTGCGGGACCAAATAGCTCAGTGCATAGTTTTTCGATGTGCTCCTCCATTCAGTTTGGTAGTTGTTCTTCTCTGACTCCGACTATCCTTATGTTATTTCGTCTGGAGCGGCCTTCCAAGTCCTCATTTTTGTCCAGTACGGTTTTCATTTGGCCCGCAAGCGTGGAGACTCGGGAGGTGAGTGCTGATGTGCCGTCGTCCAGATCTGACACTCTGTTCAACGGAGTCGAGCCTGTCACTGTGTTTGTCGAGACGGTGCTGCAGCAGGTCCACCTTGGACGAGAGCAAGTCTATCTTGCTGTCCAGGCCACCTATCCCAGCTTTTAGTTCCATCAGGATTTCCCTAATGTCCGTTTGTTGCAGTTGCTCTACCTCCGATGGATTATTCGGGGATTCGGGGCGGTGTTCCGGCCTGGGCATTTTGGGTGCTGGGCCTGCGTGGAAATTGAGTCTTTTCTGGGACTTGTCAGGCTTCCCCCATCTTGATCTTGGCGGGTGTATGGGCGCAGTTCGGTTGGTAGTCCCATGCTCTGGACGGCGGTGTCGGAGCATCTGATTTTTTTGTTTTAGAAAAGGCGCTGTCGAGGCATGCACGAATGGAGGGTCGCAGTGCAGTCGTCCCGGGATTTAGAGTCTGTCCCACTTCGTCTGAAGTTCAGATTTAGCCGCTGTGTGCCGGGCAAGGGGCGGAGACCCAGCCGCGCGGAAAGTCGTTATGGGCTAAGATAGCGGGTATGCTGCAGAGCAACCCTTTCTTGCTAGCGTAGCGTAGCCTTGCCGTCCCGCTTGTTTTGTGTGCTTCTGTGTGCCTTTGCGCGCCTCCCGCCCCTCACCTGCGGGTGTTCGCTCCGACACCGTCCTTCTGCTGGCTGTGAGCCGTGTAGCTGCTCCGCAGGGCCGATGAGGTGGCGCCACCGTCCCGAGCGATTCTTGCAGTGCTGCTCTCCGGAGTCCTCTTCCCGATGTTGCCGGTCTTGGTAGGTCTCACGGGTGGCTCCTGTCCGTCTACGGAGCATTGTGGCCAGGCAGGCCGGTGTTCCAGGGGCCCACGCGGATCGCGCGGAAGGCGAGACCGATTCTCTCTGGATTTTCGGCAGGGATGAGGTGCTGCGCTAGGGTAGTGTATTTCTTGCGAATTTAATGATTTCGCCTCAGGATTGCTGCGATTAAACAGGATTCATGCGGGAGGTAGCCGAGAGCTTACAGGGGAGCGGCCATCTTGGTCGGCCCTCTAGCACCCTCTTTGAAATGCAAAGCTGACCTGGCAATATAACAGATGGGCAGAGTTCTTCAGATAAAACTAAAGAAAAGCCAAGGTAGACAAACTAAGCAGCACAGGTAGGACTGTAAATGGGACAGACTCCCCTACACATCCACATATCCACAAGGATTTGGTTGGTATGTTGCTGTTGGTAATAACATTTTGCCATAAATGGTTTGGTTTGAATTGGCGTGAACAGTACATAAGCTCAGTGGGCGGAATAAAGCTGCATGCTCAGTGGCTTACTTCGTATTACAAGTGAAGTGTTTCCAGAGTTGAAAGAGGGTGAAAAAAGGTCATATTACAGCAATAAGAAAGCACTTTGTGAAATCATGGAAACTGTTTAGTGATTCTCTGTAGAGAATGAGCTTTGGGAAACCTGAGTAACTACAAAGATCGAGATTCAGAATAGATGGATTTTGGGGGAAAAGGTGAACACCTATGATAAGCTTTACAACTTCATCATCCTTGAAAACCTTTTAGACACTGTTCCACAGATTTAATCAGCATATTGCGGACTCCATGATGGACAACCAAAGCTGCTATCAGTGATTCTAGATCAGTGGGTTATCCACTGTGTGAACTGCAAAGGACAAGAGCATCTACTAACAGCCAGAAACAGCAAAGCAAAACTCTAAATATTCCTGTAGCGAAGCCCTAAACACAGGCAGTGCACTCAGAGAGGTGGGTCACAAAGGGTCTACAAACCCCACTTGTTGGTGGCGGTAAGACAAATAGGAACTTCAGCACAAACACTGTGGATGATCAGGTCTAGAAATGGGGAGCCCACAATGGGCTCCTCTAAGGTAGCCATGGTATCTGGGAACATCACAGAGAGGTCCCGATTTGGCAGAGATTCCTACAACTAGACATGGGTTTTTGTTTAAGTGTCTTTCAAACAGTCAAACGAGCTGCACCCACAGAAACACTGTAACCAGTAGGATGGCAGTAGACTAGTTCTTACTACAACCTGGTTATATGGTACCTACAGCTACAGTCACCACAAATATGGCCTGTAGGCCCACTATGAAATCTGAAGCAGCCATTTTAACAAGCCACAATGGCAACAAAATTGAGAGGCTCCATGGCAGTGCCTAAGACAATGTTCCTGCATAGGTTAGGGCCCCAGCTGATAGGCTTGGAAATGGTGCCAACTGGTTCCACTGGTTTGGCAAGAGCTGTAATCATCTGGTCATAAACCCAGAAGAAATAGCCTACTTGGAAGTGTGGTGCTGGAAGAAACACAAAAGAGAAAACAAGGTGCACCTGCTACTTAACAGCCACTCCCAAGACAAGCAGAGTAACATCCTCTTTGTAGGTAGGAGGTTGATTTGCTTACAGAAGGTAGGCTGTATCTGGAACAATTCTGTATAAGCCAGAGATGTACTGGTGCTATTCAGTTTTGTACAGAGAGCATTTAGATCGGTAGCTATGTGCCCACCAGAGGCCAGTGGGGATCCATGTGATTACTGCGCCCAGTTTACTGCGACCCCCGAAAATGCTGACTCTTTATATTTTGACACCTTCCTCCCCCCATGTATATGTGGGGGTCCCCCTTCATCCATTATACCATGTACTCACCCCCCACATTTATATGCAGTGAAAAGGGAGTCAAAATAGCAGTAAACAGGGCGCCGTAATTGTGTAATCCCGGCTGGTGGTGCTCCTGATCTAGAAACATGTCATTTTGCAGAAGCATGCTAGGTGCCTTTGGAAAGTCACCTCGCAGTAAAACACTGGAGAGGTTGGTACCTCACTGCTACTAGCCTGGCGTGGGAATCCAGGTAGCGCTGCACTGAGAAACCTGCCTGACCCCATCAGTCATCTGCAAAGTCTGTGGACAGGGGAAGGACCCTTCGGGCCACTACCAGTTGTAGGTGTGCCCTTTGAGGGTGTATGGATCAATGCCATCTCTACCCTTGACCCAAGCGAAAGTAGATCCAAAAACTAAAAAATAAAAAGAAAGTAGATCCATTACTGTCCAAGTGATAGTAAGGTCACTTATTTTCCAGGGGGATGTTTTCTCTAAGTGGGTGGAAGTCATTTGTAACAAGAGATTCAACGTCATTTCATCCTATATAGAGGCTATCATGACAAAGTGCAAGGTAACATACAAGTTCTGCACTTCTTTCCACCACCAGACCAACTTCCTGGTCAAGCATGGCAATAAAACCTTACAATTTGATGAGGCCCTGAATGGAAAGTAGAATTTCCTACAGGGAGGTCCTACATGAAGGAGTGGGCTTTACTCCCTTTGACTATTTCTTGCTTACCAGTGAGCTGTCCTCTCATACTAGTGAAGGAGGGGTTAGAATGAATACCCCACTGTCCATGCCATGATTTGATGGACTTTATGCTGGGCCGCCAAATAAAGAGGTCACAGTTCATTTAGATCACCTTAATGTGAGTAAGGCATAGCTAAGGCATGGTATAACTAGAAAGCAAGTCAAAAGCAGACTATTGGGGGGACAGAGGGTGTTTTACCAAATATACTTTAATTGATTCAAAGCAAAGTAGATGCACTAAATGTGTTCCCACATCAATAGAATTACTAAATATTACAACAAAGCTTCAATAATCATCCTTTCATGTGCAGTTCACAAATCTTGCAGGGCGGCAGCAGCATCTCGATCAGCCCCGGTGCTTATGTCCTTCAATGGACTAACATGTGTGTGCCCATCCTGAATAATGGATATTACATACCAACATAAAAACAAACTAGAACTCACCAAATTGCACATCCGACTCCTAAATACTTAACAGCACCTTCAGTTCTCCTCCCTTCTCTCATATGCCATAAGCCTTTCCTTAGTTCTTAATTTAAGAACATTTTAATTGAAGACCAGTTGTTGTGGGGGAAGGATAGAATAGCAGCATCTGGATATGCTACTGTACTGGGGTACCAGAAAGTCAAATGATTTTTGATGAAGCAATCAGTGGGTGCTGAACATCAATGGCCTCTTTAAAAATCCATGCACGCAAGCCACGAAAGTCCCTTTGCATTTCAGGAGGAATTCGGAACATAATTCAATGATGTGTAAAAAAGTCTTTGGTAGCCCAGGGGCAGTAGAGTCAGGAGGGCTATAGGTAAACCTCTAGATGCACCTTCCATTGGTCATAGAGCAAACAAAACATGTTCACCCCCGATTTGTTCCTCCCTTTGAGAGCCCTCTTGTAACAGTGATTTATGTTTTGTTTTATTATGTACTCGGTCACTTAGATTGAAATCCATGATACGGTTTGTAAACAAACAGTGTGCTTAAATTATAATAAAAATAAATATTTATTGTAAATAATGCTAATCCCGGTTTTGATAAAAAGACAAAGCAGTGATGGGGATGACTTTGAAGAAGTAGCATTTCCCATGACAAAACTTTCACCCAGAAGATATAATAACAAATGCCTATCTCAATGCCTTAAATCGTCTGTGGCAGATATCCAGGAAGACACTTTTGAACAGAGACCAAAATATGCTTCACATTGCTCCTTGCATAGAAAGAGAAACAAAGTCCTCTAAAGCACCACGTCTTAAGACTTCGATATGTTCACATAATTTTTTTAAAAAAACCAGACCACCACTAAAACCCCATTGCTACCTACATTTCCAACGGTTTTTCAAATATGACACTGCAAAGCATGCTCATTCACAAAACACAAAACCGATTACTACACCCAATAACCACATATGTATTTCATGAATTGTCAAAAAACCATGTGCATATATATGACCAACATTACATACCTTTAATCATCTTTCTGAGGTATCTGCTTAGATTCACATGCTTTGCATAGGTCAACATCTAGTGGTCAGTGCAGAGTATTGCATGACTTGTTTTCGAAATGGGACGTTAACAGGGTGTTTCTGTAATGCTAGCCCTAGTGTGACGTGTACAGTACCTATGGTGCTTCATGCATTGAGGTCCTCAGATTTCTGACATGAGGAGCATGAGAGAGAGAGAGAGAGAGAAAGAGAGAGAGAGAGCAAGAGAAAGAGAGAGTAAGAGAAAGAGAGAGCAAGAGAAAGAGGGAGAGAGAAAGAGCGAGAGAAAGAGCGAGAGAAAGAGCGAGAGAAATAAAGAAAGAGAGAAAGAGAAAAAGAGAGAAAGAGAGAAAGAGAGAAAGAGAGAAAGAGAGAAAGAGAGAAAGAGAGAGAGAGAGAAAGAGAGAGAGAGAAAGAGAGAGAAAGAGAGAGAAAGAGAGAGAAAGAGTGAGAAAGAGTGAGTGAAAGAGAGATAAGACGTCTATGTGCCTTCGAATCCAAAGAGGCTAGGATATTGGGCTCATGTGCATCTAAGCAGATACAAGCCTCAGAAAGACGATTACAGGCATGTAATATGTGTCTTCTGAGGCTTGTGGATCTGCTTAGACTCACATGCATTGCTGTCATGATTCCTGCCCCTCATGTCCCCAGCCCTCCAAGATGTCAGGCTGGAGCCAGGCCACGATCACCTACATGGCCCTCAAGGGCCTCTCCATCCCTCCAAAGACCCACTTGGAGTCAGACTTGGCGCTTGTGGCACCAGACTCACTCACTCCCATAGGATAACATTGGGGATTGGACTTGTAGTGCTTTGATGGGGACAAGATTTCGGTTCCCAGAACTGCATGTGCAGTCTAGTCTTTTGGGTGTGGTTTCAGCCCAGAGACACCTGGGAAACCCAGAGACTATTTAAGCCACGCCCAGGCTGAGAAAAATGCTTTGTGTTTTCTGCACCTGCAGCGTGACACTCACCGTGTTCGGATCGGTCTCCAGTAGGCCTGCATCTTTCTTCTGCGCTCAGCTCCTGCAAGAACAAGAACACCCTTAGGAACAGCCTTACCTTGCTGCGCTTCTGCCCATCATTCCATCGCTTTTTCTGTTCTGCAGGCATCTTCGGCGGTGTCATTCCTATCCCGGCACGCCGCTTCCTAAGGAAAAGGGAAAAGAACAGAAAAAAGGCATTAGTAAGCATTCAGCAAATCTTCGCTTATTTTTAAAGACTGTACGAGCTTCAAACGCTTACCTGAATCCCAGCTGCTCTAGGGGAACTCTGTCTCCGGAACTTCTCATCCATCTGCAAGAGGGAAAAAGACACTCTAGGTTAGCGTGGAAACATCTAGAGGCGCTGCATACCGTGCTTACTCACCGAATTTCTTCTTCATAACCGGCATCCACGCTGAAAACGTCCCGGCACCTAAAAGACACAGAAAAATAACTCTGTTCAATACAAATACGAAAGGGTCGCATCGCGCTCTCACTCACCTTCAGTGCTACTCATCTCAGCAGCACGTCGCCATCCCCGGACGCCGGCCATCATGTAAGGAAGGAAAGGAACAAAGTTAGAGAACTGTTCAAAAGACTCATTATACTTACCTGTCGGACTCTTGCCAGTGAAGTAACTAGGCAGCAACAAGCCTGCATCAATCAACGCACCCCTGTGCTGAAAGCAGGACGGAGAGCACACTATCCAAGAAAACAAGGCCCAGTCTCCAGTGGATACCAGGTGAGCGTTACAATTGCATAGATTAGCAAGCAGTACCTGGAGAAGGAGGTGAGCGGTTAGAAGGTACATGTTACGCGCACCTGGTATCCACGGGGACGCCACCCAGCCCTGGTTGGATGATTTGCACTCTCGAACCCTCTCCCGGTCCCTTGGTAATACCTCTGGTTAAAAATGGGTCTGCAATATAGGAGAGCTGGATTCAATACCAGATTGTCTATGTTTTCCCACCTCCCTTGGCCTCAACTCCTTCCTCCCCCCTTGGGCCATCTCACCTTAATATTGTAAAAGGTGGATTATCTGTCCTGCTCCTCGTGGCAGGGGCGCGTAGATGTGGGGGCGAGCAGCGACCAAGTTACGTCACTGGTGCAAGCCCCCTGTGGGAATCCAGGCCTGCTGCAACTCCGTAGGTTTGCTGCTTTACAGTCTTTATATGCAGTGCTTATGTTCCGTTTAGTTCGAATAATAATGTCTTGCTTCTTTCCTTTTAGGTATGGAAAGGTATTTTGGTGTTGTCATGCAGTTTGAAGATGAGCATGGGCCGGTAGGCGAAATCGCGGTGGGCGCGATGCTGTCCGGTGAGTAATGCGCGATGCGCGGCGCTGTTTCGCCCTTTATATTGCTAACCTGTGTTTTTTCTCTCCTTGCAGGTTGCGATGTTCCTCGGCGAGCGCCGTAATGTTCCAGCAACAATACTGACCAGGAGATGACTACCCAGGTAACAATTGTGTGGCTTTCTTCATTTAGCGAGGAATCGTGAGTAAACACTTACTAATGCTGTCTTTCCTTCTCCTCTTTCCAGGTTATGGTATTCCAGAATGCATGCAGTGCCGGATGATGGAGTTCGTACCTTCAGGTGAGTGGAACTGAAGTCAGCGATGGATTGAAGACAGGATACTGTTCCAGGTAAGTTTCTTAGTGTTCTTTCTCTCTCTGCAGGTCCTTGGTTTCAGGTAAGCTGGCGTCAAAGAACTGGACACGGTGAGCGTTACGCTGCCCACAGCAGAATAACGCAAAGCATGTTCTGCTGTTTGGGTGTGGTTTAAATAGTCTCAGGTAAAGTAGTCCAGGTAAAATAGTCCCAGGCCTGCCACACCCAAAAGACTAGACCGCATAGCTCAGTTCCTTGTAACTGAGCTATGTGTGTGCCTCCATGTTGACTGAACCCCCCCCCCCCACCAAGTTAAATAGTCCCAAGTAAATAGTCCCATTCTAATGAATGTTGGTCTTCATGATGGTCATGAGCCTGGCGCCGTAGGCGCCAAGACTGACACCAATAGAGTCTTGGATGAGGTTTTAAGGCCTTTGACCTGGCCCTAACTGGAAGGCTGACTTGCCAGTGAGGGCCAGGGGCAAGGGTCATGACAGTACAGTGGCAAAAATAGGTCTTAAAACCACCTGTCCCACCTAATCACTTCTTGTATGAGTATCTACAAAGTAATGTTGCATAAAGTGTGGATTGAACTCCATGTTGCTGCTTTGCAAATAGCCTGTAACGGAACATTCGCAATGAATGCTAGAGTAACCCCTGTACCTCAAGTTGAGTGTGCTCTGGGCGTGAATGGTAGGGTTCTCTTGGACAAAGAGTAGCAAAGTTGGATGCAATTTACAATCCATTTTGAAATTGCTGATTTAGGGATCGTTTTATCTAGACAGTACATTACTGCCCTTCTGACATCTAGTGTATGGAGGGTTCTCTTTGCTGTGTATTGTGGGTTCTGAAAGAATGCTGGAAGTTCTATTGACTGATTGACCTGAAATTTGAAAATACATTTTGGTGAGTATCGTGGATGTGTAAACACTACCTTGTCTTTGTGAATGGTTACAAAAGGATCTTGAACTGAAAGAGCTTGCAGTTCCCCGACTCTCTTTATTGAAGTGATGGCTATTAGAAAAGCAGTCTCATAGGTAAGATGCTTAAGACTAGTTTTATGCATGGGTTCAAATGGGGCCACCAAAAGCTTGGTAAGAATGACATTTAAGTCCCACCAATGGGGTGGAGTTGAAATTGGGGGATACAGTCTTGACCCGTTCCATGAAAGTTTTAACCACAGGAACCCTCCACCAAGATATGTTGCTTTGTGAGGTGGTGTATACTGAGAGTGCAGCTAGATGCACATTAAGAGAATTGAACACTAATCCGGAGTTCAACAAGTATAGCAGGTATCGTATTATATGAGAAGGTGAACAGTCATTAGGGTTGACATTACTTCTTCTGCACCACAACACAAAGCGTTTCCATTTGTTGAAATAACAATGCCTTGGTGTTTGGTTTACGTGCATCCGTTAACATGTCCATGCATCTTTGAGGTAAGTTTATGTGTCTGAATTCTATGACATCAGGAGCCAAGCAGCCAAGTACAGTCTGAGGATGTGGATGGAGGATTGTTCCCCGATGCCAGGGCAACATGTTGTAAGGGCTCAGCAGTTTGACTGGTGGGAAAACTAACAACTTGAGCAGGTGTGAGAACCATGTTTGATGTGCCCAATTGGCGCTATCAGGATCATTGTGAGATGTTCCTGGTGGATCATTCTGGTAAGTAGTGTTGGGAGAAAAGCGTATGCAAATGTCGCTGACCAACTGACCCATAGTGCGTTCCCCTTGGATGCTGTCTGCGGAAATCTGGATGCATAATCGTGGCATTTTGCGTTCTCTTGCGTTGCGAAGAGATCCATGTCTGGATGCCCCCAGTTTCTGAAGACGTTGTGTAGAATGTTTGAATCCCATTCGTGTTCTGTGGGAAACTGCACGTCTCTGCTTAACACGTCTGCTAGACAGTTGTGTTCCCCTGGAACATGTTGTGATAGGAGGAAGATTTTCTTGTTGAGAAACCAATTCCAAATCCTTCGAGCTAATTTGGACAGACTTGGTGAGTGTGTTCCACCTTTATTTATTTATTACATTTGTTACTCGCCCAGACCCGAAGGTATCACGGCGAATTGTAAGTATATTTCACATTTTTTTATACAGTGTTACGGTTTCTAGTCACAAGAACATTTCTTATGACAATGCATTACTTACCGTAAAAGCATTTCTGATGATTGTATCTGCTTAGATTCACATGCTGTGCATAGGTCCGACATCCAGTGGACACTGCGGAGTATTGCATCTTGTTTTTCGTAGTCGAAAAGGGACGTCGACCGGGCGTGTCTGAAATACTATCCCTATAGTGACGTGTGTTGTACCCACAATCCCTCACGCGTCGAGGTCCCTCTGTTTGTATTTTTCTGCCCTGAGGGAGCCTTCTAGACGTGAGTGAGTACAGAAAAGAGAGATATAAAAGGAAGTCTATGTTCCTTCCATCCGAGCGGGGAGGAAGGGTGGGCGCATGTGAATCTAAGCAGATACAATCATCAGAAATGCTTTTACGGTAAGTAATGCATTGTCTTCTGATGCTTGTTAATCTGCTTAGAATCACATGCTGTGCATAGACTAGCGAGCAGTACCCGGAGTTGGCGGTGGGTTATGAGAAGGGACAGTAGAGAAAAGATGTCTTAGTACTGCCTGACCCACCAGGGAGTCAGATCTCGAGTGTGCATCTAGACAGTAGTGTTTTGTAAAGGTGTGCACAGAACTCCAGGTAGCCGCTTTGCAGATGGACTCAAGGGGAACATTTGCAATGAATGCTATGGACGCCCCCGTGCCCCGAGTAGAGTGTGCTCTAGGCTTAAAGGGCAGTTCTCTCTTAGCAAGAGTATAGCAGAGAGTGATGCATTGAACAATCCATCTAGAAATAGTGGACTTTGAAACTGCATCCCCTTCTCTTCCTGCTGCCACCGAGACGAAGAACTGATTAGTCTTCCTCAGTGGTCTGGTTCTTTCCATGTAGAACATGACCGCTCTGCGCACATCTAGTGTATGCAGAGTTTTTTCTCCCAAGTTGGAAGGATTTTGAAAGAACGTTGGCAGTTCTATAGACTGGTTTACGTGGAATTTCGATATGAACTTCGGAGCAAACCTTGGGTGCGTGCGTAGAACCACCTTATCTCTGTGAACTGTAACGAAGGGGTCTAGAACAGAAAGAGCCTGCAGTTCACTTACCCTCCTGATGGAGGTGATAGCTATTAAAAAAGCAGTCTTAAGAGTGAGGTCTTTAAGAGATGCTTTGTGCATGGGTTCGAAAGGTGAGCCCATGAGTCTGGTAAGTACCACGTTAAGGTCCCATCCGGGAGCTGGGTCAGCTATCGGGGGGTGTATTCTCTTTATTCCCTCCATGAAGGCCTTTATAACGGGGATCTTCCACCACGACACCTTGAGTTGGGAAGTGGTGTATGCAGAAAGTGCCGCTAGGTGGACTTTAATGGAATTGAACACTAGACCTGAATCCAACAAGTGGGTCAGGTATAGAACAATATGTGTGGGAGAGCAGTCAATTGGGTTGATGACTTCCCCTCTGCACCAGATGACAAATCTCCTCCACTTGCTAGAGTAGCAGTGGCGAGTGTTAGGTTTTCTGGCTTCCCTAAGAATGTCCATACATCTCTGCGGGAGCAGTAGATGTCCGAATTCTATGATCTCAGGAGCCAGGCTGCTAAGTTCATGTTCTGGGGGCATGGATGCAGAGTCCTGCCCTTGTATTGTGACAGCATGTTGTACGGGCAGGGGAGTTTCACTGGGGGAGATAGAGACATCTCCATCAAGTGAGCGAACCATGGCTGTCGGGCCCACATAGGGGCCACCAGTATCATGGTTACTTGTTCCTGGTGCATCTTGTGCACCACCTTGTTGAGAAGGGGAGTCGGGGGGAAAAGCGTAAAGAAATTTCCCGGACCATTGCATCGACAGACCGTTCCCCTTGGATTGGTTCTGGGGGTACCTGGAGGCGTAACTTAGGCATTGTGAGTTCTCCAGGGTTGCGAATAGGTCTATTTCTGGGAATCCCCATTGTGTGAAGACGATATCTTCGTGTAGTCGCCATTCGTACTCTTCGGGCAGGGGGAAATCACTGCTGAGTTTGTCTGCCAGCAGATTGAGTTCCCCTGGTACATGTTCTGACAGTAGGAACATGTTTTGTTTGAGAGCCCACTTCCATATATTTTGGGCCAGTTTGGACAGTCCTGGAGAGTGGGTGCCCCCCTGCTTGTTGATGTAGTACATGGCAGTGGTGCTGTCTGTAAGGACCAACACCGTTTTGCCCTGTAGGTGTTCCTGGAAGGCTTTTAGCGCCTTGAACACAGCTAGTAGCTCCAGCAGATTTATGTGTTTGGATGCTACGTTCGGAGTCCACACTCCGTGAGCAGTCTGATGGGATAGGTGAGCCCCCCATCCTGTTAGGGATGCGTCTGTGGTTAGAGTGGCTTCCGCCGCAGGTGTGGCAAAAGGTTTCCCTTTTTTCAGGTTTTCCTTTGTCCACCATCGTAGCGAGAGAACTAAGGCCTGCAAGACCACCACTGGATCGTCCCATAATCCGCTGGCCTGACACCACTGGCTGTTGAGCCACTCTTGCATTGGGCGCATGCGCAGGCGCGCGTGAGGTACCAAATAAATACACGACGCCATCATGCCTAGCAAGCGCATTGCTTTGCGTACCGTCACCTCTCGACCGGGCACATATTGAGGGATCTGAAACAGCATGTTTTGGACCCTCTCGTTGGAGGGGAAGACGAGGCCGTCCTTTGTTTGAATTAGAGCCCCTAGGAATTGTTAGATTTGGCTGGGGTCTAGGCTGGACTTCTTTTCGTTGATGGAGAAGCCCAACTGGAACAAAAGGTCTACAGTCTTTTGGGTATTGGAGAAGCATGTTTCGTAAGAATCCCCTGTTATGAGCCAGTCGTCGAGGTAAGGGTAAACTGGGATAGACAACCTGCGCAGGTGGGCCGCTGCCACTGCCAGTACCTTCGTGAATACCCTTGGTGCTGATGCTATGCCGAAGGGTAGCACTCTGAACTGGTAGTGTTTGCCCTCTATCATAAACCTGAGGTATCTTCTGTGCGCTGGCAACATTAAAATATGAAAGTATGCATCTTTCATGTCCAATGTTGTCATGTAATCTCCCTGTGATAGCAGTGGGATCACTTCCTGTAAGGTTACCATACGAAACTTCTGGGGTTTGATAAACTTGTTCGCTGGGCGCAGATCTAATACAGGGCGCATGGTTAGATCCCTTTTGGGTACAAGGAAGTACACTGAATAAATACCTTCCGTTACCTGAGATAGAGGCACGACCTCTATGGCTCCTTTTTCCAGCAGTTGTACTTCTTGGAGAAGGATGGCAAGGTGTTCCGGTGTCATGCATCGTCCCCTCGGGGGTCTGTATGTTGGGGAACTGTTGAATTCGATGCAGTATCCGTGGGCTACGGTGGAAAGTACCCAGCGGTCTGACGTTATTCCCTCCCATGCTGGAAGAAAGGATGTTATCCGGCCCCCGACCGGTGTTGCATGGGAGGGGACGCAAATCTTCGCGTCACTTGGTGTTGTTGGGGGCTTGGGAGCCTCTGGGGGTGGACCCCCGCCCTCTCCCCTTGCCCCTGCGCTGTCCCCTTTGGCTGTACTGCCCACTATTGGTCTGGTAACTGGTGGCAGGGTACTGTTGCTGCTGATTCTGCTTTTGGCGTTGGCCACGAAAAAAGCGTGTGTTGCCATAGCCGCGTCTGGTAGTGGGCTTAGAGATCTGGTCAAGAGTTTTGATAGTATCGAACTCTTTTTTAGCCATTTCCAGAGCCTCATCCACCGCTTCCCGAAGAGGTTTGCGTCTTCAACAGGTTTATTTATTAAAGACGCCTGTGTCTCCGATTTGAACCCTGAGTTGCGCAGCCATACATGGCGTTTTAGGAGAATTCCCTGAACCAGGGAACGTCCCGCTGTCTCAGCAGCATCCAGAGAGTTCTTTACAATACTCTGGTTGACCTGGGTTCCTTCGCCAATAGTTGAAAGCAGGCGTGTACGTAATGGTTCCGGCCCTTCTTCGGCGTCCTTGCGCAGTTTGGCCCACTGCGCGGACCGTGTAGCTAGCTAGCAAAGAATTGTTGTTCGCAATTCTTGCCGAAAAGGCAGCCGAGGATGTGACTCTTTTAGCAAGGGCATATAACCTCTTGCCCTTCTTGTCAGGTGGTGCCTCACTGGTGGACAGCGGCACCCCTGCCCTCTTCCTTGCATTAGATACTACAAGGGAATCCGGAATGGAATGTCCCCTTATGTACAGCGGGTCTGAGGGTGAAGGAGTGAAAAGTTTTTCAATCCTTGGATTAACTCCTCTGATTAGTGCGGGTGTGGATAGCGAAGGGATGATTCTTTTCTTCACTGAAGCGAGGAGGGGAATGGTCTGGCTGACTGGGGGTTTCTCCTTAATTACTCTTTCCACAAAGTCTATTTCTGGAGAGATCTCCCCAGTGTCCAGTTCGAAATGGGCTGCTGCTCTGCGCAACAGGGCATTGAATGTGGGCTGATCGTCAATTGGAGACGTGTTTCTGACAGGTGAATTGTCTGGAGGATTTAGGTTCAGGACATCAGTGTCCGAATATCCTGATGGGGATTGCCAGGGATGAGAAGGTCCTTCTTCTGGATTTTCTCCGAAGCCTTCTCCTACCATGTCTGGGCTGTCTTCCAGACCTTCCTCTTGGTTCTGTCCTTCTTCATTGTCCACAAAATCATCCTCCTCTTCTAAGTATTGTTCCTCACCAGTGAGGTCATACACATTATGGATGTCTAAGGCTGTATCCTGCCTCGGGTATTTGGCCCTGGGGTCCTCCTGAGGCCCTTCTCTTGTTCTCTTGGGAGTGGGAGGGTTCTGGGTGTTCATAAACCTCTCCATTCTCTCCATGCAGAGATGGAGCCTTTCCATGGTTTCATGGGGTACCCCTGAGCGGTCTAGCGGGGGAAAATTAGTGTTTTCTTGCTGAAAACGGCTCGACCTCTCCCACAACGTCGAGGAAAGTGTCCCGTCGCCCTCCGAAAAGCCTTCCGGTGTGCTGGGGGTCCCTCCGACTGAAGGGGGTAGTCCCTGTTTTTCTTCGGGCTTTTTCGGCGTGTCTTTCGACCTTTGCGTAGCGCTCGACGTGTCTTTCGGTGTACGCTTCTGGGCGTCGGCTACAACGATCCTCGCCAAGCTCTCTGTGACTCGTTTGTCAGCGGAGGGCTGTGGTTTGGACGTTACGGGTGTCGAACGTTCTACGGCGGCGTGCGCTCTCTGCTGGTGCGCGCCGGCCGATGGTTTGGGGGCGGCGCCCTTATTTGCCGAAAGCCCAGTCGCTGGTCGCGGCTGCGGTTGCGAGAGGGGCTTCGAACCCGAACGGTCCGAGGAGGCCGCCGGTGTAACCTGCGTCTCCTTGGGCGCTGATGCTTTCTTCGTCTTCGACGAAGAAGAGCTATGGGTTGTGTGCTTATGTGATGTATCGTGTGCGTCCGTGTCGCCGGGGTGTTCATCCCCATAAGCAGGGCGTGAGCCGAGCCCGTCGGGGCCGGGGACAGACGACGAAGAGCACGAGCGCTCTTTAGAGGGGTGTACGACTTCCGTAGCGGAGGTCGTGTTATCACGTTCCTCGTCACTGTCGGTGGTAGCAGCGGCAGGTGAAGACCCGGCCTTCGACATAGCGTAGGCCGCCCACCTCTTAACCCTATGGTCTTTTAGAGTCTTTGGCTTTAGAAGCCGACAAGCCGAGCAACCCTCCTCTACGTGATCGAGGGGCAAGCAGCGGTTACACCGTGAATGCTTGTCCTTCCAAGTAAACTTGCCCTTACAAAGTGGGCAAAACCTAAAGGGTGTCCTCTCCATAGCCGAGGCAATAAAGCGTGATAACTACCCCAAGGGAAAGGAAGGGGAAAAGGAAAGGCATTCTCAGAAAAAGAATCAGAGATGCCCCACGACCCACTCTCCCTACTGTATTTGGCCTGCGAGGCCAGGCCACGTGTTCGGCAACGCCGACGGATCTCCTCCGCTCGTCCCCTCCGTCGAAGATCTTGCTCGGCGGAGACAGCTTCACCACTGCGTCGACGGAGGGATCGATATATTAAATCTTTAATAAAAACAATCTGAGGGACCTCGACGCGTGAGGGATTGTGGGTACAACACACGTCACTATAGGGATAGTATTTCAGACACGCCCGGTCGACGTCCCTTTTCGACTACGAAAAACAAGATGTAATACTCCGCAGTGACCAGTGGATGTCGGACCTATGCACAGCATGTGATTCTAAGCAGATTAACAAGCATCAGAAACAATGTTACAGGCGGTCAGGCAGTGTGATCACAGATAGTTTCTATCACTAAATGCAAGCCTGGTAGTGCGCAATGGATGAACGTATGGGCAATACATAAAGGCATTACATATGTGCATACATATGGGTTAGTATTTATTGAATAGCCAAGTTTTCAGCGCTTTTTTGAAGCCTGGTAGGGTGTCCTCGTTTTTAATACCGATTGGTAATGTATTCCAGTGCGACGGGGCTAGAATTTTGAAACTACTTCCTCCTGCTCTACTGTATTTATAATGTGGTACTTCCAGGAGAGCCAGTTTATTGGATCTAAGTGTCTTGTGGGAAGTTTTTTTTCTTGATGGTGTTGTTGAGGTAACTCGGCGCTTTGTTTGTGATGCATTTGTGAACGACACTAAGTGTTTTGAATAGGATTGTTGATTGTTCATATAAAGCACGGCTGTTGTGTTCTCTGTAAGGACTAAAACGGTATTGGTGTTGAAAGGCCAGTAGGGCTTTAAACGATGCCAGTAATTCTAGAAGGTTGAGGTGCTTTTTTGACATTGATTGTGTCCACACACCTTGCTCTTTTGACCACCACTGCAGTGCCTGAACCACAGCCTGCGAAACAGCCACTAGATCATCCAAGTGACTGTTTGAGACCATTGTTTCGCGAGCCACTCTTGTATTGGACGCATGGGCAACCTTGCTTGTGGCATTAGAAAGATGCTGGAAGTCTATTCTGAGAACAGTTATCTGACATCATTCTGAGAACAGCTATCTGACAACAGGCTGTATATTGAGGAACTTGAAGCAGTATGTTTTGCACTCTCTTGTTGGAGGGGAAGACTAGTGCGTCCTCTGTTCAAATTATTGCACACGCAAACTGTTTAACTTGGCTGCGAACAAGACTTGACTTTCTTGTTGATTGAAAACCCAAATTGAAACAGAAGGTTGATTGTGGCCCAAGTGTGCTGCTGACACATCTGTGATGTGCCTCCTGTAATGAGCCAGTCATCTAGATAAGGGTACACTGGGATGGAGAGCCTGCGTAAGTGGGCTGCCACCACTGCCAGTACCTTTGTAAATACCCGAGGTGCTGAGGCTATCCCAAAGGGAAGCACTTTGAACTGGTAGTGGGTGGACCGTACTTTGAACTGTGAGTACTTTTCAGTGTGCTGGCAACATATATGAAAGTATGCATCTTTAATGTCCAACGCTACCCTGAAACTCCCCTTTTTTAAGACCGATATCAACTCTGGGAGGGTTGTCATTCTGAACCTTTGTGGTCCGACACATGGGTTTGCAGGACACAGGGTGCATAGTTAATTCCTTCTTTGGAACACGGAAGTACACTGAATAAATACCCTTGTTTGCCTGGTGTAGGAGAGCCAGCTCTCTAGCTCCTTTTTTTCTAGAAGAAACTGGATTCCTGCTTGGAGTATCAACTGATGCTCTTGTGAGATTCTTATTGATTTTAGCGGATGGTGGCATAGCCTTTCCAGAAATTCTATAGAATAGACTTTGGACACGATGGACAGCACATCTGTTGTGATCCCCACCCATGCATGGGTGAATTGTGATTATGAAACCCCTACTGGGAAACATGGGAGGAAACCTGAATGTTTGTGTCATTGTTTAGAGGGGATTGAAGAGCCTCCAGTTGCTGCACTTCAACCCTACCATTCTCCTTGTTAAAACCCCTTTGAAAGGAAGAATGAAAGGGTGTGTTTTGTTGCCGCAGCAGAGTACCACTGAGAGGATGTGGATCATTGCCCAAAATGTTCTTGGTTACCCTTGGCTTCGAAAGTAGACAAGCATTGAAAAACCCATGCAGCATGTAAGATTTATTAGTAATTTGCCCAATGATTTAAGAGTTTCATGCTGTTTTTTAGCATTTTCTAAGGGGTCACTCAACAGCCTTGCCAAATAAAACTTCCTTTTCTATAGGCATATTAATGTGAATTGGGGTTCTGGCTTGAAACCCGAATTGCGGAGCCAAGAATGATGTTTCAGTAGTGAGCCTTTCCTCGACTATCCTCTCTGTTGTATCCAAGGCATCAAACACATTTATTATGATGATATTGTCAAACTGCTTTCCCTCTGAAACTGGTTTTAGAATTTGAGACCACAAAGGCTCTGGAACAGAATCTAGTTGCTCTTGACAAATATCCCATTGGCTCTATTATATCTAGCAATCAACACTGTGTTGTTGGCTAGTCTAGTTTGATATGCCGCCGAGTTTGCTACCTTTTTACCTGAAGCAGAGCTTCTTACTCTTTATCCAGGGGAGTTTCAGCTGTTGACAATGGGTACCAGCTCTCTTCAGTGTTGTAGTGACAACCAGGAGTCTGATTTTAAATGTCATCTAACATAGAAAGGATCTGTAGGCACTGGTTTGAAGCTTTTTTCACTTCTAGGATTGACTGTTCTAGTGAGAGAGGGAGTAGTTCAAGATGGCAACATCTATTTCTTAATTGAATGCAATAATATTGTCACACAGACTTCTTTTCGTATATCATCCACATAGTCTGTATCTTCTTCAGACATAGGAGTCTGAATTTTGAAATGGTCTACAGCTTTCTTTTAACAGGTCATTGAATAGGATCTGGTCATCTAAAGATGAATTTGCAATGGGTTAATCTGGGACATCGGGTGATTGCAGTAAGTCATCATCTGGGTCATCGTACATAGTACCCTGATCCTCAATTAAAATATCTTTACACTGATCCTCATCAATATCAATGACCCTATGTGAAGGTGTGTTCAGTGACCCTTTCTACTCTGGGTGATTTAGCTGGAGGTGCTCCTTATCCCATGGAAACATATTTCTGTTTGATGGAATGTTTTTCAAGAAAGTCAACAAAGGAAGACACCTAGTCAATGGTTTCTTCAAAACATTGTTTGGTCTAAGTGCCTGTCCTTGGGGTTTCATGTGAAGGAAACGCTATTGCCTCTGGATTAACGTTATGGGAATCCTTATGTAAGGCCTCAAATGTCGGCTTCAACTGTTGTTTTGGTGTACCTGCACTACCCGACAATAGTTTCAGTGCCCGTTTCGGTGCAGGCGTATGTGATCGTCGAGGTTTTAGGTTCAGTAACTGTTGCGCTCAGCGTCGGTTTATTCTTTGAGTCATGCGCCGAACCTAGGGGTGTAGGCACACACAGCAGACTTCTGATGCGTCGAGTCACTACCACTGCAAGTGGCTGTGTGTTTAACGTGCTGTGTACACCACTGTGTTTGTGTTTGTTAGTGCTTTTGTCGCAAGCTGTTGTCTCCACAGCAGAGTGCCAAGCCTGCCCTACAGAGCTGTGGACGGAAATGCGGGAGTCTGCAGACTCTGGCATTATGTCTTCGGCATCACTAAAGGTGCCATAGCTGCCCTGTTCTCCCTCCAACTCCTCTGTGCCAGTGGGGCAATCTGACAGGGCCTCAGCCTGCATGGCGTAGGCCACCCACCGCTTTGTGCGTCTATCTTTTAACGTCACAAAATAACAACAGGGCTTGTTTCAATAAGAAAAAGCAAAAGGATGACTTCCTACCCTAACCGTAACACAGCAGTTATTGTAACACAACCTACACAGTTCTTTGGCAGTAACAAGTGCAAAAAAAGGTCACATAAATGACAAAACAAGGCAAGGTAGCATGCCATATGGGGAAGACGATGGCCTGTCTAACCCTCAAGAAGAACACCCTAGCCCTAACGGGAGCGCCTATCCATAGATGGCGAGTGATGTGCCGCCTATCTAAAAGAGGATAAAGGAGAATGTCCCTAGGTCTTATCAATTGTGTGGGCAGGACTCACAACATACAGTGTAATCAAAGAGAAACAGCATTGTCCAGCATAAAACCACCATTTGCGAATTCTGCAGCAAATATGATTAAATCTTGCAGTGAGACCGCTATCAAGCTGAACATATGGTTAGTGGTGCCATGGAGAATTACTGGCACCATCGAAACCGGTCGATCTCCTTTTTAGGGTTGTGTTTGCTTACATAACCCTGTGAGATATCCCTAGGAGTTGGAGTACAGTACATTCTTCTCACGCAGAGTGACCATTTTAAGGGTATCCCATGTAGAGTTGGGATCAGTTTTCTACGATTTTCTTACTTCAAATTCTTTACTTTGTCATTTCACTGTGTTTTTTGCTTTACACATAACCCACCAACATCTGGATAGGTGGCAGCCCTAGGATGAATAAATCTAATATGGAAATTCCCATGGCACCACTAACCATATGTTCAGCTTGATAGCTGTCTCACTGCAAGATTTAATCATAATATTTGCTGCTGAATTCGCAAATGGTGGTTTTATGCTGGACAATGCTGTTTCTCTTTAACCACACTATATGTTGTGAGTCCTGCCCACACAACTGATAAGATCTAGGGACATTCTCCTTTATCCTCTTTTAGATAGGTGGCAGTTCACTCGCCATCTAGGGATAGGCACCCCCGTTAGGGCATGATTGGTCTCCCTTGCGACTGAGGGATAAAGTCCATTGCGGTAGGATACCTTGTTGTGTCCAGATACACTCCCATGCACTCTGCGACGCTCCACGTCCGGGTGCAAGTTTTTAACAGAATAAACAGAAAGAAAACACTTGTAACGACGAGCTAGTAGCACAGCTGCAGAGGGGGTCCAAACACTAGAAACACTCCCACGCACTCTGGGGTTTATTTGTTTAGACCGGCACCAAAGTACAAATCGCCTCCACTTGTCGAATTAACAGTGCCTAGTGTTAGGTTTTTGTGCCTCCTTCAGGATATCAATACACCTTTGTGGTAGGTTAAGATGTCCAAACTCTATGACCTCAGGAGCCACGCTGCCAAGTTCATAGACTGAGGTTGGGTTGAGGATGCACTGTTGTTCCCCCGTGTTGAGCGAGTAATCTTGCCTGACACGGGAGTTTGATGGGATCGCACATCGCCAGTTTGCGCAGATGTGGATACCCTGGCTGTCTTGCCCACATAGTAGCAACTAGGATGAGCGTCACTTGTTCCCTGTGAATCTTGTTCACCACCATGTTCATGAGAGGTGTCGGAGGAAAAGCGTAAGCAAACTTACCTGACCAGTTCATTCAAAGGGTGTTCCCCCTGGAGCCCGACTGTGGGAACCTGGACGCGTAATCTGGGCATTGATTGATTTTGCTTGTGTCGAACAAGTCCAGCGTGGGGTAACCCCATTGAGAGAAGAGATGGTCTACGACCTCTGTCTAGTTGCCATTCGTGTTCCTCTGGTAGGGGATCTCTGCTTAGAGAGTCTGCTAATGTATTGAGTTCCCCTGGAATGTGTTGAGAGGATAGGAATAGCTTCCGTTTGAGTTCCCCTTTGCAAATTTGTTGTGCTAGTTTGGAAAGATTTGGAGAATGTGTGCCCCCGTTTGTTGATGTAGAACATTGTTGTTGTGCTGTTGGTGAGGACTTGTAGCGACTGATTGCTTGCACCTCTATTTCGTAAAAGGGTTTGCCACTTAACAGATTTTCCCTTTTCCACCAGCGAAGGTTTTGTGCAAGTGTTGGCGAAACGACAACTAGATCGTCCCACTGACCGCTTGCCTGAGACCATTGTTTCGCCAGCCTCTCCTGCATTGGGCGCATGTGCACAAGGTAAATGCAAGATGCCATCATGCCTAGCAATCGCATAGTTTTGCGTACGCTTATTTAGCGACCGGCCTGATAGTGTGGTATTTGCAGTAACATATTTTTGACTCGCTCGTCCGGAAGGAAGACAAAAGCCTCCCTTGTGTTTACTATAGCTCCTAGGAACTGTTTGGGTGTGCTTGGCACTAGGTTTTATTTTTTCTCGTTGATTGAGAAGCCCAATTGAAAGAGAAGATTTATCGTTCTTTGAATGTTTGTCCTGCAAATTTGGGGTGGTTTTCCCTGTAATCAGTCATTCGTCCAGGTAAGGGTACACTGGGATTGACTCCCTGCACAGGTGCGCTGCCACCACCGGCAGTACTTTTGTGAATACCCTTGGAGTAGAAGCTATGCCGAAGGGTATTACCTTGAATTGGTAGTGCTGATTCACCATCCTGAATAGCAATAACTTTCTGTACGCTGTGAACATTGAAATATGAAAATAAGCATCTTTCATATCCAATGTTGCCATGTAGTCCCCCTGCTTTAGTATAGGGATTACTTCTTGTAGTGTAGTCATGTGGAATTTTTGTGGCTTGACATATTTGTTTGCAGGGCGTAGGTCTAATACTGGGCACATAGTTAGATCTTTCTTTGGCACAAGGAAGTAGGTTGAATAAATACCCTTGTTTACCTGGTTCGCTGGGACAGCTTCTATGGCGTCCTTTTGGAGCAGTGTTGCGATTGCCTCCAGAAGGATGCGTTGTTCTTCCTTCGAGTGTGTCTTTTGGCACGGGGGATGGTTCCGGGGTCTTTGGATTCGCTCCATGCAGTAACCGCCCGCCACAGTAGAGATCACCCATTTGTCCGAGGTGATTCCCTCCCATGTTTGGGTGACGCGTGAAATGCACACTCCTACTGGAGAGGCAAGGGAGAGCACCTGAAGTGGGTAGTCACTGTTCTGGAGGTGTTCCTACACCTCTAGAAGCGGAGAACCTCCCCTAGACGCAAGATCGGCGCGGTCCCCTCGGGTAACCCTGTGAGGCATGACCCCGATTGTTACTCCAGGATGACCCTTGGTTTTGACTATACCCTGAACCCCTCTTGGAATTACGTCCTCTGAAGCGACAAAAATTACTATTTCCTCTGTGTATCAGTAACTTGACCAAGGACTTCAGAGTATTGTACTCGTTTTTTGCGGACTTTAGAGCGTCCTCGACTGCCTTTCCAAAGAGGACGGTTGGCTCAAGAGGCATAAATAATAAATATACGCAATGTTGCTTGAGTCTCTTGTTTAAATCCGGATTGGCGAAGCTAAGCATGACGCTTAATAATAGTGCCTTCCGCAATTATTCTTCCTGCATTGTCTGCAGCGTCTAGATTATTTTTCAGGATGCAGCTAGAAACTGCCCTACTTCAGCTGCAACCTGGGCCAATTGTGACTTAAGTGGTTCAGGGACTGATGATACAAGTACGGACACCTCGTCCCACTTATGACAATTATAGCTAGCTAGCAGAGTAGTATTGTTAGCTATCCTAGTCTGAAAGGCAGCAGAAGATGCTACCTTCCTGCCCATGGTGTAAAGACTTTTGCTGTCCTTGTCAGATGGAGGCTCAGAGGAAGCTAATGGAGTACCGGCTCTCTTTCTTGTGGTTGTTACCACCAGAGAGTCCGGCTTGAGGGTTGTAGGATAAATGATCAAATCTAAATGGTCGACAGGACAAATGGCCGACACCAAAAGGTCGACAGGTCAAATGATCGAATTTTTTTGTTTTTGTTTTTTCACCTTTTTGGGGGGGGGGGGGGTTCCCCCACCCCCTTTTCTTTTTTGCTTAAAAACACTTTTTTTCCCTAAGCGAAAACCTAATAAAATATATATAACTAAAAAAAAAATTCGATCATTTGACCTGTCGACCAAATTGTGTCGATCCTTTGACTGTCGTCCATGTGTCTGTCGACCATTTGACTAGACACCCGGCTTGAGGGGTCCCCTGATATAAAGGGGATCCGTGGGTGCTGAGCGAATGTTTTTCGATGCATGGATTAACCACACGCGTTTGGTTTGGTGTCTCTAGAGAGGGCTGGATCTTTCTCTGTACTGATTGCAGAATAGGAATAAACTGTAACTCCCTTTTTATCCCCATGATATCCTCGACAAAGTCTTTGTCTTGCTGAGTCTCCTGTGTAAATGAGAGGGGGGTGGGGGCAGGAAGAAAAAAAAACTCAGTGAAGTGATGAGGCACACTCGCAACTGCTGCTTACACAGACATGTAAACGCAGCTCTTCCATATCAAGCAACGAAATCCGCCTGGACCTCAAACCATACCATAAGAAAAAAACTTGGAGGCACCTCCTTCTACCACTTAGCCGCAAAAACCTGGAACAACATCCCAAAAGAATTAAGAAACACTGAAGATCACCTAAAATTCAGGAAATCATTAAAAACCTGGCTCTACAACACCACAGACTAAACCAAGAAACCGAAACTGGGAAAAAAAGGATGACTAAACCAAAAAGACACAGACATCCCTGACCCGAGAGATAAACGCCCACGGCACCTGGACGGATGACACCGGATAGACTGGAACACAGGCGGCACGCTTGGAAACTGAGTCAACTACCCCAGACAATCCCACCAACACTCTCGCACGCCTACTTAATCACCGCCAGGTACCACACTGGTGTGTAATTATCGAGATATTGGCAATCACCCCACTACCTGAGAGGTGGTCATTGGCAGGTGCAATGGCCACAGGAGTATGAACGGAAGATAAAGGGGGCTATGAGAGAGCATGTTAGAGACGGGGGCTAGAGGAGTAAGGAACCTGTATGCCAGTCAGACCCAGATCTGGACAGAGCCACAACAGGGGAGACTAAAAAACTGAGCGCTTCAATTCAGGATAAATACGCAAACTAACCAACCCTACTAACAATTTCCCTTTCTGCATACACCTCTCAAACTCCAAACCAAACACAACCAAAACCTATAGCACAACAAACCGCACAAACTTCACTACATTACAACAACAAAAAAACACACATAGCCCTGCACAACTGTACACAACGACTACCGGCCGCAAACACCTCAGGCCCAGCCAACGGACACACCGGGCTGAGGCCGCCAACAGCACATCACTGCTCTCTTGCACTTTTCCTGCTTCCTCCCACTAACCCAACCTCCCCTCCTCTTTCAGAGCCACCAGAGCGCCAAGGGACCACTCCGGTGGTGAGAGTGCGTGGTACAAATGTCCTTTAACATTAACATATCACTCAATAAGCAATCATTGCAAGGTAGTGTTCCAATTTACCTTACCATCAAAGGTGGCCATTTGAGCAACGGACCATCGTTTATGGATAGCTGGACCTACCAGTAACAGTTACTCAAGGTTTCTTCACCTCTTACAGAATGTTCTTGACTTCATACCCTATAGGTACGTGAATGAGAAGCCTGTAGCCAGGCTTGCAGCAGAATTTAGAAACGGCTCCAAGATACCCTTGGTATCTTAGACCAGGCACTGGATTGGCTGACCTCTTCCTCACCAACTGTCCTTCCCAGGTGCACCTGGGTTCTTTCTTCTCCCCCATCACATTCTCTGCATGTGGTTTTCCCCAGAGCTCTATACTCTCGACTTGGTTTTTCAACATCTACCTTGCACACCTCTTGCTCACCTGGTCCCCGGAAGCTGTCAGATGTGGGCCCAGCGGGCAGTGCAGGGGTTGGTGCTTGTGGCAACTGGGCAGATGGCCTGGACCTTGTTGGACACAGGTGGGATCAGACTGCCAGTCTGAGCAGCAGTGGAGTGGATGACCAAGAAAGGGAGAGAGGTGGAGAAAAGAAAGGTCTTGATTTGTTTGCAGAACTTGAGGGGGTCCGGTTCAAGACGGAGAGAGGCAGGGAGGCTGTTCCAGAGGAGGGAGCCAGTCAAGGAGAGAGATCTGCCCTCAATTCTCTGCTTGGAGAAACGTTTGATCAGAATTGAGTTGGAGCTAGAAGATAGAACGGATCTGGAAGGAGAGTATTTAGTGACAGAAAGCTGGAGGTAGCATTGTCTCGGGCCCCAGAAAGCCTTGTGGATGATGCCGAGGGTCTTGAATTTGATCCTTGCAACCACCGGCAGCCAGTGGAGAGATTTTAGAGCTGGAGAGATACGGTCCCTGGGCTACCAGTGTATTTTGGAGCACAATTTTGCAGTGGTTTATTCTACAACAAAAATTGTTGCAAGCCTGAGATTATTAACTATGTTTCAGAAGTCTGGACAGCAACCTAAACTAGGGAAGTAACTCACAAGAAGTGAGGGCTTGCAAGAAAGGGATCTTCAAACCCCTCAGTTGGCATCTCTGGGAAAATGAGAAGACAGGTTAGATGATACAGGAGCTAAAGCAATTGTGGTGAATGGTGGTTTCACAATCCCCACTAGAGATTTAACAAGGGCTGCCTGGCGGCAGCAGTGGCCCTGCCCGGCAGCTCCAGGTACATGGAGGAACAAATGGGCATCCACCTCTTAGTATGCCTGTTCTGGAACGCCGGGAGTCAGGAATGCGGGGTCCTCAGCTCTGAGGGATGGAAGTCGATGAGAGGATGGCAGATAAACACTGCAGGACCTCAAAGGAAAGGCTCTAATCTTTTCCTTCAACAGCACTAGGAGAGGTCCAGGATGTTTGGAACTCCATAGAGCCTATGGGGATTAAGGGGGACCCATGCTCAAATTCCCATAGAGATACCTGGGGAAATATAAGAGATACTTAATAAAATTAAAAAAAAACTCTAGTATCGGACAAATAAGATTTAAAAAGGAGCCCAGGATAACAATAGAACAACAAATTACTTACCAACTGGTAACATTCTTTCGACTGGAAGTTCCTCCGACGTATTCCACATCCTTGACATGTAATGTCCACAGCTGTGCTGCTTTGGAAATTTTTCGGTAGCAGGCGTCCTGTGTCGTTGGGTCGAGGTCCTCCGTCGAGAGTGACGTCATCAGATGTTATAAGTAGGATGCACAGCGCCCATAGCCTCAGTTCATGTTTTTTCCCCCTCCACAACGTGTGGCATAACCGCACACCAAGCCTCCTTGACTGCACATAGCCTTGTGGGAACGCAAGCTGCAATAGCATAGGAAATTCTTCAGAGGGTCAGGCTGGGAGGGCTATGTGGAATACGTTGGAACAACATCCAGCCTAAAGAACTTTACCAGTTGGTATGTAACTTTCTTTGAATGGATTGTGTCCTCTAACATATTCCACATCTTTGACAGACTCCCAAAACAGTATCAGTGAGTGGAGGAGGGAGAACACTTTGGATATACCCAATCAGATGGCTCAATAGAGCACTGCTTTACCAAATGCCATATCTTGACAATGGACAATAACCAGGGAGTAATACTTGACAAAGGTGTGGATGGAAGACCACGTTGCAGCATCACAAATGTTTTTAACAGGAACTCCCTGTTGCAGGGCTGTGGATGTAGCCACGCCCCTGGTGGAGTGAGCTCGCAAACCCTCAGGCGGGTCCTTGCCAGCTAATCTGTAGCATTCAGCAATGGTGAGGATAATCCACCTGGACAAGGTCTGTTTGGTAACAGCCTGGCCCAATCGGTGTCCAGTGTATCCCACAAAAAGTTGGTGGCCCACTCTGACCGTGGACATCCTAGAAATATAAAAGCTCAAAGCTCTCCTAGGGTTCCAACCTACGGAGTGTCTCCTCTTCGTTACCAGGATGAGGAGGATAGAAAGCAGGAAGCACCACCTTCTGGCTCAAATGAAATTCAGACACTATCTTAGGTAGGAAGGAAGGATGTACCCTCAGTACAACCCTATTCCTGTGGAACACAGTAAAGGGTGGATTAGACGAAAGTGCCTGCAACTCGCTCACTCTGCAAGCCGATGTAACTGCAATCAAGGAAACCATCTTGAAGGTCAGTCTCAAAGGACAAGAGTGCAAAGGTTCAAACGGAGCACCCATCAAGAATTTCAAGACTAGATTCAGATCCCAAACCGTCACCTGAAAAGGGGACGGCGGGAAGACATTTGTGAGCCCTTTTAGAAACTGATAAATCAAAGCAATCTTAAAATAAGAACATTCTTCAGACGAGCGCTTGAAAATAGACAGCGCTTTCAGGTAACCTTTAATGGTACCCACTTGAAACCCCATGTGGGCCAAAGAAAGCAAGAAAGAACCATCGGAATGGAACACTGAAAAGGATTGACATTGTGCCCTCTGCACCAGTCGCAAAACTTACGCCAATGGCAACATTACAGGGATTTGGTTGCCGGCCGCCTGGCCGAAAGCAACACCTCAATCACGTCATCCGGGAGGTCCCAATCCTTGTATCTCAACCTTTCAGAAACAGAGCGTGAAGGTTGAGTGTTGACGTCTGGATGTAGAACCCGACCCCCCTCTCATGAGAGAAGATCCTCTCTGTGGGGAAGACGGCGTGGAGGACAGATGGACATTTCTTGAAAGTCCAGGTACCATGCTCTCCTGGCCCAATCTGGAGCAATTAGGATTATGTGTGACCCGAACCTCCGCAGCCTAGAATTTGAGGAATGACTGGGACCAGAGGAAACGTGTACAGAAGTGGGAATGACCAATCCACGACGAACGCGTCCCCTAAAACTACTCTTCGAGGAAATTCCCTTGAGAAACATGTCTCACACTTCCGGTTGGCAACGGTCGCGAACAGTTCCACTTGAGGGGTTCCCCAAAGGGCGAAGATCTCCTGAAGGACTTCCTGAGCCAACTCCCACTCGTGGATGGCTGCGCTCTGCCTGCTGAGAGCGTCTGCCGCCGTATTCTCCTCTCCGGTCAGATGAAGCGCAGAGAGCAAAATTCCTTGCTGTATTGCCAAGAACCAGAGCTGCTTCACCTCTCTGCATAGCAGGAGCGACCCTACACCTCCCATTTGGTTGAGGTAATGCATGGCCACTGTGTTGTCTGTCATGATCAGGACACTCTTCCTGCATACAGACGGCCAAAAAGCCTACAGGGCTAGCCTGATGGCCCTTTGCTCCAAAAGATGTGAAGGCTGGATTCTGACGGAGACCAACGACCGCTGGCGGTCAGCTCGTTGGCGTGAGCCCCCCATCCTGTGAGGGAAGCATCCGTCACTACCGGCCATGGTTGCCAAAATGGCTCTCCATTCATCAGAGTCCCTTTGCTGGCCCACCACAGAAGATCCTGTGAGACCGTGGATGGCTTCGCACAGTCTATGCCTGAATGATGACAAGACTGAACTTATCATCCTTGGTTCCACTGCTAACATAACCAAATTGGACCACAATTACGCCAACTTCATTATAGACAGGAACCCGATCAGGGTAGCCAAAGAAGTAAAAACCTTAGGAATATACATTGACTCCTCCCTCTCCTTCCACAAACAGGTTAGCTCCATGGTATCCTCTACGGCCTACACTTGTAAGCTTATAAGAGCAGCCAAACCTTTCCTCTCCACCCAGAGCTGCATAATGCTAGCTAGAGCCCTTGTATTATCCAAACTGGACTACTGCAATGCCCTCTATGTAGGAGCCGGCAAGCAAGTCACCAACAAAATTCAGACATTACAAAACAACGCTCTCAGAGCAGCGCTCATCATCCCTAGGAGAGAACACATCTCCAACGTTAGGAGAACACATAACTGGCTCAACACATCAGACAAAATCCTGCTTAAGGTTGCCTCACTTACACACAAGTGCCTTAACAATGGTGCCCCACGCTACCCAGTCGAGAGAATTAGCAAATACCCCCCCAACAGACCTACCAGATCCTCCAACGCAAACCTGCTTATTCTCAGATTCAAACGCACCAAAATGGGTGGCAACTGCTTCCAGGTTAAAGCTGCCCAACACTGGAATGCCCTACCACCCACCCTCAGGACTCCCCAAACCTATACACACTTTAGGCGAAACTACATCCAGTGGATCAAGAACAAGGACCACTAATAATACTATACACCATAGAAATGTATGTTCAGCTGTAAATCTGTAAACTACATGCTTTACTTGCTTGCTCTGTACATTTGTAAACTACTTGCCGTTTGTAAACCTGTACGTTTGTTGTAAATTTGTTGCCACTATTATCATATTATAATACTGTAATGCATAGTAACCTGTAACCAAGTTTTGAATATCCTTGTTGATCCTGCACCCTCATACCCTCGGGTCTGGTGCGCAATACAAATGAATAAACTAAACTAAACCGTGATCGGAATCTGAAGGAGATACGACATCTTTCCTGAGAATTGGGACCACTGCGTCCTGAGAGCCCATTGAAGGGATCTCTTCGCAGTCTGGCCTCTGGCACCAGAAAAATGCAGGATGCCATGAGGCCGAGCAACCTTAAGAATTCGAAAGTCGGGAGACTCTGGGCATGTTGAAATTTGTCGGGCATGTTGAAATTTGTCGACTATCTGTACAATGTGATGAGCCCTCACCTTGGGTGGCGAGCACTTCCAAGGATGTGTCCAACACAGCCCCGATGTACTGAAGCTGTTGGGAAGGTGTCATGTGCGACTTCTTGAAATTGAGAAGAAGCCCAGCTTGTGAAGGGAGTGGCAGGTGAGGCTGAGATGATCCAAGGCCTGTTTGGGAAAACGCGCTCAGAACAGCCAGTCGTCCAGGTAAGGGTAGACGTGAACCCCCCTTTTCTGAGATACGCCGCCACTACCACCATGAGCTTGGTGAAGACCCTTGGGGGGAGGTCAACCCGTATGGCAGGACTCAAAACTGAAAGTGTGAGCTGCCAACGGCGAACCTCAGGTATTTCCTGTGCTTTGGATGGATCGGCACAAGAAAATAAGCATCCTGTAGGTCCAATGACACCAACCAATCCTGAAGTCGAAGGGCGTGAAAGACCTGAGAAAGAGTGACCATCTTGAACTTCTCCGTCCAGCGGAACTTGTTGAAGCGATGCTAAAACAAGTAGGGACTAAGTCCTCTGTCTTTCTTGGGATTAAAAAAATATGGGGAATACCAGCCCTTGTTCCTCTCCGTCACAGGCACTAGTTATATAGCGCCTTTGTCTAGCAGGGTCAAGATTTCCTGCACAAGGAGCAGGTCCGGAATCTTCAAAGAGTTTCTCAGATGGATTGTCGTGAGGCTGATTTAGGAAGGGTAGGCAGTTGCCGTGGGCTATTGTTTCCAGAACTCACACATCTGAAGTAATGGCTCGTCACTCTTCTAGATGCTGAGACAGTCTGCCCCCTACTGGCGAACAATGAGACATGGCTTCATAGCTGTTTTAGAGCGGCTGCGGCAGCGCCCGAAGGCAAAGAGGCAGCTGCCTGAGCGGCTTTGGCACCTCGTCCCCTTCCACCTTGAGGACCCTTACGGCGGCCCCTTGGAAACCCTGACTTCCGCAACCATGCAAAGCTGCATATCACGGTGCTCCCAGCCATGGTCCGGCTAACACTATCTGCCGTGTCCAACCCAGACTGAAGGGATTCACACATGGCATCCTTGCCAACCTGCACAATAGCAAGGAACCCATCCCTTTTGTTCCCCCTCGGGAATATGCTCAGCCGCCAGAGAGACACCATTCCAGAGTGTGCAAAAATGTGGCCAAGACACAGGTGGAGTTGGCCGACTTAAGGGCCATACTCCCAGCCGAGAATACCTTCCATCAAAGCGCTTGTCTCTATCCGGAGGGATGGTAGGGTACGCCGCCTACCTCTAGGTGGCCGTGGCCACCTGACCCACCAAACTCTCAGGAGTGGGGGGAGTGGATAAGTAGCTGGGGTCGCTACTGGATGGGTGGTATTTTTTAGTCAACAACTTGTTTACCGCCGGAAGAGACTCCGTGGTGTTTCAAGCAGCAGCCAACGCTGCTAGGTGTAACGCCATGTGAAAAGACAACACTGGGCCAGTGGACAGATCCAGATCTAAAATGTCAGTCAGGTCACCCAGATCGAATTCAACTGGAAGGCCGGACCACCCCAGGTATTCCGTAACCCAACCCTCAACATCAAACTACTATAGGAGGACTCAGCATGAGCCCCAGGCTCCGGCCTGCCAAACTCCATCCCAGAAGATGTGTCCAGGTGACTGGCGTCATGTAAAGATTGACGCAGATCCTCCAACTGACTGTCCTCAGAGAAAAACATGTCGGGGGCGTCACCAGGAGCATGAAAAGGCTCAACTCCACATCAGACCTCTCCTCATCCTCAGATATCCTGTAGAGAGCAAGATAACTCCCTCCTAGGTACAGGAGCAGACCCGGAGTCAACAGGGGGCCTCAGTGTCTTAGACAGAGCCTTTCTCAGAGGTTCCACAGCTCTAGGGGCCTCCACCGGCAAATTCAGACCTGTAGGCCCTGATGGCATCAAGGGTGCCGATGGCTTCGGTTTCGACAATGGCACGAGGGCTCTGAGGGCCTGGTCGAGGGCAAGGCCCTGACAGCCGCACTCGATGGGCACGGCACCGACGATGTAGACACCTTTCTCGACACCTTCCCAGACTTCGACGGTCTCGCTGGGGACTAGGACCTCGATCTGGACCCGACACGTCTCTGGCAATCTACCAGAGCCTTGTCCGAACGACACCTTCACGGTTCCAGATGTTTATCAGGCCGACCGCCCAGGCTTGAAGGTGCGCAAATGTCGGACCGAGACCTTTTCCACTGGCTTCAACCGAGAGAATGAACGGGGCAGTGCCCCGAGATTGAAAAATCTCTAACCTTTTCTCCCTTAATGCCTCCCACTCCTCTGGAGTAGAAGATTTAGTCGGGCAAGCCACTTTCCTCACAAAGCCATTATTCGACGAGGACAGGGAAGGTGACTTGTGACGCCGCTTTTGCGAGTGCCTCGATCAGGAGAACGAGTGGCAAGAACCACTCCGGGAACGAAATCCCCTGGACTCCCTCCGACGGGGAGAGTCAACCCTCGAGTCGTTGGTGGAAAGACCAGTAGACTTTTTGCATTTACGGGGGTTTGGATACCCAACCTACCTGCAACTTCCCCTTACGGTCCTGCAAGGCCTTGGCAGTCAACGACTGGCACTTCGAGCAATCGCCGGTGTTGTGGCTCTCACCCAGACACCATAAGCAGATACAGTGCGGGTCTGTGATGGACATCTTGGACTTACAGACCCTGCACTTTTTAAAGCCCGACAGCGGGGGTCGGTGGGGTAGAAGAAGAAGACATTATCAAAGTAGATAACAAGACGCACGCCAAGTTCTCGAAGCAAACACATTTGTGGAAAAAAACAGAACTGAGGCTACGGGCGCGGTGCGTCCTACTTATAACATCCGATGACGTCAACCTCGACGGAGGCCCTCAAAGGACATTGACCCAATGCCATTGATGCAGGACACACTCTGTCGAAAAATTCTGAAGCAGTACAGCTGTGGACATTACATGTCAAAGATGTGGAATACGTTGGAGGACACAATCCATTCGAAAGAAAAGCTAATAAAGTGAATCTACAATTTAAGTAATAGAAGCCCAACTGGCCAACAGAAAGCGAGACTAAACATAGGAGTACCCGAGTGGCAAAACCCTGCCAGACAATCCTGTAAGCATGGCTTTCCACCAATAAGGAGCCAACAGGATGGGGAGTCTGGCTATAAAAGCAGAGCCAGCTCATTCTGTACCAGCTGCACCTCCTCAGAGGTATTCCTCCTTTCCCCTACTTCCCCCAGAAGCTCATTGTCTCCAGAGCTCTGGTTCCCGCTAGGCTGAACTACTGCAACAGCCTTTTTCTAAATCTGCCTGCCTCTACTCTCCACCCTCTGCAACTCATCCAGAACAGGACTGCGAGACTTGTCCTTGGCCTCAAGCCCAGGTATCGTATCTCTCCAGGACTGAACTCTTGGCACTAGCTCCCAGTGGTTGCAAGGATTAAGTTCAAAACCCTCTGCATTGTCCACAAGGCCTTCTGGGGCCTGGGGCCTCAATTCCTTCAACTTGCTCTTCGTAAATATTGTCCTTCTCAAGCTCTTCGCTCATCCGCCCTCCAACTCCCTCAGGGTCAGTCGCTTCTCCAAGCAACGAGTTGGTGGTAGATCTTTTTCTTCGGCTGGGGCCTCCCTCTGAACAGCCTCCCTGAAACTTGATGAGAACCATCTCCAGTTCCGGCAGCACCTCAAAACCTTCCTCTTTGGTTTTGCTTTCTTTCCCCCTCTCCCCTGTAGAATTCCTGGCTGAAACTGAAACTGCATTGGTTACCTGGCCACCCTTCTGATCTCGGGCCCAGGTCACCTCCCCCGCCAGTTGCACACCTCACTGCCTCCCTGGCAACCCCCGCACTTGGGGACCGTTTCCTGTATCCTTACAGTCCCCCTACTAGCACTTGACACCTGATGGCTGAACTTACCTTTGCATTTGCCACCAGCTGACCGTATATTTTATTTAATGTACTATAAATTCTATTTATCCAATGTACTGCACTGTCCCCTCCCTTTACCACCCACACTTTTCCCCTTCCCATGCACTTGCGCGATCTGAATGACACCTGGCCTAGTAAGATCGTTGTATCTGTCTTCCCTCTGTTCCCCCTCCCTTGCCTCGTCACGTCTTGAAACACTGTATAGGCGCGTTATAAATGCCATATCATAACTTGTCTCAGTCAGGGACAGGTTCTCTGTATTTCTCTCCAGACGCTGGTGAATGGAAGACTAGTTGTAACCTGAAGGAGGGGTTGCTGCCTGGTTGAAGGAGCCTGGAATACTCTGGAGCACTACCTGCCTGGAAACTGCATGAAGTGCCTGGAGGAAACCAATTGACTCATGGGAAAGAAGGAGAGTACCCCTGCAGACCACCTACGCCAAAAGGGAGAAAGAGCCGACCTGCCCGAGAAACCTTGGAGGCTAAGGAGACTAGCTGACCCAGGAGGAAGAAGGAGAGTATCCCTGCAGTCCACCCAAGCCAAAAGGGTGGAAGGGCTAAGCTGCCTAAGAAAAGGCAGAGGGACCCGATTGATCCAGGGGCAAGAAGGAAAGCACCTACAGCTAGAAAGGTGGAAGTGCTGACCCACCTGAGAAGAGGCTAACACAAAACCTTGCTAAAATCCTGGTAGAGAGACCAGGGCATAAGCAGGACCCCTGAGAAGAGGGGCAAGAGGAAAGGGGCAGCAATCCAGGTCGGATCGGATATGATATGATAGGTTATTTATAACGCGCTTAATACCCAGAGGTTTCTAAGCGCGGACCCAGGGATCGAACCTGTGTTGCTTCGTGTCATCTTGTTTCCAAGTCGAGCACGCTGCCACTGAGCTATCCTCCTGGGACAGGGTTGAAAGCCTGACATCCAAATGTTCGAGGGAAAAAAGACTGAAGATTATTTTTCCGTAATAACCTTCGGTCTTTTCTCCCCTGAACATTTCTGAGTTGGCCCCCACCACAAACCTCGCCCCCACCCCCCTACATATATTGCGGCTGCTGACTCGCAGTGTCCCTGCAACGCCTGTTCCCCTTCACTTCCGTGACCATGAACCAGCACCGCAGGGTCTCTTTTTGTGGGCCTTTTGGGATGGTTGCAGGGGAAACACCCGCAACCCCCGTTCACAATAAAGTGAGCAGGGGGACACCCCTGCATTCTTTAGCACCGCATGGGTGATTTGGTCAAACTTTTCAGCCATTTCGGGTATTTTCAAACGGCCGAAATTCGGCCAAATCACCCATACAGTCTAATAAACTCAGTCATATTAGATGACTCCAACCAGGTTCCCAGAGAACGTGAGAGCCAAAGAAGAGAGAGAGAGAAGGAAGGTAGTGAAGATTGACCACTGAAGGAAAGGGGAGTCACGCCGAGAGAGAGTGAGAGGTATGAACCACTTAAGGACAGAGAGAGAGAACTAAAACGCAGGACTCAGCTGATCCCTCGCCTAAGAGGCCCCACACGTAGAAGGCAACTACAGGCCCTAGTTGGATTGCTTTGCATAAGTTCTTCCCTGTTCTTCCAGAACCATCAAGGACCACATCAACACCCTTGCTTCAATCTTGGCCAATTTCTGCAATCACTCCTTTGCCACTGGAACCTTCCCCTCCCCCCTTAAGCCCTCCCTTGGGCACCGCTCCTTAAGAAGCCCTCTGCCAATCCCTCTGCTCCGGCTAACTATCGCCCGATCTCTTTCCTGGGCAAACTCTTGGAAAAGCTTGCCATCTCCCAACTTAATCTGCACACTGAATCTGTTGGTTGTCTCCATGCCATGACCACCTGGCTTCAGAGCGGCCAGAAGCCCGGAAACTACTCTCCTTAACATCTGTGAAGACCTGCTCTCTAACCTTGACTCTAACTTTCCTTCTGTCCTCCTTCTCCTCAATCTTTCTTCTGCTTTTGATACGGTCAACCATGCCATCCTGCTCAATCGCCTCTGTGATAACCTGGGTACCACTGATCAGGCCCTCCTTTCTCACTGATTGACCCCATCAGGTCCAACTGGGGTCCTTCCTCCCTTCTTTCTCTCTCTCTCTACCTGTGGTGTTCCCCAGGAGTCTAATCTTTCTCCCTGGCTGTTCAATTAATACCTGGCCCCTCTTGCCCACTGTATCACTGCTCCAACTTTCAGTGTTATGCGGGTGACACCCAGCCCTCCCCTCGGCCGCCTCCTCTTCTCTCATTCCAGAAATGGTGTGCCACCAATGATCTTTGCCTTAATGCCAATAAAACAGATCTGCATCATCGCAACACCAGCTCCCTCCTTCTTTCTCTTTTTGGCCGCCCACCCTGGGCCCTCTTCCTGCTCCTGTGAGGCTAAGAACCTCGGGGTGATCTTCGAATCCACACTCTTCTTCTCTCCTCACATCTTTGACATCTCTAAGAAGTCAATCTATCAGCTGCACCTCCTCAGAGGTATTTTTCCTTTCCTCACTTTCCCCCAGAAGTTCTGTCTCCAGAGATTCTTCCTATTAGGACACCTGCTCCCTGCATCTCTCCAGCACTCTGGACACTCTCTATGGGCTCTTCCCCTACTTCCTGGGTCATGCCATCTCTCTCTCTCTCTCTCTCTCTCGATTTACCTACACTTGTCCCCCCACACCTCGCCTCGGCACTGGTCCCCATCCACTTCCCTGCACTTGCACGATATGAATAACACAAGGCCTAGTAAGATCATTGTTTTCTCCTCCCTCTGCCCTCCCCACCCCCAGCCCCAGCCCCACTCCTGGTCTTGTCGCGCCTAGGAACCCTTGGGCACAGACATGTTAAAAATGTGATATATCAAGTGGCCCAGTTGTTTGTCTATCTGAAGAAACACAAAGAGAAAACCTCTATTTGAAATGTTAGACTTTTGTTGTTTAGGGAAGGACTGAGTTAGAGATTCTACCCTCTGTACCTTTCATCCGAAGAAGGACCTCAAGTATATATTCTTCATTGAACCAATTGAACCACATGATTTAGCTATTCTGACAACTCACTTTCAAGAAACCTTTGATACAGGAAACCTTTATTTTAAGTTAAAGCATTAGTTGGGACCGGAGAGTTTACTTTAGGGGTTTTAGTACTTTGGAGCACCTTTTTACTTCACAGGATACAACTTCAGTTTGCATTATAAATATTTTCTTTAAGAAGACCCAAAGTTTAAGACTCTTCTGTTCACCATCTTCGCACTCATCACACAACCCAATGACAAACTTGTGCGGAGCAGCTAAAATGACAAAGAAAACACAAGTAACCAAGAAGTAGCTCAAAGACAATAACTTCAAAACCAGACTTTTTTCATTCATTCATTGGTTTATTTTGAAAATTACAGGAATATTTCCATAAAAATGCTGTGCTCAAATACATAATTACAAAATGTTATAAACCGCATAAAAATAAAAATGAACAAACCACGTTCCTAAAACTTTCCTCCTATTCAGTGCATACTTCAAAAATAACAGAAGCTCCCAACCCACACAAGGAGAGTCAGCCGAGAAATAGTCCAATGCAGGTTTATACTGTAAATACCGCAAATCACACAAAAGTGGTTTAACAATTTTGTTTTGAGTAACCCAGACAGAATAACAAAAAATGAGCAAGATCTTCCCTAGCAGCATTGCACAAAAGGCACAGTTGATTATCATTATCACGTTCCCAGATGGCCACCAATGCCAGATTTAAAAAAAAAAAAATATTCGTTCATCAGAATCAAGATCATTAATAGACATGAAGTATAAAAAATATTGCCTTACTTAACCTCCATTTCAACTTTAAGTGTTTAAGTAACACCACTCCAGCACAGATCCTAAGAATATTCAAGCTTCGCAAAAGTCAATGTAGATTTAAAAAAAAACATTCCTCTTTTCTGCATAAAGTTCTTTTAGATTTGATTGATACAGAAATGTTCCTCCCTGTTCTTCCACTGAACTCACTTCAGAGAGGAATTTAAGGAATGTACATGCAATTAGTGCTCTTAACATCCTTTGGGGTAGGACAAAATCCTTTTGGATATTTCATCACCAGACATTCTCTGTTAAGATGGATTTCCAAAATCAGCCTGGTGGGAGGATTTTGGGAGGCCACCCTATTATGGTAAATGGGGAAGACACTGAGAAGTTGGCCAAACCCAATCATAATGAGGTAGCAGAGTAACACTTCCCTCCTCTTGGTTCCTCCCACAATGTTTATCAAGACCAGTGGGTTTGTCTCCCTCCCCTGGCCTCTCTCAAGCTCTTCAGGTTGCCAAGAGAAGGACTCTCTTTATTGGCTGTTTCACCAATGTTCATAGGACCAAGGTGTATATCTCCCTTCCCCTGGCCTTCCTCAAAGTGCTCTTCAGGATCTTTAGTGCTCACCATGCTCACAGTCTACCTTGGTACGGTGACTATGATGATGATGATCCCAGAGGAAATTTGTTGTTGGCTGTGGTTCCCAGGCCCTTCTCAGTTCTTGTTCCTCAGGAGTTATACCTGGTTCACTATCATGCCAGGCATTTACCCTTATCAGGTCCCAGACCTTTCTTATTAGCCCCCTTTTTGTATTTGTTTCCTTCTCTCCTTCGGGTCCCAGACCCGCTTGGCATAGGCTTCTCTCTCGGGCCCCAGACCCTCTTTGTATTGATTTCCTTTGTTCCTTTGAGTCTCAGACCCCTTTGGCAAAGGTTTCTCTATATTCTGGGGGCCCTCAGAACCGTCCTGGTTTCCCCACACTCTTCTGGTGCTTACCAGTGTCTCACAGTTGTGTCTAGGCTTCGGTTCCGCTCTCTGGTGTCTCCTGACCCTTCCAGGGACTGCCACAGCTCTGCAGCGGGCTCCCCGTGGCTGCCCGGCCTACTCCAATCGTTTGAGAGACTGCAGCGGTTCCGCAGTGACTCCCAGAGGCCTCCTGGCCTGCTACGATCGTTCCAGAGAACTGCAGCGGCTCCCAGCTTCTAGGCTGCATGGCAAAGGCGGTTCCTTCGCTCCAGCCTTCTCGCTCGGCTGACTGCTCCAACCTCCTGTCTCCTGATCAAACCTTTCAACAAGGGACATTTGGGGGACGTAAATGCAGGCGGGTAACTTTCTCGTCCTCTACGGTTTCTTCCTTCGTACAGGGTTTGAATCTCCCAGTTCCTCCAGCGAGGGCTTCTCTCATATGGAATTCCCTCTTCTGTTTTACTGGTAGCTCGGTCAATAGGAATCCTATAACAATTAGACTGTTGGTAGAGGTGCTCTTTCTGCATCCACACTTCTTCCTTGTCCTAGTACGGATGTTGAGGATTTTTAATGAGTCAGTTAGTCTCTCCTTTGTCTCAGTACATAAGGATATAAGTCCCTTGAGGAGTCCACACTCTTCCTAGTCTCAGTACTTCCTACCTAGCTGGTATGGCAAACGTACATGGATATAGTCGGTAAGGTACTGGTGGGGGGGGGGGTAGGGTAGGAAAGTGTTTCAGGGTTATGGGGATACCATGTTCTTCCCAGGTTGTCACTAATTCCACAGGGGGCTCCTCTCCCCATGAGATCCACCTGCTGGGTACCATCCCCAGGGGGACTATCGGGTAGCTGTCTCGCCTCCCTGGCCTCTTGTGACGGGCTCCCCCAATGGCGAGAAGTGACGACATGCAGGGATTTGTCGCAGTCCCTTTGTTATTTGTAACTTCGTGGTTACTTGCATGATGTGTCCAAGATGGGCTGGTAGCAGTGGAAACTGTCCTACCATTCGTTTTAATGGTCTCAGGCACAAGTTTAAAATGTACAACTTTTAGCTACAGCTTAAAACAATCTAAAATATAACACAATAAAATACTGGGACATACAAGTCCACTACCTTTTCCAGTGCATATTTAAAACCAATAGCAATTCCATTGGTATATGATTTCTTACTTTCGTTGTTTCATTCTTTCAACCAAGGGGTGCACAATCCTATTAAAACCATTGTCGATACACTTTTAAAAAAGGTATTGTAAATCATTCTTGTATAACAATTAAACATGCTTAACTCGAAGTATATGCCTATCAATCATTGCAATGGCTTTCCTGGTAGATCATTTGTTATATCACCATTTGCCCATATATTAGAGAGGCACACTATGATTAGGCCTATTTGGCAATAGCAGAGGGTACATAGGTAGTACTAATTTAGCAGTGATTTCCACAAAGGTTATTTAAATCACAATGTACACCTCAATGTTTTGAGGTTTTCACAAAATGCCGCCAGATCCAGTATACATCTATATGTAGCTGTTCAGAGTCGCTATTCAGGAAATATGTCCAAAAAGTCAAACTCTTAATTGGATCATAGTCATGTACATATTTACCCAATAAGGTCATGTAGGTTGAACCCAAGACTTTACATTCCGTTAGAACATGTCTTGGGGTCTCAATTTTCTCAGATAACCCACAAACCCGGCATATCCTTTGCTCCAGGGGAATTTTAGTATGTGCCACCTTAACAACCAACAGGGGAAGTTGGTTTGTACGTAACCTAAATCTTAGACTACGGACAGCTGGATAGGGGCACTGTTTTAAATAGTCCTGTGTAGCCAAGAACCTATGAATCACCTTTGCGATATATTCGTCTGATCTCAGTGACGATGACCGAGTGCAATTGTTGGCCCAGTCCCACCGTTAAGTTTTCTAATAAATATGGCTTTTATAGTAACAAAAGTTGTGCCCCTCTTGAAGTCCAGGTGCCAATTTATGGTGTCATATAATTTATCTAGTTCCTGATGGAATCTTTTGCTGCTGTTAACGACATCTCCACACCGGTATCCGGTCATATTTTTGAAAACATATTTTCGAATGACCATTATGTCGAAAACATTTTGCCGAATTTTTTTTTTCAAATGTTTTTTTTATTTCATGTTTATTTTTGTGTTTCGTTAGTTAAAAAAAAGGGTAAATAAAAAAAAAGGGTTTCGGGGGGGGAACCCCCCAATTAAAAAATACAATTTTAAAAAACCATTCGAAAAAAATAAATTCTGCAAATTTGGTGTCGAGAAAATGGCATTCGAAAATATGGGTTTCGAAAATATCACTATAAACCCTAAACACCAGTCTACGGCACCAATCTTCATTTTTTGGTGTTATAGCCATGACCTTTGTTTTATCCATATTATTGACCAACTCATTTGCAGCCGCATATTTCACCAAATTCTCAAACATCTGCTTTGCGCCTGTGTATGTATGATTAACACCAAATCGTTGGCATATAGCATGCAGGGTTGAGGGACCCTACAGTTAAGTGTTGTTGGGGAGGCCCTGCATATAAAGGTTGCATAGCATAGGGGCCCCAATGCAGCCCTGCTTGACCCTTGCTGATACGTTGACTGTATCGGCCAATCTCACTCTGGCCCCTGTGTCATTATGCAACACATTTAATAGGGATACCAACCTTGTGGGGCATCCACTCGCTTCCATTTTATGCCAGAGTTCAGTTCGATCTATACCATCAAATGCAGCCTGAAAATCAACAAGTACTATGTAAAATGGAGCCCCAGCTGGGTCTCCTGCCCTAGTTATGAGCGCATCCAGGATCCTTCGATATGGGTGGTCGAGCTGCCCGGTCGGAAGCCTGCCTGGACAAATTGCAATATCTTCCTTTTATCTATCCATCTCTGTAGTATGCTCACTACAAAGGACGAGAATAACTTACCTGTCACGTCCAATAGGGACAATAACCTATAGTCTTCTGGGAGCTATACGGTCTCCTTTTTTAAAAGACGGGCAGCAGGATCGATTTCTGCCCCAAAGACAGGATCGTCTGTGACTGGCATACTTTCCTCAAGAGGGCCTCCAAGAGCTCAGCCCACGAACTTGGGGTGTGTTTCAGTACTATGTTGGCTAAGCCATTAGGGGCCTGCTGCCCTGAAACTGCTTAGTTTCTTGATCTTTACTTCTAAAGCAGCCCGTGTGATATTTAACGGCCAGCCCCCTGGGCAGTATTGCAGGAGCAGCCCCTTGACATTGTTCCCCTCCTTTTCCAGCAAGTGATCTAAACACACCTGTTCCTTGATTGGGTTTAGAGTGTTTCTTTGCATCCTCTTTAGACTCTGCTGATGCCAACCAGTTCTTTCTAGGGTCCCTTCTTTTGAGCAGTACAATCCTATTCTGCCACGGTCTGTTTTTAATTGGCAGTCTCCAGTGCTTTCCCCAGCATTTATAATTACAGATAGTTGTCCTTACCCGATCGGTCTGCTCACTATGATCATATCCTGCCGTCCGAATGGCTCTAAGCCTCTTTCTCATTTTTCTTTTCTGCCTCCCAAATATGGGTCATAACCCCTGAACCTGCTTGTCCACTGAAAACAGTTTCCCGGTTGTAAAGGTCCCTGTTTTGGCCAATAGGCTGTGCAGCCATTGTTCCGTTTGGTTGGCACTAAGTCTATACACTAGGCCTCGGTGTCACGCTTACCTGAGTCTCTGCAGGAGCAATGGAGTCTTCAAAGTTCCTTCTCTGGTTCTACACCACCCCTCTGGTAGTGAGAGGTCTGACCTGCCAAAAGAGTGTATGGTTAGGGTTGAATTAAAGGGATAGCCTACCCTCATTCTCCCTCCCAACCCACCTAGATACCTAATTCACTACAGTGCGTGTCTCACCTGTGTGTTTAATTTGGTGCACACTCCATCCTGCTCATGCAGGGGCGCTATTTCTTGGGAGCTGCTCCGGAGTTGCTGTCCTTGAGAACTGCCTCCAGCTGTTTGCTGCTTTAGTTCCACGAGTTCGTGTTACCCAGTTACTGCACTGGGATTTCAGTTCAAGTAAGTTCTCAGGTAAGTAGAGTCACCAAGTCTGTGACTGCCCAGTTACCTCACTGGGGTTATTCAAATATGATGTTTCTGATCTGCTGTGGCACTTGGTGATTTGCGTGGCAGTTCACAGCACTGGACTGCAGCAATAGCGATGAGCGGAGATGGCGTAAGAGTTCTAATGACTTTTCTCATTCCTTACAGGGTACCCGAGTCGGGTGAAAGGTGCGTGAAATATGATGGATAGCGGGTTCCTGCTGCAAGCGGTGCACGAGGTAAGTTTTACAGTTCTGCTAGAAGGCACGCTGCGTGGAGATTTGCAGGCAAGTGAAACTCACTGTCCACTAACTGCTTTCTCTCTCCTTCTCGTTGTAGGACCGATGAAGCAAGCGCCGACTCTGGCCGTCGGAAGAAGCCGGATCGGGAGAAAACTGGAGACTGAAGACCAGGCGGCCGGAAGCGTGTGCTCGAGTTTACAGGAAGCACACAAAGCACGGACTCATCTTTTTTAAAGGCAGCCACACCCAAAAACTAGAATGTACTGTAGCTTCCAGGATGTTCCACAATGTCCATATTGGAGTGGCAGGAAATTATTTAAAACCAGGAAACAAGTGTGCAACTTCCTAAGTGATGGGAGTGTTTGTTCTGAGTGACTGCTGTGAGTGTTTTGAATGCCAGGCTTTTACCCACTTGGCCCCTACCTGATTTCCCCACCTGCCTCCACTTGCCAGAGCTAAAGGGGGTAAAGGTTTTTATGAGAGCCCGAGTTTAGTAATCATGACACTGGGTCCCCAACCAGTGTTTGCCCAAGTAAGGTGTTAGCCTTTGGGACATGCCCGGTGGTCCAGCAGATACGGTAACCTGGACAATTGGTCTGTATACCTGCACAGGGTCTTGGGGTAACTTCCTTATTTGTTTATTCATTTGTATTGCGCACCAGACCCGAGGGTATGAGGACGCATGAGCAGCAAGGGTATTCAAAGCTTGGTTACAGGTTGCTTATAGTTTACATTACATAATTACGGTGTGGCAATGAGGAACATGTGTGCAGTTTGGCAGAAGATAATGCAATACATATAATTAAAGAATTACAAAAATGTACAAGTTTAAAATTACAAATTTACAGATTTACTTAAGGCATGCAATGCGGAGAGCAACCGAGTGCTGTTAGAGGTATAAATGGTTTGTGTTCTTTAACCAATGGATGTAGTTGCGACTAGAAAGTGAGTAAGATTGGGGAGTTCTGAGTGATGGTGGTAAGGAGTTCCAGTATTGAGGTGCTTTCACCTGGAAGCTGTTGCCACCCATTTTGGTGCGTTTAAACCTGGGGACAGTGAGCAGATTAGCATTGGAGGATCTGGTGGGTCTGATGGGGGTGTGTTTGCATAATCTGTCTGCCAGATAGCGTGGGGCAGCGTTATTCAGGCATTTGTGGGTGAGTGATGCTACTTTAAGCAGGATTTTGTCTGTTGTGCTGAGCCAGTTATGGGATTTCCTGATATTGGAAATGTGTTCCCTCCTGGGAATGTTGAGCGCTGCTCTAAGAGCGTTGTTTTGTAGCGTCTGAATTTTGTTGGTGATTTGCTTGGTGGCTCCTATATAAAAGGCGTTACAATAGTCCAGTTTGGATAATACCAAAGCTCTAGCTAGTGTAGTACAACTCTGGGTGGAGAGGAAGGGTTTGGCTGCTCTTATAAGCTTGCATGTGTAGGCCGTGGAGGATGCCATCGAGCTAACCTGTTTGTGGAAGGTTAGGGAGGAGTCGAGGTATATTCCTAGAGTTTTTACTTCTTTTGAAACCTTGATTGGGTTCCCGTCTATGATGAAGTTGGCGTAATTGTGGTCGAGTTTGGTTAGGTTGGAGGTGCAGCCAAGGATGAGGAGTTCAGTTTTGTCATCATTCAGGCATAGACTGTGCGAAGCCATCCATGCCTGGATGATGAGATACACCTTGTTCACCAAGGCCAAATCCTGGTTGTAATCTCCCGTCAACGGGATGAGGATCTGTGTATCATCGGCGTAGTTAGTGTAGGTGATACCCAGGCCATCTCGATCATCAAACAGGGGCTTTGTGAACATGTTGTACAGAGTGGGGGAGACGCACGAGCCCTGTGGGACTCCACACGTGATGGGGATGGGCTCGGCGGCGGCAGAGGAGGAGAAGACACGCATGGATCTGTTGTTGAGGAATGACTCAATCCAACTGATGGCTCCTTGTGAAAAGTGGGCAGCTGAGTTTAAATGATTACATAGGATTTTATGGTCGACTAGGTCAAATGCCGCGGAGAGGTCTAACAAGAGTAGTAATGCAGTTTTCCCGTTATCTCTAAGGACGTCTATTTGGGCTTTCAGATCTATCAGGGCAGATTCAGTTCCATGTTGGGGTCTGAAGCCGGATTGTCTTATTCCTAGAAGGTGGTTTGTTTCAAGATATTTTTGGATTTGTTGGTATGCTGTCTTGTCTAGTATCTTGAGCAGGAATGGGACGGTGGTGATCGGTCTGTAGTTGGTCGGATGGACGGGTCGAGGGAAGGTTTTTTGAGGAGAGGGAGGACCCAGGATTCTTTAAGGTTAATGGGGACTGTTCCTGAGGAGAAAGAGGCATTGATGAGTCTGGTGATGAATGGCGAGAGGTCTCTTGCCGCATCTTTAATGATTTGTGGGGGGCAGAGGTCACCTTTGCAATTAGAGGGTTTAAGGCCAAGAATGATTTTTTCTACTTCGAGAGTAGAGACTTTGGAAAAGCTGAAGCGAGCAGTGATGGGTGTGTGGTGAGAGGGTTCGAATAGGTGTTGATGGGGTTGGTGAGTTTGGTGAGGGAGTCTTTCTTATTTTGAATTTTTGTTTGAAGGCCAGTGACTTTGTTAATTAGTGCATTTTTTACACTGGTGCACCATAGTTTATTAATGCAGGTATCTGGGATTGTTACTGGGGTTTCCAATTCTTTCAGGATAGTAAATAATTCTCTGGTGCTGGACTTGGATTGTGAGATTCTCTGGTTATAGGATTCTTGTTTGGCCGCTATGATTTCTTTTTTTATAGTTGGCCGTTATTTTGTTAAGCAGTAGTTTGTTATGGGCTGTCGGAGATTGTCTCCAGACTTGTTCCAGTTTGCGCTTTTCCAATCTAAGGGTTTTAAGATGGCTGGAGAACCATTGGTTGAGGTGCTTTTTTGGTTTGGATTTTCTGAGTTTCAGTGGTGCAATGGCGTCTAAAGCTATGTGCATGGTGTTGTTGTAGCCTTCTAGGGTCAATGGGATTAGCATCTTGGAGTTGGCTAATCGTCGGAAGAATGAGCGGGATCAGTTTTTCCACTGTAATATTTCTTTTGCTTCTCGTGGGGATGGCTGTGGCTAGTGCCATGTTGGTTGTGGGGCTTGAGGCCTCAAGTGAGAAGGAGAGGAGATGGTGGTCAGTCCAGGATTGGGGAGTGTTGTTCGTGATTGATACGGCACAGTTGTAGTCTGCTATCCAATCAAGGGTTCTCCCTTTGTTATGGGTAGGGCTGGTTACTTTTTGTGTGAAGCCTAGTTCAGACAAGGTGTTATTGATGAGAGTGGCTTGATTGTCTTTGGGGTCTTTGAAGCCTAAGTTGAAGTCTCCTAAGAGGAGGCATTGTGAGGAGTTTTTTAGGTTGTCGGTAAGGATGGCATTGAGGTCTTCCTCGAACGATCCCAGGGGTCCAGGCGGTCTGTATAGTAAGTAAATGGATATAGTTTGGGAGTTGGCAGTGGGTAACTTGACTAAGTGATTCGCATGAAGGGAAATGTGTAGCGGAGTTGAGTCTAATGTTAAGGTGGGTCTTGGCAATAATGCAGTCTTTGTATTGTCAGGGCCAAGATAGCATGATCACTGACGGTTCAGGGTCACACTTACATCAAAGACCACTTCTAGGAATTCATTATTACCAAAGAAGTAATCGAGTGTGGTCCTATGATTGTTTTGTGCCCATGTGTATTGCCCTGTTGATCCCCTATACCATGGCCATTTACAAGTGTTAAGTACCACGACCTTAGGAAATGTACCCACTTGTCTCCCTTTATATTACCGACTTTTTGCAGCATGTCTCTTCGCTTGGCTACATGTCTGAAAGCTGCGCATCTTGCCCATCTAAGCAGCGCGCATTTAAGTCTCCAGCCAGGAGAATTTGTTGACTTTCATTCTCTTTCCCCCAGTCTGAAAATAAATCCACAAAGAGTGTATTGGCTCTAGAAGCTGTATGTCTGGTGGGATATAGCTGTTTATCAGTAGCATTTTACCCATGTGATTTTTATTCCCGACCCTATTTTGATGTCTTGCATCGCATTACAACCAGGGGTGTTGGGGGGCGAGGGGTGTCGTAATTCAATGTCCTGTCTAACACCTATAATGAAGACCCCATAATGGCGGCCCTTCGCACCTCTCTCTGCCATTACCTGGTACATGTGGAAGCCATCCACGTGCAAGGCAGCATTAAGCCAGGTTTCTTGCAGTAAGAATATCTCATGCATGGCTAAATGGGGCATCAAGCCCTCTTTCTGGATAAGGTGACTGGACCCCCTAGAGTTCTAACTTGCAATACTGTAAGTTCAGGAACCCAGGTCGCACATACATCAGGGGCCTCCTATGTGTCCTCTTTCCTGACTTCCCTGTGTTGTCTCATCCCCAACCTTTGATGTCATCGTATACGGGCTAGCAGACGGAGGGACACTATAGTGTCTTCGATTTGCCAGCAGCCAGCGTTCTTTCTGGCTCTCTGGTTCCTCCTTGGCTTCATGTCTCATTCCATCAGATTTCTCCCTTGGGGGGGGGGGGGCAGCCACAAGGTCAGTCAGTTCAAAGTCCCAGCTCTACAGGGTATCTGCATTAGATTACAACAATAACACCAGAAGTGATGTAGATCTTACCAGAGCCCAATTTGTGTCACTGTTATATTTCGGGAGTGCTATTTGCAGGAGGTCCCTTGTACTGATTCTAGCCAGGTCCAGGATATTCGCAAACATGACCAGCAGTTTTACTCGATTCAGAAAAGGGCTGTTCCAAGGTGGCGATATAGCCTCAATTTTTACGAAGTACTCAACAGGCCGCCTGGCCGCGATGCATGCTGTACACCTCCACCTTGCCCATTCTGCTTTACCTTCATTTCCATATGCACAGTTTTTGGTGTATACACTGGTCTTATCTTGTAATTTTGTGTAGATACATCCAACACTTGATCCTGGTTGGCAGCAAGCTTTTCAATGCCAAGGCAGCCGGTGCCAACAGTGTTTTGGCTGACCTTGTTCAGCAAGGTCGATGTTTTAGACGTCAAGGGGTAATTACTCGCTGTGGTCCATTTGTCCACAGGGCCTCCGAGTGTGCCATCCCCCTGTGCCTTTGTGTACAACCTAAGGGCGGCCGAACTTTGTTCCCCCTTGGCTACGCCCTTTGCAATACTGGTTGTTTGGTCTTTCTGTGGTCTGGTTGGCAATGATACAGTTGTTACTACTTTTGGTGTACCAAACTCATGGTCATTTTTCCCTTGTTGTACTTCACACGTAATTCTTGTTGCTTCTGAGTATTTCATCATTGAGTTTTCGGCGCGTTCTCTTCGTTGCATGCAGCAACAGTCACCAAGTCGTCTAGCCATAATGATGAAGTATCGGTCTCGTAGGTCTTGAACTTAACCCGGGCCTTGTCCTTGGACAAATTAACTGCCAAGACTTCTGTGTTCGATTTCACCCTACATGCCCCATTTGTCTCCAGTTGGTTACCATTTTTGGGTGTATGCCTTCTGTTGTGACTTTCTCGATCAGCATAGGTCGTCTTTGAATTATATGTTCCACCACTTTTGTAGCCAGTACTTTTAATTCCCGTTGGTTTGCTGCTAAAGATGAATACAGGCGAAAGAGTGTGTTTTGCTACTACCGTAGCTATCAATATTTGGGTGGCTTCCTTGGACCCAGGACCTAGTTCACTGTGTGTCCTATCGTATACATTGCTGTCTGAACTTTCATCACCTCAGTACTCCATGCAAGCTGCCAGCGCAGTAAGGTCTGGGCTTGCCGACAGGTTTCCTTCAATGAGGTTACTGCTATGTTCTGTACCTTGCCCCATAGAATTCCGTTTAATGTTATGGCACATTTTAAGTGGTGATCCATTATTGTCTATTGACACTGGGGAACTCAAGCCACCTTTTTCAAACTCATCTGGTCTGCCAATGATATTGCTATTATTGGGCTGCGTCTGTACTTCAAACATAGTGGCATTACTTAGAATATCTCCTTCAGCTGAAGCAGGCGGCTCAGGACTGGGGGACGGTTTGGACTTAAAGATAGCCAGAAAATAACCCGTAATTGGCACTTGAGGGGGGGGGCCTGGCCATTTTCCATTACAGCTGTATCTTTCTTATTCTTTTTCACAAAGAGTACTCCCTTTGTCCCTATTACCGTATCAACTGGACTCCGCGGCCGCTTACCCCCCTTAGCGTGCTACTACGCTGTCCAGCTCTAGTCAGAGCTTTGCCATAATAAAGTATATAACTGGGGGGTGGAATGTTGTAAAGGGTTCCTTAGTAGGGATGTGCCAATGCCAACAGATTGTAAACGGTAAGATGTATTGAGTCCCGCTGATGACAGGAAGGCTAAATGAACGGGCACTTACTCACTTCGATGCGCCAACAGCACTCGTAGAGGCACTCTGAGTGCGTGTGTGCTGCCCCCTGCTTATATCCGGTTCCAGGTAGCGGGGCTTACAGCCATCAGCCAATTATATTGGTGCAAAATCATTCGTCCGCCCGAACATCGTTCATTATCCTTCCTGTATGTCGGCAAGGGAATTATTCAAAACCAAAGCTCGAGAGTAGCAATGCATCAGTGGATTTTCGACAGCCGACCGCACTCTTAGAGGCACTTCTTGCACTTTTGCATTTTACAGCTGAATGCCAACTACAGCATCAAATACTCTGAAATTGCTCTGCTATGGGATTTTAGCCTGTCATTTGGCCTTTTTGTTGTCTGACATTCTTTCTGCCCTCATAGGGCCGGATTTGCCAAATACACCAAGTCCTCTCGAAATAAAACTTCAGCTTTCCTAAGCAAAGAGGCAGTATGTGTTTGTGGCCAGATGTGGGGGCTGTGAGTGTCTAATCCCAGGCCAAAGTATGTCTGTTGCAGGGGATGTGGTGACCAGAGGTTGGACAGCTCCTGCCAGTTTGAATGATGCAGATCATTACAATTGGTGGGCTCAAGGGCGATTCCAGCTTGGATGCTTCTTGCATGCTTGGACTTGGGCATTGGAATCAGAGGTGAGCCTTAGTTCGTGTAACCCTCCAGGGACCTACTGGGCTTTTTCTGCCAGAATTGAATTTCAGTATGGCGCTCCATCGCAGCTTGCCTCTTTCCCTTCCTCCCCTCACCTCCCCACCCCTCCCCGGCATCTATTTCCTGATTGGTGTACCCGCCCTCCTCCCCCGATTGGTGGGACTGGTGTGTGTGTGTGTGTGTGTGTGTGTGTGTGTTTTGCGGGCCGTCGCGCTCCGTCCTCGCCACTTGGGCATTGGAGTCAGAGGAGAGCCTTGGTTCGTGTGACCCTCCTGGGGCCTACTGTGTTTTTTCTGCCGGAATTTGATTTCAGTGCAGTTCTCCAGCGCTGCTTGCCTCCTTCCCTCCCTCCCTCCCTCACATCCCATCCCTCCCGCCCTCCCTCCCTCCCTCCCCTCCTCCCCTCCCTGGCATCCATTTCCTGGTTGGTGTACCCGCCCTCCTCACCTGATTGGTGGGGCTGCTTATCTTAAACCAACCCTTCCAGGGCAGCCCTCTGCCCGGCAGCCCCTGCGGCTAAGGGCCCTAAGGCCAAGGGCGGTTCTAACAGGCGGCTCCAGAAAATGTTAGCAGGTGTACAGAGGGGAAGCCAGTGGCCAGCCGTCAACCATCGACTACAAGGACCAGTAAAGTACAAGTGGCCTTGGTTTAGGAGTAGAGCAACCACTCTACCCTAGAATCCGAGCCACTTAACAACCCCACATTAAATAATGTGTTAATTCCCCACTGCATCTCTCTCTCCCTCCCTCACCCTCAAGTTAGACCAAATTCAAGCAGTGTTTAAAACTGTACTCCTCTGACCTGCTAGGCATAGACCTCCCCTGTCTATACAGGTATCTCAAATTTAGCAGGGTTTCTGTTTTCAAATTGCATTGTATGATTTTTAGATTGCATTGATAGGCCTCTCTCCCACTATACAGGTCTCTCAAATTTAGCAGGGGTTCTGTTTTCAAATTGCATTGTAAGGACTACTTTGGAGTGACACTACGATTAGGGGCTCACGCCTCATAAGATAACAGGGAGTCCTAGCTGGGCCCCTCAAAATCACTTTTAGCTAGTAAATATCCTTAAACCTACATAGGCAGCTCACCGCAGCGAACCGCGTCCGGGAAGATGGGCAGTAAGGACAGCCACTGATAACACCAAACTATATAACCCCCAACCACCTCCACTACCCCTCTCAAGACAGCGACTGAACGGGTCGGCAACACCAGCCAAAAAGGCCAACTACAGATACAGCCCAAACTGGTAGTGGACAACCCCTCACACCCAATACTACACCACAAGACAACCAGACCAAAGCAAAACCAACTCGGCATCAGCAAACAAATCAAGACTAAAACAACTCTCAATCCTAAAATGCTGCGCACACGACCCATACTGAGGGAAAAAAGAAGAAATAACAAACACTCCGGAACAGCAACAAAGAACCACAACTACTGAACGCACCCCCACAGACACGAACAAAAATCGAACCAACACTGTGAGAAGGGACAAATCCCTAACTCCAACCTCGCCGACAACTGGTCACCAGACCAAACCAACCCAACGCTAGAAGCAGCATCATCAAACAACCAACCAAACCACGCATAAGAAGGGTGAACAACACTAGAAACAAAAAAAACATGATCGATGCAATAACACCCTACATCACCAAAACAAGAGGAACTTCCAATCAACACCCACAACACCTGGAAGACGAACCCAATGAAAACAAAAATCCAAGACAGAACCTAGAACTCTTGGACGACACTGACACTCCGGCACCAAGACCTCAACAAGAGATCGACCAGAAAGGAAGCCTCAAAACCAACCAGAAGACGACCCAAACAAGAAAGTCCAAACCAAACTACACCTCCAAACTCCACTGCAATCTAATAAACGCAAGATCTATGTCAAAACACTCAACAGAGATCTTCGACCTACTCGATGACAACAGCATTGACATCCTATTCATAACAGAAACATGGCTGGACGACAACTACAAACTCGCACTCCAAAGCTGCCTTCCAACCAACTTCAAATGCCTATAAATAAACAGGAAAAACAAAAAAGGAGGAGGCATCGTAATAGCATTCAAAGAACACCTGAAAATAAAAACAGAAAAACCGCTCATCATCATCAACTGTGAAGCCATGGTTATACACTTAACAGCGGGCCCAAAAACCAACATCACATTCATCCTGGTATACAGACCACCGACATACGATGCAACCATCGTCGACAACTTCATAGAAGCCATCACCAACATAGCCATCCAGCACGAACATCTAATCATCCTGGGGGACTTCAACATCTGGTTTGAAGACAGTCATGTATTTTAACAAAAGGAAGGAACACTAGCAACTATCTATATAAAACAGTTGGTGTACCCTCAGATAGCGGAATCTCAAAACAGCCACTTAGCAAATATGGGCTACATTCTGTGTTCTGTGTACTCAATAACAAACAGGGTTACCAAAAATATCATTTTTAATATATTATTCTCTTTTAAGCACAAGTAATACAGACGTTTAAAAAACATATATACATCACATACTAATATACATGTTAAAAATTATTCCACATCACAACATCGAAAGTCGCCAAATACTTGATCACAAAACAACAATGGCAACTTAATTATTCTTATTCCCAATTGTGTTAAACAACAGTCATGCCAACTCACTGATTGGACAACTCACCACCATGAAACTACGACAGCTAGTCAAAGGGGCAACACACTCGGCAGGACACAACCTCGATGCAATATGTCAAGGAAAAACTCATCACCACGGCACCGCCGATACAAATTCGTGAACACCCCGCCAACTCAAGTCTACATCCAATCCGCTAAACTCACAACCATCACAAAAAGAAACTGGAAACACATCAACGAAAGCAACCTATTTGAACAACTGGAGATTACCAAACCCTCAACTACAGAGCTAGAGCTAGCTGACCTAGACATGAAAGCAGAGCTACTACACAAATCGATTGCAGATACAATTGACAAGATCGCCCCGGAAAACCCATTCATCCCATCAAAAAAAAGAGCAATGGCAAAATGGTTCACCCCACTATTAAACTCCATGAAAAAAGAAAACAAAAAGATGGAACTGGAATGGAGGAAAGAATACAAACCAGACAAAAAAAAAACACTCTTCCAGAAACAAAGCCACACATACAAGAAGGAAATTCAAAAGGCCAAGAGAAGGCATTATGATGACAGAATCACCAATGCCACCAACACACAAAAAGAAATGTTCAACATCATTAGAGAGATGAGAAACCCACCAGGCTGTGACAATACCCCAACCCCCTCAGAGAAACTATGCAACGACTTGGCAGACCACTTCAAGAAAAAAAAGAAAATCAATGACATCCGACAAACCATACAAAACAGACCAACCAACCACAACACACAACTAAACGAACCCAACACAGAACCACAGCACAAACTCCAAAACTTTCCTGAAATATCAGCAGAGGCATGCGCCATGTTGGTAAAACACAGCAAGAAAGCAGGATCACCCATGGATCCCTGACCCCCCCGGACATCTACAAATCAATCCTAGCACAAGGAACGCCAGCAGAATATTATGGAAACCTTCTTAATCTATCACTAGCAGCAGGAACTGTACCAAGGACCTTCAAATCAGCATATATCAAACCACCTTTAAAAAAAAAGTGGTAACGTAGAAGACCTCTCCAACTACAGGGCGATTTCATACATTCCCTACCCAGCAAAACTCCTTGAAATCTACGTATACAAACTAACCCAAGAACACGTAGAAAAAGACCACCAGCTAGACCAAGCTCAAGTCGGTTTCAGACCCGCAAGAGGAACAGAAACAGCACTACTATCCATCTGGGACGACCTAAAAATGAACGCAGACTCAAACACAACCTCAGCCCTTATTCTACTCGACCTCTCCGCAGCCTTCGACACAGTTGGCCATTACACCCTAACCAAAAGACTAGGCATAACAGACACAGCACTAATCTGGACTAAATAATTCCTAGCAGACAGAACAGAAACCGTGTGGATTAAACCCTTCAAATCCACCCCACAAGTTAACGACTGTGGAGTGCCACAAGGATCCTCACTATCACCACTGTACTTCAACATCTACCATACTCCAGTTATCAGAATCTTCAAAAAATACAACATTACATGCTACAACTACGCAGATGATACTCAAATCATCTACAAAATCGAAGACACCCAAGCCGATCACTCAACCCTAATTGGGTGTCTAACTGGATGAATGCCAACAATCTGAAAATCAACCCAGGAAAGACAGAAATCATGATCATATCCAAAGACCAAGAGAATGAAACTGCCATCCCGTGGCCAACGAAAATGGGAACCGCACCATAACGATCTAAGGTAGTAAAAAATCTGGGAGTCCTGATGGACAACACCCTCACCTTAGAACCACAAATAAAAGCAACAGTCAAGAAATGCTTCTTCCTCCTCCACACGGCAAGAAGAAGCCTACCTTTTCTCTCCTTCACGCACAAAACACTCACAATTGTCGCACTCATCATGTCAAGAATCGACTATAACAGCCTATACCTCGGAATACCACAATACCTCCTGAAGAAACTACAACAGATCCAAAATACAGCAGCCAGACTACTCCTCGAGCTATCCAGAAGAGACCACATCACTCCTGCCCTAAAAACACCACACTGGCTCCTAGTAAAACATTGCATCACCTTCAAAGCAATGTGCATAATGCACAGGGCAATCAGTGGACAAGGAGCAGAATTCCTACAAAAGAAAATCTACAAGCCAACGAGACTCCTCAGGTCAAGCAAGAAAATCCTCCAGGAACAAAAACCTTACCTTAAGAAAAAACTTGAGGCACCTCCTTCTACCACTTAGCCACAAAAACCTGGAACAACATCCCAAAAGAAATAAACACCAAAGATCACCTAAAATTCAGGATATACTAAAAACCTGGCTCTTCACCACCACATACTCAAAGTGAAAACCAAAACAACAGAAAGCAAAAAGGATGACTAAACACCCGGAACCGACTAAGAAACTCCAAACCCCAACTAGACCGGTAACGCCAAGTCAGATAGAACACAAGCAACACCCATTAAGACAGAATCAACAACCCCAGCCAATCCCAGCCAACATCCTCACTCACCCCATAATTGCTACCAGGTACCACAGTGTTATAGAGTTTTCTACATATTAGCAATCACCACACTCGAACTGAGTTGTGGACATTAGCAGGTACACTGGCATTATGAGTGGAAAAGGAAGGCAGGTAAGGTTATGAAGGCATTAGATGGAATTGGAGGCCAGATGTGAAAGGGACTGAGTACCGGAGAAGCCCAGATCAGGACAGAGGCGCAGAAATGCTCCCACACCCCATCTGGGGAGATTACGCAAACATAGCGTCTCACTTCGAGAAAGAAATACCAACTTACCAATCCACTAACAATTTCCCCCTCTGCATACACCTCTAAACTCCAAAGCAAACGCAACCACAAACCTACAGCACAACAAACCGCACAAACTTCCCTACATTGCAACAACAAAACAAAAAACACACAGACTCACACAACAGAACATGACGACTACCGGCCGCAAACACCCCAGGCCCAGCCAACGGACCCACCAGGCTGAGGCCGCCAACAGCACATCACTGCTCTCTTGCACTTTTCCAGCTTCCTCCCACCAACTCCCCCTCCCTTTTTTCCCCTCTTTCAGAGCCATAAGAGCGCCAGGGGACCACTCTGGTGGCGATAGTGCGCGGCACAAATGTCCATTAACAACATTAACATCCCGGATAAACAGACTTACTGCAGAGATTGTTGGTTGAGACAAGACCAATACGAAGAGGAGCATCCTGCTGAAGACCCATAACTCGTCATCCTGCTCTTTTTCAGATCACCACAAGGCCTTCATCAGTGCCTCAGTCCCTGGACCAGTGGGATCAACCAACTGTCCAGTGTCTAGAAACGATCCATTGGAACACGGAACCGCTTACTAGCCGTACCCAAAACACAATGCCGAAAGGGACCTCTAAATCCGAGACCCTTGGACTTCCATCATTGGAATTAAGGCATGAGAAAAGGAGACAACTATTTCAGCAACTTCTATGGTGGTCCCGACTGAATCTGAGTACAGGAGGTGAGTAAACATACCTGCTCCTCCCACCACCAACCTCCATAGGGTTTAACAGTTAAGTTATTGCCCTACATCTCTCTTGCCTGAATGCGATTGGTGGAGTTCTGGTCAAGGATCCTTCACAGGTCTTACCCTAAGGAAGTTGGATTGGGAGAATGTCTGCTAAGAACATTTCTTCAAATGTTCCTTAACTTATAAATTACCTCTTGGCTTTGCCAACTCGTGTTTATACTCTTAAAGACTACAAGCCTTCTGAAGAGAAATGCATTGGGATATGCGACTCCAGGGTACAAGGCCCCCTCTTTTGTAGCTATGGAAAGACATTTTAAGGTGCAGAACCTTATACTTTTAGGTTGTTTATGGTGTTTCTAACTCCTTTAATTTTCACATATTAATTCTCTAACCGATTACTTACCTGGTTCTTTTTATTCACTTGCTTTGCTATCCTACAGTATTCGTAAACTGATCTAAAGTAAAGTGTTAGTCCCCCTAGGAGAGCACAGCAAACGTTAATGTGTAAATAATAATTTTGAATGTTTTCGTGTGTTACTTATCTGTGGCTTTTCATTGCTAAGAGTTTGTCTAAGGCCTAAATAAATAATTATTTGTATAGATTCTGCCTAACTTGTATTACTCAGAGTGCTCCATGTGTGCTTAATGGAACCCTTCAACACTCACACTTCCCAAGTCTAAGCCTGGCTGCTCAGTCACATTACCCAGATAGAGGTTGCCTAGACAGTATCTACACCTGTTCAACAGAACAGGGTGGTGTGAGGGGCCAGACACAAAGTTGTCATGTTATCGTTTAAAGACTTATTAACATAAAAGGGTTGGGAAAATGCATCTCTGATCCCGCTCTAAGAGGAACTTTTCTAACTAAAACCAAAAACCAAGGATGCGTCTGTCAGGATGTCGGAAATCAAAATCGTCCTGGTGTCTAAACGTTCTATCCTGACCCTCACACTATAAACCAAATAATAAAGTGAGAAGGGAAATGTCTTTAATCTGGTGTTTGCAAAAAGTGTTCATAAATGAAAATAGAACAGCTCCAACATAAAGGTTCCACAAGGTAATAGAAACTTGGTACCAGGAGGGGTTTCCCTTCCCCTGGATTCTTTAAAGGTATGGCAATGTTTCTTGGTCCAACAGTTGTTTGCGTCTTTTCTTGGCCCACAACAATCCTGTTCGGTACAAAGCTGGTTAGCCTCGTAATTCCTTCTTTTAAAAAGCTCCTTTTTTGTTCAACATACACTGTACTTTCTTGTGACTTGTTGTAGGTTTTCAGTTGCCTGGTTTACACACCTGCCAGACAGATATATGACTATATATATATATATATATATATATAGTCGTGTTTGTAGTGTGCCCTTTTGACCCGCAAACATTCTTATTTCCGTTTCTGCAGTTTTACAATGTTCAAACTGTGTTTGTCGCGGTTGCCGAAAAAAGGTCCCAGCGTCCATAATTTTTGGTTGGGCTGAGTCACTGGCTCTGTGTAGCATCTTCGATCCTGTTCGCTCTTATGCAGCATAGCTTTTCCACCTGCTTTCAACTGTGGACTGCTTTGAAGTTTCTCCGGCTTCTCTCACAGCTCTGCTCATGCACACCTGCATTCCTTCAGGTCCCGATGAGGGTAACGCTGCTTACACCAGTTGCCCAACGGCCAGGAATATTCTTGTGGTTCCTGCCATCTGCACGGCACGTCTTGCTCGCTCAACATTACTTTCCCTCTCTGCTCTGCTGGCAAGTCCCTTTTCTCCGCCACACCAGCTCGTGCCTCCAGCTTCCACACGCCTCCGAGGGAGATGCAATGTCTTCTCCTGATCAGCTGCCAATAGTTTGGTTTCCATCTTTAAATGTCCAGCGCACCAGTGCTTTTTGAAAACAACTAGCACGCTTATTGAGCTTGATGCTACTTCTGCTCTGCATCATTTCCTTAATCCTGCTCGTCCCAGTATTTGTGGTTGTGGGAATTGGAGTCCATTGATGTCAACTGATGCATAGTTCCTGGAGAATCTCTCTCCATGGTTCCATATGAAAAAAACAGTTCTATATGAAGGGGAATTAGAACTGAAAAAGGTATTCTTGGAGCTTTTACTTTTTACACCAGAGGTGTGAGTTTGGTCTAGACGGTGTTGGGAAAAATGTCTCTATTTTCCCTAAAAGGGGAACAGATGCATGGCATTAGGGTATTAAGTATCATAGGGTCTCTTCCATAGGCAGGTGGGGGATACCATGTCTCATCCAATGATGCCATGACATTCCCCTGGGGTTGTCTCCTGCCATTTGATCCTCCCTCATACAACCACCCTGAGGGTCAGGATCAGATAGCAACTGCCGTCCCCTGGCCACATGGGAGGAGCTCACCGTCGGGGAATCTGTGATGACTCCACTAGATTCATCACAGTGGCCTCTCTGGATCTGTGAACAGGGCCGATTATGAAAATCCATCTCAACACTGGTTCTTCCGGATCACATCCCAGCGTTTGGTAGAGTACTGAAACAGAGTCTCTGCTTTTATCAGCCAGAGGTTGGGGCTGACCCCATCATGCAATCAGGCACACATATGCTATTCAATCGTTTAACATCCAACCATTGATATATGGCATTTATATCGCGCCTGTAAACAAGTGTTTCTAGGCGCCACAAGACAAGGGAGGGAGACCAGGAAAACGATCCTACTAGGCCTTGTGTCATTCGCAACATGCAAGTGTGCCAATGAGAAGTGCAAGGGGAAGGCAGAGGGGAAGTGCAAGGGAGAGGCGATGTGCGAACAGGGCATCTGGCTGTGAGTAAGTGTAGCCAGAGCAGCACAGCTCTAGGTAAGTGCTATGAGGCAGGGGGGCTTTAAGCGTTACAGTTTACAGCCCCTAAGTGCGTGGTAGGCCAGGAGGCAGAGCAAGGAAGATATGTCAAGGAAGAGCCTGTTGACCACATTTAAGCAGGCACACCAACCAGAAGTACCTTTGTTAGCACATGGCAAGAGCTCATGTCAGGAATGACCCGAAATGGTCATTCCCAGTCGCCACACACAAAAAGAAAAAAGTACAGTTGCCAGGTTACTGGATTTAAACAAACCAGAGCCACCATTTTAGAATCTCTTGGTGTGCAAGAAAGGGTCCATGTGTTTATCGCATATGGCCATACATGGTACATCCATAACGAAAGGTAACACTGCAGCCAACCAGAACCTGGGCACACTGCCTGGGCGAGGTTACTCTCACCCAGGGAAACAAAATTGCATCATTGTGAAAGCCCCCAATTCAGGGAACAAAAGGGCAAAATGGCTCTCAAAGGGGAACATACATTACAGAGTTGCGTCTCTAGCAAGACTTGGATGTTGCTCATTGGTGAAAAAGAGTGAGGTAATCACACCAACAAAGTGAGTAAAAATTCAGGTGACTCATAAAAGGAGCAGAAAGTGGCTATTCTACATTGCAGAACTGCCCCTGAGTGCTAGCAAGTTCAAATCAGTTTGTTAGCAAACAATGTCTTGCCTCAACCATTATGAAGAACTAGTGGAGTTCCAAGTGCAGGCAGCATTAGGAGCAAGCGCCATGGCTGAATGGCTAACAAAGTTGTACACTGGATTCTTTAAAGCATGCAATGTACAGGAATGCCTCCAATATTGGCACCCTCTCAACCTTTTATTTTTCACACTGGTCTTTAATGTTTCTAAGATGTGCAGAGTGTAATACTGCTGATGCCTGCACAGTACCAATGATATGCATTGAAATAAACACATGATTGAATTAAAATGTTTATGCCGTGTGAGTATTAATAGCCTTCAATAAAAGGTGGAAGGAATGGCTAGTCAACTGCACTTACCTCCGAGGCCACATTGTCGTTTATGACGATATTCCCAATCTGGTCAAGCAGCTGAGCCAAGGAGGTCAGAGTTGTTGTCACAGTGGCTATGTTTTCGACAGTCCGGGTCCACAGCAGGCGATCTAGTTCCCAGTCTGACAAGCCCTCATTACCCGGACTCTCCATTCGGAAATCTTCTGGGGTTGACACTTTTGCAATTCCAAAAAGTAACCTGTTATAAATATAGGTGGAGAGTGGAAGATTACGAAAAGGGAAAATACAAAATGGCACATAGACCATTAACTGAGTTGTATGGCAAGCAAAGATCACCCCTTGCAGAATGTGTAAAGGAATGGTCTGGAAACTTGAGAGGAGATTTTTAAATGAATCTTCGTATACATCACTGCTTGTCTGTACCCCTAGAGACAATGCCTTACTTATTTTCTCTACATCGGTTATTCTTTTTAAAGAAACACCTTATAGGGCGAGCCCTAAACATAAAACAAACTAATGCAAAAGGGACATTTCAGAACATGTTTATTGAAATTCTCAAGTTTGTGTTCAGGGAGAATCTGTTAAATAATGGCTCTTCAGTGCACGCAATCAGGATCGGTCAGTGACCTCAAGTGACTATACAGAAAATTGAGCTCTGTAGTGAGGCAGAAAGGTCACATATAAGCAAAATGATTGCAGAAGTAAAACATTTGAATAGAACAGTTTAGAAACCAAAACCAGGTTAGACCATATCAAAAGGAGGTAGAGCCTTTCCATGACTTGGTGCAAAGTTGTGGAACTGCCCCGGTTATATTCCACCAAGACCCTATCCATCTTAAATTCACGAAGAAATTGACAATATGTCTGTCTTTTCTGGCACTACTTCTACCACCCTGTGACCTGTGACAGCTGACTGTGGCCATCGTGCTCTTTCACTCTGAGGCAGAAAGTGTGCTGCAAGAGTGAAAATAAAAGGAAATCCACATTATAATTGAATTATGAAATACACAGTGTCTCATGTTCCGACTTTGGTTTTCTAGGCTTGAGCAATGTAAGATCAAGAGTAAGACTCGGACACGTTATGTTCAGTGTTGGTTATAGACTTATTTTCAAAATGATAAGCAGGTTGGGGGAAATCCCATCTATCCCTGACTCTAAAAGGGGGTTCCCTGCCTCAACAAAACTAAGGAACGTTTGTGTCAGGATGTTAAGAAAAGAGCGTCCTCCCTCCAAACCCTAATCTGACCCTTACACTCTAAACTTAATATAATGTTAACAAGGGAATTTCTATAAGCTATGTTTTGGTAGCTTTCCTTCAGAGTACGAAAACATAAAAAACAAAAGTGTAGAAAAGAAAGAAATAAAAGTTCCACCAGGAAAAGTGGTCTCCCTTCCCCTAGATTTCCTCTGGTAATTAACAAGTCACTTGGTCACAGTTTACACTTGTTCAAGAGGGATAACTCTACCCTTCCAAGGCTTAGCTTTACAAGTTCAGTGGGAACGGCCTCTCCATTGAGCTTCTCCACGTGTTTAGGTTTATACACTTTCTCAAAGGAAAGGATCCCCTTTTTCTTGGCTCCTCTTCACCACACTGTTCAATACTTTACTCTTTGTGTTCACAACTTTTAAAGGGTACAAATCTTCCCATGATTTTCCTTCATACATGTTATTCTCTTATTGTTCAGCTACTCCTATTCAGTTCTTTGATTAGTTTTAGTTGGCTACTATTCTTCCCTTCTCCATTAGCGGTTCTGTTTTTGTATATCCGGGCTATACTCTCCTGCAAGGGTATTTGTGACTTTCTCCTCAGTCCTCTCATTTTTATACTTATTTCTCGCAGTTTCACAATTCCACATTCACTTTGCTTCTTACTCCTGGTTTACTCTCCTGCCAGGATGTCCCATTACGCTTTCATATCTTTTAAGTTTACTTCTCTTATTACCACTGGTTTACTCTCCTACCAGGATATTAAATAAACAAGTCTTGGTCTTTCTCTCATGGGTGCGAGTCCCAGACTCACTGTGAACCTAGTTCACTAACCCACCAGGGCTTCTCCAGTCTCCAATCACTTTCTCTTTTTATCCACGATATTGGTCACTGACCTTTGTTTAGCAAAGTTAGCCTCAGTTTTCACTCGTCCTTTCAAACATTGGGTTTCTGCCCCTTTTACTTTATATTAACTTCTCTTTTGAAGCATCGGGTCACTGACCCGTTTTCAATATTGTAATTCCTTCAAATGTTTCACTTTGCCTCGCTCACACTGTTTAGATGACATCACATACTTTCAGACGCTCTGGTAACCCATTGGCTTTCTCTGGGCGGCTTCTGTGTCCCTCATATCTCTCCTTCTCCGTCTGCTCCAGTTTGCAGTTTCGGTGCAAGTCCCATTAGCAGGTGACTCTTGTGTTGCTTTATTCTGTTGCATACAGCTCCCGCTGCCTCAGGCTCTTGAGCGGTGAGCTTCCTTTGTTCCACTTTTCTGCGCATCGTTTGGGTCAGCCTCCGTGCTGCTTGAACAGCTTGTTCACCTCCAGCGTTCTGAACCGTGGCAGAACAAGTTACCATCAAACTTGCCTTTCTCATAAGTTTGTCAGCAGTGGCAGCTTTAATCTTCCCGGCATGGTTTAGCAATTTCCATAGACTAAACCGCAGCATTGGCTTACCACTTCTGGTCATCTTGTTTGCTCCATCACTCTTCCTCGTCTCAGTACAAAAGGGGGTGGGCGTGGGCGGATAAGGTGATTGACCCTGAACATCTGGATCTTCTTCATCACAATATGTTGTATGGGCACATGGATGTCATTCAAAATTATGGCTGCAAGATTATTTTGGTCTAGTATTTTCTTGTCTCTCTGGAGTTTGTTTTCTCCTATGTGATCCTCCCACAGATAGCCACCCACAAGATCAAGTATCTTCTGCCTTTCCCTAGCCACGTAGGCGAAGCTTCCCTCCAGAGAATCAGCGTCATAACCTTAACCCCTGGCCAGGACACTCGGGGCCTCTGGCCCTCGCCATGGTATTTCAGCAAAGCCCCAAGGGCCCAATCATGCCCCTTTCGGGTACCCTGGAGCCTCCTGGCGCCAGGCTCATATGGTAGGTGAAGTTTCCATTGGGCAGTGGACCAACATGACTGCCCCCACAAGGATCAATGTGGAAATGCAGCATGCAGTCTAGCATCCAGGGCGTGGCCCGCCCGAAGACACCTCGGATACCTGCTGGCTATTTAAAACCACGCCCAACTGGAGGCACGCGCTTCGCGTTATTCTGCTCTTGCAGCATGACGTTCACCGTGCCCTGCTCAGCATCTTTGGCCTGCATGGGCGAGAGAAGAAGAAGAAGAACCACGTTGTTATCCTTACCTGCTCAGCATCCAGCTCCTCTAATAATCCGGAGTCTTCCCTGGAATTCGTTATCTTCATCCAGCAACACCCTAAGGAAAATAGACGAGAAGAAGACAATTAGTAAGTGACAATTCATCCGCTCCATCATCGCCAGGCTTCACTTACTTCCCAAACTCTCCATGGAAGTCTACCGCAGAATGGATACTATCCATCTGGCATCTTGTTCCATCTTCCAGGAGTCTTTGGCGACCTGCAATGAACAACAGCACAGGTTAGCCACTTCAAATGACGCTCATAGCGCCACGCCTTGCGTTTACTTACCTCCTCGAGCTTAGCCCTCTACATCAGCTCGACATCTCCATCATCCCTTCCGCATCTGCAAGAAAGACGGCAAAGGTTATTCAGGGCAACCACAATTACAGACATTCATTCTTAATCATCATACGAGAGACTTACCTAAAGAGTGGAGTCGCAGCCGGTCTGGACTCCAGGGCCACGCCAGTGAAGTAACTCGACGGATCGGTGCCCAGCGACGACACGCCCCTGCTCTACACGGCAGGACGGAGAGCGCACTTTAACGAATACCAAGGTGAGAAGGGCTCCCAGGGAGGCATCATCGGGGGAGCACGGGGAAGGTGGGCTCTGAGAAAGAGTGAGGGTTGTAGCTAAACCGAACTCCTGTTTTCCAGAACTGGCCCTCAGCAGCGCAAGCCCTGGGGAAGGTGCAGCGGTCCCAGAAGCATTCCAGACCAGTCAGTGGCGTCCCTGTGGATACAAGGTGAGCGTTACAATCAGTGATGATGTAACTAGATTCGTCACAGCAATGAGATCCCATAATTCCTATGGAGTTAACATTGTTCTAGGTCATTAAAAAAAAACATTTAGATACCCTCTGAAGGGTATCTTGAGAGGCAGGAAAACTATTGTGGATCAACACAGATTTTGAGAAAGGATAAACGTTGGGGAATTTAGCATTGAGAAATTTACAACAACTGCTGTGGCTCATTCAGTGGAGAATGCTTGGGAATCTTAGAGAAATCATGAAAGGAACTAGTAACCAGTGGTAGCATCTCTTGGTAGTTGAACTCAGCCACATTTCTTACAATTGGAGAACTTGACTAATGTGAAGGCATCATGAAGTAGACACAGACAACAGGTTCAAGATTGGTTCTCAAAAGTATTTTTAACTTAAAAAGCAGGATGGAGCAAGGCCTAACCTGCCCTAAACTAAGGTGGGATTTCCATACCTAAAGAAAACCAAGGACATTCCGTCAGGAAGTCCAAATCAAATGGCTGTCTGTGTCCAGAACCTATACTTGCCCTCACATCTAACTGTATACAATGTGTAGGGATGTCAGCATCAACATGAATAGTGTTCAAAATAAAGTTCAGAGCTTCTTCCTGCTCTTGGCTTGTAATCAGCTTCCATTTCCCTAAGTTCAAAACAGTTCACGAGGTATCAGGGTTCCCTTCCCCAAGAGCTCAAGTCTTTCAGCTCTTCCAAAAGAAACACCACATCTTCCAGCTTTTCAAAAACACCACAATTCCTTGGGATACTTCCCAGTTGTTCCGATATCAGTACTTTTCACTAGTTCACATAGGCAGTTGTTTCTTGACTTCAACACCACATAAGAGGTTGTTGCAAAACACAAGCTTCTTTATGGATACTTTCATTGAATTTTCCATGCAGAGGGGCATTGTCTAGGCACAGTTGTCAAACCACCCTGTCCACCCATTACAAGTCACACAACTAATGCCCCTTCTTGACTGCTTTCCATCACAATTGGCCACGGCTTTCCTTTGACAGTGAGGCTTGGTTTATTCACCAGCGACATTAAAGGCAGGTTTAATTGGGGGCAGACCCCACCCCCCCCCGCACCCTTCGGGATATGAGGACGATGCGTACTGTGGGGGGGAACAAGATGAAACGTGCGCTGGGCCAAAGGCCCTCAAACTAAGAACTGTCTGCTGGTTCCAACCCTCACGTCGCCACCCGCTTCTGGATCAGAGCACTGGTGGGGTGCGGGGTGCCGGCTTTGCCTCTCTGATGCAGCTGGGCCAGCAAGACGGAGCGCCGGCCTGCCTGGCCCCAGCTTTCAAGCACGAAGATGCACATGTGAGCATGTTGCCCGACTACGCCGCACTGGCGTTCCAGGGGCACTCCTCCGTTTAATCGTACAGAGCAGTGAGGACACCGCAGGGCTCCTCATCGCCATGCCCCTACACTATGCGCTCAGTTTCATGCGCACAATACAAGGAACATCGGTGCACTGGAGTGGGCAACAGCTCACAGCCAGTCATGCTTTCCTCCAACTTTTAAGACATCTCTAATGTATTATTGCAGCACACAACACTTTCTGTGCGGTGTTGCTCTGCTCTGCTCCTACTGACATTTGCCTTTGCCGGGCTCCCATTGGGAAGCCTGCCTGAAGGTCCCAGCATGTCTCGGAGGAGAGGAAGCTGGGAGTACACCGAAATTCTGCAAGTCATTGTCCTCCAGTATGTCTGCTTGAATCCAGTTCTGACTGGGAGGATTGCTGTCCCCTTGAGACAGCCACCTCCCAAAGTTTAAATGTTGCATGACTGCCGATTGACTGGGTTCCTGCATTAAGACGAGGGTCCTGTAGCAGAATGATAAAGTCGACCCATGGAATGAAGAAACTGAGGAAGGACGATGTCTGCAGCCACCTCCAGTGACCGTCATTGACTGCTGAGTGACCACTGCTGCTCCAACCGCCTCTTCTGGTCGACAGGGAGATCCAGACCAGACGATTTCCTCCCCTGGACTAGTGAGCCTATCCAGTATCGAGACAGCCTGCATGCTGAGCCGTCCCTCAAAGAGCTGTGACAGTCGGGGGCTGCAATTTCGCAATATCCTGGGGCCTGGACTTGGACACTGGGCTGTGCATAGTCTCCCGAAGCACGGTTTCGGCTGGTACTTCGTGGGCATCCTGCTGGGCATACAGTGACTCTGAGATGTCTCCCGTTCCAAGTTGGGGACTAAGAATTCGAGAGAAGCCTACCAAGTAACAACAGTCACTGAACCAAAGCCTGTTTGTTTGTTTATTTAGTATGGCACGCAAAACCCAGAGGTAACAGGGCGCAACAGAGAGCAGGAAGGTAGGATTATATAAAAACTTAGTTGCAGGATAAGGCACACATAAAAAAGAAGCATAGCATTACATTGCGTGGAATGTGCATATATGCATATAGTTAATACATTTCTTACATATTTACATATTTAATGCTGTGCATAGCAGTCAGGTTTGAACAAGGGCATGGGCAGGTGAGATGGCAGGGTTAGTCATGGGGATCATTGGACCGCAACCAAGTGAGGATGCTTCGCCTGAAGCTATAGTCGGATTGGTCTGTCCTAATGTTGAGTGGGAGGGCGTTCCAATGGTGGGGTGCCAAGACAGGGAAGCTACTGCCGCCGTTTTTTTGTTGTCTGAAATTGGGTACCTGCAGGCAGTAAGAGTTAATCGATCTGGTGGGGCGGGTGGAGGTTTATTTCTTTATTCTTGATGCGAGATAGGGGGGGGGGACTGCGTTGTTTAAGCATTTGAAAGTGAGTGATGCCACTTTGAGAGAGATGCCGTCAGAGATTTTGAGCGATTTGTGTGCGCTCCTTTTGTTGGAAATGTGTTCCTTGGAGGGTAGGTTAAGGGCTGTTCTGAGAGCGTTATTTTGTAGTGTCTGTAGTTGGTTGGTTATGTATTTTTTGGCTCCTAGGTACATGGCATTACAATAGTCAAGCCTGGATAGTATTAGGGCATTGGCAATGATGATGCAGCTAGCTTGGGTGAGGAAGGCTCTACTTGCCCTGATTAGCTTGCATGTGTAGGTGGTAGAGGATGCTAGTGAGTTGACTTGTTTTTTTAGTGACATGGTTGCATCAAGGTGAAAGCCTAGCGTTTTCACTGTTTTGGCCACTGTGATGGTGTTGCCATCAATGTTGAAGGCCTTATAGTTGGAGCCGAGTTTTTTAGATTAGTGTTGGATACAATGAGCAGGATTTCGGTTTTCTCATCATTCAGGCATAAGCCGTGTGTGGGCATCCGTGCCTGAATGATGAGATATATTTTGTTTACCAAGGCCGTATCAGAGTCGAAGTTGCCCGAAAGGGGTATGAGGATCTGGGTGTCATCTGCATAATTAGTATATGAGACACCCAGTCTGTCCAACTTGTCAAATAGGGGCTTGTTAAAGATGTTGTAGAGGGTGGGAGAGACGCAGGAGCCCTGGGGTACCCTGCAAGTTATTTTGATGGGGTCTGCTGAGGCTATGGTAGAGAAGACCCTCATGGTTCGATTGTCCAAGAATGATTTGATCTAGGCTATGGCCTCTTTCGAGAAGTGGGCAGCTGAGGCCAGGTGTTCGCACAGGACTGCGTGATCCACCAGGTCGAACGCTGCCGACAGGTCGAGGAGGAGTAACATGGCGGTGTTCCCTTTGTCGTTAATCTCATTGATCTGGGTTCTAAGATCGATTAGGGCTGTCTCAGTACCATGCTGCGGTCTGAAGACCGATTGGCGGGTGCCTAATAGTTTGTGAGTTTCAAGATATTGCTGAATTTGCAGGTATGCTACTCTGTCTATCATCTTTAACAGGAATGGCACCGTGGTGATGGGTCTGTAATTGGTTGGAATGGCGGGGTCTAGGGTTTGCTTCTTGAGGAGAGGCAGGACCCAAGATTTTTTGCGGTTGCTTGGTATGGTGTTGGAAGAGAAGGATGCATTGATCTGCTTGGTTACAAAGGTGGCTAGGTCCCTGGCAGCATCCTTGATATCTGGGGAGCGCAGTTGTCTCCTTTGCAGTTAGATGGTTTAAGTGAGGCTATAACTCTTTCTGTTTCTGGGATAGATATTTTGGTGAACCTGAAGAGATTCTGGCCTGGAGGGTTGGTTGCTTTGGCGTGGTTGCTGGGAGATGCTTCATTAGTGGTGAGGGAGTCTTTTTTTAGTGCGATTTTAGTTTGGAGAGTTTTGATTTTATTAGTTAGGGCGTTTTGGACGCTGGTGCACCATACTTTGTCATTAATTACGTTGTCTGGTGGGGGTATGGGGGATTCTAGTTCCCTTAGTATGGCAAATAGTTCTCTGGTGTTGGAGCTAGATTTTTCTATTCTTTAATTGAAGAGATTCTTTTTGGTGAGCATAATTTCTTCTTTATAGTTTTTTGCGAAACGTTTAAGTTGTGATTTGTTCTCTTCTGTAGGGGAATTGCGCCATTGGGTTTCAAGTTTCCTTTTGTGCAATCTAAGTTCTTTCAGATGTGGGGTGAACCAGGTGTTCAGGTGGGCTTGTTGTTTTCTCTTTTGCAGTTTAAGAGGGTCCCAATGAGCCAGTACCATGAAGATCATCTGCTGGGCGTCCCATCACAAGAAGCTGACCATCTGCTCCCGCCAAAAGTTATTCTTTCAGCATTCATGCCAAGAATCCGAACAGGAGCTGCTGTTGCCTCACCCGGGGATGCACCGGTGACAGTATTCCTTCTTCACACAAAAGTACTGTCCTGCTCCTAGGTACTAACCTGGGTGCTTGCTGTGTTGAATCTGAATCCTCCTCAGCTTTCTAAGACACAGGTGGACGACCCAACTGTGTTCTCCCAGGCCGAAGGACACTGGTCCTTTGTTCTATAATCCTTCAAGGGGGTCTATCTGACCTCCCTAAACCATTGTTTGACTACATATTTTACTTACTTGCAATGTTGAAGATGCATGCTAATTTAAAGCAAGCTATAAACACACAAGCTCTCAAACAGTGCCTCTCACTGAAAAGAATTCCAAAGTCATGTACTGATTTGTTTAAATATTAGGAAGTGTATTATGAGTTTTCAACCTCATTCAACAATGTAGCAGTTAATCAGTCAAAGATAACAAATAGTCATCCATTAGCAAACTCCTGCTGATTTGACAACTTTGACAGCATCTGCCTTCTTTTGTTCTGCTGCCCACGGCTCTGGTTAGCGAGTGTCCCAGACTCAGACTCTCATCCCCAGATAGGGCTGGACTTTAAAGTACAGGCTGCCTAAAAATTACCAGTATGCTTGTTGCATTACCTGAATGTTAGTTAAAGAATTGATTTGCTACTCTGACTAGTTACCTGTATTCATCTCAAGTTTACTATTGTCATGAGTAATGCTCATATGTCTTACTATATAAATGTGAATATGTTTATTTACCAGTGATTCTAATATTGTGTTAGTTGCCCGAGTATTTAGAATAACCATATTTTAATAGAACTACCGTGTATAGTGTATTCTTGACTATAGGTGTTCTTTGTACTTACCTACAGCCCTTCTCCCTCCTAGACTAATCCTGGCTGCACGTCCACTGATAACAAACCTTTTAGTAAATTCAGGCCAAACTTAAGATTTGGAGCCCTCTACACCTAAGAGCGAGTCTTCTATAGTCCTACCACAGGTGGACTTTAGTAAAACTCCCCAACACCTATGTTTATGTAGAATGCTAATATTGCACCAGTAGATGGTCTTCTTTGACGTTGGGTACATTTAGTCTTTGTTGGTAACAGATTTTGCGTAAAACTGATTCCAGGGTAAACGTATGCGGTACTACCTCTAGCAGTCTTACATATAATAGAAGGGTCTTCTGGCCAACTGTCACAAACTTTGATTTGCCCGTTTCCAGGAAGGCTCCACCCATTACAAAAAACAGCAAAGCTATCCAGTAGCTTCACTAGAGCATTTTCTGTCCATGCGTGAACCCAGCATCATGCTAACAGCAAAAGTGGAGATTTCCAGCACTTGAATTATGGGAGGTGCATAGCCGCGTCACCTACTGGAAACAGATCTATGAAATAAATAGTAGTGTGGGGATACAGACTTTGCAGGCACCTGGGGTCACAGGTAACTATTTAGTACAGTGGCCTTGCTTTCTGAATGAAATGGTCATTCTTTCTGTGTTGGCAATGGTAGAGTTTAGCAAGCACTGGTGAATAACCAGCCCTTAATTTCAGTTGATCAGGTCAAAGGCCATACAGCGATCAATGAATACCAAATATACTTTCTCCATTCTCAGGCATCAGGCATCAAGCACACATAGTATTCATAAACAACTAGGGTTCTCTCCCAGTAATCTTTACATGAAAATCAAATTCTGATACTATCCTACGAATTGCTATCTCTTCTCTCTTCCAAACTGTTCAGGCTGAGACACATTAATTGTATTGCCGAGCCTCCAGAAGATTACAGAAAGAGATGCTGACCAATGGTCCGGTTTCAAGGCACCCACTATGTACTGTGAACTTGGAATGATAATGTGACTTATTTCAGCTTATGCTCACCAAGGGAACTTGTAGGTGTTCTGTATTTAGTGAAGCATATCATTCCAGTCAGTATAATGCATACTTTTTGGATGTTATTGTTAAATAATAATCACACATACTGTAAAGGCAGCTTTGTTTCAAGAAGGGAGTGGCTGCAACTCATCCCTTGAAACCACCATATAACCAAACATATTGAGAACATTTTGCAAACTAAGACAACATAACGCAATTATGACTGTATCTTAGTAAGCAGTGTACACTGTGAGAAGCATGGCACAACACTGCCAGAAGCATGGCACAATGAGAGCGTGCCTGGCCCATAGAAGGTTAGAACCTTACCGAAGCTGGGTTAGAAAAACTTCCATCACTTTAACCATGTCAATATCAACCCGGACAGGGAAATCACGTTCCTGCTTCTCTGTGTAATTCACATTATAGACCTGCAAAAAAGGCAACTATTAAGTAACCGAGCTTGGTCAGGTGGCAACTAAGAGAAAGCATCATCACAAACATTGCAATGCCCCAGCGCAAGCAAGAACACAAACACACGCAAAAATTAATTCACACAGGGATCCACACAATATATTAAAAATATACCACAAACAACCTGGCATCTCTCCAGCACATTACTAATGAATTTCCCGAAATCTTCCAAGCAAGCCATCAAAACACCCAATTTTTCAACTGAAAACACATCATCCACTCACCCTTCAAGTCCTCTTCCCCATCCCTCGTTTACACAGACTGATTGGAATTTGCCTTTGACGGTCATGGATGAGACCCTCACACACTGTAAAAAGAGCTGGAACAATCACATCCCCTGAATGTAGAGCAAGAACCCTGATAGGCCTGTGAACCCCTTTGCAACACAACACTCCTTCAACATCAATGATGGGTCTGCGATTTTCTAGAAAGTGATTGCGTGGATCAAACACTCAATTTCCTACTACTGCTCCCACCAACAGTGAAATTATGTCATGTTTGCATATGTCCCTTGGCTGAAGATGCTTCGTTCACACCAGAATGGAATCAACCATTTCCATCATGTCTGCCCATGTAACATTTAACTGTGCTCGCTGATATGGGTTGAACCTGTGCGGGAGGGCAATTGCATTAACGTGAATAAACATAGGCATGTACATGAGAGGGGTATGCCATGGGGGGAGATCGGATAAGAGAACAGGTCTGTCTGGCAGGTTAGTTATGGTGTGCTAAATGTTCCTGAGGTCACATCGGAGCACACAAGATTTATATGTGTTCCACCCCGATGGCCCCATTGAAGGCAGTGCAGATAAATAGATCCTGCCATACCCACAGTAGTTACAGGCCTGGTTTTGAAGATGCAATGGCTCTTTATTCAGACTGCTCCAGGGGAGACACAAATGATCCATACTTGACAGAAAGCTAGTAGAGATGTTGGGGAGTTAATATGATTCCCCACAGGTAGGCCCCAGAAACATTATAAGACTATCCTCCATCATAGTTTCTGATGTACTCTAGGACATTAATTTAGAGAGGGCCATTTTGGCTGCAACATGCAATTCTTCTGCAACACACTGAAAACAGTGTTGTACCTCCCTGTGACAACAACGGTCATTGGATTCTCTTTGCATTCCACAGAATGACCCACGAAATCCGTATCCCCACCCTCAAGAATTGTCCCTGCCTGCCCAAAACTGTGCATGATTTTACTTGCTCCCTTCAGCCTTACTCTGTAGACCACGCCCCCACCATAAACTTGCCAGCACACAACTCTCTGCCATTGTAGCTTGCTCCAGCATAGAAATGATAATATGGGAGAATTCTGTACCATAATCCCGCCCCAGCGGGGACTGTGGAAGGCGTTGGTGACGACTGGGCTTCCATCATGGTCCTGGATGTAGAGCGGTGAATGGGAATATTCAGGGACGTAAAGCAGGAAGTTCAGTACTGGATAGAGGGAAGCTGCACTGGATCCTGTGGTGAAAAAAAAGAGTTCAGCCCAGAACATTACTCAGACATAAAAACAGAAACCAACCACGCAATCAATGTGTACCTGCATAGGGGTCAGTTCAAAAGTGGACCACAATCGGGAAACAAACCTGGAGTGCTTGCAACTTAATGGTACATCCACCCTGTATATTTCCCAGTCACTGGCATTGCAGAATCTGCTCTACAGTAGTCCAGCTTTTAAATAAAAAACACTGAGACCGCTGTTCCGATCTACATTCCTCCCCATAACCCAATTTTGTGAACTTGGGCAAATCACCGTCTTCCTAGGCCTTATGTTGCCTGATCAGCCAAATCTAGTACCGCTCAGAATCAGACTCAACAAATATTAAACAGCATATAAAAACCTGGACATTAACACTGTTAAACTGGAACCCCCCACTCAAAGCACAGGGTGACAGGGAATGTGTTATGCTGCGAGACTGTGCTGACCTCCGAACATGGAGAGTTTCTTCATAATGAATTAGAAGGCTCTTAGTTTGAGATTAACGTGTAAATTGTTGCTTTGCTAAATATGGCTCATTGGGGAGAGGTGCATGCCTTCCCCATTAAGAACTGGTAGAGTTGAGCTTGATTGGAGGAACATACTACATATGAACGACCATTGGTAGGAAGTGAGAGCACTGGTGGTTACAAGTCTGGAGATTTTAATAAGGGTTTATTTACAAAGTCCTGTCACAAAGAAGGCAGTTACGAACAGTTTATCAGCTGAACGCCCCGGGAAGCAGCTCTGTTGCTATTTATTGAAAAACAGAGCAGCTAGGAGTACTATTGAAGTGCATTTGTATTAAATGGGGGCGTAGACAGTCTAGGTTAGTGATGGGAACTAATCGGGAGCTGGTCGCGAATATAGACCCCACTCTGAATATTGTGCTGTAAATTCATATCCTTGAAGTATGGATCTTTGTAATGTGACTTATTAGTGTTAATAATTCATCCATGCATTGCAGCTGTATTTGTCATGTTATTGTCTGTGTATTCACTTTATACATTTTGCACAAGCACCTCTGCACTTTAATCACTAGCACTTTCTGCGACTTAGTCGGTTATGTATTAGTGGTCAATGAAGGAATGTTGTCAATCTGAATTTGAAAGATCATAGGTTATGGATAGATGCATGTATTGTGAAAATGCGTGACCACATTCATCGGCCAGTGTAAATGTAATTTGAATAAAGTTTAATGGTAGACAGGTTGTTGCAACTTTGGTCAACTTTAGATTAACATATTAAAAGTACTATTTGAGGTGTTTTACTGCTGCATTGAATAGGCTTAGAGTTGAACTGCATTTTATTCATTATGTATGAGTATGTCATGTCAGGAGCATCTTTTGTATTATATAGTCCTGTTCAGTCCACATCACCTGACCGCTACAGGGCTTTGCTTTAGTTATATAATGTCTATAAGTGATTGTATGGTATTGTATTTTACTTGCCATTTATTTAGCGCCATTTTACCATTATTATAGTTTCCATGCGCTGTTAGGGGGAACACCCTCGGAGGAACGAAGTCCAGCGTGTTGGAGGTCATGGGTATGATTAGGATGCGTGTGTGCATTTGGCCAAGAAAAGCTTAGCAGGGCTGGCCATGCCCTGGTAGGGAAGCAACCCATGCGGTCAGGCATGTGGATGGGTGCTTGGAGGAGTCGGGATGGTGTAATTGCTAGGGACTCGATAGGTATTCAGTGTGCCTGAATTTGCTATAGGTCTGCGCTGCTCAGAGATTCATGAAGAAAGCAGGGTGGCCGTTGGGCAATAAAATCTCTCAAACAATCATATATAACATATGGGCATACCTCAAGGTCTTTAGCAAGAAGCTTCTGGAACAACAAGATGCATACAGATGTTAAAAAAAATGGCAGGCGAGGCAGTGAGAAAATAAAGCAAAAGCAGGTCTGATGTCAAGGGGAACGCTAGGCACCGCCTGCATTTCCAAGCAGCCTGGAATTCCATAAGTAATGATAATGTAGGACACCTGACCTTAGTAGATGTGCAAAGAGTAAAATGTGCAGTCTGGAGGTGGAAGATTTGCACAGGGGTCTCATCAACGACTAGAGCAGGACCCTTATTGCTTTTGTGACACCTATTACTCTAAGCAGAATGCCCTGAAGCGTCCATATGGAAGGAGATCCTACAGCAAGCTGACTGGTTCACAGTAGACCAATGGACCATGTGTAAAACCACACACTTGTTTCTACAACAGTACATGGCCTTGCACTGCCTTAAGTTGCATGTCTGCCTGTTTTTACACCAATCTATGTCCCCTCCAATCACAAAACCAACTTCACCTCATCACCACTTACGCACTTCAAGTAATTTTCTTCAATGCACTAGATCACTGGGATATCAAAAAACATCATCCAAGGACCCGGAGACTTCATATCCACTTGACCTTCACCCCATTAAGTCAACTTATCTTCTGGTAGACAAATATAATGAACAGTATGTGTTTTGTTAACATCCAAAACTATGTTCCTTTGCACAGTTTGAGGTAAGCTATTTAGAGCATTTTGGTTTGTGATGCTTCAATGACTGAGCAGGGGTGGCTTGAGCATAATATATATATATATATATATATATATATATATATATATATATATATATATATATATATTTTTTTTTTTTTTTTTTTTAAATGGCCTGCGGTAGCGGCCATGTAGTTATGGTTAAGTTGCTAAACCCATAGGAAGAGCACTTTTTGAGCGGCTTATACCTTCGCTCTCCCTGGATGAATCCTCACCAAACTTTGCAAAAAAAAGTATATGGCCAACTCTGAAAAGTTTGGTGAGGTTTGGTTCAGGGGGGGCAAAGTTATAGGGGAGGGTCCCAAAATGTATTTTTTCCCATAGACTGAATGGAGAAAAGAATTCTGTCGCGCCTACAGCCCAAACCGCTGAACGGATTTTCACAAAATTTGCGGTAGGAGCAGCGGCTTGGTCCCGAAAGAGTGCTTTTGTAAATTTGGTGAAAATCCATCCAGTAGTTTTTTTTTAAACGACCAAAAAGTAGGTCCAAAAAAAATGTGTGATATCTATGTCCGCTCCGCGGATACACTTCCCTGTTCGCTCTGCGGACAGGACACCGATTGGCTAATCGGCTTGCGTCATGTCCGCGGACATGCGGCGTGCTCGCTGATTGGTTGGAGTGAAGCATGAGGTGCGTCACATTTTCTCGATGCGCCCGCCATCATGGATTCGCAGACTGCGGCCGCTGTCCGTGGACACCGCGGTAAAATATATAAAAAAACACAACATTGCACTTGTCAAACTTATCAAATAATCTCTAGGGACGTGAGAGGTGATGAAGATGGAATGGGATATGGCTGCAAGAGGCAAAAAACCGGGCGGGTTTTGCCGCGTAAGTCCACGAACAGTTTCAATGTCCGCGAACAGTCCTGTGAGGTTCGCGGACACCTCTGCATTACAGGGTTGGTGAAAATCAGTTCTTGGATGGCTTATAACTTTGGCACGACTTAATTAAACTGCATGCACTTATATTCTTGACCTGATACCGAATGAGTCTGCAAAGTTTGGTGGGATTCTGTCAAGAGGGGCAAAAATCAGAGGGGGTCCCAAATTATTCTAAAGGCTTATAAATGGGGTGCCATTTAACAAATCTACACAAAGGTGTGCAAAAACATTATAGATCTAGATATACATTTTTTGCAATGTTTGGTGGGATTTTATGAGGAGGGGACAAAATTAGAGGGGGGGGGGGGGTCCCAAAATATTGTAAAGTCTTATAAATGTGGTACAATTTGACAAATCTACAAAAAAGTTTGCAAAAAGATTTTAGATCTAGATATAAATGTTTTCATAAAGTTTATATGGATTTTGTCAAGTGTGGTCTAGGTTATATGACTATTGTATGTGCATACATTTGACACTTGAAAAAATAAAATGTGTGGATTTCCAGCAAACTTGTGGAAGGAGCATTGGCAAGGATCTGAAAGCATGGTTTTGCAAATGTGCCTGTGTTTTATTGTTGATCAAGTGTCATAATGTAGGTGCAATAAATAGTGATATACCTTTTTGGTGACTGAGGTATAGCCTGTAGCCATGGGCAGTGGTCAAATTGTCTGGCTCATGGAATAAGGTCATGATCTGGACAATCTGGCTACTGGCCATGACCACCAGGGACAACACATGGGGTTAAAGTGGCCATGTCCACCTGGGACCGGCTTTGTGGTAAAGTTGTTCGAAATTGGGATAGGTTTGAAAGGGAAGAAAAATGTGATCGTAGTAATATGGTTATAGGGTTTTCTCTTTGCCTTCTGCAGGCTGCCATAGAAAGCGAAAAGGGGCCCTGTATGGAACCCTACCTTCCCTTACCATGGTGGCCATCCCGGAAAAGCATGAGGCCCCGGTGTAGGAAGGAAATTCCTTTTTTGGCACCCCGGGTTCCCGCTTTGGGAACCTAGGGTGCTAATGGCCTTCATCCCTCATTACAGGGGCTGGAATGGGGGGATAATAGTCCGGAGACCTGGTTAGCCACTCTTGCTTTGCTTGGGCTGATAACTTGGGCTGCTGGGCCGGTATCCACCGTTCCAGTCCCTGGAACGGGGGATGAATGCCACAATATTCCCATTAGCATAACACAAAATGCAAATGGAAATGTTGGAAATTCTTATTGAGTCTATGTACTTTACTGAGAAATGTAAAGTAGATGGAGTCTAAGTTTTTTTTAACAGTGAACTGTGGTTCCTAAAGGAACATTTATTTTGTTGTTTTTGGATGTATTTTTTTTTTGGCAGTAGAGCTAGGAACAAAAAGGTGGAGAGGGAAATGAGGGAAGAGGCACCAAACACTAATATGGCGGGGCAGGTGGACAGGGGAAAACGTTGCGGGTGTGTTATTTCTAAGGTAGGGCGCAGTGTTTCTTATGCTCCCTGATTACAGCAGTGGTGGTGACTCTTGGGGAGGAGGGATGCCAATAGCTGATGCCATTTTAAGATAAATAGCAGTTTTGCTAAAAGTATGTACTGTGTACTAGATTGTTCATGGATAATGAGTAGGAATAGATGTTTGAGCTGTGCAAGGGAAGTTCCTAGATCAGTAGAAAATGCAGTCCGCAAAGCACGGATCTTATCGTGAAGTGCGGACAGGCTCTCGGACAAGACATTATGCCGCGTGCCAGCGCATGGTCATGTGGCACTGTCCGGAAGGTCCGCAATGAAGTCAGATGTTCGTAGACATCTACGGATGCAAAACTAGTTGAAATAGTTGCAAAAAGTGTATAGAAGTGTCAAAATGATTCTAGAAGTTGGGAAATGGCAGAGGGAACCTTTGTAAATTGGTCACAAATATTGTTATATTTGGTAAATTGTAGGAAAATAGCATGCACTGGTAAAAACGCTGTTAAAGGGACGTTATGGTTAAGTTGCACTAATAAAAACCTATGAAATTCAGAAAAGAAAACGTTAAAAGGACGTTATGCTTACAAGTAAAATCAAAAACCCCTGAAATTCGCCAGTTATGGTAAGCTAAGCAACCATATCTCACGCCACCACTGTGCACTGCTAAGACTAACACCCAGGACATCGAAGATGACATCACAAATGTCATTGATGACATCACTGATATCACATGTGCATTTACTTTTCATACAAGGGGTTGTGAATGTAATGTTGGCAAAAAAGTATCAGGAATTATCAGGCGATGTGTAATAAACTACATACTTCATTAGGCAACGCAGTGTTCTAAAGAACATTCCATTGAAGTGTTCTTTCTAGTACAGGACCCTACTCATACAGAAATGTAGGTATTGCTGCAGCATACACCAAAGAGGTGCAATATTTGTAATTTTCCAAAGGTATATAATAAAACGGTGAATGCTTCTGTATCAGACTTTTCCGTACTGTGAAAGTAGCTAATAATGCATCACTTACTTCTACTAATACACACAATACATAAATAGACTATAATGCATACAAATATGGGTCTTATATATGGAGAGTAAAGTAAGCAAACAAGAGGCAGTATCATTAGCAACTGTGTATAATCTACATGATTGTATTCACACACAAAAATGATTGCTGTGTTTCAGGCCTGCTTCTTCCCATATATATGTACATCATAAAATGCGATTAAATTCTAAGGAAAGTAGTGTAAGAACATGTGAGAATAGCAATATCTATAAATAATACCTTTTGAAAGTTAAGTTTCTGACTGTCAGTAAATAAAACCACCTGGCCTAGTTGCCTAGATATGGCAGTGAACAAAAAAGAACGGGCTAGACATGTGATGTCATCAATGATATTTGTGATGTCATCTTTGATGTCCTGGGTGTTAGTCTTAGCAGTGCACAGTGGTGGCACGAGTTATGGTTGCTTAGCTTACCATAACTGGCGAATTTCAGGAGTTTTTCGATTTTACTTGTAACCATAAGGTCCTTTTAACAAAGCTTTTTCATTGAATATATATGGGATACATTACTCACTGTAATCGTATTTCTGATGCTTGTATCTGCTTAGATTCACATGCTGTGCATAGGCCGTCATCTAGTGGAAGCTGCAGAGTATTACAGTTTGTTTTTCGAAACTCAAAAAGGGGCGTCGAACTACGGCGTGCCAGTAATACTATCCCTAGTCCCTAGTTTGACGTCCACTGTACCCATGATCCCTCACGCGTGTAGGACCCTCAGATTGTATTTTTTCTGACATGAGGTAGCATGAGGAGTAGCGCGAGTACAGAGTATCCAAGCAGATAAGATAGATAAGACTACAAGCATCCATGCGCCTTCTCTCAGAGGGGAGGAAGGGCGGTCGCATGTGAATCTAAGCAGATACAAGCATCAGAAATACGATTACGGTGAGTAATTTATCCCTTCTGAGGCTTGTGGAATCTGCTTAGATCACATGCTGTGCATAGATTAGCGAGCAGTGTTAGAAGAAGGAGGTGGGATGTGAGAAGGGTCATGAGCGAACAAATGTCTTAGAACCGCTTGTCCCACTTGAGTATCTGTCTTGGAATGAGTGTCAAGGCAGTAGTGCTGAGTAAAAGTGTGAATGGAGCTCCATGTAGCTGCTTTGCAAATGATATTAAGGGCTACATTTGTAATGAAAGCCAGAGTGGCCCCAGTACCTCTTGTAGAGTGGGCTATTGAAGTAAAAGGCAGTGTCTTTTCTGAAAGGGAGTAACATAGCTGGATACATTTGACTATCCATTTAGAGATTGCACCTTAAGAGACGCAATCTCTTTCTCTGCCTTTAGCTACGGAGACGAACAGTTGATCTGTCTTTCTTAGCGGTCTGGTCTCGTCGACGTAGTAGAGGACCGCTCTTCTCACATCTAGTGTGTGGAGTTTCCCCTCAGCAGAGCTCTTAGGTTCTTGGAAAAAAGCCGGTAGCTCAATGGACTGGTTAACATGGAATTTAGAAATAAACTTAGGCGAGAACCTAGGGTGAGTTTGTAGAACCAGTTTATCCTTATGGACAGTAAAGAAAGGATCCTGCACTGATGGAGCTTGAATTTCACTGACCCTTCTTATGGATGTAATGGCTACTAAGAAGGCAGTTTTATAAGTTAGGTGTTTGAGACTAGCTTTATGCATGGGTTCAAATGAGGGGCCTATGTGTTTAGCAAGCACCACATTAAGGTCCCACCCTGGTGGTGGGTTCGAAATTGGAGGGTGGAGTCTCTTCACCCCTTCCATAAAGGCTTTAACAACTGGCACTTTTCACCATGATACCTTGTTATGGGAGGTGGTGTAGGCTGACAGCTCCGCCAGGTGTATCTTGAATGAATTAAATACCAACCCTGCGTCCAGAAGGTGGAGCATTTAGGTGACAATATTAGAAGGAGTGCAATCAATTGGGTTGATTTGTTTATTCTGGCACCAAATAACGAATGTTTTCCATTTATCAAAATAACAGTGCCTAGTGTTAGGTTTTCTTGATTCTTTTAAGATCTCCATACATCTCTGGGGTAAATTGAGATGGCCGAACTCTATGACTTCAGGAGCCATGCTGCCAAGTTCAACAAGTTCGGTTGAGGATGCATTGTTTGTCCTTCGTGCTGGGAGAGTAGGTTGTACCAGCACGGGAGTCTGATGGGGTCGCACACCACCAGTCTGCGTCGGTGTGGGAACCATGGTTGTCTCGCCCATATAGGAGCAACTAGGATGAGCGTCATCGATTCCCTGTGTATCTGCTGATCACCTTCCTCATTAGAGGGGTTGGTGGAAAAGCGTAGGCAAACATCCCTGAAAAATTCATCCATAGAGCGTTCCCCTTGGAGCCTGGCTTGGGGAACCTGGATGCGAATTGAGGGCATTGTCTGTTTTTGCTTGTGGCGAATAGGTCTATAGTGGGGAAACCCCACTGAGAGAAGAGATCTTCACGAAGAAGTCATAGAAGATGCCGTTAGACGCCATTTGTGTTCTTCTGGGAAGGCATCTCTGCTCAAAGCGTCCACTAGTGAATTGAGATTCCCTGGAACATGTTGAGACGACAGGTAAATATTCCGTCTGAGTGCCCATATCCAAATTCTCTGGGCAAGCCTGGACAGATTTGGCGAATGAGAGCCCCCTTGTTTGCTTATGTAAAACACAGCCGTCGTGCTGTCTGTTAGGATCTGTACTGACAGGTTGGATAGGTGGGGTTTGAACGCCCGAAGCGCTCTGAAGACTGCCAGTAGTTCTAGCAGGTTGATGCGATTCTGAGCCACTGTCTGAGATCAGAGACCCTGAGCTGTGTGGTGGAGGAGGTGTGCTCCCCACCCTGACAGGGACGCGTCTGGGGTCGTAAAAGGGTTGCCCCTTTGAAAGATTCTCTCTTGTCCACCAGCAAAGACTCTGTACTGTACTAGTGTTGGTGAAACGACCACTAGATCGTCCCACTGACCACTTGCCTGAGACCACTGTTTCGCCAACCATTCCTGCATGGGTCGAATGCGCAGGCATGCGTGGGGAACCAGGTAAATGCATGATGCCATCATGCTTAGCAAACACATCGCTTTGCGCACCCTTATCTGGCGACCAGATTGATACTGAGGAATTTGCAGTAACAGATTCGAAATTCTTTCCTCTGATGGAAAGGCTAACCCCTCTTTTGTGTCTAGGACAGCTCCTAGGAACTGTTTGGAGGTGTTTGGCACCAGGCTTGATTTTTTCTCATTGATTGAGAAGCCCAATTGGAAGAGGTCGATAGTTCTTTGAATGATGGATCTGCAAATTAAGGGGGTTTCCCCCGCGATGTGCCAGTCGTCCAGGTAAAGGTACAATGGGATTGCCTCCCTGCATAGGTGCGCCGCCACCACCGCCAGTATCTTGGTGAATACCCTTGGAGCCGAGGCTATACCAAAGGGCAGCACCTTGAACTGGTAGTGCTGGCTGTCTACCTTGAAACGCAAGAATCTTCTGTGCGTTGGGAACATGGAAATATGAAAATAAGCATCTTTCATATCCAATGTTGCTATGTAATCTCCTCTTTTTAGTAGGGGGATTACTTTCTGGAGTCTAGTCATGTGGAATCTTTGTGGCTCGACATATTTGTTTGCAGGGCGCAAGTGTCACGATGCCTGCCCCCGGAAAGCCAGACCAGGCCCAGCAACCCCGGAAGCAGGCATCATGCCACTTGAAGCATGCCCCAAAAACCCCAGTTAGGGGCTCTTTGGCTACAGTCCTGGCGCCTATGACGCCAGGCTCATAAGAATAAAGTCAGTCCTGGCGCCATGGGCGCCAGGCTCATTACAGAAATCTTACCTGTTGCAGACCATGCTGCATACCTACCTGATGCAGAACATGCTGCACGAAGCCACAAGCCAAATGAGGCTTAAAGGGACTACTTTACCTCAGGGACTCCTTTCCTCTCGGGTGGGGCTGTGGAAGAATACTTACCTGGGACTTCTTCCAAGGCTATTTAAGCCATACCCGGACAGCCACACGTGCTTCGTGTTATTCTGCTTGCTGCAGCGTTAACACTCACTGTGTCTTCAGCAGCTCCAGTCTTCAGCCACACCCGCTTCAGCCCTGGAACACCTGGAACAAGAAAAGGAGAAGGAGAAGAGGTCAGAACAAAACCCTTACCTGAATCCTTGATCCAGCACATCGTCGATCTGGAAGAGAGAAGCCTTCTCAGGTGTATTGCCACGCACCTCGCAGAGCCGCGCTGAACTCACCAACCGGGGCTGCATTCCTTTACTCCATCGCGAATCCAGCATCTCCAGGCCATTCTTCAACACCTGGGGGAGACGAGAACAGATAGGTGAGCAAGGGCAATACAAACCACCCCCAAAGACTTACCTGATTTACCACAGGGGGGTACTCACCTCATCTCGGGTCGGCGTAGTCAATTCCGCATCACTGCTGCACCCCGGCCCCCAAGGGGAAAACAAGGACAATACAAATCACCCCCAAAGACTTACCCGATTACCATAGGGGGGTACTCACCTCATCTCGGGTCGGCGCAGTCAATTCCGCATCACCGCCACACCCCGGCCCCTAAGGGGAAAAAACAAGGACAATACAGCCTACCCCCAAAAACTTACCTGATTTACCACAGGGGGGTACTTGCCTCATTTCGGGTCGGCGCAGTTAATTCTGCATCATCGCTGTACCCTGGCCCCAAAGGGGAGAACCACAATAGACTTACCAGGATCTTACCAATTGCCACTTGGAACTCTTCTGGTGGTTTAAATCCACAACCTGCAAGGAATCTGGCAGAGTGAAGATCAGACTTTTGAACTCTTACGAACAATTGGACTTAATACTGGAACTCACCAATTCCTCCACGCCAGTGAAGTAACTGGTCGTCTACGCGCCCCTGCGTCTCGACGCAGGATGGAGAGCACATTTTTCCAAATCTTCAGGTGAGATTTAGAGGGAACTTCAGGAGTGTTCTGTGGGCAGACAAGGGGAGTGGGAAGGCGGGTTAACGCTCAGATTACGGGAGGTTAATTCCCTTTCTCCATTGCAGAAAGATATTCGTACGAATCCAACAAACGAAGCTAAGTGGGTCTGTCCAGTCTGTCATCTCGGCTCTACGTATTACTCTGGTGGAAGCAACAGCTGGCCAGTCCAGATCGACGCCCCCGTGGGAATCAGGTGAGCGTAACAGCAAGTCTAATACTGGCCGCATCGTTAGATCTTTTTTGGCACAGGGAAGTAGGTTGAATAAATACCCTTGTTTACCTGGTTGCCCGGGACGAGTTTTATTGCGTCCTTTGCAAGAAGAATGACAATCTCCTCGAGGAGGATTCTTTGGTGCTCCAGGGAGTGGATCTTCGGTCTTGGAGGCCGGTTTCGTAGGGTGTTCCAGTAGCTCTAAACAGTATCCCGCGGACACTGTGGAACACAACCATCTGTCCGAGGTGATCCCTTCCCATGCGTAGGTGAAGATGGAAATGCGCCCCCCTACTGGGGATGCATGGGAAGGGACCCGGAGCGGAACGTCACTGCCGTTTATTGAGAGGCGTAGCGCCTCTACCTGGACTGCCCCCCCCCTACCGCGGCCCCTCTTTTGACCTCTGGAGAAACCTTGTGTAGTCTGTTGGTTGCCGCCCCACGAGGTTCCTTGGTTCTGATGGTAATTAGAGCCTCTCTGGGAGTTTTGGCTGCGAAAGCAGCGAAAATTATTATTTCCCCGCTGGTTTGGGGGTTTATTTGTTAGTTGGCCAAGGGACTTCAAGGTGTCATATTCGTCCTTAGCCGTTTTTAGCGCTTCCTCCACTGCTTTTCCAAACAGGACGTTTGGTTCTACCGGCATGTCAATGAGGGTGTCTTGGGTCTCGGGTTTAAACCCTGAATGCCTTAGCCAAGCAAGTGATTACTGTGCTTTCTGCTATCAGCCTCCCTGCATTGTCTGCTGCATCGAAGTTAGCCTTGAGAATGCATCCGGACACTGATCTTCCTTCCGACGCAATGTGGGCCAACTGTCTCTTTAGAGGTTCTGGTGCGGAGGCAATGAAGGCAGCTACCTGTTGCCATTAGTGGCAGTTGTAGCTCGCCAGGAGAGTGGTGGTATTGGCAATACGTGCTTGGTATGGTGATGTGGATGCCACCTTCCTACCTAGAGCATATATTCTCTTGCTCTCCTTGTCCGGGGGAGCTTCCAAAGATGCTAGTGGTGTTCCCGCTCTCTTTCTGGTGGTAGTAACTACTAATGAGTCGGGTTTTAGCTGACCCCTTTTGTAAACTGGGTCGGAGGGAGCGGCTCTGAATAACTTTTCTACTCGTGGGTTAACTGCCCGAGTCAGATTAGGGGTGACCAGAGAAGGATAGATTCTGCGTTGAATAGATTTTAGAATGGGGATTGCCTGGGCAATGGATCTTTTATCCCCTAGAATTTGCTCTCCAAAATCTCTCTCTTCTTGGTCCCCCTGAGTGTCAATTTGGAAATTGGCTGCTGCCTTGGCTAAAAAATCGTTAAGCAAAGGCTGATTGTCAACAGGTGAGTCATTCACCAGGGGGTCCTTGGAAATAGGGGAGTCTAGACTATAGGCCTCCGCCTCGTCTTCCTCCTCCTGGTCCTCATCATCTCCATAGTAATCGACCACCGTCTGGTCGTCTAGTATTTGTACTTCCGAATCCTCACCATACTGCTGGTAAGGTTCAATACTGAAAGGGTCTGAAATCAGCCCCTGAACTGGAGTCTCAGTACGGAGTCTCTTAGTAGGAGGTTGAGGGTCTTTGGATCCCGAAGGGGCAGAGGTAGCAGGGGTACTGTGATAGCTCTGGAAGTAATAAGGGTCTTTTTCATAGAAATCTATTAAAAAGGAAATTCTCCACATTACTCTGTCAATGTCTTCCGAGTTCCAGTCCTTGGAACTGGGAATAACCCTTTCCTGCGGAGGTTCCTCATCTATTCCCATATCCTGGGGAGTGGGGGGGGACAATTTTTGGCCTAGTGACAGGGTCAGGGGCCTTGGACTTTCCTAAAGATTTGGAGTGTTTCTCCTTCTGAACCTGGTGTTCAGAGTCTTTCTTATGTTGTTTTTTTCCCCCTTTCCCGTGTGTAGAGGAATGTTTTTCTGCCCCCTTGGACTTTCCTGAATCTTTCCACACCTGGCGTCGAGAAGCTGAGGAGGGATCACGAGATTCGGGAGTCTTGGAAGTGGGGCGTGGAATCTCGGGAGCAGACGTCTAACGAACTACGGGAGTAGTCGAACGTGCTGTCTGGGGGTAGAGGTCGGATTCGTCTTCTGACGACCATACCTCCGTGACTTTAGGAAGTGTGGAACTCTTAGCAATCGTGGACGGTTGCTGTGTGTCATGGGGTGACCGTAACCTGGAGCGCCCAGAAGACACTGATTCAGCCGACCGCTCTCTCTTTGCCTTCTTATTCCGATCACTCGGTCCTTAAAGGGGTAGTCCTCGGGGAGCACCGGAGACCCAAAGTGATAGCCACAGCAGGCAGAAACACAACGCGGTTGTGTTTGAAAACGCTGCGGTTTTTCTTTCCAAGTTTCTCAGGCTCTTCCAAGCCAGAGGAGCCTGAGAAACTTGGAAAGAAAAACCGCAGCGTTTTCAAACACAATAACGTTGTATTTATGTTTGCGGTCGCTTCAAAAGCGACCACAAACATAAATACAACGTTTTTAAAGCTACGGCTTTATTTCTAAGTTTTCCGGGCTCCTCCAGCCCGGAAAACGTAGAAAAAAACTGCAGCTAGTGCTTATTTTTTAAAAAAAATAAATAGCACTTACCGAGATTCAGCTGCAGCTTTCCTGCTCTGGTCTCCGGTCCCCGTCCTCCGCGTACAGCACCAATGAAGGAAAAGCCACCCAGCGGTAGCTTTTGTTTACTACAGCTGGCTGGCTTTTCCTTCATTAGTGCCGCAAAAGCAAAAGCCAGCACAGGCGGGCATCCATTTCACAAAAAGGATGCGCCCATGTGCTTGCTTTTGCGAATTTTGAGCTTGAATAGCTCAAAATTTTACATAGGAAGTTTAAAAAAAAAAAGTGCTAGTATTTTTTTTTTTTAATGTTGCCTATCTATTTTTTAAATATAATGTTTTGCTGGACTACCCCTTTAAGTGTCTTGGCTTTGAAGAGCTTACAAGCTCTACAATTTGCCTCGGGATGGTCCCTTGGAAGACACAGGTTACAGGTATTATGTTTGTCTACCCAGGGGAACTTACGGTTACACTTTGGGCAGAATTTAAATGGAGTACTCTCCATATGTCAATATCTGGCAGCGGGCGGTATATGTAGCAAAACGAGTGTGGGTGTATATCCACCCCCCACTCTCCCTACTTGTACAGGGCCGAGACCAGAGGCCTTCCGAGGCCCGGGCCGAGACCAGAGGCCTTCCAAGGCCCCCAAGTCCGTCGTGTAGCCCCGACGGCTGTTCTTCCTCGGTCTCGAGTGCCGACATCGAACTTCGCCGATCTTCGTAGTCGGGTTGGAGAACAGGGATTTTTTTGATAATTGTATGATAAATGGCTAAAAGTCAGGGAACTCCGCGAGTATGCTTCCGACAAGTATGGCAGAAAAAAAACAAGCGTGAGGGATCATAGGTACAGTGTCCCTAGTTCGACGCCCCTTTTCGAGTTTCGAAAAACAAACTGTAATACTCCACAGCTTCCACTAGAAGTCGGCCTATGCACAGCATGTGATCTAAGCAGATTCCACAAGACTCAGAAATATATATATATATACATATATATATATATATATATGTAAATGTGAAAAATACAAAATCGCTGTGAGTCCCTTACCAAGCCTAGCTTCAATTGGGTTAATAACATGAGGTAGACTGTGAGATTTCAGGATGAAACTGGACGACGCCTTGTCAAAGCGGGGTGTAACCCCCAACACTGCATAATACAAAATCTAGAAATGAAAGAACAAGAGAACAAATGTAAATTTAAACAGTGTGCAACAGAGGAACATAGGGTGATGGAAAGAGGGAGAGGTAAAGAGAACGAGGGAGAGGTAAAGAGAAAGGGAAAAAGAGGGAAAGAGCGAAGGGGAGAGAAGGGGAGAGAGCGAGAAGGGGAGAGAGCGAAGGAGAGAGGAGAGAGCGAGGGAATGAGAGCGGGGGAAGGAGAGAAAGCGGGGGAAGGAGAGAGAGCGGGGGAAGGAGAGAGAGCGGGGGAAGGAGAGCGAGTGGGGGAGGGAGAGAGAGTGGGAGAGGGAGAGTGGGGGAGGGAGACTGGGGGGGAGAGAAGGAGAGGAGAAGCCGAGAGAAGCCGAGAAGCAGAGAGAAGGAAAGAGAAGCAAAGAGAGAGAGGAGAGAGGGAAACAGCAAGAAGGAAGGAGAGCGAGAGAGCGAATGAGCGAGAGAGATTCCAACACACCTGGGAGTCCACAGACACTTTTGCCACTGGTGCCAACTTGTCCAGGAAAGGCTGGATGTAATCATCTACAGCACCCCTTATGTTCCAGTGCAGGTCATGAGACTTGGGGTCTGGGTTCAGCAAGCTGAATGTCATCTCGTAACCTGTGTAAAGAATGAGATGGGTCAAGAAGGCACAAAGCAGGTCCAGAGGATGTGCGCGCAGCAAGTAAAAGGGCAACATTGAAGAGGTGAGAATATCAAGCACAGAAGGAGGCCAAAAAAGGTGAGCAGCACAGATAAGTCAAGAAGGTGAGCAAAACAGGAACAGTAGGGAATCAGTCATATGGGGGGTGGTTACGGGCACACAATGTGGCCGAGGTAGAGAAAGAAATCAGTAGATAAATGAGGGGAGCAGAATAGGCACATGGAAGAAAGGACAGGGATTCCAGCAGGCAGAGGAGGAGACCAGATAGCGTCATGGGCCTTCTCTGCTCACCCTATCAGGCAAAGCTTGGGTGCAGAGCAGACAGGTGGGATTCACACTGAGCAGGCACAGGAGGAAATTAAGTAAAGGAGAGAATGATATAATATGGCATTTGTAACGCGCCTATACACAAGTGTTTCAAGGCGTGACGAAGCAAGGGAGGCGGAACAGAGGGAAGACGAAGACAACAATCTTACTAGGCCAGGTGACATTGAAATTGCGCAAGTGCAGGGGAGGGTGGCGGGAGAAAGTGCAGGGGAAACCGGGAGGGGGCAGTGCAGTACATAGGATAACAGTAAAAATAAATAAAACAATGAATAAAAAGTGAGGCCAGCTGGTGGCAAGTGCAAGGGCAAGTGCAGGCATCAGATGTCAAGTGCTGGAATCAGAGTTTGTGAGCATAAAAGGCACAGAAATGGAACATAGAGAGGAACTGAGCAGAACAAGCACAGAGAGGTGCGACTATTCAGGGGATCTCATCAATTCAACCCAGAGGGAGCCATTCCATATGAGGCTAGGGAAGGTAGGCCGCTACACAATAGTCCTCCTAGGGGTGGTTAAAGGCCCTCATAAGGAGAGACTTCCATCATGGGGATAAGCACTCCGGTCCTGTAAAAGACCTCTGTAAACCCGTGTTCCAAGAAGCCAGGGGCCTATTGCCTATTCCAACCTGAAACTATTGTGAAGTCTCTACTATTGCATCTGTAAAACTAGATAGGACCGAGACGAAGAAGAACCAAAGAAACATACAGAACACCAGTAGAAGGGATTATTCAAGAACTGGAACTAAGTGGCCAGTAGGAAGCATGAAGATAACCTCAAAGGCTTGTATAATAAGTCTTGATGCTACGCTGGGGCTGGCCGAGCCGTATAAAGTAAAGACAGAGGACTAGAGGTGTTCGGGAACAGGAAGAGAAGAAAGGGAAGCTGGCGTCTGTCCTGCAGGGCCTGCTGAACCTAACCCAGGCCACCCAAAGTATTGAGAGACAGTCGGTCTCTCAGAAAGAGGTCAAAAGGAACTATTATTATTATTATTATTATGCAAGCTCTAGGTAACCTAACTTGCTCCAGAAGTAGGAACAATCCAGCAGTGGCCTGGCCTATCCAAGGTGGACCGCGTGGTCCATAAAGCACGCCAAGACCACTACAGCAACAGCTCTGTGGAGCTGCACAGACCAGAGAGGAGGCAAGCAGGAAAACGCACTGATGCGTGCATCAGTAACAGTGACCCGAGACCACGGGAAGAATCGGCAGCACTCTCTAGTGAAGATACAGTTAATGGGAGTTTTGCGGAAGCCGGGTGTGATCCAGGGAGCCCAAAGAGCCAAACGTTCCTCAGGAATGATCTCCCTCATCACAGTAGTGATACACAAAACCATAAAACTTCACTCCTGGGGCACTCTTGAACTTGCTTGTCATAGTGGGAAACCCAGCATATGTGAAAGATACCAGTAGAACCCAGAACTGTCGAGAAATAATGTGCTCAATAGTCGAGATATTTTTTTTAAAAATGATAATTGTATATTAGTTCAGAAACTGAACTTTTACAATTTGACAGCCTCTACCAATAGTTAACACAATAAATCACATATCATTTTCTAATTTCCTGTAAAACATTTATCAGTATATAAAAATATTTGTTCCATTTAAAATTAATAAAACTTCACATTAGGAAAAAATAACCGATTAAACATTTTCAAATCATTCCACCACAAATTTGACAATTTAACAGACCCAATGCATATTATAGTCTGTTCTCAATCTCTAGCATAATCATCGTAATCCTATCCCATATCGATCTCAATCTACTCCAGTAAATTCATAGCCGATTTCCAAACTTTTATAGAGGGATAACTATGCAGTTTTTGAGGTAGCATTAATACAGAATGTCAAAAACTCTCACTTTTAATATAATCTAAATTGTGGTCAAGGTGGCCCATTGTCACCATATACAAAGAGCCCAGCGAGGACATTCCGTCAGTACATGTCTGTGTGTTTCAAGATTTGAAGGAATATTGCAGATCCTACAGAATCTAGACTCTCTGGGGATCGCTCTCCTGGCACCACATAGCTGGAAAAGGTTATTGCTTCACTCTGATCCGAAGATAAAAAACTCTGACTCGGTCAGGACAAGCTTCTAAGTAACTCTCGGGCTTCAGATATTGATGAACCATTGTCACAACATTTACATAACTTTAAGGTACTAAGATGCTCATAGTTACATATCAAGCAGCCTCTCCTTATTAGTAGTTGGGCTCTGAGTGAAAAGAGTACTAATTCCAAGTGAATATATTCTATCGAGGTTGCCTTCGGTAGCTGTAGAACCACTCTCCAGAAACTTGCATCCATCCTATTAGCCATTTAAGGTATTTCATGGCAAGAGCCTCAAGCCCATTTAATATTGTTGGGCATAACTATTGATTATATAGGATTAGTACCCCCGATCTTGGGAAATCCGAGGGTTCCCTTACAAACTTTCTACATACCCCTGTGATCTGTCTTGCCTTGGTAATCTTAGTATCAATTATCTCAGCATACCCTTTAAATCTGTACATTTCCAGGCCCAGATATTTATAACTACCCACATATTCGATTGTCCCTAGAGGGGATCCCAGTTTCACCTTACACATTTTCCTAGAGGAAATTAACATCCATCTGGTCTTCCCAAGGTGAATCGAAAGTTTAAACTCATTTGCATATGTGGACAATTCCTCTACAATTGCTTTCGAAACAAGTTACCAGGTGGTAAAAAATGAGCAGATTGTCTGCATATAACATGCCTCCGATCCTGATATTACAGCCTGGCCAATAAGTCTGCTATATAGATGTTAAAGATTAATGGGGCCAGCATGCCACCTTGTCTGACCCCCCTTTATTAATAAGTATTGTATCTGACAGAAGCCCATGATCATTTAATCAAATACGGGCAGTAGTACCCTCGTGCAACGCCCTAATGACTTCTAAAAGCCAGTGGGGACATCTCAACTGTCAGGATATAAAAAGTCCTGCCAAAGCTCGTGCAATAAGAAGAGTTGATAAAGTCTTGGGTGGAATTAAAGACATGTCCAAAGGATTATCAAGGAACAGTCTCCAAACCTCTCATTCTGCTGGTCTAAGCATGTGTGGTTAATCAGACTCTATTGCAAGAGACTATTGTTAAGTCAACACCAGATTGGATTGTTTCACCAGGAGAAGGTAACCATTCTTCTGGTGGCTGAGACTAAAAGTTAATTGAACCCTTTTCTTCTTAGTTTGTTAGTGGTAGGAATCGAGAAGTATGTTCGGACAGAGGACAGTATTATGGTTTCTTTTGACTTATATCCCGAATAGCACCCAAGTTATCCTACCATTGATGTAGGGAAAACCCTTCTAGAACTAGGGAGAGATAGATTTCCTCCCTATTTTGAATAAAAGTCTATAACCAAACGATACCATCTCGTCAGCCTTCTTACTCCATCCCGCCACAGAGGGCAATTGGTCAGGGAGCAGCGAGGATCAGTGCATGCAAAAGCGAACAGTAGGCAAAGCAGGAAGGTTTATTTGACATCCCAGAGCCCTTTAGACCTAATCACAGTCAACAGGTAGTTCTGTTTAGAAAAGGTAAACAAAGACTATTCGAAGAGTAATACAAGGCTGGCTGTGGAAACCCCCGGTTTTGTCTAGCGACCATCTATCATAGCTTTTACTATTTCTTACCTGGACTAGATTTGAAAGCGCGTCTGCTGTCCGCATAAGCCTCCTTCGTGAACCGGCCAATTGGAATACGATCAGACAATGCAGCTGTGATGACATCGTCAGTGAAGGACATGGCCTGGACAATCTGCTCCACTTTCTTGTCCACGACAGCCAGAACAGCCTCTGCCTTCAAAGATGGCAGGGGCTCAATCTCCATAACAGCAGTGCGGTGACTGCCAATGTAGACACCAACCCCCTAAAAGGCCCAGAAGGGTGAAAAAGGATAGATTGAGAAAGAACCTAAGATAAACATCTTAAGCTCTATCAAGCGTAGGATACACTACTGCCCCCGCCAACACACCCTTTCTTTCCAATGACATAAGAGATTAATTCAGTCCTGCACCGAGCATGGCAGGAGGCAGGCTTAGTTTGGGCCATTGTAAAGATTACATTCCCAAGTGTAGCAGTAAATGAAAAATGCATTGAAATGTATTTGTACATAATGGGCATAACATAAGGAGTGTGAAACATTTGATCTGGTATATACATCAATGAAAAGGCAAAATCAAAATCTAACACTATAAAAATTACACAATCAACAGGACATAGGCATCTGATAATGTTGAGATATGAGTCAGTGGTGCTGCAGTCAGGCCTGCCAAGCTCAGGCTGTTATTGGGCACATGTGCCCTCCTGCCGCAGTACTTAATGCTATTAGCACTGGGGTGCTACTGGCTGTTTTCTTTTCTAAATCATGTCCATGCACTTTTTGTTTAAAAAAATAATTAAAAAAATAAAGATGACCATTGCATTAATCATAAAGGAAACTCGGATAGTAGTCAGTTTATTAATTTCCACGGAGGCCATCAAGAGGGGAAGATGGCTGTGTCGGGCGAGGTGGGAGCAGACCTGGCAATGACAGGTAAGTGGAAGGGGCTGGTATCTTTGGGGAGGTGGCAGGGAGGAAAGTGGCCTCTGGGATGAATGTCGTGCCAGCGTCCTAGAAAACATGACTGATCTGCAGGAGGCTTGGGTAACCATGATGCAACACTGGTGGTTGTTGCCAGACTCAGCCTGTGTTCGTGGCCAGCTGATTGACCGCATCTATCCCATGTGTACTAATAAAAACGTTTCTATGAAGAGTAGTATATTGCTCTCTAAAACCCCCATTTGCACCAATATATACATTGTACAAATCAACATACTCCAGAAAACGGAAGGGCCGACTAAGCACCAATGAAGAGAAATAATGTGACAATAGCAGGAAAATGTGTGGAAAAGAAACAAATTCAGTGGAATTACATGGATGTGTAAAACGGAAAGTTAGCTTCAGATTTTAAAATGTCAGTTCGGCTAGTTTCAGTTAATGGGATATTTCTTTAAAGCAGTCTTTATCAGGAAGGGTGTTTAGGATTTTCAGATTGTATTACATGCATCATATCCGGAAGCTGAAATGCCAGCTTTAGTGGTACCATAATTACATTTATTGTCCTCGGTCTCAAATGGCACAAGAAACACTGAGGCTCAAAGACAGTCTGAAGGTTTTCATTTTTCTTGTTCTTGGCACTAGCGCCATCATACTGTCATCTCCCGCGGTAGCTCTTTCCTTTCCCAGGCATCTTTAAGCCTGGTTAGTGCTACTGAACCCCTACTGTCTAGTAGCCGTCTTGAACTAATGAGGTTTTCTCTAAAAGCAGGCTCAATGACTCCCTCAGGGACTTCCTAACTCTCCATATTCTCACCACAGGTTAGTATGCTAACGGGATGGGGTTGTGACTTGCAATTACTGTATGATTTTTCCTAGTTTCACCCACAGCCACCTTTACTTTACCCTTCAACTCAACCTGTTTTGTCTTCCCTCAGTTCTACCCAAAAACATTCTGTCCCTTCAATGTTTCACTTTGCCATTCTCCTACCTCCACCCTTTGATGTTAACTCTTCTCCAACTAGTGCTACTCTCCTCCCACCACTAAAACCCTCCTCCTCCCACACTACCCCTTCCTCCTCCCCACTACTTCTCTCCACCACCCACTGATATACTACTCCTGCTCTCGCTGCTAATCTCCTCCTTCCACGACTATTCATCTTCACCCACTTCACTACTCATACACCTTCGCTTCCCCAGAACAATTCAATTCATATTCACTGCTTGCATTAACTTCCATTCACTCTCCACACAAACATGCACAATCACCATGCAGTGCCCTTGTACTCGATAAACTAATACCTCACCTTTCAAATAATAGCATCCCCACTCCACCACATATTCCTCCTTCCTGCTGGTCTCTTGGTTCACCTACACTGCTGACCTCACCCTCCTCCTTCCTGTATTCTTTTAAATATCCCTCCCTTCTTAGCCAATCTGTGCTGCTTTCCGTGCCCCAGGATGTTTGTGTGTGTGTGTGCATAGTCTAGCTTTGCAAAAACGATTTACACCAGGCCCACTGATTCCATGGGCATTTGCCGCAAAGTGAAAGTGGGCTAATTTCAATACAACAGTTTGTGTTATAGGGCCGGCCATGCTGCTGCTTTCGGCAAGTCTTTGGAAATGTCAGTGAGGGGCTAGTGGGGTTGCAGTCCCGGTCGAAAGCCCTCCAGCACATGTTGCCAGTCTTGGTTGGCTAAGCCATGTACAGAAAATGCTTTCTGCTTCAGCAGCCCTCTTCCTCTTGGGGGAGGCTATGGCTTGTCGGATCTCTGCAGTAAGATTGCACACAGGCACTGCAGCTCCCTCTCGTCTTCCAGCACGCTGCAGTCCAATCCTTTAGGGGATGTGGCTTCATCATCTAGTTTTTCATTATCCTTTGGCATGGAGGACACTGCTGCTGGCTCCTCTGGGTAGACAGTACTTCGATCCAGACGGAGGTTCCTGAAAAGGAAAATTAACACTGTTAAGCATTTTGGTATAGAGGCATGGCTGGAGATCCAGGTCTGCACATTAACATGTTGGCACACTGGGGGGTGGGGGGGGGGCACAGGAAATGGGACCTGTTTAATTACTTCAGCCCCAAGGGTTAGGACTGGCTCTGGCTCCCACCTTATCTTTGGTACACTTAGGGAGGGACTCCTTGTCCCTCTTTACAATGCCACGGTACAGGCCTTGCCACACCTCAGATATAATCTCACATTGTATGCAGCATATTGCTTTACATGAAAATAGAAACTCTTGTGTCCTAAAAACGAATACCAGTGCAGTTAAACATTATGTCAAGTACATTAAGGCTTAATATACTCCGAAATCTCGTACTTTTGCCTCCATACTCACGAGGATATCCCCCACATGGGCCAAAGACTGGAGCCTTTTTTGGCAGCAAAACACCCATAATTTGGAAAATAAGCAGAATGCATGTACTTCTCTCAGCTCCACCCATCTGTGCACTGCCTTCTCGACAACGCCCACCAGTACTTTTGATAACACTCTGGAATTGGATGCCTTGGAAAAGCGCAGGCATTGTTTCACCTGTATAACACATCTTCTTCCCTTTTTACCCTCTTTACTTCTTTCCTCCGCCACCTGCTGGTCTGCAAAGTTGTCTTATGATGCATCAGACTGGCTTCATTTCCTGCACATCTTGTGACAGGAATTTCACCGTTTCGGCCTCCACAATTTATATCTTGAGCGCCTAGGCATGGACGAAGTGTGTGTTTACTACGTCGTCCGAGACATTTTATCAGTAAGCTTACATATAGATCGAGTCATGCGGTGGGAGCAGGAAACTTCCAGCAGTTCATCAGGAGCAGGTTGAAGAGGTCTATTAAGGTGATCAAGTCTTTCCTCCTCAGCACTCCAGCCCGCTCCCACGTGCAGCTGGTTTTGGGAGGGTTCTCCCAGAATGTGTTACTGCACCACCGTTCTGGTGATTATGAGGTTTCCCATAGGGGCACCGACAACGGTCTATGTGACAAAGACTTTAAGGAATCAGGTACTAGAGTATCATCTGAGGTAGTGCTGCAGTACTCTATGGCTTACAATGGAGCCAAGACCAAGACACATCATTCTGAGGGCCACTGGCATGCCCTGGCTAGTGTTACCACTCGCACATTTCTGCCAGTGACGCAGTTGTACATGGTCAGCAGTTTTTTTTTTAATTTTTATATAGTACATGGTTTTTTCCAAACCTTATACATCAGACAGTTAAGATCAGTCATTAAAAAAAAAAAAATTACAAAGTCTACAAAAAATGTTTTAATCACGAATTCAGTCGGATAACAGTAGAAAGATGAATGCATCATTTTCTTCATTCAAAAGGACCATTTAAAACCGATACAAAGTTGAAGAGAAAAGAAATAGTTCAACAATCAACATTCCCAATCAAATGACTTACAATTCATCATCATTTCATTAACCCTACTTGTAGGAATTGTACAGCACTGATCAGAAGTGGAGTATAAGCTCCTGCTAATAAGTATTTCCAGAGGTTTCTTCATTCAGTGTATTTGGATCGTGGACGTAAATACTAAAAATATTCCATCCAGAGTGTCTGAAGTCATGGACACAATCATAAAATGCTTTAACGATTCGGTGGCAGTTCCACAGTATAGACAATTCATATTTTCTACCAACCCCTGGGAGAATAAAACCTCACGTGTATGGAGCAGGTTAAGACGGGCTCTCATAAATGTCTCTATAGCTACTGTCTGGACATTGCACCAGGTATTTAAGCGTAGAGCCCCTTTTCCTGGCCTCTAGGCTTATTTCTCTAAAGGACTTGTATCTCGTTCTTTCTTCACAGATGTCGATCCAATCACGGTCTAAGGGTTTCCTTTTGCTTTTTAAGGGTTTTATAACAGAGTCGCAATGGAGATCTCGTACCGAGACATTAGTTCCTCTTTTTTTTTTTTTTTAAAAAAGGAGCGAATGGACTTTCCCCATCAGGGCGTATAGAGTAGTCGCTGCATTCCCTACAAGTTTTCGATATAGTATTAGCTTTTTCATATGACTAGGCTATTCACAGAATTTAAGCCCAGTTTGAAGCGTAATATTGACACTGGTACGCAGTTCGGGAGTGAGAAGACCTTTCTCCAAATGAGTCCCTAAAGTTTGCATAGATCTAATTTTAGCAGTCTGTTCCCTGTTTCCAGGCCATAGAGGACGGTTGGAACTACTATGGAGACGTAAAACTGGAATAGTGGAACTATGGTAAAGCAGCAATATTTCCTCTTAATATGAGCCATTTGTGCCGCAAGTTGTTTCCCCTTTGCCCAAACAATTTCCTTTAGGATTTCATGGTTTAGTGCTGCAAAAAAAAATATCCACAGATATTTCACTGTTTGTAGTACCTGCAGTGTAGATGCCCCCATTTGCATTTGAATTTAATGGGGTTTTTCTTTCTCCCATTCTAGAATAGGATATTCAATTTGGAAGGATTTGCCACAAGACTATTTACCTTATTTTCTTTTTTTTTTTTTTTTAGTATTTGGTTAGTTCAAACCTTTACAAAAAGAAATTCCACATTATCAAAATACATAAAAAATCAGCAGATACATTCACATTAAATAAGAATACCACCAGTAATAAAGGGGGAAAAAAATAATAATAAAAAGACCAGCACCGGTGATAGTTCCAAGTGAAATACTTTCTAAAATAATACACAGAATTTCTCCCAAGAGCTATCTGATTAGGTTTTAAGGAAAAAAAAAAAACATGAAAAGTGTAATGTAACAAACCAACCAGATATAGCACATAGATGTAGCATATCCAAAATGTGCATTGGAATTAATCCAGCCTACAAATGCAAAGAATTAATAAAACCAGCCAGCGCCAGGCCTTCTCGAATATTGGAATTTACGAGACAGTGTTTCCATATTAGATCTTCATCATAGAGATATGGATTCATTGCTAGTGGTTTCAGAAACTTACCTCCAAGGCCCTGTAAGGAGGGGCATTCAAGAACCAGATGCCTTAGAGTTTCCAATTTCATCATACAGAACCTACATGAGGATTGGTCCACCAGAATAAGGGATCTCCTAAATTGTATTTTCTCTGGTAGGGAGCAGATTCCACCTCACCCTCAAAAGTATACCTCTGTAGTTCCCATTAGGGAATTGTAGCAAGATCTTAGTCAAACTTCCTCTTGGTCTGTGCTTATGAGCCAAATGTCTCATCGACGAGTAGGAATGGAATACATCAGTATTCTGCGACTAGTCATAATCAAATAGTGCCCGCTTAGTCCTCACAGGGTTCATGATCAGAGTTTCCACTGTCATCCCGATCTCATTTAAGACGAGATCTGCCGGGCTCTGAAGGCATTTAGTACAGACGATTTGTCAAAGTTTCGACTCATTAGTTGGTAGAGTGAGTTATGGGTGGGGGGAAATGATTTTTGAATAAAGGACAAGCGAGACCCATTGGACCCGAGCCCACAGTGACACCGCTCCCAGCTCAAAACGAATAGCTGAGATCGGGATCACGTTAGGCACGCCCAGAATATGCCTCCAAATGTTCCCCTCAATTCTATTCAGGACATTCCAGAGATTATCTGATCTTAATTCCAGGCCGTAGATCAGTTTAGGCACTATTTTCCCTTCATAAAACATCATTGATGGTTTGAGGGAGAATCTACCAAATTTACGATCGATACGGATAACCTGGGCTTCTAAAAATTTCGCCTTAAGTAGTAGGATCTCATTTGCTGATTTAAGGCTTTTACAGGCAGAGAAATGGAAGCCCAGGGTCCGTACCGAATCCGCCAATTTCGATGGCATGGATCCCACAGTAAATACAGGACCTTTAGTTAACCCCTTTTTTTAATGCATCTTAGTTTTAGTTGGTTTAATAACTAGCCCGTTTTGGCAAAGGTCTCGAAATTACTTAACGATCTTTGTAGCCCAACTTTAGTACAATCAAAAATCAGGACACCATCAGCATATATTAGGCATACAATTTTCTGATTACCAATCCTAGGGGCTACCAGTTCCTCTTTGGCCAACGATATTGTCACATCGGAAAAATACTGGTTAAATAACCATAGGGCCAGAACACACCCTTGTCTCCCCCCCCCCTCCCCTATGAGATCGTATTCTCCTGGACAGATAGCCTTTTTGATTTAGCCGAACCTGAATGCCACAGTTTTCATATACACCAGAGATGAGTCTTAACAACCCCTCAGGCAGGCCCCACTTAGTTAATTTGGCCCACAATCTGCTTCTGTCGATAGAACCAAACGCGGCAGTTAAATCAATTGAGGCCATATACGTACAGCCCCTAGATTGCAACCAAGCCTCCTCTTGCATACACTTAAGTGCCAGACCATTAATATTAGTGGAATGTCCCTTTCGTAAACCAGTCTGGAATTGATTCAGCGGATGGTAAATAGATGCCCATACTTTCAAGTGTGAGAGTAGGAGTGCCAAAAAGATTTTACAGTTGGCATCAATGACGGAGATTGGTCGGTAATTGCTAGGATCAGTTTTGCCCCAACACTTGAAGATGGGTATCACATGTGCTGTATTCCAGGAACTGGAGTGTCCCCAGTAGAGATAATGTCTTTATATTCCAGGTACAGTAAGTTAGTCCACAAATTACGATCTCCCTTGAAAGTGTCATTTGTGAGGCCATTAGTGCCGGGTGCCGGAGAGGACTTACATCTGGTTATTAGGCCATAGATAGTAGCCAGGTCTAGGTGGGGATCCCAAGTATCATTACCCTTCATTGAGATTACAGTCGGTGTATTGTTAATCAGGAGCCCAAATCTATCTTCAAAGTATTTCACCCAATCTTGTTCTGAAATTTTACTAAGCTGAGTTAAGGCAAGATTAGGGTCTTGCCAGTTAATAAGATACCAAAACGCGCTAACATCAGCTTTAATCAAGATGCCAAGCATCAATTCTGCATCTTGCTGGAGGATAGTGTGTTTACGAGATTTACAGAGATTCCTATAGGACTGTCTTGCCTTTCTGATTAGTTCATTACAGGTAGCTTGCTCAGGGTTATTAGACCTAATCCTGTGGATTTCCCTTCTCAGGTGTCTTTTTGCTTCAGCTGATTCACTGCTGAAGCCATGGGTATGTCTAGGTAGTTGATTGCATCTACTCCCCTGACCTGCCCTAATGCCTGTCACTATTCCCCCAACAAGTTTTTGGAACTCATTAGTATTAAAACATCTAATCTTCCAGTTATATAAAGACTGGTCAAGAGCTTTCCTTCCGCTTCCATTCAGCAAAAGGATATTCCGATTAGTCCATTTGACACTATTCCCAGCCGCATTGGCTGTTACTCGTGGTTGGATCAAAAATTCCCAGGTATTTAGCAACAGATCAAATGCGGCTGTCAAAATAGAATGGTCACTCCAATCAGTTTTCAACACCTCAAAAGACTGGCAGTGGTTCATAAGGAAAGAGTCAACAAAGATATAATCAATCAAGGAGGAACTTAGGCCTCTATGCCACGTATGCCAGTCTGATGGGTTAGTTTGGTTGGATGCTCTTCCCACTAGTGGTTGAAGACCACGCCCCTCAAGCCCTACCCTCAACTTACTGCCCCGGGATTTCTTGGCTGAGTCCCCACCAGTTAGATCTTCCAAGTTCCATAAAGGACCCTGTGGGTCACAGTCTGCATTAAGATCACCTAGCACCATAACTTTCCCATTCAAATATTTCTCACAGATATCGATGGAATCACCTATATTGCTAAGGAAGTCATCCAAACATGCAATCCCCTTATGCCAATATATATTAATAATCAGAAGCTTAACCTTGTGATCACAGGAGCAAAGTTCAATTCCCAGTGCTGCAAATGGGAAGTTTTTAACTTTATCCCCACTTAAGCCTGAAGAGTTGTCAATTGCAGTCTGCCACCCATACTTTCTTACCCTAGTTGCACAAATACCATAAAGCCATCTAGAATAGGGGCAGAGGTAAGCCATGTCTCCTGGAGACAAACGCAGTTGGCTGATCTTAAGCTTTCCACACATGTCTGATTAGTAAAAAGATGCAGATTACCACGGGTGTTCCAGGATTTTACCGTAAATTGGGTATCCTGCCGGGCAGCTGTCGCAATAATACTCTGATCACGGTACCAATTTTTGCCACAGGGAGGAGATTATCGTTGCCTAATCTACATCTTTCATTTCGGCCATTACCACGTTATTTGATAGCCCCAATTTACCTGGGATACATGGAATAGATTTTATAAGAAGGTGAGCAATTTCCCTCTGCCCTTTGGACATCAATCCCAATCGCAGATAGGGGCTCCCTCTGGGTAAGAATACGTTCCCCACCAGAGGAAGTCCAGGTCAATGATGCTAGTACTCAGTTGGCTCTTCTCTGGGAATGAGACTCTTTGGATGTCATTAGATACCACCAAGGCAAGTGGGGGGGATTTCTGAGAAGATGGTCAGAATATTATTAACACGGTTCAAACATAGGTTAATGATCGGATCCAGGTTGGATTGAGTATGGCATGGCATGCTTTTATTCTCATCCGGGTAAGGCCCCATACCTGTTTGACCCCTGTTAGCAGATAACCTATCCGATCTGCCTGTGGTAGCCCTTTGGGGCAGGGGGACGTAATTGGATAGGTTATTGAGTCATTGTAGGATATCCTTTACCCCAGCCGACATTCATGGTTGTGTTGCTGCCTCTCACTTGATTTGGATGCCCCAACCTATGTACACCAGCAATACCAGATACCTGAGGTAGCCCCTCAGACTCTGCTCTTTAAAGTAGTGGATCTACCCATCCCATGATAGTACTGGGCTTCGGCTGAGGTGGAGGCCCCCTTGCAGGGTCCCCAGACAGACTCAATTCATTCAATAATTCCCTGAGGGGGGTATACTTCCCTCCCAGCAATAGTAGGGATTAAAAGGTGGGGGTGGTACAGCCATACTCTTAGAGGACGGTGGTTTAGGTCCATCCTTTAGTGGATTAATATCCAGCACTGCCTCAACGGATTCTGAAGCAATTAGAGCCCTGGGTACCGCAGGCCTACTGCCAGGCCCATCAGCCAATCCACCAGTGGAGTCCTCCCACTTAGAATCTGTTTGGTTCATAGAGTCTGCACTCTTGACTTCAGGTAGTGAGGCCATAATCAGGGATTCAAGTTCTACAACAGGAGACAGGCCAGAGCAAAACAAAGAGCTAAGAGCAGTTCTGATAGACAGGAGCCGATTTTTACAGAAGCCCTGTTTAGCTCTCATCTGTTTCCCTCTGGCTACACTTGGCCTTTTATTAGGAGGTTGTTTCGCCGTAGGCATTTCGTTGATCGCGTCTTCCTTCTCACCCCTTTCCCCAGTAGAAAATAAATCTTTGGTAAGATCAATAACACCAGAGGCAGCAAGGTTAATATGGATGCTGTTTTCGGCCAGATCCACAGTAGGAGCTGGACAAATAGGGGAGATCAATTGATATTTCAATAGTACCCATAGATCCAGCACCCAAGCAGGCCGGCATAGGGGTCACTTGCCCAGCCCCCAGAGGAAGGGGGACATGATAGCCCAAGTGGCCCATCCCTATGCCTGCCATCCCCTCCAGCCCTACTCCATATCTACCAAGGTGAACCTCGGTTCTCAATTCCTCTAGTTTAAACAACATCAGTCAGTACTACATTAGTGGATTTCAGTTCTGCCCAGACATTATCATATAGGGAGACAAAAGAACTCAGGACCACATTTAATGCCGATACTGTGGGGTGTGTCAGACAAATACGTTCATTAACCTCCCTCAAGGTATGGTGCAGTGCTGATGAATTTGTGCCCTCCTGCCCCATTGCTGGTGTTAAATGATCATTGTCACGATGGTCAGGACCTGTGTGGCTACTAACCAAGGGCCCTTATTTCCTCCTTCAAAGGGTCCAAATGGACCCTGTCCTGGAGCCTTTGGCGCCAGGCTCATAAAGTGTGCTCTGCACACTTGGGGTCCAAGGCATGTGTATCCAGGCTGGGTGTGGCGATTAGAAAGCATTGGAAGGCACGTGCAATCATCCATGGGAGTAGTGAGGTGGGGCCACAAGGCAGAGCTAAAGAGGAGTGGCTAGGACCAGACTATTTAAGCTGGCCCCACCCGCATGTTGAGGCTTTGCGTTAATATGATGTATGCAGCGTAACGCTTACCGCCGTCTGAAGCTCTTACCTGTCTCCAGCTCTGCATCTTCTGATTCCAGCTTCACACCTTCAGCGCGCACCTACCCGATTCCAGCTTCACATCTTCGGCGTGCACCTACCTGATTCCAGCTGTACATCTTCAACACGTACCTTACCTGGATCCAACTATACCATCACTCGGAGCGCATCCGATCTCGATCCAGCATCCGCAGCGTGCACCTTACCTGAAGCCAGCCATACCACCGCTTGAAGCACTACGAGCTTCACACCAGTATCTTCAGTGCGCACCTTACCTGTCTCCTCGAATCCATCTTCTGTTGGGCGCTTCTTCCTCACCTGTCGGAGTCTTCATTCATGCAGAAGTCTTCTTCTCATCGGGCATCCTCGCGGTTCTTCCATCTCGCAGACGCTAACAGCTTCCCGGATAGCCACTCTCCATCTTCCGACGCCAGGCCATCCCTACAAGAAATAAAGACAGCACAAGTTTAGAAACCGCATAAACATTTAACGCTTGGCCGCGCAACACCTAAGCCTTGCGTTTCATTTAGAAACCCTACTCACCCACTAGTGAGGTCCGCTCCATCCCTTTCAGACGCCGCGTGGGTCCACTGTCAGCAACGCGACTCAGCGGAGCCATCTTTAACACCTATTGGGGAAAAGAAAGACATTATTAAGAATACGGACAATAATCATAGAGAAAGACTTTACAGGAGTATACGGACAATAATCATTGTAATGAACACTTACCTCCCACGAGGATTGGTCGCAGCCGGTCTGGGCCATTACGTATACAGACCAGTAAGAAACTGGGTCTATCTATAGCGCCCCCGCTGAAGAGAAGCAGGACGGAGCACTCATCTTTGCAAAATAACAGGCGAGAGCCTATGAGAAACCGCTTGCGCATCTCATTCTGGCACAAGGGGTTCGAGGGGGCTCGCAGTTCAGTCGTAGCATTCTCACTGCCTCTTACCTTTCCCCACGGGCATTGCCAGCAACCTGACCAGACCAAATTGCCGCAGCTGGGGGTAGCCAAATCCAGGGAAGCCAAATCCAGGGAGGGCTCCAACTGTGCCCCAACATCCCCGCAGAGACCAGGTGAGCTTAACAGGACCAGGAGAAATTCCAGTGAGTATATCCAGCAGAGGAGTTAGTGAATCCGGAGTAGGTGCCTCTACGCTCTGCTCAACTAAGGGCACAGGTGTTAGTGGTGGACCAGACTTCAGTTCTGCTTCAGCTTGGTCCGCCACCTCAATCATGCTGTCAGTCAGGTCCTTTAAGCCAGAAAAGTTAGGCTGAGTAATCATAACCGTATGATCTAGAATAGCTTTGCACTTGATAGCAGGCAGAGCTTTAAGTTCTGTACTGGTGATGATAGATTTGGGGAAATAGTGATCCATAATACGTTGACCTGAAATAGGTTTCTGACCCGGGGTAGAGTTAGGATTTTGAAACCGAAGGGCCCACATTCCTCTTTCAGTATGGTGACAGGGTTTGATGTACTCCCTGGGAGGCAGCATTTGTTAACATCACACGTTGTATGGACTCATCCATTACAGAGCAGGGTACCAGTTGGCAGGGTAGTTGTACATGGCCTGCCAGTTGGTTTATCCCCAGCTCATGTTTAGTCTGACTATGCGTCATGTTGGAGAAAGTCTCAAGGGGTTTAGTCAAATTAAGATTGGGTGTAGGGAGACGTTCTTCTATTTGTACTCATGACAATGACCTCCCCAGCTTTGGCTCCATATTTCCCACTTGCAGTCTTTCCGCAGTTTGAACAATAGTATGGACTGTTAGTAAGCTATACGTAGTAGCTGTATCCGGGTCTCCCCCGCTACGCAGGCACCCAACCAATCTCAACACTTGCCACACAGGTAGACAAGAAAAGAAACGAAGCAGCCGCCAAACAGTCGCTAGTAAACTCCTAGGGGACAATCACAAGCACAAGCCCACCAAGAGCCCACACAGAGAACAGACCACCAGTAGGGGAGCACGGTTCAAAGGAACAAGTCCCGCAATGACAGTAGCTCCGAAGAAAAAGGACTAAATGTCCACAATAGTTACGGCTGTTTCAGTAGTTCCAGACCTGCTCCACTGAGTGCAATATCCGGCTAGGACCACCGTCAGACTATCACCCGGGGTAGAACACAGCCACTGTACGGCACAAGGCAAGTACAGAGTGATTACACGGTACACAGATGTGGTGGCTCCGTGCCCAGTTGACAGTTATTTGACAGTCATCTTACCACTATAAGGAGCAGCGGCCAGCCTTTGGTGCAGTCAGGTTTTGCAGGAGCCGAAAGGGAGGAAGTCACCAGAGTCCCGGGAGCCACAGGAACACAGGAACACTCCGCAATCCGCTCCGCTATGGAGCTTGTTTTTAAAGTTTCTCATTTCACGTTGCACACTGATTAGTGGAAATAGATGAGGGACTTTCCTCACAGCCTCAGAGCAATCGAATCACACAGCAACAAAGTATCAGACAGGAACACTCTGCAATCCACTCGCCAGACTATTTACCTTTATAGAATCCTCAAACTTGTTGAGAAGCCTCTGTAGACCCAATGGGGTTTTATCTAGTAGCAGCACATCATTGGCGTATGTTAACCAGTTGCATTGTTCTCCCTCTACCCTTGGTGGCGCAAATGATGCTTCTTCCAGTGCTTCCCCCAGGTCCGACAAGTACAAATTGAAAAGGCAGACAGCCAATGTGCATCCCTTTCTAAGGTCTCATACTGTTTTTATTCTCTTCCATGTCTCCCCAATGGCACTCAGCCTCACTTTGATTGTGGTATTAGTATGTATTTTTATTATGTCGTCTAAAATGTGTTGGCAAGCCCCACTTGTATAACTTCAACCACACCCTTTCTCTATTTATTGTATCAAAAACCAAACTCAAATGTACACTTGCCACATACAGGGGGTTCCCTTTGATGCTCGCCTGATCAATCAGGGATTGGATGAATAGTCCATTTGCATCTGTGCTGATTCCCCTCCTGAACCCAGTCCGGAATTTAGATAACCTACCGGATTTCAAGATTCATTCTTCTATACTTCGCAATCCACATTTTGCAAAGATTTTGCTTTCTACGTCCAGCAGGGCAATCGCTCTATAGTTCACTGGGTCAAGGTGATTCCTCTTTTTATAGACACGCACAATTATTGATGCATACCAAGAGAATCGGAAGATTTTGATTTCTCTGAAATGGAGTATGCAGGATCAACACCCATAAGTTGATATCCTGCTTCATTACTATGTTACAAAGACCATTTGGACCTGGTGCGTGGGAATTTGAGCCTGATGAGATAATCGGGGTCATTACGACCCTGGCGGTAGGGGGTTAACGGGGCCGGTAGAGCGGCCGGCCCCGTTAACCCCCTACTGCCTCATTACGAGGTCTCCTCGCGGGACCCGCTAAGGACGCCTGGTTTTACCAGGTCCCACGGGCAGACCACGATGCAAACAACGGGCCCGTTGTTAACGGGCCCATTGTTTGCATCCTCCCCATTCCCATTGAGCCCTATGGGGGCTCGAATGGAATGGGGATGTACAGGGTCTGGGTTCCTGGAATGGGGAAATACCGGGCCCTCCAAGGTCAGAATGGCCTAGTATTTCCCCATTCCAGGAACCTGTACCCAGAATGGGGGTAGCCATGCCGCAAATAGCGGCATGGCTACCTCCAGGGTCATAATGACCCCCAATGTCTCGTACAGTCTCTAAAGAGATATCAACACCCCATTTTTCATTACAGGCGATTTTACATTTGTCTGAATTGTCCCTTTTATAAAGATTTTCTAAATATCTACACCACAACTCTTCTGGTACTGGATTCCTCATTTTATGGGATGACATCATGGATTTTGTTCAGAAGACCCCAAAAGTTCTTACGCAGATTTCTCCTCACTACCTCCATCATCAGTTCCCCATCTCTTTGTATAAATAGGTGTCTGTTTGCTATGGACCAATTTTTATAACTTTGCTTCACCTTTTTTGCTTAAGATCTTTTTTCCCTTCCCAAGTCTGTTGCTAATCCTGCTTTTATAATTTGAACTTCTTGTTCCACCTGTGAATCATTTCATGCTTGTGTGTCAACACAATAATGTGGTGTAAAAATGTGTACTCATTGTAGCTGCTTTACAAATAGCCTCCAGTGGCACATTTAAGACAAAAGCCAATGTAGCACATGGGCTATGTGTAGAAGGTGCCCTGGGCGTGAAAGGAAGTGTCTTGGTGGAGAGGCTGTAACACTGTTGAATACACCTTTCAATACTATCGCTAGATGGACTGTGACAGGGTCCCCATCTTTTCTGGCTGCCAGTGATGCAAAGAACTATTCCAGTTGTTTGTGGTGTTAAGGTAGTACACAACTGGTAGTTCAATGGATTGGTTTACATAAAATCTAGGAATGTATTTAGGTTAAAACAAACATGGGTGTGTTCGTAAAACCACCTTGTTCACATGCACTGTAACAAAAGGCTCAGCTACTGATGGCGCTCACTAATTCTACAAATAGATGTGATGGCTACAAGGAAAGCAAGGTCTTTGAGGGATGATCTGTGCATTGGCTCAAAAGGTGGACACAGGAGCTTGCTTAGTAAAAACATTTAGATCCCAACCATGTGGCGTGCTAGCAACCGGTGGGTGTAATCGTTTTACTCTTTCCATGAAGGCTTTGACAACTGGAATTCTCCATCAGGAGACCTTGTTCTGAGATGTTGTGTAAGCTGCCAGATAAACTTTTCATGAATTAAAGACTAGTCCTGAATCTAGTAGATGTAGGTGGTAAAGCAGAATAGGCGATGGTGGACAGTCATTAGGATTGATGTTCTATCGTCTACACCATACAACAAACCTTTTCCACTTAGTAATGTCTAGTTTTTGGTTTGCACACCTCCTTCAAAATTTCCATGCATCTGTCTGGTAAACTGTGGTGCCAAAACAATGAACTCAGGAGTCAAGCTGGTACGTTGGCTGTATGAGTTTGAGGGTGTAGGACTTGACTTGCACCGTGTGATAGCAGGTTGTGAGTGGGTGTCAATTCTATTGGTGGACATAGAAACAGCTTGATTAGGTGGGAGTAACATGTCTGCAGCACCCACATTAGTGCAACGAGTATCATGGTTAAATGTTCTTGGTGCATTTTGTGGATCACCTTGCGCAAGGGGGGTGTTAGGGGAGTTTGGGGGGAGAGCGTAAGCAAATATTCCCGACCAATTGATTCATAATGCATTCCTAAGGGATCCCTTCTCTGGGTACCAGGAAGCGTAATTTGGGCATTTTGTGTTTTCTGCTGTTGAGAAAAGGCCTATTGTTGGCTGCCCCCATTTAATGAAATTGTGCTCGAGTAGGTCTGAATGCAGTTCCCACTTGTGCTCCAACGGTTAAGGTCTGCTTAGGGTGTTTGCTACACAATGGTGTTCCGCTGGAACATGTTAGGTTTGGAGATGTATCTCTCTTTGGAGACACCATTTCCAAATTCTTTGCGCAAGTATGGACAACCTTGAGGGGGGGTGTGTTCTGCCTGGTTTGGGTATGTTTGACAGAATTTATTTTATCGTGGCAAACTGACTGCAATTTATTTGCTGGGGGACCAATTTAAACGCACATGCAGGTTTTTTTCTGTCCCCCGCCTCCAATGTTAAAGGAAGCGGGGGACACCCTTGCACCCTCCAAATTGCAAAATATCAAATATGTGGAGCAGGGGACACCCCCGCTCACCAGGGTTGGTATTTTGCAATATATGCGACAGAATTGCCCGAAGGCCAAATCACCCATGCAAAATTTGACCAAATTGGTCATTAGGTTAATTGTTTTAGGTCAAATAGGCTAATACCTTCTGCCTGGTTTGTTGATGTAAAACATGACTGTTGTACTGTGTCTGTTATGCTTAGAACATTATTCCACTTAGGTTGTTGTTGGAAAGCACATAGTGCTCTGTATACTGCCAGAAGTTTCAGTATGTTAAAGTGCTGAGTGGGGAAGACCATGTTCCTTGAGCTTTGATGTGTAGGTAATGGGTGCCCCAACCCATCAGTGATGTGTCAATTTGGAAAGTTAGGTGATTTGGCACTTGGCGGGTTGACAAAGGTTTTCCCTTTTAGTAGGTTATATTTTGTCCATAATTTTAGAGCAACCAACAGTGTGTGCGAACATTTCACTAATTCGTCTCAATCCCTATGTGCTGGAGACCACTGTTGTACTGGGTGCATATATAGTCTGGCAAGTGGCACGATGAATATACAGGATGCCATCATGCAAAGCAAATGCATGACCCTTCTGTGATCTGCTGACCAGCCATTAATCAAAGGATCTGGCTTACCAGATTTTGAACCCTCTCAATGTAAGGGAACAATAGTGCTGATTTTGTGTCGATCACGGCCCCTAGAAACTAATTTTGTTAGCCTGGGACTACACTGTATTTCTTTTCCTTGCTAGATAGTAAATTTGTACATTGACATTTCAGAGCATTTTGGCAGAATACAGATGGATATTCCCTGTTATTAACCAGTCATCCAGATAAGGGTAGAACGGAATGCTCTCCGTACAGAGGTGTGACGCTGCAACTGCCAATACTTTCGTTATCACTCGAGGGGCTGATGCAATCCCAAAAGGGAGTACTTTGAATTAATAATAATTATCAGGACCTAGTTTGAATCTTAGATAATTTCGATGTGTTGACATCATTGAAATATGAAAGTATGTATGTTTAATATCCAGAGTTGCCAGAAAAATCCCCCTCGAGTAGGGGAATGGCGTCCTGCAATGGTCATTCTGAACTTTAAAAGTTTGAGGTATGCATTTGCTGGTCTTAGATCCAGCACTTGTCTTTTTGCCTTGTGTTTCTTTGGAACAAGAAGTACACAAAGTTAATAACCTTCTTTGCCTGCGATAGCGATACTTGCTCTATTACTACTTACTACTAGTAATGCCAGTATTTGCACCTATAGAATCTGAAGGAGTTCTGGTTTTGTTTCTTGGTGGTGGATTGTGCATTTCTCAATAAACTTTACGCACACCCCCCCTTTATGGTCGGTCAACAATACCCACTTGTCTGACGTTATTGCCTCCCATGCATGGCTGTATGATGTTATTTGACCCCCCCTACTGGGGTAACATGGGTGGGAATGTGAACCAGAGTCTCACTGTTTTGGGGCAGTGGCTGCTCCTTTAGAGGACTGGCGGCTTCTTCATCTCGTACACAGTCTTTGGAAGCATGTAGGCGGAGAGCTCTGTTGACCTTTGCAAACCAAGTACCTGAGCCTGGTGAACAGGCAGACTAAATAGTTGTTTAAGGAAAGGTTTGCATAGCAAACAACATTGACTGTTTGCCAAAACCATCTGTTGAAAAGTTTTATTTGTGATCTGGCCCAAAGTCTTTTTGTTTCATGCTCTTTTTTGGCCTTTTCTAAGTCTTTGTCAGCCTCGTTACCAAAGAGAACATTGCCCTCAACCGGCATGTTCAGAAGAGTGGCTCGAGTCTCTGGTGTGAATCCAGATTCCATCAGCCAGTCATGTCTTTTGAGCAGGGTTCCTTCACCTATTAGTCTACCTGTTGTCACTGCTGAGACAAATGCATTTTCTTGTGTGTAACTTTATTAGATTTTCAAAAAGAATAGAAACAGAGAAAAGGATTTACAAGCAAACAAGCACAAACATAACAGTAAACCTCTATATACAGGGAAGGGGAAAAACAAAACAAAGGGAGGGGAAAGAGAAAATTGGCACTAAAACATACAGTTCATTTAAAATATTCCTAATGTCAGAATATTTATCGAGCGTCTTCTTAACCCAAAAGGACACCTTCTCCCTGCTTGACAGAACTGACAAGCTGTAACAAGGGGGTTGTCCTCCCCTCTGTGAGTCTAAGGGGTGTACGCAACTAGTTAGGAGTACACTGATTTATATTGACCCTAATGGGAGCACATGTCATTCTGGGCAACCATTAAGCAAACTAACATGATAGCTGGTACTAAACACATAACTCAAACAGTATATGGAACAAATTTTTAATTTTTCATTTAACTTGTTATTGTAAGCTGTTTATTTTCTTTTTTTATGCAGTAGTTCAAAGGTTACTTTGCATAATTACTTTGCATTACAAACCATAGTGTCATAAAATCGTGTACATAGTTAGATATTCACTGGAGAGTAATATTTGTGACATGGCATGTGGGTTAGTAATTTGTGCGCGTGAACACTATCTAGAAAATACAATGTCCCATGTCATTGGAAAAGAAGGGCACACTAAGAAAGTGTGAGTAAAAGAAACAATACGTCTTGGTCTCTTCTGCCCGGCTGAAATCTGACCTTATATTAGGTCTATGTCTGGAAATAATGTTAGAAATTCGAAGGGCAACACATCATGACAAATGCCCATAGCAACTCTGGGTTAGTGTGTTGCGGACGTTTCGGCAGTATAGTTTGTAGCCTTCTTCTTGGGCCAGAAAAAGTCAGAGGACTCTGTGAGAGGAGAAGAAAGTAAGAAAAAATCATGAAGAAAAAAAGTGAAAAAAAAGGGAACTGAAAAAATGTGTTTAAAATCAGCAACATGGTTCTGGAGTGGGTCGATACAGAGTATCCAATACTAAAAAACACAAGGCCTGAGAAAGGTTCCTAAATAAAGGGTCCACTCACCACTGGTCGTGCTTCCAGTGAGAAGAGGTGGGTGTGTGGGAATCCAAATCTGGGCAGGTGGAGGCGCAGAATGGCGTTGCGGGGGCAAGAGAGGGGGCCGAGTTGGTGGTAGGCACCCCTGGTCTGGAATGGTTCCGGAGCCCCTAGAGCAGTAATCGGGGTCCGTAGAGGGTCCGCTGGGAGCGTCACGTTAGGATAACTGAAAAGCAAAAAATGAAGAAGCGGGCGCAAACATCAGAGAGCAGGGTTGCAGTAAGGTTTTGTGTAGAGCCCACTGGAAATTTGGAAAAACTATAGGGACCGATGTTCAAACGGGAATAGGAAAATATGTTACCTGTGCCTGAAAGTAGCAGCACAAGGTGCATTAGCTGGAGGGTCCACGTTGGGATGCAGCCTGGAGCTCGAGTCTTCAAGGCTGGGGAATTGAGGAAGAAACGTGAGCCCGCTGTAGAGCCCTATGAGGAAGGCACAAAGGGACGGGATCAAAAAAAAGGGAAAAAAGGAATAACAAGAATGTAGGCACGGACTGAGTGTTGGGTGCATGGGGGAGGGGAGCTTAGAAACAGAGTGCGTAGTGCTCCGGAGGGGAGAAGAACCGGGTGGACACATACCTGGAATTCAAATTGGCGGGCAGTAGCGAAGAGTAGGCATCGCAAAATGGTGCCTGTGCTGTCGCTGGGGAGAGGAGAATGTAAAATGCGCAACGGCGCAAGCGCTGGAGACTAATGTCTCACGTAGTGGTGTTGGCATGGAAAGGCGCATGCGTTCGAGAAAAAGTGTCTCGGAGCGCTGTGCCAAAATAATATGCGCAGTGAAGTTGCCAGAAACGGCGCATGCATGGGAGATAAGTGTCTCCAAGCGCAGTGCCAAATGAACCTGCGCAGTGGGATTGCCTAACTGCGATGAAGATAGGCCAAATGCAGATGGGCAAAAGTAATCTACGCCGTGAAGTTGCCTAGTACGGCGCATGTATTAAAAATAGGTGTCACAGAGCGCAGTGTCAAATTGATCTGCGCAGTGGGGATGCCTGGCTGCAATGAAGATAGGCATTATTGGAATAGGAAGGCGCCAGTGTCCCGAATTTATGAACGGACAGCTGCCTACTGTCGTGTGAAACAGGATCGTATAGGTGGAACACACGGTAACCATGAAGGAGTGGCAGAGAACGAAGGAAATCGGGGAACAGGGCAGAGTTGATTGCTGGTAAGTCTGCTGAATGGGTGCTCAGGATATGGTCACCTGGGCATGGACAGTGCGACATGACATGCCGCACATATATGTAAGGTCAACATTAAATGAGGCGTCTAAAGAAGACGAAACACATTTCCTAATCAAGTAAGGAGTATCCGAGAAAAACATTTCAAAAAAGGGCATCGCATGCAAGCAAAACATATTTCCCAGTAAAGTGGGAAGTACATATTGTTCAGTAGGCATTATACATATCTGTACGCGGTTAATCTTTAACAATGCAACAATCATCGGAGGCAAGCTTTAAGTGTAATGAGTCACACACAGGCGGGCCGTGTGGGGAGGGTCTTTTTTGTTTCAGTAAAGGTTTGGGTAAGGTGGATCTACCTGGGGCCAATGTGTTACATGTGAAATAGTCCTGGTAGGGCTTCGTTGAGGCCAGTGGTGGTGGATTTCAGTTTGTGCATCCACCAACTTTCTTTAAAGTTCAAGGAGTTGGCAATGTTGTTTCTGTTAAGGACTTTATCCACAACCCACCAGACAAAGGAATCTGGCCTGTGGTGCAATTCCATGAAATGATGGACCAGCGGGGCAGTTAGGGTTTTACAACGTATCCTTGATCTGTGTTCGCTGATGCGCTTGTGCACTGGTCTTGAAGTCTGACCTACATATCTAAGGCCACATGGACATTGGATCACGTAGATCACGTTGGTAGATTTGCAATTGGAAAAGTGCCTGAGTTTCCACTCTTTTCCGTCGATCATAAAGGAGTTACGTTTCTTAGTTTGCCTGCATCCCGTACATTGGCCGCATGGATGATGTCCAACGATTTCTCTCATGGCCCACAATGTAGACCGGCCCGTATTTTTGTTGGCTTTTGCACTGGTGAGAAATACCGTAAGATTTTTGGACCTTTTAAGTGCCATTCGTGGTTCTGGTTCATCTGGAAGGTTGAGTTGCACCAGGGGCCAGAATTTCTTAATGAGGCTTTTAAGTTTTGTAGTGGTAGGGCTAAATGTAGTGACGCAGGTCAGGATATTCACGGGGGGAATGGTTTTGTCTTTTGGTATTAGGAGGGTCTCTCTTGGTGTGAATCTCGCTCTTTTCTGAGTGTTTTTTATCAGTTTTTTGGGGTATCCTCTGGCCGTCAATTTCAGCTGTAACTCACTAGAGTGTTTCTGAAAGTCCTCCATTTGGGTGCAGTTGCGGCAGATCCTCAAAAATTGCCCATAAGGGAGATTGTCTCGTAAGCTCTTTGGATGGTGGCTGTTATAATGCAGGACCGTGTTGCGGTCAGTGATTTTTTTAAAAATTGAGCATTCGAGTTTTCTGTTCCTGGGTGTGATCGTAAGGTCCAGGAAATTCATTTTCTGTTTACTCTTATTCATGGTGAATTGGATTTCTGTGGTACGTGAATTGAGCCATTGGAAAAATTCCATCAAAGTATTGTCTTCTCCTTTCCAAAGGAAGATGATATCGTCAATATATCGGAACCATAGGGTCACGGAGTTCAGGTATGGGTTGGATATGTTGAGAATATGGGTCAGTTCGAATTCAGACATGAAAATGATGGCCATACTGGGAGCAAAAACGGCTCCCATAGCAGTGCCACAGGTCTGTAAATAAAAAGTATTGTTGTACTCGAAAAAGTTGTTGGTGAGTGCTATCTCCAGAAGTTCGATAATGAAGTTGATGGGCACTCGTTTTTGTGTCATATGGTGAGTTAAATGGTGTCTAATACACTCCAGTGCTTGTTGTGGTATGGAGGTGTAGAGACTTAATGTCAAGTGAGACAAGAAAATCTTCGGAAGAGTGGAATGGTTGATTTTCAAATTTGGTAATGGTATCCATAGTATCCCTAAGGTAAGTCGGAGTCTGTTGACTCAGAGGTTTCAGGAAGTGATCAATAAAGGTGCCCACCGGCTCCAGGATGGAGCCACACCCTGAGACGATGGGTCTGCCAGGAGGAGTCTGACTGTCTTTGTGTATTTTAGGGAGGGCGTAAAGGACTGGGGTCCTTCCTTCTGATGTGTTGCGGAAGGTCTCTTCCTTGTCAGTGATCCAGTTGTGTTCCAATGCATATCTTGTTACTTCTTGGATCTTAATTTTTATGTCTATTGTAGGGTCCTTTTTCAGTTTCTTGTAATTGCCTTCCTCTTCGAGGAGGGACATCACCATGGTGTTATATTGGATGGTATTTTGTATCACGATTCCCCCTCCCTTGTCCGCTGGTTTGATAACAAGCGATTTGTTGGTACTGAGTGAGGTTAAGGCTTTCCTTTCTCCGGAGGTGAGGTTCTGCCTATGGTGATCTGGGGTGGAATGCAGTTTGCCAATTTCTTGTCGTATACATTTTTCGAAAGAAAGAATGGAGGCAGGTATCTCCGAATCTCTAGGTTGGAACTCAGATCTGGTTCTCAAACCGGTGTCCTCTGGTTCTGTATGAATATCTTTGTCCCGGAAGTAGACTTTTCTTCTGATACTGCGAAAAAAGTGGGAAAGTTCAAGATCCAACTTAAACCAATCAGTATGATTAGTGGGCACAAAGGATAATCCCTTGGCTAGTAGTGAGTTCTCTTCTTTGGATAGTGGAGAGCCGGATAGGTTAAAAATCGGAGTGATCATTAGCGGTTCCGGTTGTTCCTGTGACGTCTGCTGGGGTACCCCCATTGAGGGAAGTTGTAGAAGGGAAACTGGGGAGGATAATGTGGGCCCCAGTATCCTCCTCTGGCACCCCCATGGCCTAAAAAAGGCATGTTGGGTGGTTGTGAGAGTGGATGGTTGTGGCCCAAGTTTATGGGGGGTCCTCTGGGCTGTTGTTGATCGTCGTTCGAGGAGCCTGAGCTGGAAGTGTCGGAGAAAGACACCCCCCTACGTCTGCTTCTGGAAGCCCCGCCTTGTTTCGCCAAGCGTTCTTTATCCTTAGTATCTTTGTAATCTGCTGACAAGTAAGGATACATGTGTTCTATCTTAAAGTTCTTGATGTCCTTTGTCAATTTCTTATGCTTTTTTTCTAAGGTGGCTGCCATGAAATTGTCCAGTTCTTTATCGATCTCTTTAAGTTTTTCACGGGCATTATTTAGAGTTTCATCATTAAGAAATTTTTCTTCTTCTGTTTTTAAGTCGTTGAGAATATGAGCATGCATTCTCTGAGCAGTGGTGATAGTGAGAGCCATAAGGTCTCGACTGCATTTGGTTGCTACTTTGCTGAATGATTGTAGGTATTCTTGGTCATCCAGGAATAATGCTGGTTCGTTCCGCACTAGGAGACCAAGAGGGATCATGTTGACACGGAGGTATTCCCGTAGAAAATGTCCGTGAACCTTGGTGTGGAAGCAACGTTTCTTGAGGTTCAGAAGATCGTCACCAGTGGCCGTGGAGGCTAGGTGTTGTTGTGCCCCCTCCATGTTGAACATGGATGGGCCTTGTATGATGTCATTGATCTCAGTTTCAGAGAAGCTGAAGGTCTGTTCCATGGTAGTCAGAATGGAACAGTGAGTAAGAGAAGGGAGAACGAGGAGTGGAAGGCTGGAATGCCTAAATGGGAACCTAAAAGGTAGGGGATGTGCTGGCCCAATATGAATGACTGACAAATCATGCAAACAGTCATCCACAGAGGGTCTGAGATCACTTTTCCAAAATGTAAACATTTGCTTTTAGGCCACCAAGAGGGAGTCTGCTTTTAAGAACTGCGGTTGCAGATTGTTAGCCCTCCAATAGAACCTTTAGCAAACCAGATCCTCCATTTGATCACACTGTGCCCTAATAAAGCTGAACTATAATATGTTTACAAACTCTGCATATTGCGAACAACACGATGTCGGAACAAGAACAATGTGTTGGCCTCAATGCGTGATGGATCATGCGTACTGTACATGCCACAGTAGGGATAGTATTAGAGGAACGCCCGCTGACGTCCTGTTTTCAACTTCGGATAGAAAGATGTCATACTCTGCACCAATCACCAGATGTCGGTCTATGCAAAGCATGTGAATCTAAGCAGCTCCACAAGCCTCAGAAAAACATTATGGGTGACCTCACTAGATCCAGGTATGAAACAAAGAAAACGGTGTGTAGTAAAGTAAGTAAAACCAGGCAGGTAAATGCAAAAGCACTTCAAATTCAGAGAAACCAAAGCAAGAACACTGTGAAAGCAATAGGCACAATATTAGCATGCCTTGCAAAATAAGGCCCCTAACATTTAAAAAGTAATTTACTACTAATGCAAGTTGGACTTGTGGCCATAATAGTCAAAGGGCCCAAAGGGATAGCTTTGTAGGGAGTCGAGTCTTTTAAAGAAAAGGAACAAGAAGTGGCAAAGCCTACAAGTGAGTAAGCTGTTCCAGTGATGAGAGAACAAAAAGGTAATTTCGAAAGATTATGTGTCCTCACCCAATCCCACAAATCTAGGGTAACCCAGAGGGGAATCCTTGGCCAGAACTCCACCGATCACAACCAAACAAGAGGGGTAGGGTGAGGAATAAACCTCTGGTGGGAGGGAAACAGGTATGCAAGCTTGTCCTCCTTACTCAGATTCCACTAGTAACTAGGGTTCCTAGATTTGCTGGATGCCACTTACCTTGATTGTTGGTTCTGTTGCAGGGGACCCAGGGGTCGCTTGTGCAGTGGTCTTTTTCAGGGGTCTTTTTCAGTATTGAGATTGGGTCCAGCCTTACTATGATGAGATGGTTACTGGTGCTTTGCAGTTAGACCCCAGAAACCCTGAGATACAGACCACAAGGAGTTCCATATGGACAACATAAGCAGGCAGCAGTGAACAACACTGCGCTTCGGCACGGGCAGGCGACTCACGTGGCAAAGACAAAGAAACTGCTCCTAAAAGGACCCTCTTTGAGAAGGAGAGCAGCCACTGCAGGAGGACTGTTCTTAAACAACAAGCGGGAAGGAGACCTGCAGAGATCAAAGTTGAAAAGACTGGGGACTGATGCACATCTGATGCCCTGGACAGAGTTGGATGCATCTGAGAAAATTCTGAAGTCTTCAAGGGTCGAAGCACTGACATAGGTCTTCTGGAGATTGCTCAGAGAAACAGAGCTTCAACGGGACATGGCTGAAGGCAATGCTGGATGCCTTCAACGTTCGTCCATGTGTCTTAAGCAGGCAGCAGCTCTGCTGCAGTGGGTCTAGGCTCTAAACGGCTAGCTGAAGAATGGCTGCAGTACTCCTCCTTTCATACTGAACTCAAGCGGGTGTTGCCCCCAGCCCACCAATCGAAAAGATCTGCACCATTCAAACATGCAAAGGATTTTCAAATCATGGATGGCCTCTTTCCCCACAGCTGCCCAGAATGTGGATTGGGACCAGATAGTCCCAGCCTTAAAGACTTTTCTTTTTGCTGCTTTCCCTCCATAGATCTCAATGGGACACCCTTCCTTTTGCTATTATTCGGAACCTTTCCTGACTTTTGGAAGCCTTTTTGTTCTTGGTTTATTTTTTCTGCACACATCACCTTATGGGACGTGTGGTAGGGACACCTTGGACCCCTTGCACCCCTGTAACTCAGTTTTCAGCAAATTTGTGTTTACTTGAATGAGGTATTCAGGATGGGATAGTTGTAGCAGTTACTTTATAGTGATTTCTTTTTTATAGTTGTGTGCACTTTTTACCAGGTTACTCACCGTAGTGACCACCTTACTCCTAGTCCATAGTCCCCTTTCCTCCATACTTGTGGGACATCTCTCCGTCCTGTGGGATGGGACCGGAGCACTTTGTAAAAAGCATCCACATTTTTTTCAAAAATGTGTCTCTCCTCTTTTCTGCAAGGGGCCCGGCACGCGGCCATAACCCCGCCCACCTTGGCTCCGCCCCGTGCATCGCCCATCAGTCCTTTTCTATCGCCGGGTCAAAGACCCATTAGCAATAACAGAGGAACCTTATTAGAGGGGACGGCGGGCGGGCGCATGGAGGAAATGGGACTATGGACTAGGAGTAAGGTGGTCCCTACGGTGAGTAACCTGGTAATACTCCTAGGTCCCATCCCCTTTCCTCCATACTTGTGGGAGATTTCCAAGCACTCCTTACAGGAACTACGGGTAGATGGAAATACCCTTTACTGAAACAGGTTCTTCAGCACAGCCTGACCAAACTGAGCGTCAGCTCTAGAGCTCAAGTAGAGACAGTAATGTTTACAGAAAGCAGATGGGGAGGCCCAAGTAGCTGCCCTAGCGATGGACCTCCAGGGAACATATTTCTGAAAAGCAACTGCGGCTGCCTTGCCCCGCACCAGGTGTGCATGGATAACTTTAGGAGGTTTTAGCCCTTGGACGGTGAAAGACTCCGTGATGCAGGCGGCAATCCACCTGGAAATAGTTGCCTTAGACGCCGGCTTGCCCTGAGGGTTACCAAAGGTCACAAAAAGTTGAGAAGAACTCCTAAGCTTGGAAGTCGTGTCCAGGTAAAATTTAAGAGCTCTTCGGACATCAAGGCAGTGTAGAACTCTTTCAGCCTCTGAGGCCGGGTTCGGAAAAAAGACCGGAAGGGAGATCGACTGATTCAGATGGAATTCGGTCACTACCTTCGGTAGGAAAGCCGGGTTTGTCCGAAGGACTACCTTGTCCTTGTGGAAGACCAAGAAAGGATGCTCCACCGACAATGCCTGGAGCTCACTCACTCTTCTTGCTGACGTAACGGCGACCAGAAAGGACACTTTCCAAGACAAGTACTTGAGGTCTACCGTAGCCATTGGTTCAAAAGGTTTATGGCACAGCGCCGTCAGGACTACATTTAGGTCCCATGGCGGGTGCGGATTACGAGCCGGAGGGTAGAGGAGTGTCAAGCCAGCAAAATGCCTCTTCACCACTGGGTTAGTTAGAGAATAAGAACAAAGGTCCATAGAAAGGTAAGCGGAAACCGCTGAGAAATAAGTCCTGCATGACAGAACATGAACCCCTGACTATGCTAGGGAGGACACAAAGGACAGCACCGTGCCAATCGTGGCCACCCTCGGATCCAACTTCTTCTCCAAACACCAATGACAGAACCTGAGCCATTTACTCCTGTATTGAGATCTGGTCGAGGGATTCCTGGCTGCCTGGATAATGCGCATGTTATGCACAGACAAACTCAGATGCTCTAAAGACTTGAACTCAGGCACCATGCCGCCAAGCTGAGCGATTGTGGGGAGGGGTGCCACATCTGTTGTTCCCCCTGGTGAAGAAGAGCGGGAGTTACTGGTAACCTGATCGACGGAGACACTGACAGGTGTTGAAGTTCTGAGAACCAAAACCTGGCCGACCACCACGGGGCTATCAGTAGAAGGGAACAGTTCACAGAGTTCTTCAACTACCAAATTGCACGGTGAACTAGAGGCAGAGGCGGGAAGGCGTAAGCTCATGTTGTGCCATGGAATCACAAGAGCATCCCCCAGAGAGGAGGATCCCAGCCCCCCTCTGGAGGCATACTGAGGTCTTGTTCACCGCCGTGGCTAAGAGGTCCACCTCCGGTGTGCCGCAACGCGAGAAAATCCATGCTAGGACCTCCGCCTTCAACTCCCACTCGTAGCTGACCACTGTCCGCCGGCTGAGGGCATCCGCTGTGACATTCAGCTGGCCCGGGATGTGCACTGCAAGCAGCCAGACACCATGAAGCACGGCCCACTCCCAAATCTGGATGGACAGGTCCACGAGGGGGGGAGACTTTGTTCCCCTTGCTTGTTTATGTAATACATTGATACCACATTGTCCGTTCTTATGCGGACAACCTTGTTGACAATGAGCGGTCTGAACGCCCTGAGCGCTAGGAAGATCGCCAGAAGCTCCAAATGATTTATGCGCAGGAGCTTGTCCTGAGGCGACCAGAGGTCTGAGACCTGAAGATCTAATGTCGCACACCACCCGAGGAGAGAGGAGTCCGTCGTGATTGTCACCGTGGGGACCGGGTCCTGAAACCCTGCGCCCCAGACAGATTGCTGAGAGATGGCCACCAATCCAGGTCCACTCTCATGGAATCCGGAATCATTATCCACATGGAATCCGGATCCACTGCCTGACGCCATGAATTCCGAAGAGCCATCTGGGTCCGTCTCATTTTGAGACGAGCAAGAGGAAGAGCCAGTACACACGAGGCCATGAGGCCCAGAAGCCTTTGGAACCACCAGGCCGACATGCTCTCCGACTGCGCAAACATCTGACACGTGGCCAACAGATCTGCCATTCTGTCCCCGGTCAGATACGCTCTGCAGTCGATCGTGTTCCAACGAAAACCCAGGAAGATCAGGTCCTGTGAGACCGTCATGGAGGATTTCCGCCAGTTCACCGACAGCCCAAGATGGAACAGGAGCTGAAGGAGAGACTGGAGGTTGCCCGCTGCTGCCAACGGACAAGGGCTGCGTAAGAGCCAGTCGTTCAAATAAGGATACACATGGATACCCTGGAGACAAAGATAGGCCGCAATCACCGACATCATCTTCGTGAAGACACGCGGCGCTGAGCTGAGGCCAAAAGGAAGCACCCGAAACTGGAAGTGCTCCTCTCCCAAAGAGAAGCGGAGGTATCTCCTGTGTGGATTCCAAATAAGGATATGCATGTACGCATCCTGAAGATCCACCACGCTGAGCCAATCGCCCATCTGCAAAGAGGAGCGAATCTGGCCGGGCGTGATCATCTTGAATTTCTCTTGGGGTAGGAAAAGATTGAACTGGGAAAGGTCTAGGATGGTGCGCAGGCCAGCCTGGTTGGGTTTGGGCACCGTAAACAGCCGGGAGTAGAAGCCCTCCCCTCGCTCCCAAGGGGAACGGGTTCCACAGCTCTGAGGTCCAGAGGTTTCTGAACCTCGGCCTTGAGGGAGGATGAGCCCGACAGCTCAAAAGGAGGGTTGAGGGGTGTGGTAGGGGCTAAAGGTAAGCGGAAGCACGCTCGAGCGACTGACAAGACCCATCTGTCTTCTGTGATGGTCTGCCACGCCTCCCAATGAGACGCAATGCGTCCTCCCACCGGAGTCTCGTGCGAGCGCGGAAAACCCTCATTTGGCAGGCTTATCGGTGGCAGTGCCACCTCAACCTGATGAGGAGGCTGATGAGCGGGAGAAAAACCGCGTACGCTGTTGTCTACGGCGGTTATTCCCCGCAGGAGTATCCATTCTGCGAGATTTGCGTTCGAGGAAGCCCCTAAAACCAAAGGAAGGTCGACTTCGCGACAAAGGTCTCTGGGATTTGAAAGGAGCTTTAACCAGAACAGACAATGATTTAGCAGTCTGAGTGCTATCCTTGGTTTTGGTGAGCTCTACATCAGTAGAAGAATGAAAAAGCTCCTTACCATCGAATGGAAGGTCCAACACCTTGTCTTGCACTTCCTTAGAAAATTTTGTGGCATGCAGCCACGCCTGCCGTGAGGTATCAACCCCAAGCATCAGGCCCCGGGCCGAGGTGTCTACGTGATGAGCCGCAGCCTCCAGGAGATCCTGGGCCAAGACCCTGGCATCAGAAAGGCCTCCTTTGAAATCTTCCAGCTTCTCGACCGGGATGTGCTCCTCAAACTCCGACAGACCTTTCCACATCCGCATGTTAGCTCCCGCCAATATCAATTTGACGTTGGCCTGCCTGAACTGCAAGGCCGAGTTGGCGAAGATTTTCCTCCCGAGGGAGTCCTCCTTTCCCAGAACCCGAGTAGCTGTCGTGGAAGAGGATGCTGCAGGCCTGGACTGCAAAGTGGCTGCAGCCACCACTGTGGAGGACGGAGGCGGACAAGATGACAGGGCCACCTCTTCCGAAGAATGCAGCCTGTACTTCGCGTCAATCTTTTTATTGACAAAAAGTCCAGAGTGTGGCTTTTCCCAGACTCTTCGGACCTCGGCCAGAACGTCCTTCTGCAGGAACAGGCCGGTACGCTCCAAAGGAGACAGGGTTAACGCCGCAGAAAGCACGCCCTCCTGTCGAGCGGGTGCCTCGGGCACCGGAACATCTAAGAAAATCATGTCCAGTACCCGGTCATGAAAGGCTCCGATAGAGCGGGGAAGGTCCTCGTTGTCTTGATCGCCTTGAGGGTCATCTCACAGGTCAGGATTCTGCTGAGCCGTGTCAGGCACTGCCTTGTCCACTGGGGACAATGGAGGCAAAGGCGGGAGAGCGTGGGGCACCACGGCAACGGAGGCGCCGGCGGAACCACCGGAGGAACAGGTGGAGCCAGAGGCGCCGGTGGACAGATCTCCTTGAAAAGCTCTTTGAAATATTCCCTCATGAGGTCGGTGCGCATAAGCGCTTGACATTTACTGAAAAAGGCATCCGCAGGAGATTTTTTCGGGACCTGAGGAGGCCTCTCATGAGGTGGACAAATCCAGGGACGTAACGGGGAAGGGTGCCACATCGGCCCCTCCACCGACGTATCCACATAAATCAAAGGAGCCGCCCCCGCGGGCAACAAAACATTGTGCGGAAGAGGCATCCGGGCGTTCCAATCATAAACCGGCCAGTAAGGATGCGGACAAGGGACCTTAGGTTCACCCAAAAGACCGAGCCCTACACCAGAAGCCGATGGCGTAGTTGTAGGGGTAGCACCTAAAATGGCCGCCGTGGTCGTGGCGGGAACGGGCGCCATTTTGTCCTCATCTGAGGGGAACTGTGGCACGTGAGGAAGTGAGGCAGGGGTCCCAGTCGATGGATCAGGGGTCTTAATCTTAGCCTTAACATAAGGAACCTCGGCCGAGCCGGTACAATGAGGCCTGGAATGTTTTTGTGACATACCAACCGTCAACTGAGCCTTCGAAGGAAGGACCTCGGCACTGCCGGTAAAAGAAGAACTTTGCTTCTTTGCCCCCTCAACAGATCTGGTGTCACCAGAAGAGCGGGAATGGTGCGCTTTCACCGACAAAGCCTTGACCGGCCTCTCAGAACTGTTGGTAGCTTTAGCCTCTGTACGAGGGACCTCGGACCCAGGCCCGGTAACAGCCTTTTCTGCGCGGGCCTCGAACATCTGTTCGGTAACTAAAAGCCCAGCCAAGGCCTCGGGGCACACCCGGTTTTGTTTTTGAGGGAAGCTGACAGAGAGGCCTCAGAGCGAACTCCGGTACCCCACGGCTCAGTAGAACTGGGTCTTCAAACAGCCCCCACAGGAGGGGTCTCGGAGCGTACTCCGGTGTTCACAGGCCCCTTACAGAGACCCTCGGAGAAAACTCTGGTAGAATTATTAGGCCCAACGGGCACCTCAGGGCGAACCCCAGTAACAGAGCGATCAACGCCCCTCCCGGACCGAGAGGAACCTGGGAAGGTATCCCCCGGTCGGGGTGCTCTGAAAAGTAAAGAACTTACAGGGCGTTTTTTCTTCTCGTCGATGAACGCCTGAAAATGCGAAGGAGGAGTTAGTCGGAACACCTCCTCCCACCGCTCCAACCGACGTTGAAGTGCCCGGACCGAAAGGGAGTCACAGTAAAAACAGGAGTCCCCGCGACGGTGATACGATGAACAATCTGGAAAGTCTAATTTGAAAGACATAGACAGACAAGTAAACGAACGCTAGCGAGAGCCAGAGAGGTAAAAAGGGACGGAAATCTTTCGAGGATGCAAGTGCGTCCGGCCCCGATCGAGCAGAGAAAAGGACTGATGGGCGCTGCTCGGGCGGAGCCAAGGTGGGCGGGGTTACGGCCGCGTGCCAGGCCCCGCGCAGGAAAGAGAGGAGGGACACATTTTTGAAAAAAATGTTGATGCTTTTTACAAAGTGCCCCGGTCCCGTCCCACAGGACGGAGAGATGTCCCACAAGTATGGAGGAAAGGGGATGGGACGTAGGAGTATGCCTTTTACTGCCAATTACAGTACCATATACTCTAAAATGGTTGTGCCACAAGACCTTCACCTGTCCTTTGGCCACCTCGTCTGTTGACCTTTTCCTGCCATGGAGTGGCTGAATTTTCTCTATATGGTAACCCCTTTCTCAGAGAAAGATCCAGATTTTGCGGGCAAGGTGGTGGTCTGTGTGTGGCTGGATATTGGGCTGGGTCTGTCTGCACCCGTCCACATCCCTGTAGGTTTGTCTGTTGCTGCACAGATGCAGTGCCTAGAGGCTGTCCCAATTGACAAGCCCTGCTACATTTGAATGGTAAAGATCCTTGCCATTGGTGGGCTTGGGTCAACTCAAGCCCAGATCCTGAATAAAAAAAGAAAAGAAAAAAAAAGAAAACAGGGGTCTGCTGCAACCATTCTTCTGATCATTGTTGGAGACAACACCCCTACGAAGGAGAGCAGCTTGCAGAAAACCTGGAATGTTAGAAGATCACCAGCAGCTTTTCCTTCACTTGCCCAGCATCTCTGCAGCCTCTGGGCCATTGTGAAAAACCACTGCTGACCTCTGCTCAAAGATCCAGCCACTGGAAGCACTCTGACATCTTGTGGGCTAGCTAGATGTCCTCCTGGGCTACTTCGCTGCAATGGTTGCAGTCCTGTGCTGAGCCTTGGGACTCTGCATATCCTCAGCTTATAAAACACGAGTAGTACCCTGATGTTGCAGCTACCCACCATGAAGAGGTGATTTACAAGACCAGTTTCTTTATTCATGACACAAGGGTCGCCTACCGGCATTTTCTTCAAGATCCCATTAGTACTGGCCGCCTGCACCGCGTCCTGCGAGTCCTCCAACGTCATTGCCAGAGTGTTGTTCCTGACGTCAGTGCCTTAAGTGTCCAGCTGCCCAGAATCCAGATCCGGTCCATCGGAGTACATTACCACAATCTAGATAGACCCAAGGACCGGACTCCTGAAGTCTGCACATGCAACCTCGGGGCTTCTTCCAACAGAACAAAAAGGTTCAAATCCAGAAGGCCCATCGATTTCAGGAACTCCTACAGTGGCTCCCGAGTGAATCGGGAGAACACGGGGTAAGTAAACATGCCAGTTTTGCTCCCAGTCGCTATAGGTTTCTATGGATGTAAAGTCCAAGCCCCATCTCTCCCGTGCCTATCATTGAACAGTGTGTTCTGGCCTGGTATCCACCCCTGGGACTCCCCCCTAAGAAGGGTGGATTGGGAGAGGGTCTTTTAAAAATGTTCCTCTTTATTGAATAACGTTTGGAAAACATACAATTACTTGTGGGTTTAAGCCCACACTTGCGCACCGTCCTAAAAGAAAATAAAGACCAAAAAAAAAAAAGGAGAGAGAGAGAAGGAGAGAGAGAGTGAGAGAGACAGGGGGGGAATAGCGCCTTTCTCCAGCAGGGCCCAGCTTTCCTGCACAAGGAACGGATCCGGAATCTTCAAAGAGTTTCCCTGGTGGATTGTCGTGAGGCCGATTTAGGAAGGGTAGGCAGTGGCCGTGGGTTATTGTTTCCAGAACCCACGCATCTGAAGTAATGGCTCGCCACTCTTCGAGATGCTGAGACAGTCTGCCCCCAGCCGGCGAACAATAAGACCTGGCCTCAGAGCTGTTTTGGAGCGGCTGCAGCAGCGTCTGAAGGCAAAAAGCCAGCTGCTTGAGCGCTTTGGCACCTCGTCCCCATCCACCGCGAGGACCCTTATGGTGGCCCCTTTGACTGGCCGCTCCTCTAACTCTACCAAAAGAGGAGTAGTAACGAAAGGAACCCCCTCCACTGCTGTCCCCTAGGATGAAAGCAGCTGCTTTGGAGGTCTGCAACCTCTCAAGGCTCTCGTCAGCCTTGCTGCCAAACAAATGAGAGCCGTCAAAGGGCATGTTGAGAAGACGGGCCTTCACATCCGGTGCAAACCCTGACTTCCGCAACCAAGCAAACCTGTCGTTCAGCCTTGCTCTGGGTAAAAGGAACTCAGGTGTGCAAGTTATGTGTAGGAAGCTTGGGAGTCATAGTTCTCTGGGCGTTGTTTTGTCTGTAGTGTTTGCTGTAGCACAGCTTTAAGAATTGTGTCCGCAAAGTTAGAGCTGCCAAAAGCCTCTTTACGTTGCTTATATACTAACAGGCTGGCGGGGTCCCACCCAGAGGATGGCTTACAGATCGGAGGTGGTACTTCCAGCTGCTTAATCTATCCTGTTGGGTGGTGTTCTCTTTGGTGGTCACACTCTGGCCCTGCACTCTAGGTCAACTATTGGCTGACCTGTTCTTAACTGTATGCGAGTGGAGATCTTCTCAGAGAACTGGATGACTGTCTCTCAGATTACCTGGGCTACCTCGGGTCCCTCTTTTCACCGGGTGTATTTAGGAAAAGTGTTTCCAGCCTCACAGACTGCTATTCCTCAACGTGCTTTAAGGTAGCGGAGCATCTACAGTCGCAATGTGACAAGCCCCTGCCTTCTGCACGTGGCATCGTGGGAGTAGCCAGGGAATTCTCCCTATACCATCCCTGGGCCCACCATCACATTCGCTTGTGACAGCTTCTCGCCCAGTTAGTGACCCATCATCCACCAGCACTCTCAGGCAGGGGACCTCATCACGCACATACATTGGAAAAAGGTTGCCACCATCTAAAAGAGCACCCACAGACAGCTTTACAAAGTAACCTGCATAGGGAAAGAAGGCGTGCCTTATTTTTATGGATATCTATTGGGGTGATCAGGAGGGTCAAGGACCCACCGCACTAATGGGGAGCACGCCCTTAGTCATTCATGAGGCGGATTACTCCCCATCATTTTGTGTGATATGGCAGAACTCCAGGGAATTGTGGTGGCCCGGCTGCTAGTTAGGGGGTGGATGAAGCAGGATTCCCTGGTGTCTTCTCCCCTTTATACATGCAGATACCCAGCACCCACAAGAGAATAGCAACAACAAGGCTTCTGTAAAGACACCGTCTCCCAGCGACCGCAGTACTTGGCAATAAGACAGTGGAGGCGAACCACTGATAAAAAAAACTGTACACCGCCAGCACATTAAGAGTGTATCGGTGAAAATCAAAGCCGCAGAGAAAAACCTGCTTGCTTACCTTGCGGCTGACTGCAAAAGCCACACGCATTCACCTGTGGTTCTCAGTGACTGCGGTATGCAGCAGAGCTGCAACGCTGGGTTCCAAGATGGCACCAACAGCGTTGGAAGCCTATAAAGCCGTGCGCACTGCCCACAAGGTGAGGGTGCTAATTTGAGGATAAACCAATCACAGAGAACCCTTCATTGTTTAGTGGATGAATTTAAGAAACCTATGAGGCCTGACAAGGCCAAGTGCATGACACAATCAACCTTTGCAAAGAACCAATCCTAAGAGAAGAGAATAGAGTTCCACAGCCCTCGGGGTATAAAAGGCACTGGGAATGTTGATTAAGTGTGACAGATCTGAAGGGAAGCGGACATGCTCTTTGAAGCTCCCTTAAGTGAAGAGGCGCCCACTACCTGACAAGAACCCTCAAGTGAGGAGGGAGAAAATAAATAATCTACCCAATAATTTGGCAGGAGATAGCCCGACTTGAAATCACCCAAAGGGGGGCAGCAAATACCAAGAGCTATAGTAGGAAGTCACTACTCTTTTAGAACTGAGCACATTAACAGAGCCGGTGAGAAAGGCAATGGATGACTTGATAACTAAAGCAGGTGATTTACCTGAAACAAGGAGACACCTGGGTACTGTAAGGAACCTATGGTGGCAACAGTAAAGACAGACAAGTGACCACAGTTCAAGGGTGTCTATCAAACGGCATAGGAAGGTTGGAAAACACCTAATTTAAACCTAAATCTAAGATAGGAGCAAGCTACAACCATCAAATAATAAGGCAGTCCTAATGGTGTCTGGTCAAATAAAAGGGCCTATAATAAGAGATAAAATTGCTTATAATCAATACCAGATGTTTGTTGAGGAACATGATATCTTAGCAACACAACAGTCTGGATTTCGGCCCAATCATGGGACCGAGATGGCATTGCTGGACTTAAAATCCCACATTGCTGGCATTGTCAATGATGGCAGCACAGCCTTGCTGCTGCTTCTGGACCTGTCTGCCGCATTTGATCTTGTTGATCATCAACTCTTGGCGGACAGGTTAATATCAGTTGGTAATTGTTCCAAAGAAGCAACGACTTTAAATCTTTTCTAGGCCCACGAAATATGAGAGTTACTAAAGACAATGCCTTCTCCATCGCTTCTATTCTACTATGTGGTGTCCCTCAGGGGTCACGCTTATCGCCCCTTCTTTTTAATATATACTCACGTCTTCTCTGTGCTCTTCTGTCGGCTATGGGCATATATTTTGCCAATTATGCCGACGACACACAGATAGTCATCAAACTTACAGGCGAGTATCAAAAAGATCTTGAGTGTATTAATCACATCTTTAGGGAAATTCAGAATTGGATGGCTCTGAACTCGTTGGCCCTTAATAACGCTAAAAACGAGTTGCTCATTTTGGGCACTCAACAGCGACTAAAGAAACTGGATGTGAAATATGATCATTCCTTGATTGGTCAGCACGTTATTCATGTATCAAAAAACGTAAAAACTCTTGGAGTATACTTTGACCCTCAATTGTCTTTCACCCGGCAGACCAACTACCTCAAGTCTTCTTGTCACTTTTACATCCAACTTTTATGGCAGATTCGTCCTTATCTGTCAAAAGAAAATTTTGCACTGATAGCGGCCGCAATCGTGAACTGTAAACTGGATTACTTAACAGCCTCTTGATTGGTACATCCCAGGCAAATCTTAGAACATTACAGGTGATCCAGAATAGCGCAGTACGAGCCGTGCTTGGACTTGGGCGCAACACGCATGTTTCGGAAGCAAGACGCAGCCTGCATTGGCTGCCTGTTCAACAACGACTGCTTCTTAAGGGGCTGTCCATCGTGCATAAATTTGTACACGGTAAGGCCAGGCCCCATCATACCTCAAGACCAGATTAAAAAAAGAAACCTGTTGATCGTTTATTACGATCCAACGGCAATATCTCCTTGTTCCAACCCATGTCCGTGCTGAAGGGGTTTGGAGGAGCCAGTTTCAATTCCTGGGCTCCCACCCTATGGAATTCCATGCCTAAACATCTGGCTAATATCAGCTCAGTGGTTGTTTTAAAAAAAAAAACTGAAAACTTGCTTGTTTGATCTAGCCCTTGGGTAAGGACTCCTCTCACTATACAACCAACACTACTTTCATTGTGTCTGTTCTTTAACACTCCAGGACTCCTTGTCTTCTGGTAGAGTCTGGCTTGTTTTCACCATCTTTATTGTCCCTTCTCATTCTATGTTCTTTGTTGTCTGTTTCTTTCTCTCCTGTGTGCGCCCTGAGGCCTTAGGGTTAGTGGCGCAATACAAGAACATAGATAGATAGATAGATAGATAGATAGATAGATAGATAGATAGATAGATAGATAGATAGATACCTATGCCTATTGCAAGTCCTTACAACTAAATACAAAAAGAGTGTGGGATAGATTCACAAGAAGTGTTCACAAATGATTAGTCAGGATGCGGTACTTGGGGGTCTCCCTTTCTCACATTTTGAGCACGGGACAAGGTGGGATTCCAGAACACAGCACACGCTCGAGCTTTCCCAGCACGAGACAATAGTTTCGCTCACACCCATCAGGGCCTTCGGTGGTTAAGTCTCTTTTCTACAAAAAGTCTCTTGCCCCCGAGGACCTGATGTATCCAAAATAATGAACTGTTTCTTCCTGCATGTACATTGGGTGATGCCTTTTCACCCCTGGATCTCCCTCTTCCGGGCTCAGATCCACAAAGGTTCCTAGCAATGTCAATACCTTCAGTGGTTAACTCTCTTGCTTCCAAGGGCCTGATAGGTTTAAAATGACTAATAAAAGTTCCTTTCGGATTGCACTTGGGGTGATTATTCTTCTCCCCTGGGTCCCCTTCTTCCAGGCTCCGATCCGTCGCGGATATCAGCCTCCCTCTGTTGGGCTCACTATGGCTTGTATTAAAACACTTATCTGCGATATTCACGTGTCGTTAGGGTGATTGCTTCTCACCCCTGGATCCCCATCTTCCAGGCTCAGACGTTTCTCGAATAGCAGGCTCCCTCTGTCGGGTTCACTATGGCTCTCCTTAAAACACTTTCCCCTTTGGCATTTGTTAGGGAGAATTCCCAGAAATGTGCCAATTCCTCTCTACCTTAGAGAACCCCAGCACTTTTGCTGGACTCTAGGACTTTTTAATTTGAGAGTGAGACCTTTTTCCCACTCTCTCATGTATTTTTCTGTGATTTGAACTCCGTTTCTTTTGGGTTTTTGGAGTCTGACAAACTCAATAGGCATCTTTTCACATTGTGGCACACAGCACCTTCAGTGCATTGGCACGGGGAAGTCTTTCAGATTTCCCAAATGATTAAATACCTTCTCTTGGATGAACTACTGTTTCCAAGAGCAGTGAAGTGAAAGTGACTTTACTTACATTTGTAATTTTATAGACCCAGCACACACCGTCTTACAATAGGGTGCTGGAGGGGTTACTTAGGACCTCCTTTGTCTAGTTTCTCATGTAACATTGTTGTTACCCTTTCTACAATTAATGGCTGGTGGCAGTGGTTTACTTTTAACTACCATTGTGTGTTTTTACCGCAGGCTGCGTTTGTCGCTGCAGTACAGAACCCATGGGTGTCCTTTTTGTCAAAATGGCCCGGTCTTTTTTCACCATTTCTTGCTGGAACGGTCCTTCTTGATATTTACTCTGTGCGCCAAACCAGGTTTGGTCCCTTTGTTCCTTTTGTCTTCGGTGGGATTCACAAGTGAAGCCCGCCTCAGGCTCCAGTATGTCTGGCAGGGACAGGAAATGAAGGAGGTGCCCGAAACTCCCTGTACTTAATCCCCTTGGTTTCAGGAATGCACCCAAAGGTGATTGGCCGGCTGGCTGTCGGGCAAGGACAGCCACCCTGCTGTTTGACAGCTAGGCTGGAATGAATGGGAGAAACCTGCTTAAAAGGCAAGGCTTATTGGCTTGGAAGGCAGAGTCGACCACTGGACAAAAGAATCCGAAAAAGAACTCGGAAGAGACACCTGCTGCAACTCCTGGACTGCTGGTTTGCCCGGTGAAGCCCTGCTGCTGTGCTGAAGCTCCGAATTTGCCTCGACTAGAGAAGCCCTGCAAAGATGACTTCTCCCCTTGAGTTGGTGGGACCAATCAACTCCAAAGCGAGCCCGTCTGGACATCCTCTCGAAGCTGGCTGTGCTTCCACTGCTGCTGCTGTAACCGAAGTGCCAGGTAGAGGAACACCAGATCAAGTGCGTCGGTTTTAAGTCAGACTTGAGCTCCAGGAAGATCCTCCGGACTCCAAGGAAGCAGGACTGTCCAAGCCTGAGCCACCTCAACAGTGTGCTGGACCCCAGATGCGAGGAAAGTCCAAAGTGGTATGCAAGAACCGCAGTGGTGCTATTTGCTTGAGATGCGAGGAGCTGAAACCGCAAAGTGCCACTGATTTGAAGTTTGTCGTTTGCTGCCACTGACCGTCCCATTGTAGAGCAGGAGTCCCGAGAAGTCCCCCCTCTTGTCCCCACAACTGAGGCCCAGGAACAACAGGATCTGCAGAGCTGCACAGGAACAGAAGCCAGCTGGAACCATTTTTTCAAACCAAAGGTACTGTACAGTCTAAGAGAAGTTACCTCTTGTTGTGTAGCCTTACTTGCTCTCAGTTGAGGCTTGTCTTGGTTGCTTCTGTAGAGTTGCTTGCATCTTCTACTCCTCACAAGCGCAACACCTTCTGGCCCTACATTGATTCTTCTTTTCTACAAAGACTTCTAAAACATTGTGCAAGACTTACCTGCAAGAAGTGCTTCAGCTCACCTACACTTTTGCCCAATTGAATTGGCAGGGCTGGCTCCCTGAATGACTCTTCTTAGCTTGGACATTGTGTGCTACCTTTCCTTCCAGGGAGAGGTTGACTTACTTTGCATTGGGGGGGTTAAAAAAATACTTACCTGTTCCAGGATAATTGTATGATTGTTTGCTTTATTCTAATAACTTTTTTCTTTGATACTCATCTAAGTACTGCTCTAAATGTACCAGTGATATATTAATGTCCACAGTGTCCTAGTTATTTAAGTCACCTGAGGGTTTAGGAAGTGTCTGTATGCCATCCCAAATGGGCACTTGCTGATTTAGAGAAACTAAGAGTGTATTTTGAAGTGTATTCAAACTGACTGTTAAATAAATTAATAATTGTGTAATCAAAAAACCTCGAGTGCAAGTGTTTATTTGGATACTTCTAACTGTAAATCTCTGTGTAACTACCCGACTTCTCACATTGACCCTTCTTGAGAGAAGCCTAGCTGCTCAATCACACTACCAAACTGTGTAGTACAGACTTATACCAAAGGTTGGGTTCCTATTGCCAGGAGGCCAATGTTGTTGTAGTGCACCCAAAGGGTACTGCACCAAATCTTGCCTAACAGCATTCACAAATCTTAATGTATTTTTAAACAGTCCACTGTGGACATCCCTTGGTCGTGTTCACTTTTGTCAACACACCGTTCTTTGGACTTTAGGCTTCGCCCCTTTCCATCGGCATCCGTCAGTCGGGTTCACTCTTGCCAACTTTTGCCAATCACACAATTCCTTCTACTTTCTTATGATGCAGGATTCACTTCCCTTAGCTTTACAACCATCTGCCGGCAAAAGACTTTGGACTGTACAGAGGATTTTACTAGACCCCTGTATGACCACTTTGACCCCTTTCTTGTGACTTTCCCAATTCCCTCTGGTAACAGTAGTTTCCCCAGGGACTAGCAAGTGAGGCACCTTCAGGTTTCTCACAGTACTGGGCGTACTCACTGTAACAGAAGAACCACCTGCAATTATTTTGTTATGGATTAGGACTGGACTTTAAAAAAAAAAATTAAGATGTTTTTGGACAGTTAGCCTTGAGGTTAAGAGACCTGAAAAGCTCAGGTTGGAACTTTTTTGTTGACCACGTTCAGTCTCTTGTTTTGTATTAGATGAGGGGGTACCCAGCAGGACAAAGACCTGGTAAAAATTGGATTTTGTGTTAAGACCACAAGATTATTCTCAGGCGTGAGGACAACAGCTATCATCCTCTAGTTTAAGGTTATCCTTTCCTTTGCACCATTTTCTGAGTTCCTGTTAGGACAGTTGTTCTGAAGTCCAACTAAGGGCTTAGCAAAACCATTCAACTGAGAAAGTACAAGAATTCACTCTTGAAACACTGACAACCAGAAGTATTATACAACATAAAGGTTTATTATAAATACAAGTTAGGCCAAGATACATCTTGGGGTAAGTACTTGGTCAAAGAATTGTATACACAATATAAAAACCCAACACAATGCTTGAAGGTACACAGAAAGAAGCATAAACCTTGTTCAAAATACTGAAGAAATGTCTAGGGAAGTCAGACCTTATCAAACACATTTAGTATAGGACACCTTTTCAAGGGGAGTAAAACCATAAGTTACTATCCGATTACTTTCAGTAATACGCGGGTAGTAGACCCTAGCAGTTTTGCAGTGACACTCAGTTAAGGAATCACTTCATGGACCAACCTGCAAGGATACATTACTGAATAGTGGAACACTAATTCAAGGAACAGTAGACACATATGACCACATTGAGGATAACCCAGTTAAACTGGGAGAGTAAGATCTTTTGGTGAAATATACAATTACAGTTACTTTTTAGCTCAGTGGAACACAGACTAAAGTAAGCAATACCTCTTTACACTAATTTAGGATTGTACCAGGCAGACCAAGGTCAGCTACACTTACAGAACACTTTTTAAGAATGGTACACAGCTATTCTAGACAGGTAAAACCTAATGTTGCAATATACTGTTAGGCAAGATTGTTGGTAGTAATCCTGTGGGAGACTACACCAGCCTTGTCCTCTTGGCAATATGTAACCCAACCTTTTGTATACATCTGTACTACACAAGTTGGTAGAGTGACTGAGCAGCCAGGCTTATCTCAAGAGGGGCCAATGTGAGCTGTAGGGTTGTAACAGAGTTTCACAGTGACAAGTATCCAAATAACACTTATGCTCAAGGTTTCTTGGTAAAACAATGATTTATTAATTTAAATGTCAGATTTTAAAATAAGCTTTCTTTAGAAGGGAACAATTGGCAACAATAGAAATATACTTCAAAATACACTCATTCAGTTCAGTAAAGTAAATAGATACCCTTTTGGGATGGCACACAATTTCCTACACACTCAGGTGATTTCAATAGCTAGGACACTGTGGACATTAATATAGCACTTAGTACCCTTTACCTGTAATACTGATGTTGTGGCAAAAAGGAAAAGGTTATGGAAGGAAACAATGGTTACCAAGTTTCTCACACAGGTAAGTACTTTTGAACCCCGCCCTAATGCAATGTAGATTAACCCTTTACCAGATATACAAGCTATACGGTTTCAGCTTCTCGCGAACAACACCACTGCAGTTCTCAGACACCTTGTGGACTTACATCTGGGGTCCAGCGCTCTGTTGAGGCGGCTCAGGCTTGGTCAGTCCTGCTTTGAGGGAGTCTGCAATATCTTCCTGGAGCTTGGTTCCTGCTTAAAAACGATGCACTCGATTCTGGTGTTCCTGTCCCCTGGCACTCGGTTCCTGTAGCAGCAATGGAAGTACACCCAGCAGAGAGCGGGGTTCCAGTGAGAGTTCGTCTTGGGGTCAATTGGTCCCACCAACCCAAGGGGAGAAGTCCTTTGCATGGCTTCTCTAGTCGAGGCAAATTCTGAGCTTCAGCACTGCAGCAGGGCTTCACTGGGCAAACCAACGGTCCAGGAGTTGCAGCAAGCTTCTCTTCCAAATTCTTCTATGGATTCCTTCATCCAGTGGTTGACTGCCTTCCTTGCAAAAGACTGCCTTTTATGCAAATTTCTCCCATTCATTCGCAGTCTAGCTGTCACTCACACAGCAGGGTGGCTGTCCTCCAAGAACAGCCAGCCGGCCAATCACCCTTGTGTGCTTTCCTGTAACAAAGCACAGGGAGTTTTTCGGGATCCTCCCTCGCTTCCTGCCCTGCCAGAGACGCTGGAGCCAGAGGCGGGGTTCACCAGTGAATCCCGCCAAAGACAAAAACGAACAAAGGGACCAAACCAAACGAACAAAGGGACCAAACCTGGTTTGGCACGCAGAGTAAATCTTGGACCTTTTCAACAAGAAATGGCAAAAAAAGAACACTGCCATTTTCACAAAATCAGCTCCCATGAGTGCTATACTGCAGCTGCGACGGCAGCCCGCGGTAAAAACACACATTGGTAGAAAATAGTAAACCACTGCCACCAGCCATTAATTGTAGAAAGGGTATCATAAAAATGTTACATGAGACGATAGACAAAAGGAATACTAAGTAACCCCTCCAGCACCCTATAGTGTGTGTTGGTCTACAAAGATACAAATGTAAGTAAAGTCAATTTCACTTTACTACTATTGGAAACAGTAGTTATCAAAGAGAAGGTATGTAAACCATAGCCGAAATCCAAAGGACTTATCTGTGACATTGCACTGAGGGTGCTGTGTGTCACAATGTAAAAAGATGATGCCTATGGCGTTTGTCAGACTCCAAACCGAAAAGAAACACTGAGCTCAAATCAAATAAAAATACACAAGAGAGTGGGACAAAGGTCTCTCTCTCCAGGATAAAAATTATAAGTCCTAAAGTCCAGCAAAAGAGCTGGGGGTCTCTAAGGTAGAAGGGAATAAGCACATTTCTGAGAATTCTCCCTAACATATACTATTACAGTTGCTTTTCGGGCTAGTGGGAGATAAACTAGGGTAAGCAATAATGTACAAGCTTATTTTAGGATGGCCCAAGGCAGACCACGTTTAAGTAAAACCCATATACCCTTTAAAGGAGCTAGCACAACTTCAAAGTAGGCAACAACCGAAGACTGTTTTAGAATCTGTATAGAAACAGACCAGGGAAAGCAAAACCCAACTTTACACTTTATGAATGATTCAATATTATTCCAGGTCGGTAAAACCCAAGGCAGACTTAGTTTAGACAGGCTATACAGCAGGTCAGGGGAAGCAAGACCCAGTTGGTGAACTTACACACTAATATTCTGGAAGAAATAGTTAATTGAAGTCAACAGCATTACATTTGGGAAGAGGCACAACCAATTCACAGGCGAGTAAGAACTTCTTTAACTGTTCACTCTCAGAGTTACAGTTACCAACTAACTACTTCACAGGTAAGTACACTTTAAAACAGTCTATAGTACCAGTTCTCTCAGAGGCAGAAGAGGGACCCTAATGGTATAGGTGCCAGCTGTAGGCAGGGTGAGATAGGGTTCAGTTGCAGAAAAAGTCAAGAGTTCCTGAGGAAGACTGTTCAAACAAGCAAGTAGTTCACTTTAGAGTTAGGGTCCAGGGACTTCAACAAAGCTACACTAGGAGGATTCCAGCAGTGGGCCTTGGTGAACTGGATGAGAGGACTCCCAATCAGAGAAAACACCCCAAAAGTTGTACAGAAATCACACAGGCTTAAGGTAAGTAAATACCCCAGCTAACACAATACCTCAGCATAGAAGAAGAGTTGCAGTAGGAAGACTTCAGGATCTGCAGCCAAAAACCCAGTCGATGGATTCCTTTGCCTTCCAGACAGAAGACAGGACTTGGAAGGGATTTTGTCACAAGGATCAACCGAGAAGGCTCCAGGCAAGAGTTTCTTCACGGCTGGATGAGGCTCTATAGTTTTGGCACCCTTTTCAGGAGCCAGAAGACTGAATATCGCCTGTTGGATTCTCGTCACTTGCAAGGTCCAGCACTCTGACCAGGGCACTTTTTGGACTCTATTCACCTCTCTGGAGGTCCTGGAGGATGCCACCAAAGTTTCAGCTCAATTTTCAGCACACTTGCTCAAGGTCCCAGGGTATTGCAGCCCGCAAGGTCACAGCATGACGTGGGATGGCTCAAAATGCAGGTCTTCGTGAGGCTAGTGGATCTCACTAGGCTCTGGGTCATGGTAGTCCTTTCCAGAATCCCCAGGTCAATTCAAAGGGTGGGTTACAGCAGGCTCCGGTTACACAGCAGGATCTCCATTCAGCTCCAGTGGTCGGCTTCTCAGCTGCTTTCAGGTTCAGAGGTTTTATCAGGAACTACAGCACAACGTCTGCATTCTCGCCCAGCATGTTACAGCAAGGGGCAGTCTGGCTGTCCAATCAGGACAGCCAGCCTCCCTCCCCCCCACTTCCTCACTGGGAGTTTGCTCCTTTCAGGCAAGGTGAAAGACAAAGGGCTGCAGAGTTTTGGAGTCCTCCCTCACTTCCTGCCTTTCCAGACACTCTGGAGCCTGGGCGGAGAATCCACAGGATTCCCACACAAGACAACAGCCACGGAGGTCGTTCCTGCCTATAATGGCAAGGGAAGACCTCAGAGACAGCAAGCACACAAGAAATGGTGAAAAAAGAAGGAGCTCACCATTTTTGCAAAATGGTGGCCATTCACTGATGCTGAATTAACAGCCTGCGAGTAATGAAGAGTAAAAGGTTGTAAAAGTAGTTACACTGCCACCAGTCATTCAAGGAAACCTGCAATTGTAACAAAATCTTACCAGGTAAGTAAGAAAGGGGATACATTGTATCCCCCAGCACTCCACATAAGGTGGGGCGTGCTGGATCACTATGTAAAATGTAAAGCGGGAGGAAAATCCCTTTTTACTACTTGGGAACTGTAGTTCATTCAAGTACATGAAAGAGAAATTAAAATGAGCACATAGGGTCAACCCAGCCTAAGCCCAAAAGTTGTAGAAAACTACATATTCAACCATACACTATGGAGAGACATTCAAAGGTCACTCATAAAAAGAATACAAGACTAGGTGAGCGGGGAAAAAGATTCCCTTTCACCTAGGGACAAGGTAAAATAGTTACCTAGTCAAAGCAAAATGTTCTGGGGTTGACACAGGTCAGGAAGATTTATCATCGATATTGAATTCGTACCCAACAGTTGCCCTTTATTATTTTTAGGTATAACTCTTAGGCGTTTGTCCATTGCAGCCCTATTTTACAACATATTTTAACTTAAATTGATCAACACCACCTTTCAGTGTTCTGTGTTTCGCTTCTCAGTAAGCTACATCACACTCACTTAACTCCAGTCATTAGGCAGGGGACAGTCACATGCTGAATAGATATTCCACTGGCCCTTTTAGAGATTTACAAAGAGACCTGCAACCTTGTGTGATAAAGCATACAGCTTACCGGAGGCTAGATTTATGGAAATACAGGTAGCGGTGCCGTTGCAGATGTAGTTCTGTTGCAGTTGGCAGGTGCCAACGCACATGCACTGACAGCTAAGATGCTAGATGGACTTTGTAAAATCGTAGTCTACCTGCCCCTTAATGACTCCAGCACAGAATCGAATACACCCGATTCCAATGCAGAATCACGCTGGTGGGTTGGCAATCATCCCACACAGGTGCAAACGCCAAAACCTAAAAGCCAACATGTGGATGGACCCTGAGTGTATTAAAAGGCTGTCACAAAGCACAGTGGGGTGGGTGTTTGAGAAGGTGGCGGCAGCCGGAGTTTGGACCATGTTGCCGGTTTAGGAAGGATGCCATCTAAGGAGTTTCGAGAAGGGAGAGTTGGAGGCTGCAGACAAAAGGGGAGAACAATGATCCGAGACAAGAGGTTATGCCGAAGGGGGATGTTGGTGTTGATCAGGTGGTGAGATGAGAATACTGGACAAAGGTTGGAGTAGAACATCAGGTAGAGGTTGGTTTAGAACAGCAGAAGGAGGATAAGAATCTCAGGCGGAGGTGGGAGCAGAGTAACAGAAGGAGGAGGTGGAAGTGAGGACTGAAGTGGAAGGTCTGAAAATAGCAGCTTGTACCTAGCCAAAGCAAGAATGAAGGAGGGGACATGCTTGGCCCACGAAACGGGGTAGGTTTAAGAACCCTATGTGATGTACATAAACCTGCAGGTGGAGGAAGAACCAGCATGCTCCATGGTGTCGGGGAGTAACAGGACCAGAGGAGCAGAGAGGTTGCAGAGTGGCAGGGACATGGGGAAGAATAAAGCCCTTAAGAGTGGGAGCTGAGAAGGACCTCGCCTGTGGAAGCAGGGAAAGGCAATGCCAGATGATTTTGTCTTAAAGGAGAAATGCCAATTATTCCTGTATAGGTTGGAGAGGAATACATGCCACCTGAGCAACCTGCAACATCCTAGGAGGGTGGCTGTATCCCACCCAAGGAGCACAATTTACTAAGTAGACAAACATGATACACCAGTGAGGGGAGAAATCCTCAGAAGTTTTACAGACCAGAAAACGGTGATGCAAAGGTGGTGTGACATCCCCATTTAATTTAGATTCCATTGGAAAAAGGAAAGGGGAAGTGATCCTGATCATTCCAAAGAACTGTTTGATATATGCAACAGAAACCATTTGATAACCCCAACTATATCCAACAATCCCAGAAGAAGGTAGAAAGGTGGCTTTGGGAAGTTGGATGAGAGTTCAGCTTTGAGGAATTTACCTAAAGGCAAGATTCTGCCAAAATCATTGGTTTATCTTCCACTGTTCTGAGAAAATGCGTAACAAAAATAAAGTACCTTGAAAACGAACAGCAGGGATGGTCTTCTCTGCTGATCCGTGTTCTCAATGACATTACACAGGGTACATATTATAGCCTAAACTCGAGAAATGTAATGTCACTCATGTGGCACTCACTGGCATCTCTGTCGAGACCTTATATTACAGCGCATCAGGGAAGAAATCTGTTAAGTGAGTCAGGAAAAGGTGAACTAGTACAGAGGCGCTGCATTAGGGAAACAGTTTAGGACTTTAGTCGGTCTTGGGACTGAAACCCAAAAAGAGAGTTAGAAAGAGCGAAAATAAAAAGAACAAAACATTTAAGAACTTCTAAAAAAAACTTTTTATAATAATAAAAGAAAAATCGATAATTCAGTCTAAAATCGATCGAAAAACCCATCTGAGCCACCTAAAACTCTCTTTCCAATCAGCCCTTCAACCACCCCACCCGCACTTACCTTGGTTCATCGACGCTGTCCTCTCGGTGCACAGACGTTTTGGGAATGATGGCTGCTCAATGCGACGCACATGAGGGCGTGCAGGGGCGGCCAACCGCCGTCGGGCAAGGGACGTCGTGGAAGCAAGGCAAGTGTTTGGATGTACATGTACAAGTATGAGAGGAAGAGGTGTGTGAATGTATGTAGTGGGAATGGGAAGGGGCACAAGTTAAAAAAGTTTTTAGAAAATGTAATGAATGGGGTAAGTGACGGGAAAGTGTGGTGTGGTAGAGGAGGGGGCATGAAAGGAGGGCTTGGGGGTGTAACCCCATGAATGCTTCCCCAAAAAAGAAGGCAATGAGAGGGTCGAGGCTCAATGAGATATTGCTGCATTTTGAAAGACGCTAAAACGAACAAAAACAAAACCAAAAAAAAAAAAACACACACACACTAAATCTGTCTTTTTGGTTTAATATCACATTAGTCTCAAAGTCAAACAGACAGTGATGGCGAATCTAGTGGGGCAGTGCCGGGTGATGGATATTAGTGGCCCATTAAAGTGGTTTCCTCCAGGAATTTTATTTGATGAGTTGTCAGTACAGTTACAGGAAAGGTCTGTATATTGCCTTCAGAGTAAAAGTACCCAATTGTAGAAATGTTGCATTACATCGATAAACTATTTACAAAACACCCTTATCTTGCTACAGAGTAACAATAAAGCACTCTATAATGAAAAAATATTAAATACCACTAAGACATATAAGTGTACTAATTCTCCTTAGTTACACCTTGGAATGATGAATTGACTGAATTAATGTACCTGTGCCAAAAGTAAGCAGGGTAGCATGCAATGATCTGTGTGGCTGGAAAAGAGAAACATGGAGGAGAGGTCAGATAGGAAACTATTTACCTGAGGAAGGAGGGCAGATGACTCCGAGATCACGTAGATGGTAACTGAACCCTGGGTCCCTCTGTCCAGATGGTATAGGGCTTCATCACAGTCTGAGGAGAAAGTGGAGTGTGAAACAGCTTAATAACGAGAGGGATGATGCCAAATAAACCCATGAATATAATAAATAGAAGGTGCAACATGGGTCTTAAGCTTTCTAGAGCCATGCACCTACCAGCTGCACAGACCCAAATCCTGGGAGGGTGTGGGCGCTGGCTCGAGAGGTTCAAGTGTAAATTAGGTCGGAACAGCCTGGACGAAAGGGAAGGTGGGAGGATGAAGCTTATGTAGTGTGGGCTATTGAGGATAAAGTGTATGCTAGGGAGGTGGCGTGGTGGACCAAGGGGAAGGCCTGTGGATAACGCATGGACAACGTTCGGATAGGGGAAGGATTGTGACTCAGTGCTAAAGGGGCCTAGACAAGAAATACAGTATAGTGGATGAGTGAGATGGGTTTGATGAGGGAGAAAAAGAGTGGATCAGGGGAGAGGACATGACTTGATTACAGAAGCAGTGTGGATGAGGGTAAAGGGGATCTGTATGGGTGAAGGGTGTCGATGAGGTGGAAAAGCAGCAACAGTGAGGAAATGGCAAGGTTGGGTGTTAGGGATGTTTTTATATAGGCCTCTGCTGCGATCTTTACAACCACCTAGAATAATGGCAGAACACATCCAACCAAAGAAAACACCCAACAGTAGTATACTGAAAACATACACTTCATTACAGTAACACATAAAATCTATCAGGTGAAAAATAAGTACTTCAGGCACACAACCCATAGCAGAGACGTACAAAAAACATTAAGGAACATCGAAGACCCACCCCTTCTGCACATCACTAACATGTAAGCCCTCTACCCAGTGGTAGGCTCTGTACATATAGTCAAAGGTAGGAGAGGGGACTATGGTACATAGACACAAGAGAATCTTGAATCCACAATATGATTAACAGGCCCCCAGTTGCCTTACCAACAGTGGCTGTAGTATTTTTAACCCTCTACCACATAGAAACATGAATGGTCCAAATGCACACTGTACATTACATAAAGAACTAGCAGGGAGAGGGAGAAAAAAAGGGGTTACACTTTAAAATATAAAACCAAAGAGGCAAAATTAGTTTAGCTCAACACCAATCACAAGGACTCATTGCACTGCCAGTGAAAGTGGAGCTATACATGCAGCAACACATGACACATAATAGCAAGGGAATTCAAAGGCAGGCCTTTACAAAGTTTAAAAAAATATATATTTCTCTTTTTTTATTTTAAACTAATGACTTTAAGTGGGATATGCTGGAATTCATCAACACATCAAATGGTGGAGAGAATTTGTTTTAGACCGAGATTGGGGATCCAGTATCATGATACCTCAACTAGATGTCCTTTTGGGTCACAGCTCAGAGATTTTGCTCTATGGGTCAGCGCTTTCCCTTGTGTAGGCCTTTGAAGTACATGGTTTTTGTATACTGGCCAGATGTCTGTGGGCCTGGCTGATGGTGGCTGGGTTTGTAAATATTCACCCTCAGCATCATAACTTAGGGAAACTTCCCGAAGCCACTACTTGGTTGTGGGAGCAAATATGTTGCTTGAGCAGCACCTGGCGATGCATTTGCGGGCAACCACAAGCAAGAGGCCAGTGAGCTTCCAAGCATGCATGGGATGCCTCGTGGCGTATTCAGTAGCTCAAGTCGCGGATTGTGGGACAGTTCCTTCCCAGCAATTCAACTTATTACCTCAAACACCATGGACCAGAATTTGTATACTTTCTTGCAAGACCAGAGTAGGTGAAGAAAGTCTTCATCCATCTCTAGACATTTCTTACAATCGGATACATTTAATTAAGGTGTGCAGGTGAAAAATACAATTGGTGCAAATAATTAAACTGTGTGAGCTTAAAACTAGCATTGAAAGAAATCTTTTTGACCTAACTGCAAGCATAGGACTAGTCTTCATCCATTATAGTCGCTGCCAACACACGCTCCCATTTTGTTCTGGTATGGTATACGCGGGACATCATGTCAGCATTCTGTCTGGCATAGAGTTGGGAGACCAGTCTGCCCTCCCCCTGTGCTTTGATCATGTCATGAAGGGTGTCCATCGTGGTTGCTGCATCAACTAATGCCCTTTTCAGCCTAAATATAGGAAAATATTGAGTGGGGATGTACCCCCCAGGGCTGTCCATGTGTCTAAAGTGAAGACGTGACCCTCCCCCAAGAAGATCTGCCCCAGTCTTGATCCCCAGTTTGGTTATGGTTTGAATATATAGATTCTCCAAGGTGAATGGTAATCATGTCAAACGTGTTGCTGGAAGGAGTGGTGAGAACAGACACTCGCACCCCACATGTTAGGCACCCTTTTTCAGGCATTACATATGCATGCAACAGCATTTATCTCGCCTCCAGGGCACCTGATCCCATTTAGGACTACCGATCTGAGTATAGCGTGGGCTGCAATAGCTCGTTCTATGTGGACATGAGGTTAGTCTGGAACCAGACAGTACCAGAATGACAGATAATGCGCCTGCACTGGGGGGGAGGGGGTGAGGGGGGGTGTGTTTGTGTGTGTGTGACGTACATGTGTACTTCTGTGTGTGTCCCGAATAACAATACAACCAGCAGGGGAAGGGATCACCTTGCGAGTGCAGGGGGCAGTATGTGATATTTCAGCATTTTAAAGCAAACCCAATGACAGCCGAAAACAATCTGTCTTTTTTGTGTTTTGCCTTTAAAACGCAGAAAGAAAATGGAACCGGCATCACCACCTCAATATATGTAGCTGTAGTCTCTCGAAGACTCTGCCATAGTTTTCCCTGTGTAGTACATTGACATCACTGGCTACCTCAATGTCCAAACAGATGCCAAGTGAAGCCAAGGCCATCATCGTGCCTTTTGTTAAGGGGAACAGGATCGACTTTGTTGGAACTCACAGATTTGTTGAATGCCTAATGCTAGATTTTGCCTGAGGTTTTATTTAAAATAGCACCATGTCGTCTGCATACATTGAAATCAGGACTTTGTGGGTATACAGTTAGATTTCCCTGCGCTGGAGCTTGGCCCTCAGTTGAGCAGCCAAGGGCTCTATCGCCAAAGAAAACATCAGGGAGAGGGGACAAGTAGTTCTAGTTAGTAGTTCTTTGCAGTTGTATTGTGGGGGACAAGCTATCATTTAGTGCTATGATCGTTATCAAATTGGACCCCAGACCCATTTTCCATTAGTACTGAGAATAGAAATGGCTCTTCCAGTGAATGGACTGTTTTTTTGGCGTCCAAAAGTGCAGTCACTGAAGGCAAGTAAGAGTTTACCAGGTGCAAGATCCTGAAAAGATGGTGCAGACCTTGTTTATTCCGTGCAGATCCACCTCCTTCGGATTGGTCCAGATTCACCCAGCTTGTAATCAGTGGCTGAATTCTGTTAATAAAATATTAGGCAAAATAATAAAATGCTCTGCAGAACTCCACAGGGAGCCCTTAAGTGCCAGACGACTCACCCCCAGGAAGGTAACCAATAGCTTTACAGATTAAATGTAAGGAGTCCATCAATCCCTTTTCTTTCCACGTTACAAAACCTGTGTACCTTTATGCATTCAAGATATTGCCCAGTTTCCACATTGTTCAGATCAGTAGTGGACGAGTACAGCTAGGTGTAGTACTTCAAGAATGCCTCAATGTCGCCTCTGTGTTTAGGGTAAGTGGTGCCGTCTATCTCACTGATGGCTGTTAGAAGGGTGTGTGGTCTTCCCTGTCGGGAGAACCCCGCGAGGAATCTCCCAAGCCTATCACACACCCATAGCGTCTAGCCCGATACTGCCGCCCCAGGGATTTAACATCTCTTTCAGCTGTCTCCAGAAAGATCTGTGTAGCTTGCCAGAGTTTGGCTAGGGCCTCGATGCTACCTGTTCAGGCATGCTCTGAATCTAGCTCCTTAATCTCATTGTGTCGATTCAGGTCCCTCCATATGGTTCAGAGTACTTTGGACTCCTTCGATATTGAGATGTAGCATTTAAACGAGTCCCACAGCACCAACTGCTAGGTGAAGATGTTTCATTCAACTCAAAGAATTTAATTATCTCGTCCTTCATCTGACTAGCAAAGCCACATCCGTCAGGGGGTCTGGCTAAAATCACCACTGGCTGTATGGTATATGCTCCGTGAGCAGGTGCAGCCTGACATGGACTGGTGAGTGGTCCGAGAGGGTTTGCTGCAATATCAAACAGTTTTCCACCAAGCCCATGTGTGCCCCGGAGACAAATTTGTAGTGAATGAGTGGGGAGGATTTGTGCACTGAGGAATAGAATGTAAACTCATTGTTTGTGGGTGGAACGGCCTTCATGCGTCTGAGAGCCATATAAGCCTACACAGCAGTACAGTCGCAGTAGCGGATCCAGTGAGTTGGCAAGGGACCTTGGAGAGTCTCTCGAGTGTGGTGTCCAGTACTATTTCAGTTTGCCACCCCCCACTCATCATCATGGAATCGACAAATCTCACCAACCTATTGGATATCCACTCATAGTAATATGGGGAGTTTGTGTTGGGAGCGTACAAATTAACCAGTGATATTTCAGCATTCAATGCAACCTGCCACTATCAATGACTGCCATTCGGGTCAGCGAACTATGGGCATCTCTAAAGTTAAGAGAGGGGTGTATTACAAATGTGACTCCGTCTGGCATGCATTGAGTAAGAGGAGAAATATTTATGGCAGCACCATTGAGTTGCGAGTCTGGATTCACTTTAGGGGGTCGGATGGGTTTCAGTAAGAATGCCACCTTCACTGCATGCCATGACAAGTAAAGCAGGACTTTCCTGGCTTTGATTGGGTGATTTAGGCCTCTAATATTCTATGTCAGATAATCAATATCAAGGTCACGCTGGTTGTGCATAGGTCAGATCCTTAAATCTACAACACAGGACCTCCCACCGTCTCCAGTGCCACATTCCCAGCGGGCCACAATAAGATTTTTCATAGCTCCATTGCCTCATTCTCCCAGTGTGCGTCCTGCTTTACAAGCAGTTAATATCAGGAGACCCACACAAAATCATAATAAGCCAAACAGGCAGTGTTGCCGAATTGGTGATAAGCAGAGATTACTACGTTAAAGCAATTTCGTTTTCTTCTATGCAGTGCATATTGCAAAGGCATAAGGAAGAGTGATGTGTCAGTGACTATGTGAGAGCTGGACTGAATTTCCCGTGAGACGCTGCTGTATTCTATGGGTTGCAGCGTGAGAGCGGGCAAGGGCAATGTAAGAAGCCTGTAAATCCCCAGGGCAACTGTTTACAGTAGAGTTACAAAGGGGTGTGGGAGCCCCTCTACTAAGAACGAACATGGGTCCTGTTCTATGGAATTTGTTCCACTCAGGAAGGTCTACAACCACGTTTTAGCCAACTTCACCCTTCACAGAGGAGACATTTCCTAAGTTACTCAGGGTAATCCAGACGTGGACTCCTTGCTCACTGTGCTTGGAGAGGCAGACCTTCACCTCACTGATGAGGCCTGACTAGGCCAAAACCCGTGTCTGGCGTTGCTGTTGGTACTCTTGTTCAGAGGAGAATTGCCTAGCATTTCGGTGCTGGACTGCCCTTGTGTGTGGGACAAAGACTAATATGCAAATGAGTATTGCTCCTCGATGAAATGTACAGTGAGCTAAAACATGTTTGTAGACCCCACCCCCCATCCGAGTGGGCACTTTCTCAAAGAATAGGGTATTTGGCAGTGTTCGTTCTCGGTAAAGGTGCTCCCAGGCCTTTGTGCAGGTTTACAGTAGGGGGCTTTTCTGTAAGTGAGGTACGGGACACCTGCCAAGACAGCTAACATGCAGTTTACATGTGAATTACAGGCACAAGTGTAAGACGAGATACATATACCCCCAGCGAAAGTCCCCTTGTCTGTACCATCTTTTGTGGAGTAGAAAATACTTGGTTGGCTTCAAGCGTAGTGGTGTAAACGCATAGTCACCTATGGAAAATTGAGCTTGTCACCCGTGCCATTCCCGGTCACCTGGAGTGCCCGCTCCTCTAGAGCGAAACCACTCACTAATCCCCCTGATCACCCACCTACCTGTGTCCCCTGTGTGTCAGATTCCCTGTATGGGAGATTTCTGACAGCCTAGTCCATATTGCTTGGCAAGGTTGGAGGCTGATGGATAGGATGTGTAGGTTGTGTGATTGGGGAGAGTGGGGGTGGCGTTAAGAATTAGGAGGGTGGAAGAGGCTGACGAGGGGGTTGTTTTGTCGTTTTGGGCAAGTGGTCCAGATTACTTATGCAAGGAGGGAAGCTAGGTTTTGAATGCTTTCCTGAAGGCAAGGTTGTACTGACGGATGCCAAGCACTTTATCTAGTTTTGTTAGGTAGGGACGCTTATAGATAGGGAAGGTGATGGGCCTGTAGGGAGTTCATTGTTGGTGCAGGTATTCAGGTACTTTTTTTGGAGAAAGCTTGATGAGTGATACAGGAAGCTCGCCGACCAGCCGGAAGGCAGCAGAGTACTCGGGAGAGAGGTGTTTTCTAGGACCTAAAGCAAGGAAATGTTGTGCGGCAGTATTTTGTCCGGGTTTTCTCAGCTGTCCTGTGGAAGCTCCCAAGTATAGTGCGTTAGCATAGTCTAGGTGTGAAAGGATGTTTGCAAAAATAGCAGTGACTGTGAGGAACGGTCGGGAAATAAAAAATGTATCGAAGGATGCGTATGTGGAGCAAATCAATTTTCACCACTGATTTGATGCAACAGAGTCATGTCTGAGTCCATAATGCAAACGATCATTTTTACTTTGTTGGAAGTGGGGACACCTAGAGAAGGGGGCTAAAGGGTTGGGTTGAGGGAGAAGGTGGTTTTCAGTCATAGCATTATCTCAGTTTTGCTTAGGTTCTGTAGAAGGCGATTGGCTGTCATCCAGCGTTCCATCTCGGAGAGGCAGGTTGCGAGATTGGGAAAGATCGAGGAAGGGCTATTATAGATTTTGAAGAGGAGTTTGGTGTCGACGGCGTAGTTGTAGCATGATAAACAATGAGCTTGAATGAGGGCGGGCAGCAGGCTAAGGTAGAAGTTTAAGACGAGAGTGGCGAGAGGTATCTTTCAGTACCCAGTGGGGAACTGGCAGGGGTGCTGAGGAGAATGGAGCACTGTTGGAGATGAAGGAGTATGCCAATTTCAGAGCTATATCCCTGATGCCCAGTTTCTAGTCTCTCAGTGAGGATAAGGAAGTCTATTATATCGAATGCTGCAGAGAGATCAAGCAGAATTAGGGCAGCGCATTACATCGGAGTCTGTGTGTCTTTTTAGATAGTCCCAGATGGAAACTAAGCAAGATTCTGTTCCTCGTAATAGTGTGAAGCCCAACTAAACAGCGTCTACAATCTTGTTGGATTCCGAGAAAAGCCGTACTTGAGAGTAAGCCCCTCGGACAGCTAGTTTGGCTATATAGCGGTTATTCGAGATGGTCTGTACTTGGTCAAGGCAAGAGGGTAGAAGGAGGACTTTTAAGAAAGGGCTTGAGGAAGACCGTCTTAAATTCTGCTCGGTAGATAACGAAAGTGAGTGAAGAGTTGATGATGGATCGTGGGAGATTGCCAGCACAGAGGGATGTAATTTCTTTATAGCAGGGAGCGAGTACAGGCAAATCCGGAAAAGTCTGATGGATGGCTAAGTGATAGTAGTCTGAGGAATTATGCTAGGGTGGAGGGCAGTGAGAAGGAGAAAAGTGGAAAGGTGGAAGGAGGTTCTGTTACTTGGGATGAAATGGCATGTGGGAGAGGGGGTCAATTTTAGAGGGGCATCTCTCTAGGGATTTGCTGTAGAAGTGGTCTAAGAGATAGTCACAAAGGGATTGTGTGTGGCAGGTTGAGTTGTGGAGCATGCAGGGATGTTGAATTCAGCAATAAATGGTTGGGTGTGGGGTTTTGAACATTTGGTTCCTGTAATAGTATTTTTTGGCTTTGCGGCTAGGGCATGCCTTTTGAGTGAAGATGGGTCTGAACAATGGCTATGTTCAAGGACAGGGTTCAAGGTTTTCAGGTTATTTAGCGCTGGGGTGAGCCATCTTGGTGAATGGCAGTTTATGTTTGAGAAGGATCCCATGGGTCAGAGAAAGTTAAGTTCTTCTGAAAGCCAGTAATAGAAGTTATATATAGTGACCTGAGCCAGAGAAAGGGTGATTTGTGAGGCAAGTAGTACCTCTGCCAGGTCTGGAGGGACATTGATTTCCTTACAGAGGTGGGATTGGACTGGTGGTCCAGGGGCTGTCAAAGAGGGGTCTGGGGGTCCAAAGACAAAGAGTCCCCTGAGGATGGCGAAATGGTCCGACCATATGAGTGGGCATGGTGGTAATGTGGTGAGGTGGTCCAGGGATCCTAAGATTGCATCTATGGTGTGACCAGCCGAGTGGGTTAGGGCTGAGATTAGCTGTGTTAGCAGCAAAGTTTCCATGTTGTCCAGTAGCGATCGGGTCATTGAGCTAAGGAAATATGAAGCCAAATGTTGAAGTGCACTAATACGGCGAGGTGGTGGTGGGAAGACCATGATGGCTGCAATGGAGTCGCTTAGGGCTCCGCAAAGCTCTTATTGTATCTTTGGGGTTCGGAATGTAAGCAAGAAGCTCTGTGTAGGTAAGGAGGGTGCAGGGTGGGGGGGACGGGGAGAGCAGGAATTCGACGATTAGGGATTTGCAGTCTGGGTTGGGGGCAGGTTGTCAATGTGCGAGGCAAAGAGAGAAAGAGACTTTGGGGAGGATGACAATGCCACTTGCTCTGCTGAGCCAATTTGGGACAGTTAGTTTGTAGCCCAGCAGCAAGGCTTCATGTGCAATCGGGAGGATATCTTGGCAGAACCAGGTTTTGTGATGAAAAGAATGACAGGACATGCTGTTAAGATTAGATCATCTATAACAATTTTTTTTTGCCACATCTGGCATTGATGAGAATGCACTTGAGGCAGCTTTTTAATTGGACGTTGGCAGCTTGCAGGATTAGGTGCTGGGTGGGAGCTTTGTGTGGAAAAGGGAAATCTGCGGAGGAAAGGGTTTGGCTCTGGCTTGGTGGGGAGGAAGGAGATGGCAGCCGCTGTGTTGGAGGTTGTGGGGAAGGCTAGGGTGGGTGGTGTGGCGGGTCAGAAGGACGCAGACTCTGATGAGCTATTTCACTATTGGTTTATTAAAGAAAAGGAAAAAGGCACAACCTTCCATATGCTAGAAGGCTTCCCTACCTAACAAAACTAGCTAGAGTGCTCGACGGCAGTCAGTGAATGTCTCAACAGAATCTGTACACAGTTCAAACTAACCTAGCTGACCCTATCACTATAATAAAAACCAAGGATCGGACAATTACTCCCTTCTCCTGTAGTCTATTTGCATCTTGCAAACTTCTCTTTCAATAGTTAATTCTCAGATAGTCTCTGGTAACTGTTTTGATCAGTTCATACAATTTGTTCAAGACTTGGCTTTGCCTTTCCTTGATGAGCATTCTTTTGTGTTCTATTACCCTCCCCTTGATTCTCTGGACAGATTTATTCTTCGCTTTTACACGTAAAGAATTATAGTTTTCTCCTAGTTTACTTTCTTTGATTTTATTGATACAATAGTGAGTATTTCAATGTAGCTGGTTATTCTATCCTTGAGGTTTCACCATTTCATTTTCTTTCTCTTGACAGACGAATAGGATTGGTCTCATAAGGATTCCCCTTCGTTATTATTACAGTTTCTTTACTTTGACTTGGGAAGGGCTGGGGGACAGCGGGGGGAATAAGATTGGTCCCATTAAGATTCTCCTTAGTTTCTCTGAGTTTTATTATCACAGTCTTAACTTTGACGAGTATGACTTGAACCACTAAGCTTCTCCATTCCCCTCCCGGGTCTCCCGTTTTCCTCCAGTTACCTGGGATTCCTAGGGATAACAGCACTGTGGGCCTCTAGATGCTCAGGGTCGGATTTCGATATAATCTGCGTTTTCCCTCATGCCGCTGTCGAGGATGGTCGTGTTGTACTTCTCGTACCCTTTGGTTCTACCGCTCTGCCTGTGGAGTGCTTCGGAATTCTTTGGGGGACTCCTGGTTGTGTCTGTCCCTCTCTCCCTCTTTTCTAGTCTTCTTCCAGGTGAGATGCTTTGTGTATGTGAGCGCTGTGTTCCTGTCTGATCACACGTATGACTATTTTTTGTTCTCTCTCCCAAGTAAGACGTTGCACGGCTATTTCAACTTCACAGTCCTTGTCGGTGCCAGGACGCTGCCCAGCCAACTCTCTTCTTGCAATAGGCATCTCTCCCATTAACTCACAAGGTTTTTTCTCTGCCAAACATCTCCCTTGTTATGTGAGACTTATGCTAGGGACTTCCCTGGCGGATTTCTAAATCTTCGCTTTCGCTCTTGCATGGACTCTCTTCCTCCATATCTCATTCTCCTCTCCCCAGTTGAATGGGACATTTCATTCCAAGAGGTGCTTATTGGGTCTGCAACAGTAATAGATATGGGATTTTTCTTCATGTGTGTTGTCATAATAAAGAATGTCAGAGATATTGTTGAGACGGGTCTTAGGGAGTTCCTCATCAGAACGGGAGTCTTTGTCACCAAAGGAGAAGTCTCTCCTGATGAAGTCCCACTTGCCTCTACCCCTAGGGGGGTATTACGGAGCAGGCTCACCTTGCAAGCCTCACGGAGGGGGTTCTCTATTGGGGATACGGGATTTGACGCAGTGGAGAGGTCGAGAAGTTGATTGGTAATGTGGCTTGGGGAGTTGGGGGCTGGCTGGTGATTAGGTTTTGGGTGGGAGTTGGTATGGAGGAGGGTTGTCCACGGAGGAAAGGGGTTGGCTTGAGGAAGAGGAGGAAGAGGCGGATGGCAGACGCAGTGTTGGGAGGTTGTGTGGGGGAGGCTAGGGTGGTTTGAGTGGTCGGGAGGTCGATTGGTAATGTGGCTCTGAGAGCTGAAGGTGTATGGGGGGCACGAGGTCTGAAGAGTGAGAATCTGTGGTGTTGGTGGGAAGGGTGGAGGAGGTCAGTCTCGGTTTTCAAGTTGGAGCTCCAATTAGGTGTGGCGAGTTAGGGGCCAATCTCCTCCTGGTTATGAGGTGAAGAGCTCTGCTTGCAAGCTTTGGGGGCCGTTTAACAGGTTGAGGAATTGTATGAAAAATTAGGTGTCTATTCCTTCTGTTTTTGAGGGTCCTGGGGGTGTGTAAGAGTAGGTGGGACAGCCAAGTGGGGTGTGGAGGCAATAATTGCTCGCAAGGTGCTTAGTGATGCAAAACGAGGATCTGACTGGGGTGGCCACGGTGCAGTTTGGAGGGTAACTGGAGTTAGAGTGAGGAAGATGTGGTTTATGAAAGGGTTGATCCAGTGTGTGTGAGAAGGGTGGACTGAAATCATATAGGAGGATGGATGATTATCAATGTGGTTCTAGAAGGGAGGATCATATCGGGGGGGAGGGGAGAGGAATGGAGTGGGCAGAGGCAGTTCCCACAGACGAGCTAGGAGTTGACGGAGAGAAAAAGCAGTCCGGATTTGACTGGTAAGAAATTGTCAGAGAGGCCTAACAGGATTATAGAGAAGAAGTAAGTTGTGTTGAGGGGTTCCTCCTTGGATGGGAGGTGGGGTATGCTGTTAGAAGAGGTTGCATGTTCAGAGCTGCAGTTGAGAGTGGTGTTATGTGGAGTGAAATTTGGAGATGTGGGAGTGAGTGGAGAAGGGGCGGGCGGTGACAGTAGGGTTGATGAAAGAGGGGCTGGGCAAGTAGTGCAAGGTGGAGAATGTGTTGGAGTCAGAGATGGAGAGGGGAGTGTGCCCGATGGTCGAAAGTTAACGGGGAAGTGAGCGGACTGGGTAGAAGGCAGGGGTGTTTTGGGAAGACAATGCAAATGGATGGGAAGGGTTGCATTATAAGATGTTAGTAGAGCAAGGGGAATGGAGTCTTAGTCAAGAGGTTAGAAGAGGGATGCAAGATTGTTGCTCAAATTGGCGAGGGGGCTTGAGCTCTGGAAGAGGGCGAGAGTAGGTTTGTTGAAGGAGGGTTGCGTGCCGTGTGTCCATTGAAGATTTACGGGGTGTGAGTAGAAGGAAGTTAAGTTTATCAGGGAATGGCAGGCGGGGGTCAGAGCAGATGTAATAGGGTGGGGTCTGGGTTGTCTGAGGTCATGAGAGAGGGGGGTAAGTCTAGGGGTGAGGGCAGGGGTGATAGTTAAGGGATAGGTAGGAGGTGCTACGCGTTTCTGTTGAATGCTTGAGTGGGTTGGGGGAGTGGTGATCAGAGACCTCTATGGTGTGCCATTTATAACCAATTATTTTGGAGCTATTGGCCTCTGGTGGATGCTTTATGAATGCAAGAAACTAGCCCCATGGAATAGATGCAAGTCACTCTTTGCAATCTCAATCTATTCAGAGGCCACAGAGAACAAATCTGCCAAGTTCTTGATTGGCTAAATTGTAAAACAGTAAGGAATGAAATATCAGCTTTTAGTTGGAGGGTTCCGAAAGCTGCATGGGATCAGGTTGTTAGAATTTTTGCGGGGCTCAGAGTTGCAAAATTCAGAAGTGATGAAACCTCACAGAGGCCAATTGCAGGTGGCGGTACCCCGCAATGGCAAAGAGCCAAAATGCTAATACTCAAAAGCAGTGGCGCTCAAGGGGATACATGTGTCATGGAAGCCAAATTCAAATGGCGAGGTCCCGAGGCAAAAGAGCATGAACGGTTTAGAATCTCGGTGTTACAACTCAGAATTGTAAAATTCAAAGCAGCAAAACTCAAACAGATCCAATCATCATGGTAGCAGAATTCAAAATGGTGAAAAGTGGGAGGCAGCAGAGACCAAAATGGTGCAAACCCCACAGTGTTGAATTCCAAAGTGCAAACACTCAATAGCAGTAGAGCTCAAATGAGACAAGCATGACAGCATATTTCAAAGGGGAAGCACAAGCTGAAATGGTTTGATATCCTATTCATATAATTGCATTGTCACCAAGATATATTACATTCTTAGAGCAGGCAGTGATACATTAGTAGGCAAACGGGAGACAAAGTAACACCGTATTTACCAATACCAGAATGTAACATAGAACTTTAAAAATACAGAGAAAGTCAGCAGATAATAAACAAAATATGTAAACCTAACTCCGGGGACCCAGAGAAAACTCAGGAAAATTTTCAATGCCCAGGTAAGTAACTATTACAGTCACTTCTAGATGGCGTTAAGATGTATTTTAAAGCCTGCAAAGGAATACAGGACAATCTCGTTAAGCAGTACTGCTGTAATGGTGAAAAAACAGATAAGTTCATTTTAGCACAGGTGCAGCAGAGATGGCAGCAGACAACTGCAGGGGACCACGACAACTTCATTTGAAGAGCTCCAGGGCAAGGTGGGAAACTCAGCAGCCTCAGGACTAGATACAGCGTAGTAGTATTTATGCCCCCACCCCCAATGTAAGTCGATGGAAAAACAGGTTAGAAGATACCTGCAGAGATCTTCTACCACAGACCATGGGGGCAAAAATGGGTGGTTTCAGGAGGTTGGAAGAACCTGACGAAGACAGGTTCCGGTGGCTCAGCTGGCAAATGAAGGCAGTACCCCAGCAGAAATGGTCCCAGCATGGTGAAGACAGTAGAGGCAACCCAGAAGAGATTAGGTGGGGTGTCGGGGCCAAACAACCTTCAAAGCTATGGCAGATTCCAGTCCCAAGGCTCAAAGCCCTAGCTGTAAACAGTGGGAAGCAGTGGTAAAAAAGCCTGTGGTGGTGGTCTGGGGGTCACTGGCAGGTTCAGAGTGGTTGCCCACCTAACATTTTGAACTTGGAGCCCTTTGCGAAACACACATGAAGTGGATGGGGTGCAGAATAACTCAGACACCAAATAATCGAACCAACTCAGGAAGATGGCAAACTTTACTGTTTTAATATCAATTTTCTAAAACAGTTACAACGGACATCAACTGACATTAACTTGCGTATCTCATAAAAACACATTTATATACTACAATTTTGTCATAAGTGATGTCATACTACATGGCAAATGAGAAAAACCTTCAAGAGATTGTGATACGCTCAAGGGGAAGTTCTAAGTATACTTTCTAGAAGGGATGAGGTTGTGATTGGAGATCTGCTATCAGGTGGACAGCTTATGCCTACCTCTAAAATGTGTCATCTTCTACACTAGTAAGTAAACGATCTATCATTGGCTCTTATACTATAAGGCCCTTTGTTATACGGCCCTCTACAATTGGTTGGAAGGCTTGTGCCATGTCTGAAACATTCAGTTAACTTAACAGCATGTGAGCTCAGACCAGGTACCAGAAGGTGGACTTGACTTTACCTCTTCACCAAATTAGCCCAACGTCTCTCATCACCCATGCCTTCTGCTATGAAGATGGTCTTTGAACTAGGCCTTGCAAGGGATTCTCGTCTCTGGGAATATAAGGGAGTGCGAGCACGCACTATCATTGTTCTGGAACTCAATGCCCAACTCTATTTTCAGCATTCTTCAATGGAATACATTGGATAAAGCCTTCTGAGAGGATATCTTTTCCTTCGAACACTCACTGCGGAATTTGCACACATAGGTGGCAAACATGGCACAAACTCCAGCTTCGGCTGAATGGGATTGGAGGAGTATGATAGTGATTGGTCAATAGAGATTGTAGCATTTTTCCTGGTCAACTTTGACATTTTTAGGGTCGACTAATGAGATTGACAAATCTTTATGTCTAGTTTGTAAATCTTCTTCAATCTGGTTTATTTCCCCTTGTGTGCTTTTCGTCTGTTTTTGCCTGTTGAGACACAGTGTATGTTGAACTTTAATCCTTGTTATGACAATTTAATCTTATGTGAATGTATAATAAACTGTTTTCTATTTTTTGCGTGATGGAGTGGTTGGTTGAATTTTCCTCCACCATATTACAGTTTGTTTATCCAGCCCACAGTGGAAAAAGGATGGTGATAGGAGGGCTCTCACATGTGATCACACACTGCTTACCAATTCTGTTGTGTTAAATGTACAGGTTGCGCCTATTTTGGGGATCATAATTGGCATTGCACTATAACAATTCCTCCCCCTACCTCCTTTCTGTAATAAACAATCTCCAGCTTCCAACATACAGGAGGTAGTGTGGCGGGACTTGCTGCAGAGGCATTCAGCTGCTCCTCTACAACTTTGTTTTAAATCACTTAGTGTTATTGGTGGGCTGGCTTGGGCCAGCCCGTGTGAGTGTGTGGATATATCAGAGAGGCATCCCCTTAGACTATACTAAATTCTGACCGATTCTCTTGGAAGGCAGGTAGCTTACTTACTGCTGGTGGGATTCCTGCTGTTTTTGTAGTCAGTGGTGCCTTTTAAGGACCAGATTTGGCCATACTGTCTGGACCCTGTTTCCTGAGCTCCACTCCAGTTTCCATATTTGGCTTCTGTGGACTGCCTGGGTCTCCCTTGTCAACCTGCTGCACCTCTTATTGGCAGGGCTAGGTCTTCCATGATGGGACAGTCAAAGAGAATTGTAACATTATTTACAATTTTTATGGCTCGGTTGTTGGAATGCTTTTCTGGGGCATCTTGGGGTGCCCTACCATAATCCTCTTAATGGGGCTGCCCTTCCTTGTTCGTCGAGCTGCCAGTACGGGATTGGTCGGGTTCTCCCACCATTTTTTAATCATCCTCGCCGTTGCTTTGGTTTCTGGCTTGTGGAAGGGGACTGTTCTTCTTTTCCATTAGCTGGGTCGTCGCTGGTGTGGTCTTCCAAGTCCCAGCCTCTTGGGACCCAGTAAACCATACACTGTAGGGGACTTGCACTCACTGGGTGGTTTAGGGCTTCCTGGACTGACCAAGAACCATCACAGCAAGACTGACCAAGAACCATCACAGCAAGTACCTAATCCTGGGCCCTGGATTGCTGGATTATTCTCAATTCTTCCCCTCAGGTGGCTCTGTGGTCTGTTGCTGACGATTCACAGGTAAGCTTTAACCCACTGACTTCCATTGGGACTGATTCTTGCTGTGCTGCATCTCCTCACTGGGCTGCTGGTTCTCAAACCTGCCAAACTGTCCTGGAAAAACAAGGTTAAGTTCTCCTTTTACCCGCAAGTGCATCAGATGTGGTATTAGCCCAAGAGAACTCCAGAGAGAAACTTCCGCCCCTTGCCCCCAAGAAGCGTTCCCGCCCAGGGTTCCCGAACCAGCAGGCCATCATGAGCTGGTTGCAGAGGGAGCACAAACCTACACAAGTCAACGAAAAAGGCAGTGAGGCCGGGAGGGGAAGACATCAAAATCCCACTACTCCTACAGGTTTTCGAAGACCCACACGGTCCATGATGAAAGATTTGAATAATATACCAGAGTTAAATGTAAAGTTTTGGACTAGGCAGGGCAGAAGAAATGGTACATTTGGATATTAAATTTGGGTCGGGCCAGTTGTGGTTTGAACCTCCGACTTGAAGGAACTCCAATCCAAAAACCAGCGAGGATTCTGAAGACACAAAGGAGCAACAAACATGAAATCTGAGAGGACAGCCAACGACACAGAAGCATCACCATTCAAGAAGACGGCAACATGAGAACAGGGGAACCCAATCAAACTTCCAGGACAGCTCACAGGGACAGGAAGGGGCAGCCAGCTAGCAAGAAATGGTCCCACAATGAGGGCAATGGAAGGAGGCGACTCAGGTCATGCTAAAACTGAGCTTGGGCGAGGTAGTAGCAAGGATCCAAAATTCCAGGCCTGAAAGACTCTCCACCTTAAGATGATTGGGCCAGAAAGATTTTACAGAGAGGCAGCAGTTCAGCCATCAGGAATGATGTCCCACATCAATAAGTTATGGGAAAAGCCTGGGATGTGCTTCTACCAGCAGTGGAGGAGTCGGGAGCCAGGGTTCAGCCAGTATGGCCACACAAGGCTCTGAGCAGCAGTCCAACAAAGCCACCCTTCTGTCTTCCCTCGCTCTAACCTCTGATTCTACTATTCTCCAATGCCCGTCCTTCTCCACACATGCACCTCCTGCTCCTACAACCCCCACTGCCTGACTGGAGCTCCGAGGTTTAATATGCTCCATCCTCCCTCCGAGTAGGTCTGCACATGTGGCTCATAATTTGGAGAAGGCCATGATCGTCAGCCCCCACTGTGGGCACCAGTTTTTCTGTGGTTTCAAGTGGCTGGACCAGGTCTATAATTTGCCTACCAGCCTTGTTGGACTGCTGCTCAGAGCCTTCCAGGACAGCCAGCCTCCCGTTTGCAACTGGTTTTATTTATGTATTTATTTATTTCAATTTGTATAATACACTGCTTGCCTGTAGGCCTTGGGGCGCACAGAAAACGAAGACAGGGCAAGCAACTAAATTATATTTTTTCAAAGCAAGAGAATTGGTTGCCATCAATACCTGGATAGACTTGTAAATTGAATTTATAGCAAGAGCGTCCTGAGTGTAGCTGCCTGAACGACCTGCGTGTCGTCAGCATAATTGGTGTACTGAACACCAAGGTCATCTAAGATGGCAAGAAGGGGCATGACGTAAATGTTGAACAATGTGGGGTAAATACATGACCCCTGAGGGACTCCAAAGGTGACGGGTGGCGGTAAAGAAATGGCACCGTCCGTTGCCACCCTAGCATTCCTGGGACCCAAGAAGGATGATATCCAGAGTGTGGCTGCGCTGGTGCAGTGAGCCTGATCCTCTAACCTGGCCACCAACAATGAGTTGTGGTCCAGGTTAAAGGCAGCAGAGATCTAATAACATGAGAAAGGGCTGGCTGACCTTCATCCACAATGCTGGCAAGGTTGGATTTTAGATCCAGCATGGCGGTCTACGTGCCGTGCCTACCTCTAAAGCCCAATGGGCCAAGGATGTTGTTAATTTCAATTAACTCTTGAAGTTGGATGTAAGCAACACGATACATAATCTTCAGCAAAAAGGGACATTAGTTATTGGCTGGTAATGTTTGGCTATGGTGGGATCCAGGTCGTTTTTCTTCAGTAATGGAGTGATCCAAGCTTAAGACTGTGCACATTAACTTGCGTAAAGGAAATGTTCATGAGTTTGGTAACCGGGGGTGGGGGGAATTCATCATGGATCATTTGACGCGATGCAGAATCTTTATAGGGTGCTGTTTTATTCACAAATGTACCTTCAAATGAGAAGAGCTCTCTGGAACTAGATTTAGCAAATGTAATCCTGCTGTTGAAGACAGATGATTTTTCCTCAACAATGGCTAGTTTATTTTACTGTTTGTATGTACAGTGAAAGGGTATGAGGGGGGAAGGGTGCTTCCACCAATCTCTTCCTGCATTTCTTTTCAAACGAGAACAGTGTCATTGAACCAAGAATTTTTATTACATTCAGCCTTCACTAGCTTGGATTTTTCAGGAGCAAGAGTTTCAATGGCGCATTTTAATAGATGTGATAAGATGAAGAGCAAGATCAGAGTTTTGAAGGATTCAAAGGGGAATAGACTGGCTGCCACTTCGACGGGTGGCTTTTGTGGAGTAATATTCCAGGCAGGCATGCCAGAAGACAAAGAACTATGATGTTCCAGACTCCTCCCTTGTTCCCGGTCTTCACAGGCACTCCGGAGCCTCAGCGGGATTCACAAAAGATTCGCGCCGGAGTCAAGGGGGAAAACCAGGACCTTCACCAAACAGCACCGCAGAAGGACCAAGAAAGGACAAGCACACACAAAATGGAGAAAAAAAAAAGAATACAGTCACCATTTTCGGTCAATGGTGACCCTTCTGTGCATTACTGCGGCTGCGAACACAGCCTGCGTGTAAAGATTCCAATAAAGTCAGTAAAACACGTCCACTGCCACTAGCCATTCAGCTATGCAGGTAACTAACAGAAATGTTACAGGAGCAGTGAGAAAGGGCATACAGTGTAACTTCTCAGCACTACACATAAGGTGGTGTGTGCTGATCTCAGAAGAGGAAAGTTAATAGGGATAGAAAGTAGCCCCCATCCTTTGGAACATTAGTTCTCAAAAGGAAAATAAGAAAATAAAAAGGGAAGCCCAAGGGGTCCCCAGCAACACTGCACAGAAAGAGCTGTGCGCTGCAACAGTGACGTGTAGCTGCCCAGAAAGTTGGAAGAAAGTATGACTCCAAAAATAAGGCATGGGGAGACAAAACATGACTACCATAGCCAGAGTAAGAGAAGAGTTGAGTGGGGAAAAGTTTCCCACTCACCCAGGGACAGACAGAAAATCCTCAAGTCCAGCAAAAAGTGCAAGGGCTTTCATAGGAGAGAGTGATTTGGCATAAAATTAAAAATCTTACAATATCACAAGGAGTAGGGGGTAGCAGTAATAAGTGGGACACAGAGGAGAGAGGAATAACAACAGGTAAGGGAGAAAAGGCAGAAAAATGAACATCTAGCAAAAAGGAGAGTACCCAGGAGAGCGAACATCTAGCTAGTAAGAGCAGGCAGGTTCTGGCTGACCTGAATAGTCTTAAGCAGGACCAGACAGTGAGAGGATATATGAGCAGGGGTTAGGGAGTCAACTGTAAGCTTAGAGAGGTGCGGAAATAGACCAGAAAAAGAGTCCAGCAAACCCCGGGAACCCCTTTCTAGCTCTCCCTGCTATCCATGCCCACTTACCGATCTGCTATAATGGAACAAGTTGTGGGGTGCAGAACACTGGAAAGCCTGTACCTGGCTCAGACCAAGAGAAGGGTTCAGGCAACCCTAAAAACCTGCAACACACAAGGGGGGTTGTGGGGGTGGAGTGTGGGAACCCGTCTTTAACAGATTGAACTGGAAGGACTGTTTGAGGCTGAGGCCAGGACCACAGAAGAGACATTGGACAAGAGACGTTTGTCAGGAGCAAGGGATCCAACCCTATTTAAAGGAGAATACCATCCTGACATTTATTTTGTTAGGTAGGTGAAAGTCATGCCTTTTTACTTTCAACTGTCCAACCCTGTAAAAAGACTTCCAAATGACAGATAAAAATGATCTGGTCTTTGAGTTGTCCTTGAGCTCAGCTGGCGACTGTGAAAGTGTACATTACATAAACGGTAATCTCTGCACATGTCTGTTTGATGCTTGTTGTAGGTCAGCACTGGGCCCCTTCTTTTAATAAACTCTTCATCAAATGACTATATCTCTCAATGCAGGGGGAAGAAATTCAAGGTGCATGCCACTTGACAGCCATAAAAAATAACTTGCCACCTCAACGGTATAGATACACACAGCATACCATTTCTTGCTTGCCAAGAGTCAAATATCACTAGCCAGTGGCTAGTGGCAAGAGCGCATTTTGCACACCATTTTATTGCATTGTATATGCCAGAGGAAAGCACCCACGTATGGGTTTGTTCTGCCAGCTCCGATGCCCTCTTGTAGGGAGCTTTTTGTTTTAAGTTCTTTATGTTCTTCACTCTTCAAATGCATACAAAAAGAGAGACATACATGTATTCGAAGAGTTAATGACAGAGGAGGTCATGAAAGATACAGCTAGAGAGTTTGTGGTTTGGTAGCAAATAACAATGGGCTGGAGGGTTTCCAAGAGCAATGCCAGAGCTTAAGACTGATTCCAACTTGCCAATTGCATGGTTTGTTGCCTTTATTATTATTTATCTGTTTCTCCTTTGCTCCGAACTCTCCGCTTCTCCCCCCTTCCAAGCACTTTTCCCCCTCACCCTCTCCCATGCACTTGGGTGTTCCCAATGTCAGTGGGCCTAGTAAGATTGTTTTGTTCTCCCCTGTTCTCTTCCCTTGTCGCGCTCTGAAACACTTGTGTACGAGCGCGATAGAAATAAAATATCAATATCAATTCTAAACATTCCAGCCATCACCTCTTGTTTTGCAATTGTCACCCCGAGTGGGACAGGTATGCCCAGACGTGGTTCCCATGCCCATTAGGCCTAGAGACCCAAACTACTCCTCACTGATGATGCCCAATGAGGTCGAAACATGTCTGGGGATGCTTGTGGTCTCGTGCAGCTTTGGGGGTGGGATTTGCATATTGTCTTTCCCCCATTTGTAATGGCTTTTGCAGGCGACGAACGATGGTCTGGAGGGTTGCCTACAGCAATGCCAGAGGTTAAGATGTATTCTAAACATTCCAGCCATCACCTCTTTTGTTTTAATATTGCCAGTGGCATCTGTTTGGAGACTAGCGGGTGTAGGTAGAGGTCCAGGTTCTCTTCAAGAGAAAGCGTGGAGCTGTTGGGGGGTGGGGGGTCAAAAGCATATTTGTTAAAGCAAAAAAGCCTTTTTTCCTGTCTTCCTTAAAAAGTTGTTTGGCTGAGCTATTGATGTGTTTTTAAAGAGCTGGCATCCCTGAAATTGGATTCAGTAGGCTGTATATGACATGCATTACTTACCGTAAAAGCATTTCTGATGGTTGTATCTGCTTAGATTCACATGCTGTGCATAGTCCGACATTGTGGTGCCGAGCATTGCATCTTGTTTTTCAAGAATCGAAAGGGGACGTCGACATGGGTGTACCTGTAACACTATCCCTAATGTGATGTGTAGTGTACCCAAGATCCCTCATGCGTCGAGGTCCCTCTGATTGTATTTTTTCTGCCAAGAGGGAGCCTTATGACTATTGTGAGTCCAGAAAAAGAGAGAAAGTAGTAAGACGTCTATGTTCCTTCTGTCAGTGCGGGTAGAAGGGGGGGCGCATGTGAATCTAAGCAGATAAAACCATCAGAAATGCTTTTACGGTAAGTAATGCATGTCTTCTGATGTTTGTCAATCTGCTTAGAATCACATGCTGTGCATAGACTAGCGAGCAGTACCCGGAGTTGGAGGTGGGTTTTGAGAAGGAACAGTAATGAAAATATGTCTTAATACTGCCTGTCCCACCTGGGAATCAGATCTAGAATGAGTGTCTAGGCAATAGTGTTTTGTAAAGGTGTGTACAGAACTCAAGGTTGCCGCTTTGCAAAAGATTCAAGGGGAACATTTGCAATTAATGCTATGGATACCCCAGTGCCTCAAGTGGAATGTGCTCTAGGCTTGAAGGGCAGTTCTCTCTTAGCAAGATTGTAATGCAATTGACAATCCATCTAGAAATAGTGGATTTGGAGACTGCATCTCTTTCTCTTCCTGTAGCCACTGAAACGAAAAACTGCTTTGTTTTCCTTAGTGGACGAGTTCTTTCCATATAGAACATGAAAGCTCTGCGTACATCCAATGTGTGCAGGGTTCTGTCCCCCAGGCTTGAAGGATTTTGAAAGAACGTTGGTAGCTCTATTGACTGGTTCACATGGAACTTGTAAATTAATTTAGGTGCAAATCTAGGGCGAGTGCGCAAAACCACCTTATCTTTGTGAACTGTTACAAAGGGATCTAGAATATAGAGTGCCTGTAGTTCACTTACCCTCCTAAGGGAGGTAATAGCTATTAAAAAAGCAGTCTTGAAGGTGATGTTTTTCAGACTTGCTTTATGCATGGGCTCGAAAGGAGCTCCCATAAGCCTAGTTAACACCACATTTAGGTCCCATCCGGGAGCCGGGTTAGAAATGGGAGTGTGAATTATTTTTACTCCTTCCATGAAAGCCTTAATAACTGGTATCTTCCACCATGACGCCTTCTGTTTTGATGTTGTGTATGCTGAAAGTGCAGTTAGGTGAACCTTTATTGAGTTGAAGACTAGGCCTGAGTCAAGTAAGTGAGTTAGGTATAAAAGAAATGAGTGGCAGAGCAGTCTATTGGGTTGATGCTCTTTGAGTTACACCAGATGACAAACCGTTTCCATTTACTAGAATGGCAATATCTAGTGTTTTGTTTTCTTGCTTCCCTGAGAATGTCCATAAATCGTTGAGGGAGCTGCTGGTATCCAAAGTCTATGACCTCAGGAGCCAGGCCGCTAAGTTCAGTGTCTTTGGGCATGGGTGAAGTGTCTCCCCTCTGTCTTATGACAACATGTTGTACCGGCAAGGCAGTTTGACTGAAGGAGATAGGGACATCTCCATCAGAGGAGCAAACCAGGGTTGGCGGGCCCACACGGGGGCCACCAATATCATCGTGACTGATTCCTGGTGCATCTTGTGCACGATCTTGTTGAGAAGGGGAGTCGGGGGGGGAAAGCGCAGACAAATTTCCCTGACCATCTTATCAAGAGTCCGTTCCTTTTGGAGCGGTTCTGGGGATACCTGGAGGCGTAATCTTGGCATTGAGTGTTTTCCAAAGTTGCGAACAAATTTGATCTCTGGAAAGCCTCATTGTGCGAAAACGTTGGCGACGATGTCTCAGTGTAATCGCCATTCGTACTCTCTGGGCAACGGAAAGTCTCTGCTGAGTACGTCTGCCAGAAGATTGAGTTCCCCTGGAACATGTGATGAAAAGATATTTTATTTATATCGCGCTCGTACACAAGTGTTTCAGATGTTATCATGTTGTGATAACAGGAACATGTTGCGTTTGAGAGCCCACTTCCAAATATTGTGAGACAGTTTGGACAGCCCTGGAGAATGATTGCCCCCTTGTTTGTTCAGATAGTACATGGCCGTGGTGCTGTCTGTAAGGATTAGGATTGTCTTTCCCTGCAGTTGTGTTTCGAAAGCTTTTAGTTCTTTGAACAATGCCAGCAGTTCCAGCAAGTTTATGAGGTTGGACGCTATGTTCGACGACCAAACTCTGCTTGCTGTTTGCTGAAGCAGGTGGGCTCCCCACCCTGTGAGGGAGGCGTCTGTAGTTAGAGTGGCCTCCACTGCGGGGGTGGTGAAGGATTTCCCTTTCATGCGGTTTTCCCTCAACCACCACCGCAGCGAGAGAACGAGGGCCGGCAAGACCACTACTAAATCCTCCCACTGATTGTTGGCCTGACACCACTGGCTGCTAAACCACTCTTGCATTGGGCGCATGCGCAGGCGCACGTGAGGAACTAAGTAGATACATGACGCCATCATTCCTAGCAGACGCATAGACGTGCGTACTGTTACCTTTCGATTGGCTACATAGTGAGGGATTTGAAATAACATGTTTTGAACCCTCTCGTTGGAGGGGAAGACGAGGCCGTCCTTTGTTCGAATTAGAGCCCCTAGGAATTGTTTAACTTGACTAGGGTCTAAGCTGGATTTTTTTCTCGTTGATAGAGAATCCCAGACTGAATAAAAGATCTATCGTCTTTTGGGTATTTGACAGACATGTCTAGTAAGAGTCCCCTGTTATGAGCCACTCTTCGAGTACCTTTGTAAATACCCTTGGTGCAGATGTTATGCCGATGGGTAGTACCTGGAACTGATAGTGATTGTTCTGTATCATAAATCTGAGGTATTTTGTGTGCGCTGGCAACATCGAAATATGAAAGTATGCATCTTTCATGTCCAGAATTGCCATGTAATCCCGTGTGAGCAGGGGAATTACTTCCTGCAGGGTGACCATGTGGAACATTTGTGGTTTTAGGAATATGTTCGCAGATCTAGAACAGGGCGCATGGTTAGATCCTTTTCGGGTACAAGGGAGTACACTGAATAAATACCTTCTTTTACCTGTGATAGAGGTACGATTTCTATAGCTCCTTTTTGTTCCACTATCTCGACTTCTTGAAGTATGCAAAGATGTTCTGGTGTTGGTCTTCGTTGTCGTGGAGGTCTGAATTTTGGGGACCGGTTGAACTCTACACAGTACCCGTGGGCTATGGTTTTTAGCACCCCCTAGTCCGTGGTTATTCCCTCCCATGCCTGAAGGAACGATGTAAGCCGGCCCCCGACCGGGGAGGCATGGGAGGGGACCCGAATCTTCGGCTCATTTGGATCCTGAGGCTAGAGAACCTCTGGCGGTAGGGTTCCTGCCCCTTCCTTTACCACGGTGATGTCCACTTTGGGGGTATGGGGTGGTGTAAGTGTTGGTTCCCTGTGGAGTTCCAGTGGTTTCCTGAAGAGTATTGTTGATGAGTGAAGCATTGGCCATGAAAAAAACCTTCTGATTCCAAATCCGCGTCTAATGGAGGGTTCTTTAAGTAATTTGGTCCAGACTCTTTAGGGTGTCATGTTCCTTCTAGGGCCTCATCGACCGCCTTCCCAAACAAGTTGGATTCCTCCACAGGTTTGTTTATAAGTGACGCTTGCGTCTCAGGTTTAAATCCTGAGTTCCGCAGCCATGCATGTCTTTTGAGGAGTATGCCCTGAGCTAGGGCTCGACTGGCCATCTCGGCAGAATCCAAAGTGTTCTTTAAAATGCTCCGGTTAACTTGCCTACCCCGCAGAGACTGTGGTAAGGAGATGGGTTCATAGAGGTTCTTGAGCCTCTTGTAGGCCTTCTTGTATTAGAGCCATTGCGCATCAGCGTAACTGGCCAATAAAGTGGTGTTATTGGCAATACGCGTAGAGTACACTGCTGCTGTGGTAACCCTCTTTCCAGGGGCGTAAAGTCATTTCCCTTCTTTGTCAGGGGGTGCCTCGCCGGTTGACAAAGGGACCCCTGCTCTTTTTCTTATGGTAGTGACTACCAAAGAATCTGGGTTGGAATGAACACTAATATATAGGAGGATCCGAGGGAGAAGGGCGAAAGAGTTTTTCAATTCTTGGGTTTACACCTCTTGTGAGAGCAGGTATTGCTAAGGAGGGAGCCAGGCATTTTTTAATCGTATTGAGGAGAGGGATAGCCTGGCTGGCAGCTTCTCTTTGAGTATATCTTCAACAAAGTCGGCTTCAGGGGCTGTCTCTTCAGTGGCAAATTTAAAGTGTACAGCTGCCTTACGTAACATTACGTTAAACGTCAACTGATCATCAATTGGCAAGGGGTTTCTTGTAGGAGTGGTTTGAGGGAGTCCAAAGCCAGAATATCTGGATCTGGATATTGTGGATCTGGGGACTGCCATGGTTGAGGGTCACCCATATCTAGGTCCTCCCCCCAACCCTTAATGGGCTCATGTTAAATGGGCTCATGTTCCTCTTCGTTAGAGAAAGGATTTTCTCTACAGTAACTGGTGGAATGTCTTCCTCAGTAAGTCATAATTATACATATCCTCTTCTAAAGAGGGGTCAAAAAGCCTTGGGGATTTTGCTCTAGGGTTAAATAAAAGGGCTTTCATCCCGTGGCCTTCTTGGTGTAGGTTGTTCTGAACGTGAAACAAACCTGTCCAGCCTTTCCATGCAGTCCTCAAACTTTTCTCTAGTCCAGACTGACGACCTAGAATGGTCTATAGGTGGAAAAGTGTCTCTAGCACTCTCTTCAGTCAAAAACTGTAGAGATTTTTGCCTTAACGTCGAAGAAAGTCCTTCTTCTCCTTCAGAGAATTCCACTGGCGGGATCGATTAAGGTGGGGTATCCCTGTGTCTTTTTCTCAACTTATGAACGCTCTCCTTAGATCTTGGTGGATCTTTGGGCCTTTCAGAAACTTTCAAAGAGTCCCTAAACTGCCGTCTTTGAGAATCGGCGGACACGAGTCTTGCCAGGCTGTCTTCGACCTCCTCCCCAGATGGGAGGCGCATAGTTACAGCCGGCGATTGTAAGGGAGTCTTTTTGGTGGAGCCAGGGCCTTGTCTTCATCGGCCACCTTTTCCAGTAGCGCCGTCATTTTCGCCGGTGTTCATGCCTTGCCTTGAGTTATCGCAGTTCTCGGCGGATCCGGAACCTTAAAGTCACTGTACGCCTTCTATTGATGCGTGTCGACGGAACTATGTATTTTTGGGGTAGCACCCTTTGTCTTGGATTGCCAAGTCGCTAGGTACATATGCGGCTGCGGGGAGAGCTGTCGATCCCTGCGGTCGGCAGGTATCGCCAGAGTTAATGGTGTACCCATTAGCACCAAAGTCTTCTTCGACGTACTCAAAGTAAGGCTTGGGGTTGTGTGTTTAGTGCCGTGCACTTGTCCGTCTTTGTTGCCGGGGTGTGACTTCCCCATAGCAGAGCCTATACCGTGCTCATCGCGGGCGGGGACAGACGATGCGGAACGCAAGCGTTCCGTCAAAAGGTCAACAACCTCCGGTTCAGAGGTCCGATAGTCACTCTCGCCATCGCCACATAAGGTGGTAGCAGTAGTGGGAGAAACCTCGGCCTTGGACATACCGTAGGCCGCCCACTGTTTTATCCTACGCTCCTTTAAGGTCTTGGGGGCGGAGGAGCTTACAAGCAGCACACCCTTCCTCTTTGTGATCGAGGGGCAAGCATCGGTTACACCGTCTGTGCTTATCCTTCCATGGAATTTGCTCTTACAAATAGGGCAAAATCTAAATGAGTCCTCTCCATAGCTGAGGGTACACAGAGTGACTAAGACCAAACGGGAAAGAGGAAGGAAAGGGAAAGGCATTTTCAGCTTGAAAAGAAATGTCCACCCGACCCCACTCTCCCTACTATATAGGCAGGCGGAAGGCCCAGCCACATGGTCGGCAACGCCGACAGGATCACCGTCTGTCGAAGTTCTCGCAGGTCTTCGGCAGAGACTGGAAAAGCCGTCGAGATAAGGGACGGAAGGGATGATGTTAACTATTTTACAGATTTATTTGACCAAAGGTCGGTTGAACAATAGCAATTTTCTTTACGAACTCTGCATTGGGGCAACCAGTTATCTGGGCGGGATAGTTTTACAGGCATGCCCACGTTGACGTTCCCTTTGATTCTCAAAAGACAAGATGCAATACTCTGCGATTACCACTGGATGTCGGACTATGTACTGCATGTGATTCTAAGCAGATTGACAAACATCAGAATCGTCGTTTCTTAACTGGTTGTGGCAAATGGACAGAGACCTGCTGTGGGGTGTTGGCACTTCTGAAAATAACGAGGGGTCCATTTCCCAATAAGGCTTATACGTGATGCATAGTATATTCAATTCCACCCAGTGTTTCACCGAGAGCCAGTAAAGAGATTTCACAACTGGTCTTTTTTAACCAGAGGTACAGTTAAACTGGCTGTGTTTTTCCCCCTGAGGTTTTTGCACTTGATTTTGGCTAGTCTCATTTATAAAATATTACAATTGTCCATTTAAGCCATGAACGATGATCTGGTCATCTCCATTCCATGGGGCATCAACCAGTGCCATCACTGATTCTGTGGTATCCAAGATGCCCCGTCCCCCATGGCTAGCTGATATTTGGGTTCTCATTACACACATTTTTGGAACACACCAAGGGCAGGCATTGCGACACCCACTTAAAAACAGAAAACAATGTGATTCTCATTTGAAGTTCATTATAGCCTTCTAACCTACTTATAGTTTTTAGCCAGTGCACACAACACTCCTAAAACAGCAAAGCATTTATGGGATGGTTATCAGACCCTAGTCCAGCAGTTTCCGGGAGCACACATTTCACACTCTTAATTCCACCAAGCATATTCAAGCAATTCAGTTGCCCGTTTGGTGTAGAATGAAATGCAATCATAATACTGATCCGCCCAAAATTAAGAAATTCCTTAATCCTACCCATTTCATCAGTTCTACTAGATGTTCCTAGATTCTAAATGCTCAGCATAGCACTGTAAAATGAGCTGGTTCCCCAATGCGATATAATAAATGTTCCATTTGCTGTTCTCACACTCCTTGTCCTCCAGACTACATATGTTCTACATGAACACCATTAATATACAAGTAATCATGCAAATGGGAACCCACCCTTGCCTAGTGTCAAAGTGTCACTTTGTTTGCAAACTGGTCTTGCCTGCCTGAGTTGCATAGGTTTAGGGTCTTGGCTTTGGGGTTGGTTAAATAATGTTCATTTGAGAATGAGTCTTTAAGAGGTCAATTCTTATTCCAGATGATATTCATAAGTGAACCCAGGAAGGGAAATCTTTTTACGAACATTGTCCGTTCATAACTAGCCTGTAGCATCGAATTCTTAGGAAAGGGGGAAAAGGATGTACAGTCATCAATCACCCATCACCCAGGTGCTGCAGCCCGAGGCCTACAGGATTACAATTCTCCATCGCAATCCTGTCCTGTAAACCAAGTCAACCAAAATGCATGAAGTATACCGAAATGGGTCTCTCCATTAGAAACTCGTGTGAAACTCATGTATGTAGCTTAATGGACCCCCACGCTCTGAGGATTTCAATACACTTGCTACTACACAAGACCACAGTTTAAGATGAGCATTTTATTGTTACAACCTTAACACTATAGGACAATCAATAGGACCATGAGTAAGGAGGCCCCAGCATTACCAGGCAGGGACGATATCTGAAAGGCGTGCAGATCTGTGCATCACAGGTTATACGCAACAACTCTGGAGACAGAAAGTAAAGGACCACTGTACCTTTCAGACTAGGTCCCCCTAGAGCCTCCTCTTCCTGTGGCGTAGCTCTGCGATACTTGATCTCATAACGGCGCTTGTATGTGGTTTTTGCTGGAGAAGAAAAGGGAAATCAAAAACATCAAATGCCTCTGTGCACACTTATTTAGGGTGACCTCCAAGTGAGAAGGAACCTAAACTCTAGAACAATCTAGACTGCCCAATACAATCACAGGAGTGCCATTAACGGTTCAGGAGAAACCCAAGAACTTTCCGTTTCAGGCTTTAAAGAGGCACGGTGTACTTCCCTAACCTTTGTATGCCAAGGCAGGTTAGGACAACATTCATGACTCTAAGAAGTCAAATTACCAACTGCACCTCCTCAGAGGGATTCTTGCTTTCCTCATCTTCCCCCAGAAACTCACCGTCTCCAGAGCTCTGGTTTTCTCTATGCTGGACTACTGCAACAGCCTATTTTTAAATCTGCCTGCCTTTACTCTCCGTCCTCTACAACTCATCCAGAACAGGACTGCAAGATTTGTACTTGGCCTCAAGCCCAGGGGTCGTATCTCCCCAGCCCTGAAATCTCTCCAATGGCGCCCAGTGGCAAGGATCAAGTTCAAGACCCTCTGCATTGTCCACAATGCCTTCTGGGGCCTGGGACTGCAATACCTCCAACTCTCTTTGGAAAGATCTTCCTACTCAAGCTCTTCGCTCCTCCACCTCCAACTCCCTGAGGGTCAGTCGCTTCCCCAGGCAACCAGTTGTGGGCAAATCTCTTTCTTCGGCTGGGGCCTCCCTCTGGAGCAGCCTCCCTGCCCCTCTGAAACTTGAGCAGAACCATCTCCGGTTCCAGAAGCACCTCACGACCTTCCTCTTTACTTCTGCTTTCGCTTTTCATCTCCCCTGCTGATCTCCTGTCTGATATTGCACTTGTCACTTAGATACCGATTGAAATCAGGCCCAGGTGCCTGCCCGCCCAGTTGCACACATTCACCGCCTCCTGGCAACCCCTGCACTTGGGTATGTATCTGCAACCCTACAGTCCCCTTACCTGCACTGATTAGACACCTGTTATCTGCACTTTAACCCTTGCACTTACCACCTGCTGGCCTCACTACTTGTTTTTGATCCTGTATCCGGCACTTGCCCTTCCTCCCCTTCCCCTGGCATGTTTTCCCCTCCCCTCTACCTTGCGCGATCTCAATTTCACTAGGCCTAGTAAGATAGTTGCCTTTGTCCTCCCTCCGTTTCCCCTCCCTTGCCTCATCGGGGCATGAAACACTTGTGTATACGCGCGTTATAAAATGTCCTATCATTCCAATACTCCACTTTCGATGGAAAAAACACACACAAATAACTCAACCACCTGACCATTGTTATCAACAAACACAAACCAACAATATACAATGCCTCATAATCCAGACCATCGCTACCAGGAGGTGCTGATTGACACCCCCATGACAAAAGGGGGACACCAGAATAGAATGCAACCAGGTTGTTCCTGGTCAATCAATATACAACACAAATTAGTCTGACCTTGAACGTGTGTGTAGATAACCTTGATCAATATTCATGATGCAGGAAGTAACAATACTCGAGGAGGATAAAACACACAATGACCCCACTGTAAATGCAAATTTTAAATTCAATTTATTATTATCAACAATGAAAAAATATGACCCAAGAACTTGCTCAAATGTGCCGCACAAGTATAAAGTGCAATCCCAAAAGTGACGTGTGCTTATTAAAAAATTAAATATTTCATGATTCAATCAACATTTAAAACAATTAATCCATACAGGTGAGAAAACAGCAATACATACAAAGACTACAATATATACAAAAAACAGCAAAACATATACAAAACTATAGACTGGTTGTGCTTCTTATTATTAGTTATTCTAAACAACCTCTTTCAATGGAAGGACTAATAGTGCCACACTCCTTCCATGTAGGTGTGTAAATTAGAACCCAACATGTTTAATTCCTAATTCAATGTTCTAAATATCAGGAAATTCTTCAGTGGATATAGTCTTCTTAATTGTTAACACCTTAACCTACTCGAATTATGGTATCGCATATAATTAGGCCACTAAACTACAATTCTCAATATTTTCCAATTCCTCATGACAATGAATTTCATAGATGATGTGGTTGACTGTGCAAATCGCCGCTACCTGCATCACAAAACACACAACAAACAGCTTTAATTACTCGCTGCTTTTTGTTCACAAATACATTGAGAAAGACCATTATTTCAAATTAAGGTCCAATCCTAAAGCTTACCTCGAATAATTATCGAGTTAATAGCTGTGGTAGGCTGAGAAGAGTACATTCTTTGTGTAATTCCCTGAGAAAACCTAAGTCATAAATCCCTGTTTAGCTTCCTTCATTTGTATACCCAAGATATGTGCTAGTGGGTGTACTTCATACACGTCAACCGAAAGAAGCACTTACTTTTACAGCATTTCATCTGTGTATCGAACAAATGGTGTTTTGTCTTGTATTCCAAATAGTTCACATCTAAATGGGCATCTACAACTGTATCTCTGACTTGGTGCTGTAACAACATATATACACCTCATTAATTCTTCTTAGCATAGAGTTTGCCTGTAATTAGTGCTTGCTTGTCAATAGTGCCAGCCAAAAATATCTTACTGGCTCTTGTTAAAACACTATTGCTTACTTTAATTCGAGTAGTTGCTCACGTATGCACAGTCTACTAATCAACGCTCAAGGTAAGGTCCAGCTACATCAAGTTGGCCTCCGTTGCAACGTGTCGTAAGTCGCAGGCTGTGGAGCAAAATCAATACACTACATGATTAGTGGGTTTTGCGCTTTGGTTAAGATGTTACCACACAAGGATACAGGTGTAAATGGTGTACACAGAGACAATGTCACTGTTTAGTGGCAGTCACCATTCCATTATGATAATATGACACTTGCCGTGTTCCTCGCTTCTCATCTAGAGTGCATTGTGCCTGGTTCTCTAATAAGGGCATGACATACTATCGTCCAAGCTTAGCTCTTCATGCTGGCAGACTTTCTGAAAACGAGCGCTTCCGCGTGCCCGGCGTGTATACACAGTGTTGCGTTAGTCACAAACGTGCTCCTTTTGGTACTGCGTTGATCACATGGGACTCAACATCCGGTCTCTCGCACTCCAGTCGAAATGCAAGTGGCCATTTTAGCCTAGTTTTAGTTCAACATAGTCCTATTGCGTGCATCTCCTTACTCAGGTGGCAGCTGGCAGTGTGCACAAAAGCAGAACAAATAAAAACAAGCTAAACCAACACAGATTTTCAGTGTGGATTACGATTATTATTTTGTCATTTATGGGTCCACTTCCTGAACTAGGTTGGTACACTATATATAAAAGCATAGCTTGACAATACTCTCCAAGCTGTATTGATACTAATATACAATGTAAAAATAATCGCCACTCAGCACATCAGGTGCCAATCAATATTTTCATTTAGCCCAAGTTCATTGTTACACATCGCTGCAAATGGTCTTTGTGGGCACGTACCCGTTTGTGCGGCACTCTGCTTTCGAGCAGTACCAAGATGGATGCCCGTGAGATTCCGCCATACTACCTGCAGCAGTCCATGTTTTTGCACGTCTCTTCAACGTACGGTCAACTGCTCACGTGATCCTTTATCCGGAATCGAAGTGGACGGTGCTTCGCGTCGCTTCTGCTTTTGACGCTCCGTGAGTTTGCTTCTGAAACTTCTACCTACCTCCACTAGTCAAAACTACTTGTACCTTCCGTTTCTCCTAACTCTGTTCTCTTCCATCGTTCAGATTCTCCCTTCAGTCTTTGCCTGCTCACTGTTCATTCAGACCAATCCGGCAGACTTGTTTGTTTCCCGTCTCTCCTGGACTTCCGTTAGAGTAAGTTTAGTCCTTTTAGGGCTACCCCCTCTCTCTGATTAGCTTACTCACCTGTTCATTCCTTCCAGAGTCTCCCGCTGCTCCACGATACTTCCGATCTTCAGTTCTGAACAGTCTTCCTCCAACTTCGTTCCTTCGTTGGTGAGAGGATTAATTTCTGCTTCCCCTTCACTGTTCTACTTTATTCCTCTTCTGACATTCTCCTAATTTTCCCTCTCCTGTGCTCGTAGGAGAAGCCTCCCGTGTGAAATCCTTTTCTGCCATCCGTTGGGGAAGCTTCCACTTCAACTTCCTCCCGATCCAGACGAAGAGGGACTCGACCAGGGTTTTCTTCCCATTAGAGGGTTTCCCTGGCGGTCCTGCCCTTTCTCCTGGGTTACTTTATCCTGGGTAGGAGAGGTCAGGGCTGTCTTAGGGTAACTTTCACGGCTGCATTGGTCCTCCCATTTGGTTTCATCGATCTGTCAAGGTGAGCTTTGTAGACTTTTACAACAACTTTATTACACTGCTTAATACAAACATAACATTCATGACTTCTTGTTAAGAACATGAAGCGTGATTCAAGTCTTGAAAGGGTCATTTTATCATGTTCAGAACTTATTTTCATCGGAATAGTCCAATTGATCACATTTATGGTGGGCTGCTTTCAAGTGTCCCACCATTGCGGCTGTCGGTACTAAATTCCTAATGCAGCTTTTGTGCTACATGATTCTGGTCTTAACCTTACGTTCAGTTATCCTTAGGTAAATTTTGAGACATGCACACCAGATTGCGTAAATCGCCCAACTGCGGTTACAATTAGTGAAACAAAGTTATTGCCAGGGATTGGCCAGCCCTATATTGGCCAGTCCTATGTCCACCTCATAGGTTCTCGCTGTTTGCACACAGCAGTTGCAATTGCCAAATAGACTATGTCCTATTGGTTTGGGCAGACCCCATGCCTCCGTCAATGCCATTTGGGTGTTCAGTTCTTCGTGGATATCATTACGGGTCACCAATTCTTTCAAATGTTTACACCTTTTTGTAGGCACACCTAGGTTGTTCAAGCGCGTTGTTCCCTTTGTATGCAAGAAAAAGGCAACCTGTACTTAAGAAAAGCAAACACATGTATACAAATTGGCCTCAAGAGCACAGTTTGATGTGGAAAGGTGTGGAAAGCCGTTGGGTCTAAAATACTAGGAACCTATGGGAGCTGATTAACAATGATGGCAGGTTCCAAACATTGTTACAAGGGACCAATGTCTAAGAGCGCTCATGGACAGACCACTTCTCGAACCTGTTAGCCCGAGTTTCATCACTCACAATTAATCCCCCCCCCATGGCATGGCTGGTTGATTGTGCCCTGGAAGAAATCCAGAACTTAATCAAAAATCTGAATGTATCAAGTGCCCCGGGGCCTGATGGCTTAACAAATATGATGCTTAAAGAAGCCTTTGGCCCGTGGGCAAAATTCATCCTGCAATCAGACAAAACAGTCCCTCTTTCTTGGAGACGAGTGATAATAATCCCTGTATTTAAAAAAGGAGACTGAACGGAACCGCAAAACTACTGCCCCATCGCCCTCCTAGACATCATAGGCAAACCTTTTGGATCCAATTTCGGTAGGAAATGTTAGGTTATATGTGCTAGGTACTCCGAGATGCTGCACATCCATTGTAAATATATGGACTTGTCACTTTACTCTAGTGAGATCTGTTAGGAAATCTAGAGAGAGCCTATGGTAATGCTATTGTACGGCATGCCTAGCTACGATCACTATGGCAACTCAGTACAACCACTAGCCACACCAATATGGTGAGCTGCCGTCGTGACACCCCCACGTGCATGCGCGGTGGAGCCATGATGACCCTACAAACATTACTGGCCTTGAGCCCTTCGCGAGTAGGCGGTCCTCTGTATATTGATTGGAGCTCTGTACCACAGTACTGTATGCATGATGTTTTGGGGACAGTAACAATGGGGACCTAATGGTTCATCATCTTTTTGTACCGTAGGCACCTTAGTGTCTACTTGTAATCACTATCCTTTAGTACTTACAGTATTCTACCATGGTCCACACAGTATTGTCTGAGCATCGGACTCACATGTCCAGACTACCCCGGACTTTCTCTCACCCCCCCACCCCTAAATCTGTGACCAGATCGTCCAACTGACCGCACTACCCACTATTGCCCGTCTGAGGTCGCCTTAATCTACACAGCTGGGTGAGTCCACATTGCGTTTTATTTGAAGTAGTCACTATTGGTGAAAGTGGATGTAATCATAGATAGAAGACACTGATTATGAATTTTGAATTAACAGGTATGACGCATCTTTGGTCGTCACTCTGAAAGTGGAGGTTAGTACTATCTCTGAATATTGATTGAGTCATGTAGAGTAGTCCCAATATTACCCATACTGAATGGTTATGTTTTACGTTTTTTATAACCCTTTAGGACCCCATGGAAGAAGTACATTAACTCAACGGGAACAGATAGCTCTTTCCCCGAGGATCGATTAGATTGAACACATTGGCTACATAGTCACTGATAAGGAGTTATTCTGCATTTGTTCTAAATATTTCATGACATGATTATATGTCCATGTGTGAATGTTGTAAACACTGGATATTCAATATGTGCTTTGTTGTAATACTTACCAATTTGAACTGTGAATTGCTATCGTACCTGTGTGTGATAACAGGACGGTAGCCAATTATGTTATTGCCTTTGTTCTGATTTTGGTTCAGATTTGATAAAGGAGGCTAAGCCTCGATCAAAATTGATGTGCTGACTATTTACTTGTACAGTATTGAAACTGATGTTGGATTTACATTGATAACTGCCCATAGTTGGCAGCCTTAAGTAAAAATAAGTCGATACATGTTTCATTTGGTAAACACTGTTGAACCTGCTTGTATGAAGAACCATTGCGATACTCTCCCCGTTGGAGTGCATCATAGGGCCACCATGTAGCAACACACGGTTTTGGTTTCTATTGTTCTTCTTTGTCCCAAGTGGCCTTGTGACATTAGCCCTTTTGCTCCTGAAATGTCTTTACGCACGACCTATCTTGTATATTCACTTTCTATAGAGATAAAAAAAAGAAATGCCAAAACACTGAATTTATCTCCTTGAGATCAAACGAAAGGAGACAGTACAGGTCTGTGTACCCCCTCTCCCCTTCTTGTCATACCCAGCTCAGCCAAGTGGTCAGCAGAGAATATAGATAGGGTGATGTCTAAAATTACTTTCTTTGCCAATTATTTTTCTAAGAACCCGAACCCTCATGCTATAGAACATTTTCAAATACACCTCCCACTGATCAGGCCTCAAGCTCTCAGCCCGCCTTCCACTCCTCCGGCCCTCTCTTCATCCGAGCCACCAGCAAAGAGGTCTCACTTCTGCTGAGTTGTATTATATACACATACACAGACGGGGATCAGGAGGATTATCACTACTATGATTTTGATCATGATGGGGATAATAATGATGGTGAGTCAGAGGTTTACACTATAGAATCTGCAGTTCCACAAGACTCCCCAGTACCTGATTCTCCAGTTGATAATCAGCCCTTGTTTAATGACCTACTGATCAAAGCAGCTGAGCACTTCGGGATTAAAATTCACAAAATTCAGCAGGACAGGGATTTTGTCGAAGATATCCTGGGGGACAAAAAAGCTGCCACCCAGTTCATACCCATTTTAAAGTCGGTCCAAAGGAGGATCCAACCCTCAAATGAAACGCCCAATCAAACAAGAGCAGTTGCTATATCTGAGGACAATTTAAGCAGGATTCACTAGTTGTCACAACTACCCGGAAGAGTGCTGGCACACCTTTGGCTTCTTCTGAAGCTCCCCCAGACAAGGAGAGCAAGAAGCTCTATGCCATGGGTAGAACAGTTGCAACATCAGCAACATTCCAAGTTAGAATCACCAACAATTCCACACTGTTGGCGAGCTATGACTGCCATAAACGGGACGAGATTTCGGCCATTGTTGACTCTGCTCCAGAGCCTCTAAAATCTAAACATGCCCTTGTAGCAGCGGAAGGCAAAGCCACTGCTAGCAGCTTGCTGAAAAACAACCTTGATGCTGCACACAAACGCTGGATGCCTAATTGCAGAAGGACCCATTCTAAAGCGCCATGCTTGGCTTCGCTAGTCTGGCTTTAAGTATGAGACACTGGCAACATTGCTCAACATGCCGGTGGAATCTACTGTACTATTCGGTCAAAGAGGAGTAGGATACCCTCAAATCCCTAAGCCTATTTACCAATAAACACACTGGGCAAAGGGGCAGAAACAATTTTTGCCGTTTTCACTGACAAAATTCCCAAAGAGGCTCCGGTTATGGACAAAAACAGAATTCATCATGGAACACCAACCAGGGTCAAGCGTCCCAGGGCTATCCAAGAGGCCAGCGCAGGGCCTGAGGTCAGGGGAGATCTTCCACTTACAGAGGTGGAGGAACGCCTCCAAAACAATGACAGCCTGCTACAGGTCCCCTGCCATGCCTCCCCACTCGGGGGACAGATTTCAAACTTCACCCACGGACAAGTGGGTGTTTATTGACAGTAGCGGGATGTTATTGCGTGGAGCTCCTAGAAACACCATCAAACCTCCCCCCGCGCCAAAGGAAGACATCAAGAGAAGAACAACTCATCTCGTTAGAAGTCGTCAATGTGCTGCTCCACAAGGACTCCATCGAGATTGTGCCATCCAACGAGGTAAACAAGGGTATTTATTCAACATACTTCCGTGTGCCAAAGAAAGATCTAACCATGCACTCAGTATTAGACTTGCGGCCTGCAAACACTTATGTAAAGCCACAAAAGTTCTGCATGACAACGCTACAAGAAGTAATTCCCCTGCTAAAACGGGGGGATTACATGGCAACATTGGATATGAAAGATTTTCATTTTTCAATGCTCCCAGCGCACAGCAAAATCTTGCGGTTCAAAGTAGCAAACCAGCACTACCAATTCAAGGTGCTACCTTTTGGAATAGCATCAGCTCCAAGGGTATTCACCAAGGTACTGGTGGTGGTGGCGGCACACTTGCGCAGTGAAGCAATCCCAGTGTACTCCTACCTGGACGACTGGCTGATCACAGGCAAAACTCCCCATCTTTGCAAACAAAACACGCAAAGAACCATAAATCTTCTAAAAGTCGGAATAAGTTGTGGATGCCTATTTATATGTGAACTATTTGAAATACAAGACAACACAATTTTTTCGATACACAGATGAAAAGCTGTAGAAGTAAGTGCTTCTCGTTTTGGTTGCTGTGTATGAAGTTCACCCCCTAGAACATATCTTGGGTACACAAATGAAGGAAGCGAACCAGGGATGTATGGTTTATGTTTTCTCAGGGAATTATACAAAGAATGTACTCTTCTCAGCCTACCACTGATTGTTAATGTATTTGTAAACAAAAAGCAGTAAGTAAAGCTGTTTGTTGTGCGTTTTGTGATGCAGGTAGCAACGAACTACACAGTGAACGACATCACCTATGGAATTCAGTGTCATGAGGAATTGGAATATATCGAGGATTGTAGATTAGTGGCCTAATTATATGCTATCCCATTATTCAAGTGGGTTAGGGTGTTAACAGCGAAGAAGACTACATCCCCTGAGGAGTTTAGTGATATTTAGAACATTGAATTAGGAATGAAACATGTTGGGTTATAATTTACACACCTAGTTGGAAGGAGTGTGGCACTATTAGTCCTTCGATTGACAGAGGTGGTTTAGAAGAACGAATAACAAGCACAACCGGTCTATGGTTTTGTATATGTATTGTAGTCTTTGTATGTATTGCCGTTTTCTCAACTGTATGGATGAATTGTTTTAATTGTTGATTGAATCATTAAATGTTTCATGTTTTAGTAAGCACACATCACATTTTGGATTGCAGTTTATACTGGACCAGAACATTTGAGAAAGTTTTTAGGTCATATTTTTTCATTGTAACAATACATTGGGCCTCATTAAGACCCTGCCGGTCCGGAAAGAACGGTGGCGGTAAAATCGCTGCCACCGTTCTTTCCGGACTGGCTGATTAAGAGTCCTGCAGGCAGGAGGTGTCACTCCCGCCAGGTCTGACCTGGTGGGATTTACACCACCCGCCTGCAGGCGCACATGGAAACACCAGCTCCGTCATAGACGGAACCAGTGTTTCCATTGTCCCCATCCCCATGGAGTCTTATGGTACTCCATGGGAATGGGGACTTACAGAATTCCGCATCTGGAATTCCTGGGTCACAATGCCCCAGTGATTTCGGGAATCACATAGGCGGAATGGTAATACGGGTCCGGAGGTAACCTGCTAGTTTTTTCGGCACGGTTACCGCCGGACTCATAATGAGGCCCATTGGATTTATAATTTGCATTTAGAGTGGGGTAATTGTATGTTTTATCCTCCTTGAGTATGGCCATTTCCTGCATCACAAATAGTAATCTACACACACATGCTCATGGTCCATCTAATTTGTGTTGCTGATTCACACCCTACAACAGCATTCGTATAAAGAGAATGATTGACACTTCTGGTATGCTACATTAGGTATTGGCAAAGAAAATGCACTAATGCAATCACACAAACGCAGTGTGCATTTTAAAATGTTCTTTTCTAAACAATGGCAAAGCCAACAGTTTTAGTTCTTGTATGGGTGTTTTAGGCATTTACTGGGTATTGCCACGATTAGCCCAGGTTCTTTCCCCATTTACAAGGTGCTGCCATCATATGCCATGACAATATGTGGTACCTGGTAGTCTGTCTTGACCCGAGGAACGTTACTCAACACCACACAATTGTCAAGAACTTGAACATTACTTTTTACACGTTATTTTTTTGGGCAAACTCATGCAGCAGTTGGTCATCCCCCAAATGACCCTCCACACCCAAGAGGCTGGCTGCCTCCATGACCACCAGTCCGGTTTCAGTGCAGTCAGGGGCACGGAAACTGCTCTCCTGAACCCCCATGAAGACCTACTCTCTTCCCTAGTCTCTAACACTCCCTCTGTTCTTATCCTCCTTTATCTCTCTTCTGCCTTTCACACAATCAACAACTCCATCCGCATAAACCGTCTCCATGATACCCTAAGCATCACGGACAGGGCCCTGGCATGGCTTACCTCTTTTTTTTCATACAGACTTTCCCAAGTGCAAATGGGTCCTTTTCTCTCCTCCACTTCACTCTCTACCTGTGGCGTCCCTCCGCACTATATCCTATCGGCATGACTCCTACTCCTGACTGCCTGACTGCACGACAGAGATCCTTCTCATTGGGTTGCCTGCTCCTTGTTCCCCACCCTCCACCACCCCATTCTCTGGCCAGTCCCCTTGTGATAATCTTTGACTCCTCTCTCCACACATCACGGACCTTGCCAAAAAAGTCCAACATTTAGCTCCACCTTCTCAGGGGCATTCTACCCTTTCTCACCTTCCCCCAGAAGCTCAACGTCTCCAGAGCGCTGGTTCTCTCTAAGCTGGACTACTGCAACAGCCTCTTCCTCAACCTCCCTCTTACCTCCCTTCACCCTCCTTCAACTAATCCAGAATAGGACTGCAAGACTTATTCTTTGCCTCAAGCCCAGGGCCTGCACCACTCCAGTCCTAATATCTCTCCACCAGCTCCCGGTGAACGCAAGGATCAAATTCAAGACTCTGTGCATCATCCACAAGGCTGTCTGTCCTTTACATCCAGCTTTCCCTCCATAAATCCCTGCCGACCAGAATCCTTTGGTCATCTGGCTCCAACTCTCTACAGGTCAAACATTTCTCCAAGCAGAGAGTGGGAGGTAGATCGCTTTGCTCAGCTAGCTCCTTCCTCTGGAACAGCCTCCTTCAGACTTGTTCCGGACCCTCTTAAGTTCTGGAAACTTCTCAAACCTTTTCTCCTCTTCCTTCACTCTCCCCCTCCCCTGCTAACTCTCCCTCTGCAACTGGGGCCTGGTCCCTTCCGAGTCATACAGGGGCCACCTCCCTACCAGTCCCCCCCCCAGCATCCTTTGCAAGCACTTGCCCTCGGGCTACCATTCCTGGACTAGCCCAACTTGGCCCTCCCCGTCCACTGCACTCCTCCCTTTCCATCCCCTTTTCCCCTGGCACATGCAACCTTGCCCGCCCTCATCCCTGGAGGCACCCTACTCCTGCATTTCGCCCCCTTGTACTTACCACCTTGTCAAGCACTTGCACGGTAGGATTATCACAAGGCCAAAATAACCATTTTTGTTGTACTACTTCTGTGATTCCCACCCCTCCCTCCCTCGGTCTGGTCTTGCGGCGCCTGGAAACACTTGTATATAGGCACCATACAAATGTCCAATAAAATAAACAAACTTGATTTGTTGGGAAACACTAAACGCAAAAATGCAGAACTTGTTGGCCAATAAAACCATCCTTTATTCTTCAAAATTCAAAAAAAATATAACATTGACCTATAAAGTCATCTAATTACATTGGATTAATGGAACTAAACATACTTTAATTCCAATTAAAATAATTTCTTGCCAATATAGCCACAGTCAATAGTGTGGCATTTTCACAAAAATCAGCAAGTCACATCATGACTAGTTATTTTCAAAACTTCATTGCAATGACATTGTCATGTTGTTTTGGCTCAATAAGTGCCAAGGATGAGCTATCTCGTCCTTGGCATTACGTTGCTGTTGCCAAGAATGAGACAGCTCGTCCTTTTTGGCACTTTCTTTTGTGCGATCCCTGCAAAGCAGAATAGGACTACAAGACTTATCCTTTGCCGGGATTGCACAAAAGTGTAATCCAACCCCCGGGCTATGCGAGGAGGAGGTTCCTCCTGACTGCATGGGGGTTGGATTTCCTTCAGTTTCACGTTGGTGTGAGTAATGCACGCCAACATGAAATTGAAAGTAACTCACAGCTGCAGTGAAATTAAAAGGCGAGTCTCCATCTTTCTTCCCCTCGATCTGCGGCACTATTGCACCGTTCAGATCGAGGGAGGTGTTGTTGGAAAGGGGAGACTCTTCCCCTTTCCAAAGACAACTTCTTTTGAAGCATTGCTGGGTGCAGCTCGGGCACAAAGCACTCAATCCGCACCCAGAAATGCCACTAGACCACCAGGGATCTGTTTGTGAAGTGGGGGGCTGCTTACTATGTAAGCAGCCCTCTCCCCCCACCCCCTGGCCCCCAAAACATGGGGCAGCGTATACTGGTGATCATCTGCCCCTAGGGAAGGGGCCCAAAAAAAAAAAGTTCTGGGTGGGGCACCATGAGACTAGACCACCAAGATTGTTTTTTTACAATGAAAGGGGGGGGGGTCGCACCCCCCCACCCAAAGTGGATGGGGGTCACCACATGTAGGCCTCTCTGGGAGGTGGTCTACATGAGATGCCCCCCCATCCATTTGGGGAGGGGGGGGGAAGAGGGCCACCTGAGACAGGCTCCCTAAAGGATGGGGCTGCATGTTTGGGCCCCCGGGGGGTGGGGGAGATGGGTGATCATCTACCCCTAGGGAAAGGGCCAAAACAATAAATGGGGTGGGGCACCACAAGACCACCAAGATTATTTTTACAATGAAAGGGGGTGGCCCCCTCACCTTCACCCCAGGTGGATGAGGGGCACCTCAGGTAGCCCTCCCTGGGGGCAGATATCTGCACCTATGAAGGGGCATCTGCCTCCAGGGAGGGCTACATGAGATGCCCTCCCATCCATTTGGGATGGAGGGGAGTGGGCCACCAGAAATCTTGGTACAGGCCCCCCCTTCCAAGCATGGGGCAGTATGGTTTTCCCACCCTGGGGGCAGATGGGCAAACATTTTTTTAAAATCTTTGTTGTTGGTGGGGTGGGCACCCTAAACCACCAGCGAAAAGGGGGTGGCCCTCTGCCCCCCACCCCAAATGGATGGGGGGGCTCTCACTCATGTAAGTGCAATCTTGCAATCTGCCCCTAGGAATGAGCAAATGTGTTTTTACTGGGGGGTGGTCAGCAGACCACCAGAGATGGCTTGAAAAGGGGTGGGGCGTGATCCGAGTAGTAGTAGTTATGATTTGTTTTTTGCTGGGGTGACCATAGCTAACTAATGTTTTTTGTTCCGTTTACAGCTTTTTCTACGCGAGCAGCTGCAACGTTATGAGAGTACTGTGTTTTATTATTCTATGGTTAGGGCCCATTGTCAGTGGGGCGGGTGGGACTGGGGCTGGACTGTTGGTGGTATGGGTGGGAGTAGGCTGTCTGGGGAGGTCTTTTGGTGGGCTGGGACAGTATCAGGCCACAAATTGCACCCGATGCCAGCATAACATTGGTGTTTCCCTGGGAGCAGCTGTCTCCCATGTGGATTGACCGTCTGCAAGCCCAGGCTGCACCTCTGGCTGTGCTGCATTACAGATGTCACCTCCGGGGAGGAATGGGGATCCTGCGAGGGCTTCCCGAACTACTGCTGGACTTGGGGATGGTGGACTCACATGGAGACAAGGCGCCCAAGGCCAGAGGCATCACCTCCGACCATCCTGGAGTTCTGGCAGGCCTGCGTTACAGCTTTTCCTTCTGGGAAAGGACAGGGACCCTGCCGGGGCTCCCTGGACCCGCTGCTGGGCTTGGGGACGGTCAAACCACATGGGAAGCAGCCACCCAAGGCCAGAGACATCACCCCAACCATCCTGTTGGGATGCATTACAGAATTTCCCTCTGGGGAGGGAAGGGGACCCTGCCGGAGAGCCTGGTGCTGGCACTGTGCTTGTAGACGGTACACCCACATGGGAAACGGATGCCCAAGACCAGGGACATACGCTCCAACCATCCTAGAATTCTGACTGGGCTGCGTTACAGCTTTTCCCTTCGGGGAGGTATTGGCACACTGCCAGGGCTCACTGGTGGGGAAAAGCTAACACAGGCCAGCCAGAACTCGAGGACGGTTGGAGGTGATGTCCCCGGCCTTGGACATCCATTTACAATGTGGGTGTACCGGTAGGTTGGCAGAGGGAAATGTCTGGAAATTGTGTTTTTCTTCTCCAAATTTCAGACTTTGTCGGGGATTGTGGCTAATAAATTCTGGAACGATTTGCAAAAGTCAGACCTCTGGATTCCTACGGGTGTCTTCTTTTTGGAAATGCATGGGGTTCCCAGTTTTCCTTGGTGCCTTCGACACCCTAGGCCCAAATCTGTAGGTTGTCCACATGAGCAAATTCCCACAGAATCTGCACTGCCTAAAGACTTGGGGTCACCAGTGGTTTAGCCTTATCCGTTTGCGCCCAGGTAGGTGCACCCACACATGTGAGGTACCGTTTTCGCCGTGACACCATTGAGAACGCGGGTATGTGGGACATGTGTTGTGTTTGCTTGGTTTTCATAACGTTTTGACACATTTGATGCTGCACTTTGTCACACAACCCTTTCCTTTCCCAAATGTGACCTACATTTAATCGCTGCTTTAGGCACTCTACACTTCTGTATCCTCCACAAGTCATCTACCCTTCAAAAGGTCTGCCTCTCTTTCGAAAAATGTATGCTTGCCCTTCCTCCCCACATTTGTTTTGCTTATTTACACATGCCAAGTACGTCCGTTTAGGCCGCAAGCATAACAATCCTGTGTACCATGGCTCAGTTTTTGGCTTGTGGTATTGCTTGTTTTGTGAAACATTACATTTAATATGTGATTTCCTAACTGGAAGAGTCAGGGGAATGTAGCAGAGCATTGCTTTTCTCAAAATTCACAGAAGCCATTTCCTTACTGGGCCAACCATGTCAACCACATACCTTTATTTTCAGTCATTTTCCCAATTTTTCCCCAAACTATGGAATTTTTCCATACATAGGTGTTGCCTGACCTGCGCAAATCACCCCTTCCTACACTTGGAATTTTGTCTACTTTTCAGAAATTTATGCCTTTCGGTCTTCCCATTCAGCTTTACTACCCTCCTCTTCCATTCCGGCCACGCATGTCCTATTGGAAAAAAAAAAGCCCAGAATCGCCTACTAACAAAACAGCTGGTAACCATATCAAAATATGTTTTATTTGTTTCCACCAAACCTGTTCTTGAAAGCTCGGCAAATGGTGTATCAAGCACAGCAAACCATTTGTTCCTAGCTCTTACAAGGGAAAAAAACCACAGGCTACTTTGTACATCAATTTATTGGGATTTTCTGGAGAAAAAAAAATAATAATTTTCTCCCTTTTTGATTATTGTCTCACACCCCCCTACAGCAAACTATGATTCCTTGGTGGCGTATGACCGCCTACATGTGGGGGGGGAAGGGGGCCAAATTTGGCCGAGATATCTAACGTAACAAAAAAGTTACCAGGGATTGAATGGCGACATACCGAATTCACCAAAAAAGGCCTTGGCACTGTGGGGGACCCATGGCAATTCAGGGGTTAAAAGGCCATCCCAAAGAAGGTTGGCACACTTTAAATTAATATATAAATGTTAGGAAAGATTTCCATGAGATGTATAATTTTCCCTCCAGTTGTGTTATCCCCCCCCCAAACCTTTTGCTGATTTGAACACCATAGTCGGACTTCCAGGGGACCACAGCCTTCTACTGCACTCCTCTGGGCTTTTTCGCTCATTTTGTTATGGGGAAACTGACTTGCCCTTAAAGACAGTCAGTAATGGGAGACATTGTTTTCCTTAGTCCTTGCAAGTGTTGCAACTTTTCGGCAACATATTACAAGTGCACCAGGTACCATACAGTACAGTGCTTGCATGGCCCATAGTCATTTCCAAGGGCCATATACACTCTCAAAAGGATGTTTTGGAGAAATGCATATGTGCTTTGGACAGAGCTGGTGGCAGCTTATCTTTTTGTGTGTTTTTAACCTTTTGTTGCGATGCAAACCGCTTTAACCGCGTTTGGTACAAATAGGTGGCCTGGCTCCAAAATGGCCATGCCACAAGGTTCTTTGCCCTGTCCTTTGGTCATCTTGTTCCTTCACCTTCCCCAGGTCGAGTCGACCTGGGTCAGTCCTTATTTGGGCATGCATTTTTCCACGAGGGGCTATGCTTTCGCAGGCTTCTGCATATCTTGTGTGTGCGCCGCCAAGATGTGGGCTGTGCTGTCTAGCTACAATCCACATCCTGGGTGCCAGAGAGTCTGGTATGCTCTGAATGCCTGGGACCACCGTGGTCCGTGATTGGTCCAAGTATGGTGAGCTGTATGTGAGCAGATCTTCCATTAGGTCCCCTTTGTTTTGGCATGAAGGAGATTCTGGATAAGAGAAGGCCCCAAACAGCCATACCATGTCGATCTCTGGAGTTCTCACTGAATGAAGGATAGGATCCAAGTATCCTGAAACCAAGAAGCCGAGTCGAGGAACCACTGGTGACCCGCTGGAAAGTTTGGCACCCTGAGCCCGCTGTCGTCCCACTGGACCCCTCTGCATCTGATCGAACTAGAAGGTCTGCGAAGACGCTTCGACCCAATGGAATAGTGGGACCAACTATTCTCAGCACCTTCACCCAACCCTGCAAGTAAGCCTTCTCGGAAGTGTCCCTGGGCCAACCAGTGGGCTGACCAGCTTGCGCAGGACCTTTGCTCTGTCTCCGCTGCCATTTTGAGGAGGCCCTAGCAGAAATTGGCACATTTGAACCCTCGACTGCCAAAGAGTTCACCTAGGGGCGGTGAGTACTAACGACCCTTACCAGTGGCCCCTAGCGCATCCATCCATTTGTACGCATTAGTGGCCCCTGAGGGCCCCTCTCCTTTCCACTGCTAGTGCGGACTATTCCCAACTCTTGGAACCTGTTCTGCCCCTCGCCTCACCCACCTTCCTGGGTTGCTACAGCCCCCTGAAGAGAACCTGTTTCGGCCATCTGCACTACCACGTGCAACAGCATTGCAAGTACATTAGAGCAATAGGCTCCCCTCATCTTAGGGACTAGACTGCCTTTCAGTTAGGACTGTGATTGATGTCGAATTGCCTAAAGACTTTGCACTACCTGCTTCCTTCCCTTTTTAGGTTGTGGACCCATTTCGTGCATTTAACCGTTTAGGCCCCTTGGTCTTGTATATATGTATTTTGATAGGATTGTGTTGGTTTATTAGCGTTGCTGTGATTATTATTATGTGTATGACTTTCAAAGGCCTTGAAATAAATGTAATTGTATTTTTATAACTACACTTGACTGATTAGGAATAATCTGTAAGTATCCTTTACTCTTTGTGCTCATTGGGGTCTTTCAGTCACCCTCATCCCTCCTGAGACCCAGTCTTGACCGCCGCCAAGCTACCTTGATTGGTCTGGCTTGTCCAGAAGGTTACGCTGTTCCAAGAAACTAGGCTGGCCTCCTAAACCTCTGCCCACCAAGCCAGAGTTCAGAAATCCATCTTAACAAATTGGTGTACAGCAGTGGAATAGGACTGAAGGTAACAAGTGTTGCACACTAGTGAATGCATTTCGAGTTACCCCCATTTAGGACATATAGTAATTGAATAGTGATAACTGTAAAGGCCATAGACCTAGCTAATATAATGGAAACAAGTACCTTTATAACCTTAAATGCTTCTACATCTGAAACATTAAGAAAGATGTGTGCTGAGAGAGGTTTACCTGCTCAAGGCACAAAGGGTGGAATGATCCAGAGGATCATAGATTGGCAAGAGTTGCAACTTGATGCCATCACCACAGATGAGAGTGCAGAAGGAGGTGGGGCTGCTTCCACTGGCAGGAATGACAGTCCTGCCGCTGCCCTCACCCATGGTGCCCAGGAAAATGATGTGTTGTCCCAGGTTTCCTCTGCCAGTTCGGATGATGAGGCCATGTTAGAATTCAAGAAGCGAGAGCTGCTTTTTAGGTAGAAGGAGATTGAATTCCACATGGCTAAGCTGAAGATGGAGCAGGCAGAAAAACAAAAAGAAGGACAGGGATCACCAGTTGGAACTGGCCAAGCTCGAGGTTTCAAATGGATCCAAAGGGTCTGGACATGGGTCCTCCTCTCATCCAAGGTTTCCTAAAGATCTGCTCAGTGTGTATGATGAGAAGAATGAGATTATGGACTGGCTGAATACATTTGAATATGCATGTGAAGTTCAAGAGGTTGTAAATGCTGAAGAGATTGCATGGTTGCTCAGCAGACTGCCCAATTCTGACTGCAGTGCCATTATGGAAATGTCAAAAGCTGAAAGGGTAGATTTTGCAATGTTGAAGCAAACTCTCATTTCGAAGTTTGGGAAGACACCTGCCCAATACCTTAAAAGGTTCAGAGAGTATAAAAAGAAAGAAGGTAGTACTTGGGTGTCATATGTGACCGGTTCCTTGAAAAACTTGACTGGTTGGGTTGAAGGCTATAAGGTCTCCACCTTTAAGGGTATGATATGTCTTGTCATGCTTGAACATATTTTTACATCTTGTTCCCCTGAGCTGAAGCAGCATTTGGCAGATTCAAATGCGCTAGATCCTAAGAAACTGGCCAAAGCAGCAGACTTGTGTGCGTCACAGAGTGTCCCATAAGGACAATACTCATCCTGGTAAGCAGGAGGAGGGGAAAATGTCCAAAGATAAAGAGGGTGGCGGTTCTGATAATACTTCCTCCCAAAAGAGCCACAAAAAGAAATGTAGGGGTAAGTTCCAAGAGAACACACAGGGAAGTGGAGATTATCCTACAAAACAGAACTCTGGTTACAGTAAGCCTCCCTATGTCCCAAGACCCAGTGGATCGTGTGTGGCTTGTGGAGCCAGTGACCATGTGAAGGGGGACCCTAGATGCAAGGTCAAAACCTTGGGGGTCCACTCTGCTAATCTGGCCGCCTCCTCCTATGAGGAAGAAGAGATTACAGGGGCATCCTTCTCGTCAGATTCCTTCCCCACTGGGATAGATTCTGAGGTAGTTTTAGTTTCCCTGGCAGCTTAAAGTCTCAGAGGCTTATGCTAGGATTCCTGGTAATACCAAGCACTATTTTAAAGACAGTTTGCTGATCAATGGAGTAGATACTCCTGGCCTTAGGGACAGTAGGTGCAGCAGAACTGTAGTGGATTCTACCTTGGTAGACCCAGAGGAAGTTGCCAGAGCTCCTCTGTGCCCCACTATGTTGGCTGATGGCCCACCTCTCAAGTTCCCAGTTATACCTGTACATCGTACTATAAATGGTACAGTGTTCAGGATTCCAGTGAGCATTCAGAGAGATGTCCCAGGAAAGGTCTTGCTGGGGAATGATCTGAGAGCTTTAGGGCTTGTGGGAGACACAGCAGAGAGACCCTGCACAAGGTAACAAACAAGGGCTGCACTGGCCAAGTCCAATCCCATCCCAAGCTAAAAGGGTAAATCCAAGGCTAAAGGAGTCAGAAAATCCAAAAGAGGGAAAGAAAATATTCCCCCAAGCTCACCTACTACTGAGGTAGAGGTAGTTGGTCAAGCCCCTGAACCTGACGAGGAAGAGGGGTTACCTGAAATCTTTAATCCCAATGACCATCCTGAACCACAAAGTTATCTAGTGGAAGGTGGTCCCGACAGGATAAAGTTCAGTAAGGGCCAACGTGAATGCCCATCTCTGGAAGGCCTAAGGAGACAGGCCTGCTCCCAGCTTCAGGGTGAACCTCCTGGGAAGCATAGAATGTATAGGGAATGTGGGCTCCTGTATAGTGACAGAGTCTACAGAAGGAGACCATAGGAGGTTGGCGTTTCCCCTTGCTGCAAGACCATTCCTGTTGCAGTTGGCGCATGAAGTACCCCACCCCTTGCTGGTCACCTTGGCATCAAGAGAACCAAGCAAAGGTTATCCATGCATTTCTACTGGCCGAACACGGGGGTGCAAGTAGAAAGTCACTGCAGGAGTTGTGCCACATGACATCCCAGTTATCTGGGAAAAGTGGCACAATAATCCAAGCGCCATTGGTACCACTCACAGTGGTGGGAGTACCATTTGGGAGGGTAGGGATCGACATTGTGGGCCCCCTTGGACCTCCAATATCCTCAGGCAATAGGTTTATCCTGGTGCTGGTCGACCATGCCACCATGTATCCTGAGGCTATCCCATTGAAGACTGACTGCCAAGTCAGTTGCAAAAGCGTTACTTGGCATCTTTACTAGGGTTGGCTTCCCTAAAGAAGTTGTGCCTGACAGAGGCAGCAACTTTATGTCAAAGTATATGCAGGCCCTGTGGCAGGAATGTGGTGTCACATATAAGTTTTCATCCGCATATCGCCCACAAACCAATGGTCTAGTTGAAAGGTTTTACAGGACCTTCAAAAGCATGATTGGGGCTCTGGAAGAACTGCAAAGAAGAAAATGGGATCTTTGGTTACTATGCTTACTGTTTGCCTACAGAGAGGTACCTCTGGAGGGTGTTGGCTTCAGCCCCTTCGAGCGTCTGTTTGGTCACTGTGTAAGGGGACCCTTACCAATAGTCAAGGAAGGATGGGATATTCCTTCTCCTCCTGTAACTACCAATGTAGTGGACTATGTGATAGGACTCAGAAAGGATGGTACTCCTGATGGGTCTGGCTAGTGAGAAATTGAAGACAGAACAAGCCCTGGTGAAACATTGGTATGACCAGAAAGCTGCCCTCATCAATTTTACACCTGGTCAGAAAGTCCTGATCATGAATCCTACAAGGCCTCGTGCTTTACAGGACAAAGGGGCAGGCCCTTACACAGTGGTGGAGTCACTGGGTGAGGTTAACTATTTAGTGGACCTTGGAAGGGCTGGCCAGGCTCCAAATATGTTCCATGTAAATAGGCTGAAGGCTTTCATCCCAAGGGTTGAAATAGCTGCACTGCTACTGGCTTTAGATGTTGAGGAGGAGTCGGAACCTCTCACTGACTTGTTCCAAGGCAGTCCTACAGACAGCTCCATCGAGGGTGTCAAACTGACCCCTCACCTGACTTCTGATCAACATGCTGAGGTGAAAAGTTTGCTTAGGCAGTTTTCCCCCTTGTTCTCACAGTCTCCTGGTTTGACACCTTGGTGCAAACATGACATTAACACAGGAGATCATGTACCTACCAAATGTAGGGGATACAGGATGTCAGACAAAGTAAGGTCTTACATTAAGACAGAGGTCAACAAAATGTTGGATCTTGGGGTGATTGGACCCTCCAGTAGTCATTGGTCCAGCCCTGTGGTTTTGGTGCCAAAGGCAGGTACCTCCGAGTTGAGGTTCTGTGTGGATTACAGGTCTCTGTATGCTGTCACCAAGACAGATGCACACCCCTTGCCTAGAACAGATGAGCTGGTGGATACTTTGGGTGCCTCCAAATAACCTCAGCACATGTTACCTCACTGCAGGCTATTGGCAAATAGCTCTTGCAGAACATGCCAAGGAGAAGACAGTTTTCTCAACACCAGAGGGTCTTTACCAGTTCAGGGTAATGCCTTTTTAGGTTGAAGAATGCACCTGCCGCTTTCCAGAGGCTTGTGAATCATGTCCTTAATGGGTTGGATGAATTCTGTTTTGCATATCTGGATGATATAGCAATTTTCGGTGCCACCTGGGAGGATCATGTGAAACATCTTAGGATTGTGTTGCAGGCTCTTCAGGTGGTCCACTTGACCATAAAGGCTAGCAAATACCAGATTGGACAAGGATCAGTGGTCTACGTTTGACATGAAGTTAGTGGAGGGAGGATACAGCATCTACCCAGTAAAGTACAAGTAGTACAAGACTGGCCTACCCCCACTACTCAAACCCAAGTGAGAGCCTTTTTAGGACTTACTGGGTAATGCAGGGATTTCATGGTAGACTATGACACCATAGCTGCCCCTCTGACTGATCTCACAACTCCTAAGAAACCCAAGAAGATAACTTGGTCTGAAGAGAGAGGGAAGGCCTTCAATGGCTTCAAAGACTCCTTGTGCCAGGCCCCTGTTCTCGGGGCCCCTGATTACCAAAGACATTTTATTGTGCAGATAGATGCCTCCAACACTGGGATAGGAGCTGTACTATCACAAGTAGATGAGAAGGGTAAAGAACATTGTATTGGCTTCATTAGTTGCCAGCTTAAGGACAGAGAGCTCAGATGGTCCACAGTAGAGAAAGAATGTTTCTCTGTTGTGTGGGCCCTGAGGAAGCCGAAGCCATACCTCCCTGGGACCCACTTCACTGTGCAAACTGACCATAAGCCCTTAAAGTGGCTAATGAACATGAAGGGAGAGAATCAAAAGCTGCTCAGGTGGTCCATAAATCTTCAAGGGTTTGACTTCACTATTGAGCATAGACTAGGTGTCCAACATAGCAATGCTGATGGGTTGTCCAGAACGTTTAACCGACCTGAAAAGGAGACTCATACAGGGGTGAATTAATTCCCCCTGTCCTTGGTCTGGGAGGGGCGAGTGATAGGAAAGATTTCCATGGGATGTGTAATTTTCCCTCCAGTTGTGTGACCCCCAACTTTTTGCTGATTTGAACACCATAGTCTGACTTTACCAGGGGAGCACAGCCCTCTGCTGCACTCCTCTGGGCTTTTTCGCTCACTTAGTTATGGGGAAACTGGCATGCCCTTAAAGACAGTCAGTACTGGGAGACTTCGTTTCCCTTAGTCTTTGCAAGTGTTGCGAGTGCACTAGGTACCTTACAATACAGTGTGCTTGGGTCCTATAGTAATTTCCAAGGGCCATAGACACTCTCAAAAGGATTTTTTGGAGAAGGGCAGATGTGCTTTGGACAGGGCTGGTGGCATCTTATCTTTCGTGTTTTTTTTAACCTTTTCTTGCCATGCAAACCGGATTAGGCACGAATAGGTGGCCTGGCTCCAAAAATGGCCATGCCATGAGGTTCTTTGTCCTGTCCTTTAGCCATCTTGCTCTTTCACCTTCCCCCAGGTCGAGTCGACCCAGGTCAGTCCTTATTTGGGCATGCATTTTCCTGTAAGGCACTCTGCTTTCGCAGGCTTCTGCATGTCTTGTGTGTGTGCCCTCAGGATGTGGGCTGGGCTGTCTAGCTACAATCCACATCCTGGGTGCAAGAGTCTGGTGTGCTCTGAATGCCTGGGACCACAGTGGTCCGGGATTGGTCCACGTATGGTGAGCGGATCTTCCATTGGGTACTCTTCGTTTTGGCGTGAAGAAAATTCTGGATAAGAGAAGGCCCCAAACAGCCATACCATGTCGATCTCTGGAGTTCTCACTGAACGAAGTATAGGATCAAAGTATCCTGAAACCAAGAAGCAGAGTCTAGGAACGGCTGGCGACCCGCTGGAAGGTTCGTCACCCTGAGCCCGCTGGACCCCTCTGCATCCGATCGAACTAGAAGGTCTGCGAAGACGTTTTGACCCATTGGAATAGTGGGACCAACTATTCTCAGCACCTTCAAACTCTGCAAGTAAGCCTTCTCGGAAGTGTCCCTGGACCAACCAGTGGGCCTACAAGCTTGCGCAGGACCTTTGCTCTGTCTCTGCCGCCGATTCGAGGAGGCCCTCGAAACTTGGTATCATGTAGGCTCCGTGTTCACGGCACTCTCAAACTGAATTTCGTACACTTAGCGTTCCCAGGTTTGGAGTCAGCACACGCGGTTACCGTGTCGCCCAGCCGTGGTGATAAACTTTGCAGGTACGTTGCTTCTGTCCCCCTCTTGCCCCGGATGCCTGCTGCGGTGAAACAAGCCTGATCCATCCACTAGGAGCGGAAAAATCGCCACTGTCCCGTTTGGGAATCAACGCTGCAGCTTCGCTGCTGAAAGCCACAGAAATTGCTGCATTTGAACCTGCGACCGAAGTGGACTTGACTGCCTAAGTTTGGTCCGGAGTGCGCCTAGGGGCAGTGAGTACTAGGGACGGTGAGTACTAACGACCCTTACCGGTGGCCCCTAGCGCATCCATCAATTTTACGTATGAGAGGCCCCCCGAGGACCCCTCTCCTTTCCACTGCTAGTGCGAACTATTCCCAACTCTTGGAACTTGTTCTGCCCACAAGGGGAGACCCTCCACGAATAGTGGGAACTTATTCTTCATCGCCTCACCCACCTTCCTGAGTTGCTACTGCCCCCTGAAGAGACTCTGGTTCGCCCATCTGCACTACCATGTGTGCCAGCATTGCAAGCACATTTGAGCAATAGGCTTCCCTCATCTTAGGGACTGGACTGCCTTTCAGTTAGCACTGCGACTGCTGTCGAATTGCCTAAAGACTCTTTGCACTACCTGCTGCCTTCCCTTTTTAGGTTGTGGACCCATTTCGTGCATTTAGCCCTTTAGGCCCCTTGGTCTTGTATATATGTATTTTGATAGGATTGTGGTAGTTTATCAAAGGCCTTGAAATAAATGAATTGTATTTTCATAACTACACCTGACAAGGAGTAATTTGTAAGTGTCCTTTACTCCGTGTACTCATTGAGGTCTTTCAGCCACCCTCACCCCTCCTGAGACCTAGTCTTGACTGCCGCTAAGCTACCTTGATTGGTCTGGCTTGTTCAGAAGGTTACCCTGTTCCAAGAAACTAGGCTGGCCTCCTGAACCTCTGCACAACATGTCAGAGTTCAGAAATCCATCTGAACAGTAAGCACCCCATTGAAATTGTGAAGTGTTTTCTCAATATTTACAATACCCATTATTTTATTTTTTTATTCTTGATATTATTGATTTACAATTCATACAAGAGTTAAGATGCGATTTCTATAAAGAAAAAACGAAAATATCCAAATCTCCCTTCTTTGGGAAGTTCATTATCAAGTGTTCCCCATGGATGAGAGTATCCCAATCCTGGGTCGATATGTTTCAATTAACTTATGTCGCAAGTAAGTTTCCAAACCTCCCAATTTTGGTTTCAATTTTAATTTTGACTATCTGACAATGAAACGGCACTGCTGCACAGGAAACTTACTAATGAATCCTGATGACAGCCCCATTATTGAGGGAGCAAGAGGACATTGAGCTCACAGTGGGCCGAAACAGTGTGTTGGCATGATATTGAAATGAAATCTTGACAAGGACTGTAGTCACGAAAGGACTGATTTTTATGAAATTACCATAGCATTGACCTGCAGCTTCATTGGCAAGTATTAATTTTAATTGGAATTATTAAAGTATGTAGGTGTAGTTCGCTGACATCATATGGCCATGTTTTACCATCATTTGCCAGGCAATGTTATGCCAGGTCTCTCAGGGCGTGGCAGGTTTCCACCCATCTGTGCTCTAAATCATGTGAGTAACTGGTAAAACAATGGTAACACTTGCCAAACGTGTGAGTATCTAGGAACAGGAACCGAAGTTTGTGGAAAAACTCCAACTGCAAAATGCATGACAGGTGAGTGTTCAGGAGCTGGGGCGCCATACTCTGTCCTCCAAGTATGTGGTCTGTGCTCGGCCTGTAGCCTCATTTACTTTCCTAATTGTGCAAGGGAGGGGAAGAGCAGTCTGCCACCAAGCCTAGGATGATAAGACAACGCCCATCTATGTAATAGTAATGCACCACGTTTAGCCACCCGACACTTCTGGGGAAAATTTCAGACAGAGTCTGTGTTCTGGGCCAGTGTGAAAGAGCCCTGGTTAGCTAATGACACCAATTCCAGATCCATACTACCTCCTGTTCCTGAAACATGGTAGAGGTCAACTAGCCTGCATGATGAGCCGCTATTTCTTGCATTACTAAGAGTATGGCTAAAGTGGTAGGTGCAAAAATGAGGCACCAAGGGTAGAGAGCAAAAGCAAGTGTGGCAGAGGGGCACGAGAAGAGGGTCTCTTTTCTACTGCCTTCCCACATAAACAAAGTGTGACACTAAAAGGAATAGCAGGGTAATAGGAAGAAAGAGCAGAGGCAGAGCAGGGGCAAGGGGCCTGAGGAAGGCAAAGCAGAGGCAAGGGGCCCGAGGAAGGCAGAGAGGGGGGTTTATTTATTTTAGATGAACTTGTATACATTTACTCACCTATATTCATGCCACTAAACGGTTTACCACAGCTCGCACGTACCCCTCATTATGAGGGTTTGGGAGTTGAAGGGAAGTATGCCACATGTAAGCTCCTGTACTTAAACAGCATTTTCAACCTGTAACTACAAGGTACAACACATTCCATTGACAGTTTAAGTCTCACTATTTTAGGTGTCTGGGACCTGAACTCGGGAGATGGGGCATCTACTAAAAGATGCCTGGACACAGGCCCTGCTCTTTCCTGCATGGGACTGTCTGGTGGGATGATGGGAGGATTGAGTACGCTGAAAACATTTGGAAAGAGGGTGCCAAAGTGCACACTGGTAGCTTTATGAGTGCCTTGTTCATGACTTCAATCTGTTTGAAATTATATCTTAAAGAGTAACACACCAATAAATCTCACCCTGAAATGAGAATGTGCGATATTTAAAGGACTCTTTTTTCAGTAATATCACATAAACCTATCCCTGTTAATTGCTCAATCGATTCCTCTACGCAACACATTCTATTAGAATTTATTTTCCAATAAATGCAAGCTTTTTGCCACCAGAGTCCAAATGTGATCTTGGATGGAATGGACCAGTCATGTTCCAGCTCTACAAGTGTGCAACGCAGTCTGTGCACAAGATTTGTGTAGGGAAAATGGCAACTAAGACCACAGTGATCTCAGTATTCTGAGTGCCCTCTGAGCATAAGTTGCAGCTATGATCGCAGTGACCTCACTGGCTATGGTGATATCCGTGCCCCCTGTAACTTCTACACACAGTTTTTTCAGTGCCCTTTAACCACTTACATTCTTAGCAGTTATCAGCCCATGCAAATAGGACAAGCATATGCGTCATTAGCACTTAAGGTGTTAAGCCCTCAATGATCCCAGTGCCCTCATGGACCTGTATGCCCTCCGTGAGCCAGACCACAGTGTACACAATGACCAAAGGGACCACACGGTCCTTGGTGATATCTGTGGTATCACAGAGGTGCAACCTAAGGCCCTCTATGCCATTAGGGAGCTCAGCAGCCATAGTAATCTCAGCAGCATCCATAATGGATTGCTCTATGTCTTCAGTGTGCTCAGTGATGAAGTGCTCTCTGTGACGTCTATACTGTGAGAAACCAGGAATGAGTCGCGGGCACAGAGGGCTCATTGTGATTGGCTTAAACCTTTATTGAATAATAAAGGGTTTGGAAAATACCTCACGGTCCCCAACCTAGGAGGTATTTCCCTACTTCAACCAAAATTAAGGGTATGTTCCTGTGTCAAGATGTCCAAAGCAAAAATGTCCTGTGGCTGAAATCCTATCCTTGCCCTCACATTCTAAAAGTAGCTATAAAGGGGCCAAGTGTAGTGTCATGTTCAAGTTCAACAAAAAGGTACAAAGCCAACAAAAGGTCCAAATGATATTGTTCAAATTGGAACTTTCCCATGGGTGTAGGATGCCACCATGTCAACTGCCTTAGGTATGCGGATGATACTGTCTGGATAGGGCCTCTAGGATAGCTCAGGGCCAACGCGCTTGCCTTGGAAGCAAGAAGACGACCGAGCAACACAGGTTCGATCCCCAGCTCTGTGCTTAGAAACCACTGGGTATTAAGCGCGTTATAAAGAACTAAGTACAAGCCTTACATTACATAGACTGCACCCAAATAGGATTAAAAAAAGGAGCCTCATGACGCTACAAATTCATGCAGCAAATAATTATGTGTGTATTAATTATTAAAAAATGAAAATGATGATAGTTTGGTCAGGGTATAAGCCTTATGAATACACATGGAAATTATCTAATAAAATGATAGAAGTGGTTAATAATTACGTATATTTGAGTATGTGTATTACTAATACTTTAGCCTCTAGTACACTTGCTTCTGGGGTGATGCCTAAAGCTTGCCGAATGTTTGGTGCAATTAAATATTTTATTTCGCACAAAAAGGTGGTTATTTCCACGGAGGGCCAGCTAGAATTATATAAATCTATTATAGTACACAGTGCGATCTACGTTTTAAGATATACCCAGTTAAAGAAGAAACATGGCTCCCCAGGTTGGAGGGGAAATTATGGTGTGCCACGCTGGGTATGCCCAATCCCATCCCCTTTGAGGCTATACGTAGCAAATTAGGAATTATGACTATGCAGACTTCTAAGAAAATACTCATGGGAATTCTTTTAATGAAGATATTAATTGAAGAAGGAAATAACAAATCACTGTACTCTTACTTTTTTGAGATGTTGAATCTGTGTCTGGTCCCGGAAGCTCTTAAATCTTGGCTAAAAGATGTTTCTCTTCTATGATGATAGGTTACAAAATGACATATCCCATTATTTATTTATTTATTGCATTTGATTACACGCCCAAAACCTTGGGTGTCACGGCGTAGGTTACAAACATCGCAGGAATCTTAAACAGTTACATATATCTTGGGAATCTTATTGCATACATCTTAGGTGTCTTGAGCGACTTGCATCAATCTTGGGAAACTTAGGCAGTTACATAGGTATAAAGAGGACAATTGGGTTCCACAAAATGAAGCGCAGGGAACATGGGATTAGGCAGTATTCAAGACTGAGGAGACACGCTGGGTTGCTCTTGCGCTGTTAGTATTTGTTAAACAACCATGTTTTAATTGTTTCTTGAATTTTGGGAAGGAAGTTCCGTTACTAAGGTGGGTAGGAAGTGAGTTCCAAATGAGGGGTGCTGCTATGGGCAAGCTGGCTGCTCTGGATGTTGTGAAGCATGTGATGTGGAGGTGTGTATTGGCACTGGATCTGAGTGTTCTGGTCATATTTTTGCGAGAAATGCTTCGACTGAGCTAGATAGGGGCGTTGTCAGAGATGCATTTGTGGGTGATGGTGAGAGTTTTGTGGAGAATTCTCGCTTTTACTGGAAGCCAGTGAGCCTCTCTTCTGTGTTGAGAAATATGCTCTCTTCTGTTGATGCCCCGAGCTGCTCTAAGGGCTTTGTTTTGGAGGAGCTGCAGTTTGTTTATATTTCTTTTTGAAGTACCTAACAGTAGAACGTTGCAGTAGTCTATCTTTGTTCGGATAAGGGCTCTGCCGAGCGTCAGGCAGTTTTCCGCAGAGGAGAGGCCTGCTTAGTGTGATGAGTTTGGCTGTATATGCAGTGGAGGAGGCGGGAGCGCTGATGTGGTTATTCATAGTGAGACAGGAGTCATGGTGAACTTGGTGGGATGGGATATAGTGATAGGGATGCCATCTATCACTATGGATGTGTAGTCGGGGTGGAGTTTGCTGAGTCTAGCTGGGGAGCAGACTATGAGGATCTCCGTTTTTTCTCCCTTGAGGCAGAGGCTATTGTTAGCCATCCAATTTTGGATGAGGGAGTAGATTTTGTTGATGCAAGCCGTGCCCTGTTCGAGGTAACCTGTGATGGGTACGAGTATTTGTGCATCATCGGCAAAGTTAGTATACATTACTCCCATAGCATTGAGTGCCGCAAAGAGTAATTTCGTGTAGGCGTTGTAAAGCATAGGGAAGAGACAGGATCCTTGTGTTACTCCCAGAGGTACGGGGATGGGATCAGCTGCTTCTTCCCTTAGGGCGACTCTGGAGGTGCGGTCGGAGAGGAAAGATTTTATCCAAGTAGTGGCTTTCTTGGAGAAGTGAAAGTTGGTGGTGATGGTTTCGCATAATTTGTCATGGTTGACTAAATCGAAGGCCGCAGAGAGGTCTAGCACAATTTACCAGAGTCCCTGATAGAGACCCATCTGTTTTTTTAAATCCAGAAGGTCGGTCTCAGTACTGTGATTGGGACGGAATCCTGAATGTCCATCTCCTAGCAAGTGGTTCTGATCTAGGCGAGTTTGTACTTGCGTATAAACTATTTTGTCAATGATTTTAAGGAGAAATTGCACCGTTCCGATGGGCCTTTAATTCGTGGGGATTGCTGGGTCTAATGAGGGTTTTTTGAGAAGAGGAGTGACCCATGCTACTTTAATGAATGCTGGTATTTCACTTGAATTGAAGGACTCATTAACACATTCGGTAATGATGGGTGCTAGTGTGGTGGTGCAGTCTTTGACTATTTTTGCAGGAAAAATGTCGCCTTTGCAATTAGAGGGTTTAAGGGATGATATTTTATTGAGGACCTGATCATTGGAGACTTAAGCGAAGTGGAATTCAGGTACATCAGACCTTATGGTAGTACCGGAGGGGTGAGAGGGATTGGCTGTGAGCTCTAGGAGCTTTTTTCACAAGGCTATTTTGCTTTGGAGAGTATTCACTTTGGAGGCTAGAGCATCCTGAATGATGGTGCACCAAGCTTTGCTAGTATTAATGGGTCTTGTGGGTAGGATGGGGGATTCTAGTTGTCTGATAATAGTGAATAATTCTTTTGTGTTGGAGGCTGCGTTAGAGATGCGTTTATTTAACGATTCAGCTTTATGGGAGAGTACACTAAGTTTAAACACTTCGGATAGTTGTTGCAGTATGATTTGGAGTTCAGGGGAATGGTTTTTTTCTGGATAAATGTTCTAGTGCTCTTTTTTCCCTTCTGGGTTCTAGGAGTTCATCATTGAACCAAGGGGAGCTACGTTTGGGCTTAGGCAATTTGGTTTTTTGAAAGTGGCTACTTCATCTATTGCAGTTTTCAAACATTGGTGGTAGTGATCAGAGATGCTCTCGGTATTGATACTGTCTAGCGGTTTGGCAATTAGCAGGACGTTGCGCAATGAAGTTAGGTTCTCTGGGGCAAGTTTGCGCGCATTTCTGATCTGGATGGGTGCTGGGCTACATGTTTTGGCTATGGAGTCTGTGTCTAGGTTTATGTTAAATTTGATTAAGCAGTGGTCTGTCCGTTGCATCCTAAGAATGTCTATTAGGGTTACTGCGGTATTCAAGGTGAGTATCCAATCAAGAATTCTGCCTTTGGAGTGGATGGGGGTATTCACAATTTGAGTGACTTGCATCGCTTGGAGTGCATTGTGGGAGGCGGTTTCTTTGCTGTCCATGGGGCATTATAACTTAGGTTTAGGTCTCCTAGGAGGATGTGCTTGGTTTTGAGAATGGGTGTAATTAAGAGAGGTAGGTCTATGTCTGGATTGTTTCAGGTACTCGGTGCTCCATATACAATTAGGAAGTTGATTGTTACCTTGGGGCTGATGGCTAGCTTAAGAGCGAGGACTTCGTAGCCAGTGAGCGATTCCATTTTACATTCCCTGAATTGTAGTAAGGTTTTGTGGATAATGGCCACTCCACCACTTAGGGCATCTGAGCGGTCTGCTCCGAGTAGGGTGTACTCAGAGGGGATGGCTAGTGTGATCTGTGGCCCTGAAGCTGCCATCAGGGAGATTGAACAAAAAGGCCTCAGTATGGGACAGAGATAATAATCTCAGTGTTCTCAATCAGAAAAGGAGATTATGTGAAACAAGCTTTTTCTGTAAATATACCTTTAAAATATATTAAGGAAACTGATAATATGATTAAAAGTTTGATTTTACAGCTTCGATTAGGTGAAATGACATTTCGCAGGAGAGGTGACAAGAAGAATATCCCTTTTTAAAAATCGGTTGGTCGATTATGCAAAGATGAAATAGAAACATCAAGGCACTTATTGGGTTCAATAATTATTGATTTGTATAAAAAGGGATGTGACTGTATTTTGAGTGTGGACTTTTTAGAGAGAGTGACCACACGTGGCCTTATATTTATTCTGTAGAGAACCAGGTTTTAAATTGTAATTTGTATTTTTTTTGGTAGGAGATTACTTGGAAGATCAATTAATTATTATGAATACACTGTAATAGGACAGATTTTATGATGCCATTTGTTTTTTAACTGTAATTGTTACATTTCATAAATTTACCTATTTTATGTATTACATATAATGAAATCTAAAAAGATCGAATTTGTATTTTATTTGTGTAGTATTTAAAAGGTTCAAATGTAACTATGAACACTTTAATAAAAATAAAAAGATTTTGTTCACAGTTCCAAAGAATGACTCCCTCTCCATCACAACACAAGTTCAAACGTATATTCAAGTTCTTTGCAGCTCAAGAGGATAATGCCCCTCCTCTTGGTATTGCAATCCCCTTCAAGGTCCTTTCCCCAGGTCTTTTCCACATTCAATGCAATTCAAAGTCCTACCGGCACGATTCTTCCCTGGGATTCTTCTTTCAGAACACCACAACTTGCGTGAGGATCTCAGACTCACAAAAACACTGGGTATAGTCTCCTGCCAGGTCCTTTCACAAAACTTGGGTGCAGGACCTAGACTCGCAAAAACACTTGGTATACTCTCCTGCCAGGACTTCGTATTTCACCAATCATCAATGTTAAGGAAAGGGGGGCATGTGTCTTCCTCAAAATTTCTATCTTTCTCAGACTTCACAATGTTACTTGCTTTCAACTCTCAAGGACTGAGACTGTGAATATGACAACTAAATTTGACTAGGGGCCCCTTGCTGCCCACTATGGTCAATTAGTTCACCCCTTTCAGTCTCTGTATTTCAGCCCGGCTTCCCATCCCTCCACCATGTGCTCACCGGCATAGTTTTCTTCCTCTTTTCACTGCCGCTCCCCTTTGGGTTCTCCTTGCTGATTCTGCAGAGCTTAGGAGGCTTGCCCACCCCCACTCCCACCACCTCCAACAGCAGCACCGAGCATTCTCGCTGTTCACACCAGAAAGCAAACCGACTTGGCTTTCTGTTCCCGCCACGCAATTTCTCTGTAACTCTGCGGTCGGTACGGAGCCTGCTTACCGGCTTCTCCTCTGGTCATGGCCTAGAGTGCCTTCTGCTCCCCAGCTGGGTCGGAGTGTCTTCTCACCACCACCACTCCAGAGCTCTCGGAATACAGTCTCAGGTTGGAATTCATTCTTCTTTCGGTTGGCTGCTGCCACACTGCTGATCATGCCTGTCTCCGGCTTTCGAGTCAGTACCTGGAGGAGGAGATCTCCTCTTGCTTTCAGATGTTCCAGTTTTTAAACTCCTGCATTAAGGAAGGGAGATGGTCAGAGACAATGAGCATCCCCCAAACACCAGACTGCTCATTTTGGTTCAGTCTAGTAATCTTCATTTGGGCAGTTCTTTTTCTCCTCTCAGTCTTTGGCATTCTGTTAGTTACAGAATAGTGGAGGATATTGTCACCAGGCTTTGTGGATTGTTACAAGGGATTATCACAGTATGCCATCAAGACACGAGGAATGGAGGAGATATCCCTAAAAGGGCAAGTGGGATACCATGTCTCATCTGATTATGCCTGTCCTCCCCCAACCCACCCTGAGGGTCACCTCCCATCATGTGACTCTCCCAGACACACACCCACCCCCAGGGTCAGGATAGGTAGTGGCTGCTGTCCCCTGGCCACATGAGGAGAAGCTACCTACGGGAAAGGAGTGAGGACATCATCAGATTCATCATATTACCTTCATTGATATCATGGCCCTCTATGCACCTAGTGGCCTCTGTGCCATCTACGACCTTAATGATCTTAGTAGCTCAGTGATCTCAGTGACTTCAGGTATTTGGTGATTTCAAGCACTCCGTCATCTCAGTGCCTTCCATGATCGCAATGCCCTTGGCGATCTCAGTGCTAACCAGGGCCTCGTGCCCTACAGGATCTCCGTACCCTCAAGGAAGTGGCTCTATGCCATTTGCTGCAAAAGTGCAGCAGATGAAAGGTGGGAAAATAAAAAGAATTTAATAAAAAAAAAAAAAATTTTTAAAAACGCCCAACCAAGTTAATTTATATTTCAGTACTCTCAGACCCCTCCCCTGCAGCAAGAGGGGAAAGGAGAGAGCAGACCGTCAATAAGACGGTCCAGCGTTATGGAAAGGTAAGGATTACCTGTACATTGCTGAGCTGTGTGAAGAATCCTGCTGATCCCTCACTGAAACTCTGCCTAAAGTCTCCTCCCAGGTAGCCTGGAGAAGGCAGATACTTCTTGATCCCAAACCTGGGGGTGGTGTACTCCAGGGATCACCGGGGTGGAGACAAGGCCCAGGGTAGTGGGGAGATTCTGTGGGATGAGACACAGTATTTTGCTCTAACAGGGAGACTCTTACCACTGTGCCAGAAGAGGTTATGCTTAATATAATTTTAATGTCTCTCAACCTCCTATGGAATTCAAGGTGGTAAACCTTAAGGTTGTAAAACCAAAGATTATTATACCAAAGGAAAGAATTGTTTTGGTTCCTAAAATCAATGCCCTCCTCACTACCAACGATACACTATAAGGAATGCGGAAACGTCTTTTCTAAATCATTTTCCTTTAGTAAAGCTAAAACATACAGCACTCCTGTTATAATTGCTAAGGGAATTAAATCTACCCTTAAAATTACTCAAGAAGTAGAAAAACCTGACTCTGATGAAGTAAACTCCATGTCCCAGAATCCTATAGGGACTGAGACGAAGAAAAGGGCTAAGGAAGCATGCAGATGTAGTAGTCAGGCAATTAGGCCCAATAGCATTTACAAGGGTCAGGCAATTAAAATCAATGGCTCACACGTGAAGCCAACTGCCAAACCTGTGAGGCATAAAGGGCTGCAGCAGAAGGGAGGGGAAAGGAGCAGGAGTCAGTAAGCTGGCAATAGTAGAAGAGCACGAGGCTGGCAATTCAGGAGGAAGCGTGATCACAGAAAGGACGCCGGAGCGTGGAGGCAGCAGATGTCACCTGCAAGCTCTGGGACGGTCCTGTGGTCTCAAACCCTGCATTGCTGTGGCCGCACGGAGGAAGACAAGAGTGGAGTTTTCCCCAGGTGCACCATGTGGCTATGATTGCAGAGCCATGGACTTGCTGAAGCCCAAGGCCGGTAGCAGAAGGCAAGCGAAAGGACTGAAGAGTAAAGGAGACTCCCAATTGGCGTGACAGGAGACACCCATGCTGCAGAAGGGTGTGTATCCCAAGAGTGCCCGAAGCAGTTGAAGTCGGGGAAAGTGAAGCAGCCGACAACCGCAGTGTTCCTGGAGCAGGTGAGTGAAGCTCAGCGTTCAGGTTCACTCAGCAAGCCTGGTCAGTAACTGTTAACAGCTCAGAATAACTTGCACAAGTTCACGAGTATAAACTGTTCGTTGTTGTGAAAATTCCTTTTAATAATGGAAAAGTAAGAGCAATAGTGTTCACGTAAGAAGAGAAGCCTATCATTTCCATTGTTGAACAATTAACTGTTGCAAGAGTCGTCACATGCCTCTCATTAAAAGGGAAACACCTGTTAGAAAACAATTGCGAAAAACTAAATGTTGACTTTTACAAATATAGCTAGCAAATGCAGCATCAAAGGAAGGTCGTCTGTGGCCAATTGTGTTTCTCTAAAGGAGTCTGAAACGGTCTCTGCGATATTGAATAGAAATACAATCACTGGTGTCTCTGTAAGGTTAAATATCTTCTTAAAGAGAGGTTGTTTGTGCTTAAATCTGTTTTTCCTTTGAAGACTGAACCTTGCATTAGTCAGATCCTTTATCTTTTAAGTCCAGAAGTAGTTGTACCGAGAAGAAGAAAAAGCATTATCCAAGCCAAGAGGCTAACCTTTCCAGAGCGAAATCAGTCCTATTAAGATCGATTAACCTGATCTGGAAGGTTGTTAAAGTTCCAATGTCCTCGGATACAAGTGTGGCATTGTTACCTGAAGCTGAAAGAGTGGCAATACAGCTTCAGAGTTGTTACTGGAACTAAGAAGGTGTGAACAAAGCTGGAGCAGGGAGCTGGGTGCTTGTAAGAGTCATGCAGAAGAAAATAATGTGTAATGGTGAAGACTGATAAAGTTGAGAGAAAGTCAGTCCTGGAGCAGAGGCAGGTTGTACTTGTGACAGTGAGGCAGAGAGAAGAAGGCAAAGGGGCTGCCATTTTCCTGGTATGGGAAAGAAGAGTGCCTTCCCTACCTGTAGAGGTTGAAGTGCCTTTTCTTTATATGCCGATTCATTCTGGAGTGTAAAGCTATAGAAGAAATTGAAGTGTGATGGTGTATAAACTGTCAGTGGATGTTATATTGAAGTTGGTTGAAGTAGTAGCAGACTGTGGAACAATGGAGACTGTTCCCAATGTAACAATAGTAGAAGGGTAGTTGTCAAGAGCAGCGCAACAATTGAAGAGAACCATCCTTACAACTATACTAAATGTACTGCAGAGGTCTTAATCAATTATAAAGTCATAGAAGAAGTTGTTAACCTAATATTCAGACTGTGGCAATTAATCTTAGAAAGAAGACGTCTAGGATTACCATTGTACTATTTTCGTGGCTGAAATTGGAAGGGGATCTTTTCAACTGAAAGCTGAAGAAGTGTTACCAGTGGATATTTGTTTAATGAACCTTTGTGTTGATTTGGAGTTCAAGACTTTTCTTTTCCTTTGACCGTTTTGGAGAATTGACTTGGAAAACCCTGGGGACAGGATTTACCACGGACAGGTGAAGGTAATCCAAAATGCTTGCTAAATATTGTTCATTCTTTTATGTTTAATGATTTCCTTTGAATGTTTTGTTGTTTAGCGTTAGGGCCAGTTCTTTTAATGTTAGGAGTTATTCCCTTAGCTTTCAAACCAGGCAGGGAAATCCCTAATAGAGCAGGAATAGCAAGGATTTATTTGCCACATAAATAAAAGATCTAATCTTGAGAAAAAACACAAGCAGTTGTCTGCCTCGTATTACTGACCCCTCACAGCTGGGAGAAAACAGCATGAAGGTGGAGGAGTGAGGGAGAGCCAGCCAAGCCATATCCGACTCTCAGTGCAACGTGGTTGTTAATCTGCTGCACCAGCACAAGCCTATGTGAAAACTGAAAATATGGCGTAGAATCCCTCCAAGCATGTTTTCAGGGCAGCTCATTGCTTTTCCAATAGGTGTGGGTGGGAAGTGGCTCAGAGTGCATTTAGAGGACACCTGTGCACCTCCACCGTGCTAGCTTCTCAAAGTCACTTCCTTCTGTCCCGAAAAACCCATACCCCTATTTTGCTTATTGGGTTGCAGAGCCTATGCACCAAAACCAACACATACTTGGCCAACTAGTTTCACAGAAAGGCAGACATTCATCAGACACAACATCCGCATGTGTACTAAAAATCACAAGCTCAGGTTACATGTGCTTTCTAAAAATTGTAAGTTAATTCAAACTTAAATAGTAAGCAAATACATTCAAAACAAGCATGTTTTAAAGCATTCTCAGATACAGAATATTGTACTGAATGGGAAACTTACAGTTTAACTGTGAGGCTCTTTCTTTGAGGTCAGATGAAGGGACCTTCCTTAGCTGCTCCAGACTCAAGGCACCTTTAGCCAAAATGATCTCAACTGGAACAGTCAGCTGTAGCTGTAAAAGAAAATCCAGGACCTTGAGGGATAGGTACAGAGACACAGAAACCATGAGGAAGAAACTTGAGGCATACAGGAAAGCGAGGGCACAGGACTGAGACGCACAGGGACATAGCTCTTGAAGAACATCAATGCAAAACTGGATCAAGGTAGACAGGAACCATGATGGCAGAGCACTGGGACATACAGGACACATGGGGATACAGTTCTGTGGCATAAAGACACCCTAGAGGACACAATGAGGAGGTACAATGGAACTATAGGATCCTGGCACTAAGAAGTGCCATTTCCTGTAGAACTATCCCACGCTTACTCCCTACAACCCAAAGTCTTGGATGCTCCTGTGAAATATAGCTAGAGGATGTCTGAATAAAACCATGAAACTAGCAGCTCTGGTATCAGCAAACCAGAGTATGGTTGAGTAAAATCCTAGCTACTTAACACCCAAGGACATTGCAGGGGCAATAGGATCTTAGTGGCAGCACCAATCCCAGCTTACAAGCATCAGAGCATGGAGCTAATGCAAGGCAGGTCTCAGAAGCACCAGGAAGAGGTTTGTCCGGATCAAACCCAGCTCATTGATTTCAGAGGTAGAGATGTAAGGTGCCTTATTAGGTCACTGATACCAGGATATAGAATTCTCTGGGGATTCCCTTACCAAGACATATTTTCAGCTCAGGCATGTCTTTCATAGCAGTGAGGTCTGCCTGTTCTCTAAGGTGACAGGCAATTCTTCTATAGTCTATACAAGTATACAGAAGTCTATGTATGCCAAAGAGACCTTGCAGGTCTTGTACAAGGATAAGGCACACTGCAGGAATTCATGAACAAACAGCTCAAAGATATCAAAGTCAGTTGGCAAAGCATTAGCAGGTCTTGTTCTACCATAATAGTGACTGGACTCAGGATTCACTTACTGACATGGTGTCAAGTCTATGGAGGTTAGCTAACTGCCGCATTGCTGGATAGGTCTTTTGAGTTACCTGCCAGCCAGGTCTTCCCAGTATTAGTGGCTCAACTAGATGGCATGATCCGATCAATCCCAAATCTTTGATGTTGTAAGTAATAAGGACTGCTGTGTGTGAAAGGAAACAGGATAAGGGATGCCCAGAGATTAACTTACCGATAAAGTATCTAGCTCTTTGATATCAGAGTAAGGCAATGAGGCCCGGTAGGTTTCTGTGGTCTTCCACCACAGTGGGAGCCCCACCACAATAGCGATGACTGCAATGGTGTGCGCAGCACACTTCCCCCGATAGACCTCTGTAGGACAAAGGACATGAAGTAGTTAATCAATGAAACACAAACCAAGGCATTATCTATAGGACTTATATAACACTCACTAATAGCTGTACAATCTGACAGAGGCCCTACTACTAAAGAACATTTGTGTCTGGGTTTAGCTCAGAGTGACATTTTGACTTCACCTTTCTCCAACCCAGAAAAGCATTGATGGCATATAAGGATGATTGGAATAGAGGAAGGGGTAGGCATTGCATCTGCGTCTGATCTCGCTCTGTGCTTGTGCTAACACGCTGAAGACATATCTTTGTACACTGTGAGCTTGGGCTTGCAAAACAACAAGCACGAAACAGCACAGATACAGCCATCGTGCATTCTAAGACTCAGCCACACTGACGGCCATTTACACAATGTGTGATCAGTATTTGTCCTAAAAGGCAATTTAACTGTGGGTGGGGGTTAAGGAGATTCCTGTGTGCATGTCAGATGTGCACCCCCTGTTGTCATTAATTGCTACCAAATTGCATAGAGCAACCCGGGATTATTTCCAATAGCAGGAAAGCTGGGAGGGATCCTGGTAGAAGGCAAGGATTTGAGATAAGTAGGACGTATCTCCCTGAATCAATTGGTGGTGATTGAAAAAGACGCATTCTCCCCACCACAATTGCCACCACTAGCCCAGCACTCTGTGTGTTTGCCCAGTGATGGTGGCAATAGCTGATCAGAAACCCCAGGTTAACTAGGCAGGTTCCACTGGATTTGAACGCATGCAGGGAAGGGGGCTGGAAGGACGCCAGAGAAGCTGAACCATGGAATCAAATATGTGACACAGCTCAGGTTGCGGCTCTGGCCACCCTGCTCAGACCAGACCAGCAGGACAACCCTATTACAAGGACACAACCCATCATCAGAGCCTTCCAAGTCACCATTCTGGACTTCTGATGGATAACTTGTTTTCAAACTAAACCTGCCTCGGTGCCAACTCTAGCCTGGCCAAGGAGGTACCATGCACACTTATTGTAACCTCCTGGGTGTGTCCTCCCCACCCCATGTACAGTTCTCTGTTGCTTCCTAGCCATGTTTGAGCTTTTTAAATCCCACACACCGATAACAAAGCCCATCTGTTAATTGGTTTGAGGCAAGATCTGCAGCAAACGGTCCCCCAAGGCAATAAATGAACAAGATCATAACAACAAACCCGTACTCACCTGACAGTCTATATGGTTGTGAGTAGAGATGAACTTGTCTATTGGTCACTTTCCTAGGAGCCAAGCAACTACCCAAATAGAAACCAACTCAGAGATGAGATGCACTATATTCCACAGTGAACACAACCTAATGTGTAAGGACACTGAACACCATAGTACACACAATAGGATATGCACAGCCTGGTTTACAACAATAATACATGATAGCACCATATCTAGGGAAAGGGCAGTGACAACCCATTTGGATTCAACTTTTGCCAACAACCTTTACAAAATAAACGTTGCAATAGAAGTGAAATAAGCAGCAATCTAACCCATAACACTAAAGATAAAGAATAACGTTTAGGAAGATGGGGCAGAATAAAGGAGTGTAATCTTAAAAAAGAAGAAGCAGACAGAAGAAACACTGAAGGGCAAAGTGTTCCAGTGTTTGGAAGCCAGGAGTGAATAAGGTCGGAACCGAGATCGGGCAAAGGGGGGCAGGGTTGAGGAACTGACAGAAGAAACTTAGAAGCAGAATGAAGAGAGCATGAAAGACACATACAGTGATCAAAGGAGGGTAGGGGCGAGGCATGCACACAATAAAAGACAATAGAAGGAAATGGACAATACGCAAGTGAAATTGGAGCCAATGGTCGCAAGGGAAACAGAAGGCGAATTGAAAACAGATTGAAGAGAAGTGAAAGCATACACTGGGAGCAAATAAGAAGAGCAGATTAGTAGTGCGGGTGAGAAAAGATAAGAGAAGTAAATAAGATTTTGGCAGCATCAAATGTAAGAAATTCGTACATTTTTGAATCACCTGTGGGTCACGTTAGGAAGTCACTGGTAGGAAATCCAGCGAGAGGAAAGGCTCCTGAGAAAAGGAGAAGTTTGAAGCCTCACTGTTGTAACTTGCATATGAGCTTGATATCATTGATCTGTGTGGAACCTCGGAGCACGGAAATTGTGTACTGTTAGAGTGCGATGTCATACAGGTGGAATGTTGAGGTTTGAAGGGTGTTATCAGTTGGTCTAGGCAAGGGTGGCCATCGGTTGTATCAAATGTACATCTTGTAATATTTACTGGACTTAATGAGCAAACAAAACATACATGAAATCTTACCTTAAGACTTGGATCTTTATTATCAAATTGGCAACGAGCTGAATGAACCACGGAAGAGGAGGATGTTGCTGAGTGGAAGGGATTTGAGGGGGGGCAGACAGATACAGCCACTGCCCCGTTCCTGCAACCACCCCCTTGCAGGAGGGTGTTTGTCCTTGTCCAGGGGGCCATTTGAGGGCTCAGGAGCAGGACGCAGAGACGCTGGGAGGTCATTGGGCATCGAATGGTGTGCCTTGTCAAGTTGCTGGAATGTAAACACTGTGGAGTCAGAAGTGTGTTTCAGTGGTGGGGCTGGAGTGAGGAGCTGTAGTCCTGAGCTGTGCAAGAGCCCTCTCCAGAGAGGAACCTGTCTTGCTGCTGGACGATGCAGCAACCATCCGGTGTGAAAGGCAGAGAGTGCCAGACCAGCAGAGTTGTAGCATGCTTCTATGGGGTGGCCTAGAGGCCAGGCTGGTGGTCAGAGGATGGGAGGGGCTGTAAGCACACCGCTGAATCTTTTGAACGGCATTGGAGAGTAGAGAATTAGTCGAACCACAGCAGCTCCATGAGTGGCTTGTCTGACTCTTGGAATAATGATTTCAGTGGAGGCGGAGCTGGCCATTGGTTTGGTGGAGGCTGGTGTTCCAAGGATACGCACAGAGAGGAGGTAGAAGGTCCTTTTATCTGTTATGATACCTGATGCGCCGGAAGAAGGTATTTCTCTGTAAGGAAGTGTTTGATGAAGAGTGAGCTACGGCAAGAAAGTTTGGCACTGTGTTTTACCAGCAACTGAAGCGAACTGGGAACAGAGACGAGGAGAATGTTTCTACTTAACTGTTGCAGTGAGTGGGGTGTAGAAAAGGCAGGGGGCAGAAGCAGAGCATGGAAGAGATAGACATTTGAGGGCAAAAGGGAACTTTTATGGCACCAAGAGAGCGCGATTGAGCGCTTGAATTAATCTGAAGCGCCAGAATGAGTGGGAAGTGAAAATAGAGGAGAAGGTGGCACAATGACAAATAGGGGAACATGGACAGGACCAGGGTATCAGAACCAGTCATTCCCCAGTTTAAGGGGGAACAAGACTACATTAAGATTGAGGACAGTGACACTGGAGGTGGAGCAAGGGACAATTTTGAACCTTGGCAGGGTCGGGCCAAGGAGGGGTGTCCAGCATGTGAGTTGAACTGGACCCTACAGTCCTGTGAGCTTCACAGTACACTGGTCGAGTTTGCACCAGATTTGTTCCAGTTGTTGGCCAGTTTAAGGCCTGCTTTACCTGAAGGCAGGGTGATGAGGAGAGTGGGAGCAATGGGAGTGAAGGGAGAAAGGAAGTTATATTATTGTAATGTCAGAGGTATACGTCAGAAGCCATTATCTTGTGGCGAGTGCAGTCCATGTTGTGGCTTCAATGTTTTGGAGAGTTCTACCTGCTTGTGGTAATTTATCATATTTGATGTTGTACTAACGCGTTGTATAGCATTTGTAAGAATGAATCAACATGTTATCAGAAGCTATTGTTTTGCAGGCTCTGGGTAGTGTAACCTTGTTGTAGACAAAACCTTGGGGTTGTGGGTTATACAATTGGTTATAGTGACCTAGTACGAATGCAAGGTAGTGTGTGGAGGCGAGTGGAAATGTGTGTGGGGGCGAATGGAGTAGTTATGCGGGCTATGCGCTAGCTTGTGGGTTCTGGGAAGTTAACTTGCTGGTGGGAACTATTGTGGTTATGCAGGCTCTGGGTTGTCAACCTGCAAGTAGAGGTTATTGTGGGCTCTGCTGGGAAGGCAACCTGCTGGTAGTGTTAGAATGAGGTTGAATATGTTATTGTGGGCTCAGCAAGGATGCAACTCGCTATCAGAAGCTGTTTTGCAGGCTCTGGGAAGCTAACCTGCAAATGAGAATTTTTGTTGGTTCTGCTGTGATGCAACTCGTTAGCAGAAGTTACTGTTAGAAGTTGTTTGACTTGATGAAGGCTCTGGGTGGTCATCCTGCGAGTTGGAGTTGTTCAGTGGGCTCTGCGGGGAAGGCAACCTGCTTTTAGGAATTATTTTTCTCTTGCAGGATGTGGGAAGTAAACCTGCTGATAGAATTGAGTCTATTGTAGGTTATATGTGGAGATGGTAAAGAGGATGTGATAGCTTGGATGGTACAGGACTGGAGACCATTATGGTTTTGGTAGCAGTGTGAAGAAAAGGGGATATATTGGAACTTGCATGCAAGCTTGACATCATTTCTCTGTGTGGAACCTCTGAGCGTGGAGAGTTTGAGGTCATGCAGGTGGAATGTTGGGGTTTGAAAGGAGTTATCAGTTGGTCTGGGCAAGGGTGGCCAGTGGTTGCATCCCTCGTAATATGTACTTGGCTTATTGAGCAAATAAACATACATGGAATCTTACCTAGAGCCTTGGAGCTTTATTATCACACTCACCCATTATGGGCTAAGAATAGAGTAATTGAGCCCTTACGATTGATTTTAAAAAACAACAGGAAAGTTGGGTCCAAACTTTACTTGTATTTTTCTATTTATATGGTAGTGAAGAGAGCTTCTACAAGGACTTCTATACACAAGCACATATAGCCGACTGGCCAGTCTCAGGATGGTGTCCCTTTTATTACTAAACAAGTACAAAAGGCAAATACAGAAACCAGGTATTCATCCATTTGGAATTTGTATAGCGCCTTTCACCATAGTTATGGTCACAACGCGCTGTTGGTTGAACGCCATCAGAGGGAACAAAGTCCAAAATATGGGAAAATAGGGAGGTACAATTATACGTGTGTGCATTTCGCCAATTAAAGTTATGAGAGTGTGAACCTGCTAGTCACCCATGTCTGAATGGCATGTGGACAGCCGGAAAAGAGGTATACTATGAACTAAGCAGGAGAGGTTGCGTTTAAATGAATAGAAAATTATGTGAGAAGTTACAGTTCAAATTTTTTGTCATGAAAGTTATCTTCATTCTTATGGCAAAGGTGTTGTGCAATAGTGTTTCTGTTATATGTTAGTGCAGAGGTGTGTGGGAGTGAGACCATGCCTTTGGCTAATTACGAAGGTGCACAGTGTGAGAGGAAAACATTAGTTAGTTGTACAAACAACAATGTCTACCCCTTGGATTCCATCCATGTACAAAGAGCAGTGCTTAATCTTACATACGATCCAAGAGTAATAAATACTCACCCTTTGAGTGTATTTTAGAATGATACATTGCCAACCACAGGCCCTTCAGGTGCAAATAATTACCCCATTACATTAGTTGCGTTGGCAATGCCCACCCTCATATGCTTTAGAGTTATGTACACTGCCGACTAAGAAATGAAGATTGAAAAGTAATTATCCTCCTCCACATTGATACAATTGCATGACCTAAGGTGCTTTTAATTGAAATGTATTGCCCACCCTCAGAGCCCATTTGAGCGCAATACCCGGTACACTCAGGATTCTGATCATGTGCAAGTTACTGGATACATTCTTGCACTGTGTAAAGGCCGCAGCTCACTATTCTTTCATGTGAAATTGTTTGCTAAATGTTACCATACATTTTCAGTCAAAAAGTCCATTTTACCTTTGGGGTCTGCAGCCAGAACATGTCCTGGTCGGATCAAGAATTAAAAAAAAAGTGGAGACTATGAAAAAGATGCTCCTGTTCCACTTTGCAGCGCATGGGATCATGCCTGGTACTCCCAACAGCAGAAGTACTAATAGAAGTAGACTTATATGAATGATTGGCAAACAGGCAAGAGCTACGTTAACATTCCCAGAATATAGCAAACCTTGCCTTTTGTCTAACCATTAAATGGTCATGCCACTAATAGTTGGTAGTCTTTAAATCCCACTAACACAGATATTTTTACTAATACTTCTGTGAAGAGTCTGGTGCCCGCCTAAAGGGAGCCTACAATGGTAAGAGACATTTTACGAGTCTAGGTGTTTGATATTTTATTTTTCCTGAATATATGGTTGAGGAATGACTTTTTATGGTAGGGAGGAACAGGAACAGCAGGAGCGGACCATGCTGACAAGGTTTTCAAAAGGTACAGTAAAGGGACGGACAGCATGGGGTACTTATTACAGGATCATAATACGCAATATTCACATTTATTCAGGAGATCTGGAAGGATTGGCGGAATACAAAATTACAACTCAGTGCTCCTCCAGAAGAGAGAATGTGCCTTTTGAGGACAATATAGTGAAGCCTAATATAGTGGAGATAACTTGATGCTAGTGAAGCTCAGGATATAGTTGCCACCACCTGCTGGCTGGCCATTGTCACCAGGCCAGGAAAGCATGGCTATATCAACCCTAAACCACCCCTCATACCCCAACACTCCCCAACTCCCCAAGACCAGCTTTGAAAAGAAGATTAACATTACACCACCTGCAGTATACATGAATAATAGGAAAAGGGTTATGATCCAGAGTTCTTGCTTCGGTAATATCCTTAATAATCATGCTGTATCAGCCCGTCTGAGTGCACCTGAGCTGTGACAGCTTTGCAGGTCTGCTCCCATGCCCATCAGTCCAACTGAGAGCAATGCACCAGGTAGATCCTCTGTGCCCTGCCCATGTCACCACCTACCCTGGGTGTGGTCACCTCAGCACACTCTTGCAGGGTGCTAATACACCAGTCCATTGACTTAAGACAGACTACCACACACAGCCCCCGCTCCTCGCATCCACTAATTTCTCAAACGCGGGCCACTCATCTCCCTCACTACTCCCAGTAGGCTAGATGTGCCAGCTCTCCACCACTGCCTGCCCAGGCCTAGTTGGGTGTGGAGTTGCTCCTGTACGCTTCCTCAGACCTTCCCCACCAGCACCCGGCCATGTTGGATCAACGGACCACTGTGGCCCTGCTGAAAAGCTGCCAACTGAAGGCCATCTCCGCCTTGGTCAAAATCTCTCCTCACCTGCGACCTGAGACTTCCAGGACGTGCCAACACCTCTTGGATGCTTCCCAGGTCGTTCTTGCCATACACATGCTGGGCCACATGACACAAACTACACACAGCAAGCCAAAAACAGGTGTCCAAACACAGGTGCCCTGCTCTTTCGATCAGGGTGAGTTGAAAATCCCTTTTTGGAGATGCAAGATCTGGCTTGGATATCACGGGGGCCTGACAGAGGCAGCACCCCCTCCCACTGGAAGGGGTGGGGGCAGGGAAGGAAGTCTGCTTCTCCCCTCTTTCCTTTTCTCTCACAACCGTTCCCAAACAGTGCTTTTTCCTTCCCTCTTCTGCCTCTCCCTGCCAAGAGGCCCAGTCCACTATCTCTGGTCACAGCAAGGTTGACCTCTCTGTCAAACATTACAAAGGCTCCCCTGGGCAGGATGGACTAGTCCCACAAGGACAAATACACTTCATGCTAAGTAAACTTCTTTTTAATAAATCAAGGTGTGCATTTTCCCTTTTCATATCATAATACAAACAGCACGAATGTCATAACCGCAATAGTAACCCCATTTTAGCCAGGTCGTAGTTGAGACCGGAGTTTCACCAGTGGGTGGGGAGATCCAATGGTGGGGATTGGGTAGGTTGATGGAATGAAAGGCAGAAGTAGCACAGCAAGGATAGAGAAAAACGTTGATGAGAGCTACAGGTCGAGGGGTCAGGGGGGCAGTAGTGAGAGATTGAGTTAGCCATGTGTGGGCAAGCCCATGCATGGATCTGTAGACAAGAAGGAATATAATTAGGGAATGATTGCAGGTTAACACCTCCACCTTTAGTAGGAGCAGTGATCCAGCTTGCAGAGGACGGGGGTACAGATTAGCATAGTGAATACTGGGAAAGGGCGGATTTTACAGATTTTGAGGAGGTTACATCTGACAGCTAGAGAGGTAGATGTGACAAAATGCTGTAGCAATAGAATGTTGTCAGGAGAACTTCCCCATGTTGCAAGCCAGGAGGGGTGAAATGACATCAGTCAGGCGGAAGGATATGGGAGAGGGCAGGAGTCGAGAAGCTCTAGATTCCCCGAGACAGATTACCTTAATATTGGAGGGATTAAGCTGGGTTCAAAATGTGCTCTCGCCATTGGCAGGTGAGAATTTACTTTTGGCCAATAAGAAATGGCGTGCTGTGCTTAGGTGTACAATTGAAGGGGCAAGTTACTTTTATTGGTTGGGTAATAGCGTGAAACATGACATTTTTACCCCTGAATTAAGCATCAGACAGTGAGCACATTCAGTGGCGAATGGTGGTCAGGCAGCATGTGATGCGGGAAGAAAGCACCCATGTACATTTTATTTTTGATATTTTGTAAAAAGTACCAGACTGCAGTGAGCTGCTATAAAGCATGGGAAAGGGAAAGGGCGAGATGCAATAGGGGAACAATGCCGATGCGCATTCGAGGACGTTGGGATGTTTTACAAACAATGTCATAGGCAGCAACATGGACATTATTAATTGTCCATAAATGTTAAATTAATATGATAATGCAAGAAGAAATGTCAGGTGTGACCACATCAGTTAAAAGTCTATAAAAGTAAATAGAAAATTTGATTGGCGGTAAAATAGTTACAAGTATTTATCAGTAGATTACTTCATTCCTGATTTCTGCAAGGAGAGTTTTTCCACGTTTAGCGCCAAGCACTGCAAGGGATCGTTGACGACTTTTGGAAGTGCATGATCAGGTTTTGGGAGACCGATCTTCAGTCACTCCTGTGTGCCTTGATAAAAGTTTCAAGGTATTTTAGTCTATTGTTAGATAAGCATTTGTGGATAATGCTTAAAGAAGAAACGTACTCACCATAGTGTCTTCCTAGCACAGGCCCCTTTTCTTGATACTTTTAATACATTCCATCGTAGGGGACAGGACTGTAGAATTCTTTTTAAATGCCTTTTTGTGTGTTTGAAAGACATGTTATTGTAGTCCAAGATGTCTGGCAGTGCAAGCGGAAAGAAGAAGCGCGCCTCATGAAGAAGGTCAGTTGAAAAGCAGGGTGGGAGGATGAGGGCAAACTGATGATTTCAGTTTTAGTGAGGTTTGGCAGCGATTATTGTTGAGCAATATATGAAATCTGCAAGTGAAACATGAAGGTGTCAATCAGTTTAGTGTTGGGGAGGAGCTAGTGCCTTCCTGCACCCCTCAAGCGCTCTACAACTAGGCAAAATTTCTAAGCACGATAGCATTGAGAAAGCTTTTTTCATGCAATAATAATCACACAGAGGCGTGGCCAGTCACTAAATAATGATAGTTAGGATTGAAATATAAGGTGCAAACAATTATTTAGATGGACATATGTATAAAACTGTTAATTTGTGGTTAGCTTTGCTCAAAGCACACTGTGAATCCAGGATGTGCTACAAATAGACTACAGTCAGGCTGGTAGAGAGCATGAGGTAATTCAGCGGCTGTTCCTGTTCATCAATATCCCATGCAGACTAAGAATAGGTGTGTACAGAGTCAATGCACGACCTACAGAATTATGAAATCAGGTTTAAAATATTGTAGGACCACATAAAAATATGAGTAAAATGTGTGGAGTATGAATGAAAATTAGTTATAAAAATGTTTAGTTTTAACTGAGGGCTAGGCCTCAAAGTTTGTGAAAATCTGCATGGCTGCAGTGTGTGTCTATGTAAGGTATTAATAGGTTAAGTAGCATGGCTGCCAGAAATTGCTGATGATGAAGAAAGGAAGACTGTGCAGCATCCCTTGTATGGCAAGAAGAACAGTTATGGATGAGCTCTGCTGGTATACAGTGACCAAGTCAAGAGTATTTAAGCCCCAGGCCCAGCACCAGTCTTCAGGACCTGGGAGCCAGCCACAGACAACAGAATGCTAGTCGGAAATGGCCGAGTCATCTGCCATTTCCCCCAATCCTCATGATCTGTAAAGATTAAAGTTTAGTTACCTTTTGCAAGATAATTCCCTAGAGGGGTGCATTTACTCTGGTTTAAGCGTGATTATGGGTCCCCTCTATTTAAGGGGCACCCCTGTAAGTTGGGGTTCGCTTTCAGTGGTGACCCGACGTGATACTTAGTTTCTTGCCCCTGTACTTTGCTAAGCCCCAGGCAGGTAAACAACGCCCAACTGTAGTGATCAGACTACTAATTCAAATAACTCATGTATCCTGAGCGACTTTAGTAGAAGCCATTTTAAAAGAAATCCTTTCTGCTCACTGGAGCAGGGCATGGCTCCAGAAAGACAGGCATGGGGACTTTGTAACACAACGCCCACATGAGTATACTCTTGCAAGTGATAACAAAATGGGAACAGGTATGTATAATATGGTGATGTGAAAAAAATATTTGATGATGTGAATGCTACTATGATGAAGTGGAGGATGTTATACGAGATCAATGGAATAGGACTTTTTGGTAATGTAGTATTGGTGATATAGCATGAAATAGGACTTTTGGTGATAAGGAATAAGATTGGATTGGATTTCAGGCAAAGAGGTGGGTTATGTATTGAAATTGTCACGTAGTTCTGTTTTTCTACTTTTTATAATGGAAAGGGATCCTCAGCTTATAAGGACTGGGATGCAAGGGATCCTCAGCCATAAACAGGTTGAGAAGGTAGTACTACACATTATTCTTATGACGATAAAAGCAATAAGTGGTATTATGTAGTGGCTCAGTATAAGGAATGGGCCTGGATGGTAGTCAATTATTTTGTGTATATTTTCTCTTGCTGTCTTTTGTGGTAAAAAAGAAAGGAAGGTGGATAAGTCGCGGTCTGTGTGTGGGTGAAATCAAAGTGAGAAAGTGTAAAAGGGGGTGAGGGGAAAAAGGGGGTTGATCTGTATTTTTGAAGCACATGCAGCATAGCAGTATGGTTTAAGTGAAGCATTAGGGACGCGCGCAATATTATGGAGGAAGGAACTCCAATAAAACACATGCATAGGGTTCTGCCACTTTATTGTGACAGAATAAATAAACAATTGATAGTAGAAACAAAGGAAGGGGGACGTCCTGCTCATGGCCAGAGCAGGGCTCCCATAACAGAAACATGCTAGATAAAATGTCCATCTTTGTATCAGCAAAATATGAAGGGAACAAGTCCCAAAAAAGAGAAGAGATTCTAGATCTCTGGAAATCAGTTGAGGATATGGGAGATCAGGAAGGTGAAAAAGAGATCCAATGTAAGGGGATATACCCCATGCCTTCAGAGGTAGAGAGTCTGTCAACAGGATTATCAGGATTAACAACTAGGGGGGGGCTCAAGAGCTTTTGCATCTCAATATAACCCATCCACAAGCTCTAATGTGCCCGTAGCATTGGTGTACCCAGAGGGTCCACAAGTAGACAGACAGCGAGTTAAGAGCATTGCAGGAACGGTTGGTCAGGTTACAAGAACCTGAAGAAGTTTCACCAGAAATAAGGGTACCGGTACAGAAAATAGGGGATTGGAAGTCAGGAGATTTTTTGTTTAGGTTTAACCCTGCGGCAATAAGACATGTTTGTGTTGAAAAAGATGATGGGCAGAGGGTATGGACGGTCCTGGGACAAGACGTAGAACCAACAAGGGAAAATGGAGGGAAAGATCAAGGTGGTAGAAATAATGAAGAGGCAGGGCAAGAAGGCAATCAAGGGGAGGAGGCAGTGAGAAACCCGTCCCTGCCACAAGAGGCAGTGGGGAGGGACAGACCCAAGAAACAGACCAGATGTAATCATGGTAGTACAAGATCAGAAGAATACTAAAATGGTAGAAAACAAAATAGATATTCAGATGCCTCAAATACATAAAGAAGTAGGGATAACGCAGTATGTGCCATAGCCTCAAAAGGACAAAACTAATTTGACTAAAGCTCTCCCCCAGCTTATAGACAGAGATAGTAAATGGATCTATGAATTTGAAAAACAAACAGCAAGGGTAGCCTTAGCAGTAAGAGTTTACTGGTCAGCATAGCTGTGGACCAGGCTGGGGACATACGGGCAAGGGCTGGGGCAAGTCTTGCAGATAAAGAACATGATGGAGCAGCCTTTGATGAGGTAAAGGCAAGGGTATGGGCTGCCCTACGAAGGATGTACCCAGATACCCCCGACTTACATTCTTTAATGCAGTGCACAATGGGTGATGAGGAGGACCCAGTTAGGTTTATTCTTAAATTACAGGAAATGTGGAGAGTTGCGACAGTACCATTTTTCTATTTTATTGTAAAGAGGGGACTACCAAAAGAGGTCCAGAAGGCACTAGATAAAATTGTGGGAATTGAAGACAAAGGGTGAGCAGAGATACAAAGTATAATTGTCGTTCAAGAACCAGTGAAGGCACCGGCTCAGGGGGAAAGGACAGGAGACACTCAACAAATTGGGAATGCCAGAGGGCAGCATTGTGTGTCTATGTAAGGTATTAATATGTTAAGTAGCATGGCTGCCAGAAATTGCTGATGAAGAAAGGACGACTCTGCAGCATCCCTTGTATGATAAGAAGAACAGTCATGGATGAGCTCTGCTGGTATCCAGTGACCAAGTCAAGAGTATTTAAGCCCCAGGCCCAGCACCAGTCTTCAGGACCTGGCAGCCAGCCAGTGACGACAGAATGCTGGTCGGAAATGGTAGAGTCCTCTGCCATTTCCCCCAATCCTCATGGTCTAACGATTAGTTTTGTTATCTCTTGCAAGACAGACTCATGGCTTTAATTAGGGGTGCATTTACTCTGGTTTAAGCGTGATTATGGGTCGCGTGATTATGGGTCTCCTGTATTTAAGAGGGAGTTTGCTTTCATTAGCTAGATGGACACACAAACATTAAACAGCAAGGGAGAGACTACAAAGCCTGAAGCACTGCACAAGAGATGGAAAGAAGCGGATGTGAAGGGGCTGAGTTTAACAACGTTGGGGTGGATATGTACAAAATGGCCGATGTAGTTCAAGGGTGAATCATTTAGGGCCTTAGGCCAATCATGGAATTAAGTCCATCAATGAGGATGTCATGACGGATGGTGTTAAATGCTGCCTAATAATGTAATAGGATGGGTGAGACGTGCATATTGTTGTCTAAGGCTTACACAATCATTTCTCTCATGAAGAGGAGGCTAGTTTCATGTAGGGAGTTGTTTATGAGTATGTCCTTAGTTGGGTGATCGTCTACAGAGTTTTTCAAGCAAGGAGGATGGGGTCTGTTCAAGGATCATTGAGGTCTTTTGGGGATTTTTTCACGATAGGATTGATAGTGGCCGATTTGACTGGGGCTGGCATTCTTCCACTTATGATGGATACGTTTCACATGTCCAAATTGGTCAGCCAATAGGTGAATTACTTTTTTCACAAAGAATGCTGGTCATGGCTTATTGTGATGAGGATTTCTGATTTCATCACATGCATGAAGGGGTGGAAGGAGTTTGTGGTGGGGAGATCAATGGTTGGAGGCGCTTTGTTCCTGGCTGACCATCAGGGGAGTATTACTAACCCTTCCTTTTGAAGGGTGTTGCGTGGCCAACAGAAAAAGAAGAACAGGATTGAGGGGTGGATTCGGAGTCAATGCGGTTGCTTAGTTCATATTAGATCATAAGACCTCCCCTCAGAGGAGATTCAAGTTTGGTAGTAGGATCTATTTTTCAATTCAATGGTATGGTGCGTGGCAAGCCAGAAGAAGGACAGGGACCAGAGGACACGTTTGACTCTAGTTTATATTTAAATGAAAAGAAAACACCTCACTGACCCTACTACTAACAGGGAGATCTATTCCTAATCAAACTAAACTGAGGTGCTTGTCTATAGTCCAAACTAAAAATAGTCCTCGGACCAACCTATCTACTAAACTGGCCCTAACATTTAAAAACTTAAAAGAAATATATGTCAGTGCTCTGCACTCTTGGTGCTTCACAAAAGGTATCTGCGGCTCTCCCATCCCTCTTGGGCCTGGATCTAATAGTTAGAAGTAAACAAAAAGGTGCACTCAAAGAAAACTGTTGTTGTCAGTCTATGGGCCTCATTATGAGTGCAGCAGTAAGGGGTTAACTGTGCCGGTAAGGATGCCGGTGCCATTAACCCCTTACCGCCACATTCCGAGGTCCCTTAGTGGGTCCCGCTAAGGGACCAGGGAGCTAATAACGGGCCCGTTATTAGCTCCCTTCCCAATCCCATTGAGCCCTATGGGGGCTCAAATGGGAATGGGGATGAATGGGTATTTTGAATGGGGACTTACCGGGTCCTCCAATGTTGGAATGACCCGGTAAGTCCCCAAAGAACCCGGACCTGACCACGAGTTTGGAGGCAGCCATGGTGCTAGTAGCACCATGGCTGCCTCCAAACTCGTAATGACCCCCTATGTAAAGTTCCTCAAAATTCCCAAAAGTTCAAAAAAGTCTCAAGTTCCTGAAAAACAAACTGCTCAAACTTCTTTAGGTGAAGTTTTTTCCCCTGATCCCTTTCCACCAACTTGGTCGCTCTCTACACACAGCCACCACCTTTCAGGTGCCTCTATGCTCCTGTGATACATGGTTTCCACTCTAGTTACTGTGCCCCGTGGCACCTTCCAGTCCCCTGAACTAATATCTCACTTAGTTCTTCATGGTTCCTATGATGCTCTCTGCTTCTGGTTCTCTGTTTTCTTGGGTCCCTATGACCCTTCGAGGATTATGCTGCTTGGGTGCTCAGGCTCCCATAACCCTTTTCCTTGACTCACTCTCCCTCTTCGCTCAGGTACCCATGACCCTTGGACGCGGCTAGGTTAGTCCTTCCCTCTTCTTTCTCTCTTCTATTCTCTTCCCTCTGACATGGGCAGCCCACATACCTTTTTTGTGGTGCTTCCTCCATTGATGGTCCGTCAATTTAACAATGGCTGCCTTCTCCACAACTTGGCAATCTTGGCTTCTGGATGCCGGCAGTCTTCACGTTCAGTTCGACAGTCCGTTCGTCTCGCCTCTCTCTACTGCTGGCTCTTGGTCTGACAGCAGAGGACCGAGCCCTCTCTTCTTCCCTCGACTTTGTCTGTTGGCGGGCTCCAGGCCAACCACGTCCTGGCCATGGTCGTGCCTCCAGGAGCGCAGCCTCAACCTGTCCAGGTTTGCATGCTTCCTGGTCTGGCGTACCCAGTCCACCTTCTCCCATGCTCGAGCAGGCTCTGTTGGTCTGCGTAGCTCCTCCCCTTGCCAATGTTCTCACGTCCGAGACTCGCCTAAGCGTTAGTTTTCTCCTCCTCCTCCATTCAAGGATTATTGGCCCTTTATTCTGGGTCAGGTATTCAGAAGGGGCATATTGTTCACCACAAGTTGTCAAACACATGGAAAGTTCAGCACTGCTTTGAGCCAAACACTGATGTTTTGCCAGTATTTCTTACTCCCATGTAGGCAGAGAATACCTTGTGCATAGGGAGTTCCCGTTGGAATGGGAGTCCTCATTCCCCTAAAGGGGAGTCATTCCCAGTGAGGTCCCACTTTCCCAAACCCCAAGGGGTTTTGCTCAGCAGGTTTATTTCCCTAACCTTAAAGCGAGTGAGCTTTCCCTAGGGAAGAAGGAACAAAGTCTCCAGAATCATCAAATGTGATAAGCCCAGTTCAGGGTTTCGCTGTGCAACTGGTCACTATGGCATATAGATTTATGTCAACGCATTCAGAGTTCCTGACTGCCCTCCATCACTGCAAGGCCTCCTAGCCTTTCGTTAGCTTGTTTGATCAGTGGTTTAACAAAGTGAATTTTGGTGGGTGCAAAAGGGCCCAGAATTGGCTCCACTTTGTAATAGTGGTTACTGAGAAGACAATAGCCATATTTTTTTGGGAGTAAAAGAGCAGTATTCTCTGAATGGAAGGGAGTTTGTGTCTAGGTGTAGATGTCATGTTCTCCTCTCCATAGGGTGGTAAGGACGAGCGTTGAGTTGGTATTGAGTAGGCAGTTGACGATCAGGTTTGGATGTGAGTTTTTTTTTTTGTATGTATTCTTGTGCCTTGGTTAAACTAATAAAACCTTAAGTAGTTTAAATGACAATATGTCTACAAATTAATCAGAAAGAATAAATAACAATAATGACTTCATCCATAAAGCACAAACAAGTAACGTAAAATACATATAAAAATCGGTTAAAAAAAAAAAACAAGCAAAGAAATACATGTCAGATAAAATATATATATAATCATTAATTTGAAAATCATGTAGGCGAAATAAAGGGATCACAATCATTCAGATTATAAAAGCTAGACCAGTTTCTGCAAGACCTCCTTCCATATATAAAAAGCAAGCCATAGCTACAATGGATTCAGCACCATATAGAGTACTCCAGTACTGATCCGTTTCTATACATTCCAAATGGGTGGTCAGTGGGGAGAAACCCTTTTAGATAAAGAGCAACTAACTTAGGACAACCAGTAAGTATATGCCGAATAGTTTCAACTTTATTTGTACATATTCGACAGTTTCTCTCTTCATAAGGGGTCCCCGGCCATTTGCCCATAAGTTCCCTATTGGGAAGAATATTGAATATCATATAGACAATTAATCTCTTTATCTGATTAGAACAGAGTTTGACTAAGCAAGAATGAGGTACACTAAGGCAAAAACCCTGACTAGAAAACAAGAAGTAACTTCTTTTGTTATGCTGGTTGCTGAGGTTTAGACTTGCATTCAAAGCTTTTGTTTTTTGGTAGACCTACAAACTCAGAGCCTCGACGGGGACCGAAGAGGAAACACACAGGATGGACCATAAAATCTTTCCCTCCACAATCTCCAGCCATTTCATTTTTGATTCCAGGAAAGTAGATGTGCCGTAAAGTATGTGCGGCATGATGCTGGTCCTGTAAACAAAAAAAAATCAAATCCTCTGTGTTGAAACCTCACTGGTTAACAAACTTCCTTAGAACCCACCACTTTCTTAAAACCTTGGCCGTAATAAAATAACCATACAATGCGCATTCAGGTTGTGATTTAATAAGAACCCCTAATTATAGGTAACTCTCTACCACTTCCAGCGGAGCATCGTCTAACTTCCAAACAAATCGATTTTTTTCTGAGAACTAACATTTACTTTTAAATTATTCGACTTGGCAAAAAGAAACACAGCACTGATGGATCGTTGAAGACTGATTGGAGTATGGTCCAATATAACGGTTTCATCGGCGTAGCCGAGCCACGCAACCGGTTCACCTCCCAAAAGAGGGGGACGGGGGAAGTTACATACCGATGCCAATCGCCCCAGCCAAATCTGAAATATATAAATTCAAAAGCAGGGACGTGAGAACGCATCCCTGCTTTAAACCAATGTTGGTTGGAATAGATTGCGTCACCTGACCTTCCTGGTTAATGCGGACCACTACAGAACTATCTGTGTAGAGTTCTTCAATGAGATACAATAACTTTAACTTGGGGTCAATTCCCCACCTATGGCGTTTACCCCAGAGGCAGTAACATGGTAACGAATCAAATGCTTTAGTAAAGACTATGAAGCAGAGATACAATTTCTCGTCATAGCTATATTCCTGTTCTGCAACTAGACTTTGAAGAGCACAAATATTTAGCGTGGTTGCATGGGCCCTTGCGGAAACCTATTTGAAGCAGTCCTTTCTCCTAAACCCAATCATTTAGTTTATTTAACAGCAAAGTAGCAAAGATGTTCTGGCTGCTGTCCAGCATGGCCAAAAACCTGTAATGATTGGGGTCTTTCTTGAATACCGTGATAAGTGCAGACTTCCGCCAGCTGGAAGGAATTATGCCAGATGTCATGATATTACAGTAAAGACGCATTAGGGTAGTGTCCCAGCACATAGGGTTAGCTTTGATTATCGCATTTGCAACGCCATCAGGGCTATAGGGGCTCTAGAGTTCTTTAGGCCCTTGATGATGAACAGGATATCATCAGTATCAAAGGTCAGTACTTGATCCAAAAAAGAAGGGCACACTGGAGGTATTGTAATGGACGTCAAAATACAATTCTTTTATTGCTGCTGTCCACTCCTGGTCAAAAAATGTTGTGATCTTCCTGAGAAGAAGGACTAGAGGAATATCTTCTAATCATGTACTAGAATTTGTTGTTGTCATTATCACGCAGAAAATTAAATACTAACAGTAATTGCAAGCGTCCCTCACAAACTGGTACACGCCCAGAAACAAATGGGGCATGGATAATACAAGCTTTGCGCACTGACACAGCATGTCCGGGGACAGCTCATTAGCTAAATACCCGCCCCAGATCTGGGACCAACCACTTTGCGAGTTTGAATCAGTGGACAGAGCTGAATTAGCCATTCATGCTTTCAAGGTCTACAAAGGAAGCAACATTCAAGTGAGCCATAAATATTTTTGAGGCCGGTGGAATCAACACAAATCACTATATGCTACTGCTTTTCATCCTGGACCGGGCCATTCACAAAGACCAGGTGCAGGCTCCAATGCAACCTGCCAGCATCCAAACATGCCAAGCAATTTGCTTCATAACTGCCCCTCTCTGTCATCTGCAATCAGGTGCTGGAAAGGGATAGTTATAGGGAGCACACTGCACATACACAGCAGATTGATCAGGGTTTTAAGTTGTCTAGGGTCAGTTCCGGAAATCTAAAAAAAAAAATAAAAAAAAATACAGCCAACCCAGGGTTCTCCGAAAAGACTTCCTGGGCCTTAGTTTCTTGTTCACTAATGTAAACGAAAATACGAGTGCTAAGACTGCTCTTCCCCATAATATGTCAGCAACACCCATGCTTACAATCACATCCTCAGTTACAGGCATTTGGAATACAGTTTTGTTTTCTAACACGGAGGGTAAAAATGAATATTAGTAATATACTGTTTGGCTTTTTTAAAAGATATTAGTCTTGCCATAATCATGGATTTCCTTCAAAAGAAGTGAGGGATTGGAATATGCATTGATCTATTTTGATAATATATCTTTATTTTAGTTGATTTTGACGGCATAATGAATTATACTAAAACAAAACAAAAACAAAAAAAATTCCAAATAGATTTCACTATCTTTCATTTCACTTTCATTTCCTCTACAAAAATGTGTGTTACCCCAAATATTTAATTGCATTGACTCCACTTCTTTTGAAAGTGCCTTGGCTAATTGGGATTCTGAGAATGCACAGGACACTTAATAGACCCTGCCCCCAAATATTGGTTTGTGATGCATTAGAGCCCCTTCCCCTTCATGTCGTATCGCACTCAAAGCACAGTACCTGGGTCTCGGCAATCCCTCACTACCAGCTCTCCAGACTGCTTGGATCAGTGGTTGGGAACAGCAGGGTGAACTAGTTGAATAAGGCAGTCTGTGCAGCTGTTAGTGGGCATGCATGCACATCACGACTTATGAACACACAATGAAAGGAGCTATAGGCTGTTGCCATTTCCTAATGCAGCAAACCACTACTAACTCTAGCTAGCCTGTCTGCTACCCAGTAGAAGACTGCTCCTGGTTTAGGAAATGAGCCAAAGAAGCAGCCTAAAGGCCACAGGGGCGCAGCGAAAGCACAAGTCCTTTGGAGCACAGGTACACTGCTGGCCAGAAGGTTAATAGCATCACCCATATTCAGTCTCATCCCGTTCATCTAATGGTTGCTGCTTTTAAGTGACCCTTAAAAGAGGCAGTTTTCCTTTCCTCGCCTTCCACTAGAAAGTCAGTGTCACCAGAGCTCTGGTTCTCTCTAGGCTGGAATACTGCAACTGCCTCTTCCTCAATCTGCCTCCTTCCGCCCTCTTCAACTAATCCAGAATAGGACTGCAAAACATATGCTTGGCCTCAAGCCCAGTGACCGTATCTCTCAGACCTAAAATCTCTCCACTGGCTCCCAGTGGTTGCAAGGATCAAATTCAAGACCTTGTGTATCATCCACAAGGCTTTCTGGGGCCTCGCTACATCCAACTCTCTTCCTAAATACCTCCCTGCTGGATTCCTTCAGTCCTCCAGTTCCAACTCTCTGCAGATCAAATATTTCTCCAAACAGAGAGTGGGGGGGGGGGAATAGATCTCTTTCTTCCGCAGGAGCCTCCATCTGGAACAGCCTCCATGCCCCTCTCCGACTTGGGACAGATCTCCTTAAGTTCCGGAATCTTCTCAAGACCTTCCTTTTCTCCTCCTCCTTCCCTCTCCTTTTCCCTTGTTAGTACCTGCCGCTGCGACCGATTGCCAGTGTGTTATGAGGAACCCTTCCCTGAGAAGCTTACAGAGTCTGGTCCACACCCGTCCACGCACTAGTTGACCACCGACCTCTTGTCTCTTGCCCTCCTGTCTGGAATGGCCCACCCCTACTGAACTTCTCCCTCTTCCCCCCTCCCCATCCCATCTCCTGATCTACCTCTCCCCCTACACTTCTTGTTACTGCACTTGCACGATGCAAATGTCACAAGGCCTAGTAAAACGATTGTTACGTTCTCCTTTGTCCTCCCTCTTTTGCCTTGTGGTGCCTGGAAACACTTTTTGCTGTATGAACACCATACACATGTTCAATAAATAAAAATGAAACAAATAATATGATGCGCCAGAAACTATTTCTTTTTTGTTTTTTAAAATCAACAATTTATCACTTCCCTGCAGTGTTGTTCAGAATTGCCTGGCAGCCCAACTATTTTATATACAGACATTCTATTTAATAGGCCGTCTTTTATTGTTACCTTTAAAAAAAAAATGTTAAACCATATTTGTGCCTGCTAAACGTATTCAGATCTTTTATTTTTAAACACGCAAGCAGATTTAGTGCCCGAAATAACGGCAATTTGTTTACACAGGAGTTTTAAATTGCATGAGTAAATATCTTTCATCTTGAGAGCAAAAAGTGAAACAAGCATTCACCAGGCTGTTACTGGAGGCATAATGCCCACCATTTTAACAGGTTAGCATGCATTTGTCATTTGTTCACGCTGAGGGTTGAGTAGTTATGGGGCCCGATTCACAGAACTTTTTCCTATGGGACTGCACCATTATAAAAACGCTTTTGTGAAATAAGCCCTTCGGAGTTACATCTCTAAACAAAAGCAACTCAGTCCATTTTGACAGATCGTCCACAATCACTACTTCAAATGTGCTCTCTGGGCTCATGTGTTCCAACTGTCCCATAAGGTGAAAGACCAGCTTTCCAAAAATGTCTTCAGGGCATTCGACTGGTTGACAATTACCTGTCACTGCAAACGCATGCCTCAATTTCTGAAAGCCTCCACCATTTCTCCCCCCAGGCCAGCAGTACAGTGCCTCTTTTTTTTTTTTTTTTTTTTTTGGTGATTACGAGTCTCAATTGTCCATTACAATAATTCTCTCCGATAATGCCACCAGGTGTCACGCTCACCTGGTCTCCTCAGGGGCGTCGCTCGAAGATGCAGGAAGTCTGCCCTGGCGTTACACGGTTGGATGAGGAGACTTGCACGTGACTTCTCCTTCCCTGTCACTTCCCCGAATGCTTTTACCTACAAGGTCGAAATAGGATGTTAGCACAGTGAGGAGCGGGTTGAGTTCCCACCTCCCGCAACCTCCTAATGCCCCCTCTCTGCTTCAGCCTCATCTTGGTTTGTTTAGTGGTGGACTCTCCGTCCTGCGGTCTCTCTCAGGGGCGCAATATGATAGTCTCGCCCTGGATCTAGTTCCTTCACTGATCCTGTGGGGGTGTAGTGGAGTCTTGAATTGCTTGACTCAGCAGGTAAGTCTTTATACCAATAAATGCTTGGAATAGGTACTTAAATGTCTTTATTACCCAAGTTTTAACCTTGTATTCACATTTCTTTCAGGCGCGGTCTTGAGCAGTTTTGTAACGAAGATTTGACTCGTCCTTCAATGCTGAGCAGGTTCTATGCGGGGAGTTTAGCGTATGTGAGTGGCGCTGAATGTCTCTATAATGGTTTCTTTCCGTGCGCGATTAACCTGCTGCGTTCTTTTCTTTCCAGCAGGTGCAGCGTGGCTCCGGAGCGGCGATCGGATGAACCGCTGCAGTGAAATCCCAAGGGAAGCGGTCTCTGTGTGAGTATCAGCTGTTCTAGCAGGTGCTTTCTTTTCTGCAGTTGCGGCGAACTGAAGAGCAGCTGAAGGAGCGGTCGCTCGGGAGGAATTCTTCAGGTAAGGTTGAAAACTCCGTATTAATTCCTGTTTCTCTCTTTTCTTCTTTTGTTCTCAGGTGCCCATGGATGGAAGTTCCAGAACGGGCGTGGCTGCTGGTGTTCTGGTACTGGAGCTGAGCAGACACGGTGAGCATTACGCTGCAGGAGTGCAGAATAACGCGAAGCGTGTTCTGTCGGCAGGGTGTGGCTTAAATAGCCTTGTAAGTAGTTCCAATAAAGTAGTCCCTCCAGCCTCATTCTGCAATCACAGGTAAAGTAGTCTCACAGCCACACCCAAGATAAGCCAGATGATTCAGCTTCCTTTGACTGGGCTGGATGTAGTCCAATGTAGTGCATTACCAGATGGAAAATTATGAGCCTGGCGCCAACGGCGCCAGGACTGAGTCCAGGAAGTCCTTTGACTACCCTTCGGGTTTTATAAGCCCTGATGGGTGTCAGTAACTGGGAAAGATCTGCCCGCTCCAAGTGTTGGAGCATGCACCATGACACCAGGTGGCATTATCTTGTGATCAGTCGATTTTGGGCTGATATTTCTGCTGTTACTTGCGGTATAGCAGCAACAGAAAATGTAATGCTCACTAGGGGTGTAATGGTATACCGTTACAGATACCGTGAACTATAATAATCGTCATGTTGTTTATACCGGTATACCGTTTTAGGGCCTACGGCTATTAAGTGGGCTTTTCAATCTGATTTGGAAAGGCTGCAGTAAGCAAAAGCTGCACATTCTGGATCTTGCACTGTGGGATGTGGTGTTTGGAAGACAAGAGCATAGGGAAAGTGAGGCCTCATTAGTAAATGCAGCTTTGATGCTGTGACCGCTCTTCCTCTGTGATCAGTAGAGTCGGGTTAAAGATCAGTCGATCTGTAGTTTTCCCACCAACTTGAAAGATGGAGAACTACACATCCAAGAATTCAAAGGAGGGAATGAACTGGGTGCCCTTCTGATGCATGTCCACAAAAAACATTAGCTCTGTAGACAGTATGAACACTGTGCTAGTATGTAAACTGCCCCACCCCCCACTGTGCTCTGTGTAGATTTACACATTGGCACTAGAGTTGTTGCTTCGCTTGATCCTTCACCTGCCTTCTGCATATGGCACTGGACTCAAGCAGGCAGGACAGATTCTACTTTCAATTTGAAGTATCCAGACAATGGGGGTGAGATATTTCTCAGGTCTATCCTCGATTTGTGATACCAACCATGAAAGCATTCCTCTGTCTCAACTCACATGCCAAGGGTCCTAATGCGCTCAGACCTGGGGAAAATGTTAATGATGGGGCTATGGGGATGTGGTGTTCTAGGCCATATTTGTGCCGATATGTATTTTAACATAGTCATTTTCAAAATGTTTTTGTGCCACTATCTTTAAGAAGGTAAATGAACATGTAGTGCAAGAATCAAGAAAGAAATCAACAGCACCCACTGAACGCTGTCCTGTTAGGATTACATGGCCATTGGTGACTCCAACATCAGACCTTTATAATACACCAGGCAGATGGTAAACAAGCTACAGTGATTTGATCAATATGCAACCTTTCGGTGAGTGTGTGTTGCCTATGGCATTTTGACAAAAGAAACACAATGACATGGGCGTTCAGACCTCACACGAGTGACTTTTCTCCCTTTATTGGGATAAAGCGTTATCAAAACAAACTTTTATGACTGATCGCAGCAAGTGGTCATGATGCCCATTCCATGTGGTTCCAAAATAATGCAGTTCGAGGCCGATTTTCAAAGCGATGACCTGTGACTGACCAGCAAGCTCTTTGCTCAAAATGTGCATTTTAACATTTCCTCTAGTCACTCTTTCATTCAAGGCGATCAACGAGTGAGCGCCATGAAAGACCAAATCTGCTGCCGCCTTAGATTCCAGGAGGATCAGCTAAAAGCATGCAGAGACAGGTTTCAAAATGCTGACAATTTATGACCTTCAAGAAAATATTTGTTAAGATTAGTTAACTCCACCTGCTATACCGCGATTACCATGATATACTGTCATTTGGCAAGAAGGTGATCATACTGCCTTAAAACCAATACTGCGACACCCCTAATGCTCACACATCTAACCAAGCTTTTATGTGGAATACCTCAATTTGCTTCAGGTTGTGGCTGTTTCTCATACACCTCTTTCGTTCATCTTCACTAACGTTTGCCTGTGTCCCTGATAACATCTTCAATGGTTGCTATAATACGCTAGTCAATGAGTAATGTACTTGGTATCCAAGTCCTCATTGATAACGTTTTAAGACACATTCATCCTGGCTGTTTTTCCATCCTGGTATGTGCTTGATCTAAAAGAAAAGTCCTTGTGGTTTGGATGCCAACCTAGCAAGCTTTAGGACAACGATTTCATTCAACCTGGATTGAGTATTTTGAGTAAGGGCTTGTGATTTGTCAGTAAACAGAACTAAAGGCTTTGTATGTATGTTGGAAGCGGGTGGTTGCCCAAGTACATGCCAGCATTTCCGTCTCAACAGAGTAAAGCAATTCAACTTCGGAGAATACCTTTGAAGCAAACACTACCATATTGCCTTCCAGCCTTTGCACAAGCATGGCCCCAGCGCTATATTCTATGACGTCCACAGTCCTGAACATAGAATCTGAGGGGGTCAAAAGGTCACAACCATGCAACACGAATGCTTACTTTGATGTCCTTAATGGATACTCAGTATAAGTGCCACACACAAATGAATTCTTCTGTTGTAGTAAGTTCCATAAGGGTTCTGTTTTCTTGGAAAAATGTTTAATTTTGAATCGTTTTGGGTTAGACCCATATAGTACTTAAGTAGTGTTTAGTGTGTTTCAGAGCAGTTGCTCCCGCATTGGCTTCCATTAACTATTGTTTGGGTTTTATATTTGATATGATGCAACTAGTGAACTGACTTTTCTTTGAGGTTTTAATAAGACACCTGTAACATGTTGAGCATGATTTCTGCCATGCTGTTGTAGCAGTCACTATTGCTCCTGCAGATCAATATGGCATCTTGGAACTCAGTAAAAATGTAGACCTTGCCCAAAAGATGGTTCATCATCCTTTGAAAAACAAATGTAGCAGGTGGGAGGCATGAGATTATACTGGAACACGCTAAAGGGCATGATGCATGCTGTGAGGGTTTTTTAAAATAACAGAAGAGAATGGCTTAACTATGCATGAGGACTAACTCAAAGTTTTGGAATTGGGTAGTGGTCAAAGATCATTATCGTGCGTAAACTGGGCAAGTCCTCACACAGGAGCAGTTTCCCCTTTTGACTGATTCCAGTTGCAGTCCCTACAAAAGTCATTCAGTAGTTTCCACTGTTTCGATAGTGCCACATTGCACATTTCTTCCAGTGATTCAGTTTCTGCTGCAATCCTTTCAGCTTCAAACGTTTGTATCGTTTTTAGCCCTTGATGCAAGTTGCTTCCTTATCAGACACTTCTGGATGGACTTGCAATGATTGAGCAGTATATGGTATGTACCGATAGTACCTGTTCTTCTCTTGAAGTGTCCAGTTTGATATTCAGATTTCTCCGAGCATGCCATCCCAGGACTGGGGGAATTTCACATGCCATGCATATTGCACTGCTAGCCTTTCTCCCTATGAAGTCCAATATGCTATTCTAAAGAAAATCATCTTAGCACCACAGTACGGGCCTGGATCAACATCGGGTTTCTTCATCCTGATTTTGTCCTTGCATTGCATAGCTTTGTATTGACTGAAGAGAATGATAGCACATTATGCATGCATACTATGTTTTATATAGTGAAAACATAGCTGAGAAACAAAGGAGTGCTGTAAAACAAGGGCATACAAATAATAGGAGACAATAATGTACATACAATTAGAAGGATGGACTATGAAGTGGACAGTAAAAGGTTGCAACTGAAACTGCCGTTCCCACTAACGCTCGGTGTGTTCTTGCCTTATGCAACTTTGCGGAGGTGGTCTGCATGGAAGATTGCGCGGGCTAACCAGACTGCTCATCACTGAACTGCGCCGTTAACTGTGACAACATGGCTTGAACGACTGGCCTGGCAAGACTCGACAATAGGTCGAATCCCTGGCATAGGAAACAACTTGTCCAACTGAAAGCAGGCTTTGTCACTGGCACTGAGCAATTCACGGTCATAACTATAACATGGTCCCCTGTCTAGTTTGCGGATATCACTGCCTATGTGCACCCCAGTTGGGCCTTGCAATGGGACGTGATGTTTACTTCAGTCGACAAGGCTTGCCGTGTCTAGGCAAGGGTCCTTCGACTGCAACAGCTTCACCTGAATGTTGTAGTTATTGCAGTGCACGACGGCCATATCCCTGGTCTTCCTGACAGTGTGCCCACAGAAAGCCAGTTAACCATCAGTTTGCTAAGACTTTGAACAAAGTCACTCACTCATATATGCCGGCTTCGCATTCTCCTGTAAAATTTCTATTTGTGGAGGACAATGTTTGCTTTGCATTGAAATCACAGAGCCAATCCGTGCCTCATAGCACTGAATGCATCCATCACATAGACTCCTTCCTGGTGCTAAGGATGGGCAGCCCCTCAAAACATCCTTCGGCCCCCTAACTCCCAGGGCCTTTACCAGAACAGCTTTCGTTTTTGCAATAGGACACAAGCCTCCACAGACAGCTTCAGTTCACATTTTGACCATCATGAACCACTAGGACCACGAAATTAGTGTTGTCAAGGCACAGGAAAAAAAGCCCGAGTCGCATCCACATAAAGCAGATGGGCATCAAGTGCCTGGAAATTGCTATCCTGGCACCATTTTGGTGTCTGCAGATCACAAAGGTCATACAATACACATCCATACAAGCCAGTAACTTTAAACACGTTTCATGTCCATGCATCAGATCTCAAGTGATGAAAATATAAGGAGAGCACTGGGGTGCATGATTGTTCCTATAAAGTCTGTTCACTTTGTGAGCGCCAACCCAGTACATGCCCTCTGCCCATACACGCTGTTCTTTTGTGCTGTGTGATGCAAACGCTGAATGTCAACGTGCACAGAGGGAACCACACATTATTTAAATTTATACCACACTCTCGAGGATCTGAAAGAGAAGGGAATGGGTGAGGTTAGTATGTACGAGGGGAAAATGGAAGTTGTGTTGATGCGCACAGAGGGAAAGCACCCTTATGTCAGCATGTGGGTATATTTCTAGGAATTCTGCATCAAGAAAATAAAGGCATTTGTGTGTGAAGGGAAGCCCTGTGTGCCCATGGTGCTAAAATGCAACGGACCGGTACGCAGGTTAGTTGTAGAGCAATAACCTTTTGAGGTCTGTTAATTGGGGTGTTGAATTAGCATGTGTTGGTATATGTATTGTGTGTTGGAACACAGAATTTGCGTGCATTAGTGCGGTGACCAGTCAGAGACCTTGATGAGCAGTTTCGGAAAGAAAGCAGACAAACCTTAAACCACATATAGAAGATGTGGAACAGAAAGAAACAAAAAGGCACCAAAAAGCATTCAAATTCATAGAAACACACAAAAAAGTCCTTACAAGCCAAAGCAACCCAGTATCCTCCCCTCACTGCTAACACTGGTATATTTCAAAAAGGTCCCATTTCACTTTTGAACAGCCGCAGTTGAGTCTCTCGCTCACAGATACATCAAGGATCTGGGAATTATGAGAGGCAAGAACGTTTGGTTCACAAAAAGGCCAAGCAAGACAAAGACCTGAAGCGCTAATTTCAACTTCCGGAGTATGGTGATGACGACATGGGAGGCGGAGCCGACCCTTGAGGGGACATAAGCTTAACCAGGGCAGCGGCCCTGGAGGATGAACAATGGGAGGGGCGGAAGCTCGCGAAATCAGCTAAGGCACGGAAGTGAGATGGGGGGCTCTGCAGCCAGAAGAGGAGAGGGCTTGCCACTATCCACGTATTAAAAGGCGACCTGCCTTCGCAGGACCCTCTTTTCCGCTGCGTGGCCACCGAGATCCATGGAGGGCAGTTTGGCATAATCACTATGAAGTGAGCTTGGCAATAATCAAGAGGGGTTTTCGCCTCTGCCATGGTGAGCTTCCTTCTGAAACACAGCGGCGAGAAGGGCTTTAAGAAAGGTCAGCTTCCCGCATCAGGAACGGCACTCCTACAGCCCAGGATCTCCTACAAGGGTAGGAAGATCCGTGAGAATTTTTGGTTGGGGAGCTTCAGCCTAATAAAATATGGAGGTGACTGATGCAAGGGAGAAGTAAGGCACTTTTTTTTTTTAATAAAAGGAATAAAGCTCAGCTTCCCCAGTCAGGAACAGTGCTTCCCCAGCTTGGTAACTCCTGCAAGGGCAAGCAGAGCAATGAGAAATTTGGTTGGGGAACTTTGGCCTAATAAAATATGGAGATGAACAATTCCAGGGGGAAGTATGACAAGCATGATTTAGTCGGCTGGTTACTACTTAAGGAGAAATGTTTTTTATTGCAAATATGTGCGTGGAACCAAGGATTAATAATGTAATGTTTAGTTTGGGATTAAGTGCAGAGGATGTTTGCTGGGGGTGTGGCTGTGAAAAGGGGACACTGATTCACATGTTATGGAATTGCTCGAGAGCGTCTACTTTTTGGTCGGGGGTGCTGGATAGATTAAACGTTACTTTGTCGATATCCTTTCTGAGGTTTTATTGTTGGCAAAGAGAGGTTGTTGTTGTTTGACAACCCGTTTATATGGGTGTTGGATAGATAAGGTGTTAGTAGTGGCAGTGAAACAAATCATGAAAGTACGGAAGTCTAGAAAAAAGCCAAATATAGAGGACTGGATTAATGATCCGATTATATTGTCTGAATATGAATTGATTCTATCCAAGAAGCAGGGTAAAGAAAAAGAATATTGGTTTTTGTGGAAACCTTTTACTGATTTGTATGGTGATATAACACAAGATGATGGAAGTGAGGTATGAGTGTATTTGGTTGATGGTTTGTTTGTTTGGTGTGGATTTTTTTTTGTTTGTTTTTTTTTTGGTTGTCTATTAGTTTGTTTTATCTGTGGTTGTTTTATGGATTTTGGGTCATTTTACTGTGCGAGTGTCTTTGTTTAATGATTATTTCTTATTGATTTGTTTACTCTGTCATTGTATTTCTTATTTGATGCTAATTTTTAATTAATTATTTTGGAAAATACTTCATGTGATCATCTTTATAATGCTTTTATCCTTTCTTGTTGTATTTGTTTGAAAATTGTAAATAAAGATGTAAAAAAAAAAGAATGTAACCAAGAAGTGATAAGCACTATGGACAATCATTAAGTACAACAGAATAAATGGGATTGTATATATGTAATAAAACCTGCAGCCTTTTTAAGCCACAAAGAATAAGCTGGGAAGTGACATTTGTTATTACTGTAAAGGTTATGCCACAGGTATTGTTAGTAATACATAATTATTAGAAACATACTGGGAGAGGTGGTGGGGGGGTTCTGAAACAAAAAGTGGCCAAGTCCCACAGTTATGCAAATTAGTAATCTGAACACCATCTCAATCCTCTAACATGCTCAGGTGCTGTGCTCAGTGGCCAGGTAATATTTCAATCATTGGAGAAATAAGGCATTCGTCAAGTGATCAGAGCAAGAGAAAGGGCTGGTACAATTAGAAAGAGGTTTCACTAAAACCAATATATGCTGCTCAACTTAGCTTTCCACCTAAAGATACAAACTAAAGTAACATTTTAAAACGCTGCAACACAAATGGACATTTGCGGACTAAAAGCTATTATAAAACGAAATTGGGTGCTCGAAACGAAGGTCGCTCGTGGCAGCTATACTGATTAGTGCTTCTGAATTGAGAATTCAGCAGTTTTGCCTTTGAAATTTGCATTGCTAATGGCCTTTTACGAAGCCACCGTAAATTGTGAACCATCTAGTCCCCCAAGCCAGCGCATTGGTAAATGACTACTGAATAGTCATAGTATACTGCCATATACATCGCAGCGCATAGTTCTACACACGCAAAGTACATAAGAGGGGACGCGTTGATGAGTGAGCAAACGTAAAAACCTTAAAAGAATATATAGGCCAAATGCCGCTAACTAGAATGTTATTCCTCACAAATAGGATCCCACGAAAGCATGATAATCAGTGCGTCCAATGCATGTATTCTATCAAAAAAACGTAATTGTATTTTTATTATTTATGTATAAAGCCAAGCGTAAGGTGCGGGCGGGTAGGGGTACTATTATGGGTTAGCAGGAACCTATTGACACCGACAGACCTCTCACCTGCTGAGACTGGGGAAGCCATGGTAGCGACTAGTTCCCATCTGAGAAAAGGACCACAGCAACGGCCCGCCCACTCTTCATCACGTGGTCTGTGATGTCATCCCTGAGATTTCCGTCTGAGCAATGAAGCGTTTCCGGGGCATTTTCTTGCTCGGGATGCAGCGATCGGGAAGCGGGAAGGCTGCGGCTGCCGGTGCAAGTGCACTCAATGCCTTTGGCTTGTAGCGGGCATTTTATTTTGAATACTAGGAACGTATCTATGAGATCCTGGAGCGTCGGACTTCGTCTTGTCTGGGCAAGGCTCAGGCTGCAGGAGCAGCTGCAATCCGTGTGCTCTTGGCTGACTGCGAATACAATTAGCATTTTCTTCCGAGATACCGTGAACGATCCTAAATCACCAGATGATGTCCATAGGGAAGCGGGAAATTACATTTATTTAAAAAATCACGTTCAGCTATTCATCATGAAAGGTATGGAGGGCTAAGAAAAGGAACAGGGAGACAGTGGATGATGGTGTTTAACTGATCAAAGGGGACTAATGGAGTAATTTAATCTTTCATGAGGGTGTGTTTAGGATGGGTGGTTTTAGAGGGGTTGACTGCGGCTGAGCATCTGTTGCAAGGGGAAGGGGCATCTTGCTATGGAGGGAGGATGGGGAATTATGGTATTGGTCTAGACTAGAGGGAGGGATGGGGCATCTTGGTGGGGCCTGGATGGTTGAATAGGGCACGCTGGTGTAGGTCTGGTGGGATGGGGCACATTGGTGTGGTTCTGGAGGCAGGGGGTGGGGCACATTGGTATGGGTTTGATGGGAGGGATGGAGCACATTGGTGTGGGTTTAGGGGGAGGGATGTGGCACATAGGTGTTTTTCTGGAGGGAGAAATGGGGCTCAGTAGGTCTGGAGGGTGGCATGGTTCATCTAGGTGGGTTGGGAGGGTGGCATGGGGCATCTTGGTGTGGCTCTGGAGGCAGGGGGTGGGGGCAAATTGGTATGGGTTTGATGGGAGGGATGGAGCACATTGGTGTGGGTTTAGGGGGAGGGATGTGGCACATAGGTGTTTTTCTGGAGGGAGAGATTGGGCTCAGTAGGACTGGAGGGTGGCATGGGGCATCTTGGTGTGGCTCTGGAGGCAGGGGGTGGGGCACATTGGTATGGGTTTGATGGCAGGGATGGAGCACATTGGTGTGGGTCTGGGGGTAGGGATGGGGCACATGGGTGTGTTTCCAGAGGGAGAGATGAGGCTCAGTGGGTCTGGAGGGTGGCATGGGTCATCTAGGTTTGGGTTGGGAGGGTGGCATGGGGCATTTTGGTGTGGCTCTAGAGGGAGGGGGTGGGGGCACATTGATATGGGTTTGATGGGAGGGGTGGAGCACATTGGTGTGGGTCTGGGGGTAGGGACTGGGCACCTGGGGGTCTGGAGGGTGGCATGGGTCATCTAGGTGTTTGATGAGGTATCTTGGTGTGGCTCTGGAGGGGAGGCGGTGGGGGCACATTGGTGTGGGTTTGATGGGAGGGATGGGGCACATTGGTGTGGGTCTGGGGGTAGGGATGGGGCACAGTGGGTATGTTTCCGAGGGAGAGATGGGGCACAGTGGGTCTGGAGGGTGGCATGGGTCATCTAGGTGTGGGTTGGACGGGGCATCTTGGTGTGGCTTTGGATGGGGGCAAATTGTGGGACTTGGGGGTGGTTCATCTAGGTGTAGGTCTGGAGGGCAAAATGGGGGCATCTTGCTGTGTGAATGGAGGGATGGTGGCATCTTGGTGGGGTCTGCAATGCATAGGGGCCCATTGGTGTTGGTCTTGAGGCACATTGGTGTGGGTTTGATGTGGGGGCTGGGCCCATTGGTTTGGGTTTGATGGGAGGGACGGGGACATTGGTCTGGAGAGGGATGGCCGCATATTGGTGTGGGTCTGGAAGGAGAGGATGGGGCACATTGGTCTGGGTCTGGAGCATACTAGGATGGGTGGTTTTAGAGTGAATTGGCTGGGGCTATCTGTGTGTGATTCAGTATCGACACATGGGCATCTGTTGCAAGGGGAAGGGGCATCTTGCTATGTGCAGGGAGGATGGGGCATTATGGTATTGGTATAGAGGGAGGGATGGGGTATCTTGGTGGGGTCTGGATGGATAGGGGCATGCTGGTGTGGGTCTGGCAGGAAGCGGCACATTGGTGTGGGTCTGACGGAAGGGGCACATTGGTGTAGGGCGGAGGGAGGGATAGGAACATGGTGTGGGTCTGATGGGAGAGATGGGGCTCAGTGTGTCTGGAGGGGGTCATGGGTCATCCAGGTTTGGGTTGGGAGGGTGGGGCATATTGGTGTGGCTCTTCAGAGGGAGTTGGTGGGGGCACATTGGTGTGGGTTTGATGGAGGGATGGGGCACATTGGTGTGGGTTTAGGGGGAGGGATGGGGCACATGGGTGTGTTTCCAGAGGGAGAGATGGGGCACAGTGGGTCTGGAGGGTGGCATGGGTCACCTAGGTGTGGGGTGGGACGGGGCATCTTGGTGTGGCTTTGGAGGGAGGTGATGGGGGCACATTGTGGGACTGGGGGAGGGATGGTTCATCTAGGTGTGGGTCTGGAGGGCGGGATGGGGCATCTTGCTGTATGGATGGAGGGATGGTGGCATCTTGATGGGTTCTGCAATGCATAGGGGCACATTGGTGTTGGTCTGGGGGCACATTGGTGTGGTTTGATATGGGGGCAGGGCACATTGGTGTGGGTTTGATGGGAGGGGTGAGGCACATTAGTGTGGGTCTGGGGGAGGGATGTGGCACATGGGTGTGTTTCCTGAGGGAGAGATGGGGCACAGTGGGTCTGGAGGGTGTCCTTGGGACATCTAGGTGTGGGTCCAGATTGTGGGATAGGGCATCTTGGTGTGGCTCTGGAGGGAAGTGGTGGGGGCACATCAGTGTGTTTTTGGGAGGGATGGGGTATATGGGTGGGTTTCTGGAAGGAGAGATGGGGCACAGTGGGTCTGGAGGGTGGCATGGGTCATCTAGGTGTGGGTTGGGAGGGTGAGTTGGGGCATCTTGGTGTGGCTCTGCAGGGAGGGGGCGGGACCACATTGGTGTGGGTTTGATGGGAGGGACGGGGACATTGGTCTTATTGGTGTGGGTCTGGAAGGAGGGGATGTGGCTCATTGGTGTGGGTCTGGGGGATGGGGCATACTAGGATGGGTGGTTTTAAAGGGGTTTGGCTGGGGCTATCTGTGTGTGATTCAGGATGGGCACATGGGCATCTGTTGCAAGGGGATGGGGCATCTTGCTATGTGGAGGGAGGATGGAGCATTGTGGTATTGGTCTAGAGGGAGGGATGGGGCATCTTGGTGGGGTCTGAATGGATGGAGAGAGGGACATTGGTGTGGGTCTGGAGGGAGGGATAGTAACACAGTGGTGTGGGTCTGGGCGGAGGGATAGGGACAGTGGTGTGGGCTTGGGGGGGAGGTTTGGGGTACATTGGTGTGGGTCTGGGAGAGGGATGGGCACAGTGGGTCTGGAGGGTGGCATGGGTCATCTAGGTGTGGGTTGGGAGGGTAGGATGGCATATTGGTGTGGCTCTGGAGGGTTGGGGGCACATCTGTGTGGGTTTGATGGGAGGGATGGGGCATAGTGGGACTGGACGGTGGCATGGGTTATCTAGGTGTGGGTTGGGATGGCATATTGGTGTGGCTCTGGAGGGAGATGGTGGGGGCACATTGGTTTGGGCTTGATGGGAGGGATGGGGCACAGTGGGTCTGGAGGGAGAGATAGGGACACAGTGGTGCAGGTCTGGAGCAAGGGATAGGGACACAGTGGTGTGTGTGGAGGGAGGCATGGGGACAGTGGTGGGGGTCTGGAGAGAGGCATAGGGACACAATGGTGTGGGTCTGGAGAGAGGCATAGGGACACAGTGGTGTGGGTCTGTAGCGAGGGATAGGGACAAAGTGGTTAGTGTCTGGAGGGATAGGTACACAGTGATGCAGGTCGGGAGGGGTAGGGACAAAGTGGGGTGGGTCTGGGGACAGGGAGGGTTGGGGCGCAGTGGTGCGGGTCTGGAGAGTGGGAGGGTTAGGGGCACAGTGGTGTGGGTTTTGGGACAGGGAGGCTTGGGGCACAGTGGTGTGGGTCTGGGGACAGGGAGGGTTGGGGTGCAGTAGTGCCGGTCTAGAGACATGTTTGGGGCACATAGGGTGGGTCTGGAGGGAGGAATAGGGACATGGTTTGGGTCTGGAAGGAGGGTTGGGGACACTGGTGTGGGTCTGGAGGGAGGGTTGGAGACAGTGGTGTGGGTCTGGAGGGAGAGATAGGGACACAGTTGTGTGGGTCTGGAGCGAGGGATAGGGACAAAGTGGTTAGTGTCTGGAGGGATAGGTACACAGTGATGCAGGTCGGGAGGGGTAGGGACAAAGTGGGGTGGGTCTGGGGACAGGGAGGGTTGGGGTGCAGTAGTGCCGGTCTAGAGACATGTTTGGGGCACATAGGGTGGGTCTGGAGGGAGGAATAGGGACATGGTTTGGGTCTGGAAGGAGGGTTGGGGACACTGGTGTGGGTCTGGAGGGAGGGTTGGAGACAGTGGTGTGGGTCTGGAGGGAGAGATAGGGACACAGTTGTGTGGGTCTGGAGGGAGGGATAGGGAAACAGTGGTGTGGGTCTGGAGGGAGGGTTGGGGCACAGTGGTGCAGGTCTGGGGTCAGGGATGGTTGGGGCACAGTGGTGCGGGTCTGGGAACAGGGACGGTTGGGCCGCAGTAGTGCGGGTCTAGGGGCGAGTCTGGAGGGAGGGTTGGGGACACAGTGGTGTGGGTCTGGAGAGATAGGGACACAGTTGTGTGGGTCTGGGGGGGGGAATAGGGAAACAGTGGTGTGGGTCTGGAGGGAGGGTTGGGGACACAGTGGTGTGGGTCTGGAGAGATAGGGACACAGTTGTGTGGGTCTGGGGGGAGGAATAGGGAAACAGTGGTGTGGGTCTGGAGGGAGGGATAGGGACACAGTGGTGTAAGGAGGAATAGGGACACAGTGGTGTAAGGAGTGGTAGGGACACAGTGGGGAGGGATAGGGGCACAGTGGTGTGGGGAGGGAGGCATAGGGACACTGGTGTGGGTCTGGAGCGAGGGATAGGGACACAGTGGTGCGTGTCTGGAGAGAGGGATAGGGACACTGGTGCGTGTCTGGAGGGAGGGGTAGGGCCACAGTGGTGCGTGTCTGGAGGGTGGGATAGGGACACAGTGGTGTGGGTCTGGAGGGTGGGATAGGGACACAGTGGTGTGGGTCTGGAGGGTGGGATAGGGACACAGTGGTGTGGGTCTGGATGGAGGCGTACAGTGGTGTGGGTCAAGAGGGAGGGTTGGCATAGTGGTGTGGGTCTAGAGGGAACGATTGGGACACAGTGGTGTGGGTCTGGAGGGAGGGATAGGGACACAGTGGTCTGGGTCTGGAGGGAGGGTTAGGGTACAATGGTGCGAGTCTGGAGGGAGGGTTGAGGCACAGTGGTGCGGATTTGGGTACCGGGAAGTCTTGGGGCACAGTGGTGCAGGTCTGGGGACAGGGAGGTTTGGGGCACAGTGGTGCGGGTCTGGGAACAGGGACGGTTGGGCCACAGTAGTGCGGGTCTAGTGGTGGGTCTGAAGGGAGGGATAGGGACATAGTGGTGTGGGTCTGGAGGGAGGTTTGGGGACACAGTGGTGTGGGTCTGGAGGATTGGAGACATTGGTGTGGGTCTGGAGGGAGAGATAGGGACACAGTTGTGTGGGTCTGGAGGGAGGGATAGGGAAACAGTGGTGTGGTCTGGAGGGAGGGTTGGGGCACAGTGGTGCGGGTCTGGGGACCGATAAGGCTTGGGGCACAGTGGTGCAGGTCTGGGGTCAGGGAGGGTTGGGGCACAGTGGTGTGGGTCTGGAGAGATAGGGACACAGTTGTGTGGGTCTGGGGGGAGGAATAGGGAAACAGTGGTGTGGGTCTGGAGGGAGGGTTGGGGACACAGTGGTGTGGGTCTGGAGAGATAGGGACACAGTTGTGTGGGTCTTGGGGGAGGAATAGGGAAACAGTGGTGTGGGTCTGGAGGGAGGGATAGGGACACAGTGGTGTAAGGAGGAATAGGGACACAGTGGTGTAAGGAGTGGTAGGGACACAGTGGGGAGGGAGGGATAGGGGCACAGTGGTGTGGGGAGGGAGGCATAGGGACACTGGTGTGGGTCTGGAGCGAGGGATAGGGACACAGTGGTGCGTGTCTGGAGAGAGGGATAGGGACACTGGTGCGTGTCTGGAGGGAGGGGTAGGGCCACAGTGGTGCGTGTCTGGAGGGTGGGATAGGGACACAGTGGTGTGGGTCTGGAGGGTGGGATAGGGACACAGTGGTGTGGGTCTGGAGGGTGGGATAGGGACACAGTGGTGTGGGTCTGGATGGAGGCGTACAGTGGTGTGGGTCAAGAGGGAGGGTTGGCATAGTGGTGTGGGTCTAGAGGGAACGATTGGGACACAGTGGTGTGGGTCTGGAGGGAGGGATAGGGACACAGTGGTCTGGGTCTGGAGGGAGGGTTAGGGTACAATGGTGCGAGTCTGGAGGGAGGGTTGAGGCACAGTGGTGCGGATTTGGGTACCGGGAAGTCTTGGGGCACAGTGGTGCAGGTCTGGGGACAGGGAGGTTTGGGGCACAGTGGTGCGGGTCTGGGAACAGGGACGGTTGGGCCACAGTAGTGCGGGTCTAGTGGTGGGTCTGAAGGGAGGGATAGGGACATAGTGGTGTGGGTCTGGAGGGAGGTTTGGGGACACAGTGGTGTGGGTCTGGAGGATTGGAGACATTGGTGTGGGTCTGGAGGGAGAGATAGGGACACAGTTGTGTGGGTCTGGAGGGAGGGATAGGGAAACAGTGGTGTGGTCTGGAGGGAGGGTTGGGGCACAGTGGTGCGGGTCTGGGGACCGATAAGGCTTGGGGCACAGTGGTGCAGGTCTGGGGTCAGGGAGGGTTGGGGCACAGTGGTGCGGGTCTGGGAACAGGGACGGTTGGGCCGCAGTAGTGCGGGTCTAGGGGTGAGTCTGGAGGGAGGGTTGGGGACACAGTGGTGTGGGTCTGGAGGGAGGGTTGGGGACACAGTTGTGTGGGTCTGGGGGGAGGAATAGGGAAACAGTGGTGTGGGTCTGGAGGGAGGGATAGGGACACAGTGGTGTAAGGAGGGATAGGGACACTGGTGTAAGGAAGGTTAGAGACACAGTGGGGAGGGAGGGATAGTGGCACAGTGGTGTGGGGAGGGAGGGAGGCATAGGGACACTGGTGTGGGTCTGGAGCGAGGGATAGGGACACAGTGGTGCGTGTCTGGAGGGTTGGATAGGGACACAGTGGTGCGGGTCTGGAGGGTTGGATAGGGACACAGTGGTGCGGGTCTGGAGGGTGGGATAGGGACACAGTCGTGCGGGTCTGGATGGTGGGATAGGGACACAGTGGTGTGGGTCTGGATGGAGGGTGGTGTACAGTGGTGTGGGTCAAGAGGGAGGGTTGGCATAGTGGTGTGGGTCTGGAGGGAACACTGGGGACACAGTGGTGTGGGTCTGCAGGGAGGGATAGGGACACAGTGGTGTGGGTCTGGAGGGAGGGATAGGGACACAGTGGTGCAAGTCTGGGGGGAGGGTTGAGGCACAGTGGTGCAGGTTTGGGTACCGGGAAGGCTTGGGGCACAGTGGTGCCGGTCTGGGGACAGGGGGGTTGGGGCACAGTGGTGCGGGTCTGGGAACATGGACTGTTGGGCCGCAGTAGTGCGGGTCTAGGGGTGGGTCTGAAGGGAGGGATAGGGACATAGTGGTGTGGGTCTGGAGGGAGGTTTGGGGACACAGTGGTGTGGGTCTGGAGGGAGAGATAGGGACACAGTTGTGTGGGTCTGGAGGGAGGAATAGGGAAACAGTGGTGTGGGTCTGGGGGGAGGGATATGGAAACAGTGGTGTAAGGAGGGATAGGGACACAGTGGGGAGGGAGGGATAGGGGCACAGTGGTATAGGGAGGGAGGCATAGGGACACGAGTGGGTCTGGAGGGATAGGGACACAGTGGTGCGTGTCTGGAGGGAGGGATAGGGACACTGGTGTGGGTATGGAGAGAGGCATAGGGACACAGTGGTGTCGGTCTGGAGGGAGGGATAGGGACACAGTGGTGCATGTCTGGAGAGAGGCATAGGGACACAGTGTTGTGTGTCTGGAGGGAGGGGTAGGGACACAGTGGTGTGGGTCTGGAGGGTGGGGTAGGGACACAGTTGTGTGGGTCTGGAGGGTGGGATAGGGACACTGGTGTGGGTCTGGAGGGAGGGTGGCGTACAGTGGTGTGGGTCAAGAGGGAGGGTTGGCATACAGTGGTGTGGGTCTGGCAGGAATGATGGGGACACAGTGGCGTGGGTCTGGAGGGAGAGAAGGGGTGTAGTGGTGCGGGTCTGGAGGGAGGAATAGGGACACAGTGGTGCAGGTCTGGAGGGAGGGATGGGGCATATGGGTGGGTCGTGAGAGATGAGGACATTGTTGTGGGTGTGACGGGCGGCATAGGACACATTGGTGTGGGTCTAGAGGGAGGGATAGGTGCTCATTGGTCAGGGGAGGGATGGGGCATCGTGCTGTGAGGAATGAGGTTGAGGCATCATTGTATGGGTCTTGAAGGGATTGGGTATCTTGGTGGAGTCTGGATCGGAAGGGGGCATTGTTGATCAGGAATGGCGGGACAGGACATATGATTGATGGGGGCATGGCGGGGAATGATGGAGCATTTGGGTCTGATTGAGGGCTGGAGCACTCTGTTGGGAAGGAAGTGGGGCATCTGGGTTTGAATAGAGGGATGGGGTATGCATGTCTAGATTGAAGGATGTTGGTTTATGGGAGGGGTGGGAGCATGTGTATGTTGAAGGGATGGGGTAATCGGGTGTGGGTATAGAGAGAGGGTGGATGGTGCCATCTGAGTGTGAGTCTGGAGGTAGAGGGTGAAGCAAATGGGTGTGGCTCTGAGAGGTGGAGCTTCTTGGTGTAGGTATGGAGGGACGGATGTTGGTGTCTGGGTTCGTAGGGAGGGATGGTGGCATGTGTGTAAGGAGGGAGGTGGCATTTGAATCTTGAAAATGTGTTTGGAAGGAGAAATGAGGCATTTGAGTGTGAATTGGGACATGTAGGGCTGGGACATGTAGGTCTGGGGTATCTGCTTGTGAGTGCGGGCATGAAGGAACATGAACAGCGGAGCAGCCGGAGGGAGAGCCGCGGCCCGACCTCAGTTGCATCCCAGGCGTGCACTCGCACAGCTCGGGACACCTCTCGCAGAGATGTCCGGGGTGCGTGGGCAACCAAGCGCCGGCGAGCGGGGATTCCCTTCCACCACTGGGGGGACCGCAACCCAGCAGATGGATGGGGACACCTGGCAGGGTTGGGTTAACCTGCTGGGGATGTCCCCAACCATGCACCAGAAAGGAAGCCCTGTGCGGCCCCCTCTCGTCACCAAGCAGGCTGCTGCGCTGGCCTGGGCCATGCACTCCACTTTCTGACCGGCCAGTGGGTGGGCATTGGTGCGCGCACCCCGGTCAGGAGGGAAGCCCCGAATGGGGGCAGCCGGGAGCGAAGGGAAACCTGATTTCTCTCAAAGGGTGCTTCCCCAGGCAGACAGGGGCCCAACATGCCAGGTACGAGCCCTGAGCCAAGGCGCAGCAGGCTTATACAACGGGCATAGAGGTTAAACCACAATGGTCTCGGCTGAGCTGGACAGGGCGCTGGGCTGTCTCACCACAGAATGCCTCTCCTGCAACTGGCCATGCTGTGTGTGGCTGTCTTTGGTGTCCAGCGACTACCCGCGCAGGATGGCCATGGAGCACAGGCCTTGCAACCATGTGGGCTTCGGCCTCAGGTCGGGACAGCGCACACTCTGCTGCGCCAGAGGCACAGGGCTGGGGAGTACCCCCCCCCCGTACAGGCCTGAGGCCAGCTACCCTGAGCTTTGTGCTCCCCTGACTAAGGCCTCAGATTAGATGTGGTGACCTGCTGAATGTATTACTAAGCGGAGGAAAAGAAACTAACTAGGATTCCCTCAGTAACGGCCAGTGAAAAGGGAAGACCCCAGCGCCGAAACCCTGTTCAACGGCAGGTGTGGGAAATGTGGCATACACAGGATCGACTCCCCGGCATCGCTCAGGGGACTCAAGTCCTTCTGATCGAGTCTCACTCCGCAGACGGTGTTAGGCCGGTAGCTGACTTTGGCACTCTGGGATCAGGTCTTTTTGGAGTCAGGTTGCTTGGGAATGCATCCCAAAGCCTGTGGTACACTCCATCTAAGGCTAAACACGTGCACGAGATAGATGGTTAACAAGTACCGTAAGGGAAAGTTGATAAGAACTTTGAAGAGAGAGTTCAAGAGGTTGTGAAACCGTAGAGGTGTAAACAGGTGGGGTCTGTGCAGTCCACCCACAGGATTGAACATGGCAGGCAGGTCGGTCGCCTGGAACGGTGGATGCCATTGCGGGACTGTGGCCCGGGCAGACCCGGGCCCTGCAGAGCGCATTTCCTCTGTGGCGATGCACCGTGATGGGCTGGGAAGGCCCCAGGGGGCAGGTGGCTCTCTGCTCTGGCAGAGAGTGTTACAGCCCCCCGACAGCAGTTTTGCTGGGCTGAGGGAGATTGATCGCTGCTGTGCCCTTCTCCGGCAACCGTTCTGGCTCCTTTGGGTGTCGCTGGTGTGGCGATGGGAGACAGGGCTCCCGATGCGATTGTGGTGGACTGTCCTCAGTGCGCCCCGACCACCTTGTACCGCTGGGTGGGGCGCCCCACAGAGGGTGCCAGGGATCTGAGGAGTCTTAACATGTGCACAAGTTGGAGGGCCGAATGAAACCCTGTAGTGCAAAGAAGGTGATGGCCAGCGCGTGCCGATTGCAGTGGGATCCTGTCGTGGTGGGCGCACCACTGACCCGTCTCGCCCGCTCTCAGGGAGATGGAGCATGAGCGTCTGTGATAGGACCCGAAAGATGGTGATCTAGGCCTGGTGGAGATCCCTAGCGGTCCTGATGTGTAAATCGGTCGTCTGACCTGGGAATAGAGGCAAAAGACTAATCGAACCATCTAGTAGCTGGTTCCCTCTGGAGTTACCCTCAGGATAGCTGGCACACAGAAACCACAGTTTTATCTGGTAAAGGGAATGATTAGAGCTCTTGGGGCAAACATGATTTCAACCTAATGTGTACGAAGCCAGTCTTGCTGGCGTGGAGCCAGGCATTGAATGCAAGTGCCCAGTGGGCAACTTTGTTAAGCAGAACTGGCACTGAAGGATGAACCGAATGCCGAGTTAAGGCGCCCAATGCCGATGCTCATCAGACCCCAGTAAAGGTGTTGTTTGATATATGGAAGTCGGAATCCTCTAAGGAGGGTTCTCTTTTCTTTGTGAAGGGCAGGGCACCCTGGAATGGGTTCGCCCTGAGAGGGGGGCATGAGCCTTGGAAAGCATCATGGTTCCGGTGGCGTGCAGTGGGCTCACTGGTCCTTAAAAATCCGGGGGAGATGGTGTAGATCTCGTGCTGGGCCGTACCCATATCCGCAGCAGGTCTCCATGGTGAACAGCCTCTGGCATGTTAGAACAATGTAGGTAAGGGAATTTGGCAAGTCAGATCTGTAACTTCGGGATAAGGATTGGCTCAGAGGGCTGGGTCGGTCGGGCTGGGTAGCGGGGGTAGTTGGAGTTTTCTTGGGGGCCACTCGGTTCGCGGGTCATCCCCTTTGCTTTTGCTGCCCTAGGATCTTGTTTTTAACGCTGCTTATTGCGCCTTTTTCAGATGGCCGGGAGGAGCACCCTCCTCATGGTGGAGTGGTCACGGGGGCCATCTTGGAATCTTCTTATGAAGCTTCTTGAAGCCTTTGTCTGCCCTTTCTTGAGTAATCTTTCTTCTTCCTCACTTCTCATCAATTTTTCATCCAGGACATGGCACACAGGGGGTGCTGGTCTCCAACGTTGACGATGTGCTTGGCTGCACGACTTGGGCAGCGTCAGTGCTTATTACTTGACTTATCTGCCGCCTCTGATACTGTTGACCATGGTCATCTGGGCCAGCCTTTCTGGTGCTGTTCTTTCCTGATTTTCTTTGTTTCTCTCTAACCGAAAAGTCGATTGTCATCCCCCCTTTTCACTCTGTGCCGTCTGCCTTGAGATGTGGAGTCCCTCAGGTTTCCTCCATCTTCCAGGTTTTGTTTAACATGCACGTGAAACCTCTTAACAAGCTTATCTGCTCTCAAGGCTTCCAATGTTATTCTTAACAGATGACACAGATCCTGGTCCATTTAGATCTCTCTTGTCGAGACAGCAACCAGGTTTAGGGCCTGTCTCGAAGCTGTGGGTGCATGGATGTGTAATAGCTGTTTCAGGGGAAACAATTTAGGTGTTGGTGTTGGGCCCTCCTTCTTATGCCTTTTGGACCTCCTTTTTGGCCATCTTTAGGGGTAAATATATTGTCTTTTCTGTCTGTGGAATCTCTGATAAGTCCAGTATGTCAAAGAGGCTATCTTCAACTGAAAACCCCATAGTAAGGTTCTTTGTTTACTCCTTTCTCAGTTATGTGCCCCCTGTGGTGTCCTTACTTGTTATGTCCTCCATGGACCAATGCAATGCCCTATTTCTGGCACAAACCGTCTACTTCTTATGGCACCTACAGGTCCTGCAGAACTCTGCAGCCAGAGTAGCCACTTACACACCTAGTTGTGCTCACATTACTCCATTTGTGCACCATCTTCATTGGCTACCCATGGCCAAGCCCATTCAGGTCAAGGCCTAATGTCTAGTTCATCATACCTTTTGTGGAACGGGGCAGAATATCTACAGGCCAAATTCTGTTTGTACATTCCTGCTCAGCCACTCTGCTTGGTAAATGCCTGATGTTAAATACTGACAAAACTGCCTTGTACATATAAATCCATTGTACAACCATATAAAAGTGTTGTGTGCAAAATGCATCATAAAGTCAAAGCAGAACCATATTACTTCAAGGCAAATCGTAACTATTGGAAATGCCAGACTAAAGTGCAAAGAGTATAACGGATTCAAAAAGTGCCAGGTGTGCTTGAGAAAAGTGTCAAGTGTTTGAGTTCATTCCAGTCTAATCGCATTTTTAATTTTAGGCAGTGCAAGTTGCTTTTCATGTTATTTTAACTCACTGTCTATAAATCCATATTTTTGTGACATTGTTAGCTTGGAAATGTTCTTTCTGAGATCTTTAGTTATCTATAGTTTACCTTTACTTGTTCACACTACAGCACCATTATGAAAAGCAAATAATGTATAGATCGATAATTGCGTCACAAACCTCTGGCACTGTGTATCAGCATGCCCCTGCTGAAGGTATGAAGTCGTGATATCTGTTGAGCCCTTACAGGAAATATTGTGACAAAAGATTGTGAACATTTGCAATAATAAAGTTAACTTTTTCTGGTATCCAATTCTTGCACGTGCAGTTATGAGAACTGTTTTTCCATAAATGTTTCACTGTTCGGCTTCTTTTTCTTCCAATCCCCCCAGGTAAAGCAGGTTCACTCCATATGGCTCCACCAATTTGATCTTTGGTTTACACATGTATATGTATTATTTGTTGCTTTACAGTGTAAGCACTTGGTAAAATAAAAACACTTCAATTACCCAATTGTCTATTTATTTCTTTAAGCTAATGTGTTTTGTTTTTAACCCCTTAACTGCCAATGGCCCCCCATGCCAAGCCCTTTTTTGGTGGTTTCAGTATGTCGCCATTCAATTCCTTGTAACTTTTTATTTTACATGTGATATCTCACCCAGATTTGGCCCCCTTTCTTCCCACATGTAGGTGGTCATAGCGCCACCTAAGAATACTAGTTTAGAGAAAATAACCAAAAAGGGAGCAAATTTTGTGTTTTTTCAGAAAATTCCAATAAAATGATGTACAAAGGAGCCTGTGGTTGTTTCCTTGTAAGAGCTAGGAAGAAATGGTTTGCTGTGCTGAATTTGCCATTTTCCAGACTTTCAAGAAGAGGTTGAGTGGAAACCAAAAAAAAAATACATTTTTATAAAGTTACCATTTGAGTTCTATGCTTGTTTACCCCTACCCCCCCCCCCCCCCCCCCAATAGTCCATGCGTGGACGGAATGGAAGAGGAGGGTAGGCAAGCTCAAAGGGAAGACCAAGGAATACATTTCTGAAAAGTAGACCAAATTCCAAGTTCAGGAAAGGGTGATTTGTGAAGGTCAGGCTACATCTATGTAGGGAAAATGCCCATAGTTTGTTCGTTTTTAAACCTTTCCCCAGTTAAAAAAAAGGTATGTGCTGGACATGGTTGGACCTTTAAGGTAATGGTTTCTGTGAATATTGAGGAAAGCAATGCCCTGCTACATTCCCCTGACTTTTCCAGTTAGGAAATTGCATATTTTTTGTATTGTTTCACAAAACAAGCAATACTACAAGCCACAAACTGAGTCATGCTACACAGGAATTGCATGCTGACGGCCTAAACGGACATACTTAGCATGTGTAAATAAGGAAAATAAATGTGAGGAAAGGCAAGCATAGTATTTTTGATAGAGCACAGGCAGACCTTATGAAGGGTAGGTGACTTGAGCAGGTTACAAAAGCATACAGTGCCTAAATCAGCAAATACATGTAGTTAACATTTGGGAAATTAAAGGGTTGTGTAACAAATTGCAGTAGCAAATGTATGAAAATGTTATGAAAACCAAGAGAAGAAAACAAATGTCCTACATTCCCACATGTGTTCTGATGAAAACTGTACCTAATGTGTGAGTGCACCTACCTGGGTGCAAATGGAAAAGGCTAAACCACTGGTAACCCAAGTGTTTCAGGAGAGCAGACTCCCGTAGGAACCCACAGAGGTCTGAAATTGCCCTAGAGTTTATTGCCCAAAAACCTGGCAAAGTCTGAAATTTAAGGGGGAAAAACACTATTTTCAGACATTTCCAACCTGGAAACTACTGAAACATACCACCAACAACACATGTCCTTCTTTCCCACAGGTGTCTGGATGAAAACAGTACCTCATGTGTGAGTGTACTTACCTGGGTGAAAAAGAAAGTGTTCACTGTCCCCAAGTCCAATGGCAGTCTCAAGGAGCACCAGCAGGGTCTCCATCTGTTCCCTGAGGGGGAATTCTGTAATGCTGCCTAGCCAGAGCTCCAGTATGGTCAGGGGTGATTGGCCTTGGACGACTACCATGTGGGCCCACCATCCCCAAGCACAGCTGCACTACCAGGGAGCCCCGGCAGGGTCCCCGACCTTTCCCAAAGGGAGAAGCTGTAACAGGCCAGCCAGAGCTCCAGGATAGTTGGGGGTAATGTTCCTGGTCTGGGGCAGCTGTCTCCGATATGGAGTGACTATCTCCAAAGTGCAGCGGCTGTCTCACAGAGCCCTGTCAGGGTCCCCTTCCCTAAGGGAGTGGGTCTCTTCCTGGAACCGCTGCTGAACTGTGGGATGTTCAACCCACATGGGGGACATCACCTCCAACCATCTTGGAGCTCTGGCTGGCCTCAATTACAGCTTTCCCCCACCAGGGAGCCCTGGCAGTGTGCCAATACCTCCATGAAGGGAAAAGCAATGCAGCCCAGCCAAAACTCCAGGACGACTGGAGGTGATGTCCCCGGCCTTCGGCATCTGTCTCCCATGTGAGTCCACCATCCCCAAGTGCAGTGGCAGGGTCCCCTTCATAGAGAGAAATTGTATAATGCAGGTCAACCCATAGCTCCAGGATGGTCAGGGGTGCTGTTCCTGCTTTGGGTGGCTGTCCCTCCTGTGGTTTGACTGTCCACAAACCCAGCAGGGGTTCCAGGGAGCCTCGGCAGGGTCCACATGCTTCCCAGAGGATGAAGTTGTAACCAAACCCAGCCAGAGCTCCAGCACGGTTGGGGGTGCTGTCCCTGGCCTTAGGCATTCGTTTCCCATGTGGGTCTACCGTCCTTGAGCACAGCGGCTGTCCCAGGGAGCCCTGGCAGGGTCCCTTTCCTTTCCCGGAGGGAGAAGCTGTAATGCAGGCCAGCCAGAGCTCCAGGAAGGTGGGGGTGATGCCCCTGGCCTTGGGTGGCTGTCTCCCATGTGGGTTGACTGTCCCTAAGTCCAGCTATAGTTCTGGGGAGCCCTGGCAGGGTCTCCATTCCTCCCCGGAGGCGAAATCTGTAACGCAGTACAGTCAGAGGTGCAACCTGGGCTTGCAGACAGTCAACCCACATGGGAGACAGCCGCTCCCAGGGAAACACCAATGTTTTGCTGGCATGGGGGCAATTTGTGGCCTGACCCTGCATTTGTGTCCCAGCCCACCAAAATACCTCCCAGACTGCCCAATCCCGTAGAATAAAAAAACTACTTGCATAACGTTGGAGCTCCTTGCGTAACAAAACCTGCAAACAAAACAAAAAACATTCATTACCTATGTTCAGCCCAGCAAAAAACAAATCATAACTATCACGCTCTGATCACCGCCCCCTTTCAAGCCATCCCTCGTGGTCTAGTGACCCTCACACCCCAGTAAAAACATATTTGCCCCTTCCTAGGGACCGATTTTTATTAAGACTATTAGTGATCATAACACAATTTAACCGTATAAGTATATGTTTATGGATTTTGGTCGACTGTCCCCCACGCCGCCTCCCAACTGGTTGAAAATCCCCTTCCCATCATTTTCTTTACATTTTTTAAAACACCAAAGGTAGATGGTGGGTTGGGGTCAGGCCATATTAGATTGTGTAAAATGTGGCGGGGCGACCTACCCCAAAACCTGACATTAAAAAAAACTTCGGACCAAAACATTTGGAAAAAATTCAACTAGTTCAGGTTCAATTTGAACACAGATCCATAATTATGCCAACGGCTATGATCACTTTGGTCCAATTAAATGGCTATAATCAATCTTAAACCATGAACTGATAACTCTAGTAATATAATAAATGAAAATAAGGCCTACTTTAACAATATAAATACTTTCATGGAATATACATGACTGAAAATATGAGACTATCAATGAAAATAATTACATATTGAGTTCAACAATGAGCTGAGTGACGGCATAAAAAAGGAGAAAACTTTGACCATGTTTCTAGGTGGAGACATAGGTATGGAGCTACGAGACCATGGTGGTGGGGGACTGTACCTTCAGAAAAATAATAGCCAGCATACAAGGTGTCTACCCTATCCACTTTATCCTTTGCCAGGTACCAGTCTGTAATTCAAGACCTGGTAGAGTTTTGAAGAATGAACAACTCTGCATTAGAAGGCCAAAAGGTCTGAGGGTATTGTCTTTGACCCCTCTAAAAGTACATTTGAATACACAGTCTGCAGGTTGGATTGTGGAAAAGACCTACTTGAGCTTGGGTATGCAATGAAGTTGGCAGATGAGGTTCAAGGTTGGCAGAGTTATTGTGCAGCTGCCTGCAGGAGGCACCATGGTGGGGGTCAGGCAGCTACCATGACAGCGCTGCTTGACTTCAAGTTGGCAGCTGACAATTTATAACTGATACAAATCGCTAGATCTGAAGATGGTGAGTTACTCAGAAAGCCAATCACTTTGTCACGTACACTCAAGGACTTGGGCACATTAATTAACACGCTTCCTTTTCCAGTATCAAAAGGGGCAGGACTATACAGGGAGGCTTTGGTAGAAGGCCTAGTATGGGAGTTTGCAAACAAGTGTTGCAGTAAAGAGGGGAGTAAAAGAGGAAGAAGGAAGGCGAAGGGGGTGGAAGGAGAGTAAGATTTGAGGTGGATGGGAGAGGATGGTGAAGGTGCGTCGAATGAGGGGAAAGGGGAGAGCAGTGTGAAGGGAAAACTAGCAAGGGGGAAAAGGAGAGATGGAAGGTGAGACAAGAGAAAGGAGGAAATTACTTGGAGAACAGTTTAAAAGGTACAGACAAAATCGGTGTAGGAAGATGAGGGCCACCAATAAAGGAACATTTTGGGAGAGGTACTGAGGAAGAAAAGGAAGGTGGAGAAAGGAAGAAGTGCAGAAGGTGGACCCTGAAAATAAGGTAAATGATGTGGAAGAAGGCCTGTGTCCATTAAGAGATATGCTGGCTGGCGCCCGGTTGTACATCTTAACCTAATAACTAGCCCATCAAAAGTAGAGAGGGGTAGTGGAAAGACTAGGATGAGTGCAGTACCCTGGGTAAACCAACTTAACTCTCAACACCAAACTGGGTGGGCCTCTCTTCGGGTTCTGGCCCTGCCAATGCATCACATCATCAGTTTCTGGCCCCTGGAAGGGCCTATCTATGTCTTCAAGCCCAGGACAGACAAATGGTCTTTCTGGCAAGGAGCACAAACAAATCTGCATGCCTAATAGGGCCAATGCGTCATCAATCCTAGGAGGGTCAACCCATGCTCATATAGAGCACTAGAACTGAACTATTCACACTTGGCAATACAACACTAGTTGAGTAATATTAGAATACGGAAAGTGGCCATGGGAATAAAGTTCTCTAGAAGAAAGGGGGACTCCTTACGGTGTTAGGAATGTCAGCAGGGGGAATGTTATAGGTGTGGAATGCGAACAGAGAACACCAGTAGAGAATGCAAGGCAAGTTGTACGGTGATTGGTGTGAAGGTGAGGACAGAGAGAGTTGTTACAGCATAAAGATGAACTTAAAAGAAATTAAGTCACACATACTGGCTGTGTTCTGGTTCACTTCCTTAACTGGTAATGAGTTGCAGCAATGACAAAGAGCCTGCACTTGCCATAGATTGTGGTTGCCCTGGCTGAGCAGGTACAGGGTTAGTTGCATAGTCGAATAGTGGCTCACTCTTCAGGCATGTACACGTGATCCAAGGACGCATTGTCCGGTGTTGCAAGTTGTTACCTGGTAATTTTAGACATGTTAAGGAGTTGCTTAGCTATGTGACAAGCTGAAGGCCTTCACTGCGGGCCCTGTGCTCCGTGTTGTGCCCGTCCCACATGCAGTGTAGTGACTGAAAGAATTACTTGCACACACAAAGAAGGGAGAATGCAGAAGCACAATTGGCTGTTACTCTGAAAGGGTTTTTTTCTTTGCACCTTAAAAGGGAGATTACAGACATTTGTCCCTGTGAACAAGGTGACAAATACCAAGAGCACGAAAATAGGGAAGCAAAAGAAACTAATTTAAAGATTATGGCAAATATACCAGGCACTGGGTTATTCCTAGGTTATTAAATGGAAAGAAAGATTCCAGAAGTATATGTTGGCAGTATATGGTCCTAATTATTTGAGTAAAAAGAAAGAGGCACTGTTTCATTGTGGACAACAATTTCTTAAAAGTAGCTGAATGCATCAAGATGGGCAACCAGTTTTATATATACATAGCCGAGATGGACAAGCATTACGAGGTGAAGGGGAATAACATTTCTGCTCGTAATCAATTTGCCAACAGACCACAGAAATATTGTGAGACCACTGAGGAGTCTGTTACAGCACTGTGAGGGTTGGCTATGAAGTGTTGTTTTGAACATTATCAGAGGGAGTATATTCTACACAAGTTGATGATCAACAGGAGATCAAGAGGTCCCCTTGTCTAATGGGAACTAGCCCACTCACACTTAAGCAGCTATTTCCCATTAGAGAAACGGCCCTCCGACCTGGAGAGGCAGAAAAGTCGGAGGGCCGTTTCTCTAATGGGAAATAGCTGCTTCAGTGTGAGTGGGCTAGTTCCCATTAGACGAGAGGACCTTTCTGCCTTTCCAGGTCGGAGGGCCGTTTCTCTAATGGGAAATAGCTGCTTCAGTGTGAGTGGGCTAGTTCCCATTAGAAGAGAGGACCTTTTTGCCTTTCCAGGTCGGAGGGCCGTTTCTCTAATGGGAAATAGCTGCTTCAGTGTGAAAATGGGATAGTTCCCATTAGACAAGAGGACCTTTCTGCCTCTGCAGGTCAGAGGGCCGCTTCTCTAATGGGAAATAGCTGCTTCAGTGTGAATGGGCTAGTTCCCATTAGACGAAAGGACCTTTGTGCCTTTCCAGGTCGGAGGGCCGTTTCTCTAATGGGAAATAGCTGCTTCAGTGTGAATGGGCTAGTTCCCATTAGACGAGAGGACCTTTTTGCCTTTCCAGGTCGGAAGGCCGTTTCTCTAATGGGAAATAGCTGCTTCAGTGTGGAAATGGGATAGTTCCCATTAGACAAGAGGACCTTTCTGCCTCTACAGCTCGGAGGGCCGTTTCTAATGGGAAAAAGTTGCTTCAGTGTGAATGGGCTAGGTCCCATTAGATGAGAGGACCTTTTTGCCTTTCAAGGTCGGAGGGCCGTTTCTCTAATGGGAAATAGCTGCTTCAGTGTGAATGGGCTAGTTTCCATTAGACGAGAGGACCTTTTTGCCTTTCCAGGTCGGAGGGCTGCTTCTCTAATGGGAAATAGCTGCTTCAGTGTGAATGTTCTATTTCCCATTAGACGAGAGGACCGTTCTGTCTTTCCAGGTCGGAGGGCCGTTTCTCTAATGGGAAATAGCTGCTTCAGTGGGAATGGGCTAGTTCCCATTAGACGAGAGGACCTTTCTGCCTCTGCAGGTCGGAGGGCAACTTCTCTAATGGGAAATAGCTGATTCAGTGTGAATGGGCTAGTTCCCATTAGACGAGAGGACCTTTGTGCCTGTCCAGGTCGGATGGCCGTTTCTCTAATGGGAAATAGCTGCTTCAGTGTGAATGGGCTAGTTCCCATTAGACGAGAGGACCTTTTTGCCTTTCCAGGTCGGAAGGCCGTTTCTCGAATGGGAAATAGCTGCTTCAGTGTGAATGGGATAGTTCCCATTAGACGAGAGGACCTTTCGGCCTCTGCAGGTCAAGGGGCGTTTCTAATGAGAAAAAGCTGCTTCAGTGTGAATGGGCTAGTTTCCATTAGATGAGAGGACCTTTTTGCCTTTCAAGGTTGGAGGGCCGTTTCTCTAATGGGAAATAGCTGCTTCAGTGTGAATGGGCGAGTTCCCATTAGCCGAGAGGACCTTTCTGCCTCTGCAGGTCGGAGGGCTGCTTCTCTAATGGGAAATAGCTGCTTCAGTGTGAGTGGGCTAGTTCCCATTAGACGAGAGGACCTTTCTGCCTCTGCAGGTCGGAGGGCCGCTTCTCTAATGGGAAATAGCTACTTCAGTGTGAATGGGCTAGTTCCCATTCGACGAGAGGACGTTTGTGCCTTTCCAGGTCGGAGGGCCGTTTCTCTAATGGGAAATAGCTGCTTCAGTGTGAATGGGCTAGTTCCCATTAGACGAGAGGATCTTTCTGCCTCTGCAGGTCGGAGGGCCACTTCTCTAATGGGAAATAGCTGATTCAGTGTGAATGGGCTAGTTCCCATTAGACGAGAGGACCTTTGTGCCTTTCCAGGTCGGAGGGCCGTTTCTTTAATGGGAAATAGCTGCTTCAGTGTGAATGGGCTATTTCCCATTAGATGAGGGGACCTTTTTGCCTTTCCAGGTCGGAAGGCTGTTTCTCTAATGGGAAATAGCTGCTTCAGTGTGAATGGGATAGTTCCAATTAGACGAGAGGACCTTTCCGCCTCTGCAGGTCAGGGGGCGTTTCTAATGGGAAAAAGCTGCTTCAGTGTGAATGGGCTAGTTCCCATTAGATGAGAGGACCTTTTTGCCTTTCAAGGTCGGAGGGCCGTTTCTCTAATGGGAAATAGCTGCTTCAGTGTGAATGGGCTAGTTCCCATTAGACGAGAGGACCTTTCTGCCTCTGCAGGTCGGAGGGCTGTTTCTCTAATGGGAAATAGCTGCTTCAGTGTGAGTGGGCTAGTTCCCATTAGACGAGAGGACCTTTCTGCCTCTGGAGGTCGGAGGGCCACTTCTCTAATGGGAAATAGCTGCTTCAGTGTGAATGGGCTAGTTCCCATTAGACGAGAGGACCTTTGTGCCTTTCCAGGTCGGAAGGCCGTTTCTCTAATGGGAAATAGCTGCTTCAGTGTGAATGGGCTAGTTCCCATTAGACAAGAGGACCTTTCTGCCTTTCCAGGTCAGAAGGTCGTTTCTCTAATGGGAAATAGCTGCTTCAGTGTGAATGGGATAGATTCCATTAGACGAGAGGACCTTTCTGCCTCTGCAGGTCGGTGGGCCGTTTCTAATGAGAAAAAGCTGCTTCAGTGTGAATGGGCTAGTTCCCATTAGATGAGAGGACCTTTTTGCCTTTCAAGGTCGGAGGGCCGTTTCTCTAATGGGAAATAGCTGCTTCAGTGTGAATGGGCTAGTTCCCATTAGACGAGAGGACCTTTCTGCCTCTGCAGGTCGGAGGGCTGTTTCTCTAATGGGAAATAGCTGCTTCAGTGTGAGTGGGCTAGTTCCCATTAGACGAGAGGACCTTTCTGCCTCTGGAGGTCGGAGGGCCACTTCTCTAATGGGAAATAGCTGCTTCAGTGTGAATGGGCTAGTTCCCATTAGACGAGAGGACCTTTGTGCCTTTCCAGGTCGGAGGGCCGTTTCTCTAATGGGAAATAGCTGCTTCAGTGTGAATGGGCTAGTTCCCATTAGAGGAGAGGACCTTTCTGCCTTTCCAGGTCAGAAGGCCGTTTCTCTAATGGGAAATAGCTGCTTCAGTGTGAATGGGATAGTTTCCATTAGACGAGAGGACCTTTCTGCCTCTGCAGGTCGGTGGGCCGTTTCTAATGAGAAAAAGCTGCTTCAGTGTGAATGGGCTAGTTCCCATTAGATGAGAGGACCTTTTTGCCTTTCAAGGTCCGAGGGCCGTTTCTCTAATGGGAAATAGCTGCTTCAGTGTGAATGGGCTAGTTCCCATTAGACGAGAAGACCTTTTTGCCTTTCCAGGTAAGAGGGCTGCTCCTCTAATGGGAAATAGCTGCTTCAGTGTGAATGTTCTATTTCCCATTAGACGAGTGGACTTTTCTGCCTTTCCAGGTCGGAGGGACGTTTCTCTAATGGGAAATAGCTGCTTCAGTGTGAATGGGCTAGTTTCCATTAGATGAGAGGACCTTTCTGCCTCTGCAGGTCGTATGGCTGTTTCTCTAATGGGAAATAGCTGCTTCAGTGTGAGTGGGCTAGTTCCCATTAGACGAGAGGACCTTTCTGCCTCTGCAGGTCGGAGGGCCACTTCTCTAATGGGAAATAGCTGATTCAGTGTGAATGGGCTAGTTCCCATTAGACGAGAGGACCTTTGTGCCTTTCCAGGTCGGAGAGCAATTTCTCTAATGGGAAATAGCTGCTTCAGTGTGAATGGGCTAGTTCCCATTAGACAAGAGGACCTTTTTTGCCTTTCCAGGTCGGAAGGCCGTTTCTCTAATGGGAAATAGCTGCTTCAGTGTGAATGGGATAGTTCCCATTAGACGAGAGGACCTTTCTGCCTCTGCAGGTCAAGGGGCGTTTCTAATGGGAAAAAGCTGCTTCAGTGTGAATGGGCTAGTTGCCATTAGATGAGAGGACCTTTTTGCCTTTCAAGGTCGGCGGGCCGTTTCTCTAATGGGAAATAGCTGCTTCAGTGTGAATGGGCTAGTTCCCATTAGACAAGAGGACCTTTCTGCCTCTGCAGGTCGGAGGGCTGTTTCTCTAATGCGAAATAGCTGCTTCAGTGTGAGTGGGCTAGTTCCCATTAGACTAGAGCACCTTTCTGCCTCTGGAGGTCGGAGGGCCACTTCTCTAATGGGAAATAGCTGCTTCAGTGTGAATGGGCTAGTTCCCATTAGACGAGAGGACCTTTTTGCCTTTCCAGGTCGGAGGGCTGCTTCTCTAATGGGAAATAGCTGCTTCAGTGTGAATGTTCTATTTCCCATTAGACGAGAGGACCGTTCTGCCTTTCCAGGTCGGAGGGCTGTTTCTCTAATGGGAAATAGCTGCTTCAGTGTGAGTGGGCTAGTTCCCATTAGACGAGAGGACCTTTCTGCCTCTGCAGGTCGGAGGGCAACTTCTCTAATGGGAAATAGCTGATTCAGTGTGAATGGGCTAGTTCCCATTAGACGAGAGGACCTTTGTTCCTTCCCAGGTCGGAGGGCCGTTTCTCTAATGGGAAATAGCTGCTTCAGTGTGAATGGGCTAGTTCCCATTAGACGAGAGGACCTTTTTGCCTTTCCAGGTCGGAAGGCCGTTTCTCTAATGGGAAAAAGCTGCTTCAGTGTGAATGTGCTAGTTCCCATTAGACGAGAGGACCTTTCTGCCTCTGGAGGTCGGAGGGCCACTTCTCTAATGGGAAATAGCTGCTTCAGTGTGAGTGGGCTAGTTCCCATTAGACTAGAGCACCTTTCTGCCTCTGGAGGTCGGAGGGCCACTTCTCTAATGGGAAATAGCTGCTTCAGTGTGAATGGGATAGTTCCCATTAGACGAGAGGACCTTTCTGCCTCTGCAGGTCAAGGGGCGTTTCTAATGGGAAAAAGCTGCTTCAGTGTGAATGGGCTAGTTGCCATGAGATGAGAGGACCTTTTTGCCTTTCAAGGTCGGAGGGCCGTTTCTCTAATGGGAAATAGCTGCTTCAGTGTGAATGGGATAGTTCCCATTAGACGAGAGGACCTTTCTGCCTCTGCAGGTGAAGGGGCGTTTCTAATGGGAAAAAGCTGCTTCAGTGTGAATGGGCTAGTTGCCATTAGATGAGAGGACCTTTTTGCCTTTCAAGGTCGGAGGGCCGTTTCTCTAATGGGAAATAGCTGCTTCAGTGTGAATGGGCTAGTTCCCATTAGACAAGAGGACCTTTCTGCCTCTGCAGGTCGGAGGGCTGTTTCTCTAATGGGAAATAGCTGCTTCACTGTGAGTGGGCTAGTTCCCATTAGACTAGAGCACCTTTCTGCCTCTGGAGGTCGGAGGGCCACTTCTCTAATGGGAAATAGCTGCTTCAGTGTGAATGGGCTAGTTCCCATTAGACGAGAGGACCTTTTTGCCTTTCCAGGTCGGAGGGCTGCTTTTCTAATGGGAAATAGCTGCTTCAGTGTGAATGTTCTATTTCCCATTAGACGAGAGGACCGTTCTGCCTTTCCAGGTCGGAGGGCCGTTTCTCTAATGGGAAATAGCTGCTTCAGTGGGAATGGGCTAGTTCCCATTAGACGAGAGGACCTTTCTGCCTCTGCAGGTCAGAGGGCTGTTTCTCTAATGGGAAATAGCTGCTTCAGTGTGAGTGGGCTAGTTCCCATTAGATGAGAGGACCTTTTTGCCTTTCAAGGTCGGAGGGCCGTTTCTCTAATGGGAAATAGCTGCTTCAGTGTGAATGGGCTAGTTCCCATTAGACGAGAGGACCTTTTTGCCTTTTCAGGTCGGAGGGCTGCTTCTCTAATGGGAAATAGCTGTTTCAGTGTGAATGTTCTATTTCCCATTAGACGAGTGGACCTTTCTGCCTTTACAGGTCGGAGGGACGTTTCTCTAATGGGAAATAGCTGCTTCAGTGTGAATGGGCTAGTTCCCATTAGACGAGAGGACCTTTCTGCCTCTGCAGGTCGGAGGGCTGTTTCTCTAATGGGAAATAGCTGCTTCAGTGTGAATGGGCTAGTTCCCATTAGACGAGAGGACCTTTTTGCCTTTCCAGGTCGGAAGGCCGTTTCTCTAATGGGCAAAAGCTGCTTCAGTGTGAATGTGCTAGTTCCCATTAGACGAGAGGACCTTTCTGCCTCTGGAGGTCGGAGGGCCACTTCTCTAATGGGAAATAGCTGCTTCAGTGTGAGTGGGCTAGTTCCCATTAGACTAGAGCACCTTTCTGCCTCTGGAGGTTGGAGGGCTACTTCTCTAATTGGAAATAGCTGCTTCAGTGCGAATGGGCTAGTTCCCATTAGACGAGAGGACCTTTCTGCCTCTGCAGGTCGGAGGGCTGTTTCTCTAATGGGAAATAGCTGCTTCAGTGTGAATGGGCTAGTTCCCATTAGACGAGAGGACCTTTTTGCCTTTCCAGGTCGGAAGGCCGTTTCTCTAATGGGAAAAAGCTGCTTCAGTGTGAATGTGCTAGTTCCCATTAGACGAGAGGACCTTTCTGCCTCTGGAGGTCGGAGGGCCACTTCTCTAATGGGAAATATCTGCTTCAGTGTGAGTGGGCTAGTTCCCATTAGACTAGAGCACCTTTCTGCCTCTGGAGGTCGGAGGGCCACTTCTCTAATTGGAAATAGCTGCTTCAGTGTGAATGGGCTAGTTCCCATTAGACGAGAAGACCTTTTTGCCTTTCCAGGTTGGAGGGCTGCTTCTCTAATGGGAAATAGCTGCTTCAGTGTGAATGTTCTATTTCCCATTAGACGAGTGGACTTTTCTGCCTTTCCAGGTCGGAGGGACGTTTCTCTAATGGGAAATAGCTGCTTCAGTGTGAATGGGCTAGTTTCCATTAGACGAGAGGACCTTTCTGCCTCTGCAGGTCGTATGGCTGTTTCTCTAATGGGAAATAGCTGCTTCAGTGTGAGTGGGCTCGTTCCCATTAGACGAGAGGATCTTTCTGCCTCTGCAGGTCGGAGCGCCACTTCTCTAATGGGAAATAGCTGATTCAGTGTGAATGGGCTAGTTCCCATTAGACGAGAGGACCTTTGTGCCTTTCCAGGTCGGAGAGAAATTTCTCTAATGGGAAATAGCTGCTTCAGTGTGAATGGGCTAGTTCCCATTAGACGAGAGGACCTTTTTTGCCTTTCCAGGTCGGAAGGCCGTTTCTCTAATGGGAAATAGCTGCTTCAGTGTGAATGGGATAGTTCCCATTAGACGAGAGGACCTTTCTGCCTCTGCAGGTCAAGGGGTGTTTCTAATGGGAAAAAGCTGCTTCAGTGTGAATGGGCTAGTTGCCATTAGATGAGAGGACCTTTTTGCCTTTCAAGGTCGGAGGGCCGTTTCTCTAATGGGAAATAGCTGCTTCAGTGTGAATGGGCTAGTTCCCATTAGACAAGAGGACCTTTCTGCCTCTGCAGGTCGGAGGGCTGTTTCTCTAATGGGAAATAGCTGCTTCAGTGTGAGTGGGCTAGTTCCCATTAGACTAGAGCACCTTTCTGCCTCTGGAGGTCGGAGGGCCACTTCTCTAATGGGAAATAGCTGCTTCAGTGTGAATGGGCTAGTTCCCATTAGACGAGAGGACCTTTTTGCCTTTCCAGGTCGGAGGGCTGCTTCTCTAATGGGAAATAGCTGCTTCAGTGTGAATGTTCTATTTCCCATTAGACGAGTGGACCGTTCTGCCTTTCCAGGTCGGAGGGCTGTTTCTCTAATGGGAAATAGCTGCTTCCGTGTGAGTGGGCTAGTTCCCATTAGACGAGAGGACCTTTCTGCCTCTGCAGGTCGGAGGGCAACTTCTCTAATGGGAAATAGCTGATTCAGTGTGAATGGGCTAGTTCCCATTAGACGAGAGGACCTTTGAGCCTTCCCAGGTCGGAGGGCCGTTTCTCTAATGGGAAATAGCTGCTTCAGTGTGAATGGGCTAGTTCCCATTAGACGATAGGACCTTTTTGCCTTTCCAGGTCGGAAGGCCGTTTCTCTAATGGGAAAAAGCTGCTTCAGTGTGAATGTGCTAGTTCCAATTAGACGAGAGGACCTTTCTGCCTCTGGAGGTCGGAGGGCCACTTCTCTAATGGGAAATAGCTGCTTCAGTGTGATTGGGCTAGTTCCCATTAGACTAGAGCACCTTTCTGCCTCTGGAGGTCGGAGGGCCACTTCTCTAATGGGAAATAGCTGCTTCAGTGTGAATGGGCTAGTTCCCATTAGACGAGAGGACCTTTTTGCCTTTTCAGGTCGGAGGGCTGCTTCTCTAATGGGAAATAGCTGTTTCAGTGTGAATGTTCTATTTCCCATTAGACGAGTGGACCTTTCTGCCTTTCCAGGTCGGAGGGACGTTTCTCTAATGGGAAATAGCTGCTTCAGTGTGAATGGGCTAGTTCCCATTAGACGAGAGGACCTTTCTGCCTCTGCAGGTCGGAGGGCTGTTTCTCTAATGGGAAATAGCTGCTTCAGTGTGAATGGGCTAGTTCCCATTAGACGAGAGGACCTTTTTTCCTTTCCAGGTCGGAAGGCTGTTTCTCTAATGGGAAAAAGCTGCTTCAGTGTGAATGTGCTAGTTCCCATTAGACGAGAGGACCTTTCTGCCTCTGGAGGTCGGAGGGCCACTTCTCTAATGGGAAATAGCTGCTTCAGTGTGAGTGGGCTAGTTCCCATTAGACTAGAGCACCTTTCTGGCTCTGGAGGTCGGAGGGCTACTTCTCTAATGGGAAATAGCTGCTTCAGTGTGAATGGGCTAGTTCCCATTAGACGAGAGGACCTTTTTGCCTTTCCAGGTCGGAGGGCTGCTTCTCTAATGGGAAATAGCTGCTTCAGTGTGAATGTTCTATTTCCCATTAGACGAGAGGACCGTTCTGCCTTACCAGGTCGGAGGGCCGTTTCTCTAATGGGAAATAGCTGCTTCAGTGTGAATGGGCTAGTTCCCATTAGACGAGAGGACCTTTCTGCCTCTGCAGGTCGGAGGGCTGTTTCTCTAATGGGAAATAGCTGCTTCAGTGTGAGTGGGCTAGTTCCCATTAGACGAGAGGACCTTTTTGCCTTTCAAGGTCAGAGGGCCGTTTCTCTAATGGGAAATAGCTGCTTCAGTGTGAATGGGCTAGTTCCCATTAGACGAGAGGACGTTTTTGCCTTTCCAGGTCGGAGGGCTGCTTCTCTAATGGGAAATAGCTGTTTCAGTGTGAATGTTCTATTTCCCATTAGACGAGAGGACCTTTCTGCCTTTCCAGGTCGGATGGCCGTTTCTCTAATGGGAAATAGCTGCTTCAGTGTGAGTGGGCTAGTTCCCATTACACAAGAGGACCTTTTTGCCTTTCCAGGTCGGAGGGCTGTTTCTCTAATGGGAAATAGCTGCTTCAGTGTGAATGGGCTAGTTCCCATTAGACAAGAGGACCTTTCTGCTTTTCCAGGTCGGAGGGCCGTTTCTCTAATGGAAAATACTGCTTCAGTGTGAATGGGGTAGTTCCCATTAGACGAGAGGACCTTTCTGCCTCTGCAGGTCGGAGGGCCGCTTCTCTAATGGGAAATACTGCTTCAGTGTGAGTGGGCTAGTTCCCATTAGACGAGAGGACCTTTCTGCCTTTCCAGGTCAGAGGGCTGTTTCTCTAATGGGAAATAGCTGCTTCAGTGTGAGTGGGCTACTTCCCATTAGACGAGAGGACCTTGCCGCCTCTGCAGGTCGGAGGGCCACGTCTCTAATGGGAAATAGCTGATTCAGTGTGAATGGGCTAGTTCCCATTAAATGAGAGGACCTTTCTGCCTTTCCAGGTCGGAAGGCCGTTTCTCTAATGGGAAATAGCTGCTTCAGTGTGAATGGGATAGTTCCGATTAGACAAGAGGACCTTTCTGCCTCTACACGTCGGAGGGCCGTTTCTCTAATGGGAAATAGCTGCTTCAGTGTGAATGGGCTAGTTCCCATTAGACGAGAGGACCTTTCTGCCTCTGCAGGTCAGAGGGCTGTTTCTCTAATGGGAAATAGCTGCTTCAGTGTGAGTGGGCTAGTTCCCATTAGACGAGAGGACCTTTTTGCCTTTCAAGGTCAGAGGGCCGTTTCTCTAATGGGAAATAGCTGCTTCAGTGTGAATGGGCTAGTTCCCATTAGACGAGAGGACCTTTTTGCCTTTTCAGGTCGGAGGGCTGCTTCTCTAATGGGAAATAGCTGTTTCAGTGTGAATGTTCTATTTCCCATTAGACGAGTGGACCTTTCTGCCTTTCCAGGTCGGAGGGACGTTTCTCTAATGGGAAATAGCTGCTTCAGTGTGAATGGGCTAGTTCCCATTAGACGAGAGGACCTTTCTGCCTCTGCAGGTCGGAGGGCTGTTTCTCTAATGGGAAATAGCTGCTTCAGTGTGAATGGGCTAGTTCCCATTAGACGAGAGGACGTTTTTGCCTTTCCAGGTCGGAGGGCTGCTTCTCTAATGGGAAATAGCTGTTTCAGTGTGAATGTTCTATTTCCCATTAGACGAGAGGACCTTTCTGCCTTTCCAGGTCGGATGGCCGTTTCTCTAATGGGAAATAGCTGCTTCAGTGTGAGTGGGCTCGTTCCCATTACACAAGAGGACCTTTTTGCCTTTCCAGGTCGGAGGGCTGTTTCTCTAATGGGAAATAGCTGCTTCAGTGTGAATGGGCTAGTTCCCATTAGACGAGAGGACCTTATTTCCTTTCCAGGTCGGAGGGCCGCTTCTCTAATGGGAAATAGCTGCTTCAGTGTGAATGGGCTAGTTCCCATTAGACAAGAGGACCTTTCTGCCTTTCCAGGTCGGAGGGCCGTTTCTCTAATGGGAAATACTGCTTCAGTGTGAATGGGGTAGTTCCCATTAGACGAGAGGACCTTTCTGCCTCTGCAGGTCGGAGGGCCGCTTCTCTTATGGGAAATACTGCTTCAGTGTGAGTGGGCTAGTTCCCATTAGACGAGAGGACCTTTCTGCCTTTCCAGGTCAGAGGGCTGTTTCTCTAATGGGAAATAGCTGCTTCAGTGTGAATGGGCTAGTTCCCATTAGACGAGAGGACCTTTTTGCCTTTCAAGGTCAGAGGGCCGTTTCTCTAATGGGAAATAGCTGCTTCAGTGTGAATGGGCTAGTTCCCATTAGACGAGAGGACCTTTTTGCCTTTCAAGGTCAGAGGGCCGTTTCTCTAATGGGAAATAGCTGCTTCAGTGTGAATGGGCTAGTTCCCATTAGACGAGAGGACGTTTTTGCCTTTCCAGGTCGGAGGGCTGCTTCTCTAATGGGAAATAGCTGTTTCAGTGTGAATGTTCTATTTCCCATTAGACGAGAGGACCTTTCTGCCTTTCCAGGTCGGATGGCCGTTTCTCTAATGGGAAATAGCTGCTTCAGTGTGAGTGGGCTAGTTCCCATTACACAAGAGGACCTTTTTGCCTTTCCAGGTCGGAGGGCTGTTTCTCTAATGGGAAATAGCTGCTTCAGTGTGAATGGGCTAGTTCCCATTAGACAAGAGGACCTTTCTGCCTTTCCAGGTCGGAGGGCCGTTTCTCTAATGGGAAATACTGCTTCAGTGTGAATGGGGTAGTTCCCATTAGACGAGAGGACCTTTCTGCCTCTGCAGGTCGGAGGGCCGCTTCTCTAATGGGAAATACTGCTTCAGTGTGAGTGGGCTAGTTCCCATTAGACGAGAGGACCTTTCTGCCTTTCCAGGTCAGAGGGCTGTTTCTCTAATGGGAAATAGCTGCTTCAGTGTGAGTGGGATACTTCCCATTAGACGAGAGGACCTTGCCGCCTCTGCAGGTCGGAGGGCCACTTCTCTAATGGGAAATAGCTGATTCAGTGTGAATGGGCTAGTTCCCATTAAATGAGAGGACCTTTCTGCCTTTCCAGGTCGGAAGGCCGTTTCTCTAATGGGAAATAGCTGCTTCAGTGTGAATGGGATAGTTCCGATTAGACAAGAGGACCTTTCTGCCTCTACACGTCGGAGGGCCGTTTCTCTAATGGGAAATAGCTGCTTCAGTGTGAATGGGCTAGTTCCCATTAGACGAGAGGACCTTTCTGCCTCTGCAGGTCAGAGGGCTGTTTCTCTAATGGGAAATAGCTGCTTCAGTGTGAGTGGGCTAGTTCCCATTAGACGAGAGGACCTTTTTGCCTTTCAAGGTCAGAGGGCCGTTTCTCTAATGGGAAATAGCTGCTTCAGTGTGAATGGGCTAGTTCCCATTAGACGAGAGGACCTTTTTGCCTTTTCAGGTCGGAGGGCTGCTTCTCTAATGGGAAATAGCTGTTTCAGTGTGAATGTTCTATTTCCCATTAGACGAGTGGACCTTTCTGCCTTTCCAGGTCGGAGGGACGTTTCTCTAATGGGAAATAGCTGCTTCAGTGTGAATGGGCTAGTTCCCATTAGACGAGAGGACCTTTCTGCCTCTGCAGGTCGGAGGGCTGTTTCTCTAATGGGAAATAGCTGCTTCAGTGTGAATGGGCTAGTTCCCATTAGACGAGAGGACGTTTTTGCCTTTCCAGGTCGGAGGGCTGCTTCTCTAATGGGAAATAGCTGTTTCAGTGTGAATGTTCTATTTCCCATTAGACGAGAGGACCTTTCTGCCTTTCCAGGTCGGATGGCCGTTTCTCTAATGGGAAATAGCTGCTTCAGTGTGAGTAGGCTCGTTCCCATTACACAAGAGGACCTTTTTGCCTTTCCAGGTCGGAGGGCTGTTTCTCTAATGGGAAATAGCTGCTTCAGTGTGAATGGGCTAGTTCCCATTAGACGAGAGGACCTTTTTTCCTTTCCAGGTCGGAGGGCCGCTTCTCTAATGGGAAATAGCTGCTTCAGTGTGAATGGGCTAGTTCCCATTAGACAAGAGGACCTTTCTGCCTTTCCAGGTCGGAGGGCCGTTTCTCTAATGGGAAATACTGCTTCAGTGTGAATGGGGTAGTTCCCATTAGACGAGAGGACCTTTCTGCCTCTGCAGGTCGGAGGGCCGCTTCTCTTATGGGAAATACTGCTTCAGTGTGAGTGGGCTAGTTCCCATTAGACGAGAGGACCTTTCTGCCTTTCCAGGTCAGAGGGCTGTTTCTCTAATGGGAAATAGCTGCTTCAGTGTGAGTGGGCTACTTCCCATTAGACGAGAGGACCTTGCCGCTTCTGCAGGTCGGAGGGCCACTTCTCTAATGGGAAATAGCTGATTCAGTGTGAATGGGCTAGTTCCCATTAAATGAGAGGACCTTTCTGCCTTTCCAGGTCGGAAGGCCGTTTCTCTAATGGGAAATAGCTGCTTCAGTGTGAATGGGATAGTTCCGATTAGACAAGAGGACCTTTCTGCCTCTACACGTCGGAGAGCCGTTTCTAATTGGAAAAAGCTGCTTCAGTGTGAATGGGCTAGTTCCCATTAGATGAGAGGACCTTTTTGCCTTTCAAGGTCGGAGGGCCGTTTCTCTAATGGGAAATAGCTGCTTGTCATGCATGCTGGACGTGGTCCTACCTCCTATGCTCGTAGAACAGCTAGACCGTTCTATTCCAAGTGGCGGTTGTTCGATACGTTGCCGGGAAAACGACGTTTGCATTTTTCACGTCGCTAATTTCACGTGTATTCTGCTTTCTCACGTGAACTACGGCATTACGTTTATAAGCAGCGTGGAAACTTAACTCGCTGCTTCTGATCGAATCATTTGGCGTTGTGTAGCTGAACCTCCGATCTGCATCCTTGCAGGTTACTACAGCTACTTTTTGGGCCTTCCATAGCGTGTTTTCCACCACACGCTGATTCCTGGAGCTGTTTGGTTGCGTGTAAATCCACACGCGCACGTTGTCTTCAAACGCGGCTGGCCTGGGCTGCGTGAATCCTGTTAGCGTGCAAATCCACACGGGCACGCTATCTTCAAGCACGGCTGGCCTGGACTGCGTGAAGCCTGCTCGCGTGTAAATCCACACGCGCACGTTGTCTTCAAACGCGGCTGGCCTGGGCTGTGTGAATCCTGTTCGCGTGTAAATCCACACGCATTCTTTGTCTTCAAGCGCTGCTGGCCTGGACTGCGTGAATCCTGCTCGCGTGTAAAATCCACACGCGCACGTTGTCTTCAAACGCGGCTGTCCTGGGCTGCGTGAATCCTGTTCGCGTGTAAAATCCACACGCGCACGTTGTCTTCAAACACGGCTGTCCTGGGCTGCGTGAATCCTGTTCGCGTGTAAATCCACACGCATATGTTGTCTTCAAGCGCTGCTGGCCTGGACTGCGTGAATCCTGCTCGCGTGTAAATCCACACGCACACTTTGTCTTCAAGCGCTGTTGGCCTGGACTGCGTGAATCCTAATCGCGTGTAAATCCACACGCACACGCTATTTTCTTCGCGGCTGTACAGAACCGCGTGTACTTTGTTTATACCATAAAAAGGGCGCTATTTCCAACTCCTGCACCTGTGATATTAACAGGGGGATTGATTCATTTATATACTTTACTCTACGTGGGAAGGAAGCTTTTCAAGGATTATTGGAAGGTTACAGTGAACAGTACTTTAGACGCTATCCTGTGGTGCATCAACCCGGTATCTAGCGTGAGCCTCGTTCCGTTCGGGATAAGTCTCCCTTACTAATCTTCCCTTCCTTGTCGTTTGTTCTACCTTGGATTTCCTCAAGAGACTCTGCTGGATTCTTCTGCCCTAGACTTAAGGTCAGTGTGTGCATTCATGTCATTTTCTGTTCCATCATACTCAGGTTGGGGCAGTTATTTATGATACTTTATTTTGTTCTAGGCTGACTTCCTATACCTTACCCACGCCCTTTCCAGTGATCCATCGCTCTGCCTGTTTTACCAGTCAGAGAGTTGTATGATTTGGAAGGTCTTAACTTGACTTCACAACTATCAAATCGTGTGAACAGGGATCCGGAAGACCCTACCACCTGTATCCTTTTGAGTACCGTATCCTTTTCAGTTAATACTTTGGTGCTCTCTCTGACAGAATCAGAAGCCATGGAGGGTACGGATCCTTTAGCTGTTTTGACTCAGTTGATCAGCGATTTGAGAAATGAAATGGTTACGGCACAGGACATGTTACGGCACCGTATGGACGTTATGCAAGACGCCATGCACGGTAGTCCTCAGGGAGCACAGGTTCCAATGGCCACTGCATCTGGATCTGGGACTATGACACCCCCACAGGAAACTATTAATGTGGTTATGCCCACTCAGTTTCCCTTGGCCCCTCCGGAACGGTTCACTGGTGATCCCAAAACCTATAGAACCTTCGTTAATCAGTGCCGACTCCATTTTCTTTGCCGTCCTACATCTTTTCCTGACCTAACCACAAAAGCAGCATTCGTGCTTTCCCATTTAGGGGGCACAGCTGCTGCTTGGGCTAACCCTTTGTTGGAAACAAATAGCCCTTTGTTGTACGACTGTGACGATCTCTTGGCTGCTATGAGTAAAGACTTTGACATGCGTTATGCTACTCAAGCCATGGATCTGGAGTTACTTAATCTACAACAAGGCAATCAACCTCTTTTGCCTTACATTGCCCGGTTCAATCAACTAACAGCCGAAACTCAATGGCCTGACGGCAAGAAAACGGCTGTTTTCTACAAGGGTCTTTCAGAAGAACTGAAAGATGCCTTATCTACAGTTCCGGTGGTTCCTACGGGATTCACAGAGTTGCTCGATTTGGTTCTACAAATCGATGCCCGAAGGAATGCTCGGAAAGGAGAGAAAAAGCCCTTCATACAAGCCTCGGTGCGTTCAGAGACACCGGCAGTCCTCTCGAACGACCCCGAACCCATGCAGATTGGCGCCGTGAGAGGCCGGTTGTCCAATGCAGAACGAGAGAACCGAAGAAAGAACCATTTATGTATGTATTGCGGTTCATCCGAGCATTTATTGGCGACATGTCCTAAAAAACCCATCAAGCGTTCGGGAAACACCAAAACTCGACAATAGCAGGAGTCCCTATGTCGAGTGTTTCATCGGACTCCAGTACCATTCCTAATCACGCACCCGTAATTGTTGAGGTGACGCTACGTTGTGATGAACGAGAATTGGTTTCCAAGGCCATGGTTGATTCCGGAGCCACCAACAATTACATAGACATCACATATGCCAAGAACTGTTTCATACCCCTTGTAAACAAAAACAAACCTGAAACGGTTAATACCGTGGACGGATCTGTTTTGACTTCTGGTATGGTAACCCAGGAGACGGTATCTGTTCAGATGACATAATCGAATAATCATTCGGAAGAAATCGTCTTCGATGTCATAGCTGCTCCGCAGTACGAAATCATACTTGGTCTTGCATGGTTAACCCTTCATAATCCCGCCGTTGACTAGGTTTCGGGATTGCTCCAGTATCCTTCGATTCATTGCAATGAACATTGCTTTACCAGTCAGGAGGTGTCAAACAAGCAACACATATTGGCCTCTATGGGGGGAGCTTCAACTATCAGCGTGGTACATCAAAGCGACACTACCATACCATGCGAATACGCTGAGTGTGCTGATGTCTTTGATAAAGGCCAGGCAGAACAATTGCCTCCCCATCGACAGTACGACTGTCCTATTGAATTGATTCCTGGTGCCAAAATCCCTACAGGTCGTTTATATTCACTAACCCCAAAAGAAGACGTTGTGTTGAAAGAATACATTGACAAAGCTTTAGCGATGGGTTTCATACGGCCATCACAATCACCTGCTGCGTCTCCTCTATTCTTTGTTCCGAAGAAAGAGGGAGATCTAAGGCCTTGCATTGATTACAGGGCACTTAACGACATCACCATAAAAAACCAATATCCTTTACCACTGATAAACGTTCTATTGGATCAATTAGGTACTTCCAGTTACTTCACCAAATTGGACTTGCGAGGAGCATACAATTTAGTTCGCATTCCTGAAGGCGACGAATGGAAGACCGCTTTCAAGACACGGTATGGTCTTTACGAGTATTTGGTGATGCCTTTTGGTGTGTGCAACGCTCCCGCCACTTTTCAATTCTTCATGAATGATATATTCAGGGACATAATGGACCAGTTTGTGGTGATTTATCTGGATGACATTCTGATCTATTCATCATCTTTTTCGGAACACGTCAAACACGTTTCTACAGTCCTACAAAGACTCAGGGAGAACCTTCTTTATGTGAAAGCCGAGAAATGCGTCTTTCATTCACAGGAAGTGGAATTCCTGGGTTATGACATTACCAATCTAGGTGCTCGAATGAGCCGTTCCAAGGTGAAGGCCATATTGAATTGGCCTATTCCGCACAATGTCAAGTCATTACAGTCTTTCTTAGGCTTTGCGAATTTTTATCGCAGATTTATTCATTCCTTCTCCAAAACAGTAGCTCCTTTGACGGCTTTAACTAGTTCCAAAGTTCCTTTCTGTTGGAACCAAAATGCCCAAGCATCATTCGAAAAGTTGAAGGAAGCATTTACCACTGCACCCGTGCTTCAACATCCAGATCCAGATCGCCAGTTTATCGTTGAAGCGGATGCATCCAGTGTCGCTACTGGAGCGGTACTCTCACAAGTTTGCACAGAAACCAAGGAGGAGCACCCAGTGGCTTGCTTCTCTCGCAAACTTACCCCATATGAACGAAATTACACCGTCACCGAGCGGGAATTGCTGGCTATCAAAGATGCCTTCCGAGAATGGCGTCATCATCTTCTTGGGGCCAAACATCAGGTGTTGGTGTACTCTGACCATAGAAATCTTCAAGCATTCAAATCTATGAAATGCCTTACGGCCCGACAGGCCAGATGGCATGTCTTTTTTGCCCAATACGATTTCCAGGTCACATATCGTCCTGCCCGAGAACACGTTAAGTCGGACGCGTTGTCTTGTATGAGTGAAGAGGCGAAGGAAGAAGCACAAGTACAAAATCAGTTGTTGGCAGGTCATGTAATATGTAGTTGTTCTGTTCAACCATCCTTAAAAACCGAAGTACAAGAGTGGGTGAAAAAACATCCACAAGTTATCCAGGATATGAATCTGGACGTACATAACGGTTTACCATTCACACAAGGAGTGCTCTACCTACCGACGTCTTCAACGCGGAATAAAGCCCTCAAGTGGAATCATGATTCCTTGATCGCAGCCCATCCTGGACGGAAGAAAACACTAGAGCTGCTCAAAAGATGGTGCTGGTGGCCATCCATGTCAAAAGATGTCATAGATCATGTATCAACTTGTTTTGTATGCATCCAATGTAAAAACACTCCTGGTAAACCAGTGGGCTTACTCCAGTCCCTACCTGTTCCTAACAAACCATGGGACATGATATCTATGGATTTTGTGGTAGAACTCCCACCAAACCAGGAGTACGATACCATATGGGTTGTAGTGGATTATTTCACTAAATTGGCTCTTTATATTCCCTGTATTGGTTTACCAACCGCTGTTGTTCTGGCTGACCTATTCATCCAACATATATTTCGTTTCTTTGGTCTACCGTCAGTAATCATTACGGACAGGGGCTCACAGTTTGCGTCACGCTTTTGGAGAGCACTAACATCTGCATTACTGATTGATGATAGAATGTCCAGTGCTTATCACCCTCAAACTGATGGACAGACCGAAAGAGTCAACTGCACTATGGAACAATATCTGCGGTGTCTGTGTCTGCAGTACCAATCGGATTGGCTCACGGTCCTGCCGGCAGCAGAATTCGCCTATAACAACTCCTATCATAGTGCCATAGGCACTTCACCATTCTATGCGCTTTATGGACAACACCCCCGATCAATACCTTTGGATTCCAGCTTGTCTTTGGATACTCCTGCCGCAGGCCGTACTTTTCGTGATCTGAAGAAATTACAGAGGAAAGTGAAGCAGCAATTGGAGCAGGCTAAAAGACGCGACAAGTTCTATGCCGATGCTCATAGAGTACCCGCACCTGTCTACAAGGCTGGTATGAAAGTATGGCTGTCCACTAAGAACTTGAGAATTCCAGGCAAAAAGAAATTATTGCCTAAATACATTGGTCCGTATGTGGTGCTCCAAGTAATTAATCCGGCTGCTGTCCGTCTGGCTTTGCCACAACGATGGCGAGTGCATCCCGTATTCCATGTGTCACTCATTAAGCCATGTTCTGAAGCTACTAGATTGCCTGTACGGCCTGTTGCTATTTCTGTGCGGGGTTCAGATGAATATGAGGTACAGGACATACTGGATATGAGACTACGTTCTGGTAGGCCGTTTTATCTGGTGGACTGGAAGGGCTATGGTCCCGAAGATAGGTCCTGGGAACCTCTTTCTAATATTCATGCTCCTGCTTTATTGAAGCGTTTTCACACGAGAAGGGGAGAGGTTGCCCCTTTGGGGGATGGCACTGTCATGCATGCTGGACGTGGTTCTACCTCCTACGCTCGTAGAACAGCTAGACCGTTCTATTCCAAATGGCAGTTGTTCGATACGTTGCTGGGAAAACGACGTTTGCACTTTTCACGTCGCTAACTTCACGTGTATTCTGCTTCGTCACGTGAACTACGGCATTACGTATATAAGCAGCGTGGAAACTTAACTCGCTGCTTCTGATCGAATCATTTGGCGTTGTGTAGCTGAACCTCCGATCTGCATCCTTGCAGGTTACTACAGCTACTTTTTGGGCCTTCCATAGCGTGTTTTCCGACACACGCTGATTCCTGGAGCTGTTTGGTTGCGTGTAAATCCACAAGCGCACGTTGTCTTCAAACGCGGCTGGCCTGGGCTGCGTGAATCCTGTTCGCGTGCAAATCCACACGGGCACGCTATCTTCAAGCACGGCTGGCCTGGACTGCGTGAATCCTGCTCGCGTGTAAATCCACACGCGCACGTTGTCTTCAAACGCGGCTGGCCTGGGCTGCGTGAATCCTGTTCGCGTGTAAATCCACACGCATACTTTGTCTTCAAGCGCTGCTGGCCTGGACTGCGTGAATCCTGCTCGCGTGTAAAATCCACACGCGCACGTTGTCTTCAAACGCGGCTGTCCTGGGCTGCGTGAATCCTGTTCGCGTGTAAAATCCACACGCGCACGTTGTCTTCAAACACGGCTGTCCTGGGCTGCGTGAATCCTGTTCGCGTGTAAATCCACACGCATATGTTGTCTTCAAGCGCTGCTGGCCTGGACTGCGTGAATCCTGCTCGCGTGTAAATCCACACGCACACTTTGTCTTCAAGCGCTGTTGGCCTGGACTGCGTGAATCCTAATCGCGTGTAAATCCACACGCACACGCTATTTTCTTCGCGGCTGTACAGAACCGCGTGTGCTTTGTTTATACCATAAAAAGGGCGCTATTTCCAACTCCTGCACCTGTGATATTAACAGGGGGATTGATTCATTTCTATACTTTACTCTACGTGGGAAGGAAGCTTTTCAAGGATTATTGGAAGGTGACAGTGAACAGTACTTTAGACGCTATCCTGTGGTGCATCAACCCGGTATCTAGCGTGAGCCTCGTTCCGTTCGGGTTAAGTCTCCCTTACTAATCTTCCCTTCCTTGTTGTTTGTTCTACCTTGGATTTCCTCAAGAGACTCTGCTGGATTCTTCTGCCCTAGACTTAAGGTCAGTGTGTGCATTCATGTCATTTTCTGTTCCATCATACTCAGGTTGGGGCAGTTATTTATGATACTTTATTTTGTTCTAGGCTGACTTCCTATACCTTACCCACGCCCTTTCCAGTGATCCATCGCTCTGCCTGTTTTACCAGTCAGAGAGTTGTATCATTTGGAAGGTCTTCACTTGACTTCACAACTATCAAATCGTGTGAACAGGGATCCGGAAGACCCTACCACCTGTATCCTTTTGAGTACCGTATCCTTTTCAGTTAATACTTTGGTGCTCTCTCTGACACTGCTTCAGTGTGAATGTTCTATTTCCCATTAGACGAGAGGACCTTTTTGCCTTTCCAGGTCGGAGGGCTGCTTCTCTAATCGGAAATAGCTGCTTCAGTGTGAATGTTCTATTTCCCATTAGGCGAGAGGACCTTTCTGCCTTTCCAGGTCGGAGGGCCGTTTCTCTAATGGGAAATAGCTGCTTCAGCGTGAATGGGCTAGTTCCCATTAGACGAGAGGACCTTTCTGCCTCTGCAGGTCGGAGGGCTGTTTCTCTAATGGGAAATAGCTGTTTCAGTGTGAGTGGGCTAGTTCCCATTAGACGACAGGACCTTTCTGCCTCTGCAGGTCGGAGGGCCACTTCTCTAATGGGAAATAGCTGATTCAGTGTGAATGGGCTAGTTCCCATTAGACGAGAGGACCTTTGTGCCTTTCCAGGTCAGAGGGCCGTTTCTCTAATGGGAAATAGCTGCTTCAGTGTGAAAGGGCTAGTTCCCATTAGACGAGAGGACCTTTTTGCCTTTCCAGGTCGGAAGGCCGTTTCTCTAATGGGAAATAGCTGCTTCAGTGTGAATGGGATAGTTCCCATTAGACGAGGGGACCTTTCTGCCTCTGCAGGTCAAGGGGCTTCTAATGGGAAAAAGCTGCTTCAGTGTGAATGGGCTAGTTCCCATTAGATGAGAGGACCTTTTTGCCTTTCAAGGTCGGAGGGCCGTTTCTCTAATGGGAAATAGCTGCTTCAGTGTGAATGGGCTAGTTCCCATTAGCCGAGAGGACCTTTCTGCCTCTGCAGGTCGGAGGGCTGTTTCTCGAATGGGAAATAGCTGCTTCAGTGTGAGTGGGCTAGTTCCCATTAGACGAGAGGACCTTTCTTCCTCTGCAGGTCAGAGGGCCGCTTCTCTAATGGGAAATAGCTACTTCAGTGTGAATGGGCTACTTCCCATTAGACGAGAGGACCTTTCTGCCTCTGCAGGTCGGAGGGCCACTTCTCTAATGGGAAATAGCTGCTTCAGTGTGAATGGGCTAGTTCCCATTAGACGAGAGGACCTTTCTGCCTCTGCAGGTCGGAGGGCCACTTCTCTAATGGGAAATAGCTGATTCAGTGTGAATGGGCTAGTTCCCATTAGACGAGAGGACCTTTGTGCCTTTCCAGGTCAGAGGGCCGTTTCTTTAATGGGAAATAGCTGCTTCAGTGTGAATGGGCTATTTCCCATTAGATGAGGACTTTTTTGCCTTTCCAGGTCGGAAGGCCGTTTCTCTAATGGGAAATAGCTGCTTCAGTGTGAATGGGATAGTTCCCATTAGACGAGAGGACCGTTCCGCCTCTGCAGGTCAAGGGGCGTTTCTAATTTTCTAATGGGAAAAAGCTGCTTCAGTGTGAATGGGCTAGTTCCCATTAGACAAGAGGACCTTTTTGCCTTTCCAGGTCGGAAGGACGTTTCTCTAATGGGAAATAGCTGCTTCAGTGTGAATGGGATAGTTTCCATTAGACGAGAGGACCTTTCTGCCTCTGCAGGTCGGAGGGCCGTTTCTAATGGGAAAAAGCTGCTTCAGTGTGAATGGGCTAGTTCCCATTAGATGAGAGGACCTTTTTGCCTTTCAAGGTCGGAGGGCCGTTTCTCTAATGGGAAATAGCTGCTTCAGTGTGAATGGGCTAGTTCCCATTAGACGAGTGGACCTTTCTGCCTTTCCAGGTCGGAGTGTCGTTTCTCTAATGGGAAATAGCTGCTTCAGTGTGAATGGGCTAGTTCCTATTAGACGAGAGGACCTTTCTGCCTCTGCAGGTCGGAGGGCTGTTTCTCTAATGGGAAATAGCTGCTTCAGTGTGAATGGGCTAGTTCCCATTAGACAAGAGGACGTTTTTGCCTTTCCCGGTCGGAGGGCCGTTTCTCTAATGGGAAGTAGCTGCTTCAGTGTGAGTGGGCTAGTTCCCATTAGGCGAGAGGACCTTTCTGCCTCTGCAGGTCGGAGGGCCGTTTCTCTAATGGGAAATAGCTGCTTCAGTGTGAATGGGCTAGTTCCCATTAGACGAGAGGACCTTTTTGCATTTCCAGGTCGGAGGGCCGTTTCTCTAATGGGAAATAGCTGCTTCAGTGTGAATGGGCTAGTTCCCATTAGATGAGAGGACCTTTTTGCCTTTCCAGGTCGGAGGGCTGCTTCTCTAATGGGAAATAGCTGCTTCAGTGTGAATGTTCTATTTCCCATTAGACGAGTGGACCTTTATGCCTTTCCAGGTCGGAGGGAGGTTTCTCTAATGGGAAATAGCTGCTTCAGTGTGAATGGGCTAGTTCCCATTAGACGAGAGGACCTTTCTGCCTCTGCAGGTCGGAGGGCTGTTTCTCTAATGGGAAATAGCTGCTTCAGTGTGAATGGGCTAGTTCCCATTAGACGAGAGGACCTTTTTGGCTTTCCAGGTCGGAGGGCTGCTTCTCTAATGGGAAATAGCTGTTTCAGTGTGAATGTTCTATTTCCCATTAGACGAGAGGACCTTTCTGCCTTTCCAGGTCGGATGGCCGTTTCTCTAATGGGAAATAGCTGCTTCAGTGTGAATGGGCTAGTTCCCATTAAATGAGAGGACCTTTCTGCCTCTGCAGGTCGGAGGGCTGTTTCACTAATGGGAAATAGCTGCTTCAGTGTGAGTGGGCTAGTTCCCATTAGACGAGAGGACCTTTTTGCCTTTCCACGTCGGAGGGCCGCTTCTCTAATGGGAAATAGCTGCTTCAGTGTGAATGGGCTAGTTCCCATTAGACGACAGGACCTTTCTGCCTTTCCAGGTCGGAGGGCCGTTTCTCTAATGGGAAATACTGCTTCAGTGTGAATGGGGTAGTTCCCATTAGACGAGATGACCTTTTTGCCTTTCCCAGTCGGAGGGCTGTTTCTCTAATGGGAAATAGCTGCTTCAGTGTGAGTGGGCTAGTTCCCATTAGGCGAGAGGACCTTTCTGCCTCTGCAGGTCGGAGGGCCATTTCTCTAATGGGAAATACTGCTTCCGTGTGAATGGGCTAGTTCCCATTAGACGACAGGACCTTTTTGCATTTCCAGGTCAGAGGGCCGTTTCTCTAATTGGAAATAGCTGCTTCAGTGTGAATGGGCTAGTTCCCATTAGACGAGAGGACCTATTTCCCTTTCCAGCTCGGAGGGCCGTTTCTCTAATGGGAAATAGCCTTCTCAGTGTGAGTAGGCTAGTTCTCATTATTATGCAGGACTTGGCTACTAGGGGAGCAAAAAGGGCAATTTCTCTAATGGGAACTAGCCTTCTCAGTGTGAGTAGGCTAGTTCCCATCATTATGCAGGACTTGGCCACTAGGGGAGCAAAAAGGGCCATTTCTCTAATGGGAACTAGCCTTCTCTGTGTGAGTGGGCTAGTTCCCATTATTATGCAGGACTTGGCCACGGCCAAAAAGGGCAATTTCTCTAATGGGAAATAGCAGGACTTGGCCACTAGAGGCAAAAAGGGCCATTTGTCTAATGGGAACTAGCCTTCTCATTGTGAGTGGGCTGTTCCCATTATTATGCAGGACGTGGCCACTAGGGGAGCAAAAGGGGCCATTTCTCTAATGGGAACTAGCCTTCTCAGTTTGAGTAGGCTAGTTTCCATTATTATGCAGGTCTTGGCCACTAGGGGCAAAAGGGCCATTTCTCTAATGGGAACTGGCCTTCTCAGTTTGAGTAGGCTAGTTCCCATTATTATGCAGGACTTGGCCACTATTGGCAAAAGGGCCATTTCTCTAATGGAAACTAGCCTTCTTAGTATGAGTGGGCTAGTTCCCATTATTATGCAGGACCTGACCACTAGGGGAGCAAAAAGGGCCATTTCTCTAATGGGAACTAGCCTTCTCAGTTTGAGTAGGCTAGTTTCCATTATTATGCAGGTCTTGGCCACTAGGGGCAAAAGGGCCATTTCTCTAATGGGAACTGGCCTTCTCAGTTTGAGTAGGCTAGTTCCCATTATTATGCAGGACTTGGCCACTATTGGCAAAAAGGGCCATTTCTCTAAAGGGAACTAGCCTTCTCTGAGTGAGTGGGCTAGTTCCGATTATTATTGAGGACTTGGCCTCTAGGGGGCAACAAAGGGCCATTTCTCTAATGGGAACTAGTCCACTCACACTGAAGCAGCTATTGCCCATCTGAGAAATGGCCCTAACAACCGATGGTCCATTTCTCGGATGGGAACTAGTTACCGGGCAGCCATGACAGCATCTAGTTCCTATTCGAGAAACGGATCTTAGCAACTCTCGGCTGTTCCTCATGCGTGGGATGCACGTTAGAGCGTGTCTAGGAAGCCACGTGCAAGGCCTGATACGAGCGGGAAAGCTCTTGCAGCCTCTTGGCCGACATAGGACAGCGGCGCCAAAGACAGCATTGTAGCCTTAAGCTGTTGAACACCATCATTCCTCCGTTACCAAGCAAATTTGGTCTGCAGTAAGTCTTACACTTATCTCATTCTTGGTTATTTTAGTGGAGCAGGGCGATTTGGTCTGCTTGGAGGAGAAGATATTTCGGTGTATTTTGGGGATTCGTTATGTGAAGAGGGCGTTTCTTGTGCAATGGCTGGGGCTCAACACAGGCATTCCTCCATTCCCAGGTGAATTTCCAGTGTAGCAGACTCCTGATTTTTCCATGAAAAATATTGCTATTTCAGACATGACAACATTCCAACTCACCTGGGCTGGAGATTTCATCAGAGAAATCGGGAGTTCTACATTTTCCCTAGGGATGCATTGGGGCTAGAAGTATTTTGGATGGGAGAACGTGAAAAATAACATATTTTCTCGAAAAGTCAGGAGTCTCCCGCCTAAATCAGGAGGGTTGGCATGTATGCTATTTTTCACGTTCTCCTGCCTAAAAATAATTCTTTCCCCGATGCATTCCTATGGCAAAATTTGCATCTGCCGATCCTCGGACAAAGTCACCCTCCCAGGTGCGTTGGAATGTTGGCATGTATTTTTCTAGGACTGGACTGCTATCCTCCATATAAAATGTACAGATTTAAAGGAGCTTTTGCTGTGATTGCTCCAATTAATGTAACAGCCCTTTCTATGTATTAGTTTTGTAACCAGCCTTTGTGGCACAATCAGGTAATGCGTGTGATGAGTACTTCAGTACCTGAAAGATTGGGGGTTTGAGCCCACCTCTGCGATGTTAGACATCTGGTTAATGTGATATGGGAAAATGCGTATGAAGTATTTGGATGCTTGTTTGATTTATAAGTGTTGCCCACTTTCAATATTGAATCATTTTGTGATGGAACTGTCAACGGTCACCTTCGCTTTCCCTAAAACTGGGACAGGGTTCTCTCAGGCCAGGTGGGAGAGAGGTCACAATTCTGGGACAGTACCATCAAAATCGAGACGGCAAGTCATCTTAGCAGAGGGGCTGATTAAGGCCTGCCTGGGGGAGGGGCTTACTCTGTGGATCTGTTACGAGCAGCAGAGGGGGGAGATGTGTTTTGTGCAGTTGAGCATGCTTGAGCTTTGTAGCTACCTTCAGTTTAGCACCTTGTCTTTATTGCACAAGGGGAAAGACAGGACCTAGAGACACCATCGTGGCGGAGGGCTGATGAACACAGGCATACTTTGAGCATTTATCCTGCGCAGAGGGACACATTTGGGTACTGAAGAATGGCAGGCTACTTGTGCTCCACTATAAAGGATCAGTTTGGTCTGTGCATAGGGTGTATTTGGCCATTTGCAGTGGCAAACCTAGGTATTTGTCCTGTGCCGAGTGTGCAAATGTAGGTATTTGTCCTGTACAGAGAGCTTGAGAAGTATGATATTTTTTGTCCTGCACAACAGGGGTTATTTGGATATTTGACCAGGGGACATGTGTACTTTACAAAACAACAGCGTTCACTCTATGCAGAGAGTGGGATGAGATTTCCCCTGCCCAGAGGGGGTATTTAGAGATTTTTCCTGTGCAGCAGACATGTGGGATGGATGTTATTTGTCCTGTGCAGAGAGAGGGACATGTTCCAGCATAGATCTTACTCTGGTCCTGTCCAGAGTGGTGGATTTTGCCTGTAGAAAGGGCCGGATTTCTTTTTTTTTTAACCAACTTTATTTATTCAAACACAGTCATGTTCAGATACTGTATTGGCCAAAGATTTAAATAATTTTAACACATGTCATTTGTTAAGGCCACATATTAACATTCGGTTTTACAATTATTGGGTGAAGCTTTGAACATTAACTTAACTTTAACTGCAACCGTTCAACAACCCTTCCCCTGTCCCTATCCCCCTCCCGGTTCCCCAGTGGCACGGACCAGTCCTTCTGCTTTCCGATGAGATTGTTGTGTTCTGATTAGTTGATGTCTGCATTGGATCAAGGCTCCTGTACTTAGTTTGTCAGTGCTCAGTTTTGAATAGCTCTCAACAAGTTTGGCCTAAAAAAGTATGCTTCTCTGTCTCTGACATAGTCGAAGAAGGGGTCCCAGGTTGCCCGGAATTTCAGGTACTTGCCGTCCTTCAGGGCCCCTACCTTCTCCATGGCCATTACATTCCAAGTTTTCACCCACCAACATGCTGTTATTGGGCCTTCTGGATTTTTCCACGCTTGTGCCAGGGTCATCTTTGCTGCCATTAACAGGTGGGTGATAAGTGTTGCATTGTTGCCAGTTGCCGCATACATTTCTTCGACCATTGTACCCAGGAGTATAACTTTAGGTGCTGCTGGCAGTTGTTTCTCTGTGATTTCCTTTATGTGGCCCAGGACTTCCTTCCAGTACAAGGCTGCCTTAGAGCAGGACCACCACATGTGGTATAGATCTCCTTTGCCTCTGCAGTTTCTCCAGCACGTAGGTGGGTAGTTGGGGTTCATTTTGTGCAACCTATGGGGGGGTCAGGTACCACCTAAAACAAATCTTGTGTGCGGTCTCTCTAATGTCTGTGCATCTGGAAGAATTCTGTGCTCTTTTCCAAATTTGAGTCCACTCCTCCTCTGTGATGGGGTCGCCTATAACTCTTGCCCAGTTGTCCATATATGGGAAGGTGTCACTCTCTTGTGCTCTGTCCAGCAGCTTGTATATTTTGGAGACAACTCCTGTCTCGTCCCCTTCGTGTAGCGTTAGTTCCAGGCCCACTGGTACCCTAGTAGTTGCTTTCTGGATTCTCTTATTCGTTATCCAGTGCCGGATCTGAATGTAGGTGTATCTGTCTCTTTCCCCTACCCCAAATTTCTGTTGACACTCTTCGAACTGTAATGGGTTTCCCTTCTGAAAGAAGTCCTTCAAATATTATATTTGTTCATGTCCCCAGTTCTTCCAGAAACTGGGCCGTTTACCCGGTGTCAAGGTTTGGTTGTGCGCCATTGGGGTAAAGGGACCCAACCCCGGGATGATGTTCCGTTTTATTCAGTGCTCAGTCCCAGCCTTTCAGTGAGGTCTTGGTTGCTTCAAGCAAGCGTCCCTCTGCTTCCCTATCGCCCACCCGCAACCCGTGTAGAGCCCTCAGTGGGATCGTGGTCACCCCTTGTTCGATTCCCACCCATACCTTTGACATGTCCTCTCTCTTCCAGATTAACATTGGTTCTATTTGTGCGGCCAGGACATATCTCTCCAGGTCAGGGACCCCCAGACCTCCCAGGTATGGTGGCCTTGTTAGGATTCTTCGTTGTATTCTAGCTTTCCCTTTGTGCCATATGAAGGAAGTCAAGTCACCCTGTATTGCTTTGCTTATCTTAGGGGGACCCTCTATTGGAAGCAAGCTTACCGTGTTTAGCAGACGTGACAACAGGGTCATTTTGAGTGCCGCAATGCGTGTGAACCAGGATAGTTCCTGGGTGTCCCACCTATGTAGGTCCTCCCTCAGTTGTTTCAGCAGTGAAGTTATATTTGCTCCGTAGAGGTTTGTATGACCCTTTGTTATTTGATCCCTAGGTATTCTATTGATTCTCTTTCCCATGTTAGCGGGTATCTTGACCCCAGAACATTGACCACCTCTTCCCTCTCTGTGATGTTCAGGGCTTTAGATTTAGTGAATTTTATGGTAAACCCTGATATTTTAGCAAAGTCTTGTAGGGTGTCGAGTGCTCTTGGTAGTGTGTTCTTAGGATACCCAAGGAACAGCATTATATCGTCTGCGTACAGTGCTATTTTATGTATGGTCCCACCGCATTTAACCCCTTGTATGACGGGATCTTGCTTTATTAATTCAGCTATGGGCTCCATTGCCATGGAGAAAATTAAGGGCGAGAGTGGGCAGCCCTGTCTTGTCCCTCTGTATATTCTGATTTTTGCAGTAGGATTCCCATTAACCATAAATGTCGTGCTTGGGAGGCGGAAGTTTGCCAGGACCATTCTGGTAAAACTGGGGTTGCATCCAAATTTCTGTAGTTCCAGTTCCAGATACTTCCAGTCCAGGCTGTCAAATGCTCTCCTGGCATCTAGGGCAGCTATGGAGAACCTTTGTCCTGTCCTGCTTCCCAGATCTAATATATCCACTGCCCGCCTAATATTGTCTTGGGTGTGTCTCCCTTTTATGAACCCAGCTTGGTCGGTGTAAATTATTTTGGGCAGGACCTCAGCCAGTCTAGTTGCGAGAACTTTAGCATAAGGCTTGTCGTCGGTATTAAGCGGGGAGATCGGATGATAAATGGTGCAGTCCGTGGGGTCTTTACCCGGTTTGAGTATTAGGATTGTGGTGTAGTCTCCCATATCGGGTGTGACTGCGCCACTGTTACTTATGTGATTTAAATAATTTTGTTAGAGGGCCCAGCAGTTGGTTGCGGAATCATTTATAGTATCCGCTTCCGAGTCCATCCGGGCCCAGGGATTTGTTGATGGGCATTGCTGTTATGGCATCACTAATTTCTTGTGCCGATATGGGGGCTTGCAGAGTGTCGTTATCCTCCTTTATAATCTGGGGGAGGGAAATCCTATACTCTCTTTATGTCTGGTGGTTTAGATGTTCACTTTCTAACAGTCCCATATGGAATCTTTCCATTATATCGAGTTTCCCCTTCTCCGTTGCGCATAGCTCCCCTTTTTCGTCTTTTAATTGAACTATATAATTACGTGTCACGAATCTCACGATGCAGCCACCCAAAACGCCAATAAGGCAACCGCATTCAGGAGGTCCGGTTCCACAGCGACGCAGGTTGCAATTACCCTCAGTACCCACGCCTGCACGTGAATTGCACCTACCTCCCGTCTTCAGCCTGGCCCGACGACCTGAAAACTCCCGCTTGTCGTGGCGCCTCTGGCCTCGATGAGTGTGGAGACGTCCATGGCGGTTCCGCACCCGACAAGGTCCTGCCCTATTCCCGGCCGCTCATGTGACCTCTTTTCTTGTTTTCTTTACGCTCGCATGCACAGTGGTCACGTGACACTAGTTGATCACGTGACCAGGAAACAATGGTCACATGATCAGGAAGTCATCGGATATAAGGAGCATGATTCATTCGGTCAATGCTTCTCAGCTGTTCAGATGGTGATTGGCGATATGATATGATATGGCATTTATAACTCGCCTATACACAAGTGTTTCAAGGCGCGACGAGGCAGGGAGGGGAAGCAAGGGGAGACAAACAACGATCCTACTAGGCCAAGTGTCATTCAGATCGCGCAAGTGCAAGGGTGGAGGGGAAGGGAAAAGTGCAAGGGGGAAGGCAGAGGGGAAGTGCAGTACAGGGTTGGTAGAATACAAGATAAATAGTAAGGGCCCGCTGGTTGCAAGTGCAAGGTAATTGCAGACAAGTGCTGGGAAGGAGGGCTGTAGGGATACAGAGACAGTCCCGGAATGCTGGGGTTGCCAGGGAGGCAGTACAGGGGAGAGTGGCTGGGCCAAGGACCAAGACGGCGAGTAACCCAGTTGCAGATTCAGTGCAGTTTCAGTAATAAGCAGCGGAGAGGGGGAGAGAAGGCAGAAGCAAAGAGGAAGGTTTTGAGGTGCTTCCTGAACTGGAGATGGTTCTCCTCAAGTTTCAGGGAGACAGGAAGGCTGTTCCAGAGGGAGGCCCCTGCTGCGGAGAGAGATCTACCCCCAACTCGTTGCTTGGAGAAGCGGCTGACCCTGAGGGAGTTGGAGGCGGATGAGCGAAGTGTTCGAGAAGGAAGATATTTAGGAAGAGAGAGTTGAAGGTATTTTGGTCCAAGGCCCCAGAAGGCCTTGTGGACAATGAAGAGGGTTTTGAACTTAATCCTTGCAGCCACTGGGAGCCAGTGTAGCGATTTCAGTCCTGGAGATATACGGTCCCTGTGCTTGAGGCCAAGGATAAGTCTTGCAGTCCTGTTCTGGATGAGTTGCAGAGGGCGGAGAGTAGAAGCAGGCAGATTTAGATAGAGGCAGTTACAGTAGTCAAGCTTCGAGAGAACAGGACTCTGGAGACAGTGAGCTTCTGGGGGGAGGAGAGGAAAGGAAGGATACCTCTGAGGAGGTGCAGCTAGTAGTGTGACTTCTTGGAGACGTCAGATATGTGAGCAGAGAAGGAGAGTGTGGAGTCGAAGATGACCCTGAGGTTTTTTGCCTTGCAGGTAGGAACAGGAAGAGGGCCAAGAGAGGCCGGTCAGAGAGCTGCAGGGAAGGGGGAGTGGGTGTGCCGATGAGTAGAATCTCATTCTTACTGGCATTAAGGCAGAGGTCATTAGCGGCACACCATTCCTGGATATCAGAGAGACAGTCAGAGATGAGGGAAGGAGAAGAGGAGGCCGAGGGTAGCCTGAAAATGAGCTGTGTATCATCCGCATAGCACTGAAAGTTGGGGCAGAGAGTGCCAATGCGGTGGGCAAGGAGTGCCAGATACTGGTTGAACAGCCAGGGAGATAGGTTAGATCCCTGGGGGACACCACAGGTAGAGAAAAAGATGTCAGAGAGGAAGGACCCCAGTTGGACCTGGGAGGGTCGATTGGAGAGGAAAGAGGTCAGCCACGCCAGAGCCTGACCAGTGATACCCAGGTTATCACGGAGACAGTTGAGCAGGATGGCATGGTTGACAGTATCAAAGGCAGAAGAGAGATCGAGCAAAATGAGAACACACAGAGTCAAGGTTCGAGAGCAGGTCCTCACGGATGTTCAGGAGAGCAGTTTCCGTGCTTCTGGCAGCTCTGAAGCCAGACCTATGGTCATGAAGACTACCAACAGATCCAGCATGGAGATTAAGCTGGGAGATGGCCAGTTTCTCCAGGAGCTTGCCCAGGAAGGGAGTGATGGAGATTGGGCGATAGTTAGCCGGGCAGGAGGGGTCGGAAGAGGGTTTCTTAAGAAGAGGGTGAACAAGGGAGTGCTTAAGGGGGGATGGGAAGACTCCGGAGGCGGAGGAGTGATTGCAGAAGTCAGCCAGGGCAGGAGCCAGGGAGTCAATGCGGTCCTTGATAGTTTTGGAGGAACAGGGGTGGACCTGTTTTGACAAGACTTTCATAGATCGGACTTGTCTGGAAACCTCGTCAGCAGAAAAAAGGGGAAAGGCAGAGAAGGAGTGAGGATAGGTGGCTGCAGATGGGCCAGTGGAAGAACAGGGAATAGAGGGGGGTAGGTGATAGGAGGAGAGTGAGGACAGGATGTCCTGAGTTTTTTAAATGAAGTGAGAGTCCAGTGCCGTGCAGAGGGCCTGGTAGGGGACAGGAGAGGTAGAGACTGCAGCAGGGTTGGCCAGCTCCTTGCAGATTTTAAAGAGTTCGGCCGAATTGTTAGATGCCGCAGAGATGCAGGCTTGGATAAGGGCTCTCTTCTTGGTGAGAACGGAGAGCCGGTATTGCCTTTGGAGCAGGCGGCAGGCTAGTTTGTCAGAGGATGAACATGAAGCACGCCATTTCCTCTCTGCCACCCTGCACTTGCGTTTTAGGGTGACGAGATCTGAGTCATACCAGGCGTTACATTTGGCTTTGGGCTTCAGGCAAATTCTCATGACATGGGCAAGGATATCAAGATTATCAGATATAGCAGAGTGGAGAGTGGAGAGGGCGGTGTCAGGGTGGGAGTCAGCTCGAGGAGGAGGGGGGGCGAGAAGGTGACGGCGAAAGCCTCAACTGACACGCGCTTCATGGGTCAGATGACCGAGAAGGAGGGTGGCAGTGATGAAGGTGGCTTTGCCTGAGGGGTAGGGAAGGTGAGATGGGAGGATAGGAGAAAGTGATCACTCCAGGAGAGAGAAGTGGAGAGAGGGACAGAGAGGGGAAGGTCAGAAGAGATCAGAGCATCAAGAGTGTGCCCTGCAGAATGAGTTGGGCCAGACGGGAGAATGGAGAGTGAGAGAGAGTCGCAGAGGTCGCGAAAGAGACCAGAGGGGGGACAGGAGATCTCTGTGTTCTACTACCACGTTATCTTCTGATTCCTGGATTTTGACCTTGTTTTTTGGATCTGGACTATTCTTTGGATTGCCCCTTTTGGATTTGGTACCTGATTGGACTGCTTACCTGAATTGTTCTGACCCTGGAACTTGCTCATTGGATTGCTTTTGTTCTTTACCCTTCTGCCTTGGTAAAAGTTGGACTTGAGTATCAAGCACCATACGCCTTGTCAAACCTGTTCACGCATTAACTGTATCTACAACACCACGGTGGACCCTGATTACATAGAGGTGGCCCTCATCTCATATTTTGCCGCATCGTCAACATCCCCAGGCGGAACAGTTAGGTTTACAGCAGCAACCAGTCAACCGAAGGGTAGGTGTCTCTTTGTCTTTCCATTACAATCAGTCCTGTTCTCATACCTTGCATACTTAACCCTGTATTACTTTGCAAACTTAATCCTGTATTTTCCTTGCAGCCAACCGGGACCCAGTGTTTCCTGTTCCTACCACCTGTGGCCCCAATATTCGGTCAGCGAGTGAATATATTCTTCTCTGACTGGTACTTGGGGACGGAGGTATTCTAATCTACGTGGCCCTCAGATCTTGACAAACTGAGAAGCCTTTCCCACTGGATTATGGATACCTCCGCTGGGGACCCAGTGGCTGCTCTCATACAAGCTATCACAGTCCTTAGGGCGGACATGGCGGCCGCCACAACTGCAATCCACCAACGCTTAGATGCCATACAAAGTGAGAGACATGCTTTGCCCCCAGACAAAGTGTTCAGGGACCCCCCTACTCAACAACAGCCCCCTGCAGCAGCAGCAGCTTCGACCCGGTATATGTTCCTATCCCTTTTCCATTAGCAGCACCAAAACAATTTCAGGGAGACCCAAGCAGATTCTGCACCTCCTTGAATCAGTGTAAACTACATTTCCTATGCCGCCCACAAGCCTTTCCTGACTCTACCACCAAAGCCGCTTTCACCCTATGCCAACTAAGCGGTATTACAGCAACCTGGGCAAACCCTTTATTGGAGGGGGACAGTCCTGTCCTTTATGATTTTGACTGGCTAGTAGCCGAAATGACCCGAGTGTTTGATACTGTCAGGACTCAGGGCTGGCAAAGACGAGGAGTGTTTAGATATGCGCCTTAAGCTGGGAAGGTCTAGAAACTACAATTCCCAGCATTCTCTGGGTCTGCGTGTAGTGCGACACGTGCGCGCTTGGCCAGCTGTCTGGGATTAAGGACAGCATATTAACTGGTAATGGCAGCGTGCAGGTGTGGCTTATTCTGATTCAGCGTGGAGGCAGGCAAGCCGCGTGTGGAGAGGAACGATGGAGAGCAGGACTGCATGAACTACAGACGGCCGCATTTCGGAAGGAGCAGGAGAGTGCTTATAAGGATCACGGCTTTACGGTCATTGTCTGGGAAGTCCCGTGGGGCTCGCCAGACCAAAGATAAGTACAGGAAATGCACACTGATTGCTTACATTGTTGGGAGTGATTTACAGCGGGTCGCATTTCGTCTGGGAAGTCCTGAGGGGCTCCCAGACATAAGATAAGTAGCGGCAAATGTTTTTTGGAATGTTGTGCTGAGAAAACACAGTGTATGCGCTCATGTACTGCTGCGTTGGGACATCCAGGGTGTTCACTCATTTACGGTTGTGCTGGGCAAACCTAATGTGTATCAAGCAATAGTGAATCTGCATCTTTAATGGGTGTCTATGAGTAACAAACTATTTACTGACAAAAGACTCAATATGATACATGGACATTACGTTTACCAAGTTCACCAAATCTTCACTGGTGCAGTAAACTAGTGAAGGAGGGAAATCATTTATGTTATATGTTGCTTTGCTGCCCGAAGGGCCATGTGTCTTGTTTATCATGATGGGAAGTTTTCCTAATGTTTGTTTTCATCATGTTGCTTGCTTATGTGTTCTTTTGGGAACCAACAGGGGTTAGTGCAGGTATTAAGGTGTACTAGGTAGGAAGTCAGGTTATTTACGTGGACAGTGTTACATGCTGGACAGAGTAGGGTTCTTTCCTGGTGCTTCCCCTGTCCCATCCAAAGTAGGAGTTCCTTACCCTTTTTCCGGTGTTCCTAAATTCCCCATCCTATCCACAACCTCTCCCTAACCCCTCTTCCCCCCCATTGGCTGCCATGTGGCGACCTGTTTTATATATCAGGCGTCTGACCCAACCACGGTGGGAGGGTCGAGTTCATTCGGCTTCCGTGGTTCGGGGGAGAGTGTCGAGCTCTCTTCCTTTCCTTTAAAGTGTGATTGTGACATAAAAAGTCACCCCCAGATTGGGATACTCACAACCACCCAAGCCAAATGGACACGACACCTCCACCTTTAGCCGACGTGCTAAAGGCACTACAAGATATCCAAATGGAATTAGCGCATGCTCGGCAGGAAACTACCACTTTGAAATCACAAGTACAAGGATTGGTGACCCAAGGTACCCCTTTAGAGGGGCCTAGTACAGCCAATACTGGGAGCGTTTCCACTAGTAGAAATCCCACTGTCATTGTGCAACCTCATAGTAACGTACCTGTGGCAGCACCAGAGCGTTTTTCAGGGGATCCTAGAAAATATATGAGCTTCTTACCCAATGTAGACTTCATTTTTTGTGCAAGCCTGCGGCATTTGAAACTATCCGAGCCAGAACTGCCTTTGTAATATCATATTTAGCAGGCGATGCCACTGCATGGGCTATGCCTCTGGTACAGAAAGATGATCTGTTGTTATATAATTGGGATAATTTCTTATCAGAGTTTGGCAGACTGTTTGATAGACGGGAAGTCTCACTGGCACAAGACAAAGAGTTGTTAGGTTTAAGACAGAGGTCACGAGATCTGGTAACATATGTGACACAGTTTAATAGACTAGTGATAATTGAAACAGAATGGCCAGTGGCTAAACAGACCGTATTGTTTTATCAAGGTTAACGGGAAGAACTAAAAGATGCAATTGCGCAGGTAGAACCGCAACCAAGCACTTGTATGGCCATGATAGATCTGGCCCTTAGGCTGGATCACCGGATGAATGAGAGAAAAGGAGATAAAAAGAAACCAGAAACTGTCCCATTTGTGAGATTAGATAGGATGAAGGGAGGAAGGAGTAGTGAGGTAGAACCAATGCAGGTTGGTAGTGTGACAGGACCATTATCAGAGGCAGAAAAAGAACAGAGGAAGCTTAACAAATTGTGTTTGTACTGTGGACAGGCAGGCCATTTTATACGCACTTGTCCTAATACTCCCCAGAGGAGTATAGGAGGGGAACGAAGCAAAAAGGAGGTGGGAAAGAAGTGGGCCGACCTTAGGGGGAACTCAGGTGACAGGCCCGAAGGAATTAAAGTTCCCCAAATTAGTGGCAAATACAGTTGGAAGTAAGACATCTCATTTGTATATATTAGTGACGTTATGTTGGGCAATATCCAAGCAGACAGTACTGGCTATGATAGACTCAGGGGCCACAGGTAATTTTGTGGACATTAGATTGGCCAAACAATTGGGCCTTCCTTTACAAGACAAACAAAGAGTGGAAGGAGTGCAGTCGGTGGATGGGTCTCCTTTAGTGTCAGGGCCTATAAGACAACAAACACAAAAGTTGCGGATGACATTTACACCAGGTCACAATGAAGACATTACTTTTGATTTGATAGCCGCACCACAGTTTGGTTTGATTTTGGGAATGCCTTGGTTAGCGCAATACAATCCAAAGATTGATTGGGAAAAACAGACAGTAGAGTTTGATGAACAGAGGTGTAAAGAACGCATGTTACCAGAAGTGGGACCCACGGCGTGGTTAGTTAAACAGGAAAGCAGAGCGCAATGGTGGGAGCCGTGGAAGCAGAACTTCCCCTGCAATACCAAGAGTTCACCAAGGTATTTGATAAAAGAGTGGCAGAACAATTACCTCCCTATCGACCTTATGATTGTGTCATTGAATTGGAGGAGGGGGCGAAGCTGCCCTGCAGTAGAATTTATGCCCTTACAGAGACAGAAAATAAACACTTAAGAGAGTATTTGGATGAAATGTTAGAGAAGTGGTTCATTAGACATTCCACGTCGCAGGTCTCTTTTCCTTTGTTTTTTGTTCCAAAAAAAGAGGGGACATTACGCACTTGTATTGACTATCGCGCCTTGAACAAGGTAACCATTAAGAATAGGTTTCCATTTCCTCTAATTTCAGTGTTACTGGATCAGGTGCGGCCGGCAAAAATGTACACTAAATTGGATTTAAGAGGAGCATACCACTTGATAAGAGTAAAAGAGGGGGATGAGTGGAGGATGGCATTTCGGACAAAATTTGGATTGTTCGAATACTTGGTTATGCCGTTTGGATTATGCAATGCTCCTGCGGCATTTCAATTCTTTATGCAAGAAGTGTTGAGGGACTTTATTGATGTATTTGTTATAGTGTACATTGATGATATTTTGATGTATTCAGTTTCAGAGGAACAGCATGTTCAACATGTGAGGGCAGTGCTTCAGAGGCTGCAGGAGTATCAGCTTTGTGTAAAACTGGAGAAATGTGCTTTTCACACTAGGCAAGGGGAATTTCTGGGGTTCATACTAACTCCAGAGGGTGTAGTGATGGATGCCAAGAAGGTACAGGCTGTGACAGATTGGCCATAACCACAATGCATCAAGGACATCCAATCATTTTTAGGATTTGCACATTTCTATCGGCGTTTTATTAGTAATTTCTCAGCATTAGTAACGCCGATTACTCGACTTCTCAAGAAAGCAACACCATTCATTTGGGGTCCTGAAGCAAAAAGGGCTTTTCAGGAATTAAAGATCGCTTTTACTACTGCACCTGTGTTGAAACACCCAGACACCAATTAAGCTTTTCAAGTGGAGACAGATGCTAGTAATCTGGCGATAGTGGCGATTTTGTCACAGAAGGATAAGGAGGGGGTATGGCACTCAGTGGCATTCTATTCTAGAAAACTATCAGGGTGTGAACAGAATTATTCTATCACGGACAAGGAATTGCTGGCTATCCGATCAGCCTTTTTAGAATGGAGGCATTACCTATTGGGGGCTAAGCATCAGGTGGTGGTGGTAACAGATCACAAGAACTTGCAATACTTTAAGACTGCTCATAAACTTATTCCCAGGAAATTACGCTGGTCTCAATACTTTAATGAATTCAATTTTGTGGTAACATTCAGACCAGGAAAGAATAATGGCAAGGCAGACGCATTGTCTAGGCAGAAAAATTTGCAGAGTGTGGTGAGTGAAGTAAGAGCAATTATTCCTCCAGAAAAAGTCATTGGAGCTATTACAAAAAATGTAATTGATGAAGTCAAGAAGGCTCTTCCCCCCCGGCAAATCCATAAGTGGCAGGCCAGTCATCCGGCAAGGAAGGTGAGGCAGGGTTTGCCATACCATCAAGATCGATTGTTTTTACCTACTAAGGAAATACAGGGAAAAGCCCTATATTGGTGTCATAATTCTCCATTAGCGGGACACGCTGGGCAAAGGAAAATGCAAACCATGTTGGAAAAATACTTTTGATGGCCTACTTTGAGGCAGGATGTGGGCAAATATTTATTACAATGTGAAAATTGCATGAGGAATAAAGCAGATCATGTAAAAAAGAGAGGGTTATTACAACCATTACCCACACCTGAGAAAGTATGGACACACATATCTATGGATTTTATTACAGACCTTCCACCTGATAAGCAGTTTGACACCATTTGGGTACTGGTGGATTTTCTGTCCAAGAAAGCTCATTTCATTCCTTGTGAAGGAATACCTGGAGCAGGCAAGTTAGCAGAGTTGTTCCTTCAACATGTAGTTAGATTACACGGGTTGCCCAAGAGTATTGTCTCGGACAGAGGACCACAGTTTACATCAAGGTTTTGCCGAGCTTTCTGTCGCATGTAGGGAATCAACTGTGCCTTATCTACCAGTTACCACTGTCATGATCTCTGCTTCCAAAAGGTCAGGGTTTTCCCAACTCCCTTGGAAGCAGATCCATAACCCAGGTTCCGAGGGCCAACCAGTCCCAATTGGGACCTTTTGGACCCAGTCCTGGCGCCAGTGGCACCAGGCTCATAAATGTGTCCAGTCCCAGCGCTGGAAGCGCCGGGCTCATAATGCTTGGGTGGACTTACCTGCAGCAGACCATGCTGCTTACTTGCCTGCCAGCTGAGCCTCTGATCCTCTTCTGTTTGGAACTACTTTTCCTGTTGGGTGGGGCAGGAGCCACTCCCTAGATTCAGAACACTGGAACTCTTCTGGAAAGCAGGAACTCTTTTCTTACCTAGGCGTGGCTGTGGAAGGAGACACCTAAGCACTACAGGAGGCTATTTAAACCACACCCGGTGGATGAATCTTGCTTTGCAATATTCTGCATCCTCTGCAGCAGAACGCTCATCGTGTCTTCTGCATCGGATCCTGGGCCTAAGGAAAAAGGCTTACCATCCTGAATCCAGTCTTCAGCAACACCTATAAAGACAAGAAAGAACAGGTTAGCATTCCGGCATCTGAAAGACAAAGGCTTACCAACTCTTCGTGCGCTCCGGAGGTCTTCACACTGCATTCCGGCATCTGAAAGACAAAAGCTTACCGACTCTTCGCACTCTCCGGAGGCCTTCGGCGCTGCATCCTGCATCTGAAAGACAAAACAAGGTGCGTTTAAAGACATTGGGGAACTTTAATACTCACGTGCCATTACTCCTTTCCACATCAACCCCAGTGGGTATTCCGGCACCCTGCAGCCGCTCCGAACTCGTACCTGCAAAATAAAAGACAGTTAGAGCGCATCGTGAAGCAGGCAACAAGCGCTTACTTACGTGCTTCCAGACGCTTCTATTCATCATACGGACTCCATCTTCAACTCACTTCAGCCCGTCATCCGCCATCGCCGGAACCTGCAAAATAAGAGACATCATTGCTAAAGACTTTAAAGACAATAGAATTACTCGAAACTTACCGTTCGTGCAGTAAACGACGGACAGCAGTCCTCTGAAGTCAAGAGGCCTGCGCTACCGATCCAGTGAAGAAACTGATTACAGATGGAGAGCTCGGCATTCACTTACCTAAGGTGAGAGCGTTAACCTTTGGGGGTCTACAGGAGAGCAAAAAGGGAAGAGATAGGGACACCCCCAATAACCCCAGTTCATTAATCCCATATTTTCTGTCTGCAGACATCTTACTCTTGAAGTCAGGCATACAGTGCACAGAGGTCCAGCCCAAAGAGCCAACCGGGTGCTACACATCACCTTTGAAAATACGGTAGTCGCCCAGTCAAGACCGGCGCCTCTGCGAGAATCAGGTGAGCGTTACAGAACGCAAAGCCTACCGCAAAACTCTCGCCCAGGCGCTATGGAAACCTCGGATACTGACCACCTAGCCCGGTTACTTGGGGAACTAAGGGCAGAAGTGCATGCAGCTCGTCAGGAAACGAATGCTCTAAGAAGGGAACTAATTATTTCCAAGGAGAGAACAGACGGTCTTGCTAGACAATTGCTACAGTCACAAGCCGGACAAACCCCGTTACCCGCATCAGGGGCAAATCTTCCTTCAACATCCTCTATGAATGCAGTGCAGATCAACCTACCTGGGAATGTACCTCTGGCTCCGCCCGAACGATTTTCTGGTGACCGAAAGAGGTTTGCAGTATTTATCAATCAGTGCCGGTTGCACTTCTTATGCCGGCCAGCAGCCTTTCCAACTGATCAAGCTAAAGTAGCTTTTGTACTTTCGTACCTTAGTGGCAATGCGGCAGACTGGTCGATCCCTCTAGTTAATCAAGATGATCCGGTTCTCCATGATTTTCAAGCCTTTCAGCTTAGTATGGAAAAACTGTTCGCAAGACATTCACAGGGGCAGGCCTTGGACAATGAGCTTCTTTCGTTGCGACAGGGTAATCAAGACCTTTTGGCTTATATTGCATCTTTCAATAGACTAATAGTGGAAACTCAATGGCCTGAGGACAAAAGGATTACGCTGTTTTACAGAGGTCTACGTGCAGAGCTCAAAGACGTTTTAGCCCAAGTAGTGAATCCCCCACAAGACTGTTCGGATTATATAGACTTGGTCGTTCAAATAGATCATAGACTGCAGAACAGGAAGGCCGACCGTTCCAAGTTTGATGCTCGAGTATTTTCCAAACCGCCAACTCCTTCCAAAGGAGTAGACTCCGGGGAACCCATGCAAATTGGGGGTCTGAAAGGTCCTCTAACACAAAAGGAGCGGGAAAGGAGAAAACAGTTGCAATTATGCCTATATTGCGGAAACTCAGGGCACTTTCTTCGAGACTGTCCGGTGAAACCTGCCAAGAAGGCAGTAGGCGCTGCAGTTACCAAAGTTACAAACTCTGAGCAGGGAAACGACCTCGCCCGACAAGAATAGAGGTCCTCTTGCCGAGCGTGAAAACCAGTTCCGTGACCTCGCATTTCGTGATACCTATGGTCCTCATTAGCCCTGATAATCCGGATCGATTACATGCAATTGAAGCTTACGTCGACAGCGGTGCCATCGGCAATTATGTGGATCATGAAATGGTTTTGAGGATGAATCTAACTCTTTGTCCCAAGGCTGTAAAGGACGTCATTACTACAGTGGATGGTACGGAGATAGCCTCCGGGCCAGTAACGCATACCACTCAAGAGGTGACGCTAGTAAGTCAAGATGGACACCATGAGAAGATCGTGTTCGATGTGATCAAGGCCCCTCAGTTTCAGATTATTCTAGGAATACCTTGGTTAGAGAAACACAATCCTCTGATCGATTGGCGAGCAAGAACGGTCCAGTTTCCAGAATGTGTCTCTACTTGTCACCTTCCACCTGGTGTTGCACTGGCAGCAATTTCTTCAGAGACTCCCCAGTTACCTCCCGAATACCTTGAATACCAAGATGTTTTCCGGAAGGATCAGGCTAACACTCTACCTCCTCATAGGTCTTATGACTGCCAGATAGACCTGATACCTGGATCTACTCCTCCTTGTAGTAGAATTTATGCTCTCACTGAGCCTGAGAACCTTCACCTTCGACAATACCTGGATCAATACCTGGCGAATGGGTTTATTCGTCCTTCCAAGTCCCCTGCTTCTTCAGCTTTGTTCTTCGTTCCAAAAAAGGAAGGAGACCTTAGAACTTGTATCGATTATCGCTCCCTAAACCAGATCACCGTTAAGAATAGATATCCGTTACCTTTGATCCCTGAACTCCTGGACCAAGTCAGAAAAGCATGCATATATACAAAGCTGGATCTTAGAGGAGCTTACCACTTGGTACGAGTAAAAGAGGGCGATGAATGGAAGACTGCCTTCCGCACCAAGTATGGGCTATTTGAATATCAGGTCATGCCCTTCGGACTTTGCAATGCCCCGGCCGCCTTTCAATATTTTATGAACGATGTCCTCAGAGAGCTCATAGATGTGTGTGTTGTTGTTTACATTGACGACATCCTCGTTTATTCTTCATCGGAATCTGAACATCGGAAACACGTGAAAATGTCTGAAAGACAAAAGCTTACCGACTCTTCGCACTCTCCGGAGGCCTTCGGCGCTGCATCCTGCATCTGAAAGACAAAACAAGGTGCGTTTAAAGACATTGGGGAACTTTAATACTCACGTGCCATTACTCCTTTCCACATCAACCCCAGTGGGTATTCCGGCACCCTGCAGCCGCTCCGAACTCGTACCTGCAAAATAAAAGACAGTTAGAGCGCATCGTGAAGCAGGCAACAAGCGCTTACTTACGTGCTTCCAGGCGCTTCTATTCATCATACGGACTCCATCTTCAACTCACTTCAGCCCGTCATCCGCCATCGCCGGAACCTGCAAAATAAGAGACATCATTGCTAAAGACTTTAAAGACAATAGAATTACTCGAAACTTACCGTTCGTGCAGTAAACGACGGACAGCAGTCCTCTGAAGTCAAGAGGCCTGCGCTACCGATCCAGTGAAGAAACTGATTACAGCACCCTGCCCCGAGGCAGATGGAGAGCTCGGCATTCACTTACCTAAGGTGAGAGCGTTAACCTTTGGGGGTCTACAGGAGAGCAAAAAGGGAAGAGATAGGGACACCCCCAATAACCCCAGTTCATTAATCCCATATTTTCTGTCTGCAGACATCTTACTCTTGAAGTCAGGCATACAGTGCACAGAGGTCCAGCCCAAAGAGCCAACCGGGTGCTACACATCACCTTTGAAGATACGGTAGTCGCCCAGTCAAGACCGGCGCCTCTGCGAGAATCAGGTGAGCGTTACAACCACCCTCAAACCGATGGGCAGACAGAACGAGTAAATCAAACACTAGAACAATACTTGCGGGCCTATTTGGGGGATGGCCGAGAGTCTTGGGTGCAGGCATTATGGTTGGCAGAGTTTACGTATAACAACACGCTGCACACTTCCTTGGGTATGTCCCCCAATGAATGTTTATTTGGACATGAGCAGAACATGATACCAGAACATTTACCTGAAGTAGAGAATGTACCAGTTTTACAAGGAGGTAAACAGTTGCTTCTTAAGATCAGACAGAAAGCATGCACGCATTTGGAACAGGCTAAGGAAACCTATAAAAGACACGCTGACAAACACAGACAGGAGAGTCCTCGCTATAAAACAGGAGACAGAGTTTGGTTATCAACCAAGAATCTATCTATAGTAGGATCTCGTAAATTTGTGCCTAGATTTATTGGACTTTATGAAATCGTTACATGTGTGTCATCTACAGCTATGAAATTGCGTTTCCCAAAGACTCTACCTATACACCCGGTGTTCCATGTGTCTTTGCTTAAACCTGCAGCTCCTGGAACGACCTCCTGAAACCTCCAGCCATAGTGAGAGAAGGACAAACGGAATATGAAGTAAAGCGCATTGTGGATTCCAGAAGAAGATATCAACAATTATTGTATTTGGTGCAATGGGAAGGTTACGGGCCTGAGGATTGTTCTTGGGAACCAGCACGAGATGTCCATGCTCCCAGGTTGGTTAAACAATTTCATGTACGACATCCGGGTAAACCAGGTCCTGGGAGGAGCCCTGGAATGGGAGGTAATGTCAGGACTCAGGGCTGGCAAAGTCGTGAAGTGTTATTTATGCCCCTTCATCATGTTGCTTGCTTATGTGTTTTCTTGTGAACCAACAGGGGTTAGTACATGTATTAAGGTGTACTAGGTAGGAAGTCGGGTTATTTTTGTGGAAAGTGTTACATGCTGGACAGAGTAGGGTTCTTTCCTGGTGCTTCCCCTGTCCCATCCAAAGTAGGAGTTCCTTACCCTTTTTCCAGTGTTCCTAAATTCCCCATCCTATCCACAACCTCTCCCTAACTCCTCTTCCCCCCATTGGCTGCCAAAAAAATGACACAATGGGCCTCATTATGAGTGTGGCGGAAAGGCAACAACGGCGCTGGTAGTGTTACCAGCGCCGTTGTTACCGTTCCACCACATTAGGAGTTCTGGTCGCCGGTGCCGGACGGCACGCCTGGTCTGACGAGGCGTGCATACCAGCACCCGCGAGCAGAACTCATGATTGCACCAGCACCATTATAAACGGTGCCTGTGCAACCATGCTCCCGAGTTCGTCAGGGTTGAAGCCAGGAGTGTAAGGAGGATGAGTTCTCCAGGTAGCAGTTCAAGGTAAGTAAATCCCCGGGGAACTTGGAGTAGCTTCTGAGGTATACAGGAGATTCCCGTACGAAGAACGGGATACCAGTATGACTACACAGCCGGAAGTGAGGGAAGACTGGGAAAATGCATCGGAAGAAAAACAGGAAAGAACGAAAACAGACCGAAGACAGAAAAAGAAGGTAAGATACATGTTAGCGGGGAAGCAAATCGGACAGAAAGTATGAAATAGAAAGGAACGAACCCTGGAAAGAAAGGAGAAGAGGAAGGACTAGAGAAAGCTTCCCAAAACCCAGAGACCCTCAAAGATCGAGAACAGAAGGAAAGCAAGCACCGCCGCGACCGCGAACAATGAACCAAAGCGGACAGGTGCGTGGTGCGAGGAACGGAAAAAAAGGCAAAGAAGAAGAAAATAGGGAGGCAAGAAAAACCGAGCAACCGCGAGGAGTGTGGCCAGGAAAGCAGTCCAATACACGGAGCAGGAAGGAGAGCGACAGCACCTGGAGCGGAAAGCGAAGGGTTGCAACGCACCGCACAGAAAGGTGGGTGTGGCTACATACAGGAAGGAAAACAAAGGGGACAGAAAGACTAGACCAGTAAACCAGGAAGTGGAGGAATCCTAATGGGACATGTCAATAACTGCCACGATGGTGTGCACGGAGAGCGAATGACAACACCATTACGATGGATTTTGTTACTGACATTTCAGGGTGAAGGGATTTGATACTATATGGGTGGTGGTTGATTCTTTCACCAGGTTGGCACGATTTATTCCGTGCTCTGGTATTCCTACAGCCCCTATCTTAGCTGACTTGTTTTTCCGTCATGTTTTCTGTCTTTTTGGTCTACCTTCTGTTATGGTCTCTGATCTGGGTTCTCAGTTCACTTCCCGTTTCTGGCGATCCCTTACAAAACTACTTGGCATAGATTCCCTTTACTCCTCATCATATCATCCTGAGACAGACGAGCAGACCGAACGAGTAAACCAAACCATGGAACAATACCTACGTTGTCTTTCGTTACAGTAGCAACACTCCTGGTACCAAATCTTACACATAGCTGAGTTTGCCTACAACAACGCACCACATTCCTCCACGGGTCATTCCCCCCTTCTACTCCTTGTACGGCCAACAGCCCCGCATCCTGCCCTTTACGGACCTTACCCCCACACTATCACCCGCAGTCTCCCAATGCATGCGAAACCTGAAACTTGTTCACAATCAAACCCTAGTCCATTTAAGGGAGGCACAAGGGTCTATGCGACAGGCAGCCAATAGAAAACGTACAATAGCCCCTGTGTAGACCGTAGGAGATAGAGTTTGGCTCTCCATACGACACCTACCTTGCTGCTGCCTTGCTTTGTTGGTCCTTATCGGGTGACGAGAATCATCAATCCTGTGACCTACCGTGTTTTCCCACCTAGTACCTGGCGTATACATCCAGTGTTCCATGTCTCCCTCCTCAAACCTTGCCCTGCTTCCATGCGGATGATACTGCCTCCATCCCCTGTCCTGAAGGGCTCCTCTGAGGAATACAAGGTCAGCGGTATCCTGGGGTCACGGGTCTGTAGGGGACGCCTTTACTACTTGTTTGATTGGTTGGGGTACGGCCCGGAGGAACGTTCATGGGAACCTGCTAGCAATGTCCATGCCCCTCTCCTTGTCTCTCGCTTTCACAGGGATCATCCTCATAGCCCACGTGTATGTGGGCCCTTGGGGGGGGTGACTCTGTCACGATGCAGCCACCCAAAACTCCAACGAGGCAACCACATTCAGGATGTCCGGTTCCACAGCGACGCGGGTTGCAATTACCCTCAGCACCCGTGCCTGCACGCCTGCACGTGAATCGCACCTACCTCCTGTCTTCAGCTTGGCCTGACGACCAGCAACCTCCCACTTGTCGTGGCGCCTCTGGCCTCGGTGGCTGTGGAGACTTCCATGGCGGTTCCGCTCCAGATAAGGTCCTGCCCTATTCCCGGCCGCTCACGTGACCTCTTTTCTTGTTTTCTTTACTCTCGCATGTACAGTGGTCACGTGACACTGGGCGATCACATGACCAGGAAACAATGGTCATGTGATCATGAAGTCATGGGGTATAATGAGCACGATTCATTCAGTCAGTGCTTCTCAGCTGTTCAGACGGCGATTGGCGATCTCTGTGTTCTACTACCACGTTATCTTTTGATTCCTGGATTTTGACCTTGTTTTTTGGATCTGGACTATTCTTTGGATTGCCCCTTTTGGATTTGGTACCTGATTGGACTGCTTACCCTGGAACTTGCTCATTGGATTGCCTTTGTTCTTTACCCTTCTGCCTTGGTAAAAGTTGGACTTGAGTATCAAGCACCATACGCCTTGTCAAACCTTGTTCACGCACCAACTGTATCTACAACACCACGGTGGACCCTGATTACATAGAGGTGGCCCTCACCTAATATTTTGCCGCATCTTCAACATCCCCAGGGGGAATAGTTAGGTTTACAGCGGCAACCGGTCAACCCAAGGGTAGGTGTTTCTTTGTCTTTCCATTACAAACAGTCCTGGACTCATACCATGCATACTTAACCCTTTATTACTTTGCATACTTAATCCTGTATTTTCTTTGCAGCCATCCGGGACCCGGTGTTTCCTGTTCCTACCACCTCTGGCCCCAATAATCGGTCAGCGAGTGAATATATTCTTCTCTGGATGGTACTTGGGGACAGAGGCACTCTAATCCACGTGGACCTCAGATCTTGACATTACGGGAGTTATGTTTGCGGAGTTTGGCCGCTAAGAACCTGTTTGCTTTGTGTCAGGGTTCCATTGTATGCCCCATCGGAGAATCAGAGGAGGTGTTCATGTAATAATCAACTGTCTAGTAAAGCCAGGGGATCTAACGTTTTTGGGTCCAAATTGAGAGGATCTGCCATGACTCTGACCCGTTCTCCCTTGTTTCTGGCATGTCCTTTTGCAGAACACTATGGGTTACCGTGGAAACGTTGGCGGCCATGGTATTCGTGTAGACGCTCAGGTCTTCAGCGCTGTCCCGTGCATAAGGTCAGGTGACCTTATTTAAGCCACGCTTCCGCGCACAGTGGCGCTTCTGAATTTGTCTAAATTCCTAAAGCTCCTTAACTCGTATCTTGTTTTCTTGGCTTCTTGTATCCCCGGCCCTGTCTTGTTACCTGCATTACCTCCTCATTGTCATTGCTACCAAGTCTTACCTGCTTGTACCCCACCCGGAACAGTCACGGACTGCTTTCGTCTTTATCCTCAAGTCTTACCTGCTTGTACCCGAACCAGAACGACCATGGTCTGCATTCGTCTGAATCCTCAAGTCTTACCTGTTCTTACCCGACCCGGAACGGCCGCGGACTGCATTCGGCTAACCCTCAAAGTCTTACCTGCTCTTACCAAAATCAGAACGTCCACGAATTGCAATTTCTTCATCCCACAAGTCTTACCTGTGGGTAATCTTCTTTCTGGAACTGTCAAAAGACTTTTTTGGACATTTAGGATTACCGCGCATCGGTGCAAGGACCAAAGGACATTGGCGCATCAGCGCAGGATTTCAGGAACATCAGCGCAACGGCGCCAGGATCAATTAACTTTTTAGGCGTCCTCGTGCCGGCGGGTATAGGAAAACCACATTTTCTGAAGCGACTATCCAGGACAATCATTTGGTAAGCACAAGACTATTATTTCTGCCTTCCTAGTTATTTCTTGTACTCTTGGTAATAGTCCCCTTTTGCTTTCAGGGTACTCACTGATCTAGCTTGGAACATTCGGTCCCAGTCTGATTTTCTTGTTTGTGAGTATCAGTTCAGTATCTTGCTTTAGAGTTCTCGTTACATTTTGCTTCATGTTAATGCCTTATTATTTCTCTTGCAGCCAGCTGTTGAAGTACCAGGGTGTACCTTATTTCGGGCAGTCCTCACCTCAAACTGTCCTTATGTACACTTGAGGGGTATATTGTCAGAAAGCCTGAATTGCATCACGACGTGTCAAGCCACCACTACTATATTGCGCTGCTGGTTCCTGTCATATTCAGAAGCCTACAAAATGATCATTTGGTGGCTCTACCCAAAGTGGTGGAAGACCTGAGGGTTGACATGACAGCCGCTCATGATGCTACCCAACGTCGTATTAATGAATTACATGCTGGGCTGCAGTCAGGGGCTGGAGCAACTAGTCCAGGAGTGAGTTCAAATCCGGGAAGAGCTCAGTCAGGAAACAAGTCAAGTGCAGTCTATATGACTACGCAGTTTCCTCTAGCCCCACCAGAAAAGCTCTTAGGAGACCCTAAGACTTTTCGAACATTCATTAATCAGTGTCGTTTACATTTCTTGTGTAGGCCTGCATCTTTTCCAGATGCTAATACTAAGGCAGCATTTGTTCTGTCTAACCTTGGGGGCACTGCTGCAGTGTGGGCCAAACCCCTGCTGGAACAGAGTAGCCTGTTACTTTACGATTGTGAAGCACTGATTATGGCTATGACCCGTATGTTTGATACCAGATATGAGTCACAGGCAATGGATTTGGAGTTGCTTTCTCTACAACAGAAAGACAAATCCTTTTTGGTGTATTTGGCAAAATTTAACCAGTTGGTTGCCGAAACTGATTGGCTAGACGAAAACAAATGTGCAGTGTTTTACAAGGGTCTTTCGGAATTCTTAAAGGATGTTTTGGCAACAGTACTGGTGGTTCCTACTGGTTTCCCAGAACTGGTTGATTTGGTCTTACAAATCGATGCCCACCAGGCGGAACATAAAGGAGAACAAAGAACCACCCTAAGTGTTCCTATGCCAGTGACTCCTGTTTCAGCTTCAGAACCAATGCAAATTGGTGCAATTCGAGGTCCGCTTACTCCCTCAGAAAGGGAGCTTCGAAAGCTCAACCATTTATGCTTCTACTGTGGTTCATCTGGTCATTTCCCGAAACTTTGTCCTAAGAAACCTAAGAAGGCGGGAAACGCCAAAAGCTCAACGATAGACGGGGTCCCTTTGTCGAGTCAAAGTGTCATGGACCCCAGATCCTCGGTTCCTTTCTCAGTTTTGACTACTTTGTCTTGTACTCCTGAGACTACTTGGTCTGTTGAACCTAATATTGATTCCGGTGCAACTGGAAACTATTTGGATGCTCAATTTGTACGTGATCATTCCATTCCTCTAATTCCCAAGAAAACACCAGAATTAGTGAATGCAGTAGATGGTACATCGCTGATTTCTGGGCTGGTGACAGAACAAACCATCGACTTTGTTTTGTCGATTGGTGACGGTCATTCGGACAACATCCAGTTCGATGTCATTTCAGCTCCTCAACTTAAACTGATTTTAGGGTTAGCATGGCTAGTGAAACACAACCCTTCCATTGATTGCAGGTCACGTGCGGTCGAGTTTACCTCAGACCAATGTCAGGAGTTTTGTCATACAAATGTGGTTGAACTAGGAAGCCCTAGTGCAAGACTCATAGATTCAGCCTTAACTATTGGGGCGGTTACCACAATGCTTCTTCCACATGAATACGATTATTTTAAGGACGTGTTTGATAAGAAAGCGTCGGAAAAACTACCTCTTCATCGCCCTTATGATTGTCCAATAGAATTAATGGCTGATGCCCGTATTCCCTCTGGAAGAATCTATTCGCTTACACAAAAGGAGGATTTGATATTAAAAGAGTATTTAGATCAAGCACTCCGGACGGGGTTCATCCGCCCCTCCAGGTCTGGCCACACGATAACCCCTTAAGTGCCATGGGTATTTCTCCCCAGTGCCAGGGCCTTTTTTGGTGATTTCGGTATGTGGCCATTCAATGGCTTGTAACTTTTTTGTTACATGAGGTATCTCGCCCAAATTTGGCTCCTTTTTTCCCCACATGTAGGCGGTCGTAACGCCACCCAGGAATCCTAGGTTGCTGTAGGGGGGTGAGAGAAAATAAGCAAAAAGGGCGAACATTTTGGGCTTTTTCAAAAAATGCCAATAAAATGATGTACAAAGAAGCCTGTGTTTTTTTCCTTGTAAGAGCTAGGAACGAATGGTTTGCTGTGCTGAATTCCCCAATTTCCTGGCTTTCAAGAACAGGTTGAATGGAAACAAAAAGAAAATATTTTGATGTGGTTATCAACCGTTCTATGAGAGGTAGGCGATTTTGGCCATCTTTGCCAATTGGACATGCATGGACGGAATGGAAGAAAAGGGTAGGAAAGCTGAATTGCAGGACAGAAAGGCAAGTATTTCTGAAAAGTAGACAAAATTCCAAGTTTCGGAAGGGGTGATTTGCATAGGTCAGGCAAGAACTAGGTAGGGGAAACTGCCATAGATTGGGGGAAAAGCGGGAAAATGACTGAAGAAAAAGGTGCGTTGGACATGATTGGCTTGGTAAGGCAATGGCTTCTATGAATTTTGAGGAAAGCAATGCTCCGCGACATTACCCCGACTCTTGCAGTTAGGAGAGCACACATTTTTTGTAGTGTTTTACAAAACAAGCAATACCACAAGCCAAACACTGAGCCATGGTACACAGGAGTTTTACGCTCACGGCCTGAACAGACGCAATTAGCATGTGTAAATCGGGAAAACCAATGTGGTGAGGAACGGCAAGCATACATTTTTTGAAAGAGCACAGGGAGACCTTTTCAAGGGTAGGTGACTTGTGCAGGTTACAAAAGTGTATGGTACCTAAAGCAGCGACTAAATATAGGTCACATTTGGGAAATGAAAGGGTTGTCTGACAAAGGCCACCAGCAAATGGGTCAAAACGTTATGAAAACCACACAAACACAACACATGGCCTACTGTTCCACGTTCCCACAGGTGTCCCGATGAAAACGGTAACTCACATGTGTGGGTGCACCTACCTAGCCGCCAAGGGTGAAGCTTAAAACGACAAGTAACCCCAAGTCTGTTTTCAGACCGGAATTTGAGACGCTCTGCCGACCAGCACAACATACAGATATGGGCCTCGGGTGTCCAAGCAACCAAGGAAAACAGGGAACCCCATGCATTTCCAAAAAGAGGACACCCATGGGAATCCACAGAGGTATACACCCATGGGAATCCGCAGAGGTATGATATGCCCAAATCGCCCCAGAATTTATTACCCAGACACCCCCGCAAAGTCCGAAATGTGGGGAAAAAACACATTTTTCGCACATTTTGCTCGGCTCACCCATCGAAACACGCCCCCAACAACACATGGACTACCGTCCTGCATTCCCACAGGTGTCCCGATGAAAACGGTACCTCACATGTGTGGGTGCACCTACCTGGCCGCCAAGGGGAAAGCCTAAAACACAAGTAACCCCAAGTCTGTTTTCAGACCGGAATTTGAGACGCTCTGCCGACCGGCACAACATACAGATATGGGCCTCGGGTGTCCAAGCCACCAGGGAAAATGGGGAACCCCATGCGTTTCCGAAAAGAGGACACCAGTTGGAATCTGAAGAGGTATGATAGGCCCAAATCGCCCCATAATTTATTACGCAGACACCCCCGCAAAGTCCGAAATGTGGGGAAAAAAACGCATTTTCCGCACATTTCGCTCGGCTCACCCATCGAAACATGCCCTCAACAACACATGGCCTACCGTCCCGCATTCGCACAGGTGTCCCGATGAAAACGGTACCTCACATGTGTGGGTGCACCTACCTGGCCGCCAAGGGGAAAGCGTAAACCACAAGTAACCCCAAGTCTGTTTTCAGACTTGGGGTTAGAGACGCTCTGCTGACCGGCCCAAAATACAGATATGGGCTTCAGGTGTCCAAGCCACCAGGGAAAACAGGGAACCCCATGCATTTCCAAGAAGAGGACACCCGTGGGAATCCGCAGAGGTATGATATGCCCAAATCGCCCCAGAATGTATTACCCAGACACCCCCGCAAAGTCCAAAATGTGGAGAGAAAAAATGCATTTTCCGCACATTTCGCTCGGCTCACCCATCGAAACACGCCCCCAATAACACATGGCCTACCGTCCGGCGTTCCCACAGGTGTCTCGATGAAAACGGTACCTCAAATGTGTGGGTGCACCTACCTGGCCGCCAAGGGGAAAGCCTAAAACACAAGTAACCCCAAGTCTGTTTTCAGACCGGAATTTGAGACGCTCTGCCGACTGGCACAACGTACAGATATGGACCTCGGGTGTCCAAGCCACCAAACCACCAGGGAACCCCATGCATTTCTGAAAAGAGGACACCCGTGGGAATCCGCAGAGGTATGATATGCCCAAATCGCCCCAGAATCTATTACCCAGACACCCCCGCAAAGTCCGAAATGTGGGAGAAGAAAAACGCATTTTCTGCACATTTCGCTCGGCTCACCCATCGAAACACGCCCCCAATAACACATGGCCTACCGTCCGGCACTCCCACAGGTGTCCCGATGAAAACGGTACCTCACATGTGTGGGTGCACCTACCTGGCCACCAAGGGGAAAGCCTTAAACACAAGTAATCCCAAGTCTGTTTTCAGACCGGAATTTGGAACGCTCTGCCGACCGGCACAACATACAGATATGGGCCTCGGGTGTCCAAGCAACCAAGGAAAATGGGGAACCCCATGCATTTCCGAAAAGAGGACACCCGTGGGAATCCGCAGAGGTATAATATGCCCTAATCGCCCCATAATGTATTGCCCAGACACCCCCGCAAAGTCCGAAATGTGGGAAAACATATGCATTTTCCGCACATTTCACTCGGCTCACCCATCGAAACACGCCCCCAATAACACATGGCCTACCGTCCGGCGCTCCCACAGGTGTCCCGATGAAAACGGTACCTCACATGTGTGGGTGCACCTACCTGGCCACCAAGGGGAAAGCCTTAAACACAAGTAACCCCAAGTCTGTTTTCAGACCGGAATTTGAGACGCTCTGCCAACCGGCACAACATACAGATATGGGCCTCGCGTGTCCAAGCCACCAGGGAATACAGGGAACCCCAAGCATTTCCAAAAAGAGGACACCCGTGGGAATCCGCAGAGGTATGATATGCCCAAATCGCCACAGAATTTATCATGCAGACACCCCCGCAAAGTCCAAAATGTGGGGAAAAAAATGCATTTTCCGCACATTTCGCTCGGCTCACCCATCGAAACACGCCCCCAACAACACATGGCCTACTGTCCCGCATTCCCACAGGTGTCCCGATGAAAACGGTACCTCACGTGTGGGTGCACCTACCTGGCCGCCAAAGGGAAAGCCTAAAACACAAGTAACCCCAAGTCTGTTTTCAGACCGGAATTTGAGACGCTCTGCCAACCGGCACAACATACATATATGGGCCTCGGGTGTCCAAGCCACCTGGGAAAACGGGGAACCCCATGCGTTTCCAAAAAGAGGACACCCGTGGGAATCTGCAGAGGTATGATATGCCCAAATCGCCCCAGAATGTATTACCCAGACACCGCCGCAAAGTCCGAAATGTGGGAAAAAACGCATTTTCCGCACATTTCGCTCGGCTCACCCATCGAAACGCCCCCAACAACACATGGACTACTGTCCCGCATTCCCACAGGTGTCCCGATGAAAACGGTACCTCACATGTGTGGGTGCACCTACCTGGCCACCAAGGGGAAAGCCTAAAACACAAGTAACCCCAAGTCTGTTTTCAGACCGGAATTTGAGACGCTCTGCCGACCGGCACAACATACAGATATGGGCCTCGGGTGTCCAAGCCACCAGGGAAACCCATGCATTTCCGAAAAGAGGACACCCGTGGGAATCCGCAGAGGTATGATATGCCCAAATCGCCCTAGTATGTATTACCCAGACACCGCCGCAAAGTCCGAAATGTGGGAGAAAAAAAACCACATTTTCCGCACATTTTACTCGGCTCACCCATCGAAACACGCCCCCAATAACACATGGCCTACCGTCCTGCGTTCCCACAGGTGTCCCGATGAAAACGGTACCTCACAAGTGTGGGTGCACCTACCTGGCCACCAAGGGGAAAGCCTAAAACACAAGTAACCCCAAGTCTGTTTTCAGACCGGATTTTGAGACGCTCTGCCGACCGGCACAACATACAGATATGGGCCTCGGGTGTCCAAACCACCAGGGAAACCCATGCATTTCCGAAAAAAGGACACCCGTGGGAATCCGCAGAGGTATGATATGCCCAAATCGCCACAGAATTTATCATGCAGACACCCCCGCAAAGTCCGAAATGTGGGGAAAAAAACGCATTTTCCGCACATTTCGCTCGGCTCACCCATCGAAACACGCCCCCAATAACACATGGCCTACCATCCCGCGTTCCCACAGGTGTCCCGATGAAAACGGTACCTCACATGTGTGGGTGCACCTACCAGGCCACCAAGGGGAAAGCCTAAAACACAAGTAACCCCAAGTCTGTTTTCAGACCGGAATTTGAGACGCTCTTCCGACCGGCACAACATACAGATATGGGACTCGGGTGTCCAAGCCACCAGGGAAAACAGGGAACCCCATGCATTTCCGAAAAGAGGACACCCGTGGGAATCCGCAGAGGTATGATATGCCCAAATCGCCCCAGAATGTATTACCCAGACACCCCGCAGAGTCTGAAATGTGGGAAAACAAACGCATTTTACGCACATTCCGCTCGGCTCACCCATCGAAACACACCCCCAACAACACATGGCCTATTGTCCCGTGTTCCCACAGGTGTCCCGATGAAAACGGTACCTCACATGTGTAGGTGCACCTACCTGGCCGCCAAGGGGAAAGCCTAAAACACAAGTAACCCCAAGTCTGTTTTCAGACCGGAATTTGAGATGCTCTGCCGACCGGCACAACATACAGATATGGGCCTTGGGTGTCCAAGCCACCAGGGAAAACAGGGAACCCCATGCATTTCCGAAAAGAGGACACCAGTGGGAATCCGCAGAGGTATGATATGTCCAAATCACCCCAGAATTTATTACCCAGACAGCCCTGCAAAGTCCGAAATGTAGGGGGAAAAAAACACATTTTCTGCACATTGCGCTCGGTTCACCCATCGAAACACGCCCCCAACAACACATGGCCTACTGTCCCGCATTCCCACAGGTGTCCCAATGAAAACGGTACCTTGCATGTGTGGGTGCACCTACCTGGCCGCCAAGGGGAAAGCCTAAAACACAAGTAACGCCAAGTCTGTTTTCAGGCGCTCTGCCGAAAGGCACAACATACAGATATGGGCCTCGGGTGTCCAAGCCACCAGGGAAAACAGGGAACCCCATGCATTTCCGAAAAGAGGACACCCGTGGGAATCCGCAGAGGTATGATATGCCCAAATCGCCCCAGAATTTATTACCCAGACACCCCCGCAAAGTGCAAAATGTAGGGAAAAAAATGCATTTTCCGCATATTTCGCTCGGCTCACCCATCGAAACACGCCCCCAACAACACATGGCCTACCGTCCCGCGTTCCCACAGGTGTCCCGATGAAAACGGTACCTCACATGTGTGGGTGCACCTACCTGGCCACCAAGGGGAAAGCCTAAAACACAAGTAACCCCAAGTCTGTTTTCAGACCGGATTTTGAGACGCTCTGCCGACCGGCACAACATACAGATATGGGCCTCGGGTGTCCAAGCCACCAGGGAAACCCATGCATTTCCGAAAAGAGGACACCCGTGGGAATCCGCAGAGGTATGATATGTCCAAATCACCCCAGAATTTATCATGCAGACACCCCCGCAAAGTCCGAAATGTGGGGGAAAAAAACACATTTTCTGCACATTTCGCTCGGTTCACCCATCGAAACACGCCCCCAACAACACATGGCCTACTGTCCCGCATTCCCACAGGTGTCCCAATGAAAACGGTACCTTGCATGTGTGGGTGCACCTACCTGGCCGCCAAGGGGAAAGCCTAAAACACAAGTAACGCCAAGTCTGTTTTCAGGCGCTCTGCCGAAAGGCACAACATACAGATATGGGCCTCGGGTGTCCAAGCCACCAGGGAAAACAGGGAACCCCATGCATTTCCGAAAAGAGGACACCCGTGGGAATCCGCAGAGGTATGATATGCCCAAATCGCCCCAGAATTTATTACCCAGACACCCCTGCAAAGTCCGAAATGTGGGGGAAAAAAACACATTTTCTGCACATTTCGCTCGGTTCACCCATCGAAACACGCCCCCAACAACACATGGCCTACTGTCCCGCATTCCCACAGGTGTCCCAATGAAAACGGTACCTTGCATGTGTGGGTGCACCTACCTGGCCGCCAAGGGGAAAGCCTAAAACACAAGTAACGCCAAGTCTGTTTTCAGGCGCTCTGCCGAAAGGCACAACATACAGATATGGGCCTCGGGTGTCCAAGCCACCAGGGAAAACAGGGAACCCCATGCATTTCCGAAAAGAGGACACCCGTGGGAATCCGCAGAGGTATGATATGCCCAAATCGCCCCAGAATTTATTACCCAGACACCCCCGCAAAGTGCAAAATGTAAGGAAAAAAATGCATTTTCCGCATATTTCGCTCGGCTCACCCATCGAAACACGCCCCCAACAACACATGGCCTACCGTCCCGCGTTCCCACAGGTGTCCCGATGAAAACGGTACCTCACATGTGTGGGTGCACCTACCTGGCCACCAAGGGGAAAGCCTAAAACACAAGTAACCCCAAGTCTGTTTTCAGACCGGATTTTGAGACGCTCTGCCGACCGGCACAACATACAGATATGGGCCTCGGGTGTCCAAGCCACCAGGGAAACCCATGCATTTCCGAAAAGAGGACACCCGTGGGAATCCGCAGAGGTATGATATGTCCAAATCACCCCAGAATTTATCATGCAGACACCCCCGCAAAGTCCGAAATGTGGGGGAAAAAAACACATTTTCTGCACATTTCGCTCGGTTCACCCATCGAAACACGCCCCCAACAACACATGGCCTACTGTCCCGCATTCCCACAGGTGTCCCAATGAAAACGGTACCTTGCATGTGTGGGTGCACCTACCTGGCCGCCAAGGGGAAAGCCTAAAACACAAGTAACCCCAAGTCTGTTTTCAAATGCTCTGTCGACCGGCACAACATACAGATATGGGCCTCGAGTGTCCAAGCCACCAGGGAAAACAGGGAACCCCATGCATTTCCGAAAAGAGGACACCCGTGGGAATCCGCAGAGGTATGATATGCCCAAATCGCCCCAGAATGTATTACCCAGACACCCCCGCAAAGTCCAAAATGTGGGGAAAAAACGCATTTTCTGCACATTTCGCTCGGCTCACCCATCGAAAAACACGCCCCCAACAACACATGGCCTATTGTCCCGCGTGCCCACAGGTGTCCCGATGAAAATGGTACCTCACATGTGTGGGTGCACCTACCTGGCCGGCAAGGGGAAAGCCTAAAGCACAAGTAACCCCAAGTCTGTTTTCAGACCGGAATTTGAGACGCTCTGCCGACCGGCACAACATACAGATATGGGCCTCGGGTGTCCAAGCCACCAAGGAAAACAGGGAACCCCATGCATTTCTGAAAAGAGGACACCCGTGGGAATCCGCAGAGGTATGGTATGCCCAAATCGCCCCATAATTTTTTACCCAGACACCCCCGCAAAGTCTGAAATGTGGGAAAACAAATGCATTTTATGCACATTCCGCTCGGCTCACCCATCGAAACACACCCCCAACAAAACATGGCCTACCGTCCCACGTTCCCACAGGTGTCCCGATGAAAATGGTACCTCACATGTGTGGTTGCACCTACCTGGCCGCCAAGGGGAAAGCCTAAAACACAAGTAACGCCAAGTCTTTTTTCAGACGCTGTGCCGACTGGCACAACATACAGATATGGGCCTCGGGTGTCCAAGCCACCAGGGAAAACAGGGAACCCCATGCATTTCCGAAAAGAGGACACCCGTGGGAATCCGCAGAGGTATGGTATGCCCAAATCACCCCATAATTTTTTACCCAGACACCCCCGCAAAGTCTGCTATGTGGGAAAACAAACGCATTTTTCGCACATTTCGCTCGGCTCACCCATCAAAACACGCCCCAACAAGACATGGCCTACCGTCCCGCGTTCCCACAGGTGTCCCGATGAAAACGGTACCTCACATGTGTGGGTGCACCTACCTGGCCGCCAAAGGGGAAAGCCTAAATCACAAGTAACCCCAAGTCTGTTTTCAGACCGGAATTTGAGACGCTCTTCCGACCGGCACAACATACAGATATGGGCCTTGGGTGTCCAAGCCACCAGGGAAAACAGGGAACCCCATGCATTTCCGAAAAGAGGACACCCGTGGGAATCCGCAGAGGTATGATATGCCCAAATCACCCAAGAATGTATTACCCAGACATCCCGCAGAGTCTGAAATGTGGGAAAACAAACGCATTTTATGCACATTCCGCTCGGCTCACCCATCGAAACACGCCCCCAACAACACATGGCCTATTGTCCCGTGTTCCCACAGGTGTCCCGATGAAAACGGTACCTCACATGTGTAGGTGCGCCTACCTGGCCGCCAAGGAGAAAGCCTAAAACACAAGTAACCCCAAGTCTGTTTTCAGACCGGAATTTGAAATGCTCTGCCGACCGGCACAACATACAGATATGGGCCTCGGGTGTCCAAGCCACCAGGGAAAACAGGGAACCCCATGCATTTCCGAAAAGAGGACACCAGTGGGAATCCGCAGAGTTATGATATGTCCAAATCACCCCAGAATTTATTACCCAGACACCCCCGCAAAGTCCGAAATGTGGGGGAAAAAAACGCATTTTACGCATATTTCACTCGGCTCACCCATCGAAACACACCCCCAATAACACATGGCCTACCGTCCCACATTCCCACAGGTGTCCCAATGAAAACGGTACTTCACATGTGTGGGTGCACCTACCTGGCCGCCAGGGGGAAAGCCTAAAACACAAGTAACCGCAAGTCTGTTTTGAGACTGGAATTTGAGACGCTCTGCCGACCGGCACAACATACAGATATGGGCCTCGGGTGTCCAAGCCACCAAGGACAACAGGGAAACCCATGCATTTTTTCCGAAAACAGGACACCCGTGGGAATCCTCAGAGGTATGATATGCCCAAATCGCCCCAGAATGTATTACCCAGACACCCCCGCAAAGTATGAAATGTGGGAAAAGAAACACATTTTCCGCACCTTTCGCTCGGCTCACCCATCGAAACACACCCCCAACAAAACATGGCCTACCGTCCCACGTTCCCACAGGTGTCCCGATGAAAATGGTACCTCACATGTGTGGTTGCACCTACCTGGCCGCCAAGGGGAAAGCCTAAAACACAAGTAACGCCAAGTCTTTTTTCAGACGCTGTGCCGACTGGCACAACATACAGATATGGGCCTCGGGTGTCCAAGCCACCAGGGAAAACAGGGAACCCCATGCATTTCCGAAAAGAGGACACCCGTGGGAATCCGCAGAGGTATGGTATGCCCAAATCGCCCCATAATTTTTTACCCAGACACCCCCGCAAAGTCTGCTATGTGGGAAAACAAACGCATTTTCCGCACATTTCGCTCGGCTCACCCATCGAAAACACGCCCCCAACAAGACATGGCCTACCGTCCCGCGTTCCCACAGGTGTCCCGATGAAAACGGTACCTCACATGTGTGGGTGCACCTACCTGGCCGCCAAAGGGGAAAGCCTAAAACACAAGTAACCCCAAGTCGTTTTTCAGACCGGAATTTGAGACGCTCTGCCGACCGGCACAACATACAGATATGGGCCTCGGGTGTCCAAGCCACCAGGGAAAACAGGGAACCCCATGCATTTCCGAAAAGAGGACACCTGTGGGAATCCGCAGAGGTATGATATGCCCAAATCGCCCCATAATTTATTACGCAGACACCCCCGCAAAGTCCGAAATGTGGGGAAAAAAACACATTTTCCGCACATTTCGCTCGGCTCACCCATCGAACCACGCCCCAAACAACACATGGCCTACCGTCCCGCGTTCCCACAGGTGTCCCGATGAAAATGGTTCCCCATATATGTGGGTGCACCTACCTGGCCGCCAAGGGGAAAGCCTAAAACACAAGTAACCCCAAGTCTGTTTTCAGACCGGAATTTGAGACGCTCTGCCGACCGGCACAACATACAGATATGGGCCTCGGGTGTCCAAGCCACCAGGGAAAACAGGGAACCCTATGCATTTCCGAAAAGAGGACACCCGTGGGAATCCGCAGAGGTGTGATATGTCCGAATCGCCCCAGAATGTATTACCCAGACACCCCTGCAAAGTCCAAAATGTGGGAAAAAACCCACATTTTTCACTTTGTCGGGGGTTCTGGGTAAAACATTCTGGTCCGCTTTGTGCAAGTTGGACCTCTGTGGATTCCTACTGGTGCCCCCTTTTCAGAAATGCATAGGGTTCCCAGTTTTCCTTGGTGGCTTGGACACCCTATGCCCAATTCCCTTTTGTGGTTACCAGTGGGTTAGCCTTTTCCCTTTGCGGCTAGATGGGTGAACCCACACATGTGAGGTACCGTTTTTGTTGGGACATCTTTGGGAACGCGGGAAGGTATGACATCTGTTGTTGGCGGCATGTTTCGGTGGTTGAGCAGAGTGAAATGTCTGGAAATTGTGTTTTTTACCTCCAAATTTGGACATTGCCGGGTGTTAGGGAGAATTCTCCGTAAAGGCTAATTTCCCAAACCTAGTTAGTCCCCCAGCAGATTTACTGGATTTCTGGGGTTTATTTTTTTCTCCTGCTAAGAGTGAGACTCTTTTACTCCCACTCTTAGACATGATGTGAGGTGTTCCTTTGTCTTTCCATGTGGTTTATAGGCTATGGGGTCTTTTACTCCATAGGGTTTCATGTGTTTTTGATGTGGGTTACACAGCACCCTCCGTGTCGTAACCCAGGGGTGTCGTAGCGACCCCCAAACATAGACTCCATACCCTGGGACTGACTACTGTCTCTCAGGGCATGTAAAGAAACCATTGGATTTACTAGTGCCAAATTATGAACAGAAACCAGTACAAACCACCATATTGTGGACGTACTGGTCGGGGCAATTCGATTGCCCCGGGGTCTGTTGTTCGAGGGGGCACGTCTCCGTCCCCCCTGATCGAGTTTTGGCTGGTGGCAGTGGATACTACTTTTTACATTCGACCGCGAATATATCTCTATGGGATTTTCCCATTGTTCGAGGCTACCAACTTCAATTATTTAATTCCTATAGCCTCGAACATACCGCTGGTTTATTTATTTAATATTAATTCACTGGTTGGTATTTTTTGCCAGAACTCGATTCTAAAATGGCTTTTGTGTTCTCTTCTGTGACTCCAACCCAAGTCGAGCCCTTTGTTCCACTTTTGGCGGGCTTCTCCACAGAAGCCTCCAAAAGTGGTGCCACTCTGTCTGGGTACCACAGGGGGCGTGGGAGGGGGTTTAGGCACCCTGGACTGAGTTGCCTTGGCAACTCAAGTCGCACTCTTGTGTGATTGGCCTAAGTGGTGAGCCGGCCGGCTCACCACTTAGCATGTTTGATTGACAGATAGGCAGATTGAATGGGGGTTTGCTGCATAAAAGCAGGGCTTTGGGGACTGGAACTTCAGAAGTCGCCACAGGACCTAAGAATCCGAGGAGGGAGAAGCTGAGCCGACCTGCAACGACGACACTACCGGTGGAGCCCTGCTGAACCGTCTCACCACTTTTCCCCACGACAGAGGAGATCTCCAGTCCGGAGAGTCTTCTTCCTTTGACTGGTGGGGATAACCAGTTTTGCCTTCTTTTTGCCTTCCTGGAGCACCTCGTGGCCGCCTTGGCTGTGCCAAGCACCCCGGCAACCGGAATACCACAGTTTACCACTACCGCGAATAGAAGGGTAGTACCTTTTAACCAAAAAACTCTGCGGTTTCTTCCCTAGCAGTGCAACGACCATCTTTCCTCCACGTCGAGACCTCCTCTTCCTCTGGACGAAACACCGACTTGCACCCGCTGCCAGGAACAACTGCCCCCGCTGGAGCGTCTTTCCCACTTAAGGTACTGTGTCCCGCCTGGCTTCCCTTGCGACAGATCGTTCGGGGTGACAGTAAAGCCTCGACTTTCTAACCTGGGCTGGTCTGGGACAACCTAGCTAACTTTTCCTGACTTTAATTTCATTCTTTGTGTGCGAACTATCTACAAGACTCTGGGCATAACCCCACTGTGTGAACCTGGACCCCTTCTGCTTGCTCTCTCCAAGAGTGGGCCTTGCAATTGACTTCCTTGCTCTCCAGTAGAACTCTGCCTATCCTGCCTTACTGTGGTTCTTTAAAAAGTATTGAAATGTGTGTGCTTCCATAACTCTGCCTTTTTCCTTCCCTTTTTAATAACTTATTAGAGTGCCATCTTATGTTAAGCGCTCACCTCTGTCTGAAAATAAGTGGTGTTTCTCATTAAGACTTGTCTAATAAGTAATTAGGGTTGTGTATATATATATATATATATATATATATATATATATATATATATAAAATAGTGACTGTGTGCTTAATTTACTTACCTCTTTGTGCTAGTGTAATTTACACGTGTGTCTTTAAATAAATAATTATATACTTTTACACCAAAGCTCTGGTCAGTGTTTGCTTGTACTACTGTATCTCTGTACTTATTTATATACTCTATATACTGCCTAACTCTTCTTGAGGAAGTCTGACTGCTCAGCCCCAGCTACCAAGTGAATCTTTGTGGTACAGACTGCTACCAAGTGGGTTTACTGCCAAACACCTGTAGTCTTAAATCTTTTGCAGTGGTCCCTAAGGGAACTGCACAGGTTTCTGCCTAACACCGGGGTAGTAGATTCTGGGCCGCTTCACGCAAGTCAGACCTCTGTGCATTCCCACGGGTGTCCTCTTTTGGGAAATGCATGGGGTTCCCTGTTTTACTTGCTGGCTTCCACACCCTAGGCCCAAATCTGTAGGTTGCCCACATGAACAAAATGTGCTGTGGCGAAAGGCTTGGGCTTACCAGCGGGTTACCCTTTTCCTTTTGCGCCCCCGGTAGGTGAACCCACACATGCGAGGTACCTTTTTCGTCGGGACACCTGTAGGAACGCGAGAAGGTATGACATTTGTTGTTGGCGACGTGTTTCGGTGAGTGGACACAGGGAAATGTCTCTGAAAATGGCCGGAAATTAAGACAATTCTCAGACATTTCCCTTTGGTCACCCACTGAAACACGTCGCCAGCACCACATGGCCTACCGTCCCGCGTTCCCACAGGTGTCCCAATGAAAGGCAGACTTAGTATACGTGGGTGTCGTACCTGAGTGAGAATGGGTACATCATTTGTCCAGCAAGTGGTCTTTAGTGCTCCCAGTACATAGGAAAGTGCTGTCAGTAAGCCCCTTCACATGCACCTTTGCTCACACTTCTCATACATTCACGTCACAATACAGTCGGAAAAGCAAGGTGGGATTTAGCACACAGACAAGCCTCCCTGCTTAGCACAAGGAGGAACGTCCTTGTGAGCAGTGATGCCACGGCAAGGCACCCACCGTATCCCTGGCCATTCATACACCTTTTGTGTCTGCAGTCAGTCGGCATCCATGTCAGCAGTCGCACCTCTACCAAATCACTTGCGCCAGAGCAAGTGTATCTGCACACTTGTCCCATGTGTCCGTGTGCTCACAATGCAACCGTGTCTCCAGGCAACATCTTTCACATAATTTTCCAGCAATTGCACATCAACTGTCCGCATTCAAATTGCATGTGCCAACAATCGTATCTTCACACTGATAGCAAGTGCCCATTGGCTCCCTTGGCTATCTGGCCTATAGGTGCTGTCTCTCACACCAACTTCAAGTATGTCCATAGCAAGATTTTTACAGCACTCATATGCGCAACCTTACCCACACAAAGCTAACACCCTCTAACATGCTACTCATTTCTGCAGTGCTGGGAAAGTGCATTCACAGATATGACATCTGCATGTTCTGTGTTGCTATACCTCACTCACACACCAATCGTATCCAAGTCATTCCTACAGAAGACATTTCAGCTACACCACACATACCACAAGTTACGGTAAAACAATAAAGAGGGCAGGGTGGTACGAGGTACGCAAGACACCACTGCCATGTAGGTGTCCAAGTACCACTTTCATGACACTTCGACCTCAAGGGAGGGAGCCAAAGTGGCGTGTACTATTTCTAAAATACACCCCTTGAAGGGAACTGAAATGGTGTTCCCATCTTCACCAACGCACCCCTCCAGTGGAGGGAGCAGCACTAGCAATGCTCGTGAAGGCACGCTAAATGAAGTGACGTGAGGTGAAATGCTGTTGCATTTTCATTGATGGTACACCTCCAGTGCAGGGAGCAGGAGTGCCGTTCCTTTGTAAGAGGTGCACAAAATCAGAGTCCAAGGGTTCCTTTCAAGGGATGATGGCCATTTCCGGAAATCAGTCCATCTCCCAATACTTTTCCTTTGTATGATACAAAAGGAAACAAGGCTGTAGGCAGAGGCCTGGATTGTAAGGGCATTCGGGACAGTACACCCGATTATCCTTCCTCACTCCTTGTTTACTACACACCTTACATCTTCTGTAAGGGTGTGTCTTCATTGGTGTGGCAGGGACAAAATCAGCAAAGTATCGATCTTGCAATCTGGCCACATCTACCTCTGGAACGGAGGGAATTTCTACATGGACTATAGTCAGCGATTGAACAATTTCTGTTTCAAAGTTCAATAAGGACAGGTTGTTTTGTGGAGTAGCTGCACGGTACACCACATAAGCATTGAACGTTGCTATATGCATAATGTGTGTTTCCAACTTTTTGTACCAGAAGCGCGACTTGCGTTCAGCCTATATGACTCAAGCACTTGGTCGGTTTTATCTACTCCACCCATGTACTTGTTGTAGTCCAGAATGCAGTTGGGCTTCCACACTTGCTGAGTATGGCCCCGCTCAGTGACTGCTGAAGTACTTTCATCATGAATAGTACTCAGCATGTACACATCCCTTTTGTGGGAGAATTTTACTGCCAACAGTTCATCCCGCCGCATTGCCATACATTCTCCCTTGGCCAACTTCTTGCACACAAGTTTTCTGGGGAAGCCTTTGCGGTTACAGCGTATTCTACCGCATGCCAGTGTGTCCACATTGAACAATTCCCTGAACAGTGGAATTCCTGTGTAGAAATTGTCTGCATACAAATGGTGACCCTTGTGGAGCCATGGTATGAGAAGATCCCAAACAATCTTCCCAGTTGTCCCTAAATGGGCTGGGCAGCCCGGAGGGTTTAGGGTAGAGTCTTTCCCAGTGTAGACTCTCATGTTGCAGACATACCCATTGGTACTTTCACACACCATGTAAAACTTGATCCCATATCGTGCTCTCTTGCTAGGAATGAATTGCTTGAACACTAGCTACAACATCAATGACTCATCAATGGATATGTTCTAGCTAGGAACATACACCTCTGTAAATCGCTGAGTCAAGTGCTTCAGAAATGGCTGAAGTTTGAACAGTCTAACAAAGTTTGGGTCTGTTCTGGGTAATGCTGCCGAGTTGTCATTGAAATGCAACATACGTAGCAGTGCTTGAAAGTGATTCCTACTCATTGTAGCTGTAAAAAACGGGGTTGCATGAACGGCTACCGTGGACCAGTACATTGAGACAGATGGCTTTGGCGATATTCCCATGTTCAGAATGAGACCCCAAAATGTTCTCATCTCAAGATCGGTTGTTGGAACCCATACTTGTGCTCTGGAATGGGGTTTCAGAGTGGGACCCCTTGACCGCAAGACCTGTGCAGCGTACAAATTGGTTTGCTGAACCATATCTGCAATTAACCCATCATCAACAAAAAGGTTGAAAAAGTCAATAGGCTGAAACCCCTCTGTATTCACTGTGCACCCTGATATTCCAGTGAAAGGGGGCACAACAGGCTGAGCCATTGCTGGAGGCACCCACTCCGACTCATCATCCATGACAGGAACTGGCACATGCCTTGCACATCCTGCTTGTCCCCTCCCCCTTACAGGTCTCCTGCATGTGGGAAGGATGGGAATACTGCGTGTGGGAAGGGTGGGAATGGGTGCATGTACTCTTTCCACCTCTTCGTCCTGAGATGATGAGCAGGAAGAACTACCATCCACGGAGAAATCACTTTCATGCTGACCCTCAGAAGCAGTATCTGTATCAGATTCCATATCCACCTCTGTGCCATGCTCTGAGCCAGATTCCATCAGTGCAGCTAACGCCTGTGCACCAACAGTGATCGTCGCCGAGAACCCATTACTACTGTCGCTATGGAACCCTTCACTGTCCAAAGAACAGAGAAAGACTGAAACAATAACTATGTGTGCTTCTCAAAGTGTGGAACCTAGTAGAGTAAGTGCTATGCAATGCCACAAACCTACACCACACAAGGACGCCAAAATGTCCAAACTCTGCTCACAAACTGTAGCAACCCTCTGCAATATGACGTACTCTGAGCACGCTACAAAAAACGGAGTACAATTTTGCAAACACTCACGTGAAATGCTAAGGACCAGCTCACTGCTAACTTAAAAGTGGGTAGACAGCTACAACACACCTGCACCTAAAACAAAGACAACAAAAAATGTAAGGAAGATGTCCTCTTCCACTGTACATTACAGAAATATAAGTGTGGAGACGAGGATTGCACCCACAGTACCAATTCAGAGACAGCCAACGTGCGTTGCACCCTCCTCTCCCCCATGAAATGCTGATGCATGGGAAATGGCGTTGAGAAGCAACCATGTAACGTATTAGTGATTGGGTGAGTTGAAAAGGCAGAGGCGATCCAAACTCAGACAGGGAACAGAAGGAAAGTACATGCCAGACCCTTCCAGACAATTGCTGGCACACTTTTCAACAAGGCAGAGAGGCGGCCAGAGTCACACACATCAACCACAACCATCCTACATCTCTGCCTGGCCAACGCTACAGCTTTCCCCTCCAGGAAGGGATGGGGACCCTGCCGGGGCACCCTGCAACCTGAACTTGGGGGACAAAAGACCCACATGGGAGACGGGCGCCCAAGGCCAGTGACATCACCCCCTGACTGTCCTGCCCCTCTGGCTACCCTGTGCTACAGCTTTGCCCCCTGTGAAAGGATGGGGACTCTGGTGGGTCACACTGGGACCACTCCTGGACTTGGACGACATAAGTGGTGACCATTGCAATAAAAGGAATGAGCTCTGTACCACGTGGGCATTGCATGCTCAGAAGAAATGACCATCTGCATTACTACTGCAAACATTTTTGTGACACTGCTGCTAGTTATCATTACCCATTTGTATTTCTGCAAAGCAACCACCTTCCTCTATGCAAGCCACAACCATCATTGCCCCCAGGACCTCCCCACTACCCATTCCCACCCATACCACTGACACTGCAGCCACAGTTCCTCCCACCACAGTAACCATCCACCTCCACATTACAATGGATATCTACAAAAGTAATATATGCAGTACTTACATCAGTCAGCGAAAGCTTTCCAGGAGCCACAACTACAAAGGAAACACAAAATAATTACACTCAGTACTTAGCCTACCAATAACACATCTAAACTGTCTTGGGGGTTTCTGCTAACTTTTCGATTTCTACCACCCGATACATGGCACATCCCAGTCATCTACCACCACGGAAGGCTACACTGCACACTGATAGGAAATGGAAATAAGACGAATAAGCGTATGGCTACCCCCAGCACAAAAAAAACTTGTACAGATAGCTATGTGGCAAACTGCCCTCCCAGGGAAACAGCACTGTTTAGCTGCTCTGGGGGGAAATTTGTGACCTACCACGGCAACTGTGTCCCTGGCCACCCCAATACCTCCCCTGAGCACCCAATCCCGTTCACATCACTAACACTACAGAGCCAGTTCCCACCCACCCGAGTAGCAATCCGCCCCCCGCATAAACAATGTACCCATAACCAAAAGTCAGTACTTACATAACAAGGGAGAAGCTTGAACTGCACAAGACCTGTAAAGGAAACAAAGGAACACAAATTATCTGTGTCAGCCCAGCCAAACACCAAACCACCCAGACAGGCCCCCCCATTGCATGGGGCAATAGTGTTTAACCACCTTGGGGGAGGATGGGCACACTAATGTGCCCATCTGCGTCAAGTGAAGTTGGGTTAACAAAGAAAATAATACAAAATCGTAGGCTGCTTTTTAGGGGGTGCTGAGGGGCACCCTACATTGCCGGCAAATGTTATACTGTAACGGGGGGTGGCCCTCTCCCCCCCACCCCAAATGGAGGGCCCCACCTCATGCATCCCTCCCTGGCGTCAGATAGGGGAGGCCCCACCTCATGCATCCCTCCCTGGAGTCAGATAGGGGAGGCCCCACCTCATGCATCCCTCCCTGGGGTCAGATGCCCCTTCCTAGGAGCAGATATCTGCCCCCAGGGAGGGTTACAAGGGGTGCCCCCCTTTCTACTTTGGTTGGGGGGGGCACCCCCCCTTTCAATCAGTAAAAAATCCATGGTGGCTAGTGGCCCCCTACCCCCACCCCCTTTTCCCATCATTTTTCTTTTTTTTACATTCCCTGGGGGTAGATGGTCCACCATCTGCCCCCAGGGTTCATGTGCATGTGCCCCCATGCTTTGGTGGCTGGGGGGAGGAGAGGGCTGCTTACTTGAAGCAGCCCCCCTCGCCCCCCAACTCACAAACAAATCAATGGTGGTCCAGTGGGTTGCTGGTCACGGATCAGCACTCTGCGCTGATCTGTGACCAGCAATGCGTCATATCAGTGGTGTCCTTGGAAAGGGGGAGAACCTCCCCTTTCCAGGGACACCACTTTGTGTCATATCCATGGTGGTCTAGTGGGCCCCAGGGCCCCAAACCCTCTCCCACCTCCCTCGATTTTTTAAAAAAAAATTAATCCCTGGGGTCAGTGATCATCTGCCCCCAGGGGTCTCTGGCGCTGTGGCCCCATGCTTTGGGGCCACGGGGGAAGGGGGCCTGCTTACCTAGTAAGCAGCCACCCCACCCCCCGCATCACAAACAGATCTGTATTGATCCGGTGGTATTGCTGCCCGCGGATCGCGCGCCCTGCGCCCGAACCGCGGGCAGCAATGCCACGCAATGGGTATCGTTGGAAAGGGGAGAATCTCCCCTTTCCAACGATACCCGCCTCGATCTCCAGCTTGAAATACAGCCGGAGATCGAGGCAGAGCAAGAAGGTCTCTTACCTTCTCTCTTCCCCGTAGCAGCTGAAAATGGCTGCTGCGGGGAATTTACTTTCAGTTTCACGCCGACGTGCGTTACGCACGCCGACGTGAAACTGAAGGTAATCCAGCCCCCTGGCAGTGAGGGGGGCCCTCCCACTCACATAGCCCGGGGGTTGGATTACAGTTTTGCTCGATCCCTGCGTTGTGTTGCAGGGATCGAGTAAAACAGAGTTCCTAAACCGACGAGCCGGCTCGCTACTTATGGATGCTACTTAATGCTGAAGAGATACCAGCTCAGAAAGAATTCATAATGGTACTCCTGGAGTTTATTAGCAATAACTCATATTTCCAATACAAGAATGACTACTATCTCCAAGTGGCTGGGACAGCCATGGGAGCCACTATGACCCCCTCTTATGCTAACTCATTCATGTACAAATTTGAATCTGAAAACATACTACAGAATGAATATTGGTACCCAAAATTGGGTCTTTGGATCAGATACATCGAAGACATATTTGGAATATGGAAAGATACAGAGGAAGAACTGCTCAACTTCTTCACATATCTTAACAACATAGATGCCCGCATCCAATTTACTCAAGAACACTCCCTGACTAACATCCACTTTTTGGATGTAGACATTAAGATTACTAACACAGGCTATCAGACCACCATCTTTCGAAAACCTACAGATCGGAACAATCTATTACAACGCCTTAGCTTTCATCAACCGAGTCTCATAAAAAAACCTTCCATACAGCCAGATGCTTAGAGTTAAAAGATTGGTAAGTGACCCGGAAGACTACAAGATAGCCATTCAAGAAATGGGGAGAAAGTTCCTTGAGAGGGGATATTCGGAAGAAGAAATAAATACAGCTCAGTCACGGGTAGACACACAAAGAAGAGAAGACCTATTGAAGATGAAAACTAAGCAAAAGTCGGCTCCACCACTGGTCTTTGTGTCTAAATATTCACGTCAAAGTAACCGAATTAAGTGTATCATTAAAAAACATTGGAACATATTATTATGTGATCAGAGAGTAGAACACCTGTTTAATGAAGTACCCACATTTGCCTATCAGCGAAGTCAAAGCCTAAAAGACAGACTTGTTCAAACAAAACCTACACTTAAGAAGAAACTCACAGAAAGAATTGGAACATTTCCTTGTTTGAACTGTAGCAATTGTAGTTATGTGATGAAAGGAGAAACAGTGAAACATCCCCATACAGGAGAGACAATCAGATTGAAAGATTTCGCTACATGTGACTCAATTAATGTGATTTATGCCATCAAGTGTCCGTGTGGACTGTATTATGTGGGTCAGACATTACGAGCAGCAGAATTTAGGTGGAATGAACATAGATCATGCATAAGGAACCACAATCTGAACTCAGCGGTGTCAAGACATTGGGATGAGAAGAGACACAAGAGACACAACCTGGCTCAAATCTGCTTTGTTATCCTAGAAGTGGTTTCGAAAAGAGACACCCACGAGAATTTTCAAAGGAAAATGGATCAAAGAGAATCCTTTTGGATAGACCGTTTGAGTTCCCTGACTCCAAGGGGGCTCAATGAAGAAATAAACTTTATGTGTTTCTTATAATATCATGTCTGTAAAAGAGAATTAACTCTAGATTTTATTCACAGTAGATTGATATTTGCTATGAAAACAACCGCTGCTATTGTTCCGCTAATTAACCGCATTTTATAGTTCTTGCCATGTCTTTTTCTAAGATTACACAAGATCTTGGTTTTTGTCTTCTTAATAGTGAAAACTCTTTGCTTAAATAACACCATAGTAATAGAATACATGTTCTAGAGTTGAACACTATGGTTTATTTTATATGCCTTACTACTCAAATTAAGTCATTTTGAACCTTTAACCTTGCACACTTTATTATGATCCGCTAAATGAATACACACTGCCAGTCCCCTAATTGCTCTGGCTCAGTAGACATGAGATTACAATCACGCGCGTCTACTTCGAATGGGTTGGTTACCATGGAGACATCCCCGCCCCCTGGCTTGCGCCCGAGGGTGGGGCGCGAGGCGTACGTGCTCCAGTCTGGACCACGACGCCTCGCACCGTCTCCATGGTGACCTTTAAAACGAAAGGTAAACTAACGCTAGCGCGTTGCAAGCGGCTCACTCTGCGGTCACGTTTTGTGCACAACAGAAGCTTAGTAAGTACAGGAGTAATAGTTGGATTTCACAGGCTTTATCTACGGAAAGACTTGAGGATGACATAGTGTTTTTGTTAAACTTTTTTGTAGATCGTGTTGTATCCTCGCACAACACCACGATTTCAGCGTTCGGCATGACTAAGGTATGACACGCACGCATAGTTGTAAGAGAGAATATGCACACTATCTCCAGTTAACTAATTGGTATTCCGTTTTGCTTTTTTTTATCTCTACAAATGGACGCGATTCGCGGATTGGTATGTGATTTTTTGTAATAACCCTTAAACAATGGTTGTTGTATGTATATATACTATTAACAATGTAATAAGTCATGTTTTATTAATTGTTTGTTGCTATGATACCGCTCTGATGAAGGATTAATTCCGAAATGCATTGGCACTAGAGTATTATGGGCAATTGGAGATGCAAACTCATTGTGTGATTTACATGAACAAATTTTGGCGGCAAACATCACAGAATGTGAATAAAACAATTCCTGTTAAAATATTTCTTTTAAAAATATTTCTTTGAAATTCATTACTTTTATATCATAAACTGGATACCTAATCTCTAATATATTAAATATTGGCAACCTATTTGGGGCTAACTGAGATGCGCCTTTCTTAACGAAGTGGTCACACTTTGTTTCTTGGAAGTTTTTTAACCTGGAGCTCTTGCCACCGACGAGCCGGCTCGTCGGTGGCACTTAAGGGGTTAAGGACGGGACCCGCTGAGGGACCTCGTAGTATTGCGCTAAAAGATTACCGGCACCGGTGCCCTTACCGGTGCCGGTAATCCCTTAGCCCCATCCGTGTAATGAGGCCCATTGTGTTTCCCGGACTACCAACTCATTTCCCAGATGTTCTGCAGCGACTATCCAGGACACTCATTTGGTAAGCACAATTTCTGCCTTCCTAGTTATTTCTTGTACTCTTGGTAATAGTCCCCTTTTTCTTTCAGGGTACTCACTGATCTAGCTTGGAACATTCGTTCCCAGTCTGATTTTCTTGTTTGTGGGTATCAGTTTAGTATCTTGTCTCATTACATTTACCTTCATGTTAATGCCCGATTAATTCTCTTGCAGCCAGCTGTTGAAGTACCAGGGTGTACCTTATTTCGGGCAGTACTCACCTCAAACTGTCCATATGTACACTTGAGGGGTATATTGTCAGAAAGCCTAAATTGCATCACGACGTGTCAAGCCACCACTACTATATTGCGCTCCTGGTTCCTGACACTTTGCTACCCTGGACATAGTATGTCTGTTTGGTGTTGATTAGTGCTTGTGCTGTGCGTTCTGCTACGTGTGCTTCTAACTGCTTTCCAGACCGCTCTGAGTGTTTTTTGGGATTGCCTAGTCTTGTGTTGTGTTTCTGCTTCATTTAATGCTGTTTCCAGATTCTTTTTGAGTCCTCTTTCCCTCATATATGCTGTCGCTTGTGAGATAAATTCGCCCCGAACCACTGCTTTCCCAGCATCCCAAATTACCCCCCAGTTTGTCTCCCTGTTATCATTTTCTTGGAAGTAATTCTGAATCGTGTGCTCCATATCCGCTCTAAGGGCCAGATCCTTCATGATCATCTTGTTCAGTCTCCAGGGCCTACGCCTTTTATGGATGCTTCGGGCCATATCCATTTGCGCCAGGACTTGGGCATGGTCCGACACGTATTGGACCTCTATTTCCACTTTACTAATGCACGGGATCAGGGTGGTTGACACCAGCACCATGTCGATTCTTGAGTGCCGCTTATGAACCGCTGAGTAATGGGTGAATTCTCTCTGTTGACAGTGAAAAAACCTCCATGTCTCTATCACCCCCAGGTCTCCAAAGAGTTTGCCTAACGCCTGCCTGTTTCTTGCATCTGCTGCAGTGCGGAATCCATGACACAGTTATAGTCGGCTCCAACTATTATCTGACCCTCACACCAGCCCCCCAGAGTTTTTAGTATATCCCTCAGGAATAAGTCCTGTCGCTCATTCAGGGCGTAGATTGCAATTAGCATGTATAGTTGTTCCTGTATCATCCCCTTTAGTATTAGATATCTCTCCTCCGGGTCCCTGTGTATCGACCGTTTTTTAAGATCAACTTGGCCCTGATCAATATAGCTACCCCTTTGGTCTTCCTCCCACCCGAGGTAAAGTATTGGCGGGGGAACGCCCTATGTTTCAGTCTTCCTTCATCCTCAAGGAGGAGGTGTGTTTCCTGAAGGAAGGCGATTGAAGCCTGCAGGTCTATAAGCCTCGTCAGGATAGATCAGCGTTTGGCTGGCGAATTTAGGCCTTGCTCATTGAGTGAGACTAAGTTCAGTTCAGCCATCTAGTTTGTGTTCGTGATCTTTTGCCTTCCGGCATGCCTTCTCCCATCGTTTCTCCCTTTCCTCCTTGCCTATACTGGTCCATGCCGTTCCCCAAACTTGAATAACTTTGTAACTTTCCTCCCCCCCCCTCCGATTCCCTCCTCCCTCCACCCTAGTACCCTTCAGATCAAAGTTCCTCCAAACTTTCTCTGCACCCCTTTTGGGGTGCTGGGTATCACCTCTCCTCCCACTTATGCTCTGCCTGGACCTGTGTCTGTCCTGCATTGGTTCCGAAATTGATCTTCTCTTCCCTCCGTCCGAGGATAGTGCTCTCTTCCACCATGATTCTCATATTTGCCCTTCCTTCCTCCCAGTGCCGCGTTCAGCACCTCTTTAGTTGGTTTTTTAAAAAAAACAATTTTATTCATTTTATTTCAACCAACAATACAAACCAAACTTGCAGTGCAAATAACATTTTAAATATACATCGCTTCATCATTCCACTGCTTCCACCATTTTGCCCCCCCTTTCGAGCCTACTCCCTTTCATGTTCTATTTCTGCACCTTGTAATAGGGATTCCTCTTCCATGGTTTCCGTTGGGTCTCGTATTAGCCCAAATAACTCTGCTATTAGTTGTTTACAAGCTATGAGGGTCTCAGCCTCTTCCCCCCCCCCAACATTACTTGAATCTTGCCATACTATAGTTTCTGCTTCGGCCCATTTCTGTAGATCTTTCCACCATACTTCCATTCGTGGTCTATGGCATGCCTTCCACCCCATGGCGATTCTCCTCTTTGCAAGTGCATAAGCTAGATCCTTTAGTTTACTCACATGCTTGAGTTTACGTGGTCTCGGAAACCCTCCTATCAGGCAGGCCCACAACATGTCCACCACAATCTTGATTCCCTTTTCGGCTAGCCTATGTGCCACTTCTCCCCAAAATCGCTCAATGACTGGGCATGACCAGAACATATGCACCATTTCGGCATTTTCCTCATCACATTTTGGACATTCTTGTCCTGCATTTTTTAATTTAGCTATTCTCTGGGGTGTCATGTACACCCTATGTGTAACATATAATTGTATCTACTGTAATCTAGCATTTCTTGACACTTTTTTGTGATAACCTTGTGCCCGCTCCCACATCCCATCACTCATTGGGGCTCCCACTTCCTCTTCCCAGTCCCATCTCAGTTGTGCTACTTCCTTCCCCACCTTGGACATCACCAGCTCATATATTCTAGATATCTCATGTCCCCCCTCTGCTATGCCATATATTGTATCTATGGTGGTGTCCGGTTTTCCTTCTAGTACCACTTCGGACCATGTCTCCTTGATTCTCCGCACCACCCTATGATATGTGATATACTGGCCCGCGTGTAACCCGGTTTCCTCCTCCAACACTGCAAAGTCCCTTATATTCCCCTCCTGCCATATAACGCCCATTGTTGCTATCCCCACCGGTTCCCAGTGTTTCCTAATCATCATTCTTAGTTGCTTTTCTTTACTCGCCAGCGCCACTAGTGGTACCTGCAGGGACCCCGGGAATGGATTCTCCATCAACTGGCAGGCCCTGCGCCAGATCTTCCACCCAAGTATCATCATCTTTGGACGCCCTTCCATGTCCAGTTTAGGCAGCCACATCATTTCCTTCAGGAAGAATGGGGCACAGTCCTGTCGGAACAGCCTGGACTCCGAGGTTGACTCTTCAGAGAGCCATTTAGCTACATATTGCAGCTGACTTGCTATGTAATAAATTTCATAGTTTGGCAGTTTTATACCCCCTTTCTCGTGTGAGTTTTGTAACTTCCAAAGGGCCACTCTATTCCTCGTCCCATGCCAAAGGAAATCCCTGCACGTGTCATCTATCCTAACAAAGAACCGCCTTGTTATCAGGTATGGAATGTTCCCAAAATAATGTAAGAGACTTGGTAGGACCACCATTTTCAACATTGCCCCTCGCCCCATCATCGCCAAGGGTAGCTTCACCCAGAATTTCATGCTGTTTTCAATTTTCTTAATCGCTTCTCTGTATTATACTGGTGTTCCTCTTCCACCGTATGGTATATATCTATCCCAAGATATCAAAACGTGCTAACCTCCCATGGTATCTGTAGCACCAGCAGCTGTTCTAACGGGATACCTTTATACCTGCCCAGTGGAAATATACTGGATTTTTGGGGGTTCACGGCTATACCAGACATCCTTGCATATCTCTCCATCACTTCCAGAATGTACTGGAGGTTTTCTTCCAGGTGCCGTAAATACAACATGTCATCCGCATAAAAAGAGATTAGATGCGGTTCCCCTCCTACAGCAATGCCTATCGGTCGTACTGTTGCTCAGGTATATGGCCAGGGGTTCTAGGGCTAGAATGCACAGCATAGGGGACCACGGGCATCCCTGCCTGGTGTCTCTACGGAGTTGCCACCTCTCCGATATCACTGCTCCTGTTTTAACTCTGGGCAGCGGCGCGCTATATAACATTTTAGCCCACTGTAGGTACCTGGGCCCTGTCCCATAGCCAGCCAGGGCCGCCATCAGCCACAGCCATTTGACTGAATCAAAGGCCTTTATTGTGTCTAGCGATACATTTGCCAGTTCACCTTCATCCTCATTTGCGTGCTCAACGACTCGATGGAGTCGCCTAAGATTGTGGGATATGTTCCTGTTTGGGACATAGCCAGTCTGGTCGGGATGTATTAGTTTACCAATAACCCTCCTCATTCTGTTTGCCAAGACAGCTGTCAATATTTTGCTGTCCTGATTTAGCATCAATAACGGTCTGTATGAGCCGCAGTTGTGACCAGGCTTATTAGGTTTGGGTAGCGGTATAATTATCGCTTCTCTGAGGGACTCTGGCAGCCTTCCCACTTCATATGCTTCATTCAGCATTTCTAAAAGCGAGGGTAGCACCTCCTCCTTATAAGTTTTATAAAATTTGCTTGGGAGTCCGTCAGTCCTCGGAGTCTTGCTGGTGGGCAGCTTCCTCACTACCTCTTCCAATTCCTATAAAGCAGTAGTATTCAAACTTTTTTGGCCTGGGCCCGCCGTGAGCAAAGTTTTGGCAGGCCGGGCCTCCCCAAAAGTGCCAGATGGACAGTATGTAGAAATCGCTATGAACTTTTGCGTGGCGTCACCGCACCCTACTCCCAGTACAGACCCAGGGCTCTCCCCACCCTACTCCCACCACTATCCCAGTGCTGCCATCCATCCTGCTCCAACCACAGTCCCATAACACAAGCATACACACATCCATACACATTTAAATAAAAAATAAATCGCCACAAACGTACCTTCTGAAGGGGCCTGCGTGTGGTTGCTAAAATGCCCCGCTCCAGGTTGCTCTGCCCGTATGTGCGAGGAGGCGCAGGAGCATCCCCCTCGGACATACGTACATGCAGTTCCCCAGCCAGCATTTCCAATGAGCTATGCAAGACAAAACACCGCCAGCGTTGCATGGCTCAGTGATCATGTGCGGTTGGGGAAATGAACTGTCAAAGGCAAACAGTGTTTCCCTTTGACAGTTCAGCCAGCCCAGGAGCACTCCCTCAGCTGGAAAAAGCAGCTGAGGGAGTGCTCAGCGTTTCACTGGACTGGCTCCTCGGCTCCTCTATAATGGGTGAGGTCGCCAGTGGGCAGACGCACCCTCACCCAATGTGGATGAGCCAGCAGGCTTGGACTGGCCTATAGGGCAATAGGGCGATGACCGTACCAAAAATGCAAAATGCTAGTGTAGGCCAGTCAAAATGGGCCACTTTTTTGGTCAATGTGGGCCAGTTTGAAGAGTTACTTCACTATGCAGCTAGTAGTTTTGACCATTGTTGCTGAATAAATATTTTTTAAATTTAAATATCACAATGTGTTTACATTTGAACAAAAAACAACCCCTTGGGTACTAATCAAACAGTCTGTGACTAAAGGACTGAATATCCATTTGCAACTGCTGGCCCTTTTTCATTGGTGCCTAAGACCATTTTTTGGTCCAGTCTGACCATGTGAGCCTCCCCTTCCCATTTCCTCCAATCTAAAAATAAAAAAAAGAAAACATTTTTTTTAATTTTTTTTTTTTACACATTTCATGCTGGGCTCTGGCGCCCCCCCTGGAGGATCCCTGCTCCAAAGTAATCGGGGGGTCCAACTCCTCTCGCTCTTCAGCACTGATCTGCGGCAGTCCTATGTCCTCCAGTGTTTCAGTGTTTCTACTATTTCTTTATAATCACTTTCCTCATCATCTCCATACAAGAGTCTATAATACTCTGCAAATTCCTGGTTAACTCCTTCTTGAGTGTCCACTATGCTCCCATCCTCCCTCATTATTGTTCTAATTGTGGGCCTGGGGGTCTCACTCTTACATAGCCATGCCAGGACCCTCCCTGGTTTGTCCCCCCCGCATGCTGTCTTTCTATATACTTTTTATAGTTAAAATTGCACAGTCTCTCCCAGTGCCCTGCACATTTCTGCTGCAGCCTAAGTATTACTTCATTATCTTCCTTGGTATTACCTCCCCCACTTAACGCTCTTTCTAGCTCCCTCTCCGTATCTTGTAATTCAGCCAGGATCCCTCCTTGTAGCCCCTTGGACTTAGCTATAGCTACCCCCCTCATTACCACTTTAAAGGCCTCCCAAAGCATACCCGCTGTCTCTACACTGCCAGTATTGATCTCAAAGTAGTTTATTATTTCCTCCCTCATATGCTCCCTAAAAATGGTGTCTTTCAGCGTCTCTGCTCTGAGGCGCCATGTCGGAATCGTTGCTCTCAGGGGTCGATATTGCCACCTCAGGATTAGTGGCGAGTGGTCTGAAAGGACCCTTGCTTTATATTACGTCTGCATTATCTCAGTCATTAACTCCTGTGTAGCAAACATATAGTCCAACCTAGTATGTACATTTATTTTGTGGAGCTGAATAGTGCGAATATTGCCTCTCCCAGGGGTTGTGTGACCTCCATACATCCCCGAACCCAAAATCCTCCAGCAGTGTCTGCAGTGCTCTAGCGGCTGGGGTGAGTCTATCCATTTTACCATCTGATCTATCTACCCTAGGGTTTAACACGCAATTAAAGTCTCCTCCCCAAATCACCGCCCCTCCCAGGCACGCACTGAGTTTGTTGCATAAGGTTCTGAAATATGCAGCCGTGTTCTGGTTCGGGGCATACATGTTTATGATGCTTATCTCCCTATTTTCCACCAGCCCTCTCATTATGACCAGCCTCCCGTCTGCCTCAACTGTAGACTGTAA